>NC_140992.1:24794695-27282909 GCF_052327205.1 Somniosus microcephalus | reverse complement strand
CCCTTCCCCTCCCCCCCCGCCCTCCCTTCCCCTCCCCCCCGCCCTCCCTTCCCCTCCCTCCCCCCTCCCCTCCCCCTCCCTCCCCCCTCCCCTCCCCCCTCCCCTCCCCCTCCCTCCCCCCTCCCCTCCCCTCCCTCCCCCCTCCCCTCCCCTCCCCCCTCCCCTCCCCTCCCTCTCTTCCCCCCACCCCTCCCCTCCCTCTCTTCCCCCCACCCCTCCCCTCCCCTCCCTCTCTTCCCCCCACCCCTCCCCTCCCCTCCCTCTCTTCCCCCCACCCCTCCCCTCCCTCTCTTCCCCCCACCCCTCCCCTCCCTCTCTTCCCCCCACCCCTCCCCTCCCTCTCTTCCCCCCACCCCTCCCCTCCCTCTCTTCCCCCCCACCCCTCCCCTCCCTCTCTTCCCCCCACCCCTCCCCTCCCTCTCTTCCCCCCACCCCTCCCCTCCCTCTCTTCCCCCCACCCCTCCCCTCCCTCTCTTCCCCCCACCCCTCCCCTCCCTCTCTTCCCCCCACCCCTCCCCTCCCTCTCTTCCCCCCAGTCGCTCTCTCTCTCTCTCTCTCTTCCAACAACAACATGCCCTCGAAAAAGCCTCGGCACCGCCGGGCACCTCAGCTAGTAGCTCATATGATAGGTCACAGACCATGAAGGATACATGAGACAGCCTTATCTGTACGGCTCCGTTGCACACTGCTTTTACCAATTTCTGCATCACATCGATCTACTAATTGACATAGTTAACTGGTTAATCTCTTCCTAACCATTTCAGAGTTAAAGCAATTAAATACTTTAAATTGGATAGAAGAAAATCACTGTCTATTACAAATAAATGCACAGAAAACATTGTTTACTGCAACTTAGTTCATGATGGTATTTTTTGATGAAATCAATGGTTTGTCTAAATTAATGCACTAATTTACATGATTTTAATTGTGGTATTCGGCTTGCTGAGAATGCCATTCCCATTTGCAAGTATGATTTTTGCCATTCCCATTTGCAACATTTTATCTTTCCTGCCTCTTACAAAAGCACAGGATGTTCTTTCTATTCCTTCCTCCCCTCCTAACCCCCCCCCCCCCCCCCCTGCTTAATATCTGTTACATCTCCAGCTTTTTCCAGTTCTGATGAAGGGTCCCAGACTGGAAACGTTAACTCTGTTTCTCTCTCCACGGATGCTGCCTGGCCTGTTGAGTATTTCCAGCATTTTCTGTTGTTATTTCATTCTTCAAAGCAATCTATTTCACACATTTACATATGAACTATACCCCATTCTGCAATGCAGAGATTTCAAGTGCTGTCTTGGTGTTTCCCGATGTGACACCCATGTATGTGACAGTCTAGTGCATGCCCCTTCTCAACTTTCCAACCAGCAATCATTGACTTTGACCTTCATTTTGACAGCTCTTCACCTAAAAATGTGCGAGTTAGGTTAATTGGCTATGATAAATTGATCCTTAGTGTTAGGGGGATTAAATACGTGGGGTTACGGGGATAGGGTGGGATATGTGTCGGTGCAGGCTCGATGGGCCGAAATGGCCTCTATCTGCACTGTGGGGTTTCTGTGATTCTGTGATAATTGCAGTGAGTTTTCTAGAGTCTATTCTTGCCATTTTTCCAGGAGTCTCAATTCTTTTTCTTAGTTACTGTGACCTAGTTGAATGGCTGATGGGCTCAATGGCCTCCTCCTGTTCCTATGGGCCTCAGGGCAAAAATCCTATGTTGTGTTGTGTAATCCATGTAAAATTCATTTTTATTGGTCATAATGAAGACTGATGGAAAAGATATTTGATTGTGGCTTGTTCCTAAATTCATTTTAGCCATAATCTAGAATAACAAATCCTCCTGCTGTATTTTTTTGAGTATCTAGTAGTTAAAAATGCAGTGTATAAGCAAGTATTTCTCTCGGGGCAGCTGATAAATTGTTTGGTGATGGCAGGAAATTAGCATTTGGGAAGATGCTGCTGTTGGTGGCACTAAATGTTCAAAAAGCTGAAATCATAGCGTGTGTCATTTGGGGGAATGCTTTCAGAGCACATAACTGTCACTTGGCGTCGTTCCCTTCCCCATGTCCCACTAGGCAGAAGTGAATGTAACTGTCACTTGGCGTAGTTCCCTTCCCCATGTCCCACTAGGCAGAAGTGAATGTAACTGTCACTTGGTGTAGTTCCCTTCCCCATGTCCCACTAGGTAGAAGTGAATGTAACTGTCACTTGGCGTAGTTCCCTTCCCCATGTCCCACTAGGTAGAAGTGAATGTAACTGTCACTTGGCGTAGTTCCCTTCCCCATGTCCCACTAGGTAGAAGTGAATGTAACTGTCACTGAAACAGCTAATGTATTTTGGCATGATTATAACATTCTTTTTAACAGCAAGTATATTGAGGAAGGGCTGGCAATTAAATGAGGCCATACAGGTCCAGCACTTGTCGTCTTTCATTATAACACTAGGAGATGATGGAACCTTAATGCAATTAAGCATTCATTGCAAATCCTACTCATTTTTCTGGCATTAATACATCAACAGGAAATTGTTGGCTTGCTCTGTCCCATTGTGTAAGGAAAGGGTTAAAGGTACTCGTGCAGAAGATTTTGAATTGCGCTTTCCTTTGGAGACCAGAATGGTGTTAATTTTGCTGATAAGAGAATGACTTATTTTTGAGATGAAATTACTTCACCTTAATCTACTTGGGAAGAAGGATTCATTTTCATGTTTCGATGAATAGAAAGCGCAGCAGTTTACAGTCTTGACGAACTGAGTGGCATTTCCCTCTGCAGGTCAAAATAAGGTGACAGCAGAATTCAAAAGTCTGGACTGCAGAGGTCGAGTACTAAATAGTATGGAAATTTATCACCTGCTTGCCTGACTTTTAGAAATCATAGATACTTGTTTATTTGTGGCAGAGTCTGATCTTACCTGAATTTCGGAAGGGGGGAGAATGATGTACTTCTGATTAATTGACAATAAATGGAATTAAAGAACTATTTATTGGCATTAATTAATACACATTTCTTAAATCATGAAAAAATCTCTGCTGACTGTTGTCTGACCTCATATCAATGTTTCATGTTTTAAGACCATTTGCTGGTTAGCTATTGATTTGGAGGATAAAAGCATTATGCCACATGGTAAACTATAGGAGCCAGGAACGCCTTGGTTCAGTCACTGGTATCTACTTATTTAGCCAATCTCCGTTCACAAGATAGTTACAGATGGGGAAGACCATCTGAATTCATCCATTTCAGCATCCAATTAATTGTTTATTAAATGATTCCAGGGTTTTTCCTGCTACCATTGTCTGGAAGTCTGTTTCATTTATTGATCTCTCTTTGCCAGAAGAACTTCCGAACATCAGTTCTAAATTGATCTTTTACTAGTTTGAATCTGTGTTCCCTTGTCCTAAACTCCAAAGAGGTGAGAGTAGCTGCCCTCGAAGTAAGGGAACCATTTTATTGAATAATAAACAAGAAGCGCAGCAAAACTGAGATCAAGGGGAAAAGCCTTGGCACGCAGGTAGATGGTCGTGGTTGTAGCAGGCCACTCATCTCAACCGAAGAACGTTACTGCAGGAATTCCTCAGGGCAGTGTCCTCAGCCAAACCATTTTCAGCTGCTTCATCAATGACCTTCCCTCCATCGTATGGTCAGGAATGGGGCCGTTTGCTGATGATTTCACAGTATTCAGCTCATCCACAATTCCTCCAATGAAGCAGCCCATGCTAGTCTACCACAGGACTTGGGCAATTTGCAGGCTTAGGGGGCAAGTGACGCGTAACATTTGCACCATAAGTGTTCGGTAATGACCATCTCTTAACAATAAAAATCCAAACTAACTTCCCCTGACCAGTACCATCAACATCCTCGGGTCATCATTGACCAGAAGCTTAACTGGATCCATCATATCAACACTGATGCGCTATCAATTACTCATAAAAGACTGAGAGTTAAGAGAGTAACTAAAGGCTTTTATTAACAAAAGAATGAAGGTCTGCCTCGAGTGGTCGACCGGTCCAGAAATACAAAGGGCTGGGGAGCAGTCACCTTTATACTAGGACTTGTGGGAGGAGTCAGCCGAGGCATGTCCAGGCATGTACACAGTGGAATACAAACAGTGGTTTACCACATTCACCCCTTGTTTAAAATTGAGTCCGGCGGGGTGAAGTGTATTAAAAGTTAGTGTATTGGAGTCTCTCCGGAGGTCTTGTCTGCCGCTGTGATCGGCGTGGCGACGGCAGGGGTAGTGGAGCTTCCGGCGTCGAGTCCTGCGTGGGCTGTGGCACAGGCGTGTCGTCCTCGTAGATGTCGAGCGGGTTGCGGGGCCCAGGCCTGCCGTCTGCTGGGGCTGGATATCGGATCGTGGGGGGGGGGTGGTAGTGAGTAGTGGGTTACTGCGGCCCCCGAGGGTGCAAGGTCTCTTATGGAGACTGTGTCCTCCCGCCCGTCCGGGTATGCAATGTAAGCATACTGGGGGCTGGCGTGGAGGAGGTCGACCCTCGACCAGGGGGTCCGTTTTATGGGTCCTCACGTGCCTTCTCAGTAGGACCGGCCCTGGGGACGTCAGCGATGTCCCCGATGTGGACTTCCTTGGGAAGACAAACATTTTCTCATGATGGGTGGCGTTAGTGGCAGTGCAGAGCAGTGACCGAATAGAGTGGAGCGCATCGGGGAGCACATCCTGCCAGCGGGAGGTTGGAAGGCCCCTAGACTTTAAGGCTAGCAGGGCGGCCTTCCAAACTGTCGCATTTTCTCTTTCCACCTGTCCGTTCCCCCGGGGGTTGTAACTGGTGGTCCTGCTTGTGGCAATACCCCTAGTTAGCAGGTACTGACGGAGTTCGTCGCTCATAAACGATGAGCCCCGGTCGCTATGGATATAGCTGGGGAAACCGAACAGGGTGAAGAGGTCGTTCAGACATTTAATGACCGTGGCACTGGTCATGTCCGGGCAGGGGATGGCGAACGGGAAACGGGAGTACTCATCAATAATATTGAGGAAGTACACATTGCGGTCGGAGGAGGGGAGAGGCCCTTTAAAATCAACGCTCAGGCGCTCGAAGGGGCGAGTGGCTTTTATCAGGTGGGCCCTGTCTGGTCTATAAAAGTGCGGTTTGCACTCAGCGCAGACTTGGCAGTTCCTGGTCATGGTCCTGACCTCCTCAATAGAGTAAGGCAGGTTACGGGCCTTGATGAAGTGGAAGAACCTGGTGACCCCCGGGTGGCAGAGGTCATTGTGGAGGGCCCGCAGTCTATCGATCTGCGCGCTGGCGCAGGTGCCACGCGATAGCGCATCCGGGGGTTCATTGAGCTTCCCGGGCCGGTACAAGATCTGTTAATTGTAGGTGGAAAGTTCGATTCTCCACCTCAAGATCTTGTCATTTTTGATTTTGCCCCTCTGCTTGTTGTTAAACATGAAAGCAACTGAACGTTGGTCAGTGAGCAGGGTAAATCGTTTTCCGGCCAGGTAGTGCCTCCAATGACGCACAGCCTCCACAATCGCCTGGGCCTCCTTCTCAACAGCGGAGTGTCTGGTCTCCGGGCCTTGGAGGGTTCGTGAAAAGAAGGCCACGGGTCTCCCCGCCTGATTGAGGGTAGTGGCCAGGGCAAAGTCGGACGCGTCGCTTTCCACCTGGAAGGGGATGGATTCGTCCACTGCGTGCATGGTGGCTTTGGCAATGTCTTCCTTGATACGGTGGAAGGCTAAGCGGGCCTCTGCCGTCAAGGGAAAAGAGGTGGACTTGATCAGCGGATGGACCTTGTCCGCATAGTAGGGGACCCACTGGGCATAATAGGAGAAAAACCCTAGGCACCTCTTCAGGGCCTTGGGGCAGTGGGAGTTCCATAAGGGGACGCATCCGGTCGGGGTCGGGGCCGATGACTCCGTGTTCCACAACACAGCCAAGGATGGCGAGGCGGTTTGTGCGGAATATGCACTTCTCCTTGTTATATGTCAGGTTCAGGAGTTGGGCGGTGCGGAGGAATTTTTCGAGGTTTGTGTCATGGTCCTGCAAGTCACGGCCGCAGATGGTCACATTGTCCAGATATGGGAAAGTGGCCTGCAACGCATTTTGATCTACCATCTGGTCCATCTCCCTTTGGAAGACGGAGACCCCGTTGGTGACGCCAAAGGGAACCCTAAGGAAGTGGTAGAGGCGGCCGTTTGCCTCAAAGGCAGTATACTGGCGGTCCTCAGGGCGGATAGGGAGCTGGTGGTACGCTGATTTCAGGTCAATGGTCGAGAAGACGTGGTACTGCGCGATCTGGTTGACCATATCAGCTATGCGGGGGAGTGGGTAGGCGTCCAGCAGGGTGTAGCGATTTATTGTCTGGCTTCGTCGATGACCAGGCGCTGCTTCTCGCCGGTCTTAATGACCACAACCTGGGCTCGCCAGGGGCTGGTGCTGCCCTCAATAATCCCTTCCTTCAGGAGCCGCTCCACTTTGGTTTTAATGAAAACCCTGTCCCCGGCACTGTATCGCCTGCTCTTTGTGGCGATGGGCTTACAGTCGGGGGTGAGGTTAGCAAACAGTGGGGGGGGTGGTGACTCTGAGTGTGGAGAGGTTGCACCTGGTGCGCGGCGGGCAATTTGGGAGCTGCTGGCTGCGGACTGTGAGTGGGGGTAGGGGTCCACCGTATGCCATCGTAACACTTTTAAGGTGGCACTGAAAATCTAACCCCAGCAGGACGGCAGCGCAGAGGTCGGGCAGGACCAGAAGTTTAAAATGATCGTACACGGTCCCGTCTACTACGAGTGTCACTACGCAGTAGCCGCCGATGTCCGCCGACTGGGACTCGGAGGCCATAGAAATCCGCTGGTGCGCAGGCAGGACTGGGAGAGAGCAACGCCGCACCGTGTCGGGGTGGATGAAGCTCTCCGTGCTCCCAGAGTCAAAAAGGCAGATTGTATCGTGGCCATTTACCTTAATGTCCATTGTGGAACTGGCCAGCTGGTGCGGTCTCGCTTGGTCCAGTGTAACGGATGCCAGCGTAGGGGTCGGTGTGTCGCTGCGGGTATCAGATGAGGCGGTGTTGGGGGCCTGCTGCGTTCCGGCTGTCGTCCAAGATGGCGGCGTCCATGATCCCCATGTGGCTGGAGGCGTCCAAAATGGCTGCTGTACCGGTGGTTCGCACATGGCCGGGGAGGCCCAAGATGGCGGCCCGCATGGCCCACACATGGCGCTGCTGGGGTTCGGGGTGGCTTTGGCCCTGCAGACGTTAGCGTAGTGTCCCTTCTTCCCGCAGCCCGAGCAGATCGCGTTTTTCGCCGGGCAGCGCGCTCTGGGGTGTTTTGCCTGGCCACAGAAGTAGCATTTCTGGCCTTGGGGCACTGCTGTCTGGCCTTGGGACACTGCTGCGGTAGTTGGGCCGTTGCTGGGGTGTGGCTGGGGTGGCACGGCGCTATGAGGCGGTCCTACCATGTCCCAGGCTGTCATTCCCCGCGGCGTCCACGGTGCAGAGGAGTAGGCATCCATGTCCCGGTAGGCTGCATCCAATGATAGTGCGAATTCAGAGGCCTTGTTGAGGTCGAGGTCACTCTGCTCCAACAGTCGCTGTCGGGTGTAATTGGATCTGTGGCCCGCTACAAAAGCGTCCTGGATAAGTTCCTCTGTGTACACGGCGGCCTTTACATCCTTACAACCACAGGCCTGGCCAAGCACAGACAGTGCCTGAAGGTATTCCACGGTCGATTCCCCAGGTTGTTGTTTATGACTCCCCAGAAGGTGCCTGGCGTACACTTCGTTCACTGGGCGCGTGTACTGGTCCTTGAGTTTGATAGCGTCCGCGTACAAGGTCGCGCCTTGGATGACCGAGTACACTCGGTGGTTCACTTTGGAGGTCAGGACATCCAGTTTGTCCTCGTCCGATTTGATTGCTGCGGAGGCGGTCAGGAATTTTTCGAAACACTTAAGCCAGTGAGTAAACTTGGTGGATGAGTCCGCCTCCCGATGATCTAAGTCCAGGCATGCTGGTGTGAGGATCTTCTCCATTATAAAAATTTTGTTAATAAAATTGATGCGCTATCAATTACTCATAAAAGACTGAGAGTTAAGAGAGTAACTAAAGGCTTTTATTAACAAAAGAATGAAGGTCTGCCTCGAGTGGTCGACCGGTCCAGAAATACAAAGGGCTGGGGAGCAGTCACCTTTATACTAGGACTTGTGGGAGGAGTCAGCCGAGGCATGTCCAGGCATGTACACAGTGGAATACAAACAGTGGTTTACCACAAACACTAACTACAAGACCAGGGCAGAAGATGGGTCTGCTGCAATGAATGGCTCACCTCCTGACCCTTCAAAGCTTCTGCACAGTCCAAGTGTCAAGTCAGTAGTGTGATGGAATATTCACGACTCGCCTGGATGTTTGCAGCCCAATAATAGTCGAGAAGTAGTTTGCTGAATTTGAGCCCCTACAGTGAACTCGACATCCACCCTGATCATCTCTGGCATACTGTAGCTGCAGTATGTACTATTTACAGAATGCACTGCAGCAACTCCCCAAGCTTGCTTCGACAGCACCTCCCACTACTGTAATCTCTCACCAAGGAGGACGAGAGCTGCAATATCATAACGGCATCAGCTCCATGGTCCCCTCCAAGTTGCTGGGTCCATTATCTTCTCCAAGAAGTCCAGTCGATTTGTCTGCCTCTCGTAAAGCCATGCTTACTGGTTCTTTAGTTTTCTCTAGATGTTTCATCATTTCAACTTCAAGGATGCTCTCTAATATTTTATCTACTCCACATGATGAGAATAATAGCCTGTAGTTTGCAAGATTGCCTTTGTTTTCCTTTTTTTTTACTGATTGCTTTTGAGTTTGCCCCATTCCCCATGATTGGGCACTATTCCTGTTTCCAATGAATCCCCAAAAATGAGCCCAAGGCGCATGTGATCAGTTTCTCAGCCACTTCCTTAAGTACCGTAACGTGAAACCCATCTGGGCTGGATGCATTGTCCCCTCACCTTATTGTTACACACTTATTAACTATTTTAGAAATCATCAATATTTCCTGGTCCCTCCTTGGAGATTCCCTCTCTGCATTTAGGAAGGAAGCCCATCATTTCCTTCATGAGCACTCCATGAGATAGTGACATTTAGAGGGAAGAGAAGAAAATAAAATCACTTTGTGGGAAGAATCGGTGGAATACAAGCTTTCTGAATGAAGAATCCATAAAAAAGAGAACCGATGAGCATGGTTTTGAGAGGAAGACAAATCTATTGGACTTCTTGGAGCAGATAAGAGAACTGAGAATTTCCATCAAGTTCACTTAATATTATTCTGGAGTGAACAACATACCCTATTCATAATTTGCAGTAGCAGAGGTCAGTGGTTTCTCTGAGAGGTTGTACACAACACAGTTCCGAGGTAGTATCCCAACCAATATGTCAAAGTCTGAAATGTAAGAACAGGGAAATACAACTGTCCATTTCGAGAAGGGGGCTTGTAACCATTCAGATCCTTGAAGTGCCACTGATGTCATGTACCTTCCATTGTATCTTCCATATTGGCTTACCACTGAACAAAAACTTTCACATTTTGTTTGTCCTGGTACCACATAATTCACAATAAATGTATGTTTTGGCACTAGACTTCACTTGAATTTGGAGGTGATTGATTACTGAAAGTGTAATAACCAGGGTATTAGATTTTTTTTTGTGGCTCCTGGCTTCCTTCTGTGCAGTTTGCATTTCTGTGTTTTGGCTGAGGTTGTGCAAAAATCTCAAAAGTGCTCTATTTTAAAAAAAAGCACTCCTTGGCTTGGCTTGAGAAATAGAACATGATACTCAATGGGCCGAAATTTACAGTCGGAGCGTACCTCCGGAGTATGTCTCCGACCTGAAAAAAAATCTACAGGTACCTGGTGGCTCTGTAGCTTCGGCGTCTTTGGGTCCTGGGCCTCCAGGTATACACCTGAGGAAAGGCCCACGAATCCCAGGGACGCAGGCAGTTCGGAATTGACCCTGGGCCAGGCCAACCAATTAGAAAGGGGGAATTCCTCATAAGCTTATGGGAATTCCATTTACGAATGGAATCCCCAAAAGCTTGAGAAATCCCCAATAAATAATTAATACAATTCTAATAAAAATAAATATTCCCATGTTCAAAATTAATTAAAAGTCCTTTTGATTGAGCATTTAAAATAAAATAAATTTTTTTGAAAAATAATAAACATTTTATTCTAGCCCAAAATTTACATGAACTAATTTTAAATGTTTTTGTATGTTTTAATCATTTTAACATTTTTAATTTAACATTTATTTTAACCCTTATGCTGGTAAAAGCAGGCCTTGCACCTGCTTTTACTAGACGTAAGGGTTTTGTGGGCATTTGCTGGGCAGTAGTTGGGCAATACTCTGCACCAGCGATGGGGCGCATGCGGGCGATCTGTCAAGGAGAAACTTGACAGATTGCAAGTTCCGGGTTTTCCCGCATGTGGAAACCCGGAACTTGCGGGGCCATTCAGGCATATGCCGTCATCGGCCAATATGTTTGTAATTTAAGTTTTACTTTTCTTTTTAAAGTCGCAACCATTAAATCAGTTACTGTTTTCCTTTTATGCATTAGTGCTCCATCACAAAGTGGAAGTTAGACATCTTCCCAAAGCTCACGATGGCAAAATACTGTCCGCAGCCTCTTGCATTCTTCCAATGAAGCTCAGCGTAAGCTCGAGGAACAGCACCTCATCTTCCGATTAGGCACTTTACAGCCTTCTGGACTCAATATCGAGTTCAACAATTTCAGATCATAACCTCGGCCCCAATTATATTTTTTATCCACACCTTTGGTTTGTGCCTTTTCCTTTTTTTTTCTCTCCCACATGGCAGCTGTCTCTCACTCTGCCAGCGCATTTCACACTTCATCTAGCGCCATCTTTTGTTTCTTTACCTGTCCTATTACCATCTCGTCTCGCCTTGAATATCTCTTAATGTCTCTTCACCTCTCAGACCTTCCCTTTTGTTCTTTCATCACCTCCCCCATTTCCCAGCCCCCCAAACTGGCCTTTTAATCTGTTTCATTTCCTGCTTTTTTCTCAGTTCTGAAGAAGGGTTTTGACCAGAATCGTTAACTCTGTTTCTCTCTCCACGGATGTTGCCTGGCCTGCTGAGTTTTTCCAGCGTTTTCTGTTATTTCCCAAAGCTCACTCTTGCTAAGCTTGTCGATGGATATTATTTATATGGACTTCCAGAAGACATTCGATAAAGTCCCTCATAAGAAACTGTTGACTAAAGTTGAAGCCCATGGCAGTGAAGGCAAATTATGGACATGTTAGGAAATTGGCTGAGCGGCAAGAGACAGAGTCGGGATAATGGGCAGGTACTCTAATTGACAGGATATGGCTAGTGGCGTCCCACGGGGAGCTGTGTTGGGACCTCAACTATTCACCATATTTATTAACGGCTTAGATGATGGGATAAAGAGCCACATATCCAAGTTTGCCGATGACAAAGATAGGCGGCATTGTAAGCAGTGTAGATGGAAGCATAAAATTACAAAGAAATATTAATAGACTAAGTGGGCAAAACTGTGGCAAATGGATTTCAATATAGACCAGTGTGAGGTCATCCACTTTGGACATAAAAAGGATAGATCAAAGCACTTTCTAAATGGTGAAAAACTAGAAACAGTGGAGGTCCAAAGCGACTTGTACACAGATTAAATTGTCATGGATAGGCACAGAAAATAATCAGAAAGGCTCATGGAATGCTGGCCTACATATGTAGAGGACTACAATACAAAGGGGTAGAAGTTATGCTACAGTTATACAAAACCCTAGTTAGACCACACCTGGAGTACTGTGTTCCTTTAAGTGTACCACACCTTCGGAAGGCTATATTGGCCTTGGAGGGTGTGCAGCGTAGATTTACCGGAATGATATCTGGACTCCAATGGTTAAATTATGAGGAGAGATTACACAAGCTAGGGTTATATTCCCTGGAACAAAACCTACCATCCATACCCAGCCTGGCCTATATGTGACTCCAGTCCCACACCAACGTGGTTATCTCTTAACTACCCTCTGAAGTGGCCTAGCAGTTGTATCAAGCCGCTACAAAGACTAAGGGGGAAAAATTTGGTTGCTTTGCGCCGCTCGCGAAATTGACCAGACATTTTGCGGTGGCGCTAAACACTACCGCCACGATCTCCTGCACCCACAGATTGTGACATCAATCAAGCGTGTAGCGCCCCGGATCGGATATTGAGTGGCGCCCTCCTGCCTTTCCGCCTGCTGCTAGCAACGACAGGTAGAGGGGAACGTTTTGCAGTTGGGAAGGGACTGGGAGAGCGCTATTTAAAGGCGGCCGCTTCCAGCCTTTTTTTGTCGGCGACATTTTTGCACCACGCATTCTGAGAGAGAGAGAGACTGACTTCTGGAGAGATTCAACGCTGTGTGAAGGAGTTTTGGGTACGGAGCAGCATTTTGCAGGTTCATTTTGATTTGACCTTCCTTGCATCGATTTAGAAGAGACTATGGGGGCTGCACTCTGAGCTCTTTCCCTGGGCCTCTCCATTGTTCTTTCCAGCAGAATTGATGTACAGGTCGCTCCAAGCCGCGATTCAAGGTTGCAATGAGCAGGGTATGGAGAGCAAGATTGACCCTCCCCTTTAAGAAGTGGCCAGCGCCAGTGTGTTTGTGTTCCATTGCTGACTGACATCACGTGAGCTTCGCTAGTGCTCTGAGGTAGCGCCTCGCTCCTTGGTGTTAGCGCATTAAGAGAGCTGTGTAGCGCCTGATTTAGCGCTCCAATCACCTCCAGGGGCGATAGAAGTCAAGTTTGCAGTTGGAGGTGATAATTAGCGCCAGGCGCTAAACTTTGCGCCCGGCCGATAATAGCGCTCCAAACGGGGCAATACCGAATTTCTCCCCCTCCCCCTAAGTCCCTACCTAACACCATTGTAGGAGCCTCCATGCTCAAGAACTTCCTTTTGAAGCACTACAATGAAACCATTTTGGTCATCTCGACCAAAGATCGATTGCTCTGGAAAAAATATAATTATGGTATATAAACAAACTCTTTGCTTTCATATTTTATATTATGTCCCCTAGTTCTCTCATCCATCTTTAGCTCAAATTACTATCGATTACCTAAAACATATCTTACCCCATTCTCATCTTTTGCTTCATGCCTTATTTTTGGTTGTGCTGGATTAATATCTCTTTGGTATCCTGCTGTATCATATCTGATCATTTGTGGCTGGTTGTAGCTTTTCCTTATTGCACTAAATAATCTGTTTATATCAAAGGAATTTAATTCTATCCCCCTTTCTGAATTTTCTCTTCCTTTTTCTGCTCACTTGTCCTATCCTGACGACATTGGCTCATGCTGGGGTATGTTTCCACAGGTTCCAGCCGCCTTTTGATACTTTGTCGAAGGTGATACTTTGTCGAAGCCCAGACGATTAGGCCGCGATTTTGCCGACTGAGACGGGTCCGGTGCGGCCGGTGTCGGTGGCGGGGTGTGACCCCGCTAGTGGCTCCAGCCCGCTCTAGAATGATTTTGTGTTGATTGGGCTTGTTAAGCCTGCCCAGCGAGGTTCACGGCCAATTGAAGGAAGCGGGTCTGATATCACTTGATGACGTGTCATTAGCCGGTTTCCTTAAAGGGACCATGCGCAAATTGATTTTGACAGTTGTGCTGTCCGTGTTCTGCAGCATTGAGGTGCTGCAAACACTGACAAGCACTGCACAGAGGTGCACGGCTGCACCCAGGCTCTCCCATGACTCCAGCACGCAGGGAGGTCCCCTTCCCTTCCCATGGGCGGAAGAGACCTCTCCAGGAGATCAACGCAGCCTGGTTGCACATTGCACAGGAGGACACAAACATGAATGTCGTCGGGAGTTCCAAGCTGCAACACACAAGGGTAGGCACTTGGGTGTTTTAGCCAATGTTCATGTAAAATTTCTGTTGATGTGGTGTCAAACATTGAAACCTTTATTTTCAACACTTTCCGTTCTTGGACAGATTCGTGTGCACCTTTGGAAGTGGCTTAGTGAGTTGCAGTGAATGGTGAGACATAACTGTACCCCCCGCAAGGGTGATGAGTATGAAAGGAATGGCTTGGGCATTGTAGGGATGCTTTATGGTGTTGGTGTGGGGTGGTGCTAACCTGGCGCATCATGTGGCAGCCAGGGTGTACAGCGTCAAGTGAAGTAAATTTGGCTATGGTGAGGCCATCCCTGGCGTCCCGGGCAGCAATGTGGTCAGGTACTGATGCCCTGTGTCCTGTGCAACATCAGTTGATTGTGGAGAAGGTTCGTGTTGTTGGTGCTGCTGGTGTGCCTGGTTTGGCTGGTGTTGGGGCTGATCGTGGTGGGATCCTGAGGACCAAGGTAAGAGAGTGTAAACCGTACCCATTCTGATGCAGCTGAAGGTGAGATGACAGAAGCAAATCTGTCAACACTGAGAGAGGTTGTTCCAGTGAGGTGACACTGGATAGAGAGTTGGCTCAAACACTTGCAAGCTGCATAAAGCTCAACCTGTCTTCCAAATGCAGTATGCAACAGTTTCTGAACAGCTATGAGATGGGAGCTTTTATACAACTTTTACGGCTGTCAGGTAATCAGATAATTCAGTGGTGAATCCACTCATGACATGCTGAGGTGACGTGATCCCCGAGCAACAGGGGAGCCATGGGGGAACATGTAAAATTGAAAGGTAAGCTTAAAATACTATTTAAGTGCCTCTTAATCTTTCTAATGATCTAAATTGCCTCCCCCGCCACTTGGTGACGGGTCTGTTCAGCGATGACAGACCCGACATCTGGGAGACTAGTGTGGAGGCGTCTTGACAGCGGGTTCCCTAACGGCTGTTCAAACGCTCCTGCTGATTCCCTGAAAAATTCCCCCTAAGTGTCAGCAATCTATTTAGCAGTGGGAACATGGTTGCCAAGTATGATCCTGTCCTCAACTAACTTCCGCACATGCACGGTTTCCAGGGGTTACTGGGTAGCCCCCGTCAACCGTGAGGGATTATGGAGTGTCCTCCTCAAATTCGGCTGCCCTCAAAAGTGTGTCACCATCCTCCGCCTGCTTCACGACAACATGCAAGCTGTGATCCTGACCAATGGATCAACCACAGACCCAATTCACGTACGAACCGGGGTCAAGCAAGGCTGTGTCATCGCACCAATGCTCTTCTCGATCTTCCTGGTTGCGATGCTCCATCTCACCTGGAGTGGAGCTAATCTACAGAACAAACCAGTCGGGACCAGCGGGAGCAGTGAGTCGGAGCCCGGTATAAAAACCGGAGAGAGGCGAGGCCCGAGACCAGTCGGGACCAGCGGGAGCAGTGAGTCGGAGCCTGGTATAAAAACCGGAGAGAGGCGAAGCCCGAGACCAGTCGGGACCAGCGGGAGCAGTGAGTCGGAGCCCGGTATAAAAACCGGAGAGAGGCGAGGCCCGAGACCAGTCGGGACCAGCGGGAGCAGTGAGTCGGAGCCCGGTATAAAAACCGGAGAGCAGTGAGGCCCGAGACCAGTCGGGACCAGCGGGAGTAGTGAGTCGGAGCCCGGTATAAAAACCGGAGAGAGGCGAGGCCCGAGACCAGTCGGGACCAGCGGGAGCAGTGAGTCGGAGCCCGGTATAAAGACCGGAGAGCAGCGAGGCCCGAGACCAGTCGGGACCAGCGGGAGCGGTGAGTCGGAGCCCGGTATAAAAACCGGAGAGAGGCGAGGCCCGAGACCAGTCGGGACCAGCGGGAGCAGTGAGTCGGAGCCCGGTATAAAAACCGGAGAGAGGCGAGGCCCGAGACCAGTCGGGACAAGCGGGAGCAGTGAGTCGGAGCCCGGTATAAAAACCGGAGAGAGGCGAGGCCCGGGACCAGTCGGGACCAGCGGGAGCAGTGAGTCGGAGCCCGGTATAAAAACCGGAGAGAGGCGAGGCCCGAGACCAGTCGGGACCAGCGGGAGCAGTGAGTCGGAGCCCGGTATAAAAACCGGAGAGAGGCGAGGCCCGAGACCAGTCGGGACCAGCGGGAGCAGTGAGTCGGAGCCCGGTATAAAAACCGGAGAGAGGCGAGGCCCGGGACCAGCAGGAGCAGCGAGTCGGAGCCCGGTATAAAAACCGGAGAGAGGCGAGGCCCGAGACCAGTCGGGACCAGCGGGAGCAGTGAGTCGGAGCCCGGTATAAAAACCGGAGAGAGGCGAGGCACACCAACTCAGCAGCGGGGAGAGAGGTAAAAAGTAATCAGAGTGTGACGTCACCAGGGAGCAGTTAAGTGATTGGTTGGTGAGTATTTCTCTTTTTTAAACTTTAACTCTGTAGTTTATAGTTACCAGGGTCTTTCTGGTGTAGCAGGGACTGTTGGTAGACTATACAAGCGCCTTAGAGATATTTTTAATTGGAGGTAGTAAATTAATTTAAATTAAGTAAAGGGAAGGTCATGCCAGGTGAGCCCAGCCCCGTGATATGCTCCTCTTGCTCTATGTGGGAATTCAGGGACTCCGGTGCCCCTGATGACCACGTGTGCCAGAGATGCATCCATCTGCAGCTACTAGCAGACCGCATTGAGGCGCTGGAGCTGCGGGTGGATGGGTTGTTGAGCATTCACGATGCTGAGAGGTTCGTGGATAGCACGTTTAGTGAGTTGGTCACACCGCAGGGAAGGGCTGCACAGGAAGACAGGAAATGGGTGACCACCAGGCGGAGCAATAGAAGCAGGCAGGTAGTGCAGGAGACCCCTGTGACCATTCCCCTCTCAAACAAGTATACCGCTTTGGATACTGTTGAGGGGGATGACTCACCAGGGGAAGGCAGCAGCAGCCAACTTCCTGGCACTGGGGGTGCTCCTGCTGCCCAGGAAGGGGGGAAAAAGAGTGGGAGAGCAATAGTGGTAGGGGATTCTATAGTAAGGGGAACAGATAGGCGTTTCTGTGGCCGTAGACGTGAATCCAGGATGGTTTGTTGCCTCCCTGGTGCCAGGGTCAAGGATATCACTGAGCGGCTGCAGGGCATTCTGGAGGGGGAGGGTGAACAGCCAGAGGTCGTGGTCCACATTGGTACCAACGACATAGGTAAAAAGAGGGATGAGGTCCTGCAGCAAGAATTTAGGGAGCTAGGTGAAGGATTAAAGAGCAGGACCTCAAAGGTTGTAATCTCTGGATTACTCCCGGTGCCACGTGCTAGTGGGTATAGGAATAGGAAGATAGAACAGATGAATGCGTGGCTAAAGGGATGGTGCAGGGGGGAGGGCTTTAGTTTCCTGGATCACTGGGTCTGCTTCTGGGAAAGGTGGGACTTGTACAATTCGGACGGTTTACACCTGAACCAGAGGGGAACCAATATCCTTGCGGGGAGGTTTGCTAGCACTGCTGGGGGGGGTTTAAACTAACTTGGCAGGGGGATGGGGTACAGAGTGGAGCTATAGTAGGGGGTGATTTACAGCCAAATACAGAGGAAAAAACAAGTCAGCTGGGAAGGCAGAGCAAATATGTGAAGGCAAAAGGGAATATGGCAGGGCTGGAAGGCATTTATTTTAATGCAAGGAGTCTTGCAAATAAGGTGGATGAACTGAAGTTGTTGTTGAACACATGGGAGTACGATATTGTTGCTATCACGGAGACATGGTTGAGGGAGGGTCAGGACTGGCAGCTCAATATTCCGGGGTATAGAATCTTCAGGCGAGACAGAGGGGGGTGTAAAAGGGGAGGGGGTGTTGCAATATTAATTAAGGAGTCAATTACTGCTGTAAGGAGGGATGATATATTAGCGGGTTCCTCTAATGAGGCCTTATGGGTAGAACTTAAAAACAAAAAGGGGGCAAGCACTTTGCTGGGAGTGTACTATAGGCCCCCAAACAGTCAGGGAGATAGAGGAACAGATATGTAGGCAAATCTCAGAGAAGTGTGAAAATAATAGGGTAATAATAGTGGGGGATTTCAACTTCCCCAATATAAATTGGGATAGTCAGAGCGTGAAAGGCTTAGAGGGTGCAGAATTCTTAAAGTGCATCCAGGAGAGCTTTTTGAGCCAACATGTAGAAAGTCCTACAAGAGAGGGGGCGGTACTGGACCTAATTCTGGGGAATGTAGCCGGGCAAGTGGTGGAAGTATCAGTAGGAGAGCATTTTGGCGACAGTGACCATAATTCGGTGAGATTTAAGGTGGTCATGGAAAAAGACAAAGACGGCCCGGAAATAAGGGTTCTAAATTGGGGGAAGGCCGATTTTAATATGATAAGGCAGGATCTGGCCAAAGTGGACTGGGAGCAGCTACTTATAGGAAAATCCACATCAAAACAGTGGGAGACTTTCAGAAGGGAAATAGAGAGAGTACAACGCCAACATGTTCCTGTAAAGGTCAAGGGTGGGACCAACAAGCAAAGGGAACCTTGGATGACAAGGGATATACAAAAATGCATTAGAAATAAAAGGGGGGCTTTTGGCAGTTACAAAAGACTAAAGACGGAAGAAGCCCTAGAGGAGTATAAAAAGTGCAGGGGCATACTTAAAAAAGAAATTAGGAGGGCGAGGAGGGGCCATGAAATAGCACTGGCGAGCAAAATAAAGGAAAATCCTAAGATGTTTTATAAGTATATTAAGGGCAAGAGGATAACCAGGGAAAGGGTAGGGCCCATTAGGGACCAAAGTGGCAATCTGTGTGTAGAGCCAGATGATGTAGGCGGGGTTTTAAATGAATTTTTTGCATCTGTGTTCACTATGGAGAAAGACGATGCGGACATAGAAATCGGGCAAGGGGACTGTGACATACTTGAACATATTAGCATCGAGAATGGAGGAGGTGCTAGCGGTTTTAGCAGGCCAAAAAGTGGATAAATCCCCAGGCCCGGACGAGATGTATCCCAGGCTGCTGTGGGAGGCAAAGGAGGAGATTGCAGGGGCTCTGACACAAATTTTCAGAACCTCTCTGGCCACAGGGGATGTACCAGAGGACTGGAGAACAGCTAATGTAGTACCATTATACAAGAAGGGTAGCAGGGATAAACCAGGGAATTACAGGCCAGTGAGCCTAACATCTGTGGTAGGGAAATTATTGGAAAAAATTCTGAGGGACAAAATTAGTCTCCACTTGGAGAGGCAAGGATTAATCGGGGATAGTCAGCATGGCTTTGTCAAGGGTAAATCATGTCTGACAAATCTGATTGAATTTTTCGAGGGGGTGACTAGGGGGGTGGATGAGGGAAATGCTGTGGATGTGGTTTACATGGACTTCAGTAAAGCTTTTGACAAAGTCCCGCATAGGAGACTGGTCAAGAAGGTAAGAGCCCATGGGATCCAGGGTGCCTTGGCGCGTTGGATCCTAAACTGGCTGAGTGGCAGGAGGCAGAGGGTGATGGTCGAAGGTTGCTTTTGTGACTGGAAGCCTGTGTCCAGTGGGGTACCTCAGGGATCGGTGCTGGGTCCCTTGTTGTTTGTGATCTACATAAATGATTTGGATGAGAATGTAAAAGATATGATCAGTAAGTTCGCAGATGACACGAAAATTGGTGGGGTGGTAAATTGCGAGGAGGAAAGCCTCAGGCTACAGGACGATATAAACGGGTTGGTCAGATGGGCGGAAAAGTGGCAAATGGAATTTAACCCTGAAAAGTGCGAGGTGATGCATTTTGGACGCACAAATAAGGCAAGGGAATACACAATGAGTGGTAGGACCCGAGGAAGTACAGAGGGTCAGAGGGACCTTGGTGTACATGTACATAGATCCCTGAAGGCAGCGGAACAGGTAGATAAGGTGGTTAAAAAGGCATATGGGATACTTGCCTTCATTAGCCGAGGCATAGAATATAAGAGCAGGGAGGTTATGATGGAGCTGTACAAAATGCTGGTGAGGCCACAGCTGGAGTACTGTGTGCTGTTCTGGTCACCTCACTATAGGAAGGATGTGATTGCTTTGGAGAGGGTGCAGAGAAGATTCACCAGCATGTTACCTGGGATGGAGCGCCTCAGCTATGAAGAAAGACTAAACAGGCTGGGGTTGTTTTCCTTGGAGTAAAGAAGGCTGAGGGGGGACCTGATTGAGGTGTACAAAATGATGAGGGGCATAGATAGGGTAGACAAAGAGGAACTTTTCCCCTTAGTAGGGGGGTCAATAACAAGGGGGCATAGATTCAGGGTAAGGGGCAGGAGATTTAGAGGGGATTTGAGGAGGAACTTTTTCACCCAGAGGGTGGTTGGAATGTGGAACTCAATGCCTAAAAGGGTGGTAGAGGCAGGAACCCTCACAACATTCAAGAAGCATTTGGATGAGCACTTGAAATGCCATTGCATACAAGGCTATGGACCAAATGCTGGAAAATGGGATTAGACTGGACAGGGATGGATGGGCGGCGCAGACACGATGGGCCGAAGGGCCTCTTTCTGTGCTGTAAAACTCTATGACTCTAAACTGGAAACTGTTCAACCTCCGTCGCCTCCAGTCCAGATCCAAGGTCATCCCATTCTCTGTCATCGAATTACAGTATGCAGATGACGCTTGCGTCTGCACACACACTGAGGTCGAACTCCAAACCATCGTCAACACCTTCACCGAAGCGTACGAGAGCATAGGCCTTGCACTAAACATCCGTAAGACTAAACCTCCTCTACCAACCTGCCCCCGCCACACACTACTGCTCCCCGAACAACGTGGACCACTTTCCATACCTCGGGAGCCTACTGTCAACAAGGGCAGACGTCAATGACGAAGTCCAACACCGCCTTCAGTGTGCCAGTACAGCCATCGGTCGCCTGAGGAAGAGAGTTTTTGAAGACCAGGACCTCAAACCCAGCACCAAGCTCATGATCTACAGAGCAGCAGTGATACCTGCCCTCCTGTATGCTTCAGAGACATGGACATGTACAGCAGGCATCTCAAAGCACTGGAGAGGTACCATCAACGCTGCCTCCGCAAGATCCTGCAAATCCATTGGCAGGATAGGGGCACCAACATCAGTGTTCTTGCTCAGGCCAACATCCCCAGCATCGAAGCTTTGACCACGCTCGATCAGCTCCGATGGACGGGCCACATCGTCCACATGCCCGATACGAAACTCCCAAAACAAGAGCTCTACTCGGAGCTCCAACACGGCAAGAGAGCCCCAGGTGGGCAGAGGAAACGTTTCAAGGACACCCTCAAAGCCTCCTTGGAAAAAGTGCAACATCCCCACCGACACCTGGGAATCCCTGGCCCAAGACCGCACAAAGTGGAGGAGAAGCATCTGGGAAGGCGCCAAACACCTAGAGTCTCTTCGCCGGGAGCAAGCGGAAGCCAAGCACAAACAGTGGAAGGAGCGCACGTCAACCCAAGCACCCCACCCACCCGCCCCTTCAACCAGCGTCTGCCCCACCTGTGACAGAGACTGTAGGTCTCGCATTGGACTCATCGGTCACCTGAGAACTCATTTTTAGTGTGGAAGCAAGTCATCCTCGGTTCCGAGGGACTGCCTAAGAGAGACTGGGTAGTAATCGGGTATGGAAACCATGGCTGATACCTCTCTTTCCCCCCCCCCCCCCCCCCCCAAACAAAACACCATTCCACAGACCAGGGGCATTGAGATTGCTTGTGTCTCATCAGCTAACACAGCATGGACCAGGGTTAAAAGCTGCAATCTTCCTGCTCTTTATGACTCAGTACGGTGGCATAGTGGTTAGCACTGTTGCCTCACAGCGCCAGAGACCCGGGTTCGAATCCGGCCTCGGGTGACTGTCTGTGTGGAGTTTGCACATTCTCCCCGTGTTTGCGTGGGTTTCCTCCGGGTGCTCCGGTTTCCTCCCACAGTCCAAAGATGTGCGGGTTAGGTTGATTGGCTATGATAAATCGACCCTTAGTGTTAGGGGGATTAAATACGTGGGGTTACGGGGATAGGGTGGGATATGTGATGGTGTAGGGGTTACGGGGATCGGGTGGGATATGTGTCGGTGCGGGCTCGATGGGCCGAAATGGCCTCTATCTGCACTGTGGGGTTTCTGTGATTCTGTGATTCTGTGAGTACCTCGTGGAATACTGAACCATCAGAGGAGCATGTCAAAGCAGTTTTTAATTCACTTTCATTCCTTTCCTGGGTTACAGTTCAATAAAATGTTAGTTTAAATAATATCATAAATTCAACTCACAAAGTGATCAGTAACTTTTCAAACATTTTTCCATCCCAGCTAATGTTCAGCAGCAGCTGATGGAGATCAAAAGAAGAGTTTAATGTAGTATGTTCGTAATTAGTAGCAGTAGGGTTTTTGTACCAATTGGATCTGCAAAATTTAGTGTTGTGCAATCATTTCATATTGAATTGAACATTGCCGCAGAATAACGGCACGTTTTAAACTCGTTTGTCTGTGGTGCAGACATTAGAATGGAGACCACGTTCTTGTGAAATTAGCAATTGACTTTATAATTTGCACTAGGTTAGACATACTTGCCCTCTATAAAAGTTGCAAAAAAAACCGCACATCCATTTGTGATCCTTTTTCTCATGTAAAGCTCTGATCACTTTCAAATCTGTGTGTCTTTAGTCTGAAAATAGATACCCATTCGGGTGCTGTCACTTGCAGCAGATTGCATCGAAGGTTTCTAAAGTTGAATTGGAGCCACTTCTTACTTTCACCAACCTTTGTTCTCCGACAAATGATTGAAGACTCCTTCCCACCTTTCTTTGGCCTTGGTTGCCTTGACAACAGGACTAAATCAATATTTTCTGTAAATGCAGAAAAGCTTGAGTATGGTGTGTGCTATGACAGCTCATTCAACCCCTCAGAGTTTTAGTGGTGGATGGAATGTCAGTGGGCAATAATACATGTTCCCAAATAGAGAATGTAAATCACAAAAGAAGACTACAACACGGCAGGTTGCAGTACCAAGGGGCTGTATCGAACAGTGGTGGAATGCAGCTTTGACCCGCATCCTAATTCACTAAATTCCTGATATATGTAATGTCACTGGGGGAGGTGCTGACTGAAGGCTATAAAATGAAAAGTGTCCTCAAAGATCTTTAAAATGCAGTACTTTGAGGGAAACAACCATTGTGAAAGCTAAACAGTGGGTGATACCACCAGGGTTAAAACAGCCTACTTCCTTTTTCTTTAAGTAATTTACCAAAGTGGCAGAAAAGTTACTCAATTGTGTAATACCACTAGTTTTTTAAAATTCGTTTTATGGGATGTGGGCGTCGCTGGCAAGGCCAGCATTTATTGCCCATCCCTAATTGCCCTCGAGAAGGTGGTGGTGAGCTGCCTTCTTGAACCGCTGCAGTCCGTGTGCTGATGGTACTCCCACAGTGCTGTTAGGGAGGGAGTTCCAGGATTTTGACACCGCGACGATGAAGGAACGGCGATATACTTCTAAGTCAGGCTGGTGTGTGACTTGGAGGGGAACTTGGAGGTGGTGGTGTTCCCATGCGCCTGCAGCCCTTGTCCTTCTAGGTGGAAGAGGTCGCGGGTTTGGGAGGTGCTGCTGAAGAAGCCTTGGCGAGTTGCTGCAGTGCATCTTGTAGATGGTACACATTGCAGCCACGGTATGCCGGTGGCGGAGGGAGTGAATGTTTAAGGTGGTAGATGGGGTGCCAATCAAGTGGCTGCTTTGTCCTGGATGGTGTCGAGCTTCTTGAGTGTTGTTGGAGCTGCACTCATCCAGGCAAGTGGAGAGTATTCCATCACACTCCTTACTTGTGCCTTGTAGATGGTAGAAAGGCTTTGGGGAGTGAGCAGGTGAGACACTCGCCGCAGAATACCTAGCCTCTGACCTGTTCTTGTTGCCACAGTGTTTATGTGGCTGGTCCAGTTAAGTTTCTGGTCAGTGGTGACCCCCAGGATGTTGATGGTGGGGGATTCGGCGGTGATAATACCATTGAATATCAAGGGGCGGTGGTTAGACTCTCGCTTGTTGGAGACGGTCATTGCCTGGCATTTCTGTGGTGCAAATGTTACCTGCCACTTATCAGCCCAAGCCTGAACGTCGTCCAGGTCTTGTTGCATGCGGGCATGAACTGCTTCATTATCTGAGGAGTTGTGAATGGCACTGAACACTGTACAATCATCAGCGAACATCCCCATTTCTGACCTTATGTTGGAGGGAAGGTCATTGATGAAGCAGCTGAAGATGGTTGGGCCTAGGACACTGCCCTGAGGAACTCCTGCAGCGATGTCCTGTGGCTGTGATTATTGACCTTCAATCACCACAACCATCTTCCTTGTAACTGGTAACCAGATACAGTGCATGCACAATATCTAGAAATGCAGTGTTGCCCAGGGTCGAACAGAATATAGGAACAGGAGTAGGCCATTCAGCCCCTCAAGCCTACTGTACCATTCAGTTAGGATTATGGCTGAATGGCACTTCACCTCCATTTACCTGCCTTTGCTTTATATCCCTTAGTACCCATACCTAACAAAAATCTACCTATCTTAATCTTGAAAGCTCCAATTGTCCAATTTGCCTTTTGGGAGAGTGTGTTTCAGATTTCTACTACTCTTTGTGTGAAAAAGTGTTTCCTGAATCCCGAGTGACATTATTGTAGCATCACTTGCAATAGACAAGGTAATGGCAGATTTATTAAATGAGTAATTTTTCTCTGTTTTCACAGTAGAGGAAGAGGATAAAATACCAGTGATAGAAGGGAAACTGAAATAAATCAAGGGGAGGAACTTATTGGATTCAATATAAGTAAAAGGAAAAATGGTAATGGAGAAAATAATGGGACTTAAGATAGAAACCCATGTTACTACTATATCTAACCTAATGGATAAGACATGAGCCCCCTGTTGATCTCCTAGATTTGGGAAATCAGTAGAATAAACATTTTATTAGACTGTGGCTTGTGTTATAAACTATGGATCAGATTTATGAAAAAATCTGCTTTTGCATTTTCTTTTCTTGACAGTATTTTTGGGGTTAAGACCAAGTTTGCCTAAAGATATAAGCCAGTTTGAGAGGTGTGGCTTTCATTAAGTCAGTGAGACAAGATGGCCTTGATGTGTTTTTAAAAAATGTATTTTTGTGATGTGGACGTCGCTGGCAAGCCGGGCATTTATTGCCCATCCCTAGGTGTCCTGAGAAGGTAGTGGTGGACTACCTTCGGAACCACTGGATAGTGATTTTTGATAGAACTGAGTGGCTTGTTAACCCACTTCACAGGGTAGTTAAGAGTCAACCACTTTGGTGTGGGACTGGAGTTGCATATAGGCTAGACTTGGTAATGATGGCAAGTTTCCTTCCCTAAAAGACATACTAGTGAACCAGTTGGGTTTTTATGATGATCAGACAGCTTTATGGTCACTTTTACTGATAGCAGCTTTTTATTTCCTGATTTTGTAAACTGGATTCAAATTCTGAAACTGCCATGGTGGGATTTGAACTTGCATTCTCTAGATTATTAGTCCAGGGGTCTGAATTACTAGTCCAGTAATATAACCACTACAGTACTGTACCTTTTGTTAGTAGCAAAACATTTGGACCACAAGCAATTCCTGTTAACTGCTTGCAACAGATTATCTCCTTCAACTGCCCTCTGCTGCATTGTCAATCCTCACCTCAGACAAAAACACCAAATGTGACTAGCTCAGAGACTAAACCTCCACCGCCACCTCCCAGTAACCCCCCTCCCGTCGCTTTTGTCTTAAGCACTTAACACCTCTTGTAATTTTCTTACACATTTTCCAGGAGCACAATGTGTCAATGCCGGTAGATGACCCTCCAGATATACTAGGCTCTTTTTTACAGTAGCAAGCATACAGAAAAGGGATGAGATTTTTAGCTGAATAAAAAAGACTTGCATTTATATAGCGCCTTTCACGACCACTGGACGTCTCAAAGCGCTTTACAGCCAATGAAGTACTTTTGGAGTGTAGTCACTGTTGTAATGTAGCTGCACGATAATTAATCCTGCAACCCCTGAGGTGTCACACCGGAGCAAGTAAAGCAGGCAGAAATAAACTAGTACAATCGATATACGGCTCCTGTACAAGGTTCCTGCACAGAGTGTGCTCCAGCTGGGCTGGACATATGGTGTTCCCATCCGCAACGATGCATGGAATACATTACCTTCTTCCAAACAAACTGAGTACCTTTATTGTTGGGACAGTATAGCTACACCAATATTTGCCATAGGCTTTAAATACGGTGCAAAATATATTAGTCCATTTCTGACCAGTGACACTATCATTGTATCGAATACGTTATCTAAACACGATAGCCTAACTTTCCTTAAATCTGTCAAATTTATGATGTGCAACCATAAGGGGCAACTGTGTTGTGTTCCCTGCATCATTCAGAACAAGATAGACAATCACAGTAAGCCTTAAATACACCAGCATCAGTTGGTGTAAGGAAATACCAGGACTAAGTGTTTATAATTTAAAAACTTCATTCCACACTGGGGACTCTCTAGTGTTGGATGATGCTAACAAGGATCCTTGTTTATTCCTTAGTGCTGTAGTGGTTCGTGTAGATCGTCACTAAATAAGAGAGTTTGACTTCGACGAACTATAAATAAGTTGTTTATTTACAGGAACAGGCTAATTACAGCAGGTAAGATGGCTGACTGTAGGAGCACCGTGGTATAGGTCTTGTCCCAGCGGGGACTCCATGAGGACTGAGTTCGCAGTCCTGTGGGGAGCGTGATGACGGCATCGCGTTTGTGTTGTGACGTCATCACGTTGTTCGCGTTTCCCGCACTTAGGGCGTCACGTGATTTGCGTCGCTGGCCGTTGAGGCCGAAGTCGGGAGGCCGGGCTGTGCCGGTGCTTGCCGCGGGAGCGGAAGATCGCGTCGCTCCTGTCGGCTGGCCGTTGAGGCCGAAGACGCTGGGCCGAGCTGTGCCGGCAGCCATCCTGGAAGGCCGAGTCGGGCCGGCAGCCTCCGCACGCACGTGACGTGAGCGCACTAGGGCGCGTCTTAAAGGGGCAATGGCCCCAACAGGTAAGTTAAAAGGGCAACGGCCCCAAAAGGTAAGTTAAACATACAGTAAGGTAAGTTAAAGGGAATTATGTGTCTTTTTGTAAGGTACAACCGGTGGTACCGCCACAGTGCCAAGAAAACACCATCACTGCTTTGCAGCAAATTCAAGTGGATACTGAGACAAATTGCACCTGACCCCTCCAGGAGATAACTATTAGCCTAGAAGTACAGGCTCCCCTCAAACAGAGACCCCCTCAGCTCAGATGTTCCACTGTTACCTTGAAAAATATCAAAGAAGCACCCTTGCTGCCGATCACCGCCTGCTTTTCTTAAGACTATACTCCCTCATGGATAATCAAAGCAAAGCATAAATATCTCCTTGGGACAAATTGGGAGAACTCCCAAATACAACCCAAGGAAGCATCTCAACGAATCTGGCTTCATGCTTCCAGCCCCCAGTGTGCCTGATAGGTAACCCAGTTCTACTGTGGTCCATGCCATTTTCACTGGGGGCATCTCTTTCTGAGACATCTGAGGAGGACAATTCAAAACTGAGGTGAATCTGTTTCCCCCCGCATGATATGCTGGGGAACTACAGAGCATAGATTATTACTGATTGGGCTCCCTGAACAAGATGATGAGTGACTTGGAAGAATCAATGAGGGCTATACTTAAGTCCGCTGTTGGGTAGATTAGACACTTAACGTACGGGTGACCCTGAGCTTCCGGTCGCCTGTCACTTTAATTCACTGCTTCACTCCCATTCTGATCTCTCTGTCCTCGGGCTATTGCATTGTTCCGATGAAGCTCAACGTAAGCTCGAGGAACAGCACCTGGGCCTAGAAATTCAGTTGCCTTAGCGCCGCTTTTGAGGCGCTAGAGGGACTAGCGCCAGAGTTATGGCCAGTTTAAAAATTCCCTGGGGCCCTAAATCGGCGTTGCACCGGTAGCGCTGCGCCGGCACCGATGACGTCATCGGTGTGCGCAGCGTCCCGGTTGCCGTGGTAACCCGCCCGAACTCCGAAATTGAGTTGCGGCCGCCTCGCCCGTGGCAGCCGCAAGCAACGTTCTGTCAGAGGTGCCTTACTCCAGTTTGCACCGGCGTATTAAAGGCCCCGCGGCGGCCGGCCACTTTCCCGCCGGCCGCCTGCCCGCAGCTCCCTCCCCGGACTTCTCCCCCCCCCCCCCCCCCCCCGGAACAGATGCAAGCCCGGCACTTGTCCGAGGTGCCGGGCTCATTTTTAAGCTGATTTGCGCGGGCCGCGGCCGGGTGCAGGCAGCTCCTCCTTAACGGGAGGAGGAGGCCTGCACGTCCCCAGCCTGCCGCACCGCATCGGGTGCCGCAGCGCCGGAACAGCGCCGCAATGGGGCAGTTAGCGCCCATTGGGAGGCGCTGAAACCCTCCAGTAGCGCCGGCAGCCGTTTGGGCGCGGCGCTACTGAATTTTTGGCGCGCGCAGGGGGACTTAGCGCCGGCACTAACTTCCGGCGCTAAAGCCCTGGCTGCGCCAAAACTCAATTTCTAGGCCCTCATCTTTCGATTGGGCACTTTGCAGTCTGCCGGACTCAACATTGAGTTCAACAATTTCAGATAATTATCCCGGCCCCCATTTTTCATGCAGTATGATTTTTGCCATTCCCATTTGCAACATTTTATCTTTCCTGCCTCTTACAAAAGTACAGGATGTTCTTTCTATTTCTTCCTCCCCTCCTAACCACCCCCACCCTGTCTCTGCACCTGCTTAATATCTGTTACATCTCCGGCTTTTTCCAGTTCTGATGAAGGGTCCCAGACCTGAAACGTTAACTCTGTTTCTCACTCCACGGATGCTGCCTGGCCTGCTGAGTATTTCCAGCATTTTCTGTTGTTATTTCAGATTTCCAGCATCCGCAGTATTTTATATTAGACACTTAACAGCCTTGGCCTGCTTTAGAATGTCATCTCTAGGCAAAGGAGAGGTAGATGCCACCAAGTTGTCTGGGATTTGTTGTTTGACCAAATCTTGAAATACATTGATGTGTGGAATGTGAGAGTTACCCAAAACCTCAATATATTCGATCCAGGAGTGGAGCCTTTTCTTCAGATTTTATGTAGACCACACAAGGTGGTTTTTGTGGGACTCCTTGGAGCTGCTGTGTTCATTTAGGGGGTTTCTGTAATACATATATTAATATAACTTTTAAACAGAATAAATGCAATACTGCATATCTGCAACATGATAATTTCATGTGTGCTCGGCACCGGGCTTTCCCAAAACCTATTATTCATGCTTGTTAACCATAGTACCAAAATGTCCACCTTCATTAGAAAAACACCCATATTGGTTATCCATTGAGTTGCTGCTCAGAATTTAATAAATAAAAGTTTGTATTCTATCACTTGATTAAGCTTTGGCATTACTTCTAAATATTTTGAAGTACACTGAATGTTTGGCTCTAATTCCAAGCAGAAATTCACAGCATGCTGGTGACCGCGTACAGTTTTGGTGTCCATATTTAAGAAAAGATATACCTGCTCTCGAGGCAGTTCAGAGAAGGTTCACTCAGTTGATTCCAGAGATGAGGGGGTTGACTTATGAGGAAAGGTTGAGTAGGTTGGGCCTCTACTCATTGGAATTCAGAAGACTGAGAGGCGATCTTATCGAAACATATAAGATTGTGAGGGGGCTTGATCGGGTGGATGCGGGGAGGATGTTTCCACTGATGGGTGAGACTAGAACGAGGGGGCATAATCTCAGAATAAGGGGCTGCCCTTTCAAAACTGAGATGAGGAGAAACTTCTTCACTCAGAGGGTAGTAAATCTATGGAATTTGCTACCCCAGAGAGCTGTGGAAGCTGCGACATTAAATAAATTTAAAACGGAGATAGACAGTTTCCTAGCTGATAAGGGAATTAGGGGTTACGGGGAGCAGGCAGGGATGTGGACGTGAGTCTAGGTTCGGATCAGCCATGATCCTATTGAATGGCGGAGCAGGCCCGAGGGGCCGTATGGCCTACTCCTGCTCCTATTTCTTATGACAATAGGTTAGTATCTGCAGCAGTGGGTGTTATCAACGCAGTGATACTGCTATTGATACAAAATCTGGCTTCATTATGTAAAAAATACTGTTTTCATAGTGCTTGCTGGTCTCCAGTATCACCATTCTGTTATTATTGATTAGAAAGATCTGAGGCGACATGCAAACACTGGCAATAAAAAGGTATTAAGCAGCCCGTTGTGATGGTATTTGAGCATGCTTGTGTGGAATATTATCAGCCCAGTTCCACCGCAGGCAGTATAATTGCAGCTTATTGATGGCATTGTTGCTGAAATGTTGCACTGACATGTGCAATGTCCCAACAGTATCACTGTGTCACCTTTTCTTGCATTCATGCAATCTGCATAGCCATGACCAGACTTGCTGATTCTAGTATGGATTTGTGAACTTCCATAAACATTCATACTTGGCTGTTTGGACACTTCCCAGGTGAAGTCTCATGTTAGCGTATTGAAGATAATCTCAATCCCAGGGAGGTACAACTGCTCCTTTTCGAGAAAGGTTGCTTTTTTGAGAGACTAAATAAAAACTGAAGAAAAACCATCAGGGCCATCTTGGCCTATCCTTTAGATGGTGAAACCTCATACATCATCCTTCTCAATCACTGGTAATGCCAACTACTGGAAACTCTCGATTTACCAGCACCTAAATAACTGGAAATCTCTTGTTAACCAGCAAAATTCAGGAGTAGGTTCAGGTAAGTTTTACTTCATATTAGTGGCCGTTCCTGGATCTGTGGCCGTGTAACCGGGGTTCCTGCACCTGTTGCTGAGCAACAGGGACGCCTGGACCTGTGGCCAGGTTTCCTGCACCTGTTGCCATGCAACAGGGACGCCTGGATCCGTGGCCGTGTACGGGGCTCTCGTACCTTTTACTATACCTCTCTGTAATCCGGACTTTTTGATAAACCGGCACCACACCGGTCCCGTCGGTGCCAGATTAAAAAGAGTTTCCTGTACTGGGGAGGAGAAAAACCTGTGGCCAACTTCAGGAAAAACTCTGGGAAATTCCTCCTTAACTCCCTAAGGCAAACCATTGAGCACGAGAAGACCTTAGCTAACCACGATGCATCACTAGACATACTGAAACTAACCCCCTCCCTCCACCCCAGTGTCTCAGTGTACTTAGGAATAGAGAGCTACACAGACTGACGAAAGGTACACACACAAAACATTATAACCCCGCTTCTCTTTACAGATGCTAACTGACCTGGTGTGTGTTTCCTGCATTTTCTGTTCTTATTTCGGACTTCCATCATTTATGGTTTTTCCTTTTCCTGATTATTCATGTCATTACACGTTGCCAGTTAAGTGCATGGCCATACAAGAAGCATGTATATGGTTTCTGTATTATGAAAGGAGCTTGGAATTACATTTTGTATTGGAGAGCGCCATAGTGATCAGCTGCTATACTATAGAAGTTTTTAAAACTCCTACAGACACCTTGGTACGATTATGCTGAATAGTTCCATGATTTCGCACTTCCAGCAGGGAATGCAATTTGGAAAGTCATGGCCACACAGTCCAAGATTTTTTCTCGTTAATTTTAATGAACATAAAATCACAGGCTGCGTGCCTGCAGTTTGCTGAATAGCACTCCCTGTGAGAGCTGCTCTTGCGTGTGAGTGCAGATCGGGGAAGGCATCTAATGCTCTATTACTGTGACTAGCATTTTAAAACCGTATTTCCATCACTGAACAATGCTTGTTTTGCTTTTGTCCATGGGTCAAATTATTGACCGGACTTGCAGCCATGTGAATCCTCAAAATGATGGATTAACAAGTTTTATAGTGAAGTGAGAACACTCGTTGGAAAACTGATCATTAGTGACCAAGAACCAACATTATACGTGCAGGTTTTAAAATGTTAAATAGGTTTTGATTTTTTGAGAAATTGATATATTGCAATGAGTGGAAACAATTAAATTACTTTAATCTTAGGTTAAATCTCATTTAAGATTAAATATCAGTTTGATCTCAACTACCCATTATGTTTGGATTGAAGAGACTGGAACAAGTTAAGGCAGCACAACAAACACGTTGGTGTTTAAATGATTTGCCCGCTGTAGTGGAATGGCAGGAAATAGCCATGCAACTAATTACATCTATCCTCTGACTGTATCAGCTGGGAAAATCATGAGACAAGTCTGGATGTGCAATTCCAAACCATATTTCCATGTTCTTCCCTTTCTCTAATCAAGAGCCACAGTTCCAGCAAATCACCTGCTCAGGGTCCACTCTCTGGAATACTGGGACGTATCTGTAATTTCCGCACTCCTGACTTTAATCGTGCAACTGTAGGACCAAGAATACCATTTAATAGAGCTATTTCACTGCACGGAATCTCATCGAAATAAACTTTTATCCAACCGAACGGGAGAGCAAGAAAGGCGTGACAAAGTATGCATGAAATAGTTGACACGCTTGATGTGTTATAAGCGGCACCTTTGTACTTGGCTTCAGTGGAAATGGCAAATGGTTAGCGCCATTTGCCCAATAATAGACGACTGCATGTGATGAGTGTGGACGGTGTAAGTGGTGAGGACTGTTAGTGTGGTGAAAAATACTGCAGGAAGAACACGTTTGATTTTCAGATTGACTGCACAATTGATCTTTATGTCAAATGTGTTCAGTCACTTAGGATGAAAAGTGACCTTTTCCTCCCAGGATGCAGTCATATTGTATTGTACCTTCGCTCCCATAAATTCTATTTTGGAGTACTTTAGTGCAGCATGGGGCCATTATTACCACCCACAAAGAAGAAAAGAATAGCAGTAATCTCCATCAGTAACTGCTGTGTTCTTGCTGGGAGTGAGGGCCAAAATACTTACAAGAGAAAAATACTACTTTGATTTTTGACTACTCCAGCTTTGTGTGGCTTCGTGGACTTGGACCCAATCATAGCAAATTTTCAAGCCCTTGGGCATCTAATTAGAATGCAATGGTATTTTGTTGCAGAAACTATATTCTGAGGGAATTGGCAAAAGAAACAGAGGTGACCTGAGGAAACATTTCTTTTACGTAGCAAGTTATGATCTGGAATGCACTGCTTGAAAGGTGGAAGCAGATTCAATATAACTTTCAAACGGGAATTGGATAAATACTTGATGGGGGAAAATGTCCAGGGCTATGGAGAAAGAGCAGGTGAGTGGGACAGATTGAATAGCTCTTTCAAAGAGCTGGCACAGGCACAATGGGCCGAATGGCCTCCTTCTGTGCTGTATCTTTGTATGATTTTATGTTTCTAAACAATACTGTAATACTAAAACATATTTCACAGCTCTAATGACCTCTACACTGAAAATGTCTTGCTTCTGCTGGACCATGACCATTTACTGCTCCATTCCAGCTGTGGGACGATAATCCTTTGGAGCTCCAGTTCTGCTGTGTGTATATTTTGAAGAGTCAGAACATGACGCACACAGCGTTTTGTGCTTAATGTAAAGGTCTCATAGTTGCATACCCATGCAGAATTTTATGATCTGTGAACTTTGGGTGTAACTGAAACACCAATGTGAGAAATATTTTGCAGCCAAGTGCAACAGTAGAAGATGTGAAATAACAGAAAATGCTGGAAGCACTCAGCAGGCCAGGCAGCATCCGTGGAGGGAGAAACAGAGTTAATGTTTCAGGTCTGTGACCCTTCGTCAGAACTGGAAAAAGTTCGAGATGTAACAGGTTTTAAGCAGGTGCAGAGGCGGGGAAAGGGGGAGGGGAGGAAAGAACAAAAGGGACGGTCTGTGATAGGGTGGAGGGCAGGAGTAGTTAAATGTTGCCATGGGGATGGCAGAATCATCAACAGCTGCCATGTGAAAAAATGGGGGCAGAGGTTATAGTCTGAAATTGTTGAACTCGATGTTGAGTCCAGAAGGCTGTAAAATGCCTAATCGAAAGATGAGGTGCTGTTCCTCGAGCTTACGTTGAGCTTCATTGGAACAGTGTAGGAGGCCGAGGACAGAGGTTAGAGTGGGAGTGGAGTGGAGAATTAAAGTGACAAGCGACCGGAAGCTCGGACTGAATGGAGGTGTTCCGCAAAGCAGTCACCCAATCTCCGTTTGGAATCCCCAATGTAGAGGAGACCACATCGTGAGCAGCGAATACAGTATACTAAATTGCAGAAATTGCAGAATTGCAGTCCAAACGCCTTCAGTGTGCCAGTGCAGCCTTCGGTCGCCTGAGGAAGAGAGTGTTTGAAGACCAGGATCTCAAACCTGGCACCAAGCTCATGGTCTACAGAGCAGCAGTGATACCTGCCCTGTTGTATGCCTCAGAGACATGGACCTTGTACAGCAGGCACCTCAAAGCACTGGAGAGGTACCACCAACGCTGCCTCCGCAAGATCCTGCAAATCCATTGGCAGGATAGGCGCACCAACGTCCGTGTTCTCGCTCAGGCCAACATCCCCAGCATCGAAGCTTTGACCACGCTCAATCAGCTCCGATGGATGGGCCACATCATCCACATGCCTGATACGAGACTCCCAAAACAAGCGCTCCACTCAGAGCTCCAATACGGCAAGAGAGTCCCAGGTGGGCAGAGGAAACGCTTCAAGGATACCCTCAAAGCCTCCTTGAAAAAGTGTAACATCCCCACCGACACCTGGGAATCCCTGGCCCAAGACCGCTCAAAGTGGAGGAGAAGCATCCGGGAAGGCGCCGAACACCTCGAGTCTCTTCGCCGGGAGCAAGTGGAAGCCAAGCGCAGGCAGCGCAAGGAGCCCAAGTACCCCACCCACCCGCCCCTTCAACCACCGTCTGCCCCACCTGTGACAGAGACTGTAGGTCCCGCATTGGACTCATCAGTCACCTGCGAACTCATTTTTAATGTGGAAGCAAGTCATCCTCGGCTCCGAGGGACTGCCTAAGAAGAAGATACTAAATTGCAAGAAGTACAAGTAAATCGCTGTTTCATCTCCACGGATGCAGCCTGGCCTGCTGAATGGTTCCAGCATTTTCTGTAATTTCAGATTTCCAGCATCCGCAGAATTTCGCTATTGTAGTAGAAGATGTGATTATTTTTTAACCCCTGTTGTGTTTGATACGTCAGTAGGCGGGTATCTACACAGTGCATCTATGTGGCATACAAGTGATAAAAGAACAATTTTGAAACTAAGTATACACTTGGGATTTTTCCCCTCCCCATCCCTCCATGGTTGTATAAAATTAGAATATCGTACTAGCCGTGAATATTGTCAGTAGGTTTGCAGAAAAATCCCCAATTTAATTTTAAAATCTACCTTTTTTTCTTGGATATATATGTGGAGTAGATTTTTCCAATACTGATGTTCAGGGTCCTAAAAGAGAAGTTTTCATTTGACAGCCAACACTTTGTAAACACTTAATAAAAAAAATCGGCAGGGTTTCGCAGCACACAGTTTTTTATTGAATGCATGTTCTGGGAGCAGGCTGACTATCCAGGTAACCAGTGAGGAACCTAAAAGGAAAAGAGGGGGCTTGTTATTTAGTTCAGTTTTTTTTTTGTAGCTCCATTATTATTTCTAATAGAATGTACTTCCTTTGTATATTTTAACATGTTTGCTTTAATATGGTTTCGATAGTTATTAATTCAGCTTTGAAAAATCTATTTTGGAGCTGTTACTGTGTTTCTAAGTTTGTTCATATTTTGGGAAAGGATCACAGCCCTGAATTAAAGGACAGACTTTGCTTTCCTGGGATAATGTGTTGAATTCAGACTTCAAATGTCTGTTGAAGTATTCATATGAAATTACTTAGTATAGCCGTCCATGGATATGTCTGCAGTCAGCTCAGATTTAAAACTGTGGTAAAAACAGAAAATGCTGGAAATACTCAGCAGGTCAGGCAGCATCTGTGGAGAAAGAAACAGAGTTAACGTTTCAGGTCGATGACCCTTCGTCAGAACTAGAAAAAGTTAGAGGTGTAACAGATTTTAAGCAAGTGCAGGTGCAGGGAAAGGGGGGCGGGGAGGACAGAACAAAAGGGAAGGTCTGTGATAGGGTGGAAGGCAGGAGAGATTAAATGACAAAAGGGCTGATTGTACAAGGCAAAAGGAGATGGTAACGGGACAAGTAAAGGAGATGGTAACGGGACAAGTAAAGGAGATGGTAACGGGACAAGTAAAGGAGATGGTAACGGGACAAGTAAAGGAGATGGTAACGGGACAAGTAAAGGAGATGGTAACGGAACAAGTAAAGGAGATGGTAACGGAACAAGTAAAGGAGATGGTAACGGAACAAGTAAAGGAGATGGTAACGGGACAAGTAAAGGAGATGGTAACGGGACAAGTAAAGGAGATGGTAACGGGACAAGTAAAGGAGATGGTAACGGAACAAGTAAAGGAGATGGTAACGGGACAAGTAAAGGAGATGGTAACGGGACAAGTAAAGGAGATGGTAATGGGACAAGTAAAGGAGATGGTAACGGAACAAGTAAAGGAGATGGTAACGGGACAAGTAAAGGAGATGGTAACGGGACAAGTAAAGGAGATGGTAACGGGACAAGTAAAGGAGATGGTAATGGGACAAGTAAAGAAACAAAAGATGGGTCTAGAAGAGGTGTATGGGTATAGCAGAATCATCAACAGCTGCCATCTGAAAAAATAGGGGCAGAGGTTATAGTCTGAAATTGTTTATGTTGAGTCCAGAAGGCTGTAAAGTGCCTAATCGAAAAATGAGATGCTGTTCCTCGAGCTTACGTTGAGTTTCGTTGGAACAGTGTAAGAGGCCGAGGATGGCGAGGTCAGAGTGGGAGTGGAGCGGAGAATTAATGTGACAGGCGACCGGAAGCTCGGGGTCACCCTTACGGACTGAACGGAGGTGTTCTGCAAAGTGGTCACCCAGTCTGCGTTTGGTCTCCCCAATGTAGAGGAGACTGCATCGTGAGCAGCGAATACAGTTTACTACATTGCAAGAAGTACAAGTAAATCGCTGTTTCACCTGGAAGGAGTGTTTGGGACTCTGGACGATGGGAAGGGAGGAGGTAAAAGGGCAGTTGTTGCATCTCCGCTTCTATAGGAAGGGGATGGGGTGTTGATGGTGGTTGAGGAGTGGACCAGGGTGTCACGGACGGAGCAGTCCCTTTGGAATGCTGAAAGAGGAGGGGAAGATGTGTTTGGTGGTGGGATCACGCTGGAGGTAGCGGAAATGGCGGAGGATGATCCGTTGAATGTGGAGGCTGGTGGGGTGAAAGGTGAGGACAAGGGGAACCCTATCGTGGTTCTGGGAGGGAGGGGAAGGGATGAGAGCAGAAGTGTGGGAAATGGAATGGACACAGTCAAGGGCCATGTCAACCATGGTCGAGGGGAATCCTCAGTTGAGGAAAAAGGAAGACAGTGTTTCATGTGAATAAGTGAAGCCCCTGCAGTGTCACTGTCTTGGGACATAGGAATATGTCAGCAAGACTCTGAGGCTAGGGTTCCCCTTGGTATATGGCGTGTGATTATTGAAAACACTGGACCAACTTTTTTCCCCACAGGATGCTGAAAAGTGAATGTGAGGGTTGAAATACTTCTGATTTGAGTATCATTAATAGTACCAATAACCTACTGAATTTGCTCAAATGTTTGAACTTTTAAAGCTGCATTGTCTCATAAATCCTTCTTCACCATGTTTGAATTGAACAACTGAAATAGGGAGTACTCATTGCAATCATGTTAGTAACATGATCTGTTGCACAGATGTAATGTAATTATTCTATGACTGATCAAGATCTCTCACATTTGATGCATGTATATATTGCACTGGCATTGGCCATATTATGACAATTCCTGATTCCAGTTGTTAGCGTAATTTTTAAACACTGAACAAATGACAGCTTAAAAATATGTAGAATGATGAAAATATCTCTGCTACAGATAGACATCTTTAAGTATTTTAATATACATTTAAAGGAATGGTGAGGGCATTGCAACTTGATGAAAGAGTTTGTAAGGGTAGCCTCACTTTATTTTTGAGACTCTTCTGAGTATGAGCACCCTTGTCTAGGCTTGCTTGAGAATAACTTAATGTAATTTTTTGTCCAATATCTGTAATGGACCTTACTAACTAACCAGGCATCACAAATCCTACTTTCCAGGGAACCCTAGAATACATTGCCCTCTTAATTAAATAAAAACCCTTACTGGACTAAACTACGGTTTAATCTAGAGTGACCATAATTAACTGTTGTACTAGTTACAACTGGGAATTGAAAAAGTCTTTTACAGTCATCACTCCAGAATTCAGTTCATTATTGTTTTTTGCATAACAGCAAAATGTGACCACAAAATGACTACCGTGTCCATAGGAATATACAGGATGGAAAAACCCATCTGGTCAGCCCTAAAGTTTGAAAAGCCCCATCTTATCTCCCTTGGACCCCTTGATTGCTGATTTAGCCAAAAACAACTATGCAGCTCCTTCTTGAATTTGCTAACACTATTAGTGTTAGATCCGTGTATTTTGATGTTGTGTCCTTCAATAATTAGACAAGAGACTGCAGGGAACGATCAACAGGTGTTTACTGAATGAGGGTTACTCTAGAACTAACAGTACAGATCCCTACTTAGGGTTTATATACAGGTGTGGTCACTGCCGGTACTACAGTATACAGGAGCTGTAAAAAGTAGTCCTCCCCTTAAAGGTACATACATTACAATTCCTCCCCTTTTAGATTAACAGTACCATAACACTCATTTAACAATTAAATATCAAACTAATTACAATTAACACTTTTAACATGCAACATTAGCTGAAAATAGTCTATTTATAAATTCAGTCTTTGGGGAGGCTTCCTGATCCTTTCTGGATAGCGCCTTTCCCGAGTGTCTTGCTCTTGGTGCGGAGGCGATTCTGGCCCCCTGTCGTCGGTTGGTTCATCCGCTTCCGATGCTACTGTTTCTGGGGTAGATGCTACCTGTACGTCGGGTTCATCACCGGGTACGTATGGGCGAGACATTGGGTTGACTCGTTCCTGTGACTCTAGGATCTGGTCAACATTGCGTCTCACAATGTTCTCCCCAACATCCACTGTGTACATTAGTGGCCCCTGCCGTGTGCATATTGTTCCTGGTTGCCATTTCTCTGTTCGGTAGTCGCGGGCCAAGACTGGTTGCCCTACATTGAAGCTCCTTGTCGGCTTCTCATTGATGTGCTGGAATTGCTTATTCTCAACATCTCTTCGTACATTTGGTCTGAGCAAATCCAGACGAGATCTCAACCTTCGGTTAAAGAACATCATGGCCGGGGTCTGGTTGGTGACTGCATGTGTCGCATTTCTGTAGGCTAACAGGAAATTGTCCACCTTATGCTGCAGTGGAATGTCGTCATCGCACATGGCCCTTACTGCTTTTTTGAAGGTTTGTACGAACCTCTCAGCCAATCCATTTGTGGCTGGATGATACGGGGCGGATGTGTAATGCGTTACCCCATTCCTTTTCATAAATCTTCGAAACTCTTCGGACACAAACTGTGGTCCGTTATCAGAGCAAATCTGCTCTGGCAAGCCGTTCCTGGCAAAAATGGTCCGTAGGACTGCAATAGTTTTCTCTGTGGTGGTGGAGGACATTTTGATCACCTCAGGCCATTTCGAGTGCGCATCCACGGCTATTAAAAACATTGAGTCCATGAAGGAACCAGCAAAGTCAATATGCACCCGTTGCCATGGAGAGGAGGGCCACTCCCATGGGTGTAGAGGGGCATGTGGTGGTGCATTTTGGACCTTCTGGCATCCTGAGCAGCTCTTTGTCAGGTCCTCGATTTGCTGATCAATCCCCGGCCACCACACATAAGCCCTAGCAAGGCTTTTCATTTTCACCCCTCCCAGATGACCTTCGTGAAGCTCATTGAGCACTCTCTCCCTTAACTTGGGCGGAATTACCACTCGGGATCCACACATCAAGGTCCCCTGGCATACTGACAGCTGTTCTCTTCTGGATGAGAATGCTGGCAACAGTGAGTCGCCATGTGCTGGCCATCCCCTCACCGTCAAATCATATACCCGAGACAGTGTCGGGTCATTTCGGGTCTCCTTCTCTATACCAGCGTTAGTTACTGGCAAGCATTCAATTATAGTCAAATGAAATATTTCGACAGGATCCACTGCTGGTGCTTCCTCCGCAGTAGGCAGTGGCAGGCGTGATAGCCCATCAGCGTTTCCATGCTGTTTCGTGCCCTTATACTCGATTTCATATTGGTGCGCCCCTAGAAAAAGGGACCATCTTTGTAGCCGTTGCGCAGTCATCACCGGAACGCCCTTCTTTGGATTAAAGATGGAGACAGGTGGTTGGTGGTCAGTCAGCAAGGTGAACTTCTGCCCGTGCAGATAGTGATTGAACTTTTTCACTCCCCACACTAGGCTGAGGGCCTCCCTGTCAATCTGGGCGTAGTTACGCTCGGCTGAGGTTAGCGACCGAGACGCAAAGGCTACTGGCCTCTCCGAGCCGTCCGGGTATTTGTGCGACAGCACCGCTCCAATGCCATAGGGTGATGCATCACACGCCAACCGAATTGGTACTGCTGGGTTGAAATGAGCCAACACCTCTTTTGATGTGATCAATGCTTTGCTCTTCTGGAAAGCTCGTTTACATTCGTCACTCCACTTCCATGGTACCCCCGTTTGCAGTAGGGTGTTCAGTGGGTGTGGTACTGTAGACAAATTCGGCAAGAACTTATGGTAGTAGTTCACCAGCCCGAGGAACAACCTCAGTTGTGACACATTTTCCGGTGCTGGAGCCTTGACTACTGCCTCAATCTTTTCAGGGGACTTATGTAACCCCTCTTCATCAATGACGTGGCCACAATATGAGATCTGCTTCTGGAAAAACTCGCATTTGTGGCGATTAGCTCGGAGCCCATATTCCTTCAATCTAGTGAGCACCTGCTCCAGGTTGGCGAGGTGATCACTGTCATTTTCGCCCATGACCAGGATGTCGTCCAAATAACACTGGGTCCCTGGAATCCCTTGCAGGACTTGATCCATTGCCCTTTGCCAAATAGCCGGAGCTGATGCTACCCCGAACACCAGCCGGTTGTATTGGTAGAGTGATATACCTATCAATTCGTCCAATAAAAAGCGACGAGTTAGGAACGTAACTAAAGGTTTTTATTGACTAAATAACAGAGCCCACCCTCGTGGGTGATCGGGTCCAACAAGGAGGAATACCAGCCAGTCGACTACCTTTATACCTGGGCAGGTAGGTGGAGCCATGGGCGGAGTCGGAGGTGGTCAGCCCAGGTATAACAGCGCGACAAGAGGCGACCTCGTATCGTGATACAACAGTGATAACGGTGATAACAATACAACAGTGATAACTATAGTGTAACGATAAAAGTGGTTTACCACATTCACCCCTTGTTTAGATTTGAGTCCGGCGGGGTGAAGTGTACTACCAGTTCTGGTATGTCGGTCTGTCCGGAGGCCTCGTAAGCCTCTCCGATCGTCGCAGCGGCGGTGCTGCATTATCCGGTGTTAGTGCTGGTGTCTGCGTGGTCGGCGAAGGCTCGTGGGGTTCCGGCATGCCGTCTACCTGGGCTGGAATTGGGGGGGTGGTGGGGGGGGGTAAAGGTGGTGTCTCCGGAGTGCCCGAGGGTGCGAGGTCTCGTAAGGAGACAGTGTCCTCCCGCCCGTCTGGGTAAGCCACGTAGGCGTACTGGGGGTTGGCGTGCAGGAGGTTCACCCTTTCGACCAGGGGGTCTGTTTTATGGGCCCTCACGTGCTTTCGCAGCAAGACGGGCCCCGGAGAGGTCAGCCAGGTTGGTAGAGTGGTTCCCGTAGTCGACTTCCTGGGGAAAACAAACATTCGTTCATGGGGGGTGGCGTTAACGGCAGTGCAAAGTAGTGACCGGATGGAGTGCAGCGCTGTCGGGAGGACTTCCTGCCAGCGGGAGGTTGGGAGGCCCTTAGACTTTAAGGCTAAGAGGACGGCCTTCCATACCGTCGCGTTCTCTCTTTCCACCTGGCCGTTCCCTTGGGGGTTGTAGCTGGTGGTCCTACTTGCTGCAATACCTCTCGCTAGTAGGAACTGACGGAGTTCCTCGCTCATGAAAGAGGAGCCCCGGTCACTATGTATATAGTTTGGGAACCCGAACAAGGCGAAGAGGTCGTTCAGGCATTTAATGACCGTGGTACTGGTCATGTCTGGGCAGGGGAAGGCAAAGGGGAAACGGGAGTACTCATCAACAATGTTGAGGAAGTACACATTACGGTCAGAGGACGGGAGGGGCCCCTTAAAGTCGATGCTCAGGCGCTCGAAGGGGCGGGTGGCCTTGATCAGGCTTGCTCTGTCCGGCCTAAAGAAGTGCGGTTTGCACTCGGCGCAGGTCTGGCAGTTCCTGGTTATGGTCCTGACCTCCTCGATGGAGTAGGGCAGGTTGCGGGCCTTAATGAAGTGGTAAAGTCTGGTGACCCCGGGGTGGCAGAGGTCGTTGTGGAGGGTCTGAAGTCTATCACTTTGCGCGCTGGCGCATGTAATTCGTGACAGAGCATCGGGGGGTTCGTTCAGCTTACCTGGCCGGTACAAGATATCATAATCGTAGGTGGAGAGCTCGATTCTCCACCTCAAGATCTTGTCATTCTTGATTTTGCCCCTCAGCTTGTTATTAAACATAAAAGCGACCGAACGTTGGTCGGTAAGGAGGGTAAATCGTTTGCCTGCCAGGTAGTGCCTCCAGCGTCGTACCGCCTCCACAATCGCCTGGGCCTCCTTCTCGACCGACGAGTGTCGGATCTCAGGGCCCTGTAGGGTCCTTGAGAAGAAGGCCACCGGTCTCCCCTCCTGGTTAAGGGTGGCGGCTAGGGCGAAGTCGGATGCATCGCTCTCGACTTGGAAGGGGATGGACTCATCCACTGCGTGCATAGTGGCCTTGGCAATGTCTCCCTTAATGAGGGAGAAGGCTGCGCACGCTTCCTCCGTAAGGGGGAAGGATGTGGACTTCATGAGGGGTCTGGCTTTGTCCGCATAATTGGGCACCCATTGGGCATAGTAGGCGAAGAGCCCCAGGGTTCTCTTAAGTGCCTTAGGGCAGTGGGGGAGGGGTAGCTCCATGAGGGGGCGCATTCTTTCGGGGTCAGGGCCGATGAGTCCGTTCTCTACTACACAGCCAAGGATGGCAAGGCGCGAGGTGTTAAACACACATTTCTCCTTATTGTAGGTGAGGTTCAGCCGTTGGGCTGTACGGAGGAATTTCTCCAGATTCACGTCGTGGTCCTGCCGGTCGCGGCCGCAGATGGTGACGTTATCTAGGTAGGGGAATGTGGCCTGCAGTCCGTTCTGGTCAACCATCCGGTCCATCTCCCTTTGGAAGACCGAGACCCCGTTGGTGACACCGAAGGGGACCCTAAGGAAGTGGTATAGGCGCCCATTCGCCTCGAAGGCGGTGTACTGGCGGTCCTCGGGGTGGATAGGGAGTTGGTGGTAGGCCGACTTAAGGTCGATGGTCGAGAATACGCGGTATTGTGCAATCTGATTGACCATGTCAGATATGCGGGGAAGGGGGTATGCGTCCAGCTGGGTGTATCTGTTTATGGTCTGGCTGTAGTCGATGACCAGGCGATTTTTATCGCCGGTCTTAACGACCACGACCTGGGCACGCCAGGGGCTGTTGCTCCCCTCGATGATGCCCTCCTTCAGGAGACGCTGCACCTCAGAGCTAATGAAAGCTCTGTCCCCAGCGCTGTACCACCTGCTCTTGGTAGCGACGGGTTTGCAGTCGGGGGTGAGGTTAGCGAACAGGGAAGGTGGCGGCACCTTGAGGGTGGATAGGCTGCAGGTGTTACGCGGTGGGCGGTTTAACCTTCGCTGGTTGTCGACTGTGAGTGGGGGGAGGGGTCCACCGTATGCTAGGGTTACACTTTGGAGGTGGGATTGGAAGTCCAGCCCTAGTAGGACGGCAGCGCAGAGCTGGGGGAGGACGAGGAGTTTAAAGTTTTTATACTCTGTACCCTTAACCGACAAGGTCACAGCACAGTAGCCGCTAATGTCCGTGGCGTGGGACCTCGATGCCATCGAGATTCGGTTGCGCGTTGGCAGGACAGGGAGGGAGTAGTGGCTCACCGTGTCTGGGTGGATGAAGCTCTCCGTGCTTCCGCTGTCGAACAGGCAGGTCGTGGCGTGGCCGTTTACTTTGATGTCCATCATCGACTTGGACAGGTGGTGTGGGCGGGCTTGATCCAGAGTGACGGAGGCTAGCGTGTAGGTAAGCGAGTCGTTGTCGTCTGCGGGCGAGGCGGTCGTCGGGTCCGGGGGCCCGGTGGCAGTCGGGCGTGGTGGGTAAAATGGCGTCTCCCACGAGGTAGGACAAAATGGCGGCGAAGATGGCTGCCCCCATAACTCACATGAGGCACTATTGGGGTCGGTTGCCTTGATCAAAGATGGCCGCCCCATGACTCACGTGTGGGGATACTGGCCTCCGTTGCCGTGAAAGAAGATGGCCGCCCCCACAGTTCGCATGAGGCACTGCTGGCCTCTGAAGATCCGCTCCTGCAGGCCTTAGAGAAGTGGCCTTTCTTCCTGCAGGTTGTGCAGGTAGAGTTCCTGGCTGGGCAGTGCGACCTCGGGTGCTTCTCCTGGCCGCAAAAGAAGCAGCCGGCGGCCCGATCGCGGGTGCCCGATGTCGGAGCCGGTACCGGGGGTGGCGGGCCCGGTCGGGTCCGGGACGCCGACGCTGAGGTAGGTCCCGGGGGCGGCGCTGCGAAGGGTATTGCGGTAGGGGTCGGGCCCGAGTCCCAGGGTCGCGAGCAGTACCTGGAAAACGCCTCCTGGTCCTGATGGGCCACCTCCAGGGAGAGAGCGAGGGCTTCAGCTTTGTCCAGGTTGAGGTCTTTAGCTTCAAGCAGTCTTTGCCATGAGTAGTCGGACCGTAGGCCTTTCACAAAGGCATCGCGGATATTATCTTCCGTATTTTCAACAGCCGTCACCGCTTTAAAGTCACAGTTCCTGCCGAGTGCTCTTAGCGCCCGTAAAAATTCAGCTGCAGACTCTCCTGGCTGTTGCGGGCGGGATCTTAGGAGGTGCCTGGTGTACATGTAATTTACCGGGCTGCGGTACTGCTGTTTCAGTAGGTTGATAGCGGCCTCGTACGTAGTCGTGTCCTGTATGAGTGCGTATACTCTCGGGCTCGCTTGGGCGTTCAGAAGTCTTAGTTTGGATCTCTGCGGGGCGCCGGATTCTTCCAGGTAGGATTCGAAGCAGTCCAGCCAGTGTTTGAAGTTGAGGGCTGCGTTTGCTGCCTGTGGGTTTAGATCCAGGTACGGTGGTTTGAGGGCTTGCAGCCAAGCCGGCTGGTGTGGCTGTGCTTCTGGGAGGGCTTCTGGCTGGCCAGTAGTAGACATCTTTAAAATTTAGTCAATAAAATTGATATACCTATCAATTCGTCCAATAAAAAGCGACGAGTTAGGAACGTAACTAAAGGTTTTTATTGACTAAATAACAGAGCCCACCCTCGTGGGTGATCGGGTCCAACAAGGAGGAATACCAGCCAGTCGACTACCTTTATACCTGGGCAGGTAGGTGGAGCCATGGGCGGAGTCGGAGGTGGTCAGCCCAGGTATAACAGCGCGACAAGAGGCGACCTCGTATCGTGATACAACAGTGATAACGGTGATAACAATACAACAGTGATAACTATAGTGTAACGATAAAAGTGGTTTACCACATAGAGACCTTTGAGTGTTGATCGTGAGGTACTGTTTGGAGGCTTCTTCTACCTCCATTTGCAGGTACGCCTGGGCCAGATCAATCTTAGTGAAGCGTTTCCCTCCAGATAGCGAGGTAAAAATATCTTCAATCCGCGGAAGCGGATATTGTACAGTGTGAAGGACTGGGTTCACTGTCACCGTAAAGTCCCCACAGATGCGAACCTTGTTTGGTTCCCCAGGCGTATTACTCAATGACCTCTTCATTACAGGAACAATGGGTGTAGCCCACTCGCTCCAGTCCACTTTGGACAGTACTCCTGAACGTTCCAAACCTTCCAGCTCTGCTTCGACGGCTGGGCGGATTGCATAAGGTACCGGTCTGGCCTTAAAAAACTTTGGGCTTGCATTTTCCTCTATTTTGATCGTCGCTGTTATGCCTTTTAGTGTTCCGAGTTCCTGCTGGAACACTTCTTGTGCGTCAGTTAGCATTTTTGACAGTTGTCCAGGTGTGACGTCGTCATCCTTTTTGGCATCTACAGTCAGTGCTTGTATGGAATGCCAATCTAGCTGTATCTTCCGGATCCATTCACGTCCTAGTAGTGGTGGTCCTCCATCTGGCAATACATATAGGTCCACTTTTGGTGTTTCCTTGCCGTTATATATAACGTTCACCCTTATTTTTCCTTTGGGGTAGACTTTTTGCCCCGTGTACGTCTTCAAGACAATCTTTGTATCTCTCAAGGGTATATGTGAGAATAGCCGCTTGTAGTCCCTTCGGTTTATGACTGTTAGGGCTGATCCTGTGTCCAATTCCATTTTCACTTGGACTCCTGCTAGCTTGAGCGTGACCCAGATAGTTTGGTGATCCTCCGTTTTGATCACATTATGTAGTTTCAGACAACCCAGCTCCTTGCTTCCGGAGTCTGTATCACTTTTCTGTTCGTCTGAACTACTCTCCGTCACCTTATGTACCTTCTTGTACTTCTCCTGTGGAGATTTCTTGCTGCTGGTTTTCTTTCCCGACCTGCAGACTCTTGCTATGTGTCCTACTTTTTCACACTGTCTGCACACTTTGTCCTTGAACCAGCAATCCTTATGGTCGTGTGTTGTTCTGCCGCAGCGATAGCACTTTGCTGTTCCGTATGACATTTCATTTGTGCCATATTCTTGCGGTCTCCGTTGTATCTCAGCCGCGCCCCGTGCTGCTGCTTCGTGTGATACTGCAATGCTGAAAGCCTTGTCCAGCGTAAGATCCTTTTCTGATAGAAGCCATTTCTGGGTTCCTTCACTTTGAAGCCCACACACAAACTTGTCCCTTAAAGTATCTGCTAGTCCCGTTCCAAACTGGCAGTGTTTCGATAGCTTGCGCAGTTCCGTTAAATACTCAGCATTACTTTCATCTTTATGCTGGTTCCTTTTGTGAAACTTAAATCTTTCCGCTATCAGCAGCGGTGTGGGGTCTAAGTGGTCCTGTAGGATTGACACTATGTTTTCAAAATCCTTTTCCACTGGCTTCTCTGGGGTTACTAGGTTTCGCAGTAAGCCACACGTTTTTGCACCCATTGAATTCAACAATACCAGCGCGTTCCTGTCATCTGGCACTTCATTTGCCTTGCAGTACACTTCTATGCGTTCGACATATGTCGTCCAATCTTCGACTTCATTGTCGAACGCTGTGACACTGCCACTTTTCGGCATCCCTGGGTGTGGTTAGACTGGCTCAAAATGGCGTCTCCCGCGCTCTCCCTTCTTCCCCGCTGCGGCTCAAAATGGCGTCTCCCGCGCTTTCCTTTCTTCCCCGCTGATGCTGCTCGGCCCTGAACACCGGCTGCGCTCTGCGCGTTTTCCTGCACGCCTCTCTCCCCCGTTGACGCTGCTCGGCCCTTGAACACCGGCTGCGCTCTGCGCGTTTTCCTGTGCGCCTCTCTCCCCCGTTGACGCTGCTCGGCCCTTGAACACCGGCTGCGCTGTGCTCTCTCTCGTTGACGCCGCTCGGTCCTGAACACCGGCTGCGCCCTGTGCGCTCTACCGTCTCTCTCCCGTCGACGCTGCTCGGCCTTTTTCTGTGCCGTCGGTCGGCTCTAGCCGCCGCTGTCCGGGAAGGGTCTGCGCAGTACCTGTTGCCAGCCCGTTTCGCTGGACCACTGTGACTGGAAAGCCAAGCCTGGCTCTCGACAGCCTCCCCTGCGATGCTCAAATCTCTGCTGGATGACTGGGGGGTTTCCCGTGGTCGACGCCCATGCTTCTGGACTCGGCCTTCTTCCACTGTTCTCCAGGAGCGAATCCCTGGGAGGTGATGCAGAGTTGCAGGTAGGTTTGAATCTGCTCGTCGCCAATGTTAGATCCGTGTATCTTGATGTTGTGTCCTTCAATAATTAGACAAGAGACTGCAGGGAACGATCAACAGGTGTTTACTGAATGAGGGTTATTCTAGAACCCTACTCAGGGTTTATATACAGGTGTGGTCACTGCCGGTACTACGGTATACAGGAGCTGTAAAAAGTAGTTCTCCCCTTATAAAGGTACATACATTACAATCAGCCTCCATTATCTTTGGCCAGTCTGTTCCATAGATTCACCACCTAATGTGTACAATAGTTAAATCTAGACTTTTTTTCACTTTTCCTTTTCTGAGCTTGAGTATGTGGCCCTGGTTACTGAGTTTATGGTTCGGTCAAACAATTTATCACAGTTCAGTTTATCAATAGCCATTAGAGTCTTGGGCTGCTTTGATAAAGTCTTCCTTGAGCCATCCTTTCCCCAGTGTAAAAATTCCTGGCCGCCTCAGGCTCTATTTGTCGTTCAAGTGCCTAATCTTCAATATCCATTTAGTTGCCCCCCTCAATATTTCACTGTGGTACAATGACCAGAATTGTACATGCGTATCATTGCCTCTGTCAATGGTCACAAGTTGCCAATGTTTGCAAGCGAATTGGGAGGCCAGCTTTATACAACTTTGACTGTTCCTTCATGTTTTCCACCATGCTGGTTAAGTAACTTAAACCATCTTTACTGCTATTGCAGATTGTTTTCTGCAAATATGTTTTGGCAATTTTACTAAATTAAGATCGTGAAAACATGATTTTGCAGAGACTCTTTGAACCCGTTTGTGTAATGTTTGTGTAAAAGGGCCAATTTTTAACCCTGCACTACTGCTGAAACCAGGCGGCCAGGCAGTTTAAAATGGCTAGCGATTTATCGCCCTCCGATCCTGCTACCTTCCTGCAAGTTGTAATTTTAATGCCTTTTGAGTGGACGAGAAGGACACATGCTGGAAACTGGCAGGGTCCTTCTTTAAATATGCAGATGATATCATTGGGGTCCGACTGCTATTTTAGCCCGAGGCCTGCACGGGGAAGTGGTCATGGCTTCCCTGTCAGGCCAATCTGGCGGCAAGAGGAGCTGGGATGAGAAGAGGCCCCAAAACGTGAATTAGTGGTGTTTTTTGTTTGCTTCCTTGTTGGCCAGGCGGAGCAGTAATGTTCCTCCAGGTCCCACAAGGAAACCATTGGCATTCCGCTGCCCACGCCCCCCCCACTTACCTGAATGCTGGTGACCATGTCTTCAGGTACCTGGCAGTGATCTCTGCCACCCTAAATTCTGTGCCTGCCCACCGGTCAGCTGGGTTTGAGCGGGAGAGTGAGACTATGCAGATGAGGACTGGAAGTTACCATGTTTGCTGACCACCTCACTCCTTGGCGGCACAACTCCCGCTAGGGAGTTAAAATCAGGGCTGCAGTCTCTGTGGAAAAAGAAACGGCAATGCTGCATGCAGTAAAATAAATTATGATTGCCATCTGCAGGGTTTTTTGTAAAGAGTATTTTATAATTTCTTAAGGGAAAACATAGAACAGACCTAATTTCCCACACTTGTTATAGTAAGCGTCTGGAGAATGGGATCTCACATTGCCCACATACCTTTGTTGAGGCTCCATTGATGCTAACATTTATCTGGATATTCAGCTGGAATATTTTTCTCTGGTTATAAACACTTGAATATTACAATACTTCTGTATTTTAAAAGGGATAATATTTCTTTTTGTTAAAGGAATCAAGAAGTAACTTCATAATTTAAGAATGTTCAAACTTCTCTGCCCATTCAATTGGGTGTAGGCTAAGCATCTTTATTCTAATACTGTACGTAGTGTGACATACTAGCCTCAGTCCCCTTGCAAGCATTGGCAACTTGCCATCATTGACGGCAGCGATGATGTGTGTACAAAAGACTTGATTATAAATGTTGATTGCAAAGTTAACTCAATTATTTACTTTCCTTGAAATCCTAATGTGCGGAAGAGGCATGTGGGATTTAGGGAAGGAAACAAAGTTTAGTACTCCGTCTATTGTGGTGTCAAGTTTAAAAAAGCACTTGCCATGTTGAATGCAATTTGATTTCTCAAGACAGTCATACTTTCAGTGTGGAAAAAATAGTATTAGAAGGCACTAAAAACTAATACGATAGCAAAATACTGCGGATGCTGGAAATCCGAAATAACAAGAAGAATGGCAGGAAATGATCGTAACCTCGGCCCCTATTATATTTTTATATATTTTATCCACACTTTTGGTTTGTGCCTTTTCCTTTTTTTCTCTCTCCCACATGACAGCTGTCTCTCACTCTGCCAGCGCATTTCACACTTCATCTAGAGCCATTGTCTGTTTCTTTACCTGTCCTATTACCATCTCGTCTCACCTTGAATATCTCTTAATGTCTCTTCTTTCATCCCCTCCCCCATTTCCCAGCCCCCCCCCCCCCCCAAACTGCCTTTTAATCTGTTTCATTTCCTGCCTTTTTTTCTCAGTTCTGACGAAGGGTTTTGACCTGAAACGTTGACTCGGTTTCTCTCTCCACGGATGTTGCCTGGCCTGCTGAGTTTTTCCAGCATCTTCTGTTATACTAAAAACTAATGTTGCCTTTCATTTTTATTAAAATCTTTGTTTTATGTGCAACAGTGATGAATTGAAGGTTTAAATGTTCTGAAATGCTCCTAAGGTTTCTTTTTCTCCTAATTTATTCCTCCTGATGAAGGTATCTTCTAATGTAGCATTATGGTGTTTAATGTCAATGAAGTTTTAGCTTCCCAGCATATCAGTTGGCGTCGGGGGACTTACTCAGTTTCACAGTTAATCTTTTCACATTACCTGTTACCACCTTCCACTTTTTATCATAATTATATCTCTTAATTTATTTGCCCAGAATTTCTTGGGGTTAGGTTTGAAACTGATTTTACTTGTGTTCGATTGCAACAGCAAGTAGCTGGTAACATTATTTTCAAAGTAGATGTACAGTACTTCAATAGAAGACTAATTTTGTAATTAGCTTTTCTAATGTATTTTAAGGGAGAAAAAACACCACATTTACAGTTCTTCAATCTGGTACAATTGGTATTTTAGATCGTACTAATTGATCTTCTCTGTCTCTGATGTCTTTGTATTGCTGTTTCTTTCTGTCTGCCCCCTTCTGCTTCTGTCTTTCTTTTCATACTTTTTGCTTCTCTCTGTTCTAATCTTCTTCTCTGTTTTTTTCTTCCTTTTCGAGTGCAACGTGGTATGCCACGATGCAGAAGGGAATGCAGCCTGCATTTGGAGTTGGGGTTGCAGGAAAATGTGACTTTCGATTGTACCCTTTCCATCCCCTACCCCATCCACTCGTGCTCCTTCACCTTCCCCTACTCATTCCCTGTCTTACTACCCCTTCCCCCTTTGAACTACTCACTCAGCTCCTGTATCCTCATCCTCCCCCTCGCTCCACTGTAACTCACTTTACCCTTAACCCTCCATTCACTGTTCTCCAATCTCATTTGATCTCCTGGATAATGAGAGCCAAAAGACCAGAGACCCCCTTGCCATCAACCAGTTTCCCCTCCTATGCGCTCATCATATTTGTTTCCCTTGAAGAGGCTTTCTTTGCTTTCACAGTTCACTTTGCTCTTTTCCAAACAGAGACATCAAAATAGAATGAGGAAGGAATCTGCCTACCTTTCTCTGTACTTATTCCCCCTCTGTCTCCCCTTTCTCTTTCCCATCGCGCTCTCTAAATCTCTCTCTCATTTTTCTCTCTCTCATTTTTCTCTGTCTCTCTCTCTCTTCCCCATCTCTGTTTCAGATATTCAATTCAATTCATGCTTGGGGCCTACATTCCTTGGTTGCTCTGGTAGTTATTATAACTTATTTCTAAAAACCACATGTTGTGTCATGAAATGCTGGTTGGTTTTGAGCCAAGAGTGTTTGTACCTCCAGTCTACTGGAGTAGACTGCCTTCAAATCTCAGTATCTACTGCTGTCTGCACTTAAGCTTAATGCATGTAGCCTCGGCCTTTATAAAGACTGTTTGAATATTTCCAGAGGTATTTTGATGAAAGATATTGATCATGGCGGGTAATTTTGGGAATTAAATCTTTTTAATGCTGTAAATGGAGAGTATATTGAGACTGAAACAAAATGCCTCCTGGGTGTACAAAATTGATTTCATGTTGTACTACTGCCATATTACTTTACTATGGAGATGTTTTGTACCCCTATGACATTCTGTGAATCATATGCATGTGTAACAGATGTACTTCTTAAATGTACTATAATTAATTTTCTTTTTAACCTCCTGCTGGGAGAGGTTTTTGCATCTCATTATGTTTCCCTTGTCAGTCATTTTACAGATTTTTAAATGTCGTTCCTTGCTGATAATTTTAATTAAAAAATTGTTTGGTTAGTGACTCAATTCAAGCAGATTAAAATTTGCTAGATGGAATTGCTTTTCTTTACGTGGTTATATTTTCTACAAATCAATTATTATTAAAAAAATGAATGAATGACATGACAGTCGTGCCACTGCATTACTGGTTTAAATGTACATATAGAACAGGAAATAACTTCGAAAGACAGCAGGGTTCAGTTAGTTATCTTTTGATTTTGTGTCACAATCTTTTAAAACACATGGGCTACCACAGGTGCAACATTCTGTTCGTTTTGCTCCTTCTGTATTTGTGTGGTTTTCAATTTTTAATGTAAATTCATTAGATGGCATTTCTTAAGAACATAAGAAATAGGAGCAGGAGTAGGCCAATCGGCCCCTCGAGCCTGCTCCACCATTCAATAAGATGATGGCTGATCTGATCCTAACCGCCAATCTACTATCACAGAACCATCTCCTGAATCTAACAGAATTAGACACACGAAATAGGAGCAGGATCAGGCTACACAGCCCCTGGGCCCGCTCCGCTACCCAGAGCCATGTCCGATCCGAACCTAGACTCATGTCCAAATTCCTGCCCGCTCCCCGTAACCCTTAATTCCCTTTACTTCTAGGAAACTGTCTATTTCTGTTTTAAATTTATGTAATGATGTAGCTTCTACAGCTTTTTGGGGCAGCATATTCCATGGACCTACCACCCTCTGAGTGAAGTAGTTCCTCCTCATCTCAGTTTTGAAAGAGCAGCCCCTTATTCTAAGACTATGCCCCCTAGTTCTAGTTTCACCCATCATCGGGAACATCCTCCCCGCATCCACCCGATCCAACCCCTTCACAATCTTATATGTTTCAATAAGATCGCCTCTCATTCTTCTGAACTCCAATGAGTAGAGTCCCAATCTACCCAACCTCTCCTCATATGTCCATCCCCTCATCCCCGGGATTAACCGAGTGAACTTTCTTTGTACTGACTCGAGAGCAAGTATGTCCTTTCTTAAGTATGGACACCAAAACTGTACGCAGTATTCCAGGTGCGGTCTCACCAATACCTTGTACAACTGAAGCAATACCTCCCTATTTTTATATTCTATCCCCCTAGCAATGAAAGCCAACATTCCATTGGCCTTCTTAATCACTTGCTGCACCTGCATACCAACCTTTTGAGTTTCGTGCACCAGGACCCCCAGATCCCTTTGTACTTCAGTACTTTCCAGTTTCTTGCCATTAAGATAATAACTTGCTCTACGATTTTTCCTGCCAAAGTGCATAACCTCACACTTTCCAGTATTGTATTCCATCTGCCAAATCTCTGCCCACTCACTTAGCCTGTCTATGTCCCCTTGCAGGTTTTTTATGTCCTCCTCACTCACTATTTTCCCTCCCATCTTAGTATCATCTGCAAACACTGTTACTATGTGACTTGGTTCTAGTATACATCATGTGGTTGCAACTGTGTAATAGTTACTTGCAGTGCTGAGAAAAATCATCCAGTATGACATTACTGAGGAACTAACATAATCTTAACTGAAAAGCCAGTTTCTCACTTCAAATGTTGTTTAGCAATCAGTTGGGTTGAAGTGAATGGCCCAAAGAACTTCAATGTAGTTTGTTCATGTATCATGGGCAAGTGACAAGTGTGTAGCAAGCTAAAACAAAATATTCTTATACCATGCACAGAACTGTCTAATTTGACCTGTATATTTGATAGACTAATTTAATATGATTAACTTAAGAGGAACAAAAATTTGGTTCGCAAGGCAAAAACAGAGTAGGAGTTAAGGACAGTTTTTCAGAATGGTCGCAAGTAAATAATGATGTCCCACAGGGCTCATTTCTAGAACCACTTCTGTTCACTGTGTATATCAATGAATTGGATATAGGCCCAGAGGGAGTGGTGTCAAAATTTGCAGATGATACCAAGATAGGAGATATAGTTATAATTGCAAAATACTGCGGATGCTGGAAGTCTGAAATTACAACAGAAAATGCTGGAAATACTCAGCAGGCCAGGCAGCATCCGTGGAGAGAGAAACAGGGTTAACGTTTCAGGTCCGGGACCCTTCATCAGAACTGGAAAAAGCTGGAGATGTAACAGATATTAAGCAGGTGCAGAGACAGTGGGGGGGGGGGGGGGGAGGGAGGAAGAAATAGAAAGAACATCCTGTACTTTTGTAAGAGGCAGGAAAGATAAAATGTTGCAAATGGGAATGGCAAAAATCATACTGCATGTAAAATGGGGGCAGGGATAATTATCTGAAATTGTTGAACTCAATGTTGAGTCCGGCAGGCTGTAAAGTGCCCAATCGAAAGATGAGGTGCTGTTCCTCGAGCTTACGTTGAGCTTCATTGGAACAATGCAATAGCCCGAGGACAGCGTGATCAGAGTGGGAGTGAAGCGGAGAATTAAAGTGACAGGCGACCAGAAGCTCAGGTCACCCGTACGGACTGAACGGAGGTGTTCCGCAAAGCGGTCGCCCAATCTGCGTTTGGTCTCCCCAATGTAGAGGAGACCGCATCGTGAGCAGCGAATACAGTATATTAAATTGCAAGAAGAACAAGTAAATCGCTGTTTCACCTGGAAGGGGTGTTTGGGGCCCTGGACAGTGGGAAGGGAGGAGGTAAAAGGGCAGGTGTTGCATCTCCTGCGCTTGCACGGGAAGGTGCCAGGTGAAGGAGACGGTTGGGGCCAGGAAACTGGAAACTGGGTGGGGTGAAAGGTGAGGACAAGGGGAACCCTATCGTGGTTCTGGGAGGGAGGGGCAGGGGTGAGAGCAGAAGTGCGGGAAATAGAACGGACACGGTCAAGGGCCTGCCCCTCCCTCCCAGCTTCACCTTCTTCACCCCAACTTCACCCCACCAGCCTCCACATTCAACGGATCATCCTCCACCATTTCCGTCACCTCCAACGTGATCCCACCACCAAACACATCTTCCCCTCACCTCCCCTTTCAGCATTCCGAAGGGACCGCTCCCTTCGCGACACCCTGGTCCACTCCTCAATCACCCCCAACAGCCCTGCTGGAAGCGCTAACCAACCGAATTTTTCCCCCAAGAAATTTACAACAGCAGGCAGGAGAAACATCTTTACAGAGAATTGAGAGGCTGTGGAGTTCACTTCCAGGGTAGGTTGGTTAAGACATGAAAAAGATAGGGTAAGCCTGTCTTTAGTCTGTCGTGCTGTTACGTTTGTGTAGGATTCCTAGCAACAACCTTTCTGTCTTCCCTTCACTGTTGATCTTTTACTCACTCTTGCAAATCTTTCTTCTTCTACAGTCTTTTTCCTTATTGGTTTAGAAGATCAGGATTTGAAAAAAATATGTACAGTATGTACCCAAGGTGCCGGGTGATCAAATGTGTCAGAAAAGCTTGTTTTAATTTTTCTTCAATGCTTCATCTATATCTCTACGATAATAATTGGGAGTGGGAGTGGGAAAACAACTGCTTATAAATGATGAGCTTTTATTCACATGAGCACGTTGAATGTTCATTTCAGCTTCTGTAATTTTAGATCAAGATTGCAGAGGTGGGTGACAGAGTGATGAATTAAAACTTGTAAGAAAGAGAGCCCCTGGAGAACTAGCACAACTGCGAAGACCACTTGTGTGGCAGGAAAGAAGAAACTATGGAACAAGGAAATGTCATTTGTGTCATTAAGCATTCCCAATTTAACTAATCTCTTTCGGCAGGTACAGCTTCTGGAAGAAAGAGTGCTATGAAAGTTCCTCTTCCTTGGAGAATGCTCCAAGATATCATTCTCTGTTTACAATCTATATTTTCCATTGCAGATGATATTGCTATGCCTCCTGCAGGAATATTATTTTGAACTGTCAGGAGTTTGGGTCTGATGCAGCGACCTTTTTGTGTTCAGTGGTATCAGTCGGCCCCTTAAGCAGTCTCAGTGTCATACAGGAAACTTTCTGGTATCCGGCACTGACGGGACCGAGCTGGTGCCGTCCCATCAAAACTGCCGTATAAACCAGCGCTAATGTTAAAACATACGGAGCTTTTCAGCTCCGTGTGAATCAACAAACCCTGTTGCTTCAAAACAGTCGGCCGCAGCTTAAAAGCGTCTCTGTAGCTAAGCAACAGCTTCGGCTCGACCTTGCAGAGCCTGACTGGAAAAAAAAGCAACGAGAAGTAAAAAAACTTATAGGAAACGGCTCCTGAATTTTGCTGGTAGATAGAGCTTTCCGGACTTTTAACCTCCGGTTAAACGAAAGTTTCCTGTAGTTTTATGCGAGTTCACTCACACTGCCCTATATCCACTAGTATGATTTTATAACCCATGGATACAAGAACCGCATCCCTTTCTGATCTTGACCGGTTCCTCCTGTCTTTTGCATGTGTATTTCTTCAGTCTCTCCGAAGGCAGACCAAGTTGAAACTAGATGATGCTAGACTTGGTTTGAATCTTTAAGCTGCTTTGTTCCACAGTAAGATGAATGTACAGAGCAATAGTTATGATTAGATTCATTTAGTTCACTCGGAACAACTTATCTACACATAATGAACAAAAGAAAGAATATGCCATGTTTTCCTACTTCAGTAGGTACTTGCATGACTTAAACAAGCAGTTTTCTAACTATTCTTCCTCATTCATAACGTCTTCTCCATGAAAGACCCTCAGCTTTCCTTCTAACAAACCACACTGGCCTTGTAGCTCATCTGACACCCAAAAACTTGTCTGATTCCAGTAACAGCTTTTGCTTAAACACACTGCCTGCTGGTGGCAGTAGCACAGTTAATTAGGTGGCTAGCTGGAACTGGCTACCTGGTAATTACTGTCAGCAGGGGCTGATTCAGGGCTTTGGAATTTCTGCTGGTATGGAAACAAGAGGCTTTTGCACAGAGTTAGGTAGCACTTTTATGGAGTACTGCTTCTACAGAGTGCTAAACTCAGGAATTTGGTGAGTGAGGGAATTCAGAGAGGTGGGGCTAAGAGGTGCTGCTTCATGTATAAATAAATAACCAACTAGGGTTAAATTAGGACCGTGGGCTAAGTTACAGTAAAGACCTAAAACACAACTAAATTTAATAAATTGAACAAGGTTTTTACCTAGTTTAAAAACTTAATAGACCATAAAGTATTTCAAACCTTGAAAACCTAATTAGTTAAATAAATACAATAGAAATGGCAGGGCAGGTGATGTGTTGCAGCTGTAGCATGTGGGAGCTGGTGGACCCCAGTGTGATCCACAGCAACCACATCAGCACTAAATGTCTGCAGCTCGAGGAACTTCGGCTCAGAGTTGATGAGCTGGAGTCTGAGCTTCGGACACTGCGATACATCAGGGAGGGAGAAAGTTACCTGGACACTTTGTTCCAGGAGGCAGTCACACCCCTTTGGTTAAATACTTCAGATTTTGTCCATGGTCAGGAACAGGAGGGTGTGACTACGAGTGAGGCAGGTATGGGGATCCAGAAGGTAGCATTGGAGGAGCCTTAGACCTTGCACTTGTCCAACAGGTACAAGGTTCTTGCAGCCTGTGTGGACGAGAACAGGGACTGCAGAGATGATGAGAAAACTGACCACAGCACCGTGGTACAGGGGGGCATTCAAGTTGGGGGAGTAAAAAGGAATGTAGTACTGGTAGGGGACAGTATAGTTAGGGTGATAGATACTGTTCTCGGCAGCCAAGAGCGAGAGTCCCGAAGGCTGTGTTGCCTGCCCGGTGCCAGGGTTAAGGACATCTCCTCGTGGCTGGAGAGGAACTTGGAGTAGGAGGGGAAGGATCTAGTAGTCATGGTCCACGTAGGTACCAACGACATAGTTAGGACTAAGAAAGAGGTTCTGCTGAATGGAGTGTGAGCAGCTAGGGGCCAAATTAAAAAGCAGAACCACAAAGGTAATAATCTACGTGAGCCATGAGCAAATTGGCGTAGGGTTAAAAAGATCAGAGAGTTGAATGCGTGGTTCAAGGATTGGTGTGGGAGAAATGGATTTTGATTCATGGGGCACAGGCACCAGTACTGGGGAAAGTGGGAGCTGTTCGGTTGGGACGGGCTTCACTTGAACCGTGCTGGGACCAGTGTCCTGGCGAATCGAAAAACTAGGGTTGTAGATAGGGCTTTAAACTAAATAGTAGGGGGGGAGGGTTCAGGTGAGGGGAAATTTAGAAAGTTAAAGAGAAAGGACAAGGCAATAGTGCAGGGTAGCGATAGAAGTAATGATAATCAGAGTGTGACAGGAAGGGACAGAGTGTAAAAGCATAGGAGTGTACCAGCAAATAGGGTCAGAGTAGGGAAAAATGGTAAAAAATTTAAAATTAAAGGCTCTTTATCTGAATGCACACAGCATTCTTACGTAACAAGATAGATGAATTGACGGCACAAATAGAAATAAATGGATATAATCTGATAGCCATTACAGAGACGTGGTTGCAAGGTGACCAAGACTGGGAACTGAATATTGAGGAGTATTTGACATTTCAGAAAGATAGGCAGAAAGGAAAAGGAGGTGGGGTAGCTCCGTTAATAAAGGATGAGATCAGTACAGTAGTGAGAAATGATCTTGGCTCGGAAGATCAAGATGTAGAATCAGTTTGGATGGAGATAAGAAATAATAAGGGAAAGAAGTCACTGGTAGGAGCAGTATATAGGCCCCCTAACAGTAGCTGCACTGTAGGACAGGGTATAAATCAAGAAATAATGGGGGCTTGGAAGAAAGGTACTGCAATAATCATAGGCGATTTTACTCTTCATATAGATTGGACAAATCAAATTGGCAAAGGTAGCCTTGAGGACGAGCTCAGAGTGTATTCATGATCCAAAACTCGGCTGCCCGTGTCTGAACTCGCATCAAGTCCTGTTCACCCATCACCCCTGTGCTCGCTGACCTACATTGGTTCCCGGTTAAGCAACGCCTCGATTTCAAAATTCTCATCCTTATTTTCAAATCCCTCCATGGCCTCGCCCCGCCCTATCTCTGTAATCTCCTTCAGCCCCACAACCCCCCCCGAGATATCTGCACTCTAACTCTGCCCTCTTGAGGATCCCTGATTATAATCACTTAACTATTGGTGGCCGTGCCTTCTGTTGCCTAGGCCCTAAGCTCTGGAATTCCCTGCCTAAACCTCTCTACCTCGCTACCTCTCTTTCCTTCTTTAAGACGCTCCTTAAAACCTACCTTTCATTGATGGTGGGACTGCTTCGCTCTGTGGATAACCTGCTGCTTTTGGTGCTTAACAGTTGGGTAACTGATGTCGTAGCTTCATTAGGTTCGTAGTTCATTCTAAGGTATGCCTCTCTGCACACCCTTCTACACTTTATATTGAACCATGGTTGGCCTCCTGGCTTGATGGTGATGGAGTGTGGCATGTGCCCCTGAGGTTCTCGATTGTGGCAGTATACAATCCTGCAGCTTCTGATGGTCCACAGCACTTCATAGGTGCCCAGATTTGGGTTGCTAGAACTATCTTTGATCTGTCCCACTTAGTGTGTTGGATAACCTCATGGTTAAGACGATACTTGGTCTTCACAAGGACTATGCCGTGGTCACTTCTGGTAAATTATCTACTATAGGGAAATTGTCTGCTAAAAATGCAAATAGAGGCAAATTATCCACTAGAAGTGCTTTCAGAAGCTAGTCGTTTAATTCTTCCAGTGTTTAATGAGTTCATCTTCAGTCTGCTTTTCTTTCCCTTGGCCCCATCCAAACTGTTGCCCCTAAAGTAAGATTGATTTGAAATTTGCCCAAACACAGGTAAGTCAAATTGACAGTTGGGAGAAACCTCAGACAAGAGTTTTATAAGTAAAAAGGCAAGTGGGGAAGAAGAAATTAAGAAACGCAGGAAAGGAGAAAAAACTCAACGAAAGCTGTCAAAATTGAAGAACACTGGCAAAAGAAATCAAATAAGAATATTGGAATTTTTGGTTTTGTATCTAGAGATCTGGAAGTAATATTGAATTTGAACAAGATCTTAGGCTGCAGTTGGAGTATTGAGTGCAGTTTTGGGCATCCCATTATAGGAAGGATATAAGAAAAGTTGGGGCGTTTTCATTGGAGCTTTGAGTGTTGAGGGTGACCTAATACGGTAGTTCTCAAACTGGGGACCCCAGGCGTCCATAGAGACTTTCCAGGGGGTCTGCAACCGGAGGTAATTTCAAGCCTGCTCCTCTATATAAAACTGACACTGATTCAGTTGTTGCGAATTATTCTCAGCAGCTGGGCCCGCCTCCTCACAGAGGCCCGCAGCTGTCACTCACTTTGCAACGAGCGCTCCCTGCTGGTCAAGCCGATTCCCCTCCCTGGCGCCACCACCCTGTGCCTTCCTCCTAACACATGATCAGAGCAGCTGCGGGGCCTTCGAACACATGCCTGAATGTGTTCATGCAAACGTGTAAAAACCCACAGTGCAGCTGTTACAGAACATGCCGGCGAGTCATGCTTCAAGCAGCAACCCAGCCAATGTTCCCTGTCATTTTTTTTGATGTGCGGCCCGTTTAACTGGCTACGCGGCCCATTCAAATTTTTCGCATGTGGGCAGTTTCTCTCTCGTAAAAGCTGGTGAGCAGCCTGTGCGGGACCTCCAGAACGGAAACATTGATCCCAGCATGTGCATGGGTGCTCGTGCCCTCACTCACCTTGGGCAGCCTGCTGACCGCTTTAAAAATTGTCCAGCACTAAGTGGCTAATACAAGCCATCTGTTGCTGCAGAGTAACCAGAATTTGTCAAACAGCACACCAAGGATAGACAGACTCTGCAGTGAGAAGCAGGCACACCCATCTCACTGATATCTGTAAGTAAATACCTGTTTTCTTAAAAGCATTATTAAAACACTCTTTACATGCAGCACTTTCATATTATGAGTATCATATAGTATATAGTCTAAGGATAAGGGGTAAGCCATTTAGGACTGAGATGAGGAGGAATTTCTTCACCCAGAGAGTGGCGAACCTGTGGAATTCTCTACCACAGAAGGCAGTTGAGGCCAATTCATTAAATATATTCAAGAAGGAGTTAGATATATTTCTTAAGGCTAAAGGGGTATGGGGAGAAGGCAGGGACAGGGTACTGAATTTGGATGATCAGCCATGATCTCTTTAAATGGCGGAGCAGGCTCGAGGGGCCGAATGGCCTACTCCTGCTCCTATCTTCTATGTTTCTATAATATAGATTGGGGAGGGGGGTGGTGTCAGCGATTACTAATTCATTTGAAAAAATTAAGTTAAATACATGAAATAACAAAGTGCTGGAAACACTCAGCAGGTCAGGCAGCATTGAGGAGAGAGACACAGAGTCAACGTTGTGGGTCGAACCCTTCATCAGAACTATTCAATGCAGGCCTTGTTCTTGACAGAAAATATTGGCAATGCACAGAAGTCTGTCAGCATCTTAAAAGAGGAAAATTGGATTAACATGTTGGATGTTAGACCCTTTGTTAGAATTGTTCTGGCATTGGGTCTTGTTTTTAATATCTTTATTTAACAAATCTGCCACAACGTTACTCCTGGTAATTCAGTGGAGAGGCTTTTTATAATGAGGAGAGTAACTCATAATGTGTTCTTCTGTTGCTAAAGTAAAGCTATGTCTCCTTAAGCCCACAAGGTTTAATTGCTGTAAATAAGCACATTCTTAGGCCAATTTAGAGGGTAATGCCTCTTGGGTACATCCTGAGGTTAATTAGAGAATGATTGTTTCTCCCAAGAGTTGGTTGTTTCTCCCAAGAGTTGGTTATAAATCCTTGGCCCTGCCCCAAGGCCAGAAAAACCCACAGCAAATTACTGGCTTTCTTCATCTGTAACAGTGTGATATTATAAGCTTTTATGCATATAAAAATAAAATTTTGCAGTTATATAGAAGGTTGCACTGGTGTCTTGCACAAATGAAAGTTTTTGCAGTAAGTGATTTTTAAATGTAGTTAATTTTGATGCGACAGGGAACCGGATTGCTGTTTTATATTCCACTTTAGTCTTTGTTAAACATTAAACTTTCTGTAAAGTGGAATCTAAGCGAGATGCTCTCTTATTATAGGAGATGTTCTCTTAATGTAGGAGAGATGTTCTCTTAATTTATCTATTTGTACTGACCATTCCCTAAACAAAAATGCTGTAGCACAATAGGAGCTATAACAGCCGTTTCAATGAAAACCTAATTTCATTTACATACAGTGCTTGATCAGGCAGGCATGAATGTGATATATTCCTTACTGGTTGCCAAACCAAGAAGAACTCAGCAGCAGCATAATCTTGGCCCAACATGTACTGCAACTGTACCTCCATTGGGAGAAAGAGACAAGCGGCCAATTGTATAAATGTTGGAAGACTGAATTCCATCTTTGCTATTTTACAGGTTTCTAAATGAGTCAAACAAAGCCACGATATTCCAGTAAGAATAGAAAATGCCAGAAATGTACAGCAGGTTGATCAGCATCTGAAAGAGGAAAAATAGTTTACATTTTTAGTGGATTAATATTGTGAGCTTCTAGTGGTATTGATGGATATGATGAAAGCAGTGCTGCTTGATGTTGAAATGTGGTATTTAATCAATTTTATGATGGGTAATGAAGGTAATTGGACCATTAATAATAATTACATTTACAGTATATAAGTTTTTCACGTCAAAATGTCTCAAAGCCTTCTAAAATCCAGCAACTGTACATAAGCTAATGTTGTACCAATAGAATAAATGGTCTGGAGTCCGCTCAGGCAATCTGACAACACTTTGGGGAATTTGATCACATTGTAGGTGCTTGATGCAACATGTATGTCATGAAAATGCACTATTCGTCACAGCCTCTATACTCTAAATTATAACTGGAATGATTACTATTCTTGTAGAACAAAACAAGTAGTGCTGTATTTAGCCACAAATGATGTTTTTTACAAAACAATTGACAGTAAATCATTTACAGTAAATTTGTTCTTTTAAAAAAAACTGACATCCTTACTGCTGCTAAGCATCTCATTATAGTATCCAAATGTGTTCTTGTACTATACTAACACACAAACATTAAAATGTGACTGTGGGTTTAGCCTTAAGCAGACCATTTAGCAGCATGTGACTGGCTAAGAACTGCACTATTTCCAGGTTAGAAATGCAGAGCATGACTGAGCACTAAAACAGTCTTACAATTTAAATGTTCAAATTCCCTTGTCTTTCCTCTGGTGGTGTGGTGTCATGTCTTGGAAGATCTAAAACCAATATACTCACCATTTCTACCAATATAGAGAGGTGAGAGCACAGTGGCATAACTGAAAATTTGCAATGAGTCTGAAATTAGATCAACATTTTGAACGTTCACATTGTGCAGAATGCAGTGGACTTTATTCAGCATTTAATAGAAGACAAATATTAATATATTGGTTCAGCAATTCCTTTGAAGAAAAGGTTTCATAAGCACTGAGTAATGTATTTATAGGAATTCTCTGTAGATTCTGAAAGCTATCTCTTTTTTGCATATGATGTTGTTGTGGCCCAAGAGGTAACCCTGCAGATCAATCATTGCATTACATTGTTGTAAATGCAGGCTGCCTTATTCTGCACTGATCTCAGTTTCCTTTTCAGATTCCCTTAATCCCTTAATTACAATGAAATGTTTACTTGCTATAGTTGGAGCTAAGTTTTTCTTTTTTTTTCTTTTCCACCTCTGTCAATCTGGAAAGTAAACCTATTACTCTGCCAGGTAAAGGACCTATGCCATAGGAATCCCCTTGATCTGAGTTGCCTGAGCACATCCTTGTGAAATGAACTGGGCTCGACTGAGGACCCTTAAGACATTGATTTCTGGAGAGTCACAAAATAAACAACACGACTGCATGAATATTTAACTGTTGAGTTCAGTTCCCCCTTTAAGGCCTTGGGTTAATGGTGAAAGATTGATTCTGCTACAGGTCGGACCCCGGTAATCCGGCGCCCTCGGGACCAGGCTGGTGCCGGACCATTGAAAATTCCGAACCACTAAAGGTTAGGTAAATAACACCTAAAATAACAATATTAGGTGCAACCCAAATGGTGGCGCCGCCGAGCGGCTGCTCCGCAAACTAAAGACCGCCGGTTTTAATTCGTGCCGGACCACTGAAGGTGCCGGATTACCGGGGTTCAACCTGTAGTTGGAAAATCAGTAACTAGGGAGGATAAACTCAAGATTATCATTAGAAAAACGATGAGGCAGTTAGAAATAGTTTATTGTAAGATGTGGCTATTGTGCAGAGACTATAATATTTTAATAACCGGGAAAAGGGGTGGACTACCCTCCTACTGCCCTGAAAGGGAATTGACTAAGTGTTTGGAAAGGAAGAATATAACTGCATAAAGGAAAGGTCTGGGTAATGGGCTTAGTGTTGATAGTTTCAGTTGAGAACTAGTTCCAGCAGAGGCACAATTAGTGGATTTACAGCTATTTTCTTTTTATAATCACTGGAGAAGAGCAATTCCAAATAAATTAGCCCACTGATGAAAGCTGCTTTACTCTGCCCTCCTCCAAAGTTTGTACGGGATTGAAGGCCGATAAATCCCCAGGGCCTGATAATCTACATCCTAGGGTACTTAAGGAAGTGGCCCTAGAAATAGTAGATGCATTGCTGGTCATCTTCCAAAATTCTATAGATTCTGGAACAGTTCCCATGGATTGGAGGGTAGCTAATGTTACCCCACTATTCAAAAAAGGTGGTAGAGAGAAAACGGGGAATTATAGACCGGTAAGCCTGACATCGGTAGTGGGGAAAATGCTAGAGTCCATTATAAAAAATGTAATAGCAGAGCACTTGGAAAACAGTGACAGGATCGGACAAAGTCAACATGGATTTACAAAAGGTAAATCGTGCTTGACTAATCTACTGGAATTTTTTGAGGATGTAACTGGTAGAATAGATAAGGGAGAACCAGTGGATGTGGTGTATTTGGACTTTCAGAAGGCTTTCGATAAGGTCCCGCATAAGAGATTAGCGTGTAAAGTTAAAGCACATGGGATTGGGGGCAAGGTACTGACTTGGATAGAGAACTGGCTGGCAGACAGGAAGCAAAGAGTTGGAATAAACGGCTCTTTTTCCGACTAGTGACTAGTGGGGTACTGCAGGGATCGGTGCTAGGACCCCAGCTATTCACAATATATAATAATAATAATCAACTTTATTGTCATTGTTAGTGCACAAGTGCAGTACAATGAAATGTAGGCTTGCGGCTCCCGAGAGTGTACATTTAGATTAAGACATTTAAACATTCAACATTCATTTGGCTTGTAATACATTAACTAACATAAACATAATAAAGTGCATTGGCAGATGTGCAGGCTTTAGAGTTTATTTGTGGAGTTCAGTAGGATGACAGCCCTGGGAAAGAAGCTGTTCCTAAATCTGGTCGTTCGGGTGCGAATGCATCTGTAGCGTCTCCCAGATGGCAGGAGGGCGAACAGACTGTGGCTGGGGTGGGTAGGGTCTTTGATGATGGTCCGTGACCTCCGCAAACAGCGTTTCTGGTATATGTGCTCTATGGTCGGTAGCCGGGTGCCGGTAATGCGTTGGGCAGTTTTGACTACCCGCTGCAGGGCTTTCCGGTCATAGTAGCTACAGCTGCCATACCATACTGTGATACAGTTCGTCAGGATGCTCTCTATTGTGCAGCGGTAAAAGTTAGAGAGGATCAGGGGTGACAGGTTACATCCCTTCAGCCTCCTTAGGAAATATAGACGCTGCTGGGCCTTCTTCACCAGAGAGGAGGTATTGAGGGACCAGGAGAGGTCTTCCGTGATGTGGACTCCGAGGAACTTAAAGCTGTCCACCCTTTCCACCACAGCCCCATGGATGTGGATGGGGGTGTGACTTCCGCCTTTAGACTTCCTGAAGTCCACAATGATTTCTTTGGTTTTCTTGATGTTAAGGGCCAGGTTGTTATCGGCGCACCACTTCACGAGATACTGGACCTCCTCTCTGTAGGCTGACTCATCGTTGTTGGTGATCTGGCCTACTACCGTGGTATCATCTGCAAACTTGATGATGGTGTTGGAACCATGAACAGCCACACAGTCGTGGGTGAAGAGGGAGTAGAGGAGGGGGCTCAGCACACATCCTTGTGGGGCCCCCGTGTTCAGGGTCAGGGGGGGGAGGAGGTGTGGTTACCTAATTTGACAGACTGGGGTCTGTTTGTTAGGAAGTCCAGGGTCCAGTTGCAGAGGGAAGTGTTCAGGCCAAGAGTGTGGAGTTTGGTGGCCAGCTTGTTGGGGACGATAGTGTTGAATGCTGAGCTGTAGTCTATGAACAGCATTCTGATGTAGGTCTCTTTACCGTCTAAGTGATTCAGTGCAGAGTGTAGAGCAGTTGTGATTGCATCCTCCGTTGATCTGTTTGCACGATAGGCAAACTGGTGTTGGTCAAGAGAGGCGGGAACACTGGCTTTGATGTGAGCCAGGACCAGTCTCTCGAAACACTTCATTATGATGGGTGTGAGTGCGACAGGTTGATAGTCATTCAGACACATCACAGCCGTTTGTTTTGGCACAGGAATAATGGTAGCGGTCTTGAAGCATGTAGGGACTACTGCCTGGGCCAATGACAGATTGAAGATGGCGGTGAAGACATCAGCCAGCTGATCAGCACATTCCTTGAGTACCCGTCCAGGGATGCTATCCGGTCCAGCAGCCTTTCGTGTGTTCACTCCGCGTAGAACACCCCTTACGTCGGAGGTCGACAGAGTGAGCACCTGGTCTTCCGGGGGTGGCAAGGCTTTGGTAGCCGGCTCCCTGTTGTCCCTGTCAAAGCGAGCGTAGAAGTTGTTAAGCTCCTCTGGAAGGGAGGCATCGCTAACCGGGGGGCTGGTGTTTTTACTCTTGTAGTCAGTGATGGACTGGATGCCTTGCCACATGCGCCGGGGGTCCGAGTTGTTGTGGAAATGATCCTCTATCCACAGTGTCTGTTTCCTTTTGGCAGTCCTGATACCCTTTTTTAAGTTGGTCCTAGCTGCACTGTAAGCCGCCGCGTCGCCAGATTTAAATGCTGCATCGTGTGCTTTCAACAGCGAGCGGACCTCCCCGTTCATTCAGGGTTTCTGGTTGGGGTATGTCCTGATATTTTTATGGGTCGTGACGACCTCGACGCAACTGTTAATGTAGAATAGCACTGTGGATGCGTATTCCTCGATGTCATTATGGGCAAACATGCCCCAATCAGTGCGTTCGAAGCAGTCCTGAAGCTCTGAGACTGCCCCCTCTGGCCATACTTTCACTGATCTCACTGATGTTCTCACTCTTTTGATGAGCGGTTTGTATGCCGGGGCTAGAAACAGGGAGAGGTGGTCAGACTTCCCAAGGTGGGGGCAGGGAATGGCCTTATAAGCATCTATAATGCTCGTGTAGACTTGATCCAGTGTGTTCTCCCCTCTTGTGGGGCAGGAAACATTCTGGTGGAATTTCGGGAGTACAGATTTTAGGTTTATGTGATTGAAGTCCCCCGCGACGATAAAAGCTCCGTCTGGGTGCGCAGTTTGTTGTTCACTGATGGCCCTGTAGAGGTCCTTCAGTGCTAGTTTGGCATTAGCGTGTGGTGGGATGTAGACAGCAGTGATGATAACAGCCGTGAATTCCCGAAGCAGGTAGAAGGGTCTGCACCTTACCATGAGGAATTCCAAATCAGCCGAACAGGATCTATCGATTATGTCCGTGTTAGTGCACCAGGCATTGTTAGTGTAAATGCACAAACCGCCTCCCTTGCTCTTACCGGAGCCTGCAGTTCTGTCGGCGCGGAAGACCGTGCATCCTTCTAGCTGGATGGTGGTGTCAGGGATGCCGTTGTTCAACCAGGTCTCTGTGAAGATCATGGCACAGCATTCCTTTGTCCTTTTCTGTGAGGAGAGATCAAGTTTGATCTCATCCATTTTATTTTCCAGTGACCTGACGTTGGCCAGGAAAATACTTGGGAGGGAGGGTTTGTGTGAGGCCCTCTTCAGCCTATTTTGGATTCCGGCCCTCTTGCCCCGCTTCTGCTTGCGTTCCCTGCGCGGTCTGCGCCGACTTCCGGCTGGGGAAGGACGCCACGCTGGTCCCGGGGATCGGGCGATGTCGGGAGGCAGATCGACGGCGCCGAGTGTGAGCCGCACGCAGTCGACCCCGATATTGAGGAGCGTCTGCCGGCTGTACAGTAGATCTGCCCTCAATTCCCGTATCAGCAGAGTCCAGAAGAGACTCAGAAAGAGGGTGAAAACGCTCAGTCTCGGGAGAGACAAAGCCGCTGCGTCCATGCGCGCCGCCATTTTTTAAAATTAATTTTTTAAATATATATTAATGATCTAGACGAGGGAACTAGATGTAATATCTCTAGTTTGCAGACGACACAAAGCTGGGTGGGCGTGTGTGCTGTGAGGAGGATGCAGAGAAACTCCAGTATGATTTGGATAGGTTGGGTGATTGGGCGGATGTATGGCAGATGCAGTATAATGTGGATAAGTGCGAGGTTATCCACTTTGGTGGCAAAAACAGGAAGGCAGATTATTATCTGAACGGCAATAGATTGGGAGAAGGGGAAGTGCAATGAGACCTGGGTGTCCTTGTGCACCAGTCGCTGAAGGTAAGCATGCAGGTGCAGCAGGCGGTTAAGGCGGCAAATGGTATGTTGGCCTTCGTAGCGAGAGGATTCGCGTACAGGAACAAGGATGTCTTGCTGCAGTTGTACAGGGCCTTGGTGAGACCACACCTTGAGTATTGTGTGCAGTTTTGGTCGCCTTATCTGAGGAAGGATGTTCTTGCCATGGAGAGAGTTCAGCGAAGATTCACCAGACTGATACCTGGGATGGCAGGAATGACGTATGAGGAGAGATTGGGTCGATTGGGCTTATACTTGCTGGAGTTTAGAAGAATGAGAGGGGACCTCATTGAAACTTATAAAATTCTAACAGGACTAGACCGACTAGATGCAGGAAGGATGTTCCCGATGGCAGGGGAGTCCAGAACCAGGGGTCGAGGGATATGGGGAGAAGGCAGGGACAGGGTACTGAGTTTGGATGATCAGCCATGATTTCATTGAATGGCGGAGCAGGCTCGAGGGGCCAAATGGCCTACTCCTGCTCCTATCTTCTGTGTTTCTATGTAATACTTACATTCTTATATTTTCACTTTCTATCACTATCATCTGCTCCTTCTGTAGGTTCTCCCTGAAAATGGCTGTAGCCTTCTTTGTAACACTGTGCCATGTAGGAAGCCAATCTTGCCTAAAGGGAAAGATGCAAGCCTCCTGTTTCTGATGCCATAGTGAAGGCAGTTGTTGTATAGTGTAGCTGAGAGCATATAACATCGCATATACTATATGGGAGCTTGATCCTCTGACCCCCGCCGTGTAAGAAAGTGCAAAACTGCATAGCCTGTAGGCTATATTATAAATTATTAAGCTTCAACGAGTAGATGATATTTGAACATTTCTTCCCTTTGTCTACACAGAGTTTTCCATCAGATGAAGGATGGCCTTTTGCAAAGTACCTTGGAGCCTGTGGGAGAATGGTGGCTGTAAATTATGTCGGCAATGAACTTTGGAGTTTCTACAATGCACCCTGGGAAAAACGAGTAGACTTGGCCTGGCAGCTGCTGGAAATCGCTGAACAACTCACTAACAATGATTTTGAATTCGCGCTCTACCTCCTGGACGTCAGCTTTGACAACTTTGCTGTTGGATCTCGGGATGGGAAAGTCATCATCATTGATGCTGAAAACATAATCGTGGCAGACAAAAGATTAATCAAACAAAGTAAGTCTTTTATTTATGTCTCCGTTCAAAAAATAAATTGCAATTCATTGGCAGCCTCTTGATTTAATGTAAGAAGTCACACAACACCAGGTTATAGTCCAACAGCTTTATTTGAAATCACAAGCTTTCGGAGCGCTGCTCCTTCTTCAGGTGAAGTGGAGAAATGCATAAAGACACAGCTTATATAGTCAGAGAATCATGTCAGATGTTTACAGGTAACCTTTCCAACTGCCATTTATCACACCTCGGCAGAGAGATAATCACAGCAGTCAAAGGTGTGAATGGTGTCCAAACAGGTCAGTCAGGGAAACATTACATCAAAGAACAATGAGGTGGGGTCACAAGGGGTCAAATATTGCAGATGCTGGGGTCTGTATGAAAAACAAAAAAACAGACAAAAAACATTTTTTTTGGCTGGAAATCACAGCAGGTCCGGCCGCATCTGTGTAGAGAGAACAAGCCAATGTCGACTCGAGTCTGGATGACCCTGCATCAGGTGGGGTTACATGTAGCGTGACATGAACCCAAGATCTCGGTTGAGGCCGTCCTCATTCTCCAAGGTGGCCTTCGAGACACACGACAACGCAAAATCGTCGAGCAGAAACTGATAGCCAAGTTCCGCACCCATGAGGACGGCCTCAACCGAGATCTTGGGTTCATGTCACGCTACATGTAACCCCACCTGATGCAGGGTCATCCAGACTCGAGTCGACATTGGCTTGTTCTCTCTACACAGATGCGGCCGGACCTGCTGTGATTTCCAGCCAAAAAAAATGTTTTTTGTCTTTTTTTGTTTTTCATACAGACCCCAGCATCTGCAATATTTGACCCCTTGTGACCCCACCTCATTGTTCTTTGATGTAATGTTTCCCTGACTGACCTGTTTGGACACCATTCACACCTTTGACTGCTGTGATTATCTCTCTGCCGAGGTGTGATAAATGGCAGTTGGAAAGGTTACCTGTAAACATCTGACATGATTCTCTGACTATATAAGCTGTGTCTTTATGCATTTCTCCACTTCACCTGAAGAAGGAGCAGCGCTCCGAAAGCTTGTGATTTCAAATAAAGCTGTTGGACTATAACCTGGTGTTGTGTGACTTCTTACATTTGTCCACCCCAGTCCAACTCCGGCATCTCCACACCTTGATTTAATGTGAAGATGGCTAATACAATTTTTTTTGTGAGTTGGCTGGAGCCGGCAAACATTTGTCATAATGTGATGATTTACTTTGAGATGCAGTTACTATTAAAATGTTTATTGTTGGATTCAAAAGAAAGGCCTATGTGGGAAGTTCTGTTGGCATGCTGAATAACTTTTTAACTTGTAATCAAGAATGCTCTTTTCCAGAGTTGGATTACTATTTGTAATTGCTTTGTGTAGAATTTATTTGCTGTAAATGCAACAGTTTTTTCTCAATTCAGCAGTTGTCCACCAGATCTCATCATATTACAGCTGAGGTATGGAATTGATTAGATTGAAGCCGTCCAGATCTGCCCATTGCACCACAAACAATGTAATCACACATACTTACCCAACTTATCCAAAATGACCAATAAAAAATAAAATTCCACTGTAAAGCAATATCAAGTACCTTCCACAGAACCCTCTAGCAGTGGAGGAAGGTTCCACAGACACCATAGACAGTAAATTGTAGGCAATTTTTCATAAATCTCTATTATAAAATTGCAAAATGTACAAAGTTAGATCAATGAAGGGTGATTGGAGCTATTAATGGAGGAATTATTATGAATTGATACGGTCGATGTGTTGATTACATTGGTTGTGACACAAAGGGGTGATCAGGGCAGGTCTGTAATTATTGGAACCGATGTAATTTCTCACTAGCAACAAAATTATTCCTGCATCATTGACTCAATATATCCCAGTGACATCTATAAAATTGTATTAGGGACTGTAATACAGCTGTCATAAGAGTCAAATGATTTCTGCAAACTGTTTGAATTCTGTCCTGAACTTCTTCAATGTGTTATACGCTAATCTAGTTGTTCTACATTTATTTAGTTTTAAATACTTCAGAGCAAGCCATACAGACCAGAAATGTCCCAATCTGTCATGAGTTAGCTGCTCTCCGATGACGCAGCAACTGGGGAACTACAGTCGTTCTTATTGCTCTTGTGCTTGAAAAATCATTATCCAGTGACCAATGTTCCCTCTAATATTTTTTTCTTGCGCGGTCCCTTTAACTGGCTGTGCAGCCCATTCAAATGTAAAAGCTGGTGAGCGGCCTCCACAGGATCTCCAGATCGCTGCGTCACCGCGCACCTTCACTGGAGCATTGCCAGTGACTCTTACTGGAGAGTGCACATGTTTAGATGTTGGGTGAAGGTAGCATCAGGCTCAGGTGTGATGTTGTCCTCTGGAGATGCCTTCTACACCTGATTAGTGTGTGTATCTACCGTATACTGTCTAGGCTCATACATGAAGAGTGACTACTTGGGCATAATACCGGCTGACGGCTGTTGTTGCCTGTGGAACTGTAATCTAGCAAGAGACAGCACTTTGAGGGGGTGAAATAAAGAATAGATTTGCCTTTCTAATCTAGGCTTTATTAACTTAAAAACCCTGTAGCACATCTTCAACACCCAGTCCCAACTAAAGGCTGGAAAGAACTGAATTTAAGATGGCCACCACAAATCACATGACATCAACTACCAATGAGATTACAGCATATATCCCAAGGCAGGAAACAAACAACCAATCACAATACTTCTTACTAAACATAGAGAATAATCACCACAGGGGGGAAAGGAAGAAAACCCAGAATAGTCTTTCCCTAAAAAATAACTTTCAGAAGTGCCTTTTGGTTATCAAGTAGTGGAGCCCCTTTAAAAGTCACGATTGGGGAAAGTTGCCTTCCATCCTGTTTAATTCTGATGTGGCACCTACATTTTAAGTTTGTTTTGTGTCTGATTTTCACCAAACTCAATAAGATTTCCTCTGTCTCTTTTGGAAAATGGATTAATGAGAAACCTTCAATAGATGTGATCAAGACATTCTGTTTATATTGGTAAATTACCTTTTTTTGCAGATTTTCACCAAATTTGATGAGGATTATCAGATTTTTGGTTTGTTTATAAAGTATGTAGTAGAAATGTACTTGCATGTCTGTGTTTAGAAACATTGCCATAATAACAAAAATTGCAATTAAATGTCATCACCTCATTGAATATTGAGGCGTTGGAAACAAAAGTGCCAATCAATGACCTGCCTGTGCAAAGTTAAAGCACATGCGATGGGGGTAAGGTACTGTCTTGGATAGAGAACTGGTTGGCAGACAGGAAGCAAAGAGTTGGAATAAACTGCTCTTTTTCCGAGTGGCAGGCAGTGACTAGTGGGGTACCGCAGGGATTGGTGCTAGGACCCCAGCTATTCACAATATATATAAATGATCTAGACGAGGGAACTAGATGTAATATCTCCAAATTTGCAGACGACACAAAGCTGGGTGGGCGTGTGTGCTGTGAGGAGGATGCAGAGAAACTCCAGTGTGATTTGGACAGGTTGGGTGGTTGGGCAGATGCATGGCAAATGCAGTATAATGTGGATAAATGCGAGGTTATCCACTTCGGTGGCAAAAACAGGAAGACAGATTATTATCTGACTGGCAATAGATTGGGAAAAGGGGAAGTGCAACGAGACCTGGGTGTCCTTGTGCACCAGTCGCTGAAGGTAAGCATGCAGGTGCATCAGGCGGTTAAGAAGGCAAATGGTATGTTGGCCTTCATAGCGAGAGGATTCGAGTACAGGAGCAAGGATGTCTTGCTGCAGTTGTACAGGGCCTTGGTGAGACTACACCTTGAGTATTGTGTGTAGTTTTGGTTGCCTTATCTGAGGAAGGATGTTCTTGCCATGGAGAGAGTGCAGCGAAGATTCACCAGACTGATACCTGGGATGGCAGGAATGACATATGAGGAGAGATTGGGTCGATTAGGCTTATAATCGCTAGAGTTTAGAAGAATGAGAGGGGATCTCATTGAAACTTATAAAATTCTAACAGGACTAGACAGACTAGATGCCGGAAGGATGTTCCCGATGACGGGGGAGTCCAGAACCAGAGGTCACAGTCTAAGGATAAGAGGTAAGCCATTTAGGACTGAGATGAGGAGGAATTTCTTCACCCAGAGAGGGGTGAACCTGTGGAATTCTCTACCACAGAAGGCAGTTGAGGCCAATTCATTAAATATATTCAAGAAGGAGTTAGATATATTTCTTAAGGCTAAAGGGATATGGGGAGAAAGCAGGGACAGTGTACTGAATTTGAATGATCAGCCATAATCTCATTAAATGGCGGAACAGGCTCGAGGGGCCGAATGGCCTACTCCTGCTCCTATCTTCTATGTTTCTATCCTGTCGGATCTGATGAAAGCTCCCCGATGGCTGAATGAGGAAAGGCATAGTCCGATGTGGTACCGAGCCATTCGGACCAAACGCTCCCATGTTCAGCTCTCGGTCTATGTTGAGTCAGCTATCTGGGCTGGGGCAGCAGTTTGCACAACCATTGACCTCGGTCCTCCTCGGCTAGGGAGAGGAAAGAACAAACACTATTCAGTGATTCTTGATGGAAAGTGCATGTTCCCTCACTGGCCCCCATGCTAGTTGACATTGTAAATGGTTCCCTCTCCTGGGGCACTGCCCCCTCCCTTTCATAACTGCCGTCAACATCCCCCCCCTCAAAAAAAAAAAACCCTTAACCTCACTGTCATTGCTAACTGCTGCCTTATCTCCAATCTTCCTTTCCTCTCCCCAGTCCTTCAGCCTGTTGTTGCTTCCCAAAGCCATGTCCATCTTTCCCAGAACTACATGTTTGAATCTCTCCAATCAGGTTTCCGCTCCTGCCACAGCACTGAACCAGCCCTAGTCAAAGTCACAAATGACATCATCTGTGACCGCAGTGCACTCTTCCTCGTCATTGTCCTCAACCTCTGTGGCGTTTGACATAGTTGACCACAACAATCTCCTCCAGTGTTTCTCTTTTGTCCAGCTCAGTGGGACTGCCTTTACTTGGTTCCACAATTACCTATCCAATCATAGCCAAGAATCTCCAGCAATGGCTTCTCTTCCTATCCTTGCAACATTACCTCCTGGAGTCCCCCAAGAATCTATCCCTGACTTTCCTTTTCCTTATCCAATTGTGCTCTTTGGTATTCTCATCCAAAGATATGGGGTCAGCTCCCACATGTATGCTGTTGACACTCGTCTCTACCTCTCCACCCCTACACTGCTTGTGTGTCAGACTGCTTGTCTGACATCCAGTATCAGATGAACCGTAATTTCTTCCAGTTAAATTTGGGGCGATCAAAGTCATCATCTTTGGTCCCACCACAAACAATGCACCCTTGCTACCAATTCCATTCCCTTCCCCGCCTACTGTCTCAGGCTGAACCAGACTGTTAGCAACTTCTGCGTCCTATTCAGCCCCAAGCTGAGCCTCCGCCCCCATAGCCGCATTAACTACCTGCAGCATCGGCTGTCCCTGCCCCTGCCTCAGCCCATCTGTTGCTGAAATTCTCCTCTACACCTTTTTTACCTCCAGACTCAACTATTCCAAAGTTCACCTGGCTGGACTCCAATCCTCCAACCGCCATAAACTTCTTTTCATGCTGCTTGTATCCTGTATCACACCAATTGTTGTTTGTCAAGAACGAAAACAGAAATGTAATTAGTTGCTTTTCTGAAATTGATGTGTTTTCAGTGGTTTTTGATTGCTTGCATTGTTTACAGGTAGTGATTGCTAGCTATGGTTTTGAAATATATTTTGTTTGGTTTTCCAAAATCAGATAGCATATCACCATGCAAAAAGTGACCACTTGAGACTCGGTAGCTAAGACTTCAGATACCAGGCACAAGAGTTATTGTATGGATACATGTTTTAGGTTGCAAGTTATATATAATAAATGCTTGAAAGCAATGTTCCTGCCAAGCAGCACGCGCGCGCGACCACATAGCCATCTGTAAGGTTCCGCGCAGGCAGCTCACCGGCTTTTACATTGTCGATACCGCGCACACGCAAACATTTGAATAGGCCGCACATTGGGGGAGGCAGGCCGCGCAGGAGGCAGTACAGCTTACGGAGGACATTGGTTAAAAGTGAGCTTAACGCTAACCAGTTGTAAGGCAGTCATTTAATCGATGTCCTCTCAAAGTCATCAACTGCTACGAACTTCACACTTGTGCTTTATGATATCATTTTTACTTCTTTATCCAGTAGCTAGCAGTGGCAGCTCATAATGTACAGAATAGGTAGCTAGAATCTTTCTAAGAGTCCTTTTTCTTTTTATCTTGGACATAAAAGATCAGCTTTCCTAGAAGTGGTAGGATTAATGAAATTCTAGTTTCTCCTGATTTATTTTTGGCATAAAATGATACATAACCAATTGTTACCCTGGAAAGTGGAACTGAAATGGTGAAATTGTGCCCAGAATTCGCTCGACATTACGCTAGTTTTTGCCGAAGTGAAGCTACGCCCAAGTTTCCGCGCAAACTCATTAACATAAACCCAAACGTAATAATCTCCTATGAATCAGCGCAGTGTTATTGAACATAATTGATTTGTGACTGGAACAGGGCAATGGGGCCTCAAGGTGCGAGGGTGGAGTAGTATAAAAGATAAGGGAAAAAATTCCACCAGGTAAGCAGCGCTTTTCTCTCTGTTTGAACTAATCGATGATTTCCGCAGTAGCAGGGCAGACCTGTGACTTCAATTGACTGCTGCATTAATGTGACCACCCGTGCGCAATGTGATGAACTCAGCCCCCCCTCCCCAAATACCTGAATGAGCCTAATAGGCAGCAGCTTACCTTTCCGCCCTGTCCAGTTTTGCGAGTAGGGACTGTTGAAGCAACTGTTGAACTAGCGTAAAATACCGCGGATACTTGAGCATAGAGTAGTGATGGCCGCAACTCACTTACGCTTAAATTTCCATGATCTTTTGCGCTATTTGACTCGATTCCGCCCGGATTAAGATGTTATCTGGGCGGAAATCATGCCTTTGTGTTTAATTCACTACAAAGTATGGAATAGATTATTCACTCACTCGACCCTGTGATGGGACTTCAGATTTGCATCTCCATGTTTTGGCTACAGTGTGCACCACAATAAATAGTAATCAGATATGTGACTTTTATTCAATAACAACACAACGGAAGTTGTTAGACGTGAGATGTTGTTATTGTATGACATGATTTGTACACCTTTTGAAGTTGCTTTTTAAATGTTCTGTATAGAATTTGGTTAAAATGTGTGTTGAGCTGTAAAAGATGCGAATCTGCAGCTGTGCTTGCGAGAATTTTTTTTTCAAATATTGAAAGTGACTGCTGACCCGACTTAATCTGAGTTTGCAAAAATTCTATTACAAAAATGCTTGCACAGTGTTTTGTGCGGTGGTTACATTTTGAAATTTCGCTTGGTTTTTGAGTCAACACTATTGTGGTTCTGCAAGCTGCAACTTTATCTTTAGTGCCGTGCCTATTGCAACTGGGGATATGAGGCATATGATTTCAGCAGAAGATTAAATATTTATTCCAGACATGAATAATACAGGAATTTGTCAACCTTAGTGCAAGCCTTTTAAAGTGTATGACATGTGAAACAGGAGCTTTCGGCTATTGCAGAGAGACCCGAGTGGGTTATTGTAAAGTCCCTACGTTTTATGGGTTGTCATTTTCTTTAAAAAAAAAAGTGATTTGCCACCAAAATGTCACGCCTTTTTTTTTTTGCGTCACGCCTTTTGTTTCCAAGTTGTTGGGAGTGCTATATCACAAAACATTAACTTTAATGATCTCTCAATTCATGAAACAATATCCATTATCCTGGTGGGGAAGATGAGAATGAGTGATAGTGATTGTTTTGCAGCGTGTTTCTTTCTATGATGTACATACTTTCATTAACATCATTTAATTTTATATTCTATTTCTGTGTTTCAGTTATACTGAATCTCTTTGCAATTTAGACATGATTTAACATGATATTGGTAAAATTTTGATTTTTGGCGCTGTAAGTATACAACTTAGCAAAGCCTGTTTATTTTGACTGGCCATTGACCTTACTGTGGTGGTGATGCTTTACACATCATGTCACCTACAAAAACTGCACCTAGAGGGTTCAGTGATTTCTCGATACACATGCAATTTAGTTGCATCTGTGATCTATTCTCAATAATTCCAAGTCATTTTTTGCGCTTAAAAATATACTGATCTCGTCACTCAAATTAAGCAGAGTAGATGATGCAAGTTCAGTGTTCAAAAAAATTGAAGTATCAGATAATTCAAATTAAACAACTTTAAATTAAGAGTAGTCTGTATTACTATCTGAAGGTACAGCATCAGAGTGTATCTGTTTTAATCTGGCACATCTGATTGTACCACTTTAAAGTAATCCTGCATTTTATATGTATACATGCATTAAGCTACACAACATGATCATAATCAATTCTGATATGATTAAAGGAAGTATTTTGTCACGATCAGGTTCCCTAACATAAAGCCTATAACATTAATCATGTATAAAATTATACTTTCAATCTAATTCGAGCAAGATGAATGTGGAAGAAGGGAATAAAAGTAAAAGTGTGTCTGTGTTAGCTACAATTGATGATGAACAGTATCCTATTCTTTTATCCGTTACTTCTTCTCCCTTACTCGCCACCTATTTCCCTGCTCTGAAAACCTACTACAGGAAACTTTGTGATATCCGGCACCGACGGGACCGAGCTGTTGCCGACCCATCAAAACTGCCGGACAAACCAGCGCTCATGTTAAAACATACGGAAGCTTTTGAGCTCCGTATCTAGCAACAAACCCTGTTGCTTAGCTTCTAAACAGTTGGCCGTAGCTTGCAAGCGTCTCTGTAGCTAAGCAACAGCTTTAGCTAGACCTTGCAGAGCCTGACTGGTGAAAAAAAAGCAACGAAAAGAAAAAAAACTTACTGAACCGACTCCTGGATTTTGCCGGTGGCTCGAGCATTCCGGACAGTTAACCTGAATGCACGCAGCATTCGTAACAAAATTGACGAGTTGACGGTACAAATAACTACACATGGGTATGATCTGGTGGCCATTACGGAAACATGGCTGCAAGATAATCATGACTGGGAACTAAACATACAAGGGTATTTGACAATTAGGAAGGACAGTCAGGAAGGAATGGGAGGTGGGGTTGCTATGCTAATCAAGGATGGAATCACTGCAATAGTCAGAAATGATATTGGGTCAAAGGATCACGATAGTGAAATAGTTTGGGTGGAGATAAGGAATAATAAGGGGAAAAAGTCACTAGTGGGCGTAGCCTATAGGCCTCCTAACAGTTGCAACTCTGTTGGTAGGAGTATAAATCAGGAAATAGTTGGGGCTTGTAATAAGGGAACAGCTATAATCATGGGGGATTTTAACTTTCATATTGACTGGACTAATCAAATTGGGCATGGTAGCCTTGAGGAAGAGTTCATAGAGTGTATTAGGGACGGGTTCCTTGAGCAATATGTAACTGAACCAACCAGGGGGCAGGCAATCTTAGATCTGGTCCTGTGTAATGAGACAGGATTAATAAAAAATGTCCTAGTAAAGGATCCCCTTGGAATGAGTGACCATAATATGGTTGAATTCCAAATTCAGTTTGAGGATGAGAGAGTTGGATCTCAAACCAGCGTACTGAGCTTAAATAAAGGAGACTATGAAGGTATGAGAGTAGAATTGACTAAAGTGGACTGGGAAAATGGATTAAAGTGTAAGACGGTACAAGAGCAGTGGTCTACATTCAAGGAGATATTTCACATCTTTCAAGATAATATATTCCACTGAGGAAAAAGGGGAATAAAAGAAAAGACAGCCATCCGTGGCTTAGTAAAGTAATAAAGGATAGTATCCGACTGAAAACAAGGGCATATAAAGTAGCCAAATCTAGTGGGAGGATAGAAGATTGGGAAGCATTTAAAAGCCAGCAAACAATAACTAAAAGATTAATTAAGAAAGGGAAGATAGATTATGAAAGTAAACTAGCAAAAAATATAAAAACAGATAGCAAGAGTTTCTACAGCTATATAAAAAGAAAAAGGGTGGCTAAAGTGAACGTTGGTCCCTTAGAGGATGAGACCAGGAAACTAGTGGTGGGGAACATGGAGATGGCAAAGACGCTGAACAAATATTTTGTATCAGCCTTTACAGTAGAGGACACTAAAAATATCCCAACACTGGACAAACAGGGGGCAATGGGGGGGGAGGAGCTAAACACGATTAAAATCACTAAGGAGATGGTACTCAGTAAAATAATGGGACTTCAGGCGGATAAATCCCCCGGACCTGATGGCCTACATCCTAGGGTCTTGAGAGAAGTGGCGGTAGGGATTGTGGATGCATTGGTGATTATTTTCCAGAACTCCCTGGACTCAGGAAAGGTCCCGGCAGATTGGAAAACTGCTAATGTAACACCCTTATTTAAGAAGGGAAGTAGACAAAAAGCTGGAAACTATAGACCAGTTAGCCTAACATCTGTGGTTGGCAAAATGTTGGAGTCCATTATTAAGGAAACAGTAACAGAGCATTTGGACATACATAATTTAATAGGACAGAGTCAGCATGGTTTTACGAAGGGGAAGTCATGTTTGACAAATTTGCTCGAATTCTTTGAGGATGTAACATACAGGGTGGATAAAGGGGAACCAGTGGATGTAGTGTATTTGGACTTCCAAAAGGCATTTGACAAGGTTCCACACAAAAGATTACTGATCAAGATAAGAAATCACGGGATTGGGGGCAATATACTGGCATGGGTGGAAGATTGGCTATCTAACAGAAAACAAAGAGTTGGGTTAAATGGTTCATTCTCAGGCTGGCAATCGGTAACTAGTGGTGCTCCGCAGGGGTCAGTGCTGGGACCCCAACTCTTTACAATCTATATTAACGATTTGGAGGAAGGGACCGAGTGCAACATATCCAAGTTTGCCGACGATACAAAGATGGGAGGGAACGCAGTGAGTGAGGAGGACATAAAAAAACCTGCAAAAGGACATAGACAGGCTAAGTGAGTGGGCAGAGATGTGGCAGATGCAATATAATGTTGGAAAGTGTGAGGTTATGCACTTTGGCAGAAAAAATCAAAGAGCAAGTTATTATCTAAATGGAGAGAAAGTGCTACAGTACAAAGGGATCTGGGGGTCCTGGTGTATGAAACACAAAAAGTTAGTATGCAGGTGCAGCAGGTGATCAGGAAGGCCAATGGAATCTTGGCTTTTATTGCAAGGGGGATGGAGTATAAAAACAGGGAAATCTTGCTGCAGTTATACAGGGAATTGGTGAGGCCACACCTGGAATACTGCGTGCAGTTTTGGTTTCCATATTTAAGAAAAGATATACTTGCTCTCGAGGCGGTTCAGAGAAGGTTCACTCGGTTGATTCCGGAGATGAGGGGGTTGACGTATGAGGAAAGGTTGAGTAGGTTGGGAAGAATGAGAGGCGATCTTATCGAAACATATAAAATTGTGAGGGGGCTTAATCGGGTGGATGCGGTGAGGATGTTTTCACTGATGGGTGAGACTAGAACTAGGGAGCATAATCTAAGAATAAGGGGCTGCCCTTTCAAAACTGAGATGAGGAGAAACTTCTTCACTCAGAGGGTAGTAAACCTATGGAATTTGCTACCCCAGAGAGCTGTGGAGGCTGCAACATTAAATAAATTTAAAATGGAGATGGACAGTTTCCTAGCAGATAAGGGAATTAGGGGTTACGGGGAGCGGGCAGGGAAGTGGACGTGAGTCTAGATTCGGATCAGCCATGATCCTATTGAATGGCGGAGCAGGCCAGAGGGGCCGTATGGCCTACTCCTGCTCCTACATCTTATGTTCTTATGTAAACCAAAGTTTCCTGTATTCTCCTAACAATGCTTGGCACAGGACTAGATGCTGCAGGCGTAGTCATGTCTGTTACTTCACCTGACCCAGAACCACCACAAAGCCTAATAGCATCTGCCAAAATATGGGATCTGCAACATTAGATACCAAAGTACATTTTGTTTGTTGCGTTCAGGATAAGTTTAACATTTTTTTAAATGAAAAGCTAAAGTAATTTTTATAAATGTAGCATAGAAACAGGCTCAGCTAAAGATCCCAAGATAAATATGGACGAGGAAGACCATATCGTCCATCTTAGCTCATCCACCCCTACATGTTCCCCATTGCACGAACTGATTAATTCTTCAATGATTTCAAGTTGTTGCCTCTTCTACTGTAACTCAAAGTCTATTTTGTGTGTTAATGACTCTGTGAAGAATTTTCTCACGTTATCTTCTAAATTTACCTTTAACTAATTTAAATCTGTATCTCCTTATCATCCTTGTGAATTGTAGCTTGTAGTAATTTTTGGTATTTACCTTTTCCATGCCAGCTATCATAATTTCGATGAGGTCATCTCTCAATCTCTTCCTTTCAAAGCAGAAAAGTCTAATATTTCCATTCTTTCCTCAGAACTCAGATCTCTGATACTAGGGATCAGATTTGTGGCTCTTCTGTAACTGTGTCCATTGCCTTTGTGTCTCAGTGACCAGAACCAGATGCAGTGCTCAAGATGTGATCTGACTGGTTCATTCTGCAGTTTGAGCATGACTTCCTTTGACTTGTACTGTGCTGTTTTGGCTGCACACTTCAGCATTCCCATTGCTTTGTTGATTAGTGCTCTGCATTGGATGAACATGTTGAGTTTGGATCTGCTAAAACACCTGGGTCTCATTGACTTTCATTCTTAGCTATTTCAGTACCGTTCATGAATTATTTATGTTGCCCATTCTTACAGCTGTCCCTATTAATTTTCATCTGCCATTGTACTACCTATTTGCATATTTTGTCCAACGCATTTTATATTTGTTGATCAATCGCCTTAGAATCAACTGTTGCTTTTAGTTCCTTATTACCTGTAATTTTTACCATTTAAATTATTTCTGAATCCAATTCCTTCAAGCGAGAGCTAGATCTGCTTCTGGCTAGGGCGGAGAGCACCTCATAAAACATTGATCAGGGCCAGAATGGTCTCCTTGACTAGTTCCGATTGCCTAAAGGGGTCGGAGAGGAATTTTCCATGTTACTTTTCCTAATTGGCCTGGGTTTTATCTCTTTTTTTCTCCTCTCCCAGGAGATTACATGGCTTTCAGATGGGGTGGAGAGTGTATATATTGTGATGCACAAGGCATTACAGTTGTGTGGGACTGACTGGGTGTACCAGTGGCTCTTTTCCTGTCAGTCATTGTTGTATGTTCATATTCATTGATATGGTTCCAATACTGATCCCTGGGCATCCCACACTGCATTGCCCCAGCTCACCTCACCTCTCCCCCATCTGCCCTAGCGCCCAACATAACTTCTCCAACAAGTACCTGCTGTTTACTGTCCTTCAGCCAGTTTCTTATTCATACCAAGATTTTCTCTGAATTCCCACAACTTTTGAGTTTAAATGGTAGCTTTTCATGTAAAATTTTGTCAAAATCAACTTTGAGTTCATGGCATATAGGAGAGGAGTGGAAAGCCCATGATAATCTCAGTCTTAACGGGAACATCTCTGAACAGAAAAGCGGCTAAAATCTGTGTGGACAATGTGTTGTACAAGAGAGAGAAGTTGACTCTAATGCCCTTGAACCTTTTACTCACAGACTTGAATAAGTTATCATTTAAAAAAAATAAATGCTTAGATGGCTAAGTGCTTGAAAATCATCCACTCAAAGTATTTCATATATTGAATGGCTGATTATTTGGGGTCCTTATTTTCCTCCACTTTGTGAACAGCTATTCTAGAACCGATCGTACTAACTCCAATAACTCAAAGTCCTGATGCCTCCTTAGAAATTCTCCTTTCTTACCCTGTTGCACATTCCTTCTTGGTGTTCCAGGTACAAGTGAACTCTGCTCATGTAGAAGAGTGTCTGAGCAAATCGAGTCATAAGGAATGCAGAGTTGTTAAATGGCTGCCCATGCATGCAGCATTTTAATCATGTGGTCGGGAGACATTCCTTTGGTCAGGTTAAGATCCATTCGATCAGTGCTGTGGTCACTTCAAAGACCAATTTAGATAGATTATTCTATCACACCAATTGAATAAGAGCCATGGGTTTTAAAAGAACACACTCTGTGGTGAAGTTACCCAGAATGTTCACACTCGCATGGAAAGTGCCTTGATGCCACTTCAACTATATTTTACATGTAGCCTATTCAGACTCTTCTATCTCTAAAACTTTGGTAGCATAGGTCAACTATTCCCATTAGAATTTTATTTTTTGATTGTTTTTGTTAAAGTGCAACTGATTTAGAAAATCTCGAACCTGCTTGACTCCATTTGGATGCTATATTTTGTAATATGTTAAGGTTACTTAATGCCTCACAGTTCTAAGATAAAAGACAATAATGTTATAAACTTACACCACTCAAAGTTCTTTAATATGCACCCTAAAATTCTGTTAATTTCAAAATGCATTTTCAAAAGCAAGATGGATCAATGTCCTGCCAATTAGCACTTACAAAAAGGGAAATGTGAAAGAATTTGAATCAGGTGCTCCGTTTTAATTGTGCACTTGTATTGTAGCAATGCGACCAGATTCACTGCACAGACATTTATATTTTTCAGCATTAGGGTCATTTGGCAGTTTCTGTCAAAATAATTAATCCTTTGACATCTTTCTGCAAGCTTAATTGCTTTTTCCACGGTTTGCCTTCCCACATGTTACAATCTGTTATTTGCACTAGATGCTTGTATACTTGTTATGCATTAGTTGTTCAACATGTTCTAAATAATGTTAATAGCAAGTCAGATTATACATTTAGAATTTTTTAATTACTGGGTCAATCTGGGACAGTACGCTTAGATGTACTGTATGGCTTGCTCTTTGGATGTACGTTGTTATATTTTGCTTTAATGGAAAGGAAATAAAGCAAGGAGGAAGTAATCCTTGTGACGTCCCAAAGCACTTTTCAGCCAATGAAATACTTTTGAAGTGCAGTCACTGTTGTAATGTCGGCAAATGCAGCAGCCAATTTGCCCTCAGCAAGGTCCCACAAACGGCAATGAGATGAATGAACAGACTGGGCCTCGGTGCAACGTCTCATCCGAAAGACGGCACCTCCAATATTGTAGCACTCCTTCAGTACTGCACTGAAGTGTCAACCTAGATTACGTGCTGCAGTCTCTGAAGCAGGGCTTGAACCCATGACCTGACTCGGAGATGAGTGCGCTACCACTGAGCCAAGGCTGACACATGAAGTCATGAATGAGTTATGGTTACTTCAGTTAACCAAGTGGAAAGTTGCTTACAAAGGGACTTGCTCAGACTGTAGTTTCAATGTAAATGCTAGTTTCACTGCTGCTGTTCACTCAAATGTACTCTTTTCAAATACTTTTATAGTCCAGTCAGGTTCCATTACTATAGCTGTACTACCCTCCGGAATTACATTTCTGCAGTTCCTGGTCCCTTTATTTTAATGCAGCCGCCTCTCTCTTGCTGTGCCCAATGGACAATTTCTGAATTGCCAATGCGAAACAAAGTGCAGGAGGTTGTGCAGCAACATTCTCTTAGCAATAAGGCATCATTCAGTCCCTTCTGCTGTAAAGCTATTGTGACTGTAAATCAGGGGAGCATCCCCCAAATGTTGACTTTCATCAACAGTATAAAAAATACCCAAAAATTCTGTAGTTATGGATTATTCATATTGCCCCATAATTAGTTGCCAAAATAATGGGAAGTTTAATGCCACTTACCGCTATTAATGTGTAAATCGCCCGACAACTTACGACTTGCGAATCGCTGCAAATTGCTGGATGATTCCCTCTGCTGTTAGGCTCACGAAAATGGCAGCTCGCCCTCGACCTCCCCGAGTTTCGGGAAGTTGCTGCATTTGCGCATTAATTGTCCATTAAGCTCGCTGTAGAAAGTCAGGGCTAGTACTTAACAACGTAAGTACCGTTTTAATGAGATTTATGTTCCCGCAATACCAATCAACCTCTCCAACCCAGAAAGGGAACATTTAAACTATGAAATCTCATTAAGTACATTTTTGTTAAATTTTTTTAATTTATATTTTTTTACATTTTTTTGTTCTCTCAATCCAACCTTTCTTTCCTTCTCTTTATTTCTCTTTCTGTACCTGATTTGACTCTAATTCACCCTCCTTCTCTATCGTTCCTGTTTCTTTCTCAATCCTTAAATCTCGTTGGTTAAGGAGATAGACTGTTGGTCCTGTTGTTCACTGAGGTCCCAGATGCCCCATTGTCCTCGCCGCGCTGTTATCAGCTTTTTTTATTTATTCATTGATGGGATGTGGGCGTCGCTGGCTAGGCCTGCATTTATTGCCCATCCCTAATTGCCTTTGAGAAGATGGTGGTGAGCCGCCTTCTTGAACCGCTGCAGTCCATATGGTGTAGGTACACCCACAATGCTGTTAGGAAGGGAGTGCCAGGATTTTGGCCCAGCGACAGTGAAGGAACGGCGATACAGGTCCAAGTCAGGATGGTGTGTGGCTTGGAGGGGAACTTGTAGGTGGTGATGTTCCCATGCGTCTGCTGCCCTTGTCCTTCTAAGTGGTAGAGGTCGCGGGTTTGGAAGGTGCTGTTGAAGGAGCTTTGGCGAGTTGCTGCAGTGCATCTTGTAGATGGTACACACATCAAGCGGGCTGCTTTATCCTGAATGGTGCCGAGCTTCTTGAGTGTTGTTGGAGCTGCACTCATCCAGGCAAGTGGAGAGTATTCCATCACACTCCTGACTTGTGCCTTGTAGATGGTGGAAAGGTTTTGGGGAGTCAGGAGGTGAGACACCGCAGAATTCCCAGCCTCTGGCCTGCTCTTGTAGCCACAGTATTTATATGGCTAGTCCAGTTCAGTTTCTGATCAATGGTAACCCCCAGGATGTTGATAGTGGGGGATTCAGCGATGGTAATGCCATTGAATGTCAAGGGGAGATGGTTAGAGTCTTGCTTGTTGGAGATGGTCATTGCCTGGCACTTGCACGTTCCGCAACTTTAACGGCAAAATATATTCAAGCTGAAGGGTGAGAGAGTGGCGCACGCCACGAGATGCTCCGTTCCAGCAAATTCTGGGCCAATATCTTTATAATATTTGTCCTCAGTATATTTTGTAATAATGTAAAAAAAATTATGTAAATTACATTGAAATTCCACCGATTTTCTTTCCTACTCACCTGAAGGCGGCACCTCATGTTGCTAGGGTGTGGTGCTGGGAGTCCTCCTGTGTCTCAGCCAAGTTTGTATTCATGTATGAACTTGTATAGTGAATGTCAGCAGCCTTCTTCTGACTACAGGGGACATCATAGCTATGCCTGATTCGGTTCTCCTCCGACATCCACGTATAATGTGGATAAATGCGAGGTTATCCACTTTGGTGGCAAAAACAGGAAGGCAGATTATTATCTGAATGGCAATAGATTGGGAGAAGGGGAAGTGCAATGAGACCTGGGTGTCCTTGTGCACCAGTCGCTGAAGGTAAGCATGCAGGTGCAGCAGGCGGTTACGAAGACAAATGGTATATTGGTCTTCGTAGCGAGAGGGTTCGAGTACAGGAGCAAGGATGTCTTGCTGCAGTTGTACAGGGCCTTGGTGAGACCACACCTTGAGTATTGTGTGCAGTTTTGGTCGCCTTATCTGAGGAAGGATGTTCTTGCCATGGAGGGAGTGCAGCGAAGATTCACCAGACTGATACCTGGGATGGCAGGAATGACGTATGAGGAGAGATTGGGTCGATTGGACTTATACTCGCTGGAGTTTAGAAAAATGAGAGGGGATCTCATTGAAACTTATAAAATTCTAACAGGACTAGACAGATTAGATGCAGGAAGGATGTTCCCGATGGCGGGGGAGTCCAGAACCAGGGGTCACAGTTTAAAGATGAGGGGTAAGCCATTTAGGACAGAGATGAGGAGGAATTTCTTCACCCAGAGAGTGGTGAACCTGTGGAATTCTCTACCACAGAAGGCAGTTGAGGCCAATTCATTAAATATATTCAAGAAGGAGTTAGATATATTTCTTAAGGCTAAAGGGATCAAGGGATATGGGGAGAAAGCAGGGACAGGGTACTGAATTTGGATGATCAGCCATGATCGCATTGAATGGCGGAGCAGGCTCGAGGGGCCGAATGGCCTACTCCTGCTCCTATTTTCTATGTTTCTATGTCTATGTCTAAGCATACTTTCTGGCAGAGATTATTAGATGATCATCGGGATTGGGAACCCTTCCTTAATTTGGGTTTTTTCTCCTCCATAGCTCATCAACATTGCTTTGGCTGAGCTGAACTAATTCAACATGGATGAAGGGACCTTCCTTGTTTGTATAACTCCATCCCATAACACGTAGTCCATTTACTACATTGTAATTTGTTCAACCAATACATCAGTGTGGGCATTGCCGAAAACTTTTTACCAAGGGAAAAGTGTATGTAGTATTGATGCATTCTGATTTTCTTCAACCTTTTACGCTTCTAGTCATGGTATAAGTTAATTGCATCGCCTATTGGGTTGGACTTTCAGCAATCTGTTTTTAATTGTAAAAATTTGCAAATCGTTATTCTTGTCGCCATTTAGCTTGAGACTGTCATTAATAAGAAATGATAGAAAGCAATTACAGACATTACTCTGAAATCGTGCAGCATAATCCTCATTTGCATTATATTAATCCTTTACTTGGTGCCCTGATTATTGCTGATGTGTTAAATCTACTACAGGACTTTGCCTTCTATTTTATGAAATCCTCTTTCCTGATATAAATGGCTGCTATTCCTGTAATGTTCTGAATGACATTTAATTACCTAACTTCCATGTGTTCCACTCACCAGTGCAATAAAAAAGCATCTCAATCAAACCTAAAGGATTTTAATCCCTCTAAATTGCTATTTAATACCATACACAGACTCGTTGTCTGCTGTTTATTTGTGATGGATTTTTTCATAAACAGGCACTATTTTGACTTTTGAAATCATGGCACCCGTGAAATGATGGAAAAACTCAAACGGCAACTGGTGGTACTGGTGCTGACTCTCAACCATTTTTCTACCTCCTACCAAAAACTGATCAAAATACTTCAACGTTGAGAGTGGTGAAGATCATGAGGTTCTTGTAAGGCTGCAAAAAAGTAAAAGCCTTAAAGGAATCTTGTCATGATCATTTCCCTTCTAATTTTTGTAGGCAGAGGATAATTCTGTGTAAAATAATGGAATCAGGCGTAAACTTGAAGATGCAATAATAAGCAATAGTAAACAGCAATCAATATGGATTCAGAAGGGGGAAATCCTGCCTAACCAACCTCCTTAACTTCTTTGATGAAGTGACAACCAAAATTGACTGGAAAGTTTTACATGATAGACCTAGACTTTCAATAGGCATTTGACAAAGTTCCACATGGAAGACTGTTCGTTAAACTCAAACCTGTGGGAATTCAGGGTAAAACTTGGGAACGAATAAAAATTTGGCTGAAAAGTAGAAAGTAATTAGCACTTGTTGGAGGAGTTCTGTCCAGTTGGAGGGAAGTAGCAAGTGGGGTGCCTCACTGTTGGGACCACTACTGCTTTTTAATTTACCTCAATAGCTGGGGTTTAGAAATTCAATGCAAATTGGTCAAATTTGCATATGATACCAAATTAAGAGAGGCAATGGAATTGCGGGGGGCGGGGGGGAGGCATTTTCATCTGCCATTGTTCAGCCCACTTACATATTTTGTCCAACTTATTCAGTTCAAGGAAATATAATGTGGGCAAGTGTAAAGGGCTGCACGTATGAAAATAATGGTGATACACGTACTCCGTTAATAGTATTGAAATAGCTAAGGATGAAGTTGAAAGGGACCTAGGAGTCATAGTAGACTCGATGCTCAACATGTCCAACCAATGCAAACCAGTAATCAACAAAACAAATAGAAAAGCGAAATACTGCGGATGCTGGAAATCTGAAAGCTGGGTGAGAATGTAAGTTGTGAGGAAGATGCAAAGAAACTTCAAGGGGATATAGATAGGCTAAGTGAGTGGGCAAGAACATGGCAGATGGAATATAATGTGGATAAATGTGAAGTTATCCACTTTGGTAGAAAAGACAAAGACAGAGTATTTCCTAAATGGTGAAAGATTGGGGAATGCAGATGCTCACAGGGACCTGGGTGTCCTTGTACATGAGTCACTGAAAGTGAATGTGCAGGTGCAGCAAGCCATTAGGAAGGCAAATGGTATGCTGGCCTTCATTACAAGAGGATTTGAGTACAGGAGTAAAGAAGTCTTACTCTAATTATATCGGGCCTTGGTGAGACCACACCTGGAGTACTGTGTACAATTTTGGTCTTCTTACCTAAGGAAGGATATACTTGCCATAGAGGGAGTGCAACAAAGGTTCACGAGATTGATTCCTGGGATGGTGGGACTGTCGTATGAGAAGAGATTGAGTAAACTAGGCCTGTATTCACTTGAATTCAGAAGAATGAGAGGGGATCTCATTGAAGCATGCAAAATTATTACAGGGCTTGATGGGATGGATGCTGGGAGAATGTTTCTCTTGGCTGGGGAGTCTAGAACCAGGGGCCACAGCCTCAAGATAAAGGGTAGGCCATTCAGGACTGAGATGAGAAGAAATTTCTTCACACAGAGAGTGGTGAATCTTTGGAATTCTCTACCCCAGAGGGCTGTGGAGGCTCAGTCATTGGGTATATTAAAAACAGAAGTCGATAGATTTCTGACTAGTAAGGGCATCAAGGGATATGGCGATAGGGCCGGTGAATGGAGTTGAGGCAGAAGATCAGCCATGATCTCATTGAATGGCGGAGCAGGCTCGAAGGGCCGAATGGCCTACTCCTGCTCCTATTTCTTATGTTCTTATGGAAGGGAGGAGGTAAGAGGGCAGGTGTTGCATCTCCCGCGCTTGCACAGGAAGGTGCCGTGGGAAGGGGAGGGAGTGTTGGAGGTGATTGAGGAATGGACCAGGGTGTCGCAGAGGGAGCGGTCCCTTCGGAATGCTGAAAGGGAGGGAAAGATGTGTTTGATGGTGGGATCACGCTGGAGGTGGCGGAAATGGTGGAGGATGATACATTGAATGTGGAGGCTGGTGGGGTGAAAGGTGAGGACAAGGAGAACCCTATCGTGGTTCTGGGAGGGAGGGGAAGAGGTGATAGCAGAAGTGCGGGAAATAGAAAGGACACGGTCAAGGGCCATGTCAACCACGGTAGAGGGGAATCCTTGGTTGAGGAAAAAGTAAGACATATCGGAAGCACTAGTATGGAAGGTAGCATCGTCAGAGCAGATGCGACAGAGAGGGAGAATGGTATAGAGTCCTTACAGGAAGCCGGGTGGGAGGAAGTGTAGTCCAGGTAGCTGTGGGAGTCAGTGGGCTTATAGTGGATGTTTGTCGACAGCCTATCCCCAGAAATGGAGACAGAGAAGTCAAGGAAGGAAAGGGAAGAGTCGGCGGTGGACCATGTCAAGGTGAGGGAAGGGTGGAAATTGGAAGCGAAGTGAATGAAATTTTTTAGTTCAGCGCGAGAGCAGGAAAAGGCACTGATACAGTCATCAATGCACCGGAAAAAGCTGTGAGGGAGGGGACCTGAGTAGGACTGGAACAAAGAATGTTCCACATGTCCCACAAAAAGGCAGGCATAGCTAGGACCCATGCGGGTTCCCATAGCAACACCTTTAATTTGGAGGCAGTGAGTGGAGTCAAAGGCGAAGTTGTTCAATGTGATAACAAGGTCAACCAGGCGGAGGTGGGTGGTGGCAGATGGGGACTGGTTGGGCCTCTTTCAAGAAAGAAACGGAGCGCCCTCAGGTCGTCCCGGTGGGGGATGGAGGTGTAGAGGGATTGGCCGTTCATAGTGAAAAGGAGACAGTTGGGGCCATGAAACTTAAAGTGGCAGAGGGCATCGGAAGAGTCGTTGGATGTCGGTGGAAAGAGACTGGACAAGGGGAGAAAAAAAGAACAGGCTGAAATGATGGTCTACCAGGGCAGCCCTGTTTGTGGATCTTGGGAAGGAGATAGTGGGCTGTGCGGGGTTGGGGAACTAGGAGGTTGGCAGTCGTGGAGGGAAGATCTCCAGAGGAGATGAGGTCAGTGACAGTCTTGGAAACGATGGCTTGATGTTCAGTACTGGGGTCATGGTCCAGGGGGAGGTAGGAGGAGGTGTCAGAGTTGGTGTTCAGCCTCCGCAAGGTAGAGTTTGGTTTGCCAAACAACAGTGCCACCCTTGTCAGCAGGTTTAATGACATTGTTGGATCTGAGAGAACGGAGTACTACAAGTAAGACCACTTGGCTCCCGACCTCATTATAGCCTTGGTCCAAACATTGACAAAGGAGCTGAATTCCAGAGGTGAGGTGAGAGTGATTGCCCTTGACATCAAGGCAGCATTTGACCGAGTGTGGCATCAAGGAGCCCTAGTAAAACTGAAGTCAATGGGAATTGGTGGGGGTGGGGGGCTAACTCTCCACTAGCACAAAGGAAGATGGTTGTGGTGGTTGGAGGTCAATCATCACAGCCCCAAGACATCGCTTCAGGAGTTCCTCAGGACAGTGTCCTAGGCCCAACCATCTTCAGCTGCTTCATCAATGACCTTCCCTCCAACGTAAGGTCAGAAGTGGGGATGTTCGCTGATGACTGCACAGTTTTCAGTGCCATTCACAACTCCTCAGATAATGAAGCAGTCCATGCCCGCATGCAAGAAGACCTGGACGACATTCAGGCTTGGGCTGATAAGTGGCAGGTAACATTCGCGCCGCACAAGTGCCAGACAATGATTATCTCCAACAAGCGAGAATCTAACCACTGCCCCTTGACATTCAACATCATTACCATCGCTGAATCCCCCACCATCAACATCCTGTGGGTCACCATTGACCAGAAACTTAACTGGACCAGCCACATAGATCTGGAGAGGGTAAGAGGCCAGAGGGAGGTGTCCAGATAGAACGAGAATTCTGTAACCGGGAGAAAAGGTCAGCTGTATTGGGGGGAAGTCTCCTGGCCAAAGAAGTGGGCACGGAGACGAAGGCGACGGAAAAAGAGCTCAGCATCGTGCCGAGTTCGAAATTCATTGAGGTGGGGGAGGGGAGGGGGGCCATAAGGGGATGAAGCTCAGGCCTTTGCTGAGGACTGATTGTTCGGTATCAGAGTGGGGAAGGTCAGAGGGGATAGTGAAAACACAGCAGGGGGTGAGATTGGAAGAACGGATGGGGTTAGAGGAAAGCTAAGGGAAGAAGGTTCCAGAGGGGGCGTTGGTGTCCAAGAGTTGTTGAAGCTTACGATCCTTGACACATGAAAGGAAGAAAAAACAGTTTTTGTTGAAGTGCCGGATAAGATGAAGGATGAAATGGAACTGCGGACCAGGACAGCTTTGCGATAGTGAGTCGGTGCTGCTGAAGAGAGAGGTCGAGAGTGTGCATGTGGCACGGAAATAAAATGTTGAACTATGCAGACAAAACAGTCAGAAGAACTTCGGATCAAATTGTATAAGTGTCTGGTTAGACTACACATTGAGTATTGTTTCCAATTCTGGTCACTGAGAAACAAGAGAGACAAGGGGGAACATAAAACAATCACCATCACTAGAGAGAATGTACTAGGCAAACTAATGGGACCCGATGGCCTGCATCCTGGTATCTTAAAAGAGGTGGCTGCAGAGATAGTGGATGCATTGGTTGTAATCTACCAAAATTCCCTAGATTCTGGAGAGGTCCTAGCGGACTGGAAAACCACAAATGTAACGCCCCTATTTAAGAAAGGAGGGAGACAGAAAGCAGGCAACTATAGACCAGTTAGCCTAACATCTGTCATTGGGAAAATGCTGGAGTGCATCATTAAGGAAGTGGTAGCAGGACATTTAGAAAATAATAATATAGTCAAGCAGAGTCAGCATGGTTTTATGAAAGGTAAACCATGTCAAATTTGCTGGAGTTCTTTGAGGATGTAACAAGTAGGGTGGATAAAGGGGAACCAGTAGATGTCATCACAGAATCAATCACAGAAACCCCACAGTGCAGATAGAGGCCATTTCGGCCCATCGAGCCTGCACCGACACATATCCCACCCGATCCCCGTAACCCCTACACCAACACATATCCCACCCTATCCCTGTAACCCCACGTATTTAATCCCCCTAACACTAAGGGTCAATTTATCATAGCCAATCAACCTAACCCGCACATATTTGGATTTCCAGAAGGCATTCGATAAGGTGCCACATAAAAGGTTACTACACAAGATAAGAGCTCACGGGGTTGGGGGTAATATATTAGCATGGATAAAGGATTGGCTATCTAACAAAACAGAAAGTCGGAATAAATGGGTCATTTTCAGGTTGGCAAACTGTAACTAGTGGGGTGCCACAGGCATCAATGCTGGGGCCTCAATTATTTACAATCTATATTAATGACTTGGATGAAGGGACCGAATGTAATGTAGCCAAATTTGCTGATGATACAAAGATAGGTGGGAAAGCAAATTGTGTGGAGGACACAAGTAATCTCCAAAGAGATATAGATAGGCTAAGTGAGCGGGCAAAAATCTGGCAGATGGAGTTTAATGTGGGAAAATGCAAGGTTATCCACTTTGGTAGGAAAAATAAAAAAGCAAATTATTATTTAAATGGGGAGCGATTACAAAATGCTGAGGTACAGAGGGACCTGGGGATCCTTGTACACGAATCACAAAAAGGTAGCATGCAGGTGCAGCAAGTAATTAGGAAGGCAAATGAAGTGTTGGCCTTTATTGCAAAGGGAATGGAGTATAAAAGTAGGGAAGTCCTGTTACAACTGTACAGGGCATTGGTGAGACCACAACTGGGGTACTGCATACAGTTTTGGTCTCCTTATTTAAGGAAAGGTATACTTGCATTGGAGGCAGTTCAGAGAATGTTCACGAGGTTGATTCCGGAGATGAAGGGGTTGTCTTATGAAGAAAGGTTGAGCAGGTTGGACCTATACTCATTGGAGTTTAGAAGAATGAGAGGGGATCTTATTGAAACATACAAGATTCTGAAGGGGCTTGACAGAGTAGATGCAGAGAAGATGTTTCCTCTCGTGGGGGAATCTAGAACTCGGGGGTATAATCTCAGAATAAGGGGGCACCCTTTTAAATTGGAAATGAGGAGGAATTTCTTCTCTGAGGGTCATGAATCTTTGAAATTCTCTTCCCCAGAGAGCTGTGGAGGCTGGGCCATTGAATATATTTAAGGTGGAGATAGACAGATTTTTGAAAGGTAAGGGAGTCGAGGGTTATGGGGAGCGGGCAGGGAAGTGGAGTTGAGGCCAAGATCAGATCAGCCATGATCTTATTGAATGGCGGAGCAGGCTCGAGGGGCCGAATGGCCTACTTCTGCTCCTACGTCTTATGTTCTTATATTAGAGGTACAAAAGCAAAATACTGCGGATGCTGGAAATCTGAAATAAAAACAGAAAATGCTGGAAATACTCAGCAGGTCAGGCAGCATCTGTGGAGAGAGAAACCGAGTTAACGTTTCAGGTCGATGACCTTTCGTCAGAACTGGAAAAAGTTGGAGATGGAACAGGTTTTTAAGCAAGTGTAGGGGCAGGGAAATGGGGGAGGGGAGGAAAGAACAAAAGGGAAGGTCTGTGATAGGATGGAAGGCAGGAGAGATTAAGAGACAAAAGGGATGATGGTGCAAGGCAAAGGTAATGGGACAAGTTAAGAAACAAAAGATGACTCTAGATGAAGTGTAAATGGCAATATTAGAGGTAATGGAGATATTAGAGATAATGGAGATATTAGACATAATGTCCAGAAGAACCAAGAGGCTGATCTCCAATGTCAAAGATCTGAGGTCTGAGGAAAGATTGGAGAGACTTGGACTTGGTGCAATAGTCGCACTGCCACTACTGAGTCAAGGTCGTGGGTTCATGCTTCACTCCAGGAATTGAGCACCAAATTGAGGTCAACAGCTCGGTGCAGTCCGGAGAGAGTTGCGTTGTCAGAACTGCCATCTTTCAGATGAGACGTTAAACTGAGGCTCTGTCTGCCTGTTTGTGTAGATGTGAAGGTTCCATGGTACTATTTAAAGAAGAGCAAGGGAGTTCACCCAGTATTCGAGCCAACACCACCAAAATAGATTAACAGGTCACTTTTCGCATTGCTATTTGTGGAGCATTGCTATACACAGATTGGCTCCTGCATTTGCCTACATAAGAATGATAATGATACTTCTAAGTAATTCGATAGCAAAATACTGCAAATGCTGGAAATCTGAAATAACAACAGAAAATGCTGGAAATACTCAGCAGGTCAGGCAGCATCTGTGGAGAGAAAATAGAGTCAACGTTTCGGGTCAAAGCCCTTTGTCAAGACTGAAAAAGCACAGGAAATGAAATGGATTAAAAGGCCTTCAAAGTAATTCATTGGCCATAAAGCACTTTGGAACATTTTGAGGATATGAAAGCACTATATAAATGAAAGTTCTTTCTGTCTGTCTGTCTTTTCAGCCTTGTAAAGAGGCATCTGAGTGATGGTCTTGAAGAGCTTTATATAACTCAGTAAATGATATGGAAAAGGCAAGTCTCGAAAATTACATTGCAAGAGTAGGAAAGGGAACACAGATTCAAATTAGGAAAAGGCACATTTAGGAGTGATTATCAAGAAGTTCTTCAAACAAGAGTGACCAATAAATGGAATGGCCTTCTGGATAGAGGAAATATTTAAGAGCCAAATAGATGTTGCATAGGCTTTCTCTGGAAGGATGAATCAGATGGCCCATTGTAAATTATGTTGTGCTCTCTCCTGTCTGTGTACATTTTACACGTTATCTACAGATGATCTACTGTTCAAAGTTCATTATCTGTATATTTCAGTTCTCTTGTCAGTTTTGCTTTCAAGTTACTGAAGCTCATCTGTCAGGTTAAAAGTATATTGAATTTCGTGGCTTTATATCTGCAAAGTCGATTTGTCAGTAGGAGACATATTTTTGATCATAGGATACAATGACAATCAGCATGAGACTGGGCATATCCAACTACAGGAAACTTTGTGATATCCGGCACCGACGGGACCGAGCTGTTGCCGTCCCATCAAAACTGCCGGACAAACCAGCGCTAATGTTAAAACATATGGAGCTTTTGAGCTCCGTATCTAGCAACAAACCCTGTTGCTTAGCAACAGCTTCTAAACAGTCGGCCGTAGCTTGCAAGTGTCTCTGTAGCTCAGCAACAGCTTTAGCTAGACCTTGCAGAGCCTGACTGGTGGAAAAAAAAGCAACGAAAAGAAAAAAAACTTACTGAACCGACTCCTGAATTTTGCCGGTGGATCGAGCATTCCGGACAGTTAACCTCCAGATAAACCAAAGTTTCCTGTATTGCTATTTATTTATATTGTGCTTTTAACATAGTTCATGATCCTAGGCATTTCACAGTAAAAACAAATGCAGCAGTAGTATGAGAGTTGGGAAAGATGATCAAAAGCATGGCCGAAAAGATCGTTCTGAGGAGACCTTTAAAGGAAAGAAAGTACGCAGTCAGGTAACAACAGCAGCAACAATTTTTTTCATTTATATAGCCTGCTTTAATGTAAGAAGTCACACAACACCAGGTTATAGTCCAACAGCTTTATTTGAAATCACAAGCTTTCGGAGCACTGCTCCTTCATCAGGTGAAGTGGAGAGATGCATAAAGACACAGCTTATATAGTCAGAGAATAATGTCAGATTACTCTCTGACTATATAAGCTGTGTCTATATGCACCTCTCCACTTCACCTGACGAAGGAGCAGCGCTCCGAAAGCTTGTGATTTCAAATAAAAGCTGTTGGACTATAACCTGGTGTTGTGTGACTTCTTACATTTGTCCACCCCAGTCCAACACCGGCATCTCCACACCATGCTTTAATGTAGAAATTGTTTCACGATGCATTGCATAGGAGGAAGCAGGAAAAAAATAGATAAAAGGAGTAAAGGAGCAGATGTCAAGCATGGTGTGAGAATTCGATGGGGTGACTGAAAGTTTTATCAAAACTTTGGATTTTGAGAAAAATTTAAATGTTGGAGAGAGAAATGGAGAGGCGGTGGCGTTTTAGGCAGAAAGTTCCAGAGAGGTGCCTGAAGGCATTACCAACAGCTGTGGAGCGAAGGGAGGACCAATGGGCATGGAAGGGGATGTAATGTAGAGGTGTTCAGGGAGGGAGTTCCAGAGAGTGGAAACAAGTCAGCTGAAGGCTTTGCTACCAAAGAGGGATCAGAGGGGGAAGGGGAGGGCAATTGATTCCAGAACCAGAGGGTAAATGTGTGTCAGCCTTGGCTCAGTCGTAGCATTCTTGCTTCTTGAGTCAAAAGGTTGAGAGTTCAAGTCCCACTCCAGAAACTTGAGCACATAGTCTAGGCTGATACCTCAGTACAGTACTGAGGGAGTGTGCATTGTTGGAGGGGCAACCTTTCGGATGAGATGTCTGCTGGATGTAGAAGATCCCATAGCACTATTCAAAGAAGAACAGGAGAATTCTTCCTGGTGTCCTGGCCAATATTTATCCCTCAACCAATATCACCAAAAATATAGATTATTAGGTTATTATCTCATTGCTGTTTGTAGGATCTTGCTGTGCACAAATTGGCTGCGCGTTTCTGACATTACAACAGTGACTGCACTTCTAAAGTACTACTTTGGCTGTAAAGCACTTTGGGATGACCTGAGATTGCGAAAGGCACTAATATAAGTGCAAGTTCTTCCTTCTTGCTTACAAAAGGCATGGATTGAGAGTTCAAGCTGAAGGAGCTGACAGAGGAAGGGCAGGTTTTATAAGTGAGGTTGAGAATTTTGAATTTAATACCCATGGGGACAGGACTGATGGATGAGCAGGATTTAGCGCGGGATATATGCAGATAACAGAGGTTTGGGCAAGTTGCAGTTTGTGTAGGGTGGAGCTTGGGTGTCAGACGATGAGGGCTTTGGAGAAATTGAGTTGGAGGTAATAGAAGTGTCAATAATGGTTTCAGTGACAATGGAGTTGAGGTGGACAGTGTTGCAGTGGTGGAGTAAACATTATTGGCGACGGATAACACACGGGATTTGAAGTAGCGCTAGCGTTACACAAAACACAAAAGTTAAATACTGTCTTGGTTCAGCCGGACAAAGGAGTCGTGAGCAGGATAGAGGCGGGCAAGGGTACAGAGTTTTTGGAGGAAGTCAAATGAGAGCGTTTTGGTCTTCCTAATATTCATTTGGAAAAATTTCTGGCTCATACGTGACTTGATGTTAGAAAAGCAACCTTAATGGCACTGAACTAGTCATGGAGACGATAGTGGAGAGGCAGAGCTGGGTGTAGTCAGCTTATGCATGGAAACTGATCCCAAACATATGGGTGATGTCTCTGAGGGACAATATGTAAATGAGGAGAAACAGGATGGAACCTTGGAATACTCCAGAAATGAGACTGTGGAGGCAGGAGGAGAAATCCTTGCTAGAGATAGGCTGCCTAAGTTAGTTGGGATAGATAGAGATGCTATCAAGTAAGTTTGATCACCTGGCGATTAACCGTGGCGGAGAGGTGGGATAGAGAAGATGGCAGTTCATTTAATCTTGTGTGTTAAATGCTTGCCAGTGATTTTTCTTCTCTTGAGGCACACTTTTGTCATTGATTTAAAAAAAAATCAGTTAGTTGGCTCCAATGGATACAATACCCGAAAAGATATTTAACATCATGATGGATATAGAATGTGTGAAGAACATGTTGGGTTTAGAAATGGAAAATCTTGCAATGAAATAAGTCTTTATACTAGTAATATTCTAGAGAAAGCTGTGAATAAATAGGATGTTGGCTTCAACATTAACTCATTTGATTTTGAAATGGCCTTTGTAGCCTTGATAGACCTGCTACAATCTGGAAAATGGTACACTATTGCAGGTTTACGTAGAAGTATATAAACATCATTAAGGAGCTCCGTAATGGAATGGAATTGGCCACTGTACCACCACAGGCAATCAGAAAATTAAATAGAACATTCAGTGAATGCCACTTACTGTGATACAATTAGTCACAAAATTTAGATTTGCTGTAGAGATTGAAGTGGGTTATCATTACCATAGTACTAATCTTTATGTAATAAAAATAAATAATCTCACATTATCTGCACTATTAGACTGGGACCAGTTAGTAATATGTACATTCTGCTGCCTTTATAAAAAAAAAACTTACTCCTCTTCCTTGCCCCTGTTTCAGTAAGACTCAGTATCATTCCTGTTTTTTCTTGCATTCAATAGTGATTTCCAAGATGATTTCAAACAATGGAGTTCATAATCATATAAATCCATTCATCAGCACGTAGAATCATAGAGTGATACAGCACAGAAGGAGGCCACTCAGTCCTGTGCTGGATCTTTACAGAAAATGCTGCTTTTCCACTATTCCCAAATTGTGAGTACATGATTTTTGAGAAGAAAGACTAATTTATACAGTATAGCTTTCTGCTCAGTATACTTACAACATTCTTCCAGAGGAAAAAATATCCCTCTGTACAAGACTGTAATTTGAAGGCATTAGAGTTCTCGTCTTGTACTTGCTGAGAGTCCAGTAATTAAACTTCAGATGGAATGTCTTTCTGCCCCCCCACACACTTTTCCCCCCACCCCAGCTCAGTTGGGAAATTCATGATTGGCTATGAACAACAAACTTTAAATAAGTTTGAAAAAGGAATAGATAATTTAAATTGTTGATTGTAATTTTAATAAGATCTTGTGTAAATACCTTCAGTTTTACTAGGACACTTTGTGCTAACCCAGAACTTCAGTCCCTGGGATTGTTCATTTAAAATTTACTTGATGTTTTAACAAGGGAGCTATTGGAGATCCAATTTAGTGCAACACGACCCTTTAGATTAATTTCAGGAAACTTTGTATGTGGTACAGAAAGAGTAGAGCTTGAAAGATTTCAATTGGCTCTTGAAAGTTGTGGCAGAACTCATGAGAATTTGGGTCAAGTGAATGAAGCTCTGTATATTTTACCTGCTCGAAGCTGTCGTCACAACTCTGAGCTTGCTGCTTCTAATTTCTACTGCCACTGTAATGGGGTGAATCGACCTGCATTAACTGTTGGGGTACTTGATCTCGTGGTAATTAAATAATATAGCACTTTGTCATGTTGAAAAGATTCAAAGCACTTGCCGCGTTAAATTATTTTATGAACTGCAGTGACTGCAGTTGCATAGGCCAACAAAATGAAGTAGATTTTGGATTAATGAATCTGATTGTTCACCACAGCAGTGAAACACACAACTTTTCAAGTGTACCTGCTTCCAGGTTTGAACTGTGAAGTAACAACATGTGGATCAGAATACTGAAGAGAAACTGTCTGCCAGTGTGCCAGGTGATGGCCAGAGAAATAGAAACATAGAAGGTAGGAGCAGGAGTAGGCCATTCGGCCTCTCGAGCCTGCTCCACCATCCAATGAGATCATGGCTGATCATCCAAATTCAGTACCCTGTCCCTGCCTTCTCTCCATATCCCTTGATCCCTTTAGCCTTAAGAAATATATCTAACTCCTTCTTGAATATATTTAATAAATTGGCCTCTACTGCCTTCTGTGGTAGAGAATTCCACAGGTTCACCACTCTCTGGGTGAAGAAATTCCTCCTCATCTCTGTCCTAAATGGCTTACCCCTTATCCTTAGACTGTGACCCCTGATTCTGGACTCCCCCGCCATCGGGAACATCCTTCCTGTATCTAGTCTGTCTAGTCCTGTTAGAATTTTATAAGTTTCAATGAGATCCCCTCTCATTCTTCTAAACTCCAGCGAGTATAAGCCCAATCGACCCAATCTCTCCTCATACGTCATTCCTGCCATCCCAGGTATCAACCTGGTGAATCTTCGCTGCACTCCTTCCATGGCAAGAACATCCTTCCTCAGATAAGGCGACCCTGTGGTAAACCATTGTTATTGTTGTTCACCGTTGTTGTTGTTGTTGCACACTGTTGTATCTATGCATGCCTCAGCTGGCTCCGCCCCTGGCTCCACCCACATGCCCAGGTATAAAGGTGACTGCTCTGCAGCCCACTGCCTTCTTGGAAACCAGCCAACCACGAGAGGCATGCTCTGTTCTTTGTTAATAAAAGCCTTTTAGTTACTCTCCTAACTCTCCGTCTTTTATGAGTAATTAATAGCGCATCAATTTTATTAACAAAAACAAAATGTCGGCACCAAACGCTGAGCAGCAGGCGCTGCAGCAAATGACGGCACCAAACGCTGAGCAGCAGGCGCTGCCGCATGCCCTCAGACCAACATGCCTGGACCTAGACCCTCAAGAGGCGGGTTCGTCTACCAAGTTTGCACAATGGCTGCGTTGCTTTGAAGCTTACCTGGAAGCCTCAGCCGTGACACTAGATGGAAACAAACTAAAAATCCTGGCCTCCAAGGTGGGCCACCAAGTCTACACGCTCATCCAGGACGCAACTACCTACGCGGCGGCTATCGATCTGCTAAAAGGACAATACACACGCCCGGTAAATACGGTTTATGCCAGACACCTCCTGAGATCCCGCAAATAGCAGTCCGGGGAATCGGTGGAGGCATTCCTACGGGCACGACAGATACTCGGCCGAGCCTGCGATTGTAAAGAGGTATCGGCCGCGACACACACGGAGGGACTTATCCGAGATGCTTTCGTTGCGGGCCTCAAGTCCGACTACTCCCGGCAGAGACTGCTGGAGAAGGGCGAAATCGACCTGAAGAAGGCAGGGTCCCTCGCGCTCTCGCTAGACGCGGCCCACCGGAATATGGACGCATTCTCCCCTAACCGCTCCGCACCGTGGACGCCGCAACCTTGGGTCACGGGACCGCCACCCCCGGCACCAACTGCTGCAGCGATGTCCAAGGGCCCGAAATGTTACTTTTGTGGCCAGGCAAAACACCCCAGAGCATGCTGCCCGGCGAAAAACACTACCTGCCTTTTCGACAGCGGGAGCACGGAGAGCTTTATCCACCCTGACACGGTGCGCAGCTACTCTCTCCTGGTCCTGCCAACGCGCCATCGGATCTCTATGGCTTCCAAATCCCATTCAGCAGACGTCGGTGGCTACTGTGTAGTGACCCTTTCAGTAAGGGGCACAGAATACAAAAATTTTAAACTTCTTGTCCTGCCCCATCTCTGCGCTGCCGTTCTACTGGGGTTGGATTTTCAGTGCCACCTTAAAAGTGTCACATTAGCGTACGGCGGACCCCTCCCCCCACTCACAGTCTGCAGCCAGCAGCTTTTAAATCGCCCGCCACGCACCATTTGCAGCCTCTCCACGCTTAAAGTCCCCCTCCCCCCCCCTTGTTCGCTAACCTCACCCGCGACTGTAAGCCCATCGCTACCAAAAGCATGCGGTACAGTGCCGGGGATAGGAGCTTCATTAAATCCGAAGTAGCAAGACTCCTGAAGGAAGGGATTATTGAGGGTAGCACTAGCCCATGGCGAGCACAAGTGGTGGTAGTGAAGACTGGCGAAAAACAGCGCCTAGTTATTGACTACAGCCAGACGATCAATCGCTACACCCAGTTAGATGCATACCCACTCCCCCGCATATCTGACATGGTCAATCAGATAGCACAATACTGGGTGTTCTCGACGACTGATCTGAAGTCGGCATACCACCAGCTCCCCATCAGGGCTGAGGACCGCCAGTACACAGCTTTTGAAGCTGACGGTCGTCTCTACCACTTCCTCCGAGTCCCCTTCGGCGTCACCAACGGGGTTTCGGTCTTCCAAAGGAAGATGGACCGAATGGTTGACCAGAACGCGCTGCAGGCCACCTTCCCCTATCTAGACAACGTCACCATCTGCGGCCACGACCAGCAGGACCATGACGTTAACCTAGAGAAATTCCTCCGTACGGCCCAGCGGCTGAATCTAACATACAACAAGGACAAATGTATGTTTCGCACCACGCGCCTCGCCATTCTTGGCTGCGTAGTGGAGAACGGAGTCATCGGCCCCGACCCCGACAGAATGCGCCCCCTTATGGAGCTCCCCCTCCCCCACTGCCAAAAAGCACTGAAGAGATGCCTAGGGTTTTTCTCTTACTATGCTCAGTGGGTGCCCAACTATGCGGACAAAGCCAGACCCCTCATCAAGTCCACCTCCTTCCCCCTGACAGCAGAGGCATGTGCAGCCTTCACTCTCATAAAAAGAGATATTGCGAAGGCCACAATGCACGCAGTGGATGAGTCCATCCCTTTCCAAGTGGAGAGCGACGCATCCGACTTCGCCCTAGCTGCGACCCTTAACCAGGCGGGGAGACCCGTGGCCTTTTTCTCAAGGACCCTCCAGGGCCCCGAGATTCGACACTCCTCTGTCGAAAAGGAGGCCCAGGCCATTGTGGAAGCGGTGCGACATTGGAGGCATTACCTGGCCGGAAAACGATTTACCCTGCTCACTGACCAGCGTTCAGTAGCTTTTATGTTTAACAATAAGCAGAGGGGCAAAATCAAGAACGACAAGATCTTGAGGTGGAGAATTGAACTCTCCACCTGCAATTACGATATCTTGTACCGGCCCGGGAAACTCAATGAGCCCCCAGATGCCCTATCACGTGGTACATGCGCCAACACGCAGGTTGATAGACTGCAGACCCTCCACAATGACCTCTGCCACCCGGGGGTCACCAGGTTCTTCCATTTCATCAAATCCCGTAACCTGCCCTACGCCATCGAGGACGTCAGGACCATGACCAGGAACTGCCAAATCTGTGCCGAGTGCAAACCGCATTTTTATAGGCCAGACAGAGCAAGCCTGATCAAGGCCACTCGCCCCTTCGAGCGCCTGAGCGTCGATTTTAAAGGGCCCCTCCCCTCCTCTGACCGCAACGTGTACTTCCTCAACATAATTGATGAGTACTCCCGTTTCCCGTTTGCCATCCCTTGCCCAGACATGACCAGTACCACGGTCATTAAATGTCTGAATGACCTTTTCGCCTTGTTCGGCTTCCCTAGCTATATCCATAGTGACCGGGGCTCATCCTTTATGAGCGACGAACTCCGTCAGTACCTGCTCACGAGAGGTATTGCTACAAGCAGAACCACCAGCTACAACCCCCGGGGGAACGGCCAGGTGGAAAGAGAGAACGCGACGGTTTGGAAGGCCGTCCTCTTAAACTTAAAATCTAAGGGCCTTCCGACCTCTCGCTGGCAGGAGGTCGTCCCTGCGGCGCGCCACTCCATTCGGTCACTGCTTTGTACGGCCACCAATGCCACCCCCCATGAAAAAATGTTCACTTTCCCCAGGAAGTCCACATCGGGGACCTCGCTACCGACATGGCTGACGTCTCCAGGACCCGTCCTACTGCGGAAGCACGTGAGGTCCCATAAAACGGACCCCCGGTCGAGAGGGTGAGCCTCCTCCACGCCAACCCCCAGTATGCTTACGTGGCGTACCCGGACGGGCGGGAGGACACAGTCTCCATACGAGACCTCGCACCTTCGGGTGCCCCTGAAACACTACCATTGCCATCCACCACTACCCACAACCCAACCCCTGTAGACGGCATGCCGCAGCCCCAGGACCCGTCATTCACCACCCAACCACTCAATGAGACGCCAGATTCAACGTTGGATGCTGCACCATCACCGCCGCCACCACGACGATCAGGACGGCATACAAGGCCACCTGATAGACTCACTTACACGAACCTTTAGTACACTTCACCCCGCCGAACTCAATCACCGCCTCGTCTGACGACCACAGCGACTCGCTCGACCATACGCTGGCCTCCGTGACGCTGGACCAATCTCACCCTCACCAACTGTCCAGGTCCATGATGGACATTACGGTAAACGGCCGCGCCACTACACTTCACCCCGCCGGACTCAATTTTAAACAAGGGGTGAATGTGGTAAACCACTGTTATTGTTGTTCACCGTTGTTGTTGTTGTTGTTGCACACTGTTGTATCTATGCATGCCTCAGCTGGCTCCGCCCCTGGCTCCACCCACATGCCCAGGTATAAAGGTGACTGCTCTGCAGCCCCCTGCCTTCTTGGAAACCAGTCAACCACGAGAGGCATGCTCTGTTCTTTGTTAATAAAAGCCTTTTAGTTACTCTCCTAACTCTCCGTCTTTTATGAGTAATTAATAACGCATCAGACCCCAACTGCACACAATACTCAAGGTGTGGTCTCACCAAGGCCCTGTACAACTGCAGCAAGACATCCTTGTTCCTGTACTCAAACCCTCTCCCTACGAAGGCCAACATACCATTTGCCTTCTTAACCGCCTGCTGCACCTGCATGCTTACCTTCAGCGACTGGTGCACAAGGACACCCAGGTCTCATTGCACTTCCCCTTCTCCCAATCTATTGCCATTTAGATAATAATCTGCCTTCCTGTTTTTGACACCAAAGTGGATAACCTCGCATTTATCCACCTTATATTGCATCTGCCATGCTTCTGCAAAATCACCCAACCTGTCCAAATCATACTGGAGTTTCTCGGCATCCTCCTCACAGCACACACGCCCACCCAGCTTTGTGTCGTCTGCAAACTTGGAGATATTACATCTACTTCCCTCGTCTAGATCATTAATATATATTGTGAATAGCTGGGGTCCTAGGACCGATCCCTGCGGTACCCCACTAGTCACTGCCTGCCACTCGGAAAAAGTCACGTTTATTCCAACTCTTTGCTTTCTGTCTGCCAACCAGTTCTCTATCCAAGTCAATACCTTGCCCCCAATCCCATGTGCCTTAACTTTACACGCTAATCTCTTATACGGGACCTTATCAAAACCCTTCTGAAAGTCCAAATACACCACATCCACTGGTTCTCCCTTATCTATTTTACCAGTTACATCCTCAAAAAATTCCAGTAGATTAGTCAAGCACGATTTACCTTTTGTAAATCCATGTTGACTTTGTCCGATCCTGTCACTGTTTTCCAAGTGCTCTGCTATTACATCTTTGATAATGGACTCTAGCATGTTCCCCACTACCGATATCAGGTCTATAATTCCCCGTTTTCTCTCTACCACCTTTTTTGAATAGTGGGGTAACATTAGCTACCCTCCAATCCATGGGTACTGTTCCAGAGTCTATAGAATTTTGGAAGATGACCAGCAATGCATCTACTATTTCTAGGGCCACTTCCTTAAGTACTCTAGGATGTAGATTATCAGGCCCTGGGGATTTATCGGCCTTCAATCCCGTCAATTTCCCTAACACCATTTCCCTACAAATACTGATTTCTTTCAGTTCCTCCCTCAATAGACCCTATGTTCCCCGACATCTCTGGGAGGTTATTTGTGTCCTCCTTTGTGAAGACAGAACCAAAATATGTATTTAATTGGTCTGCCATTTCTTTGTTACCCATTATAAATTCCCCTGATTCTGACTGCAAGGGACCTATGCTTGACTTCACCAATCTTTTTCGCTTCACATATCTATAAAAGCTTTCACAAGTCAGTTTTTATGTTCCCTGCAAGCTTACTCTCATACTCTATTTTCCCCCTCTTAATTAATCCCTTTGTCCTCCTTTGCTGAATCCTAAACTGCTCCCAATCCTCTGGTTTACTGCCTTTTCTGGCCAATTTATATGTCCTCTCCTTGGATCTTATGCTGTCCCTAATTTCCCTTGTTAGCCACGGTTGAGTCACCTTTTTTGTTCTATTTTTATGCCAAACTGGGATGAAGAAATTCTGTAGTTCATCCATGCGATCTTTGAATGTTTGCCATTGCCTATCCACCATCAACCCTTTGAGTGACATTCCCCAATCAATCCTACCCAACTCACGCCTCATACCATCGTAGTTTCCTTTTTTTAAATTCAGGACCCTAGTCTCTGAGTCAACTACTTCACTCTCCATCTTAATGAAGAATTCTATCATATTATGATCGCTCCGACCCAAGGGGCCTCGCACAACAAGATTGCTAATTAATCCTTTCTCATTACATAATACCCAGTCTAAGATGGCCTGATCTCTAGTTGGTTCCTCGACATATTGGTCCAGGAAACCATCATGTATACACTTCAGGAATTCCTCCTCCACGATATTGTTACTAATTTGGTTAGCCCAATCTATATGTAGATTAAAGTCACCCATGATAACTGCTGTGGCCTTGTTGCACGCGTCTCTAATTTCCTGTTTAATGCCATCCCCAACCTCCGCATTACTGTTTGGGGGTCTATATACCACTCCCACTAACGTTTTCTGCCCCTTGGTATTTCTCAGTTCTACCCATACAGATTCCACATCATCAGAGCTAATATCCTTCCTTACAATTGTGTTAATCCCCTCTTTAACCAGCAATGCAAACCCACCTCCTTTTCCTTTTTGCCTATCTTTCCTGAATATTGAATACCCCTGGATGTTGAGTTCCCAGCCTTGGTCACCCTGGAGCCATGTTTCTGTAATCCCAATCATATATATTCGTTTACCTCTATTTGCGCAGCTAATTCATCCACCTTATTACGAATGCTCCTCGCATTAAGACACAAAAGGGGAGAAATTCAGTATAGCCCAGTTTGGGGCGCTAACTTCGCCGGGGCGCTAAAAGTAGCACCCCGGAAAAATTAGCGCCCCTGCGCCGGAAATTGATCGATTGCGCCCCAAAGGGAAGCGGGGTGCTACTGGAGGCGCCTCGCCTCCCTCTTGGGGCGCTGCGAGTGAGTATCGTGGCGCTACGTGCCGCATCGCCACACGCTGCGGTATAGCAGGCCTTCCTCCCCTTCTTAAAGGGGTGGGGCCTTGTGCAGCGCGATCTGGGGCCCAGCTGGGCCCCCGGGGATCGGGAGTGCAGGCAAAAGAGCCCGGCACCCAAGAGAAGTGCCAGGCTCTTGGAGCCCAGCCGGCACTCCGCGGGGGTGGGGGGGGGGGGGGGGGGGGAGTTCCGGAGGCCGGGGGGTGGTGCGCAGGCAGGTGCTGGCAGACGGCCAACAACAAAAATGATCGCCTTTAATTTGCGCCTCCCCGGCCGCAGGTACGCCAACCTGACTGTCGGACATAGCGTCCGGCAGTAAATCAGGGGGCGCTCCCAAAGATCGCGGCCGGGGCGTGAGCTGGACGCTGCGCACGCCGATGACGTCATCGCCAGCGGCACAGCGCTAACAGTTAGCGCCACCACTAACCTCCTGCTGAATTTGGCGGGAGGCGTGGGCAGAGCCGCGCCCGGGTGCTAGTTGATTTGCGCCCCACTTAGCGCCCTCTTAAGGCGCTAACGGGTGGTGCAACCAACTGAATTTTTCCCCAAAGCCTTCAGGCTTGTTTTTTTAATGCTATTAGACCTTTTAGAATTATTGTTTACTGTGGCCATGTTTGATTTAAACCCTTGATTTCTCTGACTGCCACCTTTGTTTTTCTCCTTCCTGTCTTTTGCTTCTATCCTTGTTTCCCTTTCCTCTGTCTCCCTGCTCAGGTTACCAACTCCCTGCCATTTTAGTTTAAACCCTTCCCCAGAACACTAGCAAACACTCCCCCTAGGACATCGGTCCCGGTCCTGCCCAGGTGCAAACTGTCCAGTTTGTACTGGTCCCACCTCCCCCAGAACCGGTTCCAATGTCCCAGGAATTTGAATCCCTCCCCCTTGCACCATTCCTCTAGCCATGTATTCATCTGAAATATCCTTCTCGAAATATCTGACTAGCACGTGGCACTGGTAGCAATCCTGAGGTTACTACTTTTGAGGTCCTATTTTTTAATTTACCTCCTAACTCCCTATAGTCAGCTTTTAGGACCTCATCCCGTTTTTTTACCTATATCATTGGTACCTATATGCACGACAACTGGCTGTTCACCCTCCCCTTCCAAAATACTCACCAACCAATCACTTACCTGCTTTCTGGTGACGTCACACTTCGATTACTTTTTACTACTCTTTCTCCCGCTCTGAGATTGGTAAACCTACCTGCTGCTGCCGCCTCGGTTTAAATTAGCTCCGCCGCCGCTGTGGGGCCAACCTGCTGCTGCCGCCTCGGTTTAAATTAGCTCCTCCGCCGCCGCCGCAGCTTCACCCAGGTCCACTGCCGCTGTGGGGCCAACCTGCTGCTGCCGCCTCGGTTTAAATTAGCGCCGCCGCCGCTTCACCCAGGTCCGCCGCCGCTGTGGGGCCAACCTGCTGCTGCCGCCTCGGTTTAAAGTAGCGCCGCCGCCGCTGTGGGGCCAACCTGCTGCTGCCGCCTCAGTTTAAATTAGCGCCGCCGCCGCTTCACCCAGGTCCGCCGCCGCTGTGGGGCCAACCTGCTGCTGCCGCCTCGGTTTAAAGTAGCGCCGCCGCCGCTGTGGGGCCAACCTGCTGCTGCCGCCTCAGTTTAAATTAGCGCCGCCGCCGCTTCACCCAGGTCCGCCGCCGCTGTGGGGCCAACCTGCTGCTGCCGCCTCGGTTTAAATTAACGCCGCCGCCGCTTCACCCAGGTCCGCCGCCGCTGTGGGGCCAACCTGCTGCTGCCGCCTCGGTTTAAATTAACGCCGCCACCGCTTCACCCAGGTCCGCCGCTGCTGTGGATCTACAAATCTATTTGTAAGATCATTCTTAAATATTTGGGCTGTCAATAGTATTTGAAAAATGGACATGTTTATGCAAGTGAGATAATAGTTGAATAAATTGGCACTGTAGGATTAATAGTTTTTATAATGTTTCTGATGAAGGAAAGCAAATGTTGAAACACTGGGCTATTCACATTAATGTAGATGTACCAGTAGAAGTATCTGCATAACCACAAAACTGCTGCAATCCCTGAACTAGCAGTGAACATAGCCTTGGGAGATCTACTAGTTATTACAAGCACTAACTTAAAAGCACTTGGGAAAACCATCAGACCGTGAACAAATTGTAATAAGCAGTCAAGATACAAATGTTTAGATATAGAGTATCAAGATCCCTAGGGTCTATCTGAGAGCATGCTGGGAGAATAAGCAATATTGTGGAGCAAATTAGGTGTAATGAAAGTAGTACAAAACTAAAGGAAGGACCTAAAAAGAAAAGGAAGAAACCATCCAGCTACTAAATAAGATGGAGAATAGTTTATTTGTCACAACTGGTTTATTAATATCCTTTAAGAAAGGGAACCTGCCACTCCTACCCACTCTGGCCTACATGACTGGAGTCCTTCGCTACCTGGTTGACTCAATGGCCTCATGATAACTTGGGATGGGCAATTAATGTCGCCTTACTGGTGTTGCCCATATCCTAAAAAAAAATCTCTATTTGTGGAGAATTTTCCTTTGTTCATTTTTTTTCTTGTGCTCAATTAGAAGTCCCATCAGGGATGCCACTTGTATTGCATGTAAAATTCATGACATGAATTCAGTAAAGTATTAATTAAATCAGTTGCTGGAAAGCTTCCTAATTGTTGCAGTCATTGATTTGTGGTTTAAGATAGCTTTGCTTTTGCACCAACAAATTGGGTCAAAAATAAAGATCTCATTCCAACTTGCAGTTCCATTTGGTCCAATTACTTCAAAGGTAAGATAAAATCAATCTAGTTAGTACAGTTAGAATTGCAACATTAAACAGAATAAATACTGATGGGAGTAAAACCTTTCTTGACCTTGGTTGGCGCAGGACTGCACCTTACTTACAACATTACCCTCTCTCTGGATGGATTTTTGGTAGCATTATATTGACCACAACATTAAAGCTTGAAATTTGGTCAGGAGAATATCCCAGAAATCCAAAATGGTAAAGGTATGTTTTTAACGCATCAGTTGGAATAACCACATAAACCAGGTTCTTCATAGAGGATAATCAACTGTGAATTGTTGAATGTGAATTGATCTCATATGTGAGGGGGCCCCAATAGCCAACTTCAGTCATATACCATTGAGTATTTGTTCTAGTATAAGAGGATGTTGAAGTATAATAGCAAAATACTGCGAATGCTGGAAATCCGAAATAACAACAGAAAATGCTGGAAAAACTCAGCAGGCCAGGCAACATCCGTGGAGAGAGAATAGTCAACGTTTCAGGTCGAAACCCTTCGTCAGGACTGAAAAAGCCCAGGAAATGAAACCGATTAAAAGGCCAGTTTGGGGGCTGGGAAATGGGGATGAGAGAACAAAAGAGAAGTGAAGAGGCATTAAGAGGTATTCAAAACCAGACGAGATGGTGATAGGATTAGTGGAGACAAAAGACGGCTCTAGATTAGGTGTGAAATGCGCTGGCAGAATGAGAGACAGCTGCCATGTGGGAGAGAAAAAAAGGGGGAAGGGCCAAAACAAAGGTGTGGATAAAAATATATATATAAAAATGTAATGGGGGGCCGAGGTTATGATCTGAAATTGTTGAACTCGATATTGAGTCCGGAAGGCTGTAAAGTGCCTAATCGGAAGATGAGGTGCTGTTCCTCGAGCTTACGCTGAGCTTCCGTGGAACAATGCAAGAGCCCGAGTACGGTGAGGTCTGAGTGGGAATGGGGCGGTGAATTAAAATGACAGGCGACCGGAAACTCCGGGTCACCCTTACGGTGTTAAAGTATATTTGTTTTGTTATTTTTAACAGCTTGAGCCGTGAAAGATTCTAAAGCCAGTTGATTCCTAAATGTTCCCAATGACTTGAGTTGACTTTCAACTATCTAAGAGATATATTGAAAGTTCCATATGTGGAGGAATTAAGTTTAAAAAGTTAGGATGTTCACAGCTAAATAAATAATAAAACACAGTTGTTAGAAGTTTTAAAAGCTTACAGTGCAGAAGGACGCCATACAGCTTGTTGAGTCTGTGCTGGATCTTTGCTGGAGCAATTCAAAACTAATCCCACCACCCCATTCTCTCCCCAGAGTCCTGTATCTGCTTTAAATATTTATCAGCTTTTCTCTTAAATAATGCAATGTTCACTGCCTCAATTGCCCCCTGTGGTAAAGCATTCCATGCTCAAGAACTCTGGATAAATACATTTCCCCTAATCTTGCTACTCACTCTCTTAGTGACCATTTTAAATTGATCACTGATTCCCCAGCCAGAGGAAACAGTTGTTTCCGATTGACCCTCTCAAAATCTTTCACAATTTTAAACGCCTCTATTATAACTCCTCAGCCTTTGGAAATAGTATCTAATATCGTAGTTTCTCCAGTCTCTCCTCGTACCTATGGATTCTCATCCATGGTATCATCCTGGTCAATCTACACTGTATGCACTCTGGCTTTAAGTCCTCTCTCTCATTATGCATCCAAAGCTGCACACAGTATTCTATCTGTGGCCTAACCATTAGTTAGTACAAATTTATCATTACCTCTTGTATTCCTAGTCCTTATTTATAAAACTGAAAAAGCTTTGGCCTTTTTCTGGCTTTATCAACCCACACTCACATTTTAAATGCTTTATGTATTTACACCCTTGGGTTTCTCTCTTTATCCGCACTCTTCGTCTTTCCATTGAGTGTATTTTAGATTTCTTGTTTTTAACTGCCAAAAGTAATTACCACACACTTCTGTACATTAAATTGCATCTGCTCATTCTGCTAATGTAGCTATAGACTCCTGAAGTCTTTTGCAGTCTGTCTCGATGTTTGCCAATTTTCCATGCAGGAGTAAGCCATTCAGCCCCTCGAGCCTGTACCGAACCATTCAATTAGATTATAGCTGGTTTGTACCTCAACTCCATTTACCTGCCTTTGATCCATATCATCTATACCTTTTAGCCAACGTCCCAGACTCCTCCATCATCATCTGGTTATGTCCTGTCCCACCAGCAGGACAGATCCACCAGAGGGGGCAGCACATTGGTATACAGTCAGGAGGGAGTGGCCCTGGGACGTCTCATGGCTTCAGGTCAGGCACAGGCAAGGAAACCTCCTGCTGATTACCACCTACCACCCTCCCTCAGTTGATGAATCAGTACTCCTCCATGTTGAACACCACTTGGAAGAAGCACTGAGGGTAGCAAGGGCACAGAATGTACTCTGGGTGGGGGACTTCAATGTCCATTACCAAGAGTGGCTCAGTAGCACCACTGCTGGCCGAGCTGGCCTAATCCTGAAGAACATAGCTGTCAGACTGGGCCTGCGGCAGGTGGTAAGAGAACCAACAAGAGGGAAAAACCTATTTGACCTCGTCCTCACCAATCCACCTGTGGCAGATGCATCTGTCCATGACAGTATTGGTAGCAGTGACCACCGCACAGTCCTTGTGGAGACTGCGCGGTGGCTACAAGAGCAGGTCAGAGGCTGGGTATTCTGCAGCGAGCGTGTCTCCTCCTGACCCCCAAAGCTTTTCCACCATCTACAATGCACAAGTCAGGAGTGTGATGGAATACTCTCCACTTGCCTGGATGAGTGCAGCTCCAGCAACACTCAAGAAGCTCGACACCATCCAGGACAAAGCAGCCCGCTTGATTGGCACAGTACATAACAAGCAGTCGATTTGCTACAGCCAGTTTTCCACCCCTGCTGAAGTTGGAATTTACCCCCAATATTGGTCTGTGCAGTTCAGTTGGTGGTACAGGAAACTTTCGTTTAAACGGAGGTTAAATCTCCGGAATGCTCTATCCACCGGCAAAATTCAGGAGTCGGTTCAGATAACTTTTTTTTACTTTTCGTTGCTTTTTTTCTCCATTCCTGGCTCTGCAAGCGTCTAGCTGAAGCTGTTGCTTAGCTACAGAGACGCTTGCAAGCTGCGCCGACGGTTTTGAAGCTGTTGCTAAACAACAGGGTTTGTTGCTAGTTACGGAGCTCAGAAGCTCCGTATGTTTTAACATTAGCGCTGGTTTCTCTGGCAGTGTTGATCGACCGGCACCAGCTCAGTCCCGTCAGTGCCGGATACCAGAAAGTTTCCTGTAGTTGAAATCCGCTATGATTATGGTTGTGTTTTTTGCTTGTATATTTTCTGACAAATTTTTTCCTTTATTTCCTTTCCACTATTTGGTGGTCTGTACTATACCCTTAATATAATGACTGATCCCTTCTTACCTTTTATCTCAATCTATATGGATTGTGTTTCTATCTTTTTGTTAATTATGACCTTTTTTTGCTATTGCCATTATGTTGTTTGATTTACACAGCTACCCCACCACCCTTTCTTCCTTCCCTTTCATTTCTAAATACATTATAGCCTGCAATATTTAACTGCCAATCCTGTCCTGTCTGCAGCCATGTTTCTATTATCCCTGTGTTCGTGTCCGTTCTATCTCCCGCACTCCCCTCCCTCCCGGAACCACGATAGAGTTCCCCTTGTCCTCACCTTTCACCCCACCAGCCTCCACATTCAACGCATCATCCTCCGCCATTTCCGCCACCTCCAGCGTGATCCCACCACCAAACACGTCTTCCCCTCACCTCCCCTTTCAGCATTCCGAAGGGACCGCTCCCTCCGCGACACCCTGGCCCACTCCTCTATCACCCCCAACATCCCTTCCCCTTTGCCCGGCACCTTCCCATGCAAGCGCAGGAGATGCAACACATGCCCTTATACCTCCCCCCTTCCCACTGTCCAGGGCCCCAAACACCCCTTCCAGGTGAAACAGCAATTTACTTGTACTTCTTGCAATTTAGTATACTGTATTCGCTGCTCACGATGCGGTCTCCTCTACATTGGGGAGACCAAACGCAGATTGGGTGACCGCTTTGTAGAACACCTCTTCATTCCGTAAGGGTGACCCCGAGCTCCCGGTGACCTGTCACTTTAATTCACTGCTCCATTCTCACTCAGACCTCACCGTCCTCGGCCTCTTGCTTTGTTCCACGGAAGCTCAGTGTAAGCTTGAGGAACAGCACCTCATCTTTCGATTAGGCACTTTACAGCCTTCTGGACTCAACATAGAGTTCAACAATTTCAGATCATAAAGTCGGCCCCTATCATATATATATATTTTTATCCACACTTTTTGTTTGTGCCTTCTGTTCTTCGCTCCCACATGGCAGCTGTCTTTCATTCTGACAGCGCAATTTACACTTCATCTAGAGCCATCCTTTGTTTCTTAACCTGTCCCATTACCATCGCCTTTTGCCTTGAATGTCTCTTAATCTCTCCTGCCTTCTATCCTATCACACACCTTCCCTTTTGTTCTTTCATCCCCTCCCCCCTTTCCAAGCCCCTACCCTTGCTTAAAAATCTGTTCCATTTCCTGCTTTTTTCCAGTTCTGACGAAAGGTCATCGACCTCAAATGTTAACTCTGTTTCTCTCTTCACAAATGTAAGAAGTCACACAACACCAGGTTATAGTCCAACAGTTTTATTTGAAATCACAAGCTTTTGGAGCGCTGCTCCTTTGTCAGGTGAAGTGGAGAGATGCATATAGACACAGATTATATAGTCAGAGAATAATGCTAGATGATTACAGGTAATCTTTCTAACTGCCATTTATCACACACTTGGCTATCAGTTTCTGCTCTACGATTTTGCATTGTCGTGTGTCTCGAAGGCCGCCTTGGAGAATGCTTACCTGAAGATCGGAGGCTGAATGTCCTTGACTGCTGAAGTGTTCCCCGACTGGGAGGGAACACTAGTGCCTAGCGATTGTTGCGCGGTGTCCGTTCATCCGTTGTCGCAGTGTCTGCATGGTCTCGCCGATGTACCATGCTCCGGGGCATCCTTTCCTGCAACGTATGAGGTAGACAACGTTGGCCGAGTCACATGAGTATGTACCATGTACCTGGTGGGTGGTGTCCTCACGTGTGATGATGGTATCTGTGTTGATGATCTGGCATGTCTTGCAGAGGTTGCCGTGGCAGGGTTGTGTGGTGTCGTGGTCGCTGTTCTCCTGAAAGCTGGGTAATTTGCTGCGAACGATGGTCTGTTTGAGGTTAGGCGGCTGTTTGAAGGCGAGTAGTGGAGGCGTGGGGATGGCCTTAGCGAGGTGTTCGTCGTCATCGATGACATGTTGAAGGCTGCGAAGAACATGGCGTAGTTTCTCCGCTCCGGGGAAGTACTGGACGACGAAGGGTACTCTGTTGGTTGTGTCCCGTGTTTGTCTTCTGAGGAGGTCTATGCGATTTTTTGCTGTGGCCCGTCGGAATTGCTGTGATTATCTCTCTGCCGAGGTGTGATAAATGGCAGTTAGAAAGATTACCTGTAATCATCTGGCATTATTCTCTGACTATATAAGCTGTGTCTATAGGCATCTCTCCACTTCACCTGATGAAGCAGCAGCGCTCCTAAAGCTTGTGATTTCAAATAAAACTGTTGGACTATAACCTGGTGTTGTGTGACTTCTTACATTTGTCCACCCCAGTCCAACACCGGCATCTCCACACCATCTCTCTTCACAGATGCTGCATGACCTGCTGAGTATCTCCAGCATTTTCTGTTTTTATTTCAGATTTCCAGCATCTGCAGTATTTTTGTTTTGTATTTCTATTATCCCTGTTGCATCTATTTCCTCACTTGTAATTACAGGAAACTTTGTGCTATCCGGCATCGACGGGACCGAGCTGTTGCCGTCCCATCAAAACTGCCGGACAAACCAGCGCTAATGTTGAAACATACGGAGATTTTGAGCTCCGTATCTGGCAACAAACCCTGTTGCTTAGCAACAGCTTCTAAACAGTCAGCCGTACCTTGCAAGCGTCTCTGTAGCTTAGCAACAGCTTCAGCGAGACCTTGCAGAGCCTGACTGGTGGAAAAAAAAGCAACGAAAAGAAAAAAAACCTAACGAAACGGCTCCTGATTTTTGCCGGTGGCGCGAGCATTCTGGACAGCTAACCTCCGGATAAACCAAAGTTTCCTGTATTGCCTCCAATTCTCCGTTTTGTTGATGCTCACACATTGCTATACAGGTCAGAAGTGGGAATGTTCGTTGATGATTGCACAGTGTTCAGTTCCATTCGCAATTCCTCCGATAATGAAGCAGTCCGTGCCCGCATGCAGCAAGATCTGGACGACATCCAGGCTTGGGCTGATGAATGGCAGGTAACATTCGAGCCAGACAAGTGCCAGGCAATGACCATCTCCAGCAAGAAAGAGTCTAACCACCTCCCCTTGATATTCAATGGCATTACCATAGTCGAATCCGTCACCACCACCTTTCCAACGGCATTTGGGATGGCCAATAAATGCTGGCCTTACCAGCGATGCCCACATATCTTGAATGAATAAATAAAAGAAAACACAGGCAATTTAATATGCTTTTATTTTTCATTATTCCTGCTTTATTTTTATCAGGTATTTTATTATAAATAGCACGATAGCAATAAATATTTTTATTATTAATAGATATTATAAATAGCAATGTAGCGACATATGAGGTGGTTCCTTTTAGTATGAGATACAAGGAGGCCACTTATTCCTGGAAAGGTAAGAAAGTAAATGGGGCAGAGGAGCAGAGAGATCTGGGTATGCACATACATAAATCATTAAAAGTAGCAACAGGAGTTGATAAGGCCATAAAACATGCACTAGGTCTCTTTTAATTTTTAATACCTTCTCCGGATGTGGGTGTCGCTGGCAAGAGCAGCAGTTATTACTCATTCCTAGTTGCCATGATGCAACTGAGGAACATGCTAAACCACTTCAAAGGGTAGTTAAGAGTCAACCACGTTGATGTGGGACTGGAGTCACACATAGGCCAGAGCCAGTAAAGACAGCAGGTTTCCTTCCCTAAAGGACATTGGTGAATCAGTTGGGTTTTTACGACAATCTGACAGCTTCATGGTCACTTTTACTGATAGCAGGTTTTTTAAATGTCCGGATTTTTAAAATTGAATTCAGATTTTCCTACTCTCATTTAAAAAAAATTCATTCTTGGGATGTGGGTGTCGCTGGCGAGGCCAGCATGTATCGCCCATCCCTAATTGCCCTTGCGAAGGTGGTGGTGAGCTGCTGCCTTGAACCGCTGCAGTCCGTGTGGTGAAGGTACTCCCACAGTGCTGTTATGGAGGGAGTTCCAGGATTTTGACCCAGTGGCGATGAAGGATCGGCGATATACTTCCAAGTCAGGTTGGTGTGTGACTTGGAGGTGGTGGTGTTCCCATGCGCCTGCTGCCCTTGTCCTTCTAGGTGGAAAAGGTTGCCGGTTTGGGAGGTGCTGCCGAAGAAGCCTTGGCGAGTTGCTGCAGTGCATCTTGTAGATGGTACACACTGCAGCCACGGTACACCATTGGTGGAGGGAGTGAATGCTGAAGGTGGTGGATGGGGCGCCAATCAAGCGGGCTGCTTTGCCCTGGATGGTGTCGAACCTCTTGTGTTGTTCGAGCTGCACTCATCCAGGCAAGTAGAGAGTATTCCATCACACTCCTGACTTGTGCCTTGTAGATGGTGAAAAGGCTTTGGCGAGTCAGGAGGTGAGACACTCGCCGCAGAATACCCAGCCTCTGACCTGCTCTTGTTGCCACAATATTATGTGGCTGGTCCAGTTAACTTTCTGGTCAATGGTGACCCCCCCCCCCCCCAGGATGTTGATGGTGGGGGAATTCAGCGATGATAATGCCGTTCAATGTCAAGGGGCGGTGGTTAGACTCTCGCTTGTTAGAGATAGTCATTGCCTGGCACTTGTGTGGCCAGAATATTACCTGCCACTTATCAGCCCAAGCCTGAACGTCATCCAGGTCTTGTTGCATGCAGGCATGGACTGCTTCATTATCTGAGGAGTTGTGAATGGCACTGAACACTGTGTAGTCATCAGCGAACATCCCCATTTCTGACCTTATTTTGGAGGGAAGGTCATTGATGAAGCAGCTGAGGCTGGTTGGGCCTAGAACACTGCCCTGAGGAACTCCTGCAGCGATGTCCTGGGGCTGTGATGATTGACCTTCAATCACCACAACCATCTTCCTTTGTGCTAGGTATGACTCCAGCCAGTGGAGAGTTTTCCCCCCCCCCCCCCCCCCGATTCCCATTGACTTCAGTTTTACTAGGGCTCCTTGATGCCACACTCGGTCAAATGCTGCCTTAATGTCAAGGGCCGACACTCTCGCCTCACCTCTGGAATAAAGCTCCTTTGTCCATGTTTGGACCAAGGCTGTAATGAGGTCGGGAACCGAGTGGTCTTGACGGAACCCAAACTGGGCATCAGTGAGCAGGTTATTGGTGAGTAAGTGCTGCTTGATAGCACTGTCGATGATGGTTTTTATCATGATTGAGAGTAGACTGATGGGGCGGTAATTGGCTGGATTGGATTTGTCCTGCTTTTTGTGGACAGGACATAGCTGGGCAGTTTTCCACATTGTCAGGTAAATGCCAGTGTTGCAGCTGTACTGGAACAGCTTGGCTAGAGGCGCGGCTAGTTCTGGAGCACAAGTCTTCAGCACGACAGATGGGATATTGTCGGGGCCTTTGCTGTATCCAGTGCGCTCAGCCGTTTCTTGATATCACGTGGAGTGAACCAAATTGGCTGAAGACTGGCTTCTGTGATGGTGGGGATCTCGGGAGGAGGCCGATAAAGATCATTCACTTGGCTGAAGATGGTTGCAAACGCTTCAGCCTTGTCTTGGTGAGATTTGAAATTGTGTTCTCTAGATTTAATCCAGGCCCGTGGATTAATAGTCTACTAATGCAAGTACTATGCTAATATACCTCGTATACCTAGAACTGGGGTTCATTTCTAAGGGAATAGAATACAAAAGTGGAGAGGTAATGTTAATTTTTTCTATAATCTTTGTTAGACTACACTTGGAGTACTGTGATCATACTGTCAGTATTCTACAAAAAGGATATTGAAGCACTGGAGAAAGTGCAGAAAAGATTGACAGTGATGTTACCAGATGCAACTATCAGGGAAGATTGAGCAGACTGGGCTCTTTTCTCTGGAGAGAAGGTGAAGAGGAGACTTGATAGAGGTCTTTAATATTATAAAGAGGTTCAAAAGGGTGGTTGGGTAAACTATGGCCATCTGTGGTTTGAGTCCGGGGGGGGGGGGGGGGGAAAGGAATGTGGTTGGCTAGCGCCTCCGGGGGGCACTAATGGGGCACTAGCAACTTAGCGCCCGAGCGCAACGATTTTAGCGCCGCTTGCGAAATTGACCAGTCGTTTTCCGTGGGCACTAAACACTTCTGCTACGAGCTCTTGTGCCCGCAGATCATGACATCATTCAAGCGTGCAGCACCCCGGACCGGAAATTGAGTCGCGCCCCCCTGCCTTATCACCTGCCGCTAAGGACGACAGGTAGAGGGGAATGTTTTCAAGTCGGGAAGGGGCTGGGGGAGTGCTATTTAAAGGCGGGCACTTCCTGCCTTTTCTTGTTGGCAAAATTTTGCTACACGCAGGTTGAGAGGGAGAGAGACGTCTAGAGAGATATGATGCTGTCCTAAGGAGTTTTGGGTCCTAAGCACCACTTTTGAGTTTAATATTTATTTGGCCTTCATATTTACCATATTTAGAAGCTTGTATGGGGGCTGCACTAACTCGGGGCGTCGTTGTCCAGCTTCACCTTCGGAGGCAGCAGAGGCGCAGAGCGAGAGTGGCGAACGTGGCCAGAGAGAGGAGGGCCAACAGGCCTCTGCACAGGAGACCTTACCCTCCCAGGGTATTCAGGGAGCAATTCTCCTATATCCATGTGTCTGAGGAGCAGTGTTTCTGAAGGCTGCGCTTCAGCAAGGCGGTGGTCACTGAGGTCTGCCACCTCCTGCAACCAGATCGCAGCCTTAGCTTAGGACCGGGACGTCTCTGTCGTTGGTAGTGAAGGTGACGGTGACTCTGAATTTCTATGCTAGCAGCTCCTTTCAGGCTTCTACTGGGGACATAGCGAATATCTCCCAGCTCGCTGTTCATTGTTGCATCCAGGAGGTGACAAATGCTTTGTGTAAAAGGAGACGCCGGTACATCTCTTTCCCCATAACCTGGGACACACAGCGTGAACGCGCATGTGGCTTTGCTCGGATAGTGGGCTGCCCCATGGTTTAGGGCGCCATTGACTGCAAGCATATGGCATTGCAGGCACCTCATGAGAATGCAGAGGTGTTCCGAAACCGTAGGGGCTTCCACTCTTTGAATGTACAGTTGGTCTGTGACCACAGACAGCTCATCCTCGCCGTCAATGCCCGCTATTCTGGCAGCAGCCATGATGCTTTTATCCTGCGTCAGACTGGTGTCGCAGACCTGTTCCAACCACCGCATCAACCTCGTGGATGGCTCCTCTGGGCCAAGGGTTATCCACTCTGCACATGGCTGATGACACCGCTCCGTAACCCCAACACCTCTGCCGAGTGCCACCAGGAACCTCATAGAGCAGACGATCGGCGTCTTGAAACAACAGTTCCGGTGTCTGGACCACTCGGGAGGAACCCTGCAGTACTCTCCTGAGCGAATCTCCCTTTTCATTGTTGTGTGCTGCATGCTTCGTAACATTGCAATCATGAGGACCCAGCCATTGCCACCAGGGATTGGTGCATCACTTGAGGAGGAGGAGAGGAGGAGGATCAGCAGCACCAACGTGGGAGTGAAGTGCACAACGTTGCCACTGCAAGGGCCGTCCGTGAATGGCTCATAAGACACCGCTTCTAACCCTTTACAGAGAAGATGGCTTCTGGGATGTAGAAACATATCATGGAAAGCATCCCGCACCCCCTATTGCCGGGCAAAGCTGCAATGAGTCAAATCAGCAAAGTTGTAAAATAACAATAAAAAAATGTATTTATATTACAAACTCTGTCATTTATTCAGGACAAACAATTAGAAACAAACCCAACAATTCATGAACTAACAAAACTCATTCTCACAATATGGAGATAAACGGCAAAACAGTAAACAAATATAATAACAACAACCTCAAACTTTCCCACAAACATTCGCCCCATTTATTTACAGATTCTACTGTTCGGCCTTCGAGGGTGATCTCCATCCCCTGCGCACTTCCCTTCCTCCCCCTTCCCACCCTACTGCTCCTCTGTAATGTGGCTGCAGCAAGGCTCCTGAATGCTGGATCCAGAGACTGGAGATGGCCTTGAAGGATGCCCTCGACCAGCTCTGGGCCTGTAGGGCCTGGCTGCAGACTGCACCAACTCTGCATGGGTGGCAGCAGTCTGGGCTGGCTGTGTTACAGGCTGTGGCAAGTGCAATGGGGAAGTGGCAGTGGTGGGAACAGGAATGCTGTCATCCTGAGAGGGGACAGCACCTTCCTGCTCGACCAACACACTGCCACTCCCCCGGGGCAGTACCTCAGCATCCGGAGCAATCTGCTCAAGCACGGATTGCTGGCCTGCTGCAGTACCGTGAGATCCCCGGGGGACTGTAGGCGACCCAGCAAGGATGGCATCAGTCAGTGCTTGCGTGACATCAATCTGAGACTGCATGAGAGCAGTCTGAGACTGGATGGCACCAGCCAATTACTCGATTGCAGCACTAAGCCGTTGCGTTGCGTCGGTCTGTACTGCAATGGACCCTGCCACCTCACCCATTACACGCGGCATGGGCTCTGGTTTATCACGGTCTTCCTGCAATTCAACCATCCTCTGCAACAAGGCATGGATGGATTCAAGGGTATGCGCACAGATGACTAGCGGAGGACCCTTCCACGCTCCTAGCCAGTCCATCCATGCTGTCGGGCACCCTTGCCATTGCACCCATGAGCTCAGTGTGCATGCTCAAAGCCTGGGTATTCATGGCCGCGATGTCGATGTTCTCATCCGAGTCCTGTGCAGCAGAACTCACACGCCTACTCAACCTCTGGGGAGATGGCCCCCGAGCTTCCCTACCCCCATGGTGTTGCTGTAGCCTGCTGGGCCCAGGAGCTTCGCCCTCATCAGACCTTAACCCCCTGCTCCCCTCCAGGGAAGGCGTGGCCCCAGTATCTGATGTGTCACCCTCGCGACATGCAGGCAGTAAGGCTCCGGCTTCCTCTTCCTCCTCGTCTCAGCAGGCTGAGGGACAGTCTGGTCAGCTGGTGGTTCACTATCTGAAAGCAGGAAGGTACAAGAGTGGCTTTAGCTTGAGGGCAGGGGGTGCAGGAAAGGAGCAAGGACTGGAGACAGTTAGTTGGATTGAAAATGTGAAAGGCTTGTGGTATGAGAGAGGAGAGAAAGCTGATGAACATACCATTGCCGTCCCCAAGGGGGTCGAAGTCTCCTGCGGCCACAGCACCTATGACCTGGCTGGCAACGATCCTATGCACTCTGTTCTCCAACTTAGTCAGGGGGTGTTGGTCCGCCGGTCCTCCTCCCGTGCGTTGCTGCTCCCGTTTGTTATGAGAAAGCTTGGCCTGCAAGAAAAAGGACAGCGTGTGAGTGAGTGTGCAGGCATATGTTTGGCAGATGTGCCTCCCATAGTTGAATAGCCTTTAATGTGTGCAAGGTGTGGGAGGTGCATGTGTGTTTTATGAGATGGCCATAGGTCTTGGATGGCATTTGGGTTTTTAAACCGTCTAGGTACAGTGTGAAGTTGAGATGGAGGGATGTGGAGGTATTGAAAAGCAGGTTCTCACCCTGACCACCTGAGTGAGGTCGTTGAACTTCTTCCGACATTGGGTTTGGGTCCTTGGCACCAGGCCCCTTGAAGAGACCTGCTGAGCCACCTCCCTCCACACCCTTCTAAACTCCCGGGGCAATGGCCTCCTGCCACTCTCGGAACATAAGAACATAAGAAATAAGAGCAGGAGTAGGCCATACGGCCCCTCGAGCCTGCTCTGCCATTCAATAAGATCACGGCTGATCATCGACCTCAACTCCACTTTCCCGCCTGATCTCCATATCCCTCGATTCCCCTACAGTCCAAAAATCTATCTATCTCAGCCTTGAATATACGCAAAGACTCAGCATTCACAGCCCTCTGGGGTAGAGAATTCCAAAGATTCACAACCCTCTGAGTGAAGAAATTCCTCCTCATTTCAGTCTTAAATGGCTTACCCCTTATCCTGAGACTATGCCCCCTAGTTCTAGACACTCCAGCCGGGGGAAACAACCTCTCAGCATCTAACCTGTCAATCCCCTTCAGAATCTTGTATGTTTCAATGAGATCACCTCTCATTCTTCTAAACTCCAGAGAGTATAGGCCCATTCTACTCAATCTCTCATCATAGGACAGCCCTCTCATCCCAGGAATCAATCTAGTGAACCTTTGTTGCACCGCCTCCAAGGCAAGTATATCCTTCCTTAGATAAGGAGACCAAAACTGTGCACAGTACTCCAGGTGTGGTCTCACCAAGGCCCTGTACAATTGTAGCAAGACTTCCTTACTCTTATACTCAAACCCCCTTGCAATAAAGGCCAACATGCCATTTGCCTTCCTTATTGCTTGCTGTACCTGCATGCTAGCTTTCTGTGTTTCTTGCATGAGGACACCCAAATCTCTCTGAACACCAACATTTGAAAGTTTCTCACCATTTAAAAATATTCTGTTCTTCTATTCTTCCTACCAAAGTGAATAACCTCACATTTCCCCACATTATACTCCATCTACCACCTTACTGCCCACTCACTTAGTCTATCTATATCTCTTTGCAGACTCTGTGTTCTCCTCACAGCTTACTGTCCCACCTAGCTTCGTATCATCAGCAAACTTGGATACATTACACTCTGTCCCTTCATCTAGGTCATTAATATAGATTGTAAATAACTGAGGCCCCAGCACTGATCCTTGCGGCAGCCCACCAGTTACAGCCTGCCAACCTGAAAAAGATCCGTTTATCCCTACTCTCTGTTAACCAATCTTCTACCCACCCCCAACTCCACGGGCCCTAACCTTGTGTAATAACCTTTTATGTGGCACCTTATCGAATGCCTTGTGGAAATCCAAATATACTACATCCACTGGTTCCCCTTTATCCACCCTGCTAGTTACATCCTCAAAAAATTCTAGTAAATTTGTCAAACACGATTTCCCTTTCATAAAACCATGTTGACTCTGCCTAATCATGTTATGATTTTCTAAGTGCCCTGATACCACTTCCTTAACGATGAATTCCAGCATTTTCCCCGACGACTGATGTCAGGCTAACTGGCCTGTAGTTCCCTGATTTTTCTCTCCCTCCTTTCTTGAATAGCGGCGTTATATTTGTGACCTTCCAATCCGCTGGGACCATTCTAGAATCTAGGGAATTTTGGAAGATCAAAACCAATGCATCCACTCATACTGCAGCCACCTCTTTTAGAACCCTAAGGGGAGAAATTGGGTTGCGCAAAGCAACCGAACTTTTAGACCCGAGGATGTAGGCCGTCAGGTCCAGGGGATTTGTCGGCTTTTAGTCCCATTCGTTTCTCTAGTACTTTTCTCTACTTATATTAATTACGTTAAGTTCCTCCCCCTCATTAGACCCTTGGTTCCCCACCATTTTTGGTATGCTTTTTGTGTCGTCTTCTGTGAATACAGATAAAAAATATCTGTTTAACATTTCTGCCATTTCTTTATTCCCCATAATAATTTCTCCTGTCTCAGCCTCTAAGGGACCAATGTTTACTTTTGCTACTCTTTTCCCTTTTACATACTTATACAATCTGCTTTTATATTTCTTGCTAGTTTTCTCTCATTCTATTTTTTCCCTTTTTATCAATTTTTTGGTCAACCTTTGCTCGTTCCTGAAACTCTCCCAATCCTCAGGCTTACCCTTATTCTTTGCAACATTATAAGCTTCTTCTTTCAAGCTAATGCTATCCTTAACTTCTTTAGTTAGCCACGGTTGGATGACTTTTCCCGTGGAGCTTTTGTTTCTCAATGGAATTGATATACCTATCAATTCATCCAATGAAAAGCGACGAGTTAAGAAAGTAACTATAGGTTTTTATTGGCTAAATAACAGAGCCCACCCTCGTGGGTGATCGGATCCAACAAGGAGGAATACCAGCCAGTCGACCACCTTTATACCTGGGCAGGTAGGTGGAGCCATGGGCGGAGTCAGCAGTGGTCAGCCCAGGTATAACAGCGTGACAAGAGGCGACCTCGTATAGTGATACAACAGTGTGAACAGTGATAACCATAGAGTAACGATATAACAGTGATAACTATAGTGTAACGATAGTGAACGACAAAAGTGGTTTACCACATTCACCCCTTGTTTAGATTTGAGTCCGGCGGGGTGATGTGTACTACCAGTTCTGGTATGTCAGTCTGTCCGGGGGCCTCGTAAGCCTTTCCGATCGTCGCAGCGGCGGTGTTGCATTCTCCGGTGGTGATGCTGGTGTCTGCGTGGTCGGCGAGGGCTCGTGGGGTTCCGGCATGCCGTCTACCTGAGCTGGAATCGGGGGGGGGTGGGGGGGCGGTGAAGGTGGTGTCTCCGGAATGCCCGAGGGTGCGAGGTCTCGCAAGGAGACTGTGTCCTCCCGCCCGTCTGGGTATGCCACATAGGCGTACTGAGGGTTGGCGTGCAGGAGGTTCACCCTCTCGACCAGGGGGTCCGTTTTATGGGCCCTCACGTGCTTTCGCAGCAGGACGGGCCCCGGAGAGGTCAGCCAGGTTGGTAGTGTGGTTCCCGTAGTCGACTTCCTGGGGAAAACAAACATTCGTTCATGGGGGGTGGCGTTAATGGCAGTGCAAAGTAGTGACTGGATGGAATGCAGCGCTGCCGGGAGGACTTCCTGCCAGCGGGAGGTTGGGAGGCCCTTAGACTTTAAGGCTAAGAGGACGGCCTTCCATACAGTCGCGTTCTCTCTTTCCACCTGGCCGTTCCCTCGAGGGTTGTAGCTGGTGGTCCTGCTTGCAGCAATACCTCTTGCTAGTAGGAACTGGCGGAGTTCCTCGCTCATGAAGGAGGAGCCCCGGTCACTATGTATATAGTTTGGGAACCCGAACAAGGCGAAGAGGTCGTTCAGGCATTTAATGACCGTGGTACTGGTCATGTCTGGGCAGGGGAAGGCGAAGGGGAAACGGGAGTACTCATCAACAATGTTGAGGAAGTACACATTACGGTCAGAGGACGGGAGGGGCCCCTTAAAATCGATGCTCAAGCGCTCGAAGGGGCGGGTGGCCTTGATCAGGCTTGCTCTGTCCGGCCTAAAGAAATGCGGTTTGCACTCGGCACAGGTCTGGCAGTTCCTGGTCATGGTCCTGACCTCCTCGATGGAGTAGGGCAGGTTGCGGGCCTTAATGAAGTGGTAAAGTCTGGTGACTCCGGGGTGGCAGAGGTCGTTGTGGAGGGTCTGGAGTCTATCAATTTGCGCGTTGGCGCATGTAATTCGTGATAGAGCATCAGGGGGTTCGTTCAGCTTACCTGGCCGGTACAAGATATCATAATCATAGGTGGAGAGTTCGATTCTCCACCTCAAGATCTTGTCGTTCTTGATTTTACCCCTCAGCTTGTTATTAAACATAAAAGCGACCGAACGCTGGTCGGTGAGGAGGGTAAATCGTTTGCCTGCCAGGTAGTGCCTCCAGCGTCGTACAGCCTCCACAATCGCCTGGGCCTCCTTCTCGACCGACGAGTGTCGGATCTCAGGGCCCTGTAGGGTCCTTGAGAAGAAGGCCACCGGTCTCCCCTCCTGGTTAAGGGTAGCGGCTAGGGCGAAGTCGGATGCACCGCTCTCCACTTGGAAGGGGATGGACTCATCCACCGCGTGCATTGTGGCCTTAGCAATGTCTCCCTTAATGAGGGAGAAGGCAGCGCACGCTTCCTCCGTAAGGGGGAAGGATGTGGACTTCATGAGGGGTCTGGCTTTGTCCGCATAATTAGGCACCCATTGGGCATAGTAGGCGAAGAGCCCCAGGGTTCTCTTCAGTGCCTTTGGGCAGTGGGGGAGGGGTAACTCCATGAGGGGGCGCATTCTTTCGGGGTCGGGGCCGATGAGTCCGTCCTCTACTACGCAGCCGAGGATGGCAAGGCGTGAGGTGTTAAACACACATTTCTCCTTATTGTAGGTGAGGTTCAGCCGTTGGGCCGTACGGAGGAATCTCTCCAGATTAACATCATGGTCCAGCCGGTCGCGGCCGCAGATGGTGACGTTATCTAGATAGGGGAACGTGGCGTGCAGCCCGTTCTGGTCAACCATCCGGTCCATCTCCCTTTGGAAGACCGAAACCCCGTTGGTGACGCCGAAGGGAACCCTAAGGAAGTGGTAGAGGCGGCCATTCGCCTCGAAGGCGGTATACTGGCGGTCCTCAGGGCGGATAGGGAGTTGGTGGTAGGCCGACTTAAGGTCGATGGTAGAGAATACTCGGTATTGTGCAATCTGATTGACCATATCAGATATGCGGGGAAGGGGGTATGCGTCCAGCTGGGTGTACCGGTTTATGGTCTGGCTGTAGTCGATGACCAGGCGGTTTTTATTGCCGGTCTTAACGACCACGACCTGGGCACGCCAGGGGCTGCTGCTCCCCTCGATGATGCCCTCCTTCAGGAGACGCTGCACCTCAGAGCTAATGAAGGCTCTGTCCCCGGCGCTGTACCGCCTGCTCTTGGTAGCGACGGGTTTGCAGTCGGGGGTGAGGTTAGCGAACAGGGAAGGTGGCGGGACCTTGAGGGTGGATAGGCCGCAGGTGTTACGCGGTGGGCGGTTTAAAGGCTGCTGGTTGTCGACTGTGAGTGGGGGGAGGGGTCCGCCGTATGCTAGAGTGACGCTTTGGAGGTGGGATTGGAAGTCCAGCCCTAGTAGGACGGCAGCGCAGAGCTGGGGGAGGACGAGGAGTTTAAAATTTTTATACTCCGTGCCCTTAACCGACAGGGTCACGACACAGTAGCCGCTGATGTCTGTGGCGTGGGACCTCGATGCCATCGAGATCCGGTTGCGCGTTGGCCGGACAGTGAGGGAGTAGTGGCTCACCGTGTCTGGGTGGATGAAACTCTCCGTGCTTCCGCTGTCGAACAGGCAGGTCGTGGCGCGGCCGTTTACTTTGATGTCCATCATGGACTTGGACAGGTGGTGCGGGTGGGCTTGGTCCAGTGTGACGGAGGCTAGTGTGTGGCTCAGCGAGCTGCCGTAGTCTGCGGGTGAGGCGGTGGTCGAGTCCGGAGGCGAGGTGGCGGTCGAGCGTGGAGGGTAAAATGGCGGCGCCCACGAGGTTGGACAAAATGGCGGAGAAGATGGTTGCCCCCACAACTCACATGAGGCACTGCTGGTGTCGGTTGCCTGGATCAAAGATGGCCGCCCCCATGACTCACACGTGGGGATGCTGGCATCTGTGGCCTTGATGGAAGATGGCCGCCCCCACAACTCGCATGAGGCACTGCTGGCCTCTGTTGGCCTCTGCAGGCCTTAGCAAAGTGGCCTTTCTTCAGGCAGCTTGAGCACGTTGCGTTTCTCGCTGGGCAGCGCGCCCTAGGATGTTTCGCCTGGCCGCAGAAGAAGCAGCCAGCGGCCCGATCGCGGGGGTCCGAAGTCGCAGCCGGTACCGGGGGTGGCGGTCCCGATCGGGTCCGAGACGCCGACGCAGAGGTAGGTCCCAGGGGCGGCGCTGCAAGGGGTATCGCGGTCGGGGTCGGTCCCGAGTCCCAGGGTCGCAAATTACTGTACCTGGAGTACGCCTCGAGGTCCCGATGGGCCACTTCTAGGGAGCGAGCGAGGGCTGCAGCTGTGTTCAGGTCAAGGTCCTTTGCTTCAAGAAGTCTTTGCCATGCGTAGTCGGACCGCAGGCCTTTCACGAAGGCATCGCGGACATTATCTTCAGTATTTTCTGCCGCTGATACCGCTTTAAAGTCACAGTCCCTGCCGAGTGCTTGTAGCACCCGTAAAAATTCATCTACCGACTCTCCTGGCTGTTGCGGGCGGGATCTTAGGAGGTGTCTGGCATACATGGAGTTTACCGGGCTCCGGTACTGTTGTTTCAGCAGGTTGATGGCGGCTTCGTATGTTTTAAGGTCCCGGATGAGTGCGAATACTTTAGGGCTCACTTGGGCGGTCAGAACTCTTAGCATGGATTTCTGAGGCACGCCGGATTCTCCCAGGTAGGATTCGAAACAGCTCAGCCAGTGTTCGAAGTCGAGGGCTGAGTTTGCTGCCTGTGGGTTTAGATCCAGGTACGGTGGTCGGAGGGCTCGCAGCCAGGCTGGCTGCTGTGGCTGTTGTAGCTGGTCGCTTGGCTGGTCGTTTGACTGCTCAAGTGTCGACATTTTAAAATTTAGCCAATAAAATTGATATACCTATCAATTCATCCAATGAAAAGTGACGAGTTAAGAAAGTAACTATAGGTTTTTATTGGCTAAATAACAGAGCCCACCCTCGTGGGTGATCGGATCCAACAAGGAGGAATACCAGCCAGTCGACCACCTTTATACCTGGGCAGGTAGGTGGAGCCATGGGCGGAGTCGTGACAAGAGGCGACCTCGTATAGTGATACAACAGTGTGAACAGTGATAACCATAGAGTAATGATAGAACAGTGATAACTATAGTGTAACGATAGTGAACGACAAAAGTGGTTTACCACAGGAATGTATTTTTGTTGAGAATTATGAGATATTTCTTTAAATGCTAGCCACTGCTTATCTACCATCATACCTTTTAATCTATTTTTCCAATCTACCTTAGCCAACTCACCCCTCATACCTATGTAATTGGCTTTATTTAAGTTTAAGACTCTAGTTTCAGACGTAGGCAAGTCACTCTCAAAATTAACGTGAAATTCTGTCATATTATGATCACTCTGCCCCAGAGGATCCTTTACTATGAGATTGCGAATTAACCCTATCTGATTACATAATACAAGATCTAAAATGGCCTGTTCCCTGGTTGGTTCCATGACATATTCTAGGAAACTATCCCGAATGCATTCCATGAACTTGTCCTCCAAGACTGCCTTTGCCAATTTGATTTGTTCAGCCTATATGAAGATTAAAGTCCCCCCAAGATTATTGCATTACCTTTGTTGCAAGCTCCTACTATTTCTTGATTAATATTCTGTCCAATGGTATAGCTACTGTTAGAGGGCCCATATACTACTCCTACCAGTGTTTTCTGCCCCATGTCACTGTTCCACTGCACCACCAATGCCTCGTCGCTGAAGTGCCTAGGTTTTTCTCTGAGCCTCTCCATTACTGCTTCTAAGCGACACTTAAAACACAGGTCGGTCAAGGTCCAGATTCAAGGCTGCGATGAGCAGGATGTGGCTGGCAAGCAAGATGGCCCCTCCCCTTTAAGAACTGGATGGCACCAGTCTGGCTTCCATGGTAATTGGCATCGCCTGAGCTTCAGTAGCGTTCTGAGGTAGCGCCTCGCTCCCTGATGTTTGCGCCTTAAGAGAAGTGTGTAGCACCTGATTTAGCGCTCAAATCACCTCCCGGAGCGATAGAGGCGCATTTTGCAGTCGGAGGCGATAATTAGCACCGGGTGCTAAACTTTGCGCCCGGCTGATATTAGTGCCCCAAAATGGGCGATACCCAATTTTCCCCTCAGGAGTCGTAATATAAGGTAGCCCGTAACAGATTAGATAAAGAATTTAGAAGGAATTTCATTACACTAAGGGTGGTGAGAATGTGGAAATTGATGGCACTTGGAGTGGTTGAGACAGATAGCACTGATGCATTTAATGGGAGACTTCATGCATATGTGAGGGAGAAGGCAATAGAGTGATGTGGTGGCAGGGTGGGAAGAGTTAATTCGAGTGGGAGGAGGCTCATCTGGAGTATAAACACTGGCAAAGACCAGTTGGGCTGAATGGCTTGTTTCTGTGCTGTCGCTTCTTTGTACTCTTGTGCAAATAATGTATCCCTCTCGGTCTTCCTTGGCTGTGACCATAATCATTTTTGATATCAAAGGTGTAGGGAGACTGTACTCTCTCATTTTTCTACCTTAGTTTTGAACCATTTGGTTACTTCAGCATCTTCCTCTTGATTGCAGAATTGTTCCAGGTAGTTTTGCATCACCATCCAAGGGCTTTTTCTTCAGATACTTCTATTTCTTCAAAATAACATAATGCATGAACAGATGTATTCCGTAGTCCCTGTACTCAGTCCAGCCTTAGGGTAAAGGGCAAATCTATGGTGATACTTCCACCTCAAAATCAACCTCAGTAAGGGTTTGTACACTTTACCTTCTGATCCTCCGCAAAATTATAGTAACTGGTATTTTTCTGGCATGACACACAAAGCTGATTCTGCAATAAATTGTGCACGGTTTTTTGTGGATCAGTTATTCAGTTGCTATCTAGTCCTGAGAGAATTGCTTTTCTTTCTAGTTTTGTGAACGCAGGCTGTACATCACATTTAGTCACGATTCACTGGCATCTTTTCATCTGTTATCTCATCTATTTGTAACCGATTCCTTTTCTAAGGTTTCTTTACTGCTTCCCCAACCTCACTTCCCATGTCTGGATTCTGATATTTGTTGTATGCATCTTCTAAATTACCATGTGTTGTTTCATTGTTTGGTTTATGTGGAATGCAACTCCATTAATTTAATTTCATATAGATTGGACAAATCAAATTGGCAAAGGTAGCCTTGAGGACGAGTTCATAGAGTTTATTTAGAACAGTTTCTTAGAACAATACGTTATGGAACCAACCAAGGAACAGGCTATTTTAGATCTGGTAATGTGTAATGAGACAGGATTGATTAATGATCTCAGAGTAAAGGATCCTCTAGGGAAGAGTGATCATATCATGATAGAATTTCACATTCAGTTTGAGGGTGAGAAACTTGGGTCTGAAACTAGTGTCTTGAACTTAAATAAAGGCAATTACAAGGGTATGAAGACAGAGTTGGCTAAAGTGGACTGGGAAAATAGATTAAAAGGTAAGGCATAGAAACATAGAAGATAGGAGCAGGAGTAGGCCATTTGGCCCCTCGAGCTTGCTCCGCCATTCGATGAGATCATGGCTGATCATCCAAACTCAGTACCCTGTCCCTGCCTTCTCCCCATATCCCTTAATCCCTTTAGCCTTAAGAAATATATCTAACTCCTTCTTGAATATATTTAATGAATTGGCCTCAACTGCCTTCTGTGGTAGAGAATTCCACAGGTTCACCACTCTCTGGGTGAAGAAATTCCTCCTCATCTCAGTCCTAAATGGCTTACCCCTTATCCTTAGACTGTGACCCCTGGTTCTAGACTCTCCTGCCATTGGGAACATCCTTCCTGCATCTAGTCTGTCTAGTCCTGTTAGAATTTTATAAGTTTCAATGAGATCCCCTCTCATTCTTCTAAACTCCAGCGAGTATAAGCCCAATCGACCCAATCTCTCCTCATACGTCATTCCTGCCATCCCAGGTATCAGTCTGGTGAATCTTCGCTGCACTCCCTCCATGGCAAGAACATCCTTCCTCAGATAAGGCGACCAAAACTGCACACAATACTCAAGGTGTGGTCTCACCAAGGCCCTGTACAACTGCAGCAAGACATCCTTGTTCCTGTACTCGAATCCTCTCGCTACGAAGGCCAACATACCACTTGCCTTCTTAACCGCCTGCTGCACCTGCATGCTTACCTTGGTGCACAGGGACACCCAGGTCTTGTTGCACTTCCCCTTCTCCCAATCTACTGCCATTCAGATAATCTGCCTTCCTGTTTTTGCCACCAAAGTGGATAACCTCGCATTTATCCACATAATACTGCATCTGCCCAATCAGCCAACCTGTCCAAATCATACTGGAGTTTCTCGGCATGCTCCTCACAGCACACACGCCCACCCAGCTTTGTGTCGTCTGCAAACTTGGAGCTATTACATCTAGTTCCCTCGTCTAGATCATTAATATATATTGTGAATAGCTGGGCTCCTAGGACCGATCCCTGCGGTACCCCACTAGTCACTGCCTGCCACTCGGAAAAAGACCCATTTATTCCAACTCTTTGCTTCCTGTCTGCCAACCAGTTCTCTGTCAAAGTCAGTACCTTACCTCCAATCCCATGTGCCTTAACTTTGCACGCTAATCTCTTATGTGGGGCCTTATTAAAAGCCTTCTGAAAGTCCAAATACACCACATCCACTGGTTCTCCCTTATCTATTCTACCAGTTACATCCTCAAAAAATTCCAGTAGATGAGTCAAGCACGATTTACTTTTTGTAAATCCATGTTGACTTTGTCCGATCCTGTCACTGTTTTCCAAGTGCTCTGCTATTACATCTTTTATAATGGACTCTAGCATTTTGCCCACAACCAATGTCAGGCTTACCGGTCTGTAATTCCCCATTTTCTCTCTCAAGACTTCAATAGCATGGGAACACTCTGGGGTTTAAGGTGACCCACCTTCTTATCTCACTAAATTATTTTTGTTCTGGTTCAGCAATTTGTTTAATAAAAGTAAAGTTCTTCCAGAATGCACATTGTCCAGATCTTTCAGTCATGTTGGGATGAAGGGATGTTTAATTACATTTTGTTACACACATTTTGAAGAGGCGGGTTATATTTCAACAAGAACTTCTTTTCTCACTTTAAGATGGAGATGCTATGGCCTAGAAATTCACTAGCCTTAGCGCCGCTTTTGAGGCGCTAGAGGGACTAGCGCCAGAGTTATGGCCATTTGAAAAATTGAGTGGGGCCCTAAAGCGGCGTTGCACCGGTAGCGCTGCGCCGGCACCGATGACGTCATCGGTGTGCGCAGCGTCCCGGTTGCCGTGGTAACCCGCCCGAACTCCAAAATTGAGTTGCGGCCGCCTCGCCCGTGGCAGCCGCAAGCAACGTTCTGTAAAAGGTGCCTTGCTGAAGTTAGCGCCGGCGCATTAAGGTCGCGCGGCGGCCGGCCGCTTCCCCGGCGGCCGCCTGCCCGCACCTCCCTCCCCGGACTCCTCCAAGACCCCCCCGCGGCACAGATGCGTGTGGGCCGCGAGCCCGGCACTTCTCCGAGGTGCCGGGCTCATTTTTATTCAGCCGTCAACGGCCAGCGGTCGGGTGCAGGCAGCTCCTCCTTAACGGAAGGAGGAGGCCTGCACTTCCCCAGCCTGCCGCACCGCATCGGGCGCCGCAGCGCCGGAACAGCGCCGCAATGGGGCAGGTAGCGCCCATTGGGAGGCGCTGAAACCTTCCAGTAGCGCCGGCAGCCGTTTGGGCGCGGCGCTACTGAATTTTTGGCGCGCGCAGGGGGACTTAGCGCCGGCACTAACTTCCGGCGCTAAAGCCCTGGCTGCGCCAAAACCCAATTTCTAGGCCTATATATTTTAAAATGTGTAATGGTGCACATTGTAGTTGGTCTTTCAACATGGATGGGCAAGTCAGAAAATGTATGTAATTTATTGAAAGGGTTGTGGAGACACACCAGTTCCATATTAAAAGATGATTTACCTATGGATGATAAGTTCCTAAGATTTTGTACTGAAGGTAGTACTCACTGACTCCACTGTGCCTACAACTAAAGATACTTTATTGTTACATATATGTTGAAAACACAATGCAAGAGAAACCAGTACACCAATGCAGTGACAAAATATAAAACAGCTTGGTAAACTAATACAGTAGATGGGAGATAGCTAGGAGGCTGTAGCACAAACGAACTATTCAGATGATGAAGTCATAAACACAAAGTGAAGCTTGGTTGGTTTCGGAACCTCAGGACCCTGACATTGTGATCCACAGTTGAATTGCTCCAGAAGTTTTTACTTTAGGACTGCAGTGCAGAATTTTGATACTGTATGAGGACCAAAATAAATGTTGCTTGCAAAGCATCTTTGCATATAATTGGAATGACTGTGTTGCACTACTAGTGACTAGCTATTCTTTGCACAAAAGAAAATGTCTTGTGACCATTGTGAAACTTTGCTTACTGATTTTGTTTTTTAGATTCCTGCTAAATTCAGATGACAGTTAATTTTCTGTTACAATAGGTTCATGGAATAATATAAACCTGATGATTCAGATTCTTGTGACGTTTCCTGCCTTATGCGTAAACAGCAAAGATAGTTGGGTTATCAGCCTTAGCTCAGTGGTATTACTCTTGCTTCCGAGCAAGCCCCACTCCAGGGTTTGAGCATGTAACCCAGACTGACGCTCCAGTGCAGTACTGAAGAAGTGCTACACTATCAGAGGTGCTGTCTTTCAAATGAGACGTTAAACCGAGGCCCCATTTGCCCTTCAGGTGGACATAAAAGATCCCATGTCACTGTTCGAAGAGGAACAATGGAGATCTCCGGTGTCCTGGCCAATATTTATCGCTGAGCCAACATCAGTAAAAAAAAAAAAAAATTATTTGGTCATTTACCACATTGCTGGTTGTGATATCTTGCTCGATGCAAATAGGCGGCACTGCACTCCTACATTAGGTGAACATAGTGAATAGACTCAAATACTTCATTAGCTGTGAAGTGCTTTGCGATGTCCTGAAGTGAAAGGCGCTATCTAAATGCAAGTTTTTTCAGCTTTTTTACATAATAGGTTCTTGGAAAATCATTTGCACTTTGCCATTGTTAAGCAAATCAATTTTAATTAAATGCAATAGCCAGGAATAGTGAGACTGATCAGAACTGAATCTGCTAGGCTGTGACAGCAGATAAAACTGCTTCTGGAATACCAAGATTTTGAATTCTTTTGACTTCTGACTTCCCAGGGCAGGCTATAGAAATCTAACCTTGAATCGTGTCTCGGAAATGCCCAGTGCTATCCAGGCAGTGGGTATTTACGTGAAACTCTTAAAAGGGAGAAACAGCTGAAGTGGCATGACCAAGTGTACAGATTTGAGTACTTCGCAGTCACCTGAGAAGTGTTAATGAAAAGACTATTATATATTATTTTCTTTTGTTTTCAATAAAATAAGTTTTCAGTGACACTTTTATTGAATTGAATAAGTCACAACTAAATGTTGGCAGAAAATACTATTTGTCAGATTAATCATTCTCTGTGGGACTGCGCCAGCTGTATTTCCTACAAAGAAATTTTGAGCACTAGTATGTAGGCTTTTTAAAATTAATTCTCAGGCTATCCGCATCCCTAGTTGCCCTGAGAACATTTGATGCAGCTGAGTGGCTTGCTAGACCACTTCAGAAGGCAGTTAAGAGGCAACCAATTTGGTGTGGGACTGGAGTCACAAATAGGCCAGACTGGGTAAGGATGGGAGGTTTCTTTCCCTAAAGGACATTAGTGAGCCAGCTGAGTTTTACAATAATTCTACAGCTGAGTGGTCACTCTCACTGATACTAGCTTTTCGCTTACAGATTTGAACTCCTGTTCCCTGGATTACTAGTCCAATAACAATCACTATGCTGCCATACCCGATGTGTAAAGGTTAAAAAAGCCTCATGACTAAAAGTAATATCTATATTATATAATAAAAGGATCCGTCTGTCCGCTATACACTCAAAAGTTATAGAGCGTACCTACACATATGTTAAATCAAAAGAAAGCTTATGACTAGGAGGGTGTCCTAGGCATATTTACTTTTTGGTCAGACAAAATTTGTTCGGACAGTATACAAAAAACGTTCAAAAATCCGCTCATTAGCGGTTGGCCAATCATACGGGGGAAATCTGCTCATTAGCATTGAGTGACGTGTAGGTTGACCAATCCTACGGGGGGGCGTTTCATGGCGTGTGTGGGCGGGGCCTAATCTTTCAAACTGCCGTTAATTCGGCCATCTTTACCTCTGCTTTTAGTTTTATTCACATTTTAACAGCTTCATTTTTCCCACTTTGTGTGTGTGTGGAGGGGATTTTTTTGTTGCTTGGCTCCGTTTGTGGCCGCGGGCCAGGGACTCGGGCTTTCCCCCCCTCGGCCCGGTCCCGGGGCTCGGCTCTGTTTGCGGCCGGGGACTCGGGCTTCCCCCCCCCCCCCCCCCTCGGCCTGGTCCCGGGGCTCGGCTCTGTTTGCGGCCGGGGACTCGGGCTTTCCCCCCCTCGGCTAGGCCGCAGGCAAGCCACTGCGACGGTCCAGAGCGGGAGCTGCCGCGCACAGCCTTCCCCGCGGTGTCAACCGCGCGGCCCGAGAGCCCAACCGAAAGCGAGCAGGGCTCCGGGTCACCAAGGCCCCACACCCCCCTTCCCCACCCCCTCCACCACCCCCCCTTTCCCCATCCCCCTTTTCCCCCCACCCTCCCTTCCCCCCCTTCCCCCCACACACCACCTTTCCCCCCCAACACCCCTTCCCCCCACCCCTTTCTCTCTCTCCTTCCCCCTCTCTCTCTCTCTCTCTCCTTCCCTCTGTCTCTCTCTCTCCTTCCCTCTCTGTCTCTCTCTCCTTCCCTCTCTCTCTCTTTACCTCTCTCTCTCAATTCAATTCAATTCAAATCGCTTTATTGGCATGACAAGTTACATCTTATGTTGCCAAAGCATCGGAAAACATTCATGTTTGTTCACAAAAATACAGATCTATCCATACAGTGTATAAACAGATATATCCCTGAGTGTATAAATATACTTTCATATAATTTATATATACTCTTCTTATATTTAGTGGTTGTCCCTCTGTTTATGGCAAGCTGTAACATAGTGTGCCGCTAGTGTTACGCAATTTCTCTCTCCCCCTAGTAGGTATGGGAGTTTTTGGTCGTCATTCAAATTTCTGAATTCCGGGCATATTTTTGTGAATTTTGGGTAGAAATTCTCCCTTATGCCCTGATATTTTCTACAAGCTGTGAGGAAGTGCATCTCTGTCTCCACCACTCCCTGACTGCAGTGAGAGCATATCCTGTCCTCTCTTGGTAGACGGGTCTGCCTGTGTCTACCTTTTTCGATCGCCAGGTTATGTTCACTAAGTCTGTACATTGTCAAAGTTTTTCTCAGTTTGCTATCCTTTACCATGGTCAGGTAATCAGCCATGTTGTATTGTCTGTTTAGGGCCAAGTAGCAATTGAGTTTGCTTTGGGTTTTTGTTGTTTCTGCCCAATATGACAGATATTTTTCCTTTTGCTTAGCGACGATTGTGTTGGGTCGAATTCTTTGTGTTACGCTGTCACTGTCCTGGGGCTGGTTATTGTTAGTAGTGTTAGTAGTTACTTCACTGAGTCCCAGGACTAGTTGACTGAGGGTATTCTTCTTTATGGTCCTCTCTTGGCATTTCAGGGCTTCGTAATGATAGCATTGGGGGTTGCTCATTTCTAGGTGTTTCCAAAATTTGGTGGCTCTTTTTGGGATAGTGATTATTAATGGATATTGGCCTAGTTCTGCCCTGCATGCATTGTTTACAGTTTTCCTTTGAGTCCGGAGGATACTTTTACAGAATTCTGCATGTAGGATCTCAATTGGGTGTTTGTCCCATTTTGCAAATTCTTGTTGTGTTAGCGGTCCCCACACCTCACTGCCATAGAGTGCAATTGGTTCAATTACTGATTTGAAAATTTTGAGCCAAATGCTAACTGGGATTTCTATTTGGATTGATTTTTTAATGACATAGAAAGCCCTTCTTGCTTTCTCTTTCAGTTCATTCACAGCCAGTTTGAAATTTCCCATAGAACTGATTTTTAAGCCCAAGTATGTGTAGTTAGTGGTTTGTTCAATTTTGGTTGTTCCTAATGTGAAATTTATTTTGGGTCCCTGGCAAAGGGGAAACGAGAGTATTCGTCTATAACGTTGAGGAAGTAGACATTACGATCAGCTGATGGGAGAGGACCTTTGAAATCAAGGCTTAGGCGCTCGAATGGCCGAGTTGCCTTGATGAGGTGAGCTTGTTCGGGCCTGTAGAAGCGGGGTTTGCATTCCGCACAAATGCGGCAGGCTCTGGTCATCGTTTGGACCTCCTCAATGGAGTAGGGTAAGTTGCGAGACTTGATGAAGTGATTCAATCGGGTGATTCCTGGGTGGCAGAGTGCGTCGTGGAGACGTTGGAGCTTGTCAGTACTAAGGCTGGCACATACCCCTCGAGATAGAGCATCGGGTGGCTCGTTGAGTTCTCCTGGCCTGTACGTAATATCGTAGTCCCTCCTTCCCTCTCTGTCTCTCTCTCCTTCCCCCTCTCTCTGTCTCTCTCTCCTTCCCTCTCTCTCTCCTTCCCTCTCTCTTTCCCTCTCTCTCTCTCTCTCTCTCTCCTTCCCTCTCTCTCTCCTTCCCTCTCTCTCTCTCTCCTTCGCTCTCTTGTCTCTCTCTCTCTCTCTCTCTCTTCCCCCCGTCTCTCTCTTCTCCCCAGTCTCTTTCTCTCTCTTCCCCCAGTCTCTCTCTCTCTCTCTCTCTCTCTCCCCCCCCCCCCAGTCTCTCTCTCTCTCGCTCCCCCGTCTCTCTCTCTTCCCCCCAGTCTCCCACATAGACAGACAAACTCATTTATATATAGATAAAAATTGTTTTTACTTTTTTCATAACAATATGCCCTCAAAAAACCCTCGGCACCGCCGGGCACTCCAGCTAGTTTATAATAATGCCAGTTAACATTCCGGTTGTAATATTCCAGAAATGTGCATGTGATGGTGGGGAGGAGGAGTAGGTAGTAATCATGGTCAGATCCTGATTCCAATTGATTAAATTAGAAAACTGTAGTACCAATTTTCTGCTACTAAGAGGGCTCTAGAGGGTTAATTGTTCATAGAAAACTTCTATTGGTAGAAATCCACAAGTTGAGCCCTAAAAATTTGACTTTTAAGTGACTGAGGGCCGATGGGTTTTGACAGTGTCGGGTTTTGGACCAGTATATTCACAAATCTCATTTCCTCCTGCTAAGTGTGTTTTGAATATATTAAATGAGTGGTTTACATAACTATGGAACCACATTTAGGGTTAACAATTCCCCTGGTCTGAATTTCGAAGCATTTACCATCGTGGTACAGGAAACTTTCGTAAATGTCCGGAAAGCTCTGTCTACCGGCAAAATTCAGGAGCCGTTTCCTATAAGTTTTTTTTACTTCTCGTTGCTTTTTTTTTCCTGTCGTGGCTCCCAAGCATCTAGCTGAAGCTGTTGCTTAGCTACAGAGACGCTTTTAAGCTGCGGCCGACTGTTTTGAAGCAACAAGGTTTGTTTCATACGGAGCTGAGAAGCTCCGTATGTTTTAACATTAGCGCTGGTTTATACGGCAGTTTTGATGGGACGGCACCAACTCGGTCCCATCAGTGCCGGATACCAGAAAATTTCCTGTATCAATAAAATGGAGAGAGGCTTTGGTGAGAATGGGATCACCTATCAGATTGTGATCTTTTTCTTGGATCTTGTCCAAAAATGGAGCCTCCCAGATAAAGGAGCAGTTTTGGAGTGTTTGGGCTTTCTGAGAGTTATTGGAGGAAAATGTTATCACTCTTTGTGAATTGTCTAGTGCCAGAGAGGAAACCAAATTGCTGGAGGTAGCTTTAGCAATGGAGGAGATGTAAGACTAAAAATCATAAGGACATAGTGAAGCCGAGAATAGCAGTAGATTTTGTGAGCTTGCACCTACTCGCTCTCTCGCTTTTTCTCTTTTTCTTCTCATTCTTCCTCTTGGTCTCCTTGGAGTGTGGGTGTGTGTTTGTGTGTCTGTGTGTGTTTGTGTGTGTGTGTGTCGTTGTGTGTGTGTTTGTGTGTCTGTGTGTGTGTCGGTGTGTGTGTGTGGTGTGTGTTGTGTGCGGTGTGTGTGTGTGTTGTGTGTCGTTGTGTCGTGTGTCTGTGTCGTTTGTGTGTGTGGGGTGTGTGTGTGTGTGTGTGTGTTGTGTGCGGTGCGTGTGTAGTGTGTGTGCTGTGTGTGTTTGTGTGTGTGTGGTGTGTGTGTGTGTCGTGGTGTGTTTGTGTGTGTGTTGTGTGTGTGTGTGCCGTGTGTGTGTGTGCCGTGTGCGTGCGGTGTGTGTGTTGTGTGTGCGGGTGGTGTGTGTGTGTGTGTGTTTGTGGGTGTGTGTGCTGTGTGTGTGTGTTGTGTGTGTGTGTGCGGTGTGTTGTGTGTGTGGGTGGGTGTGTGCTGTGTGTGTGTGTGTGTTTGTGGGTGTGTGTGCTGTGTGTGTGTGTTGTGTGTGTGTGTGCGGTGTGTTGTGTGTGTGGGTGGGTGTGTGCTGTGTGTGTGTGGTGGGGGTGTGTGCGGTGTGTGTGTGCGGCGTGTGTGTGTGCGGCGTGTGTGTGTGTGTTTTGTATGTGGGTGTGTGTTGTGTGTGTGTGTGGGTGTGTGTTTGTGCTGTTGTGTGTGTGTGTGTTTTGTGTGTGTGTGCGGTGTGTGTGTGTTTTGTATGTGTGGGTGTGTGTGCGCGGTGTGTGTGTTGTGTGTGCGGGGTGTGTGGTGCGTGTGGTGTGTGGTGTGTGCGTGTGGTGTGTGCGCGGGGTGTGTGCGGTGTGTGTGTGTGGTTGGTGTGTGTGTGTGCGGGGTGTGGTGTGTGTGTGCGGGGTGTGTGTGTGCGGGGTGTGTGTGTGCGGGGTGTGTGTGCGGGGTGTGTGTGCGGGGGGTGCGCGCGGGGTGCGCGCGCGGGGTGTGTGTGTGTGTGTGTGCGGTGCGTGTGTGTGTGTGTGGGTGTGTGTGTGCAGTGTGTGTTGTGTGCGGTGTGTGTGTGTTTGTGTCTCTCTTTCCTCCCACTCAACAAATGGGTAAACTATAATTGATTGTGAATGAGGTGTACTCTGCTTCTGAGAGTGCATCAATCACTTTATGCTTTTGATATCTATATGCTTTTGATATCTATCTGTCTATCTTTGGTATACATGAAAATGTCACACTCGACTCTGCTTGACAGTACACTGATTGACTGACAGTTATCGTGCTGGTTTAAGGCAGTGTCCATCTGAGCATTGATCAGCGAAGCTTTAATCCTACGAAAGAAAAAATAAATCTGATTTTATTAAATCCAGAACTAGCATGTCCTTGTGAGCTATTCCTTTCAAGTATTTTCCACACACATGGCACATTCTCAATGCTGTAATGTTATCACTGTTTATGAATTGTAATACTATTGCTTCTCTTGAGTGCCGGGCTCTTTTGCTGGCACTCCGATCCCTGGTGGCCCAGCTGGGCCCCGGGTTGCGCTGCGCAAGGCCCCTCCCCTTTAAGAAGGGGAGGAAGGCCTGCACTACCGCAGTGCGACGTGCCACAGAGCGTGGCGCTGCGGGACATAGTGCCGCGATATTCCCTCGCAGCACTCCAAGAGGGAGGAGGGGCACTTCCAGTAGCGCCCCGCTTCCCTATTGGGGCGTCATCGATGAATTTCGGCCGTGGGGGCACTAATTTATTCGGGGCTCTAAAAGTAGCACCCGGGCGAAGTTAGCGCCCCAAAGGGGGCGCGACTCAATTTTTCCCCCAAAGACTGGGTTCAGAGGTGGTGTAAACGGTTACAGCAGAACCATTACCAGCACTTGCTGGTCAAGAAAATGGTAGCGTTGGTTCTGATTTGAAGTTGTTGAACTCAGTGTTGAGAAGGCTGTAAAAAGTGCCTAATCGAAAGATGAGATACTGTTCTTGGAGCTTGCGTCGAGCTTCATTGGAACAGTGTAGGAGGCTGAGGTCACAGTAGGATGGAGAACTAAAGTAGCAAGTGACCGGAATCTCAGGGTTATGCTTACGGACTGAATGGAGGTGTTCAGCAAAGCGGTTACCCAATCTGCGTTTGGTCTCCCCATTGTGGAGGAGACTGCATCGTGAGTTGCGGATACAGTAAACTAAGTTGCAAGTAAATCGCTATTTCACCTGGTACGAATGTTTGGGCCCCTGGACAGTGGGAAAGGAGGAGGTAAAAGGGCAGGTGTTGCATCTCCTGCGCTTGTCTGGGAAGGGGAGCGGGTGTTGGGAGTGATGGAAGAGTGGACCAGGGTGTCGCAGAGGGAACGGTCACTTCGGAATGCTGATTCTCTAGAAACTGTAGTACGCTTTTTGCCCAAATCATCAGAAAATCTTCCTCGGAAGCCTAATTCTTGTTGCATGGAAAATACATTAATCTTGTATATTCAGCCCTTCAGCAGAAACCAAGAACTGTAACACATTGACTAATTTTTGAACAATGTTGCTGGTGCTGCAATCTATGTTGTCAAAATAGCCTGCTCCATTGACACTCGAGGATGGGAGTTGGGTACACCAATTGCAAAGCACGCATCCGTGATTTTTTGCTTATAAAATGTAGTAAACAAGGGATATATTTGTAAAAGAGAAAAAGGAGTCCAAATAAAACCAAGGGAATGATCTTGAGAAGGAAATAGGGTTGCAAAGGGGTGGAAAGTTTCCGGTAAATTTCCGGAAATTTTCCACGGGATGTTTAGCTTGGGAATTTCGCCCAAAAAAGCACATGCTAGCATAATATTGTTTTTTTTTGTATTTCTTTCTTTTTTTTCCACAGGTCCTCTCTTAAAATTACTAACAGAGATGGAATCTTAATTATTAAGGAATTTCTTAATCAATATATGTTTATCTTCTTACTTGGCTTGTTTTAATAATTACAAGTTTTGTGTGTGACTGTGAACAAATGTGTCCTGATTGGTTGGATGAGTGGATGAGCGATTAGCTCCCTCTATTTGTAATATTTGCATATCGAATTGTGATTGGCCTGCAGGCATCTGTAAGACTGCTATAGTTTTTTTAAGATCCAGGTTAGGGGCCCTGAGGGAAGTCATTTTGTTTTCTGCTGATGTTGTGATGATGCAGTAAGTAAATCAGACTTTATACCAAATAAACCAGTTACTTGTTGAACTCTGTTGTCCTTCAATTTAAAATATACAAAATAATACACTATTGGTGACGTAGCGTCGTGTGTGTACAGGCCATGCTTCCATCACATGGAGCATCAGCAAAAATGTACTCACCCTGTTGCAATCGTGCTGATCGACCGCAGTTCGACACAGAGATGAATGCCCTTTATTTCTTTGCATAGAACAATGCCACGTTTACCGTCGGATGTGTGGAAGCATTTTACCCCAGGCATTAAAGATGGAAAGACTGTGTACATGTGCAAACACTGTAGAAAGCCATATGTAAAGAATGCCACAAAGATGCAGCAGCATTTATCCAAATACAACAACTTCACTCAAAGCTCACAGCAGTCAGCCCAGAGTTCCTCTGCTTCCATTCAAGAAGATGATGGTTCTCATTCAGCATCAGGCTCCTTATCATCAGCAACTTCTGGCCCACTTGGAAGGTTCTTTGATACAATGGATAACCATAGCCAGAAGAATGCAGATGAGTGCCTTGCTCGAGCTGTATATGCAACAGGCTCACCCCTCATGCTCACAGCCAATGTGTACTGGAAGAGATTTTTCAATGTTATTCGCCCTGCATACTGTCCTCCCACTAGACATGCTTTGTCTACTTATTTGCTGGAGGCTGAGTATAACTGAGTCCAAGGAAAGCTCAAAGAAACGATAGCGATGGCAGACTGTGTTGCAGTTATCTCAGATGGGTGGTCAAATGTACGAGGGGAGCGCATCATAAACTACATCGTCTCCACTCCTCTCCCAGTGTTCTTCAAGAGCACAGACACGAAGGACAACAGACACACAGGCACATACGTTGCTGATGAGCTGAAAGCGGTCATCAACGATCTTGGATCACAAAAGGTCTTTGCAGTAGTTACTGACAATGCTGCGAATATGAAGGCTGCTTGGGCTCAAGTGGAGGAGGCCTACCCTCATATTACGTCTATTGGGTGCGCAGTTCATGGGCTTAACCTGCTCCTCAAGGACATCATGGGTTTGAGAACCATGGAAGCACTGTACAAGAGAGCCAAGCAAGTTGTTAAGTATGTCAGGGGAAAACAGGTAGTTGCAGCAACCTACAACTCCAAGCAAATGACAAAGAACAAGAACACCACACTGAAGCTGCCCAACAACACTAGATGGGGTGGTGTTGTCATAATGTACAACAGCCTTCTGGAGGGTAAGGAGTCGCTGCAAGAAATGGCAATATCCCAGTCTGGGGATATGGAAACCACCATCAAGAAAATACTGCTGGATGATGTGTTTTGGGAGAGAGTGGTTAGCAGCCTTAAACTACTCTCACCAGTAGCATCTGCAATTGCTCAGATTGAAGGAGATGACGCTGTCTTGTCAGATGTTCTCAGGCTTTTTACTGATTTAAAAGAACAAATCAGCATTGCCCTACCCACATCCCTGCTGCTCAAAGCAGAGGAGAAGGCAATTGTTCAATTCATACAGACGCGTCAAGAATTTTGTGTCAAGCCGATTCATGCTGCAGCATACATGCTGGACCCAAAGCATGTTGGGAGACCAATACTTTCTGGAGAACAGATCAACAGCGCTTACAGTGTGATTTCTACCCTCTCACACCATCTCAATCTGGATGTGGGCAAAGTTCTGGGAAGTCTGGCAAAGTTCTCTACCAAGCAAGGTCTTTGGAATGGGGATGGGATATGGGAATCATGCAAGCATATCAGTGCACATACCTGGTGGAAGGGACTTTCTGCATCTGAGGCCCTGTCACCTATTGCATCGGTGATACTCCAAACCCCACCTTCATCAGCGGCCTCTGAACGAAACTGGTCACTTTTTGGGAATACGCATACAAAGGTGCGCAACAGGCTGACTAACAAGAGAGTGGAGAAACTGGTGGCTATCCGGGCGAACCTACAACTTATTGAGCCAGCTACAGAAGTGTCCACCACACAGCTAGACACTGACACAGAGGAGGAAATGGACATGTCAGAGTCAGAGAATCAGGAGGAGCAGTGAGGAGTAGAAGACTCATGAGTAGAAGACTCAAAGGGACAAAATAAGGACAAATTACAGGCTAAATAAGCTGACGCTCTTTTTATTTTATTTTAGATGGGTCTTTTTTGTGGGGGTTCAATAAAGTTCAAAATTATAACCTAAATAAAGTTTTGAAAGCCTGTTTTTATTTGTATGGAACAGTATGTCTATTTTGACGACAAAGATAATATAAGGGTCAGAGACAAAAACCATCAGTGTGCAAAAAAACTCAAAATTCCCGAAAATTCCCATGGAAAGTTTCCCCTTTTAAAAATTCCAAGAATTTTGCAACCCTAGAAGGAAATCTGGTTTACAGAGCCACACAGAAACTGATGCATTAATAATGGCTTTCAATGGTGGCACATGTTCTTTTTCTGCAAATACTGGTCCTTGATCGAGAACGTGCAAAAAATACATTTTGACCCTCTTCATACATGAGTCATTATAAAAATGTAAGTAATTCATAAATGTTATAAAATGGCATTCAGTAGCTGGGACCCCTTTGAGCATCTTCTAGCTGCACGCCCAGAGTCGAATTGTTTTTTTTTAAAAACAGAAACATATTTGCAAGGATCTCCTGATGATTCAGTCGGTGAATAGACTGAAGTCTTGCATATAAGGAAGTTCCAAGCTGTGTTCCCTGGCCTGTGCTGTGTTTGCTGCTTTAAACTGGGATTGCAGTAGGGGCAATAACAATGGCCTTGGAGTGTCCAAGGTAGACAGGAAACTTCAGCCAGCTCCTGGATAGCTAAGGTATAGTTTCCATGCAGACCAGAGGTGAGAAGAATACATTCAGCTCCTTTTGCTTGGGCAAATTCATACTACAGCCCCTAAATGCCTTAGGCCAGAGTCTCAACGACCTATTTCCTGCATGTTAGTAACAATCACCAGATAGATGGGGGGAGACTTTAATGTTGAAAGTTCCCCCTTGTAGCAGCTGTTGCTTCTGTCTGCAGTGAAGCTTTGCAAAGCAGAAGTAAAAGCCACAATTCACTGTTGGCAAGCTTTAGAAAGGGCACCTGCATACTGTGCCGATGATGACATTTATTTTTAGCTGCTGTATTTTGCTGTCACTAAATTTATTTAATTTTTTCTGTTGCATATGGATGAATAAAGAACCATGAGGTACTTTTATAGAATGACGTGTGGAGATGTGCTGTTTTTCATGTTACTTGGCAGCTGCTGTTTTACATTAAAAAGGCTGTCGCCATAATAATTTTTTCTTTTTAAATTTTCTATTGTAAAGTTGTGCACCAAGGACAAAATTACTTGAACACTTATCAGATGCAGTGAACCCTCTCTTTCTCCAACCACTTTTAACATCCAATTATCCAGCTTCTTGAGCTCTTTTATGTTAAGTCATAACATTATTAAAAATTTGCTGCAGCCTACAGTTCGAGAGTTGATTATGATTCACAGTTATTGAGGGAATGAAGCAGAAATCTGTATTATGATACGATTGATTGCATGTTGGCCCTCCAGAGTTCCTATTGATCCATTTGCAAACTAGTGTGTGACTAGATCAAAATGTAATACTATTCTCTACAGCCTTTCATTTAATTTAGCATTGACTAACAAGAGCTATTACACAAATCTTTGAATATATATTAATGGTTGCATCCAAAAGACGATGAAGCAACATCTGGGCATTTACACATTGCAATGCCAACCCACTTTCATAGAATCATGGAATGTTATAGCACAGAAACAGGTCATTTTGACCTATCAAATCTATCAGTGTGTTTTTGTCTACATGAGCCACCTCGTCTACTCCCAATGTCCTGCTTGCTCTCCACTTCCTTTAATATTCCTCTTTGTTGAGAATCTATCTCATTTTCTTTTAAAAGATAACACTCCTGTGAAACTCCTTGGGATGTTCTGCTATGTTAAAGGTGCTATAGAAATGCAAGTTGGTACAATTAAATTGTTTCTAACCTCCCTTTTTAATTCTTTCTTTCATTCTTTGTGTGCTGCAAGATGGTTTTCCCCAAGACCTTAAATGAGTTGGGCTAATTGCAATTACTGATTAGGAAGCCCATTTGACCCATTTTCCTCATTTTTCCATTAAGTCCCTAAAGACCTCTATTATAGCAGCTAATTACCTTGAGTGATGCCAGAGTTTTTGCCTTAACTACCTTACTGTGAAAACCATTCCCAGTATTGATTACTCTTTGCATTAAAAATGCTTTCTAACATCAAAAATTCAAGTCACCATAGGCTTTATAGTTATTATTCTGCTAATGCACAAATATGAGGTGTTGTCTTTTGAATAAGACGTTAAACCAAGACCACCTCTGCCTGTTTAGTTGGGTGTAAAAGAACAGGGAGCTCTCTGGTGTCTTGGCCAAAGTACTTCACCCCACCAACCCCACCAAATCGACAGATTATCTGGTCATTCATTTGCTGTTGAGACCTTGCAGTGTGCATATTGGCTTCCGTGTTTGCTAACATTACAACTGTGACTGCACATCAAAAGTTATCTATTGCTTTCAAAACATTTTGGGATGTCCTGAGGATGTGAAAGACTATAGAGATGTCTGTTTGTCCTTCTTTCTTATCTTAATTTTTTCACTACAGGTGAACTTTTTTTTGATCATTAACATGTTGAAGCAATGTCGGCAGTATACCACGACTACTTCTAGTTATAAACCTGGTTAATAAGTAATTCGAGAACTTTGGTTAGACCACACTTGGAGCACTGTGAACAGTAATGGTCTCCAGATTAAAAAAGAGCCACTGAAGAAGGTGTAAAAAAGATTTGCTAGAATGATACCAGAACTGAGAGGTTATACCCGTCAGGATAGATTGAACAGGCTGGAGCTCTTTTCTCTGGAACAGAGAAGAGGGTGACCTGATCGAGGTCTTTAAGATTATGAAAGGGTTTGTGGGTACACGTAGAGAAGATGTTTCCACTGGCGGGAGGGACCAGAACAAGGGGCCATAAATAGAAGGTAGTCACTAATAAATCCAGTAAGGAATTCGGGACTAACTTCTTTACCCAGAGAGTGGTTACAATGTGGAACTCACTACCACAGGGAGTAGTTGCGGTGACTAGCATAGATGTATTTAAGTGGAAGTTCGATAAACACAAGGGAGAAAGGAATAGAAGGATATATTGATGTTAGATGAAGAAGGATGGGAGGATGCTCGTATGGAGCACAAACACCAGCATGGACCGGTTGGGCCGAATGTATTTACATCACAGAAACAGACCAATGTAATTTACCAGGACAGCAATGCCCTTTAAACCTCTGTTGTAAACTTTGGATTACTCTGCTCTGCAATTAGTGCATACTCTTAGCCAACATATATTTAGATTATTTTCCATGGTGTTATCATAGATAACTTTTTGGATTCAGTTATGTCAGTCGATCCTTTAGCAGCTTAAGTAGCCCACTTGATTGGCACCCCCTCTACCACCGGCATACCATGGCTGCAGTATGTACTATCTACAAGATGCACTGCAGCAACTCGCCAAGGCTTCTTCAGCAGCACCTCCCAAACCCGTGACCTCTTCCACCTAGAAGGACAAGGGCAGCAGACGCATGGGAACACCACCACCTCCAAGTTCCCCTCCAAGTCGCACACCATCCTGACTTAGAAGTATATCACCGAGCCTTCATCGTTGCTGGGTCAAAATCCTGGAACTCCCTCCCTAACTGCACTGTGGGAGCACCTTCACCACACGGACTGCAGCGGTTCAAGAAGGCGGCTCACCACCACCTTCTCGAGGGCAATTAGGGATGGGCAATAAATGCTGGCCTTGCCAGCAATGCCCACTTCCAATAAAAATGAGTTTTTAAAAAAGCTTGAAAACCTTGCTTTTACAGGAGTTGACTCACACTGCCCTACGTCTACTTGTAAAATAGCATAACCCAGGGATATATCAGTAGCATCCCTTTGTGATCTGGATCAGAATCTCATGTCTCTTGCACGTGTATTTCTTTAATCTGTGCAAAGGTGGACTGAGTTACCTCTAGATGAGGCATGGCTTGGTTTGAATCATTAAGCTGTTTTATTCCACAGTAAAATGAATGTACAGAGCAATAGTTATCAGCTTTGTTTAGTTTAATCAATACTAATTATCTCCACATAATATCATGAAAACAATACTATGCCACCCCATTTCAGTGGATCATCTTGTCTGACTTAAACAACTAACTCCTATGCATTCCAACTTTTTGAGGCTGTCTTTCCGGGTTCCTTCTGCCTCAGCAACTTCTCTGTTGTAAAAACAAGAGTGCCTTTTAGGTGTCTGTAACTCTGTTTTATTCCTGACTGTTCAGTCGAATGAGAGCAAAATGCTTCCAACAGAATGAGTATGAAGTATTTATCAAGTTACCAAATGGCTTATTAATTGCAGTCTACGAGGAAGCAACATCAATGCTAGCTTATTAACAACTTTACTACTACTGTCTTAGATTTGCTTTTAAACTTTCAGGAATACACTATGCTTTTGAAACAGCTATTCCATCAAGCATGTCCCATGCTTTCATGGTGCACCGTATGCACATCATGACCCACTGTCCATCACACCCCACCCCACCCCACCGTCCATCACACCCCACCCCACCCCACCCCAACAGCCAGTCAAGAAATCTTCTGGGAGAAGCAAAACTTATTTTTTTTATCAAAATCCTTTCTTCGAAAAAATGGTTAAGAGTGACACGTGAGCTTTTGCAGTGTCCACTGTTGTTTCAGCACTTTCCAATGTACTGTATCTGCATTTGTGCTTATTGTAACAAGATTATTACATTCAAGTTTGCTTTTTCTAAAATCTAGTATCGTGTACCAGAGTTTTAATCAGCAGTTTTGATACATGGGAAACTTACTGAAAGACACAGTAGATCTAAAAAAAATACAGCAGTCCTGGCCATATGGTTAGTTTCACACTTCACCTCACAAAATTAGATTGAGCACTTTAGTGGGGGAACTGAAGATTCTTCTAATACTGAGACATTACAATAAACTTTCAGGTGGAGATTTATTATATTTTAAAATGGTTAATTAATTTTTGCTGAATAAAATGAATGGTTTAAAAACCTTGAATTTTTTTAAAATCGATAATTAGTAGATTTCCTATGGCGTTGCTCACAGGCATTCCAGGACTTCGAATGAACGGATGATCAGATATGACTATTTCAAACAGAAGGCGATGAACATTTGGAATGTACTGGCCAGCGAGATGATTGGGGCTGGTGACATTAAGGACAATGTTCTAAAATATGATACTGTTCTTTACTAATGGTATCATTTCAAAAAGCCCTAGTATCATTTTGATGCACTGTATATTTAAACTAGTCTGTTGAATTCTTCCATTCCATTTGCTCCCTTCCTTCCCTGAAGTTGTGGACTTGTACTTGGATAGGATTCCATGAGCAGTAGAAACCTTCTGATACCTTGCTTAAGCATCCAATGTTAACGTGTGATGGTGTGTGTTGGAAGGGTGTTTAAACTTTGGGGCATCACCGCCAAGCCTGATCCTGTCCATCCGGGCACTTTCCAGCAGGGTTCACTGGAGACGTAGGCACCTTAACTAGGTTCCTGAGGGCTTTTGTGCTACCTCTGCTTTTGCCCTGGTTGACATCAGTTAACTCAGCACAGACTGGGAGTGAACATGGAACTTTCCATGTTGGTATGGCTCAGTACTACATTGGGCAGGGCCTATATCAACCAAGCCATGGGCTGTATTTGTTAAAAATATTATCATGAACAGCAGTCCAGTGTAAACTAAAACATCATGCATTGCAGCACTATAGGACTTAAATAATTTCTATTAACATGTTTATAAAATAGATAGGTTTACCTGCCTTTAATTATAGTTCTGTCGTCCTAGTAACATAGGCTCCATTTAATATTTCAGTAAAGATACTGTAGATTTTTTTATGAACTGTTACTGCTTTTCTTCCTTTTTTATCCCTTGTGTCTTACTGTCAACAGTTTTTATTTGATTTATACTCCTCACCCATACTCTTAGCATAGTTGAACCATTCTAGTAGCATTATACAGCATGTTCCTTGAAATTAGGCAGCATTGTTTACAATCTACTACCATTGCAACTAGCAACAAATTGCATTACATCCAGTGAATACAGATTCATTTTACATGACTAAATTATTTATATGCTTTTGTACATGTAAAAGTACAGAAATTTCTAGCTGCTACTGGGTTAATATTAAGACACATCTTCTGACTAAACAGGTACATTATTTTGCGGAACACCTCCGTTCAGTCCGTAAGGGTGACCCCGAGCTTCCGGTCGCCTGTCATTTTAATTCAATGCTCCATTCCCACTCGGACCTCACCGTCCTTGGCCTCTTGTATTGTTCCACGGAAGCTCAACGTAAACTCGAGGAACAGCACCTCATCTTTCGATTAGGCACTCTGCAGCCTTCCGGACTCAATATCAAGTTCAACAATTTCAGATCATAACCTCAGCCCCTATTTCATTTTTTCTTGTAATTTTTCCACTCCTTTCCCCCCCCCCCCCCTTTCCTTTTGTTTCCCCTCTCACACCTGGCAGCTATCCCTTGCCCTGCCAGTACACTTTACACCCAATCTCAGCCTATTACCATCTCGTCTAGCTTCTAATACCTTTAATTGTCTCTTTTTTACTTCTTTTGTTTCTTTTATTCTTTTGTCCGATCGCAGCCCTGCCTCCGATCTATCTTTTCTTTCCAGTTTTGAAGAAGGGTTCGACCCGAAACGTCAACTCAAATTTCTGTCCACGGATGTTGCCTGACCTGCTGAGTTTTTCCAGCATTTTCTGTTGTTATTTCGGATTTCCAACATCCGCAGTATTTTGCTTTCGTACATTATTTTAATCCTCCGCTCCCCTGCTCACTTGCTCCCATGTCCTAAGCATCTTTTGTGGTGGTTCCACTGTTCTGAAGAGCGTATCAGGATTAGGCTATTGCAGTGATTGGAGAGATGTGACTTCATATCCAGGGAGAGACGAGATCACTGTTAGAAGCTTGGAGACCAACGTTTGCTTCCAGGTCTCTCTGGGAGGTGAGATGAAAAAAAGAGAGCGAGACAAAAAGAAAGAGAGACACAGGAAAAATTTCCTCTGTACACTACATGTAACAAAATCATAAACCTGCGCTACACGATGTGCCTACGAGGATAGATCTATTTGCACTCCTGGGATGTTACTTTATGCGTCAAGAATGCCTACTTGGGGCTGGATGGGAAATTGTGCATTGCCCACCGACTCCCATGCCTGCAGTCCTGACGGGTGCTCCAGATTCTCGAAAGTCAATGCTAGGAATTATAACCTATAAAATCTACTCTACAGTGCACAGAGCAAAAAATGGTGTGAATGGCTTAGAGAATGCGAGACATGCACAGAGAACAAGAACAAGAGGAAGAACGAGAGAGATATGGAAAGAAAGAGACGTAGAACAAGAATAGGAGAGGAAAGGAAAGTCATGCATAGTAAGTGAGAGAAAATGTCAGAGACAAACTGATAGAGAGAAAGTGTGAGACGTATACAAACAGAGGGAGCTAGAAGACAGAATTAGAAAGTAGGAGACCAGCAGAGAGACAGTTATAGGAAGAGAAGGATGCCATTCTTTGTATTCAAAGCATTGATAATGTCTAAATGATCTGTTTCTGCTAGCATCTTTGGCCGTTAAGATATTTTATGATAGCCGGTACAATGCAGATAGAGCAATCCACACCAGTGGTTTCAATGCAGAGACTGGTTTTAAAGTGGTCACGCTTCTTGTTTTGTCTTCACAAAGGAGAACACAATAACCTCCCAGAGATGTCGGGGAACATAGGGTCTAATGAGAGGGAGGAATTGGATGAAATCAGTATTTGTAGGGAAATGGTGTTAGGGAAATTGACGGGATTGAAGGCCGATAAATCCCCAGGGCCTGATAATCTACAGCCTAGGGTACTTAAGGAAGTGGCCCTAGAAATAGTAGATGCATTGCTGATCATCTTCCAACATTCTATAGACCCTGGAACAGTCATGGATTGGAGGGTATCTAATGTAACCCCACTATTTAAAAAAGGTGGTAGAGAGAAAACGAGGAATTACAGCCTGACATCGGTAATGGGGAAAATGCTAGACTCCATTATAAAAGATGTAATAGCAGAGCACTTGGAAAACAGCGACAGGATCGGACAAAGTCAACATGGATTTACAAAAGGTAAATCCTGCTTGACTAATCTACTGGAATTTTTTGAGGATGTGACTGGTAGAATAGATAAGGGAGAACCAGTGGATGTGGTGTATTTGGACTTTCAGAAGGCTTTCGATAAGGTCCCGCATAAGAGGTTAGCGTGCAAAGTTAAAGCACATGGAATTGGGGGTAAGGTACTGACTTGGATAGAGAACTGGTTGGCAGACAGGAAGCAAAGAGTTGGAATAAATGGTGCTAACTGACATCATTTTCAGGCTTGGGATTTTACAGTCAGCGACGAACAATGGCGCTAGCCGTTCATTACACTTACACTTGCCCACAGACGTTCTATGGGCTTTTGCACTGGAACTTGCTGTGATTAGAAAGCCATTTTGGTGCAGCACCCTCTATCGGGGATCTAGCACCTGTGTGAACAGGGCGAGTAACTGTGTATCTCCTTAACCAATCAAATTGAGGAATGATTACTGAGCAGCACAGGCCGCAAATTTAATTCTAGAGGCGGGTCAACTGGTTTCCGCGATCCGGTCTCGCCCCCAGCTGCCTCCGCTCTGCAGATGTGATTTTCCCTTGATTGGCCTTGGTAAGCCCGCCCTCCGGCCAATTGACAGGAAGCGAGTCTGATGACATCATTTGATGGTGACACCTGCCGGTTTCCTTAAAGGGACCATGCACAATTTTATTTTGACAGTTGATCATTCAGTGTTTGACAGCATTGAGGTGCTGCAAACACTGACGATCACTGCACAAAGGTGAACACTTGCCCCCAGGCTCTCCAATGACTCTCTCCATATGCTTATGGAGGGAATCACAGCGTGCAGGGAGGTTCTCTTCCCTTCCAAGGGCGGAAGAGACCTCCACAGGACACCAACTTACCTTGCACCTCCACCCAACCCCCTCTATCTACTTTATCATGAGCCACCCCTCATACTCTCACTCGCCCTCATCCTACTGCAAGCATACCAACTAACAACCCACAAGGGTAGGCACTTGAGAGGTTTAGCCAATGTCCATGTGAAGGTTCTGGTAATGTGTTGTCATACAGTGTAATTAGGATCGGGAGCTTGCCGCGCGTGCAAGCCCCCGATGTGCACTCACCCTGCGCGCCGACATCTGAAGCCCGGGCCTGCTTGCATTTCCTGTCACAGGCCCGGTTCAGCTGTCGGCGCGCTGTGCTTACCTGATCCAGCGGCGTAGTTAGTGCGATGTGCCGGCTGGGATCAGGTGAGCACTGTGCAGCCAATCAGGGGAGGGGAAACTCATTCATCAGTTTGACAGTAAGAGCTGTCAAACTCATGAAAAGTATGGGCTGCCAAAACACTATTTTAACTTAAATAAAATTTTAAAAAACATCCCACTGATTATATTAACTATAAATAAGTTTTTAAAAATGTTTTAAACAATTAATCAATTTTTTGTAAAAAAATAAATTTTTTAAAAATAGGGTCTAAAACTAAACTTACCTTACTGTAAATTCTTTAAAAATTACATACCTGTGGAAAAACAATTTCTACATTGTACTAAAAGCCCACTTACCTGTAAAACTAAGTACTTACGTCTGGTTTTTCCATGCGTAAAAACCGGAGGCTTTTACACTCGGGCAACTCTGGGGGGGGAAAAAAGGAATTTCACTGCGCACACGCTGCCTGTGCAGTCGCGCGCGTACTGCCTCTTAACCCCTTGGGTCAGAGGACAGGAAATGCTGGTTTTCAGCGCATGCGCTGTGCATGCTGAAAACCGGCAATTCCTCCAGGCACACGCGTGAGTACCCCGTCCGTACTCACGCGTTGTGCCCGGAATTACTGGGCCAATATCTTTTTCCAAAAATGCCTCTTATTGGACAGATCTGAATGCACATTGAGAAGTGTCTTACTGAGTTCCAGTGATTGTTCAGTCATAACCCCACCCCTGCTATCGTGATGTGTGAGCATAGAATGGCTTGGAATAATTACTAGTATCAGTAATGGTAACCATGAAACTATCGGATTGTGGTAAAAACCCATCTGGTTCACTAATGTCCTTTAGGGAAGGAAATCTGCCGTCCTCACCTGGTCTGGCCTATATGTGACTCCAGACCCACAGCAATGTGCTTGACTTTTAATTGCCCTCTGAAATGGCCTAGCAAGCCACTCAGTTGTAACAAACCGCTACGAAACAAAATTATCTAAATGAAACCGGACGAACCACCCGGTAACGGCACACCCAGCCCAGACAACCCTGCAAAGTCCTCCTCACCAACATCTGGGGACTTGTGCCAAAATTTGGAGAGCTGTCCCTCAGACTAGTCAAGCAACAGCCTGACATAGTCATACTCACAGAATCATACCTCTCAGCCAATGTCCCAGACTCCTCCATCACCATCCCTGGGTATGTCCTGTCCCACCGGCAAGACAGACCCACCAGGGGTGGCGGCACAGTGGTATACAGTTGGGAAGTAGTGGCCCTGGGAGTCCTCAACATTGATTCCGGATCCCATGAAGTCTCATGGCTTCAGGTCAAGCATGGGCAGGGGAACCTCCTGCTGATTACCAGCTACCGCCCTCCCTCAGCTGATGAATCAGTATTCCTCCATGTTGAACACCACTTGGAAGAAGCACTGAGAATAGCAAGAGCGCAGAATGTACTTTGGGTGGGGGACTTCAGTGTCCATCACCAAGAGTGGCTCGGTAGCACCACTACTGACCGAGCTGGCCGAGTCCTGAAGGACATAGCTGCCAGTCTGGGCCTGCGACAGGTGGTGAGAGAACCAGCACGAGGGAAAAACCTACTTGACCTTGACCTCACCAATCTACCTGTCGCAGATGCATCTGCCCATGACAGTATTGGTAGCAGTGACCACCCCACAGTCATTGTAGAGACGAAGTCCCGTCTTCACACTGAGGATACTCTCCATCGTGTTGTGTGACACTACCACCGTGCTAAATGGGATAGATTCAGAACAGATCTAGCAGCTTAAAACTGGGCATCCATGAGGCGCTGTGGGCCATCAGCAGCAGCAGAATTGTATTCCAGCACAATCTGTAATCTCATGGCCCGGCACATCCCTCACTCTACCATTACCATCAAATCAGGGGACCAACCATGGTTCAATAAGGAGTGTAGAAGAGCATGACAGGAGCAGCACCAGACGTACCTAAAAATGAGGTGCCAACCTGCGGAAGCTGCAACACAGGATTACATGCATGCTAAAAAGCAGAAGCAGCATGCTATAGACAGGGCTAAGCGATCCCACAATCAACGGATCAGATCAAGACTCTGCAGTCCTGCCACAACCAGTTGTGAATGGTGGTCGACTATTAAACAACTAACGGGAGGAGAAGACTCCATGAATATCCCCATCCTCAATGATGGTGGAGCCCAACCATCTTCAGCCAGAAGTGCCGAGTGGATGATCCATATCGGCCTCCTCCTGAGGTCCCCACCAGCACAGAAGCCAGTCTTCAGCCAATTCGATTCACTCCACGTGATAACAAGAAATGACTGAACGCACTGGATGCAGCAAAGGCTATGGGCCCTGACAACATCCCGGCTATCGTGCTGAAGACTTGTGCTCCAGAACTAGCTGCGCCTCTAGCCAAGCTGTTCCAGTACAGCTACAACATTGGCATCTATCCGACAATGTGGAAAACTGCCCAGGTATGTCCTGTCCACAAAACGCAGGACAAATCCAATCCGGCCAATTACCACCCCATCAGTCTACTCTCAATCATCAGCAAAGAGGCAAAGAGATGGAAGGTGTCATCGACAGTGCTATCAAGTGGCACTTACCAATAACCTGCTCACTGATGCTCAGTTTGGATTCCGCCAAGATCACTCGACTGCCGACCTCATTACAGCCTTGGTCCAAACATGGACAAAGGAGCTGAATTCCAAAGGTGAGGTGAGAGTGACTGCCCTTGACATCAAGGCAGCATTTGACCGAGTGTGGCATGAAGGAGCCCTAGTAAAACTGAAGTCAATGGGAATCGGGGTAAAACTCTCCACTGGCTGGAGTCATACCTAGCACAAAGGAAGATGGTTGTGGTGGTTGAAGGTCAATCATTACAGCCCCAGGACATCGCTGGAGGAGTTCCTCAGGGCAGTGTCCTAGGCCCAACCATCTTCAGCTGCTTCATCAATGACCTTCCCTCCAACATAAGGTCAGAAATGGGGATGTTCGCTGATGACTGCACAGTGCTCAGTGCCATTCAGAACTCCTCAGATAATGAAGCAGACCATGCCCGCATGCAACAAGGCTTGGATGACGTTCAGGCTTGGGCTGATAAATGGCAGGTAACATTCGCGCCACAGAAGTGCCAGGCAATCACTATCTCCAACAAGCGATAGACTAAACACCTCCCCTTGACATTCGATGGCATTACCATCGCCGAATCCCCCACCATCAACATCCTGGGGGTCACCATTGACCAGAAACTTAACTGGACCAGCCACAAATAATATGGCAATAAGAACAGGTCAGAGGCTAGGTATTCTGCGGCAAGTGTCTCACCTCCTGACTCGCCAAAGCCTTTCTACCATCTACAAGGCACAAGTAAGGAGTGTGATGGAATACTCTCCACTTGCCTGGATGAGTGCAGCTCCAACAACACTCAGGAAGCTCGACACCATCCAGGACAAAGCAGCCCGCTTGATTGGCACCCCATCTACCACCTTAAACATTCCCTCCCTCCACCACCGGCGTACCGTGGCTGCAGTGTGTACCATCTACAAGATGCACTGCAGCAACTCGCCAAGGCTTCTTCGGCAGCACCTCTCAAACCCGCGACCTCTTCCACCTAGAAGGCCCAGAGCAGCAGACACATGGGAACACCACCATCTCCACGTTCCCCTACAAGTCACACATCATCCTGACTTAGAAGCATATCGTCGTTCCTTCATCGTCACCGGGTCAAAATCCTGGAACTCCCTACCTAACAGCACTGTGGGAGTACCTTCACCACACGGACTGCAGCAGTTCAATAAGGCGGCTCACCACCACCTTCTCGAGGGCAATTAGCGATGGACAATAAATGCTGGCCTTGCCAGCGACGCCCACATCCCATAAAAATGAATTTAAAAATGCATTAAAGGGATGCTTCACGGTGCTGGTGCGGGATGGTGTCAACCTGGCGCATCATGTGGCAGCCAGGGTTTACAGCGTCAAGTGAAGAAAATCTGGCCATGGTGATGCCATTGCTGACCTCCCGGCCAGCAATTTTGTCACTGGCTGATGCCCTGTGTCCAGTGCAGCATCAGGTGATGGCAGAGAAGGTTGGTGATGTTGGTGTTGGGGCTGATCGTGGAAGGATTCTGATTGTTTCATTGGCTCCGATGTTGCTGCAATAGATGGCAGCTGCAGGTGAGATGACTGAAGCGACCTGAGAGGGGTTCTCCCAATGAGGTGGCACTGGACATACAGTTGGATTTAAAAACTTGTAAGCTAAAGAAATCTCTATATGTGTTAAAAATGCAGTAACCAACATTTTCTTTGCTCTGAAACTCACCATCTGCAACATGGCATCCTTGACACAACTTCTGCAGCTGTCATCTTTACACAAACATCAGAGGAGACTCACAACAGGCCAGGTTGAGCTTGGCGTGTTCCCCAAACAGTGGGTAACCAGTGGGGGAGAAGATAAAATTACAGGTAAGCCTCAAAATCCTCTTAAATTGGCTCTTAACAAGCCATTTAAGTACCAGAATTGCCTCCCTTGCCGCTTGGTGTCTGGTCAGTTCTGCGCTGACAGACCCGACACCTGGGAGGCTTACGTGGAGGCGGGTTGACAGCGGGTTTCCTGCCCGCTATCAATCTTTGCAATTTTGACAGCGGACCCGCCCCCTCAGCACGATTAAATTCGCGGCCTAGCCAGGAGGTATAGTTAAGAATATTTAATTCAATGCCAAATCATGTACAAAAAGCAAAATAAAAAGAAAGATGGGATTAAGAGGGAGATAAAAGAGACAGAAAAAGTTTTTAAAAATTAATTTGAAATCTTCAACAAAAGTTGAAGGAATGAGACTCCACACTTGTAAAAATTAATTTTCAGTGCTAGAGAGGTCGCTTGGCAGTAATTAAGACTTATCACACTGTTAAACTTATTTACACTGGAATGGACAAGCCCTAACTTTTTCTGGCGAGTTTAGTGTGTATCTATCACGTAAGTACAGCAACTTCATGTCGTTCCATGTGTTTCTATGCCGAGTCTCTCGGCGAGGTACCGGTATAGTGAAGCTTCTGGAGGAGTAGGGCAGCTCGGAGACCAACTTCCTGATTTCCACATTTAACTGCACAGGTGCGGTCGGCAGAAGTTGCTGTCCAATTTACTCTTTAATAACGATGACGCTGATAACCTCACCATTATTTTTATGGTAAAATCCTGGCCATTGTATTTAGCTGTCACATATTAGCAGATCTGGAGGAGGACATGAAAATTTGACCTGATATGGGGCAAATGGAGGATAGAGAAATGGCACACAACAAAGTGGCTTAGCCAAGAGACATCTGCATATGTGAAGGCACCCATGGGCTGAGGCAGTCCTGTCATAAGCAACATTGGAGGAGAGAATGTTGCTCTTACCTTTGTACTTGTATAGTTTGAAGCCCATCAGTAATAATGTTCAATGTACAATAGTAGCATTTTAAGAAAAGAGGTCTTGCTCTACAGAGAAGGCACAGAAAGGCTTCTGAGCTATGGTTATTAATCGCTGGGCTTTTCATCATTGCCAAAAAAACTTACAGTTGCATTGATTTTTTTTCAATGCCAGTTTTGTGATGTACTGAGAATGTAACACCTGGTTCTACAACACATTTGAGGCAGATGGAGGCCAGCTGCTGGCTGGCAGATGTTATAAGATAATACACCAAACTGGCTTTTCACTGGGGATTTGCTGTTTGCTTTATGTGGACGGACACAGTAGTTGTAGATTCATGGTTGAGGGGGGTAGGAGATCAATCATCCCCTGTTAAATAATTATTGCACTAGAAAAGCTAATTGTCTGTGTGTGGAATTCTCTTCAAAATTAAATTGGCTCCAAGATGAAAGATGTTGCATTTGGCACCAAGTTGATCGCCCGCAGTAAACATGGAAACCTATCGCCCGCAGTAAACATGGAAACCTAATACTTGAGCCAGTCAAGTCCACAGTACTTCCAGGATGCTACTGATGATTGACCAGCCATCCTGGTTTATTGATGGAGCCAAGAGATCACCAGAGACTAAGATTCTTCCCACTTGGCTCCAGCCATTGTAAGCCAATACCCTGATGCAAACAGAGATCCTAGCTGGATAAGAATCAGGAACTTTACCAATGGAGTGTGCTGGTAAAGTGCATACATGTCAATCTACAGAACTCATAAAAGCTGATCAGCAGCTTCAAAAGAGCTGACACAGTCCCCAAAAGATGATAACTAAAAAAAAAACACACACAACTAAACAATAGACCCTTTAAAAGGCCTACGATCAAAGTCATTGCTTCAAAGCAGCTGAATAAGTTTAATTTCTTTAAATTACATTAGATTTTAGGGGGTAAAAATTGGGGGGGAGGGGGGCGCTACCTTCGCCTTAGCGCCCGGAAAAGTTAGCGCCCCCGCGGCCGATTTTCCCAGGGAGGAGGAGGGGCGCCGCGAGCCAATATCGCAGCGCTATGTGCCGCAGCGCCACGGTACTGCAGACCTTCCTCCTCTTAACGCTGTGCCAGGCCCCTCCCCTTTACTAACAGTTAGCGCCGCCGCTAACCTCCCGCTGAATTTCAGCTAACCCAGGTGGTAGTTGATTTGCGCCCTGTTAGGGAGCAAACGGGAGGCACAAATCAACCAAATTTAGCCCCCTAGGATTTTTATTAGTATTTTGGGATTACATTTCACAAATCAGTTTGTTTTTCTGTGAAAACTGAAACCCTGCCCTCACACATGATGTACAAAAAGTAGTTACAATGGGATAAGGACAGCCAAACCCATCAATTGTATCATACAGAAAAAAATTGAAATACACAGAATGCAATTTTTGCAGTGGTGAATTTAGAAGTCTTTGAAGGAGGGAGTGAACTCTGATGGTGCAGAAACAGATGGATGGCAACTATGATGAAATAATTGCGGGGATCGTGTTCTTAGTGATTTTCCGCAGAGGTTCTCCCGCTCAGCCGCCACAACTTCAGCAGAGAAGCTGTGGAGATCCCAGAAAAACAGTGGACGAGCTGGTGACCTTCCCCATGGAAATTCTCCGCCATATTCTCAAAATCTTATCTGAGATTACCAAGCACCACCATTTACCCTCAGGAGGACGATTGGAAGTGGTTGTGTCACTTCTTCAGCTGGCCTCCATTAACCCTACTTCCCCTTGACGCACATCAACACAGGGTATGTTTTAATGTAAGGTGGTGTACCTTGATATACATTAACTAGTGAGTAATGCAACCTGGAAATAGTGCGAAACTTTAGGTCTGGCCAATTTCTTTCAGCAGTTTCTATTTTGTAGGCATGGATAAATGTATATAAGAACATAAGAAATAGGAGCAGGAGTAGGCCAATCGGCCCCTCGAGCCTGCTCCGCCATTCAATAAGATCATGGCTGATCTGATCCTAACCGCCAATCTACTATCACAGAACCATCTCCTGAATCTAACAGAATTAGACACACGAAATAGGAGCAGGATCAGGCTACACGGCCCCTGGGCCCGCTCCGCTACCCACAGGGCCATGACCGATCCGAACCTAGACTCATGTCCAAATTCCTGCCCGCTCCCCATAATCCTTTATTCCCTTTACTTCTAGGAAACTGTCTATTTCTGTTTTAAATTTATGTAATGATGTAGCTTCTACAGCTTTTTGAGGCAGCATATTCCATGGACCTACCACCCTCTGAGTGAAGTAGTTCCTCCTCATCTCAGTTTTGAAAGAGCAGCCCCTTATTCTAAGACTATGCCCCCTAGTTCTAGTTTCACCCATCATCGGGAACATCCTCCCCGCATCCACCCGATCCAACCCCTTCACAATCTTATATGTTTCAATAAGATCGCCTCTCATCCTTCTGAACTCCAATGAGTAGAGTCCCAATCTACTCAACCTCTCCTCATATGTCCATCCCCTCATCCCCAGGATTAACCGAGTGAACCTTCTTTGTACTGACTCGAGAGCAAGTATGTCTTTTCTTAAGTATGGACACCAAAACTGTATGCAGTATTCCAGGTGCGGTCTCACCAATACCTTGTACAACTGAAGCAATACCTCCCTATTTTTATATTCTATCCCCCTAGCAATGAAAGCCAACATTCCATTGGCCGCCTTAATCACTTGCTGCACCTGCATACTAACCTTTTGAGTTTCGTGCACCAGGACCCCCAGATCCCTTTGTACTTCAGTACTTTCCAGTTTCTTGCCATTAAGATAATAACTTGCTCTATGATTTTTTCCTGCCAAAGTGCATAACCTCCCACTTTCCAGCATTGTATTCCATCTGCCAAATCTCTGCCCACTTACTTAGCCTGTCGATGTCCCCTTGCAGGTTTTTTATGTCCTCCTCACTCACTACTTTCCCTCCCATCTTAGTATCATCTGCAAACTTTGATATGTTACACTCGGTCCCCTCCTCCAAATCGTTAATATAGATTGTAAAGAGTTGGGGACCCAGCACTGACCCCTGCGGAACACCACTAGTTACTGATTGCCAGTCTGAGAATGAACCATTTATCCCAACTCTCTGCCTTCTGTTAGATAGCCAATCCTCTATCCATGCCAGAATATTACCCCCAATCCTGTGATTTTTTTATCTTAAGCAATAATCTTTTGTGTGGCACCTTGTCAAATGCCTTTTGGAAGTCTAAATACACTACGTCCACTGGTTCCCCTTTATCCACCCTATATGTTACTTCCTCAAAGAACTCCAGCAAATTTGTCAAACATGACTTCCCCTTCATAAAACCATGCTGACTTTGTCCTATTAAATTATGATTATCCAAATGTCCTGTTACTGTCTCCTTAATAATGGACTCCAATATTTTACCTACCACAGATGTTAGGATGTTATCGGCAGTTTTATCGGGAATTTGCTTTGTAGGCATTGGGAAAGTAGTCAGATTACTTGAAGAGAAAGCCAAAGCAATCAGTGAATATTGTAGAGAGTGGAAAAGCGCAAATACTACAAAATGAGCAAAGAAACGTGCTTATTAGATAAAGACTGGAGGACATTGATGGTAGGTGTTGGTGAACAGATCCCAATGATTGATAACTCGTGTTTCCTGTGTTAAATTATTAATTGGATCTTATTAAGAAACAAGATGCACTCACCAAACTGCGGGGAAGCTGTATTTTACAGCTGAACATTAGTCAGACTACTTCCTCTTTCGTTCAACAATTTCTTTGCAGCCTAGATCAACAGTTGAGTTCTTCTCTCCCAGACAATTGAAGGACTCAACCTAAGCATATTGCAGCCACTGTTTGCTGAACCATTGGGCAGCACAGGTAAGTTACAGTAAGTTATGGGGAAATTTCAGCCAGTGCCAACTCAATGAGTTTCATAGTTCCTGCGTGAACGGCGACTGGAAAAACTGAGCGGCCGCATCAAGAGTGGATGGTCGGCAGCCATGAGGGTGCATGGTTTCAGCCAGTTAAATTTCAGCAACATACCTACATGCCCCTAAGCTTTAGCTTTCGTCAACCTGGATCCAGTTTCTCCATAGGTGCGGTGTGTCTCTAATGGGAGTGTGTATAGATTCCATATCGGGCAAGTGGAATTTCCACTTGTGTGGATTTCTCTCGTTTGGTTTGGAGACTCTCAAGCAAGGTGATAGGTTTCAGCACGTCTCCAACGTTCACTGACCATTTAAAAACAATTGTGTATTTAATAACATTAAATAAATAAAGTGTGTTGTAATCATTGTTTAGGAACAGAGTCATTTTACTGTTCTGGATTTTTTTATTAAGTTGGAAAAAAGATCAGTGACATCTTTCATTTCGAATCTTTTGGGCAGCATTATTTTCAAGTAGTTCAGTTGCTTTAATTCTGTCCCTATTAGTATTATTCCTATAATAAAGAGAATAAAAACTGAGAGACAATAAAGATATGTATTTTGGTCTTTCGGCCTCTTTTATGCTGAATAAGTCTGCCAATTCTTTAGAATCTGTCTGACTAATAATATGGAATTTACAGCTGAACATTAGTCAGACTACTTCCTCTTTCGTTCAACAATTTCTTTGCAGCCTAGATCAACAGTTGAGTTCTTCTCTCCCAGACAATTGAAGGACTCAACCTAAGCATATTGCAGCCACTGTTTGCTGAACCATTGGGCAGCACAGGTAAGTTACAGTAAGTTATGGGGAAATTTCAGCCAGTGCCAACTCAATGAGTTTCATAGTTCCTGCGTGAACGGCGACTGGAAAAACTGAGCGGCCGCATCAAGAGTGGATGGTCGGCAGCCATGAGGGTGCATGGTTTCAGCCAGTTAAATTTCAGCAACATACCTACATGCCCCTAAGCTTTAGCTTTCGTCAACCTGGATCCAGTTTCTCCATAGGTGCGGTGTGTCTCTAATGGGAGTGTGTATAGATTCCATATCGGGCAAGTGGAATTTCCACTTGTGTGGATTTCTCTCGTTTGGTTTGGAGACTCTCAAGCAAGGTGATAGGTTTCAGCACGTCTCCAACGTTCACTGACCATTTAAAAACAATTGTGTATTTAATAACATTAAATAAATAAAGTGTGTTGTAATCATTGTTTAGGAACAGAGTCATTTTACTGTTCTGGATTTTTTTATTAAGTTGGAAAAAAGATCAGTGACATCTTTCATTTCGAATCTTTTGGGCAGCATTATTTTCAAGTAGTTCAGTTGCTTTAATTCTGTCCCTATTAGTATTATTCCTATAATAAAGAGAATAAAAACTGAGAGACAATAAAGATATGTATTTTGGTCTTTCGGCCTCTTTTATGCTGAATAAGTCTGCCAATTCTTTAGAATCTGTCTGACTAATAATATGGAAAAATTCCGCAGAACTGGAGCAACGGGCACAGAATTACGCAGGTGCGTGGTTAAATATGCGCAGTTGTTTGAAAGTTGTGGTTCATGACTTCGTTTACTGGCCGCTAGTTCTTGCCTTTTCACTTGGGTAGGTCATGTCTGTACAGACCAGCAAATGAGAAACTGCATCACTAGTCAGTAGGAGTAAGTAGAGCACCAGTCTGTCAGCAACTTGAAAAGATGGCTGTTTCCAGAGTTCCTGGCAAAAAAGCGTGCTCACAAAGTGGATCTCCAGAGGCCCCAGCTCTGCCTCACTAATGTTGCCATGTTTGCTTACAAAATAAAATTATTTTGTATCGGTAGGTTTTCAATTTAAAGCAAACATAGTAAAGGAAACTCTCGTTTAAACGGCACCTAAATATCCGGAATTCTCTATTAACCGGCAAAATTCATGCTCCGAAAACACTTCAATAACCGGAATTGTTGCCAAGTCCGAGTCTCCTGTGGTGGCCGTGTTAGTCAGTGGGGGTAGTTCTCCAAACAGCCACTACTCGGCTTCTTGGCACTGTCAGAAGTCCAAACACCTCAATAACAGGAGTCTGACTCTTTGTTAAAAATAGCCTCGGTAGATAACCCTCTCCGTCATCCGGAATTTTTAATCAACCGGCACCATCCCGGTCCCGTCAGTGCCGGATACCAGAGAGTTTCCTGTGGTACTGAACTTCCTCCATACTCTGGCCTATTTAGAAACTTCAAAAGTTCCAAAATTTGTATTCACAATCATGTCCCTTATGGTTACATCCAACTTCTTGCCTAAAGTGGCATCTAAATTAAATGCATCCCAAGAGATCCTAGTGTTATCCTTGGCCCTGCTCTTTGTACATCTGAAGTGGAACATAAATCTATCATGTTGTTAACTGACTGTCTCTCTTCCTCTTCCCCACCATTTACAAGAAATATGGCTGATGGGCACTCCACTGAAGCTATAGTCACAGCATGAGCTAGTTCAAGCATCTTGATCTGTAAGAAATCACTTGATTCGCAGCAGTCACCTGCACTTAACTGCAAGAAAAGGCTGGTATTCATGATGAACTTTGGGCCAGAATTGCAATGAGATAATGTGGACAAAAATCCAGCCAGTTGGAGATAAAATGATGCTGTTTTTTGAAGTTTTTTTTGTACGTGTGCAATGTTTTTGGCATAGATTGAGACCATAGAAACAGAACAGAATTAGCAATTGGTAAAAGTATCCTTTGTCTTTATGAATGGAAATTAAAGACAAGAATGGTTTGCACAGCCTTAAAAATATCATGTTGCTTTTCGGGGAAAATTCTGGCTCTGAAATTCCATGGAGTTCTCCCAGTCGTTCATATGAGACCGGAGAAATGGCATAAACAGCCACTTTGCCATTTCTCCAGGCACCGATCTCTGCTAATGTTACGGTGGGAGATGGGGAGAACCCCTGTGGCATTTCCAGGCCTCTGTTTTGCTTTTCATAGTCTAGTAAGGTCCTCATAAGGAATCTGTGAACTAGACCTGGTGAAATTTACAGGAAATTTCAAGTGTGCTACAAGAGGTGATCACTGGAATTTGATCAAAGAGCGAGCTGACATTGTCAATGGGCTTTAGAGAATGAAGGTGTATCGATCTGGATTTTTTTAGTGAGCGTGTCAAACTGCACTCAGACCAAGACTCTGATGAAAGCAGTGGAAGGTATCTTTGTACAGTTTCAGCAGCATTCCGCACAGCAGTGTTTGGTTAGACAAGATTAAATTGTGCCAGAATCAATGAGGCTGGCTGCTTCTAGTCGCTAATCCTGTATATAAGTAAATAAAAGTGCAATCCAAGTGGAATTCCAATATGTGATTGCTGAGATCTCAAGCATGCTAAGTTAGTTACAGATGCATTGCAAATCTAATCAAAAGGTTTAAAGCTTAAGGTGGTTTGTGATTGTGTAGCCAGTCTTTGAATTCCTCACTATAGAGATTGACATAAATGCTATATAAAAATTCTTATGCTTTCTTGATTTTTATCTCTGAAGATAAAATGGTAAAATGGATTTTCTGCTTTCAATCCAAAGACTGTCCGCCCCCCGCCCCCATTTTCTGTCTTTGACTCTCGGGTACAGTTCTAGTAAACCAGTACAACAAGATATGCATTCTTCCTGTGTGAGCAGAGAGGGAAGTGTTGGCAGACTATTCAACTGTGGAAGCATCATAGTCACGCTCAATCTTTCCTCCTACCCACCATTCACCCGGGTACTTTCTACCAAGAATCCTGGATGATTTTCCTCTTCTCCCCACACCTCCACCCAACCCCAACCCCAAATACTAAGGGCTAACTCAACTCCCAAGATTCAATCTGGGACCTTCGTGATCTTTATGGCTCTGTGCCTCACAGGCCTGTACATTTGCTAACTTAACTAGCAGGCGTGTTTGTAATCGTTCTTGTGCTTTGTTGTTAACGTGGCTTAAAAGGTCAGTTACATTGTTGACAAAGTAGTAAACTCCTTTTAAATCTGAGTTTGTCTTTTTCTTCTGCTCCGCCAAGGAAACTTTCTACTGCACTTTTAAAAATATTTTAACAACATTTGACTCTGTACAATTTCCTCATTTACTGTATTCCTGTGATAGTAATTAATAAATAGAAATCTGTTTGCGTTCATCTCATTTCTGTTTGTGGGATCTTGCCGTGTATAAGGTAGTTGCCATGTTTGCTTACAAAACAACAGTAATTACACCTCAAAAATAATTCATTGGCTGTAAAGTGCATTGAGATGTCTTGAGGGTGTGAAAGGTGCTATATAAATACAGGTTCTTTATTGCTGAGGTGCTACCTCTTTCATAGCCATTTTTGGTTCTGTACTTGGCATTGACCTTTGTGCAATACTGTTTGCATGAGATATAATAGCAAAATACTGCAGATGCTGGAAATCTGAAATAACAACAAAAATTGCTGGAAATACTCAGCAGGCCAGGCAGCATCCATGGAGAGAGAAACAGAGTTAATGTTTCAGGTTCTGATGAAGGGTCCCAGACCTGTTATTTCTGTTTGCATGAGAGGTCATTTCAATTGTACATAATGACGGTGTTTAAATTAAGCAGACACATAAGAAAAAGGAACACTTTTTCTGACAGATTCTTCTCCAGATTTAGAAGCTCCGGCATGTTTATCAATTATCCTGTGTCATCCCTCGAGGGGGCGGGCAATAGATCTAACCCTCAGCCTGCTTAATTTTGCATTCGGAAGGCTAAAATGTGGAATATGTATAACAGCACTGTGACCAAAATGTCTTGTCTGTTGAATTTTTAGCTTGTATTTTGTATTGCTAGAAGCAGGATGTAAGCGGTTAACCCATCTCCCCCTCCCTAAGGTCGCACAAAATATTTTAGAAAATAGCCATCAACCCAGATCAGGCAAGTTGCCTGATGAGGGCTCCACAAGGTGCAAGTTTCTGGGGCAGCACAATGACTTGCCCAAAGTGTTAATTGTTTTATCGACCCGGGGCCATCATATTCATCACAAGCATCTTTACCATTGTAAAAGGTTGGCTAACCATTCAATATTGATGAATGGCTGTTTGATCTAATGTAATTGAGAGATGCAGTCGTCAATTGCCTTTTTGATTCAATATCGCTGCAGAGGTGATCCCATGCCACCTTGATGGCAACAAGGAATCAGACTCCAGCCTGAGATTGTAGTTTAGACAAACAACTCTGTAATACATTTCAGAAGCGGACAGAGTTATTGATTGGCTTTTAGCCCTTTTTTTGGACAGCTCAGTGGCCATAGGGCTTATAGTCGACATTGCTTTTTGAGTGTTGCAGCCCAACAGCTGTGTGTTTTAAAGTTTTAGGCCTTCTAGCAAGGGAGCATGGCCAGATTGAGGCTACAGCAAGTAAGCTTCTGTTTTAAGTCTATGTTTTGAATCATAGAATGATACAGCACAGAAGGAGACCATTTGGCCCATCGTGCCTGTGCCAGCTCTTTGAAAGAGCTATCCAATTAGTCCTACTCCCCTGCCCTTTCCCAATAGCCCTGTAATAAACATTTTCACTCAAAAATTTATCCAATTCCCCATTGAAAGTTACTGTAGAAACTGCTTCCACCACCCTTTCAGAAGTGAATTCCAGATTGCAACAACTCGCTGTTTTTGTCCTCATGTCGCCTCTGGTTCTTTGGCCAATCGCCGAACATCTGTGTCCTCTGGTTACCGACCCTTCTGCCACTGGAAACAGTTTCTCCTTATTTACTCTTAGGGATGTTCAAGATCATGAACAGTTTTGCTATCAAAAATCTCCTTAACCTTCTCTAATCTAAGGAGAACAACCCCAGTTTCTGCAGTCTCTCCACATAACTGAAGTCCCTCATCCCTAGTACCATTCTAGTAAATCTCTTCTATACCATCTCTATAGCCTTGACATTCTTCCTAAAGTGCGGTGCCCAGAATTGAGCACATTACTCCAGCTGAGGCCTAACCAGTGTTTTATAAAGGTTTAGCATAACTTGCTTGCTTCAATTCTGCCTTCTTGCGCATCCCTGATTTTAATCGCTCCATCATTGGCAACCGTGCCTTCAGCTGCCTAGGCCTTAAGCTCTGGAATTCCCTCCCGAAACCTCTCCACCTCTACTCCTTTAAGACGCTCTTTGACCAAGCTTTTGGTCACCTGTCTTAATATTTCCTTGTGGTAAACCACTGTTGTTAGTATTGTTGTTCACCACTGTTGTTAGTACAGTTGTTCACTGTTAGTACTGTTGTTCACTCTTGCATATTGTTGTACTTGTCTGTGCATGCCTCAGCTGACTCCGCCCCTGGCTCCACCCTCATGGCTGGGTATAAAGGTCGCTGCTCGGCAGCCCCCGGCCCTTTTGGATACCAGGCAACCACAAGAGGCATGCTCCGTTCTTTGGTAATAAAAGCCTGTTTATTACTTTCTCAATTCCCAGTCTTTTGTAGCAATTGATAGTGCATCATTCCTTATGTGGTTCGGTGTCAAATTTTGTTTGATGATGCTCCTGTGAAGCCCCTTGGGACGTTTTACCACATTAATGGCGCTATATAAATGCAAGCTGTTGTTGTTTTGTACTCGATGCCTCTATTAATAAAGCCAAGGACCCCCTGTGCCTGTTTAACAACCTTCTCAACTTGTCCTGCCTCCTTCAAAAATGTGTTTTCTTACATTGCCATATCTCTTTGATCCTATACCCCTTTTAAAATTGGACCATTTAGTTTATATTGCCTCTCCTCATTCTTTCTACCAAAATGTATCACTTCACACTTCTCTGCATTAAATTTCATCTGCCATGTGTCTGCCCATTTCGCCAGTCTGTCTATGTGTTGCTGAAGTTTGTTACTATCCTCCTCATTCTTTAGAGTGAAGGTGAATGGCGTCTTTATTTTACGATTTGAGAAGAGTAGAGAAATATATGTTTCTCTGTTATGCCCTTTACTGTTCATTTACCTCTCTTGATGGCTGGAAGCCTGAGTCTCGGTCTGGTAAGAGTGCATCTTCAGTCTGCTTTTGAAGTGAGGAGAATTATTTGGCGGCACATGATACCTTCCAGTAACTGGCGCACAGAGTAAGGGCGCTCTGATATGATCTCTGGGTCTCACTATTGTTTACTTCGCTATTGGTCAGAAAAGGATACACAGGAATCACAGAGGACTTGAGGTTCGCTGATAGGAGTGGCCAATGATACTGAGCCTGCGAAAATATCCAGCGTACAAACCCAAAAAAACGAAGATCACAGAATGTTTTACAACTCTAAAATGTAACATTGAGGTGATAGTCCAACTTAAAACCTGGGCATTATTTTGAAATTCCATGAGCAAGAACTAATTTGTCCCACACAGCTCACTGATTCAAGTTTTATCTTCAGCACCTTTGTTTCAAAATAGAAAAGTCTCTCTCCACTCGCGTGCCAAGCTCCTTCCAACACCGCCCGCCCACCCACCCACCCTTGATCAACTGTTCGTTTCTCATATTTCCGTCAATTGGAAAATAAAAATGATTTGGTCTTTGTGCAATCCTTGTGATTTGTGGGACCTTGCTCTGTGCAAATTGGTCGCTGCGTTTTCTTTTTTCCCTCTTCAGTGACTGGACAATGTCTCTGCAGGCCAGCAGCAGTGCATATACGTTGCTACCTGTGCAGAGACAAGTCGGAGAGTGTCAGCTGCTCAGCCCATGGTGCAGCCTTGGTTTTTGGCTCTCTCTGCCTCTGGCAGTGCTCGTTGGCTGCTGTAGGCACAGATGGAACAGCTGAAAATCACCACTTTTGTTCTGCACATTGCCTCAGTCAGCACCACTCTTCTAATATAACTGGGGATCAGCATATTTCCTATTGCCAAGCTAAAATGCTACAATAGCTCTGTTTATAGTTTGAAATTCCTAATGCTTACACGTTCAAAGGGGAAAATTAATGTTCATTCAAATAATGGTGGGAAATCAAACTCCTTTTTTTCTCTTTTAGTACCGGGTCTATATCGAGCACTCCCAGGTTAGGGCGCAACATTCCAGGGTGTCAGCATTCTGGTGTCTGAGTCAGAAGATTGAGAGTTCAACTCCTGCTTGAAAATTTAAGCACATAATCTAAGCTGAAGCAGTGCGGCATTGTTGGAGATACTTAGCTCATCTCCCTGTTTCAGTGCTTCTGATCTTATGGTACAATTAAAAAAAAAAGCAGGAACTCTCTTTCAATGTCTTGCATCGAGTCTGCAGCACAGAAACAGGCCATTCAGCCCAACTGGTCTATGCCAGCATTCATGCTCCACACGAGTCTCCTCCAACTCCCTCTTCATCTAACCCCATCAGCATAACTTTCTATTTTGTCCCTTGTGCTTATCTAGATTCCCTTTAAATGCATCTATGCTGTTTGCCTCAACTACTCCTTGTGATAGCACGTTCCACTTACCATTCTTTGGGTAAAGAAGTTTCTTCTGAATTCCTTATTGGATTTATTAGTGACTATCTTATATTTATGGCCCCTAGTTTTTAAATCCCCTACAAGTGGAAACATCTTCCCTATGTCTACTCTATCGAGCCCCTTCATCATTTTGAAGACCTCTATCAGGTCACCACTCAGCCTTCTATTTTCTAGAGAAAAGAGCCCCAGCCTGTTCAGTCTTTTCTGATTGTTCTAACCTCTCAGTTCTGGTATCACCCTTGTAAATCTTTTTGTACCTTCTCCAATGCCTCTATATCCTTTTTATAGTATGGAGACCAGAACTGTTCACAGTACTCAAGTGTGGTCTAACCAAGGTTCGATACAAGTTTAGCATAACTTCTCTGCTTTACAGTTGTATCCCTCTAGAAATAAACCCCAGTGCTTAGTTTGCTTTTTTATGGCTTTATTAACCTGTGTCGCTACGTTTTGTGATTTGTGTACCTGTACCCCTGAATCCCTTTGCTCCTCTACCCCATTTAGACTCTATGGGGTCGATTTTCCTGGAGCCGTCAGGCGGGGTTTCAGGCGTGTGGGGGGGGGGGAAATCCCGAATTTGGGGGTCCCGACACCATCCCGCCCAAAACCCCGCCCCACGCAAGTTTCAGGGGCGGCGGGTACCCGCCCCGCACTGGGACCCGCCGAAACCAGGCGGGAAGGGATCAGTGCCAATTAACTGCCTGTTAACAGGTAGTTAACAAGCACTTTTTAGCCTAATCCCTATTTTGAGGGGTTTCGTGTGGGATTCCCGACGGCTCCAAACCACGCCAGGTTAGAGCAGGTGGGCCGTCGGGTTGGAGGGGTCGCGATTGTTGCGTCCGTGTGTTAATAGAGACACTGAAGACAGGAGTTGGTTTCACAGGTGTTTACTGAACAAAGTCTGGAGGGGAACTTACTGATACAACACAATATACAGGCTTATATAGCCCGAGTGGCCATTACCGGCATTACAGTACACAGGGGGCTCTTAAAGGCACATACACTACAATTCCTCCCCTTTTAGCCAACCAGTACATAATATTTTAAGTAATCATTAATTACATGTTACAAGAAAAATAATCTACACATTGCTGCAGTTAATCAATTATAAGTCAGTCTCTCTGGAGGCTTCCTGACTCGGTCCGGATAACGCCTCGGTGGTGTAGTAGTTTCTGGTGGTGTAGTAGGTTCTTTTGGCAAGGCTGATTCGGCTTGAATGCCAGTGTCGGGTTCATCGGGTTCCAGTATCACCGGATCGGAGGTAGATACTATGGGTATCTCTACTTCATCATTAGGCGTATAGAGTTGTGGTGTAGGTTGTCCCTTTTCGGATGACTCTATGATTTGGTCAGCATGGCGCCTTATTATGCTTTCTCCAATGTCCACGGTATACATCAGCGGTCCTAGTCGTGTGCAGATAGTTCCAGGCTGCCATTTCTCGGTACGGTAGTCCCGGGCCAAAACTTGTTGACCTATCTGGAAGGTTCTAGTTGGCCTTTCATTCATGCCTTGAAATTGCCGGTTCTCCACGTCCCTTCTGATGTTTGGCTTGATCAAATCCAGCCGGCATCTTAGGCTTCTATTGAAGAACATCATGGCGGGAGTTTGGTTTGTAACCATATGTGTTGCATTCCTGTATGCAAACAAGAAGTTATCCACCTTCTGCTTAAGTTTTATGTCTTCATTACCCATGGCTTTTATGGCCTTCTTGAAGGTCTGGACAAACCTTTCAGCCAATTCATTGGTGGCGGGATGGTATGGGGCGGACGTGTAGTGCTTAACCCCATTGTTTTTTAAGAACTTCCTGAATTCTTCGGACACAAATTGCGGTCCATTATCAGAACAGATCTGTTCAGGCAGCACATTCCTGGCAAATATGGTCCTTAATACTGTGATGGTTTTTTCCGTGGTGGTGGAGGACATCTTTATTACCTCCGGCCACTTGGAGTGTGCATCAACCGCGATTAAGAACATTGAGTCCATAAATGGACCAGCAAAGTCGATGTGTACCCTTTGCCAGGGAGATGAGGGCCACTCCCATGGATGTAGAGGGGCTTGTGGTGGAGCGTTTTCGACCTTCTGGCATCCTAGGCAGCTCTTGGTCATTTCTTCGATGTCTCCATCAATACCTGGCCACCATACAAACACCCTGGCTAGGTTCTTCATTTTCACTCCACCCAGATGCCCTTCGTGAAGCTCCTTTAGAACTTTATCCTGGAGTTTGGGTGGAATCACCACTCTGGATCCACACATCAAGGTTCCTCGGCACACTGACAGCTGTTCTCTTCTTTGCGAGAATGCTGGCAACAGTGGTTCGCCATGTGCTGGCCATCCCTTCACTGTTAAATCGTCGACTCAAGAGAGAGTTGGGTCATTTCTAGTTTCCCTTTCAATGGCAGAATTTGTTACTGGTAGACATTCGACTATGGTAGAGTGGAAAATCTCCACTGGGTCTACGGTAGGTGCTTCTTCTACCATTGGCAACGGTAGGCGCGATAAACCGTCAGCATTCCCATGCTGTTTTGATCCTTTGTATTCTATGTTGTATTGGTGTACCCCTAGAAAAAGGGACCACCTCTGTAGCCTTTGCACTGTCATAATGGGAACACCCTTTTTAGGGTTGAATATGGAGATGAGGGGTTGATGGTCAGTCAACAAGGTAAATTTTTGTCCGTGTAGGTAATAGTTGAATTTCTTCACTCCCCATACCAGGCTGAGTGCTTCCCTGTCGATTTGGGCATAGTTACGCTCAGCTGAGTTCAATGAGCGTGACACAAAAGCTATCGGCCGTTCCGAGCCATCAGGGAATTTATGCGATAATACTGCTCCTACGCCGTAAGGGGATGCATCGCACGCCAGTCTGATTGGCAGTGATGGGTTGTAATGAGCCAAAACTTCTTTGGACGTGATTAAGTCTTTGCATTTATGGAAGGCGCGTTTACAGTCTTCGCTCCATTTCCAAATTACTCCTGTTTGTAGCAGTTCATTAAGAGGGTGTAGAAGAGTTGATAAGTTCGGTAAAAATTTATGATAGTAATTTATTAATCCCAGGAACGACCTAAATTGTGAAACATTTTCAGGTGCTGGGGCTTTTATGACCGCTTCAATTTTTTCAGGTGACTTATGCAACCCTTCCTTATTAATTATGTGGCCGCAATATGATATTTGATTCTGGAAAAATTCGCACTTGGGGCGATTTGCTTGTAGGCCCCGTTCTCTCAGCCTAGTGAGCACCTGCTCCAAATTGGCAAGGTGCTCGTTGTCGTTTTCTCCTGTTACAAGGATGTCATCTAGGTAGCATTGAGTCCCCGGAATCCCTTGGAGGACTTGCTCCATAGCTCTTTGCCAGATAGCTGGAGCGGATGCTACTCCGAAAACCAGTCGATTGTACTGGTACAGGCCTTTGTGTGTATTTATCGTGAGATACTTTTTAGAGGCCTCTTCAACCTCCATCTGTAGATATGCCTGTGCCAAGTCAATTTTGGTGAAACGTTTCCCTCCGGATAGTGAGGCGAAAATATCTTCTATCCTCGGAAGAGGATACTGTACCGTGTGAAGGACCGGGTTTACAGTCACCTTGAAGTCTCCACAGATGTGAATTTTTCTCTGTTCTTCAGATTTATCATTATTCAACGTTTTCTTCATGACTGGGACGATGGGTGTTGCCCACTCGCTCCAATCTATTTTGGATAATACGCCTGCCTTTTCCAAATTCTCCAGCTCTGCCTTGACTGCTGGGCGAATTGCGTATGGCACCGGTCTTGCCTTAAAAAACTTGGGAATTGCCGCATCTTCCACTTTTATTGAGGCGGTGATGCCTTTCAAGGTTCCTAGTTTCTCTTGAAACACTTCTTTGGCGTTGGCCAAGATGTCTTTTAATCGTTCAGGTATGACGTCATCATCGTTTTTTTCCTTACTGGTCACCGTCAGTGCCTGAATGGAGTGCCAGTCTAAACATATTTTCCTGATCCATTCACGTCCCAACAGCGGTGGACCACCATCTTGTAGAACGTATAAATACAACTTTTGTATTTCCTTGCCGTTGTATACAACAGGCACCCTTATTTTTCCTTTGGGGTATACTTTCTGCCCCGTATATGTTTTCAAGATAATGGATGTGTCTTTTAAAGGTATATGCGGAAATAGCCGCTCGTAATCCCGTCGATTTATGACGGTCAGAGCTGATCCTGTATCTAGCTCCATTTTAACTGGGGACCCTGCTATCGTGAGGGTAACCCAAAAGGTCTGGTAATCTTCTTTGGCAATTACATTATGTAATTTGAGACAGCTTAGTCTCTTGTTTTCGGAGTCGCTATCGCTCTTCTGGTCTTCGGAGCTACTGTCCGTCATCATTTGTACCTTTCTGTACTTTTCATTATTGATTTTTTTTTTTCCTGTCCGTGGATTTTTTTTGTCCAGATCGGCATACCCGTGCAATGTGTCCAATCTTTCCGCATTGCCTGCAGGCTTTGTCCTTGAACCAGCAGTCCCTCTGGTCATGGGTGGATCTGCCGCAGCGATAACATCTCTCGAAACCCTGTGTCATTTCATGGGTGCTGAAGTCATGTGTCTTTTGTTGTATCTCTGCAGCTCCTCTTGCGGCTGCTTCGTATGATACAGCCATACTGAAAGCCTTGTCCAGTGTTAAATCTTTCTCAGAAAGCAGCCTTTTCTGTGTTCCTTCACTTAGGAGACCGCAGACGAATTTGTCTCGAAGATAATCTGCTAGTCCTGCCCCGAATTGGCAGTGCGTTGATAGCTTTCTTAATTCGGTGAGGTAATCAGCGTTACTTTCATTCTTGTGTTGATTCCTCTTGAAGAATTTAAATCGTTCTGCTATCAGCAGCGGTGTTGGGTTTAAGTGCTCCTGTAGGGTATCAACAATTTCTTTAAAATTCTTGTCCTTTGGTTTGGCTGGAGTGATTAAGTTTCGTAACAGCCCGTATGTCTTTGCGCCCATTAGATTTAGAAGTACTGACGCTTTTTTTTCATTTTCTATTCCATTGCGGTGCAATATACCTCCACTCTTTCCACATATGTGGTCCAATCCTCTATATCGTTATCAAAAGCATCAATATTGCCAGACTTAGGCATCCTGGAAAAAAAATGGCGCTTTCTTTCTTTCTTTTCTGTAGAAAAGATATGGCGCTTCCCGTGCTTCCCCGCCGCTGCTGCCGATGACAACGCTGTTTTCCGCGGGTTTCCCTTTTTATTTATTTATTTACAGGTGGAGACTCGTTCCCGCCGGACTCTCTCTGCTAGGTCTGAACGCCGACCTGCTTGCAGCGCCGGCCGTCTCCCGAGTGCTCCCTCCCCGTCTGTTACTGCTTGCCTCCGCCTTCGCTGCTTGGCCTAGCTGCAGAGCAAGCCGCTGGAGCCCCAGCCCGACGCCCAGGAAGGATTATTGCAGTACCTGCCACCAGCTTGGCTAGCTGGTGAAACCACAGCTTTTTCTTTTTCTTGCTTTTCTTCGACTTTGGACGCCAGAGGAATCGATGTCCTTGAGGTGCTGCCGAATTGCAGGTAAGTCCGTTTCCAATTCGCCGCCACTGTTGTGTCCGTGTGTTAATAGAGACACTGAAGACAGGAGTTGGTTTCACAGGTGTTTACTGAACAAAGTCTGGAGGGGAACTTACTGATACAACACAATATACAGGCTTATATAGCCCGAGTGGCCATTACCGGCATTACAGTACACAGGGTGCTCTTAAAGGCACATACACTACAGCGATGTCGGTGCTCAGGTGAGTGATGGGTGCATGAGTGCAAAGGTAAGTGTGTTTGGTGTGTCTAAAGTGTGTAAAGAACTTTTACTTACCTGTACTTACCTTAACAGCCTTTCTTCCTGTAGCCGTCGGGAGCCCATCACTCAGCCGGCACTTAAAGCTGAACGGTTGCAATCTGTGAAAAGTGACAGCCTTCAGCTTTGAGTGCCGGTAAGAGTTCTAACTGAGTCTGTGCAGAAAGACTCATGTTAGAACTCAGACTGTCAGGCCCCGATTTTCGGCTTGTGTGGGGAATGGTCAGATTTCCCCGAATGTGGGGTTTCTGACACACACAAAAAAGTGTCAGCCAGCTCCACGCAATTTCCCCTCAAGTGGCCAATTAATTCCCAGCATGTGGGAAGCCTTGCTAATTGTCCAATTCGAGTCAGAAATCCCCACAGTATGATGTCATCATTCGTGGTGCTTTCAAAGTGTCCAGCAAGCTTCTCCACCTCTGCAGGCTTCTCAACCACTCTTGCGCAATGGCAGAGGAGCCTGCACCAGCTGCTGCCAGCTGGAGAGGCCGACCTGCCTTCAAATTCGACGAGGCTTCACTGCAGGCATTATTGGATGGGGTTAGGGCCCACAGGGAGGTCCTCTTCCCTAGGTCAGGGAGGAAGAGGCCTCCCACTGAGACCAATGCTGCATGGATGCAGGTGTCAGCACATGCCAACTCGCTGGGAGTCACCAGAAGAACCTTGGCATTACATCTCTATCTCCTTCCTTTTACTCCCCCACAGTACCATCCAGAGCCCCCGTCCTCACTGTGGAGGAGGAAGAGGCTGTGCAGCCAGACTCCTCAGAGGAAGCTCCAACCTCTGAGGGCGCAGTGTCAGCAGAAGTAAGCGCACCCAGCACCAGCGCAGACACTCCCACCTCGGGGGGACCTTCGGGACATAGAGTAGTGTTGTCACCTGGTGTTTCACAGCTCACAAGTGAGCCTCAGCAGATTCTGGAGACAGGGACAGCAGTGGAGAGTCCTCGTCGGAGGGCGCAGGGCTCTGCCAGCTCAGCTCAGCTGCGCTGCATCTCGACCCTCTGCCTCTGGGTCCATCCGCAAGAGAAGAGGTGATGGATCTCCATGCACAGATGCAGGAGTCTCTGGCAGGTTTTGTCTCCAGGGTCGCTGCGAGTGTGGAGCGAATGGAGGAGTCCATAGCGACCATGAGCAGAGCCTTTGTGGAGTCATTGGCGCATGAACGCATCACCGTGGAAAGGTTGGCAACCTCCATGCAGGAGATAACTCGCCAGGGTACGGAAAACATGGTGAGTGCTCATAAGAGAATGACATCTCTTGAGCGTTGGCCATCTGTTGAACAGAGAAACCAGATCTTCATGGAAGTCCTTCTGAGTAGGACTGCCAGTGCAGAAACGGATCCCACTGGCCCACTAAAGCGCAGCAAGGTGCTCTCAAGCCACTTCCCAGCGCTGGCCCCTTCTGGCCTGTGCAGCTTCAGGTGAGTGAGCAGCAGCCTGGTGCTCCTGGTGCTCATCCTGCTGTTCCTGGTTCTGCTGCTGCCGCCTCTGCTGTTGGAGATCCTCTAATGCCAGGAAGGGAAGGTACCAAAGGCCTCCCATGCTTCTGGCAGATGCCTCCGTTGAGGAGGTGCTGAGTTAGAGTGGTGAAAGGGGCTTCCCAGGAGCTCACACTGGAGAAGTGTGTGAGGTTCCAACTTTCTACAGCTGCTCCGAAGGCTTCAAAAAGTTCCCCCAAGCCTTGATCAACAAGGTCCTGCAGCCTGCAAATGCTGCCTATTTAAATCTCTTCAGCCCTCAGCGATCTGCTGCTGCAAGCAAGCAAGCAAGCCAGCTGTTTTCACGCCAGCTCTCAGCGGCAGGGTTCCCCGCAGGCGGGTTTCAGGTGGGGAAAGCCCCAAAGTCGCAACGGCATGGGAAAATCCACTTCAACAAGCAGATAATTGCTTGTTAGTGCTCCGACGACCAGTCCCGCCAGCGGCGGCCGGGACTGAAGCGGGGCGCGCGGAAACGGCAGTCCGAAAGTCGGACGGGGCGGGGAATCAGGCGGGGGTGGTCCCGACCCGTTTTTTCGGCCCCTGGCCGCATGAAAAGCCGCCCGACGGCGGCCAGAAAATCGAGGCCTCAGTGTTTGACAGCTTCAAACAGCTGTGAAACACTGATATTTCATCTGTCAAGAACTCTTGACAGATGAAATTGCAGTCTGTGACGTCACCTGTTGCCGGGTGGGCCTTAATTGGCCTGCTGAGCCCGCTGGGCGGGCTCAACAAGGTCAATCAAGGGAAAATCGCGCGGATTGGCCGGACGTCGAAGTAGGCGGGTCTAAAACCCGAAAGTTGTAGTTCCGCCTTCTTCCCGACAGCTTCAGGAAAATCGACCCCTTATTATCCAAGCAGTATGTGGCCTCCTTATTCTTCCTACAAAAATGCACCACCTCACACTTATCTATATTGAAATTAATTTGCCAATTAAACACCCATTCTGCAAGTTTATTACTATCTTGTATTTTGTCACAATCTTCCTTTGTATTAACTACACCCTCCACTTTGGTGTCGTCTGCAAATTTTGCCAAATTCCTCCTCCGTCCGCCCAAAACATGGTATGTTTGCCAATGCAATTATCCTTTTGGTTTATTCATTATATTTGAAGTACGTTGAGATGTTTCTGAGAGAAATGCTAAGCTGGTAACTCTTTAAATACATCATGGATTAGATTCAGTTCCTTAGATTCAGTTCCAAATACCATATACACTGTTCTAACAATGTGTCAAAATATCACCTCCTTCATCTGTATAGCATTCCCATTTTCAAATCCACATCCTTAAGGCTAAAGTAATTGAAATTGTCTAATTTAATGCCAATTAGTGCTGAATTACTTGGCAATTAGTTTATTGCTTTGGGCTTGTCCACAGGGAGCTGTTGAGTGCCCAACCTTAAGACCTTTTCCATCAGAGAGATTTTCATCCCATCACTCTAGGCTGGAATTGAAACCAGGTCCCAATGGTGAAAGAATAGTATATATCAATTGACAGATCACTTTGATGTGAATGACTTGCACTGTTGAAATGTTTTAATGTATTTCTTTTCCCAAGTCTCACTCATAATTTGCCAATTTAGAATGAAGGCAGGTAACCTGCTTGAGCTGGCCATGAGATTTTGCAGAACACTTTTTTAAAAATCTGTCCTTTGCTCGGCATTTCCCCAGATGAACTGGCCAAGATTTGAAACTTGCCATATGGGTGGTCACCGGGATGAGCACTAGTACTGTGAGGATTACATAATCAAACTTCCAAACCATCGTATTTTTCAAAATTCTGTTTCCGGTTCAATACTGATTGAGTTTGATTGGTGCTCTTGCAGTATTCCTTTAAATCATTTTAGGCTGATCCTAAATCTTAGCACTCCCTTCTCATATAATACAATCCTCCTTCTGACTTTGGGAGAAATGTAGTCAATATAGTATCCGTATATATGATCTGGTGCCCCTCACCGGCTCACACAAACAGACCCTTTTGGCTTTGGAGATTTTCAAGGTATTTAACCATGTTCTCTTGAAAAGCTACAATGCAACAGAAGGGCTTAAAGTGTTAAGTACATTGAGGTTTGTGGCTGTTGTGGTGAATGAAATTAACTTGCGACTTTGCCGAAGGTCCCGAAAACAGAGAGATTTTATGAGGGGAAAAAATGGCTCAGTGCAGACTGTTGGCAGCTTTTCCATAGTTGTAAAAATGCCTGCTGGCATTCGTCAGTGAGAGTTGGGGTCAGTATGACCAACCTTAAAGCTATACCTCTGACTTCAAAAGAGCTTGTTTTGTGCCTCACAGCTCACCTGCCAAATATAAAATCAGACCAGGGTCTCAATTGTGGGGTCTTCTTCACCACCGGAACCGGTGTCCTGCCACGCACTCCACCAGTTGGTTGCCAACATTCAAAATCAACCCCCTACAGTACCAGAACCATGCCTCTTCTTACCCAACTTTCTTTCTGCAAAGACCACAACCCTTCTTCCATCTCCATCATATTTGCTCTGAAGACTCAATTTGTAGCACCAGAGATTCTGAAATGCCCTCCTTTTTGCTCAGTTGCGGTTTCTCCTCAGCTGCCGCCCTCATCTGTATTCACCCCATTTCCCTTGCTTCTGTTCTCATCCCTTCTCTCTCCTCTCGCACCAACAGAATCCCGCTTGTCCACGCCTTCCACCCCATCAGGTCAGTTTCCACGATTTCTGCCACCTACATTACAACATGATCCCAGCACTAAGTACATCTTACTCCCCCCTCGCTACTTCCTGGAGGGACTGTTCCCTCTGTGATGCACATGTTTGTTGTTCCATCACCTCAATTCGCTTGCCCTTCCACTAACACTTTTCCTTGCAACTGCAACAGATAAAACACACATTCATTCACATCCTCCCACACTGTTGTCCAGGGATCTAAATATGCATTCTATATGAGATAGCAGTTTACATGTACTTGCTCCAATCTAATGGCATGTGCTCCTCAACACTGAAGAGAGCAAACACAAATTGGATGATTGTTTGCCAAACACCGCCATCGTGTCTTCAAGTATGATTATGTCCTTCCATACCTCACCAATTCAAATATCCCCCCCATTCCTGCACAGTTACCTCCTTTGGGAATAGCATTACCTATTTCTCCTGTGCAGCCTAAAGTACCCTCCTCTGAATGTTGACTTTAGCAATCTCTGGCCTTGCTTGCCTCTCACATCTCTTAAGAGATGGGCATGCTGGGGATGCACAGTGGGGTTGTCGCCACCTGGAGGAAAGGAGGGGAGTTGGGTGGTGTATATACCCTTTGCCAGAACACCATTGTGGCTGGGAGTCTGCACCCCTGCTGTTGGCCTGTCATTTCTCTAATTGGCTGCTCATGAGGCTGCAGTGTATTTCTGACATTTTCTCTTTATTTCACATTTCTGACATTTCCAGGTTTTTTTCTTAGTTATTTTCACACTCTTTTGTTATTTTATGTATTTTAATTCCATTCACCTTTTTCCAAACTTAAAAAAAATACCTGTTTGGGCTACTGAGTTATGTTCCTTGTGGCATGTGTCTAATTCTGTTAGATTCAGGAGATAGTCCTGTGATAGTGGATTGGCGGTTAGGATCAGATCAGCCATGATCTTATTGAATGGCGGAGCAGGCTCGAGGGGCCGATTGGCCTACTCCTGCTCCTATTTCTTATGTTCTTATGTTAACCGCAGGGTGCTAGAGTCCCGTATCTTTTTCTCTCTGTCGGTAGAAGAGAGGTGTCCTTTGTGCTTTCTTGTAAGTTGTGAACTGTCACTTCCGGAGGACCAGCTGCACAACACCAACACCTCTTGAAGGTTCAGTTGCTTTTCTCGATGACATGAAGCAGTGTTCAGAGAGAGGTTCTATTTCTGCAGACCTGGGAGAAATGAGTAAAGCCTGATAAATGTTTTGCACAATGTTTTCAGAAATATTTTTAGTCTGTTACAAGTGGTTATAAAATGCTGCTCTAAATATGGTATAATAACGCTGTTGTTTTATTTGAATCAATTCCCATTTGTATAATTAAGGAGTGTAACATCGCAGAGACATTATTCATGTGCAAACCGGCAAAATCCTTCTTGTTGTGCATCAAAGGAAACTCGGCACTCAACAGAGTGCAGTGAATCCAAACAATGGATGGTAGGTTGCTGTCACATTTCTTCCTGCACACATTACTGACCTAAATAACAGTTGTAGCTACTCCTAGAGGCATAAGAACATAAGAAGTAGGAGCAGGAGTAGGCCATACGGCCCCTCGGGCCTGCTCCGCCATTCAATAGGATCATGGCTGATCCGAATCTAGACTCACGTCCACTTCCCTGCCCTCTCCCCGTAACCCCTAATTCCCTTATCTGCTAGGAAACTGTCTATCTCCACAGAACAATAGATCATCTTCAGTGTAGACGCAAGGAACTTTCTATCACCTGATAATTGCAGTTTGTAAGAGTTAATGGCATTGTACTGGGAATCCAAAAACTATAAGGCTAAAATATTCTCCATATTTTCTCACAGGCAAACTTCTAGCAGGTCTATAAAGAGGATTTGCTTCAATATTAAGTGTAGCTCTCTATTTCTGTACACATTGCTATCTGTTCCAGATACTTAACTGTTTTTTTTCCTTCCTCACTGGTTAATAGGGGCCAAGTGACCTATTCCTGCTCCTATTTCTTATGTTCTAATAACAACAGAACCTTGCATTTATATAGTTTCTTTAACATTGAAAAATGTCCTACTGCCCCTGATGGAGGCATCAAGGAAATTGGAGGCTGAGCCAGGGAAGGATTGATTAGGAGAGTGACCAAAAGCTTGGTCAAAGAGGTGGGTTTTAAGGAAGGTCTGAAGGAGGATCTTAAAGTGAGGTGGAGAGTTTGGAGGGTTTAACACCACTTAGATGAGAATGTGAAATTTGAACCAATCAGTATACAGTTTGGGTGGCGATAAGGAATAATAAGGGGAAAAAGTCACTAGTGGGCGTTGTCTATAGGCCTCCTAACAGTTGCAACTCTGTTGGTCGGAGTATAAATCAGGAAATAGTTGGGGCTTGTAATAAGGGAACAGCTATAATCATGGGGGATTTTAACTTTCATCTCCCCTTGACATTCAATGGCATTACCATCACTGAATCCCCTACTATCAACATCCTGGGGGTTACCATTGATCAGAAACTGAACTGGACCAGCCATATAAATACTGTGGCTACAAGAGCAGGCCAGAGGCTGGGAATTCTGCGGCGAGTGTCTCACCTGACTCCCCAAAGCCTTTCCACCATCTACAAGGCACAAGTCAGGAGTGTGATGGAATACTCTCCACTTGCCTGGATGAGTGCAGCTCCAACAACACTCAAGAAGCTCGACACCATTCAGGATAAAGCAGCCCGCTTGATTGGCACTCCATCCAGCACCTTCAACATTCACTCCCTCCACCACCGGCGCACTGTGGCTGCAGTGTGTACCATCTACAAGATGCACTGCAGCAACTCGCCAAAGCTCCTTCAACAGCACCTTCCAAACCCGCAACCTCTACCACTTAGAAGGACAAGGGCAGCAGACGCATGGGAACATCACCACCTACAAGTTCCCCTCCAAGCCACACACCATCCTGACTTGGACCTGTATCGCCGATCCTTCACTGTCGCTGGGCCAAAATCCTGGAACTGCCTTCCTAACAGCATTGTGGGTGTACCTACACCATATGGACTGCAGCGGTTCAAGAAGGCGGCTCACCACCATCTTCTCAAGGGCAATTAGGGATGGGCACTAAATGCAGGCCTAGCCAGCAACGCCCACATCCCATCAATGAATTTAAAAAAAATTAAAACATTGACTGGACTAATCAAATTGGGCATGGCAGCCTTGAGGAAGAGTTCATAGAGTGTATTAGGGACAGGTTCCTTGAACAGTATGTAACTGAACCAACCAGGGGGCAGGCAATCTTAGATCTGGTCCTGTGTAATGAGACAGGATTAATAAAAAGTGTCCTAGTAAAGGATCCCCTTGGAATGAGTGACCATAATATGGTTGAATTCCAAATTCAGTTTGAGGGTGAGAGAGTTGGATCTCAAACCAGCGTATTGAGCTTAAATAAAGGAGACTATGAAGGTATGAGAGTAGAATTGACTAAAGTGGACTGGGAAAACAAATTAAAGTGTAAGACGGTACAAGAGCAGTGGTCTACATTCAAGGAGATATTTCACATCTTTCAAGATAAATATATTCCACTGAGGAAAAAGGGGAGTAAAAGAAAAGACAGCCATCCGTGGCTTAGTGAAGTAATAAAAGATAGTATCCAACTGAAAATAAGGGCATATAAAGTAGCCAAATCTAGTGGGAGGATAGAAGATTGGGAAGCATTTAAAAGCCAGCAAACAATAACTAAGATTAATTAAGAAAGGGAAGATAGACTATGAAAGTAAACTAGCAAAATATATAAAAACAGATAGCAAGAGTTTCTACAGCTATATAAGAAGAAAAAGGGTGGCTAAAGTGAACGTTGGTCCCTTAGAGGATGAGACCAGGAAACTAGTGGTGGGGAACATGGAGATGGCAAAGACGCTGAACAAATATTTTGTATCAGTCTTTACAGTAGAGGACACTAAAAATATCCCAACACTGGACAAACAGGGGGCAATGGGGGGGGGAGGAGCTAAGTACGATTAAAATCACTAAGGAGATGGTACTCGGTAAAATAATGGGACTTAAGGCGAATAAATCCCCCGGACCTGATGGCCTACATCCTAGGGTCTTGAGAGAAGTGGCGGTAGGGATTGTGGATGCATTGGTGATTATTTTCCAAAACTCCCTGGACTCAGGAAAGGTCCCGGCAGATTGGAAAACACCCTTATTTAAGAAGGGAAGTAGACAAAAAGCTGGAAACTATAGACCAGTTAGCCTAACATCTGTGGTTGGCAAAATGTTGGAGTCCATTATTAAGGAAACAGTAACAGAGCATTTGGATAAACATAATTTAATAGGACAGAGTCAGCATGGTTTTATGAAGGGGAAGTCATGTTTGACAAATTTGCTCGAATTCTTTGAGGACGTAACATACAGGGTGGATAAAGGGGAACCAGTGGATGTGGTGTATTTGGACTTCCAAAGGCATTTGACAAGGTTCCACACAAAAGATTACTGATCAAGATAAAAAAATCACGGGATTGGGGGTAATATACTGGCATGGGTGGAAGATTGGCTACCTAACAGAAAACAAAGAGTTGGGATAAATGGTTCATTCTCGGGCTGGCAATCAGTAACTAGTGGTGTTCTGCAGGGGTCAGTGCTGGAACCCCAACTCTTTACAATCTATATTAACGATTTGGAGGAAGGGACCGAGTGCAACATATCCAAGTTTGCCGACGATACAAAGGTGGGAGGGAAAGCAGTGAGTGAGGAGGACATAAAAAACCTGCAAAAGGACATAGACAGGCTAAGTGAGTGGGCAGAGATTTGGCAGATGGAATATAATATTGGAAAGTGTGAGGTTATGCACTTTGGCAGAAAAAATCAAAGAGCAAGTTATTATCTAAATGGAGAGAAACTGCAAAGTGCTACAGTACAAAGGGATCTGGGGGTCCTGGTGCATGAAACACAAAAAGTTAGTATGCAGGTGCAGCAGGTGATCATGAAGGCCAATGGAATCTTGGCTTTTATTGCAAGGGGGATGGAGTATAAAAACAGGGAAGTCTTGCTGCAGTTATACAGGGTATTGGTGAGGCCACATCTGGAATACTGCGTGCAGTTTTGGTTTCCATATTTAAGAAAAGATATACTTGCTCTCGAGGCGGTTCAGAGAAGGTTCACTCGGTTGATTCCGGAGATGAGGGGGTTGAAGTATGAGGAAAGGTTGAGTAGGTTGGGCCTCTACTCATTGGAATTCAGAAGAATGAGAGGCATATAAGATTGTGAGGGGGCTTGATTGGGTGGATGCAGTGAGGATGTTTCCACTGATGGGTGAGATTAGAACTAGGGGGCATAATCTTAGAATAAGGGGCTGCCCTTTCAAAACTGAGATGAGGAGAAACTTCTTCACTCAGAGGGTAGTAAATCTATGGAATTTGCTACCCCAGAGAGCTGTGGAAGCTGCAACATTAAATAAATTTAAAACGGAGATAGACAGTTTCCTAGCAGATAAGGGAATTAGGGGTTACGGGGAGAGGGCAGGGAAGTGGACGTGAGTCTAGATTTAGATCAGCCATGATCCTATTGAATGGCGGAGCAGGCCCGAGGGGCCGTATGGCCTACTCCTGCTCCTACTTCTTATGTTCATGTGCTGGAGACATGTTAGAGACACTCCCACATGTCACAGATATGTTGGCCATGTGCTGGAACAAAACTGGTTAATTATACAGATGTACTTATACCACAGAAGGGTGGGCAATAAGGACCATGTTTTCTCTATGTCAACACCACTCAAAGATTCTGGAAGCCCAGTCCACCCCTTGTTTATGACCTGCAGTACCAGATATATGGTTCGGCATTTTTGAGCTCAGCTAAAAGATGCAGGATCAGTGATCAAGATCAGAGCCCTGGGAGCATATCATCTAGATCTCTGCTTTAGGATTGGTGCAGAATGCTACAAAATAGGGGAAAAAAACATTTTAATTATGCTCACAAAGTGGGAAAAATATTTGGACAGCCATGCAGTGTTCCAAAAATAGACAATTCTTTCTTTAGGTTCATATAATTCATGTAGAAACGATTGAAAATGCAGCCAGCTCACTTCAATAGATATAGGAACAGGAGTAGGCCATTCAGCCCCTTGAGCATGTTCCACCATTCAGTTAGATCCTGGCTGATCTGTACCTAAACTCCATTTACCCGCCTTTGCTCTATATCTCTCGATACCCTTGCCTCATAAAAAGCTATTGATCTCAGTCTTTGAAATTTCAGTTAACCCAGCATCCACAGCCTTTGGGAAGAGAGTTCCAGATTTCCACAATCCTTTGTATAAAAAAAGTGCTCCTGATTTCACTCCTAAATGGCTTAGCTCTGATTTTAAGGGGGATTTGTTCTGGATTCCCCCACCAGAGGAAATAATTTCTCTGTATCTATGTTATTTAACCCTTAAATACCTCGATTAATTCACCCCTTGACCTTCTAAACTCAAGGGAAATACATGCCAAGCTTATGCAAGCAGCCCTACTGTGAGAAAAGAGAAGTTACTTTTGATTATGAATGAGTTACGGTAAAGGCAATTTGATAGCGGGTAGTATGTTTACAATGTTAATGGATGCAGCTTTGACAGATTCCTGTCATTTCTAGTTGAGGTCATGTGTTAAAAATAGTCCAAGAGAAAATGCAAAGCAAATAATAGCAGCGCATTATCCCATTATTTGCCAAAGTGTGAAGGCTGGTTAATATCTTGTTTGCTTAATTTAAAAAAAATTGAGGTTACATCAAAAAGGTTCCAAGGGATATATAACCTAGTCCAGGCCCCGTGGGTACAGGAAGCTCACACGTATTGTAACTATATTTCCCTCCCCCTTCTGCAAAGTGTTAAATCCGTGAATCTTGATGTGTGGTGTCCTTCAAGAAATAGACAGAGACTGCAGAGGAACAATCAACAGGTGTTTACTGGATGAGGGTTACTCTAAAACTAACAGTACAGATCCCTACTCAGGGTTTATATACAGGTGTGGTCACTGCCGGTACTATAGTATACAGGAGCTGTAAAAAGTAGTTCTCCCCTTAAAGGTACATACACTACAATTCCTCCCCTTTTAGATTAATAGTACCATAACATTCATTTAACAATTAGCACTTTTAACATGCAACATTAACTGAAAATAGTCCATTTATAAATTCAGTCTTTGGGGCGGCTTCCTGATCCTTTCTGGATAGCGCCTTTCCTGAGTGTCTTGCTCTTGGTGTGGAGGCGATTCTGGCCCCCTGTTGTCGGTTGGTTCATCAGCTTCCGATGCAACTGTTTCTGGGGTAGATGCTACCTGTATATCGGGTTCATCACCAGGTACGCGAGACATGGGGTTGACTCGTTCCTGTGACTCTAGGACCTGGTCGACATGGCGTCTCACAATGTTCTCCCCAACATCCACTGTGTACATTAGTGGCCCCTGCCGTGTGCATATCGTTCCTGGTTGCCATTTCTCTGTTCGGTAGTCGCGGGCCAAGACTGGTTGCCCTACATTGAAGCTCCTTGTCGGCTTCTCATTGATGTGCTGGAATTGCTTATTCTCAACATCTCTTCGTACATTTGGTCTGAGCAAATCCAGACGAGATCTCAAACTTCGGTTAAAGAACATCATGGCCGGGGTCTGGTTGGTGACTGTATGTGTCGCATTTCTGTAGGCTAACAGGAAATTGTCCACCTTATGCTGCCATGGAATGTCGTCATCGCACATGGCCCTTACTGCCTTTTTAAAGGTTTGTACGAACCTCTCAGCCAATCCATTTGTGGCTGGATGATACGGGGCAGATGTATAATGCCTTACCCCATTCCTTTTCATAAATTTCCGAAACTCTTTGGACACAAACTGTGGTCCGTTATCAGAGCAAATCTGCTCTGGCAAGCCGTTCCTGGCAAATATGGTCCGTAGGACTGCAATCGTTTTCTCCGTGGTGGAGGACATTTTGATCACCTCAGGCCATTTCGAGTGCGCATCCACGGCTATTAAGAACATTGAGTCCATGAATGGACCAGCAAAATCAATATGCACCCGTTGCCATGGAGAGGAGGGCCACTCCCATGGGTGTAGAGGGGCATGTGGTGGTGTATTTTGGACCTTCTGGCACCCTGAGCAGCTCTTTGTCAGGTCCTCGATTTGCTGATCGATCCCCAGCCACCACACATAAGCCCTAGCAAGGCTTTTCATTTTCACCCCTCCCAGATGGCCTTCGTGAAGCTCATTGAGCACTCTCTCCCTTAACTTGGGTGGAATTACCACTCGGGATCCACACATCAAGGTCCCCTGGCATACTGACAGCTGTTCGCTTCTGGATGAGAATGCTGGAGTCTCCGCCGGATGGTCGACGCCCGTGCCTCTGGAATCGGCCTTCCTTTGCAGAGTTGCAGGTAGGTTCGAATCGCCTCGTCGCCAATGTTAAATCCGTGAATCTTGATGTGTGGTGTCCTTCAAGAAATAGAGACTGCAGAGGAACAATCAACAGGTGTTTACTGGATGAGGGTTACTCTAAAACTAACAGTACAGATCCCTACTCAGGGTTTATATACAGGTGTGGTCACTGCCGGTACTGCAGTATACAGGAGCTGTAAAAAGTAGTTCTCCCCTTAAAGGTACATACACTACACAAAGCACCTTGGGATGTTTCAATGATACAAGTTAAATAACATCTTATCCTGAAAGATACATTTTGAGGCTGTGGAATGCAAACCAAGGAAAGAGAAGTCTTGGCTGATTTGTCCAAAGGAATTGTTGCATTCTGAGAAACTGTAAAGAGGCAGCTTTCGAATAAGGTACATTAACCCCTGGTAATCTGTCTCCAGTTCTCTCTTAAAAGTATTATGCTGTTTAGTACTTTGTTTGTCTTTTGCTTTTGTTCGTTACTTTATTTGTAAATAAATCCAGAACAGCAATTTAGCATGTATAGTGTGGTCTGCAGATGTTGATATTCATAAGGACAGTTGTAACAGGACTTCCCTACTTTTATACACCATTCCCTTTGCAATAAAGGCCAACACTTCATTTGCCTTCCTAATTACTTGCTGTACCTGCATGCTAACTTTGTGATTCATGTACAAGGACCCCCAGATCCCTCTGTACCTCAGCATTTTGTAATCTCTCCCTATTTAAATAATAATTTGCTTTTTTTTTCCTACCAAAGTGGATAACTTCGCATTTTCCCACATTAAACTCCATCTGCCAGATTTTTGCCACTCACTTAGCCTATCTATATCCCTTTGGAGATTCTTTGTGTCCTCCACACAATTTGTTTTTCCACCTATCTTTGTATCATCAGCAAATTTGGCTACATTACACTCGGTCCCTTCATCCAAGTCATTAATATAGATTGTAAATAGCTGAGGCCCCAGCACTGATTCCTGTGGCATCCCACTAGTTACAGTTTGCCAACCTGAAAATGACCCATTTATCCCGACTCTCTTTTCTGTTAGTTAGCCAATCCTCTATCCATGCTAATATATTACCTCCAACCCCGTGAGCTCTTATCTTGTGTAGTAACCTTTTATGTGGCACCTTATCGAATGCTTTCTGGAAATCCAAATACACGACATCTACTGGTTCCCCTTTATCCACCCTGCTCGTTACATCCTCAAAGAACTCCAGCAAATTTGTCAACATGATTTCCCTTTCATAAAACTGTGCTGACTCTGCTTGACTATATTATGATTTTCTAAATGTCCTGCTACCACTTCCTTAATGATGGACTCCAGCATTTTCCCAATGACAGATGTTAGGCTAACTGGTCTATAGTTGCCTGCTTTCTGTCTCCCTCCTTTCTTAAATAGGGGCGTTACATTTGCGGTTTTCCAGTCCGCTGGGACCTCTCCAGAATCCAGGAAATTTTGGTAGATTACAACCAATGCATCCACTATCTCTGCAGCCACCTCTTTTAAGACCTGAGGATGCAAACCATCAGGTCCAGGGGACTTCTCCATCATTCAGGATGACAGGAGACAGAACATCGCATGTGTTCCCTGGTAAGCAATTTATCGTGATCAGGTTTAAATAGACTTGGGCTATGCTAACACAAGTACAGCAGTTTTCAGTTCACTGGAGATCTGTGTCTGCTTACAGAAGCTTGTCAGTAGAAAGAATCTGTAAAAATAGCCAAGTGAAATGTCAGTGCATTGCATTTTACTCTGGTGCCCAATACCCTCAAGAAAAATGATGGTGTTCCCAGTAACATTTCTACCACGAGAAGAGTCCAGTTTCTGGTGCAGCTCGATTTCAATCATGTCAGCTGGTGATTATGCAAGATACAAACTTAAATGGAACAGTTCACCAATGGAGGAGAATATTCAGTTCAACAGATTGTACAAGATTGTATGGAGTAGGTTATGGGCTATTGGAACACAGTCTTGAACTTCTGATGCCAGTATCAACTACGTGAGCATTGCCTGCGCGGTTTGTGTGACTGTAACAGATTAAAAAGTATCTTTTTATTGGCTATTTATAGTCATCTACAGCCAGAATTACAACATAATTGAATGCCGTATTCTGGGAATATTGATTGGCCTAACCATGATCAAGATATTGATTTCTCATTCATTCCTGTGTGCTTTGGTTGCGATCTATACTGTATTGAGCTGTTTTGCCGACAGATCACAGATTTTGCTTCTGGGATCTTAAATGTATATTGATTCAATTCATACACAACATTGATCAAAAGCAAAACCTTTCAATAATGTTTCCATTTTCTAGTCAAATCAAAGCACATTGGCAAAGGTGACTTCTAACTGGCCCTGCGGGAATTAACTTATTAGCTTTGTTGGAAATTGTTAGCGAGTATTTGCTGGTGTCAGGATTGAATCAGGTTTTCATGTATGTGTTGTCCATTGTAGTGCAGTAATAAATCAAAGCAGAAACCTTGATTTCAGTCCCAGTTGGAACCATGGGAAAGGTGTGAAACAGTAACAAAAATGACATTATACCAAGTGAAGACGACCAGCATTAGTCCTGCAGCTATTGATGTTGCCATTAGCTTGACTACTGGACTAAATCCTTCCCAGCTCTAAATTATCTTCAAATTGTCTGGAATAGACTCCATAAAATTTGGCATTTAGTTGATTTATTTAATAAAACCCTTGAACAATAATTTAAAAAATAAATTCCCTACATTACAGGTGTCTGACATGCTAGTGTCTGTCTCCAATCCTTTTCTGAAAGTGCTGACTCCTGTTGGTTTATGAAGAAGAATGATTTATTATGTTTATACAGCACCTGACTGTAGCTCTCTGAAATGTATCGTGCTTCAAAAATAATTCATTAATTTGTTTTGTGGCCTAACGTGGAAACCAGGTTGTGCATCGCAAATGTCACAAACAGCGATGAGATGAATTATTGGTTAATCCATGTTGAGTGATGTTGCTTGAGGAAGGAATGTTGGACAAGAGACTGGAAGAACTTGCTGCTCCTCTTTGACGAATACTAGGAATATTTAACGTCCACCTTGAACCACTGGAACAGACAGACAGGGTTTCTGTTTAACACCTCAATTAAAGGATGACGCCTCCAACAATGTAGCACTCCTTCAGTATTGCCATGGTGTAGGGTGTGAATTTAGAGGTGCTTCCGTAGGCACTGTGTCGTAACTTGCCCACTTAGCTGTTAGTCACGTAGAAGCTTTATCCTGCGGGTTATTTGGGTATGGCAGGCATTACAACTGAATACAATCCTGTTTTAACCTGGCATTCATGCACACGCACTTCCCAGCAGGGGTCATTAAATAGCTTGTCAGGAGTGGGATCCTTGACTGATTGGTTCCCCTCTCTGACCCAGAGATGCAGAGGCCAACTGCAGTGCTCTCTCCACCACCACCCTGGCTGAGATCAGCTGGCCTGGTACCCTCCTAGCCTGGGTGGTGTATTTACCCAATGAGCCATTGGGACAAACTAGTATCATTTAAATGAGCCACACTACATTGTGCAGGTATTGAATAGTTCATGAGCAGATTTATTTGAAACTGTTAGTTTGCTTTGATATATCGTGCCCTATATTTTGGAAGCATGTCGCAAGCTGAGCAAATTGACATTACTTCCAAAGTGTTTGAACCAATAGTAGAAATACACACAAAAATCAATTGTTTGTCACGAGTAAGATACTTCAGCGCATTGCAAATGGCTTTCCAGGTTTTAAAATTCAGTTTGAATTGAATATGCCTGGTTGATGCCTCATTTAATATACAGTAACAATCTTGACTGTGCCATGCTATATTAATATTTATGTCTCTTCTTACAATAAACTGCAACAATGCTGGCCTGATGCCAAAGATAAAATGCCACTACAGATATCTAATTGGGGTTAAAACTGTGTGGTATGATATGAAGCAATTGGTATTTTGTGCAACATACATATTAACAAATATTTATCTGAGGGAAAAAATCAAAATAGACTAAGATAACAGCAAGTTCATACTTACTGATGTAGGACACTCCTAGTTATACCACACAACTGCGGCTGTAGTGATGTACCATGTGATGACTGGAGCGAAAAGAGGGAGAGGTGCTCTCTTCTATGCCTCCTAGTATTGGGTCAGAGCAGCATCTGCAGGGGTCTGACCTCAGCTTACCCACCCACCTACTCTTTTGCATGACCTAGAGAACCAGGGGAGCTGGGCAGATTTGGAAGGATTTCTCACCCTCTCAAAAGGAGCTACGTGATAAAAACTTTCCGTGATTTTAAAACTGTGATGCTGCAATATTCTCTTCACGCTTAGTAGATAATATTGCAACAATAAAAATGCATACAAAAGTCAATTTAGGTTGGTATCGTTGCCATTGGGAGAGATATAAGGGGAGAAATTGGGTATCGCCCATTTTGGGGCGCTAATATCGGCCGGGTGCAAAGTTTAGCGCCCGGCGCTAATTATCGCCTCCGACTGCAAAATTCGCCTCTATCGCCCCTGGAGGTGATTTGAGCGCTAAATTAGACGCTACACACCTCTTAAGGCACAAACGTCAGGGAGCGAGGCGCTACCTCAGAACGCTACCGAAGCTCAGGCGATGCCAGTTACCATGGAAGCCAGACAGACTGGGGCCGTCCAGTTTGTAAAGGGGAGGGGCCATCTTGCTGGCCAGCCACTCCCTGCTCATTGCAGCCTTGAATCTCAGCCTGGAGAGACTTCAAAAGCAATTGTGTTGGAAGCACTAATGGATAAGCCCAGGGAAAGAGCTCGGCACTTAGGAACCTCAAAAGTGGTGCTGAGGGCCAAAACTCCTTCGGACAGCGTTAAAACCAAAAATTTTGCCGACAAGAAAAGGCAGGAAGCCTTTAAATAGCGCTCCCCCAGCCACTTCCCGACTTGAAAACGTTCCCCTCTACCTTTTGTTCCTAGCGGCAGGCGCTAAGGCAGGGGGCGTGACTCAACATCCGATCCGGGGTGCAGGAGATCGTGGCGGTAGTGTTTAACGCCAATACAAAATGGCTGGTCAATTTCGCGAGCGGCGCAAGCATCGCTGCGCTCGGGCGCCAGTTGCTTTGCGCCCCGTTCGTACCCATCAACCGAATTTTTCCCCCATATTTTCCAGTTATGTTTGTAAATATGTGACACCATTTCATTTCTGACTACAATGATGCTGTGCTTTGTTCGAATCCTATTCTTCCAAGACAGCAATGATCCCCAAAATCAGTTTATCAATCCAAAATACAAGAATCCTGCTATTTTGCATGAAATACAATCTTGTGAAGATATGATGGCCTTAATGCTGTTGTCTTCACAACTGTTCCTTGTAAAAGCGGGGGAGGCGATTCTAATGAGTGTTAATTTGGCATGGCGTGTCGTAGTAGCTGTATAGTAATGGAATGTCATAGCAGTACAATAGAGTGGTAAAATTGAGCCAATTACTGAGGGGAAGGGAAAAGAAAAGCAGTGGTTGTCATCTAAAGGAGCAAGATTTGAAGAAAGCCTGGGAGGAGGTCATCGGCTTGGCCATAATCAATCTGAAGCCAGGGGAGAGTGGAAAAAAAGAATAAAAATGATGAACTAACGAGTCATTGTGAATTGCACCGCTTCACACCAGCAATATTGTTGCAGTGTCAATGACTCTGCCTATGCTTAATATGCCCAGTTACATTTGTTCCTGGCATTTGCAACATTCTGAGATTGCTACATTTCAATTGACTTCCTTCAACTTTGCATTTTTAGAAAGGAACTGTGCTCAGCTCTCTTCGCCCTTGAGTAACAGCTGATGCTGCAGTAAACCCGGAAGCAAATCACATTTAAACCCAGCCACTCGCTACCTTCACGATTACAAATCTGCCCAATACACTTTAAATGTCTGACAAAACTGGATGGCATAAATAAAGTAGTAAATATGTGGCACCAGTGTAATGTATATACCTTTAAGGGGGGAACTACTTTTTACAGCTCATGTATACTGTAGTACCGGCAGTGACCACACCTGTATATAGCACTGAGTAGTAATCTGTACAGTTCAGTTCCAGAGTGAGCCACGTTGAGTAAACACCTGTTGTACCGATCTCCTGCAGTCTGTATCTTACTACTGACGGACACAACATTGGCGACGAGGCAAATTCGATCCTACCTGCAACTCTGCATCACCTCCCAGGGATTCGTTCCTGGAGACCAGTAGATTGGAGGTCAAGGCCAGAGACACGGGCGTCGACCACGGGCAACCGCACAGCCATCCAGCAGGGACTCAAGAATTGCGGGGGTGGCTGTTGAGAGCCAGGCTTGGCTTTCCAGTCGCGGTGCTCCAGCGAAACGGGCTGGCAACAGGTAGTGCGCAGACCCTTCCCGGACAGCGGTGGGCTAGAGCCCGACTGAGCGGCACAGCAAAGGGCCGAGCAGCGTCGACGGGAGAGAGGGCGGAGCGCACAGGGCGCAGCCGGTGTTCAGGGGCTGAGCAGCGTCGAGGAGAGGGAGAGAGACGCGCAGAAACCCGCGAGGCGCTGCCATTGCCACGAGGACCGCCGAGAGCGGCGTTTGCAGCAGCGCAGGAGAAGCGTGCAAAACCTACAGGGCGCCGCCATTGCCACGAGGACCGCCGAGAGCGGCGTTGGCAGCAGCGGGGGAGGAAGGAAAGCGCGGGAGACGCCATTTTAAACCACACCCAAAATGCCGAAGAGTGGCAGTATCACCGCATTTGACAATGAAGCCGAAGATTGGACTACATATGTCGAACGAATATAGGTGTACTGCAAGGCAAATGAGGTGTCAGATGACAAGAAAGCGCCGGTATTGTTAAATTTAATGGGTGCAAAGACGTATGGCTTATTACGAAATCTAGTAACCCCAGTGAAGCCAGTGGAAAAGAGTTTTGGAGACATAGTGACGATACTACAGGAACATTTAAACCCCACACCGCTGCTGATAGCAGAAAGATTCAAGTTTCACAAACGGAACCAGCATAAGGATGAAAGCAATGCTGAATATTTAACAGAACTGGAAACACTGCCAGTTTGGAACGGGACTGGCAGATACCTTAAGGGACAAGTTTGTGTGTGGGCTTCAAAGTGAAGGAACCCAGAAACGGCTTTTATCTGAAAAGGACCGTACGCTGGACAAGGCTTTCAGCATTGCGGTATCATATGAAGCAGCAGCACGGGGCGCTGCAGAGATACAACAGAGACCGCAAGAATATGGCACAAACGAAATGTCATACAGAACAGAGAAGTGGTATCGCTGCGGCAGAACAACACACGACCACAATGATTGCTGGTTCAAAGACTAAGGGCTGGATTTTCCTAAGCCCCTGGAGTCGGGTTGGAGGCGTGCGGGTGATAAAAATCGGAGATCCGGGGGTCCCGACCCCATCCTGCCTCCAACCCGCCTCCATGTCAATTTCATAGGAGTCGGGTTCCCGACAAGTGCTGGAACCCGACTCCCAGAGGCGGGAAGGGATTAAAGGCAATTAAACTGCCTGTTAACAGGTAGTTAACAGGTAGTTTTTTGCCTATTCGCGATTTTTATTGCAGGTTTGTGGGCTCCCCGACAGCTCCAAACCACGAAAAGTTTTCGAGGCGGGACGTGGGTCTGAGGTCTTGGAGGGGTCGAGATGCCCAGTGTTCAGGTGAGTGAGGGGTGCAGGAGTGCAAAGGTAAGTGTTTTGCAAGTGTTTAAATAAGTTTAACTTACTTTTACTTACCTTTACAGGAGTCCTGCATTCCGGTGTCGGGAGTCGGCTGCAAGAACCACAGAAGCTCCGATTTTTAAAAAAAAATCAGCTTCTTTGTTTCTACAGCAAAATGATTTTAAAGTTATCCTGAGAAAGGACTGAGGCTGAATTAGCAGTTTTTCAGTGCTTGACAGCTTCAAACAGCTGTTAAACACTGATATTTCATGTGCCAAAAGCTTTTGACAGATGAAATGTCAATCTCTGACGTCACCTGTTGCCGGGTGGCCCTTAATTGGCCTGCTGAGCCCACAGGGCGGGCTCAACAAAGTCAACCAGAGGAAAATCCAGTGGGTTGGCCACATCTCCATGGAGGCGGGACAACAAGCCCGAATGTGGGTTTCCCACCTCCAACCCGCCCCCGTAGCAAAATCCAGCCCAAAGTGTGCAGACAGTGTGGAAAAGTAGGACACATAGCACGAGTCTGCAGGTCGGGAAAGAAAACCAGCTATAAGAAATCTCCAAAAGAAAAGTACAAGAAGGTACATAAGGTGACGGAGAATAGTTCAGACGAACAAAAGAGTGATACCGACTCCGAAAACAGGGAGCTGAGTTGTCTGAAACTGCATAATACAATGATACAAAGATGGGACGGAAAGTAGTGAGTGAGGAGGACATAAAAAACCTGCAAAGGGACATAGACAGGCTAAGTAAGTGGGCAGAGATTTGGCAGATGGAATACAATACTGGAAAGTGTGAGGTTATGCACTTTGGCAGGAAAAATCATAGAGCAAGTTATTATCTTAATGGCAAGAAACTGGAAAGTACTGTAGTACAAAGGGATCTGGGGGTCCTGGTGCACGAAACTCAAAAAGTTAGTATGCAGGTGCAGCAAGCGATTAAGAAGGCCAGTGGAATGTTGGCTTTTATTGCTAGGGGGATGGAATATAAAAACAGGGAGGTATTGCTGCAGTTGTACAAGGTATTGGTGAGACCACACCTGGAATACTGCATACAGTTTTGGTGTCCATACTTAAGAAAAGACATACTTGCTCTCGAGTCAGTACAAAGAAGGTTCACTCGGTTAATCCCGGGGATGAGGGGGTGGTCATATGAGGAGAGGTTGAGTAGATTGGGACTCTACTCATTGGAGTTCAGAAGAATGAGAGGCGATCTTATTGAAACATATAAGATTGTGAAGGAGGGGCTTGATCGGGTGGATGCAGTGAGGATGTTCCCAATGAAGGGTGAAACTAGAACTAGGGGGCATAATCTTAGAATAAGGGGCTGCTCTTTCAAAACTGAGATGAGGAGAAACTTCTTCACTCAGAGGGTGGTAGGTTTGTGGAATTTGCTGCCCCAGAAAGCTGTGGAAGCTACATCATTAAATAAATTTAAAACAGAAATAGATAGTTTCCTAGAAGTAAAGGAAATTAAGGGTTACGGGGAGCGGGCAGGAAATTGGACATGAATCTAGGTTCGGAATGGTCATGGCCCTGTGGGTAGTGGAGTGGGCCCAGGGGCCGTGTAGCCTGGTTCTGCTCCTACTGTGTTCTAATTCTGTGTTAGATTTCAGGAGATGGTTTTATTCCTGTTCCTGGCTGGGGTGGAGATCGCCTTTACAGAAGGTAAGTACTGTAGAAAATATAGGGACAGAGTGATCTCCTGGAAGAATTTCGATCGCCTAGATGGGTCGGAGAGGAATTTCCCAGATTTTTTTCTCCCAAATTGGCCATTGGGTCTTTATCTGGTTTTTCGCCTCTCCTGGGAGATCACATGGGTTCGGGTGGATGCAGAGTGATAGAAGATTTGAGGTTAGGATCAGATCAGCCATGATCTTATTGAATGGTGGAGCAGGCTCGAGGGGCCGATTGGCCTACTCCTGCTCCTAGTTCTTATGTTCTAATGTGATCAAAATGGAGGATCACCGAACCATTTGGGTCACTCTCAAGATAGCAGGAGTCCAGGTAAAAATGGAATTGGACACAGGATCAGCCCCAGCAGTCATAAACCGACGGGACTACGAGCGGCTATTCTCACACATACCCTTGAGAGACACAAAAATTATTTTGAAGACCTACACGGGGCAAAAAGTCTACCCCAAAGGAAAAATAAGGGTGACCGTTATATATAATGGTAAGGAAACACCAAAACTAGACCTGTATGTATTGCAAGATGGAGGACCACCATTACTGGAACGTGAATGGATCCGGAATATACAGCTGGATTGGCATTCCATACAAGCACTGACTGTGGCTGCCAAAAAGGATGATGACGTCACACCTGGGCGACTGTCAAAGATCCTAACCGACGCGCAAGAAGTGTTCCAGCAAGGACTCGGAACACTAAAAGGCATGACAGCAACAATTAAAATCGAAGAAAACGCAAGCCCAAAATTTTTTTTAAGGCCAGACCGGTACCTTATGCGATCCGCCCAGCTGTCGAAGCAGAGCTGGAGAGTTTGGAACGTTCAGGAGTACTGTCCAAGGTAGACTGGAGCGAGTGGGCTACACCCATCGTCCCTGTGATGAAAAAGTCGTTGAGCAGCACGCCTGGGGAACCAAGGAAGGTTCGCATCTGTGGGGACTTTAAGGTAACAGTGAACCCAGTCCTTCACACCGTGTAATATCCACTTCCACGGATTGAAGATATTTTCGCCTCGCTATCTGGAGGGAAACGCTTCACTAAGATTGATCTGGCCCAGGCGTATCTGCAAATGGAGGTAGAAGAAGCATCAAAGAAAATACCTCACAATCAACACCCATAAAGGTCTCTACCAATACAACCGGCTGGTATTCGGGGTAGCATCAGCTCCGGCTATTTGGCAAAGGGCAATGGAACAAGTCCTGCAAGGGATCCCAGGGACCCAGTGTTATTTGGACGACATCCTGGTCACGGGCGAAAATGACAGTGATCACCTCGCCAACCTGGAGCAGGTGCTCACTAGATTGCAGGAATATGGGCTCCGAGCTAACCGCCCCAAATGCGAGTTTTTTAAAAAACAGATCTCGTATTGTGGCCACGTTATCGATAAAGAGGGGTTACATAAGGCTCCAGCACCGGAAAACGTGTCACAACTGAGGTCGTTCCTCGGGCTGGTAAACTACTACCATAAGTTCCTGACCTGCTGAGTTTTTCCAGCATTTTCTGTTGTTATTTCGGATTTCCAACATCTGCAGTATTTTGCTATCTCACCATAAGTTCTTGCCAAATTTGTCTACAATACTACACCCACTGAACACCCTACTGCAAACGGGGGTACCATGGAAGTGGAATGACGAATGTAAACGAGCTTTCCAGAAGAGCAAAACATTAATCACATCGAAAGAGGTATTGGCCCATTTCAACCCAGCACTACCAATTCAGTTGGCGTGTGATGCGTCACCCTACGGCATTGGAGCGGTGCTGTCGCACAAATTCTCGGACGGCTCAGAGAGGCCATTAGCCTTTGCGTCACGATCACTAACCTCAGCCGAGCGTAACTACGCCCAGATTGACAGGGAGGCCCTCAGCCTAATGTGGGGAGTGAAAAAGTTCAATCACTATCTGCACGGGCAGAAATCCACCTTGCTGACTGACCACCAGCCTCTTGTCTCCATTTTTAATCCGAAGAAGGGCGTTCCGGTGATGACTGCGCAACGACTACAAAGATGGTCACTCTTTCTAGGGGCGCACCACTATGAGATTGAATATAAGGGCACGAAACAGCATGGAAATGCTGATGGGCTATCACGCCTGCCACTGCCTACTGCGGAGGAAGCACCAGCAGTGGATCCTGTCGAAATATTTCATTCGACTATAGTTGAATACCTACCGGTAACTAACGCTCGTATAGAAAAGGAGACCCGAAATGACCCGACACTGTCTCGGGTATATGATTTGACGGTGAAGGGATGGCCAGCACATGGCGACTCACTGTTGCCAGCATTCTCGACAAGAAGAGAACAGCTGTCAGTGTGCCAGGGGACCTTGATGTGTGGATCCCGAGTGGTAATTCCACCCAAGTTAAGGGATAGAGTGCTCAATGAGCTTCATGAGGGTCATCTGGGAGGGGTAAAAATGAAAAGCCTTGCCAGGGCTTATGTGTGGTGGCCGGGAATCGATAAACAAATCGAGGACCTGACCAAGAGCTGCTCAGGATGCCAGAAAGTCCAAAATGCACCACCACATGCCCCTCTACACCCATGGGAGTGGCCCTCATCTCCATGGCAACGGGTGCATATTGATTTTGCTGGTCCATTCATGGACTCAATGTTTTTAATAGCCGTGGATGTGCACTCGAAATGGCCTGAGGTCATCAAAATGTCCTCCACCACCACGGAGAAAACTATTGCAGTCCTACAGACCATTTTTGCCAGGAACGGCTTGCCAGAACAGATTTGCTCCGACAACAGACCACAGTTTATGTCCGAAGAATTCCGGAGGTTTATGAAGAAGAATGGGGTACGGCATTACACATCCGCCCTGTATCATCCAGCCACAAATGGATTGGCTGAGAGGTTCGTACAAACCTTTAAGAAGGCAATAAAGGCTATGTACAATGACAACATTCCGCTGCAGCATAAGGTGGACAATTTCCTGTTCGCCTACCGGAATGCGACACATGCAGTCACCAACCAGGCCCCGGCCATGATGTTCTTTAACCGAAGGTTAAGATCTCGCCTGGATTTCCTCAGACCAAACGTACAAAGAGATGTTGAGAGTAAGCAATTCCAGCACATCCATGAGAAGCCAACAAGGAGCTTCAATGTAGGGCAACCAGTCTTGGCCTGCGACTACCGAACAGAAAAATGGCAGCCAGGAACGATATGCACATGGCAGGGGCCACTAATGTACACAGTGGACGTTGGGGAGGACATCGTGAGACGCCATGCTGACCAGATCCTAGAGTCACAGGAACAAGTCAACCCCATGCCTCGCCCATACGTACCTGGTGAGGAACCCGACGTACAGGTCGCATCTACCCCAGAAACAGTAGCATCGGAAGCTGATGACCCAACCGACGACAGGGTGCCAGAATCGCCTCCGCACCAAGAGCGAGACACTCGGGAAAGGCGCTATCCAGAAAGGATCAGGAAGCCTCCCCAAAGACTGAATATATAAATGGACTATTTTCAGCTTACGTTGTATGTTAAAAGTGTTAATTGTAGTTAGTTTGATATTTAATTGTTAAATGAGTGTTATGGTACTGTTAATCTAAAAGGGGAGGAATTGTAATGTATATACCTTTAAGGGGGGAACTACTTTTTACAGCTCATGTATACTGTAGTACCGGCAGTGACCACACCTATATATAGCACTGAGTAGTAATCTGTACAGTTCAGTTCCAGAGTGAGCCACGTTGAGTAAACACCTGTTGTACCGTTCTCCTGCAGTCTGACGGACACAACAACCAGGCTTGGATTTTAGAAGCTTGTAGATTGTAGGAGGAAGGAACAACTTGGGGAGCATTGGAACCCGACTCGGTCTGGCCGATGTATGATTCACGTTCCACAATGTTGTTGATTCTTACTGGACAACTAGAGACGAGCAGTATATGCAGCCTTGCTACTGGCACCCACATCCCAAGTACAAATGAACAAAAAAAAAATCAGAATAAAATTACAGAAAAATCTGCACATTCGAAGTGAGTTTTCTGAAATTACAGAGGGAGAAAGAAGCATATGTAAAATACATATTGTGACACCCCTATGTGCCAGAGGTTTTAGAATAATAGCTGATTTGTCATTTTCCCACAGGAAAGTTTATGCTGTATGACAAGCAGGATAGTTCTGCTTTCTGAGCAAGGGTGCTGAGAGAAATTCAGCCTGTGTCAGCTGATAGATTGAGCCTAGGTATGGATTCAGGCACAAGCCACGGCATTCATTGTTCTGTTTAATCACGGCCGTCACTTTCCCCTACAGTCACCTAGTTCACGAGCTCTAATTAAATACTGCTGGAATAACTCCTTTGCTCCTCGAGAATTTAAAGCTATATGAACTGGACTTTCCACTTTCAATTTTGCAAAACCTGACACTTAAATTCAATCCCAGGGCAGCTTTGTTGATCACTGCAGCATGTGTGTCTACTGGAGTGTTTTACAGTTCTTGGTTTCCTTTCTTTCATTCTAGCCAAATCAATGAGAAGACATCAAGACCTGGGTTTGGCTGTAAAACGAATATTCAAGTTTATTTGCGTAATCCATTCTTCACTTCAAAGTCCCTTTGAATTTTCAGTTCTTTATTTTTGTTGTACAATATCAAACTTACTAAACGGGGGAGCAGCGTACAACAGCTTTATATTATGAAACCTGCTGACACGCCATCATACAGCCGCATTAGGCCATCATAATAGAGAGCATTGCCCTTCACGTAACATCATTTGGAAACCTTTTATTTTCAAAAGTTTTTGTAGTAGTTCTTTTTCCTAGAAATAAAATTCAACAAAATTGGATCCTTTTTTTTGCTGGTTAAATTGATTGAGTTTTTAAAAGGAAACTTCCTTTTGGATGGCAAAAGACCAGGACATGCAATGTGTCAACTATAAGGACTGAAGACAACATTCAAGTGTTGTAAGAAGTTGTAATTTCACCTTATCTTGTAAAATTAGGCATCGATCAGACATCAGCCCGATCTGTCCTCGCCCAACACCCACACCTGCTTTCCAGCACTCAGGTTTGGACGCATGAATGATTTGTTTTTTTAATCCTCTCCCTAGCAATGTTTCCTCTACGCGCGGTAATGGGAAAGGTCCTGCGTAGGCCGCTTACCGGCTTTTACATTGTAATTTAAAGGGACCGCGCATTAAAAGAAACAGGCCGCGCAGAACAAATCGGACCAGGAGAGCACCGAGGCGGCAGTATAAAAGGAGGAGCGAGGCGAGGCCCGACCAGATCGGACCAGGAGAGCACCGAGGCAGCAGTATAAAAGGAGGAGCGAGGCGAGGCCTGACCAGATCGGACCAGGAGAGCACCGAGGCAGCAGTATAAAAGGAGGAGCGAGGCGAGGCCCGACCAGATCGGACCAGGAGAGCACCGAGGCGGCAGTATAAAAGGAGGAGCGAGGCGAGGCCCGACCAGATCGGACCAGGAGAGCACCGAGGCAGCAGTATAAAAGGAGGAGCGAGGCGAGGCCCGACCAGATCGGACCAGGAGAGCACCGAGGCAGCAGTATAAAAGGAGGAGCGAGGCGAGGCCCGACCAGATCGGACCAGGAGAGCACCGAGGCGGCAGTATAAAAGGAGGAGCGAGGCGAGGCCCGACCAGATCGGACCAGGAGAGCACCGAGGCGGCAGTATAAAAGGAGGAGCGAGGCGAGGCCTGACCAGATCGGACCAGGAGAGCACCGAGGCTCAGCAGCGGGGAGAGAGGTAAAAAGTAATCAGAGTGTGACGTCACCAGGGAGCAGGTAAGTGATTGGTTGGTGAGTATTTCTCTTTTTTAAACTTTAACTCTGTAGTTTATAGTTGCTAAGGTCTTTTCTGGTGTAGCAGGGACTGTTGGTAAACCATACAAGCGCCTTAGAGTTTATCTTTAATTGGTGATAGTGAATTAATTTAAATTAATTAAAGGGTAAGTCATGCCAGGAGAGCCCAGCCCCGTGTTATGCTCCTCTTGCTCTATGTGGGAATTCAGGGACACTGCCGGGGTCCCTGATGACCACGTGTGCCAGAAATGCATCCAGCTGCGGCTACTAGCAGACCGCATTGCGGCGCTGGAGCTGCGGATGGATGGGCTTTGGAGCATTCACGATGCTGAGAGGGTCGTGGATAACATGTTTAGTGAGTTGGTCACACCGCAGGTAAGGGCTGCACAGGCAGAAGGGAAATGGGTGACCATCAGGCAGAGCAGTAGAGGCAGGCAGATAGTGCAGGGGACCCCTGTGGCCATCCCCCTCAAACAGGTATACCGATTTGGATACTGTTGAGGGGGATGACTTACCAGAGGAAGGCAGCAGCAGCCAACTTCCCGGCACCAGGGGTGCTTCTGCTGCTCAGGAAGGGAGGAAAAAGAGTGGGAGAGCAATAGTGGTAGGGGATTCTATCGTAAGGGGTACAGATAGGCGTTTCTGTGGCCGTAGACGTGACTCCAGGATGGTTTGTTGCCTCCCTGGTGCCAGGGTCAAGGATGTCACTGAACGGCTGCAGGGCATTCTGAAGGGGGAGGGTGAACAGTCAGAGGTCGTGGTTCACATTGGGACCAATGACATGGGTAGGAAGAGGGATGAGGTCCTGCAACAAGAATTTAGGGAGCTAGGTAGCAGATTAAAGAGCAGGACCTCAAAGGTTGTAATCTCTGGATTACTCCCGGTGCCACGTGCTAGTGAGTATAGGAATAGGAGGATAGAGCAGATGAATGCGTGGCTAAAGAGTTGGTGCAGGAGGGAGGGCTTTAGTTTCCTGGATCACTGGGCCTGCTTCTGGAGAAGGTGGGACTTGTACAAGTCGGACGGGTTGCTCCTGTACCAGAGCGGGACAAATATCCTTGCGGGGAGGTTTGCTGGCACTGTTCGGGGGGGTTTAAACTAAAATGGAAGGGGGTTGGGAACCTGAGCAGGTAGACGGAGGAAAGGGAAACAGGGATAAAAGCAAAAGATAGGAAGGAGAAAAACAAAAGTGGCAGTCAGAGAAATCAACGGTTTAAATCAAACGTGGCCACAGTAAATAATAATTCTAATAGGTCTAAGAGCGTTAAAAAAACAAGCCTGAAGGCTTTGTGTCTTAATGCAAGGAGCATTTGTAATAAGGTGGACGAATTGGCTGCGCAAATAGAGGTAAACGAATATGATTTGGTTGGGATTACGGAAACGTGGCTCAAGGATGGCCAAGACTGGGAACTCAACATCCAGGGGTATTCGATATTCAGGAAAGATAGGCAAAAAGGAAAGGGAGGTGGGGTAGCATTACTGATTAAAGAAGGGATTAATACAATTGTAATGAAGGATATTAGCTCTGATGATGTGGAATCTGTATGGGTAGAATTGAGAAATACTAAGGGGAAAAAAACATTAGTGGGAGTGGTATATAGACCTCCCAACAGTAAGGCGGAGGTTGGGGATGGCATTAAAAGGGAAATTAAAGAAGCGTGCAATAAGGGCACAGCAGTCATCATGGGTGACTTTAATCTACATATAGATTGGGCCAACCAAATTAGTAACAATACTGTGGAGGAGGAATTCCTGGAGTGTTTACGGGATGGTTTCCTGGACCAATATGTCGAGGAACCAACCAGAGATCAGGCCATCTTAGACTGGGTATTATGTAACGACAAAGGATTAATTAGCAATCTTGTTGTACGAGGCCCCTTGGGCCTGAGCGATCATAATATGATCGAATTCTTCATTAAGATGGAGAATGAAGTAGTTGACTCAGAGACTAGGGTCCTCAATTTAAATAAAGGAAACTACGATGGTCTGAGGAGCGAGTTGGGTAGGATTGATTGGGGAATGGCACTCAACGGGTTGACGGTGGATAGGCAATGGCAAACATTCAAAGACCGAATGGATGAGCTACAGAATTTGTTCATCCCAGTTTGGCATAAAAATAAAACAAAAAAGGTGACTCAACCGTGGCTAACAAGGGAAATTAGGGATAGCATAAGATCCAAGGAGACGACATATAAATTGGCCAGAAAAAGCAATAATCCTGAGGATTGGGAGCAGTTTAGGATTCAACAAAGGAGGACAAAGGGATTAATTAAGAAAGGGAAAACAGAATATGAGAGTAAGCTTGCAGGGAACATAAAAACTGACTGTAAAAGCTTTTATAGATATGCGAAGAGACAAAGATTGGTGAAGTCAAGCGTAGGTCCCTTACAGTCAGAATCAGGGGAATTTATAATGGGAAACAAAGAAATGGCAGACCAACTAAATTCATACTTTGGTTCTGTCTTCACAAAGGAGGACACAAATAACCTCCCAGAAATACCAGGGAACATAGGGTCTGATGAAAGGGTGGAACTGAAAGAAATCAGTATTTGTAGGGAAATGGTGTTAGGAAAATTGATGGGACTAAAGGCCGATAAATCCCCAGGGCCTGATAATCTACATCCCAGGGTACTTAAGGAAGTGGCCCTAGAAATAGTAGATGCATTGATGGTCATCTTCCAAAACTCGATAGACTCTGGAACAGTACCCATGGATTGGAGGGTAGCTAATGTTACCCCACTATTCAAAAAAGGTTGTAGAGAAAAAGTGGGGAATTATAGACCGGTAAGCCTGACATCGGTAGTGGGGAAAATGCTAGAATCTATTATAAAAGATGTAATAGCAGAGCACTTGGTAAGCAGTGACAGGATTGGACAAAGTCAACATGGATTTACAAAAGGTAAATCATGCTTGACTAATCTACTGGAATTTTTTGAGGATGTAACTGGTAAAATAGATAAGGGAGAACCAGTGGATGTGGTGTATTTGGACTTTCAGAAGGCTTTCGATAAGGTTCCACATAAGAGATTAGCGTGCAAAATTAAGGCACATGGGATTGGGGGAAAGGTATTGACTTGGATAGAGAACTGGTTGGCAGACAGAAAGCAAAGAGTTGGAATAAACGGGTCGTTTGCCGAGTGGCAGGCAGTGACTAGTGGGGTACCGCAAGGATCGGTCCTAGGACCCCAGCTGTTCACAATATATATTAATGATCTGGATGAGGGAATTGGATGTAATATCTCCAAATTTGCAGACGACACAAAGCTGGGTGGGAGGGTAAGCTATGAGGAGGATGTCGTGAAACTCCAGTACGATTTGGACAGATTGGGTGATTGGGCAGAAACATGGCAAATGCACTATAATGTGGATAAATGTGAGGTTATCCACTTTGGTGGCAAAAACAGGAAGACAGATTATTATTTGAATGGCAATAGATTGGGAGAAGGGGAAGTGCAAAGAGACCTGGGTGTTCTTGTGCACCAGTCGCTGAAGGTAAGCATGCAGGTGCAGCAGGCGGGTAAGAAGGCAAATGGTATGTTGGCCTTCGTAGCAAGAGGGTTCGAGTACAGGAACAAGGATGTCTTGCTACAGTTGTACAGGGCCTTGGTGAGACCGCACCTTGAGTATTGTGTGCAGTTTTGGTCGCCTTACCTGAGGAAGGACGTTCTTGCCATGGAAGGAGTGCAGCGAAGATTCACCAGGCTGATACCTGGGATGGCAGGAATGATGTATGAGGAGAGATTGCGTCGATTGGGCTTATACTCACTGGAGTTTAGAAGATTGAGAGGGGATCTCATCGAAACTTATAAAATTCTGTCAGGCCTGGACAGACTAGATGCAGGAAGGATGTTTCTGATGGCCGGGGAGTCCAGAACCAGGGGTCATAGTCTAAAGGATAAGGGGTAAGCAATTTAGGACAGAAATGAGGAGGAATTTCTTCACCCAGAGAGTGGTGAACCTGTGGAATTCTCTGCCACAGAGGGCGGCGGAGGCCAGTTCATTAAATATATTCAAAAAAGAGTTGGATGTATTTCTTAAGGCTAAAGGGATCAAGGGATATGGGGAGAAGGCAGGGACAGGGTACTGAATTTGGATGATCAGCCATGATCTCATTGAATGGCGGAGCAGGCTCGAAGGGCCGGATGGCCTACTCCTGCTCCTATCTTCTATGTTTCTATGTTACAGGGAACATTGCTCCCTATCTTGGAGAGGCTAAGGCCAATTGTAGTGCCCCACTGCTCCCCCGGCTGAGAGCAATCAACTCTGTCTTGACCAGGAATCAGACCGGAGATTTTCCTGGTCTGTACAGCTGAGCAGAACAGTGGACACTTCATTTACCCACTGAAGCATTGAGTAACACATCCTCTCTTCACCCCCCCCCCCCCCCAAAAGTACGATATGTGATCATTACAGTAGCCATTATAGCAATGCTTCTGATTCATGCATTGAAACCTTTATCCAATGAAAGATCATGCACTTGCATTGTTCAAAATGTATTTTGTAATTTGTTCCCTTGCTTTTCCATCAACCCCCGCTCGCTCAATTGCTGGCAGTGCTCAAGAGGAGGCATGCTTTTCTCTGCAGCTTGGGAAAGAAAGGAGAAGGAAAGGATTTGCATTTATACAGCACCTTTCATGGCCTCGGGGCATCTCATTGCTCTTTACAGGCGATGAAGTACCTTTGAAGTGTAGTCACTGTTGTAATGTCGAAAATACGGCATCTAATTTGCGCACAGCAAGGTCCCACAAACAGCAATGCGATACATGACCAGATAATCTGTTCTAGTGATTTGGGTTGCAGAATAAATATTGGTCAGGACCCCTGCTCTTCGCATAGTGTTGTGGAATCTTTTACATCCACCTGAGAGGGCAGATTAGGCCTCGGTTTAACATCTCATCGAAAAGAGGGCACCCCCGAAGTGCAGCACCTCCGAGAGTGCAGCACTCCCTCAGTACTGCACAGAAATGTCCTCCTGGATTATGTGCTCAAGTCTCTGGAGTGTGGCTTGAACCCACAACCTTCTGACTCAGGTGCGAGTGCTACCACTGAGCCAAGGCCAGTCATTTCCCACCTTTAAAGAGGAACTCCTGTGGGAGTGAGAAACACAAAGCTGTCAAAATCAAGTGAAGCTCAGGAGTGAAATAAAGCACACAGCTTTTTAAAATATGTAGCTCTGTTTATTTTTCTGCGTGAGATATATCAAAATAGGTAACATTTTTAAACCAGAATTAGAATTCGCTCCAAATAAGTAAATCCGTCTACTATTGATATTTTGAACATTTAAAGGGACTACGTGCAATCATCTAAATCATGAGGAAAAACCGATCATTCAGAGAACAAAAGCTCCAATGGTTGGCTAACATTTTCTTTCCACACATGTCACGATTTGGAGCAGTGACTGTTAAGAAAATATTTTGAGAAATAGCTGAATAAATGAAAATTTGAAATGAATGTATTTCACTGAAAAGAATATGTGACAGCAGCATGAGGAATAACAATTTTGTGCAGTCAAATCATCATTCTAGAATGTGAGCAGTGTTATTTCAATGTCACTTCTGGCAGCAATTCTGTATCTTGCATGTACTCGGGGTTAGACGAGAGGCCTGGCAACTTGGAAAAAATTAGTTATTTATTGTGAGAAGTGGCAGTCTACTTGCAAAAACCTTTTAGATTAAAGAATACATAAGAGGAAGGAGAGCTGCATGAGATGACTTGGGATAGTGATAGATACTGTGTACAGCAATGCTGGAATCTGTGATCAGAAATGGTGTGATCCACAAAGTAAAACCACTAGCTCCGCTTGAACTCGGCCTGAAGAAAGCTTTTGTTTTGAAAAATCAATAGGCCTGCAGCTAGAAGACATCAGAGTGGAGATTCAAGAAAAAACCTGAAATATTTGTGTTTCTCTTTTGTGTTTCCAAAGCAATGTATTCTGTACATTGTTATATAATCATGCTTGTGAATCTCCTGTGCTCTTGTTCATGGTAAGTCAGGGGATTACACCCAGTGTGTTATTCTGCTGCTAAGGTGCAGCTGTGTTTAACTGGCCATAAAGCCTAACTGCTGTAAATAGGGACACTGAGGTGAATTGGAAGCGAATTCCTGTGGCCAAGGGAAGTTTTTGTCTAGATTTGGAACTGTTTATAAATCCCTGGTTCTCTCCTTGGGGAGAGGCTAGGCTATCAAGTCAAAGTAAACCAGGAGAAAATGATTAGCTTTTTTTCCTGCTTTTTTTTAATACTTGCAACATGGGGAGCAACTCTTTACCTTTAGTGGTCCATCTGTTTAGCGCGTGGGTTTTTATAGTGAAGCCTCGTTTTAATTGGAGGTTTATGTACCTGCCTTGCCTGCTTCCGATTGTTACGGGCCACTCATGCTTAGCTGCAAGCAATGTGTTGAAGTTTTTTTGAACGTGAAATTTGAACTAATTGGGTGAAGTCTGAGACAGACTTTGCAGATCAACTTGTAAACACTTCTGCAAATGATTAAACCTTGTTTATATGAATTAGAAAACAATTCTACAGTTAGTTTACTTACTGCTATAAGATTAAACTTGAGGCCCTTTTCTGCAGCAAACATTAGCAGTCCCATTAGTCAAGAACTACATTTTACTCAACACTGTTTGACATTTTGTTTTAAGATTATACATAACTGAAAGGCCTTTTGGCACCTTATGCCGTCATAAACTCAAGTAAGTACCCTGTGCCTTTGAAGAAGACAGTTCCTGTGTTTGTCTGATAACAAAATGGTCCAGCAAAGAAATCAACCTTTGACATGATCTTAATATTGTAAGTAGCTAGATTATGTACATGGAAAAAACATTTCTGATGAGATAAAATATTGCCATGGTGGAAATAGGATTTATTATTGAAAGGATTACTGACTGTAAAGGGCATCTTGGAAACAATACTGCACTGAAGCACACTTCAGTGATGGGAAGAGTTGACTGCTGTATTTGGGGAGTAGTAACGAACCAGAATGAAAAGTCATCATCTGACAGCAACTCTAATGTTCTGAAATAATTGAGGCATCCCACCAGAAACAACGATGTATATGCCATTCTTGATCAGAAGTGTATGGGAGACATTACTCTTCCTGTACAGAAGAAAATCAGTTTATTTTAGTTCAAATGTAGAAGTTCATAATTCAAACATCTATTGTACATTTTTCTCAATTGCTAATCTAAAATTTATTTATCTATAAATCCAACCTATCTATGCTTTTATGCTGAAATGTAGATGGAATCCTTGTTTAATATTCCTATCTAGGTTTTAATTTAATATTTGTTAATGTAGCCTTTCAAGCAGTTTACAAAACAAATTATTTGGCATGCTGTTGGGCAGTAACAGGGTGGTAAGTTATATGCAATTTATGAAACAGTACGGGAAGTAACGAGGTATAAATTTCAAGATTGTTATTAGAAAGGATCCGTACTAAAAATCGTAAAGCTGAACAGTAACATATTCTTCGGCTGAATCACCATCAAATGGAGCAATGTGGAGATAGAGTACAGTATAGAACAGGAACTGAACCCCCACAATGAGATATATTATACAAATCAGAGGAAATTAAATGACACAAATATATTAAACAATCAAAGTAATATTGTAAGAAAGATAAAGGTACCATTTAAACTCAATATTGAGTTTTAGACACTCTCCTAATGTAGCCAAGGTAATTCTTACAGAGCTAGCTGGTTGCCTTCTATATTAAAAAGCTTCTTAAATTTTGCCCACAAGATTCCAAATTGATTTCTGAATTAATCAGCAGTGGGGATGCTTACACTAAATCAGAGGCACTGTTTTATAAAGACAACAACGTTATGCCATGTAATGCACAGTATTTTATTCTGTTGCTTAGGAGGAGCTGAGCCCCTTATAGCTGCAAAGTCTAATTGTTAAGACTGATGCGAGAAAAATTCCATTGTCTGCTGGCCATAAGGGTCCTGTGACAAAATGAGGCCGTTCTATTTGGTTTTAGATTTGTAGAGGTTCCTTTAACTCAGTCACGAATCATAAATTGTTTTAAAACAAATTACAGCCAGATTCTTGTCGCAAGTCGGTTGCCGTTTCTGTGAAGAACCACCATGTGTGGCAGAGATAAAGGAAGCAAAGGACTGGCCAAAGGCAGAGCGAAGCGGCCCCACAAAGTGCTTCGTGATAACAAGCCAGCCATCCGCCGCCCGGCTCACCGCGGTGGTGTCGAGCGGGTTGCAAAATGTGATCCGGAATGCGGTCAGCTACACCCAGCATGCCAGGCGCAAGACGATGGCTGCCATGGATGTGCTGTAGGCTCTGAAACGGCAGGGCCACACTCTCTCTAGATTCAGCGGCCCAACAACTAGACCCTTTCTACAAAGCACAAGATTCGATACAAATATTGCAACTTGTGTCACTGGTCTGTAAAGCTCAAGAAAGCAGAAAAGTTACTTTCAAACGCAGACTTATGATTTGTTCAGTTATATGTTTGATTGCCGTTTTTTTCAAACGTGGGTGAGAGTAATTCAAATCCAGGAAGCCCGGCTAACTCTTTTCAGGGATATATATTGATTTGTAATTGAGTCTGAGAGAGTCAGGTATAGATCAGACTAGCACAGCTCCCACAATGTTAATAGAATTTAAAAAAGAAGCATTGCATATATAAAAGTTATTTAAAGACAGAGCTTGCATTTATATAGCCTCAGGACATCCCAAAGGACTCCACAGCCAATCAATTACTGTACTTTGAAGTGTAATCACTGTTGTTTTCTAAGCAAAAGCAGCAACCAATTTGTGAATAGCAAGATCCCACAAACAGCAATGAGGCGAATAACCGTTAATTCATTTTGGTAGTTTGATTGAAGAATAAATGTTGGCCAGGACATTGGGATAATTCCCTACTGTTCTTCAAAATAAATGCCATGGGATCTTTGACATCCACCTGAGCAGGGATTTCTAGCAATGTATCACTCCCTCAGTACTGCATTGCAGTATCAGCCTACATTATGTTTTTTAGTCCTGGAGCAGGACTTGAGCCCACAGTCTTCTGTCTCAGAGGCAAGGGTGCTATTACTGAGTCAAAACTTACCATTTAGATTGTGATATAAGCATTTATTGTCTCTTCTTGGGGAGCTATGTAGAAAGATTTTTACTGTAAAAATCTAAGTATTTTACTATTGTTTATTTGGTTCTTCATCTTTGGTAAATAAATTTGCCTAATACTTTAAACATAAAATGGGGTGTGACATTGTGATACTTGACCACTTATTGAAGACAGGAGAGTGATCCTATAGGAGATATAGGGTGATTCCAGTAGCTAGAATTATTAACCGTTCATTATCCTGGACATGTTAATGTAAGCTTCCTTAGACATTAAGGGCCATTGAAGCTACTGTTCAGGGCATTGGGGGTTAAGACTTGCCTGTGAGAATGGTCTTAAGATAAGGAGTTGAAAAATCTAGAGTAAGAATGACTGGTCAGTAAGAATGACCGGATGACCGGTTGTATGTAAAATGTGTTTGGGCAGTCTCGATCCAGTTACTCGTGTGCATGGGACTGCAGCATAATACAGTCCTCAGTTTGCCACTAATTGGTTAACTCCCTCAGAGAGGCTAAAGGATGGTTGGTATGGTAAATGCAGAAAAAAATTGAGATTGGTGTTCTGCTGAGGTTGGGGCTATGGCATGTTTTTGGGCCAGAGTAGAGGGAGCTTTACTCTGTCTTTAGCTGTGCTATATCTGACACAGGAGTGTTTGATGCTGACACTGCATGCCTGAAACGGGGAGAATTTATTTATCAGCACAATTTTTTTTTTACATCAAAGTGACTTACTTTTTAAGCTACGTGCTTTGTTCAATAATCCTGTCTCTACCATTTTTTTTACTATATAGAATTTAAAAGTATGATATTTGCCTGTTTTCTAACTTGTTTCTGAAAAGATCAATGTGTTAAGAGATTAAAGTACATGGTCAGTGGTTTTAAGAAAAACATTGAAATAAAAAGCTTTTTGTCTATATAAGGCAAATTTTTTAAAAAGACAAATAAATCTCTGCTGTAATGTAAGTGTTTGACTCCAGCTGCAGAGCGTTGAGTCCAAACCCTGCTCGCTTACTGCCACTTGTATCGTGGATTCCCCAGGAGGTTAGTTTATCAAACCCAGCTGGGTTATTTAAAGAGGGCGGGAATTCACTTTCCTGCTTAACTCCAGAGTGGACCAGCCAAGAAATGGGTCATCGAGGGTAATAACAAATCTGTCTAGGTCAGATCATCATCTTCTCCCTGCCAAGGAGCATCATGTGGACACAGAACCCTTCTGACAAATTCCAAGGTAATCAACAGGTCCAAGTATTTGAGAGTCATATTGCAAGTAACATGCCAGTAGGAAATCTCCCTTTAAAGGCTCCATGCAGTGCACTAAAAGCTGGAGATTTCTTTCAACATCCAGACTGAAGGATCTGGTCTCTATAATATTTGCCTTAATGCTTTTAACTGTCCATCTGTCAAACCGGAAAACCAGCTGGTCTAATTTGATAAGTTCTTTTGTCAGTCTCACTGATTACCAAAATAAGCTGGGTTTGTGCCCATTCGTCTGCCATCAGGGTGAATATAACACATTTTTGTCACGTTTTCTTGAATTCAATGGCGCAGTAAAAACAGAATGCACATTTCAACAAAGTTAATTGATTTCTGTTTATGTTGAATTTAATTTGGAAAATAATGAATAATCAGGTCTCTTAATGGCATCCAGCCTGGAGAACAACACATCCCAGCAGCATCCTGATCTATACCTGTACCCTTTATTGCTATATCACCATAGGGCAATTCTTAACTTCCACCAGTCAATCTGCATTTCTGACATTCTCATTTTTTAAAGATTCTATAACACAAACGATTATTTAACTTTTTTACCTACTGTAGCTCTTGCCATTGTAAATCTTTCTTAAACTCCTCATTAATCTTTTTTTGCCAGCACAGAGGAACGTAAGTCACTTATTTTCACTGCATTTTAAAAATTGTGTCACACAAAATATTTGTTCCAATGCTGGTTATGTCCCATGCATTAGCTGTCATATGCTGTTAATGGAATAAGGTTATCGAACAGTTATTTTGTATTATAGCCCCAGCCCCTCAATCACTCCCTGCAACTCTGCAGTTTCTCTGATCTGTCGTCTGCTCTGTTACCTTCCATGATGCCCACTTCCTACCCCCTTGACCTCTCTCCCACCTAACTCCTAAGCATTCAGCTACCTTTCCTGGCACCAATACTCCTCCATATTGCTAATTGCTGTCTTTGCTCTGGCACTGTTCCTCTTCCTTTCAAAACCACCCTCGTCACCCCTCTCAAAAAGCCCAGCCTTGACCTGTTGGTCCTCTTCAACTACAGCTTCATCTCTAACCTCTCTTTCCTCTCTAAGGTACTTGAACATGTCATCACCTCCCAACTCTGTGCTCATCTCTTCCACAACTCCCTGTTCGAATTCCTCAGTATGGTTTCTGCCTTGCTCACAGTACTGAGACCATCCTGGTCAAAGTGACCAATGGCATCCATCGTCTTTGGTTGTGACCACAGGATGTTGTCCCTCCTTGTCTCCCTCCATCTCTCCTCTGTGATCCATCTCTGTTGGACTATCTTTGCGTGGTTCCACTCGTATCTGTCCCAGTGTAGTCATTGCACCTCCAGCAATGACTTATCCTCTTGCCCCACATGGTCCCCTCTGGAGATCCCCAAGAATCGATTGTTGGCTCCCTTCTCTTCCTCAAATGTGTGCAACTCCTCAGTAACATCATTGTAGGCATGAGATCAGCATCCATATATATACTGATGACGCCCAGCTCCAGATCTCCATCACACTCCTTGACCCTATGACCACCTCTGTCTGATACTGAACATCAGGAAAATCAAGCCATTGCTTTTGAGCCTTGTCAAAATTTCTGCACCCTTGCCAACGACTCCACTCTGGCTGCTCATTCAGACTGAACCAGGCAGTACATACCTCTGTGTTCTGTTCAACCCAGGGCTGAGTTTCAAACCCAGTATTTTATACATCAATAAGATCATTTACTTTCACCTTTGCATCTACCTTATTTAGGGTTTCCAACATCTGGTTGAACCTATTCCAGGGGGTTTGGTTACTTGACATTCGCTGCAGTCTGCAAATGTTATGATGTAATGGCTTGATGTGTGCTTTGCTGAGGGTGCCACTGACTGCCATTGAAGGCTATAATTTTAAACGCCTGACCTGAATATGATAGTGCTGAAATTGAAACTCCAGGATAGCTTCATAGTTGGAGACCGCAGCCTGCTCATCATTTGGCTCCTCTACCGGGTATGGGTCGCCCTGCTCCTGCCAGCTCGTGGCAATAAAGCAAGGCAAGCTGCTGCAGACACAGTGAATTTCCTCGTGTCTGGTCCCACTCTACTGCTGTGACTTCACCAGAAGTGCGACAAGCCGCCTTTCTGACTAACGTGAGGGCGGCAGGGGGCAGGACCAGTGGCCAGCCAGGAGGGATATTCCAGCAGGAAATCACTCAATCTGGTGATAGACAGCGCCTATCGGGAGGATGGTGTGAAGTGGGAATTGACAGTTCAGGACGTCTGAGGCGCACAGGCACGAACTGGGATGCAGAAATACTTTTCTTTCGGGTTGTCAGCAGCATCGCCCTGAATGTGGATCGTCCATTCCGGGAGACTCCGGTAATTGGGGAGGTCTGGCAACCCTAATCTTACTCCCACTGCTGCAAAAGTCCTATCCATACGTTCAGCATCTTTAGATTTGTTTTGTCCGGTGTCCTGTTTGCTGGCCTTCTGACCTCCACTCCCCATAAACTCCAATTGTCTAAAATTCTGTTATCTGGATCTTGACCCATACGAATTCCCAATGTGCCATCAGTTTAAAATCCTCATCTTCATTGACAAATCTTTGTACAGCCTCATCACACCGTACCTCTACAGCCTTATGCCCCGTCCATGACCTCGAGTCATTTCAATCCTTTGACTAGCCTCTTGTGTATCTTAACCATCCCTCCACTCCATTGTTGGTGCCAAAGCCTTCAGCTATGCTTTATTGGACTGTTTAATCATTTTAAATGTTACAGAGACAGTTCAATACATTTATTAGTTACTCTGTTGCCCCTTGTTAGTGTATTTATCCTTCAATATTGGAAGCATGTGGATGTTGGGTGATCAAATAACCTGCTGTGTAGGCTCACAAATGGGTGAGGTACCGAAGGGCAGCCGGCAAGGAGTCAGTGTGTTAAGAGGAAGAAATTGTGTGAGCAATGTTTTTGTAAATCCTGCTAATTAGAGCCAGCCTAGGTACGTTCAGAATGCCCCTGCTATGATGGTATGAAACTCTCCTTCAGCGTAACATGAATAAGAATGGAGGGCGATCAGCAATACTGCTCACTCATGACATCACATTCGGGCGAGTTCTCCACATGATGTTGCTTCCCATTGAATTGCATTTGGATGTAAAAGCTCAATATATTACAGTAATTTTGGTCTGGTCTTGCGCTCCTACTCTGCTCTCTCAGGCTGTATGCACCCTTTTACTTAAACCTGGCCCAATGTTAATGCTTTAATATCCTGATGAGTAATCAAACTCCTGCGCTGGTCTGCTGATCTCCCTCTCTCTGATTCCTGGGCAAATGCAGGAGAACAGGACACCAGTGCTGGAGAGCCAGGAGAAGAGATCTTGATGTACTGAAGTTTTTGCTGGTGTCTTAGAATTTGATATCTCAAAATTACATTCTAGCACAAAAATTTCAGACACCCACCATTACTGAAGTCCGAGTGACAACACTGAACCAGGGCTGGATCTAATTTCATTTAAAGTGTGTGTAGGCTACACGGCATTTCCTAAAGATGTTCCTGGCTCCTGTATGTTCATTAATGTAAATTTCTGTGTTTCCTTTTGTCTGTCTTTATTAAATAAACAAGGGCACCAGAGATTGAATTAATGATTCTATTGATTCTGTTTCCCGTTACTGTTTCCTTGTGCATCATAACTTGTGATTTATGATCTCACTTAATCTGACAACCTTGATACTTAAACCTATTACAGTGGAACCTTGATTGTCCACACTCCATTGCCACAGTCTGGATTATATCCACAATCAGTTATGTGGGGGCTGGGACTTAGTTTTGCATAAACTAGCTAAAAGGCAATTGAGTGTTCTTAATTGATTTTTCACTGACTCTGGGTACATGACCCAGCAGGATAAGCAGTTATATTGTGGATGTCCAATGCTAGAATTTACTATCCAGGCAGCTCTGAAATGTAGTTTTGGGTCAAGAAACAAGTGGAGTGACGGCTTCACGTCTGGAAGAACCACAGGAAGCAGGTTGCCAACATATATTTTTCAAGAATGTATCTCGTTTTAAAATGAATGCGCAGATGAGATGCACTTTTTAAAATATGGGTCTTATCTGTAAATGTTGGAGAATTAATGAGGTAATTTGAATAAGTCACTGTGCCAAACTAAAGATAGGCAGATTCTTAACTATTCACCAGGTTCCATTAACTGCTAGCGGATTCCCTCCAATATTGCAGATAACGGGTTCCACTGTATAAATGTTATGCATAGGTTTTTTTCTTTCATGCTAACAGGACATCATTTGGACTCTGATAATGCTGTATTAGCTGCATAGTTTTAACTAAAGTCATAATACTAATGATGAAATTAGAATAAACATTAAGTTTTCATAAAGTAGTGATCAAATTTATTCAATTTTGTTCCCTGCAGATAAGCCTCAAAACTGGGACGTATGGTATGAGAGCAAGTTTGACGATTGTGGAAAAGAGGCCTGCCTGTCATTTTCAAAGGACGTTTTGTGTTCTCGTGTTACAGTTGACCATAACTACTATGCCATCTGTCAGAACCTGCTCTCTAGGTATGCCACCTGGCGTGGTACAACTGGAGGGCTCCTGCATAACCCTCCTGTAGAAATTGTCAGAGTTGGCAGACTGGAGGCCTTGCTTGAAGAGTGCGCCAACCCAAAGAAAGAGTATGGTCGGTTCCAGGCAGCAAGAGAATTGCGAGACTACCTCGCAAAGCTGAACAATAATGTAAGGTAGCTCAAAATGGGATCTGTTGTTTTTCACACTGCTCTAGATTTGAGACTGCAGTTGAATTGAGCGTGAGAGTTGTTCCTGTGTAGAATGTAAACTTATGTTGAATGAAACTATGCAGATATGGCACTGCACAAGGTGATGATTCATTCTTGGAACAACACTGGACATCTGCAAACCAACGTGTGAGACTGATTATCTGATTAGAGCATTGAGCTATTATTGACTTGTTCTCTGATTGCCTGCGGGGTAGTTCAGATGAAGACCAGCAGGTCACTGGAGATAATAGACTCTGACAGGTTTATTGATTGCACACGTGTCAAAGGGCAATTGACATAACACAGCATTACTGTCACAATTTGTGAGGCTGATGCCTTTACTGAGGAGGAAATCTTGCTTAACTTGAAAGCCTGTTTAAAGGCTTTAACCTACTGATGTTGTCTTGCGTTTCTATATTTTGAATAAGGAAATCATTAAAAAAAAAGTTTGTATTAAAAAAACTTACATGTACTGCCATCAAAATGAATGTGCAAAATTTTGATACGAGTTTGCCCATACTACCTTTCAAATATGTGAACATATTTGTAATTTTATCATCTGTAAACTAAAGCACTGAGAAAATATGGCATTGGGGTATACTGTCCGAAACCTTAAACCATTCCCTCATTGTTAAGCAATAATTTCATGTTCTGCAAAGGATAGGGAGAGGAAAAAATGCATTATTTTTAATTATTACACAAGACATCTGTGAGCATGAAATAGTGACCTGAGGTTAATTTGTTTCGAAGCGGCGACATTAAAAAAAAAAGGCCAGGATAATCATTTGCGGACCTGTAGGGGATATTTCTAAGAGAACCAAGTTGACTATTCTGTAAATAAAATGAGGAGAGCTTCCTTTCTAAGGGGAGGGGAGGGGAGGAGGCAGACACAAAAGCGTCTAGTATCTGAGCATATACCAAAGATAAGAATTGTTCCAAAATTACCCTCACCTTGGTAGAAGAAAAGAAACCTATTTATTGAATTAAACACCAGTAGAAGTATAATGAGGAAGTCTTTCAATAGCTATTTATATATTAAAAATGCATCAACTAACACTGGGATAAGGTTTTTGGTCGCAAGTTTACATTTGCCACGTGCTTGACTGGTTTAATTTTTTATTGATTTACTGGGCTGACACAGATGGCAGTTGCTTTCTGCTGTGTATTACATATTGGTACAGTATTGTAATTTGAACTTAGTTTAGGGTGAGCCATTTTCCATTTTGTTTAACTAAACTATATTAATTTGTTTCCAGTTTAAAAAAAAAACCTGTGTGTTTGGCACGTTAAACAAAAAGCCTCGTTGTTTGTGTGGAAATGGGGTAGAAAATCTGCTTTTGCTGCTGATTAGCTGAAGTGCAGCAGCAACACCATTGCCTGCTACTTTCATGCTTGTGGTTCAATCTGGATAAATGTTAAGCTCTTCCCCATAAAGCAATTTTGTGGCTTTAATCTCCATTTTAAATCACGCTGATGCTTTTGATTCTAAAACTAGCTCGAGTTGGCTTCATTGCAGGGGATTAAATACTGCAACATCACCATAAAGTTACAGTAGAAAGCAATAGTGTTTATTTTTCTTTAAAAAAAAACCCTCCTCAAACTGAAGTAATCAGATTATGATCTGTTTAATGGTACAAATGTAGCTTCTATTGTGTACTTATAACTTGTTAGTAACAACAGTTTACTCCAGAGATTTTCCAAATGGGATTTTTGGAGGTTTGTAAATGCTGTCTTCACTTTTTTTTGTATGTTCTCATTTAGTTTTCATGTTTTATCAAAATTGTCTGACTCACTGTGCCTTTCATTCAAAAGTTGTCTTTATAACTTAAAGTGGACTCATATAATAAAACTTTACTTATTAAAACTTTTTGTTGTTGTTACTGCCCTTGGAAAGCACAAGTCATATTTTTAAAGGAGTTACCTTCTATTTTATGCGGAGACTGGTCGCTGTATTTTATGCGGAGACTGGCCGCTGTATTTTATGCGGAGACTGGTCGCTGTATTTTATGCGGAGACTGGTCGCTGTATTTTATGCGGAGACTGGTCGCTGTATTTTATGCGGAGACTGGTCGCTGTAATGTACGTTCCAGTCAGGCAGTGCTCTCTTTACACTGCCTGGCTCGTACTACTATTCTCATAATTAGCACCGAGAATTACTGCAACAGAATTTGTAGAAACCTGCCCAATTACTTTTTGCAGTTGCTATTCATTCACCTAATACTACTTCACTATTACTCAAGCAAATGTGTGTGTAGTTGTACCTCCACACTCGTGCTCGTACTTCAATCTACTGTAAGAAGTCACACAACACCAGGTTATAGTCCAACAGTTTTATTTGAAATCACAAGCTTTCGGAGCGCTGCTCCTTCGTCAGGTGAAGTGGAGAGATGCATAAAGACACAGCTTATATAGTCAGAGAATAATGCCAGATGATTACAGGTAATCTTTCTAACTGCCATTTATCACACCTCGGCAGAGAGATAATGACAGCAATCAAAGGTGTGAATGGTGTCCAAACAGGTTAGTCAGGAAAACATTACATCAAAGAACAATGAGGTGGGGTCACAAGGGGTCAAATGTTGCAGATACTGGGGTCTGTATGGAAAAACAAAAAACAGACAAAAAAACATTTTTTTTGCTGGAAATCACAGCAGGTCCGGCCGCATCTGTGTAGAGACAACCAGCCAACGACGACTCGAGTCTGGATGACCCTACGTCAGGTGGGGTTACATGTAGCGTGACATGAACCCAAGATCCCAGTTGAGGCCGTCCTCATGAGTGCGGAACTTGGCTATCAGACTTCTTACATTTGTCCACCCCAGTCCAACACCGGCATCTCCATATTCAATCTACTGGACATAGTTTTGAATGTTTTCCCCCCACACAGCTTTCTGTCTCCTGAATGTGTTGACTCATGTAGACGTACAGTTTCATGGGCACCCTGCAGTACCTGAACCAGGTTGCCATTCTTCATGTGTGAGCCTAGACTTGAGCGTCAATAAGCTATTTGACCATGCAGAGCATCATAGCCGAGCTTGATTATTCCCTCACCCAGCATCCACACATGGGCACGTTTCAGAAGGAGCTAGCGAACATCTATCAGGAGCTAGATTTCCCATCTTATTAGTCTGGTCTGCAAAAGCCAATTATAGCACGCCTATTTCCACATTGGCTAAAATCAGTTAACTTAGCACAAACCAGGAATTCAACCTGATAGCTTCCTGAGCCAAATGGCTAAGTTCCATTTTATACTTACAGACAGAGCCACCAGGGGAGATATTTTTATTTGTTCTAAAACAAAGAAATGCTATTCAGTATTGAAAACTCATGTAGTTTTATAACATTGCTCATATTTTTGGAGCCTATTGTAACCTTCCAATTATTTCATCGAAGTCTTGAGATTCTGAAACCTCATAAAATTGTACTTTTTGATGAATGCCTGGTACATGTGGTTTGTCCTCTTTTTGTTACTTGATTCGTGGGAGCTGTTGTTTATAGTACAGTACTCCTTTCTGCTCCTTGTTCCTTGGCCCACTCTAATGCTCATACTACTCTCTATGCGCAAGCCTGCCTCTGCTTTCTCTGATCTGTGCAGCACCTGGTCTGTCTCTGCTCCCTAGTCTCAGTGCGATTTCCTAACTTATCTCTGTTCTCCTTCACTCTGCTCTGCTCCCCAGATGTTTTTTTCCTTTCAAAACAGCTTGTTATTGATTGAATTTCTCCCTTCAACAGAGACTGGCCAAGGTTTTAAATATTTTACTTCGTTTTGTTTTTAAATAAAGCATTTAAAATACTTTTGGAGTTTATTTCAAAGATGAAGGTGAGATAAAGACAAGTTTCACAACAAATAACAAGATAAAAAGGTGACACAAAATGAGATGGGGGGAGAAAAAGATAGTGACAGTGAAAGACAGACACTGTGATGACAAAAGCAAAATACTGCAGATGCTAGAAATCCGAAATAAATGCAGAAAATACTCGGCAGGTCAGGCAGCATGTGTGGAGAGAGAAACAGAGTTAATGTTTCAGGTCAATGATCTTTCATCAGAACTCTACTGAAATGTCATCGACCTGAAACGTTAACTCTGTCTGGCAGCATGTGTGGAGAGAAAAACAATGTGATGGCTTGGTCAGATCAATGTATCAGATGGATCCTTTCTCTACAGAGCATTTCATTTACACTTCACTGTTAACTTCTAGATTTCTAGACGCAAAAGGCATCGAGGGATATGGGGAGAGGGCGGGAATATGGTATTGGGATAGAGGATCAGCCATGATCATATTGAATGGCAGAGCAGGCTCGAAGGGCAGGTATAGTCGGACAGAGAATCCTTCAAAATAAAAATTAATTAATGCCCATTACTGCAGTGTGTTACACTAGGGCCACGTTAAAAAAAATTTAAGGAACAAAATAATTAGGGGAAGGGCTAATGGCCGATAAGGGGATTCAAATGTACACCTTGGGTTCCCTAAAATCTGTAATTTATATCCACCCTCAATAGTTTCTTGTTTTACAAAAATGGAAGGTTTTTTTGTAAATATGAGCCACATTTTCTTTTTACTGTTTTACCAGTTTTTATTCTGTTTTGAAATTTCCTTTTCTCTCTGGTAATTGCAGATTATCTGCTGTTATTGAGGCAAGGAAATTTTGAAATCAAATTGCAGTTTTTTTTTAAAAAGCAGTTCTTAAGCATTTTACTAATTTTTAAAATTTGTGATAATTCCTGTCCATTAGGGTTCAAATCAGACTAGCCTAAAAACTGAGGGGGGAAGTTGCCAGTGTCACCGGCCGCTGAAAATGCAGCAACACTAACTGAGCAAAATTGGTCTTGGGGGCATGGAGATTGGTGGCGCAGCGCTTGCCTTCTGTGCAACGCCGTCCTGGTGGCGTTGCCAGAGGCATCCGAGACGAAGTTCCTGTCCAGGTGCGGCATTGCAGCGGCCAAGAGGCCCTCCAGAAAGAAGGATGTGGGAGTACATCACTAAGGCCGTCACTGCCAGCAGTGTCACCTCCACCTCCAGGCTCCAGTGCCCAAGGAAGCTTCATGACCTCAGACCACTGGTCAAGGTCAGTGAATGCATCTTCAAAAGCCGTCTCCTACCAACTGCACCACTAGTGTCACACACTGCTCACTGCACGACCCCCAGTCACTCACCTACCAACAATCTGCATCAATCACGAGGCACATCTCCCATTCCTAGCCTCACCTCACCCCTTGGAGGAGATGGTGCAGGCCATTCTTGGCAGGGGCATGGCTGAGCCCTTGGCCAGCAGTGGGGCTGAAAGGATACAAGATGCCTCCTTCTGGCATACGCCTCATGCTTTCCCACCCTCCCGTCACCACAACCCCACCCTTGTGCCTTCCTCATTTCACACACCCAGGAAATGAAGCTTGGCCAGCCAGTGGGTGACCAAGAAGAGGGAGAGGAGAGTGAACAAGAACAGAAGAAGATTGATTTGACACTCCCAGCCATGAGCTCCTCTAGGTCCACCACCGTGGACATTTGCACTTTCCCCCCACTGAAAGTCAGCAGCCTTCCACCAGCCATGCTGCAGGCATCAGTAGGATAGGCAAAGGCACATACAAGACAGTCACTAAGAGAATGCATACGGGTGATGAGTTGATTTCTTGATGTCACATTAGATGGATAGATGTATATTGGTGGATTGGAAAGTTTGCTTTGTGGTAGCTTTTATTTCAGCATCGTGGCCAAGAGGACGTTGTGACGGTCAGTAGCAGAGGGAAGGTAAGGTGTGGGACTAATGCTGAAAGGGGAATTGGGGTTGTGGTTGCTGGGACTGCAGGTGGATGATTCCATCCCAGATATCCCAGCTACAAAGGGACTGTCTGGGATGCATCCTTCTGTCTGATTCCTCCTCTTCTGATTCCTCCTCTTCTGTGTCTTCCTCTTCTGTGTCTTCCTCTTCCTTCTGCGAGCAAATGCTGTAAATGTGAAATGACAGCATAAAATGCTGTAAATACTCAGTTGGTCAGGCAGCATCTCGACCTGAGACGTGAACTTCGTTTTTCTCTCCACGGATGTTGCGTGACCTGCTGAGTATTCGCAGCATGTTCTGTCTTCTCAAAGGCCTTCATTTACCATCCGTGCTGTTGCAAGTTAAAAAAAAAACCTTTTCACATCTATTGCAACAAGCCACCACTTCAATAAAAATTTTAAAAAACAGTCCAAAACCTTACATTCAAACTTACCTAACGATGTGTGTTTCCCTTTAAGAGCTGCAGACATCGCCACTGCTTGCACCCCAGATTAAATTGTCGTGCTTAGGACCCACCGCTGACTTCCCCGCTCGGGTCGAGGTTCGCATTGGTGACGTTAAGTCGACATTGCACGCCGATTGACGTCAACACACCAGTACTTTTTTTCCAGAGCACTGCCAGTTACCAGCAGCGCAAAGGGGGAGAGGAATATGGCTGCCGCTGCGGGACCCGCCACGAGCTGGCGAAAGAGCGGCAGCCGCCATTTCAAGGCGTTACAGAGTGGTGGTAAGTTGATGAATTTCTAGCCCGATATATTTAGCAAATGTAAACAGGACAGAGTCTAAATTCTTGTGTTTTTTTAATGACAAACACATTTGCTTTCTTAACATTTATTTTTGAATTTCTGGGGGTTAACGTTATTGCCTGTTGCTCCATATATCACTGCCCTCTGGCAGTCACATCAGTTGATGTACACAGCAACATCACTTTCAGAGGCAAAGCAAGAATTGATGATGTGCCTGTACAGCCTCCTAACTGTGGGTGAGATGATTAAAGAAGAAAATGCCTATAGTTAATTCGCAACATAAAGAAAGGAGCGTTTTCTAAATGCAGGTATCCATTTTAATGAAATTAAATGATGGCATCTGGTTGAACCTCACCTGAACATTGATACTTGTGCAAAGTCAACTAGACGCACCTGAACTTTTGACTTTTGGTTAATTTCAAGGATGGGTTATTAGTTTTTCATTTGAAATATGCCATCTAGTGGTATTGCCCTGGTAATGAACCACACTGTGTGGATATCTTTGCACTATGCAGCGTGACTGACTTAGCATTGAGAGATGTTTCTGATTTTGCATGTGATGTTTTGAAGTCAGAATTAAGTTGAGGCCTGTGTAACCCTGTAACATCGCCCAATTCAACATGCTTGCTCACTGAAATTATTATTCAATTTTTTAAAAACAACAGGAAATGCAGTTGGTGAGACGCTTGCCTTTCACCCCGAGACCTGGGTTCAGATTCAGCTAGGGTGAAAGTCTTATACACTGGCTGAAATCAGTTTGGCTAATCTCAGTTTAATTCTTGGTGGGTATGGAATGCCCAGCACAGAACTGCCACTAATTGGCACTAAATTAGCAGTCTCATGCAGAGACGCCACAGGATGGCTACTGTGATGATGTGGAAAATGGAAATGATGTGATTTTGATGCAGTCAAGTGTGCTCTTCTGGGATTAGGGCTGAGGCATATATTGTTGGAGCGGGGGCTTTACTCCGTATCTAACCGTGCTGTACCAGGCCATGGGAGTGCTTGGTACTGATACCGGGAGCTGGATTTTCTTCCACTTTAATGCAGAAGAGAAGCCCACTGCCGCATCCCCACCCAGCCTATGTACTCCTCCCCGTGTAATGTAAGTCAGACACACATACTTAATTTTTAAGATGAGTTTTTTTCCCCAGGTTACTTCTGTGTCTCACGATGTGGAGGCATTCATTATTAATGTTGAGGTTTTTCTTACCACGAAAACAAACCTCAGAACTCAAGCCATGATCCCACTCCCTTCGCCAACCTATTCTGGCCAGTTTTGGATGTGGCTGAGGACTGTTGTGTATGGTCACCTGATCACCATGTCAATCACTCCACATGCTGCACATGATCATCTTTTATACTTTTAGTATTTTTTTTCAATTTGGAAATGTGAATGAACTTTTAAGAACTAATTTGTTCCATTTCTATACGTTTCAAAGTTTACGTATCACACGATGAAAGTGTTGCTACAGGTTGAACTTCAAATATCGCAACCTGGGCTCGGGTGTTTCCGGACTTCGGACGTCAGAAACACGTTCCGAGTCCGGAAATGCCTGGGCCCAGGTTGCAATATTTCCGGACTTCGAACATCAGAAACACGTTCCGAAGTCCGGAAAAACACGAAAACCGGCTTGGCCTCGGTCCCAAGGCTGCTGGATTCGGGACGCTCAACCTGTATTACGATTCCACATGGCGTGGGGCCATAAATAATCATAGGCAACATGAAAGTGCTCAACTTTGATTTCTTTAAATGTAAGGGCCAGAATTTCCTGGATTGCACTTTTGCAGAAATTATGCAGAGGCGTACTTATGCCCAAATTTCCTGAGGAGCTTATTTACCTACACTGGAAAAGACCGCTGTAAAAGAAGCGGAAATGCAACACCGTCAATAGGAGTGATGGCAAGTGGGCTACTGTCTTCTGCCATGGCACCTCACTCTGAGACTCCTGCTCTAAGAAGGAAAGACTTTCACAGTCAATGAAATACTTTTGAAGTGGAGTCACTGTTGTAATGTGGGAAACGTGGCAGCCAATTTGCACACAGCAAGCTCCCACGAACAACAATGTGTTTGTTGTTGCCCAGGTAATCTTTTTTATGTTGGTTGAGGGGCCAGGACACCGGGGATAACTCCCCTACTCCTCTTCAAAGTAGTGCCATAGGATCTTTTACGTCCACCTGAGCGAGCAGGTTGCTTTAACGTCTCATCCAAAAGACGGCATCTCCGACAGTGCAGCACCCCCCCAGCACTGCACTGGAGTATCAGCCTAGCTTTATGTGCTCAAGTCCTGAAGTGGGACTTGAACCCACTACCTTCTGACTCAGAGGCGAGTGTGGGACTTGAACCCATGACCTTCTGACTCAGAGGCGAGTGTGCTACCAACTGAGCCAGAGCTGACACTCAAAGAAAGTTATGCAGAACAGCAGTATGTCCATTGGGAAGTAAGGCCATTCCAGCTGCTTAGTCCTTCTGAATGCATGGGGATGCGAGAATTTTGTGTGCAATGAGACTGATGGCACTGTTGTTAATTATAGTGCAGGACTCAGTGAGAAAAACAATTGGAAAGAATATCGCTATCAAACTCCAGAAGTGTCTGTTACGCCAATATCTAGCGGCATCAGGCTGTGCTGTGCCTACATTTTTGGGCCTAAGTCTATGTCACCGCATTATTCGCATAAGTTCTGGAAACTCCCGTGAGCTGGTCTTTTGCATGGTGCGGAGCTACGTACATGAGCGGCAGAGGGTTTCAACGGACATATCTCGGACATGGCACACGCCATTGATGTTTAGAACGATATTTTGCTATAGCACCGGCGTAAATCAGCTATGCTCAAATTTCCTTGGGAAATATTCGGCGCATTCCCGCTTTTGCGTCGGAGTTACACCGAAACTTTGCAGGAAATTTTGGGCCACAATATATATATTGAGAAGAAACTTCAGTAGGATAAAAGTACTGTAGAGCTCACTTGCACCACTGTCTCAGTAAATTCAAGTGAGTAAGTCCAGTGTGTTGCAAGAAAACACTTGTAACTTTGTTCTTGTATATCCGTGGGCGAGCTTCAGTTTTCTTCAAAATTGCTACATTGACATGAACAAAACGGCAATCACGAGATGGAATTTCATCTGATTTTCTTCAGCTATGTGAAAGCTCTGGTTTGTATTGAGATACAATATCAATTCTTCATTTCTTTCCATACCTTCAGCTGCAACCTGTCATCTTTTCAGTTGGCTCTGGCTGTATACTGTTATGCCGCCTAATATGCATCAAAAAGGCGGCCACTGTTGAAAGCACCAGCAAAGATTTACTGTGAATTCATTGAGTGTGTTTTTATTTCCCCCAGTTTTCTCGTCTCATCTCTCCTCTCCTGAAGGCTCTGCCCCTGTGGAGGAGTATGATTCCACAAGGGATGCAGCCCACTGAAACCTCGTTCAAGTGGCCAATTTCATGGTCTGCGCCTTGATAGTGTTGGCAGGTTGATCTACCATGTGGGCAGGGACATCACAGACGAGCCTGGTCCTTTCCTGAGCTGTTATCTGTACATATACTTCCAGCAAGTAGCAGGGCCTGACTGAAATGTTATAACCTCTCTTCTCTCTTTACAGATGCTAACTGACTGGCTGCATATTTGCAACATTTTCTATTTTTTTTAAACTTTCCAGCAGGGATCACTGAACAGCAAACAGGAGGAAGGAATTGATTTTTCCTCCCCCTTTCCTTACCCAGAGCCACTGAAGTCCATCTTAGCCAACCCTACTGCGATCGGTGAGCTCAGAAATTGATCTAGATATCTCAGTAGCGAAGCATATTTAGTCACACAGTTATCGAGGAAGTTCCCATGTGTGCATTTTAAATGGACATTGTGTTAAAGAAGACAAACATTTTTCATTTATATACATCACGAGGTTTACAAAACTGCTGTCCCCAGACTCTAAAAGTTCCTCTAAATTTTCAGACTGTCTACATCAGATTTCTATATAATTTCTGTATTTGTTGGCTTATTAGAAGGTTACTTCTATTAATAACACTGTCTTTCAGAACTTAGGACAGTGTGTTGCCAGGAGTGCATTAATATTTGCAGTGGGATCATGTGGGAGTCATGGAATGTCATTATTGGCAGGGCGCCCATACAAGAGTCTGGGAGTGTCAATGTTAGCAGTGGGTTCATGTGTTTTGTGGGCATGTTCTGCTGTCAAATCCACTCCTCCATCCAGCTCTAAGTAGGGTTTGAAGGTCGCTGGGTTTTGAGGGTCTGCTGGATGAAAGCAGTCGGTCTATTCCTCGCCAGGCATTTGGGAATACCAAAGATCTGGATTGCAATGTTCCCAGATGTCAGTCATCTGCTTTTCCAGCCATTTCCCGGTCCCTCTCCAGTAGCTGTGTTGTTTGCGTGCTGCAGCCTTTTCATCACCTTCGAGGGCAGAGACTTCCAGTTCCGTTAATATGATGCTCTGCTGGCCAATTTGTATTGCAGAGATCAAAGATTTCAATGCACATGGTCTGGATGTTATTAGGAAGTTCTTTGATGTCCTCCGTTAAGCTGAGGCAGCTGGTTATGATCTGTTGAGGGTAGACTCCTCATTCGCCTTGGGGAGTGCGAGGTTGGCAGCTTGTCCCAGTTTGTTTCAGTGTTTAATGTTCCCCAGGAGCTTGTTGGAGCTGGAGGTCCGATTATTCAGTGTGCCGGCTGGACAGTCCTCAACAAAGGTTGGAGTTGGAGGTCCGATTATTCAGTGTGCCGGCTGGACAGTCCTCAACAAAGGTTGGAGTTGGAGGAATGGAAAGTTTAGAGAAGATTTTAGGGCTTGAGCTTACAGAGACAGGGAGGGGGGAGGTTATGGAGGGATCCATGGCGCCGTGCATCTTGGCATTAGTGCTAATACCCCCCCTGGACGGGAAAAGTCACAAACCAAAGGTGTGGATAAAAATATAATGGGGGCCGAGGTTATGATCTGAAGTTGTTGAACTCGATATTGAGTCCGGAAGGCTGTAAAGTGCGTAATCGGAAGATGAGGTGCTGCTCCTCGAGTTTACGGTGAGCTTCCGTGGAACAATGCAAGAGGCCGCAGACGGTGAGGTCTGAGTGGGAATGGAACGGTGAATTGAAATGACAGGCGACCGGAAGCTCAGGGTCACCCTTACGGACTGAACGGAGGTGTTCCGCACCTTTCGTTTGTGACTTTTCCTTTTTTCCTCTCTCTCCCACATGGCAGCTGTCTCTCACTCTGCCAGCGCATTTCACACTTCATCTGGAGCCATTGTCTGTCTCTTTACCTGTCCTATTACCATCTCGTCTCACCTTGAATATCTCTTAATGTCTCTTCTTTCATCCCCTCCCCCATTTCCCAGCCCCCAAACTGCCTTTTCTCTCAGTCCTGACGAAGGGTTTCGACCTGAAACGTTGACTCTATTTCTCTCTCCACGGATGTTGCCTGGCCTGCTGAGTTTTTCCAGCATTTTCTGTTGTTATTACAGAAACAGGCCATTCGGCCCAACCAGTTCATGCCTGCATTTATGCTCCACACGAGCCTCCTCCCGTCTTTCTTCATCTAAATCTATCAGCATAACCCTCTATTCCCTTCTCCCTCATATACTTGTCTAACCTCCCCTTAAATGCATCTATACTATTTGCTTCAACCACCCCCTGTGGTAGTGAGTTCCACATTCTCACCATTCTTTGGGTAAAGAAGTTTCTTCTGAATTCCCTATTAAATTTCTTGGTGACTATCTTATATTGATGGCCTCTAGTTATGCTCTTCCCCACAAGTGGAAACATTCTCTCTGTATCCACTCTATCAAAACCTTTCAGAATTTTAAAGACCTCTATTAGGTCACCCCTCAGCCTTTTTTCAAGAGAAAAGAGACCCAGTCTGTTCATCCTTTACTGATATGTATACCCTTGCATTTCTGGTATCATCCTTGTAAATCTTCTCTGCACCCTCTCCAGTGCCTCTATATCCTTTTCATAATATGGTGACCAGAACTGTACGCAGTACTCTAAGTGTGGTCTAACCAAGGTTCGATACAGGTTTAGCATAACTTCCCTACTTTTCAATTCTATTGAAAAGAAACTGGAAAGTACTGTAGTACAAAGGGATCTGGGGGTCCTGGTGCACGAAACTCAAAAAGTTAGTATGCAGGTGCAGCAAGTGATCAAGAAGGCCAATGGAATGTTGGCTTTTATTGCTAGGGGGATAGAATATAAAAACAGGGAGGTATTGCTGCAGTTGTACAAGGTATTGGTGAGACCGCACCTGGAATACTGCATACAGTTTTGGTGTCCATACTTAAGAAAAGACATACTTGCTCTCGAGTCAGTACAAAGAAGGTTCACTCGGTTAATCCCGGGGATGAGTGGGTGGACATATGAGGAGAGGTTGAGTGGATTGGGACTCTACTCATTGGAGTTCAGAAGAATGAGAGGCGATCTTATTGAAACATATAAGATTGTGAAGGGGCTTGATCAGGTGGATGCGGTGAGGATGTTCCCAATGATGGGTGAAACTAGAACTAGGGGGCATAATCTTAGAATAAGGGGCTACTCTTTCAAAACTGAGATGAGGAGAAACTTCTTCACTCAGAGGGTAGTAGGTCTGTGGAATTTGCTGCCCTACAAAGCTGTGGAAGCTACATCATTAAATAAATTTAAAACAGAAATAGACAGTTTCCTAGAAGTAAAGGGAATTAGGGGTTACGGGGAGCGGGCAGGAAATTGGACAAGTCTAGGTTCGGAACGGTCATGGCCCTGTGGGTAGCGGAGCGGGCTCAGGGGCCATGTAGCCTGGTCCTGCTCCTACTACTTGTGTTCTAATTCTGTGTTAGATTTCAGGAGATGGTTCTATTCACAGGGATTAGTGGAGACACCGAACAGGCTGCCAGCTAGGTGTCCTTCAAGAGTAAATTGGGCCTGTTCCTGGCTGGGGTGGAGATCACCTTTTACAGAAGGTAAGTACTGTAGGAAATACAGGGACAGAGTGATCTCCTGGACGAGTTTCGTTCGCCTAGATGGGTCGGAGAGGAATTTCCCAGATTTTTTCTCCCAAATTGGCCATTGGGTTTTATACCTGGTTTTTCGCCTCTCCCGGGAGATCACATGGGTTCGGGTGGGATGGAGAGTGATAGTAGATTTGAGGTTAGGATCAGATCAGCCATGATCTTATTGAATGGTGGAGCAGGCTCGAGGGGCCGATTGGCCTACTCCTGCTCCTATTTCTTATGTTCTTATGTTCTTATACCCTAGTGCTTGGTTTGCTTTTTTTATGGCCTTGCTAACCTGTATCGCAACTTTTAGTGATTTGTGTATTTGTACTCCCAAGATCCCTTTGTTCCTCTACCCCACCTAGACTCGCACCCTCCAAGTGATGTGACCTCCCTATTCTTCCTACCAAAATGTATTACCTCACATTTATCTGTGTTGAACTTCATTTGCCAATTATATGCCCATTCTACAAGTTTATTAATGTCCTCCTGTAATTTGTTGCAGTCCCCTTCAGTATTGACTATCTGCCCCCCAATTTGGTGTCATCCACAAATTTAGAAATTGTGTTTTTGATTCCAAAGTCTAAATCGTTAATGTAAATTGTGAACAACAGCGGTCCCAGCACTGATCCTTGTGGAACACCACTACCCACCTTCTGCCACTGTGAATAGCTACCCTTTACTCTCTGCTTTCTGTCCTGAACCCAGCCAGCAATCCATTCTGCTACTTGTCCCCTGACTCCGCATTCTCTGACCTTGTTCATCAGTCTATTATGGGGTACCTTATCGAAGGCCTTTTGAAAATCTTGATAAATTACATCTACTGCATTACCCTTGTCCACTCTCTCTGTTACCTCTTCAAAAAATTCAATAAGGTTGGTCAAGCAAGACTTTCCCTTTTGAAATCCATGCTGACTATTCATTATTATCTTTTTGGTTTCTAAATGTTCTTCTATTTTCTCCTTTAATAGGGATTCCACTATTTTTCCTACCGCCAATGTAAGCTGACTGGTCTATAATTCCCTGGAAATGTTGTATCCCCCTTCTTAAATATAGGTACAGGAAACTTCGCGATATCCGGCACCGACGGGACCGGCGTGATGCCGATCTATGAAAACTTCCGGACAGACCAGCGCTAATGTTGAAGGCTACGGAGGTTTTCATCTCCGTATCTGACAACAAACACTGTTGCTTAGCAACAGCTTGTAAACAGTCGGCCCGTACCTTGGAAGCGTCTCTGTAGCTTAGCAACAGCTTCAGAGAGGCTTTCCAGAGACTGACTGTTTAAAAAAAGAAAAAAAACCTAACAAAATGGCTGCTGATTTCTGCCGTTAGATCGAGGTTTCCGGACATACAATCTCCGGATAAACCAAAGTTTCCTGTATTACGTTAGCTATTCGCCAGTCCTCTGGCACTGCACCTTTTTCTAATGAATTATTAAATATGTGTAGTAATGCCTCTGCTATCTCTTCCCTAGATTCTTTTAAAATGCGTGGATGTAATCCATCCGGACTAGGGATTTTATCCTCTTTGAGCTTGATTAGTTTATTTAATATATCCCCTTTTTTATTTTAAATGCACTTGTTACTAATCTCATCATCCAATGTCCTGTCCACCTGTTCTATCTCCCTGCTAAATACTGAAGCGATATAATGATTTAATATTTCTGCCATCTCTCTATCGTTACCTGTGGTATTACCCTGTCTATCCCTTAATGGCCCTATTCCCATACCAACCTTCCTTTTTTTATTGATGTGCCTATAAAATATTTTACTATTTTGTTTTATGTTCCTTGATAATTTAATTTCGTAGTTCCTCTTTGCCTCCCTAATTGTTTTTTTGACTTCCCTCCTAATCTTTTTGTATTCTCCCTTATCATGCACTACCCTGCTGTCTATGTACTTAATGTATGCTTCTTTCCTTACCCTCAATTGTTCCCTTATGGCTTTATTCATCCATGGAGTCTCATTATTGTTTAGTTTGTTCTTTCCTTTCAGCGGTATATATTTTTCCTGCACTCTGTTAAACACCATTTTACATGTTTCCCATTGCTGTTATACATCGTTGTTTCCCAATATTGTTGCCCATTTTTTCCCCAAGTTCTATTCTCAGCCCCTCAAAATCAGCTTTTCTCCAATCTATTAAACTGGTTTTCGTCATACTTATTATGTCCTTCTCAATTATCATCTTAAAGCATATTATATTATGGTCACTCTTGCCTAGATGTTCCCCTACTTTTACTTCTCTTATCTGCTCTGGTTCATTCCCCATTACTAGATCCAATAGCGAATCCTCCCTTGTTGGGCTTTTTACATATTGGGTTAGAAAGGAGTTCTATACACATTGTAGGAACTCCAGTCCCTTATCCCCTTTACCTACCTCTTCTGTCCAATTAATATCGGGGTGGTTGAAATCCCCCATGATTATTATTCTGTTTTGTACTCATTTCCCTAATTTGCCTGCATATTTCTTCCTCCACCTCCCTTCCACTATTAGGTGGTCTGTAGACTACGCCTATTAGTGTGATTGATCCTTTATTATCTTTTATCTCTATCCATATGATTCTATTTTTGCCTTGCTGATATCTGCGTCACTTTTTTCTACTGCCATTATGTTATCCCTAATAAGTACAGCTACTCCACCTCCCCTTTTTCCCTCCCTGTCTTTTCTAAATATGTTATACCCTGCAATGTTTAATTCCCAATCCTGATTTTTCTGTAGCCATGTCTCAGTAATCTTTACTATGTCTGGTTCCTCACAACGCATGATTACCTCCAGCTCCCCTGTTTTATTACAGACACTGTGTGCATTGCTGTACAGACAGTTTAACTAATTTTTAATAGGATTTCCTCTCATTTTATGTTTAACCATCTTTTTAGACTCCTGTTCTATAACTCTATTTGCTCCCTTGCCGTCAATGTCCTCCCTTACTTTATTCTTTCCTATGCTCTCTTTTCCTGTTTTGTTTATATTTAGACTGGTTACGTTTTTTTGTAGATCCCTCCCCCCCCCATCTTACTAGTTTAAAGCCTTTGCCGCCTCCCTATTTACCCTTTCTGCTAGGACACAGATCCCATCCTGATCCAGGTGGAGCCCGTCCCATTGGTACAGTTCCTTCCTGTCCCAGAACTGGTGCCAGTGTTCCGTGAAAAGGAACCCCTCTTTCCCACACCAGCCCTTTAGCCACGTGTTAATTCTCCTGATCTGTCTGCTTCTATGCCAATTTGTACGTGGCTTGGGCAATAATCCAGAGATTATTACCCTCGAGGTCCTGCTTTTTAATTTAGATCCTAACTCCAGATACTCTTTCAGCAGGACCTCCTCCCTGTTCCTACCTATGTTGTTTGCTCCAACATGGACCATGACAACTGGATTTCCACCCTCCTTTTCCAAGTTCCTCTGCAGCCGTCGTGAGATATCCCTTACCCTGGCACCAGGTAGGCAACACACCCTTCGGGATTCTCGTTCTTGGCTGCAGAGGACACTATCTATCCCCCTAATTATAGAGTCCCCTATCACTACCACATTTCTATTCTGCTCTTTCCCCCCCCCCCCCCCACCTTGGACAGCCTTCTGAGCCACGGTGCCTTGGTCTGCATTGTGGCTGTCCTCCCTGCAGTCTTTCTCCTTGTCCTCACAGGTAGCGAGTACATCGTACCTGTTGGACAGGACCAGTGTCTGCGGGACCTCCTTCTCAACCTCTCCTAAATCCCCGCTACCCGTCTCCCTAACAGTCACACCCTCCCCTTCTTGAACCTGTGCTTTCCTCTGGGGCGTGACTGTATTCTGGATAAAACTGTCCAGAAATTCCTCCACCTCCGTTATGTGTCGGAGTGTCTCCAACTTGCACTCCAGCTCAATGACTCTGAGCTGGAGAGATTCGAGATGGAGACATCTCCTGTAGAGGTGTTTGCTCGGGACAGTCTCGTCGTCCACAAACTCCCACATACTGCAGTCCAGACACACAACCTGCCCTGCCATATCTTAGTCTAGCCTTATTTTATTTATTTAATTAGTTGAAGTCTTCAATCAACGATTATTTATAGTTATATTAATTAGTTTAACTAGTTAAGCTATAAATTTACTACTGCATGTTATAGTTTCCTGCTCCTAGTTTAAATTTGTTAGTGAAGTTTAGGGTTTTTTGTTACTGGCACAGTTGTGGCTGTAACGTGCTCACACCCAGTACTGTAAAGCAAGGCTGAACAGAGATTCCAGTCCCACTCTGCTCGGCTCCTGGTCTCAGCCCGGAGGCAACAAATAGAAACGTCATGGCATCTCCCATAGGAGGAGAGGAAATTCAGCACGGAGAGTTGCAGTGTGTCTGCGTGAGGTAATAGAACATGTTTTTGTCTTTTTTTTTGGAAGTAGCTTTATGTGCTTTATGCACTGAAGTGAGCGTTATAAAGAATTGCCTGTCCCACTGACGTGGCACCTATACCACCCACTTCACACAGTCCTTAACAAACGAATCCCATTGCGTATTTATTGTACACTGAGAGTTATTATTCACAGTATAGGAGTCTGTGTCCAGCTTGCTCACGGCTACTGAATTATTAGTGAATGTATTGAATTATTAGTATATAGGAGAGATGAAATGCATGTTAAACCGTTGCTGTTTCTCTAGCTGGTCGCTCTATCTGATACTTTCCTGATGTGATTTGCTCTCTCCCTCAGCCTCAAGGCTTCCACAATCCCATATGCTGGATCTGACCGCCTCAATGGCCCCTGGAGCTCGCGTCTTAATATGAAAAAATTCAGTAAGTTGCGCCCTATGCGTTCAGCATCAGGCTCAGGTCCCTATCCCACACATAACCCAGCACTTACATAAGAACATAAGAAATAGGAGCAGGAGTAGGCCATTCGGCCCCTCGAGTCTGCTCCGCCATTCAATAAGATCATGGCTGATCTGATCCTAACCGCCAATCTACTATCACAGAACCATCTCCTGAATCTAACAGAATTAGACACACGAAATAGGAGCAGGATCAGGCTACACGGCCCCTGGGCCCGCTCCGCTACCCACAGGGCCATGACCGATCCGAACCTAGACTCATGTCCAAATTCCTGCCCGCTCCCCGTAACCCTTAATTCCCTTTACTTCTAGGAAACTGTCTATTTCTGTTTTAAATTTATGTAATGATGTAGCTTCTACAGCTTTTTGGGGCAGCATATTCCATGGACCTACCACCCTCTGAGTGAAGTAGTTCCTCCTCATCTCAGTTTTGAAAGAGCAGCCCCTTATTCTAAGACTATGCCCCCTAGTTCTAGTTTCACCCATCATCGGGAACATCCTCCGCGCATCCACCCGATCCAACCCCTTCACAATCTTATATGTTTCAATAAGATCGCCTCTTATTCTTCTGAACTCCAATGAGTAGAGTCCCAATCTACTCAACCTCTCCTCATATGTCCATCCCCTCATCCCCGGGATTAACCGAGTGAACCTTCTTTGTACTGACTCGAGAGCAAGTATGTCTTTTCTTAAGTATGGACACCAAAACTGTATGCAGTATTCCAGGTGCGGTCTCACCAATACCTTGTACAACTGAAGCAATACCTCCCTATTTTTATATTCTACCCCCTAGCAATGAAAGCCAACATTCCATTGGCCTTTTTAATCACTTGCTGCACCTGCACACTAACCTTTTGAGTTTCGTGCACCAGGACCCCCAGATCCCTTTGTACTTCAGTACTTTCCAGTTTCTTGCCATTAAGATAATAACTTGCTCTACGATTTTTCCTGCCAAAGTGCATAACCTCACACTTTCCAGTATTGTATTCCATCTGCCAAATCTCTGCCCACTTACTTAGCCTGTCTATGTCCCCTTGCAGGTTTTTTATGTCCTCCTCACTCACTACTTTCCCTCCCATCTTAGTATCATCTGCAAACTTTGATATGTTACACTCGGTCCCCTCCTCCAAATCTTTAATATAGATTGTAAAGAGTTGGGGACCCAGCACTGACCCCTGCGGAACACCACTAGTTACTGATTGCCAGTCTGAGAATGAACCATTTATCCCAACTCTCTGCCTTCTGTTAGATAGCCAATCCTCTATCCATGCCAGAATATTACCCCCAATCCCGTGATTTTTTATCTTAAGCAATAATCTTTTGTGTGGCACCTTGTCAAATGCCTTTTGGAAGTCTAAATACACTACGTCCACTGGTTCCCCTTTATCCACCCTATATGTTACTTCCTCAAAGAACTCCAGCAAATTTGTCAAACATGACTTCCCCTTCATAAAACCATGCTGACTTTGTCCTATTAAATTATGACTATCCAAATGCCCTTCAATAGTTCATTGCCACTGTCCTGGCACAAAGTAACATCAGCACTTCAACAACCCGGCATCACAGTGGCACACGCTGCCCATCAAGGCAAACTAGACCATTGGGAAGAATTGCATTCACTCGAAGGTTCCTGCGCTAGTTTAAGGCACTCAATGCATGCTTACACCTGAGTGCATAATATCCCATAATACACTGGTGAAGGAACGCACATTGCATGGGCTGCGCAAGTGTCAGCCAGTTGTCATTAATGGAGAGTACAGCTGTGAACCGAACAGTGTGAAAACACTGAGCTTTATCTACAGTGTCGCAGTTTCCTTTTATAATTTAACCAGATCAAACCGTCCCCTGCTGACTCGATTGAAGCTACTGCCAAAACAGATGGTGCAGTGGCTCCGAATGTTGACCTCACGACCTTGCCATCACCTTGCTGTCTCATTCACCGTGTTAATAAAGACTAAACACCTCAGATGTGAGGTAACAATTAAAAAAAAATTAAATCTACTTAATGGTGAAGGTGCAGATTTGCTTTCCCCAGCAGCGCTGGCAGCTCCTCAGAAAGGCCAGCATCATTGAATAAATTCGCAAGAGAGAAAAAGTGTTAGTGCTCCAAGCAGACTTTACTGTAAATACAATCTAGGAAGGAGATAAGTGCTGTTGGCACTTGAGTGTGGAACGAGATTAAACTCTTAGTAATTAGAAATGAGGGCAGGTGGCAGCAGAGTGGATTTGCTCCACCACTACATGTAATCTCCACTTCTCATTAGTAATGGTCCCAGCTGTAATGGATTATGCTCTGTATTTTGTGTAAACTATGCTTTGGATCTTAAATTTAAAAAAACTTCTGCTCCTAAAGGTGAAAACCCAAAATAATAATTTTGTTTGATCTCTGGTTGCTGCACAGATTTGCAAAGTTCATTTTATGCTTCAGTAGATCGCGAAGCACTTTTTAACACTTAATGAATAACCCCTATCTTTAGCCAAATGTCTGGCTGCTGCTGCAGCTGTTTTCTATTTATGAGGAATTGGCCGGGATTACTGTCCTGTGCTATGATTACCAGTGCGCGTTATTGTAATGGGCGCAGATTATGTGCGTTACTGAAAGATGTCCTCTACATCTGATAGTGTTATTTAACAGTAAAGGATGATGTTATAAACATTTGATGCACATTAGAGAATCAGAGAGGCGAAATGTGACTGAATTTTCTTCTCTAAATTTAACTCTGTAGTCATACAGGAAACTTTCGTTTAAACGGAGGTTAAATCTCCGGAATGCTCTATCCACCGGCAAAATTCAGGAGTCGGTTCAGATAACTTTTTTTTACTTTTCGCTGCTTTTTTTCTCCATTCCTGGCTCTGCAAGCATCTAGCTGAAGCTGTTGCTTAGCTACAGAGACGCAAGCTGCGCCGACTGTTTTGAAGCTGTTGCTAAGCAACAGGGTTTGTTGCTAGATACGGAGCTCAGAAGCTCCGTATGTTTTAACATTAGCGCTGGTTTCTCCGGCAGTGTTGATCGACCGGCACCAGCTCGGTCCCGTCAGTGCTGGATACCAGAAAGTTTCCTGTATAATGTTTGCAAGGATCTTTTTCCTCCTAATGGTACAATCCCCTAAAACTCTGAACACACAGTTTACAAAGGGGCCTCTTGTGTGTCATCTGCAATCTCAAAATATAATGCAAAGTAAGTGAATCCCTAAATTATATTTTGCACCATTAAGCATCTTCCTGTGCTTTCATTCAAAAAATAAGAATCTACCCAGTAGGTGACATTACTGTTCAGAAAGTGTCATAAAGAAATGTTACAAAAAAGCACCGACAGTACATGTTGTTATTCTCAGTGTTTGCTGAATGAATGTTAGTGACTTCGGATGTGATGAAGGAACATGATTCATTTGTTATAATTCCTCAATGGGTTCAAGATTTTTCTTCCTCTGTAAAACTGGAATAAAGATGTCAATTTGCATACTGTGCGTACAAAAGGAGGGCCCACCTCTTGTGGCTTTTCATCCCTCCAGTACTTTCACTATAATCTCCTATAAGGTACGTAGAGTGAAAAAACAATGGGAGTCCTGAGATAGGGGACAACCAGAACATTGGCATCTTTCCCTGCTCTGTATTTCTAGAATGTTCTGTTTTTTATTTCAGATTTCCAATATTCCAATTGTTCCCTTTTTTAATCTTAGCAAAGCAGTTGTCTGACTTGGAATGTTTGTTTTTATTTTTAAGTAATTTTATTTCTCCTCCCTTTTTTCCTCCTCTCCTGAAGGCACGGACTCTTCCAAGGGTATGGATCCAACATGAGCACTGGCAGCCCTCCAATGCCCTTCTCGTTTAACCATGGTGGGTTTGATTCTGTTCTCACCTAATGTCCATGTCCTTGCCCTTCCCAGCAAGAGTCACTGGATAGCAAATTGGAATAGGTTTGTTGATTTTTCCCCTCCAGCAAAGTACAGAGGTACTAAAACCAAACCAATTCTAATGCCACATTACCTGGTCTGGTTGAAAATTAACTCAGTACAGACCAGCGATTAAGCCTGGAACCTCTGCTAACTTTTAATAACACTGGGCAGTGCCTCTACCCATTAAGCCATTGGGATAGCTACCAAACAGAATAGTTTGTGGTCACAGTGTTGAATTTATATTAAGCCTTAGTAAGATCACGATTGGACAATTCTTGATCTCCACACTATAGGAAGAATTCTGAGCCAAGAGAGAGGGTCCAGCACACATTCACTGAAATGAGGAAATACGATTACAAAGAAAGTCTTGAAAAATTAGAGCTGTTTTCATGAGAACAGTGGAGATTATGGGGTAATTTGATAAAGGTGTTTAAAATGATGACTGGAAGGGACAGCTTACATAGAAACATACTGATTCCAGTTGTTGAGGTGTCTAGTTTGCAGGGCCACTAATATGATTAAATGTAAAAGAGTTAGGCGAAAAATTCTTCCGTAGAGGGTTGTGAGGCTGTGGAATGCACTACATGAGTTAGTGATTGAAGCAGCGACCATATCAACAATAGGTTGGATAGATGGTTGAGGGATAAAGGGATGTGGGAACAGGTCAGACATGTTGGATTAGGACTCCTGCTTCTGTGGAGGACAAACATCAACAAGGACTAGTTGGGCTGAACAACCTGTTTCTGTACTGTCATTTCTATGTAATTCTATGAACAAAGTCTGAATGACTGTCCAACCATCACACTACAAGCTTTGTACAGGCTGTATTGCCTTCCCTGAGACATGCACACGTTGGTTATGGTTTGCTAAATAATAGAGAAAAGGCATACAAGGCCACACTGCACAGTGCTCACTATAATGCCCTCTGACCTAATATCTGCTAGTTTCCCTTTGCTAATGGAGAACCCTCATACAACATGCTCTGTAACACTGTAATATAGAAATATAGGAGCAGGAGAAGGCCATTCGGCCCTTCGAGCCTGCTCCCCCATTCAGTATGATCATGGCTGATCCTTAATCTCAATACCATATTCCCGCTCTCTCCCCACACCCCTTGATGTCTTTTGTGTCTAGAAATCTATCTATCTCCTCCTTAAATATATTCAATGACTTGGCCTCCACAGCCTTCTGTGGTAGCAAATTCCACAGGTTCACCACCCTCTGAGTGAAGCAATTTCTCCTCATCTCAGTCCTGAATGTCCTACCCCATATCCTGAGACTGTGACCCCTCGTTCTAGATCCCCCAGCCAGGGGGAACATCCTCCCTGCATCCAGTCTGTCTAACCCTGTCAGAATTTTATACGTTTCAATGAGATTCCCTCTCATTCTTCTAAACTCTAGTGAATACAGGCCTAGTCGACCCAATCTCTCTTCATATGACAGCCCTGCCATCCCAGGAGTCAGTCTGGTGAACCTTTGCTGCACTCCCTCTATGGCAAGTATATCCTTTCTTAGGTAAGGAGACCAAAACTGCACACAGTACTCCAGGTGTGGTCTCACCAAGGCCCTGTACAACTGTAGTAAGACATCCTTGCTCCTGTACTCAAATCCTCTTGCAATGAGGGCCAACATACCATTTGCCTTCCTAACTTCTTGCTGCACCTGCATGTTTGCTTTCAGTGACTGGTGTACAAGGACACCCAGGTGCCTTTGTACGTCAGCATTTCCCAATCTAGCACCATTTAAATAATACTCTGCCTTTCTGTTTTTCCTACCGAAGTGGATAACTTCACTTTTATCCATGTTATACTGCATCTGCCATGTATTTGCCCACTCACTCAACTTGTCTAAATCGCCTTGAAGCCTCTTTGCATCCTCCTCACAACTCACAATCCCACCTAGTTTTGTGTCATCAGCAAACTTGGAAATATTACATTTGGTTCCCTCATCCAAATCATTGATATATATTGTGAAAAGCTGGGACCCAAGCACTGATCCCTGCGGTACCCCACTAGTCACCGCCTGCCACCCTGAAAAAGACCCATTTATTCCTACTCTCTGTTTCCTGTCTGTTAACCAATTTTCAATCCATGCCAGTATATTACCTCCAATCCCATGTGCTTTAATTTTGCACACTAACCTCTTATATACTTTAGCAAAATACTGCGGATGCTGGAAATCTGAAATAACAACAGAAAAAGCTGGAAAAACTCAGCAGGCCAGGCAACATCCGTGGAGAGAGAAACAGAGTTAACGTTTCAGGTTGAAGACCCTTCTTCAGAACTGAGAAAAAAGCAGAAAATGAAACAGATGAAAAAGCAAGTTTGGGGGCTGGGAAATGGGGGAGGGGATGAAAGAACAAAAGGGAAGGTCTGAGGGAGGTGAAGAGACATTAAGAGATATTCAAGGCGAGACGAAATGGTAATAGGACAGGTAAAGAGACAAAGGATGGCTCTAGATGAAGTGTGAAATGCGCTGGCAGAGTGAGAGACAGCTGCCATGTGGGAGAGAAAAAAAAGAAAAGGCACAAACCAAAGGTGTGGATAAAAAATATATAAATGTAATAGGGGCCGAGGTTATGATCTGAAATTGTTGAACTCGATATTGAGTCCGGAAGGCTGTAAAGTGCCTAATCGGAAGATGAGGTGCTGTTCCTCGAGCTTACACTGAGCTTCCGTGGAACAATGCAAGAGCCCGAAGACGGTGAGGTCTGAGTGGGAGTGGAATGGTGAATTAAAATGACAGGCGACCGGAAGCTCGGGGTCACCCTTACGGACTGAACGGAGGTGTTCCGCAAAACGGTCACCCAATCTGCGTTTGGTCTCCCCAATGTAGAGGAGACCACATCATGAGCAGCGAATACAGTATACTAGATTGCAAGAAGTACAAGTAAATCGCTGTTTCACCTGGAAGGGGTGTTTGGGGCCCTGGACAGTGGGAAGGGGGGAGGTATAAGGGCAGGTGTTGCATCTCCTGCGTTTGCACGAGAAGTTGCTGGACGAAGGGGAAGGGGTGCTGGGGGGGTGATAGAGGAGTGGACTAGGGTGTCTCGGAGGGAGCGGTCCCTACGGAATGCTGAAAGGGGAGGTGATGTGCCAAAGAACTGCCTGAATCCATGAGGTTACAACTTAAAACTAAAGGCTTTTATTAAGTAAGAATCTTGGCATCAAGTTAACACAGGGCAAACATCATTCATCACTGACCCAGCCCTTATGAGTGAAACCCAGCTCTTATAAATAAGACTCACACCAATCAGGAGGATCCATAAAGGCGGAGCTAGGGAGGAACATTAGTGGTTACACCTGTAAAACATTTACAGACATTAACAAGTACAACAACAGACAATCCAGAACACAGAGTTATTTCATCACAGGAAGTGAGGGGAAGATGCGTTTGGTGGTGGGATCACGTTGGAGGTGGCGGAAATGGCGGAGGATGATGCGTTGAATGTGGAGGCTGGTGGGGTGAAAGGTGAGGACAAGGGGAACTCTATCGTGGTTCCGGGAGGGAGGGGCGGGGGTGAGTGCAGAAGTACAGGAGATAGAACGGACGCGGTCGAGGGCCGTGTCAAGCACGGTAGAGGGGAATCCTCGGTTGAGGAAACAGGAATACATGTCGGAAGCACTAGTATGGAAGGTGGCATCATCGGAGCAGATGCAGCGGAGACGCAGAAACTGGGAGAATGGAATAGAGTCCTTACAGGAGGCGGGGTGGGAGGAAGTGTAGTCCAGGTAGCTGTGGGAGTCAGTGGGCTTGTAGTGAATGTTGGTCAATAACCTATCCCCAGAGATGGAGACGGAGAAGTCGAGGAAGGGAAGGGAAGAGTCGGAGATGGACCATGTGAAGGTGAGGGAAGGGTGGAAATTGGCCATAATCTGCTGTAAGAGTGAGTCTAACGGTGTCTGCCGTTAGTTAGATGTGCCCTTGCCCGTTTAGGTTTTTTAATGTTTTGGGTGGCAAGTTGCTGAAAGTGTGAGCTGATAATATTGCAGTGAGAGGAGACCAGGCATCTGGGACCTGGGTGAACAGGGCAAGCATCTGTATATCTCCTTAACTAATCAGATTGAAGGATTGTGAAATTAACAGCGCAAGGATGGAGAAGGAAAGTATAAATTAGAGTGGGTGAATTCAATGGCAAACCAGGTACAGAAAGGGACGTAAAGGGAGTGAAAGAAAGATTGGATCAAGAGATAGAGATGAAAGAAACCTAAAGGAAAAGCAGAAAATAAAATTAACAATTTTACATTTTTAAAATCTCAACCATTAAAACCTGAATGAATGAGACTCCACACTTTCAGTACCAGAGAGGTTGACTGGCAGTAATTAACACTTAATATAGCGTTAAATGGGTACTTAGACTGAAATGGACAAGACTTAACTGTGGTGAGTTTAGCTTGTATCTACCGCACAAACACGTCACTCAACAGTGGTGAGGCAGACAGCGAGATGCCGTTTTCGCGAATCTAACGGCAGAGCAGTGCATCTCCGACAGCAACTTTTGGATTTTTGAGTTTAACCGCGCATCTGCCCCTCGCCTGAAGTTGCTGCAGCACTTGTGCAGAAATAACGGCCAGCGCCATTAACCTCACCACTATCTTGACGGCATATTCTGGCCCAAAATATCTCGCATTGTTTCGGAGGTTCTTTCACTCCTAGAAAAGCCACAGGACTTGTTTTTTAATAACCAAGTGCTCATTAGAATAACTCTCCTCACTGCTCGGGGTCACGCTTGCGGACTGAACGGAGGTGTTCCGCAAAGCGCTCACCCAATCTACATTCGGTCTCCCCATTGTCGAGGAGACTGCATCGTGAGCAGCCAATACAGTAAACTAAGTTGAAAGAAGGACAATTAAATCACTGTTTCACCTGGAAGGGGTGTTTGGGGCCCTGGACGGTGGGAAGGGAGGCGGTCAAAGGACAGGTGTTGCATTTCCTGCGCTTGCATGGGAAGGTGCCGTGGGAAGGGGAGGGGATGTTGGGGGTGATTGACGAGTGGACCAGGGTGTCGAGGAGTCTCTCTTGTCTCTCCACGTAATTGAAGTCTTCCATCCCTGGTACCATTCTAGTAAGTCTCCTCTGTAACCTGTCTCGGGCCTTGACATCCTTCCCAAAGTGTGGTGCCCAGAATTGGCCACACTACTCCAGCGGAGGCCTAAAGGTGTTTTATAAAGGTGTTTAGCATAACTTCCTTGCTTTTGTACTCTATGCCTCTATTAATAAAGCACAGGATCCCATATGCTTTTTTAACAGCCTTCTCAACTTGTCCTGCCTCCTTCAGAGATTTGTGTTCTTACACTGTCAGATCTCTCTGTTCCTGCACCCCCTTTGAAATCATACCATTTAGTTTATATTGCCTCTCCTCATTCTTCTTAACAAACTATGTCACTTCACACTTCTCTGCATTAAATTTCATCTGCCATGTGTCCGCCCATTTCACGAGTCTGCCTTTGTCCTCCTGAAGTCTGTTACTGTCCTCATTGTTTACTACATTTCCGAGTTTTGTGCCATCTGCAAAGTTTTAAATTATGCCTTGTATACCCAAGTCCAGGTCATTAATATATCTCAGAAAAGCAGTGGTCCCAACACCGACCCCAGGGGGACACCATGGCACACTGCCCTCCAGTCTGAAAAACAACCGCTCACCACTACACTCTGCTTTCTGTCCATTGCCAATTTCTTATCCACACAGCCATTTCCCCTTTAATCCCATGGGCTTCAATTTTGTGAATCGGTCTATTATATGGTACTTTATCAAACGCCTTTTGTAAGCCAGTGTCAATCAGTGGCTCAGTTGGTAGCATCCTCACCTCTGAGTCAACAGGTTGTAGGTTCAAGTCCCACTCCAGAGGCTTGAGCACAAAAATCTAGGCTGACACTCCAGTGCAGTACTGTTGGAGGTGCCGCCTTTTTGATAATACGTTAAACCGAGGCCCTGTCTCAGGTGGACATTAAAGATCTCATGGCACTATTTCGAAGAAGAGCAGGGGTGTTATCCCCAGTGTCCTGGCCAATATTTATCACTCAATCAACATCACTAAAACAGATTACCTGGTCATTATCACATTGCTGTTTGTGGGAGCTTGCTGTGCGCAAATTGGCTGCCGCGTTTCCCACATTACAGCAGTGACTACATGCCAAAAGTACTTCATTGGCTGTAAAGCGCTTTGAGACGTCCGGTGGTCGTGAAAGGTGCTATATAAATGCAAGTCTTTCTTTTTGTAAGTTCATATACACAACATCAACCGCACTACCCTCATCAACCCTCTCTGTTACTTCATCAAGGAACTCAAATCAAGTTAGTCAAACACGATGTGCCTTTAACAAATGCATGCTGCCTTTCATTTATTAACCCATATTTTTCCAAATGCCAATTAATTTTGTTCTGGATTATTATCTCTGATGGGCAGAAACAAGTACAAATACAAAATTATAGAGAGCTGATTCTTAATGTCTGTATTTATATCGGTCTAGTTAGTCCATTACAAGGAACAGTGACTCCTCCCCTCACCTCTTCCCATTGAGTTTGTCCGAACAGCATGGAAACCAGAGGCTTTTGGTCTTCAGTTGCTGAAGCAGTCTGTAATCCCAGTGCTATTTCTGATTTACTACTTCGATATTAATAAGGAGTAAATGGGCACATTGTGATCACTAAAGACCACATTCACAATGCATAGAATTAATGATAGTGTAAGGCTGGAAACCACCATCCCTCTCTCACTTTATACATATAATTACTGTTGCATTGCGACGTAACAGCTTAATTCACTCGCGTTATAATCTGCTGGAATTTTTGCTCAAGTAATAATGGCATAAATCATCGATGAACCATTACTATGGCGCAAGCTTTCAGCAAGTTCCGGCCCAAAATATTTTCTTTATAGGTTAGTAAAGGATACTAAGACATGTGAAGGAATAGCCATGATTCAGAGAAATACACGATATTATGAACAGATATCTAATATTATTAATAAAAGACATACTGGGTTTAAAAGACACAAGTCTCAGCAGACAGCCTGTAAACAGAAATACAGGCTTCTGAGAAAAGATCAGTTGATAACAAAGTTGTAAACAAGCTTTGAAATGGGAATTAATTAAATATTCTAAAACAATGAAAGATTGAAGCAAACCATTGGTGGAACCAACACAATGAGAGACACAGTTTAAAGTGTGAAAAACTAAAACGATAAAACAGAAATACAAACATTAAAAGAGGCATGTGCCTTCGAAACATGACATCAAGTAAAGAAACCTGCTGGTCAAATAGTTTTATGTTAAACTTGGATGACAGGAAACACGATTAAATATGCAACCAATTGAGATAGCTAGAAAACAAGTAAACACTCAGTTAGTGGTTTTGATTTACATATAGTAAAAACCATACCAACAAGACTTTGAAGATATAACTTCAATAGATGACACCAAGCAATTGCATTGTGTTTGTATTAAACTTGAAGCAGAACAGAGTCAAAATGTCTGCAAATTAGCAGTTAAGCCAATATTAAGAATCTTCGATAAGAAAGGCATCAAACAGAAACCATAGCTGTCATTGTTTTTATGATAGTTTTTGGAACACCTAAAAGTAGAGAAATAATTATGTATGCAATAGTTGAATTGATAGTAACATAGAAAACATTCAAACAGAGGGATCGATAAAGACAATTAGCTGACATCAGCAGAGAACATCAAAGAAGAAGCCAAAGCCAAAAGGGTATAAAAATAAGACCTTTTTAACAGAATGTCAGAACACACTGAACGGGCAGGGCGTTTCTCAACTTTCCAGAGGCATCTCTGAAAGTTTTTAACTATGAGTCTCGGGTATATCAAAGTGATTGATTTTTGGTGGAGGTTCTGAATTTAGAAATAAGAAACAAGAAATGTTCTGGATTTAGAAATAAGTAAGAAATAAGAAATATAACAAAGTAAAGATTTGAGAATAAGGATCTCTGAGAAATAAGAAATGTAAGCTAATTGTACTTTGAATTGTTAATGTTGCGACTGATTCAACAGATGTTAACTGAATGCCGGCTCTTAAATAAAACTATATGGCCTAGAAATTCAGTATAGCCACTTTTGGGGCGGAAAAGTTGGGCGGCCGCTAAAGTTTGCGCCCAGCGCAAAGTCGAGGCCACTTCGCCGATATTCAGTAGCTTCGCCCTAAGAGTTTGCTCGAGCGCTAAAACTGGCGTTCCACAACTATCTTTAGGCGCAAAGCCGGCGGTGCTGAGCTAAGCCACCGAGGCCGGGCGCAGCGCAGGTGCGGTCATTTCTTGATTGACAGCAGACACCCTGGCGCTGGCCAGCTCTTAAAGGGGGAAGGGTCGAGTTCGTCTGCTGCCATGCCCTGGACACTGCAGCCCTCCAGCTAGGTCTAAACACTGCTGCTGAACAGAAATAGCACCGGGAAAGATGCAGAAGGCCCGTGAACGAGCGCAGTGCTTCTCTGGCCATGATTTGAAGCTGCTGGTTGGGGCTTTGGAGAGGAGACGCAAACACCTGTTCCCGGACAGTGGGAAGAAGCCTGCGACCAGCGTCTACAGGAAAGCCTGGAGGGAGGTCGCCATCAGGGTGACAGCCAACAGTGAGGTCCCCAGGAACTCTGTCCAATGCAAAAAAAAGTTCAATGACCTCACCAGGATTGTCAGGGTGAGTATCCTTTCCAGTGTCCTCCTCATCCTTGCATGTGCACCTCACATTATGGGCAAAGGGACCTGAAAGCCCTAATGGCCAGCCCTCATCCAGCAGCTATGGGACTGGCATGAACATCAATTGCACATTCTGCACTTTCCACACTGGCCAAGCTATTCAACCATGGGAGGCAGTGCACACCAGATCAGGGCTCCACACTGGCCAAGCTATTCGACCATGGGAGGCAGTGCACACCAGATCAGGGCTCCACACTGTACTTAGAGGCCGTCCTTTCTCTTGCAGGCCAAGCTGGCCCACAATCAGAAGAGCTGGACTGAGACCGGGGGAGGCGGTCCCCAGATCCAGCAGCTCACTGACCTGGAAGAGCGCGTGGGTCGCCTCATGGGAGCCCGGGTGATTGGGCCCGTTGCCAGTGGAGATGCCGACCCTGTTCTGGGCACCAATGGTAAGGACATCACCTTTTGGACCTCTCTCGTCCCACTTGCGCATCAGATCTACATCCTTTGCCACTGTCCGACCAATGCGCTGAATGCCACCACTCATGCCTCCCTCGCTGACACCCTCTCCTCAATCTAAAGCTACTCTTGTCCCTTCCTGCTTTCAGATGGTGAGGAGGAGGTCCCTGAAGCTGCCAGTGACAGCCCCTCAGAAGAGGAGGAGGAGGAGGAGGAAGAGGAAGAGGAAGGCGGCCCATCAGGGGAACCCTCACCCACGCCAGGGGATGCCAATGTAGGGGACACGTCTTCCCTGGAGGAGAGCGTGGGGGAAGTGTCAGAGGGGAGTGTCGCTCCTGGGACCAGTGGTGTGCAGCAACGCAGCGGGTGTGCGGTTGCTCAGCGGCCTTCTTCCCAGAGGGGTGTAGTTGCTGGGCCCAGTGGCATCCAGCAACGCGGGAAGGGTCGGCCAGCTCGGCGGCCTTCTCCCCAGAGGGAGAGTCCGGCCTCCAGTCCGGCGACGGTCAACTCCGAGGAGCTGCGCCTCCTCGATCAAATGTCTGTGGACTTGGAGCGCCGGCACACCGAGCTCATGGGGGTTGTGGCACGGATGCCTGAGGCCATCGAGTCCCTGGCTCATAGTGTGGCCGAGTTCGGGGCCTCACAGGCCAGGAGTTTGGAGCTATTCGGGGCAGCACAGGACGCGAGTCGTGCCAAATTCGTGGCAGCACAGGCAGCGAGTTGGGTGGAATTCGGGGCAGCTCACGCAGTGAGTGGGCAGGTGATCAGTGGTGCCGTGCAGTCACTGGCTGGTCTGATGCGGTCACAGACCAGGGCAGCACGGGCACTCACTGCTGCCACACTCGCTGCGTCAGCCAGGCATCGCCAGGACACCCGCCGCGCTGTAGCAGCACAGTGGTCTGTCGTTCGGCACATTGCAGCGCATGCTGCAGTGCGGGCCCGGGCGAGTGCCAGTGTGTCACTTGATCAGCGGCCGCCTGCCATACGCCAGCTTGCCCCCATTCCTTCAGCCGCCACTGTCACTCCCCCAGTGGAGCTGCCACGAGATGCTGGTCCGACTGATGCTGGCCAGCCACAGCTGCAGCATTCACCAGCCAACCCCTCGAGGCCCAGACCTCGTCTGGGCCGACCCCCAAGGGCATCTGCCGTGACGACATGTGCCCCTCAGGAGCCTTCCCCCAGCCTTGCAGCAGCCACTGGGCATGGTTTGAGGAGGAGCAGCAGGACGGCCAGGGGCTGCCAAAGGCTGGACAAGGAATCGCCCTCGTGGGCCACAAAGTAGAGGGTGTGGACAAATGTTTGTTTATATTGGGATGGTTGTTTTGCTTCTGGGGATGGTTGTTTTGTTAAGGCCGAGGATGAAGGCCATTTTTGTTTAAATGTTTTGTTATTCCTCCCCAGGTTGTGGGAGTGAGTCATGTGTGTGACTGTTTTTTGGGGGGTGTTGTCTGTTTTTGGGTTTCATGTGGGAAGGGCCCTGAGTTTGTTCAATAAAGCATTTTATTTATTCATATTGTCCATGTTTGATCTTTGAAGTATTTGTTGCCTTAAGTGGCTGAGGGCTTGCGGAGCGGCTGCATTCATGTTCTTTCATTGGCACAAGCCATTCCCTGACAGGGGGCCTAGAAGTGACGTTCAATAAGCCGCCGACGGGCGGCCCTTGGACCTTGTGCCTCCCTCCTGGCCTGGTACCCCTCCTCCTCCTCCTCCTCCTCCTCCTCCTCATGCTCCTCCTGCTCCTCCTCCTGAGGTGGTGCTCCAGCGTGAGGTGGCAGTGCCTGAGTCCTGCGGATAGCCAGGTTGTGCAGCATGCAGCAAACGACCACGAACTGGGAGACTCGCTCCGGCGAATACTGCAGAGATCCGCCGGAACGATCCAGGCAGTGGAACCGTTGCTTGAGGACGCCAATTGTTTGTTCTATGATGTTCCTAGTCGCTTGATGGCTCTCGTTGTATGCCTCTTCAGCAGGGGTCCTGGGCGCGCGGAGCGGGGTCATGAGCCAGGTACACAAAGGATAGCCTTTGTCCCCGATAAGCCATCCTCTTGGGTGAGGCTGTGCCTGGAAGATGTCAGCCACAGTAGTCTGTCGCAGGATAAAGGCATCGTGGCTGCTGCCTGGAAAGCGGGCATTGGCAGCTAGGATGCGCTGCCTGTGGTCACACACCAGCTGTACGTTGAGGGAATGGTAGCCCTTCCGGTTGCGGTAATCCTCGGGATGGTCCAGAGGTGCCCGCAAAGCCACATGCGTGCAGTCAATGGCGCCCTGCACCATGGGGAAGTCCGCAATTCTTGCAAATCCCACTGCACGCTGCTGCTGCCTCTCCAGGGTCATGGGGAAGGAGATGAATTGGCGTCTCCTTCTGAAAAGGGCATTGGTGACCTGGTGGATGCAGCAATGGACGGCGAACTGGGATATGTTAGCAATGTCCCCAGCAGCTGATTGGAAGGAGCCGGTGGCATAGAAGTTCAGAGCCACCGTCACCTTCACTTCCACCGACAGAGACGTCCTGCAACTCAGCTGTGGACGCAGATCTCTGTGAAGCAGATGGCAGATCTCTGCAACCACCTCCCTTCTGAATCGCAGCCTCCTAACACATTGCGCGCCAGTCATGTTGAGATACGAGACCTGCTGGCGGTATTGCCTGAGTGGGTAAGGCCCCCTCTGCGTCTAGCCAGGGCTGCCCCTCTAACACAGCGTCTGCGAGCCCTTCCGACATAATCCTGAAACTCAGCATTGGCACCCCATGCAGCCCCCATAATATGCTGGCAAACAATGAGATATCAGTGAAGGCGAATTGCAAAGCTCTGGCTTGAAGCCAAAAATACCTGTCCTAGTGTTGGCCCAAAGCAGTAAGCTCTCTTCCTTGGTTTTTTTCAAAAAATCCGTTGCACAAGAGTGATTGCTGCAAAATGCCTGCCCTTTATAGTGCAGGGTAAGTGCCCTTTAATTTGCGCTCCCCGCGGCCCGCTTCGGCTGTGCACTGTTCCACTCCACAGTCGTTAGGGCCGCCCGGCGCACAATGGGCCGGCGCGACTGAAGTTCCGGTTTGGGGCGCACAAAGGGCGTTGCACGAGGAAATGATGTCATAATCTGCGTGCGCAGCAGGGCGCGCGCAAAGACTTTGCGCCTGCGCTAAATGTCTACTGAAGCTGGGGCGAGGCGCAGATCGCGCTGCGCCCGGGCGCTAAGCGCCTAGCGCTCGAGATCTACTCCTCCTAATGCGCTAACGGCTGGCGCACGCAACTGAATTTCTAGGCCTATATTTTTAGAATTGTCTCAAAGAGTGAATCTGTATAGACTCGCGAACCCACAAATTCCGTACACTCTAAGGAGTTGCAGAAATCTGGCGGGTATTCCGGACCCTTATAATATCCGGAAGGTTACAGTCTAGTTCAACTTACAGTATTAAAAATACTATCCAGAGGACGGTAACATCTTCAGTCATTCCTTTCCTTTAGGGAGAGATAGCCTGAACCTTTAGACCCATTTAAGCATCTTATGGAATTCGGCTATCTCTAACTTAAGTTGAGAGTGAATGTCTGGGGAATACGCTTGATCTGGAATAGCCCAAAAGGGCTAGGACTGTAATTAACCCTTCAGACAAAACCTCCAAAATGGTGTTAACGTTTCAGGTCTGGGACCCTTCATCAGAACTGGAAAAAGCTGGAGATGTAACAGATATTAAGCAGGTGCAGAGACAGGGGGGGTGGGTTAGGAGGGGAAGAAGGAATTGAAAGAACATCCTGTACTTTTGTAAGAGGCAGGAAAGATAAAATGTTGCAAATGAGAGTGGCAAAAATCATACTGCATGAAAAATGGGGGCAGGGATAATTATCTGAAATTGGTGAACTCAATGTTGAGTCCGGCAGGCTGTAAAATGCCTAATCGAAAGGTGAGGTGCTGTTCCTCGAGCTTACGTTGAGCTTCATTGGAACAATGTAATAGGCCGAGGACAGAGAGATCAGAGCGGGAGTGAAGCGGTGAATTAAAGTGACAGGCGACCGGAAGCTCAGGGTCACCCTTACGTACTGAATGGAGGTGTTCCACAAAGCGGTCGCACAATCTGCCCTCCAAAATGGTTCTCTTGTGAGATCCTGACTTCTTAATTTGTTCCTCATTTCCCAGATTTTTTCACTCCTTTCTATAAAATATCCTCCCTATATTATGTTATGTCATGACCTCGAGATATCTAATGGAGAAGAATGTATCATAAAAGGGTAATAAATTAAGGATTTCCACAGATGTTGTTATACTCAGATCCAGTATGTTCCATGCTGTAACCAACCCTGGATCAGGGTTTTGTATCTCTATCTCATTCTTGGATCAGGAATTCTAACAAGGGAAGAGGTTGACTCTATTGGAATTCTATACAGCAACGCTGAACAATGAGTGCATTAATGGAATGGGTTGAAGTACCGAGTGTCACCACAGAGGATGGGTTGTAGACACTAAGGCCGTGATTTTGCCGGCGCTCAGAGGGCGGGTTTGGAGGCGGGTCAGAGGTTAAAATCGTTTTGGTTGACGGCGGGTTCCGATCCCGCCTCCACGCAACTTTGCAAAGTGTCAGGTCTGCGAGTCCCGATCAGACTTGACACCAAGCAGCAGGAGAGGCACATAAGGCAGTTAACAGCTTGTTAACTGCCTACATAATGCCATTTTACCAGGCTCTTCCCATTTTACGACATTTTCAGCATGTTCCACGTCGTGCGCCAAACACGCCAGCTGATTATGCCGGGTTCAGCAAGTAGCTGAATTCTTGACAGCTGCACTTGCAGCATAAAAGTGGACCTGCAACATGGCTGACTTTCAGATGGCAGACCTTTGTGTTTTGAGGTGTTGGAACACATTTTGCAGGTCTATTGAGCTTGTAAGTGTTTAAGCTGCGATCCATATGCACTGTGGCCTCCTTGGAAAACTCTCTCCCCACATTGACTGAGCGCTTCTAACATCTATTCCTCAACTGAGATATATACCAGTGGAATGGGAACCATTTATACCCTCTCATCCTGGTCCTCAGAATCGGAGGAAGAGCAGCCGCGGCAGCAGCAGAACCAGGCACAACAGCAGCAGCAACAACAGGCACGCCAACCTTCTCCTCACCCACCTAATGCTGCACAGAGCAGAGGGTGTCAGCGCAGGGCTGCACCTCGCCGCAAGAGATACCCCCAACACAGGGTTTACAGGCAGAGGATGAGCTTTCTCAACATGAGCGAGCAGCAGTGCCAACTCCGGCTAAGACTTTCGCGAGAGGTAGTTGCTGACATCTGCACAATGCTGCACTAACACCTGGAGCCCAGAGGAGCGGGTGGACACTCCTTACTAGTGGCTGTCAAAGTCACCACCGCCCTCAATTTTTTTGCTTCAGGGTCCTTCCAGGGATCATCAGCCAACATCAGCGGCATCTCCCAGTTGGCCGCACACACTTGCATCACGCAGGCAACCAATGCCCTCTTTGCAAAGTCGCACAATTACATCAACTTCTCCAAGGATCAAGCAAGTGTAACCGTGCGTGCAGTTGGCTTTGCAAATATGGCAGGCTTCCCAAGGGTGCAGGGCATCATAGGCTGCACACATGTGGCCATTAGGGCACCCCATCACAACCCAGCTGTATTTGTCAACCATAAGGGCTTCCACTCCCTTAACGTCCAGCTGGTGTGTAACCACAGAAAGAACATTATGCATGTTTGCGCCAAGTTCCCTGGCAGTTGCCATGACTCGTTCATCCTGTGGCAGTCTACTGTGCCTCAGCTCTTCAATCCGCCAAGACAACTTTCCGGATGCCTACTTGGAGACAAGGGCTATCCCCTGAAGACATGGCTAATGACACCGATGAGGAGGCCATCAAACGAAGCTGAGGAGCGGTACAATGTGAGCCACATTTTCACCAAAGGCATTATTGCGCAAACCATCGGCTTGCTCAAAATGTGATTCAGATGCCTCGACAGATCAGGTGGAGCCTTACAGTACTCAGCAACCAGGGTCTCCAGAATCATTGTGGTCTGCTGTGCACTGCACAACATCGCACTGCAGCGTGGCTTAACGTTGCCTGAGGGACAAGTGGCTCAGCGCACAGCCTCCTCAGAAGAGGAGGAGGAGGAGGAGGCGGCAGATGAGGGACACCTTGCGGAGGCAGATGTGCCAGTTCCACCAGCACGCGAGCACACTGCTGGCTGTGAGGCAAGGGATGCACTTATCCATGCCAGATTCGCTTAAGTTTACAAAGCAAACACATGTGGCTGCCACATGGAAATGAGTGTCTGGCCGACCTTCTTAACACACCATACACCATCTGTACAATAAAATGTGGCTTCCTATCACTCTCACCACCATCATTACAGATGAAAGGCACCCTGACACCTCACTGTGACACTTCAATTTCTGGGCACACATAGGCCAACTCTTTGAATCTTTGCCATCGCATTTCTTTATTACAATTGAAATAACGATGATAATCTTCACTTTGTATTACATCAAAATACCCAAGTGACTACCCTTGTGACTATTTATGTGTTAATTTTACGTGTGCTTCTACATCGTGCTTCCCCTGTGGCTTCAGCAGATGTGGAGGCACTTTGCTCACTTTCATGCGGCTCTTGCTTCGACACCTTTGGTGGGCATCCTCTGGGTTTGGGAGGGCTCAGCAACAGTCTGCTCCTCCTGCAGCTGTGCAGGGGCTGAGTCGGCCATCTCAGTTGGGTGCAGAATCTGGGGCTCTGACCGAGGGCTCCGCAGTGGCACGGGAGTGAGCGTGCTTGGAGAGGAGCCCACACTTCATTGTTGTCGACCACCAACATCCCTGTCATGGGTCGCCCACACTTCGCTGCTAGCAAGTAGCTGGAGAGCACCTTGCTGCACATCACTGGGGCCATGAGGACCCGTCTCTGTACTGACAGTCCTCATAACGGGGACGTCCATGTACGCCTGGTGTCTCTCCTCAATAGATGCCCATCTATCCTCCATAGCAGACCATCTATTTAGAAGAGTCACCATGCTCTGTTGAGTCTGGTGAGTTATGTCCTCCAAGGAGGTTGCCATTCTTTCCATGGTGGCATGTTCATGCAACATTGCCTCCAGCACGGCATTGCTCATGTTTGAGATGGACTCCTCCGTTCTCTGCACACGCGCAGTTACCGTGGATGCAAACTATTATGTCCGTGAATGATTGAGACACGGACAGCAGGAGTTGAACAAAACAAGTCTTTGCTGATGGAAGTCAATAGTGAAACTGAAAACAACAGAGGCTCACTAGCGCCTTTTATACAGGGGTGGTCACTGCTGGTACTGCAGTCTGAGACCAGTTATTCTCTTAAAGGTACATACACAACAATTCCTCCCCTTTTAGATAAACAGTACATAACATTCATTTAACAACTAAATGATAACTAATTACAATCACAATTACGGTTGCTAAATACATTGGTTAAGTTTAAGCAATTATAAGTTCAGTCTTTGAGGAGGCTTCCTGATTCTGTCTGGATAACGCCTCTTTGGGGTATCAGGTTCTTCTGGCAATGTTGAGTCAGGATCAATGTCGTTGTTTGGTTCATCTTCCAATATTACCGGTTCTGCGGTAGCTGCAATTGGTACGTCGATTTCATTACCAGGTGTATCAGATCGTGGTGTGGAGTTGACGTTTTCCAGTGACTCTAGAATCTGGTCAGCATGGCGTCTTACAATGCTCTCTCCAACATCCACGGTATACATGAGAGGTCCTTGCCGTGTACAAATCGTTCCTGGCTGCCATTTCTCAGTGCGGTAGTCCCGGGCCAAAACTGGTTGACCTATCTTAAAACTCCTGGTCGGCCTTTCATTCATATTCTGAAACTGCCTGTTCTCCACATCTCTTTGGATGTTTGGCTTAACCAAATCTAAGTGGCATCGTAGTCTTCGATTGAAGAACATCATGGCTGGAGTTTGGTTGGTAACCGCATGTGTCGCATTCCGGTAGGCAAACAAGAAGTTGTCCACCTTGTGTTGTAGGGGTATATCTTCATTACCCATTGCCTTGATAGCTTTCTTGAATGTTTGGACAAACTTCTCGGCCAATCCATTAGTGGCTGGATGATATGGGGCAGATGTGTAATGCTTAACACCATTGTTCTTTAAGAACCTCCGGAACTCTTCAGACACAAACTGTGGTCCATTGTCAGAGCAAATCTGTTCAGGCAGCCCATTCCTGGCAAATATGGTTTGTAAAACTGTGATAGTTTTTTCTGTGGTGGTTGAGGACATTTTTATTACCTCTGGCCACTTTGAATGTGCATCCACCGCAATTAAAAACATCGAGTCCATGAAGGGACCAGCAAAATCAATGTGCACCCTTTGCCATGGAGATGAGGGCCACTCCCATGGATGCAGAGGAGCTTGTGGTGGGGCGTTTTGGACCTTCTGGCATCCTGCACAGCTCTTGGTCATCTCTTCGATTTCGCTATCGATTCCCGGCCACCACACAAACGGTCTGGCTAAGTTCTTCATTTTTACCCCACCCAGATGACCCTCATGAAGCTCATTGAGCACTCTATCCGTCAACTTAGGTGGAATTACTACTCTGGATCCACACATCAAGGTTCCTCTGCACACTGACAGCTGTTCTCTTCTTGGCGAGAATGCTGGCAGCAGTGGTTCGCCATGTGCTGGCCATCCCTTCACCGTTAAATCATAGACCCGTGATAATGTCGGGTCATTCCATGTTTCCTTTTCTATGTTTGCATTCGTCACAGGGAGACATTCGACGATGGTCGAGTGGAATAACTCCATTGGATCCACTGCAAGGTCTTCTTCTTCCACCGTCGGCAACGGTAGGCATGACAATCCATCAGCATTCCCATGCTGTTTAGTTCCTTTGTACTCAATGTCATATTGGTGTGCCCTAGGAAAAGGGACCATCTCTGCAGCCGTTGTGCTGTCATTATCGGTACGCCCTTCTGAGGGTTGAAAATGGAGACAAGAGGTTGATGATCGGTTAGTAGAGTAAATTTTTGACCGTGCAGGTAGTGATTGAACTTCTTCACCCCCCCACACTAGGCTGAGGGCCTCTCTGTCAATCTGGGCGTAGTTACGCTCGGCAGAAGTTAACGAGCGTGACGCAAAAGCTATCGGCCTCTCTAAACCATCAAGGAATTTATGTGACAGTACCGCCCCAATGCCGTAGGGAGATGCATCACACACCAGTCTGATCGGCAGTGCTGGGTTGTAGTGAGCCAATACTTCCCTTGAAGTGATTAAGTCCTTACTCTTCTGAAAGGCCCGCTTACAATCATTGCTCCATTCCCATGCTACTCCCGTTCGTAGCAGGGTGTTCAGTGGGTGCAGAATTGTCGATAAATTCGGCAAAAACTTATGGTAGTAATTCACCAATCCGAGGAATGACCTCAGTTGCGACACATTTTCAGGTGCTGGGGCCTTAACAACTGCTTCAATTTTGTCAGGGGACTTATGTAACCCCTCTTCATCAATCACGTGGCCACAATACGATATCTGTTTCTTAAAAAACTCGCACTTGGGGCGGTTGGCTCGTAGCCCATGTTCCTGTAGTCTAGTGAGCACCTGTTCTAGGTTGTTAAGGTGTTCACTGTCATCTTCACCTGTCACAAGGATGTCGTCCAAGTAACACTGAGTCCCCGGAATCCCTTGCAGGACTTGTTCCATCGCTCTTTGCCATATCGCCGGAGCCGATGCTACTCTGAATACCAATCGATGATACTGGTAAAGACCTTTGTGAGTGTTTATCGTGAGATACTTCCTAGAGGACTCTTCAACTTCCATCTGCAAATATGCTTGTGCTAGGTCAATTTTTGTAAAACGCTTCCCTCCAGACAGTGAGGCGAAGATGTCTTCTATCCTTGGAAGAGGATATTGTACTGTGTGAAGGACTGGGTTCACCGTCACCTTGAAATCCCCACAGATGCGAATCTTCCTTGGCTCCCCGGACTTATTGCTTAACGTTTTCTTCATGACAGGGACGATGGATGTCGCCCACTCGCTCCAGTCGACCTTCTCCAGATTCTCCAGCTCTGCCTTGACGGCTGGGCGAATTGCATATGGTACCGGTCTTGCTTTGAAAAACTTGGGAACTGCATTCTTTTCTATTTTTATCGAGGCGGTTACGCCTTTAAGCGTGCCCAGTTCTTGTTGAAATACCTCTTTGGCGTTAGCTAAGATTGTTGACAATTGTCCAGGAGTGACGTCTTCATCTTTTTAACCGTCCACCGTCATTGCATGAATGGAGTGCCAATCTAAGTTTATCTTCCTGATCCATTCCCGTCCCAATAACGGTGGTCTACCATTTGGCAGTATGTAGTGATACAATTTCCGTATTTTCTTGCCGCTGTATTCGACAGGCACCCTTATTTTTCCTCTGGGGTATACTTTTTTGCCCCGTATACGTCGTCAAGACGATGGATGTCTCTCTCAAGGGTATGTGTGAGAATAGCCGCTCGTAGTCTCGTTGATTCATGACGGTTAGCGCTGATCCTGTATCCAATTCCATTTTAACTTGGGACCCTGCTATCGTGAGGGTGACCCAAATGGTTCGGTGATCCTCTTTTGCGATTACATTGTGAAGTTTGAGACAGCTTAGTCTACTGTTCCCGGATTCACTATCGCTCATCTGGTCTTCGGAACTACTGTCCGTCATCTTTTGTACTTTCTTGTACGGTTCCTTAGTAGCCTTTTTGTTGTCGCTGGTCTTCTTCCCAGGCCTGCAAACTCGTGCAATGTGTCCCGTCTTTCCGCATTGCCTGCATATTTTTTCTTTGGACCAGCAGTCCTTCTGGTCATGGTTAGTTCTGCCGCAGCGATAACATTTTGCAAATCCCCGTGTCATTTCGTGGGTGCCGTATTCCTGTGGTTTTTGTTGAATTTCTGCAGCTCCCCTGGCTGCTGCTTCATACGATACTGCCACGCTGAAAGCCTTAGCTAGTGTCAGCTCTTTCTCTGAGAGTAACTTCTTCTGTGTTCCTTCACTCAGGAGTCCACAGACAAATTTGTCCCGTAGGGTATCTGCCAGTCCTGCTCCGAACTGGCAGTGCTTTGATAGCTTGCGTAGTTCCGTAAGGTACTCAGCATTGCTCTCCTCTTTGTGCTGAGTTCTCCTGTGGAATTTAAATCTTTCTGTTATCAACAGCGGTGCAGGGTTTAGGTGTTCCTGTAGGACAGCAACAGTTTCGTTAAAACTCTTCGCCTTCGGTTTGGCTGGAGTAATCAGGTCCCGCAATAGGCCGTACGTTCTAGCGCCCATTACGTTTAGCAATATCGATGCCTTTTTCTCCTCAGCTATTTAGTTTGCCTCGAAATATACCTCGACTCTTTCCACATACGTGGTCCAGTCCTCTATTGTATTATCAAAAGCAGTGATACAGCCAGTCTTCGGCATCTTGCAAATCTAAAATGGCGCCTCCTGCGCTTTGCCTTCTTCCCTGATTTAACAAAATGGCGCCTCCCGCGCTTTGCCTTCTTCCCCGCTGATTAAGATGGCGCCTCCCGCGCTTTGCCTTCCTCCCCACTGTTGCTAGCGCTGCTTTCCGCTGTTCCCGTTGCAACCTGCAGCTCCTCGCGGTTTCTTGCGCGTTTAATATTTCTCTTTTTTTTAAAATTATTTTCCCGTCGTGGAACAACCCTGTGGGACTCTTGCCTCCCTCTTCTCGGGTCTATATGCAGCCCGGCTTCGTAGCACCGGCCGCGCCCTGTGTGCTCCACCCTCTCTCTCTCCTCTTCCCGACAACGCTGCTCGGCCCCGTTGCAAGCCACCCGCTCGAGTTCGCGACCGCCGCAGCCCAGGAAGGATCAGTGTACTACCTGCCACCAGCCCAATTAGCTGAAGCACCGTCGACAGGAACCAGGCCCCGGTTTCGACAGCTTCCCCAGCAATCTTCAACTCCGCTAACACAGGGGCGGATGCCCACGGTCGACGCCGGTTTCTACTGCTTTTTTTTTCTTTCTGGCCTTGACCTCTGCTCACTTCGCTGTAGGAATGGATCCCAGGAGGTGGTGCAGACTGTAGGTAAGTTCGTATCTGCTCGTCGCCAGTATTATGTCCGTGAATGATTGAGACACGGACAGCAGGAGTTGAACAAAACAAGTCTTTACTGATGGAAGTCAATAGTGAAACTGAAAACAACAGAGGCTCACTAGCGCCTTTTATACAGGGGTGGTCACTGCCGGTACTGCAGTCTGAGACCAGTTATTCTCTTAAAGGTACATACACAACACAAACCCTGTCAGAGACGCCTGCACTTGTTGCTGAAGTTCCAACACCGCTCTCGTTCTGGATGGCCCCAGAGGCACAGCGTCTACATGCAGCTGAGCAGAGCTAGGAGCGTCTTGCAATCTCCGACGAGGAGTCTCCTCTGCTGTCCCTCTCTCCACCATCTGCTGATGCTCACTTGTGAGCTGTGATACACCAGGTGACAACACTACTCTATCTCGCGAAGGTCCCACCGAGGTGGGCGTCTCTGCGCTGGTGCTGGGTGCGCTCAGTTCTGCTGACACTGCGTCCTCAGAGGTTGCAGCTTCCTCTGAGGAGTCTTCCGGCTCTTCTTCCTGGACAGTGGGGAGGGAGGCTCTCGATGGTCCTGTATGGTAGTAAAGGCATGAGTTAGACATGTGATATTAACGTAGCAGGCACATCGAATTGTGCAGATGATCAGAACTCAATCTGTATGAACATCAGATGCCATATCAGTCACTCATGCAATCTAAATGAGAGGGTTGCAAATCTATTCTGTCACCAGCTTGCTCTACTGCGCCCATCTCTCTATCCCCCACTTCCATATCCTCAACACCTCCGATGATGTCGAGAGCAGCCTCCTCAGCAGTGGTCAAGTGCGCCATGGAAGGTGGCCCTCCTCCTGTCCCGCCCCTCTCCCTCTTATTGTGGGCTCTCTTTTCCTGCAATGAGGGACACAAGTGGAGTTTGAGTGAGAATGTTGGAGTGAGTGTAGAGAAGGTGCTTAGAGGGAGACAAATATGGAGTGAGGTACTGTGATATCCGAGTGGTAAGGTCCGAAACTGAGATAAGCGAGATATAAGGAACCAAACCCAACTGTTTAATTTCCCGGTGTAGCAGAGAAACATCTCTTACAGGCTGCAAGCAAAACACAGTATTTCTAACTGCACAATGCAAGATGGAGGAACCCCTCTGAGTCATACCCATAATGCCACATTACCATACTAACTGGTGTACCAGGACATTACCTTAAACACTGGTGAATATGATCCCTTAATCTTTGGCTCCATCTGGTGGATAACTTAAACATTACATCCCAGATTACTATAGGTGCCAATACCAAGGTCCCTCCCTGTGCGTTGTTAGTTGTTGTCATTGCATAACAGAGATAGTGTGAGGGGTGCATAGTAGAATGGTGAAGTGATTCTGTACAGAGAGAGACAGAGGGATGGTTAAGGGTGCAAAGGATGTAAGGGTAAATTGGGATGTGCAGGAGTAGGTTGACAGTGCAGAGTGCTGGTGATGAGAGGAGATGGGGAGCAGATTGTTATACTCACTTTTGCTGGGCATAGCAGGTCATTGAACCTTTTGCGGCACTGAGCCCAGGTGCGTGCACACAAAGACCTGGCGCTCACCTCCTCAACAATTTGCAGCCAGGCTGCCTTGGTTTGCTGAGGAGACTTCCTCCGTCCATTTGAGGGGAACAGTACCTCTTGGCGTCCTCTCACTCCCTCCACAAGAGCATGGAGGGAGTCATCATCGAATCTTGGAGAGGCCTTTTGTCTTGAAGCAGTCATCTCGCTATCTGCCACACTGAGAAGCATCAGAATAGGAATGAAAAACCACAAGGCTGCATGGACCCCTTAAATGCAGCTGAATGGAAGACGTCAGCAGAGGCGAGCAGCAGACCCGAACCCACTGATTGGGCCGGGTAGCGCGCACGACAGGCTTAATCAGCCCAGTTAAGGGAAAATCGTTATTTCAGAACGGATTAAACTGGCAGTGGGACCGGAACCCGCCAACGAGGGTAAAATCACGGCCTAAGTTCCTGATTGCAGCTGTGTTGCTTTACGGAAGCACCAAGTAGAATCTAAGCTCCAGGAGGGATGGTTATCATGGATCACTCTCGCTCATCTTCTGGGTGGCCTGTTTCACGGCAAAGCTAAAGAAGAGCTGGGAGATTCTCACCCACCTGACCCCTCGGCCAGTGGGCTACATTAGGAGGAACATACCTTAGAACAAGAACGATTGTCTCAGCCTCTGGATCAAGAAATAAAGCAATGTCATCGCAATATACACAGACTGAAAACAAGTTGAAACTGTACCTAATACTATTTTCAGCTCGTTGAAGCAACAGTGCATCAAATCACAAGCACAGACAGGGCTCTACAAACTATAACTGAGCGAGCGAGGCTGGGCTACGAGCTGTAGCTAATCCTCACCACAGGGGTTCTGATAAACGTTAGATACATGAAAGCAAATCCAAACACCATGTCCGTGCTATTGCTTTGTAACCGACTCCCACTCGTGTTTAATTTACACGTAACAACGCGGATCTGTTCCTCCTAATGAAGAGCATCAATTGTAAAAAATAAGAGTTCTCCGGAGATGATTAAAGTGCAGTTATTATGGCATGAGGGGATTATTTTTTATTTTGCACAGAGATTTAGAATCTTAATTAGGGTTTATATAGTATAAAATTAATAACTATATATGTATATATATTTAGCCACGGGCAATAACTCAGTACTGACATTAAGATGTGAGCTGTGAAATAATCAGTAACTGCTCCAATAAATGTTGCCTCTCCAATGATGCACAATATACTCTGTTTATTTGTAATTTCCCCCATGAGTGTTTTCTACAGACTGCAGAGCACCAGAGAGCGTCAGAAATGATTGGAGTCATGTTTATTCAAATATTGTTGCTGGGATCCTTCACACTTTGATTTATTTTTCTTCATAATTGTAAATCAAAGGTGATTTAGTAATAAAAGGTGTTTCAGTCGTTAAAGGACAAAATTGGTTTATTCCCCAATCTCGGATTTAAAAAAAATAACCGGTTGTGTCTTATTTTAAAAGCAGTAAAAGGGTATCTTTCAATGATTGTATTTTATTTTTCCTCCCTTTCACTGGGCAGCTCCTATACTGCCAGGCATGACACAGCTGTACGTCTGAGGCTGAGCATCAATGCTAAAATGTAGATAGGAGAAGTTGCTTTGCACAAACTGCTCTGGTAATTCTGTTTCCCAGCCTGTGTATTCTTCCACACTCCAATGAGAGAAAGTAAAATAACGTTATGGAGGTGGGCTATGGAGGCATTCATGACACACATGCTTTATGACACTATGGGGTTTTAATGAATCACTTTCCGTGGCACTATGGAACCCCCTCCTCCATCCTATGTGGTGCTGTAGGCCAGTGGATATTAAATCCGCTACCAATTGGTGTTACACTTCAGTCTGTCAGCACTTTGGGAACCATTTTCTGACAGATTCTATTCAATCTGGATGTAATTTGTCATAGAAACATAGAAGATAGGAGCAGGAGTAGGCCATTCGGCCCCTCGAGCCTGCTCCGCCATTCAATGCGATCATGGCTGATCATCCAAATTCAGTACCTTGTCCCTACTTTCTCCCCATACCCCTTGATCCCTTTAGCCTTAAGAAATATATCCAACTCCTTCTTGAATATATTTAATGTATTGCCTCTACTGCCTTCTGAGGTAGAGAATTCCACAGGTTCACCACTGCAATTTTATTTTAATGCAAGGAGTCTTGCAAATAAGGTGGATGAACTGAAGTTGTTGTTGAACACATGGGAGTACGATATTGTTGCTATCACGAAGACATGGTTGAGGGAGGGTCAGGACTGGCAGCTCAATATTCCGGGGTATAGAATCTTCAGGCGAGACAGAGGGGGGTGTAAAAGGGGAGGGGGTGTTGCAATATTAATTAAGGAGTCAATTACTGCTGTAAGGAGGGATGATATATTAGCGGGTTCCTCTAATGAGGCCATAATGGGTAGAACTTAAAAACAAAAAGGGGGCAAGCACTTTGCTGGGAGTGTACTATAGGCCCCCAAACAGTCAGGGGGAGATAGAGGAACAGATATGTAGGCAAATCTCCGAGAAGTGCGAAAATAATAGGGTAATAATAGTGGGGGATTTCAACTTCCCCAATATAAATTGGGACAGTCAGAGTGTGAAAGGCTTAGAGGGTGCAGAATTCTTAAAGTGCATCCAGGAGAGCTTTTTGAGCCAACATGTAGAAAGTCCTACAAGAGAGGGGGCGGTACTGGACCTAATTCTGGGGAATGTAGCCGGGCAAGTGGTGGAAGTGTCAGTAGGAGAGCATTTTGGCGACAGTGACCATAATTCGGTGAGATTTAAGGTGGTCATGGAAAAAGGCAAAGACGGCCCGGAAATAAGGGTTCTAAATTGGGGGAAGGCCGATTTTAATATGATAAGGCAGGATCTGGCCAAAGTGGACTGGGAGCAGCTGCTTATAGGAAAATCCACATCAAAACAGTGGGAGACTTTCAGAAGGGAAATAGAGAGAGTACAACGCCAACATGTTCCTGTAAAGGTCAAGGGTGGGACCAACAAGCAAAGGGAACCTTGGATGACAAGGGATATACAGAAATGCATTAGAAATAAGAGGGGGGCTTTTGGCAGTTACAAAAGACTAAAGACAGAAGAAGCCCTAGAGGAGTATAAAAAGTGCAGGGGCATACTTAAAAAAGAAATTAGGAGGGCGAGGAGGGGCCATGAAATAACACTGGCGAGCAAAATAAAGGAAAATCCTAAGGTGTTTTATAAGTATATTAAGGGCAAGAGGATAACCAGGGAAAGGGTAGGGCCCATTAGGGACCAAAGTGGCAATCTGTGTGTAGAGCCAGAGGATGTAGGCGGGGTTTTAAATGAATTTTTTGCATCTGTGTTCACTATGGAGAAAGACGATGCAGACATAGAAATCGGGCAAGGGGACTGTGACATACTTGAACATATTAACATCGAGAGGGAGGAGGTGCTAGCGGTTTTAGCGGGCCAAAAAGTGGATAAATCCCCAGGCCCGGACGAGATGTATCCCAGGCTGCTGTGGGAGGCAAGGGAGGAGATTGCAGGGGCTCTGGCACTAATTTTCAGAACCTCTCTGGCCACAGGGGATGTACCAGAGGACTGGAGAACAGCTAACGTAGTACCATTATTCAAGAAAGGTAGCAGGGATAAACCAGGGAATTACAGGCCAGTGAGTCTAACATCTGTGGTGGGGAAATTATTGGAAAAAATTCTGAGGGACAAAATTAATCTCCACTTGGAGAGGCAAGGATTAATCGGGGATAGTCAGCATGGCTTTGTCAAGGGTAAATCATGTCTAACAAATCTGATCGAAATTTTCGAGGGGGTGACTAGTGGGGTGGATGAGGGAAATGCTGTGGATGTGGTGTACATGGACTTCAGTAAAGCTTTTGACAAAGTCCCGCATAGGAGACTGGTCAAGAAGGTAAGAGCCCATGGGATCCAGGGTGCCTTGGCGCGTTGGATCCTAAACTGGCTGAGTGGCAGGAGGCAGAGGGTGATGGTCGAAGGTTGCTTTTGTGACTGGAAGCCTGTGTCCAGTGGGGTACCTCAGGGATCGGTGCTGGGTCCCTTATTGTTTGTGATCTACATAAATGATTTGGATGAAAATGTAAAAGGTATGATCAGTAAGTTCGCAGATGACACGAAAATTGGTGGGGTGGTAAATTGCGAGGAGGAAAGCCTCCGGCTACAGGACGATATAAACGGGTTGGTCAGATGGGCGGAAAAGTGGCAAATGGAATTTAACCCTGAAAAGTGTGAGGTGATGCATTTTGGACGGACAAATAAGGCAAGGGAATACACAATGAGTGGTAGGACCCTAGGAAGTACAGAGGGTCAGAGGGACCTTGGTGTACATGTACATAGATCCCTGAAGGCAGCGGAGCAGGTAGATAAGGTGGTTAAAAAGGCATATGGGATACTTGCCTTCATTAGCCGAGGCATAGAATATAAGAGCAGGGAGGTTATGATGGAGCTGTACAAAACGCTGGTGAGGCCACAGCTGGAGTACTGTGTGCAGTTCTGGTCGCCTCACTATAGGAAGGATGTGATTGCTTTGGAGAGGGTGCAGAGAAGATTCACCAGGATGTTACCTGGGATGGAGCGCCTCAGCTATGAAGAGAGGCTGGACAGGCTGGAGTTGTTTTCCTTGGAGCAGAGAAGGCTGAGGGGGGACCTGATTGAGGTGTACAAAATAATGAGGGGCATAGATAGGGTAGATAAAGAGGAACTTTTCCCCTTAGTGGGGGGGTCAATAACAAGGGGGCATAGATTCAGGGTAAGGGGCAAGAGATTTAGAGGGGATTTGAGGAGGAACTTTTTCACCCAGAGGGTGGTTGGAATGTGGAACTCAATGCCTGAAAGGGTGGTGGAGGCAGGAACCCTCACAACATTCAAGAAGCATTTGGATGAGCACTTGAAATGCCATTGCATACAAGGCTATGGACCAAATGCTGGAAAATGGGATTAGACTGGACAGGGATGGATGGGCGGCGCAGACACGATGGGCCGAAGGGCCTCTTTCTGTGCTGTAAAACTCTATGACTCTATGACTCTCTGGGTGAAGAAATTCCTCTTCATCTCTGTCCTAAATGGCCTAACCCTTATCCTTAGACTGTGACCCCTGGTTCTGGACTCCCCCGCCATCGGGAACATGCTTCCTGCATCTAGTCTGTCTAGTCCTGTTAGAATTTTATAAGTTTCAATGAGATCCCCTCTCATTCTTCTAAACTCCAGCGAGTACAAGCCCAATCGACCCAATCTCTCCTCATACGTCATTCCTGCCATCCCAGGTATCAGCCTGGAGAATCTTCGCTGAACTCCTTCCATGTCGCTCTTAAAGTTCTGAAAACAAGCAATTAGTGAGAAAAAATTTAATTAGCTTCAATGTGGCCTAACCAAAAGCAGCATTGGAATGTTCCTGTAACATTTTCCAGCAGCAGGGTCTTTTTATTTGATGTTTACAGCTTTATATCTCATTTTGTAGGTAAAAATACACATTTGTGCAGTGCTAGACAAAATGGATGACAAAATAGCCTGTGTCGTTTTTCCAAAATGGCAGAACCAGCAATATTAGAAAGTGACAGGATCAGTTAAACCAGAGCAATCTCATGCTCTGTCTCCGAGAAATGAGTACAGACCAGAGAACATGCTAGTCACTCACACCTGTAAAACACTTTCATTTGTGCCATGGACTTTGGGTTAACCTCATGTTCCATAGTGTTCTTTTGCTTTCTCTCATTGGAGGGTGAGAGAACAAAAGGGGCAACACCCATTAGTCCTTACACCCTTCCCAGTGACTTTTCATCAGTTATATTGTGGCCATGAGGTGGTGCCTTTGTAAATGAACTGCTGTAAGCTCAAACACCAATGTCCGCAGTCTGTTCAGGGTCTAGGCATCAAATCAATCAAGCGAGGATGCACAGCTTCTGGTGTCAGTTTTGTGAAACTATAATACCTCTGTAGTATGTGTAGTGCGACGTAGTTTGCACCTGTGATTTTTCCCTGCAGTGAGTGATGTAATAAAACTCACTAGGCACTTGGTTTGAGTATAAAGCAAGGCTTTAATCAACTTGTTTCAGAACATGGAGGTCTAGTTATCTTTCACTAGTTCCTGTTTACAAAATGTCCTGGGCAAGCTGGGCCCATGCCCGAGTATTTATACTCCTTGGACGGCGCCACCAGCTGGCCGTTCAGTGTTATTTCATGAGTCTTTCTTCATGGATCATAAGATTCATAACATTGAGTTCATTATTTTGGCCAAGGTGTCGTTGGGGAGTGGGGCATGGAGACTGGGTGGTCTCCCTCCCTCCCTCCCCGATGTGGGGGGAACCACTCTGGCCCACTCTCATCCACCTCCCAGTGATCAGTTACAGTGTAGAATGAACAGAGGCCAAACTCCTTCTCATTTTGGATGGAGTGTGGTGTGTGGAGACCAAACCGGTTGAGGAGAAAGTGTAAACAAAATACCTTTCAATATGTAAATAATAATTTATGCTGCAAAGCACATTGAGGAATTTTGGTTTATTCACATAGTTTGGTCACAAGTAATTCTTCCGAATATCCATTCAACATCCATTAAAAACAGACGTATTCACAACTCCGCTGCAGCCTAAAAAAAATCTGATATATTTTGAATAAACTCTGGGAGCTGAAAAGGCTTTTGCATTTCCCGAGGCTTTATGAAAATCCTAAACCACTTACCACAGATATTCCATTTTAAATATATATAGATTTCTAACCCAATCAATGCCTGTTGAATGAGCCTATTTTCTGATCTGTACTTATTTTTTGCAAAAATGAGCCTGTGATTCCTCAGTGAAGCGCTGCCGATGTTTTAGATAGTCTTTTGCTTTGCTTTTTCCATATGAATCCTGTCACAAAAACTTAGAGGCTTGACATATATTTTGGCACATATCTTATCATGGGGTGGCGGGGCTTCATAGTTAAGCCTGACCCTGTCTTCACCTGACCTTTATTCATGTCTGTTTACCAATAGTGTCAGCCATGGCTCAGCTGGCTGCACTCTCACCTCTGAGTCAGATAGTTGTCGATTCAAGTCCCACTCCAGGGACCGGAGCGCACAGAGCTAGGCTGCTTCCATGGAAATGAGTACCCAAATTAGAACTGCCAGTAAAAGAAAGTGTGAAGTTATCGCCAAACTTAAAAGTGTCAGTAAGGCCCTGCCTGATCCAAATCAGGGAGACCATTGCTCTCAATGTTCTGCAGCCCCAAAGTGGGGGCGAGAGGAGGGGGAATCAAGTTGGAGGAAGTGGAAGGAGAAAAAGGGGCGATGAGGAGTCGGAGTCGGGAGGGGTTCAAAAAGCAGGGAGGTTTCCCGGTGTTCTGCTCAACATTCATCCCTCAACCACTGCTACAAAATAGATTAACTGGCCATTTATCTCATTGCTGATTGTGGGACCTTGCTTTGCACAAATTGTCTGCCACGTATGCGCCAAGTGATTCAAAAGATAATTAATTGGCTATGATGTGCTTTGGGACATCCCAAGTACTTGAAAGGCATGTCCATAATCATGTACATAATCCATACGGGATGCCAGCCACCAGCACCCAATACCAGCCAGAATAATGATCTATCAGAGTTCCTGTAAAACTGTCAGCTGTGGCTCAGTGGGTAGCACTCTCGCCTCTGAGTCAGAAGGTTGTGGGTTCATAGTCCCACTCCAGGGACTTGCGCACAAAAATCTAGGCTGACACTCCAGTGCAGTGCTGCGGGAGCGCTGCACTGTCGGAGGTACCGTCTTTCAGATGAAATGTTAAACCGAGGCCCCGTCTGCCCTCTCGGGTGTATTATGTCCGTGAATGATTGAGACACGGACAGCAGGAGTTGAACAAAACAAGTCTTTACTGATTGAAGTCAATCGGGAAAACTGAAAACACAGAGGCTCACTAGCGCCTTTTATACAGGGGTGGTCACTGCCGGTACTGCAGTCTGAGACCAGTTATTCTCTTAAAGGTACATACACAACAGGGTGGATGTAAAAGATCCCGCGGTACTATTTCGAAGAAGAGCAGGGGAGTTATCCCCGGTGTCCTGGCCAATCAGCATCACTAAAAAAACATTATCTGGTCATTATCGCATTGCTGCTTGTGGGAGGTTGCTGTGCGCAATTGGCTGACGTGTTTCCTACATCACAACAGTGACTCCACTTCAAAAATACTTCATTGGCTGTAAAGCGCTTTGGGACGTCCTGAGGTCACTAAAGACACTATAATAGAAATGCAAGTCTTTCTTTTCTTTTAATAAAGTTAATGTGATAGCAATCATGAGAGGAAGCCATGGCCAATTTTTCCTTCTTCCTGCCCAGAGAAGGCCCCACTGCTCCACTGATTGAGATCAGCTAACTCAACGCTGACCAGCGATCAAAACTATGCCAAGATCTCGTAGGCTCTATAAACACACAACACAGGAACCGTGAAGGTGGAGATTAGAAGGTTGAGGGGTGAACTAATTGAGGTGCTAAAAGGATTCAACAGAGTAGGTACAGAGAAGCTATTTCCTCTGGGTGGGGGAAAACCAGAAAAGCGAGCGCGATCTTAAAATTAGAGCTAGCTAGACCTTTGCAGGGGTGAAATCAAGAAGCACTTCTTCACACAAAGGGTAGTGGAAATCTGGCACTCTCTACCCCAAAAGTCTGTGGATGCTGCGTCGATTATAATTTTCAAAACTGAGTTTGACAGGCTTTTATTAGGTAAGGGCATCAAGGCAGGGAAATGGAATTGAGGTACAGATCAGCTATGATCTAGTTAAATTGAGGAACAGGCTCGAGGGGCCAAATGGCCTGTTCCTGTGCCATTCTACCTACAGCGCATGAACAATGCAGAGAAACTGGTATCATAAAGTGTTAGGTGGATAATTAAGTTCTCCATATGACGGCAGCATATGATTCACAACCCAGGATACAGGATTGTGTTTGTGATTAAATAAGAATTACAAACGTACATATTTTTGAATGTGAAGTTCTTATTTGGACCTGAAAAGCTACTTATGCTGCATCAGTATGCTGCTTTTAATCCTCATTATCCCCTATTTTAGCTTCCCTAGAATCTCCAGGTAAGATCCCTCGAGGTTTCTGCCACTTGCTTACAGCAAATACAATAACAATCCTTTATCGCCAAGCAACTCATGAAAGCTGAAAGCTTTTACATAAAGATGTTTTTTGGGACCCCAGGGAGCTTCTGCAATTGCTGCGAGTGTTACCGTCAGAAATCCATAATCGGCACACAAAATATTGGTGTTATATTGAAGGTTCGTATACCTGAAGGACTTCTGGGCATGAGACAGTAACTCCACTTACAGGACTGGCTGAGGCAGAGTCGCCTGGGCACAGCCGGATTGTGTGCCCCCGAGAAACAGTGGCATAAAACTGCGCCCACTTCTGTTTGAAATGGGTGCCATGCTAGCGGCACATCAATATAGACTTTAACCCGGGTCCCACACCTGACATGAGGTGCCAGCAGGAGAGGTAATGCAGACTCCCAGCATGGGAGCATTAGCTGAGCCTCCTACGTGCTGCCCATCAGCTCTGACACGGGCGATTTTCTTTTAAAGACCAGTAAATGCGACTGGCAGTACCAAGTGTGCGACTGCCAGAATCAGACTGCTCCCAACAGTAAGAGTTTTGGAGTCGTGAAACCGGTGAGACATTGGTGGCGTGCCACCCCATTCAAATTAACCCAGCGGCTCTATTCATTTTCTTACACTGAGCTTTCTTAACACCAGATTACAATATTACTGTTGTGTCTCCTTGTGTTCTTTTACTATAAATAATAGACACTTTTAGCTCATTTTAGTTACTGCTTTTACCAGCTGTATTCCTGCTTTGTTACAGTGCTGCCACATGGTGCGGAGTGATACAAGATGTCCGACGCTGCACTGTGCACTGCCCGTGCACAGTGTGCCACATAGCAATATAACTACACCATACCAAAGTAGTTCCATACCAAAGTAGTTCCATTTAACGATGTGATACTATAAAAATGTAACATCCCTCTTTCTCAAAAAATGAAAACATGAAATTTAACAATTTAAATTAACAAATATTATATCTAAACTATTATTATCAACTACAAAGAATCGTGAGTTATTTTTTATTCGCGATATCGCTCAGGTGGTTGGATGTTGTCCCTCCATCTTGTGGATTTGGTGGTGACTATTCCTCTCTGTGGTGTTTTGGTGTGTTCCGCTCTCGTCGTTGTTGCTGTCGCCTTTGGAGTTGGAGTGTGCATGCTCGTGGTTGTTTGATTTGTAGCGCTTGTTTCTGGTGTTGTGCTGCTTGTGGTAGCTGGTGTTGTCAATGTTGCTGATGTTGTCTGCTGCTTATCCAGTTCAGGTGAAGGTCTGATGTGGAGTCTGTTCCGTCTGTATTGGTTACCAGGTTCAGTCTCTATGAAGTAGGATCTTGGAGTATCAGCTTTTCCAATGACCTTGGCTGGATTCCAGGTTTTCAACACTGGGTCTTGCACATGCACTGATTGTCCATTCAGCAATTCTGGTAGCGTCTTTGCATGTTTATCGTAATGTTTGCTTCCTACGATTTGTGCTTCTGCCAGCTTTTGTCTGAAGTCCTCCTGGTCCTGGGGAGGATGTATTTTTGCTGGTAGTGTAGTCTTAAACTTCCTCCCATTCAGCAATTCCGCAGGTGATTTCATGTCTGCTTTCAGTGGTGTTGATCTGAGTGATAGGAGGGCAAGGTTCCCCCATCTCACTACTTTTGATGAGAGTTCTCTTGACAGTCTGGATCTGTCTTTCGATGAACCCGTGTCCCCTCGGGAAATGTGGGGATGAGGTTACTATTTTGAACCCATACTTTTCTGCCAGAGCTCTGAATTCACTCGATGTGAACTGGGTTCCATTGTCACAGATTACCTTTTCCGGGATTCCTTGTTCAGCAAACAAGCTCTTTGCAATCCTGGTGGTAGTTGTGGCTCTCAAGTCTTTCATCCTTCTCACAAAAGGAAACTTGGAATAGTAATCTGCCACTATGAGATACCATTCTTGATTGCACAGGAAGAGATCTGCCCCAACAGTGTGCCATGGTCTTGACGGTATTTCACTAGGTATCATCTCCTCTTTCTGTTGTGCATTTCTGTATTTCTGGCATATACCACATGCAGAGACCATCTGTTCGATATTTTTGTACATGCCTATCCAGTATACAGCTGATCTGGCTCTCAGCTTGCATTTTTCCATTCCCATGTGGCCTTCATGTATGAGATGGAGAAGTTGTGTCTGCATCGTCTTTGGCATGATGATCCTCGATCCAGCAAGGAGAATACCGTCTTCTATTGCAATATTGTCTTTAATCGTCCAGTATTGACGAATTGTCGCCTGTACCTGCTGGATTCTCTCCGGCCACCCCTGTATTACTTGTTGTGTGAGTAGTTGCAACTCCTCATCTTTGCTAGTCTCATCTCTGATTTGACTGAGCTTTGTAGGGGTAACATTCACTAGGTGGTGGATTTTTACTGTTAGGCCCTCCACCTCGTGTTTCTCATATGGTGACAATCGAGACAACGCATCTGCTAGCACCATTTCCTTTCCTGGCTTATATTTAAGCATGAAGTCATAGCTTTGGATCCTTAGAAGTAGTCTTTGCAGTCTTGCAGGCGCTTTGCACAGATTCTTCTTATAGATCTGTTCTAGTGGACGATGGTCACTCTCTATTGTAAATCGCCTGCCATATAGGTATGTATGGAATTTCTCGCATCCGTACACTACTGCTAATAGTTCTCTTTCTATGTTGGCATGTCTCGTCTCGGCTGACGTCAAGGCCTTTGATGCGAAAGCTATCGGCTTTCCTTCCTGCACCAGAGCTGCCCCTAGTCCTCTGGTAGAAGCGTCTACTTGTAGAGTGACTGGTTTTCTTCTGTCATAATATGACAGACTTGTTTCTTTGCACAACAGTTCTTTAAGTTGTTTGAAATTCCTTTCGTGTGATTCAGACCACTGGTATTCGGCGCCTTCTTTGAATAGCTCTCTGAGATTTGTTGTATGTTCTGACATGTGTGGGATGAAAGAACTCATGTATTGGACCAAGCCGAGGTAACTCCTCAGCTCTTTCTTGTCTTTGGGTGGTTTCATTTCAGCAATCACCGCAATCTTCTCTGGACTTGGCTTGACTCCCTCTGGTGTATAAATCATACCGAAGAATTGGCATTCCTTGACTTTAACTATGCACTTATCTGCCTTTAACTTGATGCCAGCCTTCCTGGTACTCTCCATGGCCTCATGTAGGTGCATGTCATGGTCTCTTTCATCTGCTCCATAGATCTGAATATCATCAGCTATTCCTGTAGCTCCTTCACAGCCTCTGTATGTCTCGTCTATTTTCTGTTGAAAGATATCTTGACTGACCTTTAGCCCGAATGGTAGCCGCAGGAATTTGTAACGCCCAAATGGTGTGCTGAATGTTGTCAGTGTTGTTGATTCCTCATCCAGCTTCACGTTCCAATATCCATTTCTGGTATCTAGTTTTGAGAAAACCTTGGCTCCTGCCAGTGATGGCGTAATCTCCTCCAGTGTTGGGGTGGGATAGTGGTCCCTCTTTATCGCCTGGTTTAGATCTTTGGGGTCCAAACATATTCTGAGACGCCCGTTTAGCTTTTCTCGTACCACAATTGAGTTTACCCAGTCTGTGGGTTCAGTGACCTTTACGATCACTCCCTTTTCTTCCATCTCCTTTAGCTCTCTTTCAAGCTTTGTCTTCAGCTCGATGAGTACTTTTCGTGGAGCATGGATAACGGGCTTTACCTCTGGATCGATGGCGATGTGGTATTGGAAATCTCCGAAACATCCCACCGTATCATCGAAACATTCCGGATACATGTCTATCAAGTCTTTTTTACTCTTGATTTGTGGGCGGTTCTCCAGTGGGGTGTTGCTGTCTATCTTCAGTGGCGTTTCCGTCAGCTCGTGATGCACTGAGATCAATCTCAACTTCTCGCAGCTGTTTAATCCCAGGATCGCTGGCCCCTCAGTGTCGGTGACATAGAACATGCAGTTGATGTTCTTTCTTTTATGTGTCCCTTTGATAAAGGTTATTCCGAGTTGTTTAATCTCACTCCCCCCGTATGCTGTCAGCGTGACATTACTTGCCTTTAAACAACCATTTTTCGGGTAGCCATCTTCTCTCAGGTTTTCGGGAAAGATCTGCTGGTACAGTCTCAATGGGAGAATGTTGCTCTGAGCCCGTGTCCAGCTTCAACTTTAAGTTGATGGTTTTGGGCCGACCTTTGATCTTTTTTTTGATTTGGATGATGGTGTGCAATTCTCTCCTCGGAGTATTTTCCGCTCTGGACATCTCGTGAAGCTGTATCTTTATGGTTTCGATGTTTAGTGCATTGTCGTGATCATCATCATCATCCTGCTCATCCATGGCATGGATATTGTGTTTCTTTCTCTGGTTCTGCTGTCCGCCTTTGTTTTTGATGTATGTTCCTTCTTTTTTCATTCTACACCTCTTTTCCCAGTGGTTTAGTTTGCCACATGCATTGCAGCTTGTTCCATAAGCTGGACATTTCCTCTTGTCTGTGTAATCGTGCGGTCTTCCACAATTTCTGCACATGTTTCCCCCGTTGTCATGTGTATGTCTTTGTGTGTTGTACTTTTCTCTCACTGCATCCACTCTGTTATCTGTCTCAGAAGCTGTCCGCATGTCAGCCATTTGAGAAATCAGCGTTTTCATTTGCTGCTTCATGGCTTCATGAGCTCTCGCAGTATCTACAGCCTCTGTTATTTTGAGCTTTTCTTTTCCTATCAGGGCTTTTTGTACCTCTACATGCGCTGAGCCCCATATTAGCTGGTCCACAAGCTTTTCTTCCATTTCCTTAAATTTACACTTGCTGGCTTCATTTCTCAGCCTTGTTAGGAAATTGTCAGCTGTTTCACCGGGTTCCTGTCTCAGACTCTGGAATTTGTATCTGTGTATACGGTGATTGGATTTAGGCTCTAGATGGTTGCTGAATTTATCAAAAATTGTTGCGGGGTTTTCATTTTCCTCTTCGGTCAAACTCCAGCTATTATACAAATCTAGACCTTTTTCTCCTGTCCACAACAGAATGTAACTAACCTTTTCCTCGTTGGCAGTACCCTTCAGGAAGCTTTTGAATGTAAGCTCACATTTCTGTTTGAACTTGCGGAATGCTTCTACTATATCGCCGGCTTCCCAGTTCATAAGGGGTTGCATTTGCACAGTCGTCATTTTACTTTCCCGTACGATTCACTCTCAAATCACCGCAGACATCGGCACTCACAATCAGCTCATAAAATCACTTTTCGTCTTATTCGTAGTTCGTATAGCACAATTTTTTACTCACTTATTACGCTGCCACCATGTTGTGTCTCCTTGTGTTCTTTTACTATAAATAATACAGACACTTTTAGCTCATTTTAGTTACTGCTTTTACTAGCTGTATTCCTGCTTTGTTTCTCTGTGCTGCCGCATGGTGCGGAGTGATACAAGATGTCCGACGCTGCACTGTGCACTGCCCGTGCACAGTGTGCCACATAGCAATATAACTACACCATACCAAAGTAGTTCCGTACCAAAGTAGTTCCATTTAACGATGTGATACTATAACAATGTAACAATTACAAAAAGAAATTATTGCAAAATAAAGAAGGGCTGACCTGTGTAAAGCAGGGCAATCCTTATTAACATTGAAATACTGGAGTGAATTCACTTACTGGAAGGGATTAGGGCCAGTTCCAGAACTTGTATTATGCTCAAAGCTTCCTGAAAATCAGACAAGGAGAAAAATCATTCTTGGTGTCTAACGCACATTTTAGACATTTCTAAATATCTCCCTCAGAAACCATGGGGGGAAAATTCAGTTGGTTGCGCCACCCGTTAGCGCCTTAAGAGGGCGCTAAGTGGGGCGCAAACCAACTAGTGCCCGGGCGCGGCACGGCCCACGCCTCCCGCCAAATTCAGCGGGAGGTTAGTGGTGGCGCTAACCGGTAGCGCTGCGCCGCTGACGATGACCTCATCAGTGTGCGCAGCGCCCTGGCCGCGATCTTCGGGAGCGCCCCCTGATTTACCGCCGGACGCTATGTCCGACAGGCTCAGGGTGGCGTACCTGCGGCCGGGGAGGCGCAAATTAAAGGTGAGGTGCGGGGTGGCCATTTTCGTTCTTGGCCGCCTGCCAGCACCTGCCTGCGCTCCCGTCCCCGGCCTCCGGAACCCCCCCCCCGGAGTGCCGGCTGCGCTTCAAGAGCCCGGCACTTCTCTTGGGTGCCGGGCTCTTTTGCCTGCACTCCCAATCCCTGGGGGCCCAGCTGGGCCCCAGATCACGCTGCACAAGGCCCCTCCCCTTTAAGAAGGGGAGGAAGGCCTGCAACACCGCAGCGCGACGTGCCGCAGCATGGGGCGCTGCAGCACGTAGCGCCACGATATTCACTCGCAGCGCCCCAAGAGGGAGGCGGGGCGCCTCCAGTAGCGCCCCGCTTCCCTTTGGGGTGCAACCAACCAATTTCCGGCGCGGGGGGCGCTAATTTTTCCGGGGCGCCACTTTTAGCGCCCCGGCGAAGTTAGCGCCCCAAACAGGGCTACACTGAATTTCTCTCCCCATCTGTCTGTTCTGGTGGTCTGCACAGATGGCAACTCACAGGCCTCACAGTGACCCATACCACTCTTGCACTGGTACCTTGAATTAACTGCTACAGTCACTCTGGGTCCAATGGATGAAAACCCATTGGAGATCCCCCATGTAGCGCGCACTGCGCTGTGCTCATAACATCAATATGCTGCATCACTATTGCCACTTGGGCTGTAAGACCAGGCGGGAGACGATGGAGAAATCTTCATACATGTCAAGGCAGCCATGGGGAATGGATGAGTGCCCTTTTGGTGATGACAAGTTGGGAGGAAGGGACGTCGAGCACGCTCAAATCTCCACTACTAACGGGCTTGAGGAATAATAATTAATGATTGGAGAAAATGAGAAACATGGTATGTTTCCCATATATTTTAGTCAGGTGCCCTTTCCCTCGTGTAACAGATTGTTAAGGCCAGCTGCGGAGGATAGTATGAAGAGCTGTAAGTACAGCTAATGAAAGAAGTGATTCAATGCCATGTTGTTTGCAGCCAGGAACACGTTGTTCTTTAATGGTTTGAGAATAAAGCAACTGCCCACAAAAAATATTACTTCTACCCTTGACTGGGACAAGGTGTTGGCCTGAAAATCTGGGCACCATCAATAGTCCTTTTTTGGAATTCTCATATAACCAGGCAGATAGAAAGCGTGTGCCAGAAATGCATCCAGCTGCAGCTACTAACGGGCCGTCTTGGGGCGCTGGAGCTGCGGGTGGATGGGTTGTGGAGCATTCACGATGCTGAGAGGGTCGCGAATTACTCATACAGTGAGTTGGTCACACCGCAGGGTAGGGCTGCACAGGCAGAAGGGAAATGGGTGACCACCAGGTGGAACAATAGAAGCAGACAGGTAGTGCAGGGGACCCCTGTGGCCATCCCCCTTTCAACCAGGTATACCGCTTTGGATACTGTTGGGGGGGATGACTTATCAGGGGAAGGCAGCAGCAGCCAACTTCCTGGCACTGGGGGGGCTCCTGCTGCCCAGGAAGGGAGGAAAAAGAGTGGGAGAGCAATAGTGGTAGGGGATTCTATAGTAAGGGGAACAGATAGGCGTTTCTGTGGCCGTAGACGTGAATCCAGGATGGTTTGTTGCCTCCCTGGTGCCAGGGTCAAGGATGTCACTGAGCGGCTGCAGGGCATTCTGGAAGGGGAGGGCGAACAGCCAGAGGTCGTGGTCCACATTGGTACCAACGACATAGGTAAAAAGAGGGATGAGGTCCTGCAGCAAGAATTTAGGGAGCTAGGTAGAAGATTAAAGAGCAGGACCTCAAAGGTTGTAATCTCTGGATTACTCCCGGTGCCACGTGCTAGTGAGTATAGGAATAGGAAGATAGAACAGATGAATGCGTGGCTAAAGGGATGGTGCAGGAGGGAGGGCTTTAGTTTCCTGGATCACTGGGTCTGCTTCTGGGAAAGGTGGGACTTGTACAAGTCGGACGGTTTACACCTGAACCAGAGGGGGACCAATATCCTTGCGGGGAGGTTTGCTAGCACTGTTGGGGGGGGGGTTTAAACTAACTTGGCAGGGGGATGGGATACAGAGTGGAGCTATAGTAGGGGGTGATTTACAGCCAAATACGGAGGAAAAAACAAGTCAGCTGGGAAGGCAGAGCAAATATGTGAAGGCAAAAGGGAATATGGCAAGGCTGGAAGGCATTTATTTTAATGCAAGGAGTTTTGCAAATAAGGTGGATGAACTGAAGTTGTTGTTGAGCACATGGGAGTACGATATTGTTGCTATCACGGAGACATGGTTGAGGGAGGGTCAGGACTGGCAGCTCAATATTCCGGGGTATAGAATCTTCAGGCGAGACAGAGGGGGGTGTAAAAGGGGAGGGGGTGTTGCAATATTAATTAAGGAGTCAATTACTGCTGTAAGGAGGGATGATATATTAGCGGGTTCCTCTAATGGGGCCATATGGGTAGAACTTAAAAACAAAAAGGGGGCAAGCACTTTGCTGGGAGTGTACTATAGGCCCCCAAACAGTCAGGGGGAGATAGAGGAACAGATATGTAGGCAAATCTCAGAGAAGTGCGAAAATAATAGGGTAATAATAGTGGGGGATTTCAACTTCCCCAATATTAATTGGGATAGTCAGAGTGTGAAAGGCTTAGAGGGTGCAGAATTCTTAAAGTGCATCCAGGAGAGCTTTTTGAGCCAACATGTAGAAAGTCCTACAAGAGAGGGGGCGGTACTGGACCTAATTCTGGGGAATGTAGCCGGGCAAGTGGTGGAAGTATCAGTAGGAGAGCATTTTGGCGACAGTGACCATAATTCAGTGAGATTTAAGGTGGTCATGGAAAAAGACAAAGATGGCCCGGAAATAAGGGTTCTAAATTGGGGGAAGGCCGATTTTAATATGATAAGGCAGGATCTGGCCAAAGTGGACTGGGAGCAGCTACTTATAGGAAAATCCACAGCAAAGCAGTGGGAGACTTTCAGAAGGGAAATAGAGAGAGTACAATGCCAACATGTTTCCGTAAAGGTCAAGGGTGGGACCAACAAGCAAAGGGAACCTTGGATGACAAGGGATATACAAAAATGCATTAGGAAAAAAAGGGGGGCTTTTGGCAGTTACAAAAGACTAAAGACGGAGGAAGCCCTAGAGGAGTATAAAAAGTGCAGGGGCATACTTAAAAAAGAAATTAGGAGAGCGAGGAGGGGCCATGAAATAACACTGGCGAGCAAAATAAAGGAAAATCCTAAGATGTTTTATAAGTATATTAAGGGCAAGAGGATAACCAGGGAAAGGGTAGGGCCCATTAGGGACCAAAGTGGCAATCTGTGTGTAGAGCCAGATGATGTAGGCGGGGTTTTAAATGAATTTTTTGCATCTGTGTTCACTATGGAGAAAGACGATGTGGACATAGAAATCGGGCAAGGGGACTGTGATATACTTGAACATATTAGCATCGAGAGGGAGGAGGTACTAACAGTTTTAGCAGGCCAAAATGTGGATAAATCCCCAGGCCCGGACGAGATGTATCCCAGGCTGCTGTGTGAGGCAAAGGAGGAGATTGCAGGGGCTCTGACACAAATTTTCAGAACCTCTCTGGCCACAGGGGATGTACCAGAGGACTGGAGAAGTACCATTATTCAAGAAGGGTAGCAGGGATAAACCAGGGAATTACAGGCCAGTGAGCCTAACATCTGTGGTAGGGAAATTATTGGAAAAAATTCTGAGGGACAAAATTAGTCTCCACTTGGAGAGGCAAGGATTAATTGGGGATAGTCAGCATAGCTTTGCCAAGGGTAAATCATGTCTGACCAATCTGATTGAATTTTTCAAGGGGGTGACTAGGTGTGTGGATGAGGGAAATGTTGTGGATGTGGTATACATGGACTTCAGTAAGGCTTTTGACAAAGTCCCGCATAGGAGACTGGTCAAGAAGGTAAGAGCCCATGGGATCCAGGGTGCCTTGGCACGTTGGATCCTAAACTGGCTGAGTGGCAGGAGGTAGAGGGTGATGGTCGAAGGTTGCTTTTGTGACTGGAAGCCTGTGTCCAGTGGGGTGCCTCAGGGATCGGTGCTGGATCCCTTGCTGTTTGTGATCTACATAAATGATTTGGATGAGAATGTAAAAGGTATGATCAGTAAATTCGCAGATGACACGAAAATTGGTGGGGTGGTAAATTGCGAGGAGGAAAGCCTCAGGCTACAGGACGATATAAACGGGTTGGTCAGGTGGGCGGAAAAGTGGCAAATGGAATTTAACCCTGAAAAGTGCGAGGTGATGCATTTTGGACGGACAAATAAGGCAAGGGAATACACAATGAGTGGTAGGACCCTAGGAAGTACAGAGGGTCAGAGGGACCTTGGTGTACATGTACATAGATCCCTGAAGGCAGCGGAACAGGTAGATAAGGTGGTTAAAAAGGCATATGGGACACTTGCCTTCATTAGCCGAGGCATAGAATATAAGAGCAGAGAGGTTATGATGGAGCTGTACAAAACGCTGGTAAGGCCACAGCTGGAGTACTGTGTGCAGTTCTGGTCGCCTCACTATAGGAAGGATGTGATTGCTTTGGAGAGGGTGCAGAGAAGATTCACCAGGATGTTACCTGGGATGGAGCGCCTCAGCTATGAAGAAAGACTAAACAGGCTGGGGTTGTTTTCCTTGGAGCAAAGAAGGCTGAGGGGGGACCTGATTGAGGTGTACAAAATGATGAGGGGCATAGATAGGGTAGATAAAGAGGAACTTTTCCCCTTAGTGGGGGGGTCAATAACAAGGGGGCATAGATTCAAGGTAAGGGGCAGGAGGTTTAGAGGGGATTTGAGGAGGAACTTTTTCACCCAGAGGGTGGTTGTGATAAACCACTGTTGTTCACTCCACTGTTGTTCACTTCACTGTTGTTCACTCTTGCCCATTGTTGTACCTGTCTGTGCATGCCTCAGCTGGCTCCGCCCCTGGCTCCACCCATATGCCGTGGTATAAAGGCGGCTGCTCTGCAGTTCCCCAGGCATTCAGGACCGGCCGACCACTAGAGGCATGCCTTCGTTCTTTAGCTAATAAAAGCCTGTTTGTTACTCTCTTAACTTCCAGTCTTTCTCAGTAATTGATAGCGCATCAATTTTATTAGCTAAACTTTTTTTTGATGGAGCAAATCCTCAAACCAGCACGCCTGGAACTAGACCCTCAAGAGGCGGATTCATCTACCAAGTTCGCACACTGGCTGCGATGCTTCGAAATTTTCCTAGAAGCCTCCGTCGAAACTTCAAAACGATGGCGACAAACTAAAAATTCTGACCTCCAAGGTGAACCACCAAGCTTATTCGCTCATCCAAGATGCGACTGCCTCCAAGGGTGCTCTCGACCTCCTTAAAGAACAGTACGCACGCCCGGTAAATGAGGTTTACGCCAGACACCTCCTGGGGTCCCGCAAACAGCAACCCGGGGAATCGATGGAGGTATACCTACGGGCGCTGAAGGTGCTCGGCCGGGCCTGCAAATGTAAAGAGGTGTCGGCCGCGGTGTACACGGAGGAACTTGTCCGGGACGCCTTCGTCGCGGGCCTCAGGTCCAACTACACCCGGCAGAGACTGTTGAAGCAGGGCGAACTCGACCTGAAGAAGGCCACGGCCCTCGCACTCTCGCTAGACGTGGCCCACCGGAATATGGACGCCTACTCCCCTGATCGCGTGGCTGCATCGTGGATGGCGCGGGCGCCGCCATCCTGGGACACGGTAGGACCGCCACCCTGCGCCGTGCCACCCCCGTCACATCCCGCCAACGGCCCAACTTCTGCAGCGATGTCCCAGGGCCCGAAGTGTTACTTCTGTGGCCAAGCCAAACACCCCAGAGCGCGCTGCCCGGCGAAAAACGCTACTTGCTCTGGTTGTGGGAAGAAAGGGCACTACGCCAGCGTCTGCAAGGCTTAACCTACCCCAAACTCCAGCAGTGCCGCGTGTGGGCCGAGCGGGCCGCCATCTTGGACGCCGCCATCTTGGACGCCATCTTGTACGCCTCCAGCCGCGTGTGGATCATGGGCGCCGCCATCTTGGACGCCATCTTGGACACCTTCGACCATGGGTGATCCGTTCCGGCCGCCATTTTTGCAACGGGCCCCCGACTCACCCACCGCCTCACCTGATGACTGCAGCGACACGCCTGACCCTATGCTGGCCTCCGTTACACTGGACCAATCTGGACCTCACCAACTAGCCAGGTCCATGATGGACATTAAGGTAAACGGCCACGCCACGACCTGCCTTTTCGACTGCGGGAGCACGGAGAGCTTTATCCACCCCGACACGGTGCGGCGTTACTCTCTCCCGGTCCTGCCAGCGCGCCACCGGGTCTCTATGGCCTCCAAGTCCCATTCAGGGGACGTCGGCGGCTACTGCGTGGTGACTCTTTCGGTGAGGGGCACAGAGTACAGAAATTTTAAACTGCTTGTCCTGCCCCATCTCTGTGCTGCCGTTCTACTGGGGTTGGATTTTCAGTGCCACCTTAAGAGTGTCACGATGGCGTACGGTGGACCCCTTCCCCCACTCACAGTCTGCAACGAGCAGTTTTCAAATTGCCCGCCATGCACCTTTTGCAGCCTCTCCACGCTTAAAGTCACCCCCCCCCCGTTGTTCGCTAACCTCGCCCACGACTGTAAGCCCATCGCCACCAAAAGCAGGCGATACAGCGCTGGTGACAGAGTTTTTATTAAATCTGAGGTGGAGCGGCTCCTGAAGGAGGGGATTATTGAAGCTAGCACCAGCCCCTGGCGAGCCCAGGTTGTGGTCGTCAAGACCGGCGAGAAGCAGCGCCTGGTCATTGACTACAGCCAAACAATTAATCGATATACCCAACTGGACGCATACCCCCTCCCCCGCATATCTGATATGGTCAATCAGATCGCACAATACCGCATATTCTCCACCATTGACCTTAAGTCAGCATATCACCAACTCCCTATCCGTTATGAGGACCGCCAGTATACTGCCTTCGAGGCAAACGGCCGCCTCTACCACTTCCTTCGGGTTCCCTTCGGCGTCACCAACGGGGTCTCCGTTTTCCAAAGGGAGATGGACCGGATGGTCGACCAGAATGCGTTGCAGGCCACTTTTCCCTACCTGGACAATGTGACCATCTGCGGCCATGACCTGCAGGACCATGACGCCAACCTCGACAAATTCCTCCGCACTGCCCAACTCCTAAACCTTACGTATAACAAGGAGAAGTGCATATTCCGCACAACCCGCCTCGCTATCCTTGGCTGTGTTGTGGAACACGGAGTCATCGACCCCGACCCCGACCGGATGCGTCCCCTTATGGACCTTCCCCTGCCCCACTGCCTTCAAGGCCCTGAAGAGATGCCTGGGGTTTTTCTCCTACTACGCCCAGTGGGTCCCTAATTATGCGGACAAAGCCCGTCCACTTATCAAGTCCACCTCTTTTCCCCTGGCGGCAGAGGCCCGCTTAGCCTTCCACCGTATCAAAGAGGACATTGCTAAAGCCACCATGCACGCGGTGGACGAGTCCATCCCTTTCCAGGTGGAGAGCGATGCATCCGACTTTGCCCTGGCCGCTACCCTTAACCAGGCGGGAAGGCCCGTGGCCTTCTTTTCACGAACCCTCCAAGGCTCCGAGATCAGACACTCCTCTGTCGAAAAGGAGGCCCAGGCCATTGTGGAAGCTGTGCGACATTGGAGGCATTACCTGGCCGGAAAACGATTCACCCTACTCACTGACCAGCGTTCAGTTGCTTTTATGTTTAATAACAAGCAGAGGGGCAAAATCAAAAACGACAAGATTTTGAGGTGGAGAATTGAACTTTCCACCTACAATTACGATATCTTGTACCGGCCCGGGAAACTCAATGAGCCCCCGGATGCTCTATCGCGAGGTACATGTGCCAACGCACAGGTTGATAGACTGCGGGCCCTCCACAATGACCTCTGCCACCCGGGGGGTCACCAGGTTCTTCCATTTCATCAAGGCCCGCAACCTGCCTTACTCCATCGAGGAGGTCAGGTCCATGACCAGGAACTGCCAAGTCTGTGCCGAGTGCAAACCGCACTTTTATAGGCCAGACAGAGCACACCTGATAAAAGCCACTCGCCCCTTTGAGCGCCTGAGCGTCGATTTTAAAGGGCCCCTCCCCTCCTCTGACCGCAACGTGTACTTCCTCACTATCATCGACGAGTACTCCCGTTTTCCTTTTGCCATCCCCTGCCCAGACATGACCAGTGCTACGGTCATTAAATGCCTGAACGACCTCTTCGCCTTGTTCGGTTTCCCCAGCTATATCCATAGCGACCGGGGCTCATCGTTTATGAGCGACAAACTCCGCCAGTACCTGCTCGTGAGAGGTATTGCCACGAGCAGGACCACCAGCTACAACCCCCGGGGGAATGGACAGGTAGAAAGAGAGAACGCGACAGTTTGGAAGGCTGCCCTGCTAGCCTTAAAATCTAAGGGCCTTCCAACCTCCCGCTGGCAGGATGTCCTCCCCGATGCGCTCCACTCCATTCGGTCACTGCTCTGTACTGCCACTAACGCCACCCCTCACGAAAAAATGTTCGTCTTCCCTAGGAAGTCTACATCGGGGACCTCGCTACCACCATGGCTGATGTCTCCAGGGCCTGTCCTACTTCGGAAGCACGTGAGGACCCATAAAACAGCCCCCCTGGTTGAGACGGTCAACCTCCTCCACGCCAACCCTCAGTATGCCTACGTTGCGTACCCGGACGGGCGGGAGGACACAGTCTCCATACGAGACCTCGCACCCTCGGGGGCCCCTGAAACCAACATCACCCACTACCCACTACCATCTACCATTGCCCTTCACCGCTACCCACAATGCACCGGCGGCAACGGACCCATACCTAACCCCTGTAGACGGCACGCCGTGGCCCCGTGACCTGTCATTGATCACCAACCAACTCAACACCCATGAGGACGACACGCCAGTGCTCCGGCCCACGCGGGACTCGGCGTCGGAAGCTGTACCACCTCAGCCGTCGCCACGACGATCACGACGGCATACAAGACCCCCAGAAAGACTTAATTATATGAACTTTTAATACACTTCACCCCATCGGACTCATTTTTTAAGCAAGGGGTGAATGTGGTAAACCACTGTTGTTCACTGTTGTTCACTCCACTGTTGTTCACTGTTGTTCACTTCACTGTTGTTCACTCTTGCCCATTGTTGTACCTGTCTGTGCATGCCTCAGCTGGCTCCGCCCCTGGCTCCACCCATATGCCCTGGTATAAAGGCGGCTGCTCTGCAGTTCCCCAGGCATTCAGGACCGGTCGACCACTAGAGGCATGCCTTCGTTCTTTAGCTAATAAAAGCCTGTTTGTTACTCTCTTAACTTCCAGTCTTTCTCAGTAATTGATAGCGCATCAGTGGTTGGAGTCTGGAACTCACTGCCTGAAAGGGTGGTAGAGGCAGGAACCCTCACAACATTCAAGAAGCATTTGGATGAGCACTTGAAATGCCATTGCATACAAGGCTATGGACCAAATGCTGGAAAATGGGATTAGATTGGACAGGGCTTGATGGACGGCGCAGACACGATGGGCCGAAGGGCCTCTTTCTGTGCTGTATAACTCTATGACTCTATGACTCTATGAGAAGCACCCTTCAGATATTGAGTATATTCCTTCCTCAATACAGTCACTAAAGTGATGCCAGCTTAATCTTGTACAAAATGTTTTTTGTATATATATAATCCATTGTCAAGCTGTATGAAGATGACCATATTTTATTTTATATATATATATAGTCTACTCTACCTATTAAACATACAGTTCTGAAAAAGCCCAAATTCCCACCATTCATTTATATAGTAGCCTCTTTATCTAGAGGCATTGGGGTAGATCTTGGCTTTGTGTGTTAGGGTAAAACAGATGATAACGAGTCGGCAGCCCAGTTTACATCTCCTGATTTTTATTTCCATTGACTTAATCGGTTTTACACTATCGCACAAAGTCAAGATCTACCCCATTCCTTTTAAGTATGTAATGTTCATATCCTTACTCTCACCGAAGCAAATGTTTATTTAACACTTGAAGCAAAAGGGAAATGTAATGGGAATACTTTTAGTAATTCACCTCATCGAGGGAATGTATGTTTTGCAAATATTATTGGCTGCATGAAGTTCCCTGATGATTCACTGGGCATGTGCACAGCACGGTGAGGTACTGCATTTATAGACCAGGAGGATCTAGGTTGGTCGATGATCTGTGTTGTTAGATGATCTCAGTTGGGGTAATGGTGACCTGTATCCCTAGGGTAAGGAGGGGAAAAATCAGCTAAGGTTCTCACTCTAATCGCTTTCTAAAAATGTGTATCTATATATATAAATCGGTCGATCTGTCTGTCTGTCCTTCTGTCTGTCTGCACGTGTGCGTCTGGGCGGCTATGCGCTCGAAAGTTACAGAGCGTACCTACGCGTGCGTTACCTCGAAAGAAAGCTTACCTTTCCCAAACGGTCATAAGCGTATTTACGTTTCGGCCGGACTAAAATTGCGCCCGCGGTATCCGAAAAACCTTCAACATTCCGCTCATTAGCATCTCATTATCCACTCATTAGCGACAGAGTGACCTCGAGGTCAACCAATCGTATGCCGGCTTGCTGCCGCGTGCGGCCGGGCCCTCCTACGGCCGAGTGACGGGACGATTGACCAATCCTACGCTTTGGTCACCTGACGGTCGACCAATCGGTGCGTGTGTGGGCGGGCCTTATCGTTCTGAACCGAGGTGAGTAGCCGCCATCTTGCTTCCATTCTTTTTCCTGCTTTCTGCGTCTTTCTTTTCAAATATACATTTTCAGCAAAATAAAATTGAATTTATTAAATTGTTTAAAAAAAAATCACTCATTTGTAAATATTTTCTCTAACCTGAAGATTCTTTTTCCCACCTTTCCCCGTTTTTTTCTTAGGCCTGAAAGCCTGGGCCTTTCTTGCCCAGCCAGGCCTGAGCTAGGTAATTGGGCTTCTGCTAAGCTCCTCACCCCCCGTGTCACGTTACCCGGGGCAACGGCGTCAGCCACGAGGGTCAGGGTGCGCACGCAGCAGGAGCAGGTGAGACTCGGCATCTCTCTCTGTTCCGCGCTCGGCTCGGGCGGGGCTCTCGAGAGTGCGGATCTCGGCCTTGGTGAGCGGGAAGGGTTACCCCGGCAACGGGAGTGCGGGGCGGCTGGGGCTTGGAGAGCGGGGCTCTCGGGAGTGCGGGGCGGGCTCGGAGAGCGGGGCTCTCGGGAGTGCGGGGCGGGGCGGCTGGGGCTTCGAGAGCGGGGCTCTCGGGAGTGCGGGGCTCTCGGGAGTGCGGGGCGGGGCGGCGCGGCAGGGTTACCCCGGCAACCGGGCGTGGCCGTGGCCGTCTCTCAGCCTCAAGCCCTCCCTTCCTCCTCCCTTCCCCTCCCCCCCTCCCTTCCCCTTCCTCGCCCCGCCCCCCCCTTCCCCCCGCCCTCCCTTCCCTCCCTTCCCCCCCGCCCTCCCTTCCCCCCCTTCCCCCCGCGCCCTCCCTTCCCCCCCACCCCCTCCCCCGCCCTCCATCCCCCCTCCCCCCCGCCCTCCCTCCCCCCCTCCCCCCCGCCCTCCCTCCCCCCCTCCCCCCCGCCCTCCCTTCCCCCTCCGCCCTCCCTTCCCCCCTCCCCCCTGCCCTCCCTTCCCCCCCTCCCCCCCGCCCTCCCTTCCCCCCCTTCCCCCCCTTCCCCCCCGCCCTCCCTTCCCCCTTCCCCCCCACCCTCCCTCCCCCCCGCCCTCCCTTCCCCCCCTTCCCCCCGCCCTCCCTTCCCCCCCTTCCCCCCCGCCCTCTCTTCCCCCCACCCGCCCTCTCTTCCCCCCAGTCTCTCTCTCTCTTCCCCCCAGTCGCTCTCTCTCTACCCCCCAGTTGCTCTCTCTCTTCCCCCCAGTCGCTCTCTCTCTTCCCCCCCAGTCGCGCTCTCTCTCTCTCCCCCCGCCCCCCCCCCAGTCGCTCTCTCTCTCTCTCTTCCAATAACAACATGCCCTCGAAAAAGCCTCGGCACCGCCGGGCACTTCAGCTAGTATGTTTATATGTCGGGTGAAGATAGGATCAGGCTTGGCAAGACTCAGCAGCAAGAAAGAAAGACTTGCATTGCTATAGTGCCTTTCATGACCACCGGATATCCCAAAGCACTTTACAGCCAATGAAATACTTTTTGAAGTGTGTTGCGTCCGTGTATAATAAGACACAGACTGCGGAGAACGGTACAACAGGTGTTTACTCAACGTGGCTCACACTGCAACTGATCTGTACAGATTACTGCTCAGGGCTATATACAGGTGTGGTCACTGCCGGTACTGCAGTATACATGAGCTGTAAAAGATAGTTCCCCACTTAAAGGTATATACATTACAATTCCTCCCCTTTTAGATTAACAGCACCATAACACTCATTTAACAATTAAATATCAAACTAATTACAATTAACACTTTTAACATGCAACATTAGCTGAAAATAGTCTATTTATATATTCAGTCTTTGGGGAGGCTTCCTGATCCTTTCTGGATAGCGCCTTTCCCGAGTGTCTTGCTCTTGGTGCGGAGCCGATTCTGGCCCCCTGTCATCGGTTGGTTCATCAGCTTCCGATGCTACTGTTTCTGGGGTAGATGCGACCTGTACGTCGGGTTCATCACCAGGTACGTATGGGCGAGGCATGGGGTTGACTTGTTCCTGTGACTCTAGGATCTGGTCAGCATGGCGTCTCATGATGCTCTCCCCAACATCCACTGTGTACATTAGTGGGCCCTGCCGTGTGCATATCGTTCCTGGCTGCCATTTTTCTGTTCGGTAGTCGCGGGCCAAGACTGGTTGCCCTACATTGAAGCACCTTGTTGGCTTCTCATGGATGTGCTGGAATTGCTTACTCTCAACATCTCTTCGTACGTTTGGTCTGAGCAAATCCCGGCGAGATCTTAACCTTCGGTTAAAGAACGTCATGGCTGGGGCCTGGTTGGTGACTGCATGTGTCGCGTTCCGGTAGGTGAACAGGAAATTGTCCACCTTGTGCTGCAGCGGAATGTTGTCATTGTACATAGCCTTTATTGCCTTCTTAAAGGTTTGTACGAACCTCTCAGCCAATCCATTTGTGGCTGGATGATTCGGGGCGGATGTGTAATACCTTAACCCATTCTTTTTCAAGAACCTCCGGAACTCTTCAGACACAAACTGTGGTCCGTTGTCGGAGCAAATCTGTTCTGGCAAGCCATTCCTGGCAAAAATGGTCCGTAGGACTGCAATAGTTTTCTCCGTGGTGGTGGAGGACATTTTGATGACCTCAGGCCATTTCGAGTGCGCATCCACGGCTATTAAAAACATTGAGTCCATGAATGGACCAGCAAAATCAATATGCACCCGTTGCCATGGAGATGAGGGCCACTCCCATGGGTGTAGAGGGGCCTGTGGTGGTGCATTTTGGACTTTCTGGCATCCTGAGCAGCTCTTGGTCAGGTCCTCGATTTGTTTATCGATTCCCGGCTACCACACATAAGCCCTGGCTAGGCTTTTCATTTTTACCCCTCCCAGATGACCCTCATGAAGCTCATTGAGCACTCTATCCCTTAACTTGGGTGGAATTACCACTCGGGATCCACACATCAAGGTCCCCCGGCACACTGACAGCTGTTCTCTCCTTGTCGAGAATGCTGGCAACAGTGAGTCGCCATGTGCTGGCCATCCCTTCACCGTCAAATCATATACCCGAGACAGTGTCGGGTCATTTCGCTTTTCAATACGAGCGTTAGTTACCGGTAGGTATTCAACTATAGTCGAATGGAATATTTCGACAGGATCCACTGCTGGTGCTTCCTCCGCAGTAGGCAGTGGCAGGCGTGATAGCCCATCAGCATTTCCATACTGTTTCGTGCCCTTATATTCAGTCTCATAGTGGTGTGCCCCTAGAAAGAGTGACCATCTTTGTAGTCGTTGCGCAGTCATCACCGGAACGCCCTTCTTCGGATTAAAAATGGAGACAAGAGACTGGTGATCAGTCAGCAAGGTGAATTTCTGCCCGTGCAGATAATGATTGAACTTTTTCACTCCCCACACTAGGCTGAGGGCCTCCCTGTCAACCTGGGCGTAGTTACGCTCGGCTGAGGTTAGTGATCGTGAAGCAAAGGCTATTGGCCTCTCTGAGCCGTCCGAGAATTTGTGCGACAGCACCGCTCCAATGCCGTAGGGTGTCGCATCACATGCCAACCGAATTGGTAATGCTGGGTTGTAATGGGCCAATACCTCTTTCGATGTGATTAGTGTTTTGCTCTTCTGGAAAGCTCGTCTACATTCGTCACTCCACTTCCATGGCACCCCAGTTTGCAGTAGGGTGTTCAGTGGGTGTAGTATTGTAGACAAATTTGGCAAGAACTTATGGTCGTAGTTTACCAGCCCGAGGAACGACCTCAGTTGTGACACATTTTCCGGTGCTGGAGCCTTGACTACTGCCTCAATCTTCTCTGGGGACTTATGTAACCCCTCTTTATCGATAACGTGGCCACAATACGAGGTCTGTTTTCTAAAAAACTCGCATTTGGGGCGGTTAGCTCGGAGCCCATATTCCTGCAATCTGGTGAGCACCTGCTCCAGGTTGGCAAGGTGATCACTGTCATTTTCGCCCGTGACCAGGATGTCGTCCAAATAACACTGGGTCCCTGGGATCCCATGCAGGACTTGTTCCATTGCCCTCTGCCAAATAGCCGGAGCTGATGCTACCCCGAATACCAGCCGGTTGTATTGGTAGAGACCTTTATGGGTGTTGATTGTGAGGTATTTTTTTGATGCTTCTTCTACCTCCATTTGCAGATACGCCTGGGCCAGATCAATCTTAGTGAAGCGTTTCCCTCCAGATAGCGAGGCGAAAATATCTTCAATCCGCGGAAGTGGATATTGTACGGTGTGAAGGACCGGGTTCACTGTTACCTTTAAGTCCCCACAGATGCGAACCTTCCTTGGTTCCCCAGGCGTGCTGCTCAACGACTTTTTCATCACAGGGACGATGGGAGTAGCCCACTCGCTCCAGTCTACCTTGGACAGTACACCTGAACGTTCCAGACTCTCCAGCTCTGCTTCGACGGCTGGGCGGATCGCATAAGGTACCTGTTAAGTCTGTGTGTCCCAGTTAAGCTTATTATAAATCACTGGACACAGACCACAAGAATAACTTTAACAGGTCTTTACTATTCGGAGGTCAGGGCTGAACTGCCCAGCAAATCCCTACACAACACTTATATACCGGTGTGGTCACCACCGGTATTACAGTATACAGCAGCCAAGAGAAAGTAGTACATCTCTTAAGGTAGTTCTCTTAAGGTGGAACAGGTTACATACACCACAATCCTCCCTTTTTAGCTTAACAGTTATATCCCCATTTAACATAACATAATAACATATATATATACAACTTCATGCAAAACAGTTCAAAGATTCAGTCTCTGAGGAGGCCTCCTGATTCGAGTTGGATAACGCCTTTCAGGGGTCTCTGATTCTCGTTGCTGGGTTGACTCATCTAGTTGTCTCTTATGGATTGGACATCATCATCAGGTACATTCACTTCTGAGGTAGATGCTTCAGGTTCACTAACTTCTTCCACGGTTGTCTCTGCTGTAACCATAGGTTCGACCCTTGTTCTCGATTCTACCAGTTGGTCAGCATGACGCCGTATTACATTTTCACCAATATCTACCGTGTACATCAGGGGTCCTTGTCTGGCCCGAATTGTTCCAGATTGCCATTTCTCGTTTTTATAGTCCCGGGCTAACACTGGTTGTCCTATTTCGAAACTCCGAGTGGTCTTGTTATTTATATGCTGGAACTGTTTGTTTTCAACTTCCCTCCGCACATTTGGTTTTAACAAGTCCAACCTGGACCGCAACCTCCTGTTATAGAACATCATGGCAGGACTTTGGTTTGTCACTGCATGAGTGGCGTTTCGATATGCCAGTAGGAATTTGTCCACCTTGTGTTGTAGTGGGATCTGATCTTCGCTCATGGCCTTTATTGCTTTTTTGAACGTTTGTACAAATCTCTCGGCCAACCCGTTTGTAGCCGGATGATATGGGGCAGAGATATGATGTTTCACCCCATTCTTCATGAATTTCTGGAATTCTTCTGACACGAACTGCGGTCCGTTGTCTGAACATATTTGTTCTGGCAATCCATTTCTTGCAAATATCGTTCTTAGCACCGCGATCGTCTTTTCCGAGGTAGTGGTAGTCATCTTAATCACTTCTGGCCATTTAGAATGTGCGTCCACCGCAATTAAAAACATGGAGTCCATGAATGGACCAGCAAAGTCAATATGTACACGTTGCCATGGGGTTGAAGGCCATTCCCATGGATGCAGCGGTGCAATCGGAGGTGCATTTTGCACTTTTTGGCACCCTGAGCAGCTTTTCATCAGATCCTCTATCTGTTGGTCGATACCCGGCCACCACACATAAGCCCTAGCAAGGCTTTTCATCTTGACTCCCCCCAGATGACCTTCATGCAGTTCCTTTAGAACTCTCTCTCTTAACTTAGGAGGAATAATCACCCTTGTTCCATACATCAATGTTCCTTGACAGACGGACAGCTGGTCTCGTCTTGCTGAGAATGCCGGTAACAGTGGATCACCATGTGCTGGCCATCCCTTCACTGTCACTTCGTAGACCCGGGACAGTGTCAGGTCATTCCTGGTTTCTCTTTCAATACTTGCATTGGTGACTGGTAAACATTCGATGATGGTCGAGTGAAATAACTCAACAGGGTCAACCGTCGGTGCCTCCTCCTCTGTAGGTAGTGGCAGGCGCGACAGCCCATCAGCATTACCATGCTGCTTTGTACCTTTGAATTCAATCTGATATTGATGTGCCCCTAGGAAAAGGGACCATCTCTGGAGTCTCTGTGCTGTCATCACCGAAACACCCTTCTTAGGGTTAAAAATGGATACCAACGGCTGGTGGTCTGTCAGAAGCATAAACTTTTGGCCCTGCAGGTAATGATTAAACTTCTTTACTCCCCACACAAGGCTGAGAGCCTCCCTATCTATCTGAGCATAGTTGCGCTCAGCGGAGGTCAATGATCTGGATGCGAACGCGACTGGCCTCTCCAGGCCATTTGGCAACTTGTGTGAGAGTACTGCCCCAATACCATATGGAGAAGCACCACAAGCCAAACGAATAGGCAGCGTTGGGTTGAAGTGAGCCAACACTTCCTCTGAGGTGATCAATGCCTTGCTTTTGCGAAAGGCCCTCTTACAGTCCTCGCTCCACTTCCATGGTACTCCCTTCTGCAAAAGAGCGTTCAGCGGGTGCAGCACCATGGATAAATTTGGCAGAAACTTATGGTAATAGTTAATCAACCCTAGGAACGACCTCAACTGGGATACATTATCTGGAGCGGGAGCCTTCACAACAGCTTCGATCTTGTCAGGAGACTTATGAAGCCCCTCCTGGTCAATGACATGACCACAGTATGAGATCCGCTTCTGAAAGAACTCACATTTCTGGCGATTAACTCGAAGTCCATATTCTTTCAATCTGGTGAGCACCAGTTCCAAATTTGCAAGGTGCTCCTCGTCATCATTTCCTGTAATCAAAATATCGTCCAGGTAACATTGTGTGCCTGGAATTCCCTGTAATACCTGCTCCATGGCCCTCTGCCAAATTGCTGGAGCCGATGCCACTCCAAAAACCAGTCTATTATACCGGTACAAGCCTCTATGCGTGTTGATCGTGAGATACTGGCGTGACTCTTCCTCAACTTCCATCTGTAAGTACGCCTGCGCCAGGTCTATCTTGGTGAAGTGTTTCCCGCCAGACAACGAAGCGAAGATATCCTCAATCCGCGGAAGCGGATACTGCACCGTGTGAAGCTCCGGATTAACAGTGATCTTGAAATCTCCACAGATGCGAACCTTCCCTGGTTCCCCCGGCTTGTTGCTCGATGAACGCTTCATGACGGGGACAATGGGCATGGCCCACTCACTCCAGTCTACCTTAGACAGTACTCCTGAACGTTCTAGCCCTTCCAGCTCAGCTTCCACAGCAGGTCGTATCGCATAAGGTACCGGTCTGGCTTTGAAAAATTTCGGGTTTGCATGTTCTTCAACCTTGATGTTTGCCGTAATTCCTCTCAGTGTTCCCAGTCCCTGTTGGAACACTTCTTTAGCATCGTCCAATATTCTGGACAATCGTTTAGGTTTGACATCTTTTTTACCGGAATCTACCGTTCGTGCTTTTAAGGAATGCCAGTCCATATTTATTTTCCTAATCCACTCCCGTCCCAGTAGTGGTGGACCTCCCTCAGGTAGCACATATAAGTCCATTCCTCAGCTTTCTTTGCCCTTGTGGACCACCTTTACCTCTATCTTCCCGATGGGGTACACTCTTTGCCCCGTGTATGTTTTCAATACAATCTCCGTATCCCGTAGGGGAATATATGGGAATAACCTTTTGTAATCTTGCTTATTCATGACCGTCAATGCCGATCCAGTGTCCAATTCCATCTTCACTTGGACTCCTGCTTTCTGAAGTGTGACCCAAATTGTTTGGAGGTCTGCTTCCTTACCAACATTGTGTACTCTTAGACTACCCAGTTCATTACTGCTGGAGTCTGAATTTGACTTCTGTTCGTTCGAACTGTTCTCTGTCACCTTGTGTACCTTTCTGTACTTTTCCTGCGGTGACTTTTTGTTGCTGGTCTTCTTTCCTGACCGGCATACTTTAGCTATGTGACCAAGCCTGCCACATTTTCTGCATTCCTGATTTTTGAACCAGCACTGGTTCTGATCGTGCGTTGTCTTTCCACAACGATAACATTTTACTGTACCCAAGACCATTTGATTGGTGCTGAGTTCCGGTGACTGTAGCTGCATTTCCGCCGTGCCTCTCGCTGCGGCTTCGTGCGATGCTGCAATAGTGACAGCTTTATCAAGCGTAAGATCATTCTCCTCAAGCAGTCGCTTTTGTGTTCCTTCTTTTAACAATCCACACACAAATTTATCTTTCAGCGCATCTGCTAGTCCTGTTCCAAACTGACAGTGCTTTGCTAGCTTACGCAGTTCAATTAAAAATTCAGCGTTGCTTTCGTCTTTCAGCTGCGTTCTTCTGTAAAATTTAAATCATTCCGCTATCATCAGCGGCGTGGGGTTTAAATGATTTTTCAGGACAGTAACAATATTCGCGAAAGTCTGATCCGCCGGTTTATTTGGTGATAGAAGGTGCTTCAATAGCCCGTATGTCTTCGCACCCATTGAGCTTAATAAGGTTAGTGCTTTCTCATCATCTGGTACCTTATTTGCTTTACAATAAACTTCCATGCGTTCTACATACGTGGTCCAATCTTCGATATCGCTATCAAAGGTATTAATGTTCCCATGTTTAGGCATCCTTGCAAGTTTTTAAAATTTTTCTTTTTCTCAAAATGGCAGCTTCCCGCGCTTGTCTTCTTCCCCCGCCTACTAAAATGGTGGCTTCCCGCGCTTGGCGGTCTTTCCCGCGCTCGTCTTCTTCCCCCCGCCGACTACAATGGCGGATTCCCGCATTTGCCTTCTTCCCCCGCTGGCTGCAATGGCGATTGCCGTGCTGCTGCCGTTCTCGCCTCCCCAGCGGTTCTCAATTCCCCGACGCTGCTTTGTCTCGCAGCCCCGCTTGCAGCCCGGTCCTTTACACCGGCTGTGTTTGAGTTCTCCGCGGCTCTCGTGCCTTAAGCTGCCCCAGTCGCTGCGCCTCTCGGCCTCGATTGCAGCCCGGCCCTTTTTACCGGCCGTGGTCGAGTTCTCCGCCCTTTTCCCTCCGTTTTCCCTCCCCCACCCCACAGTCAACGCGGCTGACTTTCTGCTCGTGTCGCTGTCGGCTTACCCACCACCGTGGTAGAAGGGATGATCACTGCCTGTCGCTGATGGAGGGCTTCGTGGTCAGAATTTTCTTTTTAACCCGGGTTCTCGATGCCTCCCGTGCGATGGTGCTCAGCAGGATGATGAGGGCGGATGCCTCTTCTCGACGCCCGTTCTGAGGACGAAGCTGCCTTAGATGTAAAACTGCCGCAGGGTAAGATCGGACTCGTCGCCACTGTTAAGTCTGTGTGTCCCAGTTAAGCTTATTATAAATCACTGGACACAGACCACAAGAATAACTTTAACAGGTCTTTACTATTCGGAGGTCAGGGCTGAACTGTCCAGCAAATCCCTACACAACACTTATATACCGGTGTGGTCACCACCGGTATTACAGTATACAGCAGCCAAGAGAAAGTAGTACATCTCTTAAGGTAGTTCTCTTAAGGTGGAACAGGTTACATACACCACAGTACCGGTCTGGCCTTAAAAAATTTTGGGCTTGCGTTTTCTTCAATTTTAATCGTCGTTGTCATGCCTTTTAGTGTTCCGAGTCTTTGCTGGAACACTTCTTTCGCGTCAGTTAGGATCTTTGACAGTCGCCCAGGTGTGACGTCATCATCCTTTTTGTCAGCCACAGTCAGTGCCTGTATGGAATGCCAATCCAGTTGTATTTTCTGGATCCATTCACGTCCCAGTAATGGTGGTCCTCCATCTTGCAATACATACAGGTCTAGTTTTGGTGTTTCCTTACCGTTATATATAACGGTCACCCTTATTTTTCCTTTGGGGTAGACTTTTTGCCCCGTGTACGTCTTCAAAATAATTTTTGTGTCTCTCAAGGGTATGTGTGAGAATAGCCGCTCGTAGTCCCGTCGGTTTATGACTGTTAGGGCTGATCCTGTGTCCAATTCCATTTTTACCTGGACTCCTGCTATCTTGAGAGTGACCCAAATGGTTCGGTGATCCTCCGTTGTGATCACATTATGTAGTTTCAGACAACTCAGTTCCCTGCTTTCGGAGTCGTTATCACTCTTTTATTCGCCTGAACTATTCTCCGTCATCTTATGTACCTTCTTGTACTTTTCTTTGATAGGTTTCTTATTGCTGGTTTTCTTTCCCGACCTGCAGACTCGTGCTATGTGTCCTACTTTTCCACACTGTCTGCACACTTTGTCTTTGAACCAGCAATCATTCTGGTCATGTGTTGTTCTGCCGCAGCGATAGCACTTCTCTGTTCCATATGACATTTCGTTTGTGCCATATTCTTGCGGTCTCTGTTGTATCTCTGCAGCGCCCCGTGCTGCTGCTTCATACCGCAATGCTGAAAGCCTTTTCCAGCGTAAGGTCCTTTTCAGATAAAAGCCGTTTCTGGGTTCCTTCACTTTGAAGCCCACACACAAACTTGTCCCTTAAGGTATCTGCCAGTCCCACTCCAAACTGGCAGTGTTTCGATAGTTTGCGCAGTTCTGTTATATAATCAGCATTGCTTTCATCCTTATGCTGGTTCCGTTTGTGAAACTTGAATCTTTCTGCTGTCAGCAGCGGTGTGGGGTTTAAATGTTCCTTTAGTATCGTTACTATGTCTTCAAAACTCTGATCGATCATTATTCTGGCTGGTCTTGGGTGCTGGTGGCTGGCATCTCGTATGGATTATGTACATGATTATAGGACATGCCTTTCATGTACTCGGGATATCCCAAAGCACATCATAGCCAATGAATTATCTTTCGAATCACTTGGCGCATACGTGGCAGCCAATTTGTGCAAAGCAAGGTCCCACAATCAGCAATGAGATAAATGGCCAGTTAATCTATTTTGTGGCAGTGGTTGAGGGATGAATGTTGAGCAGAACACCGGGAAACCTCCCTGCTTTTTGAACCCCTCCTGACTCCGACTCCTCATCGCCCCTTTTTCTCCTTCCACTTCCTCCAGCTCGATTCCCCCTCCTCTCGCCCCCACTTTGGATGAGGTGAATTACTAAAAGTATTCCCATTACATTTACCTTTTGCTTTAAGTGTTAAATAAACATTGGCTGCAGAACATTGAGAGCAATGGTCTCCCTGATTTTGATCAGGCAGGACCTTACTGACACTTTTAAGTTTGGCGTTAACATCACTTTTTTTTTACTAGAAGTTCTAATTTGGGTCCTTTCCATGGGAGCAGAGTGCTACCAGCTAGAGCCCAGTGTTGTGGCCTGATTCTCATTGTGGCTTGCTGGTCCCTGTGAGGCATTGCATTGAATCAGCGCTGAGGTGACTTTCATCATTACTTAAAATAGCTTGCTCTCATTTGAAGGTGATGCATCCTCGAGTGTGTACAGTAATGTGTTGTGCTAATATAAATAAAAGGCACATAATTCTTGGTTATTAATTGATGTAGCAGCATGCAAATTATTGCTAGTCATTTGAATATCTTTTCCTAGTACATCACCAGTAGTCGTGAATTTGAATGACTTTCACACTATCCTTTTCTCTGGAGAGATCCCAAGTTGCCCACTGCCTTTGCAACGCTTGTTAATAAGCTGTCACTCACAGGTAATAGTGAAGGCAATTTCTCACTCAGACTTTAATTCAGCAGAGACACTCAGGTCCAATAGCCATAGGTTCATAGAATCATAACGGCCCATCGAGTCCATGCCGGCTCTCTGTAGAGCAATCCAGTCAGTCCCATTCCCCCGCTCTATCCCCGTAGCCCTGCAAGTTTATTTCCCTCAGGTGCCTATCCAGTCTCCCCTTGAAAACATCGAGTGTCTCCGCTTCCACCATTCCTGTCGGCAGCGAGTTTCAGGTCCTCACCACTCGCTGCGTAAAAAAGTTTTTCCTCACATCCCCCCTGTATCTCTTGCCCAAAACCTTAAATCTGTGTCCCCTCGTCCTTGTACCATCAACTAGTGGGAACAGCCTTTCCCCGTCTAGCCTATCCAAACCCGTCATAATCTTGGACACCTCTATCAAATCACCCCTCAACCTCCTTTGCTCTAATGAAAACAAATCCAGCTTCTCCAACCTTTCCTTGTAGCTAAGATCCCCCATCCCCAGAACCAATCTGGTAAATCACGGCTAGACAGACTGGATGCAGGGAGGATGTTTCCCCTGGCTGGGGGGTCTAGAACTAGGGGTCACAGTCTCAGGATACGGGGTAGGACATTTAGGACTGACATGAGGAGAAATTTCTTCACTCAGAGGGTGGTAAACCTGTGGAATTCTCTACCACAGAAGGCTGTGGAGGCCAAGTCACTGAATATATTTAAGAAGGAGATAGATAGATTTCTAGACACAAAAGGCATCAAGGGGTATGGAGAGAGAGCGGGAATATGGTATTGAGATAGAGGATCAGCCATGATCATATTGAATGGTGGAGCAGGCTCGAAGGGCCGAATGGCCTACTCCTGCTCCTTTTTTTCTATGTTTCTATCTCCTCTGCACCCTCTCAAGCCCTGTCCTTACAGTTGAATCAAGGTGCATCAGTGTAACAACGCATTGTCTAATGCATTGCCCTGCATAATGCAGCCCATCTCCCCCTCAGCAGACCTGCTACTCTGTGGTGTCGATTTTCAGTGTGCCGTGAGGCGGGCTTTTAGGCATGCGGGGGGCTAAAATCCTGAATTCGGGGGTCCCGACACCATCCCGCCCAAAACCCGCCTCCATGTAAGTTTCAAAGGAGGCGGGTACCCGCCCCACACTGGGACCCGCCGACCCGAGGAGGGAAGGGATTAGTGCCAATTAACTGCCTGTTAACAGGTAGTTAACAGGCAGTTTTTAGCCTAATCCCTATTTTGAAGGTTGTCGTGTCGGATTCCCGACGGCTCCAAACCACGCCAGGTTAGAGGAGTCGGGCCGTCGGGTTGAAGGACATGGAGGGGTCGAGATGTCGGTGTTCAGGTGAGTGATGGGTGCATGAGTAAGTGTGTTTGGTGTGTCTAAAGTGTGTAAAGAAGTTTAAATTACCTGTACTTACCTTTACAGCCTTCCTTCCTCTAGGCTTCGGGAGTCCATCATTCAGCCGGCACAGAAAGCAGAATGGCCGCTGTTATGTTCATTAATAAATATGCATTCTTATTATGAACACAGCTAGCTTTTGCTAGTTACTTTATTGAGCACATGTGGACTGGTACAGTATCTGTGGAGGCTTCCATCTTGACTGTTGCCTTGTGGGTAGCCTAGTGCCTCATGGGTAATGTAGTCTTAATATATATATACAGCTGGGTAGTGTAGTCTTATATACAGCTCTACACAGCTCTACGGCTCCACCTAGTGTCCACTATAGAATGACATGTTATTGATCATTACATCCCCCTTTCTTTGAGGTTTAACAAAATCAATATCAATCAACTTTCAAGAAAACAATAAAGATAATATCAGTAACACTTTTGTTAGTGCTCTATAAACATAAACATTTTCAAAACAGTCAACACATTTTCAAAGCTTTACATTGTACTCAAAGATTAAGTCTATCAGGCTCTTTTACTTCACGCGTGGAACTTCTCAACATGGGTAAGTCTGATGTGTCTTCATGAGATTGTTCTGGCGGTGAATGACACGATGCAGTTGCGGCATTGTCATCAATCTGGTCTTGAATAGTCTCTTGTGTTTTTAGGAGGGAACGGCGGTTCCTCCTGAGAATCTGTCCTTCCTCAGTTCTAACAGTGTATGACCTTGGTCCTACTTCCTCAAGAACTGTAGCTTTCCTGTTCCATGCATCTGGATCCTCAATCCTGACAACATCATCCCTTGTCAATGGTTTTAGAGTTTTGGATGACTTGTCATAGTATGATTTCTGTTTCAGCTTTAACAGTTGAAGGCCTAGAAATTCAGTTGCGTTCGCCAGCCGTTAACGCCATAAGAGGGGTATATTTCCAGCGCTAGGCACTTAGCGCCCGGGCACAGGCCGATCTGCGCCTACGCCCAAATTCAGTAGACATTTAGCGCCGGCGCAAAGTGTTTGCGCCCGCTCAGCTGCGCGCGCAGCTTATGACGTCATTTCGTCGTGCAACGCTGTTTGTGCGCCCCAAACCGGAAATTCAGTGGCGCCCGCCCAATGTGGGCGTGGCGCTGTTAAGAACTGTGAAGTGGAACGCAACAGAGGCCCTGTGGGCCTCGGGGAGCGCTAATTAAAGGGCACTTACACTGACCTATAAAGCCCAGCCATTTTGCTGCAATGACTTTACTGCTTTGGATTTCTGGACAGAGACCAAGGAACAGAGCTTACTGATTTGGGACAACATAGGAGAGGTATTTTTGGCTTCTGGCCAGAGCTTTGACATTTGAATCATTGTGATTTCACTGTTTGCAAGTTTATTATGGGGGCTGTATGGGGTTCCAACCCTCAGTTGCAGCATTATGTGCGAAGGGCTCGCAGACGCTGTGTGAGAGGGCCAGCCATGCCTAGACGCAGAGGGACCATCAGGCGTCGGCAACGTAGGCCTTACCCACTCAGGCAATACCGGCAGCAGGTGTCCTATCTCACCATGACTGCGGCGCATTGTGTTAAGAGGCTGCGCTTCAGAAGGGAGGTGGTTGCAGAGATCTGCCAGCTGCTTCACAGAGATCTGCGTCCACAGCTGATGTGCAGGACGTCGCTCTCGGTGGAAGTGAAGGTCACGGTGGCTCTGAACTTTTATGCAAGCGGCTCCTTCCAAGCCGCTGCTGGGGACATAGCGAACATCTCCCAATTCACCGCGCATCGCTGCATCCGGCAGGTCACCGATGCACTTTTCACGAGGAGACACCAATTCATCTCCTTCCCCATGACCCTAGAGAGGCAGGAGCAGCGTGCAGTCGGATTTGGCAGGATCGCGGACTTCCCCATGGTGCAGGGCGCCATTGACTGCACGCATGTGGCTATGCGGGCACCTATCGACAATGCCGAGGATTACCGCAACCGGAAGGGCTACCATTCCCTCAATGTACAGCTGGTGTGTGGCCACAGGCAGCGCATCCTAGCTGTCAATGCCCGCTTTCCAGGAAGCAGCCATGATGCATTTATCCTGCGCCAGACTACTGTGGATGACATGTTCGAGGCACAGCCTCCACCAAGGGGATGGCTTATTGGGGACAAGGGCTACCCTTTGTGTACATGGCTCATGACCCCGCTCCGCGCGCCCAGGACCCCAGCGGAGGAGGCATACAACGAAAGCCATCAAGCCACAAGGAACATCATAGAGCAAACGATTGGTGTCCTCAAGCAACGGTTCTGCTGCCTGGATCGTTCCGGCGGATCTCTACAGTATTCGCCGGATAGAGTCTCCCAGTTCGTCGTCGTGTGCTGCATGCTGCACAACCTGGCTATCCGCAGGACTCAGGCACTGCCACCTGACGTTGCACCACCACCTCAGGAGGACGAGCAGGAGGACCATGAGGAGGAGGAGGAGGAGGAGGAGTACCAGCCCAGGAGGGAGCCACAAGGTCCAAGGGCCGTCCGCCGGCGGCTTATTGAACGACACTTCTAGGCCCCCTGTCAGGGAATGGCCTGTGGCAATGAACGCACCTGAATGCAGCCGCACCGCAAGCCCTCAGCCGGTTAACGCAACAACCACTTGAAACATGACACCTGGACATGCTGAATAAATAAAAAGCTTTATTTTACAAACTCAGGGCCCTTCCCACATGAAACAGAAAAACAGACGAGACCCCCAAAAAACAGTCAAAAACATCTGTCACTCCCACAACCTGGGGAGGAATAACAAAACTTGCCCATCCAATTGGCCTTCATCATCGGCCTTACAAAAATAAGCCCCCCCCTCCACAACACAAACACCCCCATAAAAACAAAAAATGCCTTCATCTTCGGCCTTACCAAAATAAGCCCCCCTCAGAACACAAACACCCCCATATAAAAAAAACCGCTATCACCACACTCTACTGAGTGTGCCGAGAGGGCGAGTCCTTATGCAGGCTTCTCCGGCCCCTGCCCGACCTGCTGCTCCGCCTCAACCTGGGCCCTGTGGGTGTGGCAAGGCTGGGGGAAGGCTCATGAGGGCCACAATGCGTGACGGCAGATGCCCTTGGGGGTCGGCCTAGACGAGGCCCGGCCCGGGAGGGGCCGGCTGCTGACTGCTGCAGCTGTGGCTGGCCAGCATCAGTCTCAGCAGCAGCTCGTCGCACCTTGGCTGGGGGAGTGGCAGTGTCGGCTGCACCAATGGGGGCAAGCTGGCTGATGCCAGGCGCGCGCTGTTCGCCAGAGACACTGGCACTCGGCCGGGCTGGCAGTGCAGCAAGCGCAGCAATCTGGTGGAGGCCAGGCCGCTGTGCTGCAGCAGGGCGGCGGGTGCCCTGGCGATGCTTCCGCGCCACAGCGAGTGTGGCAGAAGTGAGTGCCCGAACTGCCCTGGTCTGTGCCCGCATCAGATCAGTGAGTGTCTGCACGGCACCACTCATGGACTCGCGACTCGCGTCCTGCGCTGCCGCGAGTTGCTGGACACCCCTGTCCTGCGCTGCCGTGAGTTGCTGGACACCCCTGTCGTGTGCTGCCACGAGTTGCTCGACCCCCCTGGCCTGTGATTCCCCGAAAGCGACCACACTATGAGCCAGGGACTCAATGGCCTGAGGCAACTGTCCCACAACCCCCATGAACTCCTTGTGGCGCCGCTCCGACGCCGCGGACATCTCATCAAGGAGGCGCACCTCCTGGGCGAGGACCGTCTCCGGACTGGAGGGCGGACTCTCCCTCTGGGGAGAAGGCCGCCGAGCTGCCCGACCCTTCCTGCGTGCCTCGACCCCACTGGGCCCAGGAACTGCCCTCCCCTGCAACACTTCCCCCCTCTGGGGAGAAGGCCGCCGTGCTGCCCGACCCTTCCCGCGTGCCTCGACCCCACTGGGCCCAGGAGCTACACCCCCCTGCAACACTTCCCCCTGCCTCTCCTCCAGGCCAGACGTCTCCCCTCCATTGCCATCCCCTGGCGCGGATGAGGGTTCCCCCGATGTGCCGCCTTCCTCCTGGTCCTCGTCGTCCTCCTCCTCCAAGGGCCTGGCACTCTGAGCTTCAGGGACCACCTCCTCCTCACCAGCTGAAAGCAGGAAGGCACAAGAGTAGCTTTAGAGTGAGGACAGGGTGTCAGCGAGGGAGGCATGAGTGGTGGCATTATGCGCATTGGTCGGACAGTGGGAAAGGATGTAGATCTGAAGCGCAAGGGCAACGAGAGAGGTCCAACCAGTCATGTCCTTACCAGTGGGTCCCAGTACAGGGTCCGCATCTCCAATGGCAACAGGGCCAGTCACCCGGCCACGCATGAGTCGAGCCACGCTCTCCTCCAGCTCAGTGAGCGCCTGGTACTGGGGACGGCCTCCCCCGGTGGCAGACTGGCTCCTCAAATTCTGCGCCAGCTTGGCCTGCAAGAGAAAGGACGGCCTCTAAGTACAGTGTGGTGCCCTGTTGCTGTGTGCACTGCCTCCCATGGTCGAATAGCTTGGCCAGTGTGGTGCCCTGTTGCTGTGTGCACTGCCTCCCATGGTCGAATAGCTTGGCCAGTGTGGTGCCCTGTTGCTGTGTGCACTGCCTCCCATGGTCGAATAGCTTGGCCAGTGTGGTGCCCTGTTGCTGTGTGCACTGCCTCCCATGGTCGAATCGCTTGGCCAGTGTGTTAAGTGCAGAAAGTGCTATTGATGATCATGCCAGTGCCATAGCTGCGGGAGGAGGGCTGGCCATTAGGCCTTTGAGGTCCCTTTGCCCATAATGTGAGGTGCACATGCAAGGATCAGGAGGACACTGGAAAGGGTACTCACCTTCACCATCCGAGTGAGGTCGTTGTACTTCTTGCGGCATTGGTCCGCACTCCTGGGGACATCGCTGGTGGATGACACCCTGTGGGCGATTTTCTTCCAGGCTCTCCTGTACTGCCTCCTGGGAGCCTTCTTGCCACTGTCCGGGCACAAGATCTCTCTTTTCTTTTCCACACCATTAACCAGCACCCTCAAAGCATGCTGGGAGAAGCACTGCGCTCGTTCACGGGCCTTCTCCATGGCTTCAGGCGCTATTTGGGTCCACCAGCAGTGTTGAGGCCTAGCTGCAGGGCTCCACTATGCAGGGCGTGGCAGCAGTCAAAGTCGACCCTTCCCCCTTTAAGAGCTGGCCGGCATCAGGGTGTCTGCTGTCAATCAAAACATGACCGCACCTGCGCTGCGCCCGGCCTCGGCGTTATCAGTCCGCATCGCCGGCTTAGCGCCTGAAGATAGCAGTGCAACGCCAGTTTCAGCGCTCGCCCAAACTCTTGGCCAAATCTACTGAATTTCGGCGAAGTGGCCTACACTTTCCGGCGGGCGCTAACTTTAGCGACCGCCCGACTTTACCGCCCCAAAAGTGGCCAGACTGAATTTCTAGGCCGAAGTCTCTGTCTCAGTTCCTCACTTTGCTGTTCTTTTGCACAGCAGGGTAGCGTGGTGCGCAACTTGCGACCCATTAGTAGTTCATCAGGTGAAGAACCACAGTCTAAAGGTAAGGCTCGGTAGCTCAGCAGGGCGAGATAAGGATCAGACTTGCTTTCTGTCGCTTTCTTCAGTAGCTGCTTGAGAACTTGAACACCTTTCCCTGCCTTACCATTTGGCTGAGCATACAAAGGACTGGATGTGATGTGCTGAAAGTCATAATGTGCTGCAAACTGTTGCCACTCCTTACAGTTGAAGCACGGACCATTGTCGCTAACGGCAATCCTGGGAATCCCATGTCTGACGAAGATGGATTTCACATGCATTATGACACTGCTTGCTGTGGTGCTTGAGAGCAGCGCCATCTCAGGATAGTTAGAATAGTAGTCAATCACTATTAGATAGCCTTTACCATTTAAATGAAAAAGGTCCATGCTGCTGTTGGTATGTCAGCTACTATCATTGGTTCCTTTGCTTGTTTGTTTTGGTGTTTCTGACATGTCTCACATTTGCCTATCATGTTCTCAATGTCCTTATTTATGCCAGGCCAATAAACAGTGTCTCTTGCTCTCCTTTTGCATTTTTCAATTCCGAGGTGTCCCTCATGAATCCTTTTGAGCATGTCTTGACGTAGAGCCTGTGGAATGACTATTCTGTTCTGTTTTAGTAATAGTCCACTTACGACACTCAATTCTGACCTTATGTGAAAATATTTTGGACAGGAACCTTTTGGCCAACCATGATGAATGTTCTCTATTACTGTTTGTAATACTGTATCTTTTACTGTTTCTTCTGCTATTTGCTTTGATTTTGTGTCTGACACGGGCAGCGCAGCAGTGACCATACTCACATGAACATCCACGTCTTCTTCAGTAGAGCTCACATGACTCATTGTGGGTGCTCGGGATAGTGCATCTGCTAACACTATGTATTTGCCTGGTGTGTAGATCAGTTCAAAGTCATATCGTTGCAGCTTCATCATGAGTCGTTGAATCCTTGGAGACATCTCATTCAGGTTTTTTTTTATGATGGCAACCAGAGGGCTGTGGTCTGTCTCAACTGTGAAGGTGGGAAGTCCATATATGTAGCCATGAAACTTTTCTAGTCCAACTACCAAGACTAGACATTCCTTTTCAATCTGGGCGTATCGACACTCAGTATCAGTCATAGACCTGGAGGCATAGGCAACAGGCTTCCAATCTTCACCCTCTGCTTGTAGCAAGACCGCACCTAGGCCATCTTTTGATGCATCCGTTGACACTTTGATTCTTTTTGTTGGGTCAAAGAAGGTGAGTACAGGTGTGGTTGTCAGCACTGTTTTGAGGTTTATCCACTCTTGTTCATGTCTTTCTGTCCATGCGAACTCATTTGTTTTATGTAGCAGGTCTCGCAGATGGGCTGTCTTGGCTGACAAGTTAGGAATGAACTTTCCAATGAAGTTTATCATCCCCATGATGTGTAGCACTCCTTTTTTGTCAGTGGGTCGGGGCATTTTGAGTATGACGTTTACTTTTTCCATATCTGGCTCTATTCCTTTACCAGGTAGATTATCTCCTAGGAAAGTGACTTCCTGGACACCAAACTGACACTTGGCTTTGTTGAGCTTCAGTCCATTCTGGCGTATGCTCTGTAGCACTTTAGTCAGTCTCTCATTGTGTTCTTTCAGTGTGGAGCCCCAGATGATGATGTCATCAACATAGACCCGAACTCCTTCCAGACCTTCAATTATGTGTTCCATCGCTCTATGAAAGATTTCAGATGCAGATATTATCCCGAAAGGCATTCTGAGGAAACAATACCTGCCAAATGGTGTGTTGAAGGTACAGTATTTGGTGCTCTCTTCATCCAGTTTTAGTTGCCAAAATCCTTGTGAGGCATCGAGCTTTGTAAAGTATCTGGCACCTGACATTTCACTGGTGATTTCTTCTCGCTTGGGAATCTGGTAGTGTTCACGTTTTATGTTTGCATTTAAGTCCTTTGGATCCATGCATATTCTTAGATCATTGTTCTTTTTCTTTACACATACCATGGAGTTAACCCAGTCTGTTGGCTCTTCGACTTTCCTGATGACTCCTAGTGTGGTCATTCTGTCCAGTTCATTCTTGAGCCGGTCACGCAGGGGTGCTGGAACTCTTCATGGAGCATGTACCACTGGCTGAGCATCCTGCTTTAGCTGGATCTTGTAAGTGAATGGTAGAACTCCAAATCCTTTGAACACATCCTGGAAATTATTCACTACAGAATCCACCGAGTCATCTGGTCTGCTTATGGCACAGTTGATACGGTAGACTCTTTTGACCAGTTCTAAGTCCTCACAAGCTTTGTCACCCAGTAGTGAATCAAGCCTTTCAGCCACAACAAAAAACATGAGATGATGCACTTTGTCTTTGACTGTCACTTTAAGTCTGCATACAGCTAAGCTATCTATTTTCTGTCCATTATAGTCCTTCAGTAGTACTGACTTTTTCTGTATTTTGGGCTTTTCTTTCATATTGTTAATGTCACTCATGCTGATTAAGTTTGCTTTTGCCCCAGTGTCTAGTTTCAAGGTAACTAATGCTCCATTTACCTGCAGTGGGATCATCCATTTGTCCTCTTTTACTGCATTAACTTTATGTTCAGCATTGTCCATTTCTGAGGGTTGCACATTTTCTGTATCCTTTTTGATATTGTCACATGACACCATTCCTACAAAAAATGTCTCACTTAAATCAGTGTCCTCAATTACATTAACTTGTTGCCCTTTCTTAGTTTGTACTTTTGAAAAGCATTGTTTGGCAAAGTGATTCTTTCCATTACACTTTGTGCACATTTTTCCAAATGCTGGGCATTGTCTTAACTGGTGTTTGTAACCACAGCGTTTACAATTTAAAATGTCATCCTCCGATTGCTTTTCATTTCTGTTCTGCCCATGTTTCTTCCCCTTATAGGACACAGCACCGACAGCAGCATTATCACTCATTACAATCGCATCATTATTGATTTCACTGAAAGTCTTCGCGTGCTTTCGAGCTAGCTCGCTGGCTTGGCATATTTTTACCGCATTTTCCAAATTTAGTTCGGTTTCTCTCAACAGACGTTCCCTGACTTTTTTATCATGAATACCAAACACAATCTGGTCACGAATCATGGATGCTTTGAGCTCAGAGAAATTACATGTCTGTGCTTTCAGTTTCAGCTCAGTTATAAAGCTATCAAAAGTCTCATTTTGCTGCTGTGTCTGAGAACAGAAGATGTATCTTTCATAGGTCTCATTCTTTTTGGGAGAGCAATGTGCATCAATTTTTTTTAGCACATCTTCTAATTTTTCTCTGTTCTCCACTGGATTAAATACAAATGTATTAAATACCTCTATCGCCTGTGGGCCTGCAACCGTAAGCAGCAACGCTATCTTCCTTGCGTCTGGCTTCGTACCAAATCCGATGGCTGCAATGTAGAGTTCGAATTGCTGTTTAAAAGTCTGCCAGTTGTAGTCGATTTTTTCTGTGAGATTCAAACACTCTGGTGGCTTCAAATTCTCCATGTCGCTTTTCACAATTTTCAGTAGATCTTCACCATCCTGGTACCATGTTATGTTCATTAATAAATAGACATTCTTATTATGAACACAGCTAGCTTTTGCTAGTTACTTTATTGAGCACATGTGGACTGGTACAGTATCTGTGGAGGCTTCCATCTTGACTGTTGCCTTGTGGGTAGCCTAGTGCCTCATGGGTAATGTAGTCTTTATATATATATACAGCTGGGTAGTGTAGTCTTATATACAGCTCTACACAGCTCTACGGCTCCACCTAGTGTCCACTATAGAATGACATGTTATTGATCATTACAGCCACGAGCTGTCAAAAGTGACAGCCTTCAGCGTTCAGTGCCGGCGTGATTTCTAACTGAGTCTGTGTAGAAGGACTCAGGTTAGAAGCAAGACTGTCAGTGTTTGACAGCTTCAAACAGCTGTGAAACACTGATATTTCATCTGTCAACACGTCTTGACAGATGAAATTTCAGTCTGTGACGTCACCTGTTGCCGGGTGGCCCTTAATTGGCCTGCTGAGCCCGCTGGGCGGGCTCAACAAGGTCAATCAAGTGAAAATCGTGTGGATTGGCTGCATCTCGATGGAGGCGGGACTACAACCCGAAAGTTGTAAGTCCCGCCTCCTTCCCGACTTCTGAATGAAAATCCAGCCCAGTGTCTCTGCACCTCATTGCAGGTTCAGCAGCGGAGGGGTTTTGGCGGAATCAGGATTCAGGAAAGAGAGAGCTGTTTTATGATGGGTCTGTGAGTGGCTTGCTGTTCAGGATTCTGCTCTTCAACGAAAATGACTGAGTACCCTAATCTAATGTCTGCTCCTCTAAGTGGAGTACGATTGCTCACCTGGCACTTTCGTGTTTGACACAGTGCTCATGTTTGGCTGCACCTGTCTGAGAATTATGGATAGTACCTTGTAATATTCAGGTCTCTGTGATTAGAATAAAGTCAGATAATAATCGCATGGAAGATTAAACATCAGCAAAGTACTTGAGAATAATATTTAAGATTAACTTACTACTGAGTGCAGAGTGCAAGGAGATCAGAGGATCGTCTAACATCTCTGCCACTGAGCTTGACAAAGTCAGTCATGCAGGGGGTAAAAATTACTCTGCACATTACTTTTAAGAATTGAGTTAATGTATTTGGATGAAGTTCCCGTAGTTAAAATTTTAACAATTGTTAAACCATTTGCTGTTGCATTCCGATGTACAATTCCCTAATGGAGTCCATTATTGCTTAAGTAATATCATTGGGGGATTGCTGATTTATTCTATGCTTTGTTATGACCATCAAATGGTTTACTTCGTTCCTGAATTTAGGGATTTTTGTTTGAATGCACACTCATATTCTACTTGCACAGAATTACTTAGAACTTACAGCATAGAAACTGGTGTGTGCTGATGTTTTTGCTTCACTTGAGCCTCCTCCCACCCTACTTCATCTCACCCTATCAGCATATCCTTCTATTCCTTTCTCCCTCATGTACTTATCTAACTTCCCCGTAAATGCATCCATGCTATTCACCTCAACTACTCCTTGTGGTAAAAAGTTTGACATTCTCACCACTCTCTGGGTAAAGAAGTTTATCCTGAATTCCTTATCGATTTATTAGTGACTATCTCATATTTATGACTATCTTATATTTATGATTCCTAGTTTTGGACGCCCCCACAAATGGAAACGCCTTCTCTACATCTATCCTGTCAAACCCCTTCATAATTTTACAGACCTCTATTAGGTCACCCCTCAGTCTTTTTTTCTAGAGAAAAGATCCCCATCCTGTTCAGTCTTTCCCGATATTTACAACCTCTCAATTCTGGTCTCTCAATTCTGGTATCCTTCTTGTAAATCTTTTTTCCACCTTCTCTAGTGCCTCTATATGCTTTCAGCCCGTGAGCTTTAAGGACAGAGCTTGGAGAGAGTTGGTGAATCAGCTAAACAGAGTAATGATGGTAATTTGGTGAGAGTGGGAATTTGGTGCAGGGGGGAAGGAGGTGCTCAGTAATTTAAACCAAGGGGCAACAGTAAATAAGTAAATATATAAAATAATCTGCGTAATTAATTAGATCTAAGGGGATAAAATTAAAATTAACTAAATAGAGGGATCCAAATTGCATTAAATAAAAACCTGGTATGTGTAAATAATAAATAGGAGGTAAGGAGATACTAAAATAAAGAAGTTAATAAACAAAAAACAAGACTAATTCATTGCAAATTAATTTGAAATCAAGCTAAATCCATCTACTCAATATAATTTAGATCTCAAGTAATTCTATTATATCTAGAATTAAATTACTACTAACAAATAAATAAAAACTAGAAATGACAGTGCAGGCTATGTGTCGGGACTGCGATATGTGGGAGTTTGTGGACAGTGAGACATCTCGGATTGCCACATCTGTAGGAAATGTCGCTGTCTTGAGACATTCCAGCTCAAGTATTCTTAGACACTCTGACACATAAAGAGAGGGAGGAATTTCTGTATAGTTTTCTCCAGAGGAAAGCACCAGTGCAGGAAGGGGAGAGTGTGACTGTCATTTAGCAGGGTAGTGTGAATCAAGGGGAGATAGAGGAGGAGTTCCCACAGACATTGGTACTATCCGGTATAATGTACTTGATACCTGTGAGCATAAGGAGAAAGACTGCAGTGAGGAAAGCTACAATGCTGACCTAGACTCCGTGGAGCAAAGGGGAGAGGAACAGAGTAGAAATGTAGTAGTTATAGAGGATTCAATAATTAGGGGGATAGATAGCATCCTCTGCAGCCATGATCGAGAGTCCCGAAGGGTGTGTTGCCTACCTGGTGCCAGGGTAAGGGATATCTTGAGGTGGTGGAAAGGGGGAAGATCCAGTTGTCATGGTCCATGTCGGGACCAATGATCTAGGGAAGAAAATGAAGGAGGTCCTGCTGAGGGAGTATCAGGAATTAGGAGCTAAATTAAAAAGCAGGACCTCAAGAGTGGTAACCTCAGGATTATTACCTGAGCCATGTGCTAATTGGCACAGGGATAAACAGATCAGGAACATGAACATGTGGCTAAACGAGTGGTGTGGGAAGGAAGGGGTTCGATTTTATGGTACACTGGTGCCAGTACTGAGATAGGAGAGAGCTGTACTGTTGGGATGGGCTGCACCTGAACCGAGCTGGGACCAAGGTCTTAGTGGAAAGAATACATAGGCTGGTAAAAGGCACTTTAAGCTAATAAATGGTGGTGGGGTGAGGGGGGGGGGGGGGCGGGCAGAGAAACAATAGTAAAAATTATGGTTTAAAGATTTTTAAAAAGGGATAAGAGTAGAGTTCAGGTCACAAACAGTGATATAGATACACCAGGTGAAGGGAATACTAAAATAACTAAAGTAGTTACAGCAGGGGTGACAAATAAGAAACACGCTAAGTTAAATGGTGTGAGAAAGACAGCATCAAGGAAGAAGGTCAGGTTGGGTTTCTTGCCCAAGTATGAGTTTTATATACTAACGCATGAAGTATAACAAGTAAATTGGTTGAATTAGAGGCTCAGCTTAGAGGGTATGACTTGGTGCCCATTACTGAGACATGGCTGCAAGCTGGTCGTGATTGAGAGTTAAATATTCCAGGTTATGAGGTCTTTAGAAAGGATAGGGAAACTGCAAGAAAGGGGGAGGGGTAGCCTTATTGATTAAAGATGTTATTACAACATTAGTAAAAAGAGGATATAATAGGCAAGGGAAAGCAATTAGAGGAGACTCTATGGTTAGAATTGAGGAATAAGAGAGGACATAAAACTGTAATGGGAGTTGTCCACAGGCCCCTGATAGCGGCATTCAATGAAGTGGCAGAATGTATTAATGCAGAGATTAGAAAGGTAGCAAATACAGAGTTCTTTCAATGGGAGACTTTAACTTGCATATAGATTGGGAAGAGCAGAGTAGCTGAAGCCAGAATTGTAAAGTCTGTGGGTTGTGCAGTTAATAAATACACAGACTTCAGAAGTAACAAACAAACAGGTCTTTACTATTCGAAGGTCAGGGCGAATCTGCCCCAGCAATCCTGCCACAACACTTATATACTGGTGTGGTCACTATCGGTATTACAGTATACAGAAGCCAAACAAATAGTGCCACACCTAAAGTAGTTCTCTTAAAGGTGAACGGTTACATTCAATAGTTCCCTTAAAGGTAGACGGGTACATACACTACAATCCTCCCTTTTTAGCTTATTACTTACAGAGTCCCCGTTAAACATACATATCTTCAACTTCCTATAAAACAAATTACAGATATAATCTCGGTGGAGTCAATGTCATATAAAACAATTTACAGATATAATCTTGGTGGGAACAGTTCACAGGTTCAGTCTCTGCGGAAACAGTTCATAGATTCAGTCTCTGATCTTGACTCGTTCCAAACAACATCTCTTTGGTGTAGCCGGTTCACATGGCTAGCGTGACTCCTCCATAGCCTTTTTCTTGACGTAACAGCTTGAACTTTCGTCCTGTTGAACCAGCAGTGCGGACTTTTACAACCAACTGGCTGTCTTGATATTTCCCAGTTTTTCAACTAATTTAGTTCCTTTCGTAGTGTCCCGCCTGAGATGGTAGAAGTGCTCATATTTTAGACAGTTATTATCTTCTGCTTCTTCTTTTTCTTTTCTGCCTTTTTGACACTCTCGGAGCTCCTTTCTCGGCTGCCAGCTGTAGCGCCACCAACTCTCTATGTTCCTTAGACCTTAAGTGCTTCATCCGGATTTCAGCACTTTGGGAGTTTTCATCACAAACTGAGCAGACCAGATCCTCGTAATATTCAGTGTCACTCAACAGGTCATGGTAATATTTGGGGTCGTCCTGAGTTAGGCCAGTAAGAGGCCCTTCTACTTCCTTCTTATCCATCTGGACATTAGCCGACGGTGGTTCCTTCCCTAACCATCTTTCTTGAAAAGACTTCTTCAAACATTCATATTCATTCCGCTCTTCCGGGGATGTCTGCCATTCCTTCACTACTGGCCTCCTTTGTGAGTTCAATACCTTCCCTTCCATCGGGGATTTCGTTGTCAGGCTATTTAATCCTTCTACTGGAGTATCTGTTTCCACCCCCTTCTGTTCCCCTTGACGCAATTCAGCGTACTTTTGGCATCCTTGTAAAAGCTGTGTTGCCCCCTCAGCTATCTCCGTGACTTTTGGAAGCTCCGAATTCTTTCCCTTTGAACCCTGAAACTCATGTTCCCATTTTGGAGTCTTGTCCCTCAGCGTGTGTAAGAGTTGGCTGGCCGTTAACTCTTCTACGGGGACACTGTGGATTAGAGTCTTCTCCATTTCATCCACCTTTCCCTCCAATGTTTTCACCTTCCTTTCCTCCGGTACTTTGGTTTTAAGCGCTCGAAGAAGTTGCGCCTTGATGTTCTCTAACTCCTGTTCAGGGGCCATTCCTACAGTCTCTGTGATCCTTCCAGTTGCCTTTCCTTCCACTGCCCGGATTCCTAGTTGAATATGTTCTTCAAGTTGTTGAACCTCGGCCATTGCCGCCTCATATTTGTCCTGGGTTGCCTTCAATAATTTAATGAGTTCTTGGACATCTTGAATTTCATGTTCTGCTATGTCTTCCACCTCTAATTTTTCATCGATGGATGGAATCTCTACCGATGAGTCTGTCTTGGCCTGGAGCTCATCAAACATTTCCTGCAGCCTTTGTAATTCTCGCTCATGTTCAACCTTTAGCTGTTCAGATGCTTTCACTAAAACTAGCTTTTCGGAGGTTGCCGAATTAACCCCTTCCAGGATTGTAGTCTGGGCCTGTTCATACTGTTCTTTCAACTTGTTACACTCTGCTTGCAACGAGTCGTAGAGATGAACTGGGATAAAATCCTGGCTTCCTGAAGATTCCTCTTCCTTTGGTTCGTTCTGTAAATATTCTAGTTCCTGAACAGCATCAGGGGAATGTGATTGGTATTTGGCCACGATGGCTCTATGGTCGCTCTCTGCTTGAGCTAGCTGTCTCTGTTGTCTTTCCAGGTTCTCCCATTCGGTGTCCCAGAACTTTTCCATATTTTTCATCTCTTGTACGAGACGGTCACTCAACTGTTCTAATTGTTGTCGTACTTTGACATAAGTTTGAGTCCGAACTCGGTGTTCTTCCGTCGTGGATGAATCCTTTGCTTGAACAGGCTCAGAATTCTCTGTCAACCTGGAGTTCTGCTCTGCAGCTTTATTCTTCTTGGTAACATAAGTCCTTCTGCATGTCTTCGTTTCCTTCCCCATCGTCGGCAAGTCCCTTTTAGCCTTGTCTTCCATATTTGAATTGGTCTTATCGTCATCCATTTCAGAATCTGAGCTGATAGCTTGCACCGAGTCCTCCCTCATTATGGCTTTTAGGTAGTGCCATTCCATATCTATTTTCTTAATCCACCCCCGTCCTAGAAGTGGTGGTCCTCCTTCAGGTAATACGTACAAGTTCATTCTTGGGTGTTCTTTACCCCTATCTCTCACCTTGACTCTTATTTTCCCCATGGGGTATACGTTATGCCCCGTGTATGTCTGTAATACGAACTTGGTATTTCTTAAAGGTATGTGAGAGAATAGCCGGTGGTAGTCCCTTCGGTTGATGACTGATAGAGCTGATCCAGTGTCCAGCTCCATCCTTACTTGGACTCCAGCTATTTTTAGTATGACCCAGATGGTTTGTCGATCCGTTTCTTTACCCACATTGTGGATTCTCAGACTACCCAGCTCCTGGTTGTTTGGGTCTGAGTCTGAATTCTGTTCGTCTGAACTCTTCTCAGCCACCTTGTGTACCTTGTTGTACTTTTCTTGTGGTGGCTTCCTTTGATTGTTGGTCTGCTTCCTTTGATTGTTGGTCTTCTTCCCTGACCGGCATACCTTCGCGATGTGACCCAGTTTGCCACATTTCCTACACTCTTGGTTCTTAAACCAGCATTGATTCTGGTCATGCGTTGTCTTCCCACAACGGTAGCATTTTGTTGTGCTTGAAGTAATTTGGTCCACCCCGAGTGCCGCCGCCTTTAGTTGCATTTCCGCCGTTCCTTTCGCTGCGGCTTCGTGCGATGCAGCTATAAGGACAGCCCTGTCCAGTGTGAGGTCGTTCTCTTCCAGTAGTCGCTTCTGCGTCCCTTCTTTGGACAATCCGCATATGAACTTGTCCCGCAGTGCTTCTGTCAGATTCCCTCCGAACTGGCAGTATTTCGCTAGCCTACGCAGTTCGACCAAGTACTCCGCATTGCTTTCGTCTTTCCTCTGCGTTCTTGCGTAGAATTTGAATCGTTCAGCCAGCATCAACGGTGTGGGGTTCAAGTGGTCCTTCAGCACAGCCACAATCTCTTCGAAGGTCTGATCCGCTGGTTTATCTGGTGCTATTAGATGCTTCAAGAGCCCGTATGTTTTTGCCCCCATCGAGTTTAGCAATGTTATCGCCTTGTCGTCTTCCTCTATTTTGTTGGCTTCGCAATAGATCTCTATGCGTTCCACGTACGTGGCCCAGTCTTCTATTTCAGAATTAAAGTCGTTAATATTCCCTCGCTTAGGCATCTTTCTTCCCTTGGGAGCAGCACCAGCATTTCTTTAAGTATTCTTATTTATTTGTTTATTTCTAAGATGGCGGTGTTCCCGCGAAATCGGTGGTTTCCCGCTCTTTCCTTCTCTCCCCGCCCACTTCAATGGTGGTATGTCAGTTAAGATGGCGGTTTTCCCGCGAAAATGGCGGTTTCCCGCTCTTCCTTTCTCTCCCCGCCCACTTCAATGGCGGTTTCCCGCTTCTGTCGTCTCCTCCGCCTAATGGCGGCTTCCCGCGTTTCTTCCTGGTGGAAGGGGTACGCTTTCCCCACAGCGGACAGGTTCAGCCGCTGGGCTGGCTCTCGCACAGCCTCTCTCTCCGTACCCGGCTCTGTCGCTCTCTCTCCCGCACGTTCGGTTCTACCGGCCCTGGGTACCCCGTTGGTGGAGAACAGTTCAGCCGCTGGACTGGCTCTCGCACAGTCTCTCTCCCCTTGCTCGGCTCTGTCTCTCCCTCTCCCGCACGTTCGGTTCTACCGGCTCTGGGTACCCCGTTGGTGGAGAACAGCTCAGCCGCTGGACTGGCTCTCGCGCAGTCTCTCTCCCCTTGCTCGGCTCTGTCTCTCTCTCCCACCCGCATGGTTCCTGTTTGCCTCCCAGCCCTCTCGCAGACCGGTGTTTCCCTCCCCGGCTGCAGCTGGGTTTCTCTTCCCGCGCCTACTCCCAGTCTCAGCGCTTCGTGGCTGCGGTCGCTGCCCGGCTTTTCCCGCCGATCAAGGTCCGACTGTCTCACGGCGCCGTTGGACCCGACTTTCTGACCGGCTCCATTCCCCCTCGACCGTGGTCGAGTGCACAGCCCTTATCCTCCGGATATTCTCTACACCTTCCCCTACTCACAGTCTCCGCGGCCGCCTTGTTTCCTGCTGATCGGCTCACTCCGCACCGTGGTAGAAGGGTAGTCAGTGCCTGTTGCTGCTGGAAGCTTTTGTTGCTAAAGTCTTCCTCCTTCCTCCTGCTGCAGCCTCGTGTTTTCTTTCAGCAGCACGACGAGGGCGGTTGCCTCTCTTCGACGCTCTTCGTTGCTTTGGTAGTCTTGCTGCAGGGTACGATCGGACTCATCGCCACTGTAAAGTCTGTGGGTTGTGCAGTTAATAAATACAGACTTCAGAAGTAACAAACAAACAGGTCTTTACTATTCGAAGGTCAGGGCGAATCTGCCCCAGCAATCCTGCCACAACACTTATATACTGGTGTGGTCACTATCGGTATTACAGTATACAGAAGCCAAACAAATAGTGCCACACCTAAAGTAGTTCTCTTAAAGGTGAACGGTTACATTCAATAGTTCCCTTAAAGGTAGACGGGTACATACACTACAAGAATGGTAGTGAATTTCTTGCGGGCACTCAAGCTAGTTTTCTGCAGCAATATGTTCTAGAACAAACAAGAGGGCAGGCCATACTAGATTTAGTAATGAGCAATGGGCCAGACTTAGTTAATAATCTAACAGTATGGGAACATTTATCTAACCGGGATCATAAGATCGAATTCAATGTTAGGTTTGAAAAGGAGAAACGTAACACAGTTACTGAGATTCTAGATTTTGGTACGGCGAACTTTAACGGGATGAGACAGAGAATGACGACAAAAAACTGGTCAAAACTGTTATTGGGTAAAACTACAGATAAACTGTGGGAGGTATTCAAAAATTAATTTAGCTTAACACAGGACTAGAATATACTTCTAAGGGGCACGAGCTCTACTTACCCAGTGAAACAGCCATGGTCGACAAACGAGGAGAGAGATAACATAAAACTAAAGGAAAGAAGATACAAAAGTACAAAGAGCAAGACGGAGGGTCAGAGGGATCTGGGTGTGCAAGTACACAGATCCCTGAAGGCGGCGGAACAGGTGGATAAGGTGGTAAAAAAGGCATATGGGATACTTGCCTTCATTAGCCGAGGCATTGAATATAAGAGCAAGGAGGTTATGATGGAGCTGTATAAAACACTGGTTAGGCCACAGCTGGAATATTGTGTGCAGTTCTGGTCGCCACACTACAGGAAGGATGTGATCGCGTTAGAGAGGGTGCAGAGGAGGTTCACCAGGATGTTACCAGGGCTGGAGCGCTTCAGCTATGAAGAGAGACTGGGCAGGTTGGGTTTGTTTTCCTTGGAGCTGAGGAGGCTGAGGGGGGACATGATTGAGGTGTACAAAATTATGAGGGGCATAGATAGGATGGATGCTGAGGAGCTTTTTCCCTTAGTAGAGGGGTCGATAACTAGGGGGCATAGATTCAAGGTAAAGGGCGGGAGGTTTAGAGGGGATTTGAGAAAGAACTTTTTCACCCAGAGGGTGGTTGGAGTCTGGAACTCACTGCCTGAAAGGGTTGTGGAGGCAGAAACCCTCACAACATTTAAGAAGCATTTGGATGTGCACTTGAAATGCCATAGCATACAAGGCTACGGGCCAAATGCTGGAATATGGGATTAGATTAGACAGGGCTTGATGGCCGGCGCGGACACGATGGGCCGAAGGGCCTCTATCCGTGCTGTATTACTCTATGACTCTATGACTCTAGTGTGGACTGGGATCGTAATAAAGAACAGCAAAGGAAGGCAAAATAGATAGTAAGAGCTGCAAAAAGGAATACGAAATGAAACTTGCGAGGGATATCAAGAGTAACACAAAAAGGTTTTTACACTTATATTAGAAGAAAAGGGTAAGGCGGGCCCTTTAAAAACAGATACGAGTAATATTGCAAATAAAAATAAGGACATGGTAGGCTGGTTGAATAATTACTTTATGTCAGCCTTCACAGTAGAGGAGGAGGGTAATATACCTGGCATTCCAGGAAAACTAATAATGAATCCAGGACTGGAACTCACTACAGTAATGTAAGCAAAAAACACTTTTAGAAAAAATAATGGCACTAAAGACTGAGAAATCTCCCAGACCTGATGGTTTCCACCCCAGGGTTTTAAAGGAAGTAGGTGAGGAAACTACAGATGCTTTAGCCATAATCTTCCAAATTGTCCCTGTAGATTGGAAAATTACAAATGTAATCCATTACTTAAGAAAGGTGAGAAAGAGAAACCAGGAAATTATAGACCTGTTAGTCTAACATCTGTTGTGGGGAAATTATTGGAATCTATAATTAAGGACAGAGTGACTGAGCACTTGGAGAAATTTGAGCTGATTGGAGAGAGCCAACATGGATTTTTAAAGTGTAGGTCATGTCGAATGAATCTAATTGAATTTTTTGAGAAAGTAACTGAAGTAGAGACAGGGGAATGTCTATGGTTACAGTTTATATCGACTTCCAGAAGGCATTCGATAAGATTCCACATAGCTGTTAGGCACAAGTAAGGAGTGTGATGGAATACTCTCCACTTGCCTGGATGAGTGCAGCTCCAACAACACTTAAGAAGCTCGACACCATCCAGGACAAAGCAGCCCGCTTGATTGGCACCCCATCCACCACCTTAAACATTCACTCCCTCCATCACCGGCGCACCGTGGCTGCAGGGTGTACCATCTACAAGATGCACTGCAGCAACTCGCCAAGGCTTCTTCGGCAGCACCTCCCAAACCCGCGATCTCTTCCACCTAGAAGGACAAGGGCATCAGGCGCATGGGAACACCACCACCTCCAAGTTCCCCATCAAGTCACACACCATCCTGACTTAGAAGTATATCGCCGATCCTTCATCGTCGCTGGGTCAAAATCCTGGAACTCCCTTCCTAATAGCACTGTGGGTTTACCATCACCGCACGGACTGCAGTGATTCAAGAAGGCAGCTCACTACCACCTTCTCGAGGGCAAGGGATGGGCAATGAATGCTGGCCTTCCAGTGATGCCCACATCCCATAAACAAATTAAAACATTTAAAAGAAATTAAAGCTCACGGAATTGAAGGCAAATTATTGACCTGGTTAGGAGATTGGTTAAGCGGTAGAAAACAGAGAGTAGGGATAATGGGTATGTACTCGAATTGAAAGGAAGAAACTAGCGGTGTCCCACAAGGATCTGTGCTGGGGCCTCAACTATTCACTATATTTATTAATGACTTAGATAACGCAATAGAGAGCCATATATCCAAGTTTGCCAATGACACAAAGCTTGGTGGCATAGTAAGTAGTGTAGACAGGGGCATAAAATTACAAAGAGACATTGATAGATTAAGTCAGTGCGCAAAACTGTGACAGATGAATTTCAATGCAGCCAAGGATGAGGTCATCTATTTTGGACCAAAAAAGGTTAGATACGAGTATTTTTTAAATAGTGAAAAACTAGGAACAGTGGAGGTCCAAAGAGATTTGGGGGTCCATATACACAGATCACTAAAATGTAGTGGTCAGGTACAAAAATAATCAAAAAGGCTAATGGAATGTTAGCCTTTATAATTAGAGGGCTAGAATATAAAGGGGAGGATGTCTGGCTACAAAGCCCTGGTTAGATCACATCCGGAGTACTGTGTACAGTTCACCACACCTTAGAAAGGACATATTGACCTTGGAAGGAGTGCAGCACAGATTCACCAGAATGTTACCAGGGCTACAAGGGTTAGATTATGAGGAGAGATTACATAAACTAGGCTCGTAATTCTTGGAATATAGAAGGTTACGAGGTGATTTGAAGTTTTTAGGAATTTGAAAGGAATTGATAGGGTTGATAGAAAGAAACTTTTTCCGCTGGTGGGGGAGTCTAGTGCAAGGGGACATAACCTTAAAATCCGAGCCAGGCCATTCAGGAGAGAGGTTAGGAAACACTTCTTCACACAAAGGGTAATAGAAATGTGGAGTTCTCCCCCCACAAAAAGCTGCAGATGCTAGCTCAATTAATAATTTTAAATCTGAGATCAATAGATTTTTGCTAGTAAGGGTATAAAGAGATATGGAACAAAGGCAAGTAAATGGACTTCAGATACAGATCAGCCCTGATCTCATTGAATGGCGGAGCAGGCTTGAGTGGCTTAACGGCCTGCTTCTGTTCCTATGTTCAGCTTATTGGATAACTGAGTGCCATTGTTGCTTTTCCTGTGGTACTCCTGCAGCTGCGGGCCTGTTTCAGCTGGTCCACTGCTTGTACTGGGCTTCACTGATTCTTCACCAACGGAGCTTAGTTTAACATCTTCAGTGATCCTGTCATAGTAACAAAGAAAACTCCTTTAAAGGGAAAGATTAGCAAAGCTTTATATGACAGTAAAATTACTCATAAAGTAACTGCTACTGTATTGCAGTGGGATTGGCACATCAAACAATGTTCTCAGTGCAATATATATTCTGATATTCTCCACAGCCCAAGAGCAAAGAAGGAAATACCACAACAAACCTAAGTATTCACAAGTATTTCCTAAAGATATTGTTCGGAATGTTTGTGGGACTATTGCTCACATTTCATTCCAGACACCCTAACACATTCATCTGCTCTTCCCTCTCATTGACTGGCTCAGCAATGTGGAGGTAAGCTGTGCTTCATCCCCGTCCGAATAGCTGCAGTACACTTGTTCCAACAGTTGGACTATACAAGGAACAATGGATACCTTTGGGTCATTTCATTGCAGGCTTTAATCTAAAGAAGGATTTTGTTTATATATAGAATGGATACCTGGGACTGATTACAGGTAGCAGTCTAATCAAGGGGTTTCAGATTTGGGCTTAATAGGCAAGTGAACTTTTCTTGTTCCTATTTTTGTTATGTTCTTCTAAAAGGCTGATTCTGTGCTCCTCCAAGGAGGGCCTCTGTCAGGGTGTGCATCATGGACCTCTGACCTTCTAACAATTCACCTTAATTGGAGGATCATGGACTTTGTACCAGACACGTGCTCCCTGCGATTGCTGCTCCCCACTCCAAGCATGGGATCAGCTCTGTAGTTTGTGAATGGAATAAGATACATCCTGAAATGGTTATGAGCAGAAACTTAACTAAGGAATGCAGGTGTTTTACATACAATAACATACACCTGGGAGTGATGAATGGGGGGTTCCGATGATGATATATAGATGGTAAAAGTGAAATTTGTAACTGCCATAGAATCCCTGACATTATTTACAATACTGATCAACCCGTTATTATCCTGTTCTACCTCTGCGTTGGACAGCGTTTCGTACAAGTTTAAGGATCTAATCCTGATGGCTTGGTGGGTTAGTTCACTGTCTTGTGTGGTATTAGGTATGCAGACCAAGAAAGTGCAAGGCTCAATCCCTGGTCTGTACTCAGCCAAGGCAGCAACTTGACAATTGGTCTCAAGATCATGTACAATGAATGACATGAATCAGTCATTCATGAAAGAAAGACTTATGAAATAATACTGAGCGGCCTGTGGGTGGCGCTGTCCAGGGAGAGTATAAATACTTGGGTATGGGCCCAGCTTTAACAGGAACTAGTGAAGGACACAACTAGACCTCCATGTTGTAAAACAGTCGATTAAAGCTTTGTTTAACGCTTAAACCAAGTGGCCTAGAAATTGGGTTGGGGCGCCAAAGTGGCGCAAAAGTCGCCTGAGCGCAGGATTTAGCGCAGCGATCGGAGTAATTCCGATCGCCAGAAATTCAGTTTCAGTGCCGCTCGAGGGACACGGGGCGAGGCTCAAGACGCTCCACGTCCCTCTTAGGGCGCTGAAACTGATTATCGCAGCGCAACGTGCCACAGCGCCACACGCTGCGGCATGGCACGCTGTGGTACTGCAGGCCTTCCTTCCATTGTTAAGGGGGAGGTGCCTGCAACAGCGCGATCCCCGATCGCGAGTGCCGGCAAATGAGCCCGGCACCAAGGGGAAGTGCCGGGCTCTCGGGAAACAGCCGGCAATGCCGCGTTGGCGGGGGGGGGGGGTGGTTAGGAGGCCGGGGACGGAGGTGCTGGCAGGCGGCCGCCGAAAAAGCGGCCGCCCCGCACCTCCACCTTAACTTGCGCCGCTGCCGGCACAGTAAGGCCCCGTGAACCGGGCGCGGGTAGCGAGCGGTGCAACTGCGGCGTTCGCTACCAAATATCGCGAACGGGGCACGAATGGGGCGCTGCGCACACCGATGACGTCATCGGTGGTGGCGCAGCGCAAAAGCCTAACGCCACCATTAGCGCCCCTACTGAATATCGCGGGAGACGCAGCCAGTGGCGCTACAGCCACTGACTGCCTCTTTAGGCGCTAACAGGTGGCGCTACTCACCCAATTTCTCCCCCAGTGCCTAGTAGTTTTCTTATGTCAATGCCCACTTTTGATTACTAACTAAAGAGCCCTGTCAGAAAGTGTCAGTGTGTGGATGTCAGATGAGACCATAGCCTCTGATTTTCCGACCATCCATTTAAATGGGAGAGAAATGATGAACTGTGCACCTGAGTTGCACTCTCTTTGTTTGATGTTCCCCTGCTCGAAGCAAGCATGGTGCCAGCCCTATAATGTTGAAATAGAAGAATGTATATCAAGCAAGGCAATGATGCCCCCCACTGTCCAATAGTCTGCCAACGCTCACTGTTTAGTCTCCCTCATGAAGCATGGCTATTTGGGTGCAGTACTGGAGGGAGCCATCAACCATGGGGCTGTACCCCAGAAACAGTAAATGCTTCCAGCTCCAGGGAGCAGTCACACAGGAAATTGAGGTAATGAGATAAAGACAGCAATCACCCAAAAATAGATGATTTTTTTTGCCTTTGGGAGTGGTCAGGCTAAAGCTGAAATGACCTCAATTGGGAACATTGAGATGAAGCCATTCTGAGCTGCTCATGCACGAAAAGCTCATGCGAAGTGCATGCGCGAAAACCTGGAACTTGCGATCCGTGGAAGGGCGTGACCGCCTCATCAGACTTCGGTTCCAATGAATTCGAGGCCACTTCCCAGTTGCTCAGCCAGTCCCCAGCATTCCATCAATTTCTCATTCCATACCACACCCCAAAGCTGAAATCAGACACAGCACCATTTCCGCAACATTCCAATAATAAATTTATCCAAAATCAGTAACCACATATATACAACAATGGCCCAGAAATTCGGGTCCCAATGCGTGAGTACGCGTAGGCCCAATGAAAGTGCCGGTTTTGTGCATGCACTGCGCATGCGTGGGAAACCGGCACTTCCGTTCCCCTGAAAGAAGGGGTTCAGAAGTCGAATGCGTGCGCCGGAGAGGCAGTGCGTGTGCATTGAACTTACGTTTTTTTTGCAGGTTTTTCCGGGAGGGTAAGTCTCCAGCAGTTGCACTTTTAAAAAGCAGGCACTAGGCCTGCTTTTAACAAGGTAAGTAGTAAATTAATTAAAATTAAAACATTTTTTCCACAGGTTTATTATTTTTAAGAACTTTAAAGAAAGGTAAGTTTAGTTTTAGCCCTGTTAGAAAATGTAATTAATTTTTTCAAAAATTTAAATTATTGTTTAAAATAGTTATTTCATGTAATTTATAGTTTATTTTAAAAATGTGATTTAAAAAAAAAAAATTATTTGAGGTTTTAGTGATTTTTGGGGCTTATAGTATTTATAGGTTTGACAGCTCTTCCTGTCAAACTTATGAATGAAGCATTCCCAGCTGCCATTGGCTTTCCATGGCCCACGTGATCCCAGGGGACGCATCGAACTAACTGCGCCCCTGGAATACGCAAGCACTGCGCGCTGGCAGTTGGAGGAGGCCCAGGATCGGAATCCCACGCGGGCCCACAGCTCAACGGCCGGCGCGGTAGGTAAGTGCAGGTCGGGGGCTTGTACCCGCGGGAAGCCCTCGACCCAAATTTCTGGGCCAATATTAACTAATCACCCTTGTGATAACCCTCACTTCCCCTCTTTACAGTCCCCTTTCCTAATCTACTGCTCCTGCGTAGTGTCTCCCCAGTGGCTGCAGCAGAGCTGGTGGAAGGCTGCTGAGTGTCGGTGCCAGAGACTGTAGATGGCCTTGCAGGACGCCCTCGACCTGCTCTGGGCCTGGAAGACCCGGCTGTATACTGCTCCACTTCAGGATGGGTGGCGGCAGTCTGGGCTGGCTAGATGACAGGCAGCGACACGGGCACTGGCGGAGTGGCAGTGGTGGGAGCAGGAATGTTGTCATCCTGAGAGAACACAGCAGGTTCCTGCTCCACTGACCCACTGCCACTCCCCCGGGGCAGCACCTCAGCATCCCTAGCAATCTGCTCGAGCACAGATTGCTGGCCTCCTGCGACATCGTGAAAACCCCGGTGGACTGTGGTGGACCCAGCCACAATGGCAGCAGTCAGAGCTTTTGTGGCATCAAGCTGAGACTGCATGAGAGCAGCCTGAGACTCAATGGTGTCAACCATTGACTGTATTACAGCACTAAGACGTTGCGTGGCTTCCACCTGTGCAGAAATGGATGCTGCCACATCGCCCATGACACACGGCATGAGGTCTGGGTCCCCACAGTCTCTCAGGGAGTCCACCATCTTTGGCAGACTGCCAAGGATGGGCTCCATGGTGTGCATGGACTCCTCCATGCTCCTTACCATTGCCGACAGGCTCTCGGACACCCTTGCCATTGCACCTATCATCTCGGTGTACATACCCATCACCCTTCTTGTGAACGCTTCCCCATTGAGGGCCTCATCTGAGTCGTATGCAGCAGAACTCACTCTCTGGGGAGCTAGCTCCCGAGCTACCCGTTCTCTCCTGGCCTTGCTGCAGCCTGCTCGTCCCTGGTGCCTCACCCAGTGCAGACCCCTCTACTAAACTTGCCTCTAACGATCACGTGGCGCCAGTATCTGAGGTGGTGCCAGTATCTGAGCTGGTGCCTGCGGGTGAGAGATGCAGTGATGCGGTGCTTTGCTCCTCCTCCTCTTCTCCTTCCTCACTCTCAGTGGGAGGCTCAGGGACAGGCTGGTCATCTGGTTGCTGATTCGCTGAAAGCATAAATGCACAAGACTCGCGTTAAGGTGAGGGCAGGGGGTGCAGGGGGGCAGGAAGGGAGCAAGGAATGCAGACAGTATCAGGAGCTGGAAAGTGGGAAAGGCTTGTGGTGTGAGGGAGAGGTACAGTGAGAGAAGGAGAGGGGATGAACATACCGTTGTTGCCCCCAAGGGGGTCGACATTACCGACGGCCACGCCGCCCACCACCTGCTGCCCAATGAGTCGCAGCACTCGCTCCTCCAGGCCTGAGAGCTGCTTGAGCTGCGCATCACCCCCGCCTGTTCTGTGCTGCTCCCTCCTATTGTGAGCCATCTTGGCCTGCAAGAGAAACGATTGTGTGTGAGTCAGAGTCCAGCTATGTGTTTGGGAGATGTGCCTGCTGTAGTTGAATAGCTGTGATTGTAGGCAAGGCGTGAGATGTGGATGTGAGGTTGAGTAAGTGCAGATTCTTGGTGGGTGAGTGGTGGGGTGTGGTGGTTTGTGCAGTGTGTACAGACTGAGGTTCAGATGCTGGTATGTAGGATCTGCTGAAGCATGTACTCACCTTGACCACCCGAGTGAGGTCGTTGAATTTCTCCCGGCACTGTGTCAGACTGCATACGACCACACTACTGGCCGAGACCTCCTGGGCCACTTCCCTCCACATTGCCCTGAAAACCAGGGGCAATGGCCTCCTTCCAGTGTCCGGGCTCCACTCCTGCGACCAATGCCTCCAATGCCTCGTCCGTGAAACGACGAGCTCTCTCCCTGGGACTGGGATCAGCCATCACGATCAGGGGTTGCAGGTCGCCTTCACAGCCAGCAATGCTGATAATGAGGATCTGCACAATGATGCAACCTCCCCTTTAAGAGCTGGAAGGAGCCAGTGTGAAGGATCATTCCCGATTGCATTGCACCTGAAATTCATTATCGCTCTGCTGGTAGCGCCCCTGTAGCGCCTTGCTTAGGTCATTAGTGCTTGATTTAGCGCTCCAGCTCTTTCCAGGGGCGCTACCAGCCAATTTGGGGAAGCTCAGACTCATTTGTACCTGGAGCTAATTTTTCACGATTTCAAAAATTAGTGCCCCAATCAGGGCGATACCCAATTTCTCCCCCTTAGCCTTGGCCTGCAAACAAGGGCTCGATGACACTGAAGTTTTGAGCTAATTCTTCATTCAATCAGTATAGTGGATAATGTGGTACTCATTGAGCCTTTATGCCAGTGATGAGAGAATATTTGAAAGAAACTCAAAAGATATATCTGCAGATATGCCAACATTGTGGACTGCAAAAAGCAAATACTGTACCAGAAAACACTAACATAGGTTACAGAACTGAAACATAGCTTGTATTTCTTCCATCTCCATTCTAAAGCTGATTGTCCGTGTAATCTGCTGCAAAATTATGGGGATTTTGTTGTCCTGCAATTTCAATCTTCTCTTCTTCTTCTTAGGCAGTCCCTCGGAACTGAGGATGACTTGCTTCCACACTAAAAATGAGTTCTCAGTTGACTGATGAGTCCAATGCGGGACCTACAGTCTCTGTCACAGGTGGGGCAGACGGTGGTTGAAGGGGCGGGTGGGTGGGGTGCTTGGGTTGACAGCTGGGGTTGTCCATGAGGGTTCTGACGTTCCAGGTCCCGGACGTCATCTTAAAGGGTGGAAGATGTCTGTGCGTGAATTCTTTTAACGTGGGGTGGCCGTTGCACACGGGCTTGACAGAGCAAGGTCTTGGTCCAATGGGAAGAGGATCCAAGACGATTGGACACCAGTCTCTGCTTCATCGGCGTAGCACACACACACACACAAACATACTGCTACTGTCCTCCTCCCTCCATGCTGCCCGTTTGCCAAGTTGCAGGTCGCACACGTTATATTTTGTGTGGGGATCCTCCTTGTAGTGTTTACCTGTTGACCTGCCTGTGCGCAATCCAACAATCAATCAAGCTTATGAATCAGTTAGCCAGACATACAGTGATACTTCTTAAAGGTCCAGGGAGCTCTGAGGACAGAACTTGTGTTCAATCACATGCTTAGATATTATGGGCACCAAATGTTAAATTTATTGCACTGGCACTTTGCTGCACAACCCATTAGCCGTACAGGTGCACATGAGCTCACTTCTGGTCTAGTGCCACAGATTTAAGCAGCAAGTCTGTTAGGCTAAGTTTGGTGACTGAACAGATCATGGCCCTTGATTCTTCTCCTGCAAAATGACAGAAACTGAGCCAGAAAACAAACCTCCTCCTCAAGCTGCAGACCAGGAAAATGTGTGCGTGGCTGAAGCTTTTATGGGAGAGCGTTGTATGTCATTTATTTCACAGTTTTCTCCCCTTCCACCCACCTTCCATTTTTTTTTCCTGCATCCACAGATCTTTCCCATGCAGGAAAGATATTCTGGAGATTGGCTCCATCCCGAGCATGTGCCAATGCTACTCTTTGGTCAGCCACAATTAGGGGTGCGAAGAGGGCTCAGGGGGTCTCACTCTCCCTTTGCCTGACATCTTCTTGCTGCCCTCCGATGGCTGTACATGTGAAATTGGAAACATGCAGCATTAGATTTTCAAATTGCCGATATTTACTTCCGTTGAAACTAATAATAACGAAAATCGGGCGGTTTCTAGAACAGGCAGCTGATCCACAACACCGGTAAGTTGAACATTTACTCCGCTGCGGGCGAAGTGGTGAAAGCAAATCTGCATTTGATTGCTTCACGTTATCCTGCTGCTCCTTTCCATGGGCAGTTTTGAAGTGGCATGGCATTTCTTCAGCATTAACATGGCATCAGAAGAGATGTAGGTTGCAGGAGATGCAACACATGCCCTTTTACCTCCCCCCTTCCCACTGTCCAGGGCCCCAAACACCCCTTCCAGGTGAAACCGCGATTTACTTGTACTTCTTGCAATTTAGTATACTGTATTCGCTGCTCACGATGCGGTCTCCTCTACATTGGGGAGACCAAACGCAGATTGGGTGACCGCTTTGCGGAACACCTCCGTTCAGTCCGCAGGCGTGACCTGAGCTTCCGGTCGCCTGTCACTTTAATTCTCCGCTCCACTCCCACTCTGACCTCTCTGTTCTCGGCCTCTTACACTGTTCCAATGAAGCTCGATGTAAGCTCGAGGAACAGCACCTCATCTTTCGATTTGGCCCTTTACAGCCTTCTGGACTCAACATCAACAATTTCAGATCATAATGTCTGCCCCTATTTTTTCAGATGGCAGCTGTTGATGATTCTGCTATACCCATTTACACCTCTTCTAGACCCATCTTTTGTTTCTTTACTTGTACCATTACCATCTCCTTTTGCTTTGTACAATCATCCCTTTTGTCTCTTAATCTCTCCTGCCTTCCACCCTATCACAGACCTTTCCTTTTGTTCTTTCCTCCCCTCCCCTTTCAAGCTTGCTCTGCCATTCAATAAGATCATGGCTGATCTTCGACCTCAACTCCACTTTCCCGCCTGATCCCCATACCCCTTGATTCCCCTAGCATCCAAAAATCTATATCGCAGCCTTGAATATACTCAATGACTCAGAATCCACAGCCCTTTGGGGTCGAGAATTCCAAAGATTCACAACTCTCTGAGTGAAGAAATTTCTCCTCATCTCAGTCTTAAATGGCCAACCCCTTATCCTGAGACTATGAAAGAAAGAAAGACTTGCATTTATATAGCGCCTTTCACGACCACCAGACGTCTCAAAGCGCTTTACAGCCACTGAAGTACTTTTGAAGTGGAGTCACTGTTGTAATGTGGGAAACGTGGCAGCCAATTTGTGCACAGCAAGCTCCCACAAACAGCAATGTGATAATGACCAGATAATCTGTTTTTGTTATGTTGGTTGAAGGATAAATATTGGCCAGGACACTAGGGATAACTCCCCTGCTCTTCTTCGAAATAGTGCCATGGGATCTTTTATGTTATGTCCGAAAGACCCCCTAGTTCTAGACTCTCCAGCCAGGGGAACCAATCTCTCAGCATCTATCCTGTCAATTCCCCTCCCCTCAGAATCTTGTATGTTTCAATTAAATCACCTCTCATTCTTCTAAACTCCAGAGAGTATAGGCCCAATCCCTTCAATCTCTCCTCAAAGAACAACCCTCTCATCCCAGGAATCAATCTAGTGAACCTTTGTTGCACCGCCTCCAAGGCAAGTATATTCTTCCTTAGATAAGGAGACCAAAACTGTACACACTACTCCAGGTGTGGTCTCACCAAGGCCCTGTACAATTGTAGCAAGACTTCCTTACTCTTACACTCCAACCCCCTTGCAATAAAGGCCAACAGGCCATTTACCTTCCTAATTGCTTGTTGTACCTGCATGCTAACTCTCTGGGCTAGAAATTCATTATAGCCCAGGAAAGGGTGGTATCATTAGAAAAGTTGGAGAATTAGCGCCAGGCGCCAATGCTTTAGACTGCACGGAAAATTCGTGCTCACTGCTCAAAGAAATGATTGAAGTCTTAATTCAAGCCTTTAAGCCCAAGCTCATTGGCGTTACACTCAAAGGATGGACCAATATCTGGTGCAGTCTAATCGCAAGTCACGATTGCCACAGGCTTTTTTTTAGTTCTTAAAGGGGAGGTTCATTGATGCTGCAGAACCTCATTCTCAGCATTGCTGGCTGTGCAGCTGCCTCAGCAAGCAGCAGCGGGTCAAGGAGAAGGAACCAGTGGACTGAAGCAGCTGTACTCATGGAAGATCCACGCCCCAGGGAGAGAGCCCGCAGATTCTGCGAGCAAGCATTGGAGGCGTTGGTGTTCGCTGTGGAGAGACGGAGGGCGGTGCTCTACCCAACAAGTGGCAGGAGGCCCTCGCCGCAAGTCTTCCGCACCATGTAGAGGGAGGTAGCGCAGCACGTCTCAGGCAGCACAGTGGTCCCCAGGATCCACACACAGGAAGAAATTTAACGACCTCACTCGGGTGGTCAGGGTGAGTGAATGCTTCAACAAATGCTACATACCACCATCTGAACCACAGTCTTCACACACTGCCCAAAAGCATCACACCCCCAGCACTCACCCACCAACAATCTCTACCTACCAACACTCACACGCACATCTCACACCTTGCACACAATGATAGCTATTCAACTATAGCAGGCACATCACCCAAACACGTTGCTCCACACTCACTCACACACTTTCCTTTCTCTTGCAGGCCAAGATGGCTCACAACTGGAGAGAGCAGGAATGCACAGGTGGGGACAAGCCGACACACAACCACTGCCTGTGCTGGAGAATAGAGTGCTGCAAATCATTGGCGCCAGGTGGTGGGCGCCGCAGCCACCGGCAACGTTGACCCCCTTGGTAACAACAACGGTATGTTCATCCCTACTCCTTCTTCTCACATCCCACTTCCTCCTCACCCCACAAGCGTTTCCCACTTTCCAGCTAATCATGCTGTATGCATGCCTATCTCCCTTCCTGCTCCACTCCCCTCACCTTAACCCGACTCTTGTGCCTTTATGCTTTCAGATAATGAGCAAGCAGCGGAGCAGCCTGTCCCTGAGGGTACCATAGACAGCGAGGTGGGAGAAGAGGAGGACGGAGAACACACCGCGTCACTGCATCTCTCACCTGCAGACACCAGCTCAGATACTGGCACGACGCGTTCTTTAGAGGCTAGTATAGTAGCGGGATCCGCACAGGGTGAGGCACCAGGGACGAGTGGGCTGCAGCAAGACCAGAGGGAAAGGGTAGCTCGGGAGCCAGCTCCCCGGAGGGTGAGTTCGCGCGTGAGATCTGCTGCACAGGACTCAGATGAGGACCTCGATGGGGAGGCCTTTAGAAGAAGGGTGATGGGCATACACACGGTGATGATAGGTTCAATGGCAAGGATGCCCGGGATCCTCTCGGCAATGGTAAGGAGCGTGGAGGAGTCCGCCTCCAACATTGCACAAGGCTCTGCGCACATCATGGAGCCCATCATCTCCAGTCTGTAAAGGATGGTAGACTCCCAGAGAGACCGTGGCAAACCAGACCTGATGCCGCATGTGATGGACGATCTGGCAGCTTCCATTGCAGCACAGGTGGAAGCAACGCAACATCTTAGTGCTGTAATGCAGTCTATGGTTGGTGGCATCCAAGCTCAGACTGCTCTCGTGCAGTCTCAGCTTGATGCCATGCAAGCTCTGACTGCTGCCGTCGTGGCTGGGTCTATTACCGTCGACTAGGGCTTTCACGGTGTTGCAGCAGGCCAGCAATTTGTGCTCCAACAGATTACTAGGGATGCTGAGGTGCTGCCCCGGGGGAGTGGCAGTGGGTCAGTGGAGCAGGAACCTGCTGTCCTCTCTCAGGATGGTCTGGTGCAGGATGAAGGCATCGTGGCTGCTGCCAGGATAGCGGGCATTGACATTGAGGATTCTTTGTGTGTGGTCGCACACCAACTGCACATTAAGTGAGTGGTAGCCTTTGCGGTTACAGAAGATCTCAGGATTGTTATGCAGTGCCCGCAAAGCCACGTGGGTGCAGTCAATGGCGCCCTGCACCATGGGGAATCCCACTATCCTGGCAAAGCCACATGCACGCTCGTCTTGCTTCTCTCTGGTGATGGGGAAGGAAATGTAGTCCCTTCTCCTACTGTAGAGCGCCTCTGTGACTTCCTGGATGGAGCGATGGATGACGAACTGTGAGATGTTAGCTATATCTCCAATTGCAGACTGCAACAATCTGTTGGCGAAGAAATTGAGGGCGACGGTGACCTTGACTGTCACTGGGAGAGCCGTGGTCATCCTGATCTGAGACTGGAGGTCTGGTTGCAGGAGTTGGCAGAGTTCTGTGACCACATCCTTGGTGAAGCGGACCCTTCTAATACACTGCTCCTCGCTTAATTGGAGGTAGGAGAAGTGCTCTCGGAATACCCTCGGAGGGTAAGGCCTCCTGTTGAGAGCCCTGATGGCCCTCCTCCTCCCTCTGGGCACATGTTCCCATCTTTCTCACTCCCTCCACCATAGATCCTGGAGGGCGAGGTCGACTGCCAGTGCAGTCCCCATTAATGTAGCCAAATGTAGCACTTTGATTTTTTTAAGAATAAATGTAGCTACTTTTTAGTTGCCACAACACTCCTGATACTAAATAACCTTGAAATCACAGAATGGGACTGTCGGACTATGTGAAACTGACAAGAAAGCATTGAAACTCCGCCAACCTACAGCTGTAACTCATTACTGATGATGAGGGGTACGGGGTGGTGGGGGGGTGGTGGGATTTGGCGTGAGGCATTGGATTCACCTCGCCCCAGCGATAATGCTCTAGCGCCTTGTTAGCGCCATCTGCTGGTGCTAACGGAAGGCGCTAAGCTACTGAATTTTTCCCCTTCTGCGTTTCTTGTACTAGGTCAAATCTCTCTGAACACCAACATTTAATAGTTTCTCAGCATTTAAAAAATAATCCGTTTTTTGTATTCTCCCTACCAAAGTGAATAACCTCACATTTCTCCACATTATACTCCATCTGCCACCTTATTGCCCGCTCGCTTAACCTGTCTATATCCCTTTGCGGGCTCTTTGCGTCCTCCTCACAGCTAACTTTCCCACCTAGCTCTGTATCGTCAGCAAACTTGGATACATTACACCCTAGCCACTTTGTGCCTGAACAGCAGAAGGTATTCAGCAGTGACTGAGATCAACAGGCTCACTCATTCTTCCTCTCTCCCTGCAGGGATGTGCCAAAGCCACAGCTCCCTGGACTGCCCCGGCAGCGTGGCTAAGATCCAGAATTCTGTGGGCGATTGCAAGCTGTAAACCGGCATCGGACTCATTTGTGGTGAGGGAATATTATTTTGTCGTGGCCCACTGGGGATGTCAGACAGAGAGAAAAAGGTTGTAAGAAACTTTCAATGCCCACAGCATGCTCTTAAATGTAACAACTATGTGAGCCTGCTGACCCCCTCCATGTGCCTTTGTGGTGGAAAGACACAATAAGAAAGGCCTCTCTTCTCTGGATCCTTGTGTTCTCGAACAATGCATGCACTATAGAGTCACCAAGAATAAACTGTGCAGCTTATCCAACTTAGGGTTTAGATAGAGTAAATAAAGAGAAACTGTTCCAATGGTTGAAGGGTCGATAACCAGAGGTCACAGATTTAAGGTGATTGGCTAAAGGAGACGTGAGGGAAAACTTTTTTACCCAATGAGTGGTTAGGATTTGGAGTGCACTGCCTGATAGGGTGGTGAATACAGATTCAAAGGTGTGTGCAGTTTTGGTCTCCTTACCTAAGAAAGGATATACTTGCCATAGAGGGAGTGCAGCGAAGGTTCACCAGACTGATTCCTGGGATGGCAGGACTGTCGTATGAGGAGAGATTGGGTCGACTAGGCCTGTATTCACTAGAGTTTAGAAGAATGAGAGGGGATCTCATTGAAACGTATAAAATTCTGACAGGGCTAGACAGACTGGATGCAGAGAGGATGTTTCCCCTGGCTGGGGGGTCTAGAATGAGGGGTCACAGTCTCAGGATACGGGGTAGGACATTTAGGACGGAGATGAGGAGAAATTTCTTCACTCAGAGGGTGGTGAACCTGTGGAATTCTCTACCACAGAAGGCTGTGGAGGCCAAGTCACTGAATATATTTAAGAAGGAGATAGACAGATTTCTAGACACAAAAGGCATCAAGGGGTATGGGGAGTGAGCAGGAATATGATTTTGAGATAGAGGATCATCCATGATCATATTGAATGGTGGAGCAGGCTCCAAGGGCCGAATGGCCTACTCCTGCTCCTATTGTTCTATGTTTCTATGTTTCAATAGAAGCCTTCAAAAGGGGAATTGGATAAGTACTTGAAGGAGAAAGAATTGCAGGATATGGCTAGGAGTGAGGGAATGGGAGTAGCTGGATTGCTCTTCGAAAGAGCCAGCGCAGACTTAATGGGCTGAATGGCCTCCTTCTGTGCAGTACTATTCAATGAGTCTATGAACTGAAAACCATCAAAGTATCCCTGTGCAAGAACATATTCTGTAATCAGAGCACGGAGAAAGGGTTGCATACGTGAGAAGACATTAACAAATTCACTGTGCTCTCTGCAGGTAAGTGCACAATGATAAGTAAAATCTAGCTACACCAGGCATGCTAGCTGTTAGCCAAGTTGCTAGCATGGGAGCCAAGGACATTCTCTCGGGGAATGTGGAATGTTAATAGCATGAAATGAGTCAATATTTCACACTGACCACCTCAGAGATGAGCTGTTTGGTTAAGACGTGAATTCTGAAGGTTCTTTTCCAATAATAGAGGGCTACAGGGAATCTCATACATCTACAGTTCATACAAACATAGTTCGTTTGTATTATGGATAAAAAGATGCATTAACTTATCCTAAATAAGGTGAAAAGTGATGTCCGTACAATGGTCTTAAAGCAGTGAAGGCAAGTCTCTATTTATCTGGTAGATTGCAGCTATGCTTATTCAATATAATTCAGATTTTATTATATTTAATCTCACTTCCCCCCCCCCCCCCACCCCACAATTTTCTCCCTTCCTGAAGGTGGGGGTATGTTCTACGAGCTCTCTGCTATATTTCCCAAGTGGCCATTCTTCATCTGTGGCCTTATACGGTGAGTGGATGGGGCATCACAATTGAGCATCATAATCCTGTCCTCACTAACTCACCTCCTTTCTAGAGGGTGGTTACTGGAGGGGAGGTGAAACCTGAGCCCCAGTGGAATAGTGAGTTTGAGGTAAGACCCTCGTTCCTTGACGGACCATTGTTAGTCCGCTCTTTACTGTCAGCCCAGTTGGAGGACGCTCATCGTTTGTTTCTGTTGGTGTTGCCAGACTGGTCGGTCGAGGACTTTCTGCAACTGATCCCCACCAAGCTCTGCACCCAATTCCCGACTGGTTTTCTGCACTGATGCTTCCTGTTCTGTACAAGATGTTTTTTCTATTGGCACGGAGTAGGAACCACCTGTCCTGGCTGTCAAGGGAGAACGCTGAACCCAGCTGTAGGGATTGGATTTTCAGATTTGGCTTTGCAATTCTCTAAGTTTTTACCTTCAGTGCTGAATTTCCCCCAAAGCTAAACATTTACGCACAGAATTCCGAGCCCACGACTCGGGCGCAATTCCCGTGTGGAATTAGCGCAAGACAAAATGCTTCAGCAGGTTATGCCATTAGCGCACTTGGCTTTCATATTGGTGTCAGCCTGGGCTCAGTGGGTAACACACTTGTCTGAGTCAGAAGGTTACGGATTCAAACCCCAGTCCAGGTTCTGCCTTTTGGATGAGATGTTAAACTGCCCTGTCTGCCCTCTCAGGTGGATGTAAAAGGTCCCATGCCAGCGGGGGGAGGTCTGGTGTCCAAGCCAACATTTATCTCTCGACCAACATCACTAAAACAAATTGGCCTACAAATTCTTCCGTGCAGAGCCCAGTTGTTTCCTAAGCCTCCACGATGGCGGGCAGGAAGCACATGCTCATTACGAGCTGGGAGTGCGCCGCCCGCCATATTGGTATAGGCAACAGAATAGGTGTCCAGTTCCCACCAAAGCCTGTTTGAGGCCCCCCTGTGCAAGATTGATTTGCACTCCAAGGTCTACGTACGGCCTAACGGGGTTCTTAAAGGGACTGCTGCAGGCTACTACAAAGGTAAGTTTTAAAAATATACCTACCTGAATGCAGAGCCGGGAGGAGCAGGGCTGCGCGGGTCACTGCCGGCTGTTGCTGCCTTCCCCTGATCGCTGACGCTACCCCACCAGATTAGCCGCTGGTACCTCCTCTCAGCCAGGTCCCCTGATTCCAGCCTCTATCCCCCCTACCTGAACCCGACGATCTGTCCTTCCCTCCCAGCCCGCTTCCCGTGACGGTCCGATGTTGGAATCCTCTTCACCGACAAGCTGCCTAGGGACCTCTATTAGTTGTCCGCAGTTTGCCGGTGTAATTTAAATGAGGCCTGAGGCAAGCTTAGGGCCGACTCATTCAGGTGCGGGGATCGAATTTCTACCCCATTATCAGGCCGTCTACCTCTTTGCTGTTTGTGGGAGCTTGCTGTGTGAAAATTAGCAGCTGTGCTTTCCTATATTACAACAGTGACTACACTTCAAAGTACTTCATTGGCTGCGAAGAGCTTTGGGATGACCTGAGGTCATGAAAGGTGCTGTATCAATGCAAATTCTCTTTTTATTTGAATTTACTTTAATTTTGCTTATATTTTCATTGAATCATGAAAGTTGAAGCGTGTGATTTCCGCTGGTAATGGTAATATGATCAAAGCTATAAGATAATAAGAGAAAAGAAACAACCAGACCTGTAAAGAGAAAAATGTCATTGCACTTTAAGATATTTAAATTGCACTTTAACTTTCATGAATAATTATAAATTACTGTTAAGCCTTTATGCTATGCTGTGCACAGTTGCTAAGTGTCCTCAGTGCTCAAAGAGATAATTTGTCAAAGACAAATTCATATTAATAATTAACTGCTCTGTTCAACTTAAAAAAAGCCACTTCAGAGATGAGAGCAGTTGAAGGTGAGTGGACAGATAGCAATTGTTGGAATTACACTCAGTGAACTGCAAAAATCTTTATTACACCTGGGAAGTAAAGTGGAGAAAAGGAAAGTCTTCCTTTGGTCTTTGCAAGGTCAGGTGCAGTTCTGTGCACAGCAGTATCCCCATTTCTATCCGTCCCCGGTGCATTGAGTATCTGTACGGTGCGCAGAGTGCACAGGGCCGAAGGCCAAATGCTACAACCGGAGGAGCTTTTAACTTATTCATGCTCCGAACTTGAGAAGCAGGATGTGTCTTATCGGGTTTATCGAGTATTGGGACTTTACACTGTAACTAAAAAATACATTTGATTTTGTTCTGTTGCTTGTGGGGCGACATTGTTACTTACATTTTATATTGATAAACTATTTCACTCACGTGGTCACCTCTGGAGGGATTTGGTAATGAATAATATTTAGCAGTTGGTAAGAAAATGAAAAGCAGTGTTCCATAGCCATTTATTCAGCAAATATGTTCAGGTTTCACTGGCTCATTGGCAAGGGGCAATGGATGCTTAATTCACTGTGACAGTACATGAAACACGCCAGGGAAATGTGTCATTTGCATTTGCTGTAAATTCTCAGAAAAATGAATTCGGAGACTCAGCCTAGTCCCCTGTGGGCTTGACTCTAGCAGAAAACAATCCTGAACTTCACACCTCATTTGAATCTCTCATTGACCCTGGACTGAGACAGTTAGAAATTAGAATTTTCAGCTGGAAAGCTTATTTTAAGGGAGTGTGAATGTGTCAGATCCTGTAGGAAACCTTAAGTCACCCTGCTAGTAGTCGATGTGCATGTTTGTAACATCGTAGGGGGTCAATGTAGGAGAATGACACAGGAAGAATCAGGTCTACACTGACAGGTTTAGAAATTAATTAGATTCTTATCACTGCCTGGTTAGATATACAGCGATTTGAAATAGGCAGGCGCCCTGGCTGCCTCCTGTCAGGACCCTACCCGAGATGGTGACGGTTAAAGCGTCAGTGTAAGCATAGCGGTAAGTAGCCTGACACCATTGTTAGGCCTCTACCACCATGCTCACACCATGAGGGGGGCCCTTAAAATTGGCCCTTACATTTTCTTCCCCTTTCCTCCTTTTTCCTTTCCTTCTCTCATAATTTTATTCTTTTAATGACATTTTTTGTTCTACCTTATCCCGGTTGTTCCAACCTTGTTCGCTCATCCCTTTAAGCCCCCTTTTCTTGAGTTATAAAATTCTGACAGGACTGGACAGACTAGATGCAGGAAGGATGTTCCCGATGGTCGGGGAGTCCAGAACCAGGGGTCACAGTCTAAGGATAAGGGGTAAGCCATTTAGGACAGAGATGAGGAGGAATTTCTTCACCCAGAGAGTGGTGAACCTGTGGAATTCTCTACCACAGAAGGCAGTAGAAGCCAATTCATTAAATATATTCAAGAAGGAGTTGGATATATTTCTTAAGGCTAAAGGGATCCAGGGGTATGGGGAGAAGGCAGGGACAGGGTACTGAATTTGGATGATCAGCCATGATCGCATTGAATGGCGGAGCAGGCTCGAGGGGCCGAATGGCCTACTCCTGCTCCTATCTTCTATGTTTCTATGTTGCTTGCCTTCTACTATCAATTTTGGAAGTGGAGTCAATTTGCAACAGTTTATTGGCCAACAATCAAGTTTTTATGATTTTTTTTTCTCATCAAAAGTCTGCTTGATTGGCCTGGTTACATCATAGACATGATGAGGTCAATTTCTGATGTGGAAGGATTCCCAAAACAGGAAAATGGCTGTGAAACAGTACTTAAACATAAGCTTAAGACATGAAATGAGTAAACGCATCGTGATCCACAGAACCCAATTGCACCTGATGAGCAAACATCACTGTGATATGGTTAAGGTTAAATATTAATTATCTCTAAGTACATGTACAAGTGAACAGTCCCAGTTCCAGATGCTGCTGGTCTTTTGTTTTGCCTGCCATCAATGTGACACAGCCACAAAATATCTGAAGGCTAAATCATTGCTTTAACAGAACATTTTTTGCTTCTTCACATTACTTATTATTAAGCCTTCAATTCACGCCACCTGGTATCCTAATTCTGATCTTTCCCCTTTTCGATTTGGTACTCTTCTGGCTTGCTACGGAAGATGAACTCATTTCATGCTATAAGCTAATCAGTTCGGTTTGCTGTTTGGCTGGTAGCTGAACGGATACTGTTAGCAGTCTCCCGGGGCTTTCTTGGTTTAGGACTCCCCTGACCCTACCTCATGTTCGTCTTGTATTGTGCTGATGCTTTTACAGCACATTACCTCTCTTTTATTACTTCCACAACAGGCTCTCTTCTCTCAACCACTCTCATTTATGATGGCACCAGGGAGGAGAAGGATATTAAAACAATAGTTGCTTATTTTGATGATGAAGAGGATGAATGTTATTATTTAATTTTAGGGTTGAGACTGCTTCTGCACTGCCATTATACCCCATATCATTCTGCGGTGGCTCAACATTTTCTTTATCGATTATGGGATGTGGGCGTCGCTGGCAAGGCCAGCATTTATTGCCCATCCCTAATTGCCCTTGAGAAGGTGGTGGTGAGCCGCCTTCTTGAACCGCTGCACTCCGTGTGGTGAAGGTACTCCCACAGTGCTGTTAGGGAGGGAGTTCCAGGATTTTGACCCAGCAACGATGAAGGATCGGCGATATATGTCCAAGTCAGGATGGTGTGTAACTTGTAGTGGAACTTTGGAGGTGGTGGTGTTCCCATGCGCCTGCTGCCCTTGTCCTTCTAGGTGGAAGCGGTCACAGGTTTGGGAGGTGCTGCTGAAGAAGCCTTGGCGAGTTGCTGCAGTGCATCAACATGATCCCATAAGACCTGTATGTAACCCACAGTTCGACAATAGCCAGAAGGGGCCAGTGCCCACCAGTTGTCGAGCGGACTAGTATTCTTTGAAAGCTGACCAGAGTTGGCGGAGCAGCCTTAACTCACCATTTGTGTGCTGTTGCCTTTGCCAGGCCATCCACATCTTGCTTCGACACTTTTCTGTCAGAGATTACAGGTAACTGTGAGAATGTTGTTGCATCCAGATTGCTTTGGCGACCAGTCATTGCAGAATTTGCCGTCACGTGTTGAGTTGATGGTGGAGTTCGGATGTTTTCAGCCTCCTCTTTCCGCTGGAAGAACATGCTTCTGCTGGATGTTGGCAGGGGAATGGAAGAAAGGAAAGCTACCGACACTGCAGCCAGTGAAATCACATTCAGACAGAAAGAAGAGACCTTCCCAACAGAGACTAAAACTTGTCCCAAAACAGAACCCAGGATGCATCAAACCAAAGTCACATTTCGACAGTAATTGGTCACTTTTTGATAGTGTCCAGAAGTAATAACATTATAAGAGTAAAAAGCCACATCGGTGGTAGTCGCAGTGTCATATGCAAAATGCATAAACTGCATGGCCAAGACTGCTTGTCCAAAGCTGGGTATCATTAAAGCAATAATTAAGCTAAATCCATGTATAATTATGACTGGTTTATATCTTAAATAGTCTGTGACCAAGAAGACAGAAATTAAAAATACCAAGTAAGAGTACAGGTTGAGCGTCCCGAATCCGGCAACCTCGGGACTGAGGCCGAGCCGGTTTTCGTGTTTTCTGGACTTCGGAACGTGTTTCTGATGTCCGAAGTCCAGAAATATCGCAACCTGGGCTCGGGCGTTTCTGGACTTCGGACATCAGAAACACGTTCCGAGTCCGGAAATTCCTGGGCCCAGGTTGCGGTTTGACAGGGTGTCCGGATTCCGGAACATTTTATGGATTCCGGATGACCCTGCCACCAATTGTCCCGGAGTCCGGATGCTGGCACTCCGGATTTTGGATGCTCAACCTGGATGTCCATATTGACAATGTTTCACTGGTAACCTGAAATTGAATGGAGGAGTAAGTTCAGGGTTACATTATGAAACTAACAATAAGCCTAGAAACAAGACCCAGTAAAAATCCTCAGAAGTGTCAAGTTTACACAAACAGGCCATTCTTCAAGTACTTCTTCATTATTCGATTTGATAGATGCCTTCGCAATGCATTGAAACACTCGATTATCCCTGACATTGGACTCGTTTTATTATTGTACTATTCATGTTTATTTCAGTATCACACTATGCGAACTGAAAAATATAAAACACTGGTTTAGAATGCTAATAGGCGGTGCTTAATTCAGAGCAATGGGATTAATACATGCTAGTTCCCTGAACTTGCTATCAGCCTGAGGGTTAACAAAATAGAATTGTTTTTAAATCCTAGATAATAATAAACACTCATCAAACATTGCTAGCCTATAGTGTTGTTTCTTGGGGTTGGGTGGTTCCTCTAGCCAGACTGAGATTGTGCTTCCTGCTGCTTGCACTACAGTCACTTTGGGATACTTCCTGGAATTTGTTGTTGTTTTGTATGACAGGAAAAGCTTACAATGGGATGTCCAGCTTGGCTATCCATTCGATGGCCTCCTGCGATGGCGAGTGGTGAAATGAGGAGCCTCTCACCACAGATCTCAGTGGGCAGGTTGATGTGATGATGTGTTCACAGAATCACAGAAACCCCACAGTGCAGATAGAGGCCATTTCGGCCCATCGAGCCTGCACCGACACATATCCCACCCGATCCCCGTAACCCCTACACCAACACATATCCCACCCTATCCCCGTAACCCCACGTATTTAATCCCACTAACACTAAGGGTCAATTTATCATAGCCAATCATCCTAACCCGCACATCTTTGGACTGTGGGAGGAAACCGGAGCACCCGGAGGAAACCCACGCAAACACAGGGAGAATGTGCAAACTCCACACAGACAGTCACCCGAGGCCGGATTCGAACCCGGGTCCCTGGCGCTGTGAGGCAACAGTGCTAACCACTATGCCACCATGCTGCCCACGGTCTGGGACTCGTGGCCACAGTCGCACTTCGGGCCGTCCCTCATCTTCCACTTGTGGAGCAGGTGGCCGCATCATCCACGCCCCGTGCGGGTTCGGTGGAGCGCCGTCCACTGTCTTCGAGGGAGGTCAGAGCCAGGGACCTCTGATGTTGTGGCAGTGATGAGGTGTTGGTTCTTTATGTTGCATGCATCCCATGATTCCGTCCATCTGGATAGCAGGCTCCCAACAGTGGGGCTAAATATAACATTCTTTAAAATAAAAAACACTGAACAAAATATCTGGCAAGGGTATTATTTTCCTCTACATAAAAGGGGGGGGGGGGCATTTTTCATTCAAAGTATGTCCTCTTCATTTTTCTTCCCCTTCAAGGTTGTATTGCCGGTGCAGTCTCTGAATTTTATTTGACATTCCTTCTCGGACTAGTAGATGAAATGGAGCTCTGCGGGGTGTGGTGTTATTGGATTTATAGTGTTCTGAGTAATTCGAAGTTTCTGACGATGGAACTCGGATCACAGAAAGTTTAGAATGCCGATAAATTGCTGCTTAATTCAGTGCAATTGGATTAACACATGAGTTTCCAATTACATATCAATTGAATAACTGAACCTTGATCTGCATTTCAGTGAGCTTTAAAGTCTTTCTGAACAGGATAGAAATATTCCCCTTCAAAATTTCTTAGCATCAAACTGTCAAGGAGTTACCAGCAGCTTGCTGCTGTTTCTATTGATAAATGCAATGCCTCATGCAAGGATGAACCACATAGACGAGAAAGCTCTCCGCTTTGATCCCCAGTTTATGCTGACTAGCTGGGTTAGCAGTATTGAATCATAGAAACGTCCAGCACAGAAGGAGGCTCCCGCTGGCTTCTCCGGGATCCATGGTGTGGAGATGCCGGTGTTGACTTCACCTGACGAAGGAGCAGCGCTCCGAAAGCTTGTGATTTCAAATAAAACTGTTGGACTATAAGCTGGTGTTGTGTGACTTCTTACATTTCTCCGGGATCATTTGCATTACCACACTGAACACTGAGGCGCCCGTCTCCACCACTCCGGATTCGGGGATCTGGACCTGACTCCCTTTCGATTGGCTGAGGGCAACGGAGGCCATCGCCCATCCCTTCTCTTGGGACCGACTGACTCATGTTCAACTGCTGTTCACATGGAACAGAAGGAGGCCATTCGGCCTGCGGTGCCTGTGCTGGCTCTTTGAAAGAGCAGTCGTGCTTAGTCCCACCCGCCCCGCTTTTTGTCTGATAGAATCATAGAAACAGTAGGGATGTCAAAATATATCTCAGTGCCCCTGGCCTAGCAAGGGTTAAAAAAAAATCAACCAGTCTTCCTACTCCTGATCGTTATCCAGTGACTCCTGATAGAAAGTGCCCATGTGTAAACGGGATCAGGGTTGACTATCATGTCTCCCATAATCAAATAGCCTCACAATATTCACACGTGAATAAGAGTGGTTGGTGGGGCAAGGCAGCAGAGAGCAATTGGCACAGTGGGACCATTCCGCAGCCTGAATCCTGAATCTTCAGCGGTGGAGAGAACAACACAAGGAAAAAAATCTCTCTCCTTAACAGCTGTTCTGAATGGTGGGATCTTTGGAGTGTGCAGTCTCTGTTCTATATAACTTTCATGTTCTGCATTTCATCCAGTCATGATTAGTCTGCGGAGAGGCTGCTTGCATGGCTTTTTGGCATTCTACTTCTGGTGCTGCTGGGTCAATTTGGTTTTCACTTAGCCTCAAAATGTAATTTCCAGGTTCACAGATTGAATTCTGCCGTAATCCGTGCACTGATCCCTACTAATCATTTCTTTCCTCTGCTCTGCAGCTGCTGCCTCGCTTTGACACCAGAGACAGGCGGATACAACAAACTGAATGATCGTATCAACAGCCATACTTTCACAATATCGTGTCCCAGCCCCTTCCCTGAACGCACTGTCCTTTGTAATTTTGGGAGAGTAGAGGACAGAGACATCACCACACGTTGCATCAGTAATGCTGCACCTTGACTGACCCATTAGGATAGATCTTTGAACTCATTTCCACAGAGAGAGATTTCTCTCCACCAAACATAGTGAGTCCTTCAATCTGGGTGCAGCATGTATGTATATGTGTGTCTCTGTGCAGGTATGTATATGTGTATATATACACACCTTTGTGCGGGTATATTAGTATGTGTGTGTGTCTCCATGCGGGTATGTATGTATGTATATGTGTGCGCGTCTGTGTGGGTAGGTGTGTATGTCTGAACCTTCATATGGGTATGTATGTATATGTGTGGGGATGTATGGATGTGTGTGCCTCTGTGTGGGTATGTATGGATGTGTGTGCCTCTGTGTGGGTATGTATGGATGTGTGTGCCTCTGTGTGGGGATGTATGGATGTGTGTGCCTCTGTGTGGGGATGTATGGATGTGTGTGCCTCTGTGTGGGGATGTATGGATGTGTGTGCCTCTGTGTGGGGATGTATGGATGTGTGTGCATCTGTGTGGGGATGTATGGGTGTGTGTGCCTCTGTGTGGGGATGTATGGATGTGTGTGCCTCTGTGTGGGGATGTATGGATGTGTGTGCATCTGTGTGGGGATGTATGGATGTGTGTGCCTCTGTGTGGGGATGTATGGATGTGTGTGCATCTGTGTGGGGATGTATGGATGTGTGTGCCTCTGTGTGGGGATGTATGGATGTGTGTGCCTCTGTGTGGGGATGTATGGATGTGTGTGCCTCTGTGTGGGGATGTATGGGTGTGTGTGCCTCTGTGTGGGGATGTATGGATGTGTGTGCCTCTGTGTGGGTATGTATGGGTGTGTGTGCCTCTGTGTGGGGATGTATGGGTGTGTGTGCCTCTGTGTGGGGATGTATGGGTGTGTGTGCCTCTGTGTGGGTATGTATGGATGTGTGTGCCTCTGTGTGGGGATGTATGGGTGTGTGTGCCTCTGTGTGGGGATGTATGGGTGTGTGTGCCTCTGTGTGGGGATGTATGGATGTGTGTGCCTCTGTGTGGGGATGTATGGGTGTGTGTGCCTCTGTGTGGGGATGTATGGATGTGTGTGCCTCTGTGTGGGGATGTATGGATGTGTGTGCCTCTGTGTGGGGATGTATGGATGTGTGTGCCTCTGTGTGGGGATGTATGGGTGTGTGGGGATGTATGGATGTGTGTGCCTCTGTGTGGGGATGTATGGATGTGTGTGCCTCTGTGTGGGGATGTATGGGTGTGTGGGGATGTATGGATGTGTGTGCCTCTGTGTGGGGATGTATGGATGTGTGTGCATCTGTGTCAGCCGTGGCTCACCACTGAATCAGAAGGTTGTAGGTTCAAGTCCCACTCCAGAGACTTGAGCACAAAATTTAGGCTGACACTTCAGTGCAGCACTTTTTTTATTATTCGTTCTGGGATGTGGACGTCACTGGCAAGGCCGGCATTTATTGCCCATCCCGAATTGCCTTTGAGATGGTGGTGGTGAGCCGCCTTCTTGAACCGCTGCAGTCCGTGTGATGAAGGTACTCCCACAGGGCTGTTAGGGAGGGAGTTCCAGGATTTTGACCCAGCGAGAATGAAGGAATGGCGATATATTTCCAAGTCAGGATGGTGTGTAACTTGGAGGGGAACTTGGAGGTGGTGGTGTTCCCATGCGCCTGCTGCCCCTGTCCTTCTAGGTGGTAGAGGTCGTGGGTTTGGGAGGTGCTGCCAAAGAAGCCTTGGCGAGTTGCTGCAGTGCATCTTGTAGATGGTACACACTGCAGCCACGGTACGCCGGTGGTGGAGGGAGTGAATGTTTAAGGTGGTGGATGGGGTGCAAATCAAGTTGGCTGCATTGACCTGGATGGTGTCGGGCTTCTTGAGTGTTGTTGGAGCTGCACTCATCCAGGCAAGTGGAGAGTATTCCATTACACTCCTTACTTGTGCTTTGTAGATAGTGGAAAGGCTTTGGGGAGTCAGGAGGTGAGACACTCGCCACAGAATACCTAGCTTCTGACCCACTCTTGTTGCCACAGTATTTATGTGGCTGGTCCAGTTAAATTTCTGGTCAATGGTGACCCACCAGGATGTTGATGGTGGGGGATTCGGCGATGGTAATGCCATTGAATGTCAAGGGACAGTGGTTAGACTCTCGCTTGTTAGAGATAGTCATTGCCTGGCACTTGTGTGGTGCGAATGTTACTTACACTTACCAGCCCAAGCCTGAACGTCGCCCAGGTCTTGTTGCATGCGGGCATGGACTGCTTCATTTTCTGAGGAGATGCCAATGGAACTGAACACTGTGCAATCATCAGCGAACATCCCCACTTCTGACCTTATGATGGAGGGAAGGTCATTGATGAAGCAGCTGAAGATGGCTGGGCCTAGGACACTGCCCTGAGGAACTCCTGCAGCGATGCCCTGGGGCTGAGATGATTGACCTCCAACAGCTACAACCATCATCCTTTGTGCTAGGTATGACTCCAGCCAGTGGAGAGTTTCCCCCTGATTCCCATTGACTTCAGTTATACTAGGGCTCCTTGATGTCACACTCAGTCAAATGCTGCCTTGATGTCAAGAGCAGTCACTCGCACCTCACATCTGGAATTCAGTTCGTTTGGACTAAGCCTGTAATGAGGTCTGGAGCCGTGTGGCCTTGGCGGAACCCAAACTTAAGCATCGATGAGCAGGTTATTGGTGAGTAAGTGCCGCTTGATAGCACTGTCGACGACACCTTCCATCACTTTGCTGATGATGGGGCAGTAATTGACCAGATTGGATTTGTCCTGCTTTTTATGGACAGGACATACCTGGGCAGTTTTCCACATTGTCGGGTAGATACCAGTTTTGTAGCTGTAATGGAACAGCTTGGCTGGAGACGCGGCTAGTTCTTGAGCACAATTCTTCAGCATGATAGCCGGGATGTTGTCGGGGCCCACAGCCTTTGCTGTATCCAGTTCACTCAGTCATTTTTTGATATTATGTGGAGTGAATCGAATTGATTGAAGACTTTATTCTGTGCTGGTGGGGACTTCAGGAGGAGGCCAATAAGGATCATCCACTTGGCACTTCTGGCTGAAGATGGTTGCAAACGCTTCAACCTTGTCTTTTGCACTCACGTGCTGGGCTCCACCATCATTGAGGATGGGGATATTCATGGAGCCTCCTCCTCCCATCAGTTGTTTAATTGTCCACCACCATTCACGACTGGATGTGGCAGGACTGCAGAGCTTTGATCTGCTCCGTTGATTGTGGGATCGCTTAGCTCTGTCTATAGCATGCTGCTTCCGCTGTTTAGCATTTATGTAGTCCTGTGTTGCAGCTTCCCCAGGTTGGCATTTAATTTTTAGGTACGCCTGGTGCTACTCCTGGCATGCTCTTCTACACTCCTTATTGAACCGGGGTTGGTCCCCTGGCTTGATGGTAATGGTAGAGTGCGGGATATGCCGGGCCATGAGGTTACAGATTATGGTGGAATTCTGCTGCTGCTGATGACCCACAGCGCCTCATGGATGCCCAGTTTTGAGCTGCTAGATCTGTTCTGAATCTATCCCATTTAGCACGGTGGTACCACACAACACGATGGAGGGTGTCCTCAGTGTGAAGACGGGACTTCGTCTCCACAAGGATTGTGGTGGTCACTGCTACCAATGCTGTCATGCACAGATGCATCTGCGACAGGTAGATTGGTGAGCACGAGATCAAGTAGGTTTTTTCCTTCGTGCTGATTCTCTCACCACCTGTCGCAGGCCCAGACTGGCAGCTATGTCCTTCAGGACTCGGCCAGTAGTGGTGCTACCGAGCCACTTTTGGTGATGGATATTGAAGTCCCCCACCCAGTGCCCTTGCTACCCTCAGTGCTTCTTCCAAGTGATGGAGGAGTACTGATTCATCTGCTGAGGGATGGCAGTAGGTGGTAATCAGCAGGTTTCCTTGCCCATGCTTGACCTGAAGCCATGGGCAATGTTGAGGACGCCCAGGGCCACTCCTTCCCGACTGTATACCAGTGTGCCGCCACCCCTGGTGGTGATTCTGTGAGTTTGACTGTCAGACTGTTGCTTGACTCGTCTGTGGGATGGCTCTCCCAAATTTGGCGCAAGTCCCTGATACGAAATTGGTTGATGAACCCGCTGCTTGAGGGTCGAGGTCCAGGCATGCCGGTCTGAGGGCTCGCAGCAACGCCTGCTGCTGTTGCTGTTCAGGTGTCGCCATTTTACTTCTAGTTAATAAAATTGATACGCTTATCAATTACTCCATAAAAGACGATGAATCAGGAAGGTGATGAAAAGGCTTTTATTAACTAGAGAACAGAGCATGCCTCTCGTGGGTGGCTGGTTCCAAGAAGGAAGTGAGTCGGCGAAACCCCCACCTTTATACCTGGTCATGTGGGCGGAGTCAGCTGAGGCATGCGTTGGTACACAGCGCCACCCAGAGGTAACAATATACAATAACAGTGGTTTACCACAGTCCCCAGTTGACTGGGCTGGGTGTGCCTGTGAAGGAATAGCCATGATTCAGAGAAATACACGATACTATGAACAGATATCTAATATTATTAATAAAAGACATACTGGGTTTAAAAGACACAAGTCTCAACAGACAGCCTGTAAGCAGAAATACAGGCTTCTGAGAAAAGATCAGTTGATAACAAAGTTGTAAACAAGCTTTGAAATGGGAATTAGTTAAATATTCTAAAACAATGAAAGATTGAAGCAAACCATTGGTGGTTCCGAAAGGTCTATGGTTTGCAACCAACACAATGAGAGACACAGTTTAAAGTGTGAAAAACTAACACGATAAAACAGAAATACAAACATTAAAAGAGGTATGTGCCTTTGAAACATGACATCAAGAAAAGAAACATCTGCTAGTCAAATAGTTTTATGTTAAACTTGGATGACAGGAAACACGATTAAATATGCAACCAATTGAGATAGCTAGAAAACAAGTAAACACACAGGTAAAGTGGTTTTGATTTACATATAGTAAAAACCATACCAACAAGACTTTGAAGATATAACTTCAATAGATGACACCAAGCAATTGCATTGTGTTTGTATTAAACTTGAAGCAGAATGGAGTCAAAATGTCTGCTAAAAAGCAGTAAAGCCAATATGAAGAATCTTCGGTAAGAAAGGCATCAAACAGAAACCATAGCTGTCATTGTTTTTATGATGGTTTTTGGAACACCTTAAAGTAGAGAAATAATTATGCATGCAATAGTTGAATTGATAGTAACATAGAAAACATTCAAAGGAAGCATTCAAATAGAGATATCAATAAAGACAATTAGCTGACATCAGCAGAGAACATCAAAGAAGAAACCAATGCCAAAAGGGTATAAAAATAAGACCTTTTTAACAGAACGTCAGAATTCGATGAACAGGCAGGGTGTTTCTCAACTTTCCAGAGGCATCTTTGTAAGTTTTTATCTATGAGTCTCGGGTTAACCAAAGTATTGATTTTTGGTGGATGTTCTGGATTTAGAAATAAGAAATAAGAAATGTTCTGGATTTAGAAATAAGAAATAAGAAATGTTCTGGATTTAGAAATAGAAATAAGAAATAAGAAATAAGAAATATAACAAAGTAAAGATTTGAGAATAAGGATCTTTGAGAAATAAGAAATGTAAGCTAATTGTACTTTGAATTGTTAATGTTGCGACTGATTCAACAGATGTTAACTGAATGCTGGCTCTTAAATAAAACTATATATTTTTAGAATTGCCTCAAAGAGTGAATCTGTATAGACTCACGAACCCACAAATTCTGTACACTCTTTTGTAAGGAGTTGCAGAAATCTGGGGGATATTCCAGACCCTCATAATATCCGGAAGGTTACAGTCTAGTTCAACTTATTAAAAGTACTATCCAGAGGACAGTAACATCTTTAGTCATTCTTTTCCTTTAGGGAGAGATAGCCTGAACCTTTAGACCCATTTAAGCGTCTTATGGAATTCGGCTATCTCTAACTTAAGTTGAGGGTGAACATCTGTGGAATACGCCTGATCTGGAATAGCCCAAAAGGGCTAGGACTGTAATTAACCCTTCATGCCATTGTCGTGTCCGTCCAGTTTTATTCTTTTCAGTAACGGTTTGGTACAACTGAGTGGCCATTTCAGAGGACAGTTAAGAGTCAACCACATTGTTGTGGGTCTGGAGTCACATATAGGTAAGGAGGGCAGATTTCCTTCCCTAAAGGACATTAGTGAACCAGACAGGTTTTTAATGACAATTTGATAGTTTCATGGTCTCAATTACTGATGCTTTTTATTCCAGATTTATTTAATTAACTGAATTAAAATGCCCCAGCTGCTATGGTGGGATTTGAACTCATGTATCTGGATCATTAGTCCAGGCCTCTGGATTACTAGTCCTGTAACATAACCATTATGCTACCGTTCCCAGTAAACTGAGGGAGTGCTGCATGGTTGGAGGTGCCGTCTTTCAGATGAGATGTCTGCCCTCTCAGGTGGACGTAAAAGATCCTATGGCACTATTTCGGAGAAGAGCGGGGGAGTTCTCTGCGGTGTCCTGGCCAATGTTTACCCCTCAATCAACATCACTAAAACCGAGTCTCTGGTCATTATCACATTGCTGTTTGTAGGAGGTTACTGTGCGCAAATTAGCTGCCGCATTTCCCACAGTACAACTGTGACTACATTTGAAAAGTACTTCATTGGCTGTAAAACGCTTTGGGATATCCTGAAAGGCGCTATATAAATGCAAGTCTTTCTTTTTTCTTTGTGTGCAGATATGTATTGATGTGTGTGCGTGTGTGTATGTATGTGCGTACATGTCTGGTGATCAGGTGATCAATATCCATCTTGTTCCTTGGTGGTCCAGTTGAATGGTGGGGTGGGGTGGGTGTCAGTGCTCCTGTAAGAACATAAGAAAAATCAAATGGGATGAGAAAGGGACATTCAACCCATCAAAACTCATCCTTCTTGTAAATTAAGTCCTTTACTGTAGCAACTAACTGTACTTTGAATATCCCAAACATTTTGCCTCTAGGGCTGTGCTTGGTAGATTGTTCCAAACATTTGCCACTCTTTCAATGCGGCTGTTATTCCTGACATTTGTTTTACATTTATTTTTCACTAATTTCCTTTAAGTTCCTCTTGGATCTGTGTTCTTGATATTTTTGAGTAATAATCAACAACAACAACAAATTGTATTTATATAGTGCCTTTAACATAGTAAAGCATCCCAGGGCGTTCCACAGGCTTATTATAAGACAAAAAATTTGACACCGAGCCACATAAGGAGAAATTAGGGCAGGTGATCAAAAGCTTGGTCAAAGAGGTAGGTTTTAAGGAGCGTCTTAAAGGAGGAAAGAGAGGTGGAGCGGCGGAGAGGTTTAGGGAGGGAATTCCAGAGCTTAGGGCCTTGGCAGCTGAAGGCACGGCCACCAGTGGCGGAGCGATTATAATCAGGGTTTACCTCACCTACACAATTCAATATTTTCTATATTTTAGAAACATAGAAACATAGAAGATAGGAGCAGGAGTAGGCCATTCGGCCCTTCGAGCCTGCTCCGCCATTCAATGAGATCATGGCTGATCATCCAAATTCAGTACCCAGTCCCTGCCTTCTCCCCATACCCCTTGATCCCTTTAGCCTTAAGAAATATATCCAACTCTTTTTTGAATATATTTAATGAACTGGCCTCCACCGCCTTCTGTGGTATGATGAGGTTTCCCCATTAATTCCCTATTCAGTCCTATGCAAGTGTTTCAAGGAGTCTTTGGACTGTTCTGTGGGGATCATTTTAACGTTGTGAATATTTTGGGCTCTGTATTTGACTTCCAGTCTTCAATCAGCATCAGATGCATTATCTTTGCCGTTGACACACCTTTGAAAGGAGGGCGAGGAACAGAGTCAATGCCACCCAGAGATACTCTTTCCTCCTTTCTGAAGCCCAAAAAACAAATTCCTAATTTGTTGGCAAAGCAGCTGGACCACCAAGAGCCCTGGGAGACTGAATCTGCTTTCAATGTTAGGTTACAGAGCTGCTTTAGGCACTCCTTTACTGGAGTTCTGAGCATTCAGGATTTCCTCCTCCTATTTGTGAATTCACCCTGTATATATTTCGACACTTTCACCAACAGGAGGGAGTTAAAGGTGGCTGCTGAAGCCTGCTTGCTTCCGACCTCTGCCCTGGTTATTTGTAAGCAAGTTGCATGGGACCTACTTGGAGTTTAATGAGCTGGCAACATTACCTGCCAGCGTTTGGCTCAGAGGTAACGCTCTCACCTCTGAGTTAGGAGGCTGTAGTTTCTAAGCTCCACTCAAGTATGTAATGTCCGTGTGTAATTGAGACACGGACTGCAGAAGTTGGTTATAACAGGTGTTTACTGAATGGAGACAAAACTGGAACTACTATACAAAGTTACTTCACAGGCTTATATACAGGGGTGGTCACTACTGGTACTGCAGTATACAGGGGCTGCAGAATATAGTTCCTTCTTCAAGGTACATACACTACAATTCCTCCCCTTTTAGCTAAACAGTACATAACATTCGATTAATAATTAAATAACATATTTACAATTACAGTTGCTATATACATTAGCTGAAGTTAATCAATTATAAATTCAGTCTTTCAGGAGGCTTCCTGATTCTGTCCGGATAACGCCTCTTTGGGGTATCAGGTTCTTCTGGCAAAGTTGTTTGGTTAGTCTGCTTCCAATATCACCGATTCTGAGGTAGATGCAATTGGTACTTCGGTTTCATCACCAGGTGTATAGGATCGTGGTGTAGATTTGACGTTTTCCAGTGACTCTAGAATCTGGTCAGCATGGCGTCTTACAATGCTCTCTCCAACGTCCACGGTATACATTAGAGGTCCTTGCCGTGTGCAGATCGTTCCTGGCTGCCATTTCTCTGTGCGGTAGTCCCGGGCCAAAACTGGTTGACCTATCTTGAAACTCCTGGTTGGCCTTTCATTCATATTCTGAAACTGCCTGTTCTCCACATCTCTTCTGATGTTTGGCTTAACCAAATCCAAGCGGCATCTTAGTCTTCGATTGAAGAACATCATGGCTGGAGTTTGGTTGGTAACCGCATGTGTCGCATTCCGGTAGGCAAACAAGAAGTTATCCACCTTGTGTTGTAGGGGTATGCCTTCATTACACATTGCCTTGATAGCCTTCTTGAATGTTTGAACGAACCTCTCAGCCAATCCATTGGTGGCTGGATGATATGGGGCGGATGTGTAATGCTTAACACCATTGTTCTTTAAGAACCTCCGGAACTCTTCAGACACAAACTGTGGTCCATTGTCGGAGCAAATCTGTTCAGGCAGCCCATTTCTGGCGAATATGGTTTGTAAGACTGTGATAGTTTTTTCTGTGGTGGTTGAGGACATTTTTATTACCTCTGGCCACTTTGAATGTGCATCCACCGCAATTAAAAACATCGAGTCCATAAATGGACCAGCAAAATCAATGTGTACCCTTTGCCATAGAGATGAGGGCCCCTCCCATGGATGTAGAGGGGCTTGTGGTGGGGCGTTTTGGACCTTCTGGCATCCTGTACAGCTCTTGGTCATCTCTTCAATTTCTCTATCGATTCCCGGCCACCACACAAACGCTCTGGCTAAGTTCTTCATTTTTACCCCTCCCAGATGACCCTCATGAAGCTCATTGAGCACTCTATCCTTCAATTTGGGTGGAATTACTACTCTGGATCCACACATCAAGGTTCCTTGGCACACTGACAGCTGTTCTCTTCTCGGCGAGAATGCTGGCAGCAGTGGTTCGCCATGTGCTGGCCATCCCTTCACCATTAAATCATAGACCCTGGAGAGTGTCGGGTCATTTCGTGTTTCCTTTTCTATGTTTGCATTCGTCACAGGTAGACATTCGACTGGTCGAGTGGAATATCTCCACAGGATCCACTGCAGGTGCTTCTTCCACCATCGGCAACGGTAGGCGCGACAATCCATCAGCATTCCCATGCTGTTTAGTTCCTTTGCACTCGATGTCATATTGGTGTGCCCCTTGGAAAAGGGACCACCTCTGTAGCCGTTGTGCTGTCATTATCGGGACGCCCTTCTTAGGGTTGAAAATGGAGACAAAAGGTTGATGATCAGTTAGTAGAGTAAATTTCTGTCCGTGCAGGTAGTGATTGAACTTCTTCACCCCCCACACCAGGCTGAGGGCCTCTCTGTCAATCTGGGCGTAGTTACGCTCGGCTGAAGTTAACGAGCGTGACGCAAAAGCTATCGGCCTCTCTGAACCATCAAGGAATTTATGTGATAGTACCGCTCCAACGCCGTAGGGAGACGCATCACACGCCAGTCTTATCGGTAGTGATGGGTTGTAGTGAGCCAATACTTCTCTTGAAGTGATCAGGCCTTTACACTTCTGAAAGGACCGCTTACATTGATCGCTCCATTTCCATGCTACTCCAGTTTGTAGCAGGGCGTTCAGTGGGTGCAGAATTGTGGACAAATTCGGCAAAAACTTATGGTAGTAATTCACCAATCCGAGGAATGACCTCAGTTGCGACACATTTTCAGGCGCTGGAGCCTTAACTACCGCTTCAATTTTGTCTGGGGACTTATGTAACCCCTCTTCATCAATCATGTGGCCACAATACGATATTTGTTTCTTAAAAAACTCGCACTTGGGGCGATTGACTTGTAGCGCATGTTCTCTTAGTCTAGTGAGCACCTGCTTTAGGTTGGCAAGGTGTTCACTGTCATTTTCACCTGTCACTAGGATGTCGTCCAAGTAACACTGAGTCCCCGGAATCCCTTGCAGGACTTGTTCCATCGCTCTTTGCCATATCGCCGGAGCTGATACTATTCCGAATACCAGTCGATTATACTGGTAAAGACCTTTGTGAGTGTTTATCGTGAGATATTTCCTAGAGGATTCTTCAACCTCCATCTGCAAATATGCTTGTGCTAGGTCAATTTTTGTAAAACGTTTCCCTCCAGGTAGTGAGGCAAAAATATCTTCTATCCTCGGAAGAGGATACTGTACTGTGTGAAGGACTGGGTTCACAGTCACCTTGAAGTCCCCACAGATGCGAACCTTCCTTGGCTCCTCAGACTTATTGTTTAACGTTTTCTTCATGACAGGAACGATGGGTGTCGCCCACTCGCTCCAGTCTACCTTAGATAACATGCCTGCATTCTCCAGATTCTCCAGCTCTGCCTCGACGGCTGGGTGAATTGCATATGGTACCGGTCTTGCTTTGAAAAACTTGGGAATTGCATTCTCTTCTATTTTTATCGAGGCGGTTACGCCTTCAAGAGTTCCCAGTCCTTGTTGAAATACCTCTTTAGCGTTAGCTAAGATTTTTGACAATCGGCCAGGTGTGACATCGTCATCCTTTTTACCAGCCACAGTCAGTGCCTGAATGGAGTGCCAGTCTAAAGTTATCTTTCTGATCCATTCACGTCCCAATAACGGTGGTCCACCATCTTGCAGTATGTACAGATACAATTTCTGTATTTCCTTGCCGTTGTATTCGACAGGCACCCTTATTTTCCCTCTGGGTATACTTTCTGCCCCGTATATGTCTTCAAGACAATGGATGTGTCTTTCAAGGGTATGTGTGAGAATAGCCACTCGTAGTCTCGTCGATTCATGATGGTCAGGGCTGATCCTGTATCAAATTCCATTTTGACTTGGGACCCTGCTATCGTGAGGGTGACCCAAATGGTTCGGTGATCCTCTTTTGCGATTACGTTGTGTAGTTTGAGACAGCTTAGTCTCTTGTTCCCGGATTCACTATCGCTCTTCTGGTCTTCGGAACTACTGTCCGTCATCTTTTGTACTTTCCTGTACTTTTCCTTAGTAGTCTTTTTGTTGTCGTTAGTCTTCTTCCCGGACCTGCAAACTCGTGCAATGTGCCCCATCTTTCCGCATTGCCTGCATGTTTTGTCCTTGAACCAGCAGTCCTTCTGGTCATGGGTTGTTCTGCCGCAGCGATAACATTTTTCAAATCCCCGTGTCATTTCATGGGTGCCGTATTCCTGTGGCTTTTGCTGTATTTCCGCAGCTCCCCTTGCTGCTGCTTCGTATGATACTGCCACGCTGAAAGCCTTATCTAGCGTCAGCTCTTTCTCTGAGAGTAACCTCTTCTGGGTTCCTTCACTCAGGAGTCCACAGACAAATTTGTCCCGTAGGGTATCTGCCAGTCCTGCTCCGAACTGGCAGTGCTTTGATAGCTTGCGTAGTTCCGTAAGGTAATCAGCATTGCTCTCATCATTATGCTGATTTCTCTTGTGGAATTTAAATCTTTCTGCTATCAGCAGCGGTGTAGGATTTAGGTGTTCCTGTAGGATATCAACAATTTCGTTAAAACTCTTCTCCATCGGTTTGACTGGAGTGATCAGGTTCCGCAATAGGCCGTACATTCTTGCGCCCATTAAGTTTAGTAGTACCGATGCCTTTTTCTCATCGGCTACTTCATTTGCCTTGCAATATACTTCGACTCTTTCCACATACGTGGTCCAGTCTTCTATTTCATTATCGAAGGCAGTGATATTGCCAGTCTTCGGCATCTTGGAGATCTAAGATGGCGCCTCCCGCGCTTTGCCTTCTTCCCCAATTGAACAAAATGGCGCCTCCCGCGTTTTGCCTTCTTCCCCGATTGAACAAAATGGCACCTCCCGCGCTTTCTGCCTTTTTCACTGCTGCCAACGCTGTTGCTGGCGTTTTTATGCCTTGATGGCAACGCCCTATGGTCTTCTTGCGCTCCCCCCCGCGCTGCTGCCAACGCCGCTCTCCGCGGTCCCCGTGGCAAACTGCAGCTCCTCGCGGCTGCCTGCGCTTCTAATTTCTTTTTCTTTTATTTTAATTACTGTTCCCGTCGTCAGAGCAGACCCTATGGGACACTTTCCTCCCTCTTCTTGGGTCTGTACGCTGCCCGGCTTCGTAGCACCGGCCGCGCCCTGTGTGCTCCACCCTCTCTCTCTCGCTCTCCTCTTCCCGACAATGCTGCTCTGCCCCGTTGAAAAGCCACCCGATCGAGCTCTAGCCCGCCGCAGCCCAGGAAGGATCAGTGTACTACCTGCCACCAGCCCGAATACCTGGAACACCATAGACAGGAGAACCAAGCCCAGCTCTCGACAGCCTCTCCTGCAAACCTTCGAATTCGATGAATCAGAGGGCGGTTGCCCACGGTCGACGCCCGTTTCTTCTGTTTGTTTTTCTTTTTTTTTTCTTTTTGGATTTCTTCCTTCTGGCTTCGACCTCTAATAACTTCGCTTCAGGGATGGATCCCCGTGAGGTGGTGCAGAACTTTAGGTAAGTTCGGATCTGTTCGTCGCCAATGTAATGTCCGTGTGTAATTGAGACACGGACTGCAGAAGTTGGTTATAACAGGTGTTTACTGAATGGAGACAAAACTGGAACTACTATACAAAGTTACTACACAGGCTTATATACAGGGGTGGTCACTACTGGTACTGCAGTATACAGGGGCTGCAGAATATAGTTCCTTCTTTAAGGTACATACACTACAAAGTACATAATCGAGGCTGATATTGCAGTGCAGTGCCGAGAGAGTGCAGCATTGTCAGAGGTGCTGACTTTTGGACTTTCAGAAGGCTTTCGATAAGGTCCCGCATAAGAGATTAGCATGTAAAGGTAAAGCACATGGGTGTTATGTCTGACATTTGGTGATAGGTACTCAATTGCCTTGGCCTGAGCACATGGAGTTTGATAGTGCTGTGATCATTGTATTGTGTATAGGTATTCGATTGCTTGTGCCTGGAAGTGTGTGTGTGTGGCAGCCATATTAAAAGCAGCATGAACTGAACTCACTGACGGTCTCTGGATTATCTTTGTAAACGCAACATTTGGCGATAAGGATGGCTGAAATCTCTCTTCCACCACCTCCTCCCTTCCTTGCACTACCCGGTGAGCCCCCGATCCCATGGGTTCGCCGGTTACAGTCCTTTGAAACCTACCTCATTGCTCTTGGACTAGAAACTGTGAGTATGGCTCGGAAAAAGGCACTGTTATCCCAATGCTTGGGAGCAGAGGGCCAGCGTGTTCTTGGGACATTATGCACAGCAGACTCAATCCAAGCATATGATGAGGCTGTGGCTCTGTTAAGCACACACTTCTCTGCCCCACAAATTGCCCTCCTGCGGCGATTCATTTTTAGACAGCGTCACCAACTCCTTGGCGAGTCAGTGCATCAATACGTGGCTAATTTGAGGGGGTTAGCTAGCTCGTGCAAGTTCGGTGCATTACAAGATGAGATGGTGTGTGATCAACTAATAGAGCACACAAACAACGTGAGAGTGCGTGAAAGACTGTTACTCGAGTCCGACGATCTGTCGTTGTCACAGGCAGTCAACATTGCCTTTCAAGTGGAGTCTGCAGCCGAATGTGCAGTGAAACTAGCACACACACCCAGTGACAGCGCCCTCGGCCCCGACAGCTCTGACACGGTAATGCTCGCGCGACGGCAGCAACGCGCGCTACCGCGGCAACAGTGTGGAAACTGCAGATCTCGTTCACATGCTACCAGAGCGCAGAATTGCCCTGCGTGCGGCCAAGCCTGTCAAAATTGTGGAAAACAAAATCACTTTGCCAAGGTCTGCCGCTCTGTCCCTGTTGCTACAGATGAACATTCTCAGTCCTCAAGCAGTTGGCCTACAATTCACAACGTGAGCTCTGGGCCAGTAGTGGCTTTCAAATCATGCACAATTAACCTGAATGATGTGTGCATCCCGCTGTTGTTGGATACTGGTGCCAGCGTCTCACTGCTGAATGTGGACACATTCAAACACTTTTTCAGCTCCCTGCCGCTCTCTGCGCACTCCACTACCCTTTGCGGGTATGGTAATTCGAAAATTGGACTAGTGGGCTCAGTCAACCTCACAGTACGCTATGGAACAAAAGTTTTGCCAGATTTTTGTTTTCATGTGGCACGCCAAGGAGCTAACCTGATGGGACTGGATCTTTTCACTGACCTGGGTTTTTCTCTCTTGGACACCGGCGGGCCTGCGATTCTGCACGTTGCCTCACCGTGGCGCCAAACATGGCCAGCACTCTTCGAGGGTCTGGGCTGCCTGACTGCCTTCACCCACCAACCCATGGTTGACTCCACCGTTACCCCTGTCATTCAGCCACTGCGCCGCATCCCGCTTGCTCTCCGTGACGGGGTCACAGCTGAACTAAAGCAGCTACTGGAAGCCGGCATCATCGAACCAGTTGATGCCTCCCCATGGGTCTCCAACCTGGTGGTCGCAACGAAAAAGTCAGGTGGTCTACGCGTCTGTGTCGATCTTCGAGCAGTGAATAAGGCCGTAATCCCTGACAAGTATCCACTGCCCATGTCAGAGGAACTCACAGCGCAGTTCTATGGTTCCATCCTGTTCTCGAAACTGGACCTTCGACAGGGCTATCTACAGGTTCCCCTCCACCCCAGCAGCAGGGACCTCACTGCTTTTGTGACACATGCTGGCGTCTTTCGGTACACCAGGATGCCATTTGGACTTAGCTCTGCACCCAGCTGCTTCCAAAAGGTGATGTCCTCTGTGCTCGCGGGCATTCCTGGGGTGGCCATCTACCTGGATGACATCGTCGTGCATGGGCTCTCGACCTCCACTCACGACGAACACCTTCACCGAGTTTTCACAGCTTTAGCAAAACACAAGCTCACACTGAATGGCGAAAAGTGTGTCTTTGCTGTTTCAGAGATCGAATTTGTGGGGTTTCGGTTGTCGGCTGACGGTATATCCCCACTCCAGTCAAACGTGGATGCCATTCACAGCATCCCAGAACCCAGCTCTGCAGCACAGGTTGCCTCCTTCCTTGGCATGACTGGGTACTACCTGAAGTTTTTGCCCCAGTACTTAGCCACCACAGCCCCACTGCGCCAGCTCCTGCGAAAGGATGAGCCCTGGGTGTGGTCACAAGCCTGTACAGAAGCTGTACGTCTCCTCAAATCGCAGCTCACGTCGCCTCCAGTGTTGGCTCACTTTGACGTCGCCAGCCCCACCCTCGTCACCTGCGACGCGTCTGCTGCAGCTGTGGGGCCGGTGTTATCGCAGATACAGAATGGAGTGGAGAAACCAATCGCCCTTGCCTCCCAAGCCCTTAGCCCCACTGAACAGAAGTACTCAGTAGGCGAGCGTGAGGTGCTGGCGTGCGTCTGGGCATGTGAGCGGTGGCACCTGTACATGTATGGCCGTGCCTTCACCCTGCGAACCGATCACCAGGCTCTCACTGCCCTGCTGTCGACATCCGGCACGGGCCACAGACCACTGCGTCTACACCGCTGGTCTGACCGCCTCCGCCAATACAATTTCAGTCTCCAGTTCACACCAGGACGTGACAATGTTGTTGCAGATCTGCTCTGTCTCTGCCCCAGCTCCACTCGTCGGGTCTGAACAAGTGGAACAGGATATCGTCCAGATGCTGCACACGCCTCTTCAAACCACAGTCTCTCTCCAGGAGCTCAAAGAGGCCTCTGAACAGGATCCGGCCCTCTCCCAGCTGTGCACCTTCATCAGAGATGGCTGGCCTCGCAAGGTGCCTGAGGAACTGTCTGCCAACTCCAGAGTTAAAGAGGAGCTCTCCTGCTGGAATGACTCCTGTGTTGCATGTGGGCTCTGCACTGTGGTCCCAAGTGCCCTTCGTGCGCGTGTTTTATCCATGGTGCATGAGGGCCACTTGGGCATAGTGAAGCTCAAACAACGATGCCGAGACCTAGTGTGGTGGCCGGGTATTGACAGGGAAATCGAGGCCCTGGTCAAGGACTGTGCAGCCTGCCTTGTAAGTGGCAAGACTGGCCACCAAGCTCCTCACCTCTGCAACCCCTTGCCTGGCCCTCTCAGCCCTGGGAGCACCTGCAGCTGGACGTCTGCGGGGAGATCCATGGTGTCCCCCACCATCAACGGTTCCTAGTGGTGACCTATGACCTGCACTCAAAATGGCCAGAGGTCACTGCCGTGGGCTCCGTCACCTCTCGGGTCATCATTGATATCCTTGAATCCCTCTTCTCCCGCTGGGGGCATCCAAAGGCCATCACCACAGACAATGGCCCCCAAATGGTCTCTTCGGAACTCACCTCCTACCTTGAGAGCAAGGGCATCCGTCACATTCGCACAGCGTACTACCACCCCGAGTCAAATGGGGGGGGGGTGGAGCGTTTTAACCAGACTCTGAAAAATGGCCTCAGAGCACACCTATCCCAGGGGTGTGCATTTGACAAGGCCCTCCTCCACACACTGCTGCACTACAGAGCCTCCCAGCATTCCACTACAGGGGTCTCACCCGCATCCCTCATGCTAGGCCGTGAGCTCATGCTGCCCTTGGCAGGCTCCGCCCCTCGCTAGCTCAGAGCCCTGCTCCACCGGCTCAAGCCACAGTCGCTAGACAGCAGGAGAAGATGAAACTCCGCTTCGACCAGTCAAAGAGGGCCAAGGCGCCCAACATCTCAGTCTCCGATTGGGTCAGAGTCCACAGGCCTCACCGCAATAATAATATTATGTTCATTAATAACTAGACATTCTTATTATGAACACAGCTAGCTTCTAAGCTAGTCACTTTATTTAGTATATGAGAACTTCAGTACATCAAGACTTCTACATCTTCTTTCTAGAGGCTTCCATCTTGACTACTGCCTTGTGGGTAGCCTAGTGCATCGTGGGTAGTGTAGTCTTAAACACATACAGCTGGGTAGTGTAGTCTTATATACATACAGCTATATACAGCTCTATGGCTCCACCTAGTGTCCACTATAGAATGACATGTTATTGATCATTACATCCCCCTTTCTTTGAGGTTAAACAAAATCAATATCAATCAACTTTCAAGAAAAACAATAAAGATGATATCAGTAACACTTTTGTTGGTGCTCTATAAACATAAACATTTTCAAAACAGTCAACACATTTTCAAAGCTTTACATTATACTCAAAGATTAAGTCTATCAGGCTTTTTTACTTCACGTGTGGATCTTCTCAACACAGGTAAGTCTGATGTGCCTTCATGAGATTGTTCTGGTGGTGATTGACAAGATGCAGTTGCGGCATTGTCATCGATCTGCCCTTGTATAGTCTCTTGTGTTTTTAGTGTGGAGCCCCAGATAATAAGGTCATCAACATAAACCCGGACTCCTTCCAGACCTTCAATTTCGCTCTATGAAAGATTTCAGATGCAGATATTATCCCGAAAGGCATTCTGAGGAAACAATACCTGCCAAATGGTGTGTTGAATGTACAGTATTTGGTGCGCTCTTCATCCAGTTTTAATTGCCAAAATCCTTGTGAGGCATCGAGCTTTGTAAAGTATCTGGCACCTGACATTTCACTGGTGATTTCTTCTCGCTTGGGAATCTGGTAGTGTTCACGTTTTATGTTTGCATTTAAGTCCTTTGGATCCATGCATATTCTTAGGTCATTGTTCTTTTTCTTTACACATACCATGGAGTTAACCCAGTCTGTTGGCTCTTCGACTTTCCTGATGACTCCTAGCGTGGTCATTCTGTCCAGTTCATTCTTGAGCCGGTCACGCAGGGGTGCTGGAACTCTTCGTGGAGCATGTACCATGGGCTGAGCATTCTCCTTTAGCTGGATCTTGTATGTGAATGGTAGAACTCCAAATCCTTTGAACACATCCTGGAAATTATTTACTACAGAATCCACCGAGTCATCTGGTCTGTTTATGGCACAGTTTATACGGTAGACTCTTTGACCAGTTCTAAGTCCTCACAAGCTTTGTCACCTAGTAGTGAATCAAGTCCTTCAGCCATAACAGAAAACATGAGATGATGCACTTTGTCCTTGACTGTCACTTTAAGTCTGCATACAGCTAAGCTATCTATTTTCTGTCCATTATAGTTCTTCAGTAGTACTGACTTTTTCAGTATTTTGGGCTTTTCTTTCATATTTTTAATGTCACTCATACTGATTAAGTTTGCTTTTGCCCCAGTGTCTAGTTTCAATACAACTAATGCTCCATTTGCCTGCAGTGGGATCATCCATTTGTCCACTTTTACTGCATTGACGTTATGTTCAGCAGTGTTAATTCCTGAGGGCTGCACATTTTCTGTATCCTTTTTGATATCATCACATGACACCATTCGTACAAAAAATGTCTCACTTAAATCAGTGTCCTCAATCACATTAACTTGTTGCCCTTTCTTTGTTTTTACTTTTGAAAAGCATTGTTTGCTAAAGTGATTCTTTCCATGACATTTTGTGCACATTTTCCAAATGCTGGGCATTGTTTTGACTGGTGTTTGTAACCACAGCGTTTACAATTAAAAATTTCTTCCTCCAATTGCCATGGAGATGAGGGCCACTCCCATGGGTGTAGAGGGGCATGTGGTGGTGCATTTTGGACTTTCTGGCATCCTGAGCAGCTCTTGGTCAGGTCTTCGATTTGTTTATCGATTCCCGGCCACCACACATAAGCCCTGGCAAGGCTTTTCATTTTTACCCCTCCCAGATGACCCTCATGAAGCTCATTGAGCACTCTATCCCTTAACTTGGGTGGAATTACCACTCGGGATCCACACATCAAGGTCCCCCGGCAGACTGACAGCTGTTCTCTTCTTGTCGAGAATGTTGGCAACAGTGAGTCGCCATGTGTTGGCCATCCCTTCACCGTCAAATCATATACCCGAGACAGTGTCGGGTCATTTCGGGTCTCCTTTTCTATACGTGCGTTAGTTACCGGTAGGTATTCAACTATAGTCGAATGAAATATTTCGACAGGATCCACTGCTGGTGCTTCCTCCGCAGTAGGCAGTGGCAGGCGTGATAACCCATCAGCATTTCCATGCTGTTTCGTGCCTTATATTCAATCTCATAGTGGTGCGCCCCTAGAAAGAGTGACCGTCTTTGTAGTCGTTGCGCAGTCATCACCGGAGCACCCTTCTTCGGATTAAAAATGGAGACAAGAGGCTGGTGGTCAGTCAGCAAGGTGAATTTCTGCCCGTGCAGATAGTGATTGAACTTTTTCACTCCTCACACTAGGCTGAGGGCCTCCCTGTCAATCTGGGCATAGTTACTCTCGGCTGAGGTTAGTGATCGTGACGCAAAGCCTATTGGCCTCTCTGAGCCGTCTGAGAATTTGTGCGACAGCACCGCTCCAATGCCGTAGGGTGACGCATCACACGCCAACCGAATTGGTAGTGCTGGGTTGAAATGTGCCAATACCTCTTTCGATGTGATTAGTGTTTTGCTCTTCTGGAAAGCTCGTTTACATTCGTCACTCCACTTCCATGGCACTCCAGTTTGCAGTAGGGTGTTCAGTGGGTGTAGTATTGTAGACAAATTTGGCAAGAACTTATGGTAGTAGTTTACCAGCCCAAGGAACGACCTCAGTTGTGACACGTTTTCCGGTGCTGGAGCCTTGACTACTGCCTCAATCTTTTCTGGGGACTTATGTAACCCCTCTTTATCGATAACGTGGCCACAATATGAGAGCTGCTTTTTAAAAAACTCGCATTTGGGGCGGTTAGCTCAGAGCCCATATTCCTTCAATCTAGTGAGCACCTGCTCCAGGTTGGCGAGGTGATCACTGTCAATTTCGCCCGTGACCAGGATGTCGTCCAAATAACACTGGGTCCCTGGGATCCCTTGCAGGACTTGTTCCATTGCCCTTTGCCAAATAGCCGGAGCTGAGGCTACCCCGAATACCAGCTGGTTGTATTGGTAGAGACCTTTATGGGTGTTGATTGTGAGGTATTTTTTTGATGCTTCTTCTACCTCCATTTGCAGATACGCCTGGGCCAGATCAATCTTAGTGAAGCGTTTCCCTCCAGATAGCGAGGCGAAAATATCTTCAATCCGCGGAAGTGGATATTGCACGGTGTGAAGTACTGGGTTCACTGTTACCTTAAAGTCCCCACAGATGTGAACCTTCCTTAGTTCCCCAGGCGTGCTGCTCAACGACTTTTTCATCACAGGGACGATGGGTGTAGCCCACTCGCTCCAGTCTACCTTGGACAGTACTCCTGAACGTTCCAAACTCTCCAGCTCTGCTTCGACGGCTGGGCGGATCGCATAAGGTACCGGTCTGGCCTTAAAAAATATTGGGCTTGCGTTTTCTTCGATTTTAATTGTTGCTGTCATGCCTTTTAGTGTTCCGAGTCCTTGCTGGAACACTTCTTGTGTGTCGGTTAGGATCTTTGACAGTCGCCCAGATGTGACGTCGTCATCCTTTTTGGCAGCCACAGTCAGTGCTTGTATGGAATGCCAATCCAGCTGTATTTTCCGGATCCATTCACGTCCCAGTAATGGTGGTCCTCCATCTTGCAATACATACAGGTCTAGTTTTGGTGTTTCCTTACCGTTATATATAACGGTCACCCTTATTTTTCCTTTGGGGTAGACTTTTTGCCCCGTGTACGTCTTCAAAATAATTTTTGTGTCTCTCAAGGGTAAGCGTGAGAATAGCTGCTCGTAGTCCCGTCGGCTTATGACAGTTAGGGCTGATCCTGTGTCCAATTCCGTTTTTACCTGGATTCCTGCTATCTTGAGAGTGACCCAAATGGTTCGGTGATCCTCCGTTTTGATCACACTATGTAGTTTCAGACAACTCAGCTCCCTGCTTTTGGAGTCGGTATCACTCTTTTGTTCGTCTGAACTATTCTCCGTCACCTTATGTACCTTCTTGTACTTTTCTTTTGGAGACTTCTTATTGCTGGTTTTCTTTCCCGACCTGCAGACTCGTGCTATGTGTCCTACTTTTCCACACTGTCTGCACACTTTATCTTTGAACCAGCAATCATTGTGGTCGTGTGTTGTTCTGCCGCAGCGATAGCACTTCTCTGTTCTGTATGACATTTCGTTTGTGCCATATTCTTGCGGTCTCTGTTGTATCTCTGCAGCGCCCCGTGCTGCTGCTTCATATGATACCGCAATGCTGAAAGCCTTGTCCAGCGTAAGGTCCTTTTCAGATAGAAGCCGTTTCTGGGTTCCTTCACTTTGAAGCCCACGCACAAACTTGTCCCTTAAGGTATCTGCCTGTCCCGTTCCAAACTGGCAGTGTTTCGATAGTTTGCGCAGTTCTGTTAAATATTCAGCATTGCTTTCATCCTTATGCTGGTTCCATTTGTGAAACTTGAATCTTTCTGCTATCAGCAGCGGTGTGTTGTTTAAATGTTCCTGTAGTATCGTCACTATGTCTCCAAAACTCTTTTCCACTGGCTTCGCTGGGGTTACTAGATTTCGTAATAAGCCATACGTCTTTGCACCCATTAAATTTAACAATACTGGCGCTTTCTTGTCATTTGACACCTCATTTGCCTTGCAGTACACCTCTATTCGTTCGACATATGTAGTCCAATCTTCGACTTCATTGTCAAATGCGGTGATACTGCCACTCTTCGGCATTTTGGGTGTGGTTTAAAATGGCTTAAAATGGTGTCTCCCGTGCTTCCCTTCCTCCCCCGCTGCTGCCAACGCCGCTCTCGGCGGTCCTCGTGGCAATGGCGGCGCCCTGTAGTTTTCGCGCGCTTCTCCTGCGCTGCTGCCAACGCCACTCTTGGCGGTCCTCGTGGCAATGGCGGTGCCTCGCGGGTTTCTGTGCGTCTCTCTCCCTCTCCTCGATGCTGCTCGGCCCCTGAACACCGGCTGCACCCTGTGCGCTCTGCCCTCTCTCTCTCCCGTCGACGCTTCTAGGCCCGTTGCTGTGCCGTTCAGTCGGGCTCTAGCCCGCCGCCGTCCGGGAAGGGTCTGCGCACTACCTGTTGCCAGCCCTTTTCGCTGGACCACCGCGACTGGAAAGCCAAGCCTGGTTCTCAACAGCCTCCCCCGCAATTCTTGAGTCTCTGCTGGATGACTGGGTGGTTGCCCGTGGTCGACGCCCTTGTCTCTGGCCTTGACCTCCAATCTACTGGTCTCCAGGAACGAATCCCTGGGAGGTGATGCAGAGTTGCAGGTAGGATCGAATTTGCCTCGTCGCCAATGTTGTGTCCATCAGTAGTAAAACACAAGACTGCAGGAGAACGGTACAACAGGTGTTTACTCAACGTGGCTCACTCTGAAACTGAACTGTACAGATTACTACTCAGTGCTATTCAGGTGTGGTCACTGCCGGTACTACAGTATACATGAGCTGTAAAAAGTAGTTCCCCCCTTAAAGGTATATACATTACAGGCACAAAGCTGGGTGGGCGTGTGTGCTGTCAGTAGGATGCCGAGAAACTCCAGTATGATTTGGACAGGTTGGGTGATTGGGCAGATGCATGGCAGATGCAGTATAATGTGGATAAATGCGAGGTTATCCACTTTGGTGGCAAAAACAGGAAGGCAGATTATTATCTGAACGGCAATAGATTGGGAGAAGGGGAAGTGCAACGAGACCTGGGTGTCCTTGTGCACCATGAAGGTAAGCATGTAGGTGCAGCAGGCGGTTACGAAGGCAAATGGTATGTTGGCCTTCATAGCGAGAGGATTCGAGTACAGGAGCAAGGATGTCTTGCTGCAGTTGTACAGGGCCTTGGTGAGACCACACCTTGAGTATTGTGTGCAGTTTTGGCCGCCTTATCTGAGGAAGGATGTTCTTGCCATGGAGGGAGTGCAGCGAAGATTCACCAGACTGATACCTGGGATGGCAGGAATGATGTATGAGGAGAGATTGGGTCGATTAGGCTTATATTCGCTAGAGCTTAGAAGAATGAGAGGGGATCTCATTGAAACTTATAAAATTCTAATAAAGGAATCAAGGGATATGGGGAGAAAGCAGCGACAGGGTACTGAATTTGGATGATCAGCTATGATCTCATTAAATGGCGGAGCAGGCTCGAGTGGCCAAATGGCCTACTCCTGCTCCTATCCTCTGTTTCTATGTTTTAGATGAGAATTTAAACCAAGTCTGTCCTCACTTATCCGTCCACCGACTTTTCTTAACCGGTCATTCATCTCCTGGTGTTTGAGGGAGCTTGCTCTGTGCATATTGGTTGCCGTGTTTATCTACAAAACAATAGTGACTGCAATTCAGAAACAATTCATTGGCTGTAAAGTGCTGCGAGACATCCCGAGGATGTGAAAGATGCTATATAAAGGAAGGTTCTTTGTTACTTTGTGTGGTGCCTTTACTCTCTACCAAAGCCTCAGCAACACCACCACCTCCAAGTTCCCCTCCAAGTCACACACCATCCTGACTTGGAAGTATATCGCCGTTCCTTCATCGTCGCTGGGTCAAAATCCTGAAACTCCCTCCCTAACAGCACTGTGGGAGTACCTTCACCAGACGGACTGCAGCGGTTCAAGAAGGTGGCTCACCACCACCTACTCCAGGGCAACTCGGTATGGGCAATAAATGCTGGCCTTGCCAGCGATGCCCACATCCTAGGAACGAATAAAAAAACCCAGTAAAGGTAAATGTCTACTGTTGGCTTCATTGCACACCAGGGCCGCAGAGAACCTGAGATCTCAAACCACCTGTACAGGCCTGCAATGCAGTTTTCACCTTCTTAACCTGTATAGATATTTCCCTTGACATCGGGGAATGCAGACAACCAGCAACAAACACGTGTATGTGCATGACTTTTGACCGGCTGTGTGTACTCAGGTGGTGCAGTGAATCCATCTCACAATGTAAACATGGTCAATTCAGAGCACATTCTAATCTCAGCAGCTATAAGCAGCAGTAAAAGAGATATCACAAAGCGGAGCTGAATATAGATCAGCAAGGTAGAGCAGCGTCTGCTGCAATACCCAACAGCTCCCATCAGCAATAAGTAAGAAAAGAGGGCCGAGCAATAACTGCGTCGATGCTCAAAGACCATTTAAATAAATCATGAACTGAAAAGTGTACGTTAATTGCACTTAGTGTAACAGTGTGGAGAGTGACTCATGTGGGTTGGTGCAGGAGGACCGCACAAATTGACCTGGTTCTCACCGCAGACGCTCATTAGGACAACTCTCGCATTAGTGATGAAGAAGTGGAGTATGTGAAAGCTGCAACACAAGGCTTAAATAGTCATTTGCTTGGGTCTAGTTTTAAAGTAAAATAATGTTTGTTTTTATTTGTTGTTTCTCAATTCGTTTTGAAGAAGTATGTGATCTATTTCTTTTCTTGTTGAAATCCTGCTCACGTGGAAAGCGATGCTTGCTTGCGCCATCTGCGCTGAAATTGCCTGAGGTGCCCTCAGTGGACTCGCCTAGGTCAGCAAATCAAAATGGAGCTTGCGTCTCCTGTGTTATGTGAAGGCGATGTTACTGCAGACTGACATTTCAAAGCAAACCCTTTTCCCCTGCAGATGTGAGTCATTCCAGCCACATCTACCAACAGTTACTTCACTTTGAACTGCTGTACGCGTGAGGTGAGATGTCTCTGACTTTCACCCCTCATTTTAACAAGCCCATCTTTGATCAGCTCCCTCCATTGTCTCTACTTCACGTTGACTGAATCAACAACAACAATTTGTATTTATATAGCGCCTTTAACATAGTAAAACGTCCCAAGGCGCTTCACAGGAATATAATAAGACAAAAAATTTGACGCCGAGCCACATAAGGAGAAATTAGGGCAGGTGACCAAAAGCTTGGTCAAAGAGGTAGGTATTAATGAGCATCTTAAAGGAGGAAAGAAAGGTGGCGAGGCGGAGAGGTTTAGGCAGGGAATTCCAGAGCTTAGGGCCTAGGCAACAGAAGGCACGGCCACCAATGGTTGAGTGATTATAATCAGGGATGCTTAAGAGGGCAGAATTAGAGGAGCGCAGATGTCTCAGGGTGGGTGGTTGTGGGGCTGAAGGAGATTACAGAGAAAGGAAGGGGCGAGGCCATGGAGGGGTTTGAAAACAAGGATGAGAATTTTGAAATCGAGGCGTTGCTTAACCGGGGAGCCAGTGTAGGTCAGCGAGCACAGGGGTGATGGGTGAACAGGACTTGATGCAAGTTAGGACACGGGCAGCAGAGTTCTGGATCACCTCAAGTTTGCATAGGGTAGAATGTGGGAGGCCAGCCAGGAGTGCGTTAGAATAGTCAAATCTCGAGGTAACAAAGGCATGGATAAAGGTTTCAGCAGCGGATGAGCTGAGGCGGGGCGGAGACGGGCGATGTTACGGAGGTGAAAGTAGGTGGTCTTAGTTATGTCACGGATATGTGGTTGGAATCTCATTTCAGGGTTAAATATGACACCAAGGTTGCGAATAGCGTGGTTCAGCCTCAGACAGATGTTAGGGAGAGGGATGGAGTCAATGGCTAGGGAACGGAGTTTGTGGCGGGGACTGAAAACAATGGCTTCGATCTTCCCAATATTTAATTGGAGAAAATTTCTGCTCATCCAGAACTGGATGTCGGACAAGGGCCTAGAAATTCAGTTGCTTGCGCCACCAGTTTGCGCCCAAAGAGGCCACTCAGAGGCTTTAGCGCCACTGGCCACAACCACCGCGATATTTAGCGGGGCGCGAATGGCGGCGTTAGCCTGTAGCGCTGCGCCGCCACCGATGACGTCATCGGTGTGCGCAGCGCCCCACTACCGCCCCGAACGCCATATTGGGTCGCGCCCGCCTCTTCCGCGCCGGCCGCAAATAGCGACCGGTACACAGGGGCCAACCTGTGGCGGTAGTGGTGCTAGTTAAGGTGGAGGTGCGGCCGGCCGCTTTTTCGGCGGCCGCCTGCCCGCACCTCCGTCCCCGGCCTCCTACACCGCCCCCCCCCGCGGCATTGCCGGCTGTTTCCCGAGAGCCCGGCACTTCTCCTTGGTGCCGGGCTCATTTGCCAGCACTCGCGAGCGGGGATCGCGCTGTTGCAGGCACCTCCCCCTTAACAGTGGGAGGAAGGCCTGCAGTACCGCAGCGTGCCGTGCCGCAGCGGGTGGCGCTGCGGCACTTTGCGCGCCGATATTCAGTTTCAGCGCCCCAAGCGGGGCGCGGGAAGCCTCGTTTAGCGGCCCGCTTCCATTTGGGGCGCAGAAACTGAATATCCCGATGGCGCAAGTGGCTCCGCGCGCAGCGGTAATTCCGGCGCCCAGGTGAGCTTGGCGCCCCAAACTGAATTTTTAGCCCAAGCAGTCTGACAATTTAGAGACCTTGGCAGGGTCGAGAGAAGAGGTAGTAAGGTAGAGCTGGGTATCGTCAGTATACATTTGGAAACTGTCGCTGTGTTTTCGGATGATGTCACCAAGGGGCAGCATGTAGATGAGAAATAGGAGAGGGCCAAGAATAGATCCTTGGGGGACACCAGAGGTAATGATGTGGGAGTGGGAAGAGAAGCCGTTGCAGGTGATTCTCTGGTTACGATTAGATAGGTAAGAATGGAACCAGGCGAGTACAGTCCCACCCAGCTGGATGACAGTGGAGAGGCGTTGGAAAAGGATGGAGTGGTCAACTGTGTCAAAGGCTGCAGAGAAGTCAGGAGGGATAGGTTGCCTTTGTCACAGTCACAAAGGATGTTATTTGTGACTTTGATGAGAGCCGTTTCGGTACTGTGGCAAGGGTGGAAACCTGATTGAAGGGATTCAAATATGGAGTTGCAGGAAAGATGGGCACGGATTTGGGAGGCGACAACACGTCCAAGGACTTTGGAGAGGAAAGGGGTGTTGGTGATGGGGCAGTAGTTTGCAAGGATGGAGGGGGTCAAGGGTTGTTTTTTTGAGAGGGGTGATGATGGCAGATTTGAGGGGGAGGGGGACAGTACCTGAGGAGAGAGAACCATTAACAATGTCAGCTAACACAGGAGCCTGAAAAGGAAGTTGGGTGGTCAGCAGTTTGGTGGGAATAGGGTCGAGGGAGCAGAAAGTGGGTCAAGATGAGTGCAGAGAGTTCATGAGGGGAGATTGGAGAGAAACTGGAGAAAGATGCGAGTTCAGGGCAAGGGCAGTGGTGAACCTTAGAGGAAGTTTGGCCCAGTGGGCTAGGGGAAGGAAGGGAAATGGTAGAGGCTGCTGAACGGATGGTCTCAATCTTAGAGACAAAGAAGCCCATGAGCCCCTCACACTTGTTATCGGAGATGAGGATGGAGGAGACACGGGAGAGGGGTTTAAGAAGATGGTTAGTGTGGAGAATAGGAGACAGGGTTTATCTTTGCATTCTAGAGTGATTCTGGAATGGTGAGCAATTTTGGCAGATGAGAGCAGGACCCGATAATGCTTTATGTGGTCCAGCCAGATCTGGCGGTGAATGGCTAAACCAGTTGTCCACCATATCCATTCAAGTCTGCGTCCCTTGGACTTAAGGGAGCAAAGATGGGAGCCGTACTAGGGGGAATGGCCAGGGTGAGAGAGAGTAATTATTTTAATAGGGACTAGGGCATCAAAGGTGGTGGTGAGGGTGTGGTTGAGCAGATCGGTAGCTGCGGAAATGTTGTGGTGAATGGAGGGCCAAAGGCTGGACAGTTGGGATTTCATAAGTTCATAAGAGTTGGGAGAGAGTTTTTTTCCAAGGGCAGACACGGAAGGAACTAGGGTTGGGGGTGGGGGGGTGGTGGTGGTTGGTGGAAGGGGGATATAAGTGGAGAGCGATACGAGGAAGTGGTCAGAAATGGCCTTCTCTGCGATTGACACAATGGGAGTAGCGAGGCCACAAGAGATGGCAAGGTCGAGGGGGTGGCCGTGAATATGGGTTGGGGAGTTTACATGGAGGGAGAGATTAAGGGAGGATAGGAGGCGAGTGAACTCAGAGGGGAGAGAGCAAGATGAATTGAGATGGAGGTTGAAATCACCGAGGATGAGAAGTCATTCGATGCAGATGCTGAGGGAGGAAAGCAGTGAAGATATCTCAGTAATAAAAATTTTGGTGGTACTTGGGTGGGCGGTAGAGAACAAGAATTTTAAATGAGAGGTGAGAGGGGTGGAATAAGGTGAGATGCTCAAAGGAAGATAAAGTGCCGGAGGAGTAGGGGGACAGATCAAGGTGTGATTTGGTGATGAGAGCCACACTGCCACCACGGCGGTCTGAGTGGGGCAAGTGGTGGAAGGTATAGCCAGGTGGGGAGGTTTCATTTAAGGGTAAGGTGTCATCACCCCTCAATCAAGTTTCCATCATCCGTCAGGGCCATGATGTCAATGCAATCACCCACGATAAGCTCATGGATGGCAAGGGCCTTGTTCACAAGTGAACGGACATTCTGGAGGGAGATGCGGAGAGGGTCGGTGATGGCTGACCCACTGCCAGCATCCACAGGGTCAGCGCTGGGAGGGATGAGTTGGATGGGGAGGAGATTGGCACGATTTGCCCCCAGTGGGCGCGCTGGGCGGGCAGGTCGACGAGAGAGTAAGATGGGTCAGTTGAGGTTGCTGCTAGCAAGGAGGCAGTGGCAAGTGCCTCGATGGGCCCTTCGTAGGGTCCAAGAGAGGCACAGAGGGAAGCTAGCTAAGAGGTTTATCTAAGAGGGAGTCAAGCCTGGGACGGCGGCAGGAAAGTAGGAAGGTCGAAGCGTAATGAAGGGTTGGGGTAGGGATTTGGGAGGGCAGAGTATCCGAGAGAGGAGAGATGAAAGGAGGCACGATGACAGGAGAGTGATAGAAAGAAAAGGAAAAGGGGGAGAAAAAGTGGAAAAGTATTGAATGGCTCGGGTCCGGAGCAGCAGCCAAAGTGCGCCGCGAATGGACACGGGAAAAGCTCAGGTTACATAGGCCTGGTTAAATGCAGTAATTAATGGGATACATATTTCCTGGTAGCAGGGAATAGGTTGGAGACAATAGTAGGGAGACCAGAGAATCACAAGAATAAAAGCTTATGGCTTGGTGCCTGGGTTTTTTTTTGCAAAGCGCTTGGCTGGCAATGAAAACAATTCCTCCTTACCCACCCCTCTGATCAACCTACTCATTGCGTATGCCCAAAACAGGCTGATGGATAACCGCAAGCACCCGACAGAAGCACCGACCTTCCCGACTCTGGGGAGAGGGCTCTGCCTCCCGGACCATTTACAGATCCTCCTGTGGATTTTCTGTCCGTCATTGCCAAGTGAGGCCAACTTTTGTCGCTGTGGGCCCATGGACATTAGGGACTGGATCGAGAACGCCCAAACTCATTTCATGTCGCGGCCTTGGAGAGACCAGACAGAGGAGGCTTTCATGCGATCCGTGTGGGCTACACTTGAACCTCGGTCCCAGAGATAAGAGGACAGTGTAGTCCATTGCACCAGAAATGCAAATTGCTTTGAACGAAGAAGTGGATTTCTTCTTTAAGAAATGCTTGTGTGTCAAACTTTACTAAAAAAGTTCAAGGTATTTGCCTGTGCTGCTAGAATATTAATGCAATTTTTACTGCAGTGCTTTCAGTTAGGAACAGATGTGCGAAGGGAAAATACGTAACTTTGTCCATTCACTGCCGTGACCTTTCCTGACCGTCACCGCCTACATTTTATTCCTGAAACACAGACTGTATGTTCTCAAGCACTGGGCTTATAGATGTAATCTCATCTGTGAAAGCTTCTTTCCTATATTCTTCCAGGTCACTGAGCATGTCGTAGTAATAAGATGCTGTATTCAGCAACTAAGTAAGGATCTGCAGTGTCCACGTGTCAGCATTAATTAAAATGAGTTTAAAAAATCCAGTTCTGTAATGGTGCTGAACGCATGGTGTATTACAATCAGCGGTGCAGGCTTCAACACTGAGTGAGGAATGTGCCTCCTTAGGGCTCTCTCCAGTCTGTGGAAATTAAAACGTGCTCCTCTGCAGCATTTGTCTAGTAACTGGTGAAATGAGAGAGAACGGAAAGAGGGGCCACAGTGGTGATAATGTGAGCTGCTGCCCAGCAAGTACAAGGAGTGAAGTTCGCACGTTGTCCTCTCCCCAAGGTACTGACTCATCCTTTGACATGGGTCCACAGGTGTGAGGCACCCTTTGTATCTCTTGGTGTAACCCTTGGCGGGAACCTAGAACGTGAGTATTGACGGGCTATTCATCTGTGCTAAAGATCAAAGCAATGCTCGATCCTGTCCTTGTCCAGTGTCCACATGTGCGCATTTTCCAGCAGATCACGAGGTTGCGATCCAGGTCAGATGCAATGGCTGATCTTGTGCTCTGCTGAGGGCAGTTGTAGGACTCTTACTGTTTCACTTGCTACAGATTAGCTATAGAGATTAGCTCCAGATCAAACCTGGGATCTTCCTGATCTGTATGGCTCAGTATTATACCTCTACCCATTAAACCATTGGGGAGCTTATGAACAACAACAATAACAAATTGTATTTATATAGCGCCTTTAGCATAGTAAAACGTCCCTAGGCGCTTCACAGGAGTGTAAGACAAAAAAGTTTGACACCGAGCCACATAAGGATACATTAGGGCAGGTGAGAGGTAGGTTTTAAGGAACATCTTAAAGGAGGTAGAGAGGCAGAGAGGTTTAGGGAGGGAATTCCAGAGTTTAGGGCCTTGGAAACAGAAGGCACGGCCACCAAAGGTTGAGCGATTATAATCAGGGATGCTCAGGAAGGCAGACTTAGAGGAGCGCAGATAGGGCTGGAGGAGATTACTGAGCTAGGGAGGGGTGAGGCCATGGAGGGATTTGAAAACAAGGAAGAGAATTTTTAAATCGAGACGTTGCTTAACTGGGAGCCAATGTAGGTCAGCAAGCACAGGGTGATGGGTGAACGAGGCTTGGTGCGAGTTAGGACACGGGCAGCAGAGTTTTGGATCACCTCAAATTTGCACAGGGTGGAATGTGGGAGGCTAGCCAGGAGTGCGTTAGAATAGTCAAATCTAGAGGTAACAAAGGCATGGATGAGGGTTTCAGCAGCAGCGCAATGTTACGGGGGTGGAAATAGGTGGTCTTAGTTACGGCACGGATGTGTGGTTGGAAGCTCATTTCAGGGTCAACTATGACACCAAGGTTGCGAACAGTGTGGTTCAGCCTCAGACAGATGTTAGGGAGATGGATGGAATCAGTGGCTAGGGAACGGAGTTCGTGGTGGGGACCGAAAACAATGGCTGCGATTTTCCCTACCTCGGCGAGTCCATGGTGGGCGAGGTCGGTGGCGGGTCGCAGCCTCGCTGCGGTCTCCATCCTGGCCTCCGACATGAGTTTCCCCTGATTGGGCTTGTTAAGCCCGTCCAGCAAGATTCCCAGCCAATTGAAGGAAGCGGGTTTGATGACGTAATTTGATGATGCGTCATCAGCCGGTTTCCTTAAAGGGACCATGCACAAATTTACTTTGACGGTTGTGCTGTCAGTGTTCTACAGTATTGAAGTGCTGCAAACACTGACGAGCAGTGCACAGAGGTGCACGGCTGCATCCAGGCTCTCCCATGACTCCCTCCGTATGCTTATGGAGGGAGTTGCAGCACACAGTGAGGTCCTCTTCCCTTCCAATGGGCGGAAGAGACCCCCCCAGGACACCAACGCAGCCTGGTTGCACTTGCACAGGAGGGCACAAGCAGGGATGTCACCAGGAGGACCAGGCTGCAGTGGTGCAAACATTTTAATGATCACAATAGATCACAAAACGTTACTGCAAAGCCACACTCAACCTCATCCTGCTGTGCCACTCATCACATCCCCATCACTCTACCTTCCCTACCCTACTCCTGCACATCCTTACACCAACTTACCTTGCACCTCCACCCATCCCTCTCTATCTATATTATCACTTCCCCATCTCACTAGCCACCCCTCACGCTCACCCTCATCCTAGTGCAATCATACCAACTAATAACACACAAGGGTAGGCACTTGTGTGTTTTAGCCAATGTTCATGTGAAGTTTCTGTTAATGTACTGTCAAACATTGAAATCTTTATTTTCAACACTTTGCGTTCTTGGACAGATCAGTGTGCACCTTTGGAAGTGGCTTAGTGAGTTGCAGTGAATGGTGAGACATAACAGCACCCCCAACAATGGTGATGAGTGTGAAAGGAATGGCTTGGGCATTGTAGGGATGAAGGGATAATTACAAGTCCTAGCCCTTTTGGGCTATCCTAGATCAGGCGTATTCCCCAGACGTTCACCCTCAACTTAAGTTAGAGATAGCCGAATTCCATAAGACGCTTAAATGGGTCTAAAGGTTCAGGCTATCTCTCCCTAAAGGAAAGGAATGACTGAAGATGTTACCGTCCTCCAGATAGTACTTTTAATAATGATGTGGAGATGCCGGTGTTGGACTGGGGTGGACAATTGTGAGAAGTCACACAACACCAGGTTATAGTCCAACAGATTTATTTGAAATCACAAGCTTTCGGAGCGCTGCTCCTTCGTCAGGTGAAATGAAGAGATGCATATAGGCACAGCATATATAGTCAGAGAACACTGCCGGATGATTACAGGTAATCTTTCTAACTGCCCTTTATCGCACCTCGGCAAAGAGATAATCCCAGCAATCAAAGGTGTGGATGGTGTCCAAACAGGTCAGTCAGGAAAACATTACATCAAAGAACAATGAGGTGGGGTCACAAGGGGTCAAATGTTGCAAATGCTGGGGTCTGTATGAAAAACAAAAAACAATTAAAAAAACATTTTTTTTTGCAGGAAATCACAGCAGGTCCGGCCGCATCTGTGTAGAGAGAACAAGCCAATGACGACTCGAGTCTGGATGACTCTACGTCAGGTGGGGTTACATGTAGCGTGACATGAACCCAAGATCCCGGTTGAGGCCGTCCTCATGAGTGCGGAACTTGGCTATCAGTTTCTGCTCGACGATTTTGCGTTGTCATGTGTCTCGAAGGCCTTTTAATAAGTTGAACTAGACTGTAACCTTCTGATATTATGAGGGTCCGGAATACCCCCCAGAATTCTGCAATGCCTTACAAAAGAGTATACAGAATTTGGGATCACGAGTTTATACAGAATTACTCTTTGAGACAATTCTAAAAATATATAGTTTTATTTAAGAGCCGACATTCATTTAACAGCTGCTGAATCAGTCGCAACATTAACAATTCAAAATACAGATAGCTTACATTTCTTATTTCTCAGAGATTCTTATTCTCAAATCTTTACTTCATTACATTTCTTATTTCTTACTTATTTCTAAATCCAGAACATCCACCAAAATCAATTACTCTGATTTCCCGAGACTCATAGTTAAAAACTTACAGAGCTGCCTCTGAAGAGTTGAGAAAGGCTTTGCCCGTTCAGCGAGTTCTGACTTTCTGTTTGAAAATTGTGGTAAACCACTGCTAACTCTGTACATGTCTGTGAGGTAAACCACTGTTAACTCTGTACAGGTCCGGGCATGTCTCCGCCCCTGGCTCCACCCCTAAGCCCGGGTATAAAGGTGACTCACCACCCTTCCCTCGGGAGCTCTTAGGATGGATCCACTAGCAGAGGCATGCTCCAGTTCTTAGTCAATAAAAGCCTACTTCGTATAGGTTCAACTCGTAGTCTTTGGTGTTGTTGATAGTGCATCAATTTTATTGACTAAATTTTCGACATGGAGCAAATCTTGAAGCCGGAACGTTTAGACCTGGATCCTCAAGCAGCAGATGCAGCCAATAACTTTGAACACTGGCTGAGCTGTTTCGAAGCCTTCCTGGAGGCCTCCAGCACTACCGTCACTACAGATGAGGCGAAACGGCTTGTCTTGAACACACAGGTGAGCCACCGAGTCTACTCGATCATCCGAGACGCCACAACTTACGCGGCCGCCATCGCGACGCTAAAGGAACAATACGTGAGGCCTGTTAACGAGGTCTACGCCAGACACCTCCTGGCTACCCGAAAACAGCGCCCCGGGGAATCGGGCGCCGAATATTTACTGGCACTGAGAGTCCTCGGCCGGGCCTGTAATTGCAAAGTGGTGACGGCCAAGGAATGCACGGAAGGCCTGATCCGAGACACCTACGTAGCCGGCATCAGGTCCAACTATACACGGCAGAGGCTGCTGGAACAGAGGGGGCTCGACCTGCAGAAGACGGTGGCCCTCGCTAACTCGTTAGACGTGGCCCTCCAGAACATGGACGCCTACCCCCCTGACCGGATGGCCACGTGGATGTCACGGGAGCAGCCATCTTGGGACCCGGTAAGGCCACAAGCCACCAGCAGCCCAACTACAGCTGCAATGACCAGAGGCCAGAAATGCTACTTCTGCGGCCAGGCCAAGCACCCCAGACAGCAATGCCCAGCAAAGGACGCGACCTGCTCCAAATGCGGCAAGAAAGGCCACTACGCGAGAGTGTGCAGGGCGAAATCGACCCCCAATTCCAGCAGCGCCGCGTGTGAACCGTGCAGGCCGCCATTTTGGACCCCACCAACCACGTGTGAGCCGTGCGGGCCGCCATTTTGGGCACCACCAGCCGCGGGGGAGCCGCCATCTTGGACACCATTTCGGGACCAGGCCCCCGGCGCGGGCGAATACTACAGCGACCCACCGACCTCGACGATGGCCTCCATCACCCTGGACCAATCTAGGCCCCATCAACTAGCCAGGTCCATGATGAACGTAAAGGTAAATGGCCATGCCACAAATTGCCTTTTCGACTGCGGAAGCACGGAGAGCTTCATCCACCCCGACACGGTGCAACGCTACTCCCTATCGGTTAAGCCCACACGCCACCAGGTCTTTATGGCCTCAAAGTCCCATATGGCGGACGTCGGCGGCTACTGTGTAGCGACTCTGACAGTGAACGGCGTGGAGTACAGAGATTTTAAATTCCTCATCCTGCCACAGCTCTGCGCTCCCGTACTGCTAGGATTAGACTTCCAGTGCCATCTGGAGAGCGTCACGATGGCATATGGCGGGCCCCTGCCCCCACTTACAGTCTGCAGCCGGCAGAATTTAAACATGGCACCGCGCAAAGTATGCAGCCTGTCCACCCTGAAGGTCAAACCCCCCCCGTTGTTCGCTAACCTCGCCAAAGACTGCAAGCCAATTGCTACTAAAAGCAGGCGGTACAGTGCCGGGGATAGGAGCTTTATTAAATCAGAAGTAGAAAGACTCCTGAGGGACGGGATTATCGAGGGCAGCACCAGCCCATGGCGAGCCCAAGTGGTGGTAGTGAAGACTGGCGAAAAACAGCGCCTGGTTATTGATTACAGCCAGACGATCAATCGATACACGCAATTAGACGCATACCCACTTCCCCGCATATCTGACATGGTCAACCAGATAGCACAATACCGGGTATTCTCGACGATTGATCTGAAGTCGGCATACCACCAGCTCCCCATCAGGCCTGAGGACCGCCAGTACATGGCCTTCGAGGCTGACGGTCGCCTCTACCACTTCCTCCGAGTCCCCTTCGGCGTCACCAACAGGGTCTCGGTCTTCCAAAGGGAGATGGACCGGATGGTTGACCAGAACGCGCTGCAGGCCACCTTCCCCTATCTAGACAATGTCACCATCTGCGGCCATGACCGGCATGACCACGACGCCAACCTAGAAAAATTCCTCCGTACGGCCCAATGGCTGAATCTGACATACAACAGAGAAAAATGTATGTTCCGCACCACGCGCCTCGCTATTCTTGGCTGCGTGGTGGAAAACGGAGCCATTGGCCCCGACTGTTAAGTCTGTGTGTTCTAGTTATTGTTAATAAGAATCACTGCACACAGACCACAAGAATAAATTCAACAGGTCTTTACTAGTCGAAGGTCAGGCTGAACTGCCCAATAAATCATTACACAGCACTTATATACCGGTGTGGTCACCACCGGTATTACACTATACAGCAGCCAAGATAAAGTAGTGCATCTCTTAAAATAGTTCTCTTAAAGGTGGAACGGTTACATACACCACAATCCTCCCTTTTTAGCTTAACAGTATATATTCCCCATTTAACATAACATAATAACATATATACACAACTTCATGTAAAAACAGTTCACAGATTCAGTCTCTGAGGAGGCCTCCTGATCCGAGACGGATAACGCCTTTCAGGGGTCTCTGGTTCTCGTTGCTGGGGTGACTCATCTAGTTGATCCCCTATGGATAGGACATCATCATCAGGTATATTCACTTCTGAGGTAGATGCTTCAGGTTCACTAACTTCCTCCACGGTTGTCTCTGTCGTAACCATGGGCTCGACCCTTGTTCTCGATCCCACCAGTTGGTCAGCATGACGTCGCATTACGTTTTCACCAACATCTACCATGTACATCAGGGGTCCTTGTCTGGCCCGAATTGTTCCAGATTGCCATTTCTCATTTTTATAGTCCCTGGCTAACACCGGTTGTCCTATTTCAAAACTCCGAGTGGGCTTGTTATTGATATGCTGGAACTGTTTGTTTTCGACTTCCCTCCGCACATTTGGTTTTAACAAGTCCAACCTGGACCGCAACCTCCTGTTATAGAACATCATGGCAGGACTTTGGTTTGTTGTTGCATGGGTGGCGTTTCGATATGCCAGTAGGAAATTGTCCACCTTGTGTTGCAGTGGAATCTGATCTTCGCTCATGGCCTTTATTGCCTTTTTGAACGTCTGTACAAACCTCTCGGCCAGCCCATTCGTAGCTGGATGATATGGGGCAGAGGTATAATGTTTCACCCCATTCTTCTTCAGGAATTTCTGGAATTCCTCTGACATGAACTGTGGTCCGTTGTCTGAACATATTTGCTCTGGCAATCCATTTCTTGCAAATATTGTTCTTAGCACCGCGATCGTCTTCTCCGAGGTAGTGGTAGTCATTTTAATCACTTCTGGCCATTTAGAATGTGCGTCCACCGCAATTAAAAACATGGAGTCCATGAATGGACCAGCAAAGTCAATATGTACACGTTGCCATGGGGTTGAAGGCCATTCCCATGGATGCAGCGGTGCAATTGGAGGTGCATTTTGCACTTTTTGGCACCCTGAGCAGCTTTTCATCAGATCCTCTATCTGTTGGTCGATATCCGGCCACCACACAAAAGCCCTAGCAAGGCTTTTCATCTTGACTCCCCCCAGATGACCTTCATGTAGTTCTTTTGGAACTCTCTCTCTTAACTTAGGAGGGATAATCACCCTTGTTCCATACATCAATGTTCCCTGACAGATGGACAGCTGTTCTCGTCTTGCTGAGAATGCCGGTAACAGTGGATCACCATGGGCTGGCCATCCCTTTACTGTCAATTCGTAGACCCGGGACAGTGTCGGGTCATTCCTAGTCTCCCTTTCAATATTTGCATTGGTGACAGGTAAACATTCGATGATGGTCGAGTGAAATAACTCCACCGGGTCAACCGTCGGTGCCTCCTCCTCAGTAGGTAGTGGCAGGCGCGACAGCCCATCAGCATTGCCATGCTGCTTTGTACCTTTGAATTCTATCTGATATTGATGTGCCCCTAGGAAAAGGGACCATCTCTGGAGCCTCTGTGCTGTCATCACCGAAACACCCTTCTTAGGGTTAAAAATGGATACCAACGGCTGGTGGTCTGTCAGCAGTGTAAACTTCTGGCCCTGCAGGTAATGATTAAGCTTCTTTACTCCCCACACAAGGCTGAGAGCCTCCCTATCTATCTGAGCATAGTTGCGCTCAGCAGAGGTCAATGATCTGGATGCAAATGCGACTGGCCTTTCCAAGCCATTTGGCAACTTGTGTGAGAGTACTGCTCCAACACCATAAGGAGAAGCATCACAAGCTAAACGAATAGGTAGCGTTGGGTTGAAGTGAGCCAACACTTCCTCTGAGGTGATCAGTGCCTTGCTTTTGCGAAAGGCCTTCTTACAGTCCTCGCTCCACTTCCATGGTACTTCCTTCTGCAAAAGAGCGTTCAGTGGGTGCAGCACCGTGGATAGATTTGGCAGAAACTTATGGTAATAGTTAATCAACCCTAGGAACGACCTCAACTGGGATACATTTTCCGGAGCGGGAGCCTTCACAACAGCTTCGATCTTGTCAGGTGACTTGTGCAGCCCCTCCTGGTCAATGACATGACCACAGTACGAGATCCGTTTCTGAAAGAACTCACATTTCTGGCGATTAACTCGAAGTCCATATTCCTTCAATCTGGTGAGCACCAGTTTCAAATTTGCAAGGTGTTCCTCATCGTCATCTCCTGTAATCAGGATATCGTCCAAGTAACATTGAGTGCTTGGAATTCCCTGTAATACCTGCTCCATGGCCCTCTGCCAAATTGCTGGAGCCGAAGCCACTCCAAAAACCAGTCTATTATATCGATACAAGCCTCTGTGCGTGTTGATTGTGAGATACTGGCGCGACTCTTCCTCAACTTCCATCTGTAAGTACGCTTGCGCCAGGTCTATCTTGGTGAAGTGTTTCCCGCCAGACAATGAAGCAAAGATATCCTCAATCCGTGGAAGCGGATATTGCACCGTGTGAAGCACCAGATTAACCGTGATCTTGAAGTCTCCACAGATGCGGACCTTCCCCGGTTCCCCTGGCTTGTTACTCGATGAACGCTTCATGACGGGAACAATGGGCATGGCCCACTCACTCCAGTCCACCTTAGACAGTACTCCTGAACGTTCTAGCCCTTCCAGCTCAGCTTCCACAGCAGGTCGTATCGCATAAGGTACCGGTCTGGCTTTGAAAAATTTTGGGTTTGCATGTTCTGCAATCTTGATTTTTGCCGTAATTTCTCTCAGTGTTCCCAGTCCCTGTTGGAACACCTCTTTAGCATCATCCAATATTCTGGACAATCGTTCAGGTTGGACATCTTTTTTTCCGGAATCTACCGTTATTGCTTTTAGGGAGTGCCAGTCCATATTTATTTTCCTGATCCACTCCCGTCCCAGAAGTGGTGGACCTCCCTCAGGTAGTACATATAAGTCCATTCCTTGGTGTTCTTTGCCCTTGTGTACCACCTTGACTTTTATCTTTCCGATGGGGTATACTCTTTGCCCCGTGTATGTCTGCAATACTATCTCCGTATCCCGTAGGGGAATATGTGTGAATAACCTTTTGTAATCTTGCTTATTCATGACCGTCAACGCCGATCCGGTGTCCAATTCCATCTTCACTTGGACTCCTGCTATCTGAAGTGTGACCCAGATAGTTTGTAGGTCAGCTTCCTTACTCACATTGTGAATTCTCAGACTACCCAGTTCCTTGCTGTTGGAGTCTGAATCCAAATTCTGTTCATCCGAACTCTTCTCAGCCACCTTATGTACCTTTCTGCACTTTTCCTGCGGTGACTTTTTGTTGCTGGTCTTCTTTCCTGACCGGCATACTTTAGCTATGTGACCAAGCTTGCCACATTTTCTACATTCCTGATTTTTAAACCAGCATTGGTTCTGATCGTGTGTTGTCTTTCCACAACGATAACATTTCGCTGTACCCAAAGCCATTTGATCTACGCTGAGTACCGCTGCCTTCAGCTGCATTTCCGCAGTGCCTCTCGCTGCGGCTTCGTGCGATGCTGCAATAGTGACAGCCTTATCAAGTGTAAGATCATTCTCTTCAAGCAGCCGCTTTTGTGTTCCTTCTTTCGACAATCCACACACGAATTTGTCTCTCAGTGCCTCTGTCAGTCTTTCCCCAAACTGACAGTATTTCGCTAGCTTACGCAGTTCAATTAAATAATCCGCGTTGCTTTCCTCTTTCAGTTGCGTTCTCACATAAAATTTAAATCGTTCCGCTAACATCAGTGGTGTGGGGTTCAAATGATTTCTCAGGACAGCAACAATATTAGCGAAAGCCTGATCCGCCGGTTTAGCTGGTGATAGAAGATGCTTCAATAGCCCGTATGTCTTCGCACCCATTGAGTTTAGTAAGGTTAGTGCTTTATCTTCATCGGATATTTTATTTGCCTTACAATAACTCTCTATGCGTTCTACATACGTGGCCCAATCTTCAACATCGGGATCGAAATCGTTGATGTTACCACGCTTAGGCATCCTTGCAATCTTCTTGAGAAACAAAAAGAAATTTTTCTTTTATTTTTTTTTTCAAAATGGCGGTTTCCCGCGCTTGTCTTCTTCCCCCGCCTACGAAAATGGTGGCTTCCCGCGTTTGCCTTTCTCCCCCGCTGGCTGTAATGGCGATTGCCATATTGCTGCGTTCGCCCTCCCCAGCGGTTCTCAAATCGTGCCTCCCAGCCCCTCTTGCAGTCCGGTCCTTTCCACCGGCTGCGGCTGAGTTCTCCGCGGTTTTAAAAAAAAATTATTTTTATTTTCTCCCGCGCCTCGCGGCCTCGGTAGCTGCCCGGCCTTTTTCCCCGGTCGCGGTCGAGCTCTCTCTCGACGCTGTTGCGTCTCCCAGCCCGCTTGCAGCCCGGTCTTTTACACCGGCTGCGTTTGCATTCACCGCGGCTCCCGTGCCTTACGCTGCCCCAGTCTCAGCGCCTCTGGCCCCGACTTCTGTCCGGCTCTTTTCCCCGGCTGTGGTCGAGTTCTCCGCCCTTATATCCTCCATTTTTCCCTCCCCGACTTCACAGCCAACGTGGCCGACTTGCTGCTCGTCGCTGATCGGCTTACCCACCACCTGTGGTAGAAGGGATGATCACTGCCTGTTGCTGATGGAAGGCTTCGTGTCAGGATTCTTCCTTGCTCTTCAGACCCGAGTCTTTTCTCAGCAGGATGATGAGGGCGGATGCCTCTTCTCGACGCCCGTTAAACTGCCTTGGATATATCTCTGCCGCAGGGTAAGATCGTCATCGTCGCCACTGTTAAGTCTGTGTGTTCTAGTTATTGTTAATAACAATCACTGCACACAGACCCAAGAATAAATTCAACAGGTCTTTACTAGTCGAAGGTCAGGCTGAACTGCCCAATAAATCATTACACAGCACTTATATACCGGTGTGGTCACCACCGGTATTACACTATACAGCAGCCAAGATAAAGTAGTGCATCTCTTAAAATAGTTCTCTTAAAGGTGGAACGGTTACATACACCACACCGACCCCGACCGAATGCGCCCCCTCCTGGAACTACCCCTCCCCCACTGCCTAAAAGTCCTGAAGAGATGCCTAGGGTTCTTCTCTTACTACACCCAGTGGGTGCCCAACTATGCAGACAAAGCCCGGCCCCTCATCAAGTCAACCTCCTTCCCCCTGACGGCAGAGGCCCGTGCGGCCTTCACCCTCATAAAAGAGGACATTGCGAAGGCCACAATGCACGCAGTGGATGAGTCCATCCCTTTCCAAGTGGAGAGCGATGCATCTGACTTCGCCCTAGCCGCAACCCTTAACCAGGCGGGGAGACCCATGGCCTTCTTTTCACGGACCCTCCAGGGCCCCGAAATTCGACACTCCTCAGTCGAGAAGGAGGCCCAGGCGATAGTGGAGGCTGTACGGCACTGGAGGCATTACCTGGCCGCTAAACATTTCACCCTGCTCACTGACCAACGGTCAGTAGCATTTATGTTTAACAACAGACAAAGGGGGAAAATCAAAAATGATAAGATATTGTGGTGGAGGATCGAGTTATCCACCTACAACTACGATATCTTATACCGGCCCGGGAAACTTAATGAGCCCCCAGATGCCCTATCCCGTGGGACATCTGCCAACGCACAAGTCGATAGGCTACAGACCCTCCACAATGATCTCTGCCACCCGGGGGTCACCAGGTTCTTCCATTTTATTAAAGCTCGCAACCTGCCTTACTCCATCGAGGAGGTCAGGACCATGACCAGGAACTGCCAGGTCTGCGCCGAATGCAAACCGCATTTTTATAGGCCAGACAGGGCACACCTGATTAAAGCCACCCGCCCCTTCGAACGTCTCAGCGTCGATTTCAAGGGGCCCCTTCCCTCCTCTGACCGCAACACGTACTTCCTCAATATTATTGACGAGTACTCCCGTTTCCCCTTCGCCATCCCCTGCCCGGACATGACCAGCGCCACAGTCATCAGGTGCCTCAACGACCTGTTCACCATATTTGGCTTCCCCAATTACATCCACAGCGACAGGGGCTCATCGTTCATGAGCGACGAGCTGCGCCAGTACCTGCTCGAGAAGGGCATAGCCACGAGCAGGACTTCCAGCTACAACACCCGGGGTAACGGACAGGTAGAGAGGGAGAACGCAACGGTGTGGAAGACCGCCATGCTCGCCCTAAAATCCAAGGGCCTCCCAATCTCCCGCTGGCAAGATGTCCTCCCCGATGCGCTCCACTCCATACGATCACTGCTCTGTACTGCCACAAATGCCACCCCTCACGAGAAGATGTTTGTCTTCCCCAGGAAATCCACCTCGGGGACATCACTACCGCCATGGCTGACGTCTCCGGGACCCGTCCTGCTCAGGAAACACGTGAGGAGCCATAAGACGGACCCCCTGGTCGAAAAGGTTCACGTCCTCCACGCCAACCCACAGTACGCCTACATGGCGTATCCTGACGGGCGGGAGGACACAGTCTCAATTCGAGACCTCGCACCCTCAGGTACCACCCGAAACACCATCGATCACCATCCACTACCTCCACCCACCACCACTACCCACGACGCACCACCGGGGTGTCTACCACGAACTGACGACATGCCGGTGCCATCCCTACCCCGAGAGGACGACACGCCAGTGCTCCGTCCCACGCGAGAAGCGGCCGCGGGCAAAGAACCGCCGCAACCGGCACCACGAAGATCATTACGGCAGACAAGACCCCCGGAGAGACTTTCGTATACGAACTTTTGAAACATTTCACCTCGCCGGACTCTTTTTTAAACGAGGGGTGAATGTGGTAAACCACTGCTAACTCTGTACATGTCTGTGTGGTAAACCACTGTTAACTCTGTACAGGTCCGGGCATGTCTCCGCCCCTGGCTCCACCCCTGAGCCCGGGTATAAAGGTGACTCACCACCCTTCCCCCGGGAGCTCTTAGGATGGATCCACTAGCAGAGGCATGCTCCAGTTCTTAGTCAATAAAAGCCTACTTCGTATAAGTTCAACTCGTAGTCTTTGGTGTTGTTGATAGTGCATCAAAAATCTCTTATTTTTATACCCTTTTGGCAGTGCTTTCTTCTTTGAAGTTCTCTGCTGATGTCAGCTAATTGTCTTTATTGATACCTCTTTCGAATGCTTTCTATGTTACTGTCAATTCAACTATTGTATGCATAATTATGTCTCTACCTTTAGGTGTTCCAAAAACCATCATAAAAACAATGACAGCAATGGTTTCTGTTTGATGCCATTCTTATCGAAGATTCTTCATTCAATTCTTAATATTGGCTTAACTGGTTTTTAGCAGACATTGTGACTCTGTGCTGCTCCAAGTTTAATACAAACACAATGTAATTGCTTGGTGTCATCTATTGAAGTCATATCTTCAAAGTGTCCTTGTTGGTGTCATATTTACGATTTCTAAATTAAAGACACTTCAACTAGGATGGTTCATGCATTTCTAGCTATCTCAATTGGTTGCATATTTAATCGTGTTTCCTGTCTTCCAAGTTTAACATAAAAACTATTTGACCAGCAGGTGTTTCTTTTACTTGATGTCATCTTTTCAAAGGCACATGGTTCTTTTAATGTTTGTTTCTCTGTTTCACGTGTTAGTTCTTAACACTTTAAACTGGGCATTTTCATTGTGTTGGTTGCAAACCGTAGACCTTTCGGAAGCATCAATGCTTTGCTTCAATCTTTCATTGTTTTAGTATTTTTAACATTCCCATTTCAAAGCTTGTTTACAACTTTGTTATCAACTGATCTTTATCTCAGAAGCCTGTATTTCTGTTTACAGCTTGTGTCTCTGAGGCTTTAGATTTTTAAACCCAGTATATCATGTATTAATATCAGTATTCTGTTCATATTAGAAACATAGAAACATAGAAGATAGGAGCAGGAGTAGGCCATTCGGCCCTTCGAGCCTGCTCTGCCATTCAATGAGATCATGGCTGATCATTCAAATTCAGTACCCTGTCCCTGCCTTCTCCCCATATCCCCTGATCCCTTTAGCCTTAAGAAATATATCCAACTCTTTCTTGAATATATTTAATGAACTGGCCTCCACTGCCCTCTGTGGCAGAGAATTCCACAGGTTCACCACTCTTTGGGGGAAGAAATTCCTCCTCATTTCAGTCCTAAATGTCCTACCCCTTATCCTTAGACTATGACCCCTGGTTCTGGACTCCCCGACCATCGGGAACATCCTTCCAGCATCCAGTCTGTCCAGGCCTGACAGAATTTTATAGGTTTCGATGAGATCCCCTCTCAATCTTCTAAACTCCAGTGAATATAAACCCAGTCGACACAATCTCTCCTCATACGTCATTCCTGCCATCCCAGGTATCAGCCTGGTGAATCTTCGTTGCACTCCTTCCATGGCAAGAACGTCCTTCCTCAGGTAAGGCGCCCAAAACTGCACACAATACTCAAGGTGCGGTCTCACCAAGGCCCTGTACAACTGCAGCAAGACATCCTTGTTCCTGTACTCGAACCCTCTTGCTACGAAGGCCAACATACCATTTGCCTTCTTAACCGCCTGCTGCACCTGCATGCTTACCTTCAGCGACTGGTGCACAAGAACACCCAGGTCTCTTTGCACTTCCCCTTCTCCCAATCTATTGCCATTCAAATAATAATCTGCCTTCCTGTTTTTGCCACCAAAGTGGATAACCTCACATTGATCCACATTATAGTGCATTTGCCATGTTTCTGCCCAATTGATGCGCTATCAATTACTCATAAAAGACAGAGTTAGAAGAGTAACTAAAGGCTTTTATTAACAAAAGAATGGAGGTCTGCCTCGAGTGGTCGACCGGTCCAGAAATACAAAGGGCTGGGGAGCAGTCACCTTTATACTAGGACTTGTGGGAGGAGTCAGCCGAGGCATGTCCAGGCATGTACACAATGGAATGCAAACAGTATACAAACAGTGGTTTACCACATTCACCCCTTGTTTAAAATTGAGTCCGGCGGGGTGAAGTGTATTAAAAGTTAGTGTATTGGAGTCTCTCCGGAGGTCTTGTCTGCCGCTGTGATCGGCGTGGCGACGGCAGGGGTAGTGAAGCTTCCGGCATCAAGTCCCGCGTAGGCTGTGGCGCTGGCGTGTCGTCCTCGTAGATGTTGAGCGGGTCGCGGGACCCAGGCCTGCCGTCTGCTGGGGCTGGATATCGGATCGTGGGGGGGGGGTGGTAGTGGGTAGTGGGTTACTGCAGCCCCCGAGGGTGCAAGGTCTCTTATGGAGACTGTGTCCTCCCACCCGTCCGGGTACGCAATGTAAGCGTACTGGGGGTTGGCGTGGAGGAGGTCGACCCTCTCGACCAGGGGGTCCGTTTTATGGGTCTTTACGTGTCTTCTCAGTAGGACCGGCCCTGGGGACGTCAGCCATGGCGGTAGCGATGTCCCCGATGTGGACTTCCTTGGGAAGACAAACATTTTCTCATGAGGGGTGGCGTTAGTGGCAGTGCAGAGCAGTGACCGAATAGAGTGGAGCGCATCGGGTAGCACATCCTGCCAGCGGGAGGTTGGAAGGCCCCTAGACTTTAAGGCTAGCAGGGCGGCCTTCCAAACTGTCGCATTTTCTCTTTCCACCTGTCCGTTCCCCCGGGGGTTGTAACTAGTGGTCCTGCTTGTGGCAATACCCCTAGTTAGCAGGTACTGACGGAGTTCGTCGCTCATAAACGATGAGCCCCGGTCGCTATGGATATAGCTGGGGAAACCGAACAGGGTGAAGAGGTCATTTAGGCATTTAATGACCGTGGCACTGGTCATGTCCGGGCAGGGGATGGCGAACGGGAAACGGGAGTACTCATCAATAATATTGAGGAAGTACACGTTGCGGTCGGAGGAGGGGAGAGGCCCTTTAAAATCGACGCTCAGGCGCTCGAAGGGGCGAGTGGCTTTTATCAGGTGAGCCCTGTCTGGTTTATAAAAGTGCGGTTTGCACTCAGCGCAGACTTGGCAGTTCCTGGTCATGGTCCTGACCTCCTCAATGGAGTAAGGTAGGTTGCGGGCCTTGACGAAGTGGAAGAACCTGGTGACCCCCGGGTGGCAGAGGTCATTGTGGAGGGCCCGCAGTCTATCGATCTGCGCGCTGGCGCAGGTGCCACGCGATAGAGCATCCAGGGGTTCGTTGAGCTTCCCGGGCCGGTACAAGATCTCGTAATTGTAGGTGGAAAGTTCGATTCTCCACCTCAAGATCTTGTCATTTTTGATTTTGCCCCTCTGCTTGTTGTTAAACATGAAAGCGACTGAACGCTGGTCAGTGAGCAGGGTAAATCGTTTTCCGGCCAGGTAGTGCCTCCAATGACGCACAGCCTCCACAATAGCCTGGGCCTCCTTCTCAACAGCGGAGTGTCTGGTCTCCGGGCCCTGGAGGGTTCGTGAAAAGAAGGCCACGGGTCTCCCCGCCTGATTGAGGGTAGCGGCCAGGGCAAAGTCGGACGCGTCGCTTTCCACCTGGAAGGGGATGGATTCGTCCACTGCGTGCATGGTGGCTTTGGCAATGTCCTCCTTGATACGGTGGAAGGCTAAGCGGGCCTCTGCCGTCAAGGGAAAAGAGGTGGACTTGATCAGCGGACGGGCCTTGTCCGCATAGTAGGGGACCCACTGGGCGTAATAGGAGAAAAACCCTAGGCACCTCTTCAGGGCCTTGAGGCAGTGGGGCAGTGGGAGTTCCATAAGGGGACGCATCCGGTCGGGGTCGGGACCGATGACTCCGTGTTCCACAACACAGCCAAGGATGGCGAGGCGGTTTGTGCGGAATATGCACTTCTCCTTGTTATATGTCAGGTTCAGGAGTTGGGCGGTGCGGAGGAATTTTTCGAGGTTTGCGTCATGGTCCTGCAAGTCACGGCCGCAGATGGTCACATTGTCCAGGTATGGGAAAGTGGCCTGCAACGCATTTTGATCTACCATCCGGTCCATCTCCCTTTGGAAGACGGAGACCCCGTTGGTGACGCCAAAGGGAACCCTAAGGAAGTGATAGAGGCGGCCGTTTGCCTCAAAGGCAGTATACTGGCGGTCCTCAGGGCAGTTAGGGAGTTGGTGGTGCGCTGATTTCAGGTCAATGGTCGAGAAGACGCGGTACTGCGCGATCTGATTGACCATATCAGCTATGCGGGGGAGTGGGTAAGCGTCCAGTAGGGTGTAGCGATTTATTGTCTGGCTGTAGTCGATGACCAGGCGCTGCTTCTCGCCGGTCTTAACGACCACAACCTGGGCTCGCCAGGGGCTGGTGCTGCCCTCAATAATCCCTTCCTTCAGGAGCCGCTCCACTTCGGTTTTAATGAAAACCCTGTCCCCGGCGCTGTATCGCCTGCTCTTTGTGGCGATGGGCTTACAGTCGGGGGTGAGGTTAGCAAACAGTGGGGGGGGGGTGACTCGGAGTGTGGAGAGGTTGCACCTGGTGCGCGGCGGGCAATTTGGAAGCTGCTGGCTGCGGACTGTGAGTGGGGGGAGGGGTCCACCGTACGCCATCGTAACACTTTTAAGGTGGCACTGAAAATCTAACCCCAGTCGAACGGCAGCGCAGAGGTCGGGCAGGACCAGAAGTTTAAAATTATCGTACACAGTCCTGTCTACTATGAGTGTCACCACGCAGTAGCCGCCAATGTCCGCTGACTGGGACTCGGAGGCCATAGAAATCCGCTGGTGCGCAGGCAGGACTGGGAGAGAGCAACGCCGCACCGTGTCAGGGTGGATGAAGCTCTCCGTGCTCCCAGAGTCAAAAAGGCAGATTGTATCGTGACCATTTACCTTAATGTCCATTGTGGAACTGGCCAGTTGGTGCGGTCTCGCTTGGTCCAGTGTAACGGATGCCAGCGTAGGGGTCGGTGTGTCGCTGCGGGTATCAGATGAGGCGGTGTCGGGGGCCTGCTGCGTCCCGGCTGTCGTCCAAGATGGCGTCGTCCATGATCCCCATGTGGCTGGAGGCGTCCAAAATGGCTGCTGTACCGGTGGTTCGCACATGGCCGAGGAGGCCCAAGATGGCGGCCCGCATGGCCCACACGCGGCGCTGCTGGGGTTCGGGGTGGCTTTGGCCCTGCAGACGCTAGCGTAGTGTCCCTTCTTCCCGCAGCCCGAGCAGATCGCGTTTTTCGCCGGGCAGCGCGCTCTGGGGTGTTTTGCCTGGCCACAGAAGTAGCATTTCTGGCCTTGGGGCACTGCTGTCTGGCCTTGGGACACTGCTGCGGTAGTTGGGCCGTTGCTGGGGTGTGGCTGGGGTGGCACGGCGCTATGAGGCGGTCCTACCGTGTCCCAGGCTGTCGTTCCCCGCGGCGTCCACGGTGCAGAGGAGTAGGCATCCATGCCCTGGTAGGCTGCATCCAATGATAGTGCGAGTTCAGAGGCCTTGTTGAGGTTGAGGTCACTCTGCTCCAACAGTCGCTGTCGGGTGTAATTGGATCTGTGGCCCGCTACAAAAGCGTCCCGGATATGTTCCTCTGTGTACACAGCGGCCTTTACATCCTTACACCCACAGGCCCGGCCAAGCACGGACAGTGCCTGAAGATATTCCACGGTCGATTCCCCAGGTTGTTGCTTACGACTCCCCAGAAGGTGCCTGGCGTACACTTCGCTCACTGGGCGCGTGTACTGGTCCTTGAGGAGCTTGATAGCATCCGCGTACGAGGTCGCGTCTTGGATGACCGAGTACACTCGGTGGTTCACTTTGGAGGTCAGGACATCCTGTTTGTCCTCTTCCGATTTGATTGCTTCGGAGGCGGTCAGGAATTTTTCGAAACACTTAAGCCAGTGAGTAAACTTGGTGGATGAGTCCGCCTCCCGATGACCTAAGTCCAGGCATGCTGGTGTGAGGATCTTTTCCATTATAAAAATTTTGTTAATAAAATTGATGCGCTATCAATTACTCATAAAAGACTGAGAGTTAGAAGAGTAACTAAAGGCTTTTATTAACAAAAGAATGGAGGTCTGCCTCGAGTGGTCGACCGGTCCAGAAATACAAAGGGCTGGGGAGCAGTCACCTTTATACTAGGACTTGTGGGAGGAGTCAGCCGAGGCATGTCCAGGCATGTACACAATGGAATGCAAACAGTATACAAACAGTGGTTTACCACACCAATCACCTAACCTGTTTTACCAAAAGAGGATCACCTAACCTGTCCAAATCGTACTGGAGTTTCATGACATCCTCCTCGCAGCATACCCTCCCACCCAGCTTTGTGTCGTCTGCAAATTTGGAGATATTACATCCAATTCCCTCGTCCAGATCATTAATATATATTGTGAACAGCTGGGGTCCTAGGACCGATCCTTGTGGTACCCCACTAGTCACTGCCTGCCACTCGGAAAACGACCCATTTATTCCAACTCTTTGCTTTCTGTCCGCCAACCAGTTCTCTATCCAAGTCAATACCTTGCCCCCAATCCCATGTGCCTTAATTTTGCACGCTAATCTCTTATGCGGGACCTTATCAAAAGCCTTCTGAAAGTCCAAATACACCACATCCACTGGTTCTCCCTTATCTATTTTACCAGTTACATCCTCAAAAAATTCCAATAGATTAGTCAAGCATGATTTACCTTTTGTAAATCCATGTTGACTTTGTCCGATCCTGTCACTGCTTTCCAAGTGCTCTGCTATTACATCTTTTATAATGGACTCTAGCATTTTCCCCACTACCGATGTCAGACTTACCGGTCTATAATTCCCCGCTTTTTCTCTGCCACCTTTTTTGAATAGTGGGGTAACATTAGCTACCCTCCAATCCATGGGTACTGTTCCAGAGTCTATTGAGTTCTGGAAGATGACCAGCAATGCATCTACTATTTCTTGGGCCACTTCCTTAAGTACCCTAGGATGTAGATTATCAGGCCCTGGGGATTTATCGGCCTTCAGTCCCATCAATTTTCCTAACACCATTTCCCTACAAATACTGATTTCTTTCAGTTCCACCCTTTCATCAGACCCTATGTTCCCCGGTATTGCTGGGAAGTTATTTGTGTCCTCCTTTGTGAAGACAGAACCAAAATATGTATTTAGTTGGTCTGCCATTTCTTTGTTCCCCATTATAAATTCCCCTGATTCTGACTGCAAGGGACCTACGCTTGACTTCACCAATCTTTTCCTCTTCACATATCTATAAAAGCTTTTACAGTCAGTTTTTATGTTCCCTGAAAGTTTACTCTCATATTCTATTTTCCCTTTCTTAATTAAACCCTTTGTCCTCCTTTGTTGAATCCTGAACTGCTCCCAATCCTCAGGATTATTGCTTTTTCTGGCCAATTTGTATGTCCTCTCCTTGAATCTTATGCTATCCCTAATTTCCCTTGTTAGCCACGGTTGAGTCACCTTTTTTGTTTTATTTTTATGCCAAACTGGGATGAACAACTTCTGTAGTTCATCCATTCGGTCTTTGAATGTTTGCCATTGCCTATCCACCGTCAACCCTTTGAGTGCCAGTCCCCAATCAATCCTACCCAACTCGCTCCTCAGACCATCGTAGTTTCCTTTATTTAAATTGAGGACTCCAGTTTCTGAGTCAACTACTTCATTCTCCATCTTAATGAAGAATTTGATCATATTATGATCGCTCCGACCCAAGGGGCCTCGTACAACAAGATTGCTAATTAATCCTTTCTCATTACATAATACCCAGTCTAAGATGGCCTGATCTCTGGTTGGTTCCTTGATATATTGGTCCAGGAAACCATCCCGTAAACACTCCAGGAATTCCTCCTCCACAGTATTGTTACTAATTTGGTTAGCCCAATCTATATGTAGATTAAAGTCACCCATGATGACTGCTGTGCCCTTATTGCACGCTTCTTTAATTTCCCTTTTAATGCCATCCCCAACCTCCGCCTTACTGTTTGGAGGTCTATATACCACTCCCACTAATGTTTTTTTTCCCTTAGTATTTCTCAATTCTACCCATACAGAGCTAATATCCTTCATTACAATTGTGTTAATCCCTTCTTTAACCAGTAATGCTACCCCACTTCCCTTTCCTTTTTGCCTATCTTTCCTGAATATCGAATACCCCTGGATGTTGAGTTCCCAGTCTTGGCCATCCTTGAGCCACGTTTCCGTAATCCCAACCAAATCATATTCGTTTACCTCTATTTGCATAGCCAATTCATCCACCTTATTACAAATGCTCCTCGCATTAAGACACAAAGCCTTCAGGCTTGTTTTTTTAACGCTCTTAGACCTATTAGAATTATTATTTACTGTGGCCACGTTTGATTTAAACCCTTAATTTCTCTGACTGCCACTTTTGTTTTTCTCCTTCCTATCTTTTGTTTTTATCCTTGTTTCCCTTTCCTCTGTCTCCCTGCTCAGGTTCCCAACCCCCTTCCATTTTAGTTTAAACCCTCCCCCACAGCACTAGCAAACACTCCCCCTAGGACATCGGTTCCAGCCCTGCCCAGGTGCAGACCGTTCGGTTTGAACTGGTCCCACCTCCCCCAGAACCGGTTCCAATGTCCCAGGAACTTGAATCCCTCCCCCTGGCACCATTCCTCTAGCCACGTATTCATCTGAAGTATCCTTCTATTTCTACTCTGGCTAGCACGTGGCACTGGTAGCAATCCTGAGATTACTACCTTTGAGGTCCTGTTTTTTAATTTACCTCCTAACTCCCTATATTCCGCTTTTAGGACCTCATCCTGCTTTTAACCTACATCATTGGTGCCTATATGCACCACGACAACTGGCTGTTCACCCTCCCCTTCCAAGATGTTCTGCAGCCGCTCGGAGACATCCTTGACCCTTGCACCAGGGAGGCAACACACCATCCTGGAGTCTCGTTTGCGGCCGCAGAAACGCCTATCTGTTCCCCTTACAATTGAATCCCCTATTACTATAGCTCTACCACTCTTTTTCCTCCCATTCTGTGCAGCAGAGCCACCCCTGGTGCCAGGAAGTTGGCTGCTGCTGCCTTCCTCTGATAAGCCATCCCCCCCAACAATTCTCAAAGTGGTATAGCTGTTGGAGAGGGGGATGGCCACAGGGGACCCCTGCACTACCTGCCTGCGCCTAGTACTCTGCCTGTTGGTCTCCCGTTCCCTTTCTTCCTGTCCAACTCCCTAAACGTGCTATTCACGATGTCCCGTGCATCGTGACCGCTCCAGTATGCATCCAATCGCAGCTAAAGTGCCGCAATGCGGTCTGTCAGTAGTTGCAGCTGGGTGCACTTCCTGCACACGTAGTTGTCAGGGACACAGGAAGTGTCCCTGAGTTCCCACATATCGCAGGAGGAGCATATCACTTGCCCGGGCTGTCCTGCCATGATTTACCCTTTAATTAATTGAATTTAAATTAAATCAATCAATCCCACTAATTACACTTCAGTTAAATGGCTTACCAACAGTCCCCGCTACACCAGAGAGACGTTAGAAACTATAAACCAAAGTTAAAGTTTAAAAAAGAGAGAAATACTCACCAACCAATCACTTACCTGCTTCCTGCTGACATCACACTTTGATTACTTTTTACCTCTCTCCCCTGCTGCTGAGTTGGTCGGGCCTCGTTCACTGCCGGTTATAAGCTCCGCCTCGCACTGTAAGTCTCACCCAGGTCCGATGCTCTGGTCGGGCCTTGTTCGCTGCCGGTTATATGCTCCGCCTCGCGCTGCAAGTCTCACCCAGGTCCGATGCTCTGGTCGGGCCTCGTTCACTGCCGGTTATAAGCTCCGCCTCGCACTGTAAGTCTCACCCAGGTCCGATGCTCTGGTCGGGCCTTGTTCGCTGCCGGTTATATGCTCCGCCTCGCGCTGCAAGTCTCACCCAGGTCCGATGCTCTGGTCGGGCCTCGTTCGCTGCCGGTTATATGCTCCGCCTCGCGCTGCAAGTCTCACCCAGGTCCGATGCTCTGGTTGGGCCTCGTTCGCTGCCGGTTATAAGCTCCACCTCACGCTGCAATCCACGCCCAGGTCCGATGCTCTGGTCGGGCCTCGTTCACTGCTGCCGGTTATATGCTCCGCCTCGTGCTGCAATCCTCACCCAGGTCCGATGCTTTGGTTGGGCCTCGTTCGCTGCCGGTTATAAGCTCCGCCTCACGCTGCAATCCTCACCCAGGTCCGATGCTCTGGTCGGGCCTCATTCGCTGCCGGTTATAAGCTCCGCCTCGCGCTGCAAGTCTCACCCAGGTCCGATGCTCTGGTCGGGCCTCGTTCGCTGCCGGTTATAAGCTCCGCCTCGCGCTGCAAGTCTCACCCAGGTCCGATGCTCTGGTCGGGCCTCGTTCGCTGCCGGTTATAAGCTCTGCCTCACGCTGCAAGTCTCACCCAGATCCGATGCTCTGGTCGGGCCTCGTTCGCTGCCGGTTATAAGCTCCGCCTCGCGCTGCAAGTCTCACCCAGGTCCGATGCTCTGGTCGGGCCTCGTTCGCTGCCGGTTATAAGCTCTGCCTTATGCTGCAAGTCTCACCCAGATCCGATGCTCTGGTCGGGCCTCGTTCGCTGCCGGTTATAAGCTCCGCCTCGCGCTGCAAGTCTCACCCAGGTCCGATGCTCTGGTCGGGCCTCGTTCGCTGCCGGTTATAAGCTCTGCCTCATGCTGCAAGTCTCACCCAGGTCCGATGCTCTGGTCGGGCCTCGTTCACTGCCGGTTATAAGCTCCGCCACATGCTGCAAGTCTCACCCAGGTCCAATGCTCTGGTCGGGCCTCGTTCGCTGCCGGTTATAAGCTCCGCCTCGCGCTGCAAGTCTCACCCAGGTCCGATGCTCTGGTCGGGCCTCGTTCGCTGCCGGTTATAAGCTCCGCCTCGTGCTGCAAGTCTCACCCAGGTCCGATGCTCTGGTCGGGCCTCGTTCGCTGCCGGTTATAAGCTCCGCCTCATGCTGCAATCCTCACCCAGGTCCGATGCTCTGGTCGGGCCTCGTTCGCTGCCGGTTATAAGCTCCGCCTCATGCTGCAATCCTCACCCAGGTCCGATGCTCTGGTCGGGCCTCGTTCGCTGCCGGTTATAAGCTCCGCCTCGCGCTGCAAGTCTCACCCAGGTCCGATGCTCTGGTCGGGCCTCGTTCGCTGCCGGTTATAAGCTCCGCCTCGTGCTGCAAGTCTCACCCAGGTCCGATGCTCTGGTCGGGCCTCGTTCGCTGCCGGTTATAAGCTCTGCCTCGCGCTGCATGTCTCACCCAGGTCTGATGCTCTGGTCGGGCCTCGTTCGCTGCCGGTTATAAGCTCCGCCTCGTGCTGCAAGTCTCACCCAGGTCCGATGCTCTGGTCGGGCCTCGTTCGCTGCCGGTTATAAGCTCTGCCTCGCGCTGCATGTCTCACCCAGGTCTGATGCTCTGGTCGGGCCTCGTTCGCTGCCGGTTATAAGCTCTGCCTCGCGCTGCAAGTCTCACCCAGGTCCGATGCTCTGGTTGGGCCTCATTCGCTGCCGGTTATAAGCTCTGCCTCGCGCTGCATGTCTCACCCAGGTCTGATGCTCTGGTCGGGCCTCGTTCGCTGCCGGTTATAAGCTCCGCCTCACGCTGCAAGTCTCACCCAGGTCCGATGCTCTGGTCGGGCCTCGTTCGCTGCCGGTTATAAGCTCCGCCTCGCGCTGCAAGTCTCACCCAGGTCCGATGCTCTGGTCGGGCCTCGTTCGCTGCCGGTTATAAGCTCCGCCTCGCGCTGCAAGTCTCACCCAGGTCCGATGCTCTGGTCGGGCCTCGTTCGCTGCCGGTTATAAGCTCCGCCTTGCGCTGCAATCTTCACCCAGGTCCGATGCTCTGGTCGGGCCTCGTTCGCTGCCGGTTATAAGCTCCGCCTGGCGCTGCAAGTCTCACCCAGGTCCGATGCTCTGGTCGGGCCTCGTTCGCTGCCGGTTATAAGCTCTGCCTCGCGCTGCAAGTCTCACCCAGGTCCAATGCTCTGGTCGGGATCTCGTTCGCTGCCGGTTATAAGCTCCGCCTCACGCTGCAAGTCTCACCCAGGTCCGATGCTCTGGTCGGGCCTCGTTCGCTGCCGGTTATAAGCTCTGCCTCGCGCTGCATGTCTCACCCAGGTCTGATGCTCTGGTCGGGCCTCGTTCACTGCCGGTTATAAGCTCCGCCTCGTGCTGCAAGTCTCACCCAGGTCCGATGCTCTGGTCGGGCCTCGTTCGCTGCCGGTTATAAGCTCTGCCTCGCGCTGCATGTCTCACCCAGGTCTGATGCTTTGGTCGGGCCTCGTTCGCTGCCGGTTATAAGCTCTGCCTCGCGCTGCAAGTCTCACCCAGGTCCGATGCTCTGGTTGGGCCTCATTCGCTGCCGGTTATAAGCTCTGCCTCGCGCTGCATGTCTCACCCAGGTCTGATGCTCTGGTCGGGCCTCGTTCGCTGCCGGTTATAAGCTCCGCCTCGCGCTGCAAGTCTCACCCAGGTCCGATGCTCTGGTCGGGCCTCGTTCGCTGCCGGTTATAAGCTCCGCCTCGCGCTGCAAGTCTCACCCAGGTCCGATGCTCTGGTCGGGCCTCGTTCGCTGCCGGTTATAAGCTCCGCCTCGCGCTGCAAGTCTCACCCAGGTCCAATGCTCTGGTCGGGCCTCGTTCGCTGCCGGTTATAAGCTCCGCCTTGCGCTGCAATCTTCACCCAGGTCCGATGCTCTGGTCGGGCCTCGTTCGCTGCCGGTTATAAGCTCCGCCTGGCGCTGCAAGTCTCACCCAGGTCCGATGCTCTGGTCGGGCCTCGTTCGCTGCCGGTTATAAGCTCCGCCTGGCGCTGCAAGTCTCACCCAGGTCCGATGCTCTGGTCGGGCCTCGTTTGCTGCCGGTTATAAGCTCTGCCTCGCGCTGCAAGTCTCACCCAGGTCCAATGCTCTGGTCGGGATCTCGTTCGCTGCCGGTTATAAGCTCCGCCTCACGCTGCAAGTCTCACCCAGGTCCGATGCTCTGGTCGGGCCTCGTTCGCTGCCGGTTATAAGCTCCGCCTGGCGCTGCAAGTCTCACCCAGGTCTGATGCTCTGGTCGGGCCTCGTTCGCTGCCGGTTATAAGCTCCGCCTCATGCTGCAAGTCTCACCCAGGTCTGATGCTCTGGTCGGGCCTCATTCGCTGCCGGTTATAAGCTCTGCCTCACGCTGCAAGTCTCACCCAGGTCCGATGCTCTGGTCGGGCCTCGTTCGCTGCCGGTTATAAGCTCCGCCTCACGCTGCAATCCTCACCCAGGTCCGATGCTCTGGTCAGGCCTCGTTCGCTGCCGGTTATAAGCTCCGCCTCACGCTGCAAGTCTCACCCATCCCGATGCTCTGGTCGGGCCTCGTTCGAGGTTTATCTTTCTGAAATATGGCTTATTCCCTCACAGGGATGTTTTATGTTGTTGGTGTGGGGTGGTGCCAACCTCGCGCATCATGTGGCAGCCAGGGTGTGCAGTGTCAAGTGAAGTAAATCTGGCCATGGTAAAGCCACCCCTGGCCTCCCGCGCAGCAATGTGGTTGGGTGCTGATGCCCTCTGTCCTGTGCAGCATCAGGTGATTGCAGAGAAGGTTGGTGTGGTTGTTGATGTTGCTGGTATGCTTGGTGAAGCTGGTGTTGCGACTGATTGTGGTCAGAGCCTGAGGAACAAGGTGAGAGAGTATAAATCGTACCCATGCTGATGGAATAGATGGCAGGTGAACTTGAGATGACAGAAGCAATCTGTCAGTGGTGAGAGAGGTTGTTCCGATGAGATGACACTGGATAGAGAGTTTGCTCCAAACGCTTGCAACCTACATAAAGTTCAATCTGTCTTCCAAATGCAGTAAGCAACAGCTTCTGAGCTGTGAGATGGGAGCTTTTATAGCAGATTTCAAGCTGTCAAGTAATGAGATGATTCCATGGCCATTCAATTCCAGCCCAACATAACAGACGTGGTCCCTGAGTAGCGTGGACCCCGTTGGTGAGCTGGTAAATTCTAAAGGTGAGCTCAAAATTGTTGTTACTCTGTTAACAGGGTCATAATGGCCTGAATTGCCTCCCCGCCTCTGCGTGTCAGGTCTGCTCAGCGCTGACAGACCCGACATTTGGTAAAGGCGAGTGGTGGTGGGTTGACAGCGGGGTTCCGACCCGCTGTAAAAAAAAAACATTTTCCCACCCGACCCGCCACCGATCGCACCCACTGACCCTCCAGAAAATTCCCCCCAATGGCTTCAGTCTTCCCAATATTTAATTGGAGAAAATTTCTGCTCATCCAGTACTGGATGTCGGACAAGCAGTCTGACAATTTAGAGACCGTGGCGGGATCGAGAGAAGTGGTGAGGTAGTGCTGGGTGTCGTCAGCATACATGTGGAAGCTGTCGCTGTGCTTTCAGATGATGTCACCAAGGGGCAGCATGTAGATGAGAAATAGGAGGGGGCCCAAGGATAGATACTTGGTGAACCCCAGAGTTTACGATACGGGAGCAGGAAGAGAAGCCATTGCAGGTGATTCTCTGGCTACGATTAGATAGATAAGAATGGAACCAGGCGAGTGCAGTCCCACCCAGCTGGACGACGGTGGAGAGGCGTTGGAGAATGATGGAGTGGTCAACCGTGTCAAAGGCTGCAGACAAGTCAAGAAGGACGAGATGGGGTAGTTTACCTTTGTCACAGTCACAAAAGATGTCATTTGTGACTTTGATGATAGCTGTTTCAGTACTGTGGCAGGGGCGGAGACCTGATTGGAGGGATTCAAACATGGAGTTGCAGGAAAGATGGGCACGGATTTGGGAGGCGACAACACGTTCCTTTGTTAAGCATATTGTAAAGAGCACCTGGAAGCACAAGGGATGGAATTTGTGTTTCTCAGGAGGACATGCTCTGCTCCCAGGGCTTCTGCCCCAAGAGTCTACGCCTGCCAGGCCTGATTTTTTTTGGCTTGCAGTTGTGGCTGCCTCACTATGCTGGATACTCTGACCAGAATAACTCCTCATGACACTTCCTGCTATTTTTACGGCAGCGGGTAGGTGTGCCGTGCGAGTGTCCTGTCTTGGAGTGGCGGGGCACCTCATTACCATATTTAAATCAGACTCCCACAGCACAGTTGGGAGCCTGATTTAAATGTAATTTCTGCCGGCCGGGTTTGCCAGGTCTTTCTTTTTTATAGTCAACTTACGAATTAGGGGCAGGAGTTGGCCACTTGGCCTCTCGAGCCTGCTCCGCCATTCAATAAGATCATGGCTGATCTGATTACTCCACATTCCCGCCTACCCCCGATAACCTTTCACCCCTTGCTTATCAAGAATCTATCTACCTCTGCCTTAAAAATATTCAAAGACTCTGCTTCCACCGCCCTCTGAGGAAGAGAGTTCCAAAGACTCCCGACCCTCTGAGAGAAAAATGTTCTCCTCATCTCTGTCTTAAATGGGTAACCCCTTATTTTTAAACAGTGACCCCCTAGTTCTAGATTCTCCCACAAGAGGAAACATCCTCTCCACTTCCACCCTGTCAAGACCCCTCAGGATCTTATATGTTTCAATCAAGTCACCTCTTACTCTTCTAAACTCCAGTGGATACAAGCCTAGCCTGTGACGAGTGGCACTGGGTGAACCCAACTGCAGGAAGGCAAACTGAGGCAGAGGATAGGTTGCAAACACAAAGATAGACTTTACTCGAAACAAACAAAATAACAACAGCACAGATACAGGCTAGCAGGCCGGCAAGAGGATCACAAGGTAGTGTGAAACTCAAGACTGAGCACCGGACATAAAACTAAGCACCATTTAAATAGCAGGCATATAACCATGCACAGGTGAGTACGATTAGGAAGAAAGAAGGAAACAATTAAGAGTTCATGGTGCCCTCTGGTGGCGAGGCGAGGCAGAACCTGGGTCATTCCTGACAGGACCCCCCGCTAGGAACGGCCCCCGACGTGCCCCCAGAAGGTCCATGGCGACGATGAAGAAAGTCCTGCACCAAGTCGCGACCCAGGAGCGTTCCTCCGGACCATATCCCTTCCAGTCCACCAGGAACTGGAGGCCCCCGCGAACCCGGCGAGAGTCCATCAGGCGATGGACCGTGTAGGCAGGCTGGCTATCGATGATGCGGGGAGCAGGGGGAGGCCTCGTGGCAGGCGCCAGGGAACTGATGGCCACTGGCCGGAGCCTGGAGACGTGGAAGGTGGGATGAATCCGCATGGAGCAAGGCAGCTGGAGACGGTAGGACACCGGGTTGACCTTCCTCAACGCCATGAAGGGACCGATGAAATGGGGCACCAGCTTGCGGGACTCCACCCGCAGCAGGAGATCCTGAGTAGAAAGCCAGACCCTCTGACCAGGACGGAATGAAGGAGCCGGTCTGCGCCGCTTGTTGGCCTGGATCCGTTGTTGCCGAGAAGCTCGTTGTAAAGCCAGCCGCGCTCTCCTCCAGGTCCGTCAACAGCGCTGGACAAACTTCTCCGCGGAGGGAATCCCCACCTCGAGCTCCTGCTCCTGGAACAGTGGAGGCTGAAACCCGAACTGGCACTCGAATGGCGACATTCCTGTGGAGGAACAGCGCAAGGTGTTGTGCGCGTACTCAGCCTAGACGATGTGACGGCTCCAGGTCGCAGGGTTAGCGGACACGAGACACCTCAGGGTCGTCTCCAGGTCTTGGTTGATCCGTTCTGTTTGACTGTTAGACTGAGGGTGGAAGCCCGAGGAAAGGCTGACAGTAGCTCCAATGAGCTTATAGAAAGCTCTCCAAAACCGGGAGGCGAATTGTGGACCACGGTCAGAGACGATGTCAAGAGGCAAACCGAACAACCTGAAAACATGCTGGACCATGAGCTCGGCTGTCTCTTGGGCTGAGGGAAGCTTGGGCAAGGGCAGAAAGCGACAGGCTTCGGAGAAGCAATCCACGATGACCAGAATGACAGTGTTGCCTTGAGATGGAGGAAGGCCTGTGATGAAATCCACAGAGAGGTGTGACCAGGGGCAGGTGGGAATGGGGAGAGGATGCAGCAAACCCTGGGGGCGGGATCGAGGGTTCTTGTTTTGTGCACAAGTAGCACAAGCTGCCACGAACGCCTTTACGTCCCTCTCCATGGTGGGCCACCAGAACCTTCTGCGAAGAAACTCCAGCGTCCTGGATGTGCCTGGATGACCGGTGAGTCATAGAGTCATAGAGTTATACAGCACAGAAAGAGGCCCTTCGGCCCATCGTGTCTGCGCCGTCCATCAAGCCCTGTCCAATCTAATCCCATTTCCCAGCATTTGGTCCATAGCCTTGTATGCAATGGCATTTCAAGTGCTCATCCAAATGCTTCTTGAATGTTGTGAGGGTTCCTGCCTCTACCACCCTTTCAGGCAGTGAGTTCCAGACTCCAACCACCCTCTGGGTGAAAAAGTTCCTCCTCAAATCCCCTCTAAACCTCCTGCCCCTTGCCTTGAATCTATGCCCCCTTGTTATTGACCACCCTACTAAGGGGAAAAGTTTCTCTTTATCTACCCTATCTATGCCCCTCATCATTTTGTACACCTCAATCAGGTCCCCCCTCAGCCTTCTTTGCTCCAAGGAAAACAACCCCAGCCTGTTTAGTCTTTCTTCATAGCTGAGGCGCTCCATCCCAGGTAACATCCTGGTGAACCTTCTCTGCACCCTCTCCAAAGCAATCACATCCTTCCTATAGTGAGGCGACCAGAACTGCACACAGTACTCCAGCTGTGGCCTTACCAGCGTTTTGTACAGCTCCATCATAACCTCCCTGCTCTTATATTCTATGCCTCGGCTAATGAAGGCAAGTATCCCATATGCCTTTTTAACCACCTTATCTACCTGTTCCGCTGCCTTCAGGGATCTATGTACATGTACACCAAGGTCCCTCTGACCCTCTGTACTTCCTCGGGTCCTACCACTCATTGTGTATTCCCTTGCCTTATTTGTCCGTCCAAAATGCATCACCTCGCACTTTTCAGGGTTAAATTCCATTTGCCACTTTTCTGCCCATCTGACCAACCCATTTATATCGTCCTGTAGCCTGAGGCTTTCCTCCTCGCAATTTACCACCCCACCAATTTTCGTGTCATCTGCGAATTTACTGATCATACCTTTTACATTCTCATCCAAATCATTTATGTAGATCACAAACAGCAAGGGACCCAGCACCGATCCCTGAGGTACCCCACTGGACACAGGCTTCCAGTCACAAAAGCAACCTTCGACCATCACCCTCTGCCTCCTGCCACTCAGCCAGTTTAGGATCCAACGTGCCAAGGCACCCTGGATCCCATGGGCTCTTACCTTCTTGACCAGTCTCCTATTCGGGACTTTGTCAAAAGCTTTACTGAAATCCATGTAAACCACATCCACAGCATTTCCCTCATCCACACACCTGGTCACCCCCTCGAAAAATTCAATCAGATTGGTCAGACATGATTTACCCTTGAAAAAGCTATGCTGACTATCCCCGATTAATCCTTGCCTCTCCAAGTGGAGACTAATTTTGTCCCTCAGAATTTTTTCCAATAATTTCCCTACCACAGATGTTAGGCTCACTGGCCTGTAATTCCCTGGTTTATCCCTGCTACCCTTCTTGAATAATGGTACTACGTTAGCTGTTCTCCAGTCCTCTGGTACATCCCCTGTGGCCAGAGAGGTTCTGAAAATTTGTGTCAGAGCCCCTGCAATCGCCTCCTTTGCCTCCCACAACAGCCTGGGATACATCTCGTCCGGGCCTGGGGATTTATCCACTTTTTGGCCTGCTAAAACCGCTAGTACCTCCTCCCTCTCGATGCTAATATGTTCAAGTATGTCACAGTCCCCTTGCCCGATTTCTATGTCTACATCGTCTTTCTCCATAGTGAACACAGATGCAAAAAATTCATTTAAAACCCCGCCTACATCATCTGGCTCTACACACAGATTGCCACTTTGGTCCCTAATGGGCCCTACCCTTTCCCTGGTTATCCTCTTGCCCTTAATATACTTATAAAACATCTTAGGGTTTTCCTTTATTTTGCTCGCCAGTGTTATTTCATGGCCCCTCCTCGCCCTCCTAATTTCTTTTTTAAGTATGCCCCTGCACTTTTTATACTCCTCTAGGGCTTCCTCCGTCTTTAGTCTTTTGTAACTGCCAAAAGCCCCCCTTTTTTTCCTAATGCATTTTTGTATATCCCTTGTCATCCAAGGTTCCCTTTGCTTGTTGGTCCCACCCTTGACCTTTACAGGAACATGTTGGCGTTGTACTCTCTCTATTTCCCTTCTGAAAGTCTCCCACTGTTTTGATGTGGATTTTCCTATAAGTAGCTGCTCCCAGTCCACTTTGGCCAGATCCTGCCTTATCATATTAAAATCGGCCTTTCCCCAATTTAGAACCCTTATTTCCGGGCCGTCTTTGTCTTTTTCCATGACCACCTTAAATCTCACCGAATTATGGTCACTGTCGCCAAAATGCTCTCCTACTGACACTTCCACCACTTGCCCGGCTACATTCCCTAGAATTAGGTCCAGTACCGCCCCCTCTCTTGTAGGACTTTCTACATGTTGGCTCAAAAAGCTCTCCTGGATGCACTCGAGACGAATGCCCCCACTGCAGAACTTGTGAGCGTGCCGTGTTGGGAACAAAAAGGCGACCTGGTGGGCCATTGCCAGGGTCTGCCTCCCTCTGTTGTGCCTTTCTGACCAGCGTCTCGATCCCCCAGCGAACCGGTGCTACAATTCGAGAAGTTGGAAGAATAGGTTCTGGTTGTCTCTCCCACTCGGGTGGATCAAACTGCCTGGAGAGAGCATCAGGCTTGAGATTCTTGGATCCTGGACGATATGACAGGACAAAGGCGAAACGATTGAAAAACAGTGCCCAGCGAGCTTGACGAGAGTTAAGCTGTTTGGCCTCCTGGATATAGGCCAGATTCTTATGGTCTGTCCAGACAATGAACGGGTGTTTAGACCCCTCCAACCAATGTCTCCACTCCTCCAGTGCCAACTTAACTGCTAGTAGTTCCCTGTTACCAATATCATAGTTTCGCTCTGCAGGAGTGAGTCGGCGAGAAAAGAAGGCGCAAGGGTGCAGTTTGTTGTCATTAGACCGCTGGGACAAAACGGCACCCACTCCTATATCAGAGGCATCCACCTCGACAATGAAGGGGAGTGAGGGATCCGGAATCACGAGGATAGGAGCAGACGTGAAGCGCCGCTTGAGATCCTCGGAAGCCTGCGCAGCCACAGCGGACCAACTGAACCGGGTGGAAGCGGTTTTGGTGCGGGCATTGAGAGGGGCAGCAATGGTGCCGAAGTTCCTGATGAATCTCCGATAGAAATTAGCAAACCCCAAGAAACGTTGCACCTGTTTGAGAGAGGTGGGTGGTGGCCAATCTCGGACAGCTTGGGTCTTGCCAGGGTCCATTTGGATGTTGCCGCTGGAGATGATGAAGCCCAGGAATGAAACCATGGAAACGTGAAACTCACACTTCTCAGCCTTGACAAACAAGAGGTTGTTAAGCAGACGTTGTAGGACTTGCCTTACATGCTGGACATGATCGTGAAGAGTTTTGGAGAAAATGAGAATGTCATCCAGGTAGACAAAGACAAAGCGATTCAGCATGTCTCGGAGGACATCGTTGATGAGCGCCTGGAACACAGCAGGGGCGTTGGTCAATCCAAAGGGCATGACCAGGTTCTCATAGTGCCCAGTAGGTGTGTTGAATGCCGTCTTCCACTCGTCCCCTTCGCGGACACGGATGAGGTTGTAGGCGTTGCGGAGATCCAATTTTGTGAAGACTGTGGCTCCCTGTAGTAGCTCGAAGGCCGTCGACATGAGCGGAAGAAGATAACGGTTCTTTATAGTAATCCTGTTAAGGCCACGGTAGTCGATGCAGGGGCGGAGACCTTCATCTTTCTTACTCACGAAGAAAAAACCGGCACCAGCAGGAAAGGTGGTCGGACGGATGAAGCCAGCGGCGAGGGCGTCACGGATGTAATCCTCCATGGCGGCGGTCTCTGGAGCAGAAAGAGAGAAGATCCTACCCCTAGGTGGGCATATCCCAGGCAGGAGGTCAATGGCACAGTCATATGGCCTATGAGGGGGAAGTGATGTGGCTCGAACCTTACTAAAAACCTCTCTTAAATCCTCATACTCGGGAGGCACTCGGGACAATTCAGAGTGAGATGAGGGGTCCTGGGGCTGGGAAGGAGGCTTGGAGCGAAGACAAGTGGTGTGGCAGGCGGAGCCCCATTCCGTAAGCCAGCCGGCGGCCCAATCCATGCGTGGATTATGGCAGGCCAACCAAGGGTAACCCAGAACTAATGGAAACTCGAGAGAGTGGATAAGGGAGAATTGGATGGTCTCGAAATGTTGTCCTTCCACGCCCAAACACAGGGGGGCAGTAAGATGGTGAATTGTTCCGGAGCCCAGGGGTCTTCCATCCAGGGCGATAACAGTGAGGGGGTGATCTGGATGGGTCAGGGGAATCTTGAGCTGTTTAGCTAAACCCAGATCCATGAAGTTACCATCAGCCCCAGAATCCACCAGGGCCTTAAGATCATGTTGTTGATTGCCCCAGAAAAGGGAAGATGCCAGCAGGACCCTAGAAACAGTGGGGCCGGGAGGGACGGCTATGCTCATCTCAGGTCCCTCCGTCCTGGACGAGCCCTGACTTTTCCCACCAACTCTGGACAAGAAGAGCGAAAGTGGCCCGGTTCCCCACAATAGAAGCAAGATCCCTCTCTCATTCGGCGATCACGTTCAGGCTGCGAGAGACGAGTTACTCCCAACTGCATGGGCTCCTCTGGAGCAGTCAAAGATGGACTCGGGATGGCTCGGAGGCTCTCGGATGGCTTCGAAGCAGGGAAGGCTCTTGTTTCCGGAAGTGGGGTGAAAAAGGAGCGGCGTTCTCCTCGCCTCTCACGGAGACGATTATCCACTCGAATGGACATATCAAAGCGAGACTCCAAATCACTCACCGAGTCTCTGGAAGCCAGTTCGTCCTTGATTTCATCCGTGAGACGGTGGCGAAAAGTGGCGATGAGCACCTTCGAATTCCATGGCTCTCTGCAGCGAGAGTGCGAAACTCAATGGCGAAGTCCACAACGCTACGAGCCCCCTGGCGAAGCCGAAGCAGTTTGTTAGATGCCACTCTCCCACTGACAGGATGATCAAAGCCCCTTCTCATTTCCTCAGTGAAAAGTTGGTAGTTTGAACATGCCGGAGTTTGCTGTTCCCAGAGGGCCGTAGCCCAGGTAAGTGCTTTGCCGGTGAGTAGCGAAACAATGTAGGCTACTCGGGAATGGTCAGTGGGAAACAATGAACCTTGCAGCTCGAAAGCCAGGGAACACTGGGTTAGAAAGCCTCGACATCCTCCCGGGTTACCGTCATAGCGCTCGGGTGCAGGTAATCGGGGTTCTTTCAGAGGGGGAAGCGAAACCGGAGGAGCGGGTAATGGTGCTGGAGTAGCTTGGGTCACCTGACTCTGGCTCTGATGGAAAGCAATGACGAGGGCCTCCAGCTGTTTCTGGCTTCGGGAGAACGACGTGGCGAAGCACCGCAGTTCATCCAAGATCAGTTGTAGATGTTCAAAGATTCGTCGTAGCTATTGGTCCCTCTCTGCTGGGTCCATGTTTGGCTCAGTCTTGCTGTGACGAGTGGCACTGGGTGAACCCAACTGCAGGAAGGCAAACTGAGGCAGAGGATAGGTTGCAAACACAAAGATAGACTTTACTCGAAACAAACAAAATAACAACAGCACAGATACAGGCTAGCAGGCTGGCAAGAGGATCACAAGGCAGTGTGAAACTCAAGACTGAGCACCGGACATAAAACTAAGCACCACTTAAATAGCAGGCATATAACCATGCACAGGTGAGTACGATTAGGAAGAAAGAAGGAAACAATTAAGAGTTCATGGTGCCCTCTGGTGGCGAGGCGAGGCAGAACCTGGGTCATTCCTGACATAGCCTGTCCAACCTTTCCTCATAAGACAACCCGCCCATTCCAGGTATTAGTCTAGTAAACCTTCTCTGAACTGCTTCCATCGCATTTACATCCTTCCTTAAATAAGGAGACCAATACTGTCTCTGGAGATATGAAGGTCGTCGGATTGAGGTAATTAACATAATTCATGGAATTCACCAGATAGATCGGGGATGACTCCTCTGGTGAGGGAATCCAGAAAAAGGAGAGAACCGTCCACTGCTATCCCTATATTATTTGGCGAAGTTCGTGTGTTAGTGAACACCTCCAAATGGGAGAGGGAAAAAAAAAGAGCAAACACAAAATGTAATCCCTGGTAATTGTTCAAACCTGATCCGTGAGCATCAGGGCATCATTCCCACTACAGTCATAGAAGAATGAAAAGTGATTGGAAAGAAATAATTAGCCTAAATGTAGCCTGGCGAAATGGAGCAGCACAGGACACGAACTTTCGTTTTTGGGGTTTTTTATTCTGTATTAATAACTTGGGTCTAGGTTTAGGATGAAATTGTAAATACATAAAACACAGTCGACAAAATACGGCAGTGGCTTGCCCAACTCTCCTCAGAGCACACCCCCCACGCTGGATCTAGAAAATGGAGGCTGTGAAGAAAGGGGAGGTTCCTTTGGCATCACATGGCCTTACCCATAACCCTTTTCTCCTTTTTTCAAATTCTAAAGGGGAAAATGAACCGCGCCATCTAGTGGACTTAAATATTCACTGCATTTTCCCACTTGGCTACATTCTCCCCTGCTTTAAAGTCAACGTCCTCGGTGACTTAGCACCCGTTTTTCACTTCTTTTACAGCTTCTCGAAAAAATGCAGTACCCAGACTCGATAAAACATGAGAGAACACCTCAGGACTGAGTGAGACTGCATTACAGGCTGACTGAGGCAAATGGTATGGGTTAGGGTTTACCCCAGCATTGGCTCTTTTAGTTCTGCGAGGAGCCGGAATGGGTACCTCAACCTCAGTCCCACACTCAGAAGGATCTGAATGCTCTGGCTCAGAAACAGCCTCTGATTCCTGTACATCTTGGGCGTTACCAACAGGATCATTGTTTACTTTTTCCTCCTGAGTTAACTCTGGATAGGTGACTTCCTCTACCACAACAAACTCAGTATCAGAGGGCTCTGGCAACGATTCTGTCAAAAGAGTGACAGGGGGTACGGTGACAGGGGACTTGGTTCTCGTCCGCCTAGGCTCAGGGACAGGGGTAACACATGGCCTAAGATTAACTCTATGGACCCTTTTTAAAGGACCGCACTCTACAGGCTCAACTGCATGTGTAGTACCCTGTACCTCCACCACTCTGTACACAGTAGGACCCCACGCATCCTGAATTTTGTTCCTACCCAAAGGCCTGTGTCGTAAGTATACCAACTGACCCACCTCAATGGTTGGACAGTACACTTTGTCTTTGTTAAGTTCAATTCTTTGAGCTGATTTCTTTTCAGTGTACTCTCTTGCCCTTGCATGTGCCTCCTTCAAACGCTCTTGGTGGACAACCAACCACTCATGTTTCTTGTCTAACACTTGCTCCTGACCTAATAAAGCATCTACAGGAAGGTGTGGATGAACCCCGAAAAGCAGATAGTACGGTGAGTAGCCAGTCGTAGCATGGGGTGTTACATTGTAGGCATACACCAACTCAGATAAGTGCTCAGGCCAGCGGCGCTTCTTTTCTGGAGGCAGTGTACGCAAAAGATCATGTAAAGATCTGTTGAATCTCTCACATTGAGCATTTCCTTCTGGGTGGTGTGGGGTAGTGCGGGTTTTCTTTACACCATAAAGCTTACACAGCTCGGCAATGATTTCACTCTCAAAATTTCGACCTCTGTCTGAATGCAATCTTTCTGGGACCCCATACTTCATGAACCACTCTTTGAGAAGGACTTTTGCCGTGGTATCAGCCTTTTGGTCCCGAGTAGGGAAGGCTTGTGTGAATTTAGTGAAAACATCGGTCACCACTAACACATTCTCACGACCATCGGAGGCCGGTTCCAGCATGGTGAAATCTACAGCAACTACTTCAAGGGGCCGGGAGGCTAGAAATGATTTCATAGGGGCATGTATCTTGGGGTGGGGCATTTTTGTCAAAACACACCTCTCGCATTTCTTGACCCACTGTTCCACATCCCCATACATCCCAACCCAAAAACATCTCTGTCTCAAAAGGTTCTGTGTGCGCTCTATTCCCTGATGGCCCATACGATCATGCACACCTTCAAGCACGACTTCTTTCAAACAAGAGGGCAGTAGTAGCTGGTGACACTCACCAACATGGACATCCTCGATTACACGGTACAACAAGCCATCTTGCTCACAAATACGGGGCCACTGCTTTAACGTGGATAATACTAGCTTGGATAACTGCGACCTCTCCTTGTAAGTTGGCCTTCGCTGCTCACCCCAAAACTTCCTAAACACGCTGAGGGTGGGGTCTGTGTCCTGAAACTTACGTAGTTCCTCTTTAGAGTAACCGGGAAGTGTTGGTGTGTTACCCTGCAACTCACTACGCTCAGTACTTTCTTCTGCGTCCGAAACACGGATCTGTCTGACTTTACAGCACTTGACTCCTGCTGTCCCTAAGTCTGGTCCTAGAGCTGTTCCCTTGTGAGTGACATTACATATGGCCACACAACCATCATAGTCCGCATCCCCACTGTCTGACTCGGGCTCCCCTGCTAACGGCTGCCTAGAGAGGGCATCTGCTGCTGCATTACAGCGGCCTGGGCGGTACTTGACGTCAAAGTCAAAAACAGCTAACTGAGCCACCCATCTTTGCTCAACAGCACCTAACTTAGCTGTAGAAAGGTGACACAGGGGGTTGTTATCTGTTATGACAGTGAACTTGGAACCTAGAAGGTAACCTCGAAATTTCTCTGAAACAGCCCATTTGAGGGCGAGGAGCTCTAGTTTCATACTGCTGTAGTTTCTGTCATTTCTTTCAGCATTACGGAGCCTCCTACTGGCATATGCTATCACTCTCTTCCTATCTCCCTGCTGCTGGTGGAGGATGGCACCTAATCCTAGGTTACTGGCATCCGTCTCTACAATAAAAGGCTGAGTGAAATCTGTGTAACCTAACACTGGAGCACTGATCAGCTTTTCTTTCAGCTGTTCGAAAGCAGCTTGGCACGCCGCTGTCCATGAACCTTCAAACAACCGTTTTGCTTTTGCTGGGCGGTCTTCCCTAAGGCATGCATTGACTACGTCATGGAGAGGGCCAGCTCATTTAGAAAAATCCTCAATGAACCTCCTGTAATAACTACAGAAACCAAGAAATGACCTCAGATCTTTGACTGTACTGGGGACCGGCCACTTCTTTACGGCGGCAATTTTCTCTGGATCTGTCCCTATACCCTCCCCTGAAATTTGATGCCCAAGGAACCTGACTTCCTGCTGCAGGAAGTGACACTTTTCAAGCTTTACTTTCAACCCTGTCTCTTTCAGTCATCTTAGAGCTGTCTCAAGCCTCTCTAAATGGTCCGGGAAGGTCTGAGAGAACACAAGGATGTCATCTAAATACACTAATAGGATGTGGAACACTAAGTCGCTCATAGTCGCTTGCACAAGTCGTTGAAAAGTCGCAGGTCCATTACAGACACCAAAAGGCATTCTGAGGTACTCAAAAAGGCCAAAAGGAGTTGTAAAAGCAGTCTTAGGCCTGTCACTTTCACGAACAGCAACCTGGTGGTACCCACTTGCAAGATCAATGGTCGAGAAGAACTTTGCACCATGAAGGGCATCAAAACTCTCGTCAATGCGGGGCAAAGGAAATGCGTCACGTCTGGTTTTTGAGTTTAGTTTCCTAAAGTCAACACATAGTCGTATGTCTCCATCAGTCTTACGAACTACCACTATGGGTGAAGCGTATGAACTATTGCTCTCCTGGATGACACGCTTTCTTAAAAGCTTAGTGATGTGGTCCCTCACCTCTTTGTACAGTGTAGGTGGGATACGACGGTATGGCTCTGTAACTGGTGCGTCATCTACCAAGTTAATCTCATGCTCAACTTTATCAGTGTAGCCTAGGTCCTCATCCTTAAAAGCAAATACTTCCGAATACCTGGCTAAAAGTGCACCTAACTCTGCTTGTTGGCCCTGTGTGCCACCTATGTGTAGTTTGTCCAAAAGCAACTGAATGTCTTGGTCTGTCATCTGTCCTTCTTTTCTGCCAACAGTTACTTCCTCTGTGTCAGCGGAGATGCGTTGAAATCGCACCTCACAGGAGTCCTTGTCTACACACACTGCCTGAGTCGGAATACCAAGCCTGGTCCTGGGGCTTAACCACACATCCTCCTCAGAGAAATTTACCACCTGCACTGGAAATAAATGTCCCTTTGATTCAACTAGAGTGGGGACAACTACCAGGCCACCTGGCAATGGTGTGTTACCTGGCTCCAACAGCATTTTAGTGCTGCCACCTGACTGAGTTTTAAGTCCCTTTACATAGACTGTAGCTATGGAAGACGCAGGCACATGTACAGCACCCCTACCAGCTACACGGACAGAAGATGACTTTGGAGTGATGTTACACTGTTGTACTTGCTGAAATGCTTCCCTCCAATCTGAATCCAACTTTCCCCCTAGAGTAGTGTCAAACTCAGCATGAACTAGTTGTCTGCATCGGCTGATGATGTTCATACCAATAAGACCTGGTGCTGCAGGCTGTGACTGCTGATGCTCTTTGACTACCAGGAAACCACATTCGGGTAAGGTTATGCCCATAGTTTCAACGTCTAACTCAAGGTAGCCCAAGTAGGGAATGTCCAACCCGTTGGCGGCAGTGATCTTAAGCCACCCGGTTGTAGGCAGCATATCCTCATCCCTCCCAAGTAAGTGCTCTCTGAAAAAAACTTCAGTAATAGTGCTGACTTGGCTCCCGGTATCCAGTAAACAGTTAGCAGTAACCCCCCCAATCTTGAGATCTACTACTGGACATTTACCTACTGCACGGTCAAGAAATCTGTCACGAATACCAGTACTGTTCTGAGAGCCTGCAGGTTTTCCTCGCATTGCCCGGCTCATGGCAATCGAGGGAGTTAGTTTTCCTGCACCCCAGCCAGCAGTGGTGGATGTGTTTGCTACCTCGTGCTTCTGAGGACACTGTTTGGCAATGTGCCCCGCCCCGTTACACTTAAAGCAAATAGGCTGACCTTCATCAGTGAACTTTGGCTTGGCTCTAGGTTTCCCAACCTTGTCATTACCCGTGTTTTCCTTCTGTAGAGCAAGACCCCGTACTGCCTCTGTTAGTTCCCCGATAGCTTTACCCTGTTCCGCCACCACTTTAAGAACATCCTGTAAAGTGACAGCCTGGCTGCCTGGTACCCCAATGGCAGAACACTGAAGATCCCTCCCCGTACTGTCACACACTACATTCTTGCTCTTTGCAACTTTAGTGCTACAGGGCTGGTCTTCTAAGGACCATAAGACAGCTTCCTCACGTACATCGAACAGGGTAGACTGGGGGTTGTCTCGTACAAACTTGCGCAACTCTCTCCGGAGTGAGGGATCTCTAACACCATCAACAAATCTGTTTCTGACAACCCGTTTTGTGTCCGGCACAGCATCAGGTGATTGCTTTACCAAAGTTCTAATAATCTGAGAGAGTGCATGTGAGTATTCTCGGAAATTTTCACCCTCTTCTTGCTTGCGTCCATAGAAAGTTTCTAACAGCTGGGACTCACTGCGTTTTTCGGTGAAAGCCCCCCTTAGGTAACTGAACAGGTCACTGGGCTGCTTAGATTCTCCACCCAACCGTAACCTAATTTCCTGTAGGGCTGCCCCCCTCAACAAAGATCGAATGAAATCTACCTGCTCTGCAGGAGTCTGATCTCTAGCTCGTAGTACACTTTCAACCTCTTCAATGAACTCATCAACTGAACGACTATCTTTGGATACCTCACCACTGAATGGTTGGATCTGACGCTCTCTGGGTACATACACATATCACTTGGTTGCCCCATTACCTAGAGTGGCAATAATTGCCATTGCTTGGTCATGGTTTTTTTTCAACTCTGAAATCTGTGCCTTGAGTTCATCTATCTGGTTGCCCTCACCCACACTAGAGGTATTGTCCTCACCATCCGAATTGTGAGCTCTACCCGCCTCCTCAGGAGGGTCTAACATTTTGACTCAGTTCACAAGTCCCTGACAGTCACTGAATGGGATGGCCGCTGCGACGATTCTTCTCCAATGGTGTCCCTCCTCGGTGCCTTGATGGGTCCTCTCCCAGATTGGTCCTGGCGCCCTCTGGATCCCGTCTGTCTGGTCTGGTCCTCCTTAGCAACCCCAGGCAGCACTCTCCGTCCGTCTCCAGGTCCACTTGGCACCACACCGCTCTTCCCCCACTGCCGTATTTTATGTAACTTTCCCAAACCTGAGAAACTCCAAGCTAACAGACCCCACTCCTGGTACCAAAATGTGTAGCCTGGCGAAATGGAGCAGCACAGGACACGAACTTTCGTTTTTGGGGTTTTTTATTCTGTATTAATAACTTGGGTCTAGGTTTAGGATGAAATTGTAAATACATAAAACACAGTCGACAAAATACGGCAGTGGCTTGCCCAACTCTCCTCAGAGCACACCCCCCACGCTGGATCTAGAAAATGGAGGCTGTGAAGAAAGGGGAGGTTCCTTTGGCATCACATGGCCTTACCCATAACCCTTTTCTCCTTTTTTCAAATTCTAAAGGGGAAAATGAACCGCGCCATCTAGTGGACTTAAATATTCACTGCATTTTCCCACTTGGCTACATAAATAACCCAGAACTGACTGCTGGCCCCTGGGGAGAAGAGTAAGGTAGAGGAAAAAAAATCAATTTGTCTTTTTGCGTCATATAAAGGAAAGCAGCACAAGATGAAAGGCAACGGGCCTACAATGGTTTCGAAAATAGTGCAATAAGCTGTTCTTGGGGAACTGGGCAGCACATCCAGCAATCTGCAGAAACCAAACCAGCCAGGGAATAATAGAATGAGAATCTTGTTCGCCGCTGGTTGATGCGGACATGCCTTCTTCCAGTAAACAATCCTCAATCTCTCTGCGCCAGAGTTCACCATCATAACACTCCTGATAGTCTAAAGATCTTGTTTTTCTTGCCAGCTTTTAACAGCAGTTCCTTAAATGCTCTATACTTCTTGCAGCATCACCTGTTATGTGTCGCTTGACAGCTTAATGGCTATTTGTGTGCACTGACTTTGCGGACTGTGAGGAGAATATTTGCAAACTGTAATTTTTGTAAATACTGTTGTCTTTCATTGGGCTGATATTTTTTTACACACCCATGCACTTAGTGTGTATAGTTTCTAATGGCAGCTATTCTCCTTCTTTCTCCCTTTTGTCCTGAGGGTTCTGGCTGCCCCTTCGATAGCTTGCCCAAGTAACCATTGTTCATATGTCATTAAGATAGTTGTTTTGTTAATTGTGCAGTTCTGACCTTCTAGTATTGTTCCAGGGTCCTACCATCATGGAGCCTTCTCCCCTTTACAAACAGTACTCCTTGATCAATACAAGTTCCAAACATCTTTTAATGCACAGAACTCAAAACAAAAATCACAAAAACTGTCTTTTAGCTCTTCGGGCTCGATTTTCCAAGCCCCGAGGAGGCGGGTTTGGAGGTGGGAGTGGCGGGAAAATTGCAGAATCGGGGGGCAGGAACCCAACCCGCCTCCGTGCCAATATCCCAGGAGGCGGGTACCCGACCTGTGCTGGGAGCCGCCTCCCTGATGCGGGAGGCGGATTAGTGCCAATTAACTGCCTATTAACAGGTAGTTAACAGGCAGTTTTTTGCCTAATCCCTATTTTTAGCCCTGAAGTGTGGGCTTTCCGACGGCTCCGAACCACGCCAAGTTAGCGAGGCGGACCGTCGGTCTGCAAGGGTTGGAGGGGTCGAGATGTCCGTTGTGCAGGTGAGTGATGGGTGCATGTGTGCAGAGGTAAGTGTGTGAGGTAAGTGTAAAGCGTTTTAATAAGTTTTACTTACCTTTACTTTCTCCTGCAGGCTTCCTTCCTTCAGTTCTCAGGAGTCCCTCAGTTCACTGGCACAGAAAGCAGAATGGCCGTTGAACTGTCAAAAGCTGCAGCCTCTGCTTTCTGGTCTGGAGAGCTCGCTAACTGAGTGTTGAGTAGAAGGACTCAAGTTAGAAGACAGATTGTCAGTGTTTGACAGCTTCACAGAGCTGTTAAACGCTGATTTTTCATCTGTCAAAAGCTCTTGACAGATGAAATGTCAATCGCTGACATCACCAGTAACCAGGTGTCCCTTAATTGGCCTGCTGAGCCCGCTGGGCGGGCTTAACAAGGTCAATCAAGGGAAAATAGCGTGGGTTGGCCACAAATCGATGGAGGCAGGACTACAACCCAAAAAGTGGGAGTCCCGCCTCCAAAAGCTCCCCATTGACAAAAATCGAGCCCTTCAACTCCCAGCCTCTCTCAACCCTTACTTCCCCTGACCCTCCCCTTTTATAAGAACATAAGAACATAAGAAATAGGAGCAGGAGTAGGCCAATCGGCCCCTCGAGCCTGCTCCGCCATTCAATAAGATCATGGCTGATCTGATCCTAACCTCCAATCTACTATCACAGAACCATCTCCTGAATCTAACAGAATTAGACGCACGAAATAGGAGCAGGATCAGGCTACACGGCCCCTGGGCCCGCTCCGCTACCCACAGGGCCATGTCCGATCCGAACCTAGACTCATGTCCAAATTCCTGCCCGCTCCCTGTAACCCTTAATTCCCTTTACTTCTAGCAAACTGTCTATTTCTGTTTTAAATTTATGTAATGATGTAGCTTCTACAGCTTTTTGGGGCAGCATATTCCATGGACCTACCACCCTCTGAGTGAAGTAGTTCCTCCTCATCTCAGTTTTGAAAGAGCAGCCCCTTATTCTAAGACTATGCCCCCTAGTTCTAGTTTCACCCATCATCGGGAACATCCTCCCCGCATCCACCCGATCCAACCCCTTCACAATCTTATATGTTTCAATAAGATCGCCTCTCATTCTTCTGAATTCCAATGAGTAGAGTCCCAATCTACTCAACCTCTCCTCATATGTCCATCCCCTCATCCCCGGGATTAACCGAGTGAACCTTCTTTGTACTGACTCGAGAGCAAGTATGTCTTTTCTTAAGTATGGACACCAAAACTGTATGCAATATTCCAGGTGTGGTCTCACCAATACCTTGTACAACTGAAGCAATACCTCCCTATTTTTATATTCTATCCCCCTAGCAATGAAAGCCAACATTCCATTGGCCTTCTTAATCACTTGCTGCACCTGCATACTAACCTTTTGAGTTTCGTGCACCAGGACCCCCAGATCCCTTTGTACTTCAGTCCTTTCCAGTTTCTTGCCATTAAGATAATAACTTGCTCTACGATTTTTCCTGCCAAAGTGCATAACCTCACACTTTCCAGTATTGTATTCCATCTGCCAAATCTCTGCCCACTTACTTAGCCTGTCTATGTACCCTTGCAGGTTTTTTATGTCCTCCTCACTCACTACTTTCCCTCCCATCTTAGTATCATCTGCAAACTTTGATATGTTACACTCGGTCCCCTCCTCCAAATCGTTAATATAGATTGTAAAGAGTTGGGGACCCAGCACTGACCCCTGCGGAACACCACTAGTTACTGATTGCCAGTCTGAGAATGAACCATTTATCCCAACTCTCTGCCTTCTGTTAGATAGCCAATCCTCTATCCATGCCAGAATATTACCCCCAATCCCGTGATTTTTTATCTTGAGCAATAATCTTTCGTGTGGCACCTTGTCAAATGCCTTTTGGAAGTCTAAATACACTACGTCCACTGGTTCCCCTTTATCCACCCTATATGTTACTTCCTCAAAGAACTCCAGCAAATTTGTCACCTAGCTGGGAAAAGTCTCCTCCCATTCCAGGTGCTTCCACTCCAGGTGCAATTATCTTTAAAGGGGAGGTTCTTAAAGAGGCCATACCCTTACTCAGGTCCAGAGCCCTCGTCAGCCTGTGGCTGGCGTACTGGCCATCAATCACCCTGCTACAGCATGTAACTCAATTTGTTTGACGATTATATGTTGACCTTTCCTGTACATGTAAGGAGTCAAGGCAGCTTTTTGTTATGTTCTGAGACCCATTATGGATCCTTCACCCCCCCCGATCCCAAATCTGTGGAATGATGAGCTGATGTAAGTTAGTATAAACCAAGGGTAAAGTTCCCAGAATGCAGGACATGATGTAACGGCCTTTTAGCTGAGGATAAATGCTCGATCATAGTGAGTGAACTTAGGAAGACCCTCGGACGATTCACCCTGCAACTGAGCTCAGCGACTGTAACATGAAGTCTCCCGCTGCCTTTTCCATCGTTGTGTGCATTACCGTTGAGTATCATTCGCTCCAATAAATCTATAAGCGAAAGGCCCTGGGGGCAATTTTAACTTTGTGCAACAGTATGAAACAGGCACCAGCGAATCGCTGCCCATTTTACAACTCTCCCCGATTTATATTCCCATTGATGTCTATGGAAATAAAAATCGAGAGAGATGTAAAACGAGCTGCTGATTCACACTCACCCACTTTTACACAAAGTAAGAATTGCCCTCTCTGTGTCTAGACCTCTTATTCCTGGCACAGAGCCAACAACTCCAAGCTTGTCTCTCTGGTGTCAATCAACAGTGGAACTGGCAATTCATACTCTGAGATGGAAACAGTGATTGGCAGAAAGATCTTCAAAATGGCATTTAAGAAAAAGTTAATTTAATTTACCTGAGGACCTTGTAGCCTACGGGGGTCGCAGGTAAATTAACTTGTAGTCATTTCTACCAATCTACCTCGCACACACCTGCCAATGTGTCAGATAAGGACGTTATCCACATTTTCTTATAAAATTAACATAGGCCTGGAGGTAAATCACATAGCTGATGTCATTATAAGGATTATATGTGCTTGCAGACCCACAGCGGTAACAAACTTTGGCTAAGCATAAAATGTTCACATGTGTAGTGCCTTGGATATTACTGGAGATGTCTGACAGCTTTGCACTGCAGTTCAAACCTGTAATGTGGGGATATACAATACCCAGAAATAAATCAGAAATGTGAGCTGATCTAAATTGGAGGAGTTCAGATACACACAACATATGTGGGTATCTGGCAGGGGGAGTTCAGATACACACTGGAAGTGTGAATATCTGGGGAGGTGGGGTGGGGGGGTGGAGGTGGTGCGGGATGATACATAATGTGGAAATCTGAGGGGGGGGCGGAATATATTGCCTGAAATAAATCCTTTTCTCACTCGAGACCCACACATATGTACTTTCGTGCAATCAATCAGGAGTGTAAACCATGGATGATTTTCCTCCCTTCCTCACCCTAGGGGTGCTGCAATCAACTGCAGCAACCCAACCGCTGTCCTGGCTGAGGTTAGCTGACTCAGCAGTGACCAGCGTTCGAACCTGGACTCTTCTGGTTTGTGTGGCTCAGAACACATGGGCAGCCTTGATCAGTGGGTAGCACTCTCGCCTCTGAGTTATACGGTCATGGGTTCAAGCCCCACTCCAGAGACTTGAGCACATAATCTGGGCTGACAGTTCGGTGCAGTGCTGAGTCTTTAAGATGAGTCTTTAAACTAACCAAGTCTTTAAACCTGCCTTCTCAGGTTGATGTAAAAGATCCCATGGCATTATTCAAAGAAAAGCAGGGGAGTTATCCCAATATCTTAGCCAATATTTATCTCTCAACCAACATTACTAAAATAGATTCTCTGATCATTCATTTCATTGCTCTTTGTGGGAGCGTGCTGTGTGCAAATTGGCTGCTGCATTTGTCTACATTACAACAGTGACTACACTTCAAAAATATCTCATTGGCTGTGAAGTGCTTTGGGACATCCTGAGGTTGTGCAAGGCGCTGAATAAATGCAAGTTCTTTCTTCCTTCTTGGGTGGTACATTTAACCTCTGCACCATGCGGGGGAGTTAACCACTTGTTGAGGTGCTAAATTTCGACTATAGGAATGGGAGTGGGCCATTCAGCCCCTCAAGCCTGTTCTGCTGTTCAATTAGATCATCGCTGATCTAACTCCAGAGCAGAGTTGATTATAGCTGAGTGGCCAACTCCACTTACCCGCCTTCGCTCCATATCCCTTATGGGAACTTTGCGCAGATTGGATATCTTAATCGAGTGCGAGTGCGAACCTACGGTGCGGCATTATTGCCACTCAAGTTATCTTTTACTGCAACAACCTCTATCGAAAGGGCATTAAAGCCTGCAACTCATCGTTTTTAGACTTAAAGTTTAGCCATTGATGTTTAAGAATATTTGAAATTTTTCCTTTTACAAACTGTAATCTATTCTGTATGTCATGTTGCGCTGTGAAGTGAAGTAGTGAGGCGAGCCATTAGTCATCCTGAGTGTCTGGCTCTAGAAAACGCAATATTCCAAAGCAGGGAAAGCAGCAGTAAATTATGTCGTGTGTTAAATAGGAAAGAGGATAGATGACCCGACACTGACCTCGTGTGTCAGGGATTCAGTAAAGCTCAGGGTAACAGTCCAAAATTCTGGGTAGATCTTTTCTGACAACACTGACAATTTTGTGCAAAATGTAAACTAACAGCGTTGCAATATTCACTCGTCTTTAATCAACTCTGGCAAGCTCATGTTCCCAGGCTCACAGCTCCTCTCCACAGTCTTCAGTTTCCAATACACACTTCAGTGCATTCAGACACATCTAAATACCCTCTCCATCATGTTCAAACACATTTAAATATATTCCGCAGAATACTCTGTTTTAAACATTCTAAATATTTTAAGCATGCTCCACAATCTGTTCAAATGCTGATAAATACACTCTCCACAGCATTTAAGCATTTAATACACTCTCTGCCATGCTCAAACATTCTTAAACACACACTCCACTTAATTCAAGGATTTTTAACATGACTCCTCGCTATTTATGTCTCTTTGTTTATATATCTTCTCAAATATTCTCCTTGGTCATTGAAACATTGACTATTCCAATGCTCTCCTTGGCTGGCCTCCCACCTTGTAGCCTCAGTAAACCTGAGCTCATCCAAAACTCTGCTGCCCGTGTCCTAACTCGCACCAAGTCCAGTTCACCCATCACCCCGTGCCCGCTGACCTACATTGGCTCCCGGTCTGGCAATGCCTTGATTTTAAAATTCTCATCCTTGTTTTCAATTCCCTCTATGGCCTCGCCCCCCTCTCCCTATCTTTTTAACCTCCTCCAGCCCTGCAACCCTCCGAGATCTCGGCGCTCCTCCAATTCTGGCCTCTTGCGCGTCCCCGATTTTCATTGCTCCAGCATTGGCGGCCGTGCCTTCAGCTGCCTGGGCCCTAAGCTCTGGAATTCCCTCCCTACACCTCTCCGCCTCGCTACCTCTCTCTCCTTCTTTAAGACGCTCCTTAAAACCTACCTCTTTGTCCAAGCTCCTGGTCACCTATCCTAACATCATCTTACGCGGCTCAGTGTCAAATTTTGTTTGATTACACTTCTGTGAAGTGCCTTGGGACGTTTTACTATGTTAAAGGCGCTATATAAGTACAGGTTGTTGTTGTTGGTCTTCAAGGTTACTTTTTTTGTTATGCGGCTGTTGTGGTCTGCTCCTGATACTGTTCCGCTTGTTCGCTGAGGGAAAGTTCTTCCTTACCTTAAAATGGCCTTAAAAATCTCATTGATTTTATTTTTTTAGTTCTACTTATCCCCGTTTGACTTTCGTGGATATATTTTTTGACATGCACTAATGTTGGCAAAAAAAATGTCAGTACGAGTACAAAGCATTTTAGTGTGATCGGCACGAGTTTACTCATTCTCCTTCTTGGAGTAGCTGCTGTATAGCAATGTCTGGTGGTAGCCTCTTTCATGGGATGGAAAGCATTTCAATGAGTGAGGGGGGGGGTCATGTCAATCTTCTTGTCTTTCCCACTTGATTGATTGGAAGAAATGGCCTTTGAACCCAACAGTTAGCCAATCAAATTGCAGTTAAATCAAAGGTTGTTCCCACCATCCTAAATGGATGGTGGGGAAAGGCAAATGACAGATTTTAAAATTGGAAAAGAATTTATTAACGTGAAAAGGATTAAAATTGAAGTTAATAATATAATGCTGAGCAAGAAAAAGTGAGAATGAAAATATGGGATAACAGGATGTGTACATGGAGAGTTTCATGTGAAGTAGGTGCTTATGTTAATTTATGGTTAATATAAAGCCAGGGTTCCTGATCTTTGAGTAACTTTATTACAGTACTGTAATGTTAGGGATTGTTTGAGTACATTAGATCATAAGAACATAAGAACTATGAGCAGGAGTAGGCCATTCAGCCCCTCGAGCCTACTCTGCCATTCAGTAAGATGATGGCTGATCTTCCACCTCATCTCCACTTTCCGTTACTATCCCCATATCCCTTGATTCCCTTAATATCCAAAAATCTATCAATCTCTGTCTTGAATATACTCAACGACAGCCTTCACAGCCCTCTGGGGTAGAGAATTCTAAAGATTCACCACCCTCTGAGTGAAGAAATTTCTCCTTATCTCAGTCCTAAATGGCCGACCCCTTATTCTGATACTGTGACCCCTGGCCCCAGCCAGGGGAAACATCCTCCCTGCATCTACCCTGTCAAGCCCCATAAGAATTTTGTATGTTTCAATGAGATCACCTCTCATTCTTCTAAACTCCAGAGAATATAGGCCTAGTCTACTCAATCTCTCCTCATAGGACAATCCCCCCATCCCAGGAATCAGTCTGGTGAACATTCATTGCACTCCTTCTATGGCAAGTACATCCTTCCTTAGGTAAGGAGACCAAAACTGTCCACAATACTCCAGGTGTGGTCTCACCAGGGTCCTATATAATTGCAGTAAGACGTCTTTACTCTTATCACAGATCACAGAATCTACAGTGCAGATAGAGGCCATTTCGGCCCATCGAGCCTGCACCGACACATATCCCACCCTATCCCCGTAACCCCACGTATTTAATCCCCTAACACTAAGGGTCAATTTATCATAGCCAAATCAACCTAACCCGCACATCTTTGGACTGTGGGAGGAAACCGGAGCACCCGGAGGAAACCCACGCAGACACAGGGAGAATGTGCAAACTCCACACAGACAGTCGCCCGAGGCCGGATTTGAACCCGGGTCCCTGGCGCTGTGAGGCAACAGTGCTAACCACTTATACTCCAATCCTCTTGTAATAAAGACCAACATACCAGTTGCTTTCTTAATTGCTTGCTGTACCTGCATGTTAACTTTCAGTGATTCATGTACAAGGACACCCAGGTCCCTCTGAACACCAACATTTCCCAATCTCTCATCATTTAAAAAATACTCTGCTTTTCTATTTTTCCTACCAAAGTGGATAACTTCACATTTCTCCACATTATATTCAATTTGCCATGTTCTTGCCCATTCACTTAGCCTGTCAATATCCCCTTGAAACCTCCTTGCACCCTCCTCACAACTTACATTCCCACCTAGCTTTGTATCATCAGCAAACTTGGATATATTACATTTGGTCCCCTCATCCAAATCATTGATAGATTGTGAATAGCTGAGACCCAAGCACTGATCCTTGCGGTACCCCACTAGTTACAGCCTGCCAACCCGATAATGACCCGTTTATTCCTACTCTCTGTTTTCTGTCCGTTAACCAATCCTCAATCCATACTAGTATATTACCCCCAATTCCATAAGCCCTAATTTTGTTTAATAAGCTCTTGTGTGGCACTTTATCGAATGCCTTCTGAAAATCCAAATATACTACATCCACTGGTTCCCCCTTATCTATTCTGCTTGTTACAACCTCAAAAAACTCTAACAGATACGTCAAACACGATTTCCCTTTCATGAATCCATGTTGACTCTGCCCAATCCTATTATTATGTTCTAAGTGCCCTGTTACCACATCCTTAATAATAGATTCGAGCATTTTCCCTACTACTGATGTCAAGCTAACTGGTCTGTAGTTCCCCATTTTCTCTCTCCCTCCTTTCTTAAATAGTGGGGTTACATTTGCCACCTTCCAATCCACAGGAACCGTTCTAGAATCTATGGAATTTTGGAAGAGGACAACCAATGCATCCAATATCTCTATAGACACCTCTTTCAAAACTGTAGGATGTAGGCCATCAGGTCCAGGGGAGTTATCAGCTTTCAGTCCCACTAATTTCTCCAGGACTACTTTTTTTTACTAATACTAATTTCTTTTAGTTCCGCATTCTCGCTAGACCCTTGGTTCTCCACTATTTCTGGGAGGTTTTTTGCGTCATCTTCCGTGAAAACAAACACAAAGTATTTGTTTAATTTCTCTGCCATTTCCTTATTCCCCATTATAATTTATTCTGTCTCAGCCTGTAAGGGACCCACATTTACTTTCACTAATCTTTTCCTTTTTACATACTTATAGAAGCTTTTACAGTCTGTTTTTCTGTCTCTCGCTAGTTTACTCTCATTTTATTTTCCCTTTCTTCATCAATTTCTTGGTCGTCTGTTACTGAAATCTAAAATTCTCCCAATCCTCGGGCTTACTTATCTTTTTGGCAACATTATAAGCCTCTTCCTTTGATCTAATACTATCTTTAACTTCTCTTGTTAGCCATGGTTGGACCACTTTTCCTGTGGGGTTTTTGTGCCTTAAAGGAATGTATATTTGTTGTAAATTATGCATTAATTCTTTAAGTACTAGCCAACTCACCCCTCATAGCTACATAATTTGCTTTGTTTAGATTTAAGACCCTAGATTTGGATTTAACTAAATCACTTTGACACTTAATATAAAATTCTATCATATTATGGTCACTCTTCCCTAAGGGCCCCTTTACTACAAGGTTATTAATTAACCCTTTCTCATTGCACAATACTAAATCTAAAATAGCCTGTTGCCTAGTTAGTTCCTCAATATACTGATCTAAAAAACTATTTTGCATACATTCCACAAATTCATCCACCACACTATTACTGCAAATTTGGTTTGCCCAGTCCATATGTAAATTAAAGTCCCCCATGATTACTGTATTACCCTTGTTACATGTGCCTCTAATTTCCTGATTTATACTCTGCCCTACATTACAACTACTGTTTGGGGGCCTATAAACAACGCCCACCAATATTTTCTGCCCCTTGCTGTTTCTTGGCTCCACCCAAACTGATTCTACTTCTTGATTTTTGGAGCCAAGATCCTTTCTCTCTACTGTCTTTATCCCATCCTTTATTATCTAATGGAACCTTCCCCGAATCTAGAGAATTTTGGAAAATTAAAACCAATGATCTCACTAGCCACTTCTTTTAAGATCCTAGGATGAAGTCCATCAGGACCTGGGGACTTGTCAGCCCGCAGCTCCAACAATTTGCTCAGTACCACTTCCCTGGTGATTGTAATTTTCTTGAGTTCCTCCCTCCCTTCCATTTCCTGATTTACAGCTATTTCTGGGATGGTTCTTGTATCCTCTATAGTCAAGACCGATGCAAAGTACCTGTTCAATTCAACTGCATCTCCTTATTTTCTATTATTAATTCCCCAGACTCACTTTTTACAGGTCCAACGCTCACTTTGTTAACTCTTTTCTTTTTAAAATATCTATATAAAATCTTACTATCAGTTTTTATATTTCTAGCTAGCTTTCTCTCTTTTTTCTCTCCTTATTAATCTTTTAGTCATTCTTTGCTGTCCAATCTTCTGACCTGCCACCCATCTTTGCGCAATTATATGCTTTTTCTTTAAGTTTGATACTATCTTTAACTTTTTTAGTTAACCACGGATGGTGGGTCCTCCCCTTGGAATTTTTCTTTCTCGTTGGAATGTATGGGGACGATTTTCCCATTGGAGGTGGGTTGGAGGCGGGTTTCGGTTTGGGTTGGGTCCAAACCCGCCTCCACTGTCAGTTGGGGAAAATTTGCGATTTTCCCCTACATGGCCAGTTAATTTCAGAGGTGTGGGTTCCCCTGGGCCAATTAGTCTTTTGGACTGAAACTCGCCTCTGCTGACGTCACTTAACCAGCTTCATTTAAGGACTGCTTGCTGCCTTGGCTCATTCCACTGGTTTTTGGTCGATGCTGCAGCACCTCCAAACATTTATCTCCTTGAAGAATGGCCAGCTCCAAGGCAAGGGTCTCCCCAAGGATGAGGCACTGGGTATGCTGGTTGAGGGGCGAGAGCTAGCAGGGAGATGCTCTTCCCCTCATCTGGGAGAAAGAGGCCTCCCAAAGAAACCAAGGCTGTGTGGTCCAGCTGGCAAGGGATATAACATCCAGATCTGTGTGCAGCAGGACATGGCTGCAGTGTCGTAAAAGGTTCATTGACCTTGTAAGATCAGGCAAAGTGAGTATACCTTCAGCTTGACACTCCTTCTGCTCCCCTTCTCCTCTCATCACCAGCACTCTGCGTTGTCAACCTCCTCCTCCACATCCCACTTTACCCTTACAGCCCCCATCCCTCTCACTCTATGAACCCAATCACTTCACTATTCGACTATACTGCCCTCACACTCCCTTTCAATGTTATGCAATGACAACGACTAACAACGCACAGGGAGGGCCCTTGGACATGGAACCTCACTCCATCTTTGTCTCCTTCTAAGCATCTATGCTCTGGACTCTCTATACTCACTCCATCATTCTCACTCCAACTCCACTTGTCTCCCTCACTGCAGGAAAAGAGAGCCCACAATAGAAGGGAAAGGGCGAAGACAGGAGGAGCGCCACCTTCCCTCGTCCTTCTCACCCAGGTTGAAGAGGCGGCCCTGGACATCGCCGGCGTGGAGGTGGAAGTGGGGGACGGACAGACGGGCGATGCAGACCAAGCTGGTGACAGAATAGTTTTGCATCTCTCTCATTTACACTGCTTGAGTGAATGAAATGGCTGCTGGTGTACATTATTAGAATGCCACTTGAGCATCTGCACTATTGCATGTGCATACCACACTTCCGTGAAATGTCTAACCCATGCCTTTACTCCCCCACAGGACTATCCACAGAGCCCTCCCCCCACTGTCGACGAGGAAGAGGCTGAGCAGCAAGACTCCTCAGGAGAACCTGCAACCTCTGAGGACGCAGCATCAGCAGATGTAAGCGCACCCATCACCAGTGCAGATACGCACACCTCGGTGGGGCCTTCGGGACATAGAGTAGTGTTATCACCATGTGTATCACATCTCACAGGTGAGCATCAGCAAGTGGTGGAGACAGGGACAGCAGTGGAGAGTTCTCATCGGAGGTCGCAGGACTCTCCTATCTCTGCTCCGCTGCATGTGAACCCTGTGCCTCTGGGTCCATCCAGAAGGAGAGCGGTGCTGGAACTCCAGGAGCAGGTGCAGGAGTCTCTGATAGGTTTTTGTCTCCAGGGTCACTGCGAGTGTCGAGAGGATGGAGGAGTCCAACTCTAACATGAGCAGTGCCTTTGTGGAGGCAATGGCGCATCAACACACCACCACGAAAAGGATGGCAGCCTCTGTGGAAAAGATGGCTAATTCTGTGGTAAGGGTGTCTACCTCTCTAGTAAGGGTGTCTATGGTAGAGGAGAGGATGGCTCATGGAGGAAATAAGTTGCCAGAATCAGGAAAACATGGTGAATGTTCAGAATAGACTGACATCTCTGGAGGAGCGATGGGCAGCTATTGAGCAGAGAAACCAGAGCTTCATGAAAGTCCTTTTGAGTAGGACTGCCAGTGCAGATACGGGTCCCCATGGCCCCCCTGATTTGCAGCAAGGTGCTGTCAAGCCACTTGTAAGCGCTGAGGTGGACCTGACCCATGAGAGGAAGTGGGGGCTCCTCTCCAAGCGCTCACACTTCCATGCCACTGCGTAGCCCTCAGTCAGAGCCCCATCAGAGTCCGCACCCAACTGAGATGCGCGTCTCAGCCCCTGCACTACCACAGGATGAGCAGATGTTTGGCGAGCCCTCACAGGCTTGGAAACCCAGAGGACGCCCGCCAAAGGTGTCAAAGCAGGAGCAGCATGAAAGTGAGCAAGGGGCCTCCACATCTGCTGAAGCCACAGGGGCAGCACCACATAGGAGCATGCGTAAGAGAAAGAGAAAGCACCGTTAGTCACAAGGGTAGGCACTTGGGTGATTGTTTCTGTTTATTAATGAAATTCCATCCCTGTTTGAATGTATTAAAAAGAGGTGATGGCAAACTGTTGGTGTGATGGCATCTGTTATTTCACCTTGGGCAGCTCCACATTGCGGGCTCCGCAATACTTGTGTGGTCAGGTTGGTGGTCATTGTGAAAGGAGACCAGAGAGTCATGTCTATTGTCTATCATGTGTTAAGAAGGAGCCAAGCACATGTGCCACAATGGGCAACCTTTGCAAATCTGGCCAGGATGAGTGCATCCCTTGCATCACGGGCAGCCATGTGCTCGCATGCTGCTGGTAGATGCGCCGCTGCTCGGTCCTCCTCATCCTCATCTGAAGAGCCTATGAACTGAGCCACTTGCTCACCAGGAAGCTGCAAGCCACGACGCTGTGCCATGTTGTGCAGTGCACAGAAGACCATGACCATTCTGGAGACTCTGGCTGCTGAATACTTCAGGGCTCCACCTGATCTCTCAAGGCATTGGAATCGCATCTTCAGCAAGCCTATGGTTTGCTCGATGATGGACCTGGTCAAAATGTAACTAGTGTTGTATTGCTCCTCAGCCTCATTGGCTGGCCCCCTGATCGGCGTCATGAGCCACTTCTTCAGGGGGTAGCCCTGGTCACCAAGGAGCCATCCGTTAAGTTGGTTTGGCGGTTTGAAGGGCGGAGGAACACTAGAGTTCCGCAGGATGAACGAGTCATGGCAACTACCACGGAACTTGGAGTAAACATGCAAAATCTGCTCCTTGTGGTTACACACCAGCTGTATGTTGAGGGAGTGGAAGCCCTTGCAGTTGACAAAGATAGCTGGGTTGTGATGGAGTGCCCTAAGGGCCACATGTGTGCAGTCTATGACACCCTGTACCATTGGCAAGCCTGCCATATTTGCAGAGCGAACCGCACACACGGTTACACTTGCTTGATCCCTTGAGAACTGAATGTAATTGTGCACCTTTGCAAAAAGGGCATCGATAACCTGCATGATGCAGCTGTGGGCAGCCGACTGGGAGATGCCGCTGATGATCCCTGGAAGGAGCCTGAGGCAAAAAAGTTGAGTGCGGTGGTGACTTTGACAGCCACTGGTAAGGGGTGGCCACCCGCTCCTCTGGGCTCCAGGTGTTGGTGCAGCAGTGCGCAGATGTCTCAGACAACCTCTCGCAAATGTCTCATCCTCCTTTGGCACTGCTGCTCACTCATGTTGAGGTAGCTCATCCTCTGTCTGTAAACCCTGAGGGGTGGGTATCTCCTGCAGTGACGTTCTGCTGCTGCTGTGGCTGCTCCTCATCCGAATCTGAGGTCCATGATGAAAGGAAATAAATGGTCCCCATGCTGCTGGCAGATACCTCCGTTGTGGAAGCGCTTAGTCCAAGCGGGGAGAGGGTTTTTCAAGGAGGTCCCACAGTTGAGAGATAGAAGCTGCAGCACCTCCGACTTCGATAGGCCTGCTAGAAGTACTGAAAGACCCGTGGAACACAAGTTCTGCTGCCTGCAACTGCTCCCTGATGAAAGCTCTGTTTTAATGGTGGAGCTGCAGCTGTGAGGAGGCCACCCACTTGTCAACCCTCCAGGATTAGCTGGCGTGGTTTAGGAGAGTCGTGCAACACACGCAAAATGTGGCAAAATAACAAAGGCCTGGCAAAATAGGATTATAGAGGCCCTTAACGACTATTTAAGGGTCTTAACTACCTCTCCTGACTGATGGAGGTGGGACCGAATCGCACCCATGAAACCCGCCTCCGGCAAAATTGCGTGGAGGCGAGTTCCGAACCTGCGCTCACTTTTTGCGATTTTGCCAACTGTCCCGCCTTCAAAGGGCTGGGAAAATCGCCCCCTATATATTCTGTGTATTTTGAAATATCCCCTTAAATGTCTGCTACTACAGCTCTATTGGCCAATCCCTTAACCTAATTTGCCAGTTCACTTTAACTAGCTCTGCTTTCATGCCCTCATAATTGCCCTTATTTAAGTTTAAAATACTAGTCTTGGATCCACTCTTCTCTCCCTCAAACTAAATGTAAAATTCAATTATATTATGATCGCTGCTACCTCGGGGCGCCTTCACTATGAAGTCATTAATTAATTCTATCTCATTGCACAATACCAGGTCTACTATAGCCTGCTGTCTGGTTGGCTCCAGAACATGCTGTTCTAAGAAACTATCCCGAAAACATTCTATGAACTCCTCATCTATGCTACCGTTGCCCATCTGATTTTTCCAGTCTATATGTAGATTAAAATCCCCCATGATTATAGTCGTACCTTTCTGACAAGCTCCCATTATTTCTTCCTTTATACTCCATCCTACCGTGTGGTTACTGTTAGGGGGCCTGTACACCACTCCCACAAGTGACTTCTTGCCTTTATCATTTCTCATCTCTACCCAAACCGCTTCTACATCCTGGTTTCCTGAACTTAGGTCATCCCTCTCTATTGTGCTAATACCATCATTAACTAATAGAGCCACCCCCCCACCTTTTCCCACCTTCCTGTCCTTCCTAAATGTCATGTACTCTTCAATATTCAGATCCCAATCTATGTTACCCTGCAGCCATGTTTCTCTAATGGCTATCCGATTGTATTTATTTATTTCTATTTGCGCTATCAGTTCATCTGTTTTGTTTCAAATGCTACGTGCATTCAGATGCAGAGCCTTTAGTTTTGTCCTTATTATTTTTGTAACTTCTAGCCTTACCTGTTGATTTACTCTTAGATTTGTACTCTCTATCCCTTCCTGTCACGGTCTGTTTATCATTTCCCATATTAATACCTTTCTCTATTGCCTTGTCTCTAATCTTTGAATTACCACATCTTCCCAAATTTGATCCCATGCCCCCAATATTTAGTTTAAAGCCCTCTCTACCACCCTAGTTATACGACTCGCCAGAACACTGGTCCCAGCACGGTTCAGGTGAAGACCATACCAATGATACAGATCCCACTTTCCCCAGTACTGGTGCCAGTGTGTAGGATTCGCAAAAATCCAGGAAAATACAGTCTACATTGTAAAACCCCTGAAATGGCCACATTTTATGAACACAAGATGGAGTTGGCAGATCACATGACTCATTTCAGAAGGACATACCACTGCAGTATCTTACAGAAACCTGAGTCACCACCGATTAGAAGATTCCAGAACTGACTGCAATTGATATGGTAAAATGGTTACAGTAGTAACGAAGTCAAAACAAAAGTATTTACACCTCAAGGTGTGTTAATTGCTAGCAAAACGCAAACCCATCTCTGAAATCGCAGAGCACAGACAAAACCTATTATCTGTACCTAACTCAGAGGGACACAGGACAGATCCCATTAGTTTCATTTACAAGACATTAAATTAAAGTACCCGCTTTTGTCAAAGCAGCCTGCCCATTACTTTAACAAAAGAAACCCCTGATTTGGCGCCAAGATAAGAGCAAGAAAACAGTATAACTGTTGGGGGAAAAGAGACAAAAACACAGTTTTCACACAGACACGAGGTCAAAGGCAGAGCGAGTGGAGAGGTTCGATTACGGTTCGAGGAGCACGGAGGGCCTACAAGTTCGAGCAGGAGAGCAGGTTCAGGAGCCGGTCCCATAAGGAAGATTGGAGATCCCGGATGATACAAGAGCACCAAGGTCAAGGACAGTTTTTTTAAACCCTGGTGAGCATAAAGGCCCAACTCCACCTAGCTGATCTAGTTGAGGTATACTTTAGACGGGAGGGGTTTTAATATTAAGGGCTTTGTAATTCGGGAGTGTTATTCATCCTTCGTTGTGCCGTGCGCTTTCTCCACCCCCGTTTTATTATATCGCTGATCTAGAATTGATGTATTATGATAGTCAAAGTAACTCTTGTGTGTTAAATTTTAGTTCCCATTGAGAGGCGTGTTCATGATTTTTTGTCTGCATTGTTTCTTCATTCTCTATGTTTTATTCTTAAAAATAAAGATACCTTTGATTTAAAACTTACCTTGTCTCACCTGATCCATTTGTCTTCCAAGTCACAAGTTGGGCCAACACATCAAGGTGGTCTGGCAATAAGCCCAGTGTCTAGAACCGGTGAGGGGGGAGCGCTTCGGAACCGCTCACGAGCAGTGTGAAATCAAAAACCGATCTCGCACACCACAAGCTCGTTAAAACGACCCCTTACAAGTGCCCCAGGAATTGAAACCCATTTCTCCCACACCAGTCTTTGAGCCACGCATTCATCTCTCTAATTTTATTTACCCTATGCCAATTTGCTCGTGGCTCAGGTAATAATGCAGACATTATTAACCTCGAGGTTCTGCTTTTTAATTTAGCCCCTAGCTGCTCATACTCTCTCAGCAGAACCTCTTTCCTAGTTCTACCCATGTCGTTGGTACCTACATGGATCATGACCACTGGCTCCTCCCCCTCCCACTGCAAGTTCCTCTCCAGCCCAGAGCAGATGTCCCGAACCCTGGCACCGGGCAGGCAACACAGCCAAATGGACTCTCGCTCTTGGCCACAAAGAACTGTATCTATCCCCCTGACTATGCTGTCCCCAATTACCACTACATTCCTCAATTGTAAGGGGAACAGATAGGCGTTTTTGCGGCCGCAATCGAGACTCCAGGATGGTGTGTTGCCTCCCTGGTGCAAGGGTCAAGGACGTCTGGGAGCGGCTGCAGAACATTTTGGAGGGGGAGGGCGAACAGCCGGTTGTCGTGGTGCACATAGGCACCAACGATATAGGTAAAAAACGGGATGAGGTCCTAAAAGCAGAATATAGGGAGTTAGGAGGTAAATTAAAAAATAGGACCTCAAAGGTAGTAATCTCAGGATTGCTACCAGTGCCATGTGCTAGTCAGAGTAGAAATAGGAGGATATTTCAAATGAATACGTGGCTAGAGGAATGGTGCAAGGGGGAGGGATTCAAATTCCTTGGACATTGGAACCGGTTCTGGGAGAGGTGGGACCAGTACAAACGGGACGGTTTGCACCTGGGCAGGGCCGGGACCGATGTCCTAGGGGGAGTGTTTGCTAGTGCTGTTGGGGAGGGTTTAAACTAAAGTGGCAGGGGGTTGGGAACCTGAGCAGGGAGACAGAGGAAAGGGAAACAAGGAAAAAAGCAAAAGACAGGAAGGAGAAAAACAAAATTAGAAGACAAAGAACTCAACGGTTTAAATCAAACATGGTCATAGTAAATAATAATTCATATAGGCCTGAGAGCGTTAAAAAAACAAGCCTGAAGGCTTTGTGTCTTAATGCAAGGAGCATTCGGAACAAGGTGGATGAATTAGCTGCGCAAATAGAGGTAAACGAATATGATTTGATTGGGATTACAGAAACATGGCTCCAGGGTGGCCAAGGCTGGGAACTCAACATCCAGGGGTAGTCAATATTTAGGAAGGATAGGCAAAAAAGAAAGGGAGGTGGGGTAGCATTGCTGGTTAAAGAGGGGATTAACACAATTGAAAGGAAGGATATTAACTCTGATGATGCGGAATCTGTATGGGTAGAACTGAGAAATATCAAGGGGCAGAAAACGTTAGTGGAAGTGGTATATAGACCTCCAAACAGTAATACGGAGGTTGGGGATGGCATTAAAAGGGAAATTAGAGAAGCATGCAGTAAGGGCACAGCAGTCATCATGGGTGACTTTAATTTACATATAGATTGGGCTAACCAAATTAGTAAAAATACTGTGGAGGAGGAATTCCTAGAATGTTTATGGGATGGTTTTCTGGAACAATATGTCGAGGAACCAACCAGAGATCAGGCTTAGACTGGGTATTATGTAATGAGAGAGGATTAATTAGCAATCTTGTTGTACGAGGCCCCTTGGGTCAGAGCGATCATAATATGATAGAATTCTTCATTAAGATGGAGAGTGAAGTAGTTGACTCGGAGACTAGGGTCCTGAATTTAAATAAAGGAAACTATGATGGTATGAGGTGCGAATTGGGTAGGATTGATTGGGGAATGTCACTCAAAGGGTTGAAGGTGGATAGGCAATGGCAAACATTCAAAGACCGCATGGATGAACTACAGAAGTTGTTCATCCCAGTTTGGGATAAGAATAAAACAAAAAGGGTGACTCAACCGTGGCTAAAAAGGGAAATTAGAGATAGCATAAGATCCAAGGAGAGGGCATATAAATTGGCCAGAAAAAGCGGTAACCCTGAGGATTGGGAGCAGTTTAGGATTCAACAAAGGAGGACAAAGGGATTAATTAAGAAGAGGAAAATAGAATATGAAAGTAAGCTTGCAGGGAACATAAAAACGGACTGTATGAGCTTTTATAGATATGTGAAGAGAAAAAGATTAGTGAAATCAAGTGTAGGTCCCTTGCAGTCAGAAGCAGGGGAAGTTATAATGGGGAACAAAGAAATGGCAGACCAATTAAATACATATTTTGTTTCTGTCTTCACAAAGGAGGACACAAATAACCTCCCAGAGATGTTGGAAAACATAGGGTCTGATGAGAGGGAGGAACTGAAAGAAATCAGTATTTGTAGGGAAATGGTGTTAGGGAAATTGACGGGATTGAAGGCCGATAAATCCCCAGGGCCTGATAATCTACATCTTAGGGTACTTAAGGAGGTGGCCCTAGAAATAGTAGATGCATTGCTGATCATCTTCCAAAATTCGCTGGAATCTGGAACAGTACCCATGGATTGGAGGGTAGCTAATTTTACCCCACTATTGAAAAAGGGTGGTAGAGAGAAAGCGGGGAATTACAGACTGGTAAGCCTGACATCGGTAGTGGGGAAAATGCTAGAGTCCATTATAAAGGATGTAATAGCAGAGCACTTGGACAACAGTGACAGGATCGGACAAAGTCAACATGGATTTACAAAAGGTAAATCGTGCTTGACTAATCTACTGGAATTTTTTGAGGATGTAACTGGGAAAATAGATAAGGGAGAACCAGTAGATGTGGCGTATTTGGACTTTCAAAAGGCTTTCGATAAGGTCCCGCATAAGAGATTAGCGTGTAAAGTTAAGGCACATGGAATTGGGGGCAAGGTATTGACTTGGATAGAGAACTGGTTGGCGGACAGAAAGCAGAGAGTAGGAATTAACGGGTCTTTTTACGAGTGGCCGACAATGACTAGTGGGGTACCGCAGGGATCGGTCCTTGGACCCCAGCTATTCACAATATATATTAATGATCTAGATAAGGGAACTAGATGTAATATCTCCAAGTTTGCAGACGACACAAAGCTGCGTGGGCGTGTGTGCTGCGAGGAGGATACCGAGAAACTCCAGGATGATTTGGGCAGGTTGGGTGATTGGGCAGAAGCGTGGCAGATGCAATATAATGTGGATAAATGCGAGGTTATCCACTTTGGTGTCAAAAACAGAAAGGCAGACTATTATCTGAATGGCAATAGATTGGGAGAAGGGGAAGTGCAACGAGACCTGGGTGTCCTTGTGCACCAGTCGCTGAAGGTAAGCATGCAGGTGCAGCAGGTGGTGAAGAAGGCAAATGGTATGTTGGCCTTCATAGCAAAAGGGTTTGAGTACAGGAGCAAGGATGTCCTGCTGCAGTTGTACAGGGCCTTGGTGAGACCACACCTTGAGTACTGTGTGCAGTTTTGGTCGCCTTATCTGAGGAAGGATGTTCTTGCCATGGAAGGAGTTCAGCGAAGATTCACAAGGCTGATCCCTGGGATGGCAGGAATGACGTATGAGGAGAGATTGGGTCGATTGGGCTTATACTCGCTGGAGTTTAGAAGAATGAGAGGGGAATCGCATCGAAACTTATAAAATTCTGACAGGTCTGGACAAACTAGATGCAGGTAGAATGTTCCCGATGGTCGGAGAGTCCAGAACCAGGGGTCATAGTCTAAGGATAAGGGGTAAGCCATTTAGGACAGAGATGAGGAAGAATTTCTTCACCCAGAGAGTGGTGAACCTGTGGAATTCTCTACCACAGAAGGCAGTTGAGGCCAAGTCTTTAAATATATTCAAGAAGGAGTTAGATATATTTCTTAGAGCTAAAGGTATCAAAGGATATGGGGAGAAGGCAGGTACGGGGTACTGAACTTGGATGATCAGCCATGATCTCATCGAATGGCGGAGCAGGCTCGAGGGGCCGAATGGCCTACTCCTGCTCCTATCTTCTATGTTTCTATGTAACTCCCCCCACTTGAATGGCTTCCTGTACCTCGGTGCCATGGTCAGTTTGCTCACCCACCCTGCAGCCACCGCTTTCATCAATACAGGCCGCAAGAACCTCAAACCTGTTGGACAATTGCAAAGGCTAAGGCTCCTCCACCTCCTGGGTCCCCATACCTGCCTCACTCGCAGTCACATCCTCCTGTCCCTGACCACTGACCAAATCAGAAGACCCTATCCTAAGGGGGGTGACTGCCTCCTGGAATAAAGTGTCCAGGTAACTTTCCCCCTCCCTGATGCATCGCAGTGTCCGCAGCTCGGCCTCCAGCTCATCAACGCTGAGCCGAAGCTCTGCGAGCCGCAGACACTTACCGCAGACGTGTTCATCCTGACTCACACTGGTGTCCAGGAGCTCCCACATGCTGCAGTTGCAACACATCACCTGCCCTGCCATCTTTATTGAGTCTTAATGAATTTATTTTTATTATACTACACCTAATAAGATTTATTACTGCTAGTAAACTTTATTAATACTAATGAAACCTTACAATTACTAATAGATTTCCTGGGCTTTAAAAGATAAGAAGTGAGCAAAATACTCACTTACCCTTTTCCCTGTGATGTCACCTTTTATTTTTCTCCGAATGCGGTTGGGGGTTTCACAGAGCCGAACTCCCGCTGGTTCTCTGTGCCCTCTCGTGCAGCTTTTTAACTCCTGCTGTCCTGGAAGCTGACAAAGATAGAAAAAAAAGAAAGGAGCACCTCCCTCCCCAAACTCCCTTAACTCACCAAAACTCGCAGGTTTAGGCTTCGATTTTCCTTGGGCCGTGAGGCGGGCTTTCAGGCGTGTGGGGGGTTAAAATCGCAAAACCTAGGGGTCGCGACACCCCCTGCCTGGTTCCCGCCTCCACACCATTTTAACCTAGGTGTGTCTGATTGACCCGAATCAGTCCCGCCTGCAGCACTGATTGGCCTTTATAATCCCATTTTAACAGGCCCTTGCCTGTTTAACCCTTTTCCCATGTAAAACACGCCTGGTGGGGATGACGCCTGTGAAACCTGGCGTGAACACTATTGGCTTGTTGACTATCAGCTGCAGGTCCAACATTAAAGAGGATATTTGATCAGTCATCATTTGCAGGTGGCAGGACTTTGTTGTCTCAGGTCTGGGGTAACTTTTACCAGGCCTAGCCACACGTGTAGAAGGTTGGAGCCTCACACACTTCTCCAGTGTGACCTCCTGCAAGACCCCTCTCGCCACCCTCACTCAGCGCTTCCTCAACTGAGGCACCTACCAGAAGCATGGGAGGCCTTTTTTTCCCTTCCCTTCTTGGCATTAGAGGACATAGAAACATAGAAGATAGGAGCAGGAGTAGGCCATTCGGCCCCTCGAGCCTGCTCCACCATTCAATGAGATCATGGCTGATCATCCAAATTCAGTACCCTGTCCCTGCCTTCTCCCCATATCCCTTTAGCCTTAAGAAATATATCCAACTCCTTCTTGAATATATTTAATGAACTAGCCTCCACCGCCCTCTGTGCCAGAGAATTCCACAGGTTCACCACTCTCTGGGTGAAGAAAGTCCTCCTCATCTCAGTCCTAAATGGCTTACCCCTTATCCTTAGACTATGACCCCTGGTTCTGGACTCCCTGGCCATCGGTAACATCCTTCCTGCATCTAGTCTGTCCAGGCCTGACAAAATTTTATAGGTTTCGATGAGACTGCCAGCGCCAGGCGCGCCAGCAGCAGAACCAGGCACAACAGCAGCACCAGCAACAGCAGCAGGAGCGACAGGCTGCTGCTCACCCACCTGAGGCAGCACAGGCCAGAAGGGGCCATCGCATGGAAGCCCGTCGGCGCAGGAGATACCCCCCAAACAGGGTCTACAGACACAGGGTCAGCTACCTCAGCATGACTGAGCAGCAGTGCCAAAGGCGGCTCCGACTTTCGTGAGAGGTAGTGACTGACATCTGCGCAATGATACAGCAAGACCTGCAGCCCAGAGGACCAGATGGACAACCCTTACCAGTGGCGGTCAAAGTCACCACCGCACTCAACTTTTTTGCCTCAGGCTCATTCCAGGGATCATCAGCGGCATCTCCCAGTCGGCCGCACGCACTTGCATCACGCAGGTAACTGATGCCCTCTTTGCCTTCGCACACAATCACATCCATTTCACCAGGGATTGCGCAAATGTGACGCTGGTGAGTGGTTGGATTAGGTCATCTGGCAGACTTTCCAAGGGTGCAGGGCGCCATTGACTGCACACATGTGGCCCTTAGGGCACCCCCTCGCAATCCAGGTATTTTTGTCAACCGCAAGGGCTTCCACTCCCTTAACATTCCGCTGGTGTGTGACCACAAGAAGGAGATTTTGCATGTTTGTGCCAAGTACCCTGGCGACTAACCTCCTCCATGGCCGTAGCCCTCCTCTCCTCTACCATAGCCAGCCTTACCATGGAGGCAGCAATCATTTCCACATAGGTAGCCATCCTTTCCGTGTTGATGTGTTCATGCGCCACTGACTCCACAAAGGCTCTGCTCATGTTCGCTATGGACTCCTCCATTCGCTCCACACTCGCAGCGACCCTCGAGACAAAACCTGCCAGAGACTCCTGCATCTGTGCCTGGAGTTCCATCATCTCTGATCTTACGGATGGACCCAGAGGCAGAGGGTTGACATGCAGCTGAGCCGAGCTGGCAGAGTCCTACGCCCTCCGACGAGGACTCTCCACTGCTGTCCCTGTCTCCACAATCTGCTGTTGCTCACTTGTGAGCTGTGGTACACCAGGTGACAACTCTATGTCCCAAAGGTCCCACCGAGGTGTGAGTGTCTGCGCTGGTGCTGGGTGTGCTTATTTCTGATGACGCTGCGCCCTCAGAGGTTGCAGATTCCTCTGAGGAGTCTGGCTGCTCAGGCTCTTCCTCCTGCAGAGTGGGGACGGGGGCTCTCGATGGTCCTGTGGGGGAGTCAAGGAAAAAGTTAGAGATGTGATGCCAAGGTTACATGCACATTGCAATTTGCAGATGATCATAAGTCCATATGATATAGCTTCAGAATCATTATCAGCGACTCATGCAATGCCAATGAGAGAGAGGGAAAACTATTCTGTCGCCAACTTGCGGGGATGCTCCTGTCTGTCCTTCCCCAACTTCCGCATCTGTATCAGCCCCGGCAATCTCCAGGATGGATTCCTCCCAGGGGGTGAGCTGGGCTAATGAGGGCGGCCCTCCTCCTATCCTGGCTCACTCTCTCCTGTTGTGAGCTCTCTTTTCCTGCAATGAGGGAGACAAGTGGAGGTTGAGTGAGAATGAAGGAGTGAGTGCAGAGATTGCATAGCATAGATACTTAGAAGGAGACAAAGATGGAGTGAGGTTGCAAGACCAAGGGCCCTCCCTGTGTGTAGTCAGTTGTGTTCAAAGCATCAGAGTGAGAGGGAGTGTGAGGGCTGCATGGTGGAATAGTTCTGTGAATGTGAGCATAGAGAGAGAGGGACTGGGTAAGGGTGCATGGATGTGAGTGTCTAGTGGGCTGTGCAGGAAGAGATTGTTAATGCTGAGTGCTGGTGAGGAAAGGCAATGGGGAACAGATTGAGGGTGATGGAAACATCATACAGTACTTACTTTTCCAGTGCGAAGAAGGTCATGGAATCTTTTCCTGCACTGCAACCACGTTCTTCGTGTTAGCCCCAAGGAGTTGACTTGACCTGCCATGTCTAGCCACACAGCCTTGGTCTGGCTGGGAGGCCTCTTCCTCCCTGAAGAAGGGAAGAGGACCTCCCTGTGGGCCCTAGCACCATCCAATAATGCCTGTAGTGAAGCCTCATCAAATTTGGGCGCAGACCCGGCCCTCCCGCTGGCCGTTCCTCCTGCAGGCTCCTGTGCCATCTTAATGGTGAAGTTTGGAAGCCTGCAGAGGAAGCAAGGCTTGCTGTGGACCTTAAAAGCAGCAGCAATGATGATGTCATATTTTGCGACTTTCTGACTGGAAATACTCAGTTGCCAAGGCTTCCCACACGCTGGAAATCAATTGGCCAATTGTGTTAAATTTGCATCAATCTCACAGACCCATTTACAATCGTTTCGGAATCACTAAATTCAAGGAACCTGCCAATTCCCCACACTTGAGCTAAAATTGACCCCTTACACTCTGTTCCATGCTCTTGATCTACGGTCACCCGGTGCGAAGGGGAGCGGGCAGGTTGGGGGACCTCCTCGTGGGACTGCTCCTGGGCCTGGCTAAGAAAGCCATTAATTGGTCCAGGCAGCGGGCGATCGAGGGGGTCGTTCAGCCAGATTGCCTGCCTCTCTTCCGCGGCCATGTTCGCGCCCGGGTGGCCCTGGAGATGGAGCACGCGGTGTCCGCCGGCACGTTTTAGTACTTCCGCGACCGGTGGGCGCCGCGGGGACTGGAGTGCATCATCAACCCGGCCAACACAATTTTAATTTGATTTGTTTAAGTTTCATTTGAAGTTTGTTTAATTTACAGTCAAATTTGTTTAAAGTACCCAAGGAAAGAGTACACTCTGTTCCAAGCTGTACTCTAGCCTCCCTTATTTATACTGCTGAGATTTAAATAAGTGAGCTTTCTGGCAGTTACAGAACCAGATTAGACCAGTCAATTAATTAACTACTCTCACCTGCTCTCCAGCACAGAGCTTGCTTAGCCCTGCCCAAGCCTGGAAGAAACTTAAAACTTGAAACAGTAAATTTAAATTTAAGCTAAATGCTAATTGCAACCACACAAGACTAGATTTTATTAAAAAAAAGAGATTAACCTTTAAGATTCACTCTCCTATTCATCAAACTCGCAGGTTTACACTCTGTTCCTTGGCCATGTTCGTGCCCGGGTGGCCCTGGAGTTGGAGCATGCGGTGTCTGCCGGCACGCTCGAGGCCTTCCACGACCGGTGGGCGCCGCGGGGACTGGAGTGCATCATAATGCCGGCCAATCAAATTTTAATTTAAGCTGTTAAGTTTCCTTTAATGTTTTATTAGTTATAGTTTATTTGTTTAAGCACCCAACCAAAAGAGTACACTCTGTTCCAAGCTGCAGTCCATGTAGTCTTTATCATCATACTCTGCATCACATACTGTCTTAGGAAACACACCCTGATGATCTGTATAAAACTATTTTAAACTATCTAAAACATAGGGCTAGATTTTCGGGGAGCCGTCAGGCGGGGTTTCAGGCGTGTGGGGGGGGGGGAAATACTGACTTTGCGGGTCCCGCCACCATCCCGCCCAAAACCCCGCCCCACGTAAGTTTCAGGGGCGGCGGGTACCCACCCCGCACTGGGACCTGCCGAAACCAGGCGGGAAGGGATTAGTGCCAATTAACTGCCTGTTAACAGGTAGTTAACAGGCAGTTTTTAGCCTAATCCCTATTTTGAGGGGTTTCGTGTGGGTTTCCTGACGGCTCCATACCACGCCAGGTTAGAGCAGCGGGCTGTCGGGTTGAAGGAGTTGGAGGGGTCGCGATGTCGGTGCTCAGGTGAGTGATGGGTGCATGAGTGTAAAGGTAAGTGTGTTTGGTGTGTCTAAAGTGTGTAATGAACTTTTACTTACCTTTACTTACCTTCACAGCCTTTCTTCCTGTAGCTGTCGGGAGCCCATCAGTCAACCGGAACTGAAAGCTGAACGGCTGCGATCTGTCAAAAGTGACAGCCTGCAGCTTTTAGTGCTGCTGAGATTTCTAACTGAGTCTGCGTAGAAGGTCTCATCTTAGAAATCAGGCTGTCAGTGTTTGACAGCTTCAAACAGCTGTGAGACACTGATATTTCATCTGTCAGAAATCTTGACAGATGAAATTTCAGTCTGTGACGTCACCTGTTGCCGGGTGGCCCTTAATTGGCCTGCTGAGCCCGCTGGGCGGGCTCAACAAGGTCAATCAAGGGAAAATCGCGCGCAATGGCCGGACGTCGAAGTAGGCAGGTCAGAAACCCGAAAGGGGAAGTCCCGCCTTCTTCCCGACAGGTTCCACAAAATCGACCCCATAGTGTCAGCTGTGGCTCAGTGGGCAGCACCCTCACCTCTGAGTCAGAAGGTTGTGGGTTCACAGTCCCACTCCAGGGACTCGAGCACAGAAATCTAGGCTGACACTCCAGTGTAATACTGAGGGAGTGCTGTACTGTCGGAGGTGCCGCCTTTTGGATGAGATGTTAAACCGAGGCCCTGTCTGCCTCTCAGGTGGATGTAAAAGATCCTATGGTATTATTTTGAAGAAGAGCAGGGGAGTTATCCCTGATGTCCTAGCCAATATTTATCCCTCAATTCAAAAACAGATTATATGATCATTATCACATTGCTGTTTGTGGGAGCTTGCTGTGTGCAAATTGGCTGCCGTGTTTCCTACATTACAACAGTGACTACACGCCAAAAAGTACTTAATTGGCTGTAAAGTGCTTTGAGACGTCTGGTGGCCGTGAAAGGCGCTATATAAATGCAAGTCTTTCTTTTTACTTGCATCCATCCTTGTTGTCTCCTCTGACACTTTACCACTGGGGTATTGAAATGCTCTATAATTAGCATGCTTTGATTCCTTGCAATCCTTGTTGCTCTTGTGTGCCTAAATATCTCTCTATATCCCTATTCACCTTTAGCCGTTGCCTGATAGCTGTTACTGTTGCGTCCGTCAGTAGTAAGACACAAGACTGCAGGAGAACGGTACAACAGGCGTTTACTCAACATGGCTCACTCTGGAACTGAACTGTACAGATTACTACTCAGTGCTATATACAGGTGTGGTCACTGCTGGTACTACAGTATACATGAGCTGTAAAAAGTAGTTCCCCTCTTAAAGGTATATACATTACAATTCCTCCCCTTTTAGATTAACAGTACCATAACACTCATTTAACAATTAAATATCAAACTAATTACAATTAACACTTTTAACATACAACGTTAGCTGAAAATAGTCCATTTATATATTCAGTCTTTGGGGAGGCTTCCTGATCCTTTCTGGATAGTGCCTTTCCCGAGTGTCTCGCTCTTGGTGCGGAGGCGATTCTGGCACCCTGTCGTCGGTTGGGTCATCAGCTTCCGATGCTACTGTTTCTGGGGTAGATGTGACATGTACATCGGGTTCCTCACCAGGTACGTATGGGCGAGGCATGGGGTTGACTTGTTCCTGTGACTCTAGGATATGGTCAGCATGGTGTCTCACGATGTTCTCCCCAACGTCCACTGTGTACATTAGTGGGCCCTGCCGTGTGCATATCGTTCCTGGCTGCCATTTTTCTGTTCGGTAGTCGCAGGCCAAGACTGGTTGCCCTACATTGAAGCTCCTTGTTGGCTTCTCATGGATGTGCTGGAATTGCTTACTCTCAACATCTCTTCGTACGTTTGGTCTGAGCAAATCCAGGCGAGATCTTAACCTTCGGTTAAAGAACATCATGGCTGGGGCCTGGTTGGTGACTGCATGTGTCGCATTCAGTAGGCGAACAGGAAATTGTCCACCTTATGCTGCAGCGGAATGTTGTCATTGTACATAGCCTTTATTGCCTTCTTAAAGGTTTGTACGAACCTCTCAGCCAATCCATTTGTGGCTGGATGATACGGGACGGATGTGTAATTCCTTACCCCATTCTTCTTCATAAACCTCCGGAACTCTTCGGACACAAACTGTGGTCCGTTATCGGAGCAAATCTATTCTGGCAAGCCGTTCCTGGCAAAAATGGTCCATAGGACTGCAATAGCTTTCTCCGTGGTGGTGGAGGACATTTTGATGACCTCAGGCCATTTCGAGTGCGCATCCATGGCTATTAAAAACATTGAGTCCATGAATGGACCAGCAAAACCAAGATGCACCTGTTGCCATGGAGATGCGGGCCACTCCCATGGGTGTAGAGGGGCATGTGGTGGTGCATTTTGGACTTTCTGGCATCCTGAGCAGCTCTTGGTCAGGTCCTCGATTTGTTTATCGATTCCCAGCCACCACACATAAGCCCTGGCAAGGCTTTTCATTTTTACCCCTCCCAGATGACCCTCATGAAGCTCATTGAGCACTCTCTCCCTTAACTTGGATGGAATTACCACTCGGGATCCACACATCAAGGTCCCCCGGCAGACTGACAGCTGTTCTCTTCTTGTCGAGAATGCTGGCAACAGTGAGTCGCCATGTGCTGGCCATCCCTTCACCGTCAAATCATATACCCGAGACAGTGTCGGGTCATTTCGGGTCTCCTTTTCTATACAAGCGTTAGTTACCAGTAGGTATTCAACTATAGTCGAATGAAATATTTCGACAGGATCCACTGCTGGTGCTTCCTCCGCAGTAGGCAGTGGCAGGCGTGATAGCCCATCAGCATTTCCATGCTGTTTCGTGCCCTTATATTCAATCTCATAGTGGTGCGCCCCTAGAAAGAGTGACCATCTTTGTAGTTGTTGCGCAGTCATCACCGAACGCCCTTCTTCAGATTAAAAATGGAGACAAGAGGCTGGTGGTCAGTCAACAAGGTGAATTTCTGCCCATGTAGATAGTGATTGAACTTTTTCACTCCCCACACTAGGCTGAGGGCCTCCCTGTCAATCTGGGCGTAGTTACGCTCGGCTGAGGTTAGTGATCGTGACGCAAAGGCTATTGGCCTCTCTGAGCCGTCCGAGAATTTGTGCGGCAGCACCGCTCCAATGCCGTAGGGTGACGCATCACACGCCAACCGAATTGGTAGTGCTGGGTTGAAATGGGCCAGTACCTCTTTCGATGTGATTAGTGTTTTGCTCTTCTGGAAAGCTCGTTTACATTCGTCACTCCACTTCCATGGCACTCCAGTTTGCAGTAGGGTGTTCAGTGGGTGTAGTATTGTAGACAAATTTGGCAAGAACTTATGATAGTAGTTTACCAGCCCGAGGAACGACCTCAGTTGTGACACGTTTTCCGGTGTTGGAGCCTTGACTACTGCCTCAATCTTTTCTGGGGACTTATGTAACCACTCTTTATCGATAACGTGGCCACAATACGAGATCTGTTTTTTTAAAAACTCGCATTTGGGGCGGTTAGCTTGGAGCCCATATTCCTTCAATCTAGTGAGCACCTGCTCCAGGTTGGCGAGGTGATCACTGTCATTTTCACCCGTGACCAGGATGTCGTCCAAATAACACTGGGTCCCTGGGATCCCTTGCAGGACTTGTTCCATTGCCCTTTGCCAAATAGCCAGAGCTGATGCTACCCCGAATACCAGCCGGTTGTATTGGTAGAGACCTTTATGGGTGTTGATTGTGAGGTATTTTTTTGATGCTTCTTCTACCTCCATTTGCAGATATGCCTGGACCAGATCAATCTTAGTGAAGCGTTTCCCTTCAGATAGCGAGGCGAAATATCTTCAATCCGTGGAAGTGGATATTGCACGGTGTGAAGGACTGGGTTCACTGTTACCTTAAAGTCCCCACAGATGCGAACGTTCCTTGGTTCCCCAGGTGTGCTGCTCAACGACTTTTTCATCACAAGGATGATGGGTGTAGCCCACTCGCTCCAGTCTACCTTGGACAGTACTCCTGAATGTTTCAAACTCTCCAGCTCTGCTTCGACGGCTGGGCGGATCGCATAAGGTACCGGTCTGGCCGTAAAAAATTTTGGGCTTGCGTTTTCTTCGATTTTAATTGTTGCTGTCATGCCTTTTAGTGTTACGACTCCTTGCTGGAACACTTCTTGCGTGTCGGTTGGGATCTTTGACAGTCGCCCAGGTGTGACGTCGTCATCCTTTTTGGCAGCCACAGTCAGTGCTTGTATGGAATGCCAATCCAGCTGTATTTTCCGGATCCATTCACGTCCCAGTAATGGTGGTCCTCCATCTTGCAATACATACAGGTCTAGTTTTGGTGTTTCCTTACCGTTCTATATAACAGTCACCCTTATTTTTCCTTTGGGGTAGACTTTTTGCCCCGTGTACGTCTTCAAAATTATTTTTGTGTCTCTCAAGGGTATGCGTGAGAATAGCCGCTCGTAGTCCCGTCGGTTTATGACAGTTAGGGCTGATCCTGTGTCCAATTCCATTTTTACCTGGACTCCTGCTATCTTGAGAGTGACCCAAATGGTTCGGTGATCCTCCGTTGTGATCATATTATGTAGTTTCAGACAACTCAGCTCCCTGCTTTCGGAGTCGGTATCACTCTTTTGTTTGTCTGAACTATTCTCCGTCACCTTATGTACCTTGTTGTACTTTTCTTTTGGAGATTTCTTATTGCTGGTTTTCTTTCCCGACCTGCAGACTCGTGCTATGTGTCCTACTTTTCCACACTGTCTGCACACTTTGTCTTTGAACCAGCAATCATTCTGGTCGTGTGTTGTTCTGCCGCAGCGATAGCACTTCTCTGTTCCATATGACATTTCGTTTGTGCCATATTCTTGCGGTCTCTGTTGTATCTCTGCAGCGCCCCATGCTGCTGCTTCATATGATACTGCAATGCCGAAAGCCTTGTCCAGCGTAAGGTCCTTTTCAGATAAAAGCCGTTTCTGGGTTCCTTCACTTTGAAGCCCACACACAAACTTGTCCCTTAAGGTATCTGCCAGTCCCGTTCCAAACTGGCAGTGTTTCGATAGTTTGCACAGTTCTGTTAAATATTCAGCATTGCTTTCATCCTTATGCTGGTTCCGTTTGTGAAACTTGAATCTTTCTGCTATCAGCAGCGGTGTGGGGTTTAAATGTTCCTGTAGTATCGTCACTATGTCTCCAAAACTCTTTTCCACTGGCTTCGCTGGGGTTACTAGATTTCGTAATAAGCCATACGTCTTTGCACCCATTAAATTTAACAATACCGGCGCTTTCTTGTCATCTGACACCTCATTTGCCTTGCAGTATACCTCTATTCGTTCGACATATGTCATCCAATCTTCGACTTCATTGTCAAATGCAGTGATACTGCCACTCTTCGGCATTTTGGGTGTGTTTTAAAATGTCTTCTCCCGCGCTTTCCTTCCTTCCCCGCTGCTACCAACGCCGCTCTCGGCAGTCCTCGTGGCAATGGCGGCGCCCTGTAGGTTTCGCGCGCTTCTCCTGCGCTGCTGCCAACGCCGCTCTCGGCGGTCCTCGTGGCAATGGCGGCGCCTCGCGGGTTTCTGCACGTCTCTCTCCCTCTCCTCGACGCTGCTCGGCCCCTGAACACCGGCTGCGCCCTGTGCGCTCTGCCCTGTGTCTCTCTCTCCCATCGACGCTGCTCGGTCCTTTGCTGTGCTGCTTGGTCGGGCTCTAGCCCACCGCTGTCCGGGAAGGGTTTGCGCACTACCTGTTGCCAGCCCGTTTCGCTGGACCACCGCGACTGGAAAGCCAAGCCTGGCTCTCAACAGCCTCCCCCGCAATTCTCGAGTCTCTGCTGGATGACTGGGCGGTTGCCCGTGGTCGACGCCCGTGTCTCTGGCCTTGACCTCCAATCTACTGGTCTCCAGGAACGAATCCCTGGGAGGTGATGCAGAGTTGCAGGTAGGATCGAATTTGCCTCGTCGCCAATGTTGTGTCCGTCAGTAGTAAGACACAAGACTGCAGGAGATCGGTACAACAGGTGTTTACTCAACGTGGCTCACTCTGGAACTGAACTGTACAGACTACTACTCAGTGCTATATACAGGTGTGGTCACTGCCGGTACTACAGTATACATGAGCTGTAAAAAGTAGTTCCCCCCTTAAAGGTATATACATTACAGTTACCTTCAGTGCTTTATTCTTATTGTTACTATTTTTTCCCAATATCTTCCCTCCTCCTATTACATCCAGTCTTTTGATAGCTGGCACTGAAAATTAACTTTTACAAGTGTGGAGTCTCATTCCTTCAGATTTTAATTATTGTTGAAGATTTTTTTTAAATTAAAATAAAATGTTTTTTTTAACTTTTTCTTTCTGTCTATTGTATCTTTCTCTTCATCCCGTCTTGATTTCCGTCTCTTTATTTTGCTTTCTGTACCTGATTTGGCATTAAATTAAATATTTTAACTTGCACTTCCTGATTCAGAAACTGCCGGCCTCGGTAAGGATTCTTCAATCTGATTGGTTAAGGAGATGCACCGTCACATGTCCTGTTCACAGAGGTCTCGGATCCCCTGTAGAGGGCGCCATGCTTTTTTAGATTTCTAATCACTGCAAGTTGCTGTGCAAAAGCCCATAGAAAGTCTGTGGGGAAGTTTAAGTGTCACGCGTTGACTGTAAAACCCAGCCCATTATCTCTAACTCCAGCTCAGCTTGGCATTGTGGAAGACATTGTTGGTAGCTTTTGAGAGAGTAATGTTTAGTGATAGATGGGGCCCCCAGCAAGCTGCTTTTTGAAAGAGGCATTTTAAATTCTCCTATTCAGTTTACATCACTTACAGTCCTATTAGAAAGAAAGAACATTTAAAAAAATTTGTTCATGGGGTGTGGGTGTCGCTGGCAAAGCCAGCATTTATTGTCCATCCCTAATTGCCCTCGAGAAGGTGGTGGTGAGCCGCCTTCTTGAACTGCTGCAATCCGTGTGGTGAAGGTACTCCCACAGTGCTGTTAGGGAGGGAGTTCCAGGATTTTGACCCAGCGACGATGAAGGATCGGCGATATACTTCCAAATCAGGCTGGTGTATGACTTGGAGGGGAACTTGCAGGTGGTGGTGTTCCCATGCGCCTGCTGCCCATGTCCTTCTAGGTGGTAGAGGTCGTGGGTTTGGGAGGTGCTGCTGTAGAAGCCTTGGTGAGTTGCTGCAGTGCATATTTAGCACCTTTCACAATATCAGGACGTCCCAAATCACTTTACAGCCAATGAAGTACTTTTGAAGAGCAGTCACTGTTGTAATGCACACAGCAAGATCACACAAACAGCAATGTTTTAGTGATGTTGGTTGAGGGATAAATATTGGTCAGAATACAGGGGAGAACTGCCCTGCTCTTCTTCAAAACAGTACCATGATATCTTTTATGTCTGCTTGAGTGGGCAGACAGGGGCCTTGGCTTAACGTCTCATCTGACCGCACAGCTCTCCCTCAATACTGCACTGAAGTTGTAGACCAGCTTACATGCTTATGTCTCTGGAGTGGGATTTGCACCCACAACCTCCTGACTCAGAGGCGAGTGTGTTAACCGCTGAGCCACAGCTGATACCTATTACTGTCAGCATAATATCCAATACCACATGGAGTGTAGTTACAGCAGTGTGTTTTCAGGTTCATTGCCTTTACATTTACTATTTGTCTGCACAGGGTAGGTTGATGTCTCTTCTTTTGCTGCACTCTTACTTGGCCCGTGGGTTTCTACAGTGCCATCAGCTGATGTGATACTGAGTTTCGCGGAGGATGTTGAACAACTAATTGTTCTTTTAATTATGAGTATAAAAAAACATTGAGGGCTGAAAGTACATATTGAAAGAGACTGTGTAGGGAAAGCAGCCTGGTAAGTACGGAAAATTGACAGAAACTACATTGAAGCTGCATTTCCTCACACGCCATAGTGCAAATATAATTTGAATTCAAAAGTAGCTTCTTTTGGCAAAAGTACAAACGTTTACATTAAAAAGGAAAATAACACAAATGCTGGAAATCTGAAATAAAAACAAAACATGCTACACAAGAGGCCTATCGGCATCTGAAAAGAGGAAAGTAAAATTAATCTTTCTGTTGTTAGACCCTTACTCAGAACTTTGACAGAATTCCTAAGAGCTGTGTTCTTTTTTCCACCCGCCGCTGCTGCATTACTTTTTAAGATTCTTTTTCTAATTTTCTCCCGGTCTCTTCTTGGGCTGTTCCACGGGGCCAGCAAGCCCGCTGGTACCTCGTGCCCATGACCAGACTTCACGTGCGAGTCACAATCAGGCCCGATCGGGTCCAATGTGACAGTCTAACTGGAACACTTTCCGCTGGTGGGGGATCATTGAATACTGACCAGCAGTGAGAACAAGGCTGATTTTCACTGCTTCCTAGCCCAAGATGCTCATTGTATCACCCCTATTGGTACCCAGGCAGAGATCAGCAAACTCAGTACAGACCCTGGATTGAAATGGAGATCTTCTGGGTCTGACACTGAACAGAGTACTTATAAACTAAACCAAAGGAGCAGCATTACTGGGAGCTTTAATTGGTGTACTCTCATGGACTATAGTGCGTTACAACTCAATACACGTCCAAGATATTTTTCTGAACTTCGTCATTGCTCACCTCCTCGAATATAATCCCAGAAACTCTCTTTTAACCGGCACCTAAATTAACCGGAAATCTCTGTTAACCGGCAAAATTCAGGAGTAGGTTCAGGTAAGTTTTACTTCATAGTAGTGGCAGTTCCTGGATCTGTGGCTGTGTAACTGGGGTTTGTGCACTTGTTGCTAAGCAACAGGGACGCTTGGCCTGTGGCCGGAGTTCCTGCACATGTTGCTAAGCAACAGGGAAGCCTGGATTTGTTGCTGTGTACGGAGCTCTCGTACCTTTTAAACGATACCACTCTGTAATCTGGACTTTTTGATAAACCGGCACCACGCCGGTCCTGTCGGTGCCGGATAATTAAGAGTTTCCTGCAGTTTTTTTTAAGAGACTAGGGGCGACTTTAACCCTACTCGCTCAGCAGAAACCTGGCGGGTGGGCAATTACAATCGCCCTGGCTCTTACCTGTCTGACAGCTGCCACGATCGCAACATCTGCAATTTTAACCTGCTCTCCTGAGCAGGCAGCAAGGACAGACGCCCGGAGCCAACAGGGTCCTTCTTTACAAATGCATGTTGCGGCCTGATGACATAATTGAGTCCCGACTATGATTTTAAATCAGGCCTGAGCGGGGAATCCACCGGGTGTTAAAATCGGGGCTGTATATGAGGAAATAGTGTTTTATTGCTGACTTGAGAAAAGCTGTGCAGTGTCAGTGGTTCCATTTCAAATGGATGCTAAGGACACGTGAATAAATTGTGTAACTCATGCTTAGCACTTCAGCTACATTGCTCTCTACTTCCTGTCCGATCTCTCCTCAAACCCGCTCTGAGCTCACCTTGCCCATGAGTCCCACCCAAATGTGGACATGGTTTGAGATTCCATATGTACACTGCTGATACACACCTCTACTTTTCAACCACTGCTCTTGACTTCTTTACTGCCTCTGTGTTGTCAGGCTGCTTGTAAGACACCCAGGGCGGAATCTTACCTTCCAGGCCGAGTTTGAGGCGGGACTGTTGGTTTTCAGGTTCCAGTCCTGCCCCCAGCAATGTCTGATGAACAGACGCTATTTTGCCCTGATTGGCCTTGTTAAGCCCACCCTGCGGGCTTGCCGGCCAATTAAGGGAAAACCGGTGTCAGATGACGTCAGTTGATGACGCTTCATCAGCCGGTTTTCTTAAGGGCATATGCACCACACTTGTTTGACAGATGATTTGACAGTGTTTGACAACATTGAGGTGCTGTCAAACACTGAGAATCACTGTCCAAAGGTGAGCCCTTTCACCCAGGCTCTCCAATTACTCTCTCCTTAGGATAAAACAGATGGCAGCTGCAGCTGAGATTGCAGAAGCCATCTGTCACTTCTTCCGATGAGGTGAGGCTTCACAAACACTTCACAGCTTGTCACCTGCAGAAACATCTAACCACATTAAAAATTACTTTCACAACATTTCCTTACCTCTGATAATAACCAGTGTCCCATTGCATCCTTCACACCACTTCTGCAGCTGTCATCCAAACACCAACATAACAACAGACCCACAGCACGCCTCACTTACCCTGGCGGAGTTCTCCGACATCAGGAAGCCCACAGCAGCAGTCCAAAAATTGGAAAAAGCCTCTTGACTGCCTGTTAACTACCTGTTAGCAGGCAGTTAAGTGGCTATAATCCTCTTCCCGCCGCTAGGAGTCGGGTCCCTGCGCAAATCGGGGACCCGACTCCCGGGAAGATTGGTTGGAGGCGGGTTGGGAGCGGGTTTGGGACCCCCTCCCATTTTTGGGGGATTTTCCCAGCAGTCCCACCTCCAGACCTGCCTCCTCAGGGCTGGTAAAATCCAACCCCACAATCTTCAATAAGCAGCAATTTCCTCCAGTTAAACGTTGGCAAGGACGAAACCTTTGTCTTTGGTCCCTGCCACAAACTCTGTACCCTTGCCGCCGAGTCTATCCTCCTTCCTGACCATTATCTCAGACTTAAGCAGACTGTTTGCAGCCTCGGCTTCCTATTTGGCCTCTAGTTGAGCTTCTGAGCCTATGTCCTCTCCATCCCAAGGACCACCTACACGTGGCTCTATAAAATTGCTCACCCGCCTGCTGCTGAAAATCTCATCCATGTATAGTACATGTAATGTAGAAAATACAATGCTCTATGGGCAATTTTGAACCTCACCACCCGGGTGATAATGTGGAGTAGCAGATTGCGAACTCATTGGTCTAAAAATCAGATGGTTTCAATAATAGCTCTGCCAGTTTACCGGCTGTAAGCGAGGAAAATCTGGAAGGTAAAACAGAACTAACAGACTCAGATGTTACCCAGATCAATAGTTTTACTACGAGTGCACACGAGAGAACTATCTCAGCTACCCTTAGCTAGAGACATCGTTCTCAAGGGAAAAAGTGGCAATACAGCTTAGTTTATACAGTTTATTAGACAACACCCACTTATTACTAATGGGGGTGTATACATGAGAATATTGATGCTTCATTGGTTTACATGATTAATCAATCAACTATTAGGCCTGTCCTTTGAACTAGAGTACCCTCTGGATAAGTCAGTAAGAAGCTTATCGACTGTAGAGGCTTCATTCTAACTTCTGTATTCATGAGCAATCTCTTACTCTTGTTATCGGTATGGGAAAGTATTTTCAGCAGAGACATGGCTGGATGAATACAAAGCCCCATTCAATTATGCAGCTGGCTGACTACTCTTCAAGGCCTTGTTTGCTGCTATTCCTTAATTGTGCCTTTGTACTCTTATCTCTTCCAAGAACAGGCTCTTTCTAAACAGTTACCACCAAGTTGTAATTACAAGCAACACTTCAGAATGTCTTTGGTCAGCTAAATTTATTTGTGTTAGTTTAAAAAGGGTTAATATAGCCAAGTATCCCATGGTGCTTTGTGTTTGTTTTCCAGTCTAACAAGACTGAATGGTACCTTTCAGACATATTATACCGGTCAAATATTGAGGCCCACCCCTTTATAACCCCTAAACCAAATTTTATCCTAACACCACCCAACTGGTGAAGGTGAAAATTACTCAGCATATTTTTTATAGAGAATAAGATAACACAGCGAATACCATATTCTGTATAGTTAGAATGAGCACTCCACACCTATACTAAAGAGTGACAGTTAACTGCAAACTGTACAGTCTGATGTGTTTCAGCAGGATTACAGGTAATTTGACCAAAGTTATAATGCAGATAGTTCGATTGCAGATCAACACATGTAACATAGCATAACAACCTTCCATTAGATGTTGTCTGAGGGGAGAAAAATACAGATGACAGTATACCCTACTCGGCTTACAAGGTTCTCAGTTCCATTCCCGTCTTTGTTGTAAGGCTGCTGGATCTGGCTTCCTGGCTGTTTCATGTTGCACTTGATGCTGTGCTGCTGTACATCGATTATAGATTTGAGCATCTTTGCTCCCAAGGAAGGTGATGTTATGAATACGATGTGAGGTGAGGACTGATGAGAGTGTGGAGAAATAGTCCCATTCCCCAAAGCTAAATAAATGATGGAAATAAGAGACAACCGGGCAAGATTTCCTCTGTGTGCTCTGCGTTACGGAGCCACTGACCCATTTATATCGAACATGTTTCTGAATTTGTTATGCATTAAGCAGAGTTAAAATCTCCCCCCAACCCCATTCAAATGTCTCTTATATGAGCAGTGTAAGGATGACTTGTTTATAAAAATGTCTGACTGTGGATATTTGGACAGTGAAACAAATATTTCTTGGAGCAAAAGTAGAAATTTAAAACCTCCCAATGAAAAGCTGTTAACATTTGAAACATGCATACCTGGCAATGCTATTAAAAGGTTCGCACTGAAACGCAGTAGGAAAGTATAAAGAATTTAAACAGTGTAGAGTATTGCCATTATTATATTCTTTGTTTACTCCTGAGGCACGTACCATGAGCCAGGTGAGATGACAGGAGCTGACCTACTTCTGGTCCTTTGATGTGTGATCAGACACTGAGAGGTGTGTAAGGCTGGCCTGGGCTGACTCTGTATGAATTGTTTAAAAGGTCACTGTCATCGTACCATGGCTTGATATTACTATTTCCAGTAATGATCAAAAGAAATATGTGAATACTGGAAAATAGGAAATATTGGAAATGCACAGCAAGTCAGTCAGCATCTGAAAGTGAAAGGCTAGGTTAATCTTCCAACCTTCCCTGACTGACTGCTGTGCACGTCTGTTTGTAGTAACGTTGGTTTAGCCCTGCTGTTCTTTCCAGCTCAACATCTTCTACAATCCAACTCACCCAAACCTATCACAGATAAGACTCACAGGAGCAGATTTTCACCTTACCACAGGAGTGGGTACAGTAGTGTAGCGATTATGTAACTGGACTAGTAATCCATTCTTAAAACTTGGGCTAATAACCCAGCGAATGTGAGTTCACATCCCACCATGTCAGTTTGAGATTTTGAATTCGGTTTAAAAGCTGGATACAAAAAGCTGCTATAGTAAAAGTGACCATGAAGCTAACCGGTTCGCAGAACTCGATAGACTCTGGAACAGTACCCATGGATTGGAGGGTAGCTAATGTTACCCCACTATTCAAAAAAGGTGGTAGAGAAAAAGTGTGGAATTATAGACCGGTAAGCATGACATCGGTAGTGGGGAGAATGCTAGAGTCCATTATAAAAGATGTAATAGCAGAGCACTTGGAAAGCAGTGACAGGATCGGACAAAGTCAACATGGATTTACAAAAGGTAAATCATGCTTGACTAATCTACTGGAATTTTTTGAGGATGTAACTGGTAAAATAGATAAGGGAGAACCAGTGGATGTGGTGTACTTGGACTTTCAGAAGGCTTTCGATAAGGTCCCACGTAAGAGATTAGCGTGCAAAATTAAGGCACATGGGATTGGGGGCAAGGTATTGACTTGGATAGAGAACTGGTTGGCGGACAGAAAGCAAAGAGTTGGAATAAACGGGTCGTTTTCTGAGTGGCAGGCAGTGACTGGTGGGGTACCGCAAGGATCGGTCCTTGGACCCCAGCTGTTCACAATATATATTAATGATCTGGACGCGGGAATTGGATGTAATATCTCCAAATTTGCAGACGACACAAAGCTGGGTGGGAGGGTATGCTGTGAGGAGAATGTCGTGAAACTCCAGTATGATTTGGATAGGTTGGGTGATTGGGCAGAAACATGGCAAATGCACTATAATGTGGATAAATGTGAGGTTATCCACTTTGGTGGCAAAAACAGGAAGGCAGATTATTATTTGAATGGCAATAGATTGGGAGAAGGGGAAGTGCAAAGAGACCTGGGTGTTCTTGTGCACCAGCCGCTGAAGGTAAGCATGCAAGTGCAGCAGGCGGTTAAGAAGGCAAATGGTATGTTGGCCTTCGTAGCAAGAGGGTTCGAGTACAGGAACAAGGATGTCATGCTACAGTTGTACAGGGCCTTGGTGAGACCGCACCTTGAGTATTGTGTGCAGTTTTGGTCGCCTTACCTGAGGAAGGACGTTCTTGCCATGGAAGGAGTGCAGCGAAGATTCACCAGGCTGATACCTGGGATGGCAGGAATGACGTATGAGGAGAGATTGTGTCGATTGGGCTTATACTCACTGGAGTTTAGAAGATTGAGAGGGGATCTCATCGAAACTTATAAAATTCTGTCAGGCCTGGACAGACTAGATGCAGGAAGGATGTTTCTGATGGCCGGGGAGTCCAGAACCAGGGGTCATAGTCTAAGGATAAGGGGTAAGCCATTTAGGACAGAAATGAGGAGGAATTTCTTCACCCAGAGAGTGGTGAACCTGTGGAATTCTCTGCCACAGAGGGTGGAATTCTCTGCCACAGAGGGTGGTGGAGGCCAGTTCATTAAATATATTCAAAAAAGAGTTGGATGTATTTCTTAAGGCTAAAGGGATCAAGGGATATGGGGAGAAGGCAGGGACAGGGTACTGAATTTGGATGATCAGCCATGATCTCATTGAATGGCGGAGCAGGCTCGAAGGGCCGAATGGCCTACTCCTGCTCCTATCTTCTATGTTTCTATGTTTCTATATCCTTTAAGGAAGGGAATCTGCTGTCCTTACCTGGTCTGTCCTAGATGTGATTCCAGGCTCACACCAATGTGGTTGATTCTTAACTGCTCTCTGAAATGGCCCAGCAAGCCACTCCGCTGTATCGAACTCAGGGCAACTAGGGATGGGCAATAAATTTCAATGCCGGTTTTACGCCCATGGGCACATTAAAAATACTGGGAACAGTAGCATAGTGGTTATGTTACTGGACTAGCAATCCAAAGGCCTGGACAAATGATCCAGAGACGTGAGTTCAAATCCCACCACGGCAACTGGGAAATTTAAATTCAGTTCATTCATTAAATCGGGAATAAAAAGCTAGTATCAGTAATGGTGACCATGAAACTATCGGATTGTCGTGAAAACCCATCTGGCTCACAAATGTCCTTTAGGGAGGGAAATCTGCCGCTCTTACCCGGTCTGGTCTATATGAGACTCCAGACCCACAGCAATGTGGTTGACTCTTAACTGCCCTCTGAAATGGCCACTCAGTTGTACCAAACTGCTACGAAAAACAATAAGAATAAAACCGGACAGGCCACCCGGCATCAACCTAGGCACCGGCTTTGGACTCGACAATGGCACACCCAGCCCAGTCGACCCGGCAAAGTCCTCCTCACTAACATTTTGGGTCTTGTGCCAAAATTGGGAGAGCTGTCCCACAGTCAAACAACAGCCTGACACAGTCATACTCACAGAATCATACCTTTCAGCCAGGTATGTCCTGTCCCACCGGCAGGACAGACCCATCAGAGGTGGCGGCACAGTGGTATACAGTCGGGAGGGAGTTTCCCTGGGAGTCCTCAACATTGCCACCGGACCTCATGCAGTCTCATGTCTTCAGATCAAACATGGGCAAGGAAACCTCCTGCTGATTACCATCTACCGCCCTCCCTCAGTTGATGAATCAGTACTCCTCCATGTTGAACACTGAGAGTAGCAAGGGCACATAATTTACTCTGGGTGGGGGAACTTCAATGTCCATCACCAAGAGTGATTCGGTAGCACCACTTATGACCGAGCTGGCCGAGTCCTGAAGGACATAGCTGCCAGACTGCGCCTGCGGCAGGTGGTGAGAGAACCAACATGAGGGAAAAAACGACTTGACTTTGTCCTCCCCAATCTACCTGTCACAGATGCAACTATCCGTGTCAGTATTGGTAGCAGTGACCACTCTACCGTTACTATCAAGCTAGGGGACCGTCCCTGGTTCAATGAGGAGTGCAGAAGAGCATGCCCGGAGCAGCACCAGGCGTACCTAAAAATGAGGTGCCAACCTGGGGAAGCTGCAACACAGGACTACATGCGTGCTAAACAGCGGAAGCAGCATGCTATAGACAGAGCTAAGCGATCCCACGATCAGATCAAAGCTCTGCAGTCCTGCCACATCCAGTTGTGAATGGTGGTGGACAATGGTAGACAATTAAACAAGTAACAGGAGGAGGAGGCGCCACGATTGTCCCCATCCTCAATATTGGCGGAGCCCAGCACGCGAGTGGAAAAGACAAGGCTGAAGCATTTGCAGCCATTCTTAGCCAGAAGTGCCGAGTGGATGATCTCTATCGGCCTCCTCCTGAGGTCCCTACCATCACAGAAGCCAGTCTTCAGCCAATTCAATTCACTCCACGTGATATCAAGAAACGGCTGAGCGCACTGGATATAGTAAAGGCTATGGGCCCCAACAACATCCCGGCTGTCGTGCTGAAGACTTGTGCTCCAGAACTAGCCACGCCTCTAGCCAAGCTGTTCCAGTACAGCTACAACACTGGCATCTATCCTACAATGTGGAATACTGCCCAGGTATGTCCTGTCCACAGAAAACAGGACATATCCAATCTGGTCAATTACTGCCCTATCAGCCTACTCTCAATCATCAGCAAAGTGATGGAAGGTGTCGTCGACAGTGCTATCAAGCGGCACTTACTCACCAATAACCTGCTCATCAATGCTCAGCCTGGGTTCCGCCAAGACCATTCGGCTCCTGACCTCATTACAGCCTTAGTCCAAACATGGACAAAAGAGCTGAATTTCAGAGGTGAGCTGAGAGTGACTGCCCTAGACATCAGGGCAGCATTTGACTGAGTGTGGCATCAAGGAGCCCTAGTAAAATTGAAGTCAATGGGAATCAAGGGGAAAACTCTCCACTGGCTGGTGTCATACCTAGCACAAAGGAAGATGGTTGTGGCTGTTGGAGGTCAATAATTTCAGCCCCAGGACATCGCTGCAGGAGTTCCTCAGGGCAGTGTCCTAGGCCCAACCATCTTCAGCTGCTTCATCAATGACCTTCCCTCCATCATAAGGTCAGAATTGGGGATATTTGCTAATGATGGCACAGTGTTCAGTTCCATTGCTCTCCACTTGCCTGGATGAGTGCATCTCCAACAACATTCAAGAAACTCGGCATCATCCAGGACAAAGCAGCCCGCTTGATTGTCACCCCATCGACCACCTTAAACATTCACTCCCTCCACCACCGGTGTACCGCGGCTGCAGTGTGTACCATCTACAAGATGCACTGCAGCAACTCGTCAAGGCTTCTTCGGCAGCATCTCCCAAACCCGCGCCCTCTTCCACCTAGAAAGACAAGGGCAGCAGGCGCATGGGAACACCACCGCCTCCAAGTTCCCCTCCAAGTTACACACCATCCTGACTTGGAAATATATCGCCGATCCTTCATCGTTGCTGGTTCAAAATCCTGGAACTCCCTCCCTAACAGCACTGTGGGAGTACCTTCACCACACGGACTGCAGCGGTTCAAGAGGTGGCTCACCACCACCTTCTCAAGGGTAATTAAGGATGGGCAATAAATGCTGGCCTTGCTAGCGACACCCACATCCCTGGAATGAATAAAACATTTTTTTAAAAATGAGCCGAGGTAGAAAGTGAAAAATAAAATTGTGAAATAATATTTTATCATTTGTCATACTTCATGATTTTTACCACGAGTTCTAATGACAATGTTTCCTCTTCAACAACTCTTATCATCTCTTCAGGCAATGCTCAAACCCAGTGTTCTTATCCTTTGGTAACATGAGGAATCTGAATATTTAAAAAGGAAAAATAAAGCATTTTATTGGAATAATAAAGTTAGTATACACATTTCACAGAAAAATCACGTGACTGCTACTCAACACAGGTGAAGCAAGGTTCAATGGTGGATTTACTTTTTTGCATTGAACTAGAATTTGGTCACCTGTCCGGATAGCTCCTTATGTGGCTTGGTGTCAAATTGTGTTTGCTAACGCTCTTGTGAAGCGCCTTGGGATGTTTCACTTTGTTAAAGGTGCTATACAAACACAAGTTGTTGTTATTATTGTTTAAGAGGAAAATAAAACGGTCAATTACAGGTACAGCAAGAGTGATATAAACATATACCTTCACCAGAAATAACAACAGAAAATGCTGGAAACACTCAGCAGGCTAGGCAGCATCCGTGGAGAGAGAAGCAGATTTAACATTGGCCTGAAATGTTAACTCTGTTTCTGTCTCCACAAATGCTGCCTGACCTGCTGAGTGTTTCCAACATTTTCTGTTTTTATTTCAGATTTCCAGCATCCGCAGTATTTTGCTATTATGTACCTTAACCATGTAAATAGTAGACAGAATGCTACAGACCAGAAAAATCCTTAAGTTGGATATAGTTATTGTGGGGGATTAGGAAATCAAATATGTGTGAAATGAATTCTTCATATAAGTCTTCACCAATAAAGACTGAACAATTCCAGATCCAATTATTTTGGCTTAGGGATATATAAAATATACAGAGTTCAGTAAAGTGTGTGTTATGAAGCAACTGAAGGAATTCAAGAGGTGATAATTTCCTCTTTATCATTTGAACATCTTTTTAAAGCCATGTGGATGAAATCCATTCAGGTGAAATGATGTGGTTGTAACAATGGTACAAATTTTATGGCATAGGTTAAGCAGATAGTGGAAACTTTAACAGCAGTGACTGAACAAACAGCGTTTAAGTCAACAACTGGGAGGTGTGTTAGTTGGAACTTGGCCATCAATTTTCCATCCCAACCTGTAGTTTAAGTGTAGTATCAGCTTGGCTCGATGGTAGGGTTCATGTTTCTGAAGCAAATGCTTGTGGCTTCAAGGCCCTACTCCACAACTTAAAGCACACAAACTAGGCTGACATTCCAGTCTAGTACTGAATGAATACTGCATTGTCGGAGCTGCTGGCTTTTGGATCAGACAATTAAACTCAGTCCATGTCAGCCTCTACAGATGGATGTAAAATATCCCAAGACACATTTTTGCAAAGAAAGCTAGGGAGTTGTCCCCATGTGCTGGCCAACATTCATCCCTCAATCAATACAGCCAACACGGCTTAGCTGATCATTCATCTCATAGTTGCTCGTGGGACCCTGCTGAGTACAATTTGGCTGCCTACAAAACAACAGTGATTACACTTCCAGAGAATTCATTGGTTGGTAGGCATTTCGGGATGAACTGAGAATGTGAAAGGTGCTATATAAATGCAAGTTTTTATTAAAAGTGTGAGTATCAAAGTCATCCAAGCTTCCTTGATTTCATTCCCATTATAAATTAATGACAAAATACACTGTTTCTGCAGGATTTGTGGGTTGCTGGGCAACATAATGAAATTATTATGGAGGTTGAGCTTTGTGTTAAAGAGATTAATTTTTGTGTCATTTTTTTGTTCATCAAGGTTGGTATCGTTGGGAATGAAACCCTTTCTATTTTAGGCACCCACTGTCAGCATCAAGCACTCTCAGGTTAGGTGCAGAGTAAAGCTCCATATACTTTGCCCAACAATATATCTCAGCCTCAGTCTCAGAAGTGAACTCTCTACGGCATCAGTATGATATTTTTCTATTTCTTGCACCAGATAACCTGTGGGTTCTTTTTTTTAAAGTGAGATTGCCAATTAGGGCTCTACAGTATTCCTCACCAGTAACTGCCAGACTCATCTCATGTAGGACCAGTATAGACAGGAGACAGAAGAGAAAGAGTATACGTGCGTTTGATGTATACTTCTGTGGTTTGAAACTGCAACCCTGGCTCCAGCATTTGGGCCCGACAGCCTAGTTAGAAAATGATCAGAGGGATTGCCTTGTGTGAGGAACCACTGACTTTTGACACATTTTCGCAGTTGTCCAATGGCCCAATATTTGAGAATTTTCTTTTTACGAATAGCTTGTCTTGTATCATCCATCTTGCTTCAGTTACCCTCTAGTATTACATTAATTATAGAATACTAGCTGGATTGCTCAGCGGTGCCGAGGGTTTTTTGAGGGCATGTTGTTATGAAAAAAGTAGAAATAATTTTTATATATATAAATGAGTTTGTCTGTCTGTCTGTCTGTGTGGGAAGGAGAGAGAGAGAGACTGGGGGGGGAGAGAGGCACGGGGATCAAGAGAGAGACTGGGGGGGAGAGAGAGGACTGGGGGGAGAGAGCGACGGGGGGGGGAGAGAGGGAGAGATAGACTGGGGGGGAGAGGAGAGACTGGGGGGAAGAGAGAGAGAGAGACTGGGGGGAGAAGAGAGAGACTGGGGGGGAGAGAGAGAGAGAGAGACTGGGGGGGAGAGAGAGAGAGAGAGACTGCGGGTGAAGAAGGGTGGCCGCCATTTTGTGAGGTCGGCGGGAAGTTCCCTCACCCTCTCTCTCTCCCTCCCCCTCTCTCTCCCGCCCCCCTCTCTCTCCCTGCCCCTGTTGCTCCCCTCTCGCTCTCCCCGCCCCTCTCTCTCTCCCCCTCCCTCCCCGCTCTTTCTCCCTCCCTCTCTCTCCCTCCCTCCCCTCTCCCCTCTCTCTCCCTCTCCTCTCCCTCCGGCTCACCACGGTACCAGAATGGAGCATATTCGACACCGGGAGTCCGGGTGCCCATCGCTCCGAAGCGAGCCCGGGGTTCCTCATGGTTAACGCGGCGGGCCTTTGGACCCGGTTGGCCAGGTGGCAGTGGAACACCTTTCGCTCCGGACTCCCGTGTCCGATATCGGTCGGGGACGGCTCGTGTGAAAGTCACGGCAAGAGAGAGAGGGGGAAGGAAAGAGAGAGAGAGAGGGAAGGAGAGAGAGAGAGAGGGAAGAAGAGAGGGAAGAGGAGAGAGAGAGAGAGGGGGAGGGAAGGAGAGAGAAATTTTTTAAGCTTCAGGCCCGGCCGGTCTGTAATGGCCGCCACTCACCTCAGTAACGGCAGTTTGAAGAATTAGGCCCCGCCCACAAACGCCATGAAACGTCCCCCGTGACGCACCAATTGGTCAACCATCAGGTCACTGAACTGTAGGCTTGGTCAACCATCACGTCACTCAAGGCTAATGAGCGGTAGGATTGGTCAACTGCTAATGAGCGGATTTTTTTCCGTTTTGTGAAAGTTTTTTGTCTACTGTCCGAACAATTTTTGTCTGACCAAAAAGTAAAGATGCCTAGTAGACTCCCCTAATCATAAGCTTTCTTTTGATATAACATATGTGTAGGTACGCTCTATAACTTTTGAGTGATGCACAGACAGACAGACAGACAGACAGAACTATCCTTTTATTCTTATATACTAGCTGGAGTGCCCGGCGGTGCCCAGGCTTTTTCGAGGGCATGTTGTTGTTGGAAGAGAGAGAGCGACTGGGGGGGAAGAGAGAGAGCGACTGGGGGGGGAAGAGAGAGAGCGACTGGGGGGGAAGAGAGAGAGCGACTGGGGGGGAAGAGAGAGAGCGACTGGGGGGAAGAGAGAGAGCAACTGGGGGGGAAGAGAGAGAGCAACTGGGGGGAAGAGAGAAAGCGACTGGGGGGGAAGAGAGAGAGTGACTGGGGGGGAAGAGAGAGAGCGACTGGGGGGGAAGAGAGAGAGCAACTGTGGGGGAAGAGAGAGAGCGATGGGTGGAAGAGAGAGACCGACTGGGGGGGAAAGAGAGAGAGTGACCTGGGGGGAAGAGAGAGAGCGATTGGGGGGAAGAGAGAGAGAGCGAGTGACTGGGGGGGGAGAGAGAGAGAGCGAGTGACTGGGGGGGGAGAGAGAGACAGAGCGAGCGACTGGGGGGAGAGAGAGAGAGCGAGCGACTGGGGGGTGAGAGAGAGAGAGCGAGCGACTGGGGGGAAGAGAGAGAGGGCGAGCGACTGGGGGGGAGAGAGAGAGAGCGACTGGGGGGAAGAGAGAGAGCGACGGGGGGGAGGGGGGTGGGGGAGGGGAGGGGGTGGGGTGGGGAGGGGGAGGGGATGGGAGGGGGGAGGGGTGGGGGAGGGGAGGGGGAGGGAGGGGAGGGGGAGGGGGGGGAGGGGGGGAAGGGAAGGGGGAGGGGGAGGGGAGGGGGAGAGGGGGGGAGCAGGAGGGGGGAGGGGAGGGGTGAATGGGGGGGAGGGGAGGGGGGAGAGGAGGGGGGAGAGGGGGAGGGGAGGGGGAGAGGGGGGAGGGGAGAGGGGGGAGGGGAGGGGGGGAGAGGGGGGAGGGAAGGGGGGAGGGGGGAGAGGAGGGAGGGGAGGGGGGGTGAGAGGGAGGTGAGAGGGGGGAGGGGGGAGGGGAGAGGGGGGGAGGAAGGGGAGAGGGGAGGGGAGGGGGGTGGGTGTGAGGGGAGGGGAGGGGGGGGTTGTGGGGGGAGAAAGGGAGGGGGGGAGCTAGCAGACCCGATGGCTCCGCGGAGTTCCGTTGCCGCCCCCACGCACTGACGTGGCTCAGGCCCGAGCCCCGCCCCTCCCGAAGCACCGGCCCTCTGGAGCCCCGCCCCTCCCCGCTCTCCGGAGCCTCGCCCCTCCCGCTGCGCTCTCCCGAGCCTCGCGCGCGCCCTCCCGCGCTCCGCCTTCCCGAGCCCCGCCCCCCCGCCCGAGCCGGCTTCAAGACCAGAGAGACGCCGCCGCGCAACCTACCGCATGAGGGCCCGGCCGGGACTCAAGTCGCGCTCCGGGCGGGAAGATGACGTGGGACGCTGACTCCCGCCCCGCCCGCCTTTTACTAAGATGGCAGTGGTGGCGACGCTCGGCTCAGGCCCGCCCCCCTCCAGCCTTCACAAAGATGGCGGCGATCACTTGCCTAGCTCGGGCGTGGCTGGTCGACAGATGCCCAGGCTTTGAGGCCTGGAAAAACGGTGAAAGGTAGGAAAATTATAGAGGTTAGACAAAAGATTTACAAATGTATTAACTTTTTTTAAAAACAATTTGCCTTTTAAAAGCAACTTTTTTTTTGCTGGAAATGTAGATTTGAAAAGAAACACGCAGAAAGCGGGAAAAAGAAATGAAAAGTTTGGAATCAAGATGGCGGCGACTCACCTTGGTTCAGAACGATAAGGCCCGCCCACACACGCACCGATTGGTGGACCGTCAGGTCACCGAAGCGTAGGATTGGTCAATCGTCCCGTCACTCGACTGTAGGAGGGCCCGCCCGCACGCGCCAGGAACCCGCCGTACGATTGGTCGACCTCGACGTCACTCGATGCTAATGAGCGGATAATGAGCGGAATGTTGAATGTTTTTTGGATACCGCGGGTGCAATTTTTGTCTGGCTGAAACGTAAATACGCTTCTGACGGTTCTGGAATCGTAAGCTTTCTTTCGATGTAACACACGTGTAGGTACGCTCTATAACTTTCGAGTTTATTCAAGACAGACAGACAGACAGACAGACAGACAGACGGAATGACAGACAGAATGACCACTTTATGTATATAGATAATATAGATAGATAGATGTTGCTTACCCCTGATCTACTGTTTGCCAGGCAACAAAATGCACAATCTCTATTATGGAGGCGCAATATTTTCTGTCCAAAATGTGTAGGTTTGACACAGAAGTGAACTTTGAGAACATAAGAAAGTGTGGAACAGGAAAAGGCTACTCCACCCATCAAGCCTGCTCTTTCTTCCGATCATGCATAATTTGTCTGATCGCAAAGTCTACATAACCCAGCCACTCTCCTAAAGGAAACATCCAATCACAGGTAAAATCTTTAAGAAGAAAACAAAACTCTGGAATTTCTCCCTGCAATAATGCAATCAAACAAAACTCCTGGCCATCAATCCACATCCCCTGTCCACCCCACGATCTGCAGCACATGATTCACACCCTATACCCCACAATCCACACCCTAAATCCCAGTATCTGTGCCAAACAATCCACATGCTAAATCCCACACCCTAAAATCCACATTGTATATCCTATACCCACAATACATGCCACACCATCTATACCTTACATCCTACACTTCACAATCCACAAGACTTGACTATTGACACCTTAAACCCCACAACCCACAATCTCACCACATGGTCCATACCCCATAGTCCAAATCCTGTATACCACGACATACAATCCATAACCACATGATCCACACTCATGGCCTACACTACATGATTGTCTGTATCACATGATCCACAACCTCTGACCTTGACCTTTCAGTGCAAGACCACAATCCACAACCAACAATCTGCTCCCACAATTTGTGCCCCACAATCCGCACCCCACTATTAGAGTACTTAGCACAATCAACCCTGCCCAACTGCAATCCGCCGATGATCTTCCCTGGTCTGAGCAACACAGGAAACAATGTGCTCTGCAATGTATTTGATCCCCTATACCTGTACATCTACTGATCACTTAAAATGCAGTGTTTAAATGGAGTTATTCAGTTGCTTTTGAACTGGGCTTTAAAGCAAAGTGAGACACATTTCCAAGCCATTGTTCTTCAGTCTTCGCTCTCACTGCATCTCTGTACAAGAAGTTAGCTAAAAGAAGCTCCATGTCCCATGTCAAATGTTGTATCATTTTCAAAAACTACTGCAGAAAACTGTAGCTTTAGAAATCTTGGCCTAGAAATTCAGTATAGCCACTTTTGGGGCGGTAAAGTCGGGCGGTCGCTAAAGTTAGCGCCCGCCGGAAAGTGCAGGTCAGTTCGCCGAAATTCAGTAGATTTGGCCAAGAGTTTGGGCGAGCGCTGAAACTGGCGTTGCACTCCTATCTTTAGGCGCTAAGCCGGCGGTGCGGACTGATAACGCCGAGGCCGGGCGCAGCGCAGGTGCGATCATGTTTTGATTGACAGCAGACACCCTGACGCCGGCCAGCTCTTAAAGGGGGAAGGGTCGACTTGGTCTGCAGCCACGCCCTGGATAGTGGAGCCCTGCAGCTAGGCCGGAACACTGCTGGTGGACCCAAATAGCGCCTGAAGCCATGGAGAAGGCCCGTGAACGAGCGCAGCGCTTCTCCCAGCATGCTTTGAGGGTGCTGGTTAGGGGGTTGGAAAGGTACAAAGAGATCTTGTGCCCAGACAGTGGCAAGAAGGCTCCCAGGAGGCAGTACAGGAGAGCCTGGAGGAAAATCGCCCACAGGGTGTCAGTCAACAGCGATGTCCCCAGGACTGGTGACCAATGCCGCAAGAAGTACAACGACCTCACTCGGATGGTCAAGGTGAGTACCCTTTCCAGTGTCCTCCTCATCCTTGCATGTGCACCTCACATTATGGGCAAAGGGACCGCAAAGGCCTAATGGCCAGCCCTCCTCCCGCAGCTATGGCACTGGCATGATCCTCAATAGCACTTTCTGCACTTAACACACTGGCCAAGCTATTCGACCATGGGAGGCAGTGCACACAACAACAGGTCACCACACTGGCCAAGCTATTCCACCATGGGAGGCAGTGCACACAACAACAGGGCACCACACTGGCCAAGCTATTCGACCATGGGAGGCAGTGCACACAACAACAGGCCACCACACTGGCCAAGCTATTCGACCATGGGAGGCAGTGCACACAACAACAGGCCACCACACTGGCCAAGCTATTCCACCATGGGAGGCAGTGCACACAACAACAGGCCATCACACTGGCCAAGCTATTCGACCATGGGAGGCAGTGCACACAACAACAGGCCACCACACTGGCCAAGCTATTCCACCATGGGAGGCAGTGCACACAACAACAGGCCACCACACTGGCCAAGCTATTCCACCATGGGAGGCAGTGCACAAAACAACAGGCCACCACAATGTACTTAGAGGCCGTCCTTTCTCTTGCAGGCCAAGATGGCCCGGAATTTGAAGAGCCAGAATGTCACCGGGGGAGGCCGTGCCCAGTTCCAGGAGCTCAGTGAGCTGGAGGAGAGCGTGGCTCGACTCATGCGTGGCCGGGTGACTGGCCCTGTTGCCATTGGAGATGCCGACCCTGTGCTGCGACCCAATGGTAAGGACATGACCGTTTGGACCTCTCTCGTTCCCCTAGCGCATCAGATCTACATCCTTTGCCACTGTCCGACCAATGCGCTGAATGCCACCACTCATGCCTCCCTCGCTGACGCCCTGTCCTCACTCTAAAGCTACTCTTGTGCCTTCCTGCTTTCAGCTGGTGAGGAGGAGGTCCTTGAAGCTGAGAGTGCCAGTCCCTCGGAAGAGGAGGACGACGAGGACCAACAGGAAGGCGGCACATCGGGCGAAGCCTCATCCGCGCCAGGGGATGGCAATGGAGGGGAGACGTCTTGCCTGGAGGAGAGCCAGGGGGAAGTGCTGCAGGGGGGTGTAGTTCCTGGGCCCAGTGGCGTCCAGGCACGTGGGAAGGGTCGGGCAGAACGGCGGCCTTCTCCCCAGAGGGGGCAAGTGTTGCAGGGGAGGCCAGTTCCTGGGCCCAGTGGCGTCCAGGCACGTGGGAAGGGTCGGGCAGAACGGCGGCCTTCTCCCCAGAGGGGGCAAGTGTTGCAGGGGAGGCCAGTTCCTGGGCCCAGTGGCGTCCAGGCACGTGGGAAGGGTCGGGCAGCTCGGCGGCCTTCTCCCCAGAGGGAGAGTCCGCCCTCCAGTCCGGAGACGGTCCTCGCCCAGGAGGTGCACCTCCTAGATGAAATGTCCGCGGATTCTGAGCGCCGCCACAAGGAGTTCATGGGGGTTGTGGGACAGTTGCCTCAGGCCATTGAGTCCCTGGCTCATAGTGTGGCCGCTTTCAGGGACTCACAGGCCAGGGGTGTCGAACAACTCGCGGCAGCACAGGCCAGGGGTGTCGACCAACTCGCGGCAGCACAGGACAGGGGTGTCCAGCAACTCGCGGCAGCGCAGGACGCGAGTCGCGAGTTCATGAGTGGTGCCGTGCAGACACTCACTGATCTGATGCGGGCACAGACCAGGGCAGTTCGGGCACTCACTTCTGCCACACTCGCTGTGTCGCGGAAGCATCGCCAGGGCACCCGCCGTCCTGCTGCAGCACAGCGGTCTGGCCTCCACCAGATTGCTGCGCTTGCTGCACTGCCAGCCCGGCCGAGTGCCAGTGTCTCTGGCGACCAGCGAGCGCCTGGCATCAGCCAGCTTGCCCCTATTGGTGCAGCCGACACTGCCACTCCCCCAGCCAAGGTGCGACGAGCTGCTGCAGAGACTGATGCTGCCCAGCCACAGCTGCAGCAGTCAGCAGCCGGCCCCTCCAGGGCCGGTCCTCGTCTAGGCCGACCCCCAAGGGCATCTGCCGTCACGCATTCTGCCCCTCAGGAGCCTTCCCCCAGCCTTGCAACACCCACAGGGCCCAGGTTGAGGTGGAGCAACAGGTCGGGCAGGGGCCGCACAAGGCTGCACAAGGACTCGCCCTCTCGGCACACCCAGTAGAGTGTGTTGGCAACGGTATTTTTTATATGGGGGTGTTTGTGTTGTGGGGGTGGCTTATTTTGGTAAGGCCGAGGATGAAGGCCAATTGGATGGGCAAGTTTTGTTATTCCTCCCCAGGTTGTGGGAGTGAGATATTTTTGTGACTGTTTTTTGGGGGTCTTGTCTGTTTTTCTGTTTCATGTGGGAAGGGCCCTGAGTTTGTTAAATAAAGCTTTTTATTTATTCAGCTTGTCCAGGTGTCATGTTTCCAGTGGTTGTTGCGTTAAGCGGCTGAGGGCTTGCGGAGCGGCTGCACTCAGGTGCGTTCATTGCCACAAGCCATTCCCTGACAGGGGGCCTAGAAGTGTCGTTCAATAAGCCGCCGGCGGACGGCCCTTGGACCTTGTGGCTCCCTCCTGGGCTGGTACTCCTCCTCCTCCTCCTCCTCATGGTCCTCCTGCTCATCCTCCTGAGGTGGTGGTCCAACGTGAGGTGGCAGTGCCTGAGTCCTGTGGATAGCCAGGTTGTGCAGCATGCAGCAAACGACGACGAACTGGGAGACTCTATCCGGCGAATACTGTAGAGATCCGCTGGAGCGATCCAGGCAGCGGAACCGTTGCTTGAGGACGCCAATCGTTTGCTCTATGATGTTCCTTGTGGCTTGATGGCTTTTGTTGTATGCCTCCTCCGCAGGGGTCCTGGGCACGCGGAGCGGGGTCATGAGCCATGTACACAAAGGGTAGCCCTTGTCCCCAATAAGCCATCCCCTTGGTGGAGGCTGTGCCTCGAACATGTCAGCCACAGTAGTCTGGCGCAGGATAAATGCATCGTGGCTGCTTCCTGGAAAGCGGGCATTGACAGCTAGGATGCGCTGCCTGTGGTCACACACCAGCTGTACATTGAGGGAATGGTAGCCCTTCCGGTTGCGGTAATCCTCAGCATTGTCGATAGGTGCCCGCATAGCCACATGCGTGCAGTCAATGGCGCCCTGCACCATGGGGAAGTCCGCGATCCTGCCAAATCCGACTGCACGCTGCTCCTGCCTCTCTAGGGTCATGGGGAAGGAGATGAATTGGTGTCTCCTCGCGAAAAGGGCATCGGTGACCTGCCGGATGCAGCGATGCGCGGCGAACTGGGAGATGTTCGCTATGTCCCCAGCAGCGGCTTGGAAGGAGCCGCTTGCATAAAAGTTCAGAGCCACCGTGACCTTCACTTCCACCGAGAGAGACGTCCTGCACATCAGCTGTGGATGCAGATCTCTGTGAAGTAGCTGGCAGATCTCTGCAACCACCTCCCTTCTGAAGCGCAGCCTCTTAACACAATGCGCGGCAGTCATGGTGAGATAGGACACCTGCTGCCGGTATTCCCTGAGTGGGTAAGGCCTACGTTGCCGACGCCTGATGGCCCCTCTGCGTCTAGGCATGGCTGGCCCTCTCACACAGCGTCTGCGAGCCCTTCGCACATAATGCTGGAACTGAGGGTTGGAACCCCATACAGCCCCCATAATAAACTTGCAAACAGTTAAATCACAATGATTCAAATGTCAAAGCTCTGGCCAGAAACCAAAAATACCTCTCCTATGTTGTCCCAAATCAGTAAGCTCTGTTCCTTGGTCTCTGTCCAGAAATCCAAAGCACTGAAGTCATTGCAGCAAAATGGCTGGGCTTTATAGGTCAGTGTAAGTGCCCTTTAATTAGCGCTCCCCGAGGCCCACAGGGCCTCTGTTGCGTTCCACTTCACAGTTCTTAACAGTGCCACGCCCACATTGGCCGGGCGCCACTGAATTTCCGGTTTGGGGCGCACAAACAGCGTTGCACGACGAAATGACGTCATAAGCTGCGCGCGCAGCTGAGCGGGCGCAAACACTTTGCGCCGGCGCTAAATGTCAACTGAAGTTGGGCGTAGGCGCAGATCGTTCTGCGCCCGGGCGCTAAGTGCCTAGCGCTGCAAATCTACCCCTCTTATGGTGTTAGCGGCTGGCGAACGCAACTGAATTTCTAGGCCCTTATTTTTCTGGAACAGATGGTGTCAAATTAAGTCAAATGTGTTGTTTGTTATATTTATCTGCTGACTTATTTTTGCTTCTGTATAATGTTACTTTTTAATAGACATGAATTAGTAATTTGCAGGTTTAGCTATTCAACAAGATTCTGAAGTAGACAGTGAACTGCATATTATTTCTGATCATACCCCAACAGTACAAGTTGTCTTGTTTTGCACACTTTGTACAAAAATAATAAATTGCAGGACAATGGAGTATTACAGTTTAACTCTTTTAATAAGCATCAGGTCTATAATCTTACTCGTACAGCTCCAGGGGGAAAAACATGGCGTTAGGACCCCTAGCCTAGGTCTTCCAAAACAATAGTAGTCCTTACAGATGCCTGCAGGCCAATGACAACTCAGCATGTGATCACATGTGAATATAATAGGTATTCCTCACAGATGCCTGCGGGCCAATGATAATTCAATATGCAAATGTTACACAGGTGCTTAACTGTGCCACCTACTTCATGTATAAGATCAGATTTCAGTTCATGGACTCTTCTATGGAAGCTGACTATTGTGGAAAGCTTGATTAAAGAGTTTTGGGAAGTAGCCTGCATTGTAGCAGCTTACTTAGTCCGGAACACAGCCCTTCAGGGGCCACACTGAGAATGGGGCAAATCATTGATCCGCCAACCAGGTGCCTTAATGGAATCTGTATGGACAACCCTAGCGCTAGCGGCTCCGAGTAATCCTGCAAGCCAATGCTCCAATGGATTAGTCCGACAAGCAGCAGGGTGCCGACTGCGCTCTGTGCCAGTAGGCTGCAATCCTGGCTGGTTTAATCCTGCAGTGCCCCAAGGTACTCTATCTCAAGCAAACAGAAACTCTGCCTGTATGGATTTCTCAGTCATTTAGTTTGGAGATGCTTAAGCACAGTGATGGGTATCAGACACCTGGCCGACCAAAAAGTAATTACAGAACCTGCTTACTTTGCATTATCTAAGCTTATCAGTGTTTTAAATATCTGGGGCAGGTCCATTTCCAAACTGTTTCCCAATGAAAATAAATTCAGTTTTCTCTATGTTCTCATTTCAGATATTTACAGCACACCAATTTCCCTTCTTTTCTGTTTTCCTCCCTATTTGTTTTCTTGTATATACATTTGTGCAAACACGTGAAAAAATGTACCGAAACAATGAAATGCAGCAATCTAGGATATTCTGATTTATCATTTGTTTGCTGTCATGTTGGATCCCTTCATCCTTCTGCTTGCTATTTATCATCCCTGACTTTATTTTTCTGAGTTTCTCTTCTCTTTCCCTTTGTTACTCTGGCTCTTCCATTACTATGATACATCTCTTCTTCCCTTTCTCTTTGCTGTCTCTCTTATTCTTTTCTTCATTCACTCTGGAGCTGCTCTCCACATGTGACCTTTGACTACCCCACCCCCACCGCCAGATCCCAGGCACCTCTCCCTCGTAGCTCATCTAAGATTGGGGAGTTTTTCCACAAAACTTTATGGCCTGGAGTTTCCATTCGATTGCGCTGTTTTTTTTGGCGTAATTCCCCCGATATCGACGCATCCGTTGCAAAATTACCCATTAAAAAAATTTAATCACAAATTGCGTCCGGCGCAACTCGAGTTTCCACGATCTTGTGCACTAGTTTTAAAAACATCGCTCGAGAAGCAGGCCCCGCCCACAAAACTGGCCAAGTTCCAAGGGTGAATTAATCACCATTGGGAGTTTCCGCTAATTGCACTCGTTTGCAGGCCTTCGAGGAGGCTCCGAAAATTAAGCTGGGTCTTTTGGGCGTAAGTTCACTAATAGGTACATTTTGAAAGGTTTGAAATGAATTTTTTTTAATATACTAAGGAATTGACTACTGTACCCCAACCTAACTAGAAAATAGTTTTGTATATTTTTTAAAAGTCATTTTCAGCCATTTTTAAAATTGGGTTACTCACAGGCGGTGGCGTGACAGTGATTTAAAATGTTTATTTTTTGTGATAAGCCCATTTTCAGCTGTATTAATATAAACTTTCCCAAGTTACCGCTCTTAAATATATCAGGAAATATTTTCTAAAGCAAAATAGACAACAAAAATATACGTTTTAAAACGCTGCCCGATAACGCTGGTTCATGGCAGATTTTGCATTCACCGATATGCAAATGAGTTTGAGCGGAAACTCGGGGTGGAAACAGGCACAATTTTGGGCGCAATTTGCCGTTTGTGCCCAAAACAGAAACACTACTGCTATAGTTGCAACAGCCTGTCCTACTGTAGGATACCCGAGTCGTGTATACACATATACGTAGGGTTAGGATTTGGTTTAATCTCATGTGATTAAGGTTTTTGTTTTCTTTTTACTTATAAATGGCTTGTGGATTTGTGCTGTAGCTAGAAATAATGAAATGGTTAAAGTTGTTTGTCCCCAGGATGCTTTAGGGTTTAATGTGTCAGTACAATTTAGCTGGCGGTGCTGTTGAAGCTTCTGCTGAAAGTGAAGGATGTCTGATTGCAACATGTGTGGTTTGTGGCCATTGACTTATTTTTGTCGCAACATTGTGGAAACGAGATGGCCAAGAAAGTCTTGAGATAGGAAGTGGGACAATAGGCCAGATGGTAAACAAGTTGATAATTGGGCCTCGATTTTAACTGACCCATGGAGTCGGGATTAGAGGCGTGCGGGGGGTTTAAGTCCCGAATTCGGGGGTCCCGACACCATCCTGCCCCAAGCCCGCCTCCATGTAAGTTTCAAAGGAGGTGGGTACCCGCCCCGCACTGGGACCCGCTTCCCCAAGGCGGGAAGGGATTAGTGACAAATAACTGCCTGTTAACAGGTAGTTAACAGGCAGTTTTTAGCCTAATCCCTATTTTAAAGTTTGAAGTGTGGGATTCCCGACGGCTCTGAACCACGCCAAGTTAGAGGAGTCAGGCCGTCGGGTTCAAGAACTTGGAGGGGTCGAGATGTCGATGTTCAGGTGAGTGATGGGTGCATGAGTGCAAAGGTAAGTGTGTTTGGTGTGTCTAAAGTGTGTAAAGAAGTTTAAATTACCTGTACTTACCTTTACAGCCTTCCTTCCTCTAGGTTTCTGGAGCCCATCATCTAACCGGCACAGAAAGCAGAATGGCTGCAAACTGTCAAAAGTGACAGCCTGCAGCTTTCTGTGCCGGTGAGATTTCTAACTGAGTCTGTGTAATAGGACTCAGGTTAGAAGTAAGACTGTGTTTGACAGCTTCAAACAGCTGTGAAACGCTGATATTACATCTGTCAAAACGTCTTGACAGATGAAATTTCAGTCTGTGACGTCACCTGTTGCCGGGTGGCCCTTAATTGGCCTGCTCAACAAGGTCAATCAAGTTAAAATTGCGTGGATTGGTCGCATCTCGATGGAGGCGGGACTACAACCCCGATAGTTGTAGTCCCACCTCCTTCCCGGCTTCTGAGTGAAAATCACCCCCTTGGTGTTTTGAAGGAACTATCTAATTTCGGGGGGTCTTGTTCACAATAGCGCCTGTCATGCCATAATGAATCAGCAAGGACAGTGTACGTGACCAGTGGCCTATGAGCATCTTGAGCTTTTCTTAACAATTCATAAAGAGAATCAAGATTGAAAGGATCGACGTAGGTTTCATCTCTACCCGGGGTAAAATGGGGTCATCATGTTTATTTCTCTGTATGTCTGCTGCTTAATGACATGGGGGGGGAATTTCAACCTAATAAAAAGGGTGGGTTTGGAGCGTGGGGGTAGTTAAATTGTTAAAAATCAGAATCCAGACCTGAACCCACCCACTTCTGGTTTTAATGGGGTGCGATGGGGTGGGGGGAGGGGGGAGGGAGCAGGCAGCCTACTGCCAGGAGGCGGGACTTCAATATAAATATTTTAATGAGGCTGGAAGCCTCTTCTTTAACCTCTATTTTGTTTTTAACTGTAGCTGGTCGTGTACAGTGGCCGGCCACAATCGACCCTTCACCCCCACCCACCCCCGATCATCCGGTGGCCGTCCACAATCTTCCCTCCCCTCCTCCCCAATCATCCGGCCCCAATCCTCTCTCACCCCCAACCACCCCACCCCCTCGCCGATCTTCTGCCCGACCAGCCCTCCGGTCTCTTCATCCCCTTACACCTCAATGAATTTCGAGCTCGGCACGATGTTGAGCTCCTTTTCTGCCGCCTTCGTCTCTGTGCCCACTTCTTTGGCCAGGAGTCTTCCCCCTGCACAACTGACCCTTTCTCCCGCTTGCAGAATTCCCGTTCTACCTGGACCCCTCCCCCTGGCCTCTTACCCTCTCTAGATCTTTTCATCGCTAACTGCCGCCGTGACATCGGCCGTCTCCATTTCTCTGCTCCCCTCACTCACTCCAACCTACCTCCCTCTGAACTTGCAGCACTCCATTCTCTTAGATCCAACCCTGACATTGCCATTAAACCCGCTGACAAGGGTGGTGCTGTTGTTGTTTGGCGAACTGACCTCTACCTAGCGGAAGCTGAACGCCAACTCTCCGACACCTCCTCCTAGCTCCACCTGGTCCATGACCCCACTACCGAACATCAAACCACCATTTCCAAGACTGCCACTGACCTCATCTCCTCTGGAGATCTTCCCCCCTTGGCCACCAACCTCATAGTTCCCCAACCCCGCACAGCCCGCTTCTACCTCCTTCCCAAGATCCACAAACAGGACTGCCCTGGTAGACCCATCGTTTCAGCCTGTTCTTGCCCCACGGAACTTATCTCTTCCTATCTCGACTCTATCTTTTCTCCCCTTGTCCAGTCTCTTCCCACCTACATCTGCGACTCTTCTGACGCCCTCCGCCACTTTAACAGTTTCCAGTTTCCTGGCCCCAACCGCCTCCTTTTCACCATGGACGTACAATCCCTCTACACCTCCATTCCCCACCAGGATGGCCTGAGGGCACTCCACTTCTTCCTTGAACAGAGGCCCGACCAGTCCCCATCCACCACTACCCTCCTCCGCCTGGCTGAACTTGTTCTCACATTGAACAATTTCTCCTTTAACTCCACTCATTTCCTCCAAATCAAAGGTGTTGCTATGGGTACCCGCATGGGTCCTAGCTATGCCTGCCTTTTCGTGGGATATGTGGAACACTCTTTGTTCCAGTCCTACTCGGGTCCCCTCCCTCACCTCTTTTTCCGATACACTGATGACTGTATCGGTGCCGTTTCCTGCTCTCGCCCCGAACTAGACAATTTCATTCACTTTGCCTCCAATTTCCACCCTTCCCTCACCTTCACATGGTCCATCTCTGACTCTTCCCTTCCCTTCCTCGACTTCTCCGTCTCCATCTCTGGGGATAGGTTATCGACCAATATTCATTACAAGCCCACTGACTCCCACAGCTACCTGGACTACACTTCCTCCCACCCCGCTTCCTGTAAGGACTCTATTCCATTCTCCCAGTTTCTCCGTCTCCGCCGTATCTGCTCTGACGATGTCACCTTCCACACCAGTGCTTCCGACATGTCTTCCTTTTTCCGCAACCGAGGATTCCCCTCTACCGTGGTTGACACGGCCCTCGACCATGTCCGTTCTATCTCCCGCACTTCTGCCCTCACCCCTGCCCCTCCCTCCTGGAACCACGATAGGGTTTCCCTTGTCCTCACCTTTCACCCCACCAGCCTCCACATTCAACGGATCATCCTCCACCATTTCCGCTACCTCCAAAGTGATCCCACCACCAAACGCATCTTCCCCTCCCCTCCCCTTTCAGCATTCTGTGGGGACCGCTCCCTCCGAGACACCCTAGTCCACTCCTCTATCACCCCCAACAGCCCTTCCCCTTCGCATGGCACCTTCCCGTGCAAGCGCAGGAGATGTAACACCTGCCCCTATACCTCCCCCCTTCCCACTGCCCAGGGCCCCAAACACCCCTTCCAGGTGAAACAGCGATTTACTTGTACTTCTTGCAATCTAGTATACTGTATTCACTGCTCACGATGCGGTCTCCTCTACATTGGGGAGACCAAACGCAGATTGGGTGACCGCTTTGTGGAACACCTCCGTTCAGTCCGTAAGGGTGACCCCGAGCTTCCGGTCGCCTGTCATTTTAATTCACTGCTCCATTCCCACTCGGACCTCACCGTCCTTGGCCTCTTTCATTGTTCCACGGAAGCTCACCGTAAACTCGAGGAACAGCACCTCATCTTCCGATTAGGCACTTTGCAGTCTTTCGGACTCAATATCGAGTTCAACAATTTCAGTTCATAACCTCGGCCCCTATTACATTTTTACTTATATTTTTTTCCACCCCTTTGTTTTGGGTCTTCCCTCCCCCACCCTTTCCTTTTTTTTTTCTCTCTCCCACATGGCAGCTCTGTCTCATCCTGCCAGTACACTTCACACCTAATCTCAGCCATCTTTTGTCTCCACTTGTCCTATTACCATTTCGTCTGGTTTTGAATACCTCTTAATGTCTCTTTTACTTCTTTTGTTCTGTCGCAGCCCTGCCTTCGATCTATTTTATTTCCTTTCCAGTTTTGAAAAAGGGTTTCGACCCGAAACGTCAACTCTAATTTCTCTCCACAGATGTTGCCTGGCCTGCTGAGTTTTTCCAGCATTTTCTGTTGTTACTCCGGTCCTCTTAATGGCTCAGCCCCCATGTGAACCCTCCCTCCCACCTCTGTGCGGACTCCCGGGTTTCCTGACCGCCTCAGAGCCTCCCGCCCCCCGCCCACAAACCTCCTTCACCATTAATATTCAGCTCATTGTGTGTGTCTCCATATTTGGTGTCAGATTCGAATTTTCTTACACTACCACTCAGTGAAATGTTAAACAACTGAGCTGCAACAGTAATATTGTAACTTTTTATATTAAGTATATTATGTGTTAACTTCTCCTATTAAAAGGAACTTCCATGGCTCATAAAATGGCAGAGCAGGCTTACTGGGCCACATGGCTTACTGTTGTTTCTATTTTCCTATGATTACTAACTATGTCCAATCAAATGAATATGTATAACTGCTGATCCCAAGTGTACTCATCAATATAAGATGCCATGATGTGGAGATGCCGGTGTTGGACTGGGGTGGACAAATGTAGGAAGTCACACAACACCAGGTTATAGTCCAACAGCTTTATTTGAAATCACAAGCTTTCGGAGCACTGCTCCTTCGTCAGGTGAAGTGAAGAGAAGCATATAGGCACAGCATATATAGTCAGAGAAAACTGCCAGATGATTACAGGTAATCTTTCTAACTGCCCTTTATCACACCTCGGCAGAGAGATAATCACAGCAATCAAAGGTGTGAATGGTGTCCAAACAGGTCAGTCAGGAAAACATTACATCAAAGAACAATGAGGTGGGGTTACAAGGGGTCAAATGTTGCAGATGCTGGGGTCTGTATGAAAAACAGAAAAAAACCAAAAAACTTTGCTGGAAATCACAGCCGGTCCGGCCGCATCTGTGCAGAGAGAACAAGCCAATGACGACTCGAGTCTGGATGACTCTACGTCAGGTGGGGTTACATGTAGCGTGACATGAACCCAAGATCCCAGTTGAGGCCGTCCTCATGAATGCGGAACTTGGCTATCAGTTTCTGCTCGACGATTTTGCGTTGTCGTGTGTCTCGAAGGCCGCCTTGGAGAATGCTTACCCAAAGATCGGAGGCTGAATGTCCTTGGCATTCTCCAAGGTGGCCTTCGAGACACACAACAACGCAAAATCATCGAGCAGAAACTGATAGCCAAGTTCCGCACTCATGAGGACGGCCTCAACTGGGATCTTGGGTTCATGTCACGCTACATGTAACCCCACCTGACGTAGAGTCATCCAGACTTGAGTCGTCGTTGGCTTGTTCTCTCTGCACAGATGCGGCCGGACCTCCTGTGATTTCCAGCAAAGTTTTTTGTTTTTTTTCTGTTTTTCATACAGACCCCAGCATCTGCAACATTTGACCCCTTGTGACCCCACCTCATTGTTCTTTGATGTAATGTTTTCCTGACTGACCTGTTTGGACACCATTCACACCTTTGATTGCTGTGATTATCTCTCTGCCGAGGTGTGATAAAGGGCAGTTAGAAAGATTACCTGTAATCATCTGGCAGTTTTCTCTGACTATATATGCTGTGCCTGTATGCTTCTCTTCACTTCACCTGACAAAGGAGCAGTGCTCCGAAAGCTTGTGATTTCAAATAAAGCTGTTGGACTATAACCTGGTGTTGTGTGACTTCCTACATCAATATAAGATTACTGGGGTTATGTAAACTGTGGATGTATATATCCTCTCACTTGCATGCAGCTGTTGCCTTTGATGGTAAAGTTTTAATGTTATCATTATTTTTGCAACCTCAGCAACCTAATGTTTCTGTATAAACACTCGAGTTGCTAACGCACTGGCAGTGGGACTGCCACAGCTTAGGCACTGTATGCACCTGCACAGAAATGGCCAGACCTTGCACAGTGATATCTAGGTGTTAGCTGTGGTTCAGTGGGCAGCACTCTCGCCTCTGAGTCTAGAAAGTTGTGGGTTCAAGTCCCACTTCATGAGACTTGAGCACCTAATCAAAACTGACACTCAAGTGCAGTACTGAGAGAGAGCAGCACTGTTGGAGGTGCCGTCTTTCAGATGAGATGTTAAACCGAGGCACTGTCTGCCTTCTTGGGTGGGTGTAAAAGAACCCATGACACTATTTCAAAGAAGAGCAGGGGAGTTATCCCCGGTGTCCTGGCTAATATTTATCCCTCGACCAACATCACTAAAACAGATTATTGGGTCATTATCACATTTCTGTTTGTGGAAGCTTGCTGTGCGCAACTTGGCTGCCGTGTGTCCTACATTACAACAGTGACTACACTTCATTAGTACTTAATTGTTTAGTGCTTTGGGACAGTCTGAGATGGGTGAAGGGCTCTACATAAATGCAAGTTCTCTCTCTAATGTGAGATCAGCTCATTTCAGTATTTGAAGGTAGCTCTCAGCACATTGTTCATGATGCGCCGGGAGAGCACATAAGGAGCAGGAGCTGGTCATTTGGCCCCTCGAGGCTGCTCCGCCATTCAATAAGATCATGGCTGATCTGATCTTGGCCTCAACTCCACTTTCCTGCCCACTCCCCATAACCCTCGACTCCCTTATTGTTCAAAAAGTCTGTCGATCTCCACCTTCAATGACCCAGCCTCCACAGCTCTCCGGGGAAGAGAATTCCACAGATTCACGGAGTTTGAGGGGATGAGACTTTCTGCCCCTGCAGCTTGGAAATGGGTGCAGCTGCTTCAGGATTAAAGGGACTTTTTTTCCGGAATGGGGGTGTGTGGGGCGGGGGTCGGGGTGGGGGCGGGGGGGGGGGGCGGTGGTGAAGAAAGATGGCCAAATTATTTTTTTGAGACCCAACATTCAGCCTAGGTAAAAAAAAACTTGGCCGCTGTTCGGCTTTCCTCATCAGGGTGCTTGGGCCTTACTTAAATAAATTCTGGGCTCTTTATGACCTGTGCACAAGCTCTGAGTGTTTCGGGTCCACATTATTCAATATACTGAGCGCATCGGGTGTGTAGTAGGCATAGGGTCGCCAACTCTGGTTGAACGTATTCCTGGAGGATACATTACATGACCTCCTGCCTCTCACTGCTCCCATGTTCCCGTCCTTGGTCGTCCAAAACATCCATCCTCATGGCGCACTGCCGCCCCCGCGTTAACAGGCTTGTTACATGATTGGATGATTCTTGACTGTCAGTCAAACAGCCTTTATTCCCATCTCCAATATTTTTTTAGAATGAATACACAGAAGCGTTGAAAGAAAATGGAAAAAAAACCCCCAGACAATTTCTTTTAATTCCCCTACGATTTTTCTCCAGGATTGCTCGCAGCAGAGTGCTGAAGATTAATCTTCAATACCTGGAGACTGCTGGAGGGTTGGCAACCCTGAGAAGGCCTCAGGCTTCTGGGCCTGATAATGCTGAGGTTCCAGTGTCTGAAACTCCTGGTACAAGCTACCTCAGTCAAATGGTAATTAAGAATCAATGAATATCTAGCTTATGCATAAGCAGCACAAATCCTCCCCTCCCTCACTCTGTGTCCTATGGGCAGCAGCTGTAATAAAATCATGAGGTACGTTAATTAACATGCTGCTACAACACCAACATTTACAAAGACTGTGCATAAAAGTGATAATGGACTAAATATACTTATTAGAATCAGAATTTAATAAGTCTGAATATTCATGCCAAAACCTGAACATTCACATTGGGATTAAGTAGTCAAGTTAACATTAAAAACAGCAGGGCAAATCTAATCTTTAATATTCAAATTTTCTCAGTCTAAAGTCTTAAAGTGGGGATTTGTAAATTGGAAATTCATTAAAAAGCATTTGATAAATGACATTTATGCATTTAATATAGCGAGACTTTAATTGAGAGCTATAGATTCCAGAGGTGATGTCATTTAATTTAATAAATCCATATGATGCACAAGTCATGATTTAGTGGATTGTGATTTAATGCTTGAATAGTAGAAAGTGAAGAAAAATAAAGTCAGTGAATAAAGGGATATGTTCTGTCCTGATAGCTCAGTTGGTTTAGCCACTAACTAGCTGAGCTGAGCCACAGAAGCCAGGATCTCTTGTCTGCGCTGAGTTGCTCAAGTGTGGACACCGGATTAGGACGTGATCAGGCTCCGCTGCGATGCCCCCACTGTCAAATTGCCTGCTAACACTCACCCTGTCGGTTCACACGCGAAGGATGGCCACTCAGGTGAGATATGAGGGTTTTCAGTAGCTGTGCAGCATGGCAAGGATTTAAGAAAGCAGGAGATGGGGTCACTTTGAACGATGAAAAAAAAGGTTAAGAAAAGAAAGCAAATGATTTCAAATAAATGTAACAAGTCTCGCTTTAGACTGCAGTGAGTCCACGGGGTATTGTGTTTGTGTTAAGGACGACAGAAATCTGCTCACTGATTGACAAGCTCCTCACACCATTACTCTGTGAGCTGCTGTTGATAATAATGTGAGTGACGTTATTTGCCTTTCGAGCCCCGGCAGTTAATGTTACAGGAAAATTGTTTTGCTGTTGAGGCCAAGACCTGGAGAGAGATTTATAATTTTTTGTTTTATAAACCCTAAGAGGAAATGCTCTTAATTTGCAACAGACAATGAGACAGGCTTCCATTCTCCTTTAGTGTAAAATTAACATTCAACATTAACAGCACCAAATAGAAAAGGCTGTTGTCCGAACTTTGCCAAACTGAGGACAAAGAAATACTTTTTTTTTACATCTGCTGCTGCTATTGATAACACTTTGAAGTAAAAATAAGAAATTATCATTGAACAATATACACCCTGTGGCAGAGCCACTGAGGGACTTTGAGCAACTGTACATAATTCCCTTTAACGAGGTTTTACTCCAACCTAAGCTTGTACCAGTCTGTTAGTGATTTCTGTGTTTGTACATACTGTTTGCATGCACGGGGTGCGGCCTCTTTAAGACTGCGGCAAAGCGCGGGTAAACGCGATGACGTCATGCCGCTAATCACGTGACCACCCAAGCGTGGGAGAAACGTGATGACATCATGACGCCATCCACGGGACCGCCCTGGCAGTCCTCGTGGCGCCTCCGACCAGCAAAGACCTGTTTTCGTGCTTCTCCTGTACAAACTGTTTAAACTCGTTAGTTCTGCATTAAAACTCGTTTGTTTGAACGCCTGAGTCGAACTCGGTTCTTAGATAGGAATTAGAGACAATTCCTACAACTCACTATTAATGTAGTAACACTTGGTAGGGTATGGAGGCATAGTGGTTATGTTACTGGACTAGTAGTTCAGAAGCCTGGACTAATAATCTGGAGACGTGAATTCAAATCTCAAAGTTTGTGAACTTGAATTCAGTTAATTAAATAAATCAGTAAAGGTGACCGTGAATCTGTTGCTTTGTTATCAAATCCTAACTGGTTCACTAGGGAAGGAAACCACACTAATGTGGTTGCCTCTGAAGTGGCCCAGCAGAACTGCATGGGCAATAAATGCTGGCCTGGCCAAGCGATGTCCACATCCCAAGAGTGAATAATACTGGAAAAGAAAGATCCAAGGTCTGTACTGAATTAGCTAATCTCAGGAAGGATTCCGGTAAATTGGCCACAATGCCCCCTGAATTAAAGAGAGGAAAGCAGCCAGGTTTCCGGTGTCTGATCCAGTGGCCCCCGCCCCCCAACCATTCATAAATGTTGGGCAAGAACCAGCCGAATATCCTACTGGCTCTCACTGTTGAGGCTGAACAGAAATAATGGTCACTTTGGTGTGATACCAGGGAACAGCTGGTGTTGAAGCAAAATAAAGACAATTTTACTTGGCATCTAACCAGTGCTGTACCTGACCTGAAATGCTTCGCATGCATGCTGAAGAGTGGGTGTCAAAGGGACATTTCTTCTTCTTCTTAGGCAGTCCCTCGGAACCGAGGATGACTTGCTTCCACATTAAAAATGAGTTCGCAGGTGACTGATGAGTCCAATGCGGGACCTACAGTCTCTGTCACAGGTGGGGCAGATGGTGGTTGAAGGGGCGGGTGGGTGGGGTGCTTGGGTTGACGTGCACCCCTTGTGCTGCCTGCGCTTGACTTCTGCTTGCTCCCGGCGAAGAGACTCGAGGTGTTCGGCGCCTTCCCGGATGCTTCTCCTCCACTTTGTGCGGTCTTGGGCCAGGGATTCCCAGGTGTCGGTGGGGATGTTACACTTTTTCAAGGAGGCTTTGAGGATGTCCTTGAAACGTTTCCTCTGCCCAACTGGGGCTCTCTTGCCGTGCTGGAGCTCCGAGTAGAGCGCTTGCTTTGGGAGTCTTGTATCGGGCATGCGGACAATGTGGCCCATCCATCGGAGCTGATTGAGCGTGGTCAAAGCTTCGATGCTGGGGATGTTGGCCTGAGCAAGAACACTGACGTTGGTGTGCCTTTGGTGCGCCTAAAGGACAATTAAAATGTTGACAATAGCATTACCTCGCTCTGCACGCTTTCATCTGCCGCCTTAATACTCTCATTAGGGCAGGGATTAAATTAGCAATGGTAGGGAGGTACACCTCTGACAATGGCATGTGTTAATTAGTTGGCATTTATTTATTTTTATTGCGAAACAATGACAAGAACCTTAGTCCATATACAGGAGACCATAGCCTAGCTTTTCCGACATCAGTGCAGTTTATAATAGCTAAGGAAAGCATTAATAAACTTGCAGAATGGGGGTTTTAATTGGCAAATGAACTTCAATATAGATAGATAAGTGTGAGGTGGTACACTTTGATAGGACGAATAAGGAGGCCACATATTCCTTGGAAAATAAGTGCCGAATGGGGTAGAGGAACAGAACGATCTGGGGGTACAGATATACAAATCACTAAAAGTAGCAACACAGGTTAATAAGGCCATAAAAAAGCAAACAAAGCACTAGGGTTTATTTCTAGAGGGATAGAATTGAAAAGCAGAGAAATTATGTTAAACTTGTATACAAGCTTGGTTAGACCACACTTGGAGTACTGTGAACAGTTCTGATCTCCATATTATAAAAAGTATATAGAGACACTGCAGCGATCCCACAATCAATGGATCAGATCAATGCTCTGCAGTCCTGTCACATCCAGTCGTGAATGGTGGTGGACCATTAAACAACTAACGGGAGGAGGAGGCTCCATGAATATCCCCATCCTCAATGATGGTGGAGCCCAGCACATGAGCTGTTTGATGGTTTGCAACCATCTTCAGCCAGAAGTGCCAAGTGGATGATCCATATCGGTCTCCTCCTGAGGTCCCCACCACCAAAGAAGCCAGTCTTCAGCCAACTCGATTCACTCCACGTGATATCAAAAAATGGCTGAGCGCACTGGATACTGCAAAGGCTATGGGCCCCAACAACATCCCAGCTATCGTGCTGAAGACTTGTGCTCCAGAGCTAGTCACGCCTCAAGCCAAGCTATTTCAGTACAGCTACAACACTGGCATCTATCCGACAATGTGGAAAACTGCCCAGGTACGTCCTGTCCACAAAAGTAAGAAGTCACACAACACCAGGTTATAGTCCAACAGTTTTATTTGAAATCACAAGCTTTCGGAGCGCTGCTCCTTCGTCAGGTGAAGTGGAGAGATGCATAAAGACACAGCTTATATAGTCAGAGAATAATGCCAGATGATTACAGGTAATCTTTCTAACTGCCATTTATCACACCTCGGCAGAGAGATAATCACAGCAATCAAAGGTGTGAATGGTGTCCAAACAGGTCAGTCAGGAAAACATTACATCAAAGAACAATGAGGTGGGGTCACAAGGGGTCAAATGTTGCAGATGCTGGGGTCTGTATGAAAAACAAAAAACATTTTTTTTGCTGGAAATCACAGCCGGTCCGGCCGCATCTGTGTAGAGAACCAGCCAATGACGACGCGAGTCTGGATGACCCTACATCAGGTGGGGTTACATGTAGCGTGACATGTACCCAAGATCCCGGTTGAGGCCGTCCTCATGAGTGCGGAACTTGGCTATCAGTTTCTGCTTGACGATTTTGCGTTGTCGTGTGCCTCGAAGGCCGCCTTGGAGAATGCTTACCCGAAGATCGGAGGCTGAATGTCCTTGACTGCTGAAGTGTTCCCTGACTGGGAGGGAACACTCCTGCCTGGCGATTGTTGCGCGGTGTCCGTTCATCCGTTGTCGCAGTGTCTGCATGGTCTCGCCGATGTACCATGCTCCGGGGCATCCTTTCCTGCAACGTATGAGGTAGACAATGTTGGCCGAGTCACATGAGTATGTACCATGTACCTGGTGGGTGGTGTCCTCACGTGTGATGATGGTATCTGTGTTGATGATCTGGCATGTCTTGCAGAGGTTGCTGTGGCAGGGTTGTGTGGTGTCGTGGTCGCTGTTCTCCTGAAAGCTGGGTAATTTGCTGCGAACGATGGTCTGTTTGAGGTTAGGCGGCTGTTTGAAGGCGAGTAGTGGAGGCGTGGGGATGGCCTTAGCGAGAGTGACTGCCCTTGACATCAAGGCAGAATTTGACCGAGTGTGCCATCAAGGAGCCCTAGTAAAACTGAAGTCAATGGGAATCAGGGGGAAAACTCTCCACTGGCTGGAGTCACACCTAGCACAAAGGAAGATCGTTGTGGTGGTTGAATGTCAATCATCACAGCCCCAGCACATCGCTGCAGGAGTTCCTCAGGGCAGTGTCCTAGGCCCAAACATCTTCAGCTGCTTCATCAATGACCTTCTCTCCATCATAAAGTCAGAAGTGGGGATGTTCGCTGATGCACATTGTTCAGTGCCATTCACAACTCCTCAGATAATGAAGCAGTTCATGCCCACATGCAGCAAGACCTGGACAATATTCAGGCTTGGGCTGATAAGTGGCAGGTAACATTCACGCCACACAAGTGCTAGGTAATGACTATCTCCAACAAGCGAGAGTCTAACCACCGCCCTTTGACATTCGACGGCATTACCATCGCTGAATCCCTCAATATCAACATCCTGGGGGTCACCATTGACCAGAAACTTAAATGGACCAGCCACATAAATACTGTGGCAACAAGAGCAGGTCAGAGGCTAGGTATTCTGCGGCGAGTGCCTCACCTGACTCCCCAAAGCCTTTTCACCATCTACAAGGCACAAGTCAGGAGTGTGATGGAATACTCTCCACTTGCCTGGATGAGTGCAGCTCCAACAACACTCAAGAAGCTCGACACCATTCAGGATAAAGCAGCCCACTTGATTGGCACCCCATCGACCACCTTAAACATTCACAGACTCCACCAATGGTGTACTGTGGCTGCAGTGTGTACCATCTACAAGATGCACTGCAGCAACTCGCCAAGGTTTCTTCGGCAGCACCTCCCAAACCCGTGACCTTTTCCACCTAGAAGGACAAGGGCAGCAGGTGCGGGGAACCCGTCCAAGTTCCCCTCCAAGTCACACACCATCCTTACTTAGAAGTATATCGCCGTTCCTTCATCGTCGCTAGGTCAAAACCCTGGAACTCCCTCCCTAACAGCACTGTGGGGGCACCTTCACCACACAGGGCTCTTTACTCTAGAAAAGAGAAGACTGAGGGGTGACCTGATAGAGTCCTTCAAGGTTATGAAAGAGTTTGATAGGTTAGATGCAGAGAAGATGTTTTCACTTGCAGGGGAGATTAGAACTTGGGGCCAGAAATATAATTTAGTCGCTAATAAATCCAATAGGGAATTCAGGAGAAACTTCTTTATCCAGAGAGTGGTTAGAATGTGGAACTTGCTACCACAGGTAGTAGTTGAGGTGAATAGCATCGATGCATTTAAGGGGAAGCTAGGCAAACACATGAGGGAGAAAGGAATAGAAGGATATGCAGATAAGGTTAGACGAAGATGGGTAGGAGGAGGCTCGTGTGGAGCATATACACTGGCATGAACCTGTTGGGCCGAATGATCTGTTTCTGTGCTGTAAGTACGATGTAATACTATGTAATAGCGGATTTCTGATAAAAATCAATTGGAAATGTGCAGTCTGTACCCAAGTTGCCATGGTTAGCTCATTTGCGTAGCTTCAGATGCAGCTTTGGATGGACGTAGGCAGCAAGTTAGAAATGGAAGCAAAACATGCAGGTAATTGAGATTTAAAGGGAAGGGGACAATTAAAGGACATTATCAGAATAGGGGGCAACATTTCTAAAAGCTTTTGAAAAGGCTCCAAGGCACCGGAACCCATTGGCAGCCTTTTTCAGAGCTGAAGGGGGGAGGCGACAAAGGAGTGACAGGCAGAAATAAAGGGAAAGAAAACCCAAGGGCCAATGATGCAGCAGCCCAGCACCTAACCCCCGTTAGATGGCTACTGCAGTCAACGTGGCGTTGCATGAGGCAGGTGGGAAGTGATTGGTCCTTTGTGTCACTCTACAGTACCATCCCCATAGGTGGAAAGGCCTTTAAATCAGCTAGCTCCACAGCTGATACCCCAGCAACCCTGAGCAGCCATTCCAAATACATACGGTAATGAAGTGCCCGCCCTGTTTGAGGCGGGTGCCTCCAACGCCAAAGTTGGCTTCAGCAAGGCTGCTCTTACCTACTTCCTGACATAACCGATCACCGAGGAGCTAATCATCCGCCTACCCTTGGAGGCAACAAGAGAAGGGGAAAATAATATAATCTGGAAAAAAAAATCGACAGCAACATTCGCTCATCAGAAAACAGAATAGAAATACCTGCCAGGCCGTGGCATTAGCACTAAGCACCTCAGTGGCGAGCGTGGCTTTCAGCATGCTCCTCCATTGGTCTGGTCAAATGGCCATGCTGTAAACTATTCCATCCTTGGAGCTGGTATTAACAGTGGGCACTTGCTTAATATTAGCACTAAACACCCGTAGCAAGGGCACCTCCCAGCCTACAGAGACTTATAAATACTTTTGAGAAAACCTGTATGAAACCACATATTTTCTCTTATCTTTCCTTCACAGGCTGCTTCTGTTTAGTCTCTGGATGTGCACTGCTGGCTCCGGCTCTCGGCAGGGAAATTGCAAACCCCATCACATTCTGAAAGATCGTGCTTTGTTGCTTGTTGCCTGTTTTCTAAATTCGCCCCAAGCTTATCAGAGACTTTCAGCGGCCATTTTGACTAATGACCCCCACTGTCTGCACCCGTGGTTCATGTGTGTGAACTGCGATCCTGAGCCAGTAGTGGTGCATGCTGGGAACTGTGTAGAAATGGTCTGTGAAGGAGAGATAAGAGAACATTCTGGAACAGTCAGGAGTGTGATTGAATACTCTGCACTTGCCTGGATGAGTGCAGCTCCAGCAACACTCAAGAAGCTCGACACCATCCAGGACAAAGCAGCCCGCTTGATTGGCACCCCATCCGCCACCTTAAATATTCACTCCCTCCACCACCGACGCACTGTGTCTGCAGTGTGTACCATCTACAAGATGCACTGTAGCAATTCGCCAAGGCTTCTTCGACGGCACTTCCCAAACCTGCGACCTCTACCACCTAGAAGGACAAGGGCAGCAGGCGCATGGGAACACCACCACCTCTAGGTTCCACTCAAAGTCACGCATCTGACTTGGAAATATATCGCCGTTCCTTCATTGTCGCTGGGTCAAAATCCTGGAACTCTCTACTTATCAGCATTGTGGGAGTACCTTCACCACACGGACTGCAGCACTTCAAGAAGGCGGCTCACCACCATCTTCTCAAAGGGAAATTAGGGATGGGGAATAAATGCTGGCCTTGCCAGCGACACCCACATCCCATGAATGAATTTTTAAAAATTGGCAAAATATAGCAGCAGAAAATGCAGCACTCGGATTAATGAGATAGAAGGATAGAAAACTGTCAGAGCCCAGAGCAAGAAAAGTAAAACCGATGAGAGACAAAGGCCGGAATTTTGCCGGCACTCAGCAGACGGGATGGGTGGCAGATCAGCTGTTAAATTTAAAATGATTGACACCGGGTCGGGAACCCCCTGTCAAAACGTGCACACTGGACTTTCCCGATGTCGGGCCTGCGAGCGCTGAGCAGACCCGGCAGGCATTGGCGGGGGAGGCAATTAAAATCATTAGTGGCTTATTTACTGACACTTAACAATGGTTTTTTCCCAGCTTTTTGGATTTGACAGGTTGCCCACCGGTTTCCCGCTGTGCCTAGACCTCCTCTGTGAAGCTGAGGCGGGAGTCAGTGGCCATTGTTTCAGCTGATACATTGACAGCTTCAAATGTCAAGTCAAAGCTCCCAGCTGATTGAAAAATGTTCCCTTAACCACTAGCTTCTCTAAACTGCATTTCCACTACAGATTCAGGATGCTACAAGTCTTTACACAAATCTCCATCCAGTCTGACCTCATTAGCTCTCTCACCATTGACAGGTCACTTCTGTCATCTCTACTTCACCTGCCATCTATTCCATCAGCATCGGTGCACTTTATACTCTCTCACCTTGGTTCTCAGAATCCCACCACAATCAGCCCCAACACCAGTATCACCAGGCACACCAGCAGCACCAACAACACCAACCTTCCCCGCAATCACCTGATGCTGCACAGAACAGAGGGCATCAGCACCCAACCATATTGCTGCGCGGGAGGCCAGGGATGGCCTCACCATGGCCACATTTACTTCACTCGACGCTGTACACTCTGGCTGCCACATGATATGCCAGGTTGGCACCACCCCACACCAACAACATAAAGCATCCCTACAATGCCCAAGCCATTCCTTTCACGCTCATCGCCATTGCAGGGGGTACTGTTATGTCTCACCATTCACTGCAGCTCACTTGGCCACTTCCAAAGGTGCACATAAATCTGTCCAAGAATGCAAAGTGTTGAAAATAAAGATTTCAATGTTTGACAGCACATTAACAGAAACTTCACATGAACATTGGCTAAAACACCCAAGTGCCTACCTTTGTGTGTTGTTAGTTGGTATGATTGGACTAGGATGAGGGTGAGTGTGAGGGGTGGCTAGTGAGATGAGGATATGATAATGTAGATATAGAGGGATGGGTGGAGGTGCAATGTAAGTTGGTGTGAGTAAGGATGTGCAAGAGTAGGGTAGGGAAGGCAGAGTGATGGGGATGTGATGAGAGGCACAGCAGGATGAGGTTGAGTGTGGCTTTGCAGTAACGTTTCGTGATCTACTGAGATCATTGAAAGGTTTGCGCCACTGCAGTCGGGTCCTCCTGATGACATCCCTGCTTGTGCCCTCCTGTGCAATATTCAACCAGGCTGCGTTGATCGCCTAGGGAGGTCTCTTCCGCCCATGGGAAGGGAAGAGGACCTCCCTGCGTGCTCTGACTCTCTCCATAAGCCTGGGTGCAGCCGTGCACCTCTGTGCAGTGCTTGTCAGTGTTTGCAACACCTCGTTGCTGTAGAACATTGACAGCACAAATGTCAAACTAAATATGGACATGGTCCCTTTAAGGAAACCGGCTGATGACGGAAAGGACATCATCAGACCTGCTTCCTTCAATTGGCCGGGAAACTCGCTGAGCAGCCTCAACAAGCCCAATCATCAGAAAGTAATTTCAGAGGTCGGGCTGAAGCCAGCAGGGGGGCCGAGACGTGCTACCGACGTCGCCCGCCAACATAAGAACATAAGAATTAGGAGCAAGAGTAGGCCATTCAGCCCTCTGAGCCTGCGCTGCTATTTAATAAGATCATGGCTAATCTTCTACTTCATCTCCACTTTCCCGCACTATACCCATATCCCTTGATTCCCTTAATATCCAAAAATCTAACGATCTCTGTCTTGAATATACTCGATGACTGAGTCTCCACAGCCCTCTGGGGTAGAGAATTCCAAAGATTCACCACCCTCTGAGTGAAGACATTTCTCCATATCTCAGTCCGAAATGGCCGACCCCTTATCCTGAGACTGTGACCCCTGGTTCTAGACTCCCCAGCCAGGGGAAACATCATCCCTGCATCTACCCTGTCAAGCCCTGTAAGAATTTTGTATGTTTCAATGAGATCACCTCTCATTCTTCTAAACTCTACAGAATATAGACCTAGCCTACTCAGTCTCTCTTCATAGGACAAACTCCCCATCCCAAGAATCAGTCTGGTGAAACTTCGTTGCACTCCCTCTATGGCAAGTATATCCTTCCTTAGGTAAGGAGACCAAAACTGTACACAATACTCCAGGTGTGGTCTCACCAGGGCCCTATATAATTGCAGTAAGACATCTTTACTCTTATACTCAAATCCTCTTGTAATAAAGGCCAACATACCATTTGCTTTCCTAATTGCTTGCTGTACCTGCATGTTAACTTTCAGTGATTAGTGTACAAGGACACCTAGGTCCCTCTGGACACTAACATTTTCCAATCTCTCACTATTTAAAAAATACTCTGCTTTTCTATTTTTCCTACCAAAGTGGATAACTTCACATTTCTCCACATTATATTCCATTTGCCATGTTCTTGTCCATTCACTTAGCCTGTTTATATCCCCTTGAAGCCTCCTTGCATCCTCCTCACAACTTACATTCCCACCTAGCTTTGTATCATCAGCAAACTTGGATATATTACCTTTGGTCCCCTCATCCAAATCATTGATGTAGATTGTGAATAACTGAGGCCCAAGCACTGATCCTTGCAGTATCCCACTAGTTGCAGCCTGCCAACCTGAAAATGGCACGTTTATTCCTACGCTCTGTTTTCTGTCCGTTAACCAATCCTCAATCCATGTTAGTATAGTACCCCCAATCCCATGGGCCCTAATTTTGTTTAATAACTTCTTGTGTGGCACCTTATCGAATGCCTTCTAAAAATCCAAATACACCACATCCACTGGTTCCCCCTTATCTATTCTGCTAGTTACAACCTCAAAAAACTCTAACAGATTCGTCAAACATGAGTTCCTTTTCATAAATCCAAGGTTAGTAAAATCACGGCCAAAGTGTAGAGTTAAAAAAAATCAGTGTAAGTAATCCAAAGGTTATAAGCAGTATGTGTACTTTCTTTTCTTCTATATGCTGTCTTTTTCCTAGGCTTTTATGGTGCAGTTCCTTATGTATTCACAGTTTAATTATATCTATACCTATGCTGGTGAGTTCTGATTTGCCTGCGAAGATGGGAAAACTGGCAAAAATAAAGTACAAGAAAAATTCGGGGTGGGGTGTGTGGGTAGTCGATAGGAAGAGTCAGATTGTGATCAGGGAGCACCATAAGGTGCACACTTTTCCTTCTGGAACACTCAGTTATAAAGTTTATTTAGAATTTTGGTGCCAAAGAATTGCCAAATTAGAAATTCTAACCAGCACTGAGACAAGGTATTAAACAAGATCACTTTCAGACTATTAACTGAGGCACTTCCAGTGGGGAGGGGTAAGCCGAGGAGGAAATCAGTCCTGGTCCCGCACGGCCAAATAAATTATATAAATGAGAGACTGTTGAAGTGCAAAACTTGCGTTCCATGTCCTGCACCCTACATGGGCTACGAAACACCTGCACAGCCCGTTGTCAATATCATAACCGATTAATGCAATTTTCTGAATGACCTGCTACATCTAAGATTTAATAAAAATTCTGTTCAAATATACATTCTATTTAACACTATTTTGTGTTCTTTAGGGATACTTTCAGTTTGATTTCTATCTCAGCAATGTTCCTGAACTATGATGAAGCGAAGGGCTTTGTTTGCGCTGGATTCGGTGTATGTGATAGTAATAGGTGGCGAGGCGTGAATTACAAGGTACTGGTTCAGTTGAGTGGCTTTCCGCCATGGCCTCACCCCTCCCTATCTGTGTAACCTCCTCCAGCAGCACAATCCCCCTGAGCTCAACTCCTCCAACTCTGGCCTTTGGTGCATTCTGCACTCCTCCTCCCCCACCATTGGCGGCCGTGCCTTCAGCCGCCCTTGGCCCTGCACTCTGGATTTCCCTCCTTAAACACTTCTGCCTTTCCACTTCCCTCTCCTTCTTTAAGACTCTGCTTAAAACCCACCTCTTTGATCAAGCTTTTGGTTGAAGCTGCTAATCTTTCCTTCTTTGACTCGGCGCCAATCTTTTTTCTCTTATGCCTCTGTGAAATGCCTTGGGATGCTTTCCTTAGTTTAAATGCAACCTGCCCTTGTTTTTCTTGTTCTTCTGAGGGGAACCTGGAGACTGAATGAAAAAGGAAAACCATGAATGATGGAAATGCACAGTAGGTTAGTCAACAATTGGAAGCTAAGAATAGATTAACGGTGGAGGGTAAAGGATCCCACCTGATCCCTTGACTTACTTTTATACTGATCAGTAATAAATTGAGTAACATAGGATACCAGAAACCTTTAGCTCCTGTATCACAACAAAGTAAATTATGGATTATTTTTCACGCAATGTGATTTGCAGGAAATATCTTATATGCTGCACGTAACCAATTCAATCTCGGTATAATTGCAGGCTAATATATAAAGGAGTACTCTAACTCAATAAAAGAGTCCATTATTTTTTTAGTGGATCAATCTTTTCCTGTCATGCGCAAAAACCGCACAGTTTATATTTCCAGTAAAATCGCCTAGGTTAGTACATTTTCCTCTTCCTCGCATTTGATGTGGTGGCAATATTACTGGCAGTTCATGGTAAGAGAGAAGTGGGAGTGGTAAGGCAAGATGCGCAACAGCAAGGCTCAAATGGTAAAGCTTACTGATGCAACACAACACAAGACGTATGGCGTGTATTTTCCCTGTTTACCAATATTAGTGAAAAAGCCAGTGTGAGTATAATACGGGCTTTCCCACTTTAAATTTGTGCCACTTCTTTCCCTGAGCATTAGTGAACATAAGATGTAAGCCTAAAAGCGAAGTTTGCATTATTAGTGTACAAACACTTAGGGCTCGAATTTCATCGGGCCGTTGAGGCGGGATTGGAGGTGTGTGGGGGGGTTAAAATTGTAAAAACTGGCGGGCGGGCCCAACCCCGCCTCCATCCCGCCTCCAAGCAATTTTCATTAAATCGTGTCTACTGGTCCCGTCTCCGTCCCGCCTCCAAGAGGCGGGATAGGCGGTTAGGGCCCTTAACAAGCACTAAATTGCCTCTATAATGCCATTTTGATAGGCCTTTGTGTTTTTAACCCTTTTCCCACATGAAGCACGCCTGTTTTGAAACACGACGGTGAAACCTGGCGGGAGCACAATTGGATTGCTGACTATCAGCTGCAGCTCAAACATTAAATAGGAGATTTGATCAGCCATCATTTGCAGGTGGCAGGACTTTGTTGTCTCAGGTCTGGGGGAACTTTTAGAAGGCATAACCACAGCTGTGGAAGTTTGGAGCCTGACACCCATCTCCAGTGTGACCTCCTGGGAAACCCCTCTCGCCACCTTGACTGAGCACTTCCTCAACTGAGGCATACACCAGAAGCATGGGAGGCATTTATTTCCTTCCCTTCTGGACATTAGATGAGGACGAAGACCAGCCGCGGCACCAGCAGAACCATGAACAACAGCAGCACCAACAGCAGCAGCACCAACAGCAGCAGCAACAACAGGAGCGCCAAGTTGCTGGTCACCCACCTGAAGCTGCACAGGCCAGGAGGGGCCAGCGCATGGAAGCCCATCGGCGCAGGAGATACCCCCCAAACAGGGTCTACAGACACAGGGTCAGCTACCTCAACATGTCTGAGCAGCAGTGCCAAAGGCGGCTCTGACTTTCGCGAGAGGTAGTGGGTGACATCTGCGCAATACTGCAACAAGACCTGGAGCCCAGAGGATCAGGTGGACAACCCTTACCAGTGGCCGTCAAAGTCACCACCGCACTCAACTTTTTTGCCTCAGGCTCATTCCAGATCAGCAGCAGACATCAGCGGTATCTCCCAGGCGGCCGCACACACTTGCATCACGCAGGTAACCAATGCCCTCTGCCATCGCGCACAATCACATCCATTTCACCAGGGATCAAGCAAGTGTCACGGCGCGTGCGGTTGGATTAGCTAATCTGGCAGGCTTTCCAAGGGTGCAGGGCATCGTTGACTGCACACATGTGGCCCTTAAGGCACCCCATCGCAATCCAGGTATTTTTGTCAACTGCAAGGGCTTCCACTCCCTTAACGTTCAGCTGGTGTTTGACCACAAGAAGGAAATTTTGCATGTTTGTGCCAAGTACCCTGGCAGTTGCCATGACTCCTTCATACTGCGCCAGTCTAGTGTGCCTCCGCTATTCAGTCCGCCAGACCAACTTAACGGATGTTTACTTGGAGACAAGGGCTATCCCCTGAAGACGTGGCTAATGACGCCATTGAGGAGCCCATCCAACGAAGCTGAGGAGAGCTACAACTCCAGCCACATGTCCACCAGAGCCATAATCGAGCAAACCATCAGTTTGCTGAAGATGTGCTTCAGATGCCTGGATAGATCAGGTGGAGCCCTGCAGTACTCAGCAGCCAGGGTCTCCAGAATCGTCGTGGTTTGCTGTGCACTTCACAACATGGCACAGCGTCGTGGCTTGCAGATTCCTGAGGACCAAGTGGCTCATCACATATCCTCCTCAGATGAGGAGGAGGAGGAAGAGCAGGAGGAGGAGGAGAGCGAAAACGAACATCTTGCAGAGGCTCATCAACCAACGGGAGTAGTACGCGAGAACATTGCTGCCCGGGATGCAGGGAACGCACTCATCTTGGCCAGATTTGCTTAGCCTAGCCAATCAAGCACTTTTGCCTCACAGCTTCTTACCTGAGCATCGACAATGGCCAAGAACCAGCGGATTCCTAGCAATTTGACCACCATACTGACAATTGCAAGTAATCCTAAGCCCTCAATGTGGAAGTCCCATTCGCGAAATGACACACGCCACAACTACATCAGTAGCCATCAGATTTTTTATTTACAGTAATCATCTGATGGCTTTTTAACATAAAACATCAAATTTCACCCAAGTGACTACCCTTGTGACTATTTGTGCAGTATCTTTCTCTTACGCGTGCTCCTACGTGGTGCTTCCCCTGTGGCTTCAGCAGATGTGGAGGCCCCTTGCTCACTTTGTTGCTGCTCCTGTCTCGACACCTTTGGCGGGTGTCCTCTGGGGTTGCAAACCTGTGAGGGCTCGGCAACAGTCTGCTGCTCCTGCGGCTGTGCAGGGGTTGAGACGCCGATCTCAGTTGGGTGTGGATTCTGGTGGGGCTCTGACCGAGGGCTCTGCAGTGGCATGGAAGTGTGAGCACTTGGAGAGGAGCCCCCACTTCCTTGATGTCTGCCACCAACTTCCATCTCATGGGTCAGGTCCCCCTCAGCGCTTGCAAGTGGCTTGAGAGCACCTTGCTGCATATCAGGGGGGCCATGGGGACCCGTATTTGCACTGGCAGTCCTACTCAGAAGGAATTCCATGAAGGTCTAGTTTCTCTGTTCAATAGATGACCATCGCTCCTCCAGAGACGTCATTCTATTCAGAACACTCACCATGTTTTCTGCACTCTGGCGACTTATCACCTCCATGGAGGTTGCCATCCTTTCCATGGAGATGCATTCATGTGCCAATGACTCCACAAAGGCTCTGCTCATGTTCGCAATGGACTCCTCCATTCGCTCCACACTCACAGCGACCCTGGAGACAAAACCTGCCAGAGACTCCTGCATCTGTTCCTGGAATTCCAGCACCGCTGATCTTATGGATGGACCCAGAGGCAAAGGGTCGACATGCAGCTGAGCCGAGCTGGCAGTGTCCTGCGCCCTCCGACTAGGACTCTCCACTGCTGTCCCTGTCTCCACAATCTGCTGATGCTCACTTGTGAGCTGTGATACACCAGGTGACAACACTACTCTATCTGTGTGATGTTCCCTCCGAGGTGTGAGTGTCTGCGCTGGTGCTGGGTGCGCTGAATTCTGCTGGCGCTGCGCCCTTAGAGGTTGCAGCTTCCTCTGAGGATTCTTGAGGCTCATGCTCTTCCTCCTGGATAGTGGGCACGGGTGCTTGCGATGGTCCTGTGGGGGAGTAAAGGAAAGAGTCAGAGATGTGATGCCAAGGTTACATGCACATTGCATATTGCAGATGATCATAAGTCCATCTGTTAGAGCTTCAGAATCATTATCAGCGACTCATGCAATGTCATTGAGAGAGATGGAAAACTATTCTGTCACCAGCTTGCTGTGATGCGCTCATCTGTCCGTCCCCCACTTGGGAATCTTCCTCCACTCCCATGATCTCCAGGACCGCCTCCTCCCAGGGGGTGAGCTGGGCTACTGAGGGTGGCCCTCCTCCTGTCCTCGCTCTTTCCCTCTTATTGTGAGCACTCTTTTCCTGCAATGAGGGAGACAAGTGGAGTTTCAGTGAGAATGAAGGAGTGAGTGTAGGGAATCCATAGCATAGATGCTTAGAAGGAGACAAAGATGGAGTGAGGTGGCAAGACCAAGGGCCCTCCCTGTGTGTTGTCAGTTGTTTTCATAGCATCAGAGTGATAGGGAGTGTGAGGGCTGCATAGTCGAATAGTTAGGTGAATGTGACCATAGAGAGAGAGGGAATGGGTAAGGTGCATGGATGTCAGTGTCAAGTGGGATGTGGAGGAAGAGATTGCTAAAGCTGAGTGCTGGTGAGGAAAGGCAATGGGGATCAGATTGAGGGTGATGGGAAATTCATACTCACTTTTCCAGTGCGCAGAAGGTCATGAAACCTCTTCCTGCACTGAAGCCAGGTTCTGCGGGTTATTGACAAAGAATTGACCTCCTCTGCCACCTGGATCCACACTGCCTTGGTCTGCTGGGGAGGCTTCTTCCTCCTTGAAGAAGGGAAGAGCACCTCTTTATTTTCTCTTGCTCCCTCTACTAAAGCCTGCAGGGCAATGTCATCAAAGCAGGGTGCAGACCTAGGTCTCTGGCTGGCTATTCTTCCTGCAGGTGCCTCTAACATGCGAGGGCAAAAGCTTGGCAGTCTGCAGAAGAAGCAAAGCTTGTTCCAGACCTTAAATGCAGCAGCAATGATGACATAATCGGAGGCGACTTTCAGACTGGAAAAACTCATTGTCCATGGGTTCCCACACGTTGGAACTCAATTGGCCAATTAAGTTAAAATCGCATCAATCTCCCACATCGATTTAGATTCGGGTGGATAACACGAAATGCGGATTACACGACCCCAGCCCGCCCCAGTATCAAAATCCAGCCCTTAATGTTTTCATATGAAATTCGTCTGTCCACTATTTTAATAGAGGCATTAACCCATAATGCCTATGTTAAAATAATATTCAGAAGACTGTCATGAGGCATTGGCACTCTAATATTGCAAAGAGTAATTTCTAGGCTGCAACATCTGGAAGTGTGTTAAGGCTGTCAAAGAAGAAAGAATTGCATTTATATAGCACCTTTCATGACCTCAGGACACCCCAAAGTGCTTTACAGCCGGTGAAGTACTTTTTGAAGTGTAGTCACTGTTGTAATGTAGGTAACACGGCAGCCAATTTGCGCACAGCAAGTTCCCACAAATAGCAATGTGATAATGACCAGATAATCTGTTTTTTAGGTGTTGGTAGAGGGATAAATGTTGGCCAGGACACTAGGGAGAACTCCCCTGCTCTTCTTCGAATAGTGCCATAGGATCTTTTTACTCCACCTGAAAGGGCAGTCGGGGTATTGGTTTAACGTCGTATTTGAAAGACGGCACCTCTGACAGTGCATCACTCCCGCAGTACATTTGAAGCATTAGGATAATGTTCATAAAAGATTCAAACTTTGCTCTTGTGATTATCGTGTATTCTGACCTTAAGCATGTAAGGTTGCATTTACACTAAAACTGTGTCTTTGGTGCAAAACGGATTTGCTTTGCACTGATGCTATGAAGTTGTGTAATTCCAGAGTTGGAGCTGACTTGACTCTGGAGTGGAGCGAAGTGAGATTCCTCCCCACAACAAATCTCACTGCACTCTGCTCTGGAGTCAGGGGGAGCCCAAGCTCCAATTAGTGTTGGCGCAGAGCGAAACCGCTTTGCACTGATTCTAACATTGTGCACCTAGAATTTCTGAGAGTTCTCCTGATCTCTCGCTGTAACTAGACGACTGGTAGAAACCCCCAGACAAACATCTTACCTGATTATGCCATTTCCCTGAGGGTTCTGCCGTTCTTCCACCAGGTCTATGATTCTATGGGGGAGAAATTCGGTATCGCCCCACTTGGGGCGCAATTATCGGCTGGGCGCTAAGGTTAGCGCCTGGCGCTAATTATCATCTCCGACTGCAAACTTGGCTTTTATCGCTCCTGGAGGTGATTGGAGCGCTAAATCAGGCGCTTCACATCTGTCTTAAGGCGCAAAGGCCAAGGAGCGAGGCGCTAACTCACAGCGCTGGCGAAGCTCATGTGATGTCAGTCAGCAATGGAACACAGACACACTGGCACCGGCCAATTCTTAAAGGGGAGTTCTGATGAATGGTCATCGACTTGAAATGTTAACTCTGTTTCTCTCTTCACAGATGCTGTTTGACCTGCTGAGTTTCTCCAGCATTTTCTGTTTTTATCTTAAAGGGGAGGGTTGGTCTTGCTCTCCATCCACATCCTGTTCATTGCAGCCTTGAATCTCGGCCCGGAGAGACCTGTACATCAAATCTGCTGGAAAGAACAATGGAGAGACCCAGGGAAAGAGCTCAGAGTGCAGCCCCCATAGTCTCTTCCAAATTGATACAAGGAAGGGCAAATCAAAATGAACCTGCAAAGTGCTGCTCAGTTATGCAAAACTCCTTCACACAGCGTTGAATCTCTCCAGAAGTCTCTCTCTCTCAGAATGCGTGGTGCAAAAATGTCACCAACAAAAAAAGGCAGGAAGCGGTCGCCTTTAAATAGCGCTCCCCCAGTCCCTTCCCGACTGCAAAACGCTTCCCTCAACCTGTTGTTGCTAGTGGCAGGCGTTAAGGTAGGGGGCGCCACTCAATTTCCAGTCCGGGGCGCTACCGGGGCATTGCGCGCTCGACTGATGTCATGATCTGCCGGCGTTGGAGATCGTGGCGGTAGTGTTTAGCGCCGCCGCAAAATGTCCGGTCAATTTCGCGAGAGGCGCAGATATCGCCGCGCCCGGGCGCTAGTTGGTTTGCGCCCCACTTAGCGCCCTCTTGAGGCGCTAACGGGTGGCGCTACCAACTGACTTTTTTCCCCTATGATTCTACGATCATGGTGGGAGGTTGGGAAATCCCTGTGCAAATTCACACCTATAGTGTAAATTGCAGCCATATACTTTTGAACACTACCAGTGATCTGCTGTACTTTGAGTGCTATATTAATCTAATAGTGCAAAGGGAAGAAGACAAATATATTTTTAATCACAATCTGTATAATCTTCAATGGTGTGAATAATGGCTGGATTCCTTTTCCTTTATGACTCTTACCTAAATTGGTGTTTATTGAGGCTTGTACAACAGAGGCCTCAGTCTGAATCCTCGACTGCGGAGTTTAACTGCAGACTACAATTACTACCCAAGCAATAGTGTCTGCAATGGAGATATTAATGTTGATGTGACAGACCTCAAACCAGTGTTTTGCCCTGCTTCAATGGAAGCTTTGGACAAATTATTTTGAAAATCTTTTCTCTGTGCTTTCTGTTGACTGTTCTTCAGATATGTAATCGAAAATCTGTGAATAGTGGCACTTAGATTGCACTGTTACTGCAATATGTCAGACGACGGAATTGGTGCCTAAGAACAGTCCTTTGTTCTAACAGAGACTGTTCAAAGTATGGTGAGATTATACTGGCAGCAACCCTGATGTCTAAAAGCGCCTGCATGGCTTTTGAATAGTGTCAATTTGAAGTTGCTGCCTCCTCCTTCTATTCATTAGTGAATATGAAAGTGTTTTGAAATTGTCCACAGCAGCATCACCACTCTATAACTAACTTCCTCTCTTTTCATTAGCAGCAAGCGTTTTGTTGCGGGTAACAGTCGCAATCTGTCAGTATCACAGTTATTAGCCTTGGGGCAACACATTTGAACATAAAGATTTATTTTTATTAAGTGGGTAATATCTAGCGCAGCTCTATAATGAGTTTCGTGATGTGATGCTCAGTGAATTGACAGCTTCCCTTTTTTCTTTAAAGCTGCCCAACACTGGGACTTGAGCCAAGGCTTGAAAGGAGAGACTTGCCTGCTAAAGTTGTGTGCTTGGTGATTTACAGACCGACTTGTACACAACACGTTGGCTTCAAGCTCTTTCATTTTGCCACAGACTGATGAGACCTGTGGGTTTTTGGCTGTGATTCCTCCCCTCTCCGCCCCCACCCTGACACCCCATGCTGATTTTTCAGGAGGAAGTGTCACTCGGGTACAACAGTGCTCTGTACTATGAAGGATAATCAGAAGCACAGAGTTGTTTTATATGCTCATCACGGTGAGGGATGTTCGTGCTGGAAGATGCCATGCTTTCCTATTTTGGGTGCGCGGTGTTAGCGATAAGCATCTGAAAAATCTACCTCATGCAACACCATTGTTCCATGTTTCTTTTACATAGATTTACATAGAATTTGCAGCGCAGAAACAGGCCGTTCAGCAAACAGGCAGAATGCTGTCCTAAGAGATGGATGCAAGTGGCAGTTTAACAAAATATGCTGCTAATTCGGTCTGCATGGAGGGAATGTATTCTGTCTTCACGTGACTCTGATGTGATTACATAGAATTACATGAAAGCTACAGCAGGGTAACAGGCCATTGGGCCCACCTGGTCTGTGCCGGTGTTTATGCTCCACACGAGCCTCCTCCCACCCTACTTCATCGAACCCAATCTGCATAAACTTCATTTCTTTCTACTTGGTGCACTTATCTAGCTTCCCCTTAAACGCAACTGTGCGATTCACCTCACCTACTCCACGCGGCAGCCGGTTCCACATTCTAACCACTCTCTGGGTAAAAACGTATCTCCTCAGTTCTTTATTGGATTTATTAGTGACTATCAATGTTCCCTCTAAACTTTTTGTGTGTGCGCAGTGTCATAAATCTCATCATCGAGAAACTACCTATGAAATAACACTGGACGGCCAGCTGGTGGCGCCGACCAAGGAGTATAAATACTTGGGCGTCGGCCCCAGCTTTTCAGGGACATTTTGTAAGACAAGGAACTAGTGAAGTACAACTAGACCTCCATGTTCTGAAACAAGTTGATTAAAGCCTTGCTTTATACTCAAACCAAGTGCGTAGTGAGTTTTATTACGTCACGCAGTACCTTCCCGATCGTTGCACCGCCATGCACGCGCCCAGCTTAGAGGGAACATTGGTGACTAGCTTATATTTATGGCCCCTGGTCTTGGACTCCCCACAAGTGGAAACATCTCCTCCACCTCTACCCTATCAAAACCCCTTCAGAAATTTAAAGACTTCTGTTAGGTCACCCCATCAGCCTTTTATTTTCTAGAGTAAGAGCCACAGCATGTTCAGGCTTTCCTGATAGTTATAACCTCTCAGTTCTGGTATCATCCTTGTAAATCTTTTTTTGCACCTTCTCCAGGGATCTCTATGGCCTTTGCCAACACTAGCCATCCTATGGCCTCGCTGGGTCAGATTGCCAATTGGTGCTGAATTATTTAGGCTGTGGGTCCTTACTCGCTACAAAGTGTGTTGCCCATGCTCAGGTAGGACTCTTACAGCCAGCAGACAAGATCCTAGCGGTCTAACTGGATTTGAATCTATCTCCCAGAGGTGAAGCATCAATTCCTTCCAACCTTCCTTCCACACGTCCCTAGCTCCACCAGGGATGAAACTGTCTAACCCAGGACTGTGTCTTTTCTGGTCCATATGGCTTAGTGCCACACCACACAGTACAACTAATCACTGAGCAATTGGAGAAGATACTGACTAAAAACATGTTACTGGTTTCCCCTTTGAAATGTTAACTTACCGAGCACCACATTTTCAACAGCTTGCTTATTTTATGTATTTGTTTTTTCTGTTGAAGTAGGAGGTTGGGAATCTGGTCTGCAAATCCACAATGCTACCTCCAATTCCCCTCTTTGGCAACTGATTGCCACTAACATTAACTACAGTGGGAAAATCGTTTTAACAGGTACCAGCTGATACCATCGGGTAAAAATGCCTCAAAAATTGAGCAGTGGTCGTATTGCCTGCAGGAATAGGATATATTGGTCTTGGAGGGAGTGTCACGTAGCTTTACTAGAATGATACCCGGACTCCAAGGGTTAAATTACGAGTAGAGATTACACAAATTAGGGTTGTATTCTGTAGAATTTAGAAGGTTAAGGGTGATTTGATCAAAGTTTTCAAAATATTAATGCGAACAGTTAGGGTAGATAAGAGAGAAACTATTTCCGTTTGTTGGGGAGTCTAGGACTGGGAGGCAAAGTCTAAAAGTTAGAGCCAGACCTTTCAGGAGTGAAATTAGGAAACACTTTTACACACAAAGGATGGTAGAAGTTTGGAATTCCCTTCCGCAAACGGCAATTGATGCTAGATCAATTGTTAATTTTAAATCTGAGATTCATAGATTTTTGTTAACCAAAGGTATTAAGGGATATGGGCCAAAGGTGGATATGTGGAGTTAGGTCGCAGATCAGCCATGATCACATTGAATGGCGTAACAGGCTCGAGAGGCTCAACGGCCTACTCCTGTTCCTATTCTGTCAAAGCATTTATTGTCCATCCCTAGTTGCCCTTGAGAAGGTGGTGGTGAGCTGCTTTCTTGAACTGTTGCAGTCTGTGTGGTGAAGGTACTCCCACAGTGCTGTTAGGGAGGGAGTTCCAGGATTTTGACACAGCGACGATGAAGGAACGGCGATACATTTCCAAGTCAGGATGGTGTGTGACTTGGAGGGAAACTTGGAGGTGGTGGTGTTCCCATGCGCCTGCTGCCCTTGTCCTACTAGGTGGTAGAGGTCACGGATTTGGGAGGTGCTGCCGAAGAAGCTTTGGCGAGTTGCTGCAGTGCATCCTGTAGATAAGGACTGATAATAAGCTCCTACGCTCCACCAGTGCTGCTGCACTATGGGTGCTGGTTTGTTGCATTTCTTGGGGGGGGCTCATTCCTTGCATTAGCAAAAAGCCTAATGCCTGTTTTGGGTGCGGGCCCTGGACGCTTCTTTGCTTGCTTTTACCAATAATGGCGGGCGGCGCACCCCCAGTATGGAATCCGTCACCCGGCATATTGGTTGCTTTGGCGCCCGTTTTACGCCTACGAGACGGCCACCGCAATGACCAACTGCTAGACCGGTTTTTGCTGATTGTTTTTCAGCCTGGCTTGAGATCCGCTCCCTATTCTTTTGCTGTCAGGTTGATTCTTCTCAGTTCTCTGCCTGCATTTCTCAAAATCTCCTGCGTTGTCGAGACTTGATAAATGCACAGCATGCTGTTGCTGCACATCCTGAATAAGAGCCTCGCATCTCGCATCATTTGCACCCACGCTGTCTGCTCAAAGTCACAAAGCAGAGCATGCTGGTCTTTTCACTGAGAGCTTTGACATTGCTTCCAATCCCTGGTGCACCTTCCATTACGCTGTGCATACGATGCAAGTCAATAGTCTTTAATTAGGTAAATTAGGGCTAGAAAAGTTTTTTTACAGCTAGCAGCCAGTGGCCACAAATCTTCCTAGTTTCTGCACCCTGTAAGCTAGTAGTGTATTTTAATTTGGAATATACAAAGTTCAAGCTGATAATGATTCACAGAGGAATAATTAAATAGCAGTCGAGCAAGTGTCTACAGCACGCAAAACTTTAAAAAATATAATTGTGGTGATTATTCTTTATGTTTAGTAAGAAGTATTGTGATTGGTTGTTTGTTTCCTGCCTTGGGATATATGCTGTAATTTCATTGGTAGTTGATGTCATGTGATTTGTAGTGGCCATCTTAAATTCAGTTCTTTCCAGCCTTTCGTTGGGACTGGGTGTTGAAAGATGTGCTGCAGGATTTTTAAGTTAATAAAGCCTAGATTAGAAAGGCAAATCTATTCTTTATTTCAATTTATTAACTTTATGTCAGAATGGAGCGATATCTTCAACCAGAACGATTCAATGCTGACCCTAATTCTGCAGGAGTGGATGATAAATGGAAACACTGGTATTGTACATTTAAAAACTTTTTGGGCGTGTTGGATCAAGAGTCTCTAAATAAGCTGAATATGCTGATCAACTACATTGCTCCGGATGTGTATAAGTATATTTTGGACTGTAAAACTTACGAAGTGGCTATTTCTACACTGGAAAATATTTTTGTTAAACCAAAGAATGAGGTATTTGCACGTCACCTTCTATCTGCCCGTAGGCAGCAGGTGGGAGAATCTTTGGATACTTATTTACAAGCATTTCGGTGCCTTAATGTTAACTGTAATTATAAGGCCGTGACGGCTGAAGAATATAAGGAAGAATCGGTACGGGATGCTTTTATTAATGGATTACTGTCTAGATCAATTCGTCAGCGGTTGTTAGAAAATAAGACTTTGGATCTTAAGAGTGCTTTTGAGCAAGCTTCTACATTGGATGTGGCTCAGAGAAGTTCGGATTCTTATGCTCTTTTTAATCGGCCAGTGACTGTGGTTTCGGCAGTTCCGGATGAAAAGGAATTATGTGGACTTAATAGGAGTGGTTTACTAGATTCTGAAACAGTTTCTACTTCAGCGGCTGTTGCCTCTAGGATTCAGAAGTGTTATTTTTGTGGGAACGTCCGGCACCCTCGTCTGAAGTGTCCTGCTCGGGAGGCTGTGTGTAGTAAATGCAGCAAGAGAGGTCATTACGCACGTGTGTGTAAATCATCAGGTTCAATTACCTCCTCTGTGACTATTCAGCCTTTAGATAGGGCGTTTATTGCATCAATTTCTGCTGCATTTGCTCATGGCCTAAACAAAGCTATAGTTACGGCCCAAGTTAATGGGTTGGAAGTGAAGGCCCTTATAGATACGGGCAGTACCGAGAGTTTTATAAGTCTTCAGTTTGCAAAGGAGAAGCATTTGAAAATTTCGCCTGTTTCCTATCAGGTGTGTATGGCTCAGACGACTCTCACTTCACAAGTAGCTGGTTGTTGCCTTGTGAAATTGATTCTTCTAGGTAATACGTATACTGATATACGCCTACCTGTTTTGCCTAATCTCTGTGCGGATATTTTGACTGGTCATGATGTGCTTCAGCTACACGAGTCTCTCAGTCTTTCATTTGGAGGGACTAAGCCACCTTTATCTATTTGTGGATTAACCTCTTTATCCATTTCTCCATTATCACTTTTCTCCAATTTGATGCCGGATTGTAAGCCAATTGCTACCAAGTCAAGAAGGTATAGCAGTCAGGATAGAGAATTTATTAATTCTGAAGTTCAACGTCTCTTATTGGAAGGAATCATTGAACCTAGTTGTTCGCCTTGGCGGGCACAGGTAGTTGTCACGACTAACGAGAGACATAAGAAACGAATGGTGATAGACTATTCCCAAACTATTAATAGGTATACTCAATTAGATGCATACCCTTTGCCTAAGATTGATGAGCTTATCAATAAAGTATCTCAGTATAAGGTTTTTAGCACTATTGACCTAAAGAGTGCTTATCATCAGATTCCTATTGTTAAGAAGGATCAACCATATACGGCCTTTGAGGCTGGTGGAAAGCTGTATCAGTTTTGCCGAATACCATTTGGTGTTACTAATGGTGTTGCTTGTTTTCAACGGGCAATGGATGCTTTTATAAGTGATAACTCTCTCTCTGACACCTTTTCATACTTAGATGACATCACGGTGTGTGGCAAATCAAGGGTGGAGCATGATTCTAATTTAGAAAGATTCCTTCAAGCTGCAGAAAAAGTTGGTTTAACCTTCAATAAAGAGAAGTGTACCTTTTCGACCACTGAGGTAAATCTACTGGGGTATATTATCTCGGGAAACAAGATTAAACCAGACCCAGAACGTCTGCGACCATTGATTGATTTACCTTGTCCTACTAATTCTAAGGCTTTACAACGAGTTGTTGGACTGTTTTCTTACTATTCTAATTGGATTGCAAATTTTTCACAGAAGATCCGGCCTCTTATTCGGGTTATGACATATCCTCTATCATGGGAGGCCAGGACGTGTTTTGATAATTAAAAAAGGATATCCTTGGAGCAGTTGTGCATTCTATTGATGAGCAGGTTCCTTTTGTGATTGAGATGGACGCTTCTGATTTTGCAATTGGGGCTACTCTGAACCAAAATGGAAGACCTGTGGCCTTTTTCTCACGTACCTTGAACAATAGTGAAAAAAGGCATTCTTCAATAGAGAAAGAGGCGTATGCAATAGTAGAAGCACTGCGTAAATGGAGACATTATTTATCGGGGCGACATTTTACGTTAGTAACTGATCAAAAGTCTGTGTCCTTTATGTTTGATGTCAAACATTTTGGAAAGATTAAGAATGATAAAATAATGAGGTGGAGGATTGAGTTGGCATGTTACCATTTTGATATAGTTTATCGTCCGGGGAAGGATAATGTTGCTGCTGATGCGCTGTCGAGGGCTTATTGTTCTGTGATTCACGGAGATACGCTTATTAATCTTCACAATGCCTTATGCCATCCTGGGGTTACAAGGATGATACACTTCGTACGCAGTAAGAATTTGCCCTTTTCAGTTGAAGACGTCAAGCGGATGACTTCATCATGTTCTATCTGTGCTCGGTGTAAACCAAATTTCTTTAAGCCTCAACGAGCTCATCTTATAAAGGCTACTTCTCCTTTTGAACGTTTGAGCGTCGATTTTAAGGGGCCTCTTCCTTCAACTACTCAAAACCGATATATATTTACTGTTGTGGATGAGTTTTCAAGGTTCCCTTTTGCTTTTCCTTGTGCAGATGTATCAGCTGCTACAGTTATCAAATGTCTGACTCAACTTTTTGTCATCTTTGGGATGCCTGCGTATATCCATTCGGATCAGGGAAGTTCTTTTATGTCTTCCCAGTAGAAGGAATACCTTCAGAGTTGGGGAATTTCTACTAGCAGAACTACCCCATATAATCCCCAGGGTAATGGACAGTGTGAACGATACAATGGGGTGATCTGGAAGGCAGTTATGTTGGCTTTGACATCCCGGAACCTTAAGAATACACAGTGGGAAATGGTACTGCCTGATGCCCTGCATTCCATTAGATCATTGCTTTCAACGGCTACTAATGTGACCCCCCATGAAAGGCTCTTTAACTATCCGCGGAGATCTACTACGGGATATTCGGTACCTTCATGGCTTACTATGCAGGGACCTGTGCTGCTTCGACGCTATGTTAGATTGTCAAAATATGATCCTTTAGTGGAGGAGGTGGAGCTGTTGGAGGCAAACTCCCAATATGCTCATATTCGATTCCAAGATGGGAAAGAAAGTACCGTTTCAATTAAAGACTTGGCTCCTTGTGGTGGCCAGCCCTCTTCTGAGGATATTAACAATAGTCATGATTCAGATAATGTGGATGCTGTTACAGATACTACGAATATTTCCAATCCGACTGCAGATAATTATACTTCTATTAGTCAGCCCTCGATGGATGTTCATGACCGTCCCAGTTTACCTCCTGATGGGATTTCTAATCCGGAAACCGTTGAAAATTGGGATATGGATAGCCTTCCGGCAGAAGATACTTCTGTGTATCTGCTGGCGGATAGAAAACAGAGAGTTGGAATAAACGGCTCGTTTTCGGAGTGGCAGGCAGTGACCAGCGGGGTGCCGCAAGGATCTGTCCTGGGACCCCAGCTGTTCACAATATATATAAATGATCTGGATCAGGGAATTGGATGCAATATTTCCAAATTCGCTGACGACACTAAACTAGGAGGAGGGGTGGGCTCTGATGAGGATGTCAGGAGGCTACAGTGCGATTTGGACAGGTTGGGGGAATGGGCGGATACGTGGCAGATGCACTATAATGTGGATAAATGCGAGGTTATCCACTTTGGGGGTAAAAACAGGAGGGTAGATTATTATCTAAATGGCAATAGATTGGGAGATGGGGAAGTGCAGAGGGACCTGGGTGTTCTTGTGCACCAGTCACTGAAGGAGAGCATGCAGGTGCAACAGGCGATTAAGAAGGCAAATGGTATGTTGGCCTTCATATCAAGGGGGTTCGAGTATAGGAATAGGGATACCTTACTACAGCTGTACAAGGTGCTGGTGAGACCGCATCTGGAGTATTGTGTACAGTTTTGGTCGCCCCATCTGCGGAAGGATGTTCTTGCCATGGAAAGAGTGCAACGGCGATTCACCAGGCTGATACCTGGAATGGCGGGAATGACCTACGAAGAGAGATTAAATAGTTTGGGCTTGTACTCACTGGAGTTTAGAAGATTGAGAGGGGATCTCATCGAAACATATAAAATTATGGCAGGCCTGGACAGGCTGAATTCAGAGAGAATGTTTCCAATGGCCGGGGAGCACAGAACCAGGGGCCACAGTCTAAAAATAGCGGGCAAATCATTTAAAACAGAGATGAGGAAGAATTTCTTCACTCAAAGAGTGGTGAGCCTGTGGAATTCCCTGCCACAGAGGGCTGTGAAGGCTAATTCAATAAATATTTTCAAGAGAGAATTGGATATATTTCTGAAGGCTAAGGGGATTAAGGGTTACGGAGAAAAGGCGGGGACGGGGTACTGAACTGGTAAGATCAGCTATGATCTCAGACGAAGATCAGCCATGATCTCATTGAATGGCGGAGCAGGCTCGAAGGGCCGAATGGCCTACTCCTGTTCCTATCTCTATGTTTCTATGTTTCTATGTCTCCTGGTGTGGGAGGGCAAGGAATTTCACCAAGGTTAAGAAGGTCAACACGAACAAGATATCCGGTCGACCGATTGAAAATGGACTTTTAAATTGATAGTAATGTTTTAAAATTGTTGAAATATTATATTATATTGTTTTAGTTGAGAGATACTTAATACTTATGTGCAATGTTACTATTTGTTGTTGCTCACTTAGTATTGTGTCATGTTGAATAGTTTTATTTTGTCTGTGCATAGTTTTAGTTGTAAATAATTAATTATAAATTGTAAAGGTTATTTAGGTTGGAGTATATTTTAAAAGGAGGGGTGAATGTGGTGATTATTCTTTATGTTTAGTAAGAAGTATTGTGATTGGTTGTTTGTTTCCTGCCTTGGGATATATGCTGTAACCTCATTGGTAGTTGATGTCATGTGATTTGTGGTGGCCATCTTAAATTCAGTTCTTTCCAGCCTTTAGTTGGGACTGGGTGTTGAAAGATGTGCTACAGGATTTTTAAGTTAATAAAGCCTAGATTAGAAAGGCAAATCTATTCTTTATTTCAATAATCAGTAACATTATCTTCCAAAACTCCCTAGATTCAGGAACAGTCCCAGTGGATTGGAAGGTAGCGAATGTAACCCGCTATTCAAGAAAGGAGGGAGAGGGAAAGCAGGGAACTACAAGCTAGTTAGCCTGACATCAGTCGTCGGGAAAATGCTGCAATCCATTATTAAGGAAGTGGTAACAGGCCCAGGGTACTTAGAATATCATAATATGATTAGGCAGAGTTAACATGGTTTTATGAAAGGGAAATTATGTTTGACAAATTTATTAGAGCTTTTTGAGGATGTAACTAGCAGGGTAGATAAAGGGGAACCAGTGGATGTAGTATATTTGGATTTCCAAATGTAGTGTATGTACCTTGAAGAAGGAACTATATTCTGCAGCCCCTGTATACTGCAGTACCAGTAGTGACCACCCCTGTATATAAGCCTGTGAAGTAACTTTGTATAGTAGTTCCAGTTTTGTCTCCATTCAGTAAACACCTGTTATAACCAACTTCTGCAGTCCGTGTCTCAATTACACAGGGACATTACATTGGCGACGAACAGATCTGAACTTACCGACAGTTCTGCACCACCTCACGGGGATCCATCCCTGAAGCGAATTTATTAGAGGTCGAAGCCAGAAGGAAGAAATCCAAAAAGAAAAAAAAACAAACAGAAGAAACGGGCGTCGACCATGGGCAACCGCCCTCTGATTCATCGAATTCGAAGATTTGCAGGAGATGCTGTCGCGAGCTGGGCTTGGTTATCCAGTCTATGGTGTCCCAGTTAATCGGGCTGGTGGCAGGTAGTACACTGATCCTTCCTGGGCTGCGGCGGGCTAGAGCTCGATCGGGTGGCTTTTCGACGGGGCCGAGCAGCGTTGTCGGGAAGAGGAGAGAGAGAGAGAGGGTGGAGCACACAGGGCGCAGCCAGTGCTACGAAGCCGGGCAGCGTACAGACCCGAGAAGAGGGAGGGAAGTGTCCCATAGGGTCTGCTCTGACGACGGGAACAGTAATTAAAATAAAAGAAAAAGAAATTAGAAGCGCAGAAAGCCGCGAGGAGCTGCAGTTTGCCATGGAGACCGCGGAGAGCGGCGTTGGCAGCAGCGCGGGGGGAAGCGCGCAAAGACCATAGGGCATCGCCATCAAGGCATAAAAACGCCAGCAACAGCGCTGGCAGCAGCGGAAAAGACAGAAAGCACGGGAGGCGCCATCTTAATCCAACGGGGAAGAAGGCAAAGCGCGGGAGGCGCCATTTTGTTCAATCGGGGAAGAAGGCAAAGCGTGGGAGGCGCCATCTTAGATCTCCAAGATGCCGAAGACTGGCAATATCACTGCCTTCGATAATGCAATAGAAGACTGGACCACGTATGTGGAAAGAGTCGAAGTATATTGCAAGGCAAATGAAGTAGCCGATGAGAAAAAGGCATCGGTACTACTAAACTTAATGGGCGCAAGAATGTACGGCCTATTGCGGAACCTGATCACTCCAGTCAAACCGATGGAGAAGAGTTTTAACGAAATTGTTGATATCCTACAGGAACACCTAAATCCTACACCGCTGCTGATAGCAGAAAGATTTAAATTCCACAAGAGAAATCAACATAAAGATGAGAGCAATGCTGATTACCTTACGGAACTACGCAAGCTATCAAAGCACTGCCAGTTCGGAGCAGGACTGGCAGATACCCTACGGGACAAATTTGTCTGTGGACTCCTGAGTGAAGGAACCCAGAAGAGGTTGCTCTCAGAGAAAGAGCTGACGCTAGATAAGGCTTTCAGTGTGGCAGTATCATACGAAGCAGCAGCAAGGGGAGCTGCGGAAATACAGCAAAAGCCACAGGAATACGGCATCCATGAAATGACATGGGGATTTGAAAAATGTTATCGCTGCGGCAGAACAACCCATGACCAGAAGGACTGCTGGTCTAAGGACAAAACATGCAGGCAATGCGGAAAGATGGGACACATTGCACGAGTTTGCAGGTCCGGGAAGAAGACTAACGACAACAAAAAGACTACTAAGGAAAAGTACAGGAAAGTACAAAAGATGACGGACAGTAGTTCCGAAGACCAGAAGAGCGATAGTGAATCCGGGAACAAGAGACTAAGCTGTCTCAAACTACACAACGTAATCACAAAAGAGGATCACCGAACCATTTGGGTCACCCTCACGATAGCAGGGTCCCAAGTCAAAATGGAATTGGATACAGGATCAGCTCTGACCGTCATGAATCGACGAGACTACGAGCGGCTATTCTCATACATACCCTTGAAAGACACATCCATTGTCTTGAAGACATATACGGGGCAGAAAGTATACCCCAGAGGGAAAATAAGGGTGCCTGTCGAATACAACGGCAAGGAAATACAGAAATTGTATCTGTACATACTGCAAGATGGTGGACCACTGTTATTGGGACGTGAATGGATCAGAAAGATAACTTTAGACTGGCACTCCATTCAGGCACTGACTGTGGCTGGTAAAAAGGATGACGACGTCACACCTGGACGATTGTCAAAAATCTTGGCTAACGCTAAAGAGGTATTTCAACAAGAACTGGGAACTCTTAAAGGCGTAACCGCCTCGATAAAAACAGAAGAGAATGCAATTCCCAAGTTTTTCAAAGCAAGACCGGTACCGTATGCAATTCGCCCAGCCGTCGAGGCAGAGCTGGAGAATCTGGAGAATGCAGGTGTGTTAACTAAGGTAGACTGGAGCGAGTGGGCGACACCTATCGTTCCTGTCATGAAGAAAACGTTAAACAATAAGTCTGAGGAGCCAAGGAATGTTCGCATCTGTGGGGACTTCAAGGTGACTGTGAACCCAGTCCTTCACACAGTACAGTATCCTCTTCCGAGGATAGAAGATATTTTCGCCTCACTGTCTGGAGGGAAGCGTTTTACAAAAATTGACCTAGCGCAAGCATATTTGCAGATGGAGGTTGAAGAATCCTCTAGGAAATATCTCACGATAAACACTCACAAAGGTCTTTACCAGTATAATCGACTGGTATTCGGAGTTGCATCAGCTCCGGCTATATGGCAAAGAGCGATGGAACAAGTCCTGCAAGGGATTCCGGGGACTCAGTGTTACTTGGACGACATCCTAGTGACAGGTGAAAATGACAGTGAACACCTTGCCAACCTAGAGCAGGTGCTCACTAGACTAAGAGAACATGGGCTATGAGCCAATCGCCCCAAGTGCGAGTTTTTTAAGAAACAAATATCGTATTATGGCCACGTGATTGATGAAGAGGGGTTACATAAGTCCCCTGACAAAATTGAAGCGGTAGTTAAGGCTCCAGCGCCTGAAAATGTGTCACAACTGAGGTCATTCCACGGATTGGTGAATTACTACCATAAGTTATTGCCGAATTTGTCCACAATTCTGCACCCACTGAATGCCCTGCTACAAACTGGAGTAGCATGGAAATGGAGCGATGAATGTAAGTGGGCCTTTCAGAAGTGTAAAGGCCTGATCACTTCAAGAGAAGTATTGGCTCACTACAACCCATCACTACCGATAAGACTGGCGTGCGATGCGTCTCCCTACGGCATTGGAGTGGTACTGTCACATAAATCCCTTGATGGTTCAGAGAGGCCGATAGTTTTTGCGTCACGCTCGTTAACTGCAGCCGAGCGTAACTACGTCCAGATTGACAGAGAGACCCTCAGCCTGGTGTGGGGGGTGAAGAAGTTCAATCACTACCTGCACAGACAGAAATTTACTCTACTAACTGATCATCAACCCCTTGTCTCCATTTTCAACCCTAAGAAGGGCGTCCCGATAATGACAGCACAACGGCTACAGAGGTGGTCCCTTTTCCTAGGGGCACACCAATATGACATCGAGTACAAAGGAACTAAACAGCATGGGAATGCTGATGGATTGTCGCGCCTACCGTTGCCAACGGTGGAAGAAGCACTTGCAGTGGATCCTGTGGAGATATTCCACTCGACCATAGTCGAATGTCTCCCTGTGACGAATGCAAACATAGAAAAGGAAACACGAAATGACCCGACACTCTCCAGGGTCTATGATTTAACGGTGAAGGGATGGCCAGCACATGGCGAACCACTGTTGCCAGCATTCTCGCCGAGAAGAGAACAGCTGTCAGTGTGCCGAGGAACCTTGATGTGTGGATCCAGAGTAGTAATTCCACCCAAATTGAAGGATAGAGTGCTCAATGAGCTTCATGAGGGTCATCTGGGAGGGGTAAAAATGAAGAACTTAGCCAGAGCGTTTGTGTGGTGGCCGGGAATCGATAGAGAAATTGAAGGGATGACCAAGAGCTGTACAGGATGCCAGAAGGTCCAAAACGCCCCACCACAAGCCCCTCTACATCCATGGGAGTGGCCCTCATCTCCATGGCAAAGGGTACACATTGATTTTGTTGGTCCATTTATGGACTCGATGTTTTTAATTGCGGTGGATGCACATTCAAAGTGGCCAGAGGTAATAAAAATGTCCTCAACCACCACAGAAAAAACTATCACAGTCTTACGAACCATATTCGCCAGAAATGGGCTGCCTGAACAGATTTGCTCCGACAATGGACCACAGTTTGTGTCTGAAGAGTTCCGGAGGTTCTTAAAGAACAATGGTGTTAAGCATTACACATCCGCCCCATATCATCCAGCCACCAATGGATTGGCTGAGAGGTTCGTTCAAACATTCAAGAAGGCTATCAAGGCAATGTGTAATGAAGGCATACCCCTACAACACAAGGTGGATAACTTCTTGTTTGCCTTCCGGAATGCGACACATGCGGTTACCAACCAAACTCCAGCCATGATGTTCTTCAATCGAAGACTAAGATGCCGCTTGGATTTGGTTAAGCCAAACATCAGAAGAGATGTGGAGAACAGGCAGTTTCAGAATATGAATGAAAGGCCAACCAGGAGTTTCAAGATAGATCAACCAGTTTTGGCTCGGGACTACCGCACAGAGAAATGGCAGCCAGGAACGATCTGCACACGGCAAGGACCTCTAATGTATACCGTGGACGTTGGAGAGAGCATTGTAAGATGCCATGCTGACCAGATTCTACAGTCACTGGAAAACGTCAAATCCACACCACGATCCTATACACCTGGTGATGAAACTGAAGTACCAATTGCATCTACCTCAGAATCGGTGATATTGGAAGCAGACGAACCAAACAACGACGTTGATCCCGAATCAACTTTGCCAGAAGAACCTGATACCCCAAAGAGGCGTTATCCGGACAGAATCAGGAAGCCTCCTGAAAGACTGAATTTATAATTGATTAACTTCAGCTAATGTATATTGCAACTGTAATTGTAAATATGTTATTTAATTATTAATCGAATGTTATGTACTGTTTAGCTAAAAGGGGAGGAATTGTAGTGTATGTACCTTGAAGAAGGAACTATATTCTGCAGCCCCTGTATACTGCAGTACCAGTAGTGACCACCCCTGTATATAAGCCTGTGAAGTAACTTTGTATAGTAGTTCCAGTTTTGTCTCCATTCAGTAAACACCTGTTATAACCAACTTCTGCAGTCCGTGTCTCAATTACATACGGACATTACACCAAAGGCAATCGATAAGGTGGCACATAAAAGGCTGCTAAGGAAGATAAGGGCTCATGGGGTTGGGGGTAACATATTAGCATGGATAGAGGATTGGTTAATGGACAGAAAACAGACAGTAGGGATAAACGGGTCATTTTCCGGTTGGCAGGCTGTAACTAGTGCGGTGCCACAAGGATCCATGACACAATTCGAAGAAGAGCAAGGAAGTTTTCCGCAGTGTCCTGACCAATGTGTGTGGGGCATAAACACTGGCATAGACCAGTTGGGCCGAATGGCCTCTTTCTGTGCTGCAAATTCTATTTAATGTTTATCCCTCAATGAACACCACTAAAACAGATTACCTGGTCATTATCTCCTTACTGTTTGTGGGATCTTGCTGTGTGCCAGTTTGGCGCCACCTTTCCCTACATTACAAACAGTGACTGCATTTTAAAAGTACTTCATTGGCTGTAAAGCGCTATGGGACGTCCTGAGTTTGTGAAAGGCGCTATATAAATGCAAGTTCTTTCTTTTATGTTTGTCTACAAAACAACAGTGACTGCACTTCAAATGTAATTCATTGACTGTAAAGTACGTTGGGGTGGAAAGGCACGAGGTAAATGCAAGTTCTCTTTCTTTAACATGGGAAAGTGATGTGCCTTGTATTTCAGCTGGGAGATGGTGCTTGGTACGGAAGCATGTGAGCCCAGGGGAGGAGGAATAATTTAAAACAATTGAAGGAATCAAAAACATGAAATCACCACAAAATTACTAAAAGTTTGGACAGTTTTATATTGTAGAAAATCAAAAATTTCCACCATCAGTTTAGTGCTTCCTCTATTTTCAGTAGACCTGATTTACAAACCTAACAATGGGTATGGAACAAACAAGCTTAAATCCAAATTGCATTTTAGGCCATTTATTGAGAGAACATTTAGTTGCTGAGAAATCCAGCACATTATTGTTAAGATAAAGCTGCTGTATTTGAATTAATGTCTGTGTTTACTTGCAGTTTGTAGGTCCCACACGTAGGTTAGCCTATAAATGTGCTTAATCCGTGACAGTTGCAAATGGATTTGGTGCATACTGACGAGGGAGGGTTGCAGCTGAAGCAAACGTGTGGTATAACAATAGCTAAAAGCTTCTGCGATTATTGAAAGAAAAAGAAAAACATTTAGGTATTTTGCCAAATTTATGTTATAAAAACAAATCTGCAACTGTAAAATTAAATTTGAATGTAGGTTAAAGAGGATTTGAAATGATTATAAAACAGTGGCCAAAACAAATCTCAGCGTCTGTCTGATTTAATCCAGCACTAACTCTGGTCTGGAATGACTCTGGGTCGCAAACCAACCCAATTCTGTTGCATATACTTTTCCAATTGGAAGACTATGTTGAAAAGTATGACCTGTCAAATTCATTCTGACCTCTCACCCAGGCATCTGATTGCAGAATCGGCTCCTGTTTCCTGCAGGTCCTGATGAGCATAATCTACTCCAAAGTCAGATATCTATACAGGAAACTTTGGTTTATCCGGAGGTTGTATGTCCGGAAACCTCGATCTAACGGCAGAAATCAGCAGCCGTTTTGTTAGGTTTTTTTTCTTCCCCTAGCAGGTTTTTTTTCTTCTCCTAGCATTTTTTTAAACAGTCAGGCTGTGGAAAGTGTCTCTGTAGCTTAGCAGCAGCTTCAGAGATGCTTCCAAGGTACGGGCCGAGTGTTTACAAGCTGTTGCTAAGCAACAGTGTTTGTTGTCAGATACGGAGATGAAAACCTCCGTATCCTTCAACATTAGCGCTGGTCTATCCGGAAGTTTTGATCTAACGGCACCAGCTCGGTCCCGTCGGTGCCGGATATCGCGAAGTTTCCTGTACATTAACCCATCTCCAATCTGCAATTAATTGCGGTTCAGATTTGGTTTCATTTAAGAGTCTGATCCACAGAAAACTGATTACAAAATGATCTGTCTCACTCTTAAGTCCATTCCTTCTCTTTCCCCTCTGCCAGTCTCAAGGTTCAAAAGCAGCTACTGTATAAGCTTTTGAGGGAGGAGCAGCTAGAAAGGGTGAGAGAGTAAATGAGGTGAGTGTTTCCTCAAAATCTGTCTGTCCTTTCCGGGAACAGAATTGGTATTGAGATGCCTCGGGAAATCAATGACTGTCTTTTATCCCAGTTGCTTCCCCTGGTATGGCCTCCCTCTTCACTCCCTCAAGTCAAGGGGGCACAAACTCCAGCATACCTGGAACACAACTCGTCTAGTTATCAATTGCCAGATCTGGGTTGACCAAGTCAAACGTTACTATTCTTCGGTTATTTCAATTCACCATTCCAACCCACTCAGACCTCACTGTCTGCGGCCTCTTGCATTGTTCTACGGAGGCTCACGGTAAACTCGAGGAGCGGCACCTCATCTTCCGATTAGGCACTTTACAGCCTTCCGGACTCAATACCGAGTTTCAGATCATAACCTCGGCCCCTATTATATTTTTATATTTTTATCCACACTTTTGGTTTGTGACTTTTCCTTTTTTCCCTCTCTCTCCCACATGGCAGCTGTCTCTCACTCTGCCAGCGTATTTCACACTTCATCTAGAGCCATTGTATGTTTCTTTACCTGTCCTATTACCATCTCGTCTCACCTTGAATATCTCTTAATGTCTCTTCTTTCAGCCCCCAAACTGCCTTTTGTTTCATTTCCTGCCTTTTCTCTCAGTTCTGTAGAAGGATTTCGACCCGAAATGTCAACTCTATTTCTCTCTCCACGGATGTTGCCTGGCCTGCTGAGTTTTTCCAGCATTTTCTGTTGTTATTTCGGATTTCCAGCATCCGCAGCATTTTGCTATCATTACTATTCTTCCCTGTCTTCAGTCAAAATCACCTATTGCTCCAGGATTTTTTTTAGACAAACAACCACCTCCTTAAATCCCTCTCCACCTCCCTCACCTCAAACATCAAATGCTGCATGTTCGTTGACACGCATAAGTTGGGATATAGGCCTAGAAATTCAGTTGTTAGCGCCAGCCGCTAGCGCCTTAAGAGGCCAAGAAGCGGGGCGCGAGGCGGCTAGCGCTCGGGCGCGGTGCGATCTGCGCCTCTCGCGAACTTCAGTCAAGAATTAGCGGCGGCGCAAAACCGCAGCGCCCGCTCAGCTGCACGCGCAGATCCTGACGTCATTTGATGGTGCAATGCCCTTGGTGCGCCCTGAACCGGAACTTCAGTGGTGCCCCCCTTCTGTGCGCCTGGCGCTCCCAGCGACTGGTTGAGTGGAACGGTTCCCGGTCGCTGGGGGGCGCGGGGGGCACTATTTAAAGGGGAATCTTCCTGCATTCTTTGTGGCAGCCATTTTGTTCCACGCCTTCTGTGTGAGAGAGAGAGATTTGGAGAGAGACAAAGGCAGAGAGCTTTCTGCTTTGACTCGGAGCTCGCACAGGTACTTCTGGCTTCAGGCCAGAGCTTTCCAGTTGGATTTAACTTTCAGTGCCATAGCCTTGAGTCGCCACATATAATGGGGGCTGCAATGGGTGGAAACGTTGGGTTTCTCCATTGCATTGAAAGGGCTCAGAGACGCCGAGAGAGAGTGCCAATCATGGCCAGACGGAGAAGGGCCAACAGGCGTCGGCACAGGAGGCCTTACCCACCAAGGGTATACCGCCAGCAGTTCTCATACCTCAACATGTCTGAGGAGCAGTGTATTTGGAGGCTTTGATTCAGAAGGGAGGTGGTCACTGAGATCTGCCACCTGCTTCAGAGAGATCTGCAGCCACAGCCACAGGACGTCTCTGTCGGTGGCAGTGAAGGTGACAGTGGCTCTCAACTTCTATGCCACCGGCTCCTTCCAATCCGCTACTGGGGACATTGCCAATGTCTCGCAGTTCGCGGTGCATTGCTGCATCCGCCAGGTGACGAATGCCCTCTTCAGAAGGAGACGTCAGTACATTTCCTTCCCCATGACCCTGGACAAGCAGCAAGAGTGTGCAATGGGATTTGCAAGAATAGCGGGCTTCCCCATGGTGCAGGGCGCCATTGATTGCACACATGTGGCTTTGCGGGCGCCTCTACAGAATGCCGAGGATTACCGCAACCGGAAGGGCTATCATTCGCTGAACGTCCAGTTGGTGTGTGACCACAGGCAGCTCATACTAACTGTCAATGCCCGCTTTCCAGGCAGCAGCCACGATGCCTTCATCCTGCGCCAGACTTCTGTGGCAGACATTTTCGAAGCCCCGGCTCACCCAGGAGGCTGGCTTGTCGGAGACAAGGGCTATCCTTTGTGCACCTGGCTGATGACCCCGCTCCGTGCGCCCAGCACCCCTGCTGAAGAACGATACAATGAGAGCCATCAAGCGACTAGGAACATCATTGAGCACACAATCGGCATGCTGAAGCAACGGTTCCGCTGTCTGGACCATTCCGGGGTAGCCCTACAGTACTCGCCTGAACGAGTCTCCCATTTCGTTGTAGTGTGCTGCATGCTGCACAACCTGGCTATCCTCAGGACTCAGCCACTGCCACCAGACATTGGAGGACCACCAGAGGAGGAGGAGGAGGAGCACCAAGACGGGAGGGAGGCACAAAGTGCAAGGGCCGTCCGTCGGCGGCTTATTGCAAGTCGGTTCTAGGCCCCCTCTCAGGGAATGGCTTGTGCCATTGAAAGAACATGGAGCCACTCCGCAAACCCTGAGGCGGTCAAGGCAACAAATAGTTCAAAGTGCAAACATGGACAATCTGAATAAAGACAATTTTTTATTTTACAAACTCTGTGCCCTTCCTGCATGACAAACAAAAACAGAGAAACCCCCCAAAAAACAGTCAGACACATAACTGGCTCTCACAACCTGGTGAAAATCAACAAAACAGTTAAACAAAAATGACCATGATCCTCGGCCTTCATAAAAAACTCAACATAACATTCTCGGCCTTCATAAAAAACTCAACATAACATTCTCGGCCTTCATAAAAAACTCAACATTTTGCCACAACTCCTACTTTTTGGCCTGCGAGGGTGATCCACCTCGCTTGCGCGAATGGCCCCTTCCCGCCCTGCAGCTCCTCCTCAATGGGACCCCAGTGGCTGCAGCAAGGCTGGGGGAAGGCTGCTGAAGGTCACATAGTGAGTTGGCAGATGCCCTTGGGGGACAGCCTGGACCAGCTCTGGGCCTGGAGGGCCCGGCTGCTGACTGCTCCAACTCTGCTTGGGCGGCAGCAGTCTGTCCTACGGGTGGTGGCAGCTGCAGTGGAGGAGTGACAGTGTTGGCAGCAGGAATGCTGCCAACCTGACAGAGCACAGGCACTCCCTGGTCGGCCGAGACACTGGCACTCGCACGGGCCAGCACTGAAGCATGCGCAGCAATCTGCTGAAGCACAGACTGCTGGGCTGCTGTGACGCGGCGAGGGCCCCGACAATTCCTGGCTGCACCAGCGAGGGTGGCAGCAGTTAATGCCCGTGTGGCCCTGATCTGTGTCTGCATCAGACCAGCCAGTGAATGCATGGCACGACTAAGAACTTGGCTCGAAGCCACCTGTGCTGCCCCGAAGTCCTGCAGACTCCTGGCCTGTGCTGCCCCGAAGTCCTGCAGACTCCTGACCTGTGCTGCCCCGAATTCCTGCACACTCCTTGCCAGTGACTCTATGGAGTCAGGCATCCTTGCCACTGCAGCCATGAGCTCAATGTGCCTGCGCTCAGCCTGGGCACCCATTTCACCAAGGAGCCGCACCTCCTCTGCGCTCACTGTAGCAGGACTGGAGGCCGCACTCACCCTCCGGGGAGAAGGCCGCCGAGCTTCCCTACCCCTCCCACTTTGCTGCAGCCTGCTGGGCCCCGGAGCTTCACCGTCATCAGACCCTTCCCCTCTGCTCCCCTCCAGGGAAGACGTGTCCCCATCATGGCCATGGGCTGCCTCGGCTGAGGGTGGCACTGATGGTCCGGCTTCCTCTTCCTCCTCCTCGCCTTCCGAATCACTCACAGTGCCAGCTTGAGGGCCTGCCTCCTCACCTGGCGAATCAGCATCTGAAAGCAGGGAGGCACAAGAGTTGCTTTAGAGTGAGGACAGGGCAGCAGCGAGGGAGGCATGAGTGCTGCAATGCACTGCATTGGTTCGAGAGTGGCAAAGGATGCTGGTGTGAGGCACAAGTGAAAAGAGAGCGGTCAAAAAGGTGATGACCTTACCATTGCTGTCCAGAATGGGGTCGGCATCTCCAGTGGCGACGGGGCCAATCAGCCGGCCTCCCATAATCCGCTCCACTCGCTGCTCCAGGTCGGTGAGGTCTTTAAGTTCAGGATGGCCTCCCCCGGTCCGTAGCTGTTGCCTCCGATTGTGGGCCAGCTTGCCCTGCAAGAGAAAGGACGGGCTCTCAGTACAGTGTCAAGCCCTGATCTTGCCTGCACTGCCTCCCATGGTGGAATAGCCCTGACAGTGTCAAACCCTGATCTTGCCTGCACTGCCTCCCATGGTCGAATAGCCCTGACAGTGTCAAGCCCTGATCTTGCCTGCACTGCCTCCCATGGTGGAATAGCCCTGACAGTGTCAAGCCCTGATCTTGCCTGCACTGCCTCCCATGGCTGAATAGCCCTGACAGTGTCACGCCCTGATCTTGCCTACACTGCCTCCCATGGTCGAATAGCCCTGACAGTGTCAAGCCCTGATCTTGCCTGCACTGCCTCCCATGGTGGAATAGCCCTGACAGTGTCAAGCCCTGATCTTGCCTGCACTGCCTCCCATGGTCGAATAGCCCTGACAGTGTCAAGCCCTGATCTTACCTGCACTGCCTCCCATGGTCAAATAGCCCTGACAGTGTCAAGCCCTGATCTTGCCTGCATTGCCTCTCATGGTGGAATAGCCCTGACAGTGTCAAGCCCTGATCTTGCCTGCACTGCCTCCCATGGTCGAATAGCCCTGACAGTGTCAAGCCCTGATCTTGCCTGCACTGCCTCCCATGGTCGAATAGCCCTGACAGTGGCAAGCCCTGATCTTGCCTGCACTGCCTCCCATGGTCGAATAGCCCTTACAGTGTGTAAAGTGGTGAATGTGCATGTGATTTTCATGAGAGTCCCATAGGTGTTGGATGAGGGCTGGGCATTGGGGCTTTCAGGACCCTTTGGCCAGAAAGTCAGGTGCACATGCAGGGATGAAAAGGATACTGGAATGGGTACTCACCCTGACAACCCGAGTGAGGTCGCTGAACTTCTTCCTGCATTGCGTTGGTGTCCTAGGGACCATGCTGCTGGAGGTCACTCTGTTTGCCACCTCCCTCCAAGCTTTCCTGTATTCGCTGGGCAGCGGCCTCCTGCCACTATCAGGGAAGAGGACAGGTCGCCTGCGGTCCACTGCACCAACCAGTACCTTCAGGTCACCCTCGCTGAAGCACTGCGCTCGCTCCCTGGCCTTCTCCATGGTCGTGGGCGTTGTGTAGTTGAAGCAGGTCTGTCCAGGCCTAGATTCAGGGCTGCAGTGTGCAGGGCGTGGCAGCAAACCAAATCGACCCTCTCCCTTTAAGAGCTGACCGGCGCCAGCGTGTCTGCCTGCAATCGATAACTCACTGCACCTGCGCTGCGCCCGCTCTCGGTGGTAGCGCCTCGGCTTGCCGGCTTAGCGCCTTATGATAGTCGTGCACCGCCTGCTTTAGCGCAGCAACAACCTCTTGGGGTGATGCAACTCAATTTCAGCAAAGGTGGTGCTAAGTTGCGCCGGGCGCTAAATTTAGCGACCACCCGGCAGCAGCGCCCCAAACGTGGCGATACTGAATTTCTAGGCCATAGGGTGGTCACTTGGGTGTAAGTGTGTATGCTCTTCAAAATTTATTTTTTTATGCTTTGTATCTGCTTAGAGGAGAAAGCTAAACCTAACAGACATCACTAATGATGTCCTTCTTCTTCTTAGGCAGTCCCTTGGAACCGAGGATGACTTGCTTCCACATTAAAAATGAGTTCTCAAGTGACTGGTGAGTCCAATGCGGGACCTATAGTCTCTGTCACAGGTAGGGCAGACGGTGGTTGAAGGGGCGGGTGGGTGGGGTGCTTGGGTTGACGTGTGCTCCTTGCGCTTGGCTTCCGCTTGCTCCCGGCGAAGAGACTCGAGGTGTTCGGCGCCTTCCCGGATGCTTCTCCTCCACTTTGTGCGGTCTTGGGCCAGGGATTCCCAGGTGTCAGTGGGGATGTTGCACTTTTTCAAGGAGACTTTGAGGGTGTCCTTGAAGCGTTTCCTCTGACCACCTGGGCAGATGTACCAGTGGAGGGTCTCTCAACATCTGGCCCCTAAGGCATTTCAAAGAAACAAACCTGAAAATTCAGGACCAGATTCCATAGAGGGATTGAAGGGCAGGGCGAAGTCTCTCTGAACTGGTACCAATCTTTGCTTAAGCCTCTGACTGTTTCACAGCTAATTAATTACTTTTGAAGTGCAATCACTCTTGACGTGTAGGCGAGCGTGTATGAGATAAGTGTGAAATACATCAACAACTTGCATTTACATAGCACCTTTAACATGAAAAAAATCCCTACGCACTTCACAGAAGCGTAATTAGACAAAAATTGGCACCAAGCCAAACAAGGAGATATTAGGAGCGGTTACGAAAAGATTGGTCAAAGAGGATGGTTTTAAGGAGGGTGTTAAAGGAGGAGAGGAAGCTGGACAGACAGAGAGGTTTAGGGAGGGAATTCCACAGCTTAGTCAGCTGAAGACACGGCCGCCAATGGTGAAGTAGAAGGAATGGGGGATGCAGAAAAAGCCAAAGTTGGAGAATGCAGAGATCCCAGAGCGTTGTAGGGCTGGAGAAGTTAACAGAGATAGGAAGGGGTGAGGCCATAAAAGGATTTGAACACAAGGACAACAATTTTAAATTTGAGTCGTTAGGGGACTAGGAGCCAATGTAGGTCAGCGAGCACAGGGCTGATGGGTGAACGGGGCTTAGTGTGGGTTAGGATACGGGCAGCATAGATCTGGATGAGCTGATGTTTATGGAGAGTGGAGGATGGGGGGGCCACCCAGGAGAGCAGTGGAATAGTCAAGTCTGGAGAGGACAACGGCATGGATGAGGGCTTCAGCGGCAGATGGGCTGAGGCAGAGGTGGAGACGGGCAAAGCTACACAGGTGGAAGTGGATGGTCTTTGTGCTGATGGGACAGGACCACAGTTCCGCAAGCCAGGCTCTGATAGGGTCGGGTGGAATTTATAAAGTTTGTGTGGGATGAAGTACGTACTTTCGAGGATTTTGAGTTGTTCCTCTCTTAGCTTGTTGAAAATATTGGTTGCGTTAGCCTCCCTCCACTGTCTCACTGAGAGGTCCTGATCCAATTCCTGTTCCTACGTCTGAGGGAGGATTTTGTGATGTAGGACACCAGTTCTAATGGCGGCTAATCAATGCTGCATTTCAGCTAGCAAAGCCAGGTCCTGGAGATAGTACTGGATGTACGCGTAGCGGAAGGGATACCGCCGGGCGACGTGGAATTCGTCAGTCAGCTGTTTGAAGGATACGATTTGGCCACCATGGAACAATCAAACATACCTTCACATAGCAAACCGGGAAGGACTGCTGGGGGACGAGGTAACTCGTCTGTGGCACGACGAAGGTTAATTGTGTTGTGTATGTACCTTTAAGAGAGAACTGCTTTTATACTGTAGTACCGGCAGTGACCACACCTGTATATAAAGCCGTAGCAGGCTTCTGAACTTTCAGTTTCCAGCATACCCTCTGTTCAGTAAACACCTGTTATTACCGTTCTCCTGCAGTCCGTGTGTTATTGATATGCGGACACTACAAATTGGAGGCTGAAAAAAACCTCTTCAGCCTGTCAGCTTTCAGGATTCAAGCAAAGCTCCTGTCCAACGGCCTCCACTCGAAATGTTGACCTGTCTGTCCTCTATCAGATGCTGACAGGCTTGCTGTGCGTCCCCAGCACTTTTCTGTTTACATTTCATGTTTCCAGCGTTTCTCGTTTTATCTTTTAAAATTAGCAGTTTGAATTGTTCCTAGAGGGAAGCTAAAATTCCTTTAAAGATGGCATAAAGATTTTGCAGGCAGAATTTATAGGGCATCAGATCATAAAGCATAAACCGATTGTGTCACTTTTATATTATTTATTGCTCCTTTGTTGCTAATGATGTTTTTTATTTATTTTTGTGCATTGAAAGGGATTTTGAAGATGCCATCCAGTTGAATTTACATAATGAGACCTCAGATATATTCAGGCACCAACAGTTTATGTCACTTTTGTTTTATTTATGGCTCCTTGTTCGCACTGTATTTTGTTTCCTTGCATAGAGACGGAATTTTAAGCAGGATGTGAAGTTCTTTCAGGAAAAATTTGCATTCACCATCGGAAAATACACACAATTATGAACACATTGCAACCTTAACGTCATAGGCCCCTGGCATGCACTGCAATTTGAGTCTATAAGGCAGAATTTTCATTGGGTCGTGGAGGCGGGATTGGAGGCGTGTGGGGGGTTAAAATCTCAAAATCGGGGGGCACGAACCCATCCTGCCCCCAACCCGCCTCCATGCCAGTTTCAAAGGAGGCGGATACCCGACCTGTGCTGGGACCCGCCTCCCCGAGGCGGGAAGGGGATTAGTGCCAATTAACTGCCTGTTAACAGGTAGTTAACAGGCAGTTTTTAGCCTAATCCCTATTTTTATTGCTGATGTGTGGGATTCCCGACGGCTCCAAACCACGCCAAGTTGGCGAGACGGACCGTCGGGCTGAAGGACTTGGAGGGTTCGAGATGTCCGGTGTTCAGGTGATTGATGGGTGCATGAGTCAGAGGTAAGTGTATTTGGTGTGTGTAAAGTGTTAAAAGAAGTTTTACTTACATTTACTTACCTTTACAGCCTTCCTTCCTTCAGGTCTCGGGAGTCCCTCATCTCACCGGCACAGAAAGCAGAATGGCCGCGAGCTGTCAAAAGTTGCAGCATTCAGCTTTCTGTTCTGGAGAGATCTCTAAATCAGCCTGAGAGGAAGGAATTAACTTAGTGTATAGATTGTCAGTGTTTGACAGCTTCAAACAGCTGTGAAACGCTGATATTTCATCTGTCAAAAGCTCTTGACAGATGAAATGTCAATCTGTGACGTCACCTGTTGCCGGGTGGCCCTTAATTGGCCTGCTGAGCCTGCTGGGTGGGCTCAACAAGGTCAATCAAGTCAAAATCACGTGGGTTGGCCACAACTTGATGGAGACGGGACTATAACCCCGAAAGTTGTCGTCCCGCCTCCTACCCGCCTCCTCAATTGGGCTGGATTTTCATTCAGCAGTCGGGAAGGAGGCGGGACTACAACTTTCAGGTTTTCGTCCCGCCTACATCGATTTTCCCTTGATTGACCTTGTTGAGCCCGCCCAACGGGCTCAGCAGGCCAATTAAGGGCCACCTGGCAACAGGTGACGTTACAGACTGAAATTTAATCTGTCAAGACGTCTTGACAGATGAAATATCAGTGTTTCACAGCTGTTTGAAGCTGTCAAACACTGACAGTCTGACTTCTAACCTGAGTCCTTCTACACAGACTCAGTTAGAACTCTGACTGGCAATGAAAGCTGAAGGCTGTCACTTTTGACAGCTCATGGCCATTCTGCTTTCAGTGCCGGCTGAATGATGGACTCCTGAAACCTAGAGGAAGAAAGGCTATTAAGGTAAGTACAGGTAATTTAAACTTCTTTACACACTTTAGACACACCAAACACACTTACCTTTGCACTCATGCACCCATCACTCACCTGAACACCGACATCACGACCCCCCCCAAGTCCTTCAACCTGATGGCCCGCCTGCTCTAACCTGGCGTGGTTTGGAGCTGTCGGGAATCCCACACGACACCTCTCAAAATAGGGATTAGGCTAAAAACTGCCTGTTAACTACCTGTTAACAGGCAGTTAATTGGCACTAATCTCTTCCCGCCTCGGGTCGGCGGGTCCCAGTGCGGGGCGGGTACCCGCCTCCTGTGAAACTTACGTGGCGACGGGTTTTGGGCGGGATGGTGTCGGGACCCCCGAATTCGGGATTTTAGCCCCCCGCACACCTAAAAGCCCGCCTCACGGCACACTGAAAATCGAGGCCATTGTATCCGCAGCAAATTGCTGTGACTCGATTCAGAACTTTGCTTTTGTTACTGCTGGGTTACCAATGCCACTCGCCTTCTGGTACCTCACGCAGGCGGCCTATCATGATGTACGAGACCCGACAGTGTAGCCTAGATTTTCTGCTGAATAGCCACCGGCGCATTTTAAACAGGCGCGAATGGAATGTTGCTGTTAGCACCCAATTTTCATCATTTCAAGTTCAGAGTTGGACGAGTGCAGGGAGTGCACGAGTGGTGGGGTCAGAAAATTGGCTGTAGAGTGAAGTTTAAAGGGGTGGCGACAGTTAAAGGCGAGTGACACTATAGGGTAACAAAAGCTCTACAAGCCTTTGCAGAGCCATCGAAAGGCATCTCCAGCCACTAGCAGCCAAAGCTGAAGAGGATGGGGACTACAGCAATAACAACAACAACTTGCATTTATATAGCACCTTTACTGTATTAAAATGTCCCAGGAACGTTATCAAACAAAATTTGACACCGAGCCACATAAGGAGACATTAGGACAGGTGACCAAAAGCTTGGTCAAAGAGGTAGGTTTTAAGGAGCGTCTTAAATGAAGAGAGAGAGGATGAGAGGCAGAGAGGGTTCTGGAGGGAATTCCAGAGCTTAGGGCCCTGGCAGCTGAAGGCACGGCCGCCAATGGTGGAGCGATTAAAATTGGGGATGCGCAAGATACCAGAAGGTTGTAGGGCTGGATGAAGTTACAGAGATATGGAGAGGCGAGTCCGTGGAAGGATTTGAAAACAAGGATGAGAATTTTAAAGTCGAGGCGTTGCCGGACCGGGAGCCAGTGTAGGTCAGCGAGCTCAGAGGTGATGGGTGAACGGGACTTGGTGCGAGTTAGGACACGAGGGGTGATGGGTGAACGGTACTTGGTGCGAGTTAGGATACGAGGGGTGATGGGTGAACGGTACTTGGTGCGAGTTAGGACACGAGGGGTGATGGGTGAACGGTACTTGGTGCGAGTTAGGATACGAGGGGTGATGGGTGAACGGTACTTGGTGCGAGTTAGGACACGAGGGGTGATGGGTGAACGGTACTTGGTGCGAGTTAGGACACGAGGGGTGATGGGTGAACGGTACTTGGTGCGAGTTAGGATACGAGGGGTGATGGGTGAACGGTACTTGGTGCGAGTTAGGACACGAGGGGTGATGGGTGAACGGTACTTGGTGCGAGTTAGGACACGAGGGGTGATGGGTGAACGGTACTTGGTGCGAGTTAAGATACGAGGGGTGATGGGTGAACGGTACTTGGTGCGAGTTAGGACACGAGGGGTGATGGGTGAACGGTACTTGGTGCGAGTTAGGACACGAGGGGTGATGGGTGAACGGGACTTGGTGCGAGTTAGGATACGAGGGGTGATGGGTGAACGGTACTTGGTGCGAGTTAGGACACGAGGGGTGATGGGTGAACGGGACTTGGTGCGAGTTAGGATACGGGGCAGCAGAGCTTTGGATGAGCTCAAGTTTATGGAGGGTAGAAGATGGGAGGCCGGCCAGGAGTGCGTTGGAATAGTCATGTCCAGACTGAGAAGAGTAAGGCAAAAATGAAGGGAAGGGAAACACAAGGTGCAGACAAGAATCTGCAGGTTACTGACGCACTAGGCCAACACCTGACCCCATGGTTGATGTGTTGCTGCGTGAGGTGGGTTTGCAGATTGTGGTTTATGGTGCCACCCCATAGCTCAGTATTGCAGCAAGTCTGCCGAAAGGTAGTGCCAACGTTTGGGTCAGTGCTGAGCATTACTCTCACTGGATGTGCCAGCCCTGTAGTGCACGGCGGCTGCAGGTATGAGGTGGCACAGCACCGCGTCTGACCACAGCCGACCACAGAGCTGGTCCTTCCTATTCAGGGATCTGCCGAGTCTGATTTTCCATCCGTTTAAATTAATGGCTAGCAGCAACTCTAAAGTAAACATTAAAACGAAAGCAAAATACTGGAAACCTGTAATAAAATGGAAAATGCCAGAAAATACTCAGCAGGTCAGGCAGCACCTGCGGAGAGAGAAACAGAGTTAACATTTCCGGTCGGAACTGGAAGATGTTAGAGATGAATGGCTTTTAAGCAAATACAGAGCGATGGGAAAGGGAGGAGGGAGACATTTAATCACTCCTTCCCTCCACCCTATCACAGACCATTCCCGTTTGTTCTTTCCCTGCCCCCACTTTTCCCTGATTTTCTGTTGTTATTCCAAAGTAAACCTGCTAGATTCGCTAAGGCTGGTCAGACTGGAAGACCTATTGAATAAAATAGGCAACTGCCCTCAGCATCAGGAGTTCGCAGGGCTAGAATGAAATAGAAAAGAGTATTTTCCACTACCTATCGCCGTAAGCACAAAAACATTTAGAGATCTAGGGGGCGATTTTCTGCCGTCGGAGGAGGCGGGTTTGGAGGCAGGAGAGGCGGGAAAATCAGAAACAATGAGGGTGGGTTCGGAACCCGCCTCCAACCCGCCTCCACGGGATTTTGCCGGTGCCGTGTTTGGAGGTCAGGAAACGGTCCCGCCTCCAGCTGGCCATAGCGCTAGTTAACATCATTAAATGCTCGTTAAGGGTCTCTCTAAGCCTATTTTGAGAGGCCTTTGTGATTTTTTTGTAAAGTCTGTGGGTTGTATAGCGAAGTAATACACAGACTACAAGAGTAACTTTAACAGGACTTTACTATTCGAAGGTCAGGGCGAATCTGCCCAATAAATCCTTACCCAGCACTTATATACCGGTGTGGTCACTACCGGTATTACAGTATACAGAAGCCAAAATAAAGTAGTGCAACCCCTAAAATAGTTCTCTTAAAGGTGGACGGTTACATACAATAGTTCTCTTAAAGGTAGACGGTTACATACACTACAATCCTCCCTTTTTAGCTTACAACATACTTATTCCCCATTAAACATACATGTATTCAACTTCATGTAAAACAGTTACAGATATAGTCTCTGCGGGAAACAGTTCACAGATTCAGTCTCTGCGGAAAACAGTTCACAGATTCAGTCTCGGTGGAGGCGTCTCCTGCGCTTCTTGACTCAGTCCGGACAACGCCTCCGTGGTGTAGCAGTTCCCGGTGGTGTAGCCGGTTCACGTTGCGGAAGTGACTCGTCCAATAGTCCTTCCCTAACTTAACAGCTTGAACTCTGTAACTTCTGAACCAGCATTGCTGACTTTTAAAAAAAAGCAATTGGATTGCCTTGGGAAGTTCCCCTACTTCCCAACTGATTTGGCTCTGTTCTGAGGGACCACGTGTGTGATCTGGTAGAGGTGATAATGGTTCAGATGGTTATCATCTTCTGTTTCGTCTTTTCCTTTTCTGCTTCTTGGAGACTCTCTGGGCTCCCTTGTCAGCTGCCAGCTGTAACGCCACCATCTCCCTATGTTCCTTAGACTTTAAGTGATTCATCCTGATTTCTGCACTTTGGGAGTTTTCAGCACAAGCTGGGCAGACCAGGTCCTCGTAATATTCAGTGTCACTCAACAGGTCCTGGTAATATTCGGTGTCGTCCTGAGGTAGGCCAGCGAGAGGGTCTTCTATTTCCTCCTTACCCAGCTGGACGTTAGCCGGCTTTTGTTCCACATCCCGACATCTGTCCTGAAGAGACTTCATCATGCGTTCAGATTCATCCCGCTTTTTCTGGGCTTCCTGCAAGTCTTTTACTAATGACCTCATTTGTGATTTCAATACTTCAACTTCATTCGGAGATTGATTGATCGGCCTATTCAATCCCTCTACTGAAGTAGCTGTTTCAGCATTCTGTTGTTCTACCTTGACGTGCGTCAGCGTACTTTCGGCATCCAAAGGCTGTTCTGCTGCAGTCTTCTCAGTCTGTGTTGCCACCTCAGCTCTTCCAATAACTTTTGAGAGCTCCGAACCCCTTCCCTTTGACGATTGAGGCTCGTGTTTATGTTTTTTCCATTGTAGAGTCTTATCCCTCAGCATATGAAGGAGTTGGCTGACTGTTGACTCTTCTGCCATCATCCCTTTCCCATTAGCTGCAGGGCTGTTTATAACCTTGCCCTGGAGGAGTTGGCTGTCTGTTAACTCTTCTGCCATCCTCCATTTCCCATTAGCTGCAGGGCTGTTTATAACCTTGTCCTGGGGCTCCTTTGCTGTTTCTACTTCACCATCATCCGCAGCCCCCACCATTCGAATTTCCACAATTGAATCGTCCGGTGATGCTGCACCCAACTTCCGTAGGAGCTCGGAAGTCATGTCGACCAATTCCGCCTTTTCTGCCTGCAACCTGCTAACCAGCGCCTCCAGTTGTGGCACATCTTGTTCCACCAGATTAGAGCACGCACCTTCAGCAGCCGAATCAGCTTTGATTCGTTTGGCCTCCTCGTGCAGACGGTTTGTGTGCTCCTGCTCCCTTTTCTCCCTCAGCTGCTTCTGTTGTCTTCCCAGATTCTCCCATTCGGTATCATAGAACTTTTTCATTGCTTTCATCTCTTGCTCGAGACGGCAACTCAATTGTTCTAATTGCTGTCGTAATCTGAAATAAGTTTGCGTTCGAGCTCGATGTTCCTCAGTAATATATATGTCTGTAACTTGAACAGACTCAGAATTCTCTGTCCAACTATGTTGTTGTTGTTCAGAGGAATTCCGTTCTGAAACTTTGTTCTCCTCTGGAGCATAAGCCTTCATGCACGCATTCGTTCTACCAACCTTAGTCAGCAAGTTCATTTTAGACTTGTCTTTCATACTTGGGCTGGTCTTATCGTCATCCGTTTCAGAGTCTGAGCTGATTGTCTGCCCCGAGTCCTCACTCGTTATTGCTTTTAGGTAGTGCCATTCCATGTCTATTTTCTTGATCCACTCCCGTCCTAGAAGTGGTGGTCCTCCCTCAGGTAGTATATATAAGTCCATTCCTGGGTGTTCTTTGCCCCTGTCTCTCACCTTGACTCTTATCTTTCCCATGGGGTATACTTTATGCCCCGTGTATGTCTGCAATACGAACTTGGTATCTCTCAAGGGTATATGTGAGAATAGCCGGTTGTAATCCCTTCGATTTATGACTGATAGGGCTGATCCAGTGTCCAATTCCATTTTCACTTGGACTCCGGCTATTTTTAGCATGACCCAGATAGTTTGTAGGTCAGCTTCCTTACTCACATTGTGAATTCTCAGACTACCCAGTTCCTGGCCGTTTGGGTCTGAATCCGAATTCTGTTCGTCTGAACTCTTCTCAGCCACCTTGTGTACTTTGTTGTACTTTTCCTGTGATGGCTTTTTTTGGTTGTTGGTCTTCTTCCCTGACCGGCATACTTTAGCGATGTGACCCAGTTTGCCACATTTTCGACATTCCTGGTTTTTAAACCAGCATTGGTTCTGGTCATGTGTTGTCTTCCCACAACAATAACATTTCGTTGTACCCGAAGTAATTTGATCCACACTGAGTACCACTGCCTTTAGCTGCATTTCCGCAGTTCCTTTCGCTGCGGCTTCGTGTGATGCTGCAATAAGGACAGCCCTATCAAGTGTAAGGTCGTTCTCTTCGAGCAGTCGCTTTTGCGTTCCTTCCTTCGACAACCCGCACACGAACTTGTCTCGCAATGCCTCTGTCAGATTTCCTCCAAACTGGCAGTATTTCGCTAATCTACGCAGTTCGACCAAGTATTCCGCGTTGCTTTCCTCTTTCCGTTGCGTTCTCGCATAAAATTTGAATCGTTCCGCCAACATCAACGGTGTGGGGTTCAAATGATCCTTCAGGACAGCAACAATATTAGCGAAAGTCTGATCCGCCGGTTTAGCTGGTGATAGAAGATGCTTCAATAGGCCGTATGTCTTCGCCCCCATCGCGTTTAGCAAGGTTATAGCTTTATCATCATCTTCTATTTTATTGGCCTCACAATATATCTCGATATGTTCTACGTACGTGGCCCAATCTTCCACCTCGGCATCGAAGTTGTTGATGTTACCATGCTTAGGCATCTTCACTATCTCTCACTATCTTTCTGCGAACAACAGAATTTCTCTTTAACTTTTTAACTTTTTCTCTTTTTTTTTCAAAAATGGCGGTTTCCCGCGCTTGTCTTCTTCCCCACCTACTGGCAAAATGGCGGTTTCCCGTGCTTGTCTTCTTCCCCGCCTCCGAAAATGGCGGTTTCCCGCGCTTGTTTTCTTCTGGTAGGAGGGTAAGCTTTGCCCTCGGGCGCCGACCGCTGGTTTACGGGGTTTGCGGTCTGTGCGCCGGCTTCAGTTTATTCTGAAGTGCGCGCTAGAAAAGCCGATCGCGTTCCTTGTTCCCCTCCCCTTCTTCTTTTCGGCAGGGGCAACCGGCGCTGGGGACAACCAGTTGGCGTCGGACAGATCCAGCTCCTGGTCCTTCATGGCAGCTGCTGTAAGCCGCTGGCCGGAACCTCGCTCGGTTTTTCTCTCGGGCTCTGTCTCTCCCGCTCGCGCGGCTCTCGCTCGCTCTTTCTCGGGCTCTGTCTCTCCCGCTTGCGCGGCTCTCGCTCGCTCTCTCTCGGGCTCCCAATCGCGCCTCCCAGCCCTCTCACAGTCCGTGTTTCCCTCCCCGGCTGCGGCTGAGTTCTCTGCGATTTATTTATTTTTATCTTCCCGCGCCTTACGATCCCGGTCGCAGCGCCTCGTGGCCTCAATCACTGTCCGGCCTTTTTCACCCCAATCGCGCCTCCCAGCTTCTCGCAGTCCAGTGCTTTCCTCCCCGGCTGCGGCTGAGTTCTCCGTGGCTTATTTATTTTTATATCTTCCCGCGCCTTACGATCCCGGTCGCAGCGCCTCGTGGTCGCGGTAGTTGTCCGGCCTTTTTTGCCGTCGCGGTCTAGCCGTCTCACAACGCTCCCCAGCCCGCTTGTACCGCAGCTTCCGTGCTCCACGCTGCCCCGTCTCAGCGCCTCTGGGCCCGACTTCTGTCCGGCTCCTTTCCCCCTCGACCGTGGTCGAGTTCACTGCCCTTATCCTCCGTTTATTTTTTTTTCTATTTTCCCTTTACTCACAGTCACCATGGCCGACTTGCTTCTCGTGCTGATCGGCTCACTCCCCACTGTGGCAGAAGGGACAATCAGTGCCTGTTGCTGATGGAAGGCTTCGTGTTTGAAGTCTTCCTTCCTTCTTACTCTGCAGACTCGAGTTTTCTCTCAGCAAAACGACGAGGGCGGTTGCCTCTTCTCGACGCTCGTTAACTGTTTCAGAAGTATTGTTGCCGCAGGGTACGATCGAACTCGTCGCCACTGTAAAGTCTGTGGGTTGTATAGCGAAGTAATACACAGACTACAAGAGTAACTTTAACAGGACTTTACTATTCGAAGGTCAGGGCGAATCTGCCCAATAAATCCTTACCCAGCACTTATATACCGGTGTGGTCACTACCGGTATTACAGTATACAGAAGCCAAAATAAAGTAGTGCAACCCCTAAAATAGTTCTCTTAAAGGTGGACGGTTACATACAATAGTTCTCTTAAAGGTAGACGGTTACATACACTACATTTTTGAGCATTTCGGTGTGTTCCACGACGCTCCTAAACCACGCCAGCTAAACCTAACGGGTTGACTCGTGGGTGGTCTCCTCACAGCTGCAGGTCCAACAATACATCGTTTATTTCATCAAGGATTACTTGCAGGTGCCAGACCTTTGCTTTAAAAGGTCTCTGAGCACTTTTAGAAGGCCTTTCAAAGTCGGAGGTGTTGCAGCTTGACTCCATCAACTGTGGGACCTCCTTGGAAGACCCTCTCCCCGCTTGCAATGAGCGCTTCCCCAACGGAGACATTTGCAAGCAGCATGGGAACCAGTCGTTTTCTGTCTGCGTGGATCTCAGATGAGGATGAGGAGCATCCATGGCAGCAGCAGAACCAGGCAGCTCAGGAGCAATACCAGCAGGAGCCCCAACCTCCTGCTCAGCCACCTGATGCTGCACAGGGCAGAAGGCACCAGCGCATCGAGGCACCTCGCCGCAGGAGATAGCCCCCTCTCAGGGTTTACAGACAGAGGATGAGCTACCTCAACATGAGTAAGCAGCAGTGCAAAAGGAGGCTGAGACTTTCGCGAGAGATTGTCTGAGAGATCTGCGGCCTGTTGCAGCAAGACCTGGTGCCCAGAGGAACGGGTGGACACCCCTTACCAGTGGCTGTCAAAGTCACCACTGCACTCAACTTCTTTGCCTCAGGCTCCTTCCAGGGATCATCAGCAGACATTAGCGGCATCTCCCAGTCGGCCGCCCACAGTTGCATCATGCAGGTTACCAATGCCTTTTTTGTTAAGGCCCACAATTCCATCCAGTTCAGGGATCAAGCAAGTATAACCACCCGTTTGGTTGGCTTTGCAAATATGGCAGGCATGCCAATGGTGCAGGGTGTCATAGACTGCACACATGTGGCCCTTAGGGCACCCCATCACAACCCAGCTATCTTTGTCAACCGAAAGGGCTTCCACTCAACATACAGCTGATATGTAACCACAAGAAGGCGTTCTTGCATGTTTGCGCCAAGTTCTGTGGTAGTTGCCATGACTCTTTCATCCTGCGGCACTCTAGTGTTCCTCCGCTTTTCAATCTGCCAAACCAACTTAACAGAAAACTCCTTGGTGACAAAGGCTACTCCCGGAAGAAGTGGCTAATGACGCCGATCAGGAGGCCAGCTAACGAGGCTGAAGAGAATTACAACGCCAGCCACACTTCGACCAGGTCCATCATCGAGCAAACCATTGGGTTGTTGAAGATGCACTTCCGTTGCCTTGACCGATCAGTTGGAGCCCTGCAGTATACACCATACAGGGTCTCCAGAATGGTCGTGGTCTACTGTACATTGCACAACATCGCATAGCATCGTGGCTTGCAGCTTCCTGAGGAGCAAGTGGCTCAGTTCCAGCCCTCCTCAGATGAGGAGGAGGAGGAGGAGGATCTGGAGGAGGAGCAGGAGGAGGAGGAGCAGGAGGAGGTCAGTGCGCTTTGTGATGAAATATTCCATTCATCACTCATCAGTATTTCTCTGCCTGTGACTGTGGTTGGTTTCAGTTTCATTTCCATTGTATTGTACTGTGTGTAGGGCTCCGCCCATACCTGGCTCCGATGTAAGCTGGCCCAGCCTGCAGCACATCCAGTATGGCAGACCTCTGGATGGAAGATACATTCTCCTCTGTGTGTTACCTTCTAAGTCAATAAAAGCCTTGTTTTGTTTCGCTAACATCGAGTCTCGGATTTATTGAGGCACATCAATTTTATTGACTTAATTTTCAACACAATGGATCAACTCTTGAAACCCGAACGTTTGGATTTGGACCAGCACGCTTCGGACGCATCGGCACGCTTCGGACACTGGTTTATGTGTATGGAATTCTTCCTGGACAATTCCGCAACCGTCAAAGACGCTACGGACGCTGCGAGTATGAAACTCGGAATTCTGCGGAATTGGGTAAGCCACCGGGTTTACCCCCTCATCCAAGACGCCGACACGTACCCGGCTGCCTGCGACATCTTAAAGGCGCATTACCAGCAGCCTACGAATGAGGTGTATGCTAGGCATCTGCTCGCTACTCGCGCACAGCGACCTGGGGAATCGCTGGAGGAGTTCCTAGGCACCCTGAAAACGCTTGGCAAAGACTGCAAGTGCCAAGATGTAAAAGCCGCAGTGTACACTGATGAGCTTGTTCGCGATGCCTTTATCACAGGCCTCAGCTCCACTTACATCCGGCAGAGACTGCTGGAAAAAACGGGATTGGACCTGAAACAGGCTGCGGACACAGCACGATCCCTGGATGTGGCCCAGAGAAACTCGGACGCCTACTCTTCAGCCCGCGCCGTCCACGCCGCCACGTGTGCACCAAGGGCACCGCCATCTTGGAAGGCATCTTCCCCGCCCGGCAGCCCGACACCGTCGGGGCCCCGCTCTCCCCCCAGAAGCCCTACGACAGCCGCGACGCGTCGGGGACCCAACTGCTACTTCTGCGGGCAGCCGAAGCACACCAGAAACCTGTGCCCGGTGAAAGGCACCACCTGCTTTAAGTGCGGTAAGAAGGGGCACTTCGGGAAGGTGTGCAGAGGGAACCCCGCCGGAAAACCCGCCACCGCCGCGTGTGCGCCGTGGGAGCGGCCATCTTGGACGCCATCTTGCCCGACCTCGTGGGGTCCGCCATCTTGTGAGCAGACAGCGTGGACGCCATCTTGTCTCGATCAGGGCCCTACAGTGGCATCGGTCACAGTGGACCAGACCAGGCCGCACCCGCTATCCAAATCAATGGTGGACATCGAGGTAAACGGGTGCAGGGTTAAATGTTTAATTGACAGTGGAAGCATGGAGAGTTTTATCCACCCTGAACTGGTACAACAACTCTCCCTAAAGGTGGTCCCTACTCGGGGTACCATCTCTATGGCTGATAAAACCCAGACATCGACCATTATGGGTTACTGCACGGTACAATTGTCCGTTAACGGAACTGTATACGATAATTTTAAAGTATTAATCATGAAGAATCTATGTGCGAGCGTGATCTTGGGCCTGGATTTCCAGTGCTACCACCAAAGCATCACGCTCAATTACGGTGGGTCCCAGCCGCCCCTCACAGTGTGCGGTCTGGCTACCCTGAAGGTAAAGCCGCCTTCGCTATTCGCGAACCTTACCCCTAACTGCCGGCCAATAGCGACCAAAAGCAGGAGGTACAGCTGGGAGGACAGGCGCTTTATCGCGACCGAGGTAGACAGGCTCCTGAAAGAGCGCATTATTGAACGCAGCAATAGCCCGTGGCGCGCCCAAGTGGTGGTGGTAAGGGGTAGTGAGAAGAAACGGATGGTGATCGACTATAGCCAAACGATCAACAGGTACACCCAACTAGACGCCTACCCGCTACCCCGCATATCAGAAATGGTGAACCAAATCGCCCAATACCGGGTGTTCTCCACCATCGACCTCAAGTCAGCGTACCACCAGCTCCCTATCAGACCAGAGGACCGCCCGTACACCGCCTTCGAGGCGAACGGACGCCTCTACCAATTCCTCAGAGTCCCCTTTGGGGTGACGAATGGGGTCTCGGTCTTCCAGAGGGAGATGGACCGCATGGTCGATGACCACCACTTGCAGGCAACCTTCCCCTACCTCGACAACGTCACCATCTGCGGTCACAACCAGCAGGATCACCACTCAAACCTCGAGAGGTTCCTGAAAACCGCACAAAAACTCAACCTCACCTACAACGAGGACAAGTGCGTTTACAACACCAAGCGCCTCTGCATACTAGGCAGCGTGGTGGAGAATGGGGAAATCGGACCAGACCCCGACCGATTGCGCCCCCTACGGGAGCTGCCCCTGCCCAACACTCCCAAAGCCCTGAAAAGGTGCCTGGGGTTATTTTCTTATTATTCCCAAAGAGTCCCCAACTACTCCGACAAAGCCCGCCCCCTCTTGAAAGCATCCTCTTTTCCGCTCTCTGCTGAGGCCCATGCCGCCTTCAAAAGCATTAAGCAGGATATTGAGCGGGCCACGCTACAGGCAGTGGACGAGAACACTCCCTTTCAAGTGGAAAGTGATGCGTCTGACTTTGCCTTGGCGGCCACCCTCAACCAGGCGGGGCGGCCCGTAGCTTTCTTCTCGAGGACCCTCCAAGGGCCCGAGATCAGACACTCCTCCGTAGAAAAGGAGGCCCAAGCCATCGTGGAGGCAGTGCACCACTGGCGCCACTATGTAGCCGGCAAACGCTTCACCCTACTTACCGACCAGCGGTCGGTAGCGTTTATGTTCAATAATAAACAGAGGGGGAAGATTAAAAATGATAAGATCCTTAGGTGGCGGATCGAGCTCTCCACCTTCGATTATGACATCATTTACCGGCCAGGGGCCCTTAACAAATCCCCCGACGCCCTCTCACGAGGGATGTGTGCCAGCGCCACCGGGGATCAGCTACAGACCCTCCACAACGACCTCTGCCACCCAGGGGTCACGCGGCTGTTCCACTTCATAAAGTCCCGCAACTTACCCTACTCGATTGAGGAAGTTCGGTCCCTGACCAGGAACTGTCGCACTTGCGCTGAGTGCAAACCTCGGTTCTACCGCCCAGATAGAGCCCACTTAATCAAAGCTACACGGCCCTTTGAGCGGCTCAGCTTAGATTTCAAGGGCCCCCTCCCGTCCGTCGACCGCAATGTTTACTTCCTGAACATTGTGGACGAATACTCTCGTTTCCCATTCGCCTTCCCCTGCCCAGACATGACCAGCGCCACGGTCATTAAATGCCTCAACAGCCTGTTCTGCCTGTTCGGTATGCCGAGCTACATCCATACGGATAGGGGGGCGTCCTTCATGAGTGAAGAGCTACGCCAGTACATGCTGTCCAGGGGGATCGCCACGAGCCGTACCACCAGCTACAACCCCCGGGGTAATGGTCAAGTGGAGCGAGAGAACGGGACAGTATGGAAAGCAGTCACTCTAGCTCTAAGGACCAAAGGCCTCCCTATCTCCCGCTGGCAGGAAGTCCTCCCAGATGTGCTCCATTCGATACGGTCGCTATTGTGTACCGCCACTAATGCCACGCCTCACGAGCGAATGTTTGTCTTTCCCCGGAAATCCACCTCAGGCGTATCCATGCCGTCATGGCTCTCCACCCCAGGTCCGGTATTCGTGCGAAGGCATGTGAGGGGCCACAAGACGGACCCTCTCGTGGAGTCAGTGCACCTACTCCACGCCAACCCCCAATACGCGTATGTCCGGCACGCCGACGGAAGGGAGGACACCGTGTCCATAAAAGACGTCCCCCCAGCCGGTAACGACAACAACCACGACAACAGCAGCAACAACGACCACAGCAACTCTTACCCACCCACTACTCTTTCATCACCCCCGGAAGAACATCGACCAACGGTACCCCCACCAACTACCCCTTCAACAACCCTGGCGGCACCCCCGGCAGAGACCCAGGAGGCCACCGGGGACACCCAGCCGACACCCGCGGCACCACAACAGCCACGTCGGTTGCAGAGGACTAGCAAACCCCCGAACAGACTAAATCTATAGAAGGGGTGAATGTGATGAAATATTCCATTCATCACTCATCAGTATTTCTCTGCCTGTGACTGTGGTTGGTTTCAGTTTCATTTCCATTGTATTGTACTGTGTGTAGGGCTCCGCCCATACCTGGCTCCTATGTAAGCTGGCCCAGCCTGCAGCACATCCAGTACGGCAGACCTCTGGATGGAAGATACATTCTCCTCTGTGTGTTACCTTCTAAGTCAATAAAAGCCTTGTTTTGTTTCGCTAACATCGAGTCTCGGATTTATTGAGGCACATCACGCTTGATGTAATAAAACTCACTACGCACTTGGTTTGAGTATAAAGCAAGGCTTTAATCAACTTGTTTCAGAACATGGAGGTCTAGTTGTACTTCACTAGTTCCTTGCCTTACAAAATGTCCCTGGCAAGCTGGGGCCCACGCCCGAGTATTTATACTCCTTGGACGGCGCCACGAGCCGGCCGTCCAACGTTACTTCATAAGTAGTTTCTTGATGATGAGATTTATAACAGCGCTGGTGTATCAACCAGCAGCAGTGGCTACACGCAAGCACATGGCTGCCAGGGATGCAAGGGATGAACTTATCCTGGCCAGATTTGCATAGGTTGCCCAAGTTGGCACATGTCCTTGGCTCCATCCTAAGGCATCATTGACAGTGTACATGACTCTCTGGCCTCCTTTCACTCAGGCCACCAACCTGACAACGCAAGTGTGGCGGAGCCCACAATGTGGAGCTGCCTAAGGCGAAAGAACAGCTGCCATGACGCCAACATTTTGGCATCAAATCATTTTAATGCTTTCCAACAGGGATGGCATTTCATCAATACACATAAACATTCTCCCAATCTGCACACAGATCTGGAGGTTATATCCCTTGCCAGCTGTACCCACACAGCCTTGGTTTCTTTGGGAGGCCTCTTCCTCCCAGAGGAGTGGAAGAGCACCTCCCTGCTAGCTGTCACCCCCTCAAACAACATTTGCAGCACCTCATCCGAGAGCCTCAGGGAGGCCCTTGCCTTGGAATTGGACATAGTGGTTTCCCAAAATATGTTGCAGGTGGTGCAGCATCGGCAGAAATCATGTGGAATGAGCCAAGGCAGCAACAGGCCATAAAATCAGACTGGAAAAGTGCTGTCAACAGAGGCGGGTTTCAGTCCCAAAACACTAATTGACCAAGGGCATCCCACACCTCTGAAATCAAGTGGCAATCATGGGAAAATGATTGGGAGGGAAGTGGCCCAGGAGGTCTCAGCCAGTCGTGTGATCGTACGCAGCCCGACACAGTGCCGGAAGAAATTCAACAACCTCACTCGGGTGGTCAAGGTGAGTACATGCTTCAACAGGTCCTACATACCAGCATCTGAACCTCAGTCTGCACACACTGCACAAACCACCACACCCCCACCACTCACCCACCAAGCATCTGCATCTACTCAACCTCACATCCACATCTCATGCCTTGCCTACAATCACAGCTATTCAACTACGGCAGGCACATCTCCCAAACACATAGCTGGACTCCGACTCACACACATTTGAAAACTATCAGTGGAGGTGGGTTTCAAACCCACCCAAACCGAAACCCGCCTCCATCTCGCCTCCAGTGGGAAAATCGCCCCTGAGAAATTGGGCACCTTAGCACCTCCCGTTAGCTCCTCCGGGGGCGCTAATGGGGCAATACCAGCTTTGCGACCGGGCGCAGCGATAGTACCGATGCCCGCGAAATTGAGGTGGAGGTTTGTGGAGGCGGTAACCACTGGCCCCACACTCTCCTGCGGCCGGAGATCGTGACATCATCTGGGTGCGCAGCGCCCTGGCAGCGCCCCAGGTCTGAAATTCACTCTCACCCCCCAGCCTGAGCACCTGCAGGGGGCCGAGAGTGAATTTCAGAGCCGGGGTGCTGCACACCCGGATGACGATGGAAATTGAGGAAGGCTTGTGGTGTGAGGGAGGAGTGGGATGAGAGAAGGAGAGGGGATGAACATACCGTTGTTGCCCCTAAGGTGGTCGACGTTACCGACGGCCACGCCACCCACCACCTGCTGCCCAATGAGTCGCAGCACTCGCTCCTCCAGGTCTGAGAGCTGCTGGAGCTGCGCATCACCCCCGCCTGTTCTGTGCTGCTCCCTCCTATTGTGAGCCATCTTGGCCTGCAAGAGAAACGAATGTGTGTGAGTCGGAGTCCAGCTATGTGTTTGGGAGATGTGCCTGCCATAGTTGAATAGCTGTGATTGTAGGCAAGGTGTGAGATGTGGATGTGAGGTTGAGTAGGTGCAGATGCTTGGTGGGTGAGTGGTGGGGGTGTGGTGGTTTGTGCAGTGTGTGCAGACTGAGGATCAGATGCTGGTACAGGAAACTTTCGATTAACCGGCCCCTAAATAACCGGAACGCTCTATCCACCGGCAAAATTCAGGAGTCAGTTCAGATAACTTTTATTACTTTTATTACTTTTTTTTACTCCATTTGTTGCTGTGCAAGGGTGTAGCTGAAGCTGTTGCTAAGCTACAGAGACGCTTGCAACTTGTGCCGATTGTTTTGAAGCTGTTAGGGTTTGTTGCTTTATACGGAGCTCTGAGCTCCGTATCTTTTACTATAGCGTTCGGTTATCCGGAATTGTTGATGAACCGGCAACACGTCGGTCCCGTCTGTGCCGGATACCAGAACGTTTCCTGTATGTAGGACCTGTTGAAGCACGTACTCACCTTGACCACCCGAGTGAGGTTGTTGAGTTTCTTCCGGCACTGTGTCGGGCTGCGTACGACCACACTACTGGCCGAGACCTCCTGGGCCACTTCCCTCCACATTGACCTGAATACCTGGGGCAATGGCCTCCTTCCAGTGTCCGGGAACAGCACTGCCCTCCTTCGCTCCACTCCCGCGACCAATGCCTCCAATGCCTCGTCCGTGAAACGACGAGCTCTCTCCCTGGGACTGGGATCAGCCATCACGATCAGGGGTTGCAGGTCGCCTTCACAGCCAGCAATGCTGATAATGAGGATCTGCACAATGATGCAACCTCCCCTTTAAGAGCTCGAAGGGGCCAGTGTGAAGGATCATTCCCGATTGCATTGCACCTGAAATTCATTATCACTCTGCTGGTAGCGCCCCTGTAGCACCCTGCTTAGGTCATTAGCGCTTGATTTAGTGCGCCAGCTCTTTCCAGGGGCGCTAAAAATCAATTTAGGGAAAACTCAGACTCATTAGCGCCTGGCACTAATTTTTCACGATTTCAAAATTAGCCCAAACGGGGCAATACTGAATTTCTCCCCCCCATTTTATAATGCTGATTAGGGATTTGGACAAACTTAGACCACAGTGCAAATCTTACATCATTAGGCAAGTTTAAAAAAAAATCAAGGCCTAGAAATTCATTATAGCCACTTTTGGGGTGGTAAAGTCGGGCGGCCGCTAAAGTTTGCGCCCGGCGCAAATTCGAGGCCACTTCCCCGATATTCATTAGCTTCGCCCGAAGAGTTTGCTCGAGCGCTAAAACTGGCGATGCACGGCTCTCTTTAGGCGCTAAGCCGGCGGCCCGGGCGCTAACACCGGAAGGTGGGCGCAGGGCAGGTGCGGCGAGCTGCTGATTGACGGCAGACACTCTGGCTCCGGTGAGCTCTTAAAGGGGGAGGGTGGATTTGTTTTTTTGAAAGGCCGAGACTGCTGTATTTGTGTTGTTGGGGAGGGCTTCTCTCCATCAGTTTGTTATGTGGTACCGGCATACCACCTCCTCCTCCTCCTCCTCCTCCTCCTCCTCCTCCTCCTCCTCCTCCTCCTCCTCCTCCTCCTCCGCCTCCTCCTCCTCCTCCTCCATCTTTGTCTCTCACAAAGTGTTTCAAAACGGCTGCCTTTTCTACTGCAGGAGTGCCCTTTAATTTGCGCTCCCCGCGGCCCGCCTCGGCTGTGTACCGTTCCACTTCACAGTCGTTAGGGCCGCCCGGCGCACAATGGGGCGGCGCGAGTGAAGTTCCGGTTCGGGGCGCACAAAGGGCGTTGCACGACGAAATGACGTCATGATCTGCGCGCGCAGCAGGGCGCGCGCTAAGACTTTGCGCCGGCGCTAAATGTGTACTGAAGTTGGGGCGAGGCGCAGATCGCGCTGCGCCCGGGCGCTAAGCGCCTAGCGCTCGAGATCTACTCCTCCTAAGGCGCTAACGGCTGGCGCGCCCAACTGAATTTCTAGGCCCAAGTGTTTAAATTACTTTTCCTTTTCCTCATTAATGTCTCAGCAGTATTGCTAGGGACGAGAGGTTTTAAAATATTGATTCAGTTCCTATTTACCGAAACAAATCTAAAGCCTCAGCTATTAAAGCAAAAAAGACCTACAATTTTTTTTTTATTCCCACATTTTGTTCACCCTTTCCTCATCTCCTCTCTTAAGGTAGTGAAGTGTACTGGGGTATTGTTTCGTAGAATCATACACCACAGAAGGCGGCCATTCGGCCCATCGTGCTTGTGTCGGCTTTTTGAAAGAGTTATCCAATTAGTCCCAATCCCTGTTCTTTCCCTATAGTCCTGCAAATTTTCCCTTCTCATGGCAGGGACGGACTGGCAGCCCCAAAAAGAACGAGGAATTCTTCAGGATTCTCATGGAAAAAGGGAGAGGGTGGGGGGATGGGTGGGGCGGGGGCGTGGTGGTGGGTGTGCCGATAACACAGCGCTATGGAACCACTCACGGGCGGCTTGCCTGGTTTCCCATAAGGTCAGTCCGCCCCTGTTTCATGGGCACTGACACCCCTCCGGTACTAAAACCAAGGAGGCATTCTCCTTTACATGGGTCAAGATGTGGAGATGCCGGTGTTGGACTGGGGTGGACCTGGTGTTGTGTGACTTCTCACATGGGTCAAGATGTTGAGTTTAACTGTGGTGGGGCAGCACAGGTGAGCCTGGGTCCTGTCTTCACCTGGTTGGTGAGCTATTCCCAGCAGACAGAGATCAGGAGCAGAAACCCTGGTTGATTGGCTTCCCCTCCCTAGCCTGAGGACACTAAACCTAAGATGTAGTCCAGCATGTTTTCAGGAATGCTGGGTCAAACATTACAAAAACATTTCCAGGGGCTGTGACTGGGGGACTCCTTACAAATTGAAGACTGAACTGATAATAAATACCAATTTGACCACGGGTGACAGGTGCGATAGATTCTCTGTCGTGTCTGTCACTGCAGCAGGTCGGGCTAGAGATAGAGCACAACCTTGTCGCCAACGCGCTCTGTCTCTGGTTATCTGTCGCTGCCAGTGAGATGGGCATGCTTTCCTCACTCATGGAACAGCCTGATGCTTAGGTGGGCAAATATGCTGACTGGTGCGATACTGAGCTGTACATACCAGAAGGTCCCAGGTTTGTGGTGAGTTTTCATGACTTCATGCGGGGCTGCTACAATGAGCCTGATTGCCGAAATGCTCGGGAAGAGAATAGAAACATAGAAACATAGAAGATAGGAGCAGGAGTAGGCCATTCGGCCCCTCGAGCCTGCTCCGCCATTTAATGAGATCATGGCTGATCATCCAAATTCAGTACCCTGTCCCTGCCTTCTCCCCATATCCCTTGATCCCTTTAGCCTTAAGAAATATATCCAACTCCTTCTTGAATATATTTAATGAATTGGCCTCCACTGCCTTCTGTGGTAGAGAATTCCACAGGTTCACCACTCTCTGGGTGAAGAAATTCCTCCTCACCTCTGTCCTAAATGGCTTACCCCTTATCCTTAGACTGTGACCCCTGGTTCTGGACTTCCCGGCCATCGGGAACATCCTTCCTGCATCCAGTCTGTCCAGTCCTGTTAGAATTTTATAAGTTTCAACTTAGGCTCCTGCTCCTGATCTAATAACCCCTTGTTTAACAAAAAGCATACCTGTGGATCTTGGTTGAGGACAGGATCAGACATGTTACAATACTCCACTGTCAAATAGCACCCAAACACACCATCTCGGCTCTCCATGAAGAAAGGCCTCTGCTTGAGGTACTGGTGACCCACGCCCCTGGTGGAACCGCAGCCCAGCAGGGAGCTGCAGCTTCAGGAGAGGAAGGAAAGAAATTGGGCGAAAAATCCTATATTCTACTGTTCTTCGTTGTGTAACCTCTATCAATAAACAGGTGGTAGCATTCTGACCTCCGAGTCAGCAGACCATGTCTTCACTGCCCTCTCCTAGATTTTGAGTACTTCATCTAGACTGAGGCTCCAGTGCAGTACTGAGGTCGTGCTGCATTGCTTTGGATTAGACATTAAATTAAAGTCCAGTTCAAGTGGATGTTAAAGATCCCATGACACCAAAAGAGCAGGGAATTCTCCTGGTGTCCTGGTCAACATTGCTTCCCCCAAATAACAGCGCCAAAAAACAGGTTAACTGCTCAGGCATGTCATTGGCGTTTATGAGATCTTGCTATATGTAAAATGGCTGCCTCATTTGCCTAATTAACAATTGTCACCTCACTTCAAAGTAATTCACCGTGCAAATGAAGCACTAAGAGACATAACTCAGAGGTATGATAAGGTGCCATATAAATGCAAGTCTTTCTTTTATAAGATAAATGCAGGGAGAACAATGCTTCTTTCCAGTCTGCGTAAAGCTTTGCAGGACTACGTCATAGGTGATACCACAGGTAGCAGTAACCAAGGCAACACCCCGTGCAGTAGCTTTGGCAGTCCCCAGTTACCACTTCTAACTGAGAATCACAACTACAACTTTGCATTACTCCCACGCGAGCTTTCACTTCTCCCGCACTGCCGGAATTGTCTGCCTCTAAGCAAAATGCCACAACTACTTATGGGGGCAAAGACATCCCTGTTAATAAAAGCACTCAGAAATAATTATTTCAGTTCGCTTTTGGGTCCTTGTGTTTCTTGGTTTTTAAATGGCTTGGCCATTATATGTAGATATTTATATCAGCCATGGCCCAGTGGGTATCCCTCTCGCCTCTGCATCTGATAATTGTAGGTTCAAGTCCAACTCCAGGAACTTGAGCACATAATCTAGGCTGACACTTCAGTGTAGTACTGAGGGAGCGCTGGGCTGTCGGAGGTGCCGTCTTTTGGATGAGACATTAAGCCGATGCCTCGTCGGCCCTCTCAGGTGGACATAAATGATCCTATGGCACTATTTGAAGAAGAGCAAGGGAATTTTTCCCAGTGTCTTGGCCAGTGTTTATCCCCCAACCAATATCACAGAAAAATAGATCATCGGGCTATTTGTTTCACTGCTGTTTGTGGGACCTTGCCGTGTGAAAATTGGCTGCCGCATTTCCTACACAGTGACTACACTTCATACAGTGCTTCATTGGCTGTAAAGCGCTTTGGGACGTCCTGAGGTTGTGAAAGGCGCGGTATAAATGCAAGTTCTTTCTTTTAATGTATGGCTGAGAGCAAGTAACCAATCACAATTGAATTGAAGACTCGGAATTTTCTCCATTCCATTGATGCTGAAATCCAGCCTGTTTCTACGCCGATCTCGCTGACGGGAACTTCCGCCCAAGTTTTTTGCGGATTGCCGAAGTGTAAAATCCAGTGTAAAACAAGCACTAAATGCAATGCCAACAATAGGGGTAATAGTGAATGGGCTGATGGTGCCTCACTCTCAGAGCCTCCTGCCTCTGCTACTCTTCTTCTCTCTTGTGCAGAAGAGGAGTGTGCCCGTTGGGAAGGTCATTCCAGCTGCTTCGTCCTTCTCAACACGTGGGGCGGGAGCAGGGGCTCCAGAGATTCCGGGTGCACTGAGAATCACGGCACTTTGACTAAACTCAGAGGAAAATGGCTAACAAAGCTCAGAAACCTATGGAGACGGACACAGGTTAACTCCGTAACATGGTTTAATCAACACTTGCACATAAAAGCTTCTGCCATGAGGCAGCAAAAACAAAGAGTACAACCAGTACAGACCAGACTTAACGCAGGAGACCAATTGCCACAGCGGATCAGGTTACTCATAACCTCCCAGGTTACTACACTCCTCCCCCCTTAAGATTGCCGTATGCAATTCTTAAACAATAACCCTTACTAGGTACTACATTTTAATTAACCAGTATGCTCTAACCATGGTTAACCCCTGACTAATTTAACAGGTTTGTATAAGTCTTTCTGGTTGCTTGCAAATCCTTTGTGAACGTCTTAATTCCACTTGTGGTGGATTCTCAGATTCACTCGCACTTGAGATTGGAGTAGTCTCTGATGTTGGTTTTACTCTGTCCCGCTGTGGCCTGGCAGTACCAGTGTCCACTGGCACCTTATAAGCCATGCTGGGCCCTGGAACAGCCTCCTCTACTGCCCTTTGTTCCATCTGAGGCAGTTCCCCCTGCTGCTGGCTGAAAAGCTGATCCACATGCCGACAAACCCCTCGACCATCCCCTAGTAACACAGAGTACGACACAGGTCCTGTAATGTCCTGGATTAGTCCTGGTATCCATTTAGGTCCATAGCCGAAGTTCCGGGTGTACACAGAGTCCCCTATGGCGAAATGGCGAGCTTTAGTATGTTTGTCATGGTACGCTTTTTGGTTTGTTTGTTTTGTCTCAATCTTGCTTTTGAGATCTGGGTGTATCAGGTCTAACGTGCACCGCAACTTTCTCCCCATCATCAACTCAGCCGGAGAAAGCCCCGTGGGAACTTGGGGCGTTATACGATAACTAAACAAGGCTCTATTGAGCTTGGTCTCCAGGGTGTCACCTGAGCTCTCCCTTATGAGCTCCTTAAAAGTCTGCACAGCTCGCTCGGCTAACCCATTTGAGGCTGGGTGATATGGAGCCGAGGTGACATGTGTGATTCCATTCCTTACCATGAATTCTTTGCTCCCTTCACTAACAAAACACTGTGCATTGTCGGATACAATCATTTCTGGAATATCATGTGTGCTGAAGCTGTTCCTGAGACAATCCAGTGTGACATCAGTCGTTGCAGAGCTCACTGGATAAACGTCGATCCACTTTGAGTGAGCGTCTACCAGAACCAAAAACATTTTGCCCATAAAAGGTCCCGCATAGTCTATGTGAATTCTCCTCCAGGGTTTGCTGGGCCACTCCCAGGGATGGAGTGGTGCCCCGGCAGGTGCTTTCCTCTGTTCCTGACATATAGTGCATGACTTTTCCTTTGACTCAATTTCAGCATCCAAGTTAGGCCACCACAGGTAGCTCCTAGCCAGTCCTTTCATTCTAGTCATTCCTGGGTGCGATTGATGCAACTGTTCCATCAAAGTAGAGCGTCTCCGCTCTGGGACTATGATGCGTGCTCCCCATAGCACACATCCATCTTGGACACTGAGCTCGTGCTGTCTCTGTCTGTACGGCGCGAACTCCGGTCCCTCACGGTGATCTGGCCAGCCTTTCAACACATACTCACGGACCCTTGACAGAACGGGGTCCTTGGCTGTCCAGCCCTGGATTTGCACTGAAGTCATCAGGGGACTGATCTCCTGATCCAGCATCAGGACGTGCTCCTCAGGGGAAGTACTGCAAGGAGATTTTGAGAGGGGCAGGCGGCTGAGTGCATCAGCATTCCCGTTTTCCTTGCCGGCTCTGTACGTGATCACATATTCATAGGCTCTTAGTATTACTGCCCATCTCATTATTCTCTGTGATGCCATTTGAGGCACCGCTTTCATCTCATTCAGTAAGCTAATAAGAGGCTTGTGGTCAGTACTGATTACAAACTTCCTCCCATATATGTACTTATGGAATTTCTTTACTCCAAATATAATGGCTAACCCCTCTTTATCAAGCTGTGAATAGTTCTTTTCCGCCGCTGTGAGCATGCGTGAAACAAACCTGATGGGCCTTTCCGCTCCATCTGGCATGCGGTGGGCCAACACTGCCCCCACTCCATAGGGTGATGCGTCGCAGGACATTATCAGCTCCTTCTTCTCGTTATAATGCACTAACACCCTGCTGGACTGAAGTAGCTCCTTTGACTGCTGAAACGCTTTCGCTTGCTCTGGCCCCCAACACCATGGCTCCTCCTTTCTCAGCAGTTTGTGCAGGGGTGCCAGCAGCATCGATAAGTTTGGAAGAAACCGGTTATAATAATTCAGGAGCCCTAGATAGGCTTTCAGTTCGGTCACTGAGGTGGGTGCAGGTGCATCCTGCACTGCCCGCACTTTCCCTGGTAGTGGATGGAGGCCTGTGGCATCCACCCGATGTCCCAGGAATGTAACTTCCTTCTCCATGAAGCTACACTTACTCCGTTTCAGGCGTAGCCCCACCTCTTCCAGCCGCTGTAACACTTTGTCCAGTGTTTTTACGTGATCCTGATCGTCACTTCCTGTTAGCAGAATATCATCTAAGTACACGGCCACCTTTGGAATGCCCTGCAGAATGCCCTCCATAGTCCGTTGGAATATTGCTGGGCTAGAACTGACACCAAATGGTAACCTGGCATACGTGAACAGCCCCTTGTGCGTGTTCACCGTGACAAACTTTTTTGATTCTTCATCTAGCAATATCTGCTGATACGCATGACTCATGTCCAGTTTGCTGAATCTTTCTCCCCCAGCGAGCGATGTTAACATGTCCTCCATTCTCGGAATGGGGTACTGTTCCAGTGATGATACTCTGTTCACTGTTAACTTATAGTCACTGTGGTGTATGTGCCTTTAAGAGCAATTGTGGTGTATGTGCCTTTAAGAGCCCCAGGTGTGCGTAATGCCGGTAATTGCCACTTGGGCTATATAAGCCTGTGTATTGTGTATATCCTTTAGAACCCCCCCCCCAGACTTGCTTAGTAAATACCTATGAACCAACTCCTGTCTTCAGTGTCTTTATCTACACACGGACACTACAGTGGCGACGAAGTGGAAACGGACTTACCTGCAATTCGGCAGCACCTCAAGGACATCGATTCCTCCAGCGTCCAGAAGACTCAAGGAAGTTATAAAAACTGTGGTTTCACCAGCTGTCCAAGCTGGTGGCAGGTACTGCGCTAATCCTTCCTGGGCGTCAGGCTGGGGCTCCAGCGTCGGGCTCTACAGCTGAGACAGGCAGCGAAATCGGAGACAAGCAATAACGGACTGGGAGGGTGCACTCGGGAGACGGCCGGCGCGGCAAGCAGGTCAGCGTTTAGACCTCCGTCGGGAACGAGTCTCCAACAGTGAATAAACGGAAACCACAGTAAAACAGCGTTGTTATCGGTAGCAGCGGCGGGAAAGCGCAGGAAGCGCCATATCATTGCTACAGAGAAAAAAAAAGCGCGGGAAGCGCCATATCTTTTTTTTGAAATGCCTAAGTCTGGCAATATGGATGCTTTTGATAACGAAACAGAGCCTAACTTTGGCAATATTGATGTTTTTGATAACAAGATAGAGAATTGGACCACATATGTAGGAAGAGTGGAGGTGTTTTGCACCGCAAATGGAATAGAAGATGAAAAAAAAGCTTCAGTGCTTCTGGATCTAATGGGCGCAGAAACATACAAGCTGTTACGCAACTTAATCACTCCAGCCGAACCGATGGACAAGAATTTTGAGGAGATTGTTGATACCCTACACTGCCAATTCGAGGCAGATTCTCTGCAAGACAAATTTATCTGCGATCCCCTAAGTGTAGAAACACAAAAAAAGGTATCTTCTGGAAAAGATTTAACACTGGACAAGGCTTTCAGTGCAATAGGAGTGGCAAAGATACAGCAAAGGCCACAGGACTTCGGCACCCATGAAATGACACGGGGTTTCAAGAGATGTTATCGCTGCAGCAGATCCAACCATGACCAGAGGGATTGCTGGTTCAAAGAAAAAGCATGCAGGCGATGCGGAAAGATGGGACACATTCCACGTGTATGCCGATCTGAAAATAAAAAATCCACTAACGGGAAAAGAATCAATAAGGAAAAGCACAGAAAGGTACAAATGATGACGGACAGTAGCTCCAAAGACCAGAAGAGCGATAGCGACTCCGGGAACAAGAGACTAAGCTCTCTCAAATTACATAATGTAATTGCCAATGAAGATTACCAGACCATTTGGGTTACCCTCATAATAGCAGGGTCCCCAGTTAAAATGGAGCTAGATACAGGATCAGCTCTAACCGTAATAAATCGACGAGATTACGAGAGGCTATTTTCGCATATACCTCTAAAAGACACATCCATTATCTTAAAAACATATACGGGGCAGAAAGTATACCCCAAAGGAAAAATAAAGGTGCCTGTGGTATACAACGGCAAAGAAATACAAAAGTTGTATTTATACATTCTACAAGATGGTGGTCCACCGTTGTTGGGACGTGAATGGATAAGGAAGATACGTTTAGACTGGCACTCCATTCAGGCACTGACGGTGACCAGTAAGGAAAAAAACAAGGATGACATCATACCTGAACGATTAAAAGACATCTTGGCCAACGCCAAAGAAGTGTTTCAAGAGAAACTAGGAACCTTGAAAGGCATCACCGCCTCAATAAAAGTGGAAGATGCAGCAATTTCAAAATTTTTTAAGGCAAGACCGGTGCCATACGCAATACGTCCGGCAGTCGAGGCAGAGCTGGAGAATTTGGAAAAGGCAGGCGTATTATCCAAAATAGATTGGAGCGAATCGGCAACACCCATCGTTCCAGTCATGAAAAAAGCATTGAAAAATAACTCTGAGGAACAGAGAAAAATTCGCATCTGTGGGGACTTTAAGGTGACTGTAAACCCGGTCCTTCACACGGTACAGTATCCTCTTCCGAGGATAGAAGATATTTCGCCTCACTATCCGGAGGAAAACGTTTCACAAAAATTGACTTGGCACAGGCATATCTACAGATGGAGGTTGAGGAGACCTCTAAAAAGTATCTCACAATAAACACACACAAAGGCCTGTACCAGTACAATCGACTGGTTTTTGGAGTAGCATCAGCTCCAGCTATCTGGCAAAGAGCTATGGAGCAAGTCCTGCAAGGGATTCCGGGGACTCAGTGTTACCTAGACGACATCCTTATAACAGGAGAAAACGACAACGAGCACCTTGCCAATTTGGAGCAGGTGCTCACTAGGCTGAAAGAACGGGGCCTACGAGCAAATCGCCCCAAGTGCGAATTTTTCCAAAATCAGATATCATATTGTGGCCACATAATTAATAAGGAAGGGTTGCATAAGTCACCTGAAAAAATTGAAGCAGTTATAAAAGCCCCAGCACCTGAAAATGTTTCACAATTGAGGTCATTCCTGGGATTAATAAATTACTATCATAAATTTTTACCGAACTTATCAACTATTCTACACCCTCTTAATCTTCTACACACAGGAGCGATTTGGAAATGGAACGAAGACTGTAAACGTGCCTTCCATAAATGTAAAGACTTAATCACATCCGAGAAAGTTTTGGCTCATTACAACCCATCACTACCAATCAGACTGGCGTGCGATGCATCCCCTTACGGCATAGGAGCGGTATTGTCCCATAGATTCCCTAATGGCTCGGAACGGCCGATAGCTTTTGCGTCACGCTCATTGAACTCAGCTGAGCGTAACTATTCCCAGATAGACAGGGAAGCACTCAGCCTGGTATGGGGAGTGAAGAAATTCAACCATTACCTACACGGACAAAAATTTACCTTGCTGACTGACCATCAACCCCTCATCTCCATATTCAACCCTAAGAAAGGTGTCCCCATTATGACGGCACAAAGACTACAGAGGTGGTCCCTTTTTCTAGGGGCACACCAATACAACATTGAATACAAAGGGTCAAAACAGCATGGGAATGCTGACGGTTTATCGCGCCTGCCGTTGCCAACGATAGAAGAGGCACCTACAGTAGACCCAGTAGAGATATTCCACTCTACCATAGTGGAATGTCTACCGGTGACAAATTCTGCCATTGAAAGGGAGACCAGAAATGACCCTACTCTCTCACGGGTCTACGATTAACAATGAAGGGATGGCCAGCACATGGCGAACCACTGTTGCCAGCATTCTCGCAAAGAAGAGAACAGCTGTCAGTGTGCCGAGGAACCTTGATGTGTGGATCCAGAGTGGTGATTCCACCCAAACTCCAGGATAAAGTGCTAAAGGAGCTTCACGAGGGGCATCTGGGTGGAGTGAAAATGAAGAACCTAGCTAGGGCGTTTGTATGGTGGCCAGGTATCGATGGAGACATCGAAGACATGACCAAGAGCTGCCTAGGATGCCAGAAGGTCCAAAATGCTCCGCCACAGGCCCCTCTACATCCATGGGAGTGGCCCTCATCTCCCTGGCAAAGGGTGCACATCAACTTTGCTGGTCCATTTATGGACTCAATGTTCTTAATCGCAGTTGATGCACACTCCAAGTGGCCGGAGGTAATAAAGATGTCCTCCACCACCACGGAAAAAACCATCACAGTATTAAGGACCATATTTGCCAGGAATGGGCTGCCGGAACAGATATGTTCTGATAATGGACCGCAATTTATGTCCGAAGAATTCAGAAAGTTCTTAAAGAACAATGGGGTAAAGCACTACACATCCGCCCCATACCATCCCGCCACCAATGGATTGGCTGAAAGGTTTGTCCAGACCTTTAAGAAGGCCATAAAGGCCATGGGTAATGAAGACATAAAACTTCAGCACAAGGTGGATAACTTCTTATTTGCATATAGGAATGCAACACATATGGTTACAAACCAAACTCCCGCCATGATGTTCTACAATAGAAACCTAAGATGCCGGCTGGATTTGGTCAAGCCCAACATCCGAAGGGACGTGGAGAACCGGCAGTTTCAGGGCATGAATAAAAGGCCAACTAGGGCCTTCCAGATAGGCCAACCGGTTTTGGCCCGGGACTACCGTACCGAGAAATGGCAGCCTGGAACTATCTGCACACGACTAGGACCACTGATGTATACCGTGGACATCGGAGAAAGCATAATAAGGCGCCATGCTGACCAAATCATCAAGTCATCCAAAAAGGGACAACCTACACCACCACGCTATACATCTAACGATGAAGTAGAGATACCCATATCTACCTCCGATCCGGTGATACTGGAACCCGATGAACCCGACACTGGCCTTCAAGCCGAATCAGCCTTGCCAGAAGAACCTACTACACCAACAGAAACTACTACACCCCCGAGGCATTATCCGGACCGAGTCAGGAAGCCTCCTGAGAGACTAACTTTTAATTAATTAATTCAGCAATGTATATTATTTTGCATATAACATGTAATTAATAATTACTTAAAATATGATGTACTAGTTAGCTAGAAGGGGAGGAATTGTGGTGTATGTGCCTTTAAGAGCAATTGTGGTGTATGTGCCTTTAAGAGCCCCAGGTGTGCGTAATGCCGGTAATTGCCACTTGGGCTATATAAGCCTGTGTATTGTGTATATCCTTTAGAACCCCCCCCAGACTTGCTTAGTAAATACCTATGAACCAACTCCTGTCTTCAGTGTCTTTATCTACACACGGACACTACAGTCACCACACACCCTTACGTTACCGTCGGACTTCAATACCGGGACTATTGGTGCCGCTCAGTCTGAAAATTTCACTGGTTCTATTACTTTGTCCTTTAGCAGGCGATCTAGTTCCGCCTCAACCTTGGTTTTCATTGCAAAAGGTACCGACCTTGGTTTAAAGAAACGAGGCGTGGCATCACTGGCTACATGAACCTTGGCTGTGGCTCCCCTTAAGGTGCCCAGTTCGTCCTTGAACACTAACTCATGCTTCATCAGCACTTCTTGCAGTGCCTCTGTACTGTCCTCCATTTTATTCACTGCCTACCAATCCACACTCAACTCACTGACCCACCCTCGCCCTAACAGGTTTGGCCCTGACCCTGCTACCACTACCACCGTAAGCTCTTTGGTGACTCCTTTGTGTTCCACTTGTACTTCGGCCGCCCCCAAAATGTCCACCTTCTGTCCTGTGTAGGTTTTGAGACTAATGGGGCATGTACCTAGCTCTGGTACTTTTGCTTCCCCCCATAGCTTGGCGTACTCAGTCTGCGACATTATGGTTACACTACATCCGGTGTCAATCTCAAACTTTACTTGACCTCCGTTCACTATCAAATACTGAGTGAGAGGGGGTATGTTGGGCCTTGAAGTGTCTATACTGTATATAGTGAAAACCTCCTCACTAGACTCACTAGACTCTTCCTCCTCTTGTGTGTAATTTGCCCGCTTTGTGTACTTCTCCCTCCCACCTTTAGCATGCTTTGCCCCTTTAGCACTGCTTCTCTCACTCACTGCCCTTTTACAGACTTTCTTTAAGTCCCCTATTTTTCCACAATTGTGGCACTTTGGCCTAGAAATTCAGTTGGGCGCGCCAGCCGTTAGCGCCTTAGGGGGAGTAGATCTCGAGCGCTAGGTGCTTATCGCCCGGGCACAGCGCGATCTGCGCCTCTCCCCAACTTCAGGACACATTTAGCGCCGGCGCAAAGTCTTAGCGCGCGCCCTGCTACGCGCGCAGATCATGACGTCATATAATAGTGCAACGCCCTTTGTGCGCCCCAAACCAGAACTTCACTCGCGCCGGCCCATTGTGCGCCGGGCGTCCCGAGCGACTGTGAAGTGGAACGGTACACAGGGCAGCCGGGCCGGGGGGAGCGCTAATTAAAGGGCACTTACCTAGCAGTATAAAGGCCAGCCATTTTGCAGCATTCACTCTTGTGCAACGGTTTTTTGGACAGAGACCAAGGAGGAGAGTTTACTGGTTTGGACCAACACTTGGACAGGTATTTTTGGCTCAGGCCAGAGCTTACCAATTATCTTAGCCTTCATTCAGAGCTCAGTGTTTGCCAGCATATAATGGGGGCTGCATTGGATGGCAACGCTGAATTTCAGCCTTATGCCAGAAGGGCTTACAGACGCCGTGAGAGAGTGGCAGCCCTGGCTAGACGCAGAGGTGGCAACAGGCGTCGCCAACTGAGGCCTTACCCACGCAGGGTATACCGCCAGCAGACCTCCTATCTGACCATGTCTGCCGCGATGTGTGTTAGGAGGCTGCGATTCCGAAGGGAGGTGGTTGCAGACATCTGCCGGCTGCTTCAGAGAGATCTGCAGCCACAGCTGATGCGCAGGACGTCTCTGTCGGTGGCAGTGAAGGTGACGGTGGCTCTCAACTTCTATGCCTCCGGCTCCTTCCAATCCGCTACTGGGGACATCGCTAACATCTCCCAGTTCGCCGTGCATTGCTGCATCCGCCAGGTGACCGAAGCCCTTTTCAGAAGGAGACATCAATTCATCTCCTTCCCCATGACCCTGGACAAGCAGCAGCAGCGCGCACTGGGGTTTGCAAGAATAGCGGGCTTCCCCATGGTGCAGGGCGCCATTGACTGCACGCATGTGGCTTTGCGGGCACCTCTTGAGCATGCCGAGGATTACCGCAACCGGAAGGGCTACCATTCCCTCAATGTACAGCTGGTGTGTGACCACAGGCAGCGCATCCTAGCTGTCAATGCCCGCTTTCCAGGCAGCAGCCACGATGCCTTTATCCTGCGACAGACAACTGTGGCTGACATGTTCCAGGCACAGCCTCCCCCAAGAGGATGGCTTATCGGGGACAAAGGCTATCCTTTGTGTACCTGGCTCATGACCCAGCTCCGCGCGCCCACGACCCCTGCTGAAGAGGCATACAACGAGAGCCATCAAGCGACGAGGAACCTCATAGAACAAACAATCGGCATGCTCAAGCAACGGTTCCGCTGTCTCGATCGCTCCGGGGGAGCCCTCCAGTATTCGCAGGATCGAGTCTCCCAATTCGTCGTCGTTTGCTGCATGCTGCACAACCTGGCTATCCGCAGGACTCAGGCACTGCCACCTCACGTTGGACCACCACCTCAGGAGGAGGAGCAGGAGGAGCATGAGGACGACGAGGATGAGGAGTACCAGCCCAGGAGGGACGCACAAGGTCCAAGGGCCGCCCGTCGTCGGCTTATTGAACGTCACTTCTAGGCCCCCTGTCAGGGAATGGCTTGCGCCAATGATAGAACATGATTGCAGCCGCTCCGCAAGCCCGCAGCCGGTTAAGGCAACAAACACTTCAAAGATCAAACATGGACAATGTGAATAAATAAAATGCTTTATTGTACAAACTCTGGGCCCTTCCCACATGAAAACGAAAAACAGAGGAAACCCACAAAAAACACTCAAACACATTACTCGCTCCCACAACCTGGGGAGGATTAACAAAATAGGGCAACTAAAATGGCCGTCATTGTCGGCCTTCGTCCAAAACAAAGATCACATCATCGGCCTTCAAAAAACTAACATCCAATTCTCGGCCTCAAGAAACAAACACAAATGGCCACACATTCGAATATTTGGCCCGCTAGGGCGATGCCTTGGCCATCTTTGGCTGGCCCCTGCCCGCCCTGCTGCTCCGCCTCAAAGTAAGGCCATTGGCTGCTGCAAGGCTGGGGGCAGGCTCCTGAGGGGCACATGTCGTGACGGCAGATGCCCTTGGGGGTCGGCCTAGTCGAGGTCTGGGCGTCGAGCGGCCGGCTGTTGATTGCTGCAGCTGTGGCTGGCCAGCATCAGTCACTGCAGCAGCTCCTGGCAGCTCCACTGGGGGAGTGGCAGTGGCGGCTGGAGGAATGGCGGGAAGCTGGCGGATTGCAGGCGCTCGCTGGTCGCCTGAGACACTGGCACTCGCCCGGGCCAGCACTGCAGCATGCGCACCAATCTGCCGAGGGACAGACCGATGTGCTGCTGCAGCGCGCCGGGTGCCCTGGCGATGCCTGGCTGACACAGCGAGTGTGGCAGCAGTGAGTGCCCGTGTTGACCTGTTCACTGCCCGCAGCAGAGCAGCCAGTGACTGGACGGCACCACTAATCACCTGGCCAGTCGCTGCAAGATCTGCCCGGTATTCCGCCCGACTGGTGGCCTCTAAGGGCCCGAACTCGGCCACACTCCGAGAGAGGGAATCGATGGACTCAGGCAACCGTGACACTACCGCCATGAGCTCCATGTGCCGGCGCTCCGAGTCCGCGGACAAGTCTTCGAGGCCTTCCATCTCCTCGGCGAACAGCATCTCCTGACTGGAGGCCGGACTCTCCCTCTGGGGAGAAGGCCGCCGAGCTGGCCGACCCTTCCTGCGTTGCTGGAGGCCGCTGGGCCCAGCAATTGGACTCCCCTCCAACGCATCCCCCCTCTGGGGAGAAGGCCGCCGAGCTTCCACCCCCCTCCCGCCTTTCTGCAGCACGCAGGTCCCAGGAGCCCCCCTCCCCTTCGACACTTCCGCCACGCTGCCCTCCAGGGAAGACGTGTCCCCTACATTGGCCTGGGTGGCCGCGGCTGAGGGTTCCCCTGATGGGCCGCCTTCCTCTTGCTCCTCCTCCTGCTCCTCCTCGGAGGGTCTGTCACTGGCAAGTTGAGGGACCTCCTCTTGACCATCTGAAAGCAGGAAGACACAAGAGTAGCTTTAGAGTGAGGAGAGGGCGTCAGTGCGGGATGCATGAGTGGTGGCATTCAGCGCATTGGTCGGACAGTGGCAAAGGATGTAGATCTGATGCGCAAGTGGGACGAGAGAGGTGCAAAAGGTGATGTCCTTACCATTGCTGCCCAGAACAGGGTCGGCATCTCCACATGCCACGGGCCCAATCACCCGGCGACCCATGAGGCGCTCCACGCGATGTTGCAGGTCGGTGAGTGGCTGGAAATGGGGTCGTCCTCCCCCGGTCACAGTCCGGCTCCTGCGATTATTCGCCAGCTTGGCCTGCAAGAGAAAGGATGGCCTCTAAGTACAGTGTGTCGCCGTGATCTTGTGTGCACTGCCTCCCATGGTGGAATAGCCTGGCCAGTGTGTCGCCATGATCTGGTGTGCACTGCCTCCCATGGTGGAATAGCTTGGCCAGTGTGTCGCCATGATCTGCTGTGCACTGCCTCCCATGGTGGAATAGCTTGGCCAGTGTGTCGCCATGATCTGCTGTGCACTGCCTCCCATGGGGGAATAGCTTGGCCAGTGTGTTCAGTGCAGAATGTGCAATTGATGCTCATGCCTGTGCCATAGCTGCTGGATGAAGGCTGGCCATTAGAGCTTTCAGGTCCCTTTGCCCATAATGTGAGGTGCACATGCAAGGATGAGGAGGTCATTGGAAAGGGTACTCACCCTGACAATGCGTGTGAGGTCATTTATCTTTTTGCGGCATTGGGCACCGGTCCTGGGGACGTCGCTGTTGGCTGACAGCTTGGTGGCGTGATGCCTCCAGGCTCTCCTGTAGACGCGGACCGTCGCCTTCTTGCCATTGTCCGGGTACAAAACATGGCGCCTCTTCTCCACAGCAGCAAGCAGCACACTCAGATCACGCTCTGAGAAGCATTGCGCACGTTCACGGGCCTTCTCCATGTCTTCAGGCGCTATTTGGGTCCAGCAGCAGTGTTCAGGCCTTGCTGGAGGGCTCCACTATCCAGGGCGTGGCAGCAGACACAGTCGACCCTTCCCCCTTAAGAGCTGGCCGGCGCCAGGGTGTCTGCTGTCAGTCACGAGATGGCCGCACCTGCGCTGCGCCCGGCCTAGGCGCTATCGATCACCACCTCCGGCTTAGCGCCCAAAGAAGGCGTCCAACAGCAGTTTTAGCGCTCGCCCGAACTAGTAGGGCGAAGCTAATGAATATCGGAGAAGTGAGGTGAGGCCCGATCAGAGCATCGGACCTGTGAAGGGGCAGTGACCGGCGGCAGTTAAAAGCGGCGGCAGATTCAAATCGGCGGCAGTGCGAGGTGAGGCCCGATCAGAGCATCGGACCTGTGAAGGGGCAGTGACCGGCGGCAGTTAAAAGCGGCGGCAGATTCAAATCGGCGGCAGTGCGAGGTGAGGCCCGATCAGAGCATCGGACCTGTGAAGGGGCAGTGACCGGCGGCAGTTTAAAGCGGCGGCAGTGCGAGGTGAGGCCCGATCAGAGCATCGGACCTATGAAGGGGCAGTGACCGGCGGCAGTTAAAAGCGGCGGCAGTGCGAGGTGAGGCGGGACCAAATCAACAGCAGAGGAGAGAGGTAAAAAGTAATCAGAGTGTGACGTCACCAGGGAGCAGGTAAGTGATTGGTTGGTGAGTATTTCTCTTTTTTAAACTTTAACTCTGTAGTTTATAGTTACTAGGGTCTTTTCTGGTGTAGCAGGGACTGTTGGTAGACTATACAAGCGCCTTAGAGATATTTTTAATTGGTGGTAGTAAATTAATTTAAATTAATAAAGGGAAGGTCATGCCAGGTGAGCCCAGCCCCGTGATATGCTCCTCTTGCTCTATGTGGGAATTCAGGGACCCCGGTGCCCCTGATGACCACGTGTGCCAGAGATGCATCCATCTGCAGCTACTAGCAGACCGCATTGAGGCGCTGGAGCTGCGGGTGGATGGGTTGTTGAGCATTCACGATGCTGAGAGGGTCGTGGATAGCACGTTTAGTGAGTTGGTCACACCGCAGGGAAGGGCTGCACAGGAAGACAGGAAATGGGTGATCACCAGGCGGAGCAATAGAAGCAGGCAGGTAGTGCAGGAGACCCCTGTGACCATTCCCCTCTCAAACAAGTATACCGCTTTGGATACTGTTGGGGGGGATGACTCACCAGGGGAAGGCAGCAGCAGCCAACTTCCTGGCACTGGGGGTGCTCCTGCTGCCCAGGAAGGGGGGAAAAAGAGTGGGAGAGCAATAGTGGTAGGGGATTCTATAGTAAGGGGAACAGATAGGCGTTTCTGTGGCCGTAGACGTGAATCCAGGATGGTTTGTTGCCTCCCTGGTGCCAGGGTCAAGGATATCACTGAGCGGCTGCAGGGCATTCTGGAGGGGGAGGGTGAACAGCCAGAGGTCGTGGTCCACATTGGTACCAACGACATAGGTAAAAAGAGGGATGAGGTCCTGCAGCAAGAATTTAAGGAGCTAGGTGAAGGATTAAAGAGCAGGACCTCAAAGGTTGTAATCTCTGGATTACTCCCGGTGCCACGTGCTAGTGAGTATAGGAATAGGAAGATAGAACAGATGAATGCGTGGCTAAAGGGATGGTGCAGGGGGGAGGGCTTTAGTTTCCTGGATCACTGGGTCTGCTTCTGGGAAAGGTGGGACTTGTACAAGTCGGACGGTTTACACCTGAACCAGAGGGGAACCAATATCCTTGCGGGGAGGTTTGCTAGCACTGCTGGGGGGGGTTTAAACTAACTTGGCAGGGGGATGGGGTACAGAGTGGAGCTATAGTAGGGGGTGATTTACAGCCAAATACAGAGGAAAAAACAAGTCAGCTGGGAAGGCAGAGCAAATATGTGAAGGCAAAAGGGAATATGGCAGGGCTGGAAGGCATTTATTTTAATGCAAGGAGTCTTGCAAATAAGGTGGATGAACTGAAGTTGTTGTTGAACACATGGGAGTACGATATTGTTGCTATCACGGAGACATGGTTGAGGGAGGGTCAGGACTGGCAGCTCAATATTCCGGGGTATAGAATCTTCAGGCGAGACAGAGGGGGGTGTAAAAGGGGAGGGGGTGTTGCAATATTAATTAAGGAGTCAATTACTGCTGTAAGGAGGGATGATATATTAGCGGGGTCCTCTAATGAGGCCATATGGGTAGAACTTAAAAACAAAAAGGGGGCAAGCACTTTGCTGGGAGTGTACTATAGGCCCCCAAACAGTCAGGGGGAGATAGAGGAACAGATATGTAGGCAAATCTCAGAGAAGTGCAAAAATAATAGGGTAATAATAGTGGGGGATTTCAACTTCCCCAATATAAATTGGGATAGTCAGAGTGTGAAAGGCTTAGAGGGTGCAGAATTCTTAAAGTGCATCCAGGAGAGCTTTTTGAGCCAACATGTAGAAAGTCCTACAAGAGAGGGGGCGGTACTGGACCTAATTCTGGGGAATGTAGCCGGGCAAGTGGTGGAAGTATCAGTAGGAGAGCATTTTGGCGACAGTGACCATAATTCGGTGAGATTTAAGGTGGTCATGGAAAAAGACAAAGACGGCCCGGAAATAAGGGTTCTAAATTGGGGGAAGGCCGATTTTAATATGATAAGGCAGGATCTGGCCAAAGTGGACTGGGAGCAGCTACTTATAGGAAAATCCACATCAAAACAGTGGGAGACTTTCAGAAGGGAAATAGAGAGAGTACAGCGCCAACACGTTCCTGTAAAGGTCAAGGGTGGGACCAACAAGCAAAGGGAACCTTGGATGACAAGGGATATACAAAAATGCATTAGAAATAAAAGGGGGGCTTTTGGCAGTTACAAAAGACTAAAGACGGAAGAAGCCCTAGAGGAGTATAAAAAGTGCAGGGGCATACTTAAAAAAGAAATTAGGAGGGCGAGGAGGGGCCATGAAATAACACTGGCGAGCAAAATAAAGGAAAATCCTAAGATGTTTTATAAGTATATTAAGGGCAAGAGGATAACCAGGGAAAGGGTAGGGCCCATTAGGGACCAAAGTGGCAATCTGTGTGTAGAGCCAGATGATGTAGGCGGGGTTTTAAATGAATTTTTTGCATCTGTGTTCATTATGGAGAAAGACGATGCAGACATAGAAATCGGGCAAGGGGACTGTGACATACTTGAACATATTAGCATCGAGAGGGAGGAGGTGCTAGCGGTTTTAGCAGGCCAAAAAGTGGATAAATCCCCAGGCCCGGACGAGATGTATCCCAGGCTGCTGTGGGAGGCAAAGGAGGAGATTGCAGGGGCTCTGACACAAATTTTCAGAACCTCTCTGGCCACAGGGGATGTACCAGAGGACTGGAGAACAGCTAATGTAGTACCATTATACAAGAAGGGTAGCAGGGATAAACCAGGGAATTACAGGCCAGTGAGCCTAACATCTGTGGTAGGGAAATTATTGGAAAAAATTCTGAGGGACAAAATTAGTCTCCACTTGGAGAGGCAAGGATTAATCGGGGATAGTCAGCATGGCTTTGTCAAGGGTAAATCATGTCTGACAAATCTGATTGAATTTTTCGAGGGGGTGACTAGGGGGGTGGATGAGGGAAATGCTGTGGATGTGGTTTACATGGACTTCAGTAAAGCCTTTGACAAAGTCCCGCATAGGAGACTGGTCAAGAAGGTAAGAGCCCATGGGATCCAGGGTGCCTTGGCGTGTTGGATCCTAAACTGGCTGAGTGGCAGGAGGCAGAGGGTGATGGTCGAAGGTTGCTTTTGTGACTGGAAGCCTGTGTCCAGTGGGGTACCTCAGGGATCGGTGCTGGGTCCCTTGTTGTTTGTGATCTACATAAATGATTTGGATGAGAATGTAAAAGGTATGATCAGCAAGTTTGCAGATGACATGAAAATTGGTGGGGTGGTCAATTGCGAGGAGGAAAGCCTCAGGCTAAAGGACGATATAAACGGGTTGGTCAGATGGGCGGAAAAGTGGCAAATGGAATTTAACCCTGAAAAGTGCGAGGTGATGCATTTTGGACGGACAAATAAGGCAAGGGAATACACAATGAGTGCTAGGACCCTAGGAAGTACATGATGTGCCTCAATAATTCCGAGACTCAAAGTTAGCAGAACAAAAACAAGGCTTTTATTAACTTAGAACGTAACACGTAAGAGAGAGAGATGTCTTCCTTCTGGAGACTGAGGCCAGACTGAGCCAGCCTACAAACGGGACCAGGTATGGGCGGAGTCCTACACACAGCACATTCCAGCACATTCCAGTATACAATACAGCACATTCCAGTACACAATACAATGAGGTCTGGGGGAAGGGAAATGACACTGAAACCGATCTCAGTCACAGGCAGTGATGATGATGAATATTTCATCACATTCACCCCTTCGATAGATTTAGTCTGTTCGGGGGTTTGATAGTCCTCTGCGACCGACGTGGCTGTTGCGGTGCCGCGGGTGTCGGCTGGGTGTCCCCGGTAGCCTCCTGGGTCTCTGCCGGGGGTGCCGCCAGGGTTGTTGAAGGGGTAGTTGGTGGGGGTGCCATTGGTTGGTGTTCTTCCGGGGGTGATGAAAGAGTAGTGGGTGGGTAAGAGTTGCTGTGATCGTTGTTGACGCTATTGCCGTGGTTGTTGTCGATGCCGGCTGGGGCGACGTCTTTTATGGACACGGTGTCCTCCCTTCCATCGGCGTGCCGGACATATGCGTATTGGGGGTTGGCGTGGAGTAGGTGTACTGGCTCCACGAGAGGGTCCGTCTTGTGGCCCCTCACATGCCTTCGCACGAGTACCGGACCTGGGGTGGAGAGCCATGACGGCATGGATACGCCTGAGGTGGATTTCCGGGGAAAGACAAACATTCGTTCATGAGGCGTGGTATTAGTGGCCGTACACAATAGCGACCGTATCGAATGGAGCACATCCGAGAGGACTTCCTGCCAGCGGGAGATAGGGAGGCCGTTGGTCCTTAGAGCTAGAGTGACTGCTTTCCATACTGTCCCGTTCTCTCGCTCCACTTGGCCGTTACCCCGGGGGTTGTAGCTGGTGGTACGGCTCGTGGCGATCCCCCTGGACAGCATGTACTGGCGTAGCTCTTCACTCATGAAGGACGCCCCCCTATCCGTATGGATGTAGCTCGGCATACCGAACAGGCAGAACAGGCTGTTGAGGCATTTAATGACCGTGGCGCTGGTCATGTCTGGGCAGGGGAAGGCGAATGGGAACCGGGAGTATTCGTCCACAATGTTCAGGAAGTAAACATTGCGGTCGACGGACGGGAGGGGGCCCTTGAAATCTAAGCTGAGCCGCTCAAAGGGCCGTGTAGCTTTGATTAAGTGGGCTCTATCTGGGCGGTAGAACCGAGGCTTGCACTCAGCGCAAGTGCGGCAGTTCCTGGTCAGAGACCGAACTTCCTCAATCGAGTAGGGTAAGTTACGGGTCTTTATGAAGTGGAACAGTCGCGTGACCCCTGGGTGGCAGAGGTCGTTGTGGAGGGTCTGTAGCCGATCCCCGGTGGCGCTGGCACACATCCCTCGTGAGAGGGCGTCAGGGGATTCGTTAAGGGCCCCTGGCCGGTAAATGATGTCGTACTCGAAGGTGGAGAGCTCGATCCGCCACCTAAGAATCTTATCATTTTTAATCTTCCCCCTCTGTTTATTATTGAACATAAACGCTACCGACCGCTGGTCGGTAAGTAGGGTGAAGCGTTTGCCGGCTAGGTAGTGGCGCCAGTGGCGCACTGCCTCCACGATGGCTTGGGCCTCCTTTTCCACGGAGGAGTGTCTGATCTCGGGCCCTTGGAGGGTCCTCGAGAAGAAAGCTACGGGCCGCCCCGCCTGGTTGAGGGTGGCCGCCAAGGCGAAGTCAGACGCATCACTTTCCACTTGAAATGGAGTGTTCTCGTCCACTGCCTGTAGCGTGGCCCGCTCAATATCCTGCTTAATGCTTTTGAAGGCGGCGTGGGCCTCAGCAGAGAGCGGGAAAGAGGATGCTTTCAAGAGGGGGCGGGCTTTGTCGGAGTAGTTGGGGACCCATTGGGAATAATAAGAAAATAACCCCAGGCACCTTTTCAGGGCTTTGGGAGTGTTGGGCAGGGGCAGCTCCCGTAGGGGGCGCAATCGGTCGGGGTCTGGTCCGATTTCCCCATTCTCCACCACGCTGCCTAGTATGCAGAGGCGCGTGGTGTTGTAAACGCACTTGTCCTCGTTGTAGGTGAGGTTGAGTTTTTGTGCAGTTTCCAGGAACCTCTCGAGGTTCGAGTCGTGATCCTGCTGATTGTGGCCGCAGATGGTGACGTTGTCGAGGTAGGGGAAGGTTGCCTGCAAGTGGTGGTCATCGACCATGCGGTCCATCTCCCTCTGGAAGACCGAGACCCCATTCGTCACCCCAAAGGGGACTCTGAGGAATTGGTAGAGGCGTCCGTTCGCCTCGAAGGCGGTGTACGGGCGGTCCTCTGGTCTGATAGGGAGCTGGTGGTACGCTGACTTGAGGTCGATGGTGGAGAACACCCGGTATTGGGCGATTTGGTTCACCATTTCTGATATGCGGGGTAGCGGGTAGGCGTCTAATAGGGTGTACCTGTTGATCGTTTGACTATAGTCGATCACCATCCGTTTCTTCTCGCTACCCCTTACCACTACCACTTGGGCGCGCCACGGGCTGTTGCTGCGTTCAATAATGCGCTCTTTCAGGAGCCTGTCTACCTCGGTCGCGATAAACCGCCTGTCCTCCCAGCTGTACCTCCTGCTTTTGGTCGCTATTGGCCGGCAGTTAGGGGTAAGGTTCGCGAATAGCGAAGGCGGCTATACCTTCAGGGTAGCCAGACCGCACACTGTGAGGGGCGGCTGGGACCCACCGTACTTGAGCGTGACGCTTTGGTGGTTGCACTGGAAATCCAGGCCCAAGATCACGCTCGCACATAGGTTCTTCATGATTAATACTTTAAAATTATCATATACAGTTCCGTTAACGCACAATTGTACCGTGCAGTAACCCAGAATGGTCGATGTCTGGGTTTTGTCAGCCATAGAGATGGTACCCTGAGTAGGGACCACCTTTAGGGAGAGTTGTTGTGCCAGTTCTGGGCGGATAAAGCTCTCCGTGCTTCCACTGTCAATTAAGCATTTCACCCGGCACCCGTTTACCTCGATGTCCACCATTGATCTGGATAGTGGGTGCGGCCTGGTCTGGTCCACTGTGACCGATGCCACTGTAGGGCCCTGATCGATACAAGATGGCGTCCATGCTGTCTGCTCACAAGATGGCGGACCCCACGAGGTCGGGCAAAATGGCGTCCAAGATGGCCGCTCCCACGGCGCACACGCGGCGGTGGCGGGTTTTCCGGCGGTTGGTTTTCCAGCGGGGTTCCCTCTGCACACCTTCCCGAAGTGCCCCTTCTTACCGCACTTAAAGCAGGTGGTGCCTTTCGCCGGGCACAGGTTTCTGGTGTGCTTTGGCTGCCCGCAGAAGTAGCAGTTGGGTCCCTGACGCGTCGCGGCTGTCGTAGGGCTTCTGGGGGGTGAGCGGGGCCCAGCCGGTGTCGGGCTGTCGGGCGGGGAAGATGCCTTCCAAGATGGCGGCGCCCTCGGTGCACACGTGGCGGCGTGGACGGCGCGGGCTGAAGAGTAGGCGTCCGAGTTTCTCTGGGCCACATCCAGGGATCGCGCCGTGTCCGCAGCCTGTTTCAGGTCCAACCCCGTTTTTTCCAGCAGTCTTTGCCGGATGTAAGTGGAGCTGAGGCCTGTGATGAAGGCATCGCGAACAAGCTCGTCAGTGTACACTGCGGCTTTTACATCTCGGCACTTGCAGTCTTTGCCAAGCATTTTCAGGGTGCTTAGGAACTCCTCCACCGATTCCCCAGGTCGCTGTGCGCGGGTAGCGAGCAGGTGCCTAGCATACACCTCATTCGTAGGCTGCTGGTAATGCACCTTTAAGATGTCGCAGGCGGCCAGGTACGTCTCGGCGTCTTGGATGAGGGGGTAAACCCAGTGGCTTACCCAATTCCGCAGAATTCCGAGTCTCATCCTCGCAGCGTCCGTAGCGTCTTTGACGGCTGCGGAATTGTCCAGGAAGAATTCCATACACTCAAACCAGTGTCCGAAGCGTGCTGATGCGTCCGGAGCATGTTGATCCAAATCCAAACGTTCGGGTTTCAGGAGTTGATCCATAGTGTTGAAAAATAAGTTAATAAAATTGATGTGCCTCAATAATTCCGAGACTCGAAGTTAGCAGAACAAAAACAAGGCTTTTATTAACTTAGAACGTAACACGTAAGAGAGAGAGATGTCTTCCTTCTGGAGACTGAGGCCAGACTGAGCCAGCCTACAAACGGGGCCAGGTATGGGCGGAGCCCTACACACAGCACATTCCAGTATACAATACAGCACATTCCAGTACACAATACAATGAGGTCTGGGGGAAGGGAAATGACACTGAAACCGATCTCAGTCACAGGCAGTGATGATGATGAATATTTCATCACAGTACAGAGGGTCAGAGGGACCTTGGTGTACATGTACATAGATCCCTGAAGACAGCGGAACAGGTAGATAAGGTGGTTAAAAAGGCATATGGGATACTTGCCTTCATTAGCCGAGGCATAGAATATAAGAGCAGGGAGGTTATGATGGAGCTGTACAAAACGCTGGTGAGGCCACAGCTGGAGTACTGTGTGCAGTTCTGGTTGCCTCACTATAGGAAGGATGTGATTGCTTTGGAGAGGGTGCAGAGAAGATTCACCAGGATGTTACCTGGGATGGAGCGCCTCAGCTATGAAGAAAGACTAAACAGGCTGGGGTTGTTTTCCTTGGAGCAAAGAAGGCTGAGGGGGGACCTGATTGAGGTATACAAAATGATGAGGGGCATAGATAGGGTAGACAAAGAGGAACTTTTCCCCTTAGTAGGGGGGTCAATAACAAGGGGGCATAGATTCAGGGTAAGGGGCAGGAGATTTAGAGGGGATTTGAGGAGGAACTTTTTCACCCAGAGGATGGTTGGAATGTGGAACTCAATGCCCAAAAGGGTGGTAGAGGCAGGAACCCTCACAACATTCAAGAAGCATTTGGATGAGCACTTGGAATGCCATTGCATACAAGGCTATGGACCAAATGCTGGAAAATGGGATTAGACTGGACAGGGATGGATGGGCGGCGCAGACACGATGGGCCGAAGGGCCTCTTTCTGTGCTGTAAAACTCTATGGCTCTATGACTCTATGACTCTAAGTGGCCTAGATTTGGAGGCGGACGCTAACTTTAGCGGACGCCCCACTTTAGCGCCCCAAAAGTGGCGTCAATGAATTTCTAGGCCTTTGCCTTTGCAAACCTGCAGTCCTTTGCATAATGGCTCGTCCCGCCACATCGGTAGCAATCCCCAACCCCGACTGGTGGACTTTTCGCGCCAGCTTCCATCTTGAAAACAGCTCCTCCCACTGGTTCATTCTATTTCTCCTTGCTCATACTGTTTAAGTCCTTAATGTCGTTGTTAGCCGTCTCCATGGCTTGTGCTTTTTTAAGTGCCGTCTCAAACGTTAATCCTTCTTCTGACAGCAACCTTTGCTGTATACTGTCGTCGTTAACTCCGCATACTAGTCTGTCCCTTAACATGACTGTGAGCGTATTTCCAAAATTACAGTCCTGTGCGAGCTTCCGAAGCTCCTCCACATACTCAGTAACGCTTTCTTCCGGCCTCCTAATCCTCGAATTGAATTTCCATCTCTGTACTATTTCACTAGGTTTCGGATTGAAATTATTCTTTAGTAGACTCACCAACTCGTCAAAAGATTTTTCTCCTGGCCGCTCCGGGCTCAGCAGATTTCTCATCCGTGTATAGGTTTGCGCTCCCACACAACTCAGTAAAATGGCCCTTTTCTTTTCAGCACTGTCCACCTCGTTTGCCATAAAGAAATGGCTCAGTATTTCACAATACTCCTCCTAAGACTGCGACTTGCTGTCAAAAGGTGCCACGGAGCCTACCGTTCCTGCCATCCTTGGAGTCCGGTCACTTCAGCCAAAAAATCAAACTCCGTTTCGACTCCCGCGGCCTAGCCTCGTGCTTTTCCGACTAGTTTGCTAACCAACCCGAGCAGCTCTTCCGAATACTCCATAACTATGACTGATCCACCAAAACTTTTCCGTCCTTTATTCTTGTCGCCATATGTGGTATCTTGAGGTGGCCATAGATGGAGATGGACACAGGTTAACTCCGTAACATGGTTTAATCAACACTTGCACATAAAAGCTTCTGCCATGAGGCAGCAAAAACAAAGAGTACAACCAGTACAGACCAGACTTAACTCAGGAGACCAATTGCCACAGCCCCACCTGGTGGATCAGGTTACTCATAACCTCCCAGGTTACTACAATGCTGATCACAGATGCTTCTAAATTTGTGGCTGTAAACCTATGCATCACTGGCATGAATGCAGGGAACTCGTGGGAGCTGCTCTTTTGCATGGGGCGTGGAGCTATGTTAATGACTGGGGTAGGGGCTCGGCAAACGGATCAGAGATGAGACGCAATAGATCAGGAAAACTTGTATGTAGCGATGTTTCAGCGTAAATCTGTGTAAATCAGTTATGTGCGCGTTTCCTCTGTAAAATTCGGCACTACACCACTTTTACACCATAGATACTCTGTAAATTCTGAGGAAATTCTGGGCCAAAGAGTTCAGGTGGTATCCTGAACCTTAACATCTCAAATTGCCAATGGGCATCACCTCCACCTTGGTGGGCACTCTTGACCCTGACTTACATTTGCTCTTTATTAATAAACAGATTGTGAATCCTTCTTCTTTCCCAATTTTCTCCCTCCTGTCCTGAAGACACTGACCTTTTCTTGGGTAAAGTTAATGGGCACTGGCGGCAGCCCTTTGTTATCAAGTGCCCATGCATGTGTCTAGATACTAAAGCCTAGATTCTCTGAGTCGGGCTGGCATCTCCTCCCATCAGCAGCAGTAGGAAAAAAAAATCACCATTTTCTGCCCACAATGGAAGCAAAATTGTGGGCAGCGCCCATGTGATTTTTCCATGTGACCTGGCATTAGACAAGCAGTCCTGATGCCAGCATGTACTCAGAAAATTACCCACTGAATGTTGGCAGGCTCTAAGGAAGGCATCACTGCCAAGCTCAGCATCCACACACAAGCACTTTCAAGACTTACTAGATATCGAGCGGAAGCGCTGACTGATTTTTATTCTTCCCTGTCAATTCAATTCAATTCAATTCAATTCAAATCGCTTTATTGGCATGACAAGGTACATCTTATGTTGCCAAAGCATCGAAAAACATTTATGGTTGAACACATAAACGCAGATCTATCCATACAGTGTATAAACAGATATATCCCTGAGTGTATAAATATACATTTGTAGCGGTTCGTGTAGATCGCCACTAAATAAGAAAGTTTGACTTTGACGAACTATAAATAAGTTGTTTATTTACAGGAACAGGCTAATTACAGCAGGTAAGATAGCAGGTAAGATGGCTGACCTTAGGAGAACCGTGGTGTAGGTCTTGTCCCAGCGGGGACTCCACGAGGACTGAGTTCACAGTCCTGTGGGGAGCGTGATGACGTCATCGCGCTTGTGTTGTGACGTCATCACGTTGTTCGCGTTTCCCGCGCTTAGGGCGTCACGTGATGCGCGTCATTGCGTCGCTGGCCGTTGAGGCCGAAGTCGGGAGGCCGGGCTGTGCCGGTGCTTGCCGCGGGAGCGGAAGATCGCGTCACTCCCGTCGGCTGGCCATTGAGGCCGAAGACGCTAGGCCGGGCTGTGCCGGCGCACGCACATCACGTTGTACGTGACGTGACGTCAGCGCGCTAGGGCGCATCTTAAAGGGGCAATGGCCCCAACAGGTAAGTTAAAATGGCAACGGCCCCAAAAGGTAAGTTAAAGGGAATTATGTGTCTCAATGTAAGGGACAACCAGTGGTACCGCCACATAGGCCCCCCAGAATTCGCTTTAACGAAAGTCCAAGGATGAGATGGTCTGATGAGCTGGTGGTCACGGCGGCCGTGCTGTCTCGACTTGGTAGGCGAGGTATGAAGATGCTGCTCATGAGCGGATCCTTACGTGCGTCGTGGCGAATAAAATGTATCCGTCAGGCGAAGGACCGTGGAGACGTGCGAAACAGCAGGCCTTGTCAGAGTGACGGGCAGGTTGGGTGGACGCGGGCGATGTCTCCGTTGATGTTGAAACAAGTCCTTGTTCTGACGAAATCTGCAGGAACGCCGATGGGCGATCCAGGAGGACTTGACTGGTGAGGTCGGTGAACTCGCCGACAGGTGAGCGAAACCTTCGGGAGGCTGGAACGCACAGAACGGTGCATGCCATAGTGCTACGACGATAACACAACGGAGGGTGAAGAGTTGCTGCGTTAATCAGTGATCGGTGAGGACAGCAACTTTCACGTGGCTGATCGCGGCCGCAGGATGCCCGTTGGACCCGTCCTCGATGTGTGCAGCTTCAGTAGACGTTTGCGTTTGCTAAAGGGAAAACTGGATAAAGGGCAGCAACGGTCCAGGTTGTTGTTGCTTTCGGGCGGGGTAAACTCTGCCTGGAGGGCGGCAACACTTGAAACTGTTGTAGATTTAGGAGAAAACAGCCGGGAGGGCGGCACGCTTTTTGTTCACGCCGAATCGTGTAGTAGGTAACACAACCAGCAAGCTGTAGGGCTGGTGCACCGTCGGCGGAGAAGGAGTCGTCGGTGTTCACGAGGGATGGGTTCTCGTGGTTCGCGAGGGATGGGTCCTCGTGCGCGAGGAGTGCATCCTCGTGTTTTGCAGGGGTGAGTCCTCGTGGTATCCCTGTGGGGCGCGCTCCGATCTTGTGGGCCCGAACATGCTGTACCCCGCGCTTGGAGAGATGTATACTTGCTGTTGCTTTGGACGTAGAGGCGGACGATCCGTGTGGCGGTAGAAGAGTCGAATACGGAGACCGTGAGCACGCGCGTGGTCTGTGCCATATCGATGTTCTCGGCGAACAGGGCTTCTACCTTCATAAAGCACGAGGGAGACCGTGGCTCCCTGGATTGCGGTAGCGACAGCAGAACGACTGATGCTTCCATAGCGTGCTTCGTTTGTGAAAGACGTTCACAAACCCACCAATTGTAGCGCTGGTGGATGACGGTTGCCGTTGGTCGTGCTCTACCTCTGTGAAATCGTTCGTGAAAAACGGGCTCACCTTCAAGCTGTGCTTCCATTGCAAATACGTATGCAAAGACGGGGTCGCTTTTGGTGGAATCGGTGTTAGGCGGTTGCTGTTCCGTGGTTGTTCGTCGGTTGTGCGTTGGTCGTCTTGAGTGAAGACGAGGTTCAGGCGCGCGTTGCTACCATGAAAATCGTTCACGGATACGGGTTCACCAATTGTAGCGTTGGAATTGATGTGCTCCCGTACTCACGTCGTTGGGTCACCAATGTAGCGGTTCGTGTAGATCGCCACTAAATAAGAGAGTTTGACTTCGACAAACTATAAATAAGTTGTTTATTTACAGGAACAGGCAAATTACAGCAGGTAAGATAGCAGGTAAGATGGCTGACTGTAGGAGCACCGTGGTGTAGGTCTTGTCCCAGCGGGGACTCCACGAGGACTGAGTTCGCAGTCCTGTGGGGAGCGTGATGACGTCATCGCGTTTGTGTTGTGACGTCATCACGTTGTTCGCGTTTCCCGCGCTTAGGGCGTCACGTGATGCGCGTCGTTGCGTCGCTGGCTGTTGAGGCCGAAGTCGGGAGGCCGGGCTGTGCCGGTGCTTGCCGCGGGAGCGGAAGATCGCGTCGCTCCCGTCGGCTGGCCGTTGAGGCCGAAGACGCTAGGCTGGGCTGTGCCGGTGCTTGCCGCGGGAGCGGAAGGTCGCGTCGCTCCCGTCGGCTGGCCGTTGAGGCCGAAGATGCTAGGCCGGGCTGTGCCGGTGCACGCACATCACGTTGTACATGACGTGACGTCAGCGCGCTAGGGCGCGTCTTAAAGGGGCAATGGCCCCAACAGGTAAGTTAAAAGGGCAACGGCCCTAAAAGGTAAGTTAAAGGGAATTATGTGTCTCAATGTAAGGGACAACCAGTGGTACCGCCACATATTCATATAATTTGTATATGCTCTTTTTTTAGATTTAATGGTTGTCCCTCTGTTTATGGCAAGCTGTAACATAGTGTGCCGCTAAGGTTACACAATTTCTCTGTTCTCCTAGTAGGTATGGGAGTTTTTGGTCGTCATTCAAATTTCTGAATTCAGGGCATATTTTTGTGAATTTTGGGTAGAAATTCTCCCTGATGCCCTGATATTTTCCACAAGCTGTGAGGAAGTGCATCTCTGTCTCCACCACTCCCTGACTGCAGTGAGAGCATATCCTGTCCTCTCTTGGCAGCCGGGTCTGCCTGTGTCTGCCTTTTTCGATGGCCAGGCTATGTTCACTAAGTCTGTACATTGTCAAGGTTTTTCTCAGTTTGCTATCCTTTACCATGGTCAGGTATTCAGCCATGTTGTATTGTCTGTTTAGGGCCAAGTAGCAATTGAGTTTGTTTTGGGTTTTTGTTGTTTCTGCCCAATATGACAGATATTTTTCCTTTTGCTTAGTGACAATTGTGTTGGGTCGAGTTCTCTGTGCTACGATGTCACTGTCCTGGGGCTGGTTATTGTTAGTAGTGTTAGTAGTTACTTCACTGAGTCCCAGGACTAGTTGACTGAGGGTATTCTTCTTTATGGTCCTCTCTTGGCATTTCAGGGCTTCGTAATGATAGCAGTGGGGGTTGCTCATTTTTAGGTGTTTCCAAAATTTGGTGGCTCTTTTTTGGATAGTAATTATTAATGGATATTGGCCTAGTTCTGCCCTGCATGCATTGTTTACGGTTTTCCTTTGGGTCCGGAGGATACTTTTACAGAATTCTGCATGTAGGATCTCAATGGGGTGTTTGTCCCATTTTGCGAATTCTTGTTCTGTTAGCGGTCCCCACACCTCACTGCCATAGAGTGCAATTGGTTCAATTACTGATTTAAAAATTTTGAGCCAAATGCTAATTGGAATTTCTATTTGGATTGATTTTTTAATGGCATAGAAAGCCCTTCTTGCTTTCTCTTTCAGTTCATTCACAGCCAGATGAAAATTTCCCATAGAACTGATTTTTAAGCCCAAGTATGTGTAGTTAGTGGTTTGTTCAATTTTAGTTGTTCCTAGTGTGAAATTTATTCTGGGTCCCTGATGTCTGGATCTTTGCTGGAACACAAGGACTTTGGTTTTTTGGGGGTTTATTGTCAGGGCCCAGGTCTGACAGAACGACTCTAGCAGGTCCAGGTTCTGCTGTAGACCCTCCTTAGTTGGTGACAGCAGAACCAGGTCATCTGCATAGAGGAGGAATTTAACCTTGGATTCATATAGGGTGAGGCCGGGTGCTGTAGATTGTTCAAGTAGTTTTGCCAATTCATTTATGTAAATATTAAAGAGTGTCGGTGAGATAGGCCCTAGTCAGGGCCCCAAACTGGTAACATCCCAACTACAGAGTTGGTTGAGATGGGCTTGCTCAGGCCTAGACATGGGATTGACCTTGGGATCTCTGGTCTCCTGGTCAGAGCCCAAGCCTCTCCATCTCCACCCCTCTATTCCTCTCTCCTTCTTTAAGTCGCTCCTCCTTGACCAAGATTTCGGTCACCTGTCCTAATATCTCCTTACGTGGCTCGGTGCCAAAGCTTGTTTGATAACGCTCCTGTGAAGCGCCTTGGGACGTTTTACTACATTTAACATGCTCTATAAATGGAAGTTGCTGTTGCCTGAATGGTTTAATCCTACACTGGGCGGGGCCTTTAGACCATAAGGTGAGAGCTCTTTCACCTTGCTGATGTTTCTCCCTATTATTGCTGGTCTGTGAGAGTGGATTTTTACATTTGACTCTTTCTAGAATGATTGGAATTCCCAATAACAATAAACCAATAGTGATGAGCTATCCTGGTGTAATTCAGTCATGCGTTAATCAATGGGGAAAGCAGTGAGTCCCAGCCACAAAAAGAACCACAGCTTCTGGAGAACTCACAGGACACACAAAGGCCGTCAGACTCCATTAGACTGCACTGATGTGTTCCCCATCAACCCTTGCTGGGAATGCCGGAAAGATTACATCTCCTCTCCTGAGATGACAGTTAGCTACATTTGGTAACCGAAGGTGCGAAGCAATTTTAATCAGAACAATCTTAATTGTCCCTATTTGCAGTGAGTGCCCTGTACTGTATTTTTTTTTAAACAAATAACAAATTCAGCATCATCTTTTACAATTAATGTTGGCTGATACAGGTCGCTTGCAAGCTAACTGCAAAAACTCTTAATGCGCCTTTATGAATGAACGATACGTATGAATATAAATATGTGGGAGTGCAAGTGCGCATTGTCAGACCTCAATATCTCCCCCATACCACTCCGAAAATCTGTAGAAAGGATTTCCTTTCATTCATGTTACCTAATTATAGTACTACCCTGCTGTCAGCCATCTGCTAGCTCAATGCACAGGGCAGGGGGGAATTTTATCATTCATTTTACCTCATTATTTTCCACCTCTAATGCTCCTAATTTGTGGAGAATGAAGCTACTTATCTACAAGAAAGGTTATGAAACACATTGCTGTTGAACTTAACCTGCCCCCAGATAAAAAAGGTGGGTGGGGAATGAGGGAAGACAACTGATTTCGATGCCCATCATTAAAATTTTACCCTCATCAAAAGAAGGTCTTCAATAAACTGGAAATATAAGATTTATCAGATTTATGGCATAAACTACCTACTCACATGTTAACGTTCCCTCATTAAATAAAGACATTTTAGAAGTTAACCATTGCATGATATCTCTCACTGTGAGATGCTTTTTACAAACCTCAGACTGTCTGTATTTAATGTGTGATTGCTGTATGTAATGCAAACTGTGTTTCATTTTTCTAAGACTTGTACAGCCAGCCTCTTCATCTCTAAAATCTTTGCAAATATTCTTCCTTCAGTTATACGGAGAGGTGCACCCTGTCTCCTGTCCTCTCACACTTTGGACATTTTCAGTTGCTGACTTTTATTGTGGCTGCTGTAGTCTGGCAAAAGATTAAAAAGAGTTTGTAATTAAGTCTGTTGGAAGGGGGGGGGGTGGAGGGGGGGGGGATGAAGTTGTACCTGCACTGCGGGGCTACGTCTGAGCAGCAAATAAATCTCTTACTAACTTTCTGAATCTCTAGTATGCTTCAAACCATAATATGCTTTTTGTCTATCTTAGAATTTAGCATTTGAGAGCGCAAAATATTTATTTCTGACTCGTTTACGTACTGTGATTATCCCTGTGAGTCAGGCTCAATGGCTGCCATTCTCGCTTGTTAGCTCTTTTGATTCTTTCCCTGACTCTCTCTGCTTTTTTCGTCTGGAAGTGGGTTGGCTGCCCACCCCGCCCCCATCCTGCCTCCGCTAAGCGCGAGAGCAGGTGGGTTGGAGGCAGGTTTGGGGTCAGGATTCACATTTTTAATACTTTAACACCCCACCCCACCGCATCACAGCCCCAGGACATTGCTGCAGGAGTTCCTCAGAGCAGAGTCCTAGGCCCAACCATCTTCAGCTGCTTCATCAATGACCTTCCCTCCAACATAAGGTCAGAAGTGGGGATGTTCGCTGATGATTGCACAGTGTTCAGCGCCATTCACAACTCCACAGTTAATGAAGCAGTCCATGCCCACATGCAACAAGACCCGGATGACATTCAGGCTTGGGCTGATAAGTGGCAGGTAACATTCGCGCCACAGAAGTGCCAGGCAACGACTATCTCCAACAAGCAAGAGTCTAACCACTTCTCCATGACATTCAACAGCATTACCATCGCTGAATCCCCCACCATCAACATCCTGGGGGGTCACCATTGACCAGAAACTTAACTGGACCAGCGACATAAATAATGTGGCAACAAGAGCAGGGCAGAAGCTAGATATTCTGCAGCGAGTGTCTCACCTCCTGACTCCTCAAAGCCTTTCCACCATCTACAAGGCACAATTCAGGAGTGCCTGGATGAGTGCAGCTCCAACAACACTCAAGAAGCTCGACACCATCCAGGACAAAGCAGCCCGCTTGGTTGGCACCTCATCTACCACCTTAAACATTCACTCCCTCCACCACCAGTGTACCATGGCTGCAATGTGTACCATCTACAAGATGCACTGCAGCAACTCACCAAGGCTCTTTCGGCAGCACCTCCCAAACCCGCGACCTCTACCACCTAGAAGGACAAGGGCAGCAGACGCATGGGAACACCACCACCTCCAAGTCACACACCATTCTGACTTGGAAGTATATCACCGGTCCTTCATCGTCGCTGGGTCAAAATCCTGGAACTCCCTCCCTAACAGCACTGTGCGAGTACCTTCACCACATGGACTGCAGCGGTTCAAGAAGGTGGCTCACCACCACCTTCTCAAGGGCAATTAGGGGTGGGCAATAAATGCTGGCCTTGCCAGCGACTCCCACATCCCATAAACAAATTTTTTAAAAACACCCATTTTTTGGTGGGTTTAAAATTTGCCCTGTAGTTTCAGTTGTAATGTAGGAAACATGGCAGCCAATCTGCGCAGAGCAAGGTCCCATGAATGGCAATGAGATAAATGACCAGCTGATATGTTTTTTGATGTGTTGTTGCAATACATCCCAACTTATTTTGGGCTCAGTGTTCTGCTTCTTGCCAGACAGACCTCACACATTGCCAGACACAGAGGGGGAAAGGTCACAAGCCTGGAATATGCTAGCGCCAGATGAAATTAATTGGCCCAGCCTCATTTTTAATGAGACCAAATGATTCAGCTTAAGCATTAATAAAACATCCAGAATTAATTTAGCTGTTGCTAAGCAGTTAATCAAAATCTCCAATGTGGCTGAGATTGAGTGGCACAACAATATACCTTCAGACAGTTTAAAAGAGCAGTCACTGTGTGGAGTCCTTGAAGAGGTCTGTTTCCATCGAAGTGCAAATGGTATTGCAATTTTAAATTTGATGTGTCACAGTGAACCATTATCAACAGCGGGGTGTAGTTCACTCTCACCATATATCGGAATAACATTTTTTTGTGTCTTATTGTTGGCGTGGATTTGACTGAGAATTCAGTGATTAGCATCAGAGGTGGAGTTTTTTTTCTGCCAATTTTCGCCCCGCTATTCTTGAAGATGTTGACTGCTTGAAGAGGTACAATTCCATACCTCACCTAAGTGCCCGTTCTAAATGTGAGAGCTTAGACTTTGAGATAGGCTGCTTGACATCACAGCTAAGCCCAATCTTGTTCTCTCCCAATGTCCACAAAAGCACACTTTGCAGCAGGGATCACAGGATAACAAACAGGAACAGAAACCACAGACCAAGGCTAATTGTAGCACCCCCATCATTGTCCCAGATGGGATCAGCTAACCTCTAAACCTTTTGTCTATACCACTGACGCAGTCCGTGTCCATATACAGCAAGACCTGGACAACATTCCGACTTGGGCTGACAAGTGGCAAGTAACATTCGCACCACACAAGTGCCAGGCAATGACCACCTCCAACAAGCGAGACTCTAACCATCTCCCCTTGACATTCAATGGCATTACCATCGCTGAATCCCCCACTATCAACATCCTGGAGGTTACCATTGATCAGAAACTGAACTGGACCAGCCATATAAATACTGTGGCTACAAGAGCAGGCCAGAGGCTGGGAATTCTGCGGCGAGTGTCTCACCTCCTGACTCCCCAAAGCCTTTCCACCATCTACAAGGCACAAGTCAGGAGTGTGATGGAATACTCTCCACTTGCCTGGATGAGTGCAGCTCCAACAACACTCAAGAAGCTCGACACCATTCAGGATAAAGCAGCCCGCTTGATTGGCACTCCATCCACCACCTTCAACATTCACTCCCTCCACCACCGGCGCACTGTGGCTGCAGTGTGTACCATCTACAAGATGCACTGCAGCAACTCGCCAAAGCTCCTTCAACAGCACCTTCCAAACCCGCGACCTCTACCACTTAGAAGGACAAGGGCAGCAGACGCGTGGGAACATCACCACCTACAAGTTCCCCTCCAAGCCACACACCATCCTGACTTGGACCTGTATCTCCGTTCCTTCACTGTCGCTGGGCCAAAACCCTGGAACTCCCTTCCTAACAGCATTGTGGGTGTACCTACACCATATGGACTGCAGCGGTTCAAGAAGGCGGCTCTCCACCATCTTCTCAAGGGCAATTAGGGATGGGCACTAAATGCAGGCCTAGCCAGCGACGCCCACATCCCATCAATGAATTAAAAAAACTTTAAAAAACTATGGATATCTACTACCTACATTTATCTACTAGGCTATCAGGAAAGTCTAACGTCAAGCTGTTATATCAAGTGTGAATGGCCTAACTCGATTTATTTTTTTCAAATATATGTTTTAAATTGGTACAAATAAAAATAAAGAAAGAAAAATTTGTATTTATATAGCGCCTTTCATGTCCTCAGGATGTCCTAAAGTGCTTTATGACCAATGAAGTACTTTGAAATGTTGTCACTATTGTAACATAGGGAAACGTGGCAGCCAATATCTGCACAGCCAGGTTCCACGAACAGCAATGAGATACTGACCAGATAATGGCCCAAAATTTGCGATCGGAGGCTACCCGCGGGCGGATGCCACGACCTGTAAAATATCTACTCATTTGCCTGGTGGCCCGGGAGATACGGAGGCTTGCGATCCTGGGCCTCTCTGGGTCCGCGCAGGCAGAGGCCCACGTATCCCAGGGGCGCAGGAGGTTCGCTAGCGCCCCAGGATCATGTGGGCCAGCCCAACCAATAAAAGAAGGGAATCCCCATTCGTATTTATGGGAGTTCCGTACGTACGAAACTTGCATAAGTATGAATGGGGATCACTTAAAAAATACACACGCATGAAATAAATTTTAAAAATTACCTATTTAAAATGAATTAAAATACCATTTAATTAAATATTTTAAATGAAAATTAATTTTTTTGGAAAAAGTGTATGTTTTAACAGGGCTAAAAATAAACTTACCTTATTAGACAGGGTTTTTAATGTAAATATGAGTGATAAAATTTTATTTTTCTATTTTTTAAAACTCTTATGCTGGTAAAAGCAGACCTAACACCTGCTTTTTTACCAGGCGTAAGAATTTCACAGGCATTCAGCGGGCGGAAGTTGGGCAATTCGCGCAACTCTCCACCGCGGAGGCCCTTCTCCCGGGGATGCGGAGGATCTGGCAAGAGGATTCTTGACACATCGCAAGTTCCGGGTTTTCGTGCATGCGCTTCGCCCGCCTAAACCTGGAACTTGCGCGGCCCCTACGGGCCAATGTGTTTTTAATAATGTTGGTTGTGGGCTCAATGGGAGAATTCCCTTGCTCTCTTCAAATCGTACCATAGGATCTTTTATCCTGAGAGAGTAGACGTGACCTCGGTTAAATGCCTCATTCAAAAATATCCCCATCTAGTCTGCATTTCTACCTTATACAGCAGTATGGCCTGCTTGCCCATTACTCTCCACATTGCATTGGCTCTCTGTCCCCCAGTGCAATACATTTAAAATCCTCGTCCTATTCTTCAAATCCCTCCCCACCATATCTCTGCAATCTTCTCTAACCTCATACTCTGTCCTGTACGCACAGGTCCTCTGTCCCTGGTCTCAGGTGGTGTTCCCCAACCCCTCTTCAACCCACCATTGGTGGAAGAGCATTCAGCTGCTGAGCTCCGCTCACTGAAACTCCCTCCCTAAACCCCCCTCTCTCTCTGTAATGTATATACCTTTAAGGGGGGAACTATCTTTTACAGCTCATGTATACTGCAGTACCGGCAGTGACCACATATAGCACTGAGTAGTAATCTGTACAGATCAGTTGCAGTGTGAGCCACGTTGAGTAAACACCTGTTGTACCGTTCTCCGCAGTCTGTGTCTTATTATACATGGACGCAACACTCTCCACCTTTAAAAGCCTTTTCTTACCCTTCTCTTTGACCACCCTTCCTAATCTCGCTTTCCTGACTCAGAGGACATTTTCTGTTCTATCTCTATCTTGTGACGTGTCTTGGGACCATTATGCTGATAGAGCTGCAAGATGTTGTTGTTGCGTGCATATGCTGTAAGTATTGAACTCATTTTTCTGGTACATTTACCATTTATTGAAACCCAAAATTACTTTGTGTCCCTTTCCTGGATGCCGTACTCATAGTTGCTCTCCAAACTGAAGTGGTGTTTGGCTGTTCAACCAACGGGGCAACTGCATGACATACATAGAGGTCCCACTACCTGTCTCTGGACCTTCTTCTGATGGAGAAATTGGGTCGACTAGGCCTGTATTCACTAGAGTTTAGAAGAATGAGAGGGGATCTCATTGAAACGTATAAAATTCTGACAGCACTAGACAGGCTGGTTGCAGGGAGGATGTTTCCCCTGGCTGGGGGGTCTAGAACGAGGGGTCACAGTCTCAGGATACAGGGTAGGACATTGAGGACTGAGATGAGGAGAAATGCCTTCACTCAGAGGGTGGTGAACCTGTGGAATTCTCTACGACACAAGGCTGTGGAGGCCAAGTCACTGAATATATTTAAGAAGGAGATAGATAGATTTCTAGACACAAAAGGCGTCAAGGGGTATGGGGAGAGAGCGGGAATATGGTATTGAGATAGAGGATCAGCCATGATCATATTGAATGGTGGAGCAGGCTCGAAGGGCCAAATGGCCTACCCCTGCTCTTATTTTTCTATGTTCTATGTTTCTATGTACCCACACCAGTGCCAGGATTACCCTTTGATTTTTGGATAGGACGCCTGCAGACACTTGTACAGAGCTATGCTATGACAGAAGAAGAGTGCCAGATTGCTGCTGCTGCTGTGTGTCTCCACACATGACATTGCTGGAGACCATTTCCTCACAAGGGCACCAGGCTGCGGAAGAGTGGTCAACAATGAGTTCTCTCAATTTCTCCCTGATTGCTATCTGAAGGCCTTTAACAAGCTAATTGATGACTGATTGGGGCAAGGATAGCCATATCACCAGCCACGGCCCAAACGTACCTCACTTAGGTCCCCAACGACTAGCAGGAAGAGGAGACATTTCTCCCACAACCTGGAGCAGTATTTGAACTTAGAGGCGAAAGGATAGCGTGTTCATTCATTGCACCGCTATCCTCAAGAATTCATTACTTCCAATGAATTAAATATGATGATAGTAATTGATTTATTTCAGTATCATGGCTGTTGCACATCTTGTCCTGAACATAAGCTCAAACCAACGCGCCTGCTATGAAAACAGAAGCACTGGAAATGTACATCAGGTCGATCACCATCTGAAAGGATAAGATAGATGAACAACTTGTGTGTGACCCTTCATTAGAATTGATGCGATGCTGTGCCTTGCAGTTCTCTCCATTTGTGCTTTTAATTTGCTGATGTTGCGCCTGCTGTGAAATAATTGGAGATTCTTGCATGGATTATTATTGCACAGTGAAGTTATGTTATGGCCATGTTATGATTTTGCAGTTGAACGGCCCTTAGATTTCTAATTATGACTCAGAATCCATAAGTTACAGTTCATCAGGCCAGCTCTACTCAGCAGACCTAAAAATCCTTTTCAAAAGAAACGCTCAAAGGTACGGCTCTATAATAGCCTCGTACTGGAGTCTATAATTGAAAATCATAACCCGCTGCGCCATAGACCTAAAAGAAATGCACATCATTCAGGTGTCTCAGTTATTAAATACACACTGGGTACAGTAATGCAGTGGTTATGGTCCTGGACTAATAACCCATAGTTTATGAGCTCAAATCATTGAAATTGCCAAATGTCTAACACTAGAAAATGGCCAAAAAATAAATTTGCCAGATTTTGTTAAAACCCAGTTTGTTCACTAATGTCCTTTAGGAAAGGGAATGTAATTGCAGTTGACTCACTTGCAAAACAATTACTTCACCGTGTAGGCAGGGCATCTAGAAACGAGCATTAAATGTGGCCCTACCAATGTTGAGCAGAGCGTGAAAATTGTCGGTTCAGAATTTGGTCTGTGCAGGGAATGAACTGATCGTCGCTGTGAGTGGTGCCATAAGTGAGCTCAGTGCCCTTGGATTAGGGAATGGTTAAGTAAAACATCAGAATTCCCTGCTCCTAATTGCTATCCAGTTACTCCTGGAAAGTGTGCACATGTGGAAGTGAAGTGAGATTAAGATTGGGCTGATTGCGATGCCTCAATGGTCGAATTGCCTGCCAGCACTAACTGTCAAGCCGCATACACGCTGGAGACCTTTCGAGCAAAGCACAAGAGGCAGGTGTAATCTATGGTGCCTAGCAGGAGAAGAGGGAAGAAAATGAACATATATAGATACATTGGCCTGTTATATTTACAATCTATTTATCGGTGAATCTATTTACTTCTGATCAGAGATGCTGTTTTTCCTGATCCGGAGAGGTGAGTGGCCTAGAGCTGATTCCCAGCCAGCCAAGCACTTTCAGCCTTCCCCACAGCTTACCAACCTACATCAAACATCTCAGTTACTGAAAATGTTCTGGCCAGAATAATATTCAGGGCTGCCTTAACAGCACGAAAAATTACATTAGATGATTCAATTTGGCAGTGCCCCTCAAAATGAGGATTTCCTCTCTAATAGATATTTAATTTAATTTCTGTAAATGTTCCCCCCGCCCCCCACTCCATGGAAAATTGATTTTTATTTAAGCTGTTCCTCTGTCTGTTACTTGAACAGTGATGATAACCTACGTATTTTAAATGGGTTAATGCCTCCATTAAAATACTAGACAGAAGGAAGCCAATTAAGTATTCATCAGTGAAGATGTTTAAGAGTAACAAAAGTACATGTTTGGGAGTTGCTCTTTTGGAAGATGCATAATAAGGGAGCCTTTCAGAGAGAGGAGAAAAGTATCTTACAGAATGGTTGGTAAGTGTGACCTTTATTCTGCATTCCTCCAATTCTGGCCTATTGGCTCATCCCTCATTTTCATCACTCCGCCATTGGTGGCCGTGCCTTCAGCTGCCTAGGTCCTAAGCTTCGGAATCCCCTCCCTAAACCTCTCGGCCTTTCTATCTCTCTTTCCTCCTTTACAACACTCCTTAAAACCTACCTCTATCTTTGGTCACCTGTCCTAATATCTCCTTGTGTGGCTTGGTGTCTAATTTTGTCTGATAACGCTCCTGTGAAGCGCCTTGGGACATTTCACAATGTTAAACATGGTTAAACACAAGTGTCAGTCATGGTTCAGTTAGTAGCACTCTCGCCTCTGAGTCAGAAGGTTGTGGGTTCAGAGATTAGAGCACAAAATCTAGGCTGACACTCCAGTGCAGTACTAAGGGAGTCTTTCGGATGAGATGTTAAACCAAGTCTGCGCTCTCAGTGGACGTAAAAGATCCCATGGCACTATTCGAAGAAGAGCAGGGGAGTTCTCCCTGGTGTCCTGGCCAATATTTAGCCCTCAACCAACATCACTAAAACATTATGGGGGGAAAATTCATCCCCTTAGGGCCACCCATTAGCGCCAGTAGATGGCGCTAATGCAGTGTTGAGACCAGTACCGATGGTGAGGCGAATCCAGCGCTGCACGCTAAATCGGGACCCTCCTGTAGTGCTGCTGGTAGCAGCTATCGCTGGGGACCTCAACACCAGTGAGATTGTGACGTCAGTGAGTGTGCAACGCTCACTGAATGCCCAATTTCCCAAATTGCTTTTAGCCACTTAGCTCACCGCACCTGTCAGCTTAGTGCAGTTTCAGTGGCTTTTTGTTAGTTTCAGCTACTGCAACAGTCTCATTGAATAATTTCAAGGTTCTTGTATCAGGAGTACAAGTACAAAGTAGCTACATTTATTCTTCAAAAATTCAAACTGCAACACTTAGTAAAATTAATGGGGGCTGTACTGCATGCCACCTCACCCTCCAGGATCTACGGCGGAGGTAGCATAGGCAGCCAGGAAGACGGGCACATGTGCGCAGAGGGAGGAGGAAGAAGACAAGGAGGAAGAAGACAAGGAACAGGAGGGAGGGAGGAGGTAGCTGGACAATCGGGCTTCCACATGGGTGGTCCGTGATGTGGTGTGCCACTTCACTCCACATAGTGTGGCAGACCTGTGGTGAGGGCCTCCTGCCAGTTGGTGGGTACAGGACTGCCTGCCTTCTCTCCAGTGCTAAAACCAATGCCTCCAAAGCTTCATGGGAAAACCTGCGGGCTCTCTCCCTGGGGCGGTGATTTGCAATGAGGATTTGTAAATAGGTGCTCCTTCTCCTTGTCCTTCTTCTTGTGGTTGTTGAGGCAGCTGCACAGCCAACAATGCTGAGAATGAGCTGCTGCAGCATCAATGAACTTCCCCTTTAAGTAGTAAAAGAAGCCTGTGGCAATCATGAGTTGCGATTAGACAGCACCAGATATTGGTCCAGCCTTTAAGTGTAACGGCAATGAGCTTGGGTTTTTAGACTTGATTTAAAACTCCAATCATTTTATTGAGCAGTGAGGATGAATTTTGCGTACAGTCTAAAGCATTTTCGCCTGGCGCTAATACACTGGCCTAGAAATTCGGTGGGCTGCGCCACCAGTTAGCGCCTAAAGAGGGCACTCAGTGACTTTAGCGCCACTGGCCGTGCCTCCCGCGATATTTAGCTGGGGCGCTAATGGCAGCGTTAACCTGTTGCGCTGTGCCGCCTCCGATGACGTCATCGGTGTGCGCAGCGCCCCGATCGCGATATTTGGCAGCGACCGCCTCTGTAGCGCCGTTCACAAATGGCGCCCGGTTCACGGGGCCTTCCTGTGGCGGCAGTGGTGCAAATTAAGGTGGAGGTGCGGGGTGGCCGTTTTTTTCGGTGGCTGCCTGCCAGCACCTCCGTCCCTGGCCTCCTGATCGCCCCCCGCAGCATTGCCGGCTGTTTTCCGAGAGCCCGGCACTTCTCCTCGGTGCCAGGCTCTTTTGCAGCACCGCGCCCTGATCGCGCTGGTGCAGGCCCCTCCCCCTTAAGAATGGGAGGAAGGCCTGCAGTACCACAGCGCGCCGTGCCGCAGCATGTGGCACTGCGGCACGTCGCGCTGCGATATTCAGTTTCAGCGCCCTAAGAGGGACGCGGAGCGCCTCGAGCCTCGCCCCGTGTCCCTCTTGGGGCGCTTAAGCTGAATTTCCGGTGGTTGCTACTGCTCCAAATGCTGCGCTAAATCCGGCGCCCAGGCGAGCTTGGCGCCCCGTTTGTGGCTCCACCCAATTTTTCCCCCACTATCTTTTGTCCTACCACTGCCCATTCCTTGGCTATAACGAATTACTAGACCATATGACATTACGGTTCGTGGGACCTTGCTGTGTTCAAATTGGCTGCTGCATTTCATACATTGCAACAGTGACTATACTTCAAAAGTACTTCATTGGCTGTATAGCGCTTTGTGATGTCCTGAGGTTGTGAAATGCGCTATATAAATGCAATTTCTTTCTTTTTTTTAAAGGGGCTATATAAACACAAGTTGTTGTTGTTGTTACCCTCTTCTCCCACCATCAACATTCTGATATGGACCTAATTCTACCTGGTAATACCGCAGGCCTTACCTTAAGATTCAGGTCCTACACACTCAAATCAGGGATGACAAAATGACAATGCAATACCTTAATGCCAAAGAAATGTGTTGTAGCAGTGCTAAGTAAAAATATTTTTGATTGTATATATTACCTGGTATTCTGGGGCTGCCTACATGGAGCAACATTTTTTTGTACATTGCCGTGTTACTAGACTGTATAGGATAACAGATACTTGTAACTGATTCTGTGGCAGAAACCCATTTAGATAATGAATAAAAGATGTCTTGAGACCCTTGTAGTTTTTATGATGTCATCTGGAACAGGGACGGTAGCATAATGGTTATGTTACTAGACTAGTGTAAGTGCAGGGTTCTCAAAATTCCTGCACTCCCCAAGTTATGGATCAAGGGACCCTGTTTTGGACAAGTTATTAAAAGCAGGGTACCCAAAATGGCTTCTGTAAACCTCGTGACCGATACTGACAGGATTTTTAAAACCAGGGCTCTGCCAACAAGCAGGCCTGGAGACGAAACATTAAAATGCAGGGATCTGTGATCAGAGACTCTTTGGAGCCCAGCCAGACAAAGTAAACACAGAATACGCATTTATTTGAATCGAATCGAATCAAGCTAGATGGGCCCATAATGGTGGCCATTAGCTTCCTGCATGTTTAATCGATAACAGCTCACAGTAGCCATCAAGGTAGGATGGGGACAATCAAGTCTCATCCATGACAAAGCAACCAGGACATTGGGGCCATTAGACAACCACTCCTAAAGTCGTTAAATACAAATGGTTGTAATCATTTAAAACAGCCCGCCAAAAGTTAAACAATGGACTGACCTGATTTGGTGCGCAGATAAGGAGTGGAAGAATGGGTATAATTGTAGGCCCATCAGTAGCAATCGCTCTCTTGCTCTCTTGTCTCTTGACTCTGACCTCTTGTTTGGTCTTGGGCTGCTGCCGCTCGTACTCATGCCCTGGCCTCGTGGCGGGTTCTCTTCTCGCTCCCTGCATTGTGTAACAACCAAAGACATCCATACCAACCACGGAAGGAGAATGAGACCCGAGTTCAAAGTCATACAGGACACATGGGCCACAAAACAAGACGAGACAAGACGAGACGAAGAAGAAGGTAAAAACTGAAAAGAGCAGAGAAGGGCAGCAAAAGACACATTGGTAAAAACCAAACGCCTAGTTATAAGCTGGCGCTTGGGGAAGAAAGTATATGTATGGACAGTGAGAATTAGTTGGCATTTGAACACTGCGAATAAGCTGGCATTAAATGCGGGTGTCCACGCCCACGATGAATATGCTGGCGTTTGACGCTTGGGTAGTAAAATCGAATAAGCAGTAAAAACTGCCAACCGACCCACAACCGCAACGCTACCACTGACGGCCGCCCGAGGGAGAAGAAGAAGACCCATCGCGACGAGACGATGACGGTGGCTGAGAAGAGGGAAGGTGTGTCGCAACAACAACTGCAGCACCGCGCCCTGAGACCACGTGGCGACGGAGTACCCCAAAGGACAGCAGGACCAGACCTCAAAACTCGCAACTGTTAAAGTAACAGGTTTTGGATTGGTGAGCATGAATTCCTGGCCCCTCATAACTTAATCTAGTTAGGTATGGGGTGGGATAAGGATAAGGGGATTGTTAGTGTAATTGTTTTTGCCTGTATCTTATACCAGTAATTCTCTTAAGACTGTGTTTTATTTCTGTTTTAATAAAATCTTGGTTTTCTTACACCAAACCACTTGTTTACTCGATTTTCTGTATCGCCGCCTGTACCTAAGTCCGGTGTCTAGAACCCAGGGGTGTGGGAGCAATTCGAACCACTCACGGGACAGTCAGAGGTGAAACTGACTGGGCGCACGCGCCACACGCCACCCCCTACAGAAAATGGCGACCGCAGCAGGACTCCGGCAGCAGGGGTGCGATGCAATAGACAATGGTTCGGATGAGCAAACCATGATGGAGGAAAGGATTTCTGATTATGTGTTTAGCAAGGTGAATATCACGAAGAAGTGGATCACCACTCTGTTAAGGTCTGGGCATCCGGCAGATGCAGCAGCTAAGTGGACAGAGGGAAAGGAACACAAGAAGTCCTTAGAGAAGGCAGTCTGGCTGATGTGTTTCAAAAGGCAGGTCCAACTTTTGGACAGGCTCGTTGCAGCACAGGCAGCCGAGTTAAAGGAGTCAGCCCTGGAGATCCAGGATAAGGCTCCAGCAGGGGAGAAGTTAATGGTACCATTGCAGGCCCTGAATCAGGAGAGGTTGTATTTAATGGGAGAACACAAGGCCCAGTTGGAATACCTACTGTGCCAAGTCACCGAAGCCAAGGGAAATGAGTTAAGGTTGCGGGAAAAGAACGCCTGCTTGGCAAGGCAAGTTAGGGAACAGGAAGAGAAAGTACAGGAGGTAAAGACAGTTTACAAGCTAGCGAGCGAACAGGAGTTTGAAGAGGCAGACCACGGCCCCTGCAAGGAGTGGATAGAAAATCTGAGTCTGGCTCTCAGGAAGGCAAAAGGCATGGTATGCCTCATAAGCCCGAATGCAGGTCAGGCGGATTTTATGGGGAACGACGGGAGGACAGTTCAAACATCTCCGGTAGTGCCCAGGGATGACCCGGTTGAGGGACAGGAGGTCTCACGACCACCACCCGTAGCGCCAGGTTTTAGCGAGGTCTGGCAGCAAGGGGGGGTGGAGCCAGAGGTGGGAGCGGAGGTGGAGCAACCCCCGCCAGAGAGGTCGGAGCCGGGACCGATGTGCCCAGCACGGCATCGGAGGTTCGGCCCACCCGTCAATGGCGACGATGAGGGACCCCTCCAAAACCAGTTCGTATTACCCTATAGCACCCAACAGCTTAGGGCTATGGTGAGCCATATCCCAAAGCTCTCCGAAAAGTGAGACCTCTCGATCCACTTCAGGGAAGTAGAGCAGGCAGCCAGCGTCAACGACTGCGATGGCGCTGAGCAGGCCAAGATGCTGCTATTCTCCCTGGAGAGTAGTCTCCTCCAGTCCCTCTCTGATGAGTGTAAGAAGGGGCAGAGTGGTATGAGGAGCTCAGGGATGAAGTTCTGGAGGCCATGGGGATGAATGAGGGAAGTCCTTTCTCCCGTGTGGAGAAAATGGTCCAGCTCGCAGGGGAAACCCCGCAGGCTTTCGCGGACCGGTTATGGCCGGTGTACCGGAGTGCCTGTCTGGGGACGCTGAACCGGGTATTCCTGAACAGGGATCCCCTGGCCCATTGGCTCCGTTGCCTGGTGGCGAACAGCTTGCCACAGGTCCGGGCCAAGGCAGAGGTCTGGTTCGACCCCAAGAACCCCCAGACCACCGAACTTACGGTGATCAGGCAGTTGACTCTAGCCTATAAAAGCAGTAGGGGAACCGATGCACACCCACCCAAGGGGAAGGTGCATGAGTTAAAACCCGGACCGGGTAGGAAAGAGTGGCACCAGGAAGGGAATAACCCCCCCAACACAAAGACGAATTGTTACGGGTGCGGGAAGGATGGTCATTGGCAGAAGGAGTGCAAAAACCCTTGGAAAGACAACAAGGGAAAGAATTCCATGGCCCCAGCCCGAAAGGCAGAGGCGGGAATCCCTCCCGCAGCGGTTGAGTCATTCTTGGACACCATGAGGTCCTTATTGACTGGCCACGGGAGAGTAGCAGCCGCTACAGGTGCGCTGACCCCGTCAGCCCCATCTGTAGTGTATGTAACCTGTACCACCTTAAGAAGATACCTTAAGGTGATGGACTACTTTTTGATGGCTCCTGTACATTGTAGTACCGGTGGTGACCACACCGGTATATAAACCCTGTGGAGCAAAGTGTATCTCAGTTCAGCCCTGACCCTCAATCACTAAAGACCTGTTTACTTACTTCTGTAGTCTGTGTCCTGTTATTCAGTATAACTGCATTTGAAAACACAGACTCAACAGTGGCGACGAGTCTGATCTTACCTAGCGGCAGTTTTGCATCAAAGGAAGCTTCGTCCTCAGAAACGGGCGTCAAACAAGGGCATCCGCCCTCAACATCCTGCTGAGCACTGCATCACACGGGAGGCCATCGGGAACCCGGGTTGGTTTCTGGCCACGAAGTCAAACATCAATGATCATCCCTTCGACGACAGCGGCGGGTAAGCCCGATCGAGCGGCACGGGGGGGAAGTCGGCCGAGTTGTCAGTGGGAGAAGGGGAGGGAAAATGACAAAAAGGGCGGAGAACACGACCGCAGCCGGTGTCAGGGGCCGGGCTGCAATCGGGACAGAGACACGCAGCAGCCAGAAAGCGTTTATGGCCACAAGGACCGCGGGAGCGGCGGGGAACAAGAGCAGCAGCGTAGGGGAAAATAAAGGACCGCTGGGAGGCGTGGATGGCAACAGCGCGGGAATCGCCATTTTGAGTCGGCGGGGGAAGAAGACAAGCGCGGGAAAAGCCGCCATCTTAAATAAAAAATAAAATAAAATAAAAAAATAAAATAATATCCGAAGGGAAAGGAGAAACTCAGCAAGGATGCCAAAAACAGGTAACGTCACTGCTTTTGATAGCGATGTGGAAGATTGGGCCACTTATGTGGAATGCATCGAAGTTTACTGTACAACGAATGAGGTACCGGATGATAAGAAAGCACTAACCCTATTAAACTCGATGGGTGCGAAGACGTAAGGGTTATTAAGGAACCTTGTAACACCAGACAAACCGGTAGTGAAGAGTTTCGTGGATATTGTTACTATCCTGCAAGAGCATTTAAACCCCACGCCGCTGCTGATAGCGGAACGATTTAAATTCTACAAAAGAATTCAACTTAAAGAAGAAAGCAACGTGGAATTCCTAACAGAACTACGCAAGTTATCAAAGTACTGCCAGTTCGGAACAGGACTAGCAGACGCACTGAGAGATAAGTTTGTGTGTGGGCTCCTAAGGGAAGGAACCCAGAAGCGACTGCTAGAGGAAAAGGACCTTACGCTGGACAAAGCTTTCAGCATTGCAGCATCCCACGAGGCAGCAGCATGGGGCGCTGCAGAGATACAGCAAAGGCCATTGGAATTCAGCACCAATGAAATGGCATTGGGCACAGTAAAGTGCTATCGTTGTGGAAGGACAACGCATGACCAGAACCAGTGCTGGTTCAAAGATAAAGAACGCAGGCAATGTGGCAAACTTGGTCACACAGCGAGAGTATGCCGGTCAGGAAAGAAGACCAGCAGCAAAAAGTCACCGCAGGAGAAGTACAAAAAAGTACACAAGGTGACAGAGAACAGTTCGGATGAACAGAAGACGGATTCAGACTCCAGCAGTAAGGAACAGGGTTGTCTGAAAATACATAATGTGGGTAACACAGCAGACCACCAAACTATCTGGGTCATGCTTCGGATAGCAGGAGTCCAAGTGAAGATGGAATTGGACACTGGGTCGGCATTAACGGTCATGAATAAGCAAGATTACAAAAGGTTATTCTCGCACATTCCCCTGAGGGATACGGAGATTGTATTGAAAACATACACGGGGCAAATAGTATACCCCAAAGGAAAGATAAAAGTAAATGTGGTCTACAATGGTAAAGAAAGTCAGAAAATGGACTTGTATGTGTTACCTGATGGAGGTCCGCCACTACTGGGACGGGAATGGATCCGGAGAATAAATGTGGACTGGCATTCCATACAAGCACTGACTGTGGATGCCTGTAAGGAGGACGACGTCAAACCTAAACGACTGTCCAAAATCTTAGACGATGCTAAGGAGGTGTTCCAACAGGGACTTGGAACACTGAAAGGAATTACGGCAACCATCAAGGTTGAAGAACATGCAAACCCAAAATTTTTCAAAGCCACACCGGTGCCTTATGCGATACGGCCTGCTGTGGAAGCAGAGCTGGAAGGGCTAGAACATTCAGGGGTACTGTCCAAGGTGGACTGGAGCGAATGGGCTACACCCATTGTTCCTGTCATGAAGCGTTCGTTGAGCAACAAGCCGGGGGAACCTGGGAAGGTTCGCATCTGTGGCAATTTCAAGATCACTGTTAATCCGGTTCTTCACACGGTGCAATATCCGCTGCCGCGGATTGAAGATATCTTCGCTTCGCTGTCTGGCGGGAAACACTTCACTAAGATAGACCTGGCGCAGGCATATCTACAGATGGAAGTTGATGAAGCATCACGTCAGTATCTCACGATCAACACGCATAAGGGCTTATATCGGTATAACAGACTGGTTTTTGGAGTGGCATCGGCTCCAGCGATTTGGCAAAGGGCCATGGAGCAGGTATTGCAGGGAATCCCAGGCACACAATGCTACCTGGATGACATCCTGATTACAGGAGATAACGATAAGGATCACCTCGCGAATTTGGAGCAGGTGCTCATCAGATTGAAAGAATATGGGCTCAGAGTTAATCGCCAGAAATGCGAGTTCTTTCAAAAGTGAATCTCGTACTGCGGCCACGTCATTGACCGGGAGGGGCTCCATAAGTCACCTGACAAGATCGAAGCTGTTGTAAAAGCTCCTGCACCGGAAAATGTATCCCAGTTGAGGTCGTTCCTCGGGTTGGTTAACTATTACCACAAGTTTCTTCCCAATTTATCCACGGTGTTACACCCACTAAACACTCTTTTGCAAATGGGAATACCATGGAAGTGGAGCGATGATTGTAAGTGGGCTTTTCAAAGGAGCAAGGCACTGATCACCTCTAAGGAAGTGTTGGCTCACTTTAACCGAACGCTGCCTATTCGCTTAGCTTGTGATGCTTCTCCATATGGTATCGGGGCAGTGCTCTCACATAAGTTTCCAGATGGCTCGGAAAGTCCAGTCGCTTTCGCATCCAGATCATTGACCTCCGCTGAGCGCAACTATGCTCAGATAGATAGGGAGGCTCTCAGCCTCGTGTGGGGAGTTAAGAAATTTAACCATTACCTGCAAGGCCAAAAGTTTACGCTGCTGACAGATCACCAGCTGTTGGTTTCCATTTTCAACCCTAAGAAGGGTGTTCCGGTAATGACGGCGCAGAGGCTTCAGAGATGGTCCCTTTTCCTAGGGGCACATCAATATGATATTGAATTCAAAGGTACAAAGCAACATGGTAATGCTGATGGACTGTCGCGCCTGCCACTACCTACAGCGGAAGAGGCACCAGCAGTTGACCCTGTCGAGATATTTCACTTGACCATCATCGAATGCTTACCAGTCACCAATGCGGGTATTGAGAGAGAGACCCGAAATGACCCGACACTGTCTCGGGTCTACGACTTGACAGTGAAGGGATGGCCAGCACATGGCGAACCACTGTTACCAGCATTCTCAGCCAGACGAGAACAGCTGTCCGTATGTCAAGGAACATTGATGTATGGAACAAGGGTGATTATTCCTCCTAAATTAAGGGAGAGAGTTCTGAAAGAATTGCACGAAGGTCATCTGGGGGGAGTTAAGATGAAAAGCCTTGCTAGGGCTTATGTGTGGTGGCCAGGTATCGACAAACAAATAGAGGATCTGACTAAAAGCTGCTCAGGTTGCCAAAAAGTTCAAAATGCACCTCCAATTGCATCGCTGCATCTGTGGGAATGGCCTTCAGCCCCATGGCAACGTGTGCATATCGACTTTGCAGGTCCATTCATGGATTCCATGTTTTTGATAGCAGTAGACGCACATTCTAAATGGCCAGAAGTGATTAAGATGTCGACCACTACCTCTGAGAAGACAATCGCAGTTCTAAGAACCATATTTGCAAGGAATGGGTTGCCGGAGCAAATATGTTCAGACAACGGACCACAGTTCGTGTCAGAAGAATTCCAGAAATTCATGAAAAAGAATGGGGTGCAACACTATACATCTGCCCCATATCATTCGGCTACAAATGGGTTGGCCGAGAGATTTGTACAAACGTTCAAAAAGGTGATAAAGGCCATGAGTGAAGACCATATTCCACTACAACACAAGGTGGACAATTTCCTGATGGCGTATTGAAACACCACGCATGCAGTGACAAATCAAAGCCCTGCCATAATGTTCTAGAACAGAAGGTTGCGGTCCCGGTTGGATTTGTTAAAACCCAATGTGCGGCAGGAAGTCGAAAACAAGCAATTCCAGCATGTAAATAACAAGGCCACTCGTAGTTTTGAAATAGGACAACCAGTGTTGGCCAAGGACTATAGGGATGATAAATGGCAACCTGGAACAATTTGTGCACGACAAGGACCCTTGATGTACACAGTAGACGTTGGAGAGAACGTAATACGACGTCATGCTGACCAACTTGTGGAATTGAGAACAAGGGTCGACCCCATGTCTATGGCAGAGACACCAGTTGAAGAACTTATTGAGCCTGTAGCATCTACCTCAGACTCGAATGTATATGATGATGTTAAAACCATAGGAGATCAAGTGGATGAGTCACCCCAGCAACGAGAACCAGAGACCCCTGAAAGGCGTTATCCGGGCCGGATCAGGAGGCCTCCTCAGAGACTGAATCTTTGAACAATTCTTGTGTGTAAATTGTATATATGTTATCCATGTAATGTTTAATTTGGGGTGTACACTGTTAAGCTAAAAGGGGAGGAATTGTAGTGTGTGTAACCTGTACTACCTTAAGAGGATACCTTAAGGTGATGGACTACTTTTTGATGGCTCCTGTACATTGTAGTACCGGTGGTTACCACACCGGTATATAAACCCTGCGGAGCAAAGTGTATCTCAGTTCAGCCCTGACCCTCAATCACTAAAGACCTGTTTACTTACTTCTGTAGTCTGTGTCCTGTTATTCAGTATAACTGCATTTGTAAACACAGACTCAACACCATCCAACCCACAGCCCTGACTAGAACCAGCGCAGCCTGTCGACCTGTGTCCCCTTGAAGACGATGAGGGGAACAGGCCCTGTGTTAAGATGCTGGTGGAGACGGTGCAGGGGAGATATTCGGTGGACACTGGAGCTTCCAGCACGGTGGTCCATTCGGAAGACCCGACCAGTCCACCCAGGTCTAACGAGGCCCCATTTAGCCCAATGGGAGTCACAGGGAACGAGCAGGCTGGGGGAATGGCCAAACTTTTGGCCATAGTTTTAGGATCCCTCCCTACCACGTGGGAGGGTAACCAAAGGACCAACGAGGTAGCCGAACAGAGGGCCAGGGAAGGAAAGTCTTGGGACCCCTATCGGACAGGTTCGGTAGCTGCAGTCCGGGACAAGGGAGGCAGGTCCAAGCCCGAGATCCCGTCTGTGAGGCCGTCCTGGTAAGAAAAGAGAATGGGGAGTCCCTAGAAGGCCCGTTCGGGGCAGCGGACAAGGTTTTAAAACAGGCTGCTAGTTATATTAATCAGTGCAAACTGTTTAAACCTGAGAGGAGAAAACAGCCAGTTGGGGTAGGGTCTGAGGATAAAAATCCTCAGCCTGCAGCAGGAGCGAGTTCACAGACTGCACGGGCAGGTACTGTGGCTTGTTTAAGGGGAGGGGCCATCCCGCCCACCGATTGGGACACTCCCCCGCTCTTCTGGGCTCCAGATGAGGAGAGACCCGAGGGTGAAGACCCCGCCGCTAACCCAGGTGTAGAGGAGGAGGGACCTGAGGGCGAAGACCCCGCCCTGGACCCAGTTTTGGGACCTGGGGGTGGAGACTCCACCAAGGGACCAGGGAATGGACTGGTACTAGTGCCTACCGATCAGGTACTGTACCAGGGGGTACACTATGCGGTAGCCTCCGTGATTTTAAATCTCACCGAGGTACATTTACCGGAGTGGTGCCCCAAAGAAACAGAGCAGCTATACCAGGCCCTATTAAAGGACATGTTCAGGAAGTTTTATGAGTTCGATTTAGCCAATGTCGACAAAACCGAACTGTACACCACACACCGCGAGTTTTTGGGTAATGTAGGGAGACAAAGAAGGGGAGTGTGGAATGATGTTTTTACTGTGTTTAACACTGGGACCTCTGTCATTAACAGTTTAGATGGCATAGAGCTACAGACCCAGATAAATGGTTTAAAAACACAGTTAAGGAAGATATTAATGGATGAGAACAAGGTAGTGGGCTTGGAGTTGCGTGAGGACCAGGCCATGATGGTCCATTTAAAGGAAATTATAGCGGCGTTGGAAAAACACGCAAAGACCATAAATGCCCTCATAAGGGAGGACAGAAATGCTTTGGACCAGGCTGCGCAGAATGAGGTGTGCGTGCTGTATGGGGCGTGGTTGCTGGGCGAGGGCCGCAGTAACCTGGAGGATTTAAAACAGGGTTTAGTCCCCTCCTGGATCAGCAACAAACACCTCGCAGCCCTCCATCCATTTGAGAATGTGTTAAGCCCGTGCCAACTCCAGCTAGCCTCCGAGGCCTACCCAGTCCCAGTGGATTGTGGACGGTCCAACCACATGATCATGGGAGTAGTAGTTAGGATGCCGGTCATGGGTAGGACAGCCCGACCCGCACCGGTATACAGGGTTGAGAACATTGGAGTCATTCAAGGGGGTGCACACATTCATTTCACAGCGGTCCCACCTTACATCATAAAGTGGGAGCACGCTATGACAGGTACTGACCTCTCAGGGTGCCAGAGCCGGGGAGCACACATAATCCTGTGTCCCCAGCACTTGAATGCCTATTCAAAACCACAGTGTGGGTTCAGAGCTGCTGGCGTGAAACCTATAAATTGTACCATGGAGGCAATGGCACAAGGCCATGTTCCCCCGCAGGTAGCATATATAGGAGGTGGGACATATTGTGTCACCACAGGTGCATCCCACTACCAGCATGGACAGCATAGCTGGTGTCCGGTAAGTGACAGCAGTTTCTGCTTTAAACCCGAGGCAGAAGTTCAAGTGGCCCAGGAACGAATTGTCCCCATTCCTGAACCCTCCACTGTTCACCTCACTGTAACGGAGAATTTTACCAACTTGCAGAAGTATGTAGTGCATTTTGGCTACGAAATTCCCCCTCTCCCTGAACACCTTACCAAGATACTCAAAGCAGTTATAGTTTCACAGAAACATTTTTACATTCTAGAGCAGACAACAGTAGAGATAGGGGCTAAGATATTGGATATTGTGATTCCACCCTGGTGGGACATTTTCAATAACATAGAGGTCCCTTCGTGGATCAGACTGGCTTCCCACATTCTCGTGGTTTGCCAGTTAGGGATACTGTTGTACCTAGTCTGCACTCAGTGCAAGGGAAAAGGTCAGATATTAGAATTCCGAAACCAGAGGATCTGGAAGAAACATTATGTGAAGGTGGAGGCAGATACACCTGTTTGAGTTTTGTATTTTTGATTAAAGTTTTGGGCCTAGAAATTCATTGTGGGGCGCCCAGCTCGCCCGGGCGCCGGAATTACCGCTGCGCGCGGATCCACTTGCGCAAGCGGGATATTCAGTGTCAGCGCACCAAGTGGAAGGCGGCCGCTAAACAGGGGTTTCGGCGCCCCGCTTGGGCGCTGAAACTGATTATCGGCGCGCTAGTGGCCGCAGCGCCACCCGCAGCGGAGCGGCAGGCTGCGGTACTGCAGGCCTTCCTCCCTCTCTTAAGGGGGAGGTGCCTACAGCAGCCGGAGCCCCGATTGCGAGTGCCGGCAAAAGAGCCTGGCAGAACAGAGAAGTGCCGGGCTCCCGGAAACCAGCCGGCAATGCCGCGGGGGGGGGGTGGAGGAGGCCGGGGAAGGAGGTGCGGGCAGGCGGCCGCCGAAAAAGCGGCCGGCCACACCTCCACTTTAATTACCGCCACTACCGCCACAGGTAGGCCCGGTGTACCGGTCGCTGTTTGCGGCCGGCGCTGAAGAGGCGGGCGCGACTTAATATGGCGTTCTTCGTGGAAACGGGGCGCTGCGCACACTGATGACGTCATCGGTGGCGGCGCAGCGCTACAGCCTAACGCCGCCATTAGCGCACCGCTGAATTTCGCCTGAATTTTGCAGACTGGCGCAAAAGCCCTCTTTGGGCGCAAACAGGTGGCGCAGGCCACTGAATTTCTAGGCCTTGTTGTTTTTAATAAAGATTTTTCGACCCGTTGTTTTAATAAAGATGTACGTGTACCAAGTGGCACGGTGGCATAGTGGTTAGCACTGTTGCCTCACAGCGCCAGGGACCCGGGTTCGAATCCGGCCTCGGGTGACTGTCTGTGTGGAGTTTGCACATTCTCCCCGTGTTTGCGTGGGTTTCCTCCGGGTGCTCTGGTTTCCTCCCACAGTCCAAAGATGTGCGGGTTAGGATGATTGGCTATGATAAATTGACCCTTAGTGTTAGGGGGATTAACTACGTGGGGTTACGGGGATCGGGTGGGATATGTGTCAGTGCAGGCTCAATGGGCCGAAATGGCCTCTATCTGCACTGTGGGGTTTCTGTGATTCTGTGAAGTGGTGCAGGGTTGTTGGACCCCTCCATGCTTGGATGTGTGTATACGACTGTAATTTATTCTATGTTTGCTTATGTACACTACATTTTCATGGAATGGGAAGTGCATGTGTCGTGGTTATATTAGATAGGTAATTACAGGGGAAGGTTGACTATGGAGGGTTGGAAATTTTGCTCACCTCATCAGGATGATACTTAAAGCAAGTTTAGTATCAACAGGGGGGAGTGTAAGTGCAGGGTTCTCAAAATTCCCGCACTCCCCAAGTTATGGATCAAGGGACCCTGTTTTGGACAAGTTATTAAAAGCAGGGTACCCAAAATGGCTTCTGTAAACCTCGTGACCGATACTGACAGGATTTTTAAAACTAGGGCTCTACCAACAAGCAGGCCTGGAGATGAAACATTAAAATGCAGGGATCTGTGATCAGAGACTCTTTGGAGCCCAGCCAGGCAAAGTAAACACAGAATACGCATATATTTGAATCGAATCGAATCAAGCTAGATGGGCCCATAATGGTGGCCATTAGCTTCCTGCATGTTTAATCAATAACAGCTCACAGTAGCCATCAAGGTAGGATGGGGACAATCAAGTCTCATCCATGACAAAGCAACTAGGACATCGGGGCCATTAGACCCAGAGACAACCACTCCTAAAGTCGTTAAATACAAATGGTTGTAATCATTTAAAACAGCCCGCCAAAAGTTAAATAATGGACTGACCTGATTTGGTGCGCAGGTAAGGAGTGGAAGAACGGGTATAATTGTAGGCTCATCAGTAGCAATCGCTCTCTTGCTCTCTTGTCTCTTGACTCTTTTATAGATATGTGAAGAGAAAAAGATTGGTGAAGTCAAATGTACGTCCCTTTCAGTCAGAATCAGGGGAATTTGTAATGGTGAACAAAGAAATGGCAGACCAATTAAATACATACTTTGGTTCTATCTTCACAAAGGAGGACACAAATAACCTCCCAAAGATGCCGGGGAACATAGAGTCTAATGAAAGGGAGGAACTGATAGAAATCAGTATTTGTAGGGAAATGGTGTCAGGGAAATTGATGGGATTGAGGGCCGATAAATCCCCAGGGCCTGATAATCTACATCCTAGGGTACTTAAGGAAGTGGCCCTAGAAATAGTAGATGCATTGCTGGTCATCTTCCAAAATCCTATAGACTCTGGAACAGTACCCATGGATTGGCGGGTAGCTAATGTTACCACACTGTTCAAAAAGGGTGGTAGAGAGAAAACGGTGAATTACAGACCGGTAAGCCTGACATCGGTAGTGGGGAAAATGCTAGAGTCCATTATAAAGGATGTAATAGCAGATCACTTGGAAAAAAGTGACCGGATCGGACAAAGTCAACATGGATTTACAAAAGGTAAATTGTGCTTGACTAATCCACTGGAATTTTTTGAGGATGTAACTGGTAAACTAGATAAGGGAGAAGCAGTGGATGTGGTGTATTTGGATTTTCAAAAGGCCTTCGATAAGGTCCCGCATAAGAGATTAGCATGTAAAATTAAGGCACATGGGATTGGGGGCAAGGTATTGACTTGGATAGAGAACTGGTTGGCAGACAGAAAGCAAAGAGTTGGAATAAACGGCTCTTTTTCCGAGTGGCAGGCAGTGACTAGTGGGGCACCGCATGGATTGGTCCTTGGACCCCAGCTATTCACAATATATATTAATGATCTGGACGAGGGAACTAGATGTAATATCTCCAAGTTTGCAGATGACACAAAGCTGGGTGGGCGTGTGTGCTGTGAGGAGGATGCCGAGAAACTCCAGTATGATTTGGACTGGTTGGGTGATTGGGCAGAAGCATGGCAGATGCAATATAACGTGGATAACTGCGAGGTTATCCACTTTGGTGGCAAAAACAGGAAGGCAGATTATTATCTGAATGGCAATAGATTGGGAGAAGGGGAAGTGCAACGAGACCTGAGCGTCCTTGTGCACCAGTCACTGAAAGTAAGCATGCAGGTGCAGCAGGCGGTTAAGAAGGCAAATGGTATGTTGGCCTTCGTAGCGAGAGGGTTTGAGTACAGGAACAAGGATGTCTTGCTGCAGTTGTACAGGGCTTTGGTGAGACCACATCTTGAGTATTGTGTGCAGTTTTGGTCGCCTTGTCTGAGGAAGGATGTTCTTGCCATGGAGGGAGTGCAGCGAAGATTCACCAGGCTGATACCTGGGATGGCAGGAATGACGTATGAGGAGAGATTGGGTCGATTGGCATTGTACTCGCTGGAGTTTAGAAGAATGAGAGGGGATCTCATCGAAATTTATAAAATTTTAACAGGACTAGACAGACTAGATGCTGGAAGGATGTTCCCGATGGTCGGGGAGTCCAGAACCAGGGGTCACAGTCTAAGGATAAGGGGTAAACATAGAAACATAGAAGATAGGAGCAGGAGTAGGCCATTCGGCCCTTCGAGCCTGCTCCGCCATTCAATGCGATCATGGCTGATCATCCAAATTCAGTACCCTGTCCCTGCTTTTTCCCCATATCTCTTGATCCCTTTAGCCTTAAGAAATATATCTAACTCCTTCTTGAATATATTTAATGAATTGGCCTCTACTGCCTTCTGTGGTAGAGAACTCCACAGGTTCACCACTCTCTGGGTGAAGAAATTCCTCCTCATTTCTGTCCTAAATGGCCTACCCCTTATCCTTAGACTGTGACCCCTGGTTCTGGATTCCCCGACCATCGGGAACATCCTCCCTGCGTCTAGTCTGTCCAGTCCTGCCAGAATGTTATAAGTTTCAATGAGATCCCCTCTCATTCTTCTAAACTCCAGCGAGTACAAGCCCAATCGACCCAATCTCTCCTCATATGTCATTCCTGCCATCCCAGGTATCAGCTTGGTGAATCTTCACTGATCTCCTTCCATGGGAAGAATATCCTTCCTCAGATAAGGCGACCAAAACTGCACATAATACTCAAGATGTGGTCTCACCAAGGCCCTGTACAACTGCAGCAAGACATCCTTTTTCCTGTACTCAAAGCCTCTCGTTATGAAGGCCAACATACCATTTGCCTTCTTAACCGCCTGCTGCACCTGCATGCTTACCTTCAGCAACTGGTGCACAAGGACACCCAGGTCTTGTTGCACTTCCCCTTCTCCCAACCTATTGCCATTCAGATAATAATCTGCCTTCCTGTTTTTGACACCAAAGTGGATAACCTCACATTTATCCACGTTATATTGCATCTGCCATGCTTCTGCCCAATCACCCAACCTGTCCAAATCATACTGGAGTTTCTTGGCATCCTCCTCACAGCGCACACGCCCACCCAGCTTTGTGTCATCTGCAAATTTGGAGATATTACATCTAGTTCCCTTGTCTAGATCATTAATATATATTGTGAATAGCTGGGGTCCAAGGACCGATCCCTGCGGTACCCCACTAGTCACTGCCTGCCACTCGGAAAAACACGCATTTATTCCAACTCTTTGCTTTCTATCTGCCAACCAGTTCTCTATCCAAGTCAATACCTTGCCCCCAATCCCATGTGCCTTAACTTTACACGCTAATCTCTTATGTGGGACCTTATCGAAAGCCTTCTGAAAGTCCAAATACACCACATCCACTGGTTCTCCCTTATCTATTTTACTAGTTACATCCTCAAAAAATTCCAGTAGATTAGTCAAGCACGATTTACCTTTTGTAAATCCATGTTGACTTTGTCCGATCCTGTCACTGTTTTCCAAGTGATCTGCTATTACATCTTTTATAATGGGCTCTAGCATTTTCCCCACTATCGATGTCAGGCTTACCGGTCTGTAAATCCATGTTTTCTCTCTGCCACCTTTTTTGAATAGTGGGGTAACATTAGCTACCCGCCAATCCATGGGTACTGTTCCAGATTCCATCGAATGTTGGAAGATGATCAGCAATGCATCTACTAAGCCACTTAGGATAGAGATGAGGAGGAATTTCTTCACCCAGAGGGTGGTGAACCTGTGGAATTCTCTGCCAAAGAAGGCAGTAGAGGCCAATTCATTAAACATATTCAAGAAGGAGTTGGATATATTTCTTAAGGCTAAAGGGATCAAGGGGCATGGGGAGAAAGCAGGGACCGGGGACTGAATTTGGATGATCAGCCATGATCTTATTGAATGGCAGAGCAGGCTGGAGGGGCCGAATGGCCTACTCCTGCTCCTACCTTCTAGGTTTCTATGTTTCTATGACTCTGACCTCTTGTTTGGTCTTGGGCTGCTGCTGCTCGTACTCGTGCCCTGGCCTCGTGGCGGGTTCTCTTCTCGCTCCCCGCATTGTGTAACAACCAAGGACATCTATACCAACCGCGGGAGGAGAACGAGACCCGAGTTCAAAGTCATACAGGACACACGGGCCACGAAACGAGACAAAACAAGACGAGACGAAGAAGAAGGTAAAAACCGATGAGCAGAGAAGGGCAGCAAAAGACACATTGGTAAAAACCAAACGCCTAGTTATAAGCTGGTGCTTGGGGAAGAAAGTATATGTATGGACAGTGAGAATTAGTTGGCATTTGAACACTGCAAATAAGTTGGCATTAAATGCGGGTGTCCACGCCCACGACGAATATGCTGGCGTTTGACGCTTGGGTAGTAAAATCGAATAAGCAGTAAAAACTGCCAACCGACCCACAACCGCAACGCTACCGCCGACGACCGCCCGAGGGAGAAGAAGAAAAAAAACCATCGCGACGAGACGACGACGGTGGCTGAGGAGAGGGAAGGTGAGTCGCAGCAACAACTCCAGCACCGCGCCCTGAGACCACGTGGCGACGGAGTACCCCAAAGGACAGCAGGACCAGACCTCAAAACTCGCAACCGTTAAAGCAACAGGTTTTGGATTGGTGAGCATGAATTCCTGGCCCCTCATAGCTTAATCTAGTTAGGTATAGGGGTGGGATAAGGATAAGGGGATTGTTAATGTAGTTGTTTTCCCTCAATGTGCCGTGTGTTCCCCATTCCCTGTATAAGTGTAATTGTTTATGCCTGTATTTTATACCAGTAATTCTCTTAAGACTGTGTTTTATTTCTGTTTTAATAAAATCTTACACCAAACCACTTGTCTAATCGATTTTCTATATCGCCGCCTGTACCTAAGTCCGGTGTCTAGAACCCAGGGGTGTGGGAGCGATTCGAACCGCTCACGGGACAGTCAGAGGCGAAGCTGACTGGGCGCACGCGCCACACGCTACCCCCTACACTAGTTAATCCAGAGGCCTGGACGAATGAGTTCCAATCCCACCATGGCAGCTGGGGAATTTAAATTCAGTTAATTAAATAAATCTGGAATAAAAAGCTAGTATCAGTAATGGTGACGATGAAACTATCAGATTGTCGCAAAAACCCACCTGGTTCACTAACTGCCCTCTGAAATGGCCACTCAGTTGTAACAATCTGCTACAAGAAACAAAAATAAGAATAAAACCAGATGGAGCACTCGGCACTGGCTACAGACACGACAACGGCACATCCAGCCCAGTCGACCTGGCAAAGTCCTCCTCACCGACATCTGGGGTATTTGTGCCAAAATTGGGAGAGCTGTCCCACAGACTAGTCAAGCATACTAACAAAATCATACCTTTCAACCAATATCACCACCAAAGTGGTATACAGTCGGCAAGGAGTGAATCCTCAACATTGACACTGATGGGCCGGTAATTGGAAGTCTCATGGCTTCAGGTCAAGCGTGGGTAAGGAAACCTCCTGCTGATGACTGCCCTCCCTCAGCTGATGAATCAGTACTCCTCCATGTTGAGCACCACTTGGAAGAAGCACTAAGAATAGCAAGGGCACAGAATGACTTCAACGTGGCTTGGTAGCACCACTGCTGACCGAGTCCTGAAGGACATAGCCAGTCTGGGCCTGCGATAGGGGGTGAGAGAACCAGCATGAGGGGAAAAACCTAATTGACCTCGTCCTTACCAATCTACCTCTCGCAGATGTATCTGTCCATGACAGCATTGGTAGCAGTGACCACCGCACAGCCATTGTGGAGACGAAGTCCCATCTTCACACTGAGGACACGCTCCATCGTGTTGTGTGGCACTACCACCATTCTAAATGGGATGGATCTAGCAGCTCAAAACTGGGCATCCATGAGGCACTGTGGGCCATCAGCAGCAGCAGATTTGTAATCCACCACAATCTGTAATCTCGTGGCTTGGCATATCCCTCACTCTACCATTACCATCAAGCCAGGGGACCAACCCAAGTTCAATAAGGAGTGGAGAAGTGCATGCCAGGAGCAGCACCAGGCGTACCTAAAAATGCGGTGGGAAGCTGCAACACAGGACTACATGCATGCTAAAAAGCGGAAGCAGCATGCTATAGAAAGGACTAAACAATCCCACAATCAACGGATCAGATCAAAGCTCTGTAGTCCTGCCACATCCAGTCGCGAATGGCAGTGGACCATTAAGCAACTAGTGGGAGGAGAAGGCTTCATGAATATCCCCATCCTCAATGATGGTGGAGCCCAGCACGTGAGTGCAAAAGATAAGGCTGAAGCGTTTGCAACCATCTTCAGCCAGAAGTGCCGAGTGGATGATCCATATCGACCTAATCCTGAGGACCTCACCATCACAGAAGCCAGTCTTCAGCCAATACGATTCATTCCACGTGATATCAAGAAATGACTGAGCACACTGGATACAGCAAAGGCTATGGGCCCCGACAACATCCCGGCTGTCGTGCTGAAGACTTGTGCTCCAGAACTAGCTGGGCCTCTAGCCAAGCTGTTCCAGTACAGCTACAATACTGGCATCTATCCGACAATGTGGAAAACTGCCCAGGTATGTCCTGTCCACAAAAAGCAGGACAAATTCAATCCGGCCAATTACCGCCCCATCAGTCTACTCTCAATCATCAGCAAAGTGATGGAAGGTGTCATCGACAGTGCTATCAAGCGGCACTTATTCACCAATAACCTGCTCACTGATGCCCAGTTTGGGTTCTGCCAGGATCACTCGGCTCCAGATCTCATTACAGCCTTGGTCCAAACTGTTAAGTCTGTGTGTTCCAGTTATGGTTAATATGAATCACTGCACACAGACCACAAGAATAACTTTAACAGGTCTTTACTAGTCGAAGGTCAGGGCTGAACTGCCCAATAAATCATTACACAGCACTTATATACCGGTGTGGTCACCACCGGTATTACAGTATACAGCAGCCAAGATAAAGTAGTGCAACTCTTAAAATAGTTCTCTTAAAGGTGGAACGGTTACATACACCACAATCCTCCCTTTTTAGCTTAACAGTATATATTCCCCATTAAACATAACATAATAACATATATACACAACTTCATGTAAAAACAGTTCACAGATTCAGTCTCTGAGGAGGCCTCCTGACTCGGTCCGGATAACGCCTCGGTGGTGTAGTAGTTTTCGGTGGTGTAGTAGGTTCTTTTGGCAAGGTCGATTCGGCTTGAATGCCAGTGTCGGGTTCATCTGGTTCCAGTATCATCGGATCGGAGGTAGATACTATGGGTATCTCTGCGTCATCATTAGGCGTATAGAGTTGTGGTGTAGGTTGTCCCTTTTCGGATGACTCTATGATCTGGTCAGCATGGCGCCTTATTATGCTTTCACCAATGTCCACGGTATACATCAGCGGTCCTAGTCGTGTGCAAATAGTTCCAGGCTGCCATTTCTCGGTACGGTAGTCTCGGGCCAAAACTTGTTGACCTACCTGGAAGGTTCTAGTTGGCCTTTCATTCATGCCTTGAAATTGCCGGTTCTCTACGTCCCTTCTGATGTTTGGCTTGATCAAATCCAGCCGGCATCTTAGTCTTCTATTGAAAAACATCATGGCGGGAGTTTGGTTTGTAACCACATGTGTTGCATTCCTGTACGCAAACAAGAAGTTATCTACCTTATGTTGTAGATTTATGTCTTCATTACCCATGGCCTTTATGGCCTTCTTGAAGGTCTGGACAAACCTTTCAGCTAATCCATTGGTGGCGGGATGGTATGGGGCGGACGTGTAGTGCTTAACCCCATTGTTTTTTAAGAACTTCCTGAATTCTTCGGACACAAATTGCGGTCCATTATCAGAACAGATCTGTTCCGGCAGCCCATTCCTGGCAAATATGGTCCTTAATACTGTGATGGTTTTTTCCGTGGTGGTGGAGGACATCTTTATTACCTCCGGCCACTTGGAGTGTGCATCCACCGCGATTAAGAACATTGAGTCCATAAATGGACCAGCAAAGTCGATATGTACCCTTTGCCATGGAGATGAGGGCCACTCCCATGGATGTAGAGGGGCTTGTGGTGGGGCGTTTTGGACCTTCTGGCATCCTAGACAGCTCTTGGTCATTTCTTCGATGTCTCCATCGATACCTGGCCACCACACAAACGCTCTGGCTAGATTCTCCACCCAGATGCCCCTCGTGAAGCTCCTTTAGCACTTTATCCTGGAGTTTGGGTGGAATCACCACTCTGGATCCACACATCAAGGTTCCTCGGCACACTGACAGCTGTTCTCTTCTTTGCGAGAATGCTGGCAACAGTGGTTCGCCATGTGCTGGCCATCCCTTCACCGTTAAATCGTAGACTCGTGAGAGAGTCGGGTCATTTCTCGTTTCCTTTTCAATGGTAGAATTTGTTACTGGTAGACATTCCACTATGGTTGAGTGGAACATCTCCACTGGGTCCACTGTAGGCGCCTCTTCTACCGTTGGCAACGGTAGGCGCGATGAACCGTCAGCATTCCCATGCTGTTTCGATCCTTTGTATTCTATGTCATATTGGTGTGCCCCTAGGAAAAGGGACCACCTCTGTAGCCTTTGCGCTGTCATAATGGGAACGCCCTTTTTAGGGTTGAATATGGATACCAACGGCTGGTGGTCTGTCAGCAGTGTAAACTTCTGGCCCTGCAGGTAATGATTAAACTTCTTTACTCCCCACACCAGGCTGAGAGCCTCCCTATCTATCTGAGCATAGTTGCGCTCAGCGGAGGTCAATGATCTGGATGCAAATGCGACTGGCCTTTCCAAGCCATTTGGCAACTTGTGTGAGAGTACTGCTCCAATACCATAAGGAGAAGCATCACAAGCTAAACGAATAGGTAGCATTGGGTTGAAGTGAGCCAACACTTCCTCTGAGGTGATCAATGCCTTGCTTTTGTGAAAGGCCTTCTTACAGTCCTCGCTCCACTTCCATGGTACTTCTTTCTGCAAAAGAGCATTCAGCGGGTGCAGCACCGTGGATAGATTTGGCAGAAACTTATGGTAATAGTTAATCAACCCTAGGAACGACCTCAACTGGGATACATTTTCCGGAGCGGGAGCCTTCACAACAGCTTCGATCTTGTCAGGTGACTTGTGCAGCCCCTCCTGGTCAATGACATGACCACAGTACGAGATCCGTTTCTGAAAGAACTCACATTTCTGGCGATTAACTCGAAGTCCATATTCCTTCAATCTGGTGAGCACCAGTTTCAAATTTGCAAGGTGTTCCTCATCGTCATCTCCTGTAATCAGGATATCGTCCAAGTAACATTGAGTGCTTGGAATTCCCTGTAATACCTGCTCCATGGCCCTCTGCCAAATTGCTGGAGCCGAAGTCACTCCAAAAACCAGTCTATTATATCGATACAAGCCTCTGTGCGTGTTGATTGTGAGATACTGGCGCGACTCTTCCTCAACTTCCATCTGTAAGTACGCTTGCGCCAGATCTATCTTGGTGAAGTGTTTCCCGCCAGACAATGAAGCAAAGATATCCTCAATCCGCGGAAGCGGATATTGCACCGTGTGAAGCACCGGATTAACTGTGATCTTGAAGTCTCCACAGATGCGGACCTTCCCCGGTTCCCCTGGCTTGTTACTCGATGAACGCTTCATGACGGGAACAATGGGTGTGGCCCACTCACTCCAGTCCACCTTAGACAGTACTCCTGAACGTTCTAGCCCTTCCAGCTCAGCTTCCACAGCAGGTCGTATCGCATAAGGTACTGGTCTGGCTTTGAAAAATTTTGGGTTTGCATGTTCTGCAATCTTGATTTTTGCCTTAATTCCTCTCAGTGTTCCCAGTCCCTGTTGGAACACCTCTTTAGCCTCATCCAATATTCTGGACAATCGTTCAGGTTTGACATCTTTTTTTCCGGAATCTACTGTTATTGCTTTTAGGGAGTGCCAGTCCATATTTATTTTCCTGATCCACTCCCGTCCCAGAAGTGGTGGACCTCCCTCAGGTAGTACATATAAGTCTATTCCTTGGTGTTCTTTGCCCTTGTGTATCACCTTGACTTTTATCTTTCCGATGGGGTATACTCTTTGCCCCGTGTATGTCTGCAATACTATCTCCGTATCCCGTAGGGGAATATATGTGAATAACCTTTTGTAATCTTGCTTATTCATGACCGTCAACGCCGATCCGGTGTCCAATTCCATCTTCACTTGGACTCCTGCTATCTGCAGTGTGACCCAGATAGTTTGTAGGTCAGCTTCCTTACTCACATTGTGAATTCTCAGATTACCCAGTTCCTTGCTGTTGGAGTCTGAATCCGAATTCTGTTCATCCGAACTCTTCTCAGCCACCTTATGTACCTTTCTGCACTTTTCCTGCGGTGACTTTTTGTTGCTGGTCTTCTTTCCTGACCAGCATAATTTAGCTATGTGACCAAGCTTGCCACATTTTCTACATTCCTGGTTTTTAAACCAGCATTGGTTCTGATCGTGTGTTGTCTTTCCACAACGATAACATTTCGTTGTACCCAAAGCCATTTGATCTACGCTGAGTACCGCTGCCTTCAGCTGCATTTCCGCAGTGCCTCTCGCTGCGGCTTCGTGCGATGCTGCAATAGTGACAGCCTTATCAAGTGTAAGATCATTCTCTTCAAGCAGCCGCTTTTGTGTTCCTTCTTTCGACAATCCACACACGAATTTGTCTCTCAGTGCCTCTGTCAGTCTTTCCCCAAACTGACAGTATTTCGCTAGCTTACGCAGTTCAATTAAATACTCCGCGTTGCTTTCCTCTTTCAGTTGCGTTCTCGCATAAAATTTAAATAGTTCCGCTAACATCAGCGGTGTGGGGCTCAAATGATTTCTCAGGACAGCAACAATATTAGCGAAAGCCTGATCCGCCGGTTTAGCTGGTGATAGAAGATGCTTCAATAGCCCGTATGTCTTCGCACCCATTGAGTTTAGTAGGGTTAGTGCTTTATCTTCATCGGATATTTTATTTGCCTTACAATAAATCTCTATGCGTTCTACATACGTGGCCCAATCTTCAACATCGGGATCGAAATCGTTGATGTTACCACGCTTAGGCATCCTCGCAATCTTCTTGAGAAGCAAAAAGAAATTTTTCTTTTCTTTTTTTTTTATAATGGCGGTTTCCCGCGCTTGTCTTCTTCCCCCGCCTACGAAAATGGCGGCTTCCCGCGTTTACCTTTCTCCCCTGCTGGCTGTAATGGCGATTGCCGTATTGCTGCGTTCGCCCTCCCCAGCGGTTCTCAAATCGTGCCTCCCAGCCCCTCTTGCAGTCCGGTCCTTTCCCCCGGCTGCGGCTGAGTTCTCCGCGGTTTTTTTTTATTTTTATTTTCTCCCGCGCCTTACGCTGTCCCGGTCGCTGCGCCTCGCGGCCTCGGTAGCTGCCCGGCCTTTTTCACCGGTCGCGGTCGAGCTATCTCGCGACGCTGTTGCGTCTCCCAGCCCGCTTGCAGCCCGGTCTTTTACACCGGCTGCGTTTGCATTCACCGCGGCTCCCGTGCCTTACGCTGCCCCAGTCTCAGCGCCTCTGGCCCCGACTTCTGTCCGGCTCTTTTCCCCGGCCGTGGTCGAGTTCTCCGCCCTTATATCCTCCGTTTTTCCCTCCCCTACTTCACAGCCAACGTGGCCGACTTGCTGCTCGTCGCTGATCGGCTTACCCACCACCGTGATAGAAGGGATGATCACTGCCTGTTGCTGATGGAAGGCTTCGTGTCAGGATTCTTCCTTGCTCTTCAGACCCGAGTCTTTTCTCAGCAGGATGATGAGGGCGGATGCCTCTTCTCAACGCCCGTTAAACTGCCTTGGATATGTCTCTGCCGCAGGGTAAGATCGTACTCGTCGCCACTGTTAAGTCTGTGTGTTCCAGTTATGGTTAATATGAATCACTGCACACAGACCACAAGAATAACTTTAACAGGTCTTTACTAGTCGAAGGTCAGGGCTGAACTGCCCAATAAATCATTACACAGCACTTATATACCGGTATGGTCACCACCGGTATTACAGTATACAGCAGCCAAGATAAAGTAGTGCAACTCTTAAAATAGTTCTCTTAAAGGTGGAACGGTTACATACACCACACAAACATGGATAAAGGAGCTGAATTCCAGAGGTGAAGTGAGAGTGACTGCCCTTGACATCAAGGCAGCATTTGACTGAGTGTGGCATCAAGGAGCCCTAGTAAAACTGAAGTCAATGGAAATTGGGGGGGAAAACTCTTCACTGGTTGGAGTCATACCAAACACAAAGGAAGATGGTTGTGGTGGTTGAAGGTCAATCATCACAGCCCCAGGACATCGCTGCAGTTGTTCCTCAGGGCAGTGTCCTAGGCCCAACCATCTTCAGCTGCTTCATCAATGACCTTCCCTCCAACATAAGGTCAGAAATGGGGATGATGCCTGCACAGTGTTCAGTGCCATTCACAACTCCTCAGATGAAGAAGCAGTCCATGCCCGCATGCAACAAGACCTGGACAACGTTCAGGCTTGGGCTGGTAAGTGCTAGGCAATGACTATCTCCAACAAGCGAGAGTCTAACCACCTCCCCTTGACATTCAATGGCATTACCATTGCCGAATCCCCCACCATCAACATCCTAGGGGGTCACCATTGACCAGTAATTTTACTGGACCAGCCATATAAACTCTGTGGCAACAAGAGCAGGTCAGAGCCTAAGCATTCTGCAGTGAATGTCTCACCTCCTGACTCCCCAAAGCCTTTCCACCATCTACAAGTCACAAGTCAGGAGTGTGATGGAATACGCTCCACTTGCCTGGATGAGTGCAGTTCCAACAACACTCAAGAAGCTCGACACCATACAGGAAAAAGCAGCCTGCTTGATTGGCACCCGATCCACCACCTTCAACATTCACTCCCTCCACCACCAGTGTACTGTAGCTGCAGTGTGTACCATCTACAAGATGCACTGCAGCAACTCGCCAAGGCTTCTTCAGCAGCACCTCCCAAACCCGCGACCTCTTCCACCTAGAAGGACAAGGGCAGCAGGCGCATGGGAACACCACCACCTCCAAGTTCCCCTCCAAGTCACACACCATCCTGACTTGGAAGTATATCGCCGTTCCTTCATCGTCGCTGGGTCAAAATCCTGGAACTCCCTCCCTAACAGCATTGTGGGAGTACCTTCACCACACGGACTGCAGCGGTTCAGGAAGGTGGCTCACCACCACCTTCTCGAGGGCAACTAGGGATGGGCAATAAATGCCGGCCTTGCCAGCGACTCCCAAATCCCATGTACGAATAAAAAAAAATCTGGAACCCCTGATTGGATTAATGATTTGTATTTCCTATGTCGGATGTAAGAACATGCAAAAGCATAGACTAAGGAAGGGCCATTCAGCCTATAGTTCCTCGGTATCTAGTTTCCAGTGCTTCACATCTTACACCTGCATAAAATATACAAGCCAGTTGGTTCAGTCAAGTGCTCCAGACATTACCACTTTACATTCAACATCTGGGCCTAGAAATTCAGTTGCGTTTGCCAGCCGTTAACGCCATAAGAGGGGTAGATTTCCAGCGCTAGGCACTTTGCGCCCGGGCGCAGGCCGGTCTGCGCCAACGCCCAACTTCAGTTGACATTTAGCGCCGGCGCAAAGTGTTTGCGACCGCTCAGCTGCGCGCGCAGCTTATGACGTCATTTCGTCGTGCAACGCTGTTTGTGCGCCCCAAACCGGAAATTCAGTGGCGCCCGCCCAATGTGGGCGTGGCGCTGTTAAGAACTGTGAAGTGGAACGCAGCAGAGGCCCTGCGGGCCTCGGGAGCGCTAATTAAAGGGCACTTACACTGAACTATAAAGGCCAGCCATTTTGCTGCAATGACTTTAGTGCTTTGGATTTCTGGACAGAGACCAAGGAACAGACCTTACTGATTTGGGACAACATAGGAGAGGTATTTTTGGCTTCTGGCCAGAGCTTGGAAATTTGACTCTTTGTGATTTCACTGTTTGCAGGTTTATTATGGGGGCTGCATGGGGTTCCAACCCTCAGTTCCAGCATTATGTGCGAAGGGCTCGCAGACGCTGTGTGAGAGGGGCAGCCATGCCTAGACGCAGAGGGGCCATCAGGCGTCGGCAACGTAGGCCTTACCCACTCAGGGAATACCGGCAGCAGGTGTCCTATCTCACCATGACTGCGGCGCATTGTGTTAAGAGGCTGCGCTTCAGAAGGGAGGTGGTTGCAGAGATCTGCCAGCTGCTTCACAGAGATCTGCGTCCACAGCTGATGTGCAGGACGTCTCTGTCGGTGGAAGTGAAGGTCACGGTGGCTCTGAACTTTTATGCAAGCGGCTCCTTCCAAGCCGCTGCTGGGGACATAGCGAACATCTCCCAGTTCGCCGTCCATCGCTGCATCCGGCAGGTCACCGATGCCCTTTTCGCAAGGAGACACCAATTCATCTCCTTCCCCATGACCCTAGAGAGGCAGGAGCAGCGTGCAGTCGGATTTGCCAGGATCGCCGACTTCCCCATGGTGCAGGGCGCCATTGACTGCACGCATGTGGCTATGCGGGCACCTATCGACAATGCCGAGGATTACCGCAACCGGAAGGGCTACCATTCCCTCAATGTACAGCTGGTGTGTGACCACAGGCAGCGCATTCTAGCTGTCAATGCCCGCTTTCCAGGAAGCAGCCACGATGCATTTATCCTGCGCCAGACTACTGTGGCTGACATGTTCGAGGCACAGCCTCCACCAAGGGGATGGCTTATCGGGGACAAGGGCTACCCTTTGTGCACATGGCTCATGACCCCGCTCCGCGCGCCCAGGACCCCTGCGGAGGAGGCATACAACGAAAGCCATCAAGCCACAAGGAACATCATAGAGCAAACGATTGGCGTCCTGAAGCAACGGTTCCGCTGCCTGGATCGATCCGGCGGATCTCTACAGTATTCGCCGGATAGAGTCTCCCAGTTCGTCGTCGTTTGCTGCATGCTGCACAACCTGGCTATCCGCAGGACTCAGGCACTGCCACCTCACGTTGGGCCACCACCTCAGGAGGACGAGCAGGAGGACCATGAGGAGGAGGAGGAGGAGGAGGAGGAGTACCCGGCCAGAAGGGAGCCACAAGGTCCAAGGGCCGTCCGCCGGCGGCTTATTGAACGACACTTCTAGGCCCCCTGTCAGGGAATGGCTTGTGGCAATGAACGCACCTGAATGCAGCCGCTCCGCAAGCCCTCAGCCGGTTAACGCAACAACCACTTGAAACATGACACCTGGACAAGCTGAATAAATAGAAAGCTTTATTTAACAAACTCAGGGCCCTTCCCACATGAAACAGAAAAACAGACAAGACCCCCAAAAAACAGTGAAAAACATATCTCACTCCCACAACCTGGGGAGGAATAACAAAACTTGTCAATCCAATTGGCCTTCATCTTCGGCCTTTCCAAAATAAGCCCCCCGCCTCCAGAACACAAACACCCCCATATAAAAAAAACAGTTGCCGACATCCTCTACTTGGTGTGCCGAGAGGGCGAGTCCTTGTGCAGGCTTCTCCGGCCCCTGCCCGACCTGTTGCTCCGCCTCAACCTGGGCCCTGTGGGTGTTGGAAGGCTGGGGAAAGGCTCCTGAGGGCCGCAATGCGTAACGGCAGATGCCCTTGGGGGTCGGCCTAGACGAGGTCCGGCCCTGGAGGGTCCGGCTGCTGACTGCTGCAGCTGCGGCTGGGCAGCATCAGTCTCTGTAGCAGCTCGTCGCACCTTGGCTGGGGGAGTGGCAGTGGCAGCTGCAGCAATGGGGGCAAGCTGGCTGATGCCAGGCGCTCGCTGGTCGCCAGAGACATTGGCACTCGGCCGGGCTGGCACTGCAGCAAGCGCAGCAATCTGGTGGAGGCCAGACCGCTGTGCTGCAGCAGGGCGGCGGGTGCCCTGTCGATGCTTCCGTGACACAGCGAGTGTGGCAGAAGTGAGTGCCCGAACTGCCCTGTTCTGTGCCCGCATCAGATCAGCCAGTGTCTGCACGGCACCACTCATGAACTCGCGACTCGCGTCCTGTGCTGCGGCGAGTTGGTCGACACCCCTGGTCTGTGCTGCCGCGAGTTGCTCGACACCCCTGGCCTGTGAGTCCCCGAAAGCGGCCACACTATGAGCCAGGGACTCAATGGCCTGAGGCAACTGTCCCACAACCCCCATGAACTCGTTGTGGCGCCGCTCGGAGGCCGCGGACATTTCATCAAGGAGGCACACCTCCTGGGCGAGGACCGTCTCTGGACTGGAGGGCGGACTCTCCATCTGGGGAGAAGGCCGCCGAGCTGCCCGACCCTTCCCGCGTGCCTGGACGCCACTGGGCCCAGCAACTGCCCTTCCCTGCAACACTTCCCCCCCTCTGGGGAGAAGGCAGCCGTGCTGCCCGACCCTTCCCGCCTGCCTGGATGCCACTGGGCCCAGGAGCTGCACCCCCCTGCAACACTTCCCCCTGGCTCTCCTCCAGGCAAGACTTGTCCCCTCCATTGCCATCCCCTGGCGCGGATGAGGGTTCCCCCGATGTGCCGCCTTCCTCTTGGTCCTCGTCGTCCTCCTCTTCCGAGGGACTGGCGCTCTCAGCTTCATGGACCTCCTCCTCACCAGCTGAAAGCAGGAAGGCACAAGAGTAGCTTTAGAGTGAGGACAGGGCGTCAGCGAGGGAGGCATGAGTGGTGGCATTATGCGCATTGGTCGGACAGTGGCAAAGGATGTAGATCTGAAGCGCAAGGGGAACGAGAGAGGTCCAAACGGTCATGTCCTTACCATTGGGGCCCAGCACAGGGTCGGCATCTCCAATAGCAATGGGGCCAACCACCCGGCCACGCATGAGTCGAGCCACGCGCTCCTCCAGGTCACTGAGCTCCTGGAACTGGCCACGGCCTCCCCCGGTGACATTCCGGCTCTTCATATTCTTGGCCAGCTTGGCCTGCAAGAGAAAGGATGGCCTCTAAGTACAGTGTGTTGCCCTGTTGTTGTCTGCACTGCCTCCCATGGTCAAATAGCTTGGCCAGTGTGTCAAGTGCAGAAAGTGCTATTGATGATCATGCCAGTGCCATAGCTGTGGGAGGAGGGATGGCCATTAGGCCTTTGAGGTCCCTTTGCCCATAATGTGAGGTGCACATGCAAGGATGAGGAGGACACTGGAAAGGGTACTCACCCTGACCATCCGAGTGAGGTCGTTGTACTTCTTGCGGCATTGGTCACCAGTCCTGGGGACATCGCTGGTGGATGACACCCTGTGGGCGATTCCCTCCAGGCTCTCCTGTACTGCCTCCTGGGAGCCTTCTTGCCACTGTCCGGGCACAAGATCTCTCTTCTCTTTTCAAAAGCCTTAAGCAGCACCCTCAAAGCATGCTCTGAGAAGCGCTGCGCTCGTTCACGGGCCTTCTGCATGGCTTCAGGCGCTATTTGGGTCCACCAGCAGTGTTCAGGCCTAGCTGCAGGGCTCCACTATCCAGGGCGTGGCAGCAGACAAAGTCGACCCTTCCCCCTTTAAGAGCTGGCCGGCGTCAGGGTGTCTGCTGTCAATCAAAACATGACCGCACCTGCGCTGCGCCCGGCCTCGGCGTTATCAGTCCGCACCGCCGGCTTAGCACCTAAAGATAGGAGTGCAACCCCAGTTTCAGCGCTCGCCCAAACTCCTTGGCCAAACCTACTGAATTTCGGCAAAGTGGCCTACACTTTCCGGCGGGCGCTAACTTTAGCGCCCGCCCGACTTTAGCGCCCCAGAAGTGGCGCGACTGAATTTCTAGGCCCTGATAACTAATGTTGGATTTTTGTCTCAGTTACACATATCTATATCCATTACCCAGGACAGTGCAGCAAATTAAATGGAAGTGGCTCAGCATCCCAGGAGGCCCTTGATACATCTGTCCACTTGTAAGACCAAACATGAGCGTGGAAAACAAGAAAACAGATCTTGCTACTAGATAGTTGCAGCTAGTCAAAGGTGATGGATGGTTGCAATAGCGCCCTAAAGCTTTCTTTTGACCTGCAGCTCATTTGGAATGTGCAACAAGATAAGGCCATCATGGAGTCTCAGTGGATACATGGCCGTTGAGGCTTGCTGAGGTACAATAAGCGTGTATTGCTACTTGCAAGTAGTAAAAATAAATTACAATGGGATCTTCCGCTTGAACTAATGAGCCTCATTACTGTGGAACTGCTGGTAATTACCTCCTTATTTAGAAGGAGATGCCTTCTTGGACCTGCTGTAGGTTGTATGAACTGCCTCGCAATTATCGCTTTTGAGTTTATGAGATTTATTTTCTTATTAGTTTCTTATTGGCACTTGTATTATGCACTTACATCACACACCTAATGAGCACTGGGGGACAGGATTGAGGAGTTTCATCATGAGCTAGAGTAACTGATGATTTGCTGCAGCAGAGCTGAGCAACATCCGCCGTTAGTTAGACTTGCCCTTGCCCATTTAATCTTGATGATAACTTGCTGAAAGTGCGAGTTGATAACATCGCAGCGAGGGGGAAAAAAAGGCATTTGGGACTCGAGTGAACAGGGAAAGCAACTGTGTATCCCCGTAACCAATTAGACTGAAGGATTGTGTAATTAACAGCACAAGGACTGAGAAGGAAAGTATATATTAGATTTGGTGAATACAATGGCAAATCAGGTACAGAAAGAAAAATAAAGAGAGGATAAGAAAGACTGGATTCAGAGAAAGAGAAAAAAGAGACAGAAAAGAAAAGTTTAAAAAAAATAATAGTTTAATATCTCCAACAACAATTAAAACAATTTAAAACTTGAAGGAGTGAGACTCCACACTTGCAATAGTTAATTTTCAGTGGCAGAGAGGTTGTGGGGAATTTTAAGGGTTTGGGTCGTGTGGGGTGTAAAAATTTGAAAAAAACCTCAAACCCGAACCCACTCTGCCTCGAGCCTGCCACTTCCGGTTTTAATGGAGGCGCGGCAGGAGGCGGGCAACCAGCCCGCTCCCAGAAGGTGGGTTCCGCATTTAAATATTATAATGAGGCTGCGTGCCTCTGATTTGATCTCCTTTTAAAATTTAACCCTTGCCAGCTGGGTTATCCGGGCCTCAGGAAACCCGACAGCTAAAGGGAGGCCAGGACAGCAGCATGGAAGAGCTAAGTACCTTTCCACCACTGCTTGTGGGCTCGGAGGGCCAGGAGTGCTTCCTCCCAGCCCCCCAAGCTAGCCTGCTTCCCTCGCTGCAATCAGAAACCCCCCCCGCCACGATCAGATCCCCCCTCCGCCAACTCCCTCCACGATTGGATCCCACCGCATGATCAGACAACTACCGTGACCATCGACCCCCCAACCCACCATCTTTGCCCCGATCTCTCTCCGACCCTCAGCAATCACCTCCCAAACCTACAAGCCACTCTCGACGCAACCCCCTCCCCTCAAAATCTCTCCCCCAGCAACACGAACATATATGCTCCTGGGCTACAGCCGCCACTGTAGCGTCCCCCACCTGACCGAGGGCCAGGCCTGTAAATCAGGCTGGCTTCCGGGTGGGGAGCCTGTTTGAAAAAAAAGCACTCTACAGCGTTCAGGGAAACCCGGACTTAGAACTCGCTACCCCCCTCGCTTGGAAATCCCGCCCTGTAAATATCGGGACTGTTGTTTGGTAGTAATTAACATTTAACATGTCGTTAAACTTGGACTGAATTGGACAAGGCTTCACTTTGTGTGGTGAGTTTAGTTGGTATCTGCTGTGCAAATACAGCAAATTCACGCCATTCAATGCATTTGAATGTTGAGGCAGACAGCGAGATACTGTTTTCACGACGTTAATGGCAAAGTGGTGCATCTCGGACAACAACTTGTGGTTTTTCATGTTTAACCGTGGCATCTGCCCCTTGCCTGAAGTTGGGGTAGCATCTGCGCATAAATAATGCAAGCACCGTTAGCCTTGAGTGATTTTGACAATTGTGGGCCTTCAATTCCTTGTTATTGTGGCTCAGAGATAATGGTCTGGATTTTAACATCCAAAATTGGGTGGGTTCGGGTCGTGTCAGAGGTTGAACTTAAAAAAATCTCAAACCTCACCCCAACCCGCCTCCCACCCACCCACTTCCGGGTTAAACAGAGGTGGGACGGGGGGCAGGAAGCCAACCCACTCCCAGGAGGCATGTTGACAAATTAAATATTTTAATGAGGCTGGCAGCCTTTGATTTAACAGTGGCCAGCCAGGTTTAAGGCCTCGGGAAACCCGGCAGCTAAAGTTAGGCGAGGACAGCTTCGGGGTGAAAGTAAATGCCTTCACAACACTTCTTGTGGGCCAGGAGGAACAGGAGTGCTTCCCGCCCGGCCCCCCAAGCTCCCCTCCCATCAGACCCCTCACCCCCATACAAAGTCCCCCAGGGTCAGGGATCACCTCCCCCCCCACCCCGGATCAGAGCCACCGCTCCTGGGGTTGGGGATCGAACCCCCCCACCCCCCCAGGGATCGAAACCACCCCCCTCAGGGTCGGGGATTGAACCCTCCCCAGGATCGGAGATTGGACCCCGCCCCATGCTTCCAGGTTTCCCCTCCGAAACTCCGCCCTCCGCCTACGTAACCCGCCCCTGTTACTATCCAGGCCTATGCTCCTCAGCATGACCCTATGAGCTATTTCTGTACACTCTGGTAAGGTATCACCTGCAGGACCTTGCTCTATCCCATTCTGGCATTGATTTTGTGACTACAGCTTCCACATAATAAAGTAAACAAGTTTCTACTACAGCAGTGTCTTACAAAAATATTTAGCGGCATTTTATAGCAAACGTGTTATATATGGTTTCCATCATGAGTGTCCTGTTAACATGTGACATTCTGTCCGAAGTAGCAGCATATCTGAGAACACCTAACTGGTGGTAGATTTATCATGCCTGCTATTATAGATAAATGATATTGTTTATGAAGTTGTCACAGCCCTGATGGAAGGCCTATTCCATCAGAAGAAGGCAGGGCTGGCAGGGTGGCTTCTTCTGTCAGGATTTCCAGAGCTCCCATCTGCTGAGTACCCAGTAACCTGGACTTCAGAAAGAAACCGGTGCCCTGGCCCTTCGAGGGGATAAGTGGGGCCCACTGAAAGGCATAGGCCTGGATCTTGACCTGGACACTCTAAGGGACTGTTGCCAGCATCATGAAGAATTGCCCCCACCATTTTCTGACTCAGAGGCAAGAGAACTGTTATGTCTGACATTTGGTGATAGGTACTCGATTGCCTTGGCCTGAGCACATGGAGTTTGATAGTGCTGTTATCATTGTATTGTGTATAGGTATTCGATTGCTTGTGCCTGGAAGTGGGTGTGTGTAGCAGCCACATTAAAAGCAGCATGAACTGAATTCACTGACGGTCTCTGGATTATCTTTGCAAACGCAACAAGAACCAAGCTGACACTCCAGTACAAGAGTGAAGATTGCTTGGCATCAATGCATGCATGAAATGTCATTTAGTAATCGGGATACAACATTGTCACGAAGTATATTGTCGTATTAAATTTGGACACAAGAGGGAACAAGAGAAACCTCCTAAATCAGTGAGAACTTACAGGGGAAAAATTCAAGTTCGCCAGTAAAGTTGTCGGCAACTGCTGTTAACGGCCGCTTGAAATGGCCGCAACGCTAAGCGGGTGAAATTGGTCTGGGGGGCATGGAGATAGTGTGGCACAGCACTCACCTGCCATGCAACGCCGTCCTGGTGGCGTTGCTGGAGGAATCCGGGACGAAGTTCCTGTCCAAGTCCGGCGTTGCAGCTTCCCGCAGCCTCTGTGAGCGAAACTGTGGAGCTCGCAGGGAATTGTGGGCAATGAAGAGGTCTGAGAATTAAAGGGGCCAGGCATACTGAAGGAATACAAAAATAAAATACAATGAATCAATACATTTTTCAGCCCTTTCTGCCTTTTAAGAAATATTCAATATTTAAAAGAAGTCCCAAATGTAAATATTCAGCTGTTAAAGCTGAATTATCTTCCTAACCTCAACAAACGGGAAAACTGCCTCAGCACTAACACAAATGGCTCAGCAAGCCAGGGAAGGGGCACCGAGGGTCGGACACGCAGCACTCCAGCTTTGTGCAGTGGGTCAACACTGCAAGAGCGGCCCTCTACCCACAGGGGCCAGGAGGCTCTCCAGAAAGCAGGATGTGGGAGTACATCTCTAAGACTGTCACTGCCAGCAGTGTCGCCCCCACCACCTGGCTCCAGTGCCCAAAGAAGCTTCATGACCTCAGACCACTGGTCAAGGTCAGTGAATGCATTTTGAAAAACTGTCTCCTACCAACTGCACCACCAGCCTCACACATTGCTCAATGCACAACCCCCAATCACTCACCTACCAACAATCTGCACCAAAGACGAGGCACATGTCCCATTCCTAGCCTCACCTAACCCCCTTGGAGGAGATGGTGCAGGTCATTCTTGGCAGGGGCATGGTTGAGCCCTTGGCCAGTGGTGGGGCTGAAAGGATACAAGCTGCGGGTATTCTCATACGTTATCCTCCTTCTGGCATGCACCTCTTGCTTTCCCGCCCTCCCAGCAGCACAACTCCACCCTTGTGCCTTCCTCATTTCACAAACCTAAGAAATGCAGCCTGCCCAGCCAGTGGATCAACAAGAAGAGGCAGCCTGCCCAGCCAGTGGGACCGCAGGCAGATTATTCCATCCCAGATATCCCGGCCACAAATGGGTTGTCTGGCATGCATCCTTCCATCTGATTCCTCTTCTTCTGCATCTGCCTCTTCTACCTCTTCCTCTTCTGCACCTTCCTCTCCCCTCTGCAAGCGGATGCTGCAAATGTGAAATGACAGCATAAAATGCTGGAAATACTCAGTTGGTCAGGCATCATGTCGATCTGAGACGTGAACTCTGCTTTTCTCTCCATGGATGTTGCATAACCTGCTGAGTTTTCGTGGCATGTTCTGTTTTCTCAAAGACCTTCATTTACCATCCGAGCCCTTGCAAGTGTCCAGCAGTATACCCTACACACTTCAAAAACTTTTCACATCTATTGCAGCAAGCCACGACTTCAATAAAATCAAGAAAACCCAGTCCAAACCCTTAAATTCAAACTTACCTGAATGATGTGTGTGTCCCTTTAAGAGCTGCAGACATCGCCACTGTCAGCATGCTTGCACCTGGTGTGCTTAGGACCCAGCACTGAATTCAGCGCTAGGGTCAAAGTTCACGTTGGTGATGTCACCATGCCGCCTTTTTTTTCCCAGGGCGCTGCCAGTTACCGGCAGCGCAAAGGGGGAAAGGAATATGGCGGCTGTCACGGGAACCGCCATTTTATTGCCATTACATGGCGCTATGGAGTGGCGGAAAGTCGATGAATTTCTAGCCCTAGTCTGTTGTTTTCTGCCTGATTTCAAAATGGCACTTGAGTCTTGTGGGAAACTCAAAGAAGCTAACTGTTTGAGAAAGCAATTGGTCTTTCTCTGTCCAAATGATCTATCAAGGAGCAACATGTTGTTAAAACATCCCCCTTCACCTCCATTTTCTCTTCCAGCTGAAGACATAAACTTACGTTGGCATCGGGAACTTTCCAGTATTACCCAAATGGTCATTCTTCATATGTGACCCTAGAAAACACATCTCTGCCAAGATGATGAAGCAGATTACAACTGAACCTGACCCTGTTCCTTACCCAGTGTCGGCAAGGATTACACTTTGCAAATGGAGTTAGTGAAAAGCAGTATGGACTGGGGAGCCCTGGCTGAGTCAAGCTCCAGGGTCAAAATCCCTCATTGTCCAGCCTCATATGTGAAGAGTGGCTACTTGGGTGGGATACTCAACAATGTCGCCCGCTAGCCGCGCTGCCTTTTTTGCGCATGCCCGGTGTCTCCAATGTACAAGCCTGTGAGCAGCCGTGCATCTTAACGGGAATATTGATACTCAGTATTGCCAACCTTACCGCCTCATAAATCAGGAGGCAAACTCTTAAAAATCGTGAGATTTGGTGTAGAAATCATGAGTTGCTATTTTTTCCAAACATAAACCAATATAGATTGACTTTATTTAATCTCTCACAGGGCACAGCTCTTTACAAAATCTATATCACAGCATCGGAAAATGCTTTACAAAAAACTTTAAAAAAAATCCTACCAGTTATTGAAGGGATAATTACTAGTCCTAGCCCTTTTCGGGCTACCCCAGATCAGGTGTATTCCCCAGACGTTCACCTTCAACTAAAGTTAGAGATAGCCGAATTCTATAAGACACTTAATTGGGTCTAAAGGTTCAGACTATCTCTCCCTAAAGGAAAGGAATGACGTAAAGATGTTACCGTCCTCCAGATAGCACTTTTAATAAGTATAACTAGACTGTAACCTTCCGGGTATTATGAAGGTTCAGAAACCGCCCCCCCCCCCCCAGAATTCTGCAATTCCTTGCAAAAGAGTGTACAGAATTTGAATTCGTGAGTTTGATACAGAAATAATAATTGAGACAATTCTAAAATTTTATAGATTTATTTAAGAGCCGAGATACAGTTAACAGCTGTTGAGTCAATCACAACTTTAACAGTTCAAAATACAAATAGCTTACATTTCTTATTCTCAGATCTTAACTTCATACATTTTTACATTTCTTATTATTTCTTAATCCGGAATATCCACCAAAATCAAATAAGACGACCTTTTCGATCCCCGAGACTGAAAGAATTAAAAACTTACAGAGACTGCCTCTGAAGTTGAGAAACACTTGCCCTTCCCAGCAACTTCTGACTTTCCATCTGAAAAGCTCTATTTTTATACCTTTTTTTTAGTGGTTTACCCTTTGAAGTTTTCTGCTGATGTAAGCTAATTATCTCTAGTCATTCTTTGTTGAATTCTTTTCTATTCTTACTGTCATTTCAGCTGCCAACTCTCAGAATCCTGTCTACTGTATAGGTGTTTCAAAAACTTATCATAAAATGGTTATAACAGGTTTATCTCTTTGATGTCATTTTTATCGAAGGTCTTCCATTCAATTCTTAATATTGGCTTAACTGGTTATTATCAGACGTCATGACTCCTACATGTTCCAAGTTCAACACAAACACAATGTAATTGCTTGGTGTATCTATTGAAGTCATATTTTCAAAGTGTTCTGTCGGTATCTTTTACAACATGTAAATCAAAAACACTTCAACTAGGGTGTTTGTTTTCCTAGCCATCTTAGTTGGTTATATTACTGACTTATGTTGCCTGTCCTTCATTTGATGTTACTTTTATCAAAGGCACATGGGTTTTAATATTCTGTGCTCCTGTTCAAAGTGTTATTTTTTAACACTTTACTTGGGCATTGCTATTGTGTTGGTTCCAAACTGCAGACATTTCGGAAGCAAGACTTTGCTTCTTCAAAGTGGCAATCTGTGTGTAGAGCCAGATGATGTAGGCGGGGTTTTAAATGAATTTTTTGCATCTGTGTTCACTATGGAGAAAGACGATGCAGACATAGAAATCGGGCAAGGGGGCTGTGACATACTTGAACATATTAGCATCGAGAGGGAGGAGGTGCTAGCGGTTTTAGCAGGCCAAAAAGTGGATAAATCCCCAGGCCCGGACGAGATGTATCCCAGGCTGCTGTGGGAGGCAAAGGAGGAGATTGCAGGGGCTCTGATACAAATTTTCAGAACCTCTCTGGCCACAGGGGATGTACCAGAGGACTGGAGAACAGCTAACGTAGTACCATTATTCAAGAAGGGTAACAGGGATAAACCAGGGAATTACAGGCCAGTGAGCCTAACATCTGTGGTAGGGAAATTATTGGAAAAGATTCTGAGGGACAAAATTAGTCTCCACTTGGAGAAGCAAGGATTAATCAGGGATAGTCAGCATGGCTTTGTCAAGGGTAAATCATGTCTGACAAATCTGATTGAATTTTTCGAGGGGGTGACTAGGGGGGTGGATGAGGGAAATGCTGTGGATGTGGTTTACATGGACTTCAGTAAAGCTTTTGACAAAGTCCCGCATAGGAGACTGGTCAAGAAGGTAAGAGCCCATGGGATCCAGGGTGCCTTGGCGCGTTGGATCCTAAACTGGCTGAGTGGCAGGAGGCAGAGGGTGATGGTCGAAGGTTGCTTTTGTGACTGGAAGCCTGTGTCCAGTGGGGTACCTCAGGGATCGGTGCTGGGTCCCTTGTTGTTTGTGATCTACATAAATGATTTGGATGAGAATGTAAAAGGTATGATCAGTAAGTTCGCAGATGACACGAAAATTGGTGGGGTGGTAAATTGTGAGGAGGAAAGCCTCAGGCTACAGGACGATATAAACGGGTTGGTCAGATGGGCGGAAAAGTGGCAAATGGAATTTAACCCTGAAAAGTGCGAGGTGATGCATTTTGGACGGACAAATAAGGCAAGGGAATACACAATGAGTGGTAGGACCCTAGGAAGTACAGAGGGTCAGAGGGACCTTGGTGTACATGTACATAGATCCCTGAAGACAGCGGAACAGGTAGATAAGGTGGTTAAAAAGGCATATGGGATACTTGCCTTCATTAGCCGAGGCATAGAATATAAGAGCAGGGGGGTTATGATGGAGCTGTACAAAACGCTGGTGAGGCCACAGCTGGAGTACTGTGTGCAGTTCTGGTCGCCTCACTATAGGAAGGATGTGATTGCTTTGGAGAGGGTGCAGAGAAGATTCACCAGGATGTTACCTGGGATGGAGCGCCTCAGCTATGAAGAGAGGCTGGACAGGCTGGGGTTGTTTTCCTTGGAGCAAAGAAGGCTGAGGGGGGACCTGATTGAGGTGTACAAAATGATGAGGGGCATAGATAGGGTAGATAAAGAGGAACTTTTCCCCTTAGTAGGGGGGTCAATAACAAGGGGGCATAGATTCAGGGTAAGGGGCAGGAGATTTTGAGGGGATTTGAGGAGGAACTTTTTCACCCAGAGGGTGGTTGGAATGTGGAACTCAATGCCTGAAAGGGTGGTAGAGGCAGGAACCCTCACAACATTCAAGAAGCATTTGGATGAGCACTTGAAATGCCATTGCATACAAGGCTATGGACCAAATGCTGGAAAATGGGATTAGACTGGACAGGGGTGGATGGGCGGCACAGACACGATGGGCCGAAGGGCCTCTTTCTGTGCTGTAAAACTCTATGACTCTATGACTCTATGACTCTAATAGGGTCTTTGTCTCAGTATTAACAATCAATTCCCATTTCAAAAGCTTGTGTGGTGTTTACAACTTGTGTTAACACTTCATTTTATCTCAGAAGCCTGTATTGACACAGCTTGTGTCGCCGAGGCTTTCCAGACTTTTAAACCCAGTATGTCATGTATTAATAATATCAGAAATCTGTTCATAGGATGGTGTATTTCTTGGAATATGGCTTTTTCCTTTACATTATCACCACCCCGCACCTGGTGCCCAACACTACCCCCATGCAATACAATCCCTGCAGCTGGCAACTGAAGGTAAGTTTTGGGAAAAAAATCAAAAATGCCATCCCATGGAGACAGGAGTCGCGATCACCCCCCCATCCCCCCACCCCACTGTAGGCCACTCGAAGCCTCCTCCTGGGACCTGCCTGAGGGCTGGTGCTGGCAGTGATGTCTTCACTCGAGAAAGCTGCCCGTGGAGGCATGACCAGTGTCTTCAGCTCGCCTTATTCAGTCCAATCCCTTCATAATTTTAAACGCTATAAAATCACCTCAATCTCCTCTGATCTATTTTATTTCAGACGTCCAGCTCTTGTGGTGATTTCCACCCCCCCACCCCCCCCCCCACCCCCAAGTATAAGGTTTGGTGATTTTTTTGCCAGCTAATATTAGATATGCAACCTTCTGCACTGATAAGAAATAAAGACAGAGCACATTCTGTGAGAGTTAAAGGAAGGGAAATGTGCGCTCAAATTTAACTAACAACTGAATGAATTAAACATCAACTCTTGTACACAATTCAACACCACGCAAAACATTGTCACTTAATTCAGCAAAGAAATACCATCGAAACACAGCAGGAAGACACAGGAATTGTCTGCACAGCCTCCTACCTGACCCATTATCATACCTTACATCGCAACATGCTGCCGAAAAGGTTTGATACAATTCGACAGCCAAATCCCCGCCTTTCTCTGATTGGCACTTCTAATGCCATTGTTGACAACGCAATTATCTATTGTCAATCAAGTCAATTTACCGCCACTTCCAGTAACAATCCATGATCTCCAACTACGCATGCGCCAATCTTACGACTGCCCTCAATCTAATCTCATTTGTTATTTCAATGATTGACAGGGAGGGATGACATTGTCCCACCAATGAGAGGGTGGATGTACTGTAGGGGGCAGGGTGGTAGGCAGCAGGCTGGAGGTTGTTTTTCCTTGCTGGAGCTGAGATGGCGGAGATGAATAAAGTAGGAAAAAAAATCATGACTTTTCGGAGTTAGATCACACATTAGGGTAAATTTTCATTTAAAATCGCGTGTCTCGTGATTAATTCGCAAGAGTTGGCATTACTGGACACTACAGAGCCACATGTGCCTGTGGAGCTATACCGTGGCATGTGTCATCACCATCAGGGGAGAACATAAGAATTAGGAGCAGGAGTCGGCTATTCGGCCCCTGGAGCCATTCAATAAGATCATGGCTGATCTTTGACCTCAACTCCACTTTCCTGCCCTATCGCCATATCCCTTGATTTCCTTAGTGTCCAAAAATCTATCGACCTCAGCCTGGAATATACTCAACGATTTAGCATCCATAGCCCTCTGGGGTAGAGAATTCCAAAGATTCACAACCCTCTGAGAAATTCCTCCTCATCTCAGTCTTAAATGGCCGACCCCTTATCCTGAGACGATGCCCTCCCAGTTCTAGACTCTCCAGCCAGGGGAAACAACCTCTCAGTATCTACCCTGTCAATCCCCCTCAGAATCTTATATGTTTCAATGAGATTTTTCTAAACGCCAGAGAGAAAGGGTAATAGTGGAGGGAAAAAAAGGATATCAATGATACATTAAAGCAATGGCTGTGCAACAGCAGTGTAATTTCAGGATATCAGCAATTGGAGAAAATTGAATGACTGTGTTTTCCTTAAAATAAGTGAAATAGAGCAATCACCCGAAAGATCTGGATCTGTCCGATTTGGAGCACAGGCCAGCTGTAACTACCCTGGGTTTGAAAATACATTAGTGCGGCACTAACGTTGTTTGCACTGCTGTGCCATTGTAAAAATGTTGACTGCATTTATACAATAAAAAAACCTCAAACAGACATTGATATATAGAGTCTCTCAATGCCTCTTAATCTCTCCTGCTTTCTATCCGATCACTGACCTTCCCTTTTGTTCTTTCATCCCCTCCCCCTTTTCCCAGCCCCACAAACTTGCTTTCCATTTCCTGCTTTTTTTCCCAGTTCTGACGAAAGGTCATCGACCTGAAACATGGGCTAGATTTTCGGGGAGCTGTCAGGTGGGGTTTCAGGCGTGTGAGGGGGGGAAAATCCTGACTTTGGGGGTCCCGCCACCATCCCGCCCAAAACCTCGCCCCACGTAAGTTTCAGGGGCGGCGGGTACCCGCCCCGCACTGGGACCTGCCGAAACCAGGCGGGAAGGGATTAGTGCCAATTAACTGCCTGTTAACAGGTAGTTAACAGACAGTTTTTAGCCTAATGCCCATTTTGAGGGGTTTCGTGTGGGTTTCCCGATGGCTCCAAGCCACGCCAGGTTGGAGCGGCGGGCCGTCGGGTTGAATGAGTTGGAGGGGTCGCGATGCCGGCGCTCAGGTGAGTGATGGGTGCATGAGTGTAAAGGTAAGTGTGTTTGGTGTGTCTAAAGTGTGTAATGAACTTTTACTTACCTTTACTTACCTTCACAGCCTTTCTTCCTCTAGGCGTCGGGAGCGCATCAGTCAGCCGGAGCTTAAAGCTGAATGGCTGCGATCTGTCAAAAGTGACAGACTTCAGCTTTTAGTGCTGCTGAGATTTCTAACTGAGTCTGTGTAGAAGGACTCAGCTTAGAAATCAGACTGTCAGTGTTTCACAGCTTCAAACAGCTGTGGGACACTGATATTTCATCTGTCAGAAATCTTGACAGATGAAATTGCAGTCTGTGACGTCACCTGTTGCCAGGTGGCCCTTAATTGGCCTGCTGAGCCCGCTGGGCGGGCTCAACAAGGTCAATCAAGGGAAAATCGTGCGGATTGGCCGGACGTCGAAGTAGGCGGGTCAGAAACCCGAAAGGGGAAGTCCCGCCTTCTTCCCAACAGGTTCCACAAAATCGACCCCATTAACTCTGTTTCTCTCTCCACCGATGCTGCCTGGCCTGCTGAGTTTTTCCAGCGTTTCCTGTTGTTATTTCGGATTTCCAGCATCCGCAGTATTTTGCTATCGTATTGATATATAGAGGATGGTGAATTCTATATCTTATCAACTAAACTGACCCCTTATCAGGTGAGGTCCTATGTCACAGCTTGATAACCTGCTAATTCCAATTTGACAGTCCAATATCCTGTGTGAAGCTGCCTCGCAGCCTGATACGCTGTGAGGGCCTGGGCCACAGTCCTATGTCCTGTGGGATCCTGCAATAAGCCTGATATCTGAATCTGCAGTACCGGACAAAGAATCTCCCTAAAAACGTTTACAAAATCCATACAACTTAAAAGTGCCGTGTATCTGTCAGAGGATTAGTAATGGTAGTAATCCAATCTTTGGCTCCAGGTAATGATCCAGGCTGCTAGAGTTTTGCTCTTGTGCTTTGCATTGCCATCTGAACTTGCCTAATGGATTGCGACTGAGTAAAGCGGTGAGAGGATGCAATAGCGTAGTGCTTGGTGGGTTAAAATGGAAGAGGATTAATGGGGGCACACTGGTTTGTCCAATTAAAGCGAATATCACTCGGAAAAAACCATTAACGCACTGGTCGATGCTAAGGTGCTAATGATCAACATTAAAAGATTCCTTAATGGCTTGTACCTTGTGCAGAGGGAGGTGATTGATGCTCCAGTTGGCTGCCTTGCTTCCTCCTGGTTTTACCTACTGTCACGCTCTGAGGTACTGCGCCCTCTCTTTTTCTGGTGCTGACCCCTTTGCAACGTCTCCAACTTGTCAGCAGACTAAAGTTCAATTTGTGCCATATAGAGCAAGAGTGCGTTAACATGTAGTTATGGCATGTCTATTACCTTTCATTCCCTTTCAGTCTAATTCCCGCATTAGACATGCAGGGGCACAGGGAAAAAAGTCGACAGTTTCATGATAACGTCAGGCAGTTGGTGAGTGAGGAAAATGTGCTCGAGAAGAAATGAATTGGTGTTATGTTGCCAGCTGCAGTGGGAAAGAACTAACTATCCCTCTGGAATTATCTTGCAAAACAGCTGACAGGTACAGTAACGAATCTGTGCCTCACACAGTAAGAAAAAAAAAACAACATTCTTTATTATAATCACTTAACAAATAACAGAAAACATTAGTCTGCTCAGTGTCAAAATTGGCTTTGCTTGTGATTGACAAGGATTCTGAACACAATGCTTTGTGCATTTTTGAAGTGATGCTGCAGATTTCAATCAGCACCATTACAAATGGATGCGTTTTCAACAGGAATCATAGGGTGCACTTATACCGTAACTAGTGGTCTGAGACAGTGTCTGCAGTACAGGTTACAGCCTGCAGTACCTTGTTTATACTGCCTAGCTGTGATTCAAATTCTCGGGGGGCCTCTGTGCTTGCACGCTGATATGAATGTACCGAGCTGTGCGCCAAGGCTGTTAGACTTTAAATGTTATGGGCATGAGCAGGAGTGGCCACACTCTCGGTGCATTGAGATAAGCTTTAGTTAAGTTTAACAAACCTGAAGGCTCAAAAAGATCCATCCCCCTTCCCCGAGCATGGTTTGGAGTGTCACACTCAAGCGGCTTGAAGCTGTTTTTATTTTGATGATCTTTGAATGTGGATTCTGGGAGCTCACACCCCCATGAGCTGCTGTCCGCCATTTGTGCCATTAAATCCATTTTCTGAAGCCTAGATGCAGACTGTATCCCCACATTGTACCTGGGTCTGTGCGTCTGCAGCAGGTTTACAGATCTTACAGCATCAATGGAGGGAACCAAGGGAAGCAGCGCTCCTAGAATAACATTAAAAGGAGGGCAATGTGAAAGTGCCTTGAGAATGCCCTCTCCAATGTTTTTCACACTGCTCCCCTCTGGCATTAGGGTGGGGTGGGACGTCTAGGGTCAGGGAGGGGTGGAACAAGTAGAGTCAGGATGGGGTGGGACCTCTGGAGTCAGGGTGGGGTGGGACCTCTGGAGTCAGGGTGTGGGTGGGACCTCTGGAGTCAGGGTGGGGTGGGACCTCTGGAGTCAGGGTGTGGGTGGGACCTCTGGAGTCAGGGTGGGGTGGGACCTCTGGAGTCAGGGTATGGTGGGGCATCTGGAGTCAGAGTGGGGTGAAACCTCTGGAGTCAGGGTGTGGTGGGACCTCTGGAGTCAGGGTGGGGTGGGGCATCTGGAGTCAGAGTGGGGTGAAACCTCTGGAGTCAGGGTGGGGTGGGACATCTGGGGTCAGGGTGGGGGTGGGACCTCTGGAGTCAGGGTGGGGTGGGACCTCTGGAGTCAGGGTATGGTGGGGCATCTGGAGTCAGAGTGGGGTGAAACCTCTGGAGTCAGGGTGTGGTGGGACCTCTGGAGTCAGGGTGGGGTGGGACATCTGGAGTCAGGGTGGGGTGGGACCTCTGGAGTCGGGGTGTGGTGGGACGTCTAGGGTCAGGGTGGGGTGGGACATCTGGGGTCAGGGTGGGGGTGGGACCTCTGGAGTCAGGGTGGGGTGGGACCTCTGGAGTCAGGGTGGGGTGGGGCATCTGGAGTCAGAGTGGGGTGAAACCTCTGGAGTCAGGGTGGGGTGGGACATCTGGGGTCAGGGTGGGGGTGGGACCTCTGGAGTCAGGGTGGGGTGGGACCTCTGGAGTCAGGGTATGGTGGGGCATCTGGAGTCAGAGTGGGGTGAAACCTCTGGAGTCAGCGTGTGGTGGGACCTCTGGAGTCAGGGTGGGGTGGGACCTCTGGAGTCAGGGTGTGGGTGGGACCTCTGGAGTCAGGGTGGGGTGGGACATCTGGAGTCAGAGTGGGGTGAAACCTCTGGAGTCAGGGTGTGGTGGGACATCTGGAGTCAGGGTGGGGTGGGACCTCTGGAGTCGGGGTGTGGTGGGACGTCTAGGGTCAGGGTGGGGTGGGACATCTGGGGTCAGGGTGGGGGTGGGACCTCTGGAGTCAGGGTGGGGTGGGACCTCTGGAGTCAGGGTGGGGTGGGACCTCTGGAGTCAGGGTGGGGTGGGACCCCTGGAGTCAGGGTATGGTGGGGCATCTGGAGTCAGAGTGGGGTGAAACCTCTGGAGTCAGGGTGTGGTGGGACCTCTGGAGTCTGGGTGTGGTGGGACCTCTGGAGTCAGGGTGTGGTGGGACCTCTGGAGTCAGGGTGTGGTGGGACCTCTGGAGTCTGGGTGTGGTGGGACCTCTGGAGTCAGGGTGTGGTGGGACCTCTGGAGTCTGGGTGTGGTGGAACCTCTGGAGTCAGGGTATGGTGGGGCATCTGGAGTCAAGGTGGGGGTGGGACCTCTGGAGTCAGGGTGGGGTGGGACCTCTGGAGTCAGGGTATGGTGGGGCATCTGGAGTCAGAGTGGGGTGAAACCTCTGGAGTCAGGGTGTGGTGGGACCTCTGGAGTCAGGGTGGGGTGGGACATCTGGAGTCAGGGTGGGGTGGGACCTCTGGAGTCGGGGTGGGGTAGGACGTCTAGGGTCAGGGTGGGGTGGGACATCTGGAGTCAGGGTGGGGTGGGACCTCTGGAGTCAGGGTGGGGGGGGACCCCTGGAGTCAGGGTATGGTGGGGCATCTGGAGTCAGAGTGGGGTGAAACCTCTGGAGTCAGGGTGTGGTGGGACCTCTGGAGTCAGGGTGGGGTGGGACATCTGGAGTCAGGGTGGGGTGGGACCTCTGGAGTCGGGGTGTGGTGGGACGTCTAGGGTCAGGGTGGGGTGGGACATCTGGGGTCAGGGTGGGGGTGGGACCTCTGGAGTCAGGGTGGGGTGGGACCTCTGGAGTCAGGGTGGGGTGGGACCTCTGGAGTCAGGGTGGGGTGGGACCCCTGGAGTCAGGGTATGGTGGGGCATCTGGAGTCAGAGTGGGGTGAAACCTCTGGAGTCAGGGTGTGGTGGTACCTCTGGAGTCTGGGTGTGGTGGGACCTTTGGAGTCAGGGTGTGGTGGGACCTCTGGAGTCTGGGTGTGGTGGGACCTCTGGAGTCAGGGTATGGTGGGACCTCTGGAGTCGGGGTGGGGTGGGACGTCTAGGGTCAGGGTGGGGTGGGACATCTGGAGTCAGGGTATGGTGGGGCATCTGGAGTCAGAGTGGGGTGAAACCTCTGGAGTCAGGGTGTGGTGGGACATCTGAGTCAGGGTGGGGTGGGACCTCTGGAGTCAGGGTGGGGTGGGGCATCTGGAGTCAGGGTGGAATGGGACCTCTGGAGTCAGGGTGGGGTGGGACCTCTGGAGTCAGGGTGGGATGGGACCCCTGGAATCAGGGTATGGTGGGACCCCTGGAGTCAGGGTATGGTGGGGCATCTGGAGTCAGGGTGGGGTGGGACATCTGGAGTCAGGGTGGGGTGGGACCTCTGGAGTCAGGGTATGGTGGGGCATCTGGAGTCAGAGTGGGGTGAAACCTCTGGAGTCAGGGTGGGGTGGGACATCTGGAGTCAGGGTGGGGTGGGACCTCTGGAGTCGGGGTGTGGTGGGACGTCTAGGGTCAGGGTGGGGTGGGACCTCTGGAGTCAGGGTGGGGTGGGACCTCTGGAGTCAGGGTGGGGTGGGGCCTCTGGAGTCAGGGTGGGGTGGGACCTCTGGAGTCAGGGTGGGATGGGACATCTGGAGTCAGGGTGGGGTGGGACATCTGGAGTCAGGGTGTGGTGGGACCTCTGGAGTCGGGGTGGGATGGGACATCTGGAGTCAGGGTGGAATGGGACCCATCCCCACTACTCTACAGTCACTTTTGGAACTCCCCAGTTGGAAGATAAGCACATTCTTAATTATAGAACGTAGATTTAATTTAAAAAATAAATGCACAATTTTCTCCCCTTACCTCTGCTCTACTAAGATAAAATTCTTCAACATTGAAGCTGAGCCCGATCCCCTTCTCACCTGGTACATATGATACTTTGCAGCAGTGGTCACTGGATAGCGATTAAAAGTGAGTACAGTAGCTGACTTTCCCTCACTTTAGCTCAAGAAACTGAGATCAATCCCATTGCTGTGCTGGCTGAGATCAATTGTCAGCATAAAGCAGAGGTTGAAGCTGAAACCGTCCAGGTATCTGCAGCTCAGTACCACATCAGTACCACATTACATGGCATCCATCCAGGACAAATCACCTGAAACATTCACTCCCTCCACCACCGGCGCACCGTGGCTGCAGTGTGTACTACCTACAGCATGCATTGCAGCAATCTGCCAAGGCTTCTTTGACAGCTGCTCCCAACCCCATAACCTCCACCACCTAGAAGAACAAGGGCAGCACGTGCTTGGGAACACCATCACCCCCAAGTTCTCCTCTAAGTCACATACCATCCCGAGTTGGACATACATAGACATTCCTTCATCGTCGCTGTGTCAGAATCCTGGAACTCCCTCCCTAACAGCACTGTGAGAGTACATTCACCTCACGGACTGCAGCGGTTCAAGGAGAAGGCTCACCTCTAGTTTCTCTATGGCAACTAGGGATGGGCAATAAATGCTGGCCTCGCCAGTGATGCCCATGTCCCAAGAAGGAGAATAAAATTTACCCATTGAGCCAGGGTGGAGGGGGACAGATCTAAAATATTAACCCCTTGCTTCACTCCAGTCTTAGTATTTAGCCATCATATCTGGCATTTAATTTCCTCATGTATTACTGTTTCATCATTTCCTAACTTAAACAGGATCGGACAAAGTCAACATGGATTTACAAAAGGTAAATCATGCTTGACTAATCTACTGGAATTTTTTGAGGATGTAACTGGTAGAATAGATAAGGGAGAACCAGTGGATGTGGTGTATTTGGACTTTCAGAAGGCTTTCGATAAGGTCCCGCATAAGAGATTAGCATGCAAAGTTAAAGCACATGGGATTGGGGGTAAGGTACTGACTTGGATAAAGAACTGGTGGCAGACAGGAAGCACAGAGTTGGAATAAACGGGTCTTTTTCTGAGTGGCAGGCAATGACTAGTTGGGTACAGCAGGGATCGGTGCTAGGACCCCAGCTATTCACAATATATATTAATGATCTAGACAAGGGAACTAGATGTAATATCTCCAAATTTGCAGACGACACAAAGCTGGGTGGGCGTGTGTGCTGTGAGAAGGATGCAGAGAAACTCCAGTATGATTTGGACAGGTTGGGTGATTGGGCAGATGCATGGCAGATGCATTATAATGTGGATAAATGCAAGGTTATCCACTTTGGTGGCAAAAACAGGAAGGCAGATTATTATCTGAACAGCAATAGATTGGGAGAAGGGGAAGTGTAACGAGATCTGGGTGTCCTTGTGCACCAGTTGTTGAAGGTAAGCATGCAGGTGCAGCAATCGGTTAAGAAGGCAAATGGTATGTTGGCCTTCATAGCGAGAGGATTCGTGTACAGGAGCAACGATGTCTTGCTGCAGTTGTACAGGGCCTTGGTGAGACCACACCTTGAGTATTCTGTGCAGTTTTGGTCGCCTTATCTGAGGAAGGATGTTCTTGCCATGGAGAGAGTGCAGCGAAGATTCACCAGACTGATACCTGGGATGGCAGGAATGACGTATGAGGAGAGATTGGGTCGATTGGGCTTGTACTCGCTGGAGTTTAGAAGAATGAGAGGTGATCTCATTGAAACTTATAAAATTCTAACAGGACTATACAGACTAGATGCAGGAAGGATGTTCCTGATGGCGGGGGAGTCCAGAACCAGGGCTCACAGTCTAAGGATAAGGGGTAAGCCATTTAGGACAGAGATGAGGAGGAATTTCTTTACCCAGAGAGTGGTGAACCTGTGGAATTCTCTACCACAGAAGGCAGTAGAGGCCAATTCATTAAATATATTCAAGAAGGAGTTAGATATATTTCTTAAGGCTAAAGGGATCAAGGGATATGGGGAGAAAGCAGGGACAGGGCACTGAATTTGGATGATCAGCCATGATCTCAGTAAATGGCGGAGCAGGCTCGAGGGGCTGAATGGCCTACTCCTGCTCCTATCTTCTATGTTTCTATGTTTCTATGTTATTGTGTGCCACCTTTTAAAACACTAAAATTCTGCACATGCATTGTACTTTCGCAGTGGGATAAAAAGCTAGTATCCGTAATGGTGACCATGAAACTATCGGATTGTCGGAAAAACCCATCTGGTTCACTAATGTCCTTTAGGGAAGGAAACCTGCCCTCCTTACCTGGTCTGGCCTATATGTGACTCCAGACCCACAGCAATGTGGTGGACTCCTTACTGCCCTCTGAAATGGCCTGGCAAGCCACTCAGTTGTAACTAACCGCTACGAAACAAAATAATATAAATGAAACCGAATGGACCACCCGGCATCAACCTCGGCACCGGCTATGGACACAGCAATGGCACACCCAGCCCAGTCAACTCTGCAAAGTCCTCCTCACCAACATCTGGGGACTTGTGCCAAAATTGGGAGAGCTGTCCCACAGACTAGTCAAGCAACAGCCTAACATAGTCATACCCACAGGATTATACCTTTCTGTCCATCACAATATTGGTAGCAGTGACCACCGCAAAGTCATTTTGGAGACTGTGGTAAACCACTGTAGTTCACTGTGTTCACTTGTTGTTGTTGTTGTTGTTGTTGTCGTTCACTCTTGTTTAACTGTTATGTCTGACTATGCCTCAGCTGACTCCGCCCTCGGCTACCGAGTATAAGGACGGCCGCATGGCAGCTCCAGGCATTCGGTCATCCACTAGAGGCATAGTCCTGATCTGTCTGAAGTGCAATTCAGTAGTTAATAAAAGCCTGTCGTTCTGAACTCTGCTCAGCCTCTCATTAGAATTGATAGCGCATCAATTTTATTAACTACTGAAAAAAAAAAAAAATAATAATAATAACGATGCTGCAGATACTTAAGATCAAGTGCCTGGAACTCGACCCGCAAGAACCGGACTCGACTGCTAAGTTCTCGCACTGGCTGAACTGTTTTGAGTCCTTTCTGGCTGCATCCGGCGAGACCGTCGCCGCCGATGCCGACAAGCTCAGGGTGCTGAATTCTAAAGTAAACCACCGAGCTTTTGCCCTTATCCGGGATGCTACGAGCTACCAGGGGGCTATCGACATTTTGAAGGAGCAATACGCACGCCCGGTCAACTATGTTTACGCAAGACATCTCCTGGGGTCCCGCAAACAACAGCCCGGGGAACCCACAGAAGCATACATACGGGCGCTGAAGGAACTCGGCCGAGCCTGCGAATGCAAGCAAGTATCAGCCACGGAACATACGGAGGAGCTCATCCGTGACGCCCTCGTTGCGGGCCTCAGGTCCACTCACACACGGCAGCGACTGCTGGAAAGTAGCAAGCTCGACCTGAAGAAGGCGATTTCACTCACCCTTTCGTTGGACGTAGCCCACCGGAACATGGAGGCCTACTCCCCGGACCGCGCGGCCGCCTCATGGATGCCGCAGCCGCCGCCATCTTGGGACGCGGCGCCGCCACGGGCCCCGGCCTCAACTGCTGCAGCGATGTCCCGCCCGAGCCAGAAATGTTATTTCTGTGGCCAAACCAAACACCCCAGGGCGCGCTGCCCGGCGAAAAACGCGGTCTGCTCTGCCTGCGGTAAGAAGGGACACTCCGCTGGCGTCTGCAGAAGTCAGAAGACCCCTACCTCCAGCAGCGCCGCGTGCGATTCGTGGGAGCGGCCATCTTGCCTTCCTCCAGCCTCGTGGGGATCGGGATCGTCATGGGCGCCGCCATTTTGTCCTTCTTCTCCGACGCCGCCATTTTGCCAACGGGCCCCCGACTCACCCACCGCCGCCTCACCGGGGTTCTACAGCGACGCTCCCAACTCCACAGCGGCCTCCATTACGCTGGATCAATCCAGACCCCATCAGCTAGCCAGGTCCACGATGGACATCCAGGTAAATGGCCGCGCCACAACTTGCCTTTTTGATTCCGGGAGCACGGAGAGCTTCATACACCCTGATACGGTACGGCATTATTCCCTCTCGGTCCGGCCAACGCGCCATCGGATCTCCATGGCCTCAAAATCTCACTCAGCAGACGTCGGCGGCTACTGCGTAGTGACCCTCTCGGTGAAGGGCTCCGTTTATAAAAATGTAAAGCTATTCGTCCTGCCACATCTCTGCGCTGCCGTTCTGCTGGGGTTGGACTTTCATTGTCACTTTAAGAGCGTCACCTTGACATACGGTGGACCTCTTCCCCCGCTCACTGTCTGCAACCAGCAGTTTTTAAATTGCCCGCCGCGCCCCACCTGTAGTCTCTCCACCCTCAAAATCACACCCCCCCCCCCTGTTCGCCAACCTCACCCGCGACTGCAAGCCTATCGCCACAAAGAGCAGGCGATACAGCACCGGGGACAGATCCTTCATAAGATCTGAGGTGACGCGGCTCCTGAAAGAGGGGATTATTGAGGATAGTACCAGCCCCTGGCGAGCTCAGGTGGTAGTCGTTAAGACTGGCAACAAGCAGCGCCTGGTCATTGACTACAGCCAGACTATCAACAAGTACACCCAGTTGGACGCATACCCTCTCCCCCGCATAGCCGACATGGTTAATAAGATAGCGCAATATCGCGTTTTCTCGACCATTGACCTCAAGGCAGCATACCACCAAATCCCTATCCGCCCTGAGGACCGCCAGTACACAGCTTTCGAGGCAAACGGCCGTCTTTTTCACTTCCTCAGGGTTCCTTTCGGCGTCACCAACGGTGTCTCCGTCTTCCAGAGGGAGATGGACCGGATGGTCGACGAGAATGCGTTACAGGCCACGTTTCCCTACCTGGACAACGTGACCATCTGCGGCCATGACCTGCAGGACCATGACGCCAATCTTGATAAGTTCCTTCGCACGGCCCAACTCCTAAACCTCACGTACAACAAGGAAAAGTGCATATTCCGCACAGCCCGCCTCGCTATCCTTGGTTGCGTGGTGGAACACGGAGTCATCGGCCCTGACCCTGACCGGATGCGCCCATTGATGGAACTTCCCCTGCCCCACTGTCTCAAGGCCCTCAAAAGGTGCCTGGGCTTCTTTTCCTATTACGCCCAGTGGGTCCCTCATTATGCGGACAAAGCCCGTCCACTTATCAAGTCCACTTCCTTCCCCCTGACGGCGGAGGCCCGCTCAGCCTTTCACCGTATAAAAGACGACATTGCCAAGGCCACCATGCACTCGGTAGACGAGTCCATCCCCTTCCAGGTGGAGAGCGATGCATCCGACTTTGCCCTGGCCGCTACCCTTAACCAGGCGGGAAGACCCGTGGCCTTCTTTTCACGAACCCTCCAGGGCTCCGAACTCAGACACTCCTCTGTGGAAAAGGAGGCCCAGGCCATTGTGGAGGCGGTGCGCCACTGGCGGCACTACCTGGCTGGAAAACGATTTACCCTGCTTACTGACCAACGTTCAGTCGCTTTCATGTTCAACAACAAGCAGAGGGGCAAAATCAAAAATGACAAGATTTTGAGGTGGAGAATTGAACTTTCCACCTACAATTACGACATCTTGTACCGGCCCGGGAAACTCAACGAACCCTCAGATGCTCTATCGCGAGGCACATGCGCCACCGCGCAGATCGATAGACTACGGGGCCTCCACAACGACCTCTGCCACCCGGGGGTCACCAGGTTCTTCCATTTCATTAAAGGCCGCAACCTGCCTTACTCCATCGAGGAGGTCAGGACCATGACCAGGAGCTGCCCAGTCTGTGCAGAGTGCAAGCCGCGCTTCTATACGCCTGACAGAGCAAACCTGATCAAGGCCACCCGCCCTTTTGAGCGCCTGAGTGTCGACTTTAAAGGGCCCCTCCCCTCCTCTGACCGTAATGTGTACTTCCTCAACATAGTTGATGAGTACTCCCGTTTCCCTTTCGCCATCCCCTGCCCGGACACGACCACCGCTACGGTCATTAAATGCCTGCACAACCTCTTTGCTCTGTTCGGTTTTCCCAGCTATATTCATAGCGACCGGGGCTCGTCCTTCATGAGCGACGAACTCCGTCAGTACCTGCTCATGAGAGGCATTGCCTCAAGCCGGACCACCAGCTACAACCCCCGGGGGAACGGACAGGTTGAAAGAGAAAACGCGACGGTTTGGAAGGCGGCCCTCCTAGCCTTAAAATCTAGGGGCCTTCCGACCTCCCGTTGGCAGGATGTCCTACCTGATGCGCTCCACTCCATCCGGTCACTGCTGTGTACGGCCACCAACGCCACCCCCCATGAGCGAATGTTCGTTTTTCCCCGGAGGTCCACATCCGGTACCTCACTACCCCACTGGCTGACGTCCCCAGGGCCCGTCCTGCTGAGGAAGCATGTAAGGTCCCACAAAACGGCTCCCCTGGTAGAGAAGGTTCACCTCCTCCATGCCAACCCCCAGTACGCCTACGTGGCATACTCGGACGGGCGGGAGGATACAGTCTCCATTAGAGATCTGGCACCCTCGGGGTCCACTGACCCGTCACCATTGCCCTCCACCACGACCCCCTTCGACACGGCCCAAAATTCAGTAGACCAAATTCTCACCCCTATCCATTCCACCCCAGTAGACGGCATGCCGCGACCCCAGGACCAGCCGGAGTCCACTCGCCCACCCAACACCAAAGGGGACGATACACCGGTGCCCGACCCCGCTCAAGACGCGTCGTTGGAAGCTGTAACATCGCAACCGTCGCCACGAAGATCTCGACGGCAAATGAGGCCGCCCGACAGACTCGCCTACTTGAACTTTTGATACACTTCACCCCGCCGGACTTAATTTTAAACGAGGGGTGAATGTGGTAAACCACTGTAGTTCACTGTGTTCACTTGTTGTTGTTGTTGTTGTTGTTGTTGTCGTTCACTCTTGTTTAACTGTTATGTCTGACTATGCCTCAGCTGACTCCGCCCTCGGCTACCGAGTATAAGGACGGCCGCATGGCAGCTCCAGGCATTCGGTCATCCACTAGAGGCATAGTCCTGATCTGTCTGAAGTGCAATTCAGTAGTTAATAAAAGCCTGTCGTTCTGAACTCTGCTCAGCCTCTCATTAGAATTGATAGCACATCAGAGACAAAGTCCCATCTTTACACCGAGGACACCCTCCATCGTGTTGTGTGACACTATCACCGTGCTAAATGGGATACGCTCAGAACAGATCTAGCAGCTCAAAAATGGACATCCATGAGGCGCTGTGGGCCATCAGCAGCAGCAGAATTGTATTCCACCACAATCTGTAACCTCATGGCTCCGGCATATCCTTCACTCTACTATTACAGTCAAGCCAGGGGACCAATCCTGGTTCAATAAGGAGTGTAGAAGAGCATGCCAGGAGCAGCACCAGGTGTACCTAAAAATGTGGTGCCAACCTGGGAAGCTGCAACACAGGACAACATGCATGTTAAAAAGCAGAAGCGGCATGCTATAGACAGGGCTAAGCGATCCCACAATCAACAGATCAGATCAAAGCTCTGCAGTCCTGCCACATCCAGTTGTGAATGGTGGTGGACCATTAAACAACTAATGGGAGGAGGAGGCTCCATGAATATCCCCATCCTCAATAATGATGGAGCCCAGCACGTGAGTGCAAAAGACAAGGCTGAAGCGTTTGCAACCATCTTCAGCCAGAAGTGCCGAGTGGATGATTCATATCGGCCTCCTCCTGAGGTCCCCACCATCACAGAAGCCAGTCTTCAGCCAACTCGTTTCACTCCACATGATATCAAGAAACGGCTGAGCGCACTGGATACAGCAACGGCTATGGGCCCTGACAACATCCCGGTTATCGTGCTGAAGACGTGTGCTCCAGAACTAGCCGCGCCTCTAGCCAAGCTGTTCCAGTACAGCTACAACACTGGCATCTATCTGACAAGGTGGAAAACTGCCCAGGTATGTTCTGTCGACAAAAAGCAGGACAAATCCAATCCGGCCAATTACCGCCCCATCAGTCTACTCTTAATCATCAACAAAGTGATGGAAGGTGTCATCGACAGTGCTATCAAGCGGCAGTCACTCACCAGTAACCTGCTCACTGATGCCCAGTTTGGCTTCCGCCAAGACCACTCGGCCCCTGACCTCATTACAGCCTTGGTCCAAACATGGACAAAGGAGCTGAATTCCAGAGGTGAGGCAAGAGTGACTGCCCTTGACATCAAGGCAGCATTTGACCGAGAGTGGCATTAAGAAGCCCTAGTAAAACTGAAGTCAATGGCAATCAGGGGGAAAACTCTCCACTGGCTGGAGTCATACCTAGTGTTATAAATATATAAGATTGTGAAGGGGTTGGATCGGGTGGATGCGGGGAGGATGTTCCCGATGATGGGTGAAACTAGAACTAGGGGGCATAGTCTTAGAATAAGGGGCTGCTCTTTCAAAACTGAGATGAGGAGGAACTACTTCACTCAGAGGGTGGTAGGTCCATGGAATATGCTGCCCCAAAAAGCTGTAGAAGCTACATCATTACATAAATTTAAAACAGAAATAGACAGTTTCCTAGAAGTAAAGGGAATTAAGGGTTACGGGGAGCGGGCAGGAATTTGGACATGAGTCTAGGTTCGGATCGGTCATGGCCCTGTGGGTAGCGGAGCGGGCCCAGGGGCCGTGTAGCCTGATCCTGCTCCTATTTCGTGTGTCTAATTCTGTTAGGTTCAGGAGATGGTTCTGTGATAGTGGATTGGCGGTTAGGATCAGATCAGCCATGATCTTATTGAATGGCGGAGCAGGCTCGAGGGGCCAATTGGCCTACTCCTGCTCCTATTTCTTATGTTCTTATGTTCAACATTCATCAAAAAACTACTCATGAAATAATGCTGGACGGCCAGCTGGTGGCGCCGTCCAAGGAGTATAAATACTCGGGCGTCGGCCCCAGCTTGCCAGGGACATTTTGTAAGACAAGGAGCTAGTGAAGTACAACTAGACCTCCATGTTCTGGAACAAGTTGATTAAAGCCTTGCTTTATGCTCAAACCAAGTGTGTAGTGAGTTTTATTACGTCACCTAGCACAAAGGAAGATGGTTGTGGTGATTGAACGTCAATCATCACAGCCCCAGGACATCGCTGCAAGAGTTCCTCAGGGCTGTGTCCTAGACCCAACCATCTTCAGCTGCTTCATCAATGACCTTCCCTCCAACATAAGATCAGAAATGGGGATGTTCGCTGATGACTGCACAGTGTTCAGCACCATTCAGAACTCCTCAGATAATGAAGGAGTCCATGCCCGCATCCAACATGACCTGGACGATGTTGAGGCTTGGGCTGATAAGTGGCAGGTAACATTCGCACCACACAAGTGCCAAGCAATGACTATCTCCAACAAACGAGAGTCTAACCACCGCCCCTTGACATTCAATGGCATTACCATAGCTGAATCCCCCACCATCAACATCCTGGGGGTCACCATTGGCCAGAAACTTAACTGGACCAGCCACATAAATACTGTGGCAACAAGAGCAGGTCAGAGGCTAGGTATTCTGTGGTGAGTGTCTCACCTCCTGACTCCCCAAAGCCTTTCTACCATCTACAAGGCACAAGTAAGGAGTGTGATGGAATACTCTCCACATGCCTGGATGAGTGCAGCTCGAACAATACTTAAGTAGCTCGACACCATCCAGGACAAAGCAGCCCACTTGATTGGCACCCCATCTATCACCTTAAACATTCACTCCCTCCACCACCGGTGTACTGTGGCCGCAGTGTATACCATCTACAAGATGCACTGCAGTAACTCGCCAAGGCTTCTTCGACAGCACGTCCCAAACCCGCGACCTCTACCACCTAGAAGGACAAGGGCAGCAGACGCATGGGAGCACCACCACCTCCAAGTTCCCCTCCAAGCCACACACCACCCTGACATGGAAATATATCGTCGATCCTTCATCGTCACTGGGTCAAAATCCTGGAACTCCCTTCGTAATAGCACTATGGGAGTACACACACAGAAACCCCACAGTGCAGATAGAGGCCATTTCGGCCCATCGAGCCTGCACCGACACATATCCCACCCGATCCCCGTAACCCCTACACCAACACATATCCCACCCTATCCCTGTAACCCCACGTATTTAATCCCCCTAACACTAAGGGTCAATTTATCATAGCCAATCAACCTAACCCGCACATCTTTGGACTGTGGGAGGAAACCGGAGAACCACACGGACTGCAGCGGTTCAAGAAGGTGGCTCACCACCACCTTCTCGAGGGCAACTAGGGATGGGTAATAAATGCTGGCCTTGCCAGTGATGCCCACATCCCATAAACGAATTTTAAAAAACTGTTTTTAAAAAATTTCTTCTAAGTGTTACGGAAGCATTTAAAAAATCAGCCCAACATGAAAACGATCAAAACTTAGGATGTATTTTATAATCCAGTTTATGTTGTACTATAAACCTTGCGAAACAAAACAAGCCATTTGTAACTAAGTGCTTGGAATTATGCTGTCAAGTGCATTATTTTTCCTGGTGTAACATTCGGGAGACCTCTTCAAAGAATTGCTCAGTTAGCTCTTTGGCTCTTTGGTCTCGTCCTTATCTTGATATTTCCAGTCCAATTATCTTGAAGTACAGTAGTTTATTTTGACCTGTGGCTCTAAATGCGCCATTTCTAAATTGTGCACTGCCTCGGGATATTAGAGCCCTGATTTTTGACCTTACCTGCCCACAGGCTTCTGGTCAGACTCCCATTTCGGACCTGGTCCGATTTTACCCTCCATTAAAGCGGTTGGGGTGTGAAGTGGGCGTCTGACCCGAAACTGGCCGGTTCCTGTCGGGGGTAAACTGTGTTCACTGTGGTATGCGTTCATAGTGGGAACGTGAGCGTAGTGGTAATGTCACTGGGTGAGTAATCCAGAGGCCTGGGCTGATGATCCAGGAGACGTGAGTTCAAATCCCACCACGGCAGCTGGGGATTTTAAATTCAGTTAATTAAATAAATCTGGAATTTAAAAAAAAAGCTAGCGTCAGTAATGGTGACCATGAAACAATCAGATTGTCATAAAAATCCATCTGATTCACTAATGTCCTTTAGGAAAGGAAATCTGCCGTCCTTACTCGGTCTGGCCTATATGTGACTCCAGACCCACAGCAATGTTGACTCTTAACTGCCCTCTGAAATGGCCTAGCAAGTCACTCAGTTGTAACAAACCGCTATGAAAAAATAATACAGCCCTGTTGGAGTACCTTCACCACATGGATTGCAGCAGTTGAAGAAGGCGGCCTACAAGGGCAGCAGGCGCATGGGAACACCACTACCTCCAAGCTCCCCTCCAAGTCACACACCATCCTAACTTGGAAATATATCGCCGTTCTCTTCATCATCTCTGGGTCAAAGTCCTGGAACTCCCTCCCGAACAGCACTGTGGGAACACCTTCACCACATGGACTGCAGCGGTTCAAGGCGGCGGCTCACCACCACCTTCTCAAGGACAATTAGGGATGGGCAATAAATGCTGGCCTTGCCAGAGACGCCCACATCCCATAAACAAATAAAATAAAAATGATGGACTGGGCTCAATGTAATATGAACAAAAAGCAAGAAACTGCAGAATCTGGAAATCTGAAACAAAAACAGAAAATGCTGGAAACACTCAGCAGCTGAGGAAGCGTCAGTGGACGGAACGGATGTGTTAAGGGTTTGGGTGTGGATCCTTTGTCAGTTTTGATGAAGGGTCTGCACCTGAAATGCTAACTCACCTGTTCTTCTCACAGATTCTTCCTGACCTGCTGAGTGTTTCCAGAATTTATTCTGTGCATTTCAAAATTTAAAGAGAGGCAGTGGTGTTTTGGGATGAGCCATCTGTTGATGGATTTTCCGCGGTATTCTGGAAAGAGGGCGAGGGGCCTTGGTGAGGCAGATGCTGGCCCTACGCTCCCGAAGCAGAAGCCTTCAGATGTCTATATGCCCCAGTAATGCATTCACATCATGTTTAAAGCTGGCATCACACTGGCCGAATATTCTACTGGTGTTGCGAAATATAATGGAGTCGGTTTTAACTTGGGCTGGCCAACCTGCAGGGGACAATCGTGGCCTGAATATAGTTGACCGCCCCCTTTGAGCCCATGCTTCCGGCTGCCGCCAGCTTCAAAGGGACCTTCTGATGGGTGGCTGGATACCTGCCTGTTTAAAGCTCTGGGTCTCTTTAAGATGCAAATCAGAGTCCGAAGGCATACATTGCAATTTTGACGAACAACTGGATGGTTATAAAATAATAATTTTTTGTGGGACTAGGAGTAGCAGGAGTCTTCCTCCAGGATCCACACATTTGTGGGGCCCACAGCTTGCCTGGGCCCCATCTCCCCCATGCAGCTGCCCCCACCGCACTCTCACTGTGAGTCCTGCGTTCCTGCCAGCCAGGTCAGCCTCCTGGTATGCCCGGTATTGAGCCGGCCCAGAGTTGGCGAGCCGCAGCAGGACACCCATCTGGTGCCCGCAGCTCGCTGGAGAGATGGTAATGAGGCCCTCAACATGGACCTGCTGGCAGGATTAAGCAGCCGGCTGGTGCGTTCTGCCGGTCAGCCGCCCGATAGTTAAAATCTACCCTAACGCTTCTCTTCAAAACCTGACCTTCTCATAAAATATGCCCTCCCCCCCCAAAAAAGGACTTTTTACTGTATCCATTTTACACCACACTTCAAGTTAATGCTTCAATCAGGGCGAGTTATGCATCAGTGGAAATCTCATTCTTGGCTCTTAAATGTAATGGCACCTTAAGAAAGCTTTTTTCCAGAAGGGCATTTTTCCCAATGCAGTGACATGAATTACTAACATCTGTGTAAAACACTTAAGCTTTGTTTGAATTAAGCAAGGCGAAGAAAAAAGGCTTCGACTGATGTCAGGAGCGAGCACTCGCACTGGAGATGATTAAAACACCTTTTAATGTCACGATGACGCCTTTAATATTCTTGTTTCTCCCTGTAGAGCACAGCATCACGAACTGGAGTCCAACCAAGTAAATGAGCGGCAGTTGGGCTACAGAAGTTAAAAAGGATCGTTGTTGCGGTATTTAGTTTGCCAATCACAGGCACAGTTGTTGCTGCTCCAAATTAGTTCCAAGCCATTAGCAGATGTAATAATAACCTTATAATCACAGCATTTTAGCATCTTCCTCCACTCAGAATGTGACTTCAATGTCAACTACGGCAACTCAGTGACTGGGGGAATAGGTTGCTCGTTGATTAGTGTCATCAGGTGTCTAGTTACTTGTAGTGAATGCCATTTGTTATAATTACCAATTTATTAAAAAAAAAAAAATCCTCAGAGAGCAACACAATAGAATCACAAATTCATTTTAGATTTAGAAAGAATACAGGGTACATAATTCATGAAACACATTATTACACACTGGAGAAAAAAAACATTTCAGTGATAAATGGGACAGAATGGGAATAGTTTTCAGTTTCCATGGAGGTAGATGATGTAGTAGGACTATCATTTACTGGGTAATAGAATAGGTTCTGGTTGACTGTTGCTCTTTCCACTGCAGCACACAGATTGGGTTTTGCTGTAACGCCCGACTATTCTTTCTCTGTAATCGAAAAGTACGCTTTTCTATTGAGCCAATATAATAAATGTCTTCCGGTCAAAGGTCATGAACGGAGCTGAAGGATTTTCCTGCATGCAATCAAGTAACTAGTGAGACTATTGCTGGTTCTTTGATTAGGTCAGTGCCGTATTATGTGGAGATCAAGCAGCGGTACTGTGATCGAACAATTCTTTTTACAGACATAGGTTTATGCTGGTTCTTTTTTAATAACGTAAAGCAATTGGAGCCTCGGGATTGCGAGACCATTCCCAGGTCTCGTTCGACGGGCGCACAGGCCAGAGAACCACCTACGTCTGATTCGTGGCGCTCTCGATTTTATAGCCATTGATTTTTAAGAGCCGCAAAATCGGGAGCACCTTGAATCGGGCGCACTGACCAGGCCGATGTTCTGGTGGATGCGGGGGCAGGCCACGGGCAGGAAGATGCTCGGTCAGGCACTGCCCTGCATCCCCGCCTCACCCACCTTGCCCTGGTGGATGGCCTACAATGGTTGTGCCCATGTGTGGGCGGGGACCTGCAAATTAAATTGAAAGGGGGAAGGCAGATTCTGCTTCCCGCTGTTTGCCTCAGTTGAACGCTGGGTACTGTGGCTGTCTGGTGGACCCTACTGCCCAGCATTCGAAAGTTGATGGGGGGAAATTTTGGGGGGTCTGTTGGAAGAGGGGCCGATATGAGTCCCCTCAAAATTTGGCTGAGGGAGGGAGGGCATCTCCACGGTAGACTGGGGAGGGATAATACCTCATCAGAAAATCAAGGCCAGACACTGGCATCAGAAAGAGGATTTCAACCCATTAATCTAGGTTGGATTCCAATTCAGGCCCTAGAAGTGAAAGAACAGTTTTCTAAATCCACGGTGCCCCCAATCACCCTATGGTTACGTCTGTTATTAAAGCATGATGTAGAATTTCCAGCATCTACCATAATGGATGTGGACAGTGGAAACCAGCAGATAATCAAGAGACCCCAAATTTTGATCTTTCACGTGTGGTACAGAACCACCCGAAGCACGGGTGTCATGGTTCGGAATACTTTGGCCACGTTTTCATGGAAAGGACTTGAACGTGAGCATTTTTTTTTTAACAAAAAGCTTGACTAAATGCTGGCCAAGGCAGCCCCATGCTGGGTTGTGGATCAGTCAGCAGATGCGTGGTACCTACAGTCTGAGATGGCCCCCTTAAGCGGCCCAAGCCTCTGGTTATTCAGAAGGACATTCTGGGGGAGAGATTCATTATTGCCCCATTTTGGGCGCTAACTTTTGAAATCTGGGAAACTTCGCGCTAGGCGCTAATGATTCCCAGCTTTTTCAAAAGTCGGTGTTTGCGCTCCAGGAAGGAAGCTAAAACAAGCGCTCCACTTCCTTCCTGGAGTGCTAAAGGACGCAGGCGTGGCGGTTGTGGTGCAGCGCAGCACAATGTCCCGTGCAGTGCTGCCGTGATCCGAGGCTCCTTCCCTCCCTTACAGGGAAGGGCTATGGCTGCCGGCTCTGCATTGGGACCAGTTAGCTGGTCCGCGACGGCAGCCACGATCCGGCCCGATCAGCCCCGTGCACTCCAGCAGAGTATCCGGCCTGATCGGTCGCGGCCCAGGAGCAATCGAAAAAGATCAATTTCAACGTTGTTAAAATGTTTCTCCTACCCGCGCCAACACCCCCTTTAACTTGCGCCCCTGAAGCGCCCGGCCTCCCGATGAACGCCTCCTGCAGCTGTCGGTGTTTTCGCCCCATCGATGCTGCAGGGGGCTGAACCGAAGTTCGGGTCCGGGCGCTACCGGGGCGATGCACGCGGCGATGACGCCGCGATCTCCGGGCGCAGGAGATCGTGGCGCTAGTGGTTACTGTTGTGTTTTGAGTTTTGCTTCAATGAAGTTTGTCCCAGTTCCCGGGTGTTACCTGAAGGGGGTGCTAGGGGGCTCGGTTTTACTTTGTCTTTCACTTTCAGTTTCGGGTTCTGCCATGCAGACAATGTGTTGTAATGTCCACCCACTTACTCAGTAAATAGTAAAAGGTTCATTCCGTCTCCTCTGTTCATTACTGTTTGGTCAAGATGCAATACTGGCGACGAGGCGGCTGTTGAACTCTCTAGAAGGACGGAGATAGACATGCGAACCTACAACCGTGATATTGGAAATTGCGACGAGCGGGCCACTCAGCTAGCAACATCAACGGCATTTTGATAGTTGGCTAGCTGCGACGTAGATGGTGGACAGAGTATTGTGCGGGCCAGGCAACCACCGTGAGTGTAGCTACCGTAACTCTGGCCGGAGGAGAAAAATAATTTTTAAAAAAGAAAAAAGTCCGTGGATCTTAAAGGGACAGTGCACATTAAAACTATGATGACCTTGGGACGTATTGAAGAGTTCTCTGGGGATAAGGACAGTTCATGGGAGGAATACGCAGAAAGACTGGGGTGTTTCTTTGAGGCCAATAATATTGACAAAGAAGAGAAGAAGCGCTCAGTGTTGCTAAGTGTATGCGGAGCTGTTACTTACTCCGTCTTGCGTTCATTGGTGGCTCCTCGTAAACCTAGTGAGGTGGATTATGCTGATTTGATTGAGAAGCTGCAGAAACATTTTAACCCAAAACCCTCAGAGATTGTGCAGCGTTTCCATTTTCACAATTGTAAACAACAGCCTGGACAATCTATTTCAAGTTACATTGCTGAGTTGAGGAAACGCTCATTACATTGTAATTTTGGTGACCATTTAGACAATATGCTCCATGATCGGATTGTGTGTGGAGTGCTGGACTCGGCATTGCAGAGACAGCTGTTAGCGGAGAAGGCCCTGACGTTCCGACTGGCCGAGGAGAAGGCTTTAGCAGCAGAGGCTGCATCGATGAACACACGTATGCTCCGTACAGAGGCAGCACCATCTCAGGCCGCCGAGGAGGTGCACAAGACCACACACGCAGCTGCTGCTGCGAGAGACATGGAGGCAACTAAAGAGACAGGAAGAAAATGTTTCCGCTGTGGGGCTCTCCATGGTTCCACTACATGCAAATTTGTGTCAGCGGTATGTCATTTCTGTAAGAAAAGAGGACACATAGCTCGTGTCTGCATGAAGAAAGCTCAGGCTGCTGCAGCAGAGCCAACACAAGCATCGCAGCCACACACCCTGACACTGGAGGACAACGATGAGTACACAGTGTATACCACGGAAGCTGAGCAGCTACCCCACAGATGGTGGGGATACACGGCAAATGTGATCATGAATGGGGCACCACTCTGCATGGAGGTGGATTCAGGCTCAGCGTGTTCGTTGATAAGTGAAGAGACTTACAATAGGCTGTGGCCAAGTGAACCCCCGGCGATGGCTCAGGTCAGTGGCGTGCTACGGCAGTGGTCCCAAGCTCAACTCCAGGTGCTGGGTATGATTCATGTGGAAGTTAAGTATCAGGCAGTCAAGGACACACTTCCACTTTATGTGGTGGTGGGGCAGGGCACAAGCCTGCTGGGCAGAGATTGGTTTGAGCCCCTCGGTATTGAAGTGACAGGAGCACACACGGTACAGCGACAGCCCATAATGCCTATGTTGGAGAACTATGAAGAGGTTTTTGGTGAGTTCGGGGCCTGTCGGGGACCGCCAGTCTCAATCGAAGTGGACCCAGGGGTAGCGCCTAAGTTCTTCAAGGCGCGACCGGTTCCTTTTGCGTTGCGCAAGAAGGTGGATGAGGCCCTGGATAAGCTGGTGAACCAAGGGGTTCTCTTGCCAGTGAAGAACTCCCGTTGGGCCACCCCTATCGTGCCCATTGCAAAGAAGGATGGGGGCCTGCGAATCTGTGGAGATTACAGATGTACGGTTAATACTGCTGTGTTACCAGATGTGTATCCCTTACCAACAGTTACAGAGCTGTTTTCAACACTGGCTGGAGGCACTCTGTTCACCAAGCTGGATCTCAAGCAAGCATACCAGCAACTGGTCCTGGATGAAGAGTCAGCCGAGCTGTTGACAATCAACACCCACAGAGGACTTTTCCGAGCCACAAGGCTGCAGTTTGGGGTGTCTACGGCTGTGGCAATCTTTCAGAGGTTCATGGACACCCTGTTGGCTGGTGTTCCGGGAGTTCAGCCTTACTTGGATGACATACTGATTACAGGCAAGACACAGGAAGCCCATGATGAGCGGCTGCAGGAAGTACTACACCGGCTGGCTGAGGTAGGACTACGCCTTCAGAAGGAGAAATGTGTGTTCGCTGCCAATGGGGTGGAGTTCTTGGGATTCCGAGTGGACAAAGACGGTGTGCATCCGACTACGGAGAAGGTGGAGGCTGTCAGGAGCGCTCCAACCCCCAAGAACAAGACCGAACTGCAGGTATTCCTCGGACTGTTAAACTTCTACAGTTGTTTTCTCAAGGGCAAAGCCACAATCTTAGAGCCACTGCACAGGCTGTTAGACCAAGCAACAGTGTGGAACTGGACCTCAGCTCATGAAACAGCCTACAGACAGGCAAAGGAACTGCTACAAGCAGATAAGGTTCTGGCACACTATGATGAAAACAAGCCATTGGTGTTGGTGTGTGATGCCTCACCATACGGGCTGGGAGCTCTGTTGGGTCACATAGAGCCAGATGGCCGGGAAGCGCCTATCAGTTTTGCCTCAAGAACACTCTCAACAACAGAACGTAATTACGCCCAGATTGACAAGGAGGCCCTAGCCATCATATTTGGGGTAAAGAAGTTCAGCCAGTACCTGTTAGGGAGGCAGTTCGTCATCTACACAGACCACAAGCCACTCTTGGGGCTCCTGCATCACTCCAAGCCCATGCCCCAGATCATATCACCGCGTATGCTTCGGTGGAGTCTGATGTTGGGGGCCTACAGTTATGAACTTTACTACAGGCCTGGGAAGATGCTGGCTAATGCTAATGCTCTGAGTCGCTTGCCTTTGAACCGGCCGATGGCTGAGACGCCACCACCCTTGGAGGTGCTGCTACTGGAGGAGGTTCCAGAGGCCCCACTCCATGCCCAGCGGATTGGCAGCCTCACATAGAAAGATCCATCTTATCATGGGTGCTACGCTGGCTGCTGCATGGCTGGCCCTCCGAGGTCCAGGAGGAGCATTTCAAGCCCTTCGTTCAGAGGCGCCATGAAATGTCTGCACACAAGAACTGCGTGCTCTGGGGAAGCCGTGTGGTGGTTCCTGCCGCCGCAAGAGAGGAGGTGCTGAAAATGCTGCATGACTCACACCCTGGGATTGTACACATGAAGGCGTTGGCGAGAAGCTACGTCTGGTGGCCGGGGTTGGACTGAGACGTGGAGGAGGTGGTAAAGAGCTGTGAGACATGTCAGCTGACTCGCCATAGCCCATCCAAGGCTCCCCTTCACCCCTGGGAGTGGACCACTCGTAAATGGTCAAGACTCCACATTGGCTTTGCAGGGCCATTTCAGGGGAAGGTCTTTTTGATAGTGGTGGATTCTCATTCGAAATGGCTGGAGGTGGCTATCATGAGCTCCATGACATCCAGTGCAGTGATCAACGCATTGCGTTTGCTGTTTGCCACATATGGGGTCCCCGACGTGCTGGTTTCGGACAATGGAGCAGCCTTCGCGTCAGTGGAGTTCAAGGCTTTTGCAGGCAGAAATTGGATCCGCCATGTGACCACAGCGCCCTATCACCCCTCCACTAATGGGCAGGCAGAGAGGATGGTGCAAACCACAAAAGAGGCACTGGTGAGGATATCGGTGGGGGTCTGGCAAACCAGATTGGCCAGGTTCCTGTTATCACAGCATACCACACCAAACTCAGCAACGGGGAAGAGTCCTGCCGAGATGCTGATGGGCCGCCGGCTGGCGACTGCACTGGACCGGCTACACCCGGACTACAGGGATGAGATGCACAAAAAGCAAGAAGAGCTGGCTAAGAAGCACCAGGGCACCGCCAGGCAGTTTGAGCTGTCAGAGACTGTGTTTGCCCGTTGCTATGCAGGAGGAGACAAATGGATGCCTGCCGTGGTGGAGCAGGCCACGGGTCCCCTGTCGTACAGCGTCCGTACACCTGATGGCCAGCTACACAGACGCCACGTAGACCAGCTACGGGGTCGTACTCTGGTGAGAGTAACAGAGACGTCACAGGCTAGGCCATTGTCTCTGCCACCTCTGCCAGGCAGTGACAGCCTGCTTCCTGCAACAACGATGGAAGCCACATCAACAGAAGGTGTCACGGAGTCATCAGCCACGGAGGAAGGTTTTCCTGTGGCTAGCAGTGGCACCCCAACTATGCCTGTCCAGCGGCGCTCAAGTCGGGTTAGATTCCGTCCCAGACGCCTGGAGGACGAAGGGGTTTTATCTGGGGGAAAGGAGTGTTGTGTTTTGAGTTTTGCTTCAATGAAGTTTGTCCCAGTTCCTGGGTGTTACCTGAAGGGGTTGCTGGGGGGCTCAGTTTTACTTTGTCTGCATGGCAGATCCCAAAACTGAAAGTGAAAGACAAAGTGCTGTAATGTCCACCCACTTACTCAGTAAATAGTAAAAGGTTCATTCCGTCTCCTCTATTCATTACTGTTGGGTCAAGATGCAATAGTTACTGCCACTGCAAGCCTCCACGTCAATTTCGCGGGCGTCGGTACTTTCGCCGCGCCCGGTCGCAAAGCCACTAGAGCCCCATTAGCGCCCCCCGGAGGTGCTAACGGGAGGCGTGCAGGTACCGAATTCCCCCCCCCCCCTCTGAACCTTGGCGTTGGAAACCTTTTGTGATTTTTGTTGTTCAGCCTGGGGCAGGGGTTGGTCAATGATGAATAATTTGCTCAAAGGTGGTGACGTAATAAAACTCAATACGCACTTGGTTTGAGTGTAAAGCAAGGCTTTAATCAACTTGTTTCAGAACATGGAGGTCTAGTTGTACTTCACTGGTTCCTGTCTTACAAAATGTCCCCGGGCAAGCTGGGCCCACGCCCGAGTATTTATACTCCTTGGACGGCGCCACCAGCTGGCCATCCGGTGTTATTTCATGAGTAGTTTCTTTATGATGATGAGATTTATAACAGGTGGCGTCCTTGCTTCACAACTGCTCAGCAGTGGTTGGGGAGAGGGTGATGCTGTAAAAGTAGCTTCACGAGGGGAGAAGATTCAAGATTAAAACCTTGATAAATGGGTGGAGGTGAGTGTTGGGGAACATTTCAGCCAATAGTAAGAAGCACAGGAATGTAACAAAGAGAAAGGAAGAGCACATCAGACTGTCACGTAATGTTAGGGGAGTCCTGCTTACGTTATTAAGGAACATAACGCAACTCTTGTTGCGCCACCTACAGGCGCAATGCCGTTGGAATGTTGGGCCCACTCACCAGTTTTACTATAATTTATATAAAATGTGTTTCTTTAAAAGAGGCCACAAGGAACCTGCTGGCCCAAGCATGTAGTGGGAGCCTCGGCTGACTTGAAAGTCGGTGAAGATGAAAGGGCATCGGGCAGGAACGAAGCGGCCTCAGGCCTAATCTTAACTCCTCCCGCGCAACATTGTCACTGGCCGAGGGGGGTTAAAATTGAGGCCTCAGATACAGCTGGGAAACATAGAAACAAATAAGGAAGGATCCACTCCCACTCTAACCTCTGTCCTCGGCCTCTTACACTGTTCCAATGAAGCTCAATGTAAGCTTGAGGAACAGCACCTCATCTTTCGATTAGGCGCTTTACAGCCTTCTGGACTCAACATTGAGTTCAACAATTTCAGACTATAACCTCTGCCCCTATTTTTTCACATGGCATCTGTTGATGATTCTGCCATCCCCATTTGCAAGATTTAATCTCTCCTGCCTTCCACCCTATCACAGACCGTCCCTTTTATTCTTTCCTCCCCTCCCCCTTTCCCTGCCTCAACACCTGCTTAAAACCTGTTACATCTCTAACTTTTTCCAGTTCTGACAAAGGGTCACAGACCTGAAACGTTAACTCTGTTTCTCTCCCCACGGATGCTGCCTAACCTGCTGAGAGCTTCCAGCATTTTCTGCTGTTATTAACGAAGGATTGGGCGTGGGAAGAGAAACATGCTACTGTTACTCAGAAAGCTGGCAATTTGTTTTCCAGTGCCCCAGGCCAGTTACCAAGTGAAAATTGCTAGCCATGATTTAACTTTTCATTTGAAATAGTTGTCGAATGACCTGCATCGCTGGCTTCTGAAAATGTATTTTCTTGGGATTGTTTGATCAACAACTAGCACACAACCAAGTTGTGTCACTTGCGTCCCTGTGCTCACTGACCCGTAGCTACATTATTATTACAGATTTAGAGAAAAAAAACGCAGTATTAAACAAATTTATCTACCAAAATATCCAGTCAGGTTCAAGCTGTTCCCCAGATACTTTCTTCTTTTGTCATGGATGATCAAGATGCAGTAAGGCCTATTGGGGGAAAAATTCAGTTGCTTGCGCCTCCCGTTAGCGCCTTAAGATGGCGCTAATGGGGCGCAAAGCAACGAGCGCCCGGGCGCGGCGATGTTTGCGCCGCTCACGAAATTAACCAGACATTTTGCGGCGGCGCTAAACGCTACCGCCACGATCTCCTGCGCCGGCAGATCGTGACATCAGTCCAGCGCGCAATGCCCCGGTAGCGCCCCGGACCGGATATTGAGTGGCACCCCCCTGCCTTACCGCCTGCCGCTAGCAACGACAGGTTGAGAGGAGCGTTTTGCAGTCTGGAAGGGACTGGGGGAGCGCTATTTAAAGGCGACCGCTTCCTGCCTTTTTTTGTTGGTGACATTTTTGCACCACGCATTCTGAGAGAGAGACAGCGACTTCTGGAGAGATTCAATGCAGTGTGACGGAGTTTTGGGTACTGAGCAGCACTTTGCAGGTTCATTTAGATTTGCCCTTTCTTGTATCAATTTAGAAGAGACTATGGGGGCTGCACGCTGAGCTTTTTCCCTGGGTCTCTCCATTGTTCTTTCCAGCAGACTTGATGTACAGGCCTCTCCAGGCCGAGATTCAAGGCTGCAATGAGCAGGATGTGGATGGAGAGCAAAATCAACCCTCCCCTTTAAGATAAAAACAGAAAATGCTGGAGAAACTCAGCAGGTCAAGCAGCATCTGTGAAGAAAGAAACAGAGTTAACGTTTCAGGTCGATGACCTTTCGCCAGAACTCCCCTTTAAGAATTGGCCGGTGCCAGTGTGTCTGTGTTCCATTGCTGACTGACATCACATGAGCTTCGCCAGCGCTCTGAGGTAGCGCCTCGGTCCTCGACCTTTGCGCCTTAAGACAGGTGTGAAGCGCCTTATTTAGTGCTCCAATCACCACCAGGGGCGATAAAAGCCAAGTTTGCCATCGGAGGCGATAATTAGCGCCAAGCGCTAAACTTTGCGCACGGCCGATAATGGCGCCCCAAACTGGGCGATACTGAATTTTTCCCCCATTGTGTTTACAAATTCCACGAACCTCTGTCCTATTGGCACCTTCTGCCCTGTGATTGTCAGATTGAATTATCTGTTATCAGTTACAGCCAACTGTGCCTTATATCACGAGTCCATTATTGTTGAAATGTGATACGTTTCTCCAGTTCCTCTCTGGAAAAAATACCCCATTATGGACGTCTCCATTTTGGAAGTGTCTCTGCCTTTGCCGAGGCAAAATTGCTTTCAATTCCTATCTGGGTTGTATTCGCACTTTTAGTTCACTTTGGTGGAGATAAAATTAATATTAGAACAACAACAAAAACAACTTGCATTCGTATAGCACCTTTAATGTAGTAAAACGTCCCAAGGCGCTTCACAGGAGCCTCAGCAAACAAGCCACATAAAGAGATATTCGGGCAGGTGACCAAAAGGCTTTGTCAAAGAAGTAGGTGTTAAGGAGCGTGTTAAAGGAGGAGAGGGAGACGGTGAGGTTTAGGGTGGGAATTGCAGAACATAGGGCCTAGGCAGCTGAAGGCACGGCCACCAATGGTGGGCCGATGGATATTGTGAATACACAAGAGGCCGGAATTGGAGGAGTGCAGAGATATTGGCGGTTTGTTGGGCTGGAGGAGGTTACAGAGATAGGGAGCAGCGAGGCTATGGAGGGATTTGAACATAGAAACATAGTATCATAGAAGATAGGAGCAGGAGTAGGCCATTCGGATCGCTGATCATCCAAATTCAGTACCCTGTCCCTGCTTTCTCCCCATATCCCTTGATCCCTTTAGCCTTAAGAAATATATCTAACTCCTTCTTGAATATATTTAATGAATTGGCCTCAACTGCCTTCTGTGGTAGAGAATTCCACAGGTTCACCACTCTCTGGGTGAAGAAACTCCTCCTCATCTCTGTCCTAAATGGCTTACCCATTATCCTTAGACTGTGAGCCCTGGTTCTGGACTCTCCCGCCATCGGGAACATCCTTCCTGCATCTAGTCTGTCTAGTCCTGTTAGAATGTTATAAGTTTCAATGAGATCCCCTCTCATTCTTCTAAACTCCAGCGAATATAAGCCCAATTGACCCAATCTCTCCTCATACGTCATTCCTGCCATCCCAGGTATCAGTCTGGTGAATCTTCGCTGCACTCCCTCCATGGCAAGAACATCCTTCCCCAGATAAGGCGACCAAAACTGCACAGAATACTCAAGGTGTGGTTTCACCAAGGCCCTGTACAACTGCAGCAAGACATCCTTGCTCCTGTACTTGTGAACAGAAGGCTGAACATTTTTTATTTGAGCCATTGCCGGACCTGAAGCCAATGTAGGTCAGAGCACACAGGGTTGATGAGTGAGCTGGACATGCTGCAGGAGAGGATACGCGCAGCAGAATTTTGGATTGGCTGAAGTCCGTTGATGGTAGAGCATGAGAGGCCGGCCAGGAGAGCGTTGGAATAGTCGCATCTGGAGGTGACAAAGGCAGGTGGGCTGAGGCAGAGGCAGAGTTGGCAAAAAGGCAATCTTAGTGATGGAGTGGATATGGGGTCAGAAGCTCAGCTCGGGGTCAAATAGGACATCGTGAAGGGATAATTACTAGTCCTAGCCCTTTTCGGGCTACCACAGATCCGGCGTATTCCCCAGACGTTCACCTTCAACTAAAGATAGAGATAGCCGAATTCTATAAGATGCTTAATTGCGTCTAAAGGTCCAGGCTATCTCTGTCTAAAGGAAAGGAACAACTTGAAGATGTTACCGTCTTCCAAATAGCAATTTAATAAGTTTAACTAGACTGTAACCTTCCGGATATTATGAGGTTCCGGAAACACCCCCCCCCCGAATTCTGCAACTCCTCAAAAAGAGTGTACAGAAATTGAGTTTGCGAGTTTGATACAGAAATACTACTTGAGACAACTCTAAAAATATATAGATTTATTTAAGACCCGACATACAGTTAACAGCTTGTGAGTCAATCGCAACTTTAACAGTTCAAAATACAAATAGCTTACATTTCTTATTCTCAGAGATCCTTATTCTCAAATCTAAACTTCATACATTTTTACATTTCTTATTATTTCTAATCCAGAATATGCACCAAAATCAAATAAGAGTACCTCTTGATCCCCGAGACTCAAAGAGTTAAAAACTTACAGAGCCTGCCTCTGAAGTTGAGAATCGCTTGCCCTTTCCAGCAACTTCTGACTTTCTATTTGAAAGTTCCATATTTTATACCCTTTTTTGTGGTTTATCCTTTGAAGTTTTCTGCTGATGTAAACTAATTATCTCGAGTCATTCTTTGTTGAATTCTTTTCTATTCTTACTGTCATTTTAGCTGCCAACTCTCAGAATCCTATCTGCTGTATATGTGTTTCAAAACTTATCATATAAAATGGTCATTACAGATTTATCTCTTTGATGCCATTCTTACGAAAGACTTCAATTCAATTCTTAATATTGGCTTACCTTGTTATAATCAGACATCGTGTCTCCTAACGATTCCATTTTCAATACAAAAACCATGTGATTGCTTGGTGTCATCTATTGAAGTCATATCTACAAAGTCTTCTGTATTGTACCTTTTACAACATGTAAATCAAAACCACTTCAACCAGGGTGTTCCATGCATTTCTTAGCTACTTCACTTGGTTATATATATAATCGTGTTTCCTGTTTCTCATTTGATGTTACTTTTATCAAAGGCACATGATTTTTTAATGTTCTGTGTTTCTGTTCGAAGTGTTATTTTTTAACACTTTACTTGGGCATTGCTATTGTGTTTGTTCCAAACTGCAGACTCCTTGGAAGCAAGCCTTTGCTTCTTCAATAGGGCCTTTGTCTCAGTATTATCAATCAATTCCCATTTCAAAAGCTTGTGTGGTGTTTACAACTTTTGTGTTAACACTTCATCTTATCTCAGAAGCCTGTATTGACTGCTTGTGTTGTTGAGGCCTTTTAGATTTTTACTGTTTAGATTTTGAGGCCTTTTAGATGTTTTCATAATATCAGAAATCTGTTCATAGGATGGTGTATCTTTCTGAAATATGGCTTTTCCTTTACAGTCAAGGTTGCGAACGGTCTGGTTCCATCTGAGATAGTGTCTGGGGAGGGGGATGGAAACAGTGGCAAGGAGACAGAGTTTCCCACTGAAAACAGCTTGAATTACATGATGGTATTGAAATCCCTGACGCGCTTTTGTGCTTCAAATTGTGTGTCAATTTTTGTTGTTGTCTTATAACACTCCTGTGAAGTGCCTTGGGATTTTTTACTTCGCTAAAGGCACTATATAAATAAAAGTTGTTATTCAGCCTTGTGTTATTACTTTGTATAAATAGGATGACTGTGGCACAAACTTATGGATTTTTAAATATAAGGTGTTAACGAAGAGTGCAATGTCAGGGCTTCTTCCACCCCACTCACTGAAGTTCATTTCTGAAATTTGAGTATTCTGATTATGTGATCAAGGAGAAAAATCTGTCTAGGAACATTTATTTGGAATTTCTCCTTCTGGTACTGACAAGGTAATGAAAACACTGGCTAGAAGGGCATATCAATTACATGGAGATCTAAACTAGCAATTTGTCTATTTGATGGTTGGTGACTGGTTTCATGATCCAGCAAGAAAACTGACGCTTGTTTCTCCAGCAGGTTGGATTTAATATAGGCTTGTGAACCCCAACTGAATGTTATCTCCCAGTAAAAGCTTCCTCCTTTCTGTATCTTCACTGTGTTAAAAATCAAAACAATGGATTTATTTACCTCCCTTTCTCGTACAGTCAACAGGCTTTTAAAACTCAAGGTTGGTGTCGTCTGTCTTTCGGATGATATTATCTACATAAGAACATAAGAAATAGGAGCCAGGAGTTGGCCATTTGGCCTCTCGAGCCTGCTTCGCCATTCAATAAGATCATGGCTGATTTGATCTTGGCCTCAACTCCACTTTCCTGCCCACTCCCCATAAAACTTGACTCCCTTATCATTCAAAAATCTGTCTATCTCCGCCTTGTATATATTCAATGACCCAGCCTCCACAGCTCCCTGGGGTAGAGAATTCCAAAGATTCACGACCCTCTGAGAGAAGAAATTCCTCCTCATCTCCTTTTCAAATGGGCGACCCCTTATTCTTAAACTATGCCCCCTAGTTCTAGATTCCCCCGCGAGCTAGCCCAGGAATGAATTAAAAAAAACTGAGGCCCCGTCTACTCTCTCAGGTGGATGTAAAAGATCCCATGGCACTATTTTGAAGTAGAGCAGCGAGTTCTCCCCGGTGTCCTGGCCAATATTTTATCCCTCGAGCAACTTCAATAAAAAAAAACAGATTATCTGGTCATTACCCCATTGCTGTTTTGCGGGAGCTTGCTATGCGCAAATTGGCTGCCACGTTTCCTACATTGCAACAGTGACTCCACTTCAAAAGTTACTTCATTGGTTGTAAAGCACTTTGGGACATCCTGAGGCTGTGAAAGGCGCTATATAAACACAAGTATTTCTTTTCTTTTACCTGGCCAAGTTAAAAATACAAATTGTTGTTGTAGCCTGGCTCATTTGGAGGAGAATTCCCCTGACCAACATTCCCGTTGAGCTGCACAGCCTCACGGCCGCACAATGATCAGGAAGTCCCACGTAGGCTGCTGGCCGGCTTTACAATTGAAATAAGCGCGCGTATGCGAGAAATTGAATGGGCCGCACAGCCCCTTAAAGGGGCTGAGCACCCAAAAAAAATGAGCAGGAACGATGCCCATGGCTGTACTCCATTGAACTGGACTCAGATGTGGGTGGTTGTGAAGCTGGATATCTCAAAGTGATGAGTAAGCTTACTTTCCAAATTAAACTATGATAATAACCACCCAAAGCAAATACTTGAATAGATGTTTCAGTCAACTGTGTGCAATGGGTTGTTTATTTCAGTTAGTTAAAATAATAATAGCTATTCTGGTAAAAACTGGTGGGTTCTTTTTGTAGTTAAAGAACGCTCTTTTTAATTAAAAGCTTGAATCCTGATAGCACAGGTGGATAATTGCAGGTTTGCTACCTGTGAGTGTTTGCATCATGCTTGCCTCTTTATACATGTCACAAAATTTTAGGGAGTTTTGAAACCAGACTATATAAAGCTCAGTGCAATCAGCTGTGTCGGTTGGCAGAGTGGCAGGAAGATTTGCTGAAACTCTTGAGCTTGAGTAACTGCACCTTTTTCTGACGAAGTGTCCTCGGCCCGAAACGTTAACTCTGTTTCTCTCTCCTCGATGCTGCCTGACCTGCTGAGTATTTCCAGCATTTTCTGTTGTTATTTCAGATTTCCAGCATCCACAGTATTTTGCTATTGCACTTTTTTCTACCTCCTCCGTCCACCACCACTCCCTCCCCCCACCAAAGGCAGTGACTCATGTTGAACGTTAGGAGAAGAGTGGTGAATGGGATTGCTGAGGGCCAAGGTTGAAACCATATGTGTGGACTGCACTGGCTGCAGAAGTCTGCTCAAGTAAACCTAAGGGTTAACTTTAAGTGTCAGCCAATTCTCGGAAACTCTGTAGCTCGGCAGAATTGTAACATGTCGAGATAAATTAACCACAAGGATGAAGACGTTGTCCATCGTAACATGTCGAGATATTATAAACGAAAGGACAGTGAAGTTCCATTGAGCTTTGCTAACCATTTTGAGCTTCTGATATTGTTCTATAAGTAGCCTTATTTGGGAAATGTTTTTCTCATTTGTCATGATCATGCGATGGGCAGATGCACTGATCTAACCATTAACGGGAAACCAGTAGTCACGTACCCCCTTATCTGGTTGGTGAAAGCAGGGATGGTAAATATAACCGATAGCAAAATACTGCGTACGCTGGAAATCCGAAATAACAACGGAAAACGCTGGAAAAACTCAGCAGGCCAGGGCAACATCCGTGGAGAGAGAAACAGAGTTAACGTTTCAGGTCGATGACCTTTTGTCAGAACTGGAGAAAAGCAGGAAATGGAAAGCAGGTTTAGGGGCTGGGAAAAGGGGGAGGGGATGAAAGAACAAAAGGGAAGGTCAGTGATAGGATAGAAAGCAGGAGAGATTGAGAGACATTGAGAGACATTGAGAGACATTAAGAGATATTCAAGGCAAGAGGAGGTGGTAATGGGGCAGGTTAAGGAATAAAGGATGGCTCTAGATGGGGTGTGAATTGCGCCGGCAGAATGAAGGACAGCTGCCATGTGGGAGGGAAGAAAAAAAAGAAGAAAATATAAATATGTGATAGGGGCCGATGTTATGATCTGAAATTGTTGAACTCTATGTTGAGCCCAGAAGGCTGTAAAGTGCCTAATTGAAAGATGAGATGCTGTTCCTCGAGCTTACACTGAGCTTCCGTGGAACAATGCAAGAGGCCGAGGACGGTGAGGTCTGAGTGGGAATGGGGCGGTGAATTAAAGTGACAGGCCACCGGGAGCTCGGGGACCCCCTTACGGTGAGGACGGTGAGGTCTGAGTGGGAGTGGAGCGGTGAATTAAAGTGACAGGCCATTGGGAGCTCGGGGTCCCCCTTACGGTGAGGACGGTGAGGTCTGAGTGGGAGTGGAGCGGAGAATTAAAGTGACAGGCCACCGGGAGCTCGGGGTCCCCCTTACGGTGAGGACGGTGAGGTCTGAGTGGGAATGGGGCGGTGAATTAAAGTGACAGGCCACCGGGAGCTCGGGGTCCCCCTTACGGTGAGGACGGTGAGGTCTGAGTGGGAATGGGGCGGAGAATTAAAGTGACAGGCCACCGGGAGCTCGGGGACCCCCTTACGGTGAGGACGGTGAGGTCTGAGTGGGAGTGGAGCGGAGAATTAAAGTGACAGGCCACCGGGAGCTCGGGGTCCCCCTTACGGTGAGGACGGTGAGGTCTGAGTGGGAGTGGAGCGGAGAATTAAAGTGACAGGCCACCGGGAGCTCGGGGTCCCCCTTACGGTGAGGACGGTGAGGTCTGAGTGGGAATGGGGCGGAGAATTAAAGTGACAGGCCACCGGGAGCTCGGGGTCCCCCTTACGGTGAGGACGGTGAGGTCTGAGTGGGAGTGGAGGTAATTATAACCGTTTGCTGAAAGTGCTGAGCTGAGATGACTTGAGGTTAAAGGTTGCAGAAGTCAAAAGACTGCATAGAAGGACGGGATCTTGGATTCCGACTCTGGAAGATTGAGCTCAAGACTGTATCTCGAAACCCGTCGCAGCCCTGGCCAGTTTCACTTGGTTGTAAATACTTCTTTTTAATAAATTTTGAACTTCTGAGCATGTAGTCTTTGGCGTCCTCATTCGAGCTCGCCATAAATCGAGACTTGCTAGCTAACAAAACTACAGACGTTTGTCACTTTCTTGCACCTCACACAAGTGGCTTTTCTTTGTGTATGAGCCTGGCCCAACAGAAGTCGTTGGCTAAAAATCAGGAGCAGGAACCCAAACAAATTTTTCTCTTCCTTAACCCAGGGGTGCTGAGGCCAATTATATCATTCTTATTGTCACCTTGGCTGAGTTGGATAATGCAGCACAGTTCAGAGATTGAACCTGGGGCCAGTTATACAGGAAACTTTCGATTTACCGGCACCTAAATAACCGGAAATCTCGCTTAACCGGCAAAATTCAGGAGTAGGTTTTACTTCATATTGTACTTGCGTTCCTCCATCTGTTGCTGTGCAAGGGTGTGGCTGCTGCTGTTGCTAAGCTACAGAGACGCTTGGAACTTGTGGCCATTGTTCTGAACTTGTTGCTAAGCAACAAGGTTTGTTGCTTTATACGGAGCTGTCAGCTCTCCGTATCTTTTACTATAGCGTTCGGTTATCCGGAATTTTTGATGAACCGGCACCACGTCGGTCCCGTCCGTGACGGATAAAAAAACGTTTCCTGTAGCTCAGTCTCACTCTGGACTGTGCACGTACCAATTGTGTCATCAGGGGAAGACACACTGGGGTGTTGTCCTTTTTTGCCTCTCTCATTGTATTTCCTGAGTGCAATTCACAACATAACAATATGGAGGTGTGATTAACGTTACAACATTACACACACACACACACACACACACACGATATTTTTGACACTCACCCTCAGTCCAAAAACAAAGCAAAAAAAAAAAATCATTGCCAACACAACTAAAATGACTACTTTCTCACAAAATGGTTTTCAACAACCTCAAAATGACAATCATCAGCATTAAAAAAGTCATCTTAGTGTTAAAGAAGATTTAACGCGAAAGAAGAAGCAAAGGTATGGATTTTAAACTGGCTGCCCGGGCATAAAACTGACATTGCAGATTGACCGGCAGTGATGGAAACTACCCAGTTGTCATTTCCATTGAAATAAATGGAAAGGCAAATCAGACGGTTTCTATAATCACAGCTGATCTGCAACACCAGTTTTACACAGAGGCAGCCCGCTGAAAATCTACCCCAAGGTGTATCCTTATTTTAACTTGTTTCTCGAAAAATGAACCATATCCAGCTTATATTATGTATTAGACATTTACAGTTAACTGAGGTACCTTGCCTCGGGCAATGAAAGGAGCACTTTCACTGATTACTGTTTCCCAACCCAATACAGGTATTAATAAATGTAACTCAGATTTGAGCTAAAACACCAATTAAACTCAATTATTAGGGGCCAAATCGCATTTCAAGACTGGTGAGATTGCTTTACAGAGGTTCTAAAAACCTGAAATTCCTGGATACAATAGCAAAATACTGCTGATGCTAGAAATCTGAAATAACTAGAAAATGCTGGAAACACTCAGCAGGTCAGGCAGCATCCATGGAGAGAGAAACAGAGTTAATGGGCTAGATTTTTGTGGAGCCGTCAGGCGGGGTTTCAGGCGTGTGGGGGGGGGCGGGGAAATCCTGAATTTGGGGGTCCCGACACCATCCCGCCCAAAACCCCGCCCCACGTAAGTTTCAGGGGCGGCGGGTACCCGCCCCGCACTGGGACCTGCCGAAACCAGGCGGGAAGGAATTAGTGCCAATTAACTGCCTGTTAACAGGTAGTTAACAGGCAGTTTTTAGCCTAATCCCTATTTTGAGGGGTTTCGTGTGGGTTTCCCGACGGCTCCAAACCACGCCAGGTTAGAGCAGGCGGGCCGTCGGGTTGAAGGAGTTGGAGGGGTCGTGATGTCGGTACTCAGGTGAGTGATGGGTGCATGAGTGTAAAGGTAAGTGTGTTTGGTGTGTCTAAAGTGTGTAAAGAACTTTTACTTACCTGTACTTGCCTTAACAGCCTTTCTTCCTGTAGCCGTCGGGAGCGCATCACTCAGCCGGAACTGAAAGCTGAATGGCTGCGATCTGTCAAAAGTGACAGACTTCAGCTTTGAGTGCCGATGTGAGTTCTAACTGAGTTTGTGCAGAAGGACTCATGTAAGAACTCAGAGTGTCAGTGTTCCACAGCTTCAAACAGCTGTGGAACACTGATATTTCATCTGTCAAGAACTCTTGACAGATGAAATTGAGGTCTGTGACATCACCTGTTGCCGGGTGGCCCTTAATTGGCCTGCTGAGCCCGCTGGGCGGGCTCAACAAGGTCAATCAAGGGAAAATCGCGTGGATTGGCCAGACGTCGAAGTAGGCGTGTCAAAAACCCGAAAGGGGAAGTCCTGCCTTCTTCCCGACAGGTTTAGGAAAATCTACCCCAATGTTTCAGGTCGCTGACCTTTTGTCAGACCCTTCGACGGCACCTCCAACAGTGCAGCACTCCCTCAACACTACACTGAAGTGTCAGCCTAGATTTTGTGACTTGAACCCACAACCTTCTGACCCAGAGGCAAGAGCCACAGCTGACACATAGTCATAGAGTCATAGGATGGGAATTTAACTCAGGAGTCGGGTTGGAGGCGGGACTACAACTTTCGGGGTTGTAGTCCCGCCTCCATCGAGATGCGGCCAATCCACGCAATTTTAACTTGATTGACCTTGTTGAGCCTGCCCAGCGGGCTCAGCAGGCCAATTAAGGGCCACCCGGCAACAGGTGACGTCACAAACTGAAATTTCATCTGTCAAGAGCTTTTGACAGATGAAATATCACCGTTTCACAGCTGTTTGAAGCTGTCAAACACTGACAGTCTTACTTCTAACCTGAGTCCTTCTCCACAGACTCAGTTAGAAATCTCTCCTGCACAGTAAGCTGAAGGCTGTCACTTTTGACAGTTCACAGCCATTCTGCTTTCTGTGCCGGTGAGATGATGGTCTCCCGGAACCTAAAGGAAGGAAGGCTGAAATGGTAAGAAAAGGTGTGTAAAACTTATTTAATCACTTTAGACACACCAAACGCACTTACCTTTGCACTCATGCACACATCACTCACCTGAACAACGACATCTCGACTCCTCCAAGTCCTTCAAACCGACGGCCCGCCTCCTCTAACTTGGCGTGGTTTGGAGCCATCGGGAATCCCACACTTCAACATCAAAAATAGGGATTAGGCTAAAAACTGCTTGTTAACTACCTGTTAACAGGCAGTTAATTGGCACTAATCCCTTCCCGCCTCGGGTAGGCGGGTCCCAGTGCGGGGTGGGTACCCGCCTCCTTTAAAACTGGCATGAAGGTGGGTTTGGGTACGGGAAGGGGTCGGGACCCCTGATTTTGGGATTTTAACCCCCCGTACGCCTCCAATCCCGACTCCATGGCACAATGAAAATCCTGCCCATAGAGTCATAACGGCACAGAAGGAGGCCATTCAGCCCATCGAGTCTGTGCCGGCTCTGTGTAGAGCAATCCAGTCAGTCCCATTCCCCCGCACTATCCCCGTAGCCCTGCAAGTTTATTTCCCTCAAGTGCCTATCCAGTCTCCCCTTGAAAACATTGAGTGTCTCCGCTTCCACCACTTCCGTCGGCAGTGAGCTCCAGGTCCTCACCACTCGCTGCGTAAAAACGTTTTTCCTCACATCCCCCCCTGTATCTCTTGCCCAAAACCTTAAATCTGTGTCCCCATGTTCTGCTGGAGTTGGGAATACCGTGGGATACAGCGCTGTCAGGAGAAACGCAGCAGTGGTTGGATTTGTTGTTCAAACTTTATTTTCTGAAATGTTTCAAGGCGAAGCAGAGATGGCGATCTCTATTGATAAATGCGGCAGTGACATAGGCTGATGGGGAATTTCAATCGGAATCTGTAACTTACTCCCTGATCACTGTTTTTTTTTTCATCCAAATGCTGTTCTATTTCTGCAGGAGTCCCTGTGAATAATGGATTTTATTCAGCAGGTACGCTGGGTTTAGTCAAAATTCTCAGCCACCACCACGAGTTTAAAAATTTATGTCATATTCAGTATTAAAGGTAGAAATTCTGATTGTTGAGTTTGTGTATGGATGGTTAACACAGTGTTACAACATTCCTGTGCGTGCTATTTTTACACAGATGTTAATGCATTTATTTCAAATGGGTTGACCTTGCATATAAATAGAATGCACAGGAATGTAGCACTAGCATCTTAAACTTAGTTGATCGGAGTTATAGGGCAGGATTTTCATTGGGCCGTGAAGGCGGGATTGGAGGCATGTGGGGGGTTAAAATCGCGAAATCGGGGGGCACAAACCCATCCCGCCCCCAACCCGCCTCCGTGCCAATTTCAAAGGAGGCGGGTACCCGACCCGCACTGTGACCCACCTCCCCGAGGCGGGAGGGGAGATTAGTGCCAATTAACTGCCTGTTAACAGGTAGTTAACAGGCAGTTTTTAGCCTAATCCCTATTTTCATTCTTGAAGTGTGGGATTCCCGACAGCTCCAAACCACGTCAAGTTAGCAAGGTGGGCCGTCGGGCTGAAGGGCTTGGAGGGGTCGAGATGTCCGGTGTTCAGGTGAGTGATGGGTGCATGAGTGCAGAGGTAAGTGTGTTTGGTGTGTTTAAAGAAGTTTTACTTACCTTTACAGCCTTCCTTCCTTCAGGTCTCAGGCGTCCCTAATCTCACCGGCACAGAAAGCAGAATGGCCGCGATCTGTCAAAAATTGCAGCATTCAGCTTTCTGTTCTGGGGAGATCTCTAAATCATCCTGAGAGGAAGGAATTAACTTGGAGTACAGATTGTCAGTGTTTGACAGCTTCAAACAGCTGTCAAATGCTGATATTTCATCTGTCAAAATGCCTTGACAGATGAAATATCAATCTGTGACGTCACCTGTTGCCGGGTGGCCCTTAATTGGCCTGCTGAGCCCACTGGGCGGGCTTGATAAAGTCAATCAAGTCAAAATCGCATGGGTTGGCCACAGCTTGATGGAGGCGGGACTACAACCCCGAAAGTTGTAGTCCCGCCTCCTACACGCCTCCAGAATCAAAACCCAGCCCATAATGTCAAAGGTATTTCCAAATTTCTGAACATATTGTAAAAGAACCAAATATGACACATGCAAATGGGAAGAAAATGGAGGATACAGAAATATAAATTTTTGAAATAATTTTCCGGTAAAATCAATGTAATGTAAGTAACAACATTGCCACTCGATGCTTATACATTTGAAGCTGGTAAAATGAAAGTGCAAATTACGGGAGCTCACTCTAGCTATAATAGCAATCCAACCCCTGGAGAAAGGCACTGTCACAGTACCTACTCGACAACTATTACATACAACCAGGAGGAAACCCCACTGGCATGATCATTTGTCTGAGCTTGAGTCGATATTCAGGTTTTATTCAAATCATTCAACAAAACTAATAATAAATCAACTTTCAGCCTTTCAACCAGGGCAAGCCTGCACTTAAATTTGACCAAACTGTACTTGATGTGAATTTAGACCAGGGTTGCACTGCAATCTTCATCTTTGGTTCAAACAAAGTCTCAGAACTGGACTATGGGCTTTTTTAATTTATATTTTATGGAGGTTTTTTTTCATATTTATCAAGCTGATGGATGTCAATGATGGGAAAATAGCTAAACATCTTCCTTCCTTGTCGAAATATCAGTTCAAACCCCCCCCCCCCCTGCTGAGGTACATAATAGTCAGTTGTCTGCTGTTTGGAGCTGAATCTCCAATCTCAGAAGAGTTCCTCCTACTGTGCTCATTTGTGTTGCATTGGGGTCATTGTTTGCCATGAGTCCCTGCCCAGTAGGACCCGGGCTGAAGCAGTTCTAAACATATTTCACTTGGGACCCTTACATCCAACAGAAAAGAAAAGTCTTTTGACCTATCAGTCTGGAATGTATTCAAACCCAAATTCCAGAGGTGAAAGACCAGTTGGCCAGGCCTACTGCGCCATCCAGTGAAATAAAACTTATGTTGGCTCTCAATATACGACAGTGACATTACTGAGAATTGTAGTCTATCCAACACCTATCTAACAGTTAGCTTCATAGCCATTACTAAGGAAGTTGCATTTACTTTTCTAGTTACTACAAATATTGATCAAATAAATACTGGAAAATACTACTCTGGCTCACCAGAATCTGATAGTGTACATAAATGATTTGGAGATGGTGACTGAAATAATGTTGAATTTGCGGATGACATCAAATTGGGGCAGAGGTCAAACAATAGAGAATATGCATGCCAAATATAAAAAAAAACAAATGAGGTCAGTCCCACTGCACTGGACAATGGAGGACAGTGATTGGAGGAGAATGGTATTGTTAATGATCTGATCCCCCCAGGATGATGTAAAAGATCCCTTGGCACGATTTGAAGAGTTTTCCTGGTGTCCTGGTCAGTATTTACCCCTCAAACAACATCAATAAAAACCAACCTATTTGGTTATTTATCTCATTTCCGTTTGTGGGGCCTTGCTGTGCACAATTTGGCTGCTGCATTTCCTACATTACAACAGTGACTACACTTCAAAAATACTTCATTGGCTGTGGAGTGCTTTGGGATATCCTGAGGTCGACATCTTTAACTGTGAGACAACTGAGGGTCTCTCTAAATAGCACTTGAAATGGCTGCCTCACAACTTCCATCACCCATGGCTTGTGAGGCAGCGGCAGCGAGTGGTGTTAATCAGAATATGGTCAGGAAATTATATTGGCATAGTAATGGTGTTACATGACCTTGATTTGCATTTATTCACAAGGCTCCAATCTGTTTCAGATAGAAGCTCCCGTCTGTTTCAGATAGAATCTCACGCCTATTTCAGGTGGGTCAAAATACCCCCCCACCCCCCAGCGACCTCCCCACTGAAAACTGGCGCAAATAAGGCGTGAGGAGCTGACACTGTTCTGCCATTGCTGCTCCATTTTTGAGTGTAAGTGAGGCAGCAAAGAAACCAAAATTGCTCCCAAAGTGTTTCTTTTCACGTACAGTAATATGAATATTTTGCCTGCAAAGGATTTTATGTGCGGCATTGTTCTTACTTCGCTTGGAGCTCCTCTCTCTTTGGCTGTGATTCCTTGTAAATCTTACAAGGTTAAATTATTAACTAGTTGAGAAAAATGTTTCCAGCATGTACAACCTGAGGTTACCTCACAAGTGGCTAAAAACCGGTGACATTATTTGGCAGATTTCATGACAGTCAATAGCTCAAACAGCAAAAAAACAGGGCGAAGGCTGCAGCAAAGCTAATTAAAACATGTTTAGCAATTAACTTCCGATTAATTAAACAAGGTTAAAATCCTGCTCATGAATAATGGATTATAATTAAGTGGCGTGAACACTCTTGAGTACTTTATCCTTTCACCAGCACTAGCCTTACATACATGCATACATTTGCCTTGGAATACAAATAAGATGATAGTGGGTAGTGGAGGAATGCTCAAGCAGTTTGAGAATGACATCCAAAGCCCAAAGGAAGTGATTTTGTATGCCTTTGTTTGGATCGCGTAATCATTGTCAGATTTCATTTTGGAGCCACACTACTGTATTTGTTAACCTATAGAAGAGATTAGTGCAGAAATCAATTTATTTTGCAGTTATACCAGGCTCAAAATCCAGTAATTCCCTACCTAACTCTACCACAGAAGGCAGTGGAGGCCAATTCATTAAATATATTCAAGAAGGAGTTGGATATATTTCTTAAGGCTAAAGGGATCAAGGGATATGGAGGGAAGGCAGGGACAGGGTACTGAATTTGGATGATCAGCCATGATCTCATTGAATGGCGGAGCAGGCTCGAGGGGCCGAATGGCCTACTCCTGCTCCTATCTTCTATGTTTCTATGTTTCTATCATGGGAGCATCGTCACCCCAAGACCTGCAGTGGTCCACGAAGAAAGCCAGAGTCACCTTCTCAGGGCTGCTGGGCATGGGCAACAAATGTGGCCCTGCCAGCGTCACCCACATCCCGGGAGCAAATAAAAGAACCAGAAGTCTACTCAGGAGCTGATATGTAACACTGCTCACTGTTAAACTCCTGGAGCAAGAGTCAGTGACAACCTGGGTATCACAGCACATGGGCAGGGGGAAACTGGAGATGCGCTTAATTGGAATTCTACCTGATTCACAGTAGGATATTACACACCTTAATGATGCATAATTCATAATCCTATGTGATGCAGTGTTTCTTTGTTCATATGATATCTGACAAACAGCTAGATTACATCCTGGTTTGAAAATTAATCGCTTGTTCAGTGATTCCTGCAACCTTGAAGATCAATCTGACTCTTGCGTTCAAAACTCCGAGCGTTTTTTGTCATTTTGGACATTTTATTCATCTTTATTTTGTACTCAGAATATTTCTCAGGTTAAATTGGCTCAGTGTAATGTTGCTGAACCTTGTAGATTATCACATCAGGTCCCACTCCAGAGAGGTCATTATTTTTTTATTTCTGACTTGATTGAAGTGCAATGCTCTAACCCGTATAGCGGAGCTGTCACAATAGAATAGTTCAGAACCTCTTGGAAAGTGAAGGGCAGCTGTAATCTGTCCACAGTCATCCAAATCAGGCATAAGTGACAGCTGACGGGCTTGGAAGTGACATATGCATGGAAATATGCTCTAATCAGGCAGCTTAATGGAGGTAGAGCGAGTGATGTTGCCGATAAAGAGTTTATGTCTCCTATTGCCGACTTCAGTGAAGTAGTTTCAATGTTCATTAATTTACCAAGGAAATTACATTTCCAAGCCTCTAAATCCGTCAAAGTAAATTCAGCGAATACTCCTGACCTAGTTCCTGTGATGAGGTGGCCACAATTTGACCTATCCTGATTTACTGCTCCCTTATTCACATCACAGTACAATGATAAGAGCTGACTCAATCTCAACCTACAGTAAATTCTGTATTGATGCTAAGCTGATGATATCATCATAAGTCAGTCTTATCTTATTCCCAAGTTCTCTCAGTACATTCTTACAGGATTAGCCTTGCTTTGCTCAGCTAGCCCAGACAGGAGAATCTGTCTTCAAATACCTCTGTGGTCTGATCTCATGATAGTTGAGTGTCTATACAAAGGCATCATTCCTAAGTGTCTCTGCTTCAGCTTTCTCTCACATCAAGTCCTAGTTCTTTTAACAATTTAATCATTTTTTTTTTAAAGTGCTAGAAATATACAGCAGACATGTCTGATTTGATAGGGTAGATAAGGAGAAAACATTCCGTCTGGTGGGTGTACAAAGCACAAAGGGGCACAATCTTCAAATTGGAGCTCGGCTATTCAGGAGTGAAATCAGGAAGCTCTCCACAAAAAGGGTAGTAGAAATTTGGAACTTTCTCCTCCAAAAGGCTGTGGCTATCAGGACAATTGGAGCTTTCACGATGAGATAGGTAGACTTTTGTTAGGGAAGGGTATCAAGGGATATGGAGTAAAGGCAGGATAATGGATTTGAAGTGCAGATTAGCCATGATGATCTAATTGAATGGTGGAGCAGGCGAGAACGGCTGAATTGCCTCTTCCAGTTCCTAATGTACCTATGATGAGGATTTTAACCCCCAAAAATGGGAGCGTTTGGGTCAGGTGGGGGGTTAAAATATTAAAAATCTCAAACCTGAACCCAACCCGCCTCGAACCCGCCCATTTCCGGTTTTAATGTAGTTGGGACAAGCGGTGGGCGTGCCTCAAATTTATTCTCCATTTTAAATTTAACCTTGGCCGGTCGGGTTTCCCGGGCCTGTTAAAGTAATATGAAGCATCCGCAGTATTTTGCTTTTGTCAAATCAATATTTGATTGGTTGTGGAGATAATTTTGTCTTTTTCAGCCCTGGCTGATGAATATACTGCGATGTAAAAGTGCGATTAGAAATATGTTTGGTAGGGACTGGACGGTAAATGGGATCAGAATAATATCCTTTGATCTCTGAAGCCTGGATTCAATCAATCCCACATAAAGTAATGGGGTTGTAATCTCCTCTGTTGTAGTTGTGCAGTATAACTGAAGGTCCTTCTGAGATTGGGGTTGAAGGACATTGTTGGGAAGACTAGGGGGAACTTAACTTTATATCTAACCTGCCTCATACCTGTCCTAAGAATGTTTATGTGAATACTGGGTACAAGAATTTTTTGGCATGAACACTGAAGATGACCGATGTTTAAAGTGCCAGGCTTGATTCAGAAGACATTTATTTTGCTCATGTTCCTAAGTTTATTTTAGAGCTCTGTCTTTACACCAAGAACTCCAAAACTGCTGCAACTGCAACTCAAATTTCTCTCAATCCAAAAAGTCTGCCTAGAATATCAGTAGTCAAGCTCCACTTACTTGTTGGTGAAATTCTTTCCGAGACAGGGTCCTTGATGGGGGCTTTGTCTCTTTTACACAGAAACTTAAAACCAGAGGGATCTGTGCCATGTTGATCCAGGATTGTTGGAATATATAAGCACAAAAGCAAAATACTGCGGATGCTGGAAATGTGGAATAAAAACAGAAAATGCTGGAAATACTCAGCAGGTCAGGCAGCATCTGTGGAGAGAGAAACCGAGTTAACGTTTCAGGTCGATGACCCTTCGTCAAGGGTCATCGACCTGAAACGTTAACTCTGTTTCTCTCTCCACAGATGCTGTCTGACCTGCTGAGTATTTCCAGCATTTTCTGTTTTTGTTGGAATATATGCCTGATTATGGGAAATGTGTTGTTTTTCCAAGCCTTGCTATGCTCCCAGCGAATTGTGACACATTTGTCATTGGCACAGTTGCCTCCTGTTGCTATGCTGCTTAATACACTTTAGAAAGAAATCTCTCTTCACCAATGATCCTTAGGTTAGGGTGCGGAACTCATTTCTGAGTCTGCTCTATTTGAAGTATTGAAATTTGATCCCATTCAGTTCCTACGGGTGTTAGAGTTACTCTCAATGCCACAGGCATTGTGTCACTTCTGAGCAATGGTGACAAGTCATTTATTGATAACTCACATGGACAGTAAGTTCACAATCCAGTGTGTCAAACAGCAAGGGGCAGAAAATCAGCAGGTTGACAACATCCTTTTGGCAACAGCGCATTCACAAAAACCTGTTATGTTTCTAATAAGGTCAGTAAGATGGCCAATTTTGTCAGCAATCAAGTCATCTGTTCACTTGATTGCACAGTACATTGACTGGCTCCTGATTAAATTATTCCGCAGATTCAGAGTTCCAAATATCAACTTACTTGTTTCTGAGTTTATCACTCAGATGCCAACCCTCTGACTCAGGATATGGAAATGAGGTTATCTTTCACAAAGCGCTTTGTTGATCAGTCCATCAACAACAACAAATTGTATTTATATAGCTCCTTTCATGTAGTAAAGCGTCCCAAGGTGCTTCACAGGAGCATTATCAAACAAAATTTGTCACTGAGCCACAGAAGGAGACATTAAGGCAGACTTGGTCAAAGAGGTTTTAAGGAGTGTCTTAAAGGAGGAAAGAGAGGTAGAGAGGCGGAGAGGTTTAAGGAGGAATTCCAGAGCTTAGGGCCTCGGCAGCTGAAGGCACGGCCGCCAATGGTGGCGTGATTAAAATTGGTTGATACTCAAGAGGCCAGAATTGGAGGAGCGCAGATATCTCGGGGGGGTTGTGGGGCTGGAGGAGATTACAGAGATAGGGAGGGGCGAGGCCATGGAGGGTTTTGAAAACAAGGATGAGAATTTTAGAATTGAGGCGCTGATTAACCGGGAGCCAATGTAGGTCAGCGAGCACTGGGGTGATGGGTGAACAGGACTTGGTGCGAGTTAGGACAGGCTGTCTCTTATGTGCATTTCCTCCTAGCAACAATTCAAAACTCAGGCTGGACAGGGGCCGCTTGATCCTGGTTACTCCTCAGTGATGTGAATTGCAATAGAAGCCGTTACGGTCTCTGATAGTTTCTCCAAATCTTTTCTGCAACCTTTCCTCAAAGCATTGATTCCCAAAGTGGATTTCTGCAGTTTTTCCTTAATAGAGGCCCATTTGTATATCTGCATTTTCTTTTAAATTTTATGTTGCTGAAATATTTCTTCACCTTGTCCTTTCTGCATATCCCACATGCCCCAGGTTAAGAACAGCAGATAACCTTGTGAGCCTGGGCTGGCAGCAGAAATGCTCCTCTGGGTCCCATGAATAATAATCTCAAACTTAACTTATCAGGGCCTCTTCGGCTCTATTGCCTGTGAAACAGATGGGAGCGCGCACAATGCACGCTCCTACCAGGTCAATCCTAAAATGGTAATCAGGGTCCTGTAAAGAAAAAGGAAGAACTTGGGGGGGGGGGGGAAATTCGTGTTCGCAAGCACAGTTGCCAGTGTCACCGGCAACTGCAGTTAACGGCCGCTGGAAATGGCTGTAACGCTAAGTGAGTGAAATTGGTCTGGGGGGCATGGAGATAGGGTGGCACATTGCTCACCTTCCGTGCAACGCCGTTCAAGTGGCATTGCTGGAAGAATCCGGGACGAAGTTCCTGTCCAGGTCCGGCGTTACAGCTTCCTGCAGCCTCTGTGAGCGAAGCTGTGGAGCTCGCAGGGAATTGTGGGCAATTAAGAGGACTGAGAATTAAAGGGGCCATGCACACTGAAGTAATACAAAATAAAATGCAGTGAATCAATACATTTTTCAGCCCTTTCTGCCTTTTAAGAAATATTCAATATTTAAAAGAAGTTCCAAATGTGAATATTCATCTGTTAAAGCTGAATTACCTTCCTAACCTCAACAAATGGGAAAACTGCCTCAGCACTAACACAAATGGCTCAGCAAGTGTACTGGTCTCGCTAGATGTGCTCCTATCTAGTTATCCAGCAAGTTAAACACTTATTCAAATAATTCCTCAAGAAGCCGGTTTGCTGTTTTGAAGCTTTACTTGAACAAATTTGTGAAACTGTAAACAAAGACAAAGTATGTTTTGTACATAGAACTGAGTCCTATACATTAGATATTACATAAGATATATACATATTTATAACAGTAGAATAGACTAATTGTATAACTAACTAACATTTGAGCTGGACTTCTGTAACTACCAACTATTAACTTCTTATAACAAAGTATTGTCAAATACTACACTGACAAAGTTGCTATCATGTTAACAAACAAAGATACTCACAGATATTGCGTCTGGCCTATCATATGAGATGAGATGGAACTGGATTGAGAATGGAATCCCTCATGGAAGATTCTCCATTACTCTGCCAGGTTCTTTCTGGGAAACTACGTCCGGGTTCAAACAGGAAGAAAGGTCAATTGACCTCTGCTGTATGCTAACACAATAACCACCACCAGAGGGTGCTATCTGCATGTGATAAGTCCAGAACACTCCCCATCTGGGGTCGTTAACGACTCCACATAACCCGAACTCTACTTGTCACTGGAGTCCTCTGGCGACAAAAGAAGGACCACTTTGGAGACAGTCCGTCGATGTCGACGATAGGATGCAGCTTCCATAGACTGCTGTGAGGGGGTAGGTTGCGTTCTGCTGCTATTCACTTCAACTCTTCTGAGTAACACTCATGTTGGACACTCTTCATCACAAGGATTTTGGCTCTCTTGAGCTCCTCTTCAGAGGGACTCTTACGACAGATGTGCCACCCATGGCAGCTACTCTCTTGTGTAGACTGGGAGAAGGTACGAGCTATGTGGGTTAGGTGTGCTACCGTCTTTGAGAGTGTTCCATTTGGAGAAACGCTCGAAGCGTTTGATGCTCATCAGGTCCTTAGAGATTTGAGTAACGTTCGCTGTGACTTGTGGGCGTATCTCGGAGTCAGAAACAGGGTTGAGGAGGTCGAATGACTCATTGAGTTCGGAGAAGTGCGGGGACGGATCCTGAAGAAAAGCAGGTCCTGACAGCCAAGTCGTGCTGCTGAGAAGGGACGCTGTTACAGATCTAGACCCATGGTCAACTGGGTTCAGGTCTGTGGGGATGTACTTCCACTGATCGGGGGATATGGACTGTCGAATACGTTGGACCCTGTTGTTCACGTATACGTAGAACCATCTACTTTGGTTATGGATGTATCCTAGCACCACTTTGCTGTCTATATAATATGTGGTGCTGTCGAACTTCAGATCAATCTCCTCTTCTATGAACTCTGCAATCTCAACTGCTGATACTGCTGCGCACAGTTCCAATCTGGGTATGGTGAGGTCTGGCTGGGGTGCCAACTTGGCCTTACCAAAGATGAAGCCGACTTTGCTTTGTCCATCTTGAGTGGTGACCTTCAGATAAGCCACACCTGCGATGGCCTTAGCAGATGAGTCTGCAAAGACACAAAGCTCTTTGAATTGGGCACTTGAGGGAGAGAAGGACGTAAAGGAGCGAGGTATTCGGATCTCCTGTAAGTCTTGGAGTGAGTCTCTCCATCTGTCCCACTCTGGTTCTATCTCTTCAGGGAGGGGTGAATCCCACTCTTCAGCACGTGTGGAGAGTTCCCTGAGGAGCAGCCTGCCTTGTATCGTGACAGGGGCTAAGAAGCCGAGAGGGTCGTATAGGCTGTTGACTGTAGCGAGCACTCCTCTACGTGTGAAGGGTTTCTTGGCATCTAAGTCTTGGAATGTGAACGTGTCCGTTGCTATGTTCCAAGACACTCCTAGGCTACGCTGTAGGGGGAGGTCATCTCTGAAGAGGTCTAGATCCTTGACGTCCTTAGCACGCCCTTCAGGGGGTTACGCCTCCATCACTGCTGGTCTGTTAGAGGCTATCTTGTGCAGCCTGAGGTTGAATAGTGCAAGTAGTTCCTGAGCTCGCCCAAGGGTACTGATGGCCTCTGCTTCGGTCGGGAATTACTTCAGTGCGTCGTCGACATAGAACTCTCGTTCGATGAACACTCTCACATCGCTGCCAAAGTCGTCGTCTTCTTCCTTGGCAGCCCTCCTCAGTCCGTATATGGTGACAGCAGGGGACGGGCTATTCCCGAAGACATGGACACGCATTCTGTAGCCTACAATGTCTCTGTTGGTGTCGTTGTCGCGATACCACAGGAAGCAGAGGAAGTCTCTGTGGTCTTCTCTCACCACAAAGCAGTGAAACATGTGCTGGATATCGGCAGTGATAGCGACGGGCTCTTTCCTGAATCTCATGAGTACCCCCAAGAGGCTGTTGTTGAGATCGGGCCCTGTGAGGAGTACGTCGTTGAGAGAGACTCCCTGATATGGTGCACTGGAGTCAAACACCACGCGGATCTGTTCCGGCTTTTTGGGGCGATAGACTCCGAAGGAAGGGAGGTACCAACACTCTTGGCCTTCCTGGAGTGGAGGGGCTATCTCTGCATGATCGTTGACAAGCATTTTCTTGACAAACTCTAGGAAGTGTGCTTTCATCTTCGGTTTCTTTTCTAGCGTGCGACGGAGTGAGTTAAGACGATTATAGGCATACTCCCTGTTGTTCGGCAGCCGTCGTCTGGGGTTCTGGAAGGGTATGGGTGCAACCCAGTTGTTAGAGCTGTCACGAGAGACCTCATTGTCCATAATCTGGAGGAACATCATGTCGTCGATCGATGGAGCAAGTTTGTGGTCATTGGCGGTGCGACAGAAGACTGACTGACCCGGGTTCTCTCCAGTGAGCATCATCTGTGTGCTGTTTGTGGAGATCAGCGCTGGGGTTTTCTGAGGCTGGGCCGTATGACTGAACTTCTCTGTCACTCGGATCTGACTACTGCATGGGGTAATGTACCTTGGACGACCATTCTCCAAGATGGAAGACTTGAGTGTGCTCACCTGAGATGGCTTGTGAGCACCCTTGAGGCACACATCTCCAACAACGACCCAGCCGAGGTCTAGCCTTTGGGCGAAAGGGGCGTCATGTGGACCGTTGATCTGTTTCCTTATCTTATGTACCCTCAGGATGTCCCTTCCCAACAACAGAAGTATGCCTGCATCTGGATCAAGAGGTGGGATCTCGTCTGCAATGCGTCTCAGATGACGGTGGTGATGAGCTGCATTCGGAGTGGGAATCTCAGAACGGTTGTCGGGGACTTGATTACATTCGATGAGTGTAGGAAGGGGGAGACTAATCTTCCCGTCGGCTGACTCAACAACATAACCGCAGGCCCTCCTGCTGGCTGTCTCTGAAAGTCCAGCACACGTCTTCAACGTGTAAGGCGACGGACTTCCCTTGACCTTGAAGATGTTGAAGAACTCGGATCTTGCTAGAGAACGATTGCGTCTAGTATGGCATACATCTTTTCAGATTCCTGGCGACGTCCTACAGGGTACACATTAACGAGGCATATCTTGGAGCATGCTCTTGCACTCACTCCTTCTCCACACACCTCGGTGCACTTGGATGTAATCTCTGGACCGGCAGCTCCCTCCCTCTCCCTGCCGTGCTCTGAGGCGGGAGGAGGCGACTCTGACTTCCAAGGAGCTGGACCTGGGTGGAGTGCGGAAATGTGCAGATCACTTTCACATTCTGTGCATTTTGCATCTACCTTGCAGTTCTTGGCGAGATGGTTCGTGGAAGAGCAGCACTTGAAACATAGAGTTCTCTTTGAGTTACTGTTTGCGGTCTTCCAGGGACATCTCCCTGAAGCCTCTGCACTTCTTTAATCGATGGGGCTTGTTGTGGATAGGGCATTGTTTGCTCATATCCTCAGATTTCTTCTGATCCCTCGTGTTCTCGGTTGAAGACACTTGCATTTTGTGGACAGATATTGGTGTCTTTCCATGTCTGTCAAACTTGTCTCTTCTGGCAAGTGCTGTGTGGGAGGAGAAGAGGTTGAAGCTGGGGTCGTTCCTGGCTTTGGCTTCTTTACAGATGAATTTGGCAAATGCAGAGAATGGTGGGAAGGTAACGTTGTGTTTTAGCTTGAACTTTGACCCATATGATATCCACTTCTCCTGCAGGTTAAATGGAAGCTTCTCAACGATGGGACTTACCCCTCTGGAAGTGTCTAAGTACGATAGGCCGGGTAGGTAGCCGCCCTGCTTTGCGGCTTCGAGTCCCGACAGCAGATCTCCAAGGTCGCGGAGCTTCTGGGGTTCCTTACTCGTCAACTTCGGAAAGGTTTCCAACCTGTCAAAGAGAGCCCTTTCAATGGCTTCAGGCGAGCCGTAGCTTTCTTCCAGCCTCGCCCAAGCCATCTTCAACCCCGCTGGCGGCTGTCCCACATTGACCGCTTTTATCCTGCATGCTTATCCGGCGGACTCTGGGCCGAGCCATTTGATAAGGAGGTCGAGCTCTTCTCCTGCCGACAGGTCTAAGCCCGATATGGCATCGTGGAAGGAGGACTTCCAAGCCCAATAATTCTCCGGCCTGTCATCGAACTTGGTTAACCCTGTAGTCACCAGCTGGCTGCGTGCAAGGTATTTGGCAAGGTCGTAGGTGCTGGGACTTGTGCCAGGATTGCCTTGAGTAGGGGCTCTGTTGGGAGTCTCAAGGAAACGAAAGGGGGTTTGCTCCTGACTTTCTCTCTTCAGCGTTCTATTCCTCTGCACCGTGTCTTCCGTGTTGCTGGGGGAGATTCTGCGGCTTGAGGCACGCTGTCTACTTTGACCTTGTTTGGCAACTTGGGGCGTGTTATATGAAGTGCTTGCATCTGTAGAGATGTGCGGGCCTTCATCCCTCTCTCTTGTAAACTGTATGTCGGCATGGTCGCTCACGTAATCTCTGGTGCGCTGTCGTCGACTCTGCTGCGGAACGGGAATTAAAGGTTTGTAAGCTGTCTCCGGATCAGCTCCCTCCAAAATTGCCTCGAATACTTGTGCCTCTGCTAATGCAGCACCTATCTCTTTTTCTTGCTGCAGAGCGTCTAATGTGGCTTGGAGATGGGCCTGTTCAGCCTGGCATCCAACCTGGTGACGGGCCTGGTCAGCTTGGAGTTGGGCCTGGTCGGCTTGGAGACGGGCCTGTTCAGCTTGGAGACGGGCCTGATCAGCCTGGAGTTCAGCTCGGAGTTCAGCTTGTTCTACTTTTATTTCTATTTCTCTGTCGGCATGCGCAGCTCTGGCTTGAGCTGCTACTAGCTTAGCCTGTGCTTTGGTGATGGCCATGCTTACTCTAGAACCACCTGATGACCGTGAACCAGCTTGCGATCTGTAGTAACCGGAGCTTATAGACCGATTGTCACATTCTACAGTTTCGTCTGACTGTTTGAGGTCTTCTACTCGCTGAGTAGCATTTTCGGTATTATCTTCTGACATGTTGATGTGAGGTAAGTGTGGTGTACAAGATGAAGACTTAAGCTGGCTCTGTCGTGATGGCCTACTCTGAGTTCCTGCTGCTCCGCTCTTCACAGCTAGGCGTATTGCTATCTTTTCACTGTACTGGTCTCGCTAGATGTGCTCCTATCTAGTTATCCAGCAAGTTAAACACTTATTCAAATAATTCCTCGAGGATCCGGTTTGCTGTTTTGAAGCTTTACTTGAACAAATTTGTGAAACTGTAAACAAAGACAAAGTATGTTTTGTACATAGAACTGAGTACTATACATTAGGTATTACATAAGATATATACATATTTATAACAATAAGAATAGACTAATTGTATAACTAACTAACATTTGAGCTGGACTTCTGTAACTACCAACTATTAACTTCTTATAAACAAAGTATTGTCAAATACTACACTGAAAAAGTTGCTACAGGTATCATGTTAACAAACAAAGATACTCACAGATATTGCATCTGGCCTATCATATGAGATGAGATGGAACTGGATTGAGAATGGAATCCCTCATGGAAGATTCTCCATTACTCTGCCAGGTTCTTTCTGGGAAACTACTTCCGGGTTCAAACAGGAAGAAAGGTCAACTGACCTCTGCTGTATACTAACACTGCTAACACAATAACCACCACCAGAGGGTGCTATCTGCATGTGATAAATCCAGAACAGCAAGCCAAGGATGGGGCACCAGTCCAGCTTTGTGCAGGGGGTCAACACTACAAGAGCGGCCCTCTACCCACAGGGGCCAGGAGGCCCTCCAGATAGAACGATGTGGGAGTACATCACTAAGGCTGTCACTGCCAGCAGTGTCGCCCCCACCACCAGGCTCCAGTGCCCAAAGAAGCTTCATAACCTCAGACCACTGGTCAAGGTCAGTGAATGCATTTTGAAAAACTGTCTCCTACCAACTGCACCACCAGCCTCACACATTGCTCAATGCATGACTCCCAATCACTCAACTACCAACAATCTGCACAAATGATGAGGCACATGTCCCATTCCTAGCCTCACCTAACCCCCTTGGAGGAGATGGTGCAGGCCATTCTTGGCAGGGGCATGGTTGAGCTCTCGCCCAGTGGCGGGACTGAAAGGATACAAGATGATGGTCTCCTCATACGTTATCCTCCTTCTGGCATGCACCTCTTGCTTTCCTGCCCTCCCGTCAGCACAACTCCACCCTTGTGCCTTCCTCATTTCACAAACCCAAGAAATGCAGCCTGCCCAGCCAGTGGGTCAACAAGAAGAGGCAGCCTGCCCAGCCAGTGGGACCGAAGGCGGATTATTCCATCCCGGATATCCCGGCCACAAAGGGGCTGTCTGGCATGCATCCTTCCATCTGATTCCTCCTCTTCGGCTTCCTCCTCTTTTGCGTTTTCCACTTCTGCGTCTTCCTCTTCCCCCTGCAAGCGGATGCTGTAAATGGGAAATTACATCATAAAATGCTGGAAATACTCAGTTGGTCAGGCAGCATATCGACCTGAGACGTGAACTCTTTTTTTCTCTCCACGGATGTTGCGTGATCTGCTGAATGTTCTGTCTTCTCAAAGGCTTTCATTTACCATCCGAGCCCTTGCAAGCATCCAGCAGCACTCCCTACACACTTAAAAAACTTTTCACATCTATTGCAGTAAGCCACCACTTCAATAAAATCAAAATAAACCCAGCCCAAACCCTTAAATTCAACGTTATCTCATTGATGTGTGTGTCCCTTTAAGAGCTGCAGCCATCGTTACTGTCAGCCTGCTTGCACACCAGGTTGACCTGGCATGCTTAGGACCCAGCGCTCGGTTCGAAGTTTGCGTTGATGATATTAAGTCGGCGTTGCACCATGCTGTCATTTTTTGTAGGGCGCTGCCAGTTACCGGCAGCGCAAAGGGGGAGAGCAATATGGCGGCTGCTGCGGGACACAACACCAGCTGGCGAAAGAGCGGCGGCCACCATTTTATCGCCATTGTAATGTAGGAAAAGTGGCAGCCAATTTGCGCACAGGAAGGTCCCACGAACAGCAATGAGATAATGACCAGATAATCTGTTTTAGTGATGTTGGTTGAGGGAGAAATATTGGCCAGGACACTGGGGAGAACGCCCCTGCTCTTCTTTGAAATAGTGCCATGATATAATTTACCCGAAAGAGCAGATGGGGCCTCGGTTTAACGTCTCACCCAAACGACGGCACCTCCGACAGTGCAGCATTCCCTCAGTACTGCATTGTAGGCCGGAATTTTGCAAGCGCTCAGAGGGCGGGTTTGGAGGCGGGTCTGCTGTCAAAATAGCAAAGATTGACAGTGGGTAGGAAACCCGTTGTCATCCCGCTTCCACGTGAGTCTCCAATTGAGCTTGTTAAATGACTTGTTAAGAGCCAACTTAATGCTATTTCGAGGCTTCCTTCCAATTTTACGTTCTCCCCCACGGGTTACCCGCTTTTTGGGGAAAACGCCAGCTCACCCTGTCGTGAGTTGAGTCTGCTCTGATGTTTCTGAAAAGCTGACAGCTGCAGAAGTGGTGTAAAGGATACCATGTAGCAGATGGTCAGTTTCAGAGCGCAGAAACTGTTGGTTACTTCAATTGTAATACAGGAAACTTTGTGCTATCCGGAGGTGAACTATCCGGCAATCTGGAGCCACCGGCAAAAATCAGGAGCCGTTTTTTATTCTTTTTGTTTGTTTTCTTTGCTTTATTTGAACAGTCAAGCTGTGCAAGGTCTGTAGCTATAGCAACAGCTTTAGCTACAGAGGCTTGCAGGCCACACCCGAGTGTTTAGAAGCTGTTGCTAAGCAACAGTGTTTGTTGTCAGATACCGAGATAAGAATCTCCGTATCTCTCAACATTAACTCTGGAGTGTATGGCAGTTTTGAGGCAACGGCAGCAGCTCGGTCCCGTGGGTGCCGGATAGCACAAAGTTTCCTGTATAGAGATTTCTTTAGCTTGTAGGTGTTTAGAGGCAACTGTATGTCCAGTGCCACCTCATTGGAACAACCTTTCTCACTATTGTCAGATTGCTTCTGTCATCTCACCTGCAGCTGCCATCTATTGCAGCAACATCGGTGCCCTTGAAAAATTAGACCTTGGCCCTTCGAATCCTTCCACGATTAACCCCAACACCAACATCACCAGGCACACCAACATTACCAACCTCATCACCAACCTTCTCCACCATCACCTGTTGCTGCACAGGACACAGGGCATCAGCACCCGACAACATTGCTGCCCGGGAGGCCAGGGATGGCATCACCATGGCCAGATTTACTTCACTTGACGCTGTTAACCCTGGCAGCCACATGATGCGCCAGGTTGACACCATCCCACACCAGCACCATGAAGCACCCCTTTAATGTCCAAGCCATTCCATGCACACTCATCACTATAGCGGTGAGGGGGTTGGGGTGGGGGGGGGAAAGTCATGTCTCAACATTCACTGGAACATAGAAACATAGGAGCAGGAGTAGGCCATTCGGCCCATCGAGCATGCTCCACCATTCAATATGATCATGGCTGATCCTCTATCTCAATACCATATTCCCGCTCCCCTTTTGTGTCTAGAAATATATCTATCTCCTTCTTAAATATATTCAGTGACTTGGCCTCCACAGCCTTCTGTGGTAGAGAATTCCACAGGTTCACCACTCCGGGTGAAGAAATTCCTCCTCATCTCAGTCGTAAATGTCCTACCCTGTATCCTGAGACTGTGACCCCCGTTCCAGACCCCCCAGCCAGGGGAAACATCCTCCCTGCATCCAGTCTGTCTAGCCCTGTCAGAATTTTATGCATTTCAATGAGATCCCCTCTCATTCTTCTAAACTCTAGTGAATACAGGCCTAGTCGACCCAATCTCTCCTCATACGACAGTATGACAACCAATGCATCCACTATTTCCATGGCTACCTCTTTTAGTACTCTGGGATGTAGATTAACAGGCCCTGGGGATTTATCAGCTTTCAGTCCCATTAATTTCTCCAGCACTATTTTTTTACTAATACTAATTTCCTTTAATTCCTCCTTCTCACTAGACCCTTGGTTCCCTAGCATTTCTGGGAAGTTATTTGTGTCCTCTTCCGTGAAGACAGAACCAAAGTATTTGTTTAATTGCTCTGTCATTTCCTTGTTCCCCATTATAAATTCTCCCATTTCTGACTGTAAGGGACCTACATTTGTCTTCACTAATCTTTTTCTTTTTACATACTTTTAGAAGCTTTTACAATCCACTTTTATGCTCCTTGCAAGTTTACTCTCATACCGAGTAAGACACTTCTCAAGGTGCGCACAGATCTGTCCAATAAGGGGCTGTGTTGAAAATATAGATTTCACTGTATGACAACATATTACCAGAAACTTCACATGAACATTGGCTAAACCTCTCAAGTTCCTACCCTTTTGTGTTGTTAGTTGGTATGCTTGTAGTAGGATAAAGGTGAGTGTGAGGGGTGGCTAGTGAGATGGGGAAGTGATAATGTAAATAGAGAGGGATGGGTGGAGGTGCAAGGTAAGTTGGTGTGAGTAAGGATGTGCAGGAGAAGGGAGTGGAAGGCAGAGTGATGGGGATATGTTGAGTGACACAGCAGGGTGAGTTTGAGTGTGGCTTTGAAGTAATGTTTTGTGATCCACTGGAAATAATGTTTCGTGATCCACTGAGATCATTGGAAGGTTGACGCCACTGCAGCCAGGGACCCCTGACGACATCCCTGCTTTTGCCCTCCTGTGCGATGTGCAACCAGGCTGTGTTGGTGTCCTGGGGAGGTCTCTTCCGCCCTCGGAAGGGAAGAGATCCTCCCTGCGTGCTGTGACTCCCTCCATAAGCATATGGAGGGAGTCATTTGTGAGCCGGGGTGCAAGCGTCCACCTTTGTGCAGTGCTCGTCAGTGTTTGCAGCACCTCAATGCTGTCAAACTCTGACAGCACAACTGTCAAACTCAATGTGGCCGTGGCCCCTTTAAGGAAACCGGCTGATGATGCGTCATCAAATGACGTCACCAGACTTGCTTCCTGTTAATTGGCCGGGAAGCCCGCAGGGCGGGCTCAACAAGACCAATCGAGGGAAAATCCCTTTGACATCGGCTGCAGCCAGTGTCATGACTGGAACCCGGAAACCAGCTCTTCCGCCACCATCCCGCCTCCGCTGGGAAAGTCACGGCCGAAGTGTCAGCCTAGATTTTGTACTCAAGCCCTCTGGAGTGGGACTTGAACCCACAACCCTCTGACTCAGAGGCGAGAGTGCGACCCCTGAACCATGACTGACATCACAGGATCCAGATTTGCATATCAAAAGGCGCCTACTGCCTGAAACGGGCAGGCGGTTTAGATACCCAATGGTAGGCCTCTGTCAAAGTCGCAGCGTCCAATCGTCGGGGGTTACCTGTGCAGTAAGGCTCCGGGCCCTATACTTTGGGCCCTTACTGTCCCGTTAACGACAGGTTTACCAAGCGAAAATCGCCCCATTAATACTTGTAATCCTTATTCTTCTGAATTATGTTAACTTTGCACGAGAGATTTCTGCTTCCTTCACATTACTTAGATTTTTCATAGTAATCACTGCATTGAGCTGGGAATGATCGTTACTAAATGAGGCTACTGATTATTGCTTCAAGGCCAAAGGAGCTGCCGTGTGCTTTTTCTGATTAAGGCCAGCTGAGGAAAATATAACCCCCTAATCATGTGCAGAGAAGATGCATTCAAAGAATTGCTGATGATACCATAGTTTCTTAATCTCATGCCAATAAGATAATTATGGAACATTCCCAGTTGCTAAGATAACGATGCTCCTTATTTAAATTAGATTTGGCTGTTGATGATCTGAGCACCATACAAGTGGTACAAATTGTCGCACTGTAACTCCCCGATGTGAAGAATTGCCTGAGATTCGAGTTTTGCTTTTGATTAGCATTGAGCTGCTACGCCACCAAATTTTGTCCGAGTAAGCTGAGGAATTATGGCAGCTCTCGGGACACACACCCGTGCAGCATATTGTAGTGGCAGCCCGCAGAGACGGTATTAAATGGTTGATACCTTGGCACTCAAATTGTGAGGAATCCAGATTCCTTAGCCTAGAAATTCTGCTGCTGGGGTGGAATTCTGGAGGGAATTCTGACGGAACGGTTTGAGTTTGAGGTGGAACCTGGATCCATCAGATTTCTGCTCCAACAAATTAAGCCAGTGATTCCAACATGGGGGAGAGGGCAGTGGTGGCAGACACATCTTCTGCTCACCCACCCAACCAGTGCCCCCAACAGCAATTTTGGGGCATTCCTGCGATCCTGCAGGAATTACAACTGATGTAATGCACTTTTTTTTAATTCATTGATGGGATGTGGGCATCGCTGGCTAGGCCTGCATTTAGTGCCCATCCCTAATTGCCCTTGAGAAGATGGTGGTGAGCCGCCTTCTTGAACCGCTGCAGTCCATATGGTGTAGGTACACCCACAATGCTGTTAGGAAGGGAGTTCCAGGATTTTGGCCCAGCGACAGTGAAGAAACGGCGATACAGGTCCAAGTCAGGATGGTGTGTGGCTTGGAGGGGAACTTGTAGGTGGTGATGTTCCCACGCGTCTGCTGCCCTTGTCCTTCTAAGTGGTAGAGGTCGCGGGTTTGGAAGGTGCTGTTGAAGGAGCTTTGGCGAGTTGCTGCAGTGCATCTTGTAGATGGTACACACTGCAGCCACAGTGCGCCGGTGGTGGAGGGAGTGAATGTTGAAGGCGGTGGATGGAGTGCCAATCAAGCGGGCTGCTTTATCCTGAATGGTGTCGAGCTTCTTGAGTGTTGTTGGAGCTGCACTCATCCAGGCAAGTGGAGAGTATTCCATCACACTCCTGACTTGTGCCTTGTAGATGGTGGAAAGGCTTTGGGGAGTCAGGAGGTGAGACACTCGCCGCAGAATTCCCAGCCTCTGGCCTGCTCTTGTAGCCACAGTATTTATATGGCTGGTCCAATTCAGTTTCTGATCAATGGAAACCCCCAGGATGTTGATAGTGGGGGATTCAGCGATGGTAATGCCATTGAATGTCAAGGGGAGATGGTTAGAGTCTCGCTTGTTGGAGATGGTCATTGCCTGGCACTTGTGTGGTGCGAATGTTACTTGCCACTTGTCAGCCCAAGTCTGAATGTTGTCCAGGTCTTGCTGCATATGGACACAGACTGCGTCAGTATCTGTCGAGTCTCGAATGGTGCTGAACAGTGTGCAATCATCAGCAAACATCCCCACTTCTGACCTTATGATGGAGGGAAGGTCATTGATGAAACAGCTGAAGATGGTTGGGCCTAGGACACTGCCCTGAGGAACTCCTGCAGTGATGTCATGTGATTGAGATGAATGACCTCCAACAACCACAGCCAACTTCCTTTGTGCTAGGTACGTCCAACAGTACCCACAGCCAAGGTGGGCCTAAAGAAGGCCCAAATGCAAAGACCCAAAGGAACTGATTACCTTTAAAGAGAGACCCGGCCATTCTTTGGAGAAGAACACAATTGTTTTTTAACCTGTTTCCTCAGATCAATAAAGAACCAGAGCTCCCCATATTGGGCCAGCTGGGTGGCAGAGTGGGGGTGGGCAACACTGTTGCATAGCATAGGTTGTCCAACCCAATTATTCTGATGACCTGCGATTTAGGACAGGGCCATAGCAAGGCCAACGAGGTAGGCAGAAGTGTCACCCCAATGCACTTTCACCCCCTCGCCGGGGACTGTGGCAATTCTAGACCCTTGCCTTTGCTTTATGAAAAACCAACAGTTGTACTGTCTGGAGAATCTTTGCTTGCCTTCACTCCAAAAGCACAGATATATAGGTAAAGGGGTCCATCAATTCCCATGTTATCCTTTATTAAATTCTGAATACTCCATGTCAAATAAGGGGTAACTGCTACACAGTATTCAACATCAGCAACAACTTGCATTTATATAGCGCCTTTGGCATAGTAAAACATCCCAAGATGCTTCACAGGAGCGTCATCAAACAAAATTTGACACCAAGCCACGTAAAAAGGTATTAGGACAGATCTTAGAGATATTCGATGTCCAAAAGCTTGGTCAAAGAGGTAGGTTTTAAGGAGCATCTTAAAAGAGGAGAGAGAGGTAGAGAGGTGGTGAGGTTTCAAGTAGAGATTCCAGAGCTTAAGGGCCTAGGCAGCTGAAGGCACAGTCGCCAACGGTGGGGCGGTGGAAATCGGGGATGCGCCAGAGGCCAGAGGTCTCGGAGGGTTGTAGGGCTGGAGGAGGTTATAGCGATAGGGAGGGGTGAGGCCATAAAGGGATCTGAACACAAGGATGAGAATTTTAAATTCAAGCTGTTGCCAGACTGGGAGCCAATGTCGGTCAGCAAGCACAGGGTTGATTGGTGAACGGGATTCGGTGTGAGTTAGGACATGGGCAGCAGAGTTTTGGATGATCTAAAGTTGATGGCGGGTCGTAGGTGTAAGGCCGGGTGGCAGTATTCTAGCTCACTACCATGTTTAGTATTTAACTACTGTAGTTAAAAAGTAGATAAGAACATAAGAAATAGGAGCAGGAGTAGGCCATTCAGCCCTTCGAGCCTGCTCTGCCATTCAATAAGATCAGGCTGATCTTCTACCTCCCGCCCTATCCCCAAATCCCTTAGAATCCAAAAATCTATCAATCTCAGCCTTGAATATACTCATCCAACGACTGAGCATCCACAGCCCTCTGGGGTAGAGAATTCCAAAGATTCACAACCCTCTGAGTAAAGGAATTTCTCCTCAACTCAGTCCTAAATGGTCGACCCCTTATCCTGAGACTATGCCCCTTAGTTCTAGACTCTCCAGCCAGAGGAAGCAGCCTCTCGGCATCTACCCTGTCAAGCCCTCTCAGAATCTTATATGTTTCGGTGAGATCACCTCTCACCTCTAAACTCCAGAGATGCTCCAGTTTAATCGAGGCTTTCTATATACAAGATTAATTGGTCCAGGCATAATTCTTTTGGCATCCCCTGTCTACTTAAGAGATGTAGATATGTCCAAGTATTGCTTCTTTGTGTCATTTTGCAACCAGTTTCCAATAGAGCTGTGTGATGTTGACCACAAATAACAGAGACATGATTTTGGAAAAAAAGTCATTATCATTCAGTCTAATGCTTGTAGCAGGTAACTGCAAAGGAAATTATTATTAATCCCCAGTAGTAGGTGCCACAGATGACTAACCTAAGAACTGACCTTCAAGTTTGCAGGCAACTAAGTAGAAATCATGGCCACAGAAACATAATTATAAGATGACCTGCCTTCCTTTGTTGTTAAAAGGACCTATTGAGTTGGGTGGGGCGGGGGAGGGGGGTTGGGCGCGAGCGGTGGCCGGGTAGCGGGCCGCAGTTTTAAAGCGGACAGTTTTAACAGTTTGAACCAGGAGAAACACTCCTGCTCCTCTTAGCCCAGCATTCAGGTAAGCAACGCATTTTTTCCTTACCATTTTGCTGCCAGTCTACACGGATCCCTTTAAAGAGTGTTGGTTTGGCTGCTTTAAGCATGGCGCATGCTGCGGGTCAGTTGGGAACCAATTTCGTAAAGGGGGCCTGAAATAGGTGTTAGGCTCCCGATTTGCAAATGCAACGGGCCGAATGGGTCAGCTTCAGGCGGGCGCCCTTGGCTGACTACAGGATGCCCTAACCAATATGGCGTGCAGTGCATACGCAGCACGGAATGAGTGTGCGCATGCCGCACGCCATATTGGACTCTTCAGGACCCGTTTTTTTCCTTTGCTTTATATAATTTTTGTAAGTCAACATACAGGTAGAAAAGCCTCATTGTGATAGATGCAGTATTGGTGACTGAGCCAGCACAAGGGCTCTGAAATGAAATTCTCAGTGTAGGCGATTCCTGCCTGCTCCAAGAACTGAGCATGACCCCTTAAATATTGCAATAGTGCACCAAAAGGTATCAAAAATGATAAGGAAGTGTAGAACAAGATCAATCCACTTTCTTCCATGTATTGACCATGGACAATTTGCTTTCCACAAATTATTTAACATCTAGAGAGGAAACTTTGCAATGCTTTCACCTGCCTTCTTAGGTTACTCCAGTAAACCCCCAGAATATGCACCTAACCTTGCAACCAACATTATTCTTCCTTGATTGATTGCATTCAATGGCATGAGATTTCCATGGTAACAGCAATACAGGAATTAATGTGTTCCATAGATTATTTGATTATTTCTAACCTTTCCCTTCTAACCTTCAGCCTCACATCTAACCAAATACCTCTCCATCTTTTTTTTTGAAAGAGTTAATTAACACATGATTAGCTGACTTTGCTGGGGGTCTGTTTGATTACTCTGTAGAATCATAGAATGATACAGTGCAGAAGGAGGTCATTCGGCCCATCGTGCCTGTGCTATCCAATTAGTCCCATTTTCTACCCTTTCCCTGTAGCCCTGCAAAATTTTCCCCTTTAAGTATTTATCCAATTCCCTTTTGAAAGTTACTATTGAATCTGCTTCCATCACCATTCAGGCAGTGCATTCCAGATCATAACTGCTCGCTGCGTAAAAAAAATTCTCCTTATCTCCCCTCTGGTTCTTATGTCAATTCCCCTACCTATAGGGAGGACATTCTTCTAATCTGTAGTCTTGCTTGAGGCTGGTTAATAAATAACAATGTCCTCTAGTTCTGTTCTGGAAGTCCAAGCCAAATAACCTGCTTACATATACATTATCCTTGGCCCCTCAGCATTTTAAGAGCTTGCATCTTGTGGCCTTTCAGTCTTCCTTCCTCCAATGAAGAGTTGTTCTGTTCTGTGATTCTTAAGTTGTAGCCCTAACACTCAGCATTATCATTAATGCTCTCCTCAAGGTCACAGTGAACTTTATTCTGCTTTAACTGTCCAGTAGATCTGATAAATGGAGCATTACCTGATTATTATTAACAATATGACTTTTGGCTTTGGGCTCAAAGCAACCCCACTTAGACAGAAGAAATAGTATCAACTCTCTTTCAAAGTTTCCTTTCAAATAAATTATGTCCTTGACAAAATTAATGTCAGACACAAAGACAACATCGATTTTGCAGATGAAGTAAATGAAAAAAACTGCCAAAAAGTTATCACTTAATAGGGTGCAAAATGGATAGGTGATTCTAAAAATATGACAATTTTAATAAGCGTGACAGCAGCTTGCTGTTAGATTGTGAGTAATGAAGTTAAGGAAATTGTTCCTTTGCACTCTACACGTTTAATTGGATGTCAGGAAATATCATTTTATTGTCACTGTGGCGACACTAATTAGTCTTTCTAAAAAAGAAATGCTATGCATCTTGCCTGACCTTTAAATAATAATGTTTAATTAATATTTTCGCTGTTGGGAAGCTCTACTGCAGGAATGACAAAATGATAATCAAGAGGAAAACTAGAGGATTCACACTTGAGAGTGATCAGATAAAATCAACTATGATACATCTTCATTATACTTGAAAGAAATAATTATGTTAAGGCTATGCGGTGTGAATTTTAAGATTGGTTAAGCCTCTTACTGCTCCTTCATCTTAAAGACTGTCTTCTCCAAATAGGTAGAAGAATAGGAAAAAAAAATCATTGTTATAAGAATAAATTATGCAGTACAGTGATGACACTAATTGTATCACATCACTTAGAATTCAGCTATATTTAGGAGATGGCGGCATTAATATTAAAAGCACCAGAGAATTGGCAGCAATTTCTCAAGCATTTAAAATGTTGGAATTAAAATTCTACAATGTCAGATGACTTGTTATGTGGCATTTCAATAGCTCCCATTTCAGCAATGTGTGTGACCAGTTGATGGCTTAGTGGTGACTGGACTGACACGTGGATTGGCTGGCCTGCCTGATTTAATAAAGAAGATCCTGTCAACATATCGCAAACAACATGATAAAAAGACGCAGAATAACTGGCCATTTATCCCATCACTGTTTGTGGGGTCTTGCTATTTACAAAATGACTGCCACTTTTCCCGACAGAACAACCATCTCCACACTTTAAAGCAATCAATTGAATGAGCACTCTATAAACGCAAGTCTTCCTCTTCTTTTCTTTTTCATCTTATTGGTATTTTGGCGACCCTATTATTGATGAAAACTAATTTGCCTAATTTGGCATTCCATCAGTATTACATGGCCATGAGGAAATTTCTTGCTCAATAAATCATTGGCTGGAATAAATGAGAATGCTATTCGCCAATCTGTCCACTACTTGCCTCATGGGGAACTGATTAGCATCTCAAACAAGGTTAGACAAAAACTGACAATAAAATCAAAGGTCATGTAATGTCCTGATGATGTCTCTATCTGCCCATCTGGAAGGATACAGGGTAAAGATGCAAAACAGAACATGTATTTCCAAGGCATGGTTCTAGCCTGGCTCTCAAAATCAAATTTTTTTGAGGAAGTTCTTCGTAGTTATTAAAAGGAAAGAAAACCTAATATTTTATGTTTGAAATGCTCCCTCGGGCTTTATCGGAAAATGATATGCAATAGGAGGTATGTTTCACAGAATTTTTTTGGATCGCTTTCACTCCAGAATTGATTGGGTAATCTGAATCATAGGCAGGGCAGCCTGGCTTTGCAGCACTTGCTGCTGCCAAGAATGAAAACCATAAGCATCTGCATATTCCTGGGGCCCTGCTCCGCTGGTGTAAGTGTGGCAGAGTGGAACACCAACTCGCCCTTCCCCAAGGTCAGAAACCTCATCCCAAATCCCACAAATGAGGTCATTCGTATAGCCAAGATACACTGCTGGCGTCTGCAAGGGCACATCAGCGGTGGCCACCTTGGTCCAAGCTAATCCGCCCTTCTAAAGTGGAGTAATGCCTTGCCACTCTGCCTGAAGCTCTCCAGATGTCCAAATGGGTTGAAGGAAAGCACTTTTTTTTTTACAGCGTTTGGCTCTCAGTGACACTAGATAAAGTAGCTGATCTCCTTCAGGCTTGATTATCTTATTCTGCTCAAGGTTTCGGGCCATTAGGAAACCTCAAAGGGGCTGCGGGTGGATGAATTTTGGAGCATGCGCGATGCTGAGAGGGTCGTGGATAGCACGTTTAGCGAGTTGTTCACGCCTCAGGGTAGGGCTGCACAGGGGGTGACCATCAGGCGGAGCAACAGAGGCAGGCAGGAAGTGCAGGGAACCCCTGTGGACATCCCCCTTTCAAACAAGTATACCAAGTTGGATACTGTTGAGGGGGATGACTCACCAGGGGAAGGCAGCAGCAGCCAGCTTCCTGGCACCAGGGACGCTTCTGCTGCTCAGAAAGGGAGGAAAAAGAGTGGGAGAGCAATAGTGGTAGGGGATTCTATCGTAAGGGGAACAGATAGGCTTTTCTGTGGCCGCAAACGTGACTCCAGGATGGTTTGTTGCCTCCCTGGGGCCAGGGTCATGGATGTCACTGAGCGGCTACAGGGCATTCTTAAGGGGGAGGGTGAGCAGGCAGAGGTCGTGGTCCACATTGGGACCAACGACATAGGAAGGAAGGGGGATGAGGTCCTGCATCAAGAATTTAGGGAGCTAGGTAACAGATTAAAGAGCAGGACCTCAAAGGTTGTAATCTCTGGATTACTCCCAGTGCCACGTGCTAGTAAGTATAGGAATGGGAGGATAGAGCAGATGAATGCGTGGCTAAAGAGTTGGTGTAGGGGGGAGGGTTTTACTTTCCTGGATCACTGGGCCTGCTTCTGGGAAAGGTGGGACTTGTACAAGTCGGACGGGTTGCACCTGAACCAGAGCGGGACAAATATCCTTGCGTGGAGGTTTGCTAGCACTGTTGGGGGGGGTTTAAACTAACTTGGCAGGGGGATGGGATACAGAGGGGAGCTGAAATAGGGGGTGATGTGCTGCCAATTATAGAGAATAAAACAAGTCAGCTTGGTAGACAGGGCAAATATATAAGGGCAAGGCTGGATGGCATCTATTTTAATGCAAGGAGTCTTGCAAATAAGGTGGATGAACTGAAGGTGTTGATAAACACATGGGAGTATGATATTGTTGCTATCACGGAGACATGGTTGAGGGAGGGGCAAGACTGGCAGCTCAATATTCCGGGGTACAGAATCTTCAGGCGAGACAGAGGGGGAGGTATAAGAGGAGGGGGTGTCGCAATATTAATTAAGGAGTCAATTACTGCAGTAAGGAGGGATGGTATATTAGCAGGGTCCTCTAATGAGGCCATATGGGTGGTACATTGGATACAAAACTGGCTTAGTGGCAGAAGGCAGAGGGTGATGGTCGAAGGTTGTTTTTGTGACTGGAAGCCTGTGGCCAGTGGGGTACCACAGGGATCGGTGCTGGGTCCCTTGCTGTTTGTGGTCTACATTAATGACTTGGATATGAATGTAAAAGGTATGATCAGTAAGTTTGCGGATGATACAAAAATTGGTAGGGTGGTAAATAGCGAGGAGGGTAGCCTCAGTCTGCAGGACGATATAGATGGGTTGGTCAGATGGGCGGAACAGTGGCAAATGGAATTTAACCCGGAAAAGTGCGAGGTGATGCACTTTGGGGGGACTAACAAGGCAAGGGAATACACAATGAATGGAAAGACCCTAGGCAAGACGGAGGGTCAGAGGGATCTGGGTGTGCAAGTACACAGATCCCTGAAGGCGGCGGAACAGGTGGATAAGGTGGTAAAAAAGGCATATGGGATACTTGCCTTCATTAGCCGAGGCATTGAATATAAGAGCAAGGAGGTTATGATGGAGCTGTATAAAACACTGGTTAGGCCACAGCTGGAATACTGTGTGCAGTTCTGGTCGCCACACTACAGGAAGGATGTGATCGCGTTGGAGAGGGTGCAGAGGAGGTTCACCAGGATGTTACCAGGGCTGGAGCGCATCAGCTATGAAGAGAGACTGGGCAGATTGGGTTTGTTTTCCTTGGAGCAGAGGAGGCTGAGGGGGGACATGATTGAGGTGTACAAAATTATGAGGGGCATAGATAGGATGGATGCTGAGGAGCTTTTTCCCTTAGTAGAGGGGTCAATAACTAGGGGGCATAGATTCAAGGTAAAGGGCGGGAGGTTTAGAGGGGATTTGAGAAAGAACTTTTTCACCCAGAGGGTGGTTGGAGTCTGGAACTCACTGCCTGAAAGGGTTGTGGAGGCAGAAACCCTCACAACATTTAAGAAGCATTTGGATGAGCACTTGAAATGCCATAGCATACAAGGCTACGGGCCAAATGCTGGAATATGGGATTAGATTAGACAGGGCTTGATGGCCGGCGCGGACACGATGGGCCGAAGGGCCTCTATCCGTGCTGTATTACTCTATGACTCTATGGCCTAAAAATTGAGTGCCCTTAGCGCCGATTTTGCGGCGCTAGAGGGCCTAGCGCTGCAATTGGCGCCGGCGCCGAAATTGCCTGGGGCCCTTCCGCCGCGGTAGACCGGTAGCGCTGCGCCGGCACCGATGACGTCATCGGTGTGCGCAGCGTCCCGGTTGCCATGCCGACGGGCCCCAGCGCCGAAATTCAGTTGCGGCCGCCTCGCCCGTGGCAGCCGCAACTAAGACTCTGGCAACAGAGTCTTACAAGTCTTTGCGCCGGCGCATTAAAGGCCCCGCGGTGGCCGGCCGCTTTCCCGCCGGCCGCCTGGCCGCAGCTCCCTCCCCGGACTTCCCCCCCCCCCCCCCGGAACAGAAGCAAGCCCGGCACTTGTCCGAGGTGCCGGGCTCATTTTTAAAAAGATTTTCGCGGGCCGCGGCCGGGTGCAGGCAGCTCCTCCTTAAGGGAAGGAGGAGGCCTGCACTTCCCGAGCCTGCCGCACCGCATCGGGTGCCGCAGCGCCGGAATTGCGGCGCGAAACGGCAGTTAGCGCCGATTTACCGCCGCAAAGACCCTTCAGTAGCGCCGGCAGCCGTTTGGGCGCGGCCCTGCTGAATTTTTGGCGCGCGCAGGGGGACTTAGCGCCGGCACTAACTTCCGGCGCTAAAGCCCTGGCTAAGCCAAAACCCAATTTCTAGGCCTATGACTCTATGACTCACTCCAATTCACGACTGGAATGAGTTCCACTGAAATCTTCCAAGGCTGTAAAGCCAAGAATTTCCTAGGGTGCTCCCCTTGACATGCCCCTCTTGACATGTGGTGGGGTGGGGGGGGGGGCGGGGGTAGCAGGGTGTGGTGTTGGTCGGCAATGTTTCCTCTAATTTAGTTTTTGTGCGCGGTCCCTTTAAATTTGCTGCGCAGTATCTTGCAGCGGCAAGAGCTTGTGAGCGGCCTGCGCGGGACCTCCCGATTGATGCATGGCCATGCGCCTGTGCACCTTAGGGGGAACATTGGTGGTTGGGTGAAAGATTTGTCCCCCGAGTGGAGTTTAAAAGTTACATCTAAACCGACAGAGTTCCAGCCCATGTTCTGTCTCCCTGGGTGGAAATGAGACTAGCGCTTTCAGAAGGCTTTTGATAAGGTCCCGCATAAGAGATTAGCGTGTAAAGTTAAGGCACATGGGATTGGGGGCAAGGTATTGACTTGAATAGAGAACTGGTTGGCAGACAGAAAGCAAAGAGTTGGAATAAACGGGTCTTTTTCCGAGTGGCAGGCAGTGACTAGTGGGGTACCGCAGGGATCGGTCCTTGGACCCCAGCTATTCACACTATATATTAATCATCTAGACAAGGGAACTAGATGTAATATCCCCAAGTTTGCAGATGACACAAAGCTGGGTGGGCGTGTATGCTGTGAGGAGGATACCGAGAAACTCCAGGATGATTTGGACAGGTTGGGTGATTGGGCAAAAGCATGGCAGATGCAATATAACGTGGATAAATGTGAGGTTATCCACTTTGGTGGCAAAAACAGGAAGGCAGATTATTATCTGAATGGCAATAGATTGGGAGAAGGGGAAGTGCAACGAGACCTGGGTGTCCTTGTGCACCAGCCGCTGAAGGTAAGCATGCAGGTGCAGCAGGTGGTTAAGAAGGCAAATGGTCTGTTGGCCTTCGTAGCGAGAGGATTTGAGTACAGTGAAGTAAGATATTAAAAATTGGATTTAATAAGGTAAAACAAACCAGGATTCATCTATAACACCAATATATAAAATGGAGGGAATAGGTTAATTTGTGCTCTGAGTTGAACAATAGAAGTCTGTAAAAATTGTATAAACCCAGATAAGGTTTAAACAGGACTACGGGTTAACTGCTGAGAGATTAAAACTGTCAAAACAACCACTTAGAAAGAGGGAGAGATATATGGGTTCGGCCACGCGAGTCGACACCTTTGCACTTAAGGGTTTGTTAAGTGTGAAGCTCAATAGGGTTCTATTCTTTTAACTAACTAAAGTGTTTTTGCTCTGTAGAAATAATTTAAGAGAGAGAGACAGAAAATCTGCGGATTGCCCGCTTTGGAAAGATCTACTATCTTAGAGAAATACTTAAAAAGACCAAGCCATCTGACAACAGCAAATGGACGATCGTAAAGTAATAAAGTTGAGGCCCCTGGGTCATGAGAAAGTAACAGGACCAACTGATAACGAAATGTGAGATTTGTAAGCGACTGGAAGAATGGAATGTCACGGTTTTATAATTACAATTTAACTATAATTCTGTATATGCTAATAAGCTTATCCCCGCCTTTAGGGCAGGGCCTTAATTTTTGTATAACTGTGTGAACCTCAAGAGATTCGGTGGAGTCGGAGCCTTGTGTTGGGACGCAAGAGCCATAGCTCCCCAGGCCTGAATAAACCGTTTTTACTTCAATTATTGGGTTTGTCTTTCTTATAACAAGCCAGTGTTGTTGACTTTGTATATCACTTAGTCCACACTTTGGGGGCTTACATCATACAGGAACAAGGATGTCTTGCTGCAGTTGTACAGGGCCTTGGTGAGACCACATCTTGAGTATTGTGTGCAGTTTTGGTCACCTTATCTGAGGAAGGATGTTCTTGCCATGGAAGGAGTTCAGCGAAGATTCACCAAACTGATACCTGGGATGGCAGGAATGACGTATGAGGAGAGATTGGGACGATTGGGCTTGTACTCGCTGGAGTCTAGAAGAATGAGAGGGGATCTCATTGAAACTTATAAAATTCTGACAGGACAGGGAGTCCAGAACCAGGGGTCACAGTCTAAGGATAAGGGGTAGGCCATTTAGGACAGAAATTAGGAGGAATTTCTTCACCCAGAGAGTGGTGAACCTGTGGAATTCTCTACTACAGAAGGCAGTAGAGGCCAATTCATTAAATATATTCAAGAACGAGTTGGATATATTTCTTAAGGCTAAAGGGATCAAGGGGTATGGGGAGAAAGCAGGGACCGGGTACTGAAGTTGGATGATCAGCCATGATCGCATTGAATGGCGGAGCAGGCTCGAGGGGCCGAATGGCCTACTCCTGCTCCTATCTTCTATGTTTCTTGTTGTGTATGCACCTTTAAGGGAATAACTGGTTTTAGACTGCAGTACCGGCAGTGACCACCCCTGTATAAAAGGCCCTAGCAGGCTTCTGTATTTCAGTCTGACGCTGCCTCCTGTTCAGTAAAGTACCTGTTAAACTGTTCTCCCAAAGTCCGTGTATTATTGAGGCGCGGACTTTACAGTGGCGACGAGTAAGTTCGAACTCACCTGCAGTGTGGCATCATCTCATGGGGATCTTGCCTGAGAGGAGGGTTCTGGAAGGTCATAGTCTGAGCAACGGGCGTCGACCGAGGGCAACCGACCAAAGAATTCATCGGTGTTCGGAGAATTGCGGGAGAGACTGTGGAGAGCTGTGCTTGGCTCCCCAGTTAAGGTGTTCCAGCAAATCGTGCTGGTAGCAGGTAGCGCGCTGACCCTTCCGGACTGCGGCGGGCTCAAGCTCAATCGAGCGGCTCTACAAAACGGGCCGCGCAGCGTCGCCGGAAAAAGAAAACAAGAGAGAGAGAGGGTCGAGCGCACAGGGCGCGGTCGGTGCTCAAGAACAGGGCAGTGGAGAGAAACTAAACGGGGGGAAGGAAAGCGAGATGCGCCGAAGCTGCGGGTCACCGCCATTACCCCGTAGAACGCTAGGAGCAGCGTGGCAGCAAGGGGAAGAAGCAAAAGCGCGGGAGGCGCCATTTTATCCCATTGGGAAAGAAGCAAAAGCGCGGGAGGCGCCATTTTATTCCATTGGGCAAGAAGCAAAAGCGCGGGAGGCGCCATTTTAAATCACCCAAGATGCCAAAAAGTGGCAGTATCACTGCTTTCGACAACGAGGTAGAAGACTGGACCACGTATGTGGAAAGAATTGAAGTGTACTGCAAGGCAAATGAGGTGGCCGATGGAAAGAGGGCGTCGGTATTATTAAATCTGATGGGTGCGAGTACGTAAGGCCGATTGCGGAATTTAATTACCCCAGCTAAACCAATGGAGAAAAGTTTTGAGGAGATTGTTCATATCTTACAGGAACACCTAAGCCCTACACCACTGCTAATAGCAGAAAGATTCAAGTTCCATAAAAGAAACCAGCACAAAGATGAGAGCAATGCTGACTATCTTACGGAACTACGCAAGTTATCGAAGCACTGCCAGTTCGGAGCAGGACTGGCAGACTCCTTACGGGATAAGTTTGTCTGCGGACTCCAGAGTGAAGGAACCCAGAAACGACTACTTTCAAAAAAGGACCTGACGCTAGAACAGGCTTTCAGCGTGGCAGTATCCTACGAAGCAGCAGCACGGGGAGCTGCGGAAATACAACAGAAACCACAAGAATACAGCACTAAGAAAATGGCGTATGGAGCCGAAAAGTGCTATCGCTGCGGCAGAACAACCCATGAGCAGAAGGACTGCTGGTTTAAAGACAAAATATGCAGGCAATGCGGAAAAATGGGACATATAGCAAGAGTCTGCAGGTCGGGAAAGAAACCCAACATGACAAGAACTACTAAGGAACAGTACAGGAAAGTAAAGAAATTGACAGACAGTAGTTCAGAAGATCAGGAGAGTGATAAGGACTCCGGGAGCAGGAGACTAAGTTGTTTAAAGTTACACAACGTGATCGCAAAGGAAGATCACCGAACCATTTGGGTCACCCTCATGATAGCAGGGTCCCCAGTAAAGATGGAATTGGACACAGGATCAGCCCTAACTGTCATGAATCGACGAGACTTTGAGCGGCTATTCTCACACATACCCTTAAAGGACACGTCCATTGTATTGAAGACATACACGGGGCAAAAGGTCTACCCCAGAGGAAAAATAAGGGTGCCAGTTGAATATAACGGAAAGGAAACACAGAAACTATACATGTATATACTACGAGATGGAGGACCACCATTATTGGGACGTGAATGGATCCGAAAAATACAATTGGATTGGCATTCCATTCTGGCACTAACTGTGACTGACAAAAAGGATGATGACGTCGCACCTGGACGTCTGTCACAAATTCTATCTGACGCGGAAGAGGTGTTCCAACAAGGACTTGGGACTCCAAAAGGAGTAAAGGCAACCATAAAGATTGAGGATAACGCAACACCAAAATTTTTCAAGGCCAGACCGGTGCCATACGCGATCCGCCCAGCCGTGGAAGCTGAACTGGAGAGTCTGGAGCGTTCGGGGGTGCTGTCTAAGGTGGACTGGAGTGAGTGGGCCACACCCATCGTTCCTGTAATGAAGAAAGCATTGAGCAGCACGCCTGGGGAGCCAAGGAAGGTTCGCATCTGTGGGGACTTCAAGGTGACTGTGAACCCAGTCCTGCATACATGTACAGTATCCACTTCCACGGATAGAAGATATTTTCGCCTCACTATCTGGAGGGAAACGTTTTACAAAGATTGATCTGGCTCAAGCATATCTACAAATGGAGGTGGAAGAAGCATCTAGGAAATATCTCACGATAAACACTCACAAAGGCCTTTACCAGTACAATCGACTGGTATTCGGGGTAGCATCGGCCCCGGCTATTTGGCAGAGGGCAATGGAACAAGTCCTGCAAGGGATCCCGGGGACCCAGTGTTATTTGGACGACATCCTGGTTACGGGCGAAAATGACAATGAACACCTTGCCAACCTGGAACAGGTGCTCACGAGATTGCAGGAATATGGGCTACGAGCCAAACGCCCCAAATGCGAGTTCTTCAGGAGACAAATCTCGTATTGTGGCCACATGATTGATGAGGAAGGGTTGCATAAGTCGCTGGACAAGATTGAGGCTGTAGTCAAGGCTCCAGCACCGGAAAATGTGTCGCAACTGAGGTCGTTCCTCAGGTTGGTGAACTACTACCATAATTCTTGCCGAATTTATCTACAATTCTGCACCCACTGAACGCCCTGCTTCAAACTGGTGTAACATGGAAATGGAGTGATGAGTGTAAGCGTGCCTTTCAGGAATGTAAATGCCTAATCACTTCAAAGGAAGTATTGGCCCACTACAACCCAACACTACCGGTTCGGTTGGCATGTGATGCGTCACCTTACGGCATTGGAGCGGTGCTGTCACACAAATTCCGTGACAGTTCAGAGAGGCCAATAGCCTTTGCATCGCGCTCGCTAACCACAGCCGAGCGTAACTACGCCCAGATTGACAGGGAGGCCCTCAGCCTGGTGTGGGGGGTGAAGAAGTTCAATCACTATCTGCACGGGCAGAAATTCACCCTACTGACTGATCATCAACCCCTGGTCTCAATTTTTAACCCAAAGAAGGGCGTTCCGGTGATGACGGCGCAATGACTGCAAAGATGGTCACTTTTTCTAGGGGCACATCAGTATGACATAGAGTACAAAGGTACGAAACAGCATGGAAACGCTAATGGGCTGTCGCGCCTACCATTGCCTACGGCGGAAGAAGCACCGGCAGTGGACCCTGCGGAGATATTCCATGCGACCATAGTCGACTGTTTGCCTGTTACAAACGCAAGTATTGAGAAGGAAACCCGAAATGACTCGACACTCTCTCGGGTCTATGATTTGACGGTGAAGGGATGGCCAGCATATGGCGACTCACTGTTGCCAGCATTCTTGCCAAGGAGAGAACAGCTGTCAGTGTGCCGGGGAACCTTGATGTGTGGATCCCGAGTGGTAATTCCACCCAAGTTGAGAGATAGAGTGCTCAATGAGCTTCACGAGGGTCATCTGGGAGGGGTAAAAATTAAGAGCCTAGCCAGGGCGTTTGTGTGGTGGCCGGGAATCGATAAAGAAATCGAGGATATGACCAAGAGATGCACAGGATGCCAGAAGGTCCAAAACGCTCCACCACAGGCCCCGCTACATCCATGGGAGTGGCCCTCATCTCCATGGCAATGGGTACACATTAATTTCGCTGGTCCATTTATGGACTCAATATTTTTAATCGCTGTGGACGCCCATTCGAAATGGCCAGAGGTCATTAAAATATCCTCTACCACCACGGAGAAAACTATTGCAGTCCTAAGGACCATCTTCACAGAATCACAGAATCACATAAACCCCACAGTGCAGATAGAGGCCATTTCGGCCCATCGAGCCTGCACCGACACATATCCCACCCTATCCCCGTAACCCCACGTATTTAATCCCCCTAACACTAAGGGTCAATTTATCATAGCCAATCAACCTAACCCGCACATCTTTGGACTGTGGGAGGAAACCGGAGCACCCGGAGGAAACCCACGCAAACACGGGGAGAATGTGCAAACTCCACACAGACAGTCACCCGAGGCCGGATTCGAACCCGGGTCCCTGGCGCTGTGAGGCAACAGTGCTAACCACTATGCCACCGTGCCACTTGTATGCAGGACTGGGTTCACAGTCACCTTGAAGTCCCCACAGATGCGAACCTTCCTTGGCTCCCCAGGCGTGCTGCTCAATGCTTTAACGTCTCATCTGAAAGACGGCACCTCCGACAGTGCAGCGCTCCCTCAGCACTGCACTGGATTTTTGTGCTCAAGTCCCCTGGAGTGGGATTTGAACCCACTACCTTCTGACTCTAGAGGCAAGTGTGCTACCAACTGAGTCACAGCTGACACTGTAAATGAGGATGATAGTTAATTCTCCATTTGAATTTGTAAAAGCTAAATCATTACGGCATGGTGTGGAAAAAGTAAAAGAAAAAAGTTTTTAAAATTGTTTTGTAAAGGTCACTTTAATTATTTTATGTGGGGTTAAGTCTGCTTGTCGTTTTGGTGACCCTGAAACGCATTAGTCTAATGAAGCAAGACAGCACAGTTCTGTTCCTGGGTCAAGATTGGTCGCTCCTGAATATTAGTTGCTGCCCCCATATATTTCCAGGTCTATGATAATTTGCTGGAAATGCTAACAACCGAAGAGAAGGGCTTTCAGCTTGAGTTGTCAGTGCACAAATTGCATGCTTGTAGCTTATAATTCTGGCAGAGTGTATGTATAACTGACACAAAAGGCATCAAGAGGTATGGGGAGAGAACGGGAATATGGTATTGAGATAGAGGATCAGCCATGATCACATTGAATGGCGGAGCAGGCTTGAAGGGCTGAATGGCCGACTCCTGCTCCTATTTTCCTGTGTTTCTATTATAAATGCTATAATTGACTTTGGAAAGATCCTACTACACCTTTACTCTGGAGATGGTGAGTTAAATAAAAGTTAGTGAACAGTGTGTGATTCCTATGGTGGAACTGAGAATGGATTCAGTCCAACAGTTTAAAAGCCGAGTTCCTCCATTTCTCTCTCTCTCTCACTCTCTCTCTCGCTCTCGCTTTCATGATTTTCAATAAACAATGAAATGTAGGATTGTGTATTGGGGATTTTGTCCTGATAGCCACATACCTGAGTAAACAAGAACCCAACAGATAAAGGAAGGATTTGTGCTCTGTCCCAGTGTTTCTAACTGATAAAACACAGGCACGGGACACGGGTTTTGTTCTTTCTTTGCTTGGTTCAGTTAGCTCGAAACGTTGGCACAGGCCCATTCATTCTCAGTTTGGTTCCTGTTTACTTAGAAATATTGGCAGGGCATAGTATGATTCTTATTCAGGAAAAGGAAGTCTACAGTTAGCTAAACAGTACAGCCTGTATGCTCTCAAATATAGTCAAATTATCCATGTTTATGCAAGTCTTTTGGTGTGGTATTGTCAATTGCAGAAGAAAGGCAGGCCATTATCTCCACTATCCAGTTTAGGTCAGAAGAATCTCAAGAAAAGTGCTTAATGTTTAAAATCACTGAAACGGCAACAGTATTTAAGGAACACCGAGACACTTTTAAAACAAATGGGGTAGAAATTGTCTTAAAGAGAAAAAGAGAATCATTGACTTAACATTACTCTTTAAGGAGGAGACTGCTGCCCCGAAAAACTGTAGAAGCTACATCATTACATAAATTTAAAACAGAAATAGACAGTTTCCTAGAAGTAAAGGGAATTAAGGGTTACGGGGAGCGGGCAGGAATTTGGACATGAGTCTAGGTTCGGATCGGTCATGGCCCTGTGGGTAGCGGAGCGGGCCCAGGGGCCGTGTAGCCTGATCCTGCTCCTATTTCATGTGTCTAATTCTGTTAGATTCAGGAGATGGTTCTGTGATAGTGGATTGGTGGTTAGGATCAGATCAGCCATGATCTTATTGAATGGTGGAGCAGGCTCGAGGGGCCGATTGGCCTACTCCTGCTCCTATTCCTTATGTTCTTATGTTCTTATGTAAGAAGCTGTGTCTTCAGTCTTTTCAAGCTTAATTTAAGTAATTATGATCAACTGGCGCTAAAACGTTGTTGCTTCTGAATAATACTAGGAACAGCTTTTATGCAAGAAGTGTTTCATTACCTATATGTTAAGCTGGTTCGTGACATTGCCCACTGCAGGTGTTAAATGAACATTTACTCTATGGGCAGGATTTTCATTGAGCCATGGAGGCGGGATTGGAGGCGTGTGGGGGGTTAAAATCCCGAAATCGGGGGGGGGGCATGAACCCACCCCGCCCCCAACCCGCCTCCATGTCAGTTTCAAAGGAGGCGGGTACCCGCCCCGCACTGGGACCCGCCTCCCCGAGGCAGGAAGGGGATTAGTGCCAATTAACTGCCTGTTAACAGGTAGTTAACAGGCAGTTTTTAGCCTAATCCCTATTTTCATTGGTGTAATGTGGGATTCCCGACGGCTCCAAACCATGCCAAGTTAGCAAGGCGGGCCATCGGGATGAAAGGCTTGGAGGGGTTGATATGTCCGGTGTTCAGGTGAGTGATGGGTGCATGAGTGCAGAGGTAAGTGTGTTTAAAGTGTTTAAAGAAGTTTTACTTACATGTACTTACCTTTACAGCCTTCCTTCCTTCAGGTCTCGGGAGTCCCTTGTCTCACCGGCACAGAAAGCAGAATGGCCGTGAGCTGTCAAAAGTTCCAGCATTCAGCTTTCTGTTCTGGGGAGATCTCTAAATCATCCTGAGAGGAAGGAATTAACCTGGAGTACAGATTGTCAGTGTTTGAAAGCTTCAAACAGCTGTCAAACACTGATGTTTCATCTGTCAAAAGGTCTTGACAGATGAAATATCAATCTGTGATGTCACCTGCTGCCAGGTGGCCCTTAATTGGCCTGCTGAGCCCGTTGGGCGGGCTCAACAAGGTCAATCAAGTCTAAATCGCGTGGGTTGGCTAGAACTCGATGGAGGCGGGACTACAACCCCGAAAGTTGTAGTCCCGCCTCCTACCCGCCTCCTCAATGAAAATCCAGCCCTATGTGTGGAAACCTCAGATTCAATGAAAACCCCCAAATGCTTCTGTAGTGCTGACCTCAGGTTGAAAGAACTGAAAAAAAATAATATTTGGGAAGCCTATTGTGAGAGTTAGCTGTTCCACAGACTAGGCTGGAATTCCCTTGAGTATTGAAACTCAAGGGCTGATCTAATCGAGGTGTTTGAGATGATTCAAGGATTTGGTAGGATAGAGAGTGAGGAAACTATTTCCTCTGGTGGGAGAGTTTCCAGAACAAGGGGACACAACCTTAAAATTAGAGCTAGGCAGTTCAAGGGCAGCACTTCTTCACAAAAAGGGTAGCGAAAATCTGGAACTTTCTCCCCCGAAAAGCTGTTGAAGTTGGGGGGGGTCAATTGAAAATGTCAAAACTGAGATTGATAGATTTTTGTTAGACGAGGGTATTATGGATTATGGAACCCAGGCAGGTAGATGGAGATAAGGTACAGATCTGCCATGATCTAATTGAATGGTGGAACAGGCTGAATGGTCTCCTCCTGTTCCTCTGTTTCTATGGAAATTTCGTTGATATGTACAGGCTTCCAATAGTGAAGGGACCAGCCATATTCATACCATAAATTCCATTGGCTCCTCGTTCATGTGCATTTCCCAACTGGATAGGAAGAAATTTCTATCAATCGGTTTGTTAAAGAATTAACCTTGCACACAAAAAAAATAACTGGATGCTCTTTTCACTTTCCTGGTATTCCATGATGCAAAATATTCAGGATATGATACCAAAGGGTGTACCTGAAGAGGAAGGAAGAGGGCCTGTTGTCTTTAAATAAAGGTTCTTGGATTGACCCAAAGGTTCCTCTCCTAAATATAGTTTTTCTGTGTAAATACCTTTTAATTGAGACCTAACTGAGAAAGAATGGACCATGTCTTACTTAACTTAGGCAGTCCTTCGGAACCAAGGATGACTTGCTTCCACATTAAAAATGAGTTCTCAGGTGACTGATGAGTCCAATGCGGGACCTACAGTCTCTGTCACAGGTAGGGCAGGCGGTGGTTGAAGGGGCGGGTGGGTGGGGTGCTTGGGTTGATGTGCGCTCCTTGCGCTGCCTGCGCTTGGCTTCCGCTTGCTCCCGGCGAAGAGACTCGAGGTGTTCGGCGCCTTCCCGGATGCTTCTCCTCCACTTTGTGTGGTCTTGGGCCAGGGATTCCCAGGTGTCGGTGGGGATGTTACACTTTTTCAAGGAGGCTTTGAGGGTGTCCTTGAAGCGTTTCCTCTGCCCACCTGGGGCTCTCTTGCCGTGCCGGAGCTCCGAATAGTGCGCTTGTTTTGGGAGTCTCGTATCGGGCATGCGGACAATGTGACCCGTCCATTGGAGCTGATTGAGCGTGGTCAGAGCTTCGATGCTGGGGATGTTGGCCTAAGCAAGAACACTGACGTTGGTGTGCCTATCCTGCCAATGGATTTGCAGGATCTTGCGGAGGCAGCGTTGGTGGTACCTCTCCGGTGCTTTGAGGTGCCTGCTGTACATGGTCCATGTCTCTGAGGCATACAGCAGGGCAGGTATCACTGCTGCCCTGTAGACCATGAGCTTAGTGCCGGGTTTGAGGTCCTGGTCTTCAAACACTCTCTTCCTCAGGCGACCGAAGGCTGCACTGGCACACTGAAGGCGGTGTTGGACTTCATCGTCGACGTCATGCCCTTGTTGACAGTAGGCTCCCGAGGTTTGGAAAGTGGTCCATGTTGTCCAAGGCCTTGTCGTGGATTTTGTTAATCGGGGGGCAGCACTGTGTGGTGGGGGCAGGTTGGTAGAGGACCTTTGTCTTACGGATGTTTAGTGTAAGGCCCATGCTCTCGTATGCTTCGGTGAAGGTGTTTACGATGGTTTGGAGTTCGACCTCTGAGTGAGCGCAGACGCAAGCATCGTCTGCATACTGTAATTCGATGACAGAGGATGGGACGACCTTGGATCTGGACTGGAGGCGACGGAGGTTGAACAGTTTCCCGTTTGTTCTGTAAATTAGCTCCACTCCAGTGGGGAGCTTACTGAGGGTGAGATGGAGCATTGCAGCAAGGAAGATTGAGAAGAGCGTTGGTGCGATGACACAGCCTTGCTTGACCCCGGTTCGTATGTGAATTGGGTCTGTGGTGGAACCGTTGGTCAGGATCATGGCTTGCATGTCGTCGTGAAGCAGGCGGAGGATAGTGACAAACTTTTGAGGGCAGCCGAATTTGAGGAGGACACTCCATAATCCCTCACGGTTGACATTGTCGAAGGCCTTTGTGAGATCAAAGAAGACCATGTACAGTGGTTGGTGCTGTTCCCTGCATTTCTCTTGTAATTGACGTGCGGTGAAGATCATGTCCATTGTGCCCCTTAGTGGGCGGAATCCGCATTGCGACTTTGGGAGGAGCTCTTCGGCTACTGGGAGAAGGCGATTGAGGAGGATTCTTGCGATGACTTTCCCTGTGGCAGATAGCAGGGAAACTCCTCTGTAATTACCGCAATCGGACTTGTCACCTTTCTTGAAGATGGTCACAATTACGACGACTCTGAGATCCCCTGGCATGCTCTCCTCCTTCCAGATAAGAGAAATTAGTTCATGAATTTGCGCCAGTAGTGCTTCTCCGCCATGCTTTAGTGCCTCGGCGGGGATTCCATCTGCTCCTGAGGCCTTGTTGTTCTTCAGTTGTCGGATGGCCTTTTCAACCTCCTGCCGGGCTGGGGTTGTGCTGAGATGGTGGCGGGTAGCATGCTGTGGGATGGAGTTGAGGACACTCATGTCGAAGACAGAGTCGTGGTTAAGGAGATCTTCGAAGTGCTCCTTCCAGCGGGCACTGACTGCTTCCCTGTCCTCTCCGTTCTTGGCCCGCAGTGGGGAAGGGCCTTGGGTGCTCGGGCCGTAGATGGTCTTGACTGCGCTAAAGAATCCACGCACGTTGTGGTTGTCAGCTAGCTGCTGGAAGGAAGAAGGCCTGTTGTCTTTAAATAAAGGTTCTTGGATTGACCCAAAGGTTCCTCTCCTAAATATAGTTTTTCTGTGTAAATACCTTTTAATTGAGACCTAACTGAGAAAGAATGGACCATGTCACGGCCAAGGCTTCTTCGGCAGCACCTCCCAAACCTGTGACCTCTTCCACCTAGAAGGACAAGGGCAGCAGGCACATGGGAACACCACCTTCTCCAAGTTCCCCTCCAAGTCCTGACTTGGAAATATATCGCCGATCCTTCATCGTCGCTGGGTCAAAATCCTGGAACTCCCTCCCTAACAGCACTGTGGGAGTACCTTCACCACACGGGACTGCAGCGGTTCAAGAAGGCGGCTCACCACCACCTTCTCAAGGGCAATTAGGGATGGGCAATAAATGCTGGCCTTGCCAGCGACTCCCACATCCCGTAAACGAATTTAATTTTTTTTAAAAATGCTGCTGTTTTTAATGGGATAACCAGGAGCCTCCCTATAATAGAAGTATGGCACATAATGCTTTTAACAACAACAATTTGTATTTCTATAGCGCCTTTAATGTAGTAAAAACATCCCAAGGCATTTCACAGGAGCGTTATCAAACAAAATTTGACACCGATCCACATAGGTGATGAAAGGCTTGGTTAAAGAGGTAGGTTTTAAAGAGTGACAGAAGGAGAAAACGATAGAGAGATGGAGATGTTTAGGGAGGGAATTCCAGAGCTTAGGGTCCAGGCAGCTGAAGGCACGGCCGCCAATGGTGGAGCGATGAAAATCGGGGATGAGCAAGAGGCCAGAATTGGTGGATCGCAGAGATTTCGGAGGGTTGTAGGGCTGGAGGAGGTTGCAGAGATAGGGAGGAGTGAGGCCATGGAGGGATCTGAACACAAGGATGAGGATTTTAAGATCGATGCATTGCCAGACTGGGAGCCAATGTAGGTCAGCAAGCACAGAGGCGATGGGTGAATGGGACTTGGTGCGAGTTTGACACGGGGCAGCAGGGTGTTGGATAAGCTCAAGTTTATGAAGGTAACCAAGAGCCGGGGTGGGGTGGGGGGGCAAAGAATGACCTTGACCCTAGTGCCAATATCTCTGTACCAGTCGGACCCAAACTGAGAAAGAATGGACCCATAGCCAAAATTGTAAATAGACATGTTTTAGAGCAGTTCTTGTGTTCAGAATGCCCAATAATACTCTGAAAAATGTCTAGAAGTGTCTTGACGTGTGTTTGGCTGTGTTCAGATATAACTTCTGGGATGACTAACACGGATTGAATCCTGTAATAGTAACACTAGAAAATATGATACCTGGGAAAATGTAATTTTAATATTCTCAGACATGAATGTCAAAATATAATAATGTATCTGCGTGAATATGCCTCTGTACTGAATTCTTCTTGCTGTGGTCCAAGTACTGCCTCCTCATTGGATCAAAATATCTCATTTTCCAATAATCCTGCTTGAGGGGGAAAATTCTCATGGGGGATGTACTTTTAATCTAAAACAGTTGTTCCTTAGATATTGCGGGAAAGAAATTACAGAAAACGTTTTTTTTCCCTCAAAGCAGATATTCACCCTAAATTTTCGCTTGTGTTCACTGGCGGGAGATTGTTGGAACCCCTCGGAGAAATGGTGTCACTGAGGTTTCCACTGACCCTCCACCAAAGTTTTGGCAGAAGGTTGGGAGAATTGTGTGGAAGTTCAGGGCCATTCTGTTTACCTGGTGTAAAAGCACTCTCGTGGAGACCCAACATGGCACAACTCTTGTGCCATACCATATAGGTCTGTCTCCAGTTGATTGGCACAGTGGGGATTGGGCATCTTCCCGCCCATGGATGCCAAGCTGGACATCTGAACATAGAGTTCAGCATTACCCGCAGTATTAAATTCATTTAAATACTGCAGGGTGCTTCTGAGCTGCTGGTAAAATTTGAACTTTCTATTAAAAAAAATCGATTGATTGTATGGATGTTCTGGTCATAGCATCCCTGGCATTCAGTGTCGCTATGGTGCAAACGACAGGAAATATGTTGGATGATGTATTTTCCTCATTTGTGTATTGTTGAAAAATAGGCTTTTGAAATATATTGGGCCAGTAATTCTGTTCCCAACGCGTGAGTACGGACGGTGTACTCACGCGTGTGGCCGGAGGAATTGCCGGATTCCAGCATGCACAGCGCATGCGCGGGAAACCGGCATTTCCTCTCCATCGAACTAAGGGGTTAAGAGGTCCAACGCGTGCGCGCAGGACTCTGCACGCACGCGTTGAACTTCCTTCGTTTTGACAGGTTTGTGCGTGTGCAAGGGCCTGGACTTTTTGGAAATGAAAAAAGGAGGCGTAACTTGTGGATTCTTGAAGGTAAGTGGTCTATTATTTAAAATTATTACATTTTTTCCACAGCTTCATTGTTTTTAAGGACTGTACAGTAAGGCAAGTTTATTTTTAGACCCAAATTCGTAAAAAAAAAAAAATTTCAAAAATTTTATTAATTGTTTGAAATAGTTTTTTAAAGTTATTTATAGTTTATTTAATTATTGGGATGTTTTTTTAAATTTTAATTAAAGTTAAACTAGTCTTTTGGGCGCCCGTACTTTTCATGAGTTTGACAGTCTTTACTATCAAACTCATGAATGAGTTTCCCCTCCCCTGATTGGCTGCACAGTGCTCACCTGATCCCAGCCGGCACATCGCACTAACTACGCCGCTGGATCAGGTAAGCACATCGCGCCGACATCTGAACCGGGCCAGTGACAGGAAATGCAAGCAGGCCCGGGCTTCAGATGTCAGCGCGCAGGGTGAGTGCAGATCAGGGGGCTTGCACGCGCGGCAAGCCCCCGATCTAATTTCAGGGCCATTGTTATTGTGTATATGGGTAATCTGCAGAAAATCTAATGGGTGGAAAAATGGACAGGAAATTGGTGGAATGCATACTATATCTTCATCCAATTTTGTGTCCTAACTTGCCCCATTTCTAGCTAGAAATTGTGAGAGAGACAGCAGAAGAGTCCGGCCTATGGAGTAGAGCTTCTGCTTTGGGTACAATTAGTAAATTACACTCAAAATGCGCTTGAAATTGCATTAGTTAGGTTAGGCTTTAGGTTTCCGCTATAATTCATTTCTATAATCACAACCGTAAAATCTTCCATGAACCAGCGCAATCAGGCATCGTAATAGAATGTAACCAGTTTTTTCCCCATTGTGTAAAAACACGAGCATAAGTGGTTTCAGGCATAACGCATTTGCGTTAAAAATTCCCCGATCTTTTGCGCTGGTTCGGCTGATTCCACCCGGATTTGCACTGATATATTTGCGGAAGCAAACGGAAACTCGATCACTATATGTTTTTATGGATGGTCGAGCTATAGTGGTGGGTTGGCATTTCTCAAGCCTACGTATTTTATAATCACCATCCCCTTTCTGATTGAGGATGATAGTGTGGATGGGGGAAAGGATAGCAGGAGCAATTTACAATAAAATGGGAAAAATTGGGTTGCTTTGCATCTCCCCAGGGGGCGCTAACAGGGCGCAAAGCCCCTAGCGCCTGGGCGCGGCACCGCTAATGCCTCCCGCAAAATTCAGCGGGAGGTTAGTGGCGGCGCGGTAGCCAGTAGCGAACTGTGGCGCTGCACCTCCGGCGATGATGTCATCGCCGTGCGCAGTGTCCCACTCACACCCTGGCCACAAACTTCAGTCGCACCCCCTGACCTACCGCCGGGCGATATGTCCAACAGGGTCAGGGTGGTGTTTTTTGCGGCCACGGCGGCGCAAATTAAAAATTAAAGGGCGGCCTTTTTTTTGGGCCGCCTGCCAGCACCTGCCCCCTTTCGCTTCTTCATGTGGGGTGCCGGCCGCGATCGCTCACGAGTTAGCGTCCCAAAGGGGGCGCGACCAAATTTTTCCGAAACATCAATTTGTCCAGCGCCGCAGCAAAGGTATTGCGGAACGTTTTTCCCTGTTTCAAGCAGTTCTGGGAATGATTCTTCCTCGATGAAATTATTTACAGCCTTTCCCAATCCGAAGAGAGAAGTCGATTCACCTTTTGAGTAAATGCTCACAGTAACTGTCCAAAGACATCAGTAAAAAGAACAGAAATGTAAAATTGAGTTTGGCAGATACAATTTTGCCACTGCTTTCATTATATAAACCAAATTACACCCCCAAATCTACACAGCCTATATTCTTGTAATTAAAGCTCTATCTTTTGACAGATATGACTTGTGTCAAATTGCAGTGGTGCTATTGGAGAACTGTTAATTTGTTTTGGAATAAAAAACGTGGCAATAATCAAAGTATACTAGGAGTGTATGTTATATTCTATTCCTTTTCTATTATGTAACGTAGAGCAATCCATCTTTTCCTTTGGTATGCTCAGTAAAAACAGCTAACAGAAAGAGCATAATCCCTTGCTGTCAAATCTTTTACCTGTGACATATTGCTCCGCTGCTTTCATCCCAATAGGAATATAGAAATGGGAAGAGAGTTCCTAAGGTTGCTCAATCAGTGGACTCCTCACTCCCCATGGAAACTACAGATGTGGTTGACAATATTTTTGAGAAATTATGTGTTGCTCCTGAGAATGTTGGAGGCCATTTTTCTGATTATCAGAGTAGCAGGAATCATGAAGTTAAAAAAAAGGTTAGGAATGAGGTTAAGTGGAAAAGAGAGGAAGTAATTAAAATAAAGAGCAAGCACATGGCAGGGAGAAGCAAGTGAACAATTGAAACTGGAAAAGGGGAGAGAAACAGTAGAGAGAAAAGAACAAAACATAAAAACAGCACAACGGAAATCAGAGCTAGGAGTGAAACAACAGTAAGGAGAAGGAACAAGGCTGAAACCTGAGAGAGTAAAAAGTAAATTCTAAAATATCGGAACTATGGTTAAAGTAGAACAGAAGGAAATTTTAGGAAGAAAATGGCGTTTGATCCAATAAGACCAACCCTTTTACGATAGCAAAATACTGCGTATGCTGGAAATCCGAAATAACAACAGAAAACGTTGGAAAAACTCAGCAGGCCAGGCAACATCCGTGGAGAGAGAAACAGAGTTAACGTTTCAGGTCGATGACCTTTCGTCAGACCAACCCTTTCATGTGTTACATTTTATATTTCATAAATGTAAGAAAGAATGTAAGAAAGTCACTAATAAATCCAATAGGGAATTCAAGAGAAACTTCTTTACCCAGAGAGTGGTTAGAATGTGGAACTCGCTACCACAAGGGATAGTATAGATGCATTTAAGGGGAAGCTAGATAAGCACACGAGGGAGCAAGGAATATGCTGATAGGGTTAGACAGAGGGGAGGAGGCTCGTGTGGAGCATAAACCAGTTGGGCCGAATGGCCTGTTTCTGTGCTGTACATTCTATGACTGATATTGTCCCTATATAACTGCCTTTTCACCACACTTATTGGTCTTTTCTTTCTCCAGAAACACATCTAATTATCTTTTGCACTGATTTGCACTATTTGGTTCAATGGTATTTTATTCCATGTGCTTCCTAACCTTTGTGTGAAATATTTCTAGCTGAATTGCCTACTTGCTCCCAATTTCCTAATTTTAAAATATGTCCTCTAGTTTTTTTTGTCCATTCCTGGGATGTGGGCGTCGCTGGCAAGGCCAGCATTTATTAATTTTATTGCCCATCCCGAGTTGCCCTTGAGAAGGTGAGCCGCCTTCTTGAACCACTGCAGTCCCTGTGGTGAAGGTACTCCCACAATGCTGTTAGGGAGGGAGTTCCAGGATTTTGATCCACAGGTACTTCCTTTTAAAATGCCCCCAGGTAAACTCTATGCCATTTGAACAAGGAACACGTATGCTGCTTCTGAGGGCACCAGGAGAATGTTTGCACGCCTTTCCAACTTGTCTGATGTCACATCGGGTTCTACACCTTCTAGTATTGAATTACCGTGTCTTTGATCCCAAGGGTAGTCTTCTGTCTATTTTAATTTTGCACTTTGGCGGCTTCATGGCATGCCGTGGCTCCCTGGTTCTTGCTTGCCTCAATTAACTATATTTATATTTCGTTTTATTTTGTGTTCAGGTGGTTATCAAGTTGCCAACCATGGCTGTGGAAATCTTGTTGAGGCTGCCTTTTTTTCCCCAGCAGAGCTTGACTTACCCAAAGGGTAGCATGTGAGAGTGGGATAAAGATGTGGTCCAGACACCTAGCCAGTCGTGATTCATCTTGGCGTTAGCTGCTTAAGCTGTGCGTGGCAGCATGCTGGAAGCTGTGTACCAGTCGGAGCACGGAGCAGGGAGGTGAGGAGCCCGGTATAAAAACCGGCGACCAGCGAGGCCCGAGACCAGTCGGAGCACGGAGCAGGGAGGTGAGGAGCCCGGTATAAAAACCGGCGACCAGCGAGGCCCGAGACCAGTCGGAGCACAGAGCAGGGAGGTGAGGAGCCCGGTATAAAAACCGGCGACCAGCGAGGCCCGAGACCAATCGGAGCATGGAGCAGGGAGGTGAGGAGCCCGGTATAAAAACCAGCGACCAGCGAGGCCCAAGACCAGTCGGAGCACGGAGCAGGGAGGTGAGGAGCCCGGTATAAAAACCGGCGACCAGCGAGGCCCGAGACCAGTCGGAGCATGGAGCAGGGAGGTGAGGAGCCCGGTATAAAAACCGGCGACCAGCGAGGCCCAAGACCAGTCAGAGCACGGAGCAGGGAGGTGAGGAGCCCGGTATAAAAACCGGCGACCAGCGAGGCATACCAACTCAGCAGCGGGGAGAGAGGTAAAAAGTAATCAGAGTGTGACGTCACCAGGGAGCAGGTAAGTGATTGGTTGGTGAGTATTTCTCTTTTTTAAACTTTAACTCTGTAGTTTATAGTTACTAGGGTCTTTTCTGGTATAGCAGGGACTGTTGGTAGACTATACAAGCGCCTTAGAGATATCTTTAATTGGTGATAGTAAATTAATTTAAATTAATTAAAGGGAAGGTCATGCCAGGAGAGCCCAGCCCTGTGATATGCTCCTCTTGCTCTATGTGGGAATTCAGGGACACTGCCGGTGCCCCTGATGACCACGTGTGCCGGAGATGCATCCATCTGCAGCAACTAGCAGACCGCATTGAGGCGCTGGAGCTGCGGGTGGATGGGTTGTTGAGCATTCACGATACTGAGAGGGTCGTGGATAACACGTTTAGTGAGTTGGTCACACCGCAGGTAAGGGCTGCACAGGAAGATAGGAAATGGGTGACCACCAGGCGGAGCAATAGAAGCAGGCAGGTAGTGCAGGAGACCCCTGTGACCATTCCCCTCTCAAACAGGTATGCCGATTTGGATACTGTTGTGGGGGATGACTGACCAGGGGAAGGCAGCAGCAGCCAACTTCCTGGCACTGGGGGTGCTCCTGCTGCCCAGGAAGGGAGGAAATAGAGTGGGAGAGCAATAGTGGTAGGGGATTCTATAGTAAGGGGAACAGATAGGCGTTTCTGTGGCCATAGACGTGAATCCAGGATGGTTTGTTGCCTCCCTGGTGCCAGGGTCAAGGATGTCACTGAGCGGCTGCAGGGCATTCTGGAGGGGGAGGGTGAACAGCCAGAGGTCGTGGTCCACATTGGTACCAACGACATAGGTAAAAAGAGGGATGAGGTCCTGCAGCAAGAATTTAGGGAGCTAGGTGGAAGATTAAGGAGCAGGACCTCAAAGGTTGTAATCTCTGGATTGCTCCCGGTGCCACGTGCTAGTGAGTATAGGAATAGGAAGATAGAACAGAGGAATGCGTGGCTAAAGGGATGGTGCAGGAGGGAGGGCTTTAGTTTCCTGGATCACTGGGTCTGCTTCTGGGAAAGGTGGGACTTGTACAAGTCGGACGGTTTACACCTGAACCAGAGGGGAACCAATATCCTTGCGGGGAGGTTTGCTAGCACTGCTGGGGGGGGCTTAAACTAACTTGGCAGGGGGATGGGATACAGAGTGGAGCTATAGTAGGGGGTGATTTACAGCCAAATACGGAGGAAAAAACAAGTCAGCTGGGAAGGCAGAGCAAATATGTGAAGGCAAAAGGGAATATGGCAGGGCTGGAAGGCATTTATTTTAATGCAAGGAGTCTTGCAAATAAGGTGGATGAACTGAAGTTGTTGTTGAACACATGGGAGTACGATATTGTTGCTATCACGGAGACATGGTTGAGGGAGGGTCAGGACTGGCAGCTCAATATTCCGGGGTATAGAATCTTCAGGCGAGACAGAGGGGGGTGTAAAAGGGGAGGGGGTGTTGCAATATTAATTAAGGTGTCAATTACTGCTGTAAGGAGGGACGATATATTAGCGGGTTCCTCCAATGAGGCCATATGGGTAGAACTTAAAAACAAAAAGGGGGCAAGCACTTTGCTGGGAGTGTACTATAGGCCCCCAAACAGTCAGGGGGAGATAGAGGAACAGATATGTAGGCAAATCTCAGAGAAGTGCGAAAATAATAGGGTAATAATAGTGGGGGATTTCAACTTCCCCAATATTAATTGGGATAGTCAGAGTGTGAAAGGCTTAGAGGGTGCAGAATTCTTAAAGTGCATCCAGGAGAGCTTTTTGAGCCAACATGTAGAAAGTCCTACAAGAGAGGGGGCAGTACTGGACCTAATTCTAGGGAATGTAGCCGGGCAAGTGGTGGAAGTGTCAGTAGGAGAGCATTTTGGCGACAGTGACCATAATTCGGTGAGATTTAAGGTGGTCATGGAAAAAGACAAAGACGGCCCGGAAATAAGGGTTCTAAATTGGGGGAAGGCCGATTTTAATATGATAAGGCAGGATCTGGCCAAAGTGGACTGGGAGCAGCTACTTATAGGAAAATCCACATCAAAGCAGTGGGAGACTTTCAGAAGGGAAATAGAGAGAGTACAACGCCAACATGTTCCTGTAAAGGTCAAGGGTGGGACCAACAAGCAAAGGGAACCTTGGATGACAAGGAATATACAAAAATGCATTAGGAAAAAAAGGGGGGCTTTTGGCAATTACAAAAGACTAAAGACGGAGGAAGCCCTAGAGGAGTATAAAAAGTGCAGGGGCATACTTAAAAGAGAAATTAGGAGGGCGAGGAGGGGCCATGAAATAACACTGGCGAGCAAAATAAAGGAAAATCCTAAGATGTTTTATAAGTATATTAAGGGCAAGAGGATAACCAGGGAAAGGGTAGGGCCGATTAGGGACCAAAGTGGCAATCTGTGTGCAGAGCCAGATGATGTAGGCGGGGTTTTAAATGAATTTTTTGCATCTGTGTTCACTATGGAGAAAGACGATGTAGACATAGAAATCGGGCAAGGGGACTGTGACATACTTGAACATATTAGCATCGAGAGGGAGGAGGTACTAGCGGTTTTAGCAGGCCCGGACGAGATGTATCCCAGGCTGTTGTGTGAGGCAAAGGAGGAGATTGCAGGGGCTCTGACACAAATTTTCAGAACCTCTCTGGCCACAGGGGATGTACCAGAGGACTGGAGAACAGCTAACGTAGTACCATTATTCAAGAAGGGTAGCAGGGATAAACCAGGGAATTACAGGCCAGTGAGCCTAACATCTGTGGTAGGGAAATTATTGGAAAAAATTCTGAGGGACAAAATTAGTCACCACTTGGAGAGGCAAGGATTAATCGGGGATAGTCAGCATGGCTTTGTCAAGGTTAAATCATGTCTGACCAATCTGATTGAATTTTTCGAGGGGGTGACTAGGTGTGTGGATGAGGGAAATGCTGTGGATGTGGTTTACATGGACTTCAGTAAAGCTTTTGACAAAGTCCCGCATAGGAGACTGGTCAAGAAGGTAAGAGCCCATGGAATCCAGGGTGCCTTGGTGCGTTGGATCCTAAACTGGCTGAGTGGCAGGAGGCAGAGGGTGATGGTCGAAGGTTGCTTTTGTGACTGGAAGCCTGTGTCCAGTGGGGTACCTCAGGGATCGGTGCTGGGTCCCTTGCTGTTTGTGATCTACATAAATGATTTGGATGAGAATGTAAAAGGTATGATCAGTAAGTTCGCAGATGACATGGAAATTGGTGGGGTGGTAAATTGCGAGGAGGAAAGCCTCAGGCTACAGGACGATATAAACGGGTTGGTCAGATGGGCAGAAAAGTGGCAAATGGAATTTAACCCTGAAAAGTGCGAGGTGATGCATTTTGGACGGACAAATAAGGCAAGGGAATACACAATGAGTGGTAGGACCCTAGGAAGTACAGAAGGTCAGAGGGACCTTGGTGTACAGGTAGATAAGGTGGTTAAAAAGGCATATGGGATACTTGCCTTCATTAGCCGAGGGATAGAATATAAGAGCAGGGAGGTTATGATGGAGCTGTACAAAACGCTGGTGAGGCCACAGCTGGAGTACTGTGTGCAGTTCTGGTCGCCTCACTATAGGAAGGATGTGATTGCTTTGGAGAGGGTGCAGAGAAGATTCACCAGGATGTTACCTGGGATGGAGCGCCTCAGCTATGAAGAAAGGCTAAACAGGCTGGGGTTGTTTTCCTTGGAGCAAAGAAGGCTGAGGGGGGACCTGATTGAGGTGTACAAAATGATGAGGGGCATAGATAGGGTAGATAAAGAGGAACTTTTCCCCTTAGTAGGGGGGTCAATAACAAGGGGGCATAGATTCAGGGTAAGGGGCAGGAGATTTAGAGGGGATTTGAGGAGGAACTTTTTCACCCAGAGGGTGGTTGGAATCTGGAACTCACTGCCTGAAAGGGTGGTAGAGGCAGGAACCCTCACAACATTCAAGAAGCATTTGGATGAGCACTTGAAATGCCATTGCATACAAGGCTATGGACCAAATGCTGGAAAATGGGATTAGACTGGACAGGGATTGATGGACGGCGCAGACACGATGGGCCGAAGGGCCTCTTTCTGTGCTGTAAAACTCTATGGGCTAGATTTTCAGTTGCTAGCGCCAGCAGTTAGCGCCTTAAGAGAAGTGATTTTCGGGCGCTATGCGTGTAGCGCCCGGGCGCAGCGCAGTTTGCGCCCCGCCCCAAATTAAGTTGCCTGTTAGCGCCGGCGCAAAGTTTAGCACCCGGCCGTATGCGCTCGCAGAAAATGACGTCACATCCTCGTGCAACGCCCTTTGTGCGCCCCGATTCCAAACTTCAGTCGGACCGCCCCATTGTGCGGCTGGCGGCCGGAGCGTTTGGAAAAAGGAATGCAACACAACCAGCGCGGGCCCCGGGGGGCGCAAATTAAAGGGGACGTGCTCTCCAGTATAAAGGCCAGCCTTTTTTCAGAAAACACTCTTGTGCAACGCATTTCTGGAGACACAACAAGGAGGATAGCTAACTGGTTTCAAGCAGCAAGAGCTCAGGTATTTTTGGACTCAGGTCAGAGCGCTGCAAGTGGCCTTTTGGAAATTTGAGTGTTTGCCAGGATTTGATGGGGGTTGCATGGGGTGCCAACGCGGAGCTGCAGCTCCATGTCCGTAGGGCTCGCAGACGCATTGTGAGAGGGGCAGCCCTGGCTAGAGGCAGAGGGGGCTACAGGCGTCGGCCACGTAGGCCTTACCCAGTCAGGCTATACCGCCAGCAGCGCTCCTACCTAAACATGAGTGCCGCGCGATGTGTTAAAAGGCTCCGATTCTGAAAGGAGGTGATTGCAGAGATCTGCCACCTGCTTCGCCGAGATCTGCGGCCAAAGCTCAGATGCAGGACGTCTCTGTCGGTGGAAGTGAAGGTGACGGTGGCATTGAACTTCTATGCCACCGGCTCCTTCCAATACGCTGCTGGGGACATAGCAAACATCTCCCAGTACGGCGCGCATCGCTGCATCCGCCAGGTGACCGAAGCACTGTTCAGAAGGAGAAGCCAATTCATCTCCTTCCCCATGGCCCTGGAGAGCCAGCATCAGCGCGCATTGGGATTTTCCAGACTCGGGGAATTCCCCTTGGTGCAGGGCGCCATTGACTGTACGCATGTGGCTTTGCGGGCCCCTCTGGAGCATGGCGAGCAGTATCGCAACAGGAAGGGCTACCATTCTCTGAATGTGCAGCTGGTCTGTGACCACAAGCAGCGCATCATGGCAGTCAATGCCAGCTTCCCAGGCAGCAGCCACGATGCCTTTATCCTGCGGCAGAGTACTGTGCATGACATGTTCCAGGCACAGCCTCCCCCAAGAGGATGGCTACTCGGGGACAAAGGCTATCCTTTGTGCACCTGGCTCACGACCCCGCTCCGCGCGCCCAGGACCGCTGCTGAAGAGGCCTACAACGACAGCCATCAAACCACCCGCAACATCATCGAGCTAACTATTGGGGTCCTCAAGCAGCGGTTCCGCTGCCTTGATCGCTCCGGAGGAGCTCTCCAGTATTCGCCGGACCGGGTCTCCCAATTTGTGGTGGATTGCTGCATGCTACACAACCTGGCTATCCGCAGGACTCAGGCACTGCCACCTGACGTTGGACCAGCACCTCAGGAGGAGGAGCAGGAGGAGCATGAGGAGGAGGAGGAGGAGGAGCAGGAGTACGTTCCCAGGAGGGAGCGACCAGGGCCAAGGGCCGCACGACGCCACCTTATTACACGGTACTTCTACGCCCCCTGTCAGGGAATGGCCAGGGGCCATGAGGGAAGGTGAATGCAGTCACTCCGCAAGCCCTCAGCCGGCGAAGCCAACAAACACTAAGAAGAACAACCATGGAGACTGCATGAATAAAGATAATTTTTTATTACACAAAAATGAAAAGCCCTTCCCACATGAGTCCCCAAAAACAATAAACGGGCCCCACAAAAAGCCCAACAAACGACTCACTCCCACAAACTGGGGAGGAGTCACTCCACCTTTCTTCAAACCGGGCCTCAACGTCGGCCTAACGCAAAAAATAAGCCCTCCAACAACACAACCATGGGCAAAATAAAGATGGCCACCGCCATATAAAAGGAAAGCTGGCCACACCCTCTACTGAGTGGCCCGCGAGGGCGAGACCTTGCCCAGCCTTTTGCCTCCCCTGCCCGGCCTGCTGCTCCTTCGCAAGCTCTGCCCAGTGGCTGCTGCGAGGCTGGGGGAAGGCGCCTGAGGCTCAGATGCCCTTCCGCCAGATGCCGCTGGGGGGCGGCCTACACGGCGTTTGGGCCTCGAGGGGCCGTCTGCTGAGTGGCGCACCTGAGCCTGGCCACCATCAGCTGCAGCCGCTTGCCCTTGACGCCCCAGTGGGGGAATGGCGGCGACGGATGGCGCAATGTGGGCCAGCTGGCGTCTGGGATGCGCTGGCTGGTGCTGTGGCGCGGTGGCACTCGGCCGGGCCCGCACTGCAGGATCCGCAACAATCAGCCGAGGGGCGGCTTGCTGGGATGGTCCAGCGCGGCGGCTGCCCTGGCGATGCCTGCCTGAGACAGCGCGTGTGGCAGCAGTGAGTGCCCCTGTTGTCCTGGTGTGCGCGCGCATCACATCCGCCAGGGTCTTGACGGCATCAGTCAGCATGCGGCCACTCGCGGCAGTTGCTGCCCCGAACTCGCGCACACTGGTCGCCAGCGACTCGATGGCCTCAGGCATGCGCCCCACCACGCTCATGAGCTCCGTGTGGCGCCGGTCCAAATCCTCGGCCATCTTATCCAGCTTCCGCACCTCCTCCGAGGTGAAGGTGTCCGGACTGGAGTGGCGACTCTCCCGCTGGGGAGGAGGGGGCCGAACTAGGGGACCCTTGCCACGTTGGTGGCGGCGAGTGTGCCGATCAGCAGCACTCCCCTCTGATCCTTCCCCCCTTTGGGGGGAAGGCCGCGGGCCACGCGCACGGCTCCTGGGTGGCTGGACGCCACTGGTCCCAGAAGCTGCATTGCCCTGCGACAGTTCCTCCAGGCACTCGTCCAGTGAGGAGGTGTCAAGCATTTCCTCCTCTCCTGCGGGACGTGACTGTTCCCCCGATGGTCCGGCTTGCTCCTCCTCCTCCTCCTGCTCGGAGGGGCTGTCACTGGCAGCTTCAGGGTCCTGGTCGTCACCAGCTGAAAGCAGGAATGCACAAGAGTAGCTTCAGAGTGAGGAGACGGCGTCAGCGAGGGAGTTAGGACTGGTGGCATTCAGCGCATTGGTGGGACAGTGGCAAAGGAGGTAGCTCGGATGGGCCAGTGCGACGCGAGAGGGCCAAAAGGCGAGGTCCTTACCATTGCCGGGCAGTGGAGGGTCGGATACTCCGCACGCTGTGGGGACGATCACACGGGCTCCCAAGAGCACACACACGCGCTCCTCCAGCCGAGTGAGCTTCTGCAGCTTGGCGCGGCCACCCCTGGCACGGGCCTGGCGATTAAAGGCTACTTTAGCCTGCAAGAGAAAGGACGGGCTGTAAGTGCGCAGTGTAGCCCTGATGTAGTGTGCACTGCCTCCCATGGTGCAATAGCTTGGCCAGAGTGAAGCCCTGATGTAGTGTGCACTGCCTCCCATGGTGGAATAGCTTGGACAGAGTGAAGCCCTGATGTAGTGTGCACTGCCTCCCATGGTGGAATAGCTTGGCCAAAGTGTAGAGTGCCGAATGGCCATTTGATGCTCATGACTGTCCCAATGCTGCTGGCTGAGGGCTGGCCAATAGGACTTTCAGCTCCCTTTGCCCATCATGTCAGGTGTACATGCAAGAATGAGGAGGAGACTGGAAAGGGTACTCACCTTGACAATCCTGGTCAGGTCGTTGTATTTTTTACGACATTGTTTGTGGGTCCTGGGGGCATCGCCGGTGAACGTCACCCTCTGGGCGATCTGCTTCCAGGCTTTGGTGTAGTCGTGGTGGGTTGGATTCCTCCCACTCTCTGGGAACAAGATCTTGCGCCTCACCTCCAGAGCTGTGACCATTATGTCCAGATCACCCTCTGAGAAGCGCAGGGCACACTGACGGGCCTTCTCTGGCGTTGCCATGACTCCCTGGGGCTGAGCAGCAGTGTTGAGGCCTCTTTGCAAGGCTGCAGTGTGCAGGGCGTGGCAGCAGACCAATTCATCCCTTCCCCCTTTAAGAGCTGGTCGGCGCCACGGGGTCTGCTGTCAGTCCAAAAATGACCGCACCCGCGCTGCGCCCCGCCTGGGCGCTATCCCTCTGGACCGCCGGCTTAGCGCCTAAAGATAGTAGTGGAACGCCTCTTTTAGCGCTCCACCAACCTCTTAGGGCGAAGCCACTGAATTCCCGGCAACGGGGCGCTACTTTGGGGCGGGCGCTAACTTTGGGCGGGCGCTGAGGTTAGCGCCCCAAAACTGCCTATACTGAAAATCTAGCCCTATGACTCTATGACTCTATGACTATGCATTTGGGCAGGAAAGAGGCCCACTGGCCTCTTTATGTGGTTGCACAGGAGCCAACTCATTTACATATTAGCACTGGAGCAACAAGACCTACCTGCTGTGAAAAGTTTCATTCAAATTTTTAAACAATTTATATGATGCTGTAAATAGAAGGCGGCCTTGCGGTATATAATACACTGTTAAAGGGTGCTTGAATCTGGAATAAATTGCAGCAGAACTGGGCACAATATTTAAATAATTGAGCACTGCTGACATCATTAAAGATTCTACTAAAATGTTCTCAGTGACTACACAGTTTCCACAATGCTGAGTTTTACCAGAAATTGCAATAATCTCCAGTTTACTCCAAACTAATACTGATTTTTTTGTTGTTGTGATTTTTAGGAACTAGATGACAGCTAATTTAAGGACTAAGCTGAAAGCAAGGTGAAATTTCAAAAGTTAGAAATGACCCTTTCTGGTATTGAGTATGATGAAGCTTGGCCTGTTAGACTTTCTCTCTGTAACTCAACCACTATCAATCCCTGGCTGCAAAGCAGCTATTAGCCTGTTGAGGGCAAAAAAGGTTGAAGGTGGTGCAGTGCTTTGGGAATCACTCGGTTGAATGACAGTGACTAAAGCTATGATTAATTCAACTGAATAATAAATTATTTGTTAATAATTGATGTCACCAGAGGCCTGGCTTTTTGTGAAGAAACAGTTTAGGTTTTTCCGATAAAGAAGTGCGTTTATTTGCTTCAGTCCTAAACGGGTATTGGAAATTTTGTAAACTATTTCATTCAAGGAGCTGTTCTGAGCAGTTTGGCATCTTAATTGCTATTCAAACATGTAAATCTTTCCTACAAGGTTTTTGTTAGGCCCTGTACGTAGGTTCTTGTTTCTAATTGGAAATTTATGCTGGGTGGTACACCAAGGTCCAGTGATGACCTGGGCTTTTACTGAGCATTAACCATTTCTTTCAGATTCTATACGCTTCAGATGCTGAGGCGGTAATAACTGGTGTCCTCTCCGTCTACTACCAAAAATGTGACGTCAGACAAGAAACGGAGGGGATAGGCTGGGAGCAATATGCATGGCCACAACTCCCAGTTCAATGCTAGTGGACCTGACCGGGGTTGGCCTTCTGATTCCTCCTCCCCAATCATGTCACTGAAGGAAAACCGCATCTCGTCACCACAGGAGAGGCTTGTGCACATACGGGTAAAAGTTCCTGTTCACGTGCAATTTGGATGGGAATGTCACAGTGTGACTGCTCCCACTGACAGGACTGGTCCCGTTCTATCATCGGTATTTGCATAAATTTTCCCCTCGCTGTCTGAGGGAGTACTCGCCCAACGAGCACAACTTAAAGGGTTGCTGCAGCCATTTAGGGCTGGATTTTCACCTACCAGACAATACTCAGATTCACAGATGCTGTGCTTGAAAACATGCTGGTTGAAGGGAAGGGAAGGAGGGCTGGCCTTTTTGGCACTGTGGGGCACCCTTTCCAAAAAAAACCCAAGTGCTCCAACACACCTGGCAAGAGACATCGGACAAGGTGATTGCCTTCAGCAATATACAATGGATGTGGCTGCAAATGTGGCAGCAGATGGCAGGCTAATGGAAAGCTGCCAAGCTAAGGCTGCCCAACAGTTTCCTATACCAAGTAGCTGCCCACGTATGTGCACCAAAAAAAAGGTTTCCTCACAACATGTTAGCCTTTTACTGCTGCCCCATCAAAGCTCTCCATAGAAATCGTCGAAATTTACAGCACAGAAGGAGGCTATTTGATCCATGATGCACTATCAACAACACCAAAGACTACGAGTCGAACTTATACGAAGTAGGCTTTTATTGACTAAGAACTGGAGCATGCCTCTGCTAGTGGATCCATCCTAAGAGCTCCCGGGGGAAGGGTGTTGAGTCACCTTTATACCCGGGCTTAGGGGTGGAGCCAGGGGCGGAGACATGCCCGGACCTGTACAGAGTTAACAGTGGTTTACCACACAGACATGTACAGAGTTAACAGTGGTTTACCACAATCCATCATGTCAAAGCACACAAAAAACCTTACAGTGCATTGAATGTTTGTTGTGCCTGGCCATCCTGCAGCATGACACCAATGCTGCAAGTTACAGCTGAAACCTTAATAAGGTTTCACACAGCAAATCCTTCTGAGACAACCTCGCTGCATGATGCATGTTCATTCACTGCCCTACGTGCCATTGTATGTGCTGTTTAAACTTGGCCCAAGGCCTCACCTCACTCTACCCCTACAACTTTCTCCAACCTCATATACCCATCCACACCCTTTGTCTCTCACACTCTGTGAACCCCCTCCCTCGACTTACCATTGGTAGCAGAACATTCAATCGCTTTTTGGAACCCCATCCCGAAAGCTTTCCACCTCTCCACTTTTTAAAACTCATCTTTTCAAGCAAGGTTTTAGCCACCTTTCCTTACACCTCCGCCATGGCACAGAATCTCAACAATGCTTCTTTGTTTGGATGACAAGACGGAATACAACAATAACAAGAGTACTGTTAATCTAAAGAAACATTCCAAGGCACTTCACAAATAGCTGTAAGGAAAACAGAAGATGAGTCACAAAGAAAGAGATTAGAAAGGTTGACTGAGAGTTTGATTGATGAGAGAGGCTTTGAGGAGCTTTCTAAAGGTGAAGAGAGAGATACAGAGGTGGAGAGGTGTCTTCTTAGGCAATCCATCGGAACTGAGGATGACTTGCTTCCACACTAAAAATGAGTTCTCAGGTGACTGATGAGTCCAATGTGGGACCTACAGCCTCTGTCACAGGTGGGGCAGACGGTGGTTGAAGGGACGGGTGGGTGGGGTGCTTGGGTTGATGTGCGCTCCTTGCGCTGCCTGCGCTTGGCTTCCGCTTACTCCCAGAGAAGAGACTCGAGGTGTTCGGCGCCTTCCTGGATGCTTCTCCTCCACTTTGTGTGGCCTTGGGCCAGGGATTCCCAGGTGTCAGTGGGGATGTTGCAGTTTTTCAAGGAGGCTTTGAGGGTGTCCTTGAAGCATTTCCTCTGCCCACCTGGGGCTCTCTTGCCGTGTCGGAGAGGTGGAGAGGTTTAGATAAAGATTACAAGGAAGTAGGACTGAGGCAGCTGAAAGCTCTTCCCCCATTAGTGGGGATGAAGAAAGATCAGAATCACAAGGCCAGAATCAAAGGAACACAATGCTCGGAAGGGAGCTTGGATGAAATTGCAGAAATAGGGCAGGACAGGGGATGTGTAGGAAGGCTTTGCTAGGCTGAGGTGTACTGTTTATCATGTGGTAACTACAGGGTCACCTGCACTGGAGTATTCAGCGGCACAGGCTCTAAGCTGAGATGGAGTATCTCTTGTCAATATTCAGACTGCTTCGATAGCGGCCTTGGCTCCGTTAGACAAGGGGATCACTTGTTTGTCTTGCTGGAGGATTGGATGGAGAGAGCAATAACTCATGGCTTCATAGGTCTGCTCCCAGACAGATCAGTGGTCCGCAGCAGAGCATGTCTGAAGAAGGCATAGGATGAGGCTGCTGTCTCCGAATGCAAAGTTGCTATGGTGGATCCTAGGTCCCATACCGGTTCAGTAATGCTGTATTTTATCTTTTTAAATGAATTTGTAGCTTGGCCTAGACACTGGAATGTTTGAAAGGAAAGCCACATTTTTCTTGGTCTTGGCTTCAGAGCATATAGACAAAGCAAAATATACATCTCCATCTGGAAGCAGTGCGTAGTCATGATAAATTAAACAGGTCTGGTTAGCTGCATTCTGAAATCATTGGTTCTGAGCCATATAGGGAGAATACACAACTTTCTAGGATAAGTCAAATCTTGCTTGGCTAAGCTTTTTTGCTGAAGTTATTTATACAGGAAACTTTCGATTTACCAGCACCTAAATAACCGGAAATCTCAGTTAACTGGCAAAATTCAGGAGTAGTTTCAGGTAAGTTTTACTTCGTATTGTACTTGCCTTCCTCGATCTGTTGCTGTGCAAGGGTGTGGCTGCAGCTGTTGCTAAGCTACAGAGACGCTTGGAACTTGTGGCCATTGTTCTGAACCTGTTGATAAGCAACAGGATTTGTTGCTTTATACGGAGCTCTCAGCTCTCCCCATCTTTTAATATAGCGTTTGGTTATCCGGAATTTTTGATGAACTGGCACCACGTTGGTCCCGTCGGTGCCGGATAAAAAAAAGTTTCCTGTAAGTTCATTTTGTGTCTGGTCTGTCAACTGCAACAAGAAGGCCAGTTCTGATTAATCGTGACCTTTTTTATCTTGCATTGGACACCAAAGAGAAATATATAACTAGGCTGCTGCCTCATGATCTTCATCTTCCCAGTTTCATTGTGCCACTGTATGTGATGGGGTCTAATAAGGGCACTCTGGGGTTCATTTCTCACCTACAGCTCTTCATCATAGAATGGTTCTGGAATTACTGAAGACATCTGCTAAGATATCATGGCCTAGAAATTCGATAAAGCCCGAATTTGGGCGGAGCCACCGTGGGGCGGGATTTGCTCACGCCTGTAAAAAAAAGTCGCAGGCAGCATTTATTTTGGTGCCGCCTGCTGATTTGAATGATTTCAGCGCAAATCCCAGTGACAGACACGCTGCCTCAGGCTGTGCACTCAGCAGGCGGCCCATTGTAGCGTCCCTGCCGCGAGGCTGCCTTTTCTTAAAGCAAGGCTGTCATTTTAGAAAGCAGTCGCAAGCCCTTAAAGGGGAACTGCCTTCTGAAAAAAAAAAATCATTCAAAAATCTTAGGCAGTCCCTCAGAACCGAGGATGACTTACTTCCACATTAAAAATGAGTTCGCAGGTGACTGATGAGTCCAATGCGGGACCTACAGTCTCTGTCACAGGTGGAGCAGACGGTGGTTGAAGGGGCAGGTGGGTGGGGTGCTTGGGTTGACGTGCGCTCCTTGCGCTGCCTGCACTTGGCTTCCGCTTGCTCCTGGCGAAGAGACTCGAGGTGTTCGGCACCTTCCCGGATGCTTCTCCTCCACTTTGTGCGGCCTTGGGCCAAGGATTCCCAGGTGTCGGTGGGGATGTTACACTTTTTCAAGGAGGCTTTGAGGGTGTCCTTGAAGTGTTTCCTCTGCCCACCTGGGGCTCTCTTACCATGCCGGAGCTCTGAGTAGAGTGCTTGTTTTGGGACTCTCGCATCGGGCATGCGGACAATGTGACCCGTCCATCGGAGCTGATTGAGTGTGGTCAAAGCTTCGATGCTGGGGATGTTGGCCTGAGCAAGAACACTGACGTTGGTGCGCCTATCCTGCCAATGAAAAATAGGCAGTCTCTAGCCCATAAAGCTCAACTGCCTTCTGAAAAAAAAAGCCATTAAAAATCATTCCAAACTAGGCAGCCTTCAGCTCTCAAAGCTGAACTGCCTTCTGTATGTAAAAAATGGTAAAAGTGCTTTAGCACTAACACAAATGGCTCAACAAGCCAGGGAAAGGGCACCCAGGGTCTCGCACACAGCACTCCAGCTTTGTGCAGCGGGTCAACACTGGAAGAGAGGTCCTCTACCCACAGGGGCCAGGAGGCCCTCCAGAAAGAAGGAAGTGGGACCAGATTACTGAGGCCATCGCTGCTAGCAGTGTCACCCCAGAACCTGACTTCAGTGCCCAAAGAAGTTTCATGACCTCAGACGAGTGGTCAAGGTTAGTGAATGTATCCTCAAAAGCCATCTCCTACCAACTCCACCACTAGCCTCACACACTGCTCAATGCATGACCCACCCCCCATCACTCACCTACCAATAATCTCTGGCAAACGCGATGCACACCTCAAATTCCTAGCTCCACCTCACCCCCTTGGAGGAGATGGTGCTGGTCATTCTTGGCAGGGGCATGGCTGAGCCCTTGGCCAATGGCAGGGCTGAAAGAATACAAGATGCTGGTATCCTCAGACATTATCCTCCTTCTCACATCCCACTTCCCCCTCATCCCACAATATCTTTTGATGTACAAGCTGTGCATGGTATAAGCAAACAGCTCTTGCTTTCCCACCCTCCCCTCACCACAACACTACCCTTGTGTGTTTCTTATTTCGCACGTGCAAGAAATGCAGTCTGCCCAGCCAATGGTTGACCAAGAAGAGGGAGAGGCGAGTGAAGAAGAAGAAGAAGAAACACCATCACTCGATTTGACATTCCCAGCCACCAGCTCCTTGAGGTTGTCCTGCAAGGCCATCTGCAGTGTCCCCTGCTGAAAGTCAGCAGCCTTCCACCAGACATGCTGCAGCCACTGGGGTAGCACTGCGTGACATCACTAAGGGAATGCAGAAGGGTGATTAGTTGACTTTTTGATGTAATATTGGATGCAAATATGGATAAAGTTGGATTGAAAAGTTTGCTTTGTGGTGGTTTTTATTTCAGCATTGTGGCGAAAAGGACGCTGTGATGGTCAGTAACAGAGGGAAGGTAAGGTGTGGGACAAATGTTGAAAGTGGAAATTGGGGTTGTGGTTACAGGTACCACAGGCGGATGATTCGATCCCGGATATCCTGGCCAGAAAGCGGCTGTCTGGGTTGCATCCTCCTCTTCTGCTTCTCCCTCTTCTGCTTCTTCCTCTTCCCTCTGTGAGCAGCTTTTCCCCGTTGCTTGCCTCTGCTTGATCTCCATGTGCCCCCCAGGACTGTCAGCAAGTGGTCTTCTCAGAGGCCTTCCTTTAACATTCAAAGCCTTGCAAGCATCCAGCAGCACTCCCTGCACACTTTAGCAACTTTTAAAATGTATTGCACCGAGCCACTACTTCAATAAAATATTTAAAAAACACTCCAAAAGTGAAAATCGAAACTTACCTGAAAGATGTGTGTGTCCCTTTAAGAAGCACTGACAGCGTCTCTGCAGTACTGCTGCATGCACGTTTTTCCATGCATGGTTAGAAGAGGGCGTTGTGGTGTGCGGCAACGTCCCAAATCGCAGGTGTTGCATGCCGATTGACGTCACGATCTGCACATTTGCATTGGAGAGGCGAGCGCTGGCAATGGCAGCACTATCGACCTCTCCAAAATGGCGGCTGCTGTGTCCCGTGCCAGAATGGGTGAATGCGAGGCAGCCGCCATTTTGTCAAGAAAACTGGTGTTAATGGTCACGCTAAGGTAGGGAATTTCTAGGCCCCTAATTTCCATTGTTTTGGAACAGTTGGTGTAAAAGTATTTAATCTATTTATTATGTTTATTTGCTGATTTTTCTGATTTCTGCATAATTTTACTTCCTACAATAAACTCTTATTGATAGATTAGTCTGAACATTTTTCCAGCTGTTCAAAGTAATCTGGAGTATATGATGGCATCCTATACATTTTCATGCATGATGCATTGTTGGCTCTGTGAATGTCCCAGATATTTTGTACATAAAGTCAAGTTTCAGTTCATAAGAGGCATTGTAACAGATGCATTCGGCTTGTCTAGCCCCCTGCACAAGTGTCAGTTGATGCGCAAGAAAATAAGTAGGCACAGCCAATCACAGCAGTGGTTCAATCAGTTGCAGGACCATATCTGGAACCAGCACAAGGAAGGACTGAGTTACCTGAATCTCAAGTGGTTCCAACTAATAAACTGACTTCTTCCATCAGACATCCATTTTGAAGAAGTCAAAGGATAGGGGCTCAAAGCCACACAGATTTAGGGGAAACACAGTCTGGAATTTCTGCAAGGAGATCAGTGGAACCCTCGGAGAAACGGCACAAATGACTGGAAAACGGTGGTGATCGGGAGAACCCCGCGGAAATCCTCCCCCTCAAACATCACTCACAGAGGACGAAAAATAGTTTAAAAAATTGGTTGGGCTGTATCTGAATTTTGTCCAATGATAGGATTACATAGGATATACAGCACAGAAACAGGCCATTCGGCCCAACCAGTCCATGCCGGTGTTTATGCGCTACACGAGCCTCCGCCCGTCTTTCCTCATCTAAATCTATCAGCATAACCCTCTATTCCCTTCTCCCTCATAGGCTTGTCCAGCCTCCCCTTAAATGCACCTATACTATTCGCTTCAAACACACCCTGTGGTGGCGAGTTTCACATTCTCACCACTCGTTGGGTAAACAAGTTTCTTCTGAATTCCCTATTGGATTTCTTGGTGACTATCTTCTATTGATGGCCTCTAGTTATGCTCTTCCCCAAAAGTGGAAACACTCTCTCTGTATCCACTCTATCAAAACCTTTCATAATTTTAAAGACCTCTCTTAGGTCACCCCTCAGCCTTCACTTTTCAAGAGAAAAGAGACTCAGCCTGTGCATTCTTTCCTGATAGGTATAACCTCTCAGTTCTTGTAAATCTTTTTTTAACCCTCTCCAGTGCCTGTATATCATTTTTATAATATGGCAGCCAGAACTGTAGACAGTACTCCAAGTGTGGTCTAACCAAGGTTTGATACAAGTTTAGCATAACTTCTCTACTTTTCAATTCTATCGCTCTAGAAATAAACCCTAGTGTTTGGTTTGCTTTTTTATGGCCTTATTAACCTGTGCCAGTACTTTTAGTGATTTGTGTATTTGTACTCTCAGATCCCTTTGCTCCTTTACCCCATTTAGATTTTTATTTTCCAAGTAATATGTGACCTCCTTATTTTTCTTACCAAAATATAGTACCTCACACTTATTGGTGTTGAAATTAATTTGCCAATTATATGCTGATGCTGCAAGTTTATAAAATAGGGTCCGCCTCGCTTCTGCCCGCTTCCATTGTGGCCTGTGCTGTTCGCCATCTTGGTGGTGCTGATAGCACGGGTAGTACGTGTGTGCGTCAGCATTATTAAAGTAGGCAAATCATGGCGTCGGTCAGCGTGTAACGTTGATTTGTCACATGACTGGCCATTTTCGACCTTGCCACTACACTGTATGCCCTCTCCTAAACAGCTGCACGAGGGGCCCCCCACCAGCGCTGCTTAAAGGGATACATCCAACTTGCAGGTAAGTTGCTTATTGTCTTTGTACTGGCTCATGCAGATTTTGTAGGAGTACTGGGTCGCTGGAAGAGATTTGAAAAGTTGTTAAAGTGTGCAGGGAGTGCTGCTGGATGTTGGGAAGGTGTTGGTTGCTACTGGCAGGACCCTGAGTACACCACTTGCTCCCTGGAGCTTTAGTTGCAGTCCCCCTTGGGGGTGCAGCGTGACAGGGAGATGGAGCAGAGGCAGCAAAGGTGACAAGCTGCTCTCAGAGGGAGGAGGAGGAGGATGGCTTTCAGCCAGAGGCCTTACCCACCTAGGGTGTTCAGGGGGCCATTCTCCTACCTGCACCTAAGCCAGGAGCAGTGTGGGCATCGGCTCCACTTCACCAAAGAGATGGTCACAGAACTGTGCCACCTCTTGGAACCAGACCTGCAGCCTCAGAGCAGGGCAACGACGGCACTGCCAGTGGCCCTCAAGGTAATCGTGGCCCTGAATTCTTTTCGCCAGCAGATTCTTCCAGGCTGGAATAGGTGATATAGCAAACATCTCACAGATTGCCATCCATTGCTACATCTGGGAGGTCACAGAGGCTCTGTACGCCAGGAGAAGAGACTTCATTATCTTCTCCCTAAACAGAGAGAAGCAGGATGAGCCCGCACATGGTTTTGCCATGATAAGGGACTACCCCATGGTGCAGAGTGCCATCGACTGCACACATGTGGCTTTGTAGGTGCTGCATCTGTAACCGCAAAGGGTACCACTCACTTAATGTGCAGTTGGTGTTTGAACACGCCCAATGGGGAGCTGGCACCTGCGCTACCCTTTCCTCCTGCCCTAGCTGCAGCCCATTCATGCCTGGTGACTCACTACATGCAGATCCCGCCTCTATACTCCCCTCTAAAGTCCGTGCAATGGCAGTATCTAAGCTGGTGCCTGTGAGTGTCAGATCGAGTGATTGTGTCTCTTCTTATCCATCACTCTGTGTCGGTGAGTGTGGTGAAATGTGTTTGGGTGATGTGCCTGACATGGTTGAATAGCTGGAAGTGTGTGCAAGGTGTGAGATGTGGATGTGAGGCTTGCAGCAGTGTGTGAGAGTGAGGTGAATCTATGGATGTGAGGTATGAGTTGTGATTGATAGAGACTGTTGGTAGGTGTGGTGCATTGAGCAGCGCGTGAGGCTAGTAGTGCAGTTGGTGGGAGACGGCTTTTGAAGATGCATTGAAGATGCATTCATTGACCTTGACCACTCGTGTGAGGTCATTGAACTTCTTTTGGCACTGGATCCAGGCCCGCGGGGCAACACTGCTGGCAGTGACCGCTTCAGCTATCTGTTCCCACTGCCTCCTCACTGTGTGTCTAGAAGGCCTCCTGGCCCCCTACAGGTAGAGGACCTGTATCCTCCTTTTTATCCCTTGCATTAAGGCCTCTAGTGTTGCGTCCGAGAACCTTAGTGCCCTTTCTCTGCCCTGTTGAGTCATTAGTCACTCACAGTTGCCTTCATAAGCAGTTCCAGCAGCTGCTGAATGCAAAATCCACTTCACCTTTAATAGGTGCAGACAGCCTTTAAGAAGTGGAGGCATGCTTTAAATAGAGCTAGCCTCACACAAACTTCTGTCCCCTGCTGAGCTTTTGAAGGCCTTTTGGAAAGCTAGATAAATTACATCTACTACATTACCCTTGTCTACTCTCTCTGTTATGTCTTCAAAGAATTCAATAAGGTTGGTCACCAAGACTTTCCCTTTTGAAATCCATGCTGACTATTCATGCCACTTAACTGCCTGCTTGTGATTTTCCATTCTGGCATTTGATTTCTAGATGTTTTTCTATTTTCTCCTTTAGTAGGGATTCCATTATTTTTCCTACCACCGATGTTAAGCTGACTGGTCTATAATTCCCTGGACATGTTCTAACTCCCTTCTAAAATATCAGTATAACGTTAGCTATCTGCCAGTTCTCTGGCACTACACCTTTTTCTAATGAATTATTAAATATTTGTAATAGTGCCTCTGCTAACTCTTCTCTAGATTCTTTTAAAATGTGCAGATGCAATCCGTCCGGACGAGAGGTTTTATCCTCTTTGAGTTTGATTAGTTTATATAATATTTCTCTTTTTATTTTAAATGCGGTTATATCATTGCTATCAGCATCGAAGACTCGTTTGTGAACAGCCAGGAGTGGACACTGAGTAGGTCTGCCCCGGAGCTGAAAGTGGGAATCATGGGGAATCTGTTGAGTGGGAAGTCTGCTCTCGTTCACCAGTATCTGACAGGAACCTACGTGCAGGAGGAGTCCCCTGAAGCAGGCCCTGGAAGGTCGGACACCGCGGGAGTCTCGGAGGTCAGACCGGGTGGAAGGAGAGCCAGGGAGAAGCAGGCCCCGGGACGTCGGTACCACGGCGGCTGAACATTGTCGGGCAGGAGTGCGGGAAAGGCGGAGCGAGGCGAGAGCGGACTCTATTGTGATGGCGCCGATGAAGATGGCTGCCGTCCTTGCGGGCTCCGTGCGTACCAGGCAGCTAAGTGTCCTTTGCTGATTGGTGCGCTCGGCTCGTTAAGAAAAAAGCATTTCACTGACTGGATTTCACTTGTTGTATTTGGTTATGTGACAAATAAAAAAAATTGAAATTGAAATTAATCTCATCTTTCAATGTCATGTCCATCTGATCTGTCTCCCTGGTAAATACTGAAGTAAAGTGATTATTTCTGCCATTTCGCTATCGCTGCCTGTGATTTTATCCTGCCCACCCCTTAGTGACCCTATTCCCATCCTGACTTTCCTTTTTTAATTTATGTGCCTGTGCCTGATAGTATAGAAGGTAGCATCACAGCAAAGGAATGGGCATGAATGTTAGTTGAGAAAGTGTAGGGGAACAGTGTTACGGAAGGAGCTTGGAGCCACTATCCAAAATGGACAGCAGAGTCTATTGAAAGGGCAGCTCAGGCAATTTGCTGAATGCTTCTTGAACGAATGCCTGGCACATCAGTCTTCCTGGCTGCAGTGGTGTTTCTGTGATGATGTTCTCTTAATCAATGCCTGTGTTCCATTCTAGCTTTGTTCATGGGTTGGCACCTTCCTTCTCCATGATTAAGCCCCTTTGTATTGCAAAGTAGTGGAGGCACTAGTGGGGCTGCACTAGAAGCCGCTTCTTATAGCTGTCGAGTATTGAGAGTAGATTTTGCAGGGCTCCACGCTGCTGGAACATCATGGGTGCGCTGCTTGTGATTTTCCATCCTGGCAACCAGGGCCTCACAAATTTAACCCTCTGAAATGCTGATTGAAGATATCAGGGATGTGCTCCACGATGATCCTCGCTCTGGCGGCTGCCGTGGTGTCATTAGCTACAACTGAAGAGGGTGGTCTTACTCTTAGCGGAGTAACGTCTCTAAGGAAATTCCAGGCCATAGGGCTGGATTTTACCAGCCCTGAGGAGGCAGGTTTGGAGGCGGGACTGCTGGGAAAATCCCCCCAAAATGGGAGCAGGTCCCAAACCCGCTCCCAACCCGCCTCCAACCAACCTTCCGGGAGTCGGGTCCCCGATTTGCGCAGGGACCCAACTCCTAGCGGCGGGAAGAGGATTATAGCCACTTAACTGCCTGTTAACAGGTAGTTAACAGGCAGTTAAGAGGCTTTTTCCAATTTTTCGACTGCTGCTGCGGGCTTCCCGATGTCGGGGAACCCTGCCAGGGTAAGTGCTGTGGGTCTGTTGTTATGTTGGTGTTTGGATGACAGCTGCAGAAGTGGTGTGAGGAATGCAATGGGACACTGGTTAGTTTCAGAGGTAAGGACATGTTGTGAAAGTAATTTTTAATGCGGTTAGCTGTTTCTGCAGGTGACAAGCTGTGAAGTGTTTGTGTAGGCTCATCTCATCGGGACAAGTGACAGATGGCTTCTGCAATCTCAGCTGCAGCTGCCATCCATTTTATCCTAAGGAGAGAGTAATTGGAGAGCCTGTGTGCAAGGGCTCACCTTTGAATAGTGATTGTCAGTGTTTGACAGCATCTCAGTGTCAAATCATCTGTCAAACAAGTGGTGCATAAGCCTTTAAGAAAACCGGCAGATGAAGCGTCATCAACTGACGTCATCTGACACCGGCTTTCCCTTAATTGGCCGGCAAGCCTGCAGGGCGGGCTTAACAAGGCCAATCAGGGCAAAATAGCATTTGTTTGTCAGACATCGCTGGGGGCAGGACTGGAACCCGGAAGGCAGCAGTCCCGCTCCCAACGCGTCTCGGTGAGTAAAATCCAGCCCATAGAGTCATAACGGCACAGAAGGAGGCCACTCGGCCCATCTAGTCCATGCTGGCTCTCTGTAGAGCAATCCAGTCAGTCCCATTCCCCCGCTCTATCCCCGTAGCCCTGCAAGTTTATTTCCCTCAAGTGCCTATCCAGTCTCCCCTTGAAAACATTGAGGGGAAAAATTCAGCTGCTTTGCACCTCCCGTTAGCACCCTAAGAGGGCGCTAATGGGGCGCAAAGCAACTAGTGCCCAGGCACGGCGATGTTTGTGCCGCTCGCAAAATTGACCAGATATTTTGTGGCGGCGCTAAACACGACCGCCACGACCTCCTGCGCCTGCAGATCGTGATGTCAGTCAAGCGTGCAACGCCCCGGTAGCGCCCCGGACCGGATATTGAGTGGCGCCCCCTGCCTTACCGCCTGCTGCTAACAACGACAGGTTGAGGGGAGCGTTTTGCTGTCGGGAAGGGACTGGGGGAGCGCTATTTAAAGGCGACCACTTCCTGCCTTTTTTTGTCGGTGGATTTTTGCACCACGCATTCTGAGAGAGAGAGAGACTTCTGGAGAGATTCAACGCTGTGTGAAGGAGTTTTGGGTACTGAGCAGCACTTTGCAGGTTCATTTTGAGTTGACCTTCCTTGCATCGATTTAGATGAGACTATGGGGGCTGCACTCTGAGCTCTTTCCCTGGGCCTCTCCATTGTTCTTTCCAGCAGATTTGATGTACAGGTTTCTCCAGGCCGAGATTCAAGGCTGCAATGATCAGGATGTGGATGGAGAGCAAGATCGACCCTCCCCTTTAAGAACTGGCCAGCGCCAGTGTGTCTGTGTTCCATTGCTGACTGACATCACATGAGCTTCGCCAGCGCTCTGAGGTAGCGCCTCGCTCCTCGGCGTTAGCGCCTTACGAGAGGTGTGTAGCGCCTGATTTAATGCTCCAATCACCTCTGGGGGCGATAGAAGCCAAGTTTGCAGTCGGAGGCGATAATTAGTGCCAGGCGCTAAACTTTGCGCCCGGCCGGTAATTGCGCCCCAAACGGGACGATACCGAATTTCTCCCCCTGAGTGTCTCCTCTTCCACCATTTCCATCGGCAGCAAACTCCAGGTCATCACCACTCACTGCGTAAAAAAGTTTTTCCTCACATCCCCTCTATATCTCTTGCCCAAAACCTTAAATCTGTGTCCCCAATAGGCCATGCCTGTTGTTTAAAAATACAAAAAGTAGGAATAAATGAGGGCTGAGAGACACCAATAACTGTAAAGATATCTCCTTTTATGTGTCAATTTCCCTGTTTTATTTTCTAATTATGCACAAAAAGTAGCAATGGATCGGTACTGGTGATTATTGTGGAGCATGGCTGCCAGGGGATTGTACACGCTGGGCACTTGGAAACAATATGGAAGGGTTATCAGGCACAATGTAAACAGAAGGCAATTGGTGGTGTTTGCTTAGATCATACTTTGCAAATGAAAGGGCAAGAGGCAAAAATAAAGATAAGTAATGTAACTGGACTGATTATTGATATCTACTTTAGTTGCTTCTCTTTGTTTCAGTTCTGTGCCGTTCTGTCTGATTAATGTTGCAAGTCTGTGTCACAACAGAGGGTTTGAGTATCCTTGAATTTCCATTATGGTCCTGACAGTTCCTTTATTGTTGCACATCCGCAATTGATCTCAGGCTCAATTGATCCTGATATAAAATTAATTGCAAGTGCACAAAAACAATATTCTGCCACCCTTGCAGTGTAAACGGGGAGAATTACAAACACCATCGTCAACATTATACTGTGGGAGAAGTTCCGCAATATAAATTGGCTATCAAAATCACTGCACCACTGCCCCTGTTCGCTGCCTTCATTGTTGAATTTGAATGATAGTCTCAAGTAGATTAAAGTACTGTAATACTTGAAGTTACTGTAGATACTAGTCCAAATCAATAATTAGTCATGGCCGGTTTCAAGAATGCTTGTCTCCTTTGGCTCATGAGACCTCTTTCTGATTGATCTTTAGTCAGACAAACCTTTTGAAGTGTGAAATAAACTCTTAGCGCCTTCAGTGAAGAAGCAATGGCAGGGTAATCTCTGGGTCATCCTTTTTGGGGAAGAAAAAACTGCACACAAATACGAAGCAATTAGCATTTTTGGCACGAAGAATTACTTGTATTACCAGCGTACGTCTGTTTTTATGTTAGGGCACAGGGAATGAGATGGATCATCCCCAAAAAGGATGATCCAGAGATTACTCTGCCACTGTTTCTTCACTGAAGGCGCTAAGAGTATATGTGAAGAGAAAAAGATTGGTGAATTCAAGCGTAGGTCCCTTGCAGTCAGAATCAGGGGAATTTATAATGGGGAACAAAGAAATGGCTGACCAATTAAATACATACTTTGGTTCTGTCTTCACAAAGGAGGTCAAAAATAACCTCCCAGAGATGTCAGGAAACATAATGAGAGGGAGGAACTGAAAGAAATCAGTATTTGTAGGGAAATGGTGTTAGGGAAATTGACGGGATTGAAGGCCGATAAATTAGGGAAATTGACGGGATTGAAGGCCGATAAATCCCCAGGGCCTGATAATCTACATCCTAGGGTACTTAAGGAAGTGGCCCTAGAAATAATAGATGCATTGCTGGTCATCTTCCAAAATTCTATAGACTCTGGAACAGTTCCCATGGATTGGAGGATAGCTAATGTAACCCCACTATTTAAAAAAGGTGGTAGAGAGAAAACGGGGAATTATAGACCAGTAAGTCTGACATCGGTAGTGGGGAAAATGCTAGAGTCCATTATAAAAGATGTAATAGCAGAGCACTTGGAAAACAGTGACAGGATCGGACAAAATCAACATGGATTTACAAAAGGTAAATCATGCTTGACTAATCTGGAATTTTTTCAGGATGTAACTGGTAGAATAGATAAGGGAGAACCAGTGGATGTGGTGTATTTGGACTTTCAGAAGGCTTTCGATAAGGTCCCGCATAAGAGATTAGTGTGCAAAGTTAAAGCACACGGGCTTGGAGGTAAGGTACTGTCTTGGATAGAGAACTGGTTGGCAGACAGGAAGCAAAGAGTTGGAATAAACGGATCTTTTTCCAAGTGGCAGGCAGTGACTAGTGGGGTACCGCAGGGATCGGTGCTAGGACCCCAGCTATTCACAATATATATAAATGATCTAGACGAGGGAACTAAATGTAGTATCTCCAAGTTTGCAGATGACACAAAGTTGGGTGGGCGTGTGTGCTTGTGAGGAGGATGCAGAGAAACTCCAGTATGATTTGGACAGGTTGGGTGATTGGACAGATGCATGGCAAATGCAGTATAATGTGGATAAATGCGAGGTTATCCACTTTGGTGGCAAAAACAGGAAGACAGATTATTATCTGAATGGCAATAGATTGGGAAAAGGGGAAGTGCAACGAGACCTGGGTGTCCTTGTGCACCAGTCGCTGAAGGTAAGCACGCAGGTGCAGCAGGCGGTTAAGAAGGCAAATGGTATGTTGGCCTTCATAGCGAGAGGATTCGAGTACAGGAACAAGGATGTCTTGCTGCAGTTGTACAGGGCCTTGGTGAGACCACACCTTGAGTATTGTGTGCAGTTTTGGTCACCTTATCTGAAGAAGGAAGTTCTTGCCATGGAGAGATTGCAGCGAAGATTCACCAGACTGATACCTGGGATGGCAGGAATGACGTATGAGGAGAGATTGGGTCGATTAAGCTTATATTCGCTAGAGTTTAGAAGAATGAGAGGGGATCTCATTGAAACTTATAAAATTCTAACAGGACTAGACAGACTAGATGCAGGAAGGATGTTCCTGATGGCGGGGGAGTCCAGAACCAGGGGTCACAGTCTAAGGATAAGGGGTAAGCTATTTAAGACTGAGATGAGGAGGAATTTCTTCACCCAGAGAGTGGTGAACCTGTGGAATTCTCTACCACACAAGGCAGTTGAGGCCAATTCATTAAATATATTCAAGAAGGAGTTGGATATATTTCTTAAGGCTAAAGGGATCAAGGGATATGGGGAAAAACCGGGACAGGGTACTGAATTTGGATGATCAGCCATGATCTCATTAAATGGCGGAGCAGGCTCGAGGGGCCGAATGGCCTACTCCTGCTCCTATCTTCTATGTTTCTATGTTTCTATGCTCAACCTGACAGCTAAGACTTACAAGTGCTGCTGTCCCTGTATTTGCCTGCAGTGTGCTGAGGACACCCAGCTCCACCTCACCAGCACTTCTCTCGACCCCCCCACTGTCTCTAAATTGTCAGACTGCTTGTCCGACACCCAGTACTGGATGAGCAGAAATGTCCTCCAGTTAAATATTGGGAAGACCAAAGCCATTGGCCAGAATTTTCTCCCGGGAGGCGAGTTGGGGACGGGAGGCCTCCGAGGCGGGTGGGAAAGCCGGGAGGCCGGGTTTTCCACAGGCCCTGCTGACTTTAATGGCAGGACCTGATTTGCATGTGAGGCCTTAGATTCCCACCCGCAGCCAACCAGATTGAGAGGCTGGCTGACTGCGGACGGGTAGGCCTGCAGATGCGAGGGGTGGGTCCGGGGGCGGGGGGGGTTGGGGAGCGGCATCGGGCATCCAGGATCGCGGGGGGGGGTGTCGGGGGGTCAACAACGGGGATCGCGGGGTCAGCACCGGGGAGCGCGGGGGGTGTGTCGGGGGGGTCAGCACCGGGGATCGCGGGGTGGGGGGTCAGCACCGGGGATCGCGGGGGGGGGTCGGGGGGTCAGCACCAGGGATCGTCGGGGGGTCAGTACCGGGGATCGCGGCGGGGGGGTTCGGGGGGTCAGCACTGGGAACCGCGGTGGGGTGTGGGGTCGGGGGGTCAGCACCGGGGATCACGGGGGGGTTCGGGGGGTCAGCACCGGGGATCGCGGGGGGGTGGGGTGTCAGGGGTTCAGCACCGGGGATCGTGGGGGGGTCGGGTGGTCAGCACCGGGAACCGCGGGGGTGGGGGGTGGGGGGTCAGCACCGGGGATCGTGGGAGGGGTTCGGCATTCGGCATCGAGGATCGGGGGGGGCCGGTTGCGGGGTTGGCATCGGAGATCACGGGGGGGGGGGGTGGTGTCGGCTGGGGATCGAAGATTGGCGAGGGGGGGTTCGGGTGGATTGGGGATCAGCAGGGAGGGCTCAGTGGGGGATCCTGTGAAGCGCCTTGGGACGTTTTACTACAATTAAAGGCACTAGATAAATGCAAGTTGTTGTTGCTGTTGTTGAACTCCATTCGCCCTGCCTCAAACGGCGCCCATGAAATTTCAGGCGGTGAAAGATGTCAGAGGTCCTTTACATTGGCGGGTGCGGGTGGCAGAAGGATTGCCCCACAGGTTCTGCTGATGGCAGATTACCAAGGTAGGAGCCCTATATTACGATAAGCTGGATACCTCAGGAGTGTGGTACATGGGTGTAATTCAATTAAGCGTTAAGATTGGAAACCTCATGAGTGACTCACCAATTAAATTTTAATCCGAAGATTGTGTTTTGTCGAATTTATTTGCATACATTTTACAGCCACACTGCGCATCCTTAATAAAAATTGTGCTGACACAGAATTGGCTGAGGAGGCAGTGAGAGGGGGCTGTGATACTGGGAGCAGATTGAGTATCAGTGGACATTCTTACTGAAGTAGAGCGATGGCGCTTGACTCTTACCAAGATATTGCATTATGTCTGATTCTATTCTGTGATACTGATTTAAAACGACTTGCAAGTAGTATATTTGGAGGCTTCAGAAGATAAAATAAACCAAAGGTGCTCTTACATTGCTGCCTGTAGAGTTTGGTTTGCTGTAGTTCTGCGACATGTGCCGGCTCCCCCGGCTTGCGTTGCTAAAACTGCCTCCCCCAAAGACAGAATTGTAATGGACCTTCCTTCTGGGATAAAGGAGACCCTTTTTAGCAATGTAAATGTGGAGAGCAGGCGCTTGATCCCATTCTCCCACAACCCAAACTAAACACACTCCAACGTCAAAGTGCCTCAAGAGTTCATCATAAATAGTGAAGGTTTGTGTTTGTATTGTTAAGATTGTGGTTTAATCCTTTCAGTTGTGTAGGGTAAGGGAGCGATGTCAGTTCTGGAAGATGAGAGAGTTGTGACAACTGGTGCAGGAACAGATAAGAGAATGTTAGCCTTTATGGCCTTACTGCAGCTTACAATAAAGCGTTTTATTCTCTGAGACTGTAAATCCGAACACTATAAGTATCATGAGAGATCATAGCCCGTGAAAGCGATTGAGACCAGCTTCCTGTCTGCTGCCAGATTTGGGGGGGTGTGGAGCAGCTGATTTGCATATGTTCAAAAACCTGAGGCTTATAATCAGGAAATTCCTGAATGTGAAGCAAACAACACCTAAATGATGATTTTTTCTTTTGAGTGGCCAACAGTTTTGGGGATAAACCAAGGAAACATCCAAATTTGGCAGCAATTGCCATCGTAGACGGGCTTCTCGCTTTCTTCAAAAATAAAACTTTCAAAATATTTTTTTCTGCATTTACATTTAACGAGAAAGACAAATAAGCTGAGCTCAGTTTGAACAGGTAGCGCTTTGTTCAGCTTTGGATGCCTACGCAGCCTTGAGGTTGTCATCTCCAACGTAGAATCCAGATTCAAACAATCTCCAACTAAAGCCCAGTGTTCATAATAAAACTTCAGCTTGAGAGCTGCTTGAATTAAAATCTGTTGCCGAGCAGTGTAAATTTGTTGGGGCATCAATAAACAGGTCCTGCTTTTGAATTTTTGGCTTCAAACCCAGCCCAGTAAACTCACCCATATCTGAACCAGGCATAAATGGCCTACCTACTTTTTTTTTATTCGTTCATGGGATGTGAGCGACGCCGGCAAGGCCAGCATTTATTGCCCACCTCCCGTCAGCCTGAGTAACTACATTTAACCCTATTCCAGTTTGCTATCTATCTGCTAACTTGTCCCCTGACTCCACAAGCTCTGACCTTAGTTATGAGACTACTATGTGGTACCTTACCTCACCGGGAAATCATTAAGGGATGAAAGAGATTTACAAGAATGGTTCCAGGGATGAGATTTACGAGAATGATTCCAGGGATGAGGGACTTCAGTTACATGGATAGACTGGAGAAGCTGGGGCTGTTCTCCTTGGAGCAGAGAAGGTTGAGAGGAGATTTGGTAGAGGTGTTCAAAATCATGAGGGGTCTAGACAGTGTAGATAGCAGGAGGCCATTCAGCCCGTCGAGCCCGTGCCGGCTCTTTGCAAGAGCACTTCAGCTCGTCCCACTCCACTGCCCTTTCCCCGTAGCCCTGAAAACCTTTTTCCTTCAGGTACTTATCCAACTCCCTTTTGAAAGCCACAATTGAATCTACCTTTTAGGCAGGGCATTCCCAATCATAAGCAGTTGCTGCGTAAAAAATGTTTTACCTCATGTCGCCTTTGGGTCTTCTGCCAATCACCTTAAATCTGTGTCCTCTGATTCTCTACCATTCTACCAATGGGAACAGTTTCTTTCTATCTACTCTGTCCAGACCCCTCATGATTTTGAACACCTCTATCAAATCTCCTCTCAATCTTCTCTGCTCTAAGAACAACCCCAGCTTCTCCAGTCTATCAACGTAACTGAAGTCCCTCATCCCTGGAATCATTCTTGTAAACCTCTTTCATCCCTTAATGATATCAGTTCTTACTAATGCTTCTAAAATTAAGATTTATTTAGTAATTGCCCTAAGTTACGCGGCCTGGTGGATAAGTTCTATTGGGATCAATGGAATGTTATCTGTAGATCTGGTGATGGTTGAATAATGTGGATCTTGTCAGGAAGCCCCCCCTGCTTGATTGTTTTATGAAATCCTTGGTACTTTTACAAAATGTTCTCTTCTTGGATGTATTCCACGTGTTTATTGCTTCCCTCCGGAAGTTGAATAGTTTGGAGAGAGCCCATGACAGTGCAATTTGTACATGGCCTTTTGGAAGAAGCAGCTTCAATGGTATTTTTCATTTCATATTTCCTTCACTCCTTATATGCAGATTCCAGAGGAAAAAGTTATTTTTAACTCAAATCAAGAGGTCACCACAATGAGCACCAAGGGTCACCTTGAGAGAAATAAAGCACTAGACCTACTGTGAAATGTAATCTCTCTCATTCCAAACAAACTTAGCCCTCTATTCAGTTTGTAATCAGTCTCAATCCAGTGAAAAACCATTGTATCACAGTGAGGTTTGGCACAGTACCAGTTTTAGGAACCAGAGTCAATCTCCTTGGGGCTGTGCCACATTTTTATCAACAGTGGTGGGACCTTATCTTTTGATGAACAATAAATACTCCTGATGTTTGAGAATTCTGAATCTCATTGAATGCAATCCAACTGCAAACTAGCAAAACTGAAACAGTCATATCCTGGCGGGGGAAGGGTTGATATAAGGTTTTCCACACCCGGTACTGCACTTGCCCCTACAATCTGCTCACAATCAAACAGAAATTCAATATTAAATGTTTCACTGATAAATGAGAACCGTCAGAGTCCTGCACTGTTTGGATTTTCTCGCAGAGATGCAGATACAAACGTAAACCAGCTACAGTAACTGCTCATTCCTTGCTATGTACCAATGTGCTTTATTTTAAATAGCTGATGAAAAGGTACCAGGAAAACGAAAATCTGATAAAAGATGATTTTCAATTTCCTCTTTGTGTGTGGGAATTCTGACCTTGACCGTTATCAGTATTGTGAACTGAACTGTTTAAAAGCTCATCTTAATGGAGGGACTGGAATTTAAGGTCTCATTAGAGATTCTCTAGGGGGACCCTGAAAAGTAACACCATTGTAATTTGTCCAAAAAGGATAGAACATATTCCTGAATTTATCCCTTTTATGGCTAGCCTTATTTCTAGATGATGTATTCTGCAGTTTACATTAATATTCAGTAAATTATTACTATAGGGTGATAACTCATACTACTGGAGAATATGGCAGTCTTGTGTAAAGTGTAGCATGGCTATACCCCGACTCTGTGCATTGCACATCACTCAATCTATCCTCACTCTGATTGCATTTGTGTACATATGTATCTATACAAATGAGCTAGTTTAGACATGCACACTGGCTGGAGGAGGGTCCAGTGATAAGGAATAATGAAAAAGGTAAATTAACCCCGTTCACAGCAACAATGAATAGATTTGCATTTATAAAGGTGAGCCATCGCAGGGCATTAATTAGGCAATAATTAATTAAGTGCTCATTTATTGTGGATCTTACCACTCCAGAGACTCTTTCAGCATGTGATGAAATATTCCATTCACCACTGCCTGTGACTGAGATCGGTTTCAGTGTCATTTCCCTTCCCCCAGACCTCATTGTATTGTGTACTGGAATGTGCTGTATTGTATACTGGAATGTGTTGGAATGTGCTGTGTGTAGGGCTCCGCCCATACCTGGCCCCGTTTGTAAGCTAGCTTCAGTCTGGCCTCAGTCTCCAGAAGGAAGACATCTCTCTCTCTTACGTGTTACTTTCTAAGTTAATAAAAGCCTTGTTTTTGTTCTGCTAACTTCGAGTCTCGGAATTATTGAGGCACATCAATTTTATTAACTTATTTTTCAACACTATGGATCAACTCCTGAAACCCGAACGTTTGGATTTGGATCAACATGCTCCGGACGCATCAGCACGCTTCATACACTGATTTGAGTGTATGGAATTCTTCCTGGACAATTCCGCAGCCGTCAAAGACGCTACGGACGCTGCGAGGATGAGACTCGGAATTCTGCGGAATTGGGTAAGCCACCGGGTTTACCCCCTCATCCAAGACGCCGAGACGTACCTGGCCGCCTGCGACATCTTAAAGGCGCATTACCAGCAGCCTACGAATGAGGTGTATGCTAGGCACCTGCTCGCTACCCGCGCACAGCGACCTGGGGAATCGGTGGAGGAGTTCCTAAGCACCCTGAAAATGCTTGGCAAAGACTGCAAGTGCCGAGATGTAAAAGCCGCAGTGTACACTGACGAGCTTGTTCGCGATGCCTTCATCACAGGCCTCAGCTCCACTTACATCCGGCAAAGACTGCTGGAAAAAACGGGGTTGGACCTGAAACAGGCTGCGGACACCGCGCGATCCCTGGATGTGGCCCAGAGAAACTCGGACGCCTACTCTTCAGCCCGCGCCGTCCACGCCGCCACGTGTGCACCGAGGGCGCCGCCATCTTGGAAGGCATCTTCCCCGCCCGACAGCCCGACACCGGCTGGGCCCCGCTCTCCCCCCGGAAGCCCTACGACAGCCGCGACGCGTCAGGGACCCAACTGCTACTTCTGCGGGCAGCCAAAGCACACCAGAAACCTGTGCCCGGCGAAAGGCACCACCTGCTTTAAGTGCGGTAAGAAGGGGCACTTCGGGAAGGTGTGCAGAGGGAACCCCGCCGGAAAACCAACCGCCGGAAAACCCGCCACCGCCGCGTGTGCGCCGTGGGAGCGGCCATCTTGGACGCCATCTTGCCCGACCTCGTGGGGTCCGCCATCTTGTGAGCAGACAGCGTGGACGCCACCTTGTATCGATCAGGGCCCTACAGTGGCATCGGTCACAGTGGACCAGACCAGGCCGCACCCGCTATCCAGATCAATGGTGGACATCGAGGTAAACGGATGCTGGGTTAAATGCTTAATTGACAGTGGAAGCACGGAGAGCTTTATCCACCCAGAACTGGCACAACAACTCTCCCTAAAGGTGGTCCCTACTCAGGGTACCATCTCTATGGCTGATAAAACCCAGACATCGACCATTCTGGGTTACTGCACGGTACAATTGTGCGTTAACGGAACTGTATATGATAATTTTAAAGTATTAATCATGAAGAACCTATGTGCGAGCGTGATCTTGGGCCTGGATTTCCAGTGCAACCACCAAAGCATCACGCTCAAGTACGGTGGGTCCCAGCCGCCCCTCACAGTGTGCGGTCTGGCTACCCTGAAGGTAAAGCCGCCTTCGCTATTCGCGAACCTTACCTCTAACTGCCGGCCAATATCGACCAAAAGCAGGAGGTACAGCTGGGAGGACAGGCGGTTTATCGCGACCGAGGTAGACAGGCTCCTGAAAGAGCGCATTATTGAACGCAGCAACAGCCTGTGGCGCGCCCAAGTGGTAGTGGTAAGGGGTAGCGAGAAGAAACGGATGGTGATCGACTATAGTCAAATGATCAACAGGTACACCCTACTAGACGCCTACCCGCTACCCCGCATATCAGAAATGGTGAACCAAATCGCCCAATACCGGGTGTTCTCCACCATCGACCTCAAGTCAGCGTACCACCAGCTCCCTATCAGACCAGAGGACCGCCCGTACACCGCCTTTGAGGCGAACGGACGCCTCTACCAATTCCTCAGAGTCCCCTTTGGGGTGACGAATGGGGTCTCGGTCTTCCAGAGGGAGATGGACCGCATGGTCGATGACCACCACTTGCAGGCAACCTTCCCCTACCTCGACAACGTCACCATCTGCGGTCACAACCAGCAGGATCACGACTCGAACCTCGAGAGGTTCCTGAAAACCGCACAAAAACTCAACCTCACCTACAACGAGGACAAGTGCGTTTACAACACCTCGCGCCTCTGCATACTAGGCAGCGTGGTGGAGAATGGGGAAATTGGGCCAGACCCCGACCGATTGCGCCCCCTACGGGAGCGGCCCCTGCCCAACACTCCCAAAGCCCTGAAAAGGTGCCTGGGGTTATTTTCTTATTATTCCCAATGGGTCCCCAACTACTCCGACAAAGCCCGCCCCCTCTTGAAAGCATCCTCTTTCCCGCTCTCTGCTGAGGCCCACGCCGCCTTCAAAAGCATTAAGCAGGATATTGAGCGGGCCACGCTACAGGCAGTGGACGAGAACACTCCATTTCAAGTGGAAAGTGATGCGTCTGACTTCGCCTTGGCGGCCACCCTCAACCAGGCGGGGCGGCCCGTAGCTTTCTTCTCAAGGACCCTCCAAGGGCCCGAGATCAGACACTCCTCCGTGGAAAAGGAGGCCCAAGCCATCGTGGAGGCAGTGCGCCACTGGCGCCACTACCTAGCCGGCAAACGCTTCACCCTACTTACCGACCAGCGGTCGGTAGCGTTTATGTTCAATAATAAACAGAGGGGGAAGATTAAAAATGATAAGATTCTTAGGTGGCGGATCGAGCTCTCCACCTTCGAGTACGACATCATTTACCGGCCAGGGGCCCTTAACGAATCCCCTGATGCCCTCTCACGAGGGATGTGTGCCAGCGCCACGGGGGATCGGCTACAGACCCTCCACAACGACCTCTGCCACCCAGGGGTCACGCGGCTGTTCCACTCCATAAAGTCCCGTAACTTACCCTACTCGATTGAGGAAGTTCGGTCCCTGACCAGGAGCTGCCGCACTTGCGCTGAGTGCAAGCCTCGGTTCTACCGCCCAGATAGAGCCCACTTAATCAAAGCTACACGGCCCTTTGAGCGGCTCAGCTTAGATTTCAAGGGCCCCCTCCCGTCCGTCGACCGCAATGTTTACTTCCTGAACATTGTGGACAAATACTCCCGGTTCCCATTCGCCTTCCCCTGCCCAGACATGACCAGCGCCACGGTCATTAAATGCCTCAACAGCCTGTTCTGCCTGTTCGGTATGCCGAGCTACATCCATACGGATAGGGGGGCGTCCTTCATGAGTGAAGAGCTACGCCAGTACATGCTGTCCAGGGGGATCGCCACGAGCCGTACCACCAGCTACAACTCCCGTGGTAACGGCCAAGTGGAGCGAGAGAATGGGACAGTATGGAAAGCAGTCACTCTAGCTCTAAGGACCAAGGGCCTCCCCATCTCCCGCTGGCAGGAAGTCCTCTCGGATGTGCTCCATTCGATACGGTCGCTATTGTGTACGGCCACTAATACCACACCTCATGAACGAATGTTTGTCTTTCCCCGGAAATCCACCTCAGGCGTATCCATGCCGTCATGGCTCTCCACCCCAGGTCCGGTACTCGTGCGAAGGCATGTGAGGGGCCACAAGACGGACCCTCTCGTGGAGCCAGTACACCTACTCCACGCCAACCCCCAATACGCATATGTCCGGCACGCCGACGGAAGGGAGGACACCATGTCCATAAAAGACGTCGCCCCAGCCGGCATCGACAACAACCACGGCAATAGCGGCAACGACGATCACAGCAACTCTTACCCACCCACTACTCTTTCATCACCCCCGGAAGAACACCGACCAACGGCACCCCCACCAACTACCCCTCCAACAACCCTGGCGGCACCCCCGGCAGAGACCCAGGAGGCTACCGGGGACACCCAGCCGACACCCGCGGCACCGCAACAGCCACGTCGGTCGCAGAGGACTATCAAACCCCCGAACAGACTAAATCTATAGAAGGGGTGAATGTGATGAAATATTCCATTCAGCACTGCCTGTGACTGAGATCGGTTTCAGTGTCATTTCCCTTCCCCCAGACCTCATTGTATTGTGTACTGGAATGTGCTGTATTGTATACTGGAATGTGCTGGAATGTGCTGTGTGTAGGGCTCCGCCCATACCTGGCCCCGTTTGTAAGCTAGCTTCAGTCTGGCCTCAGTCTCCAGAAGGAAGACATCTCTCTCTATTACGTGTTACTTTCTAAGTTAATAAAAGCCTTGTTTTTGTTCTGCTAACTTCGAGTCTCGGAATTATTGGCCAAAGTTGGCCAAAGTTGGCCATTAAAATGGACCCCACTGTGCCAAAATCTAGATGATTACACACTTTGTCATTCATTATCACCATTACATTTTTGGACGTGTATGTTTATCCATTTTTAGTGCCGACATTTGCACATTAGCAATGGTTCTCAGTCAATCAGAACCTTCCTTTATTTTATCGAATCCATAGTTCATTTTAATTAAATTTCATGTAAAGATCACCCTTATTATTAAACACGCAGATGAAGAAACACATTGTTAACATGCACTTAAAGGAAAGTTACAGATTGGATATTGCAATTTAAATAAATGGGGCTTAATGGCAATGCTAACAAGTGTGCTAAGTGCATCAAATATTTCATTCTGTCTTTCACTGCTCAATGCAACTTTCTAAGATCTGTAATGGTCAGAACACTCAGCCATGAACAGAACAAGTGGCAGCATAATCAGCAGTTCAGATACTGGAAATCAACTTTGATTAGATTTTAGTTTTCACCAGCCATTTAAAAAAAAAATCACTACATCGGTATGTAATAAGGACTGGGTAAGTGCCTTAATGTCTTTGTGCTTTTTTTCTAAATTTCTTTGCAGAAATGCAGAGCAGTGCAAAAATCTGAAGACTCTTACTTATCAGCGAAGCATCAAATTGGTTCTCTCTTTGGCTGTAAGCAGATTGTGCTTGTAGGGCATGTCTACACTCATTACTGATATTCGGTCTGCCTTGCTGAATTGTGCCCCTGAAAATAGCCACCAAATGATGGAGCCACGCCTGATTCTTCCAAGAGGCAGAGAAGTGGTTTCATGAAGCTGGCGTTTCATACGTAAGAGCACAAGAATTTATCGGAACAAGAAAAGGCCACTCGGCCCAATAGGTTTCTTTTTAAGAGGCCGACCTCACCTTTGAAGGTGGCAGGACAAGTTGATAAAGCTGTTGAAAAGACGTTTAGATGTTCACTACTCTAATACAGATAAGAAAGAAAAGAAACAAAAGAAAGAGAGAGAGAGAGAAAGAGAAAGAAAGGCATTGCATTTATACAGCGCCCGTCACAACCTCAAGATGTTCCAAAAATGCTCCACAGCTAGTGAAGTACTTTTGCAGTGTAGTCACTGTTGAAATGTGGGAATGGTGTGGACTCTTTCCACAGTTACTGTACGGTAACAAAGGGAACTCCACCGCCAGTGTATAGACAAACTGAAGGGAGTTTTCAAGGTTACAGAACTTAATCAGGCCTCACGGTCACACACAAACAAGCCAATGGGCCGAATCACTCGTCACAGTGTTACACTGTTGTAAAATCATAAATTGGAGAATCTCAATTTCAATTTTTAAATTAAATAAAGTTCATCGCCACTAGCTGCATTCACTATCTTATTTCCAAACCCAGGCAATTTGATCAGTACAGTGACCGGAATACTCAAATAAAGCAGGGAAAAACATCACTGCAACCCCTCGTGGAGAAGATAACGTTTCACAAGAGCTGTACATGCCCTAGAAAATTGGCTAGATAAATGAAAAGATATTAAGGGGTAAAAATTGGGTAGCACCTGCTACCTTCGCCGGCGCCCTGAAAATGTTAGCGTCCCCACGGCTGATTTTCCCAGGTAGCGCCCCGAGAGGGAGGAGGGAAGCTACTGGAAGGGCCCGGCATCCCTCTTGGGGTGCTGCAAGCCAATATCGCTGCGCTACATGCCGTGGTACTGCAGGCCTTCCTCCCCTTATTAAAAGGGAGGGACCCGGCGCAGCGCGTTCCGGTGCCCAGCTCGGCCACCAGGGATCGGGAGTGCTGGCAAATGAGGTGTGCTTAGCATAGAAACATAGAAGATTGGAGCAGGAGTAGGCCATTTGGCCCTTCGAGCCTGCTCCGCCATTCAATGAGACCATGGCTGATCATTCAAATTCAGTACCCTGTCCCTGCCTTCTCCCCATATCCCTTGATCCCTTTAGCCTTAAGAAATATATCCAACTCTTTCTTGAATATATTTAATGAACTGGCCTCCACCGCCCTCTGTGGCAGAGAATTCCACGGGTTCACCACTCTCTGGGTGAAGAAATTCCTCCTCATTTCAGTCCTAAATGGCTTACCCCTTATCCTTAGACTATGACCCCTGGTTCTGGACTCCCCGACCATCAGAAACGTCCTTCCTGCATCTAGTCTGAGGGAAAGTTGTAAGAAATGATTTCTTAAATTAATTCTGGGCACCACACTTTAGGAAGGATGTCAAGGCTTTGGAGAGGGTGCAGGGGAGATTTACCAGAATGGTACCAGGGATGAGAGACTTCAGTTGCGTGGAGAGACTAGAAAAGATGGGATTGTTCTCCTTAGAGCAGAGAAGGTTAAGAGGAGATTTAATAGAGGCCTTCAAAATCATGAAGGGTTTTGATAGAGTAAATAAGGAGATATTGTTTCCACTGGCAGAATGGGCCAGTAACCAGAGGACACAGATTTAGGATAATTGGCAAAAGAACCAGAGGTGAGATGAAGAGTTTTTTTAACGCAACGAGTTATTATGATTTGGAATACACTGCTTGATAGGGCGGTGGAAGCAGATTCAATAGTAACTTTCAAAAGGAAATTGAATAAATACTTGAAGGGGAGAACATTGCAGGGCTATGGGGAAAGAGCAGGGGGAGTGGGACTAATTGGAGAGCTCTTTCAATGAGCCGGCACAGGTACGATGGGCCGAATGGCCTCCTACTGTGCTGTGTGATTCTGTATGACCCCTCGATTATCAGCAGTAACCATTCCTCAGTCAGAGCAAGATTTAGGTGTCGGATAAATCTCTGTGTGCAAAGCTTCAGCTAACAAGCTTCACCTTAACCTCAGTAGGGCAACTTCTACTGCACCTGTGTGGCATTTCTGCTTTCCACACCAAAATATCCAATTTATATCCAGTCATGTTGTAGACTTAATCCTATTGGGAACTGGTTTGCCATTGCTCAAATCCATTTCCTGAAGGATTATTACAGCTGCAGATCAAGGAGACTTTGATCCCATCACTCGGGGCTGGATTCAAACACAGGTCCCATAGAACATAAGAACATAAGAAATAGGAGCAGGAGTAGGCCATTTGGCCCCTCGAGCCTGCTCCACCATTCAGGAAGATCATGGCTGATCTTCGACCTCAACTCCACTTTCCTGCACTATCTTCATATCCCTTGATTCCCTTAATATCCAAAAATCTATCGATCTCTGTCTTGAATAGACTCAATGACTGAGCCTCCACAGCCCTCTGGGGTAGAGAATTCCAAAGATTCACCACCCTCTGAGTGAAGAAATTTCTCCTCATCTCAGTCCTAAATGGCCGACCCCTTATTCTGAGACTGTGACCCCTGGTTTTAGACTCCGCAGCCAGGAGAAACATCCTCCTTGCATCTACCCTGTCAAGCCTTGTAAGGATTTTGTATGTTTCAATGAGATCACCTCTCATTCTTCTAAACTCCAGAGAATATAGGCCTAGTCTACTCAATAAATATAAAACATCAAATGAGGTCATTAGGCTCATTGAGACCATTCCTCCACAGTGTTGTAACCTAGTACAACACCTAGGAGTAAAAATTGGGTCGTACCCCCTTTGGGGGGGGGGAGGGGCCTGGCGCAGCGCATCCCAGCGCCCAGCTGGGCCACCAGGGATCGAGAGTGCCGGCAAACGAGCCTGGCTCTCAAGAGGAGTGCCGGACTCATGGAGAGCAGCCGACACCCCGCGGGGGGCTTCACGGGGGGCCTGGGACAGCAACGGGGGCAGGTACTGGCAGGCGGCCAGCAACAAAAATGGCCGCCCGCCATCTCCCCTTAAACTAGCACCGCCCCGGCCGCAGGTAGGCCCCCCTGACCCCAGCAGATATAGCATCTATTGCACGGTGATGACGTCATCGACGGCGGCACAGCACCGCGCGGTGCTAACGGTTAGTGCCGCCACTAACCTCCTGCTGAATTTCGCGGGAGGCGTTAGCAGCGCCGCACCCAGGCGCTCGTTAATTTGCACCCCCCATTATCGTCCTCTTAGGGGTCTAATGGGAGGCACAAATCAACCGAATTTAGCCCCCCTAATCCCTCCACCACATCTTCTAATCAGTCTGTCCACCACAGTAACGCAGCTGAGACTGTAGAGGTGCACTTGTCTTTCATTCAAATGGCAACTCTCGTCTGCCATTCCAGTAACACTTGCGAATCTCACACTTCCCACCCTAGTTGATGGGGTGAGCTGGGAGGAGGCTCGTGTGGAGCACAAACACGAACCTGTTGGGCCTAATGGTTTGTTTCTGTGCTGTACTTGTAATACTTTGTAATAGTAGCAGTTAATAATAGTAGTAATGGTATTTAAGTAGGTGGTTTCAGGACGTTCTCTTACAATAGTTTCAGTAATTATTTAGTTTTTCCTTTTAGCTGGTTAGAAAGCAATACAATATCACTGAAAAAATCGTAGGTTCTACTATTCTTTTACAAAAAGGGAGAGTGTGAGGCGAAGTTGTGAGGGGAGCATTTTAGATTCAATGGACTTCCTGGCCCTTTTCCCCAAGCATTTCCCATTTAGTAACATGCTTTTCAGCAGAACACCTCGAAATAATGCAGAATTGATAATCATCGCTGTCAAATAAAGTTTATGCTTTTTTGGAAATAAACATATCCACACAGACAGAGTGGAGCACAGAGTCTGGAGAGGAATTATTTTGTTGCTGAAAAGTTATGCACTCTCCCATCACCAATCGCCATGCATTTTTTTTTGGTCATAATTTTAAACAGTTCTATAGTAACACTTAGTGGGAAAAATTCTGTATCGCCCCGTTTGGGGCGCCATTATCGGCCGTGCGCAAAGTTTAGCGCCTGGCGCTAATTATCGCCTCCGACAGCAAACTTGGCTTTTATCGCCCCTGGAGGTGATTGGAGCACTAAATCAGGCGCTTCACACCTGTCTTAAGGCACAAAGGCCGAGGAGCGAGGCGCTACCTCAGAGCGCTGGCGAAGCAAGGAAGGGCAAATCAAAATGAACCTGCAAAGTGCTGCTCAGTACCCAAAACTCCTTCACACAGCGTTGAATCTCTCCAGAAGTCAGTCAGTCTCTCTCTCTCTCTCTCTCTCTCTCTCTCTCTCAGAATGCATGGTGCAAAAATGTCACCAACAAAAAAAGGCAGGAAGCGGTCGCCTTTAAATAGCGCTCCCCCAGTCCCTTCCTGACAGCAAAACGCTCCCCTCAACCTGTCATTGCTAACGGCAGGCGGTAAGGCAGGGGCGTCACTCAATATCCGGAGCGGGGCGTTGCACGCTCAACTGACATCACGATCTGCCGGCGCAGGAGATCGTGGTAGTAGTGTTTAGCGCCACTGCAAAATGTCTAGTTAATTTCGCGAGCGGCACAAACATCGCCGCGCCCGGGCGCTAGTTGCTTTGCACCCCATTAGCGCCCTCTTAAGGCGCTAACGGGAGGCACAAACAACTGAATTTTTCCCCTATATTGTTTATGATCTCACTAGTCTGAGGAAAAACACCAAGTGTATTTTGTATAGAGCGGGGCTGGTGGTATATGTGTGTGTCTATGCATGCGGAGCCAGGGCAATAAGCACTCACTTTAACACCAGTACATTTTCTCATTAACTGCAAGAATAGGCACTTTCAATAAAACTTAATGAAAAATGTTGCTTGAAGCTTTAATGTTTTCTGAATAATTTTAAAGGATTTTTCCATGGGATTATTAAGTTGGATGATAAATGAAAAAACTGAAGGGCTCTGAGGGTGTCTTGAAAGGATTGTTACTAGTCCTAGCCCCAGTAGGGCTACCCCAGATCAGGCGTATTCCCCAGACATTCACCTTCAACTAAAGTTAGAGATAGCCGAATCCTAAAGGCGCTTAATTGGGTCTAAAGGACCTGAAAATGTTACTGTCCTCCAGATAGCACTTTTAATAAGTTTAACTAGACTGTAACCTTCCGGATATTATGAGGGTCCGGAAAACTCCTCCAGAATTCTGCAACTCCTCACCAAAGAGTGTACAAAGATTGAGTTCGTGAGTTTGATACAGAAGTACTATGTGAGACAGTTCTAAAAAAATATAGATTTATTAAAGAACCGACATGTAACTTACAGCTGGTGATTCAATTGCAACATTAACAGTTCCAAATACAGAAAACTTACAATTCTTATCATCAGAGATCCTTATTCTCAAATCTTAACTTCATTACTTTTTTACATTTCTTAATCTTATTCCCAGGATATCCACCAAAATCAAATACCTCTGATACCTGAGAATCAAAGAGTTAAAAACTTACCCTGTAGAGCCTGCCTCTGAAGCGTGTGAATCGCTTTGCCCCTTTCAGCGAATTCTGTCTTCCCATTTGAAAGTTTTATATTTATACCCTTTCTGCAGTGGTATATGACATGAATCTTGTCATTCATGTGGAAATGACTTATAAAATAACACTGGGTGGCCTGCTGGTGGTGCTGTCCAGGGAGAGTATAAATACTTGGGCATGGGCCCAGCTTGCTCAGAACATTCTTTAACAGGAACTAGTGAAGGACACAACTAGACTTCCATGTTGTAAAACAATTGATTAAAGCTTTGTTTAATGCTTAGACCAAGTGCCTAGTAGTTTTCTTACGTCAGTATATCCTTTGAAGTTTTCTGCTGATGTAAGCTAATTATCTCTAGTCATTTTTCTGTTGACTTCTTCTATTCTTACAGTCAGTTCAGCTGTTAGCTTGCAGAATTATGTCTGCTGTGTAGGTGTCTCAAGCTTATCATAAAAAAAACGTGACTGCAGTGGTTCTATTTGATTTCATTTTTATCAAAGTCTCCTGTTTGTATCTTTTGCATTTAGAACACCTCAACTGGTTGGAACACAGACTTCATGTCTCCTAGGTGTTCCAAGTTCAACACAAAAACAATGTGATGGCTGTTGCCTCCCATGTTTCATTTGATGTTATTTTTACGAAGGCATTCTGTGCAATTCTTTTTACAATGTGTAAATTAAAAACACCTCAACTAGGGTGATCTATGTAATTCTTATTTACCTCAGTTGGTTGTAACATTGTCTTCTTATTTCATTTGATGTCAGATGTTTCTTTCCAAAGTGTTGGTTTATTGCACTTAACTGGGTATAGCTGTTGTGTTCTTTCCAAACTGCAGACTTCTTGGAACCTCCAACCTACTGCTTCAACAGGGCTATTGTTTCAATGTCAACAACCCATCTTATCTCAAAAGCCTGTATGCTGTTTACAGTTTTTGATTATTAAGGTTTCCAGACTTCCAGACCCAGTATGTCATGTATTAATAAAGTCAAAATTCTGTTCATAGGATGGTGTATTTTTTGGAATATGGCTATTCCTTCACAGTCTTTTGAACAATGCACAATTAGTAGGAACAATTCCTTAGAGCCCTTCAGTTTTCCTATTCAGTGAGGCAAGGTTACAAAGTATTACAAGTATATACAGCACAGAAACAGGCCATTCGGCCCAAAATGTCCATGCTCCACATGATCCTCCTCCTACCCCTCTGCATCTAACCATATCCTTCTATTCCTTTCTCCCTCGTGATCTATTTCTAGTTTCCCCTTGAATGCATCTATGACATTCACCTCAACTACTCCCTGTGGTAGCAAGTTCCACATTCTCACCACTCTCTGGGTAAGGAAGTTTCTCCTGAATTCCCAATTGGATTTATTAGTGACTATCTTATATATATGGTAATTAGTTCTGGCCCCGCCCACAAGTGGAAACATCTTCTCTATGTCTACCCTATCAAACCCTTCCATAATCTTAAAAACCTCTATCAGGTCACCCCTCAGTCTTCTCTTTTCTAGAGAAAAGAGCCCAGCCTGTTCAATCTTTCCTGATGGGTATAACCGCACAGTTCTGGTATCATTTTAGTAAAAAAAAATTTGGACTTTATCCAATGCCTTAATATCCTTTTTATAATTTTTTTAAATTTGTTCATGGGATGTGGGCGTCGCTGGCAAGGCCAGCATTTATTGCCCATTACTAATTGCCCTTGAGAAGGTGGTGGTGAGCCGCCTTCTTGAACCGCTGCAGTCCGTGTGGTGAAGGTACTCCCACAGTGCTGTTAGGGAGGGAGTTCCAGGATTTTGACCCAGCGACGATGAAGGATCAGCGATATATTTCCAAGTCAGGATGGTGTGTAACTTGGAGGTGGTGGCATTCCCATGCGCCTGCTGCCCTTGTCCTTCTAGGTGGAAGATGTCGTGGGTTTGGGAAGTGCTGTTGAAGAAGCCTTGGCGAGTTGCTGCAGTGCATCTTGCAGATGGCACACACTGCAGCCACGGTACAGGGAGGGAGTGAATGTTTAAGGTGTGGATGGGGTTCCAATCAAGTGGGCTACCTTGTCCTGGATGGTGTCGAGCTTCTTGAGTGTTGTTGGAGCTGCACTCATCCAAGCAAGTGGAGAGTATTCCATCACACTCCTGACTTGTGCCTTGTAGATGGTGGAAAAGCTTTGGGGAGTCAGGAGGTGAGACACTCGCCGCAGAATACTTAGCCTCTGACCTGTTCTTGTTGCCACAGTATTTATGTGGCTGGTCCAGTTAAGTTTCTGGTTAATGGTGACCCCCCAGGATATTGATGGTGATGGAATCGGCGATGGTGATGGAATCGGCGATGGTAATGTCATTGAATGGCAAGGGGTGGTGGTTAGACTCTCGCTTGTTGGAGATAGTCCTTGCCTGGCACTTGTGTGGTGCGAATGTTACCTGTCACTTATCAGCCGAAGCCTGAACATCGTCCAGGTCTTGTTGCATGCGGGCATGGACTGCTTCATTATCTGAGGAGTTGTGAATGGTGCTTAACACTGTGCAGTCATCATCGAACATCCCCATTTCTGACCTTATGTTGGAGGGAAGGTCATCGATGAAGCAGCTGAAGATGGTTGGGCCTAGGACACTGCCCTGAGCAACTCCTGCAGAGACGTCCTGGGGCTGTGAGGATTGACCTCCAACCACCACAACCATCTTCCTTTGTGCTAGGTATGACTCCAGCCAGTGGAAAGTTTCCCCCCCGATTCCCATTGACTTCAGTTTTACTAGGGCTCCTTGATGCCACACTCGGTCAAATGCTGCCTTGATGTCAAGGGCAGTCACTCCCACCTCACCTCACTCTCACCTCATATAAAGACTAGAACTGTTCACAGTACTCCAAGTGTGGTCTAACCAAGGTTTTATACAAGTTTAACATGACTTCTCTGCTTTTCAACTCTATCCCTCTAAAAATGAACCCCAGTGCTTTGTTTGCTTTTTATGGCCTTATGAACCTGCATCACTACTTTCAGTGGTCTGTGTATCTTTTCCCCAGATCCCTCTGTTGCTCTACCCTATTTAGACACTTTTCCCAAGGAGTATGTGGCCTCTTTATTCTTCCTACCAAAATGTACTTTTCACATTTCACTCTATCTACTGCTGCTCCTGGCAACAAGCATCTATGTACCAAAATTTACTTTGCATGCAAAATACATGATCAACTTGATGAAAATTTAATTTAAAAAAAAATTATTTTTCCTTTTTCCACCAATTTCCACTTTCTATTCTGCTGAGGCATTGACTCCTTGCTGGACATCCGTGGGCAACGGCTGCTGTCTGGTATCTCACCCCAGTGACCGTTCTTCATTTGGGAGTCGAGGCAGCGAGTATCAACAGTTGGCCTATCACAGCCAGGCCTCGGCCGGTCTCTATCTGACTTCCGAAAGTGCCCATGTCCTGGTGGGTGGGGGAGTCGGTGGATAGAGATCAGCCGTGGGATCTCTTGCAAAGTGTCCCTCCTTAATCCAAGGGTTCTGAGGTTGTATCGCTCTTACCTCCCACCCTAGCTGTGACTAGCTCACTCAACCCAGACTGGGGTGTGAACCTGTAACTCTCCTAATCTGTAGACCTTAGCGACTCACTGACTCAATCAGTTGAGCCATCACTTCCGCACAAGTATTTAAATTATACTTTAAAGATATTTTCACCACACTGATGCTACCATTATTATAGCATAATGATGAGGAAAGACTGAACAGTCTTCTTTTTTCTAGAAAAGAGAAGACTGAGGGGGCGACCTAATAGAGGCCTTTAAAATTACGAAGGGGTTTGATAGGGTAGGTGTAGAGAAGATGTTTCCAGTTATGGGGGAAGTCCAAGACTAGGGGCCATAAATATAAGATAGTCACTAATAAATCCAATAAGGAATTCAGGAGAAACTTCTTTACCCAGACAGCAGTTAGAATGTGGAACTTGCTACCACAGGGAATAGTTGAGGTGAATAGCAGAGATGTATTTAAATACATGAGGGAGAAAGGAATAGATAGTTATGCTGATAGGGTGAGCTGAAGTAGGGTGGGAGGAGGATCGGGTGGAGCACAAATGCCGGAATAGACCAGTTGGGCTATAGGACCTGTTCTTGTGCTGTAAATTGTACGTAATTCTATGCAAATGTTTGGAAATAAAAAAGGCTACACATAATACCACTAGTTGGGTATGGCAAATCTCTCAGCTAGGGAAGATAAATTCTGCTTCCCATATTTATGACAGATGTTGTGATGATACTCTGGAGAATCTCTAGATTTTATACTTGAGCCATATATGCATTTCCTGAACCTAACTGCACTTAAATAACTTTAGTTTCAAAACGTTCTGATCCGCTAACAGTAGCGAGTGGAATATGGAGCTGCTGTCTTAATGCTATATGCACCAACAATGTATTGCAATTAATAACCCTGTACCCTCCAGATAAAGCTATCTCATCTTATTTGTGGTTATCATTAAGATTTGGAAGTGAATTACATAAAGAAGAAAAATGTCTTTTTAGATTGCCAGCAGTATGAACTCTGCAGCAGTGAATACACACTGAAAATGGATCCTGTTCTTTAACCGTTTTTCTCCGACTGCTGCTTAATACTTTATTTTTGTTAACAAATACCGAAATATGATTGAAGAGGCAGCAGTGATGGGTTAACGCCCCCCAACCAAGAGATGTCTATATAGGGAACAAGTTTCTGCGGGACTTCTCCTGGTCATCAGCCATAATGTCGGCGGAAGAGCCACGGAAATCCAGAGTTTCCAAAGCTCTTCGTTACGGGGGACAAGCGAGAAAACCTTTGCGAAAATTCACCTCCCTTATTAAATAAGGATTTACAAGGCTGGTAATCCTGAGCTGCTTTGGTGGCTCAGTGAATAAGAGGTAAATTTTCTGCTTTTCCATTCTGCTGCAAAGCCTCACCTGTTGAGAGCACGGATCAGGAAATCCCATGCATTGGGAATGGAAAGTGGAAGATTTACCCTTGAGCCATTCGAGTGGATCATCTGCCCCCTTATGAAATCCACCTGTCTCACATTTTCATTGTGGAATTGAAAAGTGAGCAGGTTGTATAAGGGACGGGCGATCAAGCAGTTATATCAGGTAACATAGAAACATAGAAACATAGAGATAGGAACAGGAGTAGGCCATTCGGCCCTTCGAGCCTGCTCCGCCATTCAATGAGATCATGGCTGATCTTCGTCTGAGATCATAGCTGATCTTACCAGTTCAGTACCCCGTCCCCGCCTTTTCTCCGTAACCCTTAATCCCCTTAGCCTTCAGAAATATATCCAATTCTCTCTTGAAAATATTTATTGAATTAGCCTTCACAGCCCTCTGTGGCAGGGAATTCCACAGGCTCACCACTCTTTGAGTGAAGAAATTCTTCCTCATCTCTGTTTTAAATGATTTGCCCGCTATTTTTAGACTGTGGCCCCTGGTTCTGTGCTCCCCGGCCATTGGAAACATTCTCTCTGAATTCAGCCTGTCCAGGCCTGCCATAATTTTATATGTTTCGATGAGATCCCCTCTCAATCTTCTAAACTCCAGTGAGTACAAGCCCAAACTATTTAATCTCTCTTCGTAGGTCATTCCCGCCATTCCAGGTATCAGCCTGGTGAATCGCCGTTGCACTCCCTCCATGGCAAGAACATCCTTCCGCAGATGGGGCGACCAAAACTGTACACAATACTCCAGATGCGGTCTCACCAGCACCTTGTACAGCTGTAGTAAGGTATCCCTATTCCTATACTCGAACCCCCTTGATATGAAGGCCAACATACCATTTGCCTTCTTGATCGCCTGTTGCACCTGCATGCTCTCCTTCAGTGACTGGTGCACAAGAACACCCAGGTCCCTCTGCACTTCCCCATCTCCCAATCTATTGCCATTTAGATAATAATCTACCCTCCTGTTTTTACCCCCAAAGTGGATAACCTCGCATTTATCCACATTATAGTGCATCTGCCACGTATCTGCCCATTCCCCCAACCTGTCCAAATCGCACTGTAGCCTCCTGACATCCTCATCAGAGCCCACCCCTCCTCCTAGTTTAGTGTCGTCAGCGAATTTGGAAATATTGCATCCAATTCCCTGATCCAGATCATTTATATATATTGTGAACAGCTGGGGTCCCAGGACAGATCCTTGCGGCACCCCGCTGGTCACTGCCTGCCACTCTGAAAACGAGCCGTTTATTCCAACTCTCTGTTTTCTATCCGCCAGCCAGTTCTCTATCCACGTTAATACTTTGCCCCCAATCCCATGAGCCTTAATTTTGCATGATAATCTTTTGTGTGGAACCTTATCGAAGGCTTTCTGGAAGTCAAGGTACACCACATCCACTGGCTCTCCCCCATCTATTTTACCAGTTACTTCCTCAAAAAATTCCAGCAGATTAGTCAAACACGATTTACCCTTTGTAAATCCATGTTGACTCTGTCCGATCCTTTCCCCATTGGGTATTGGGAGGCCTGCCAAGGTGCTTCACCACAATGGCTGAAAGTGTGGAGGAGTCTGCTTGTAGCCTATGTGCTGTCATCTACAAAGGCATCAGCACTCTGCAGTCTACCTTGGAGAGTGTGACCGCCTCCAGGAACTCTACATCTGGGCCCTCACAAGTGTCAACGTTCACAACCTTTGCAGCTTTGGAGGACACTCAAACGGCTGCCATGCAGACCTGGGAGAGGCGTGCGTCCACATTGGAGAGATTGATGGCGCAAATAGATAGGGGTTCTCAAGGCGTCGCTCATCTTCTGCAGTCTGCTCTTGTGCAGTGGAAGTGCTGTTTGCCCAGCCTGCCTATTTACAACACAACCACCCCAGTAGCATGACTAATCCACTGCCTCAACCTTAACCTCAATTTGTAAAGCAACACATTAAAAAAAAATGTATGTTGTTACTTCTAGGTTGTTAATGACGGAACCATAATATCAGCAATTAAACCACAACAAAGCTGGAATAACATGCTCAGTTAGTATTGTTTGAGAGGGTGGTGAGGAAGCAAACTTGCTGATTTCCTGAGAGAGGGAAACACGGTCCGCTGGTATGGGCTGGAAATTAGACGTCATTAGAATCATAGAATGATACAGCTCAGAAGGAGGCCATTCGGCCCATCGTGCCTGCGCCTGTTTTGAGTGCAATGTGGGCCAATTTTGGAGACTAACATCCTGGGCCCAAAAGATGCCTAAAAGATGTCTGACCCAATATTGGGTTAGGCAATTTTTCAAGCATCCCTGGAGGCCACCTAAAACAGACCTTAAGGCCCCTAATGAATAGAAATGAGGGGACTCATGCCTGTTTTAGGCCAACTCAACAATATTCGATGTTGTTGGGCAGGATCTGGGCCTGCTGTGTTTGAGATGCTTAAGCGGTCACTGGGTGACTTACACCCAGGCTGCTGCCGGACAGGCAAGCGGGCCTGAAATTAATTTCTTCAAATGGGAGGCACGACAGGTGCCGGCAACTCTCCCAATTAATATTAATAAGGCCCGAAGCCTTGGGCCTTCCGGTTCGGGCACACTTTGCGGCCACATCGTTGCCATTGTGCCCTAAACCGGGCACTGACAAATTACGGCCTAACATTGTTACCCAACCACCACCTGGTGGTCGTGCTCTATCTGACCAGGAAGCAGGCAGGGCGAGCTGTGTTAAAGTAGGAAGTCCATCTGTTAATAGAAAGCCAACAGGAACATGTGGAAAAGGAGTATATTTAATTTTTAAATCTATGCTCTTATAAGGAATGAGGGTTAGATTAAATTTACATCAAGAATTTTTATTATTAAATGAATGTGCTCCAGCTCTTTGAGCAGAATGTAGATCAGTTCACAGACTGCACAGGTCCCTGTGCCTCTCAGCCTTGCAGCACACTCGATAGTATCTTGATATTCCATCTCACTGGGGTCTCTGTGGGCTCTTCCTCTGTGTTTCCAAAAAGTTTCATCAATGAAAGAAATGGAACAGCTCGCACCACTTAAAATTAATACAAACAGTGCCATTGCCAGTGAAGACACGTAACTCAGTCACTAAAGACAAATGAGATCGTTATAGACCAGTGGCGCACAACTGGAGACGTTTCCAGCAATTTCCTTACCTTAAAGAAAGACCCTGGCTGCACTTTCCAGACACTTGAACAGAAACGGATGGTGCCACCATCCTCTGAACCAATCTGCACCAGCGAGGCTCCAAACACTACAGCACACTGTAGTAGAAGGGAAAGGCATTGTCAAAGGTTTATTAGCAATTTGCATATTTCTGCAGTGTAATGTATATACCTTTAAGGGGGGAACTACTTTTTACAGCTCATGTATACTATAGTACCGGCAGTGACCACACCTGTATATAGCACTGAGTAGTAATCTGTACAGTTCAGTTCCAGAGTGAGCCACGTTGAGTAAACACCTGTTGTACCGATCTCCTGCAGTCTGTGCCTTACTACTGATGGACACAACATTGGCGACGAGGCAAATTCGATCCTACCTGCAACTCTGCATCACCTCCCAGGGATTCGTTCCTGGAGACCAGTAGATTGGAGGTCAAGGCCAGAGACACGGGCGTCAACCACGGGCAACCACCCAGTCATCCAGCAGAGACTCGAGAATTGCGGGGGAGGCTGTTGAGAGCCAGGCTTGGCTTTCCAGTCGCGGTGGTCCAGCGAAACGGGCTGGCAACAGGTAGTGCGCAGACCCTTCCCGGACAGCGGCGGGCTAGAGCCCGACCGAGCGGCACAGCAAAGGGCCGAGCAGCGTCGACGGGAGAGAGAGAGAGAGAGGGCAGAGCGCACAGGGCGCAGCCGGTATTCAGGGGCTGAGCAGCGTCGAGGAGAGGGAGAGAGACGCGCAGAAACCCGCGAGGCGCCGCCATTGCCACGAGGACCGCTGAGAGCGGCGTTGGCAGCAGCAGGGGAGGAAGGAAAGCACGGGAGACGCCATTTTAAGCCATTTTAAACCACACCCAAAATGCCGAAGAGTGGCAGTATCACCGCATTTGACAATGAAGTCGAAGATTGGACTACGTATGTCGAACGAATAGAGGTATACTGCAAGGCAAATGAGGTGTCAGATAACAAGAAAGCGCCGGTATTGTTAAATTTAATGGGTGCAAAGACGTATGGCTTATTACGAAATCTAGTAACCCCAGCGAAGCCAGTGGAAAAGAGTTTTGGAGACATAGTGACGATACTACAGAAACATTTAAACCCCACACCGCTGCTGATAGCAGAAAGATTCAAGTTTCACAAACGGAACCAGCATAAGGACGAAAGCAATGCTGAATATTTAACAGAACTGCGCAAACTATCGAAACACTGCCAGTTTGGAACGGGACTGGCAGATACCTTAAGGGACAAGTTTGTGTGTGGGCTTCAAAGTGAAGGAACCCAGAAACGGCTTTTACCTGAAAAGGACCTTACGCTGGACAAGGCTTTCAGCATTGCGGTATCATATGAAGCAGCAGCACGGGGCGCTGCAGAGATACAACAGAGACCGCAAGAATATGGCACAAACGAAATGTCATACAGAACAGAGAAGTGCTATTGCTGCGGCAGAACAACACACGACCACAATGATTGCTGGTTCAAAGACAAAGTGTGCAGACAGTGTGGAAAAGTAGGACACATAGCACGAGTCTGCAGGTCAGGAAAGAAAACCAGCAATAAGAAATCTCCAAAAGAAAAGTACAAGAAGGTACATAAGGTGACGGAGAATAGTTCAGACGAACAAAAGAGTGATACCAACTCCGAAAACAGGGAGCTGAGTTGTCTGAAACTACATAATGTGATCAAAACGGAGGATCACCGAACCATTTGGGCCACTCTCAAGATAGCAGGAGTCCAGGTAAAAATAGAATTGGACACAGGATCAGCCCTAACAGTCATAAACCGACGGGATTATGAGCGGCTATTCTCAGACATACCCTTGAGAGACACAAAAATTATTTTGAAGACGTACACGGGGCAAAAAGTCTACCCCAAAGGAAAAATAAGGGTGACCGTTATATATAACGGTAAGGAAACATCAGAACTAGACCTGTATGTATTGCAAGATGGAGGACAACCATTACTGGGACGTGAATGGATCCAGAAAATACAGCTGGATTGGCATTCCATACAAGCACTGACAGTGGCTGCCAAAAAGGATGACGACGTCATACCTGGGCGACTGTCAAAGATCCTAACCGACGCGCAAGAAGTGTTCCAGCAAGGACTCGGAACACGAAAAGGCATGACAGCAACAATTAAAATCGAAGAAAACGCAAGCCCAAAATTTTTTAAGGCCAGACCGGTACCTTATGCGATCCGCCCAGCCATCGAAACAGAGCTGGAGAGTCTGGAACGTTCAGGAGTACTGTCCAAGGTAGACTGGAGCGAGTGGGCTACACCCATCGTCCCTGTGATGAAAAAGTCATTGAGCAGCACGCTTGGGGAACCAAGGAAGGTTCGCATCTGTGGGGACTTTAAGGTAACAGTGAACCCAATCCTTCACACCGTGCAATATCCACTTCCGCGGATTGAAGATATTTTCGCCTCGCTATCTGGAGGGAAACGCTTCACTAAGACTGATCTGGCCCAGACGTATCTGCAAATGGAGGTAGATGAAGCATCAAAAAAATACCTCACAATCAACACCCATAAAGGTCTCTACCAATACAACCGGCTGGTATTCGGGGTAGCATCAGCTCCGGCTATTTGGCAAAGGGCAATGGAACAAGTCCTGCAAGGGATCCCAGGGACCCAGTGTTATTTGGATGACATCCTGGTCACGGGCGAAAATGACAGTGATCACCTCGCCAACCTGGAGCAGGTGCTCACTAGATTGAAGGAATATGGGCTCCGAGCTAACCGCCCCAAATGCGAGTTTTTAAAAAGCAGATCTCATATTGTGGCCACGTTATCGATAAAGAGGGGTTACATAAGTCCCCAGAAAAGATTGAGGCAGTAGTCAAGGCTCCAGCACCGGAAAACGTGTCACAACTGAGGTCGTTCCTCGGGCTGGTAAACTACTACCATAAGTTCTTGCCAAATTTGTATACAATACTACACCCACTGAACACCCTACTGCAAACTGGAGTGCCATGGAAGTGGAGTGATGAATGTAAATGAGCTTTCCAGAAGAGCAAAACACTAAACACATCGAAAGAGGTATTGGCCCATTTCAACCCAGCACTACCAATTCGGTTGGCATGTGATGCGTCACCCTACGGCATTAGAGCGGTGCTGTCGCACAAATTCTCGGACGGCTCAGAGAGGCGAATAGCCTTTGCGTCACGATCACTAACCTCAGCCGAGCGTAACTACGCCCAAATTGACAGGGACGCCCTCAGCCTAGTGTGGGGAGTGAAAAAGTTCAATCACTATCTGCACGGGCAGAAATTTACCTTGCTGACTGATCACCAGCCTCTTGTCTCCATTTTTAATCCGAAGAAGGGCGTTCCGGTGATGACTGCGCAACGACTACAAAGATGGTCATGTTGAGATACCGCGGCAAACGTGGGAGTCGAGACAGAGCTATTGAAAACACAACTGCTTTATTCTGACCACATGGTAAACCGGAACTAGAAAAGCCCGCACATCCACTTAAATACTTCCCAGACAGGAAGTGCTCCCGGCAGCCTGTCCCTGCGGGAAACAAGTTGCTGGAGGAAAGGGCCCCCGGCTGGGGGCTTCTGCTTAGACTGTCTGTGCCGCCGTGAGCGTATTATGTCCAGTGGTGGCGTGTCGCCACAGAGCTCCCCCCAGAATCCGCTTAGGAGGAGTGGACGAGTCGTGACGGTGGTCTAATGGTTCTGCCGCAGCGGCTCTGAGTGGTCGCCGGTCTGGTTGGTTGGGTCGGGCGGTTCGCCGCCGGCTGTGCTGGCTTGCCGGGGGGACGGCCTCTGGCTGGAGGTTGGGCCACGGGGACCTGATCCCCTGGTTCTGTGTGTGCTGGTTTGAGCCGGTCGATGGAGACTGTCTCGACCCTGTCGCCGAGTCGCAGCTTGAATACCTTGTCCCCGGTTTGTAGTACCTCGTACGGACCGTCGTACGGGGGTCGCAGGGGCCCGCGGTGCGCGTCGTGTCGCACGAAGACGAAGCGCGCCTGCTGTAAATTTGGCGGGACGTGAGGTGCGAGTTCGCCGTGTCGGTTGACCGGAAGTGGGGTGAACTGCTGAGCGGAAGAGAAAGAGTCGAGCCGCTGCTGTTCGGCCGACCAAGACTTGGTAGGCTCCGGAAGGAATTCGCCTGGGACGCGCAGCGGTTGTCCGTAGACTAACTCCGCTGCCGAGGACTGGAGGTCTTCCTTGACCGCGGTGCGTAGGCCGAGTAGCACCCACGGTAGGCGGTCAGTCCAGGTACTGTCCTGCAGGCCGGCGCGGAGTGAGGCCTTGAGTGACCTGTGGAAGCGTTCACAAAGTCCGTTGGCCTGCGGGTGGTACGCCGTGGTGCGGTGGAGCGTCACCCCGAGGTTGCGTGCTGTGGCCGTCCAGAGTTCGGAGGTGAACTGGGCGCCTCTGTCGGAGGTTATGTCGGCCGGTACGCCGAACCTCGCAACCCAGGTGTTAACGAACGCCCTGGCGATGTCGGCTGTGGTGGTGGAGGTCAGCGGCACTGCCTCAGGCCAGCGTGTGTAGCGGTCGACCATCGTGAGGAGATAAGTTTGGCCTTGCGATGGCGGCAGGGGACCGACGATGTCGACGTGTACGTGGTCGAAGCGACGGCTGGGTACCTCGAAGTCTCCCAGGGGTGCTTTGGTGTGCAGCTGTACCTTAGCCCGTTGGCAGGCGAGGCAGGAGGTGGCCCAAGTCCGAACATCTCTGCTAAGGCCGCGCCAGACGAAGCGCTTGGAGAGGAGTTTGATGGATGCGCGGGAATCCGGGTGAGAGAGCCCGTGGAGCGCGTCGAAGACGCGGCGACGCCAGGTCTCAGGGACGACCGGCCTGGGTTGGCCGAGTGAGACGTCGCACGTGACTGCCGTGGCTTCGGGCCCATGCGCGACCTTGGCTAGGCGTAGCCCTGGCAGGCTGGTAGCCGCCGAGAGGAGGTCTGGGTCCGTGAGCTGGGCCGCTGCTAGTTGTGCGTAGTCGACCGCGAGGTGATTCGCACAGACGGCGGGACGGGAAAGGCAGTCGGCGACCACGTTGTCGCTACCGGAGACGTGCTGAATGTTCGTAGTAAACTCGGAGACGGCCGCGAGCTGGCGTTGCTGCCTAGCGGACCAGGGTTCGGTGTGCTTGGCCATCGTATATGTGAGTGGCTTGTGGTCCACATATGCGGTGAAGGGGCGGCCTTCCAGGAGGAACCTGAAATGGCGGACCGACAGGTGGAGTGCGAGAAGCTCGCGGTCGAAAGTGGAGTATTTGACCTCCGGGGGGCGCAGTTGGCGGCTGTAGAAGGCAAGTGGCTGCCACGCGCCATTGACCCACTGCTCGAACACGGCCCCGACCGCGTGGTCGGAGGCGTCGGTGGTGAGCGCGACCCGGGCATCGGCCCTCGGGTGCGCGAGCAGAGTGGCGTCGGCGAGCGCGTTTTTGGTGGCGTCGAAGGCGGCTGCCGTGTCAGTGGTCCAGGCTACGTCCATCTTGCCGGATTTTCCTCGGAGGGAGTCGTATAGGGGCTTCATAAGGGCTGCGGCTCTGGGGATGAACCTGTTGTAGAAGTTCACCATCCCGAGGAACTCCTGGAGGCCCTTGATGGTTGTGGGGCGGGGGAATTGCTGGACGGCCTGCACCTTGTTGGGCAGGGGGACGGCCCCAGCAGGGGTGATGTGGTGACCGAGAAAATCGATCTCGGTTAGGCCGAATTGGCACTTCGTCGGGCTGAGGATGAGCCCGTGTTGGGCTAGGCGCCCGAACAGGATGCGAAGGTGTTCGAGGTGTTCCTGTTTGGAGGAGCTGGCCACGAGAATGTCGTCTAGATAGACGAATAGGAAGTTCAGGTCCCGGAGGACTGAGTCCATAAGGCGCTGGAAAGCCTGTGCTGCATTCTTGAGGCCGAAGGGCATCCTCAGGAACTCGAACAGGCCGAATGGGGTGATGACGGCCGTTTTGGGGATGTCCGCGGGGTGTACGGGGACTTGGTGGTAACCGCGCACCAGGTCGACTTTGGAAAAGACGGTTCGTCCGGCCAGTCGGGCCGAGAAGTCCTGGATGTGTGGCACCGGGTACCGATCGGGGGTGGTGGCGTCGTTGAGGCGGCGGTAGTCCCCGCAAGGGCGCCAGCCTCCGCCGGGCTTGGGGGCGATGTGGAGGGGCGAGGCCCAAGGGCTGCTGGAGCGGCGGATGATGCCGAGTTGTTCCATGTTGGGAAACTCGGCCCGCGCGATTTCCAGCTTGGCCGGGTTGAGTCTGCGGGCGTGGGCAGAAACTGGGGGGCCGGTGGTGGGGATATAGTGTTCCACACCGTGCTTGGCGGCTTTGGCCGAAAAGGTCGGGTTAGTGAGGGCGGGAAACTCAGCTAGGAGTGCCGAGTAGTCGTCCGTGGCTCTGGCGAGGCAGTAGGTCGTCGGGCCGGCCGAATGGGCCGGGGATGGGGGCCATAGTGTTGATGTCGACGAGGCGGTGCCTCGGAATGTCGACAAGGAGGCCGTGGGCGCGTAGGAAGTCGGCGCCAATGAGTGGGCAGAGGACCTTGGCTGTCAGGAACTCCCAGCGGTAGCGGCAGCCCGCGAGGTCGAGCGTGACCATGCGGGTGCCATATGTGCGGATTTCAGAGCCGTTAGCTGCAGCCAGTGTGATACCCCGTGTGCCGCGTTGGATCTCGAGGGCGGAGACGGGGGTGATGCTGTGCTGGGCCCCTGTGTCGCACAGAAATCGGCGGTTGGTTCTGTCGTCGGTGACGTACAGTAGGGGCTCCTTCTGCCCCGCAGCCATCGCGGGGGCCGGTGCGGGGGGGGGGTTTGAAGGAACACGGTGGCGTGCAGCGTTGAGCCCTAGCGCCAAAACGGGTGTGGTAGTAGCAGTGACCCGGAGTGGTAGGGCGGTCGGGCCTAGCGGCCCGGGAAGACCGCGTGGTCGTTGCCGTGAGGTCGGGCGCGACGTCGCGAGCGGCCTGTGCAGAGAGCAGCCGGTCGGCCTTTTCGGCTATCTCATTCAGGTCCGTGGAGTCAGACTCCACAAGGAGCGGGCGGATGCTGGCGGGGAGCTGCCGAATGAAAAGTGTGCGAAAAAGGGCGCCGGGATTTTTGTCATCGGAGAGGGACAGCATGTGGGAAAGCAGGTCTGATGGTGAAGCATCACCAAGGCCGGGGAGGTCCAGGAGTTGGCAGTGGCGCTGGTAAGAGGACGTTTGAAATTTTTTAAGTAGCGCAGCCTTCAGATGCTCGTACTTGCCCTCCGTTGGTGGATTCTGCAGCGCTGCCCAAACCTTGGGGACTGTAGCGTAGGTGAGCGAGGCGACGAGGTAGTCGTACTTCGTGGCGTCGACTGTAATGCCTTTCAGCCGGAATCTGGACTCAGCTTGAACGAACCAGGCTTCGGCGAGGTTCTCCCAAAAGTCAGGTAATTTAACCGTGACTACGTTTGTATCCGCCATGCTAGCTTAGGATTCGTCCTGAGCATCGGGGTCACCAGTGTTGAGATACCGCGGCAAACGTGGGAGTCGAGACAGAGCTATTGAAAACACAACTGCTTTATTCTGACCACATGGTAAACCGGAACTAGAAAAGCCCGCACATCCACTTAAATACTTCCCAGACAGGAAGTGCTCCCGGCAGCCTGTCCCTGCGGGAAACAAGTTGCTGGAGGAAAGGGCCCCCGGCTGGGGGCTTCTGCTTAGACTGTGTGTGCCGCCGTGAGCGGATTATGTCCAGTGGTGGCGTGTCGCCACAGTCACTCTTTCTAGGGGCGCACCAATATGAAATCGAGTATAAGGGCACGAAACAGCATGGAAATGCTGATGGGCTATCACGCCTGCCACTGCCTACTGCGGAGGAAGCACCAGCAGTGGATCCTGTCGAAATATTCCATTCGACTATAGTTGAATACCTACCGGTAACTAGCGCTCGTATAGAAAAGGAGACCCGGAATGACCCGACACTGTCTCGGGTATATGATTTGACGGTGAAGGGATGGCCCGCACATGGCGACACACTGTTGCCAGCATTCTCGACAAGAAGAGAACAGCTGTCAGTGTGCCAGGGGACCTTGATGTGTGGATCCCGAGTGGTAATTCCACCCAAGTTAAGGGATAGAGTGCTCAATGAGCTTCATGAGGGTCATCTGGGAGGGGTAAAAATGAAAAGCCTAGCCAGGACTTATGTGTGGTGGCCGGGAATCGATAAACAAATCGAGGACCTGACCAAGAGCTGCTCAGGATGCCAGAAAGTCCAAAATGCACCACCACATGCCCCTCTACACCCATGGGAGTGGCCCTCATCTCCATGGCAATGGGTGCATATTGAATTTGCTGGTCCATTCATGGACTCAATGTTTTTAATAGCCGTGGATGCGCACTCGAAATGGCCTAAGGTCATCAAAATGTCCTCCACCACCACGGAGAAAACTATTGCAGTCCTATGGACCATTTTTGCCAGGAACGGCTTGCCAAAACAGATTTGCTCCGATAACGGACCACAGTTTGTGTCCGATGAGTTCCGGAGGTTTATGCAGAAGAATGGGGTAAGGCATTACACATCCGCCCCGTATCATCCAGCCACAAATGGATTGGCTGAGAGGTTCGTACAAATCTTTAAGAAGGCAATAAAGGCTATGTACAATGACAACATTCCGCTGCAGCACAAGGTGGACAATTTCCTGTTCGCCTACGGGAATGTGACACATGCAGTCACCAACCAGGCCCCGGCCACGATGTTCTTTAACCGAAGGTTAAGATCTCGCCTGGATTTGCTCAGACCAAACGTACGAAGAGATGTTGAGAGTAAGCAATTCCAGCACATCCATGAGAAGCCAACAAGGAGCTTCAATGTAGGGCAACCAGTCTTGGCCCGCGACTACCGAACAGAAAAATGGCAGCCAGGAACGATATGCACACGGCAGGGCCCACTAATGTACACAGTGGACGTTGGGGAGAACATCGTGAGACGCCATGCTGACCAGATCCTAGAGTCACAGGAACAAGTCGACCCCATGCCTAGCCCATACGCACCTGGTGAGGAACCCGACGTACAGGTCGCATCTACCCCAGAAACAGTAGCATCAGAAGCTGATGACCCAACCGACGACAGGGTGCCAGAATCACCTCCGCACCAAGAGCGAGACACTAGGGAAAGGCGCTATCCAGAAAGGATCAGAAAGCCTCCCCAAAGACTGAATATATAAATGGACTATTTTCAGCTAACGTTGTATGTTAAAAGTGTTAATTGTAATTAGTTTGATATTTAATTGTTAAATGAGTGTTATGGTACTCATTCTTAATGGTACTCATACTTAATCTAAAAGGGGAGGAAGTGTAATGTATATACCCTTAAGGGGGGAACTACTTTTTACAGCTCATGTATACTGCAGTACCGGCAGTGACCACACCTGTATATAGCACTGAGTAGTAATCTGTACAGTTCAGTTCCAGAGTGAGCCACGTTGAATAAACACCTGTTGTACTGATCTCCTGCGGTCTGTGTCTTACTACTGACGGACACAACATGCAGTACTGCAGATTTGAGGGTAGCCATTTTTTCATGCAATATAGGCCCTGAAATTAGATCGGGGGCTTGCCGCGCGTGCAAGCCCCCGATCTGCACTCACCCTGCGCGCCGACATCTGAAGCCCGGGCCTGCTTGCATTTCCTGTCACTGGCCCGGTTCAGCTGTCGGCGCGATGTGCTAACCTGCTCCAGCGGCGTAGTTAGTGCGATGTGCCGGCTGGGATCAGGTGAGCACTGTGCAGCCAATCAGGGGAGGGGAAACTCATTCATGAGTTTGACAGTAAGAGCTGTCAAACTCATGAAAACTACGGGGGCCCAAAACACTATTTAAACTTTAAATAAAAATTTAAAAAACATCCCAATCATTAAATTAAGTATAAATAAGTTTTAAAAAATTATTAAAACAATAATTTTTTTTTTTGAAAAAAATAAATTTTTAATAAAAAGGGTCTAAAACTAAACTTACCTTATTGTAGATTCTTTAAAATAATAAAACTGTGGAAAAAAAATTTCTAAATTGCACTAAAACACCACTTGCCTGTAAAAATAAATACTTACGTGTGCTTTTTACAAGCGTAAAGACCGGAGGCCTTTACACGTGCGCAAATCCCCCAAAACAGAGGAAATCCAAGACGCACGCGCTGCCCCCTACAGCGCACGCGCTAGCCTCTTCACCTCTTGGGCTAGAGGAGAGGAAATGCCGGTTTTCAGCGCATGCGCTGTGCATGCTGAAAACCGGCATTTCCTCCGGCCAGACGCGTGAGTACCCCTTCCGTACTCACGCGTTTGGGGAGGAATTTCTGCCCCATTATGTTTTTTTTCATCTGAGTTGCTAAACAGAGAAGCTGTGCAGTGGGGTCAATGAATATTGGAGACATCTGAACATAGATTATACTGGGGCCTATATTGGGATTGCTGCCTGTGAGACCTTAATCCTCACCAAATATCAGTTAGGATCTCTGCCACAGCTATTTTCCAGTCAGTAAAGCATGAATTTATATATGATAGCTGCATTCATTGGTGTTCAGGCATTTTAACAGCTGGAACAAGTTCACTGCTGGTAGCAAGCCTCAGGGTACACGCTGGTCATGAAATTGTAAACGGAAAGGACTTTTTTAATGGAAAGAAAGATTTAATCTTGCCTCTGTTTGAAGGGAGTCAACATAGCTGGAATCTTGCTCTGCTGAGGACAAGATTGCAGGCATTTTGAGGGATGAGGGGATTCTTTTTTTAAATATGTGTCTAGGCATTGGGTGGAGTCATTTGGGGGTTGGGCTGTGCTGCTCTCAGCACCATTCTAATTGGCAAGTCAAGGGCAAGTCAATTAAGAACATAAGAACATAAGAAATAAGAGCAGGAGTAGGCCATTTAGCCCCTCGAGCCTGCTCCGCAATTCAATAAGATCATGGCTGACCTTCTACCTCTACTCCACCGTCCCGCACTATCCCCATATCCCTTGATTCCCTTAGTATCCAAAAATCTAGCGCTCTCTGTCTAAAATATACTCAATGACTGAGCCTCCACAGCCCTCTGGGGTAGAGAATTCCAAAGATTCACCACTCTCTGAGTGAAGAAATTTCTCCTCATCTCAGTCCTAAATGGCCAACCCTTTACCCTGAGACTACAACTACCACTGATTTGATCCCAATTGACATATACTACCCTGCCCAAGTGGTAAGCCATTGAATCTCTTGAGGGTAAACAATTGGAAATAAAATGGTAAGCAAAACTGCAGACCTGAAAATTGCCCCCATGAAGCCTAGTCATGGTCAGCCTAGACGAGTGACAACAGGGCATTAGGGCTAGCACACGCACTAATCATCTGTTAAGATGTAGTTATTTTGTTAGTTACCATTATTACAGTGGGTGCTAACTTTAGTTCAGTCCGAAAATTGCTCCTGGGAATAAACAAGTGTGGCACATACTCGGGGATTGGGGGAATGGCGGCAATATTTGTTTTGAGTGTTATTTGGGAGATGATGGGCGGGGCCTGGGTGGGGCCTAGGCGGAGGAGTCAACCTAGGACCCAATCAATGTTAGTCCTGGGTCCTAATTATTATGTGATCTGGCAAATTGCCAGCATGAAGTGCATTCCTCAATAGTCAGCTCACCGGTCGGGAGGCGGAAACTGGGCAGAGCGGCCGAATGTGTAGGGCCTCCAGCAACACCTGAAAGAGGAGGGGTATTAGCATCGGAAATAAATAGAAGCAGGACTTTAGAGCACCAGGCAACATGTGTGGAGCACTTACGGCACAAAACACATTAAATGTGAAAGCCTTTAAGGAGCTAAACCCCAAAAGAGACTGCCATAAAAATGTCTCCCAAAGCTTTCAAGAAGGGTCAAACCCGAAACGTCAACTCAAATTTCTCTCCACGGATGTTGCCTGACTTGCTGAGTTTTTCCAGCATTTTCTGTTGTTATTTCGGATTTCCAACATCTGCAGTATTTTGCTATCGTATCTCCCAAAGCTTTCCCTGACTGCAGCTGAGGACCCCTTTAATTATCGTGGGAAATGGCCACCTCTCGACTTGTACTGCCCATGGTTGGTGGGCGAGATCAGGAACTGGCAGTAGTCAGGTGAGTAGAGAGGAAAATGGTGTCGGTGGTCTTAACTGCGACATATATACATGTGTTTCAGACAATTATCCTGCTTTAAGAAATAGGAGCAGGAGTAGGTCTGCTCTGCCATTCAATAAGATTGTGGCTGATCTTCTGCCCCTTTCCCGCCCTATCCCCATAAATGGCATTGATGTGCCTAAAAAGGGGGCGATGGGGTGTTTCAGCAGCATTCTTGCAGGTGCAATCTGCTTGGCTGCTCATCCATGAGTTACTTCTAATGCATCCTACCTCCAAGAATGCAAAAAGGGGAAGTTAAACCCCTACCGAGAGCGCTGCAGTCTTGAGGCTGTGGTTACTGTGGCTTTGAATTGGCAAGTTGTTCTGAAAGCCTTGGAAAACAATTCTGCTGTTTCTCCGAGGGCCTCCTAGATTGAACCAATATGCTACAATGTCAAGCTTGCTAGACCCTCTGTTACAAACTGGAAGTCTGTTACAGGTACATCATACATATGATGTGTATCGATCATTTATATGTGAGGGAAGATTTCCTGCAGTTGTTTGTAGCAAAATCATAAACACATCTTTTTTATAGCTGCCTTTCCGACTTCACTACAGATAAAATCATCTCCCACTGTAAATTATTGCTAAGCTGGCACTTTTTTTTCTTCCTGAAAGTGTGGGATGCTTCATGTAACACACTCACATCCACACAGTGACAGCACATTGTCATCTGTGCGATGGGAAACACATTAGCAGCAAATCAAACCATTGAATATCACCGCTGTGCAGACCTCAAAATCTCCTCACTCCATTGAGTGATAGAATCCAAGAAGGGAAAAGAGCCAAAACAAACTTCAACAGTGGATCTCGCCTTAATTTACCAGTGAGACACCAAAATGTCAAAAGCGTCTGAAAGAAAATTGATAGCTTTACAGAAGACCAAGAACAACATTTGTGCACAAATATAGAAGCTTTGTCAACAGGAAGAACTAAAAACTCATCCTTGTTTTCAAATCCCTCCATGGCCTTGCCCCTCCCTATTACTGTAACCTCCTTCAGCCCCACAACTGTCCGAGACCTCTTGCGCATCCCCGATTTTAATCACTGCACCGTAGGCGGCCGTGCCTTCAGCTGCCTAGAGTCTAAGCTCTGGGATTCCCTCCCTAAACCTCTCCGTCTCTCTACCTCCTCCTTTAAGACGCTCCTTAAAACCTGCCTCTTCTGCCCTAATATCACTTTATGTGGCTCGGTGTCAAATTTTGTTTGATAACGCTCCTGTGCAGCGCCTTGGAACGTTTTACTACGTTAAAGGCGCTATATAAATGCAAGCTGTTGTTGTTAAGATATATTCCAGTTTAGCCAGTCCTCAGATAACAGAGAGGGCATCTCAGAAGCACACAATAGGGTAGGTCGTGACTTTGTGCGACGGTGTATAACGGAGTCGCTCTGTGTCACATATCGTAACCCAATCACAAGAGCAAGGCAGCCAGCCAAGATTTTGAGAATGGCAACTCCACCATCACACAAGCGTCCCACTAAACAACCACGACGTTCAAACGTTTCACAGACAACGGCCCAAGAGACCTCTTTCAAAAAACACAAAAGTAAGCAAAAAGTGAGGTCGCATTATTGCAACAATTTATAATTGAAAGGATTGAGCAACTTGAGCCGCAGACCACCCCCTGCCGCCACCCACCTCTTCCCCCAAGCAATAATGAGCTCCTGCAGCTTGTTGTGGCTCATCAGTTTGCTTTATGCACCATTATCCCCCATGGCTCCACAATATACATTTTGTGTACTTTGTAGTCATTAAAATTCTAAATATGTCCAATTTCTTGTCCCTTGTAATTTTTCTTTTCTTCATTTCTTCTCCCCTGTCCAGGTGCGAGAAAGATATTACAAGAACCTTCGCAGATATGGGAACAGTACAGAAGTGTTGGATGAAGTTGGCTTTAAGACTGAATAACGTGTGGGTCACCCTATGTAAAGCAGTACGATATACACTAGTCACTAACTGTTAGCCTTAGGTAGCAGCCAGTGATAGAAGTACTCTTATCTGAGTGATTCTTCTTACACCTTTCTCATACTACTCAATAGGTTACAAAAAAACCCTGTTACCTAACGGTTAAAGTGGGATTTCAACACCCACTGCAGGTGTTCAAATCGAGCAGATCTTTTTCCTGCTCCGATACAACCCCATGGCAATTTTAACACTGGGTGGTTGAGGAGTCTGGCAGATGCCTCATTAATATATGCTAATCGAGGTTCTTCTTTTCAGTTAGGAACCCAAGGCAATATTACCGGCCTGCTAATCGAAGAGACCTCCGTGGTCACTCCCAATCAGCGAAACCGCAGAGCCCCACAAAAGGGAAGTACTCCTCTGGACCCCACACGGAAAGTATAGGCCTCTGCCGCCCTGGGCTCCGCCCCCTTCCCACTCACGGAAAACTGCCGAACCCTCCCCTGCGACTTAGCTCCGGGTCACCTGATCTTCACCTGCCAACAGCCGGCCAGCTGCCTCCTTCTCCCCGTTTCAGGTGGACAGCGGGATGTTAATGAGGCTCAGCCATTAAAACCAGCCAGCAACATGTTTCCCAGTGTTCCCTCTACACGTTCTACTGTTCCCCAATGGCAACGGCAGCATAGTAGTTATGTTACTGGACTAGTCATCCAGAGGCCTGGGCTAGTAATCCAGATGCCTGGGCTAGTAATCCAGAGGCCTGGGCTAGTCATCCAGAGGCCTGGGCTAGTCATCCAGAGGCCTGGGCTAGTCATCCAGAGGCCTGGGCTAGTAATCCAGAGGCCTGGGCTAGTCATCCAGAGGCCTGGACTAGTCATCCAGAGGCCTGGACTAGTCATCCAGAGGCCTGGACTAGTAATCTAGAGGCCAGGACTAGTCATCCAGAGGCCTGGGCTAGTACTCCAGAGGCGTGAGTTCTAAATCCCACCACAGCAGCTGGGGAATTTAAATTCAGTTAATTAATCTGGAATAAAAAGCTAGTAATGGTGACCATGAAACTATCGGATTGTTGTAAAAACCCATCTGGTTCACTAATGTCCTTTAGTGAAGGAAATCTGCCTCCCGTACCTGATCTGGCCTATAATGTGACTCCAGACCCACAGCAATGTGGTTGACTCCTAACTGCCCTCTGAAATGGCCTAGTAAGCCACACAGTTGTAAAAAACTGCTACGAAAAACAATAAGAATATAACCGGACGGACCACCTGGCATCGACCTTGGCACTGGCTACGGACACGACAGCGGCACACCCAGCCCAGGCAACCCTGCAAAGTCCTCCTCACCAACATTTGGGGACTTGTGCCAAAATTAGGAGAGCTGTCCCACAGACTAGTCAAGCAACAGTCTGACATAGTCATACTCACAGAATCATATGTTTCAGCCAATGTCCCAAACTCCTCCAGCACCATCCCTGTGTATGTTCTGTCCCACCGGCATGACAGACCCACTTGGGGTGACGGCACAGTGGTATACAGTCGGGAAGGAGTAGTCCTGGGAGTCCTCAACATTGACTCCGGACCCCATGAAGTCTCATGGCTTCAGGTCAAGCATGGGCAAGGAAACTGTTAAGTCTGTGTGTTATAATGAGAATTACTACACAGACCACAAGAGTAAATTTTAACTGGTCTTTACTAGTCGAAGGTCAGGGCTGAACTGCCCAATAAATCATTACACAGCACTTATATACCGGTGTGGTCACCACCGGTATTACAGTATACAGCAGCCAAGATAAAGTAGTGCATCTCTTAAAATAGTTCTCTTAAAGGTGGAACGGTTACATACACCACAATCCTCCCTTTTTAGCTTAACAGTATATATTCCCCATTAAACATAACATAATAACATATATACACAACTTCCTGTAAAAACAGTTCACAGATTCAGTCTCTCTGGAGGCTTCCTGACTCGGTCTGGATAACGCCTCGGTGGTGTAGTAGTTTTCGGTGGTGTAGTAGGTTCTTTTGGCAAGGTCGATTCGGCTTGAATGCCAGTGTCGGGTTCATCTGGTTCCAGTATCACCGGATCGGAGGTAGATACTATGGGTATCTCTGCTTCATCATTAGGCGTATAAAGTTGTGGTGTAGATTGTCCCTTTTCGGATGACTCTATGATCTGGTCAGCACGGCGCCTTATTATGCTTTCACCAATGTCCACAGTATACATCAGCGGTCCTAGTCGTGTGCAAATAGTTCCAGGCTGCCATTTCTCGGTACGGTAGTCCCGGGCCAAAACTTGTTGACCTATCTGGAAGGTTCTAGTTGGCCTTTCATTCATGCCTTGAAATTGCCGGTTCTCTACGTCCCTTCTGATGTTTGGCTTGATCAAATCCAGCCAGCATCTTAGTCTTCTATTGAAAAACACCATGGCGGGAGTTTGGTTTGTAACCGCATGTGTTGCATTCCTGTACGCAAACAAGAAGTTATCTACCTTATGTTGTAGATTTATGTCTTCATTACCCATGGCCTTTATGGCCTTCTTGAAGGTCTGGACAAACCTTTCAGCTAATCCATTGGTGGCGGGATGGTATGGGGCGGACGTGTAGTGTTTAACCCCATAGTTTTTTAAGAACTTCCTGAATTCTTCGGACACAAATTGTGGTCCATTATCAGAACAGATCTGTTCCGGCAGCCCATTCCTGGCAAATATGGTCCTTAATACTGTGATGGGTTTTTCCATGGTGGTGGAGGACATCTTTATTACCTCCGGCCACTTGGAGTGTGCATCCACCGCGATTAAGAACATTGAGTCCATAAATGGACCAGCAAAGTCGATATGTACCCTTTGCCATGGAGATGATGGCCACTCCCATGGATGTAGAGGGGCTTATGGTGGGACGTTTTGGACCTTCTGGCATCCTAGACAGCTCTTGGTCATTTCTTCGATGTCTCCATCGATACCTGGCCACCACACAAACGCTCTGGCTAGGTTCTTCATTTTCACTCCACCCAGATGCCCCTCGTGAAGCTCCTTTAGCACTTTATGCTGAAGTTTGGGTGTAATCACCACTCTGGATCCACACATCAAGGTTCCTCGGCACACTGACAGCTGTTCTCTTCTTTGCGAGAATGCTGGCAACAGTGGTTCGCCATGTGCTGGCCATCCCTTCACCGTTAAATCGTAGACTCGTGAGAGAGTCGGGTCATTTCTCGTTTCCTTTTCAATGGTAGAATTTGTTACTGGTAGACATTCCACTATGGTTGAGTGGAACATCTCCACTGGGTCCACTGTAGGCGCCTCTTCTACCGTTGGCAACGGTAGGCGCGATAAACCGTCAGCATTCCCATGCTGTTTTGACCCTTTGTATTCTATGTCATATTGGTGTGCCCCTAGGAAAAGGGACCACCTCTGTAGCCTTTGCGCTGTCATAACGGAAACGCCCTTTTTAGGGTTGCATATGGACACCAACGGCTGGTGGTCTGTCAGCAGTGTAAACTTCTGGCCCTGCAGGTAATGATTAAACTTCTTTACTCCCCACACCAGGCTGAGAGCCTCCCTATCTATCTGAGCATAGTTGCGCTCAGCGGAGGTCAATGATCTGGATGCAAATGCGACTGGCCTTTCCAAGCCATTTGGCAACTTGTGTGAGAGTACTGCTCCAATACCATAAGGAGAAGCATCACAAGCTAAACGAATAGGTAGCGTTGGGTTGAAATGAGCCAACACTTCCTCTGAGGTGATCAATGCCTTGCTTTTGCGAAAGGCCTTCTTACAGTCCTCGCTCCACTTCCATGGTACTTCTTTCTGCAAAAGAGCATTCAGCGGGTGCAGCACCGTGGATAGATTTGGCAGAAACTTATGGTAATAGTTAATCAACCCTAGGAACGACCTCAACTGGGATACATTTTCCGGAGCGGGAGCCTTCACAACAGCTTCGATCTTGTCAGGTGACTTGTGCAGCCCCTCCTGGTCAATGACATGACCACAGTACGAGATCCGTTTCTGAAAGAACTCACATTTCTGGCGATTAACTCGAAGTCCATATTCCTTCAATCTGGTGAGCACCAGTTTCAAATTTGCAAGGTGTTCCTCATCGTCATCTCCTGTAATCAGGATATCGTCCAAGTAACATTGAGTGCTTGGAATTCCCTGTAATACCTGCTCCATGGCCCTCTGCCAAATTGCTGGAGCCGAAGCCACTCCAAAAACCAATCTATTATATCGATACAAGCCTCTGTGCGTGTTGATTGTGAGATACTGGCGCGACTCTTCCTCAACTTCCATCTGTAAGTACGCTTGCGCCAGGTCTATCTTGGTGAAGTGTTTCCCGCCAGACAATGAAGCAAAGATATCCTCAATCCGCGGAAGCGGATATTGCACCGTGTGAAGCACCGGATTAACTGTGATCTTGAAGTCTCCACAGATGCGGACCTTCCCCGGTTCCCCTGGCTTGTTACTCGATGAACGCTTCATGACGGGAACAATGGGCGTGGCCCACTCACTCCAGTCCACCTTAGACAGTACTCCTGAACGTTCTAGCCCTTCCAGCTCAGCTTCCACAGCAGGTCGTATCGCATAAGGTACCGGTCTGGCTTTGAAAAATTTTGGGTTTGCATGTTCTGCAATCTTGATTTTTGCCTTAATTCCTCTGTGTTCCCAGTCCCTGTTGGAACACCTCTTTAGCCTCATCCAATATTCTGGACAATCGTTCAGGTTTGACATCTTTTTTTCCGGAATCTACCGTTATTGCTTTTAGGGAGTGCCAGTCCAAATTTATTTTCCTGATCCACTCCCGTCCCAGAAGTGGTGGACCTCCCTCAGGTAGTACATATATGTCCATTCCTTGGTGTTCTTTGCCCTTGTGTATCACCTTGACTTTTATCTTTCCGATGGGGTATACTCTTTGCCCCGTGTATGTCTGCAATACTATCTCCTTATCCCGTAGGGGAATATGTGTGAATAACCTTTTGTAATCTTGCTTATTCATGACCGTCAACGCCGATCCGGTGTCCAATTCCATCTTCACTTGGACTCCTGCTATCTGCAGTGTGACCCAGATAGTTTGTCGGTCAGCTTCCTTACTCACACTGTGAATTCTCAGACTACCCAGTTCCTTGCTGTTGGAGTCTGAATCCGAATTCTGTTCATCCGAACTCTTCTCAGCCACCTTATGTACCTTTCTGCACTTTTCCTGCGGTGACTTTTTGTTGCTGGTCTTCTTTCCTGACCGGCATACTTTAGCTATGTGACCAAGCTTGTCACATTTTCTACATTCCTGGTTTTTAAACCAGCATTGGTTCTGATCGTGTGTTGTCTTTCCACAACGATAACATTTCGTTGTACCCAAAGCCATTTGATCTACGCTGAGTACCGCTACCTTCGGCTGCATTTCCGCAGTGCCTCTCGCTGCGGCTTCGTGCGATGCTGCAATAGTGACAGCCTTATCAAGTGTAAGATCATTCTCTTCAAGCAGCCGCTTTTGTGTTCCTTCTTTCGACAATCCACACACGAATTTGTCTCTCAGTGCCTCTGTCAGGCTTTCCCCAAACTGACAGTATTTCGCTAGCTTACGCAGTTCAATTAAATACTCCGCGTTGCTTTCCTCTTTCAGTTGCGTTCTCGCATAAAATTTAAATCGTTCCGCTAACATCAGCGGTGTGGGATTCAAATGATTCTTCAGGACAGCAACAATATTAGCGAAAGTCTGATCCGCCGGTTTAGCTGGTGATAGAAGATGCTTCAATAGCCCGTATGTCTTCGCACCCATTGAGTTTAGTAAGGTTAGTGCTTTATCTTCATTTGATATTTTATTTGCCTTACAATATATCTCTATGCGTTCTACATACGTGGCCCAATCTTCAACATCGGGATCGAAATCGTTGATGTTACCACGCTTAGGCATCCTCGCAATCTTCTTGAGAAACAAAAAGAATTTTTTTTTTTTTTTTTTAAATGGCGGCTTCCCGCGCTTGTCTTCTTCCCCCGCCTACGAAAATGGCGGCTTCCCGCGTTTGCCTTCTCCCCCGCTGGCTGTAATGCCGATTGCCTTATTGCTGCATTCGCCCTCCCCAGTGGTTCTCAAATCGTGCCTCCCAGCCCCTCTTGCAGTCCGGTCCTTTCCCCCCGGCTGCGGCTGAATTCTCCGCGTTTTTTTAAATTTTCTCCCGCGCCTTACGCTGTCCCGGTCGCTGCGCCTCGTGGCCTCGGTAGCTGCCCGGCCTTTCTCACCGGTCGCGGTCGAGCTCTCTCTCGACGCTGTTGCGTCTCCCAGCCCGCTTGCAGCCCGGTCTTTTACACCGGCTGCGTTTGCATTCACCGCGGCTCCCGTGCCTTACGCTGCCCCAGTCTCAGCGCCTCTGGCCCCGACTTCTGTCCGGCTCTTTTCCCCGGCCGTGGTCGAGCTCTCCGCCCTTATATCCTCCGTTTTTCCCTCCCCTACTTCACAGCTAACGTGGCCGACTTGCTGCTCGTCGCTGATCGGCTTACCCACCACCGTGATAGAAGGGATGATCACTGCCTGTTGCTGATGGAAGGCTTCGTGTCAGAATTCTTCCTTTGCTCTGCAGACCCGAGTCTTTTCTCAGCAGAATGATGAGGGCGGATGCCTCTTCTCGACGCCCGTTAAACTGCCTTGGATGTATCTCTGCCGCAGGGTAAGATCGTACTCGTCGCCACTGTTAAGTCTGTGTGTTATAATGAGAATTACTACACAGACCACAAGAGTAAATTTTAACTGGTCTTTACTAGTCGAAGGTCAGGGCTGAACTGCCCAATAAATCATTACACAGCACTTATATACCGGTGTGGTCACCACCGGTATTACAGTATACAGCAGCCAAGATAAAGTAGTGCATCTCTTAAAATAGTTCTCTTAAAGGTGGAACGGTTACATACACCACAGAAACCTCCTGCCAATTACCACCTACTGCCCTCCCTCAGCTGATGAATCAGTACCCCTCTATGTTGAACACCACTTGGAAGAAGCACTGCGAGCAGCAAGGGCACAGAATGTACTCTGGGTGGGTGACTTCAATGTCCATCACCAAGAGTGGCTCGGTAGCACCACTACTGACTGAGCTGGCCGAGTCCTGAAGGACATAGCTGCCAGTCTGGGCCTGCGGCAGGTGGTGAGAGAACCAACATGAGGGAAAAACCTACTTGACCTCTTCCTCACCAATCTACCTGTCGCAGATGTATCTGTCCATGGCAGCATTGGTAGCAGTGACCACGAAGTCCCGTCTTCACACTGAGGACACCCTCCATTGTGTTGTGTGGCACTACCACTGTGCTAAATGGGATAGATTCAGAACAGATCTAGCAGCTCAAAGCTGGCTATCCATGAGGTGCTGTGGGCCATCAGCAGCAGCAGAATTGGATTCCATCACAACATGTAACCTCATGGCCCGGCATATTCCTCACTCTACCATTACCATCAAGCCAGGGGACCAGCCCTAGTTCAATAAGGAGTGTAGAAGAGCATGCCAGGAGCAGCACCAGGCATATCTATAAATGCAGTGCCAACCTGGCGAAGCTACAACACAGGACTACATGCATGCTAAAAAGCAGAAGCAGCATGCTATAGACAGGGCTAAGCGATCCCACAATCAATGGATCAGATCAAAGCTCTGCAGTCTTGTCACATCCAGTCGTGAATGGTGGTGGACCATTAAACAACTAACGGGAGGAGGAGGCTCCATGAATATCCCCATCATCAATGATGGTGGAGCCCAGCACTTGAGTACAAAAGACAAAGCTGAAGCATGTGCAACCATCTTCAGCCAGAAGTGCCGAGTGGATGATTCATATCGGCCTCTTCCTGAGGTCCCCACCATCACAGCAGCCAGTCTTCAGCCAATTCGATTCACTCCATGTGATATCAAGAAATGGCTGAGCACACTGGATACAACTAAGGCTATGGGCCCCGACAACATCCCGGCTGTCGTGCTGAAGACTTGTGCTCCAGAACTAGCTGCACCTCTAGCCAAGCTGTTCCAGTACAGCTACAACACTGGCATCTATCCAACAATGTGGAAAACTGCCCAGGTATATCCTGTCCACAAAAAGCAGGACAAATCCAATCTGGCCAATTGCCGCCCCATCAGTCTACTCTCAATTATCAGCAAAGTGATGGAAGGTGTCGTCGACAGTGTTATCAAGCAGCACTTACTCACCAATAACCTGTTCACTGATACCCAGTTTGGGTTCCGCCAGGACCACTTGGCTCCAGACCTCAATACTGCTTTGGTCCAAACATGGACAAAGGAGCTGAATTCCAGAGGTGAGGTGAGAGTGACTGCCCTTGACATCAAGGCAGCATTTGACCGAGTGTGGCATCAAGGAGCCCTAGTAAAACTGAAGTCAATGGGAATCAGGGGGAAAATGCTCCACTGGCTGGAGTCACACCTAGCACAAAGGAAGATGGCTGTGGTGATTGAAGGTCAATCATCACAGCCCCAGGACATCGCTGCAGGAGTTCCTCAGGGCAGTGTCCTAGGCCTAACCATCTTCAGCTGCTTCCTCAATGACCTTCCCTCCATCATAAGGTCAGAAGTGGGGATGTTTGCTGATGACTGCACAGTGTTCAGTGCCATTCGCAACTCCTCAGATAATGAAGCAGTCCATGCCCGCATGCAGCAAGACCTGGATGACATTCAGGCTTGGGCTGATAAGTGGCAGGTAACATTCACGCCACACAAGTGCCAGGCAATGACTATCTCCAATAAGCAAACATCTAACCACTGCCCCTTGACATTCAACGGCATTACCATCACCGAATCCTCCACCACCAATACCCTGTCAGACACCATTAACCAGAAACTTCACTGGACCAGCCACATAAATACTGTGGCAACAAGAGCAGGTCAGATGCTGGGAATTCTGCGGCGAGTGTCTCAACTCCTGACTCCCCAAAGCCTTTCCACCATCTCCAAGGCACAAGTCAGGCGTGTGATGGAATACTCTCCACTTGCCTGGATGAGTGCAGCTCCAACAACACTCAAGAAGCTCGACACCATCCAGGACAAAGCAACCCGCTTGATTGGCACCCCATCCACCACCTTAAACATTCACTCCCTCCACCACCAGTGCACCGTGGCTGCAGTGTGCACCATCTACAAGATGCACGGCAACAACTCGCCAAGGCTTCTTCGGCAGCAGCTCAGAAACCCGCGACCTCTACCACCTAGAAGGACAAGGGCAGCAGGCACATGGGAACACCACCACCTCCAAGCTCCCCTCCAAGTTACACACCATCATGACTTGGGAGTATATCGCCGATCCTTCATCATCGCTGGGTCAAAATCCTGGAACTCCCTCCCTAACAACAGTACCTTCACCACATGGACTGCAGAGGTTCAAAAAGGCAGCTCACCACCACCTTCTCAAGGGCAGCTAGGGATAGGCAAAAAATGCTGGCCTTGCCAGCGATGCCCACATCCCATGAACAAATAAAAAGAAGACTTCTGCATGTTCTACTGTTCCCCAATGTAACCTTTACCTGGTCCACTCTTCCCCAATGCACCCTCTACCTGTTCCACTCTTCCCCAGTGTAACCTCTACCTGTTCCACTCTTCCCCAATGTAACCTCTACCTGGTCCACTCTTCCCCAATGTAACCTTTACCTGGTCCACTCTTCCCCAATGTAACCTTTACCTGGTCCACTCTTCCCCAATGTAACCTTTACCTGGTCCACTCTTCCCCAATGTAACTTTTACCTGGTCCACTCTTCCCCAATATAACCTCTGCCTGGTCCACTCTTCCCCAATGTAACTTTTACCTGGTCCACTCTTCCCCAATATAACCTCTGCCTGGTCCACTCTTCCCCAATGTAACCTCTACCTGGTCCACTCTTCCCCAATGTAACCTTTACCTGGTCCACTCTTCCCCAATGTAACCTTTACCTGGTCCACTCTTCCCCAATGTAACCTTTACCTGGTCCACTCTTCCCCAGTGTAACCTCTGCCTGGTCCACTCTTCCCCAATGTACCCTCTACCTGTTCCACTCTTCCCCAATGTATCCTTTACCTGGTCCACTCTTCCCCAATATAACCTCTGCCTGGTCCACTCTTCCCCAATGTAATCTCTACCTGTCCCACTCTTCCCCAATGTAACCTCTACCTGGCCCACTCTTCCCCAATGTAACCTCTACCTGGTCCACTCTTCCCCAATGTAACCTCTACCTGGCCCACTCTTCCCCAATGTAACCTCTACCTGGTCCACTCTTCCCCAATGTAACCTTTACCTGGTCCACTCTTCCCCAATGTAACCTTTACCTGGTCCACTCTTCCCCAATGTAACCTCTACCTGTTCCACTCTTCCCCAATGTAACCTCTACCTGTTCCACTCTTCCCCAATGTAACCTCTGCCTGGTCCACTCTTCCCCAGTGTAACATCTACCTGTTCCACTCTTCCCCAATGTAACCTCTGCCTGGTCCACTCTTCCCTAGTGTAACATCTACCTGTTGCACTCATCCCCAATGTTACCTCTACCTGTTCCACTCTTCCCCAATGTAACCTCTACCTGTTCCACTCTTCCCCAATGTAACCTCTGCCTGGTCCACTCTTCCCCAGTGTAACATTTACCTGTTCCACTCTTCCCCAATGTAACCTCTACCTGTTCCACTCTTCCCCAATATAACTTCTACCTGTTCCACTCTTCCCCAATGTTACCTCTACCTGTTCCACTCTTCCCCAATGTAACCTCTACCTGTTCCACTCTTCCCCAATGTAACCTCTGCCTGGTCCACTTGTCCCCAGTGTAACAGCTACCTGTTCCACTCTTCCCTAATGTAACCTCTACCTGTTCCACTGTTCCCCAATGTAACCTTTACCTGGTCCACTCTTCCCCAGTGTAACCTCTGCCTGGTCCACTCTTCCCCAATGTACCCTCTACCTGTTCCACTCTTCCCCAATGTAACCTCTACCTGGTCCACTCTTCCCCAATGTAACCTTTACCTGGTCCACTCTTCCCCAATGTATCCTTTACCTGGTCCACTCTTCCCCAATATAACCTCTGCCTGGTCCACTCTTCCCCAATGTAATCTCTACCTGTCCCACTCTTCCCCAATGTAACCTCTACCTGGCCCACTCTTCCCCAATGTAACCTCTACCTGGTCCACTCTTCCCCAATGTAACCTCTACCTGGCCCACTCTTCCCCAATGTAACCTCTACCTGGTCCACTCTTCCCCAATGTAACCTTTACCTGGTCCACTCTTCCCCAATGTAACCTTTACCTGGTCCACTCTTCCCCAATGTAACCTCTACCTGTTCCACTCTTCCCCAATGTAACCTCTACCTGTTCCACTCTTCCCCAATGTAACCTCTGCCTGGTCCACTCTTCCCCAGTGTAACATCTACCTGTTCCACTCTTCCCCAATGTAACCTCTGCCTGGTCCACTCTTCCCTAGTGTAACATCTACCTGTTGCACTCATCCCCAATGTTACCTCTACCTGTTCCACTCTTCCCCAATGTAACCTCTACCTGTTCCACTCTTCCCCAATGTAACCTCTGCCTGGTCCACTCTTCCCCAGTGTAACATTTACCTGTTCCACTCTTCCCCAATGTAACCTCTACCTGTTCCACTCTTCCCCAATATAACTTCTACCTGTTCCACTCTTCCCCAATGTTACCTCTACCTGTTCCACTCTTCCCCAATGTAACCTTTACCTGTTCCACTCTTCCCCAATGTAACCTCTGCCTGGTCCACTTGTCCCCAGTGTAACAGCTACCTGTTCCACTCTTCCCTAATGTAACCTCTACCTGTTCCACTGTTAGCCAGTGTATATTTTCCATGTTCCGCTGTTGTGCAGTTTATTCTCTATATATCCCTATGTCCCTCATGATGTAATCTCTCTATATTCCACACCGTGCAATGTCAGTATATCCCACTGTCATCCACGGTGTATCCTTTATATATTTTACTATTCTCTATTACACCTATTCTATATGTCACACTGTTTTTCACATAGAGGATGGTACATCCCCTATATAAGTGTCAGCTTAGCTCAGTTGGGAGGACTATTGCCACTGAGTGAGATGGTTGTTGGAGGTGTTAGTCTTCAGCTAAGATGTTAAAGCAAAGCTTTGGTCTGTCTGTTCTAGTGGTTCGGAAAGGTCCCATGGCATTATTCCACTATTCCAAGAAGAACAGGAACCTCTGCTCCCGTCTTAGCCAACAGTTCTCTCTGACCTGCCACTGCCAAAAGCAAATGAATTGGCCATTCATCTCATTGATGCTGAAGGGATCTTGCTGTGCATAGAATAGATGCTGTATTTGATTATATAACAATAGTCAACGCACTTAAAAGTAATTTATTGCATGTGAAGAAGTTTGTGAGATTCCTCGCAGATTATCCTCTAAATCCTTCACTATTCCCTGCAGTGTGTCATCTAGTTAAGCTCATCCACTGCAACTCTACCTTTCTCAACTAGTGTGACTGTTCTCTTTGCTTTGTAAATATGACTATTGCTAATAATAGTTTTGCTGAACGATATTAAAATGTAATTTGAAAGTACTGAAGGAAACTGTAGGCTATTTCAAGTAAAACACTTGGGCCTAGAAATTGAGTTTGCGCTGCGCCGGGGCTTAACGCCGGAAATTTAGCGTCGGTGCTAAGTCGCGCTGTGCGCACCAAAAATTCAGTAGCGCCACGCCCAAACGGCTGCCGGCGCTACTGAAGGCTGTTTGCGCCTGAAAACTGGCGCTATGCGCCGCATTGTGGCGCTATTCCGGCGCTGCGGCGCCCGATGCGGTGCGGCAGGCTCGGGAAGTGCAGGCCTCCTCCTTCAGTTAAGGAGGAGCTGCCTGCACCCGCCCGCTGGCCGGTTAAATCGCCACAAAAATGAGCCCGGCACCTCGGGGAAGTGCCGGGCTCGCAGCCGAGAAGCATCTGTTCCGCGGGGGGGGGGGGTGGGGGAGTCCGGGGAGGGAGGTGCGGGCAGGCGGCCGGCGGGAAAGCGGCCGGCCGCCGCTCCACCTTTATGCGCCGGCGCAAAGTCGTGTAAGACTCTGTTGCCAGAGACTTAGTTGCGGCTGCCACGGGCAAGGCGGCCGCAACTGAATTTCGGCGCTGGGGCCCGTCACCACGGCAACCGGGACGCTGCGCACACCGATGACGTCATCGGTGCTGGCGCAGCGCTACCGGTGTAACGCCGATGTTGGGCCCTAGTCAATTTCAAAACCGGCTGTAAGTCCAGCGCAATGCCCTCTAGCGCCGCAAAATGGGCACTAAGCCCACTCAATTTCTAGGCCTTGGCATCAGGGTTAATTTGAGTTCCAATTAAAAATGTAACCTTGACTGACAGGAAGTCTGATGGTGCACAGACACAGGGCAACCCACAAGTTCAATTTTTAATTCAACATAATTAGTTTTGCAGGCTGAATGTGCTCTTAAGTAGATTTAAATTAGATTTTAATACTTTGGTGCAATGCAGCTTTAACTATGGCAGTCGTCACACTGCCTATCTCCTAGAAATAAATCAATCAGCCAACATGGAACAACTGAAAGAAGACGACTAACTTAGCCCATTCTTTATAGTCACAGGTTTTTTGGCACTGATTTCTCCAATGTAAAGTACTGCAATTATTTTTTTTAAATCATGGGGGAAGCATACAGACAAATTGGTAATGAAGTGTGAAACAAGTACTGCCAGGTTAATTTGTTGCAAGATACATATCCATATCAAAGCCTTCTGTTTATTCTGTTCATACAGGTTTTGTTTTGTAGGGTGGTTGAGGGATAGAGGATATTTGTTTCAGATGATCCTGCCCAAAACACCATGGGGGAAAAATTCAGTATCGCCCCGCTCGGGGCGCCATTATCGGCCGTGCGCAAAGTTTAGCGCCTGGCGCTAATTATCGACTCCGACAGCAAACTTGGCTTTTATCGCCCCTGGAGGTGATTGGAGCGCTAAATCAGGCGCTTCACACCTGTCTTAAGGCGCAAACACCGAGGAGCGAGGCGCTACCTCAGAGCACTGGCGAAGCAAGGAAGGGCAAATCAAAATAAACCTGCAACGTGCTGCTCAGTACTCAAAACTCCTTCACATAGCGTTGAATCTCTCCAGAAGTCTCTCTCTCTCTCTCTCAGAATGCGTGGTGCAAAAATGTCACCGACAAAAAAAGGCAGGAAGCAGTCGCCTTTAAATAGCGCTCCCCCAGTCCCTTTCTGACAGCATAACGCTCCCCTCAACCTGTCGTTGCTAGCGACAGGCGGTAAGGCAGGGGGCGCCACTCAATATCCAGTCCGGGGCACTAACGGGGCGTTGCGCACTCGACTGACGTCACAATCTGCCGGCGCAGGAGATCGTGGCGGTAGTGTTTAGCGCCGCCGCAAAATGTCTAGTTAATTTCGCGAGCGGCGCAATCATCACCGCGCCCGGGCGCTAGTTGCTTTGTGCCCCATTAGCGCCCTCTTAAGGCGCTAACGGGAGGCGCAACAACTGAATTTTTCCCCCCGTACACCGTCCAACTCCTTGGCCGACAGTGTCAGCTTGGCGCAGTCCATAGAACACTCACCCCAGAGACAGAAGGTTCCACTCCAGAGACTTGAGCACAAAACGTAGGCCGACACTCCAGTGTGTTACTGAGGGTGTGCTGCACCGTCGGAGGTGCTGTCTTTCGGTTGAGACATTAAACCCAGGCCCTGTCTCAAAGATCCCATGAGCAGGGGAGTTCTCCCTGGTGCCCTGGCCAATATTCATCCCAATGCTGTTTGTCGGAGCTTGCTGTGCGCAGATTGGCTGCTGCATTTCCAAATTACAACAGGGACAACACTTCAAAAAAGAAAGTACTTCGTTGGCTGGGAAGCGCTTTGGGACATCCTGAGGCTGTGAAATGTGCTATATAAATGCAAGTTCTCTCTGACGAAAGGGGTGTCGTGCAAACTGAATTAATCACAGAACTAATCAGTCAAGTTCCAATGGCTTGAATAACAGCAGGAGGTAACATGGAGCGACTACAGTTGATAATCTCAGTGAGCCCTTTTCTCTAGAAAAGAGAAGACTGAGGGGTGACCTAATAGAAGTCTTTAAAATTATAAAGAGGTTTGACAGGGCAGGTGTAGAGAAGATGTTTCGACTTGTGGGGGAGTCCAAAACTAGGGGCCATAAATATAAGATAGTCACTAATAAATCCAATAGGAAATGCAGGAGAAATTTCTTTACCCAGAGAGTGGTGAGAATGTGGAACTCACTACCACAGGGAGTGGTTGAGGCAAATAGCATCGATACGTTTTAGGGGAAGCTAGAGGGAGAAAGGAATACAGGAAACTTTTTTTTATCCGGCACGGACGGGACCGACGTGGTGCCGGTTCATCAAAAATTCCGGATAACCGAACGCTATAGTAAAAGATACGAAGCTAACAGCTCCGTATAAAGCAACAAACCCTGCTTCAAAACAATGGCCACAAGTTGCAAGCGTCTCTGTAGCTTAGCAACAGCTGCAGCCACACCCTTGCACAGCAACACATGGAGGAAAGCAAGTAATAAAAGTTACCTGAACCTACTCCTGAATTTTGCCGGTTAACCGATATTTCCGGTTATTTAGGTGCCGGTTAATCGAAGGTTTCCTGTAGAAGGATATGCTGATAGAGTTAGATGAAGAGGGCTGGGAGGAAGCTTTGTGTGGAGCACAATCACCGGCATAGACCAGTTGGGCTGAATGGCCTGTTTCCCTGCTGTAGATTTTATGTAATCACATCAGAGTCACGTGAAGACAGAATACATTCCCTCCGTGCAGACTGAATTAGCAGCATATTTTATTAAACTGCCACTTTCTTCCATCCCTTAGGACAGCATTCTGCATGTGTCGGAGAAATATGAGAATTGCTCTTGTGCTTAAATTGAAGCAGCTGAGTCATAAAGTAATGAAAAACCTGGCTCTTGCAAAGCTGCTTTCTCGTCTCCCTCAACAATACTGGCAGCTTTTTTAAAAAAATGCAAAGTATGGAAAAATATAATCATTTAGGGGACTTCTTGGTTAAGTGGGGCCGAGTTAGCAAACCACAACTGAGAACCAACTAATTGAACTCGCTGGTAACAGTGGCTCTTGCTGGAATAAACCACAAAGAGTAATTGAAGTCCAAGGATTGGCCGATTTTTAACTTTGGGCAGGGTGATCTGGGGCCGTCAGCCTGATGAAATGTGTGAGAGGCCCAACTCACTTTGACAGTCGGGCCTCGTTACCCTACTACAGGCAAGCGGCCCACCAGTTTTGCCGTGCCGTGAGTCACGTCATGTGTTGCAGCCTGCAATGACCCGGGATGACCCAGAGGTGGAGAAAAAAACTCAGCGGTGTCATGGTCTTGAGGGCCACAGTCAACGCATGGCCACCTCTCGTTGTAGGCTCCGGCTCTGGCCGCAGCAGGTGACTAAGGTCAGTGACAGCCTGGCCGCTGAACCAGGGCCTCCTAGAGCATTGTCCCTTGGTGAACCTGAGGTAAGATGCGAAGAGGCTGTTTCCCCTTGACTGGAGTGTCTAGAACTAGGGGTCTAAGTCTGAGGATAAGGGGTCGGCCATTTAGGACTGAAATGAGGAGAAATTTCTTCACCCAGAGGGTTGTGAATCCTTGGAGTTGTCTACCTCAGAGGGCTGTGGATGCTCAGTCATTAAGTATGTTCATGACTGAGGTGGATAGATTTTTGGGCACTAGGGGAATCAAAGGATATGGGGATAGGGCGTGAAAGTGGAGTTGAGGTAGAAGATCAGCCATGATCTTATTAAATGGCGGCGCAGGCTCGAGGGGCTGTGTGACCTACTCCTGCTCCTACTCCTTATGTTCTTAAGTGACCTGGTTTCTGTAGACCCCATTTGGAGGATACCTTCATTGCCCCACCCCTGCCCATGGCTGTCCTCCTGCAGCTTCTTGGTTTCTTTGCTGCAGCTCCTGTTCTTTTGCCTCCACCACTCAGACAGGTGTGGCAAGAACTGCCCCCATTGTTAAGAGGATTCACAGATTCTGGAGCCTGCAAATGCTTAAAAAAAAACAACCAAGTTTATCTCATGCCAAGTAGACAATGTGGAATAAGCTAGCTTCCAGCTAGATCCAGTGATCGCACAACAATTCATGTGAGTCCCCCTTTTAAATATCGCTCCAAAAGGCCAGTTTACTTCCTGTACTGTCCAGTTTCCTGGGCGGGTCCTGCACTCAGCAACTATCCCGTTATTTCCTGTCATAATCGCCGCAGGGGTCTTACCTGCTTGATAGAACTCCTATTTAAATAATGCCACTGCCTGATACAGGCTGGTGTTTGGACCATCCGGGTCCTAACCAAAGGGAAAATAGCGGCAGGCGCCGTGCCTGTGCCAACAGGGCGGTAAGTACGGCACCGCCATTTGAACACTCATACCACCCCGCTTTCACCTGTTGGCGCAGGTTAAAACCCGCCCAATCCGCCGCTGCCCCTTTTTGCACCCCCGCTGAAGTTGAACTTTACCGCCTATGCGTTCCACAGCTCATGATCGCCTTTGACATTTACATTACTTTCTGGGCAATTGTGGGACTCGAACAGGGTTTAGCCCTACTAGTCACTTAACTGGATACTCCAATTTCTTTAAATGAATTGTATTTCCTTGGAACATAAGAAATAGGAGCAGGAGTCAGCCATTTGGCCCTTTGAGCCTGCTCCGCCATTCAATATGATCATGGCTGATCTTCCACCTCATCTCCACTTTCCTGCACTATCCCCATATCCCTTGATTCCCTTAATTTTCAAAAATCTACCGATCTCTGTCTTGAATATACTCAATGACTAAGCCTCCACAGTCTTCTGGGGTAGAGAATTCCAAAGATTCATCACCCTCTGACTGAAGAAATTTCTCCTCATCTCAGTCCTAAATGGCCGACCCCTTATTCTGAGACTGTGACCCCTGGTTCTAGACTCCCCAGCCAGGGGGAAACATCCTCCCTGCATCTACCCTGTTAAGTCCTGTAAGAATTTTGTGGCCTAGAAATTCACTTGTGCCCCGTTTGGGGCGCCAGTCTTGCCAGGGCGCCGGGAGTACCGCCCTGGAAGGAGTCGCGAACGCTCGCCGGAAATTTAGTTTCAGTGCCCCAGACGGAAACGCAGCGCTACTCGAGGCGCCCCGCATCCCTCTTGGGGCGCTGCAACTGAAAATCGCAGCACGACGGCTGCAGCGCCACACGCTGCGGCACGGCGCGCTGCGGCACTGCAGGCCTTCCTCCCCTTCTTAAAGGGGAGGGGCCTGCTGCAGCGCGATCGGTGATCGCGAGTGCCGGCAAAAGAGCCCGGCACCGAGCAGAAGTGCCGGGCTCTTGGGACACAGCCGGCACAACGTCGGGGGGGGGGGGGAGCTCAGGAGGCTGGGGACGGCGGCGCGAAGAGGTGCTGGCAGGCTGCCAGCAAAAAAAATGGCCGCCCCGCACCTCCGCGCCTCTACCGCCGCAGGTAGGCCCCCCTAAACCGGTCGCAAATTGCGACCGGTTTTAAAGCAGGGGGCGCTACCAAATTTCATGATCGGGGCGGTAGCAGGGCGCTGCGCACACCGATGACATCATCGGTGGCAGCGCAGCGCTAACGGCTAGCGCCGCCATTAGCGTCCCGCTTAATTTAGCGGGAGGCGTGGCCAGTGGTGCAAAACCCACTAAGTGCCCTCTTTGGGTGCTAACGGGTGGCACAGCCCACTGAATTTCTAGGCCTGTATGTTTGGAATTGGAACAGAGTGGCACAGGTGGTTGGCAATGATGATTTCACTATACCGAGCAAATAAGCAGAGATGATTAAGGTACGTTTCTTCTCACAAAGTATCATAATACAGATGACTCCTCGGAGAGCTGGCTTAGAATCAAGGCCAGATTTATGGGATAGAAGTATCTCTCTGTCACTGTAAGGTCACTCTTTACGATGGGCTTGGACAGCTTCAACTTGGTGCTTAATAGGCATATGCCCATATCATAAACTCTCTATATTTCAGCACTAAAAGGCAATTAATTGGCTGGGAAAGCACTCTAGTGGCTAGTACAGAAACAGGAATGCCATACTGGTAGTCTATTAAGGTTGAGGCTAAGGCAAATATTGGAGCGTGAGAGGAAGAGTTTGATCTTGTTCTTTATGGTGCTATAATGTACCTGACCTGGGCGTGTACTAATGCCCCCTCACCTTGATAACCAAAAACATTCCCCAAACAAATGTTAAAAATTGACCTATCTACTCGATAGACTGTGATGCTTTCACAATATAGAGCAGAGAGGCGAGTTACCTGATATTGTAGCCGTACCTTGTAAGAACAAGGGCTCGATTTTGCCAGTGTGGTCGGGCTGGGGTGTTTTTAGAGCCCTGAACCCGACTCCAGTGTGATGTGGGGAAAAAGAGTGATTTTCCCCTAATTGGGCACTTGATTTCCAGTGTGTGGGAACCCCTGGCCCAATTAGTCTTTCCATCCTGAAAGTCGCCTCTGATGACGTCATCAGTGCTGCTGGAGTTAAGGCCTGCAAGCAGCCTTGCTTCTTCTGGAGACTGGAAACGCTTTGGACATTGTTTAAAGGACTTAATTTACCGACCATGTCCACCAGCAAGCAAAAGTGTGCACCTCGCTTTGATGAGCCCTCCCTCCAAGCTCTGGTGGAGGGAGCAAGAGCAAATAAGAAGGTGCCCTTCCCTTCCTCAGGGAGAAAAAAGCCACCACAGCAAACTAAAGCTGTGTGGCTGCAAGTGGCCAGGGAGGTCAATGCCATCTCTATGATCCGCAGCACCTGGCTGCAGTGCAGGAAGAGGTTTCATGACCTTCTCCGCACTGGAAAAGTCAGTATGACTTTCCCATCACCCTCAATCTGATCCCCATCGCCTCTCCTCACCAGCACTATGCTTTGCCAACCTCTTCCTCCACATCCCACTTGACACTTACACCCCTACACCCTTACCCATTCCCCCTCTCTCTATGGTCAGATTCACTTAACTATTCGACCATGCAGTCCTCACACTCTATCACTGTGACGCAATGACAACTTACAACAAACAGGGAGGGCCCTTTGCCTCCTTCTAAGCATCTATGCTATGGAGTCTCTACACTCACTCCTTCATTCTCACTCAAACGCCACTTGTGTCCCTCATTGCAGGAAAAGAGAGCCCACAATAAGGGGGAAAGAGCGAGGACAGGAGGAGGGCCACCCTCAGTAGCCCAGATCACCACCTCGGAGGAGGCAGCCCTAGAAATTGCCGGGATCGAGGAGGATTCCCAAGTGGGGGACGGACAGGTGGGCGCATCACAGCAAGCTGGTGACAGAATAGTTTGGCATCTCTCTCATTGACATTGCATGAGTGACTGATAATGATTCTGATGCTCTAACAGCTTGACTTATGATCATCTGCACTATTCAATGTGCATGCAACCTTGACCTCACATCTCTAACTCTTTCCTTTACTCCCCCACAGGACCATCGACAGCCCCGTCCCCGCTGTCCAGGAGGAAGAGCCTGAGCTTCCAGACTCCTCAGAGGAAGCTGCAACCTCTGAGGGCGCTCCGTCAGCAGAATTAAGCGCACCCTGCACCAGCGCAGACACTCACACCTCGGTGGGACCTTCGGGACATAGAGTAGAGTTGTCACCTGGTGTATCACAGCTCACAAGTGAGCATCAGCAGATGGTGGAGACAGGACAGCAGTGGAGAGTCCTAGTCGGAGGGCGCACGACGCTCCCAGCTCAGCTCCGCTGCATGTCGACCCTGTGCCTCTGGGTCCATCCAGAAGGAGAGCGGTGCTGGAACTCCAGGACAGGTGCAGGAGTCTCTGGCAGGTTTTGCCTCCAGGGTCGCTGGGAATGTGGAGCGAATGGAGGAGTCCATCACTAACATGAGCAGAGTCTTTGTGGAGGTGTTGGCGCATGAACGCATCACCACGGAAAGGATGGTAACCTCCGTGGAAAGGATGGCTACCGTAGAGGAGAGGATGGCTACGGCCATGGAGGAGCTTAGTCTCCAGTGTCGTGAAAACATGGTCATTGTTCACAATAGACTGACATCTCTTGAGGAGCGATGGTCAGCTATTGAGCATACATAAGAACATAAGAACATAAGAAATAGGAGCAGGAGTAGGCCAATCGGCCCCTCGAGCCTGCTCCGCCATTCAATAAGATCATGGCTGATCTGATCCTAACCGCCAATCTACTATCACAGAACCATCTCCTGAATCTAACAGAATTAGACACACGAAATAGGAGCAGGAGCAGGCTACACGGCCCCTGGGCCTGCTCCGCTACCCACAGGGCCATGTCCGATCCGAACCTAGACTCATGTCCAAATTCCTGCCTGCTCCCCGTAACCCTTAATTCCCTTTACTTCTAGGAAACTGTCTATTTCTGTTTTAAATTTATGTAATGATGTAGCTTCTACAGCTTTTTGGGGCAGCATATTCCATGGACCTACCACTCTCTGAGTGAAGTAGTTCCTCCTCATCTCAGTTTTGAAAGAGCAGCCCCTTATTCTAAGACTATGCCCCCTAGTTCTAGTTTCACCCATCATCGGGAACATCCTCCCCGCATCCACCCGATCCAACCCCTTCACAATCTTATATGTTTCAATAAGATCGCCTCTCATTCTTCTGAACTCCAATGAGTAGAGTCCCAATCTACTCAACCTCTCCTCATATGTCCATCCCCTCATCCCCGGGATTAACCGAGTGAACCTTCTTTGTACTGACTCGAGAGCAAGTATGTCCTTTCTTAAGTATGGACACCAAAACTGTATGCAGTATTCCAGGTGCGGTCTCACCAATACCTTGTACAACTGAAGCAATACCTCCCTATTTTTATATTCTATCCCCCTAGCAATGGAAGCCAACATTCCATTGGCCTTCTTAATCACTTGCTGCACCTGCATACTAACCTTTTGAGTTTCGTGCACCAGGACCCCCAGATCTCTTTGTACTTCAGTACTTTCCAGTTTCTTGCCATTAAGATAATAACTTGCTCTACGATTTTTCCTGCCAAAGTGCATAACCTCACACTTTCCAGTATTGTATTCCATCTGCCAAATCTCTGCCCACTTACTTAGCCTGTCTATGTCCCCTTGCAGGTTTTTTATGTCCTCCTCACTCACTACTTTCCCTCCCATCTTAGTATCATCTGCAAACTTTGATATGTTACACTCGGTCCCCTCCTCCAAATCGTTAATATAGATTGTAAAGAGTTGGGGACCCAGCACTGACCCCTGTGGAACACCACTAGTTACTGATTGCCAGTCCAAGAATGAACCATTTATCCCAACTCTCTGCCTTCTGTTAGATAGCCAATCCTCTATCCATGCCAGAATATTACCCCCAATCCCGTGATTTTTTATCTTAAGCAGTAATCTTTTGTGTGGCACCTTGTCAAATGCCTTTTGGAAGTCTAAATACACTACGTCCACTGGTTCCCCTTTATCCACCCTATACGTTACTTCCTCAAAGAACTCCAGCAAATTTGTCAAACATGACTTCCCCTTCATAAAACCATGCTGACTTTGTCCTATTAAATTATGATTATCCAAATGTCCTGTTACTGTCTCCTTAATAATGGACTCCAAAATTTTATCTACCACAGATTTTACCTACAAACCAGACCTTCATGCAAGTCCTCGGGAGTAGGACTTCCAGTACAGAAACGGGTCCTCATGGCCCCCGTGAAGTGCAGCAAGGTGCTGTCAAGCCACTTGCTAGCTCTGAAGTGGGGCTGACCCATGAGAGGGATTTTGGTGGCAGACAGCAAGGAAGTGGGGGCTCCTCTCCAAGCGCTCACATGACCATGCCACTGCAAAGCCCTCGGTCAGAGCCCCACCAGAGTCCCCACCCAACTGAGATCGGCGTCTCAACCCCTGCACAGCCGTAGGAGCAGCAGACTGTTGCCCAGCCCTCACAGGTTCGCAACCCCAGAGGACGCCCGCCAAAGGTGTTGAGACAGGAGCAGCAAGAAAGTGAGCAAGGGGCCTCCACATCTGCTGAAGCCACAGGGGAAGCACCACGTAGGAGCATGCGTAAGAGGAAGATAATGCACAAGTAGCCACAAAGCTAGTCACTTGGGTGTAATGTGATGTTTAATGTTGAAAAGCCATCAGATGCTTATTGCCATTAAAAATTCTGATGGCAACCTGTTGCAGTTGTGGCATGTGTCATGTCGCTAATGGGACTTCCACATTGAGGGCTTAGGTTGACTTGCAATTGTCAGTATGGTGGTCCAAGTGATAGGAATCCGCAGGTTCTTGGCCATTGTCGATGGTCTGATAAGAAGGTGCGAGGCAAAAGTGTTTGATTGTGCAGGCTAAGCAAATCTGGCCAGGATGAGTGCGTCCCTTGCATCCCGGGCAGCAATGTTGTCGCGCGCTGGCACCTTCTGACCTGTGCATCTTCAGGTAGGTGACTAGCAGCTTGGCGGTCCTGTTGATGCTCTTGCTGTTGGTGCTGCTGTTGGTCATGGTTCTGCTGCTACCGCGGTTGGTCTGCGAATCTGATGTCCAGGAGGAAAGGAATTAAATGTTCGCCATGCTTCAGTTGAAGAAGCGCTTAGTCAAGGCGGGGAGAGGGGTTTTCCAGGAGCTCACACTGGAGATGGGTGTCAGGCTCCAAACTTCCACAACACTGAGTATGCCTGCTAAAAGTTCCCCCAGACCTGAAACAACAAAGTTCTGCCACCTGCAAATGATCATCGGTGAAAACTCCTTTGTAATGTTGGAGCTGCAGCTGTTCATAAGCAACCCACTAGTGAGGCCACCAGGATTACCTGGCGTGTTCCAGAGGAGGGGTGTAGAATGGGGGAAATGTGTTAAAATCAGAAAGGCCTCTCAAAATGGGATTATAGAGGCAATTAAGTGGTTGTTAAGGGCCTATCCTGCCTCTTGGAGGCGGGATGGAAACAGGGTCAGAAAACTCGCATGTGGGAAAATTGCTCGGAGGCGGGATGGAGGTGGGTGCGGGCCCGCCCGCCATTTTTTGCGATTTCAACAACTCACACGCCTCCAATCTCGCCTCCTCAGGCCTGGCAAAATCGAGCTCCAAAAGTCACCTCTTTTTTTCATTTTTATTGAAGAACATGGATATTGCATATTAAACAAATTATCTATGGTGCTATGGTAAGTGAGAGCTTTATGGGCCAAACATGTGGTTCTATCAGGAACACATTCTGAGAAGTGATTGAATGGATAATCATGGGAAGCACGCGCACGGTTTTCAGATGGGCGTTCCCGACGGGCGAGGCTCCGTGCCTGCAGCTCACATTCGGGAAAATCGTCCCGGTAATGCAATCTCTTGGCTTGGCAGCTATTCCCTGGGCCTCTTCTGCACAACCAGCTTCCAGCAACATTTCAGCTGTAATTCATGGAGGGCGCGGATGGTAAAAAATCAACATATAATTCAAATAAATGCCATGTCCCCTTCGAGAAATATTGAGCTAAAAATAAAATGGTAACGGTTCAGCTGCTTCAGCTGAAGTACTTTGTAGCGCATCAGGGAATAATAAATAGCTAAAGGTAATGAATAAAGATAACATTGTGGCTGTTTAAATTATTCCCTTTCTCTCCTGGTTCAGTTTTCATTTGCTTAGGGTTCTGTACTGTCTCCTACACTGTCCCTGTTTGTTCTGTTCTGCCTCCTCCCCCCACTCCCCCCGACCCATCTGCTACTCCTTTCTGATTATTCATTCCTGGCTTGTCTTTGTTTCTTTATTTTTTACCGCTGCCCCGTATGTAGTGTATGTAACCTGTACCACCTTAAGAGACTACCTTAAGGTGATGGACTACTTTCTGATGGCTCCTGTATATTGTAGTACCGGTGGTGACCACACCGGTATATAAACCCTGTGGAGCAAATTGTATTTCAGTTCAGCCCTGAAAAAGAGGACCCTCAGTTACAAAAGACCTGTTTAAGTATTCTGTTGTCTATGTCCAGTTATTCAGCATAACCACATTTGGAAAGCACAGACTCAACAGTGGCGACGAGTCTGATCATACCTAGCGGCAGTTTTGCATCCAAGGAAGCTTCGTCCTCAGAACGGGCGTCGAAAAGGGGCATCCGCCCTCATCATCCTGCTGAGCACTGCATCGCACGGGAGGCCATCGGGAACCCGGTTTGGTCTGCTGGCCACGAAGTCCACCATCAGCAACAGGCAGTGATCATCCCTTCTACGACAGCGGCGGGTAAGCCCGATCGAGCAGCACGGAGGGGAAGTCGGCCGAGTTGTCAGTGGGAGAAGGGGAGGGAAAACGAAGAAAAGGGCGGAGAACACGACCGCAGCCGGTGTCAGGGGCCGGTCTGCAATCGGGGCAGAGACGCGCAGCAGCCAGAAAAGCGTTAATGTCCACGAGGACCGCGGGAGCGGCGGGGAACAAGAGCAGCAGCGTCGGGGGAAATAAAGGACCGCTGGGAGGCGAGAACGGCAACAGCGCAGTAATCACCATTTTAGTTGGCGGGGAAGAAGACAAGCGCGGGAAAAGCCGCCAAGTGCGGGAAGCCGCCATTTTGAAAAATAAAATAAAATAAAGGAAACTCAACAAGGATGCCAAAAACGGGTAACATCACTGCTTTTGATAGCGATGTAGAAGATTGGGCCACTTATGTGGAACGAGTTGAAGTTTACTGTACAGCGAATGAGGTACCGGCAGATAAGAAAGCACTAACCCTATTAAACTCGATGGGTGCGAAGACGTACGGGTTATTAAGGCACCTTGTAACACCAGATAAACCGGTAGGAAAGAGTTTCGCGGATATTGTTACTATCCTGCAAGAGCATTTAAACCCCACGCCGCTGCTGATAGCGGAACGATTTAAATTTTACAAAAGAATTCAGCTTAAAGAGGAAAGCAATGCTGAATTCTTAATCGAACTGCGCAAGTTATCAAAGTACTGTCAGTTCGGTACAGGACTAGCAGACGCTCTGAGAGATAAGTTCGTGTGTGGGCTACTAAAGGAAGGGACCCAGAAGCGACTGCTAGAGGAAAAGGATCTTACGCTGGACAAAGCTTTCAGCATTGCAGCATCGCACGAGGCAGCAGCACGAGGCACTGCAGAAATGCAGCAAAGGCCATTGGAATTCAGCACCAATTAAATGGCATTGGGCGCAGTAAAGTGCTATCGTTGCGGAAGGACAACGCATGATCAGAACCAGTGCTGGTTCAAAGATAAAGAATGCAGGCAATGTGGCAAACTTGGTCACATAGCGAGAGTATGCCGGTCAGGAAAGAAGACCAGCAACAAAAAGTCGCCGCAGGAGAAGTACAAAAAAGTACACAAGGTGACAGAGAACAGTTCGGATGAACAGAAGACGGATTCAGACTCCAGCAGTAAGGAACTGGGTTGTCTAAAAATACATAATGTGGGTAACACAGCAGACCACCAAACTATCTGGGTCATGCTTCGGATAGCAGGAGTCCAAGTGAAGATGGAATTGGACACTGGATCGGCATTGACAGTCATGAATAAGCAAGATTACAAAAGGTTATTCTCACACATTCCCCTGAGGGATATGGAGATTGTATTGAAAACATACACGGGGCAAAGAGTATACCCCATCGGAAAGATAAAGGTAAAGGTGGTCTACAATGGTAAAGAAAGTCAGGGAATGGACTTGTATGTGTTACCTGAGGGAGGTCCGCCACTACTGGGACGGGAATTGATCCGGAGAATAAATATGGACTGGCATTCCTTACAAGCACTAACTGTAGATTCCTGTAAAGAGGACGACGTCAAAAGAGTGTTCAGCGGGTGTAACACCGTGGATAAATTTGGAAGAAACTTGTGGTAATAGTTAATCAACCCAAGGAACGACCTCAACTGGGATACATTTTCCGGAGCGGGAGCTTTCACAACAGCTTCGATCTTGTCAGGTGACTTATGAAGCCCCTCCTGGTCAATGACGTGACCGCAGTACGAGATTCGCTTCTGAAAGAACTCACATTTCTGCCGATTAACTCTGAGTCCATATTCTGTCAATCTGGTGAGCACCTGCTCCAAATTCGCGAGGTATTCCTTATCATCATCTCCTGTAATCAGAATGTCGTCCAGGTAGCATTGTGTGCCTGGAATTCCCTGTAATACCTGCTCCATGGCCCTTTGCCAAATCGCTGGAGCCGATGCCACTCCAAAAACCAGTCTATTATACCGATATAAGCCCTTATGTGTGTTGATCGTGAGATACTGGCGTGACGCTTCATCAACCTCCATCTGTAGGTACGCCTGCGCCAGGTCTATCTTGGTGAAGTGTTTCCCGCCAGACAGCGAAGCGAAGATATCCTCAATCCGCGGAAGCGGATATTGCACCATGTGAAGAACCGGATTAACAGTGATCTTGAAATCGTCACAGATGCGAACCTTCCCAGGTTCCCCCGGCTTGTTGCTCAACGAACGCTTCATGACGGGAACAATGGGTGTGGCCCATTCACTCCAGTCCACCTTTGACAGTACTCCTGAACGTTCTAGCCCTTCCAGCTCTGCTTCCACAGGGTCGACCCCATGTCTACGGCAGAGACACCAGTTGAAGAAGTTATTGAGCCTGTAGCATCTACCTCAGATTCGAACGTACATGATGATGTTCAATCCATAAGAGATCAAATGGATGAGTCACCCCAGCAACGAGAACCAGAGACCCCTGAAAGGCGTTATCCGGCCCGGATCAGGAGGCCTCCTCAGAGACTGAATCTTTGAACAGTTTTGTATGAAAGTTGTATATATGTTATCCATGTTATGTTTAAATTGGGGTGTACACTGTTAAGCTAAAAGGGGAGGAATTGTAGTGTATGTAACCTGTACCACCTTAAGAGACTACCTTAAGGTGATGGACTACTTTCTGATGGCTCCTGTATATTGTAGTACCGGTGGAGACCACACCGGTATATAAACCCTGTGGAGCAAATTGTATTTCAGTTCAGCCCTGACCCTCAGTTACTAAAGACCTGTTTAAGTATTCTGTTGTCTGTGTCCAGTTATTCAGCATAACCACATTTGGAAAGCACAGACTCAACACCGTACTCATTTTTTTCGCTCTTTACACCTCTGTGTGCTTTATTACGAGACTCTGCTCTGTTTTACAGCATCCTGTCGTGATCTGCGGTGAATTTTTCTTCTCTCCAATTTTCTTTCGTTTCCACGGGGTATTGCTCTCCCTCCAGTCCCTCCCCCAAATGGCCTTTCTTCATCTGTCAGCCAAGACAGTGAGTGTAAGCATGCTGTTCAACTGTGAGGAGCATCACAGCTCAACCTGATCCTGTCTTAACCCAATACTGACCAACCAGTTTCAGCGGGGATCATTGGCTATCAATCAGGATCAGTAGTCCTGTTGACTATTTCCTTTCCCTGCCTACATTTGCCCTAGCAGGGATGAACTAACTAAGCACAAACCAGTGACCAAACATAACAACAACAACAACAATGTGCATTTATATAGCGCCTTTAACGTAGTAAAACATCACAAGACGCTTCACATTAAGTAGATTGGGCCTATAGTCTCTGGAGTTTAGAAGAATGAGAGGTGATCTCATTGAAACATATAAGATTCTGAGGGGGATGGACAGGATAGATGCTGAGAGGATGTTTCCCCTTGGCTGGTGTGTCTAGAACTGGAGGGCATAGTCTCAGGCCAGCCTTTTAAGACTGAGATGAGGATTGTGGATCTTTGGAATTCTCTGTCCCAAGGTGCTGTGGATGCTCGAAATAACAACAGAAAATGCTGGAAAAACTCAGCAGGCCAGGCAACATCCGTGGAGAGAGAAACAGAGTTAACGTTTCAGGTCGAAGACCCTTCGTCAGGACTGAGAAAAAAAAGCAGGAAATGAAACAGATTAAGAAGCAAGTTTGGGGGCTGGGAAATGGGGGAGGGGATGAAAGAACAAAAGGGAAGGTCTGGGAGAGGTGAGGAGACATTAAGAGATATTCAAGGTGAGACGAGATGGAAAGAGGACAAGTAAAGAGACAAAGGATGGCGCTAGATGAAGTGTGAAATGCGCTGGCAGAGAGAGAGACAGCTGCCATGTGGAAGAGAGGAGAGAAAAAAAGGAAAAGGCACAAACCAAAAGTGTGGATAAAAAATATATAAAAATATGATAGGGGCCGAAGTTATGATCTGAAATTGTTGAACTCGATATTGAGTCCGGAAGGCTGTAAAGTGCCCAATCGAAAGATGAGGTGCTGTTCCTCGAGCTTACGCTGAGCTTCCGTGGAACAATGCAAGAGGCCGAGGACGGTGAGGTCCGAGTGGGAATGGAGCAGTGAATTAAAGTGACAGGCGACCGGAAACTCGGCGTCACCCTTACGGACTGAACGGAGGTGTTCCACAAAGCGGTCACCCAATCTGCATTTGGTCTCCCCAGTGTAGAGGAGACCACATCGTGAGCAGCGAATACAGTATACTAAATTGCAAGAAGTAAAAGTAAATCGCTGTTTCACCTGGAAGGGGTGTTTGTGGCCCTGGACAGTGGGAAGGGAGGAGGTATAAAGGCGGGTGTTGCATCTCCTGCGCTTGCACGGGAAGGTGCCGGGCGAAGGGGAAGGGGTGCTGGGGATGATAGAGGAGTGGACTAGGGTGTCTCGGAGGGAGCGGTCCCTGCGGAATGCTGAAAGGGGAGGAGAGGGGAAGATGCATTTGGTGGTGGGATCATGTTGGAGGTGGCGGAAATGGCGGAGGGTGATCTGTTGAATGTGGAGGTTTGGTGGGATGACAGGTGAGGACAAGGGGAACCCTATCATGGTTCCGGGAGGGAGGGGCAGGGTGAGGGCAGAAGTACGGGAAATAGAACGGATTCGGTCGAGGGCCGTGTCAACCACGGTAGAGGGGAATCCTCGGTTGAGGAAAAAGGAAGACATGTCGGAAGCACTGGTGTGGAAGGTGGCATCGTTGGAGCAGATGCAGCGGAGACGGAGAAACTGGGAGAATGGAATAGAGTTCTTACAGGAGGCGGGGTGGGAGGAAGTGTAGTCCAGGTAGCTGTGGGAGTCAGTGGGCTTGTAGTGAATGTTGGTCAATAACCTATCCCCAGAGATGGAGACAGAGAAGTCGAGGAAGGGAAGGGAAGAGTCGGAGATGGACCAAGTGAAGGTGAGGGAAGGGTGGAAATTGGAGGCAAAGTGAATGAAATTGTCTAGTTCGGGGCGAGAGCAGGAAATGGCACCGATACAGTCATCAATGTACTGGAAAAAGAGGTGAGGAAGGGGACCCGAGTAGGACTGGAACAAAGAGTGTTCCACATATCCCACGAAAAGGCAGGCATAGCTAGGACTGATGCAGGTACCCATAGCAACACTTTTAATTTGGTGGAAATGAGTGGAGTCAAAGGAGAAGTTGTTCAATGTGAGAACAAGTTCAGCCAGGCAGAGGAGGGTGGTGGTGGATGGGGACTGGTCGGGCCTCTGTTCAAGGAAGAAGCGGAGCGCCCTCAGGCCATCCTGGTAGGGGATGGAGGTGTAGAGGGATTGTACATCCATGGTGAAAAGGAGGTGGTTGGGGCCAGGTGACTGGAAACTGTTAAAGTGGCGGAGGGCGTCCGAAGAGTCGCGGATGTATGTGGGAAGAGACTGGACAAGGGGAGAAAAGATAGAGTCGAGATAGGAAGAGATAAGTTCTGTGGGGCAAGAACAGGCTGAAACGATGGGTCTACCAGGGCAGTCCTGTTTGTGGATCTTGGGAAGGAGGTAGAAGCGGGCTGTGCGGGGTTGGGGAACTATGAGGTTGGCGGCCGTGGGGGGAAGATCTCCAGAGGAGATGAGGTCAGTGACAGTCTTGGAAATGGTGTTTTGATGTTCAGTAGTGGGGTCATGGTCCAGGTGGAGGTAGGAGGAGGTGTCGGCGAGTTGGCATTCAGCTTCCGCTAGGTAGAGGTTGGTTCGCCAAACAACAACAGCACCACCCTTGTCAGCAGGTTTAATGACAATGTCGAGGTTGGATCTGAGAGAATGGAGTGCTGCAAATTCAGAGGGAGAGTGAGGGGAGCAGAGAAATGGAGACAGCCGATGTCACGGCGACAGTTAGCAATGAAAATATCTAGAGTGGGTAAGAGGCCAGAGGGAGGGGTCCAGGTAGAACGAGAATTCTGAAAGCGGGAGAAAGGGTCAGACGTGCGGGGGGAAGACTCCTGGCCAAAGAAGTGGGCATGGAGACGAAGGCGGCAGAAAGAGAGCTTAGCATCGTGCCGAGCTCGAAATTCATTGAGGTGGGGGCATAAGGGGATGAAGCTCAGGCCTTTGCTGAGGACTGATCGTTCGGGGTCAGAGAGGGGAAGGTCAGAGGGGATAGTGAAAACGTGGCAGGGGGTGAGATTGGGAGAAGGGGGTCAGAGGAAAGTGAAGGGGAAGAAGGTTCCAGAGGGGCATTGGTGTTCAAGAGTTAATGAAGCTTGCGATCCTTGACATCGGAAAGGAAGAAAAAAAGTTTTTTGTTGAAGCGTCGGATGAGTCGAAGGATGAAATGGAACTGTGGACCCGGACAGCTTTGAGTTAGAGTGCGTCGGTGCTGCTGAAGAGAGAGGTCGAGAGTGTTCATGTGGCGCTGCATGGCGGTCATGCTCAGTCGTTGAGTATATTCAAGGCTCAGAAAGATAGATTTTTGGACTCCAGAGAAATTAAGGGATATGGGGATAGGGCAGGAAAGTGGAGCTGAGGTCGAAGATCAGCCATGATCTTATTGAATGGCAGAGCAGGCTCGAGGGGCCGAATGGCCTACTCCTGCTCCTAATTCTTATGTTCTTATGTTCACATTTTTGTGTCAACTCTATCCATCGTTGGCTGTTTCGGACAGATTATGAAGTAGTTCTAGGGAAAACAGCTACATTTTTACATATAAATCACAAACCAAAAGGATACTCAAGAACATCATTCCTTTGTGCTTTGTGTTTAACTTCTGTTTTGAATATTGCGGCTACATGATCTATCCTCCAGTCCTCAGGTGTTTCTGCGGCTCTGAAAGCATCACTAATTTCCTCCTTTAGTTCCTTGAGGATTCAGTAGGAAGGATCCCATCTTGCCCAGGAGCTTGTGGATACTGTTCCATGGACTGCAATGGAAGTGAATATCAGGTGGTGCGTATAACGAGCGGCCGATCCAATACCGCTCATTCTGTGCCACTGCCTGAGATGAACTTCTAGGCCTTAGATCTTTCAGTTCCTGCATAGCATATATTTTGCTGCCTTCTGTGTGTGTTATGGATTGCTTAGCCCCATTTACTATGAGTGGATATTTTTGTTCTTACTTGAGATCCAGCTCACGGTAGACATGGTTAGAAGTTTCCTATGTCTGGTAAGTCTCACAGTGATGTAGCTCATCAGATGTAATGGCCCTGAACTCTTAGTTCACAACCCTGCTAGGCTGGTGTTCAGAGGACTGCTAAGAGTTTTGCCTGGCAATGTCCCTGAGAGCATAGTGATGGGTTATTCCAGTTTGAAGGGGTTGTCTCATGAGGAAAGGTTGAGCAGGTTGGGCCTATACTCATTGGAGTTTAGAAGAATGAGAGGTGATCTTACTGAAACATGTAAGATTTTGAGGGGGCTTGACAGGGTAGATGCAGGGAGGATGTTTCCCCTCGTGGGGAATCTAAAACTAGGGGGCATAGTTTCAGAATAAGGGGTCGCCTTTTTAAAACAAATTTGAGGAGGAATTTCTTCTCTCAGAGGGTCGTGAATCTTTGGAATTCTCTTCCCCAGAGAGCTGTGGAGGCTGAGTCACAATAATGATTTTCATTTTTAAGAGTACAATTCTATCACCATTGTAAACAAGAGGAGTTGTCCGCGTCTCCTGAGGTGAAAGTAATGTTCCCTAAGAAGAAGCGCTTAATTTTGGTTGACTTGAATGAACTTGTCAATCACAACATTTAATGTTCTGAAGCATAGCCCCAAGTGGAACAGCAATTAATATTGAATACTATTGCCATCTGAAATACTCTGATAGGTATCGATTTTTAGTCCATATCTATAGTCATGCTCTTTTCCAATTCATTTGCTCTAATAGGTTGCTTTTTTTTTCAATTAGATGACATGCAGGAACGTATAAAGTTGTAGAATCTGAGTGTCTCATTTGGGACGGCACCTGGAGAAAATGTGAAATATTAGCACAAATATTAATTGACAGGCATACACACAGAATCATCTAATAACTTGTAGTGGATGTTACTATTTTGTTTCCACTATGTGTTTCATTAAAAGAAATGGGAATAGAAACATCGAAACATAGAAGATAGGAGCAGGCGTAGGCCATTCGGCCCCTCGAGCCTGCTCCACCATTCAATGCGATCATGGCTGATCATCCAAATTCTGTACCCTGTCCCTGCTTTCTCCCCATATCCCTTGATCCCTTTAGCCTTAAGAAATATATCCAACTCCTTCTTGAATATATTTAATGAATTGGCCTCTACTGCCTTCTGTGGTAGAGAATTCCACAGGTTCACCACTCTCTGGGTGAAGAAATTCCTCCTCATCTCTGTCCTAATGGCTTACCCCTTATCCTTAGACTGTGACCCCTGGTTCTGGACTCCCCGACCATCGGGAACATCCTTCCTGCATCTAGTCTGTCTAGTCCTGTTAAAATTTCATAAGTTTCAATGAGATCCCCTCTCATTCTTCTAAACTCCAGCGAGTACAAGCCCAATCGACCCAATCTCTCCTCATACGTCATTCCTGCCATCCCAGGTATCAGCCTGGTGAATCTTTGCTGCACTCCTTCCATGGCAAGAACATCCTTCCTCAGATAAGGCAACCAAAACTGCACACAATACTCAAGATGCGGTCTCACCAAGGCCCTGTACAACTGCAGCAAGACATCCTTGTTCCTGTACTCAAACCCTCTCGCTACAAAGGCCAACATACCATTTGCCTTCTTAACCGCCTGCTGCACCTGCATGCTTACCTTCAGCGACAGGTGTACAAGGACACCCAGGTCTCGTTGCACTTCCCCTTCTCCCAATCTATTGCCATTCAGATAATAATCTGCCTTCTTGTTTTTGACACCAAAGTGGATAACCTCGCATTTATCCACGTTATATTGCATCTGCCATGCTTCTGCCCAATCACCCAACCTGTCCAAATCATACTGGAGTTTCTCGGCATCCTCCTCACAGCACACATGCCCACCCAGCTTTGTGTCGTCTGCAAACTTGGAGATATTACATCTAGTTCCCTCGTCCAGATCCTTAATATATATTGTGAATAACTGGCGTCCAAGGACCGAACCCTGCGGTACCCCACTAGTCACTGACTGCCACACGGAAAAAGACCCGTTTATTCCAACTCTTTGCTTTCTGTCTGCCAACCGGTTCTCTATCCATCAATACCTTGCCCCCAATCCCATGTGCCTTAACTTTACACGCTAACCTCTTATGCGGGACCTTATCGAAAGCCTTTTGAAAGTCCAAATATACCACATCCACTGGTTCTCCCTTACCTATGTTACCAGTTACATCCTCAAAAAATTCCAGTAGATTAGTCAAGCACGATTTACCTTTTGGAAATCCATGTTGACTTTGTCCGATCCAGTCACTGTTTTCCAAGTGCTCTGCTATTACATCTTTTACAATGGACTCTAGCATTTTCCCCACTATCGATGTCAGGCTTATCGGTCTGTAATTCCCATTTTCTCTCTACCACCTTTTTTGAACAGTGGGGTAACATTAGTTACCCGCCAATCCATGGGTACTGTTCCAGAGTCTATTGAATTTTGGAAGATGACCAGCAATGCATCTATTATTTCTAGGGCCACTTCCTTAAGTACCTTAGGATGTAGATTATCAGGCCCTGGGGATTTATCGGACTTCAATCCCATCAATTTCTCTAACACCATTTCCCTACAAATACTGATTTCTATCAGTTCCTCCCTTTCATTAGATCCTATGTTCCCTGACATCTCTGGGATGTTATTTGTGTTCTCCTTTGTGAAGACAGAACCAAAGTATGTATTTAATTGGTCTGCCATTTCTTTGTTCCCCATTATAAATTCCCCTGATTCTGACTGCAAGGGACCTACGCTTGACTTCACCAATCCTTTTCTCTTCACACATCTATAAAAGCTTTTACAGTCAGTTTTTATGATCCCTGCAAGCTTACTCTCATAATCTATTTTCCCCCTCTTAATTAATCCCTTTGTCCTCCTTTGTTAAATCCTAAACTGCTCCCAATCCTCAGGTTTACTGCTTTTTCTGGCCAATTTATATGTCCTCTCCTTGGATCTTATGCTATCTCTAATTTCCCTTGTTAGCCACGGTTGAGTCACCTTTTTTGTTTTATTTTTATGCCAAACTGGGGTGAACAAATTCTGTAGTTCAGCCATGTGATCTTTGAATGTTTGCCATTGCCTATCCACCGTCAACCCTTTGAGTGACATTCCCCAATCAATGCTACCCAACTCACGCCTCATACCATCGTAGTTTCCTTTATTTAAATTCAGGACCCTAGTCTCTGAGTCAACTACTTCACTCTCCATCTTAATGAAGAATTCTATCATATTATGATTGCTCCGACCCAAGGGGCCTCGCACAACAAGATTGCTAATTAATCCTTTCTCATTACATAATACCCAGTCTAAGATGGCCTGATCTCTAGTTGGTTCCTCGACATATTGGTCCAGGAAACAATCCCGTATACACTCCAGGAATCCCTCCTCCACAGCATTGTTACTAATTTGGTTAGCCCAATCTATATGTAGATTAAAGTCACCCATGATAACTGCTGTGCCTGTAGTGTATGTGCCTTTAAGTCAGAACTACTTTTACAGCTCCTGTATACTGTAGTACCGGCAGTGACCACACCGGTATATAAGCTTTGTGCATGCCTCTGTATCCCCTGTCTTGAGACTACTCTCCTCCAGTAAAGACCTGTTTATTGTTGATGTACAGCATCCGTGTGATTATTTAATAACAGCTTATCCACTGAACCACGGATCCAACAGTGGCGACGAGTGGCGATTCGAATCTACCTGCAACATAATTTTTTTTTTTTTTTTTTAAATAGTCGAGGCTAGGAACACGGGCGTCGACCACGAGCAACCGCCCAGCAGTTAGGCAGAGATTGAACTTCGCAGGGGAGGCTGTGGAGAGCCAGGCTTGGTTCCCCAGCCACGACGAGCAGCAAGAGACCGACGACAGGTCCAGCGCAGACCCTTCCCGAGCAGCGGCGGCTGGAGCAGACCGACGGCGGAGAGAAAGCCGAGCTGCGTCGATGGGGTAAGACAGAGGGTGAAGAGCGCAGGGCGCAGCCGGGGGTTGAACACCGAGCGGTGTCGAGAAAAAGAAAACAAACCGGAGAGAGAGTAGGTAAAGAAACAGCCGGGTTCTAGACTGAGTGGCATCAAAAAAAATATAAAAAGACGAACGCGCAGAGCACAGCCAGGGCTCACGGGCTGAACAGGGTCCGTGGGGCGAAGAAAGGAAAGCGCGGGAGACGCCATTTTGTGCCAGCAGAGAAGAAGGGGAAGCGCGGGAGGTGCCATTTTTGACAGTTACCTCACACCCAAGGATGCCGAAGAGTGGCAGTATCTCTACGTTCGACAATGAAGTCGAAGATTGGGCAACATATGTGGAACGTATTGAGGTGTACTGCAGGGTGAATGAAGTGCCAGATGCTAATAAAGCACGGGTTCTGTTAAATTCCATGGGTGCAAAAACTTATGGGTTACTGCGAAATCTAATAACCCCAGAGAAGCCGGTAAACAAGAATTTTGAAAGCATAGTAGAAATTCTACAGGACCACTTAAACCCCACACCGCTGCTGATAGCAGAATGATTTAAGTTCCATAAAAAGGAACCAACACAAAGACGAAAGCAATGCTGAGTACCTAACAGAACTGCGCAAGCTATCGAAACACTGCCAGTTTGGAGCGGGACTAGCAGATACGTTAAGGGACAAGTTTGTGTGTGGGCTGCAAAGTGAAGGAACCCAGAAACGGCTTCTATCAGAAAAGGACCTTACGCTGGACAAAGCTTTCAGTATGGCAGTATCACACGAAGCAGCCGCAAGGGGCGCTGCAGAGATACAACAGAGACCGCAAGAATATGGCACCAATGAAATGTCCTATGGGACAGGGAAGTGCTATCGCTGTGGCAGAACAACACATGACCAGAAAGATTGTTGGTTCAAGGACCAAGTGTGCAGACAGTGTGGGAAAGCAGGACACATAGCAAGAGTCTGCAGGTCTGGGAAGAAAACCAACAGTAGGAGATCTCCACAGGAGAAGTACAAAAAGGTATACCAGGTGATGGACAGTAGTTCAGACGAACAGAAAAGTGACACAGACTCCGGAAGCAAGGAGCTGGGTTGTCTGAAATTACATAAGGTAACAGAAATGGAGGATCACCAGACTATCTGGGTTATACTCAAGATAGACGGAGTCCAAGTGAAAATGGAATTGGACACAGGGTCAGCTCTAACAGTCATAAATCAAAGAGACTACAAGCAGCTATTTTCACACATACCCTTGAAAGCTACAGAGATTGTCTTGAAGATGTATACGGGGCAAAAAGTCTACCCCAAAGGAAAAATAAGGGTGAAAGTGACATATAAAGGCCAGGAAATACCTAAAATGGATATATATGTATTGCCAGATGGAGGGCCACCACTGCTAGGATGTGAATGGATCTGGAAGATACAATTAGATTGGCATTCCATACAGGCACTGAATGTTGAGGCCAAAAATGATGACGACGTCACACCTGGACGACTGTCAAAAATGCTAACTGACGCAAAAGAAGTGTTCCAGGAGGGACTAGGAACACTAAAAGGCATAACAGCAATGATTAAAATAGAGGAAAATGCAAGCCCAAAGTTTCTGAAGGCCAGACCAGTGCCTTATGCGATCAGACCAGCCGTTGAAGCAGAGCTGGAAGGGTTGGAACGTTCAGGAATACTGTCCAAAGTGGACTGGAGCGAGTGGGCTACACCCATCGTTCCTGTAATGAAGAGGTCGTTGAGTAATACACCTGGGGAACCAAAGAAGGTCCGCATCTGTGGGGATTTTAAGGTGACAGTGAACCCAATTCTTCACACGGTACAATATCCGCTCCCACGAATTGAGGATATTTTCGCCTCACTATCTGGAGGTAAACGCTTCACCAAAATTGATCTAGCCCAGGCGTACTTGCAAATGGAGGTAGAAGAAGCTTCGAAACAATACCTTACGATCAACACTCAAAAAGATTTCTTTCAATACAACCGGCTTTGTGTTTGGAGTAGCCTTGGCTCCGGCTATCTGGCAAAGGGCGATGGATCAGGTCCTGCAAGGGATTCCAGGGACCCAGTGTTATTTGGACGACATCTTGGTCACGGGCGAAAATGACGGTGATCACCTCGTCAACTTGGAGAAGGTGCTCACCAGATTAAAGGAGTATGGGCTACGAGCTAATCGCCACAAGTGCGAGTTTTTCCAGAAACTGATCTCGTATTGTGGCCACGTCATCGATGAAGAGGGGTTACATAAGTCCCCTGACAAGATTGAGGCAGTAGTCAAGGCTCCAGCACCGGAAAATGTGTCACAACTGAGGTCGTTCCTCGGGCTGGTAAACTACTACCACAAGTTCTTACCAAATTTGTCTATGGTATTACACCCACTGAATACCCTACTGCAAACAGGGGTACCATGGAAGTGGGATGACGAACGTAGACGAGCTTTCCAGATGTGTAAAGAATTGATCACATCAAAAGAGGTGTTGGCCCATTTCAACCCAGCACTACCAATTCGTTTGGCATGTGATGCATCACCCTATGGTATTGGAGCGGTGCTGTCGCACAAATTCCCAGACGGGTTGGAGAGGCCAGTAGCCTTTGCGTCTCGGTCACTAACCTCAGCCGAGCGCAACTACGCCCAGATTGACAGGGAGGCCCTCAGCCTAGTATGGGGAGTAAAAAAATTCAACCACTATCTGCATGGGCAGAAGTTCACCTTGCTGACTGACCACCAACCACTTGTCTCCATCTTTAATCCTAAGAAGGGCGTTCCAGTGATGACTGCACAGCGGTTACAAAGATGGTCCCTGTTTCTAGGGGTGAAACAATATGAAATAGACTATAAAGGCACGAAACAGCATGGGAACGCTGATGGGCTATCGCGCCTGCTGCTGCCTACTGTGCAGGAAGCACCAGCAGTAGACCCTATCAAAATATTTTATTCGTCAATAATTGAACGATTGCCAGTAACAAACGCGGATATAGAGAAGGAGACCCGCAATGATCCGATGCTGTTGCGGGTATATGAATTGACGGTGAGGGGATGGCCAACACATGGCGACTCACTGTTGCCAGCATTCTCATCCAGAAGAGAACAGCTGTCAGTATGCCAGGGGACAGTGATGTGTGGGTCCAGAGTGGTGATTCCACCCAAGTTAAGGGAGAGAGTGCTAAATGAGCTGCATGAAGGTCATCTGGGGGGAATGAAAATGAAAAGCCTTGCTAGGGCTTATGTATGGTGGCCGGGAATCGATCAACAAATCGAAGACCTAACTAAGAGCTGCTTAGGATGCCAGAAGGTCCAAAATGCACCACCACATGCCCCTCTACACCCATGGGAGTGGCCCTCCTCTCCATGGCAACGGGTGCATATTGATTTCACTGGTCCATTCATGGACTCAATGTTCTTAATAGCAGTGGATGCTCATTCAAAGTGGCCTGAGGTGATAAAAATGTCTTCAACCGCTACAGAGAAAACGATTGCAGTCCTATGGACCATATTTGCCAGAAACGGGTTGCCAGAGCAGATTTGCTCTGATAATGGACCACAGTTTGTGTCCGACGAGTTCCAAAAATTTATGAGAAGGAATGGGGTAAGGCATTACACATCCGCCCCGTATCATCCAGCCACAAATGGATTGGCTGAGAGGTTCGTACAAACCTTTAAGAAGGCGATAAAGGCCATGTGCGACGATGAAATTCCACTACAGCATAAGATGGACAATTTCTTATTAGCCTACCGAAACGTGACACATGCAGTTACCAACCAAGCCCCGGCCATGATGTTCTTTAACCGAAGGTTGAGATCTCGTCTGGACTTGCTCAGACCAAATGTGCGAAGAAATGTTGAGGACAAACAATTCCAGCACATCAATGAGAAGCCGACAAGGAGCTTCAATGTAGGGCAACCAGTCTTGGCCCGTGACTATCGAACAGAGAAATGGCAACCCGGAATGATATGTACAAGGCTGGGCCCATTAATGTACACAGTGGATGTCGGGGTGAACATTGTGAGACGCCACGTCGATCAGATCTTAGCGTCACAGGAACGCGTCAACCCCATGTCTCGAGTGCCTGGGGATGAACCCGACATACCGGTAGCATCTACTTCAGACCCAGTAGCAGTGGAACCCGATGAACTACCCGATGAAAAGGGGTCAGAATCGCCTCTGCACCAAGAACGAGAACCTCCGGAAAGGCGCTATCCCGAAAGGGCCAGGAAGCCGCCCCAAAGACTGAATCTATAAATGGACTTTTGTTGTTTAATGTACATGTTGAAATGTTAATTGTTATTTGAATATTAGGTGTACTGCTAATCTAAAAGGGGAGGAATTGTAGTGTATGTGCCTTTAAGTCAGAACTACTTTTACAGCTCTTGTATACTGTAGTACCGGCAGTGACCACACCAGTATATAAGCTTTGCGCATGCCTCTGTACCCCCTGTCTTGAGACTACCCTCCTCCAGTAAAGACCTGTTTATTATTGATGTACAGCATCCGTGTGATTATTTAATGACAGCATATCCACTGAACCACGGATCCAACAGTGCCTTTATTGCACACTTCTCTAATTTCCCTTTTAATGCCATCCCCAACCTCCGCATTACTGTTTGGAGGTCTATATACCACTCCCACTAACGTTTTCTGCCCCTTGGTATTTCTCAGTTCTATCCAAACGGATTCCACATCATCAGAGATAATAATATCCTTCCTTACAATTGTGTTAATCCCCTCTTTAAGCAGCAATGCTACCCCACCTCCTTTTCCTTTTTGCCTATCTTTCCTGAATATTGAATACCCCTGGATGTTGAGTTCCCAGCCTTGGCCACCCTGGAGCCATGTTTCCGTAATCCCAATCATATCATATTCGCTTATCTCTATTTGCGCAGCTAATTCATCCACCTTATTATGAATGCTCCTCGCATTAACACACAAAGCCTTCAGGCTTGTTTTTTTAACGTTCTTAGATCTTTTAGAATTATTATTTACTGTGGCCAAGTTTGATTTAAACCCTTGATTTCTCTGCCTGCCACTTTTGTTTTTCTCCTTCCTGTCTTTTGCTTTTATCTTTGTTTCCCTTTCCTCTGTCTCCCCACTCAGGTTCCCAACCCCCTGCCATTTTAGCTTAAACCCTCCCCCAGAGCACTAGCAAACACTCCCCCTAGGACATCGGTCCCGGCCCTGCCCAGGTGCAAACCGTCCATTTTGTACTGGTCCCACCTCCCCCAGAACCGGTTCCAATATCCCAGGAATTTGAATCCCTCCCCCTCGCACCATTTATCTAGCCATGTATTCATCTGAAATATCCTTCTATTTCTACTCTGACTAGCATGTGGCACTGGTAGCAATCCTGAGATTACTACCTTTGAGGTCCTATTTTTTAATTTACCTCCTAACTCCCTATATTCAGCTTTTAGGACCTCATCCCAGTTTTTACCTATATCGTTGGTACCTATATGCACCACGACAACTGGCTGTTCACCCTCCCCTTCCAAAATGTTCTGCAGCCACTCTGAGACATCCTTGACCCTTGCACCAGGGAGGCAACACACCATTTTGGAGTCTCGTTTGCGGCAGAATGCAGCAATGTCAGCTGTGACTCAGTGGGTAGCACCCTTTCCTCTGTGTCAGAAGGTTGTGGGTTCAAGTCTCACTCCAGGGACTTGAGCACAAAAATCTAGGCTGACACTCCAGTGGAGTGCTGCACTGTCGGTGTGTCCCCGGGATCCGTGGGCCACTACGCTATGCTCAACTCTGCAGTGTCTGACAACAGCTTTTCGTTTGGGGTCTCGCAACAGGTAAGTGCGCATTCAGTTCGGATGCTGGTGGCGTAATCCTTAATTACGCCACCGACTGCAAAATCCAGACCATGGTCTTTTCCTGCCTGTCATTTTTGTATGTTCATCCACGCGTACAACTGGCTGAGGATTAAAGTAATCAATAGACGGATGATAGATCCAAGCTACTCATTTTGCATGGTATAATGGACAAAACGACATTAATTCTTTGTACCTATTTTATCATAGGGCTTCCTGTCTAGCTCAGGGCAGATAATTCAGTACAGATAAAGAGCTGAATTCATTAAATGCCTGTAAATGCTATACTGTGCAAGCTCAAAGAACCATTGGGTTTTTTGAGGTTTTGGCATTCCTTTTTTCATTTTTATTCCATCTTTATCTTCAAGTTTTAAGGTTCATAATTGGTTTCGTTCATGCATTGTGAAGCTGTCGATATTTTGATTTTGGAACTCCTGCTTGATATAGATTCCATAGCCACTTTTCAATATTTCCCACCAGACATGCTCATCAATAGAATCATGTGAAAAAGCAATGTTTAAATCCCAAATCAGTGCAAATAAAAGCACAGCTTATTATTACTGTGTAATCACAGAATCAATCACAGAAACCCCACAGTGCAGATAGAGGCCATTTCGGCCCATCGAGCCTGCACCGACACATATCCCACCCGATCCCTGTAACCCCTGCACCAACACATATCCCACCCTATCCCCGTAACCCCACGTATTTAATCCCCCTAACACTAAGGGTCAATTTATCATAGCCAATCAACCTAACCTGCACATCTTTGGACTGTGGGAGGAAACCGGAGCACCCGGAGGAAACCCACGCAAACACGGGGAGAATGTGCAAACTCCACACAGACAGTCACCCGAGGCCAGATTCGAACCCGGGTCCCTGGCGCTGTGAGACAACAGTGCTAACCACTATGCCACCGTGCTGCCAATGTGAGGAAAGGATTAACAGATATTTAGATATGGTCATTGGTTGCTGGATAATATTTGCTCCACAAAAAAAAAGACATATTATTAATTTCAAGCTAAAAATCCTTTACACTTTTACCAGGCAAACATAACCCTCGGCTGGTGAAAGTCTATTTTTGTAGTTTCGGAAATTATTGACTAATTTCCTGAGGTTACTTATGTCACTCTGAATAAAGCCTTATAGCAATAATGAAATTATATACATAGAAGTGGAATTTAATCTGCCATAATATGCACTGTGTAAAATATTAATTAGCTCTGTCATTTCATAGAAAAGCTGTATTAATTATAGCCATCTGGCTTTATGAATATTTTGTCATTTATAATGAAAAATATAACTGCAAAAAGTAATTACGCTGTTCTCTGACTCTGCCAAAAAGGAGATTTTATGTGCTGCCTGTTTCAATTTACTTGGAGAGTTCACCTTTCCTGTTTCCATTATTAAGTACATTGTAAGTGTCATGTCACATTTAAGATCCTTCTTTCATGTTTCTGCACAGAAAAATAAATTCTATTCACAGTGTTACTTTGTAAGGCTTCAATAATTTTTCCATAATAACTGCATTCATGTCTAATTGTGGTATCAGTGGAATGGCTGTGAAGAATTAAGATAAGGATAGGGCCACTAAGGGATAAGCAAAATAAACTCACAGGAGATTATACTGAAGTGGCAGGGTTACTGAATAGATACTTCGCCTTGGTTTTCAATGAAGAAGTTGACAATAGTAATAGAAGTCAAGAGGAATATTATAACAGTTAAGAAAGAAAGAAATAAGATACTAAATAAACTAGCCAAACTTAAAGAGGACAAGTCCCAGAGTCCAGATGGATTGCACCCGCGGATACTCAAAGAAACAAGGAAGGAGCTAGCAGAGACACTAATATCCACATATAAAAATTCAATAGAAAAAGCAATAGTGCCAGAGGGCTGGCAAACAGCAAATGTGATTCCTAGGCCTAGAAATTCGGTTGGTTGCGCCAGCGATTAGTGCCTAAAGAGCCCGAGATTTGGGGCGTTACCCAATTTTCGGACGTGCGCAGTGATCCTAGCGCATCCTGCCATATTGAGTAGCCTGTTAGTGCCGGCGCTAAGTCTTTGTGCCCGCTCGCGGGCGCAGCCAGATAATGACGTCATTTAATTGTGCAACGCCTTTTTGGCACCCCGTACCGGAAATTCAGTGGCGCCCCCCTCCGTTCCGCCTGGCGCTATTAGTGACAGTTGGATGGAACGTTACCAGGTCCTTCTCAGACTCGGGGGGCGCTCTTTAAAGGGGACAGCACTAGTATAAAAGCGGCAGCCATTTGGCCTGGCCATACTGCTCGCTGCTGGAGAGAGTTGCAGACCTTCAGTTACACAGACTTGTTCGTATTGGGCCAGAGGAGCCTTGGGACCTTCAGCCCTGTCCAGGACAGTTGGATCCAGAAAGCTGACTGCGTCTTACTCGTCGGCCAGGATAATGGGAGCTGCTTTGGAGGGGAACGTCATCCTGGCTGAACAACTGGCAAGGGCACAGAGACGGAGGGAGAGAGGGCCGAGATTGGCCAGAAGGAGGAGGGCCAATGGACGTCGCCAAATCCGACCATATGCTGCCAGGGTTTTCAGGCAGCAGGTCTCCTACCTTACCATGTCGGAGGAGCAGTGTCTGCGAAGGCTCAGATTTGGTAAGGATGTTGTCACTGAGCTGTGCCACCTGCTTGCTGAGGATCTGCAGCCACGGCTACGGTGCAGGACCTCTCTGTCGGTGGCCGTGAAAGTCACTGTTGCGCTCAACTTTTACGCCAGCGGATCGTTTCAGGCAGCAGCTGGGGATATATCAAATATCTCTCAATTTGCAGTGCATTGCTGCATCCGGCAAGTGACAGCTGCCCTCTACAAAAGGAGGCGCGATTTAATCACCTTCCCTGTGACCCTGGAGAAGCAGGGGGAGCGCGCACAGGGCTTCGTGGCTATTGCGGACTTCCCCATGGTGCAGGGGGCCATTGATTGCACACACGTGGCTTTGCGGGCGCCATTACAGAATCCGGAAGAGTTCCGTAACCGAAAGGGGTTCCACTCCCTTAATGTGCAGCTGGTCTGTGACCACCGGCAGATGATCATGGCGGTGAACGCACAATTCCCTGGCAGCAGCCATGACGCGTTCATCCTGCGGCAGACCTCAGTGGCTGACCTTTTTGAGGCCCCGGCTCACCCACGAGGCTGGCTTCTGGGCGACAAGGGCTATCCTCTCTGCCCATGGCTCATGACCCCGCTCCGTTTGCCCAGCACCCCGGCAGAAGAGCATTACAATAACAGCCATCAGGCCACCAGGAACATTGTGGAGCACACAATTGGTGAGCTGAAGCAGCGTTTCCATTGTCTAGACCATTCGGAGGGCGCCCTACAGTACTCGCCGGAGCATGTGGCGCGCATCGTTGTTGTCTGCTGCATGCTCCACAACCTGGCCATTCGACGCACCCAGCCAAGGCCAGCCGACCCTCAAGGTCCAGCAGAGCAGGCGGAGGAGGAGGAGGAGGAGGATCAGGAGGAGGAGGAAGATGGGAGGGCTCCAGAAACTGGAAGGGCCGTTCGTCAGAGGCTCATAAGGACTTGGTTCTAGACCCCTCGGACGGAATGGTGGCTGTGAAATGAACAGCGCCCTCCGGTTCGCTGTAAGCCTATGAAGGCCTCGATGATTGTAAATAGTGTACAGCTCGATTGTAAATAAAAAGTGTAGTGTATGTGCCTTTAAGAGCCCCATGTGTGCTGTAATGCCGGTAATGGCCACTCAGGCTATATAAGCCTGTATATTGTGTTATATCCGTTAGTTCCCCTCCAGACTTTGCTTAGTAAACACCTATGAAACCAACTCCTGTCTTCAGTGTCTCTATCAACACACAGACACAACAGTGGCGACGAAGTGGAAACGGACTTACCTGCAATTCGGCAGCACCTCAAGGACATCGATTCCTCTGGCGTCCAGAAGAATCAAGAAAGTGAAAAAAGCTGTGGTTTCACCAGCTGGCCAAGCAGGTGGCAGGTACTGCAATAATCCTTCCTGGGCGTCAGGCTGGGGCTCCAGCGGCTGGTTTTACAGCTGGGCCAAGCAGCGAAAGCGGAGGCAAGCAGTAATAGACGGGGAGGGAGCACTCGGGAGACGGCCGGCGCTGCAAACAGGTCGGCGTTCAGACCTAGAGAGAAAGTCCGGCGGGAACGAGTCTCCAACTGTAAATAAATAAATAAAAAAAAGAACGGAAACCGCGGGAAACAGCGTTGTCATCGGCAGCAGTGGCGGGAAAGCGCGGGAAGCGCCATATCTTTTCTAAGATGCCTAAGTCTGGCAATATTGATGCTTTTGATAGCGAGATAGAGGATTGGACCACATATGTGGAGAGAATGGAGGTATATTGCACTGCAAATGGAATAGAAGATGAAAAAAAAGCTTCAGTACTGCTGAATCTAATGGGCGCAAAGGCATACGGGCTGTTACAAAATTTAATCACACCAGCCAAACCAAAGGACAAGGATTTTAAAGAAATTGTTAATACCCTACAGGAGCACTTAAACCCAACACCGCTGCTGATAGCGGAACGATTCAAATTCTTCAAGAGAAATCAACACAAGAATGAAAGTAACGCTGATTAACTCACCGAATTAAGAAAGCTATCAAAACACTGCCAATTCGGGGCAGGACTAGCAGATTATCTTCGAGACAAATTCGTCTGCGGTCTCTTAAGTGAAGGAACACAGAAAAGGCTGCTTTCTGAAAAAGATTTAACATTGGACAAGGCTTTCAGTATGGCTGTATCACACGAAGCAGCCGCAAGAGGAGCTGCAGAAATACAACAAAAGACACAGGACTTCGGCACCCATGAAATGACACAGGGTTTCGAGAGATGTTATCGCTGCGGCAGATCCACCCATGACCAGAGGGACTGCTGGTTCAAGGACAAAGCATGCAGGCAATGCGGAAAGATTGGACACATTGCACGGGTATGCCGATCTGGACAAAATAAATCCACAGACAGGAAAAAAAAAATCAATGAAGAAAAGTACAGAAAGGTACAAATGATGACGAACAGTAGCTCCGAAGACCAGAAGAGCGATAGCGACTCCAAAAACAAGAGACTAAGCTGTCTCAAATTACATAATGTACTTGCCAAAGATGATTACCAGACCATTTGGGTTACCCTCACGATAGCAGGGTCCCCAGTTAAAATGGAGCTAGATACAGGATCAGCTCTGACCGTAATAAATCGACGGGATTACGAGAGGCTATTTCCGCATATACCTTTAAAAGACACATCCATTATCTTGAAAACATATACGGGGCAGAAAGTATACCCCAAAGGAAAAATAAGGGTGCCTGTTGTATACAACGGCAAGGAAATACAAAAGTTGTATTTATACATTCTACAAGATGGTGGCCCACCGCTGTTAGGACGTGAATAGATCAGGAAAATACGTTTAGACTGGCACTCCATTCAGGCACTGACGGTGACCAGTTAGAAAAAAAACGATGATGACATCATACTTGAACGATTAAAAGACATCTTGGCCAACGCCAAAGAAGTGTTTCAAGAGAAACTAGGAACCTTGAAAGGCATCACCGCCTCAATAAAAGTGGAAGATGCAGCAATTCCCAAGTTTTTTAAAGCAAGACCAGTGCCATACGCAATTCGTCCAGCAGTCGAGGCAGAGCTGGAGAATTTGGAAAACGCAGGCGTATTATCCAAAATAGATTGGAGCGAGTGGGCAACACCCATCATTCCAGTCATGAAGAAAGCATTGAATAATGATAAATCTGAAGAACAGAGAAAAATTCGCATCTGTGCAGACTTCAAGGTGACGGTAAACCCGGTCCTTCACACGGTACAGTATCCTCTTCCGAGGATAGAAGATGTTTTCACCTCACCATCCGGAGGGAAACGTTTCACCAAAATTGACTTGGCACAGGCATATCTACAGATGGAGGTTGAAGAGGCCTCTAAAAAATATCTCACGATAAATACACACAAAGGTCTGTACCAGTACAATCGACTGGTTTTCGGAGTAGCATCTGCTCCAGCTATCTGGCAAAGAGCTATGGAGCAAGTCCTCCAAGGGATTCCGGGGACTCAATGCTACCTAGACGACATCCTTGTAACAGGAGAAAACGACAACGAGCACCTTGCCAATTTGGAGCAGGTGCTCACTAGGCTGAGAGAACGGGGCCTACGAGCAAATCGCCCCAAGTGCAAATTTTCTTCAAAATCAAATATCATATTGTGGCCACATAATTAATAAGGAAGGGTTGCATAAGTCACCTGAAAAAATTGAAGCGGTCATAAAAGCCCCAGCACCTGAAAATGTTTCACAATTAAGGTCGTTCCTGGGATTAATAAATTACTATCATAAATTTTTACCGAACTTATCAACTCTTCTACACCCTCTTAATGAACTGCTACAAACAGGAGTAATTTGGAAATGGAGCGAAGACTGTAAACGTGCCTTCCATAAATGCAAAGACTTAATCACGTCCAAAGAAGTTTTGGCTCATTACAACCCATCACTGCCAATCAGACTGGCGTGCGATGCATCCCCTTACGGCATAGGAGCAGTATTATCGCATAAATTTCCTGATGGCTCGGAACGGCCGATAGCTTTTGCGTCACGCTCATTGAACTCAGCTGAGCGTAACTATGCCCAAATCGACAGGGAAGCACTCAGCCTGGTATGGGGAGTGAAGAAATTCAACCATTACCTACACGGACAAAAATTTACCTTGTTGACTGACCATCAACCTATCATCTCCATATTCAACCCTAAAAAGGGTGTTCCCATTATGACAGCGCAAAGGCTACAGAGGTGGTCCCTTTTTCTAGGAGCACACCAATACAACATAGAATACAAAGGATCAAAACAGCATGGGAATGCTGACGGTTTATCGCGCCTACCGTTGCCAACGGTAGAAGAGGCACCTACAGTAGACCCAGTGGAGATGTTCCACTCAACCATAGTGGAATGTCTGCCAGTAACAAATTCTGCCATTGAAAAGGAAACGAGAAATGACCCGACTCTCTCACGAGTCTACGACTTAACGGTGAAGGGATGGCCAGCACATGGCGAACCACTGTTGCCAGCATTCTCGCAAAGAAGAGGACAGCTGTCAGTATGCCGAGGAACCTTGATGTGTGGATCCAGAGTGGTGATTCCACCCAAACTCCAAGATAAAGTGCTAAAGGAGCTTCACGAGGGGCATCTGGGTGGAGTGAAAATGAAGAACGTAGCCAGAGCGTTTGTATGGTGGCCAGGTATCGATGGAGACATAGAAGAAATGACCAAGAGCTGCCTAGGATGCCAGAAGGTCCAAAACGCTCCACCCCAAGCCCCTCTACATCCATGGGAGTGGCCCTCATCTCCCTGGCAAAGGGTACACATCGACTTTGCTGGTCCATTTATGGACTCAATGTTCTTAATCGCGGTTGATGCACACTCCAAGTGGCCGGAGGCAATAAAGATGTCCTCCACCACCACGGAAAAAACCATCACAGTATTAAGGACCATATTTGCCAGGAATGGGCTGCTGGAACAGATCTGTTCTGATAATGGACCGCAATTTGTGTCTGAAGAATTCAGGAAGTTCTTAAAAAACAATGGGGTTCAGCACTACACGTCTGCCCCATACCATCCCGCCACCAATGGATTGGCTGAAAGGTTTGTCCAGACCTTCAAGAAGGCCATAAAGGCCATGGGTAATGAAGACATAAAACTTCAGCACAAGGTGGATAACTTCTTGTTCGCATACAGGAATGCAACACATATGGTTACCAACCAAACTCCCGCCATGATGTTCTTCAATAGAAGCCTAAGATGCCGGCTGGATTTGATCAAGCCCAACATCAGAAGGGACGTGGAGAACCGGCAATTTCAAGGCATGAATGAAAGGCCAACTAGAACCTTCCAGATAGGTCAACAAGTTTTGGCCCAGGACTACCGTACCGAGAAATGGCAGCCTGGAACTATCTGCACACGACTAGGACCGCTGATGTATACCGTGGACATCGGAGAAAGCATAATAAGGTGCCATGCTGACCAAATCATAGAGTCATCCGAAAAGGGGCTACCTACACCACAACTCTATACGCCTAACAATGAAGTAGAGATACCCATATCTACCTCCGATCCGGTGATACTGGAACCCGATGAACCCAACACTGGCATTCAAGCCGAATCAGCCTTGCCAAAAGAACCTACTACACCACCAGAAACTACTACACCACCGAGGCGTTATCCGGACCGAGTCAGGAAGCCTCCAGAGAGACTGACTTATAATTAATTAACTGCAGCAATGTGTATATTATTTTTCTTATAACATGTAATTAATAATTACTTAAAATATTATGTACTGGTTAGCTAAAAGGGGAGGAATTGTAGTGTATGTGCCTTTAAGAGCCCCATGCGTGCTGTAATGCCGGTAATGGCCACTCGGGCTATATAAGCCTGTATATTGTGTTATATCCGTTAGTTCCCCTCCAGACTTTGCTTAGTAAACACCTATGAAACCAACTCCTGTCTTCAGTGTCTCTATCAACACACAGACACAACAAAAAGTTTTCTTTATTTTCAAACAAGTGCTTCCTTCCAGCATGACAACGTAATGGTAACAGAAATCATAACTACCAAACTAACAGATAACCGTCTGGCAACCCGGCAAAACTAACCAAACCATAACAAACAAACACAGCAGGTGTGGACGGCCTTAAATCCGGAAAAAGAGACGTCTTAGCACCTCCCTCCACTGGTGATCCCTTGATGGAGACCGACTCCTCTTACGAGGTTGGCCCCTTCCCTCCCTGCAGCTCCTCCGTAATTGGACCCCAGTGGCTGCGTCAAGGCTGGGGGATGCCTGCTGAGTGTCTGGAAGCGCTGAAGCCCCTGAGGGACGGCCTGGACGACCTCTGGGCTTGGAGGTCCCGCAAGCAGGCTGCTCCAACTGGGCATGTCTGCTAGCAGTCTGCTGCGCAGGTGGTGGCAGCTGCTCTGCTGACGTGCCAGCGGTGGCATCAGGACTGCTCACATGCAGAGAGAGGACACCTGCACCGTGGTCGGCCGAAACACTAGCACTCTGATGGGGCCGCACAGGACCATACGCCACAATCGACTGCTCCACAGATTCATGGCCTGCTGTGGTGCTGCAAGGGCCTGGGATGATCCTGCCTGATGCAGCTAGGGTGGCAGCAGAGAGTGTTCACGTGGCCTCAATTTGCATGTGGACGAGGCCAGCAAGTGACTGCGTGGCAGCAGTGAGGACCTGCGTGGCAGGTGCCAGTGCTTCGGATAAGCGATGGACAGTCCTTTCCATTGCTTCGGACAAGGCCGGAACAATCCTTTCCACTGCCTCGGACAAGGCATGGACAGACCTTTCCACTGCCTCGGACAAGCCCTGGACAGACGTTTCCACTGCCTCGGACAAGCCCTGGACAGACCTTTCCACTGCATCGGACAAGCCCTGGACAGACCTTTCCATTGCTGGGCCGAAGCCCTGGACAGACCTTTCCATTGCTGGGCCGAAGCCCTGGACAGTCCTGTCCATTGCTGCCCCAAAGTCCAGCACACTCTTTGCCAGTGTGTCGATCAACTCAGGCATCCTCCCCACTGCAGCCATCAGCTCAGTGTGCCTGAGCCGGGCCTGGGCGCTCATCTCGGCAAGGCTACGCACCTCCTCTGCACTCTGTGCAGCAGTCATGGTGGCCTGCCTCGCCCTCCGGGGAGACGGCCCCCGAGCGTCCCTACCCCCCGCGCGTTGCTGCAGGCCGCTGGTTCCTGCAACTGGCTCCTCATCAGAGCGCCCCCCCTCCCCTCAAGGGAACTACTATCCCCAGTCTCCACATGTGGTGGCTCCCCTGAGGCTGGCACGGATGGTCCGGCTTCCTCCTGCTCGTCGCCTCCGGAGGCACTGGCACTGGCAGCTTGAGGGGCCAGCTCCCGAGCTGGTGATGCAGCATCTGAAAGCAGGGAGGTTGATGAGTGGCTTTAGCAAAAGGACAGTTTGGCAGCAAGGGATGGAACAGTGCGGCAATGCTATGACATGGCTCCACATTGAGAAAGCATGCTGGCGGGGGAAACAACTGGAAGGTGACAGCTGTAATAGTAGAGAACCTTACCATCGCTGTGGACAATGGGGTCGGCAGCTGCAGTGGTGACAGGACCACTCAGACGTCCTCCCACAATCTGGTGGACTCTCTCCTCGAGATCCGTCAGAGGCTCCAGTTGAGGACGGCCTCCTCCGGTGCGAAGCTGCTCCTTGCGGTTTCTCGCCAGCTTGGCCTGCAGATGTTACATGATGCCCTGAATGATGATCTCATGCCCCCCATGGTGGAACAGCCCTTACATGATGCCCTGAGTCAAATGTGCATGTGTGTGACCAGAAAGGGTCGTGGGTGCTTGCTGACAGATGGCCAGTGGGGCATAGCACACCCTGTAGCCATAAAGTCAGGTGCTAATGGAGGGATGCATAAGTTTACATTAACTCCACTCACCCTCACGACCCGAGCGAGGTCGTTGAATTTCTTCCTGCACTGCACAGGGCTCCTGGTCGCCATGCTGCTGGAGTTGACCCTCTGGGAAACATCCCTCCAAGCTCATCGGTAGTCCTTATGATTAGGCCTCCTGCCATTGTCGGGGTATAGGACATCTCGCTGGCGCTCCACTGCGGCCACCAATTCCTCCAGAGACTCATTGGTGAAGCGCTCTGCTCTCTGCCTCACCCTCTCCATATGCTCCAAGTTTTTTGCGCCAGAGAAGGGCCTGCGCCGATTTGCAGGCCTACAAGGCGCAGAGTGTGGATGCTGGAGCTGCCTGACCCACCCCTTTAAGAGCTGGCCAGCGCCTGGAAGTCTCGTGGTCATGGGTAATTGAGAGCACCTGCGCTGCGACTGGACGCCCCGATATTGGGTTGCGCCGGCATGTTAGCGCCTTAGGTGCCCCGTGTAACGCCTGAACTCGCGCCTCAATCACCTTTGGGGCGCTGCAACCCAATATCGCACAAGGTGTCGATAAGTTGCGTCTGGCTATAAAATTTGCGCTCCGCCAATTCTGATGCCCCAGGCGGGGCTATACCCAATTTCTAGGCCCTAGTGTTTAAAAGTGAGATAGAACTAATCCAGGGAACTATAGACCATTTAGCTTAACATCAGTGGTAGGAAAGCTACTAGAATCTTTGCTAAAAGATCAGATAACAAAACATCTAGAGACAGAGAATATAATAAAAATAATCAGCATGGATTTCTAAAAGGAAGGTCATGTTTATCAAACTTTATTGAATTCTTTGAAGAAATAACAAAAAAAGTGGACATGGACCATGTAGTGAATGTGGTATAAATGGGCTTTCAGAAGGTCTTTGATAAGGTTAGTGTTGTGTATGTACCTTTAAGAGAGAATTGCTTTTATACTGTAGTACCGGCAGTGAACACACCTGTATATAAAGCCATAGCAGGCTTCTGTACTTTCAGTTCCAGCATACCCTCTGTTCAGTAAACACCTGTTATTACCGTTCTCCTGCAGTCCGTGTGTTATTGATACGCGGACACTACAGTGGCGACGAGCAGGTTCGAACTCACCTGCAGTACTGCATCACCTCATGGGGATCCATCCCTGAAAAGAAGCTTCTTGGAGGTCGAAGCCAGAGCAACGGGCGTCGACCGTGGGCAACCGCCCAGTGATCCATCGGAGTTCAGTGAATCACAGGGGAAGCTGTGGAGAGCTGGGCTTGGCTCCCCAGTCAAGGTGTTTCAGCAAATCGTGCTGGTAGCAGGTAGTGCGCTGACCCTTCCGGACTGCGGCGGGCTTGAGCTCGATCGAGCGGCTCTGCAAGGGGGCCGTGCAGCGTCGTCGGGAAGGAAAAGAGAGAGTGAGGGTGGAGCGCACAGGGCACGGTCGGTGCTCAAGAGCCGGGCAGCGTTAGAGAAAGTAAAAAGAGAGGAAGGAAAAGAGACGCGCAGTGGACAGCGTCGAAGAAGAATAAAACTAAGGAATTTAACGAACAAAAGAGAGACGCGCCGAAGCCGCGGGGCGCCGCCATTACTATTTAGAACACTAGGAGCAGCATTGGCAGCAAGGGGGAAAAAAAAAAACATAGAAGATAGGAGCAGGAGTAGGCCATTCAGCCCTTCGAGCCTGCTCCGCCATTCAATGTGATCATGGCTGATCATCCAAATTCAGTACCCTGTCCCTGCCTTTTCCCCATATCCCTTGATCCCTTTAACCTCAAGAAACATATCCAACTCTTTCTTGAATATATTTAATGAACTAGCCTCCACCGCCCTCTGCGGCAGAGAATTCCACAGGTTCACCACTCTCTGGGTGAAGAAATTCCTCCTCATTTCAGTCCTAAATGGCTTACCCCTTATCCTTAGACTATGACCCCTGGTTCTGGACTCCCCGGCCATCAGAAACATCCTTCCTGCATCTAGTCTGTCCAGACCTGACAGAATTTTATAGGTTTCGATGAGATCCCCTCTCAATCTTCTAAACTCTAAAGAAGGAAAAGCGCGGGAGGTGCCATTTTAATCCATTGGGGAAGAAGGAAAATCGCGGGAGGTGCCATTTTAAACCACCCAAGATGCCGAAGAGTGGCAGTATCACTGCTTTCGACAACGAAATAGAAGACTGGACCACGTATGTGGAAAGATTTGAAGTGTACTGCAAGGCAAATGAGGTGGCCGATGAAAAGAAGGCGTCGGTATTATTAAATTTGATGGGCGCGAGAACGTACGGCCTATTGCGGAATTTAATTACCCCAGCTAAACCAATGGAGAAAAGCGTTGAAGAGATTGTCAATATCTTACAGGAACAGCTAAACCCTACAGTGCTGCTGATAGCAGAAAGATTCAAGTTCCATAAAAGAAACCAGCACAAAGATGAGAGTAGTGCTGACTATCTTACGGAACTACGCAAGTTATCGAAGCACTGCCAGTTCGGAGCAGGACTGGCAGATACCTTAAGGGATAAGTTTGTCTGCGGGCTCCAGAGTGAAGGAACCTAGAAACGACTACTTTCGGAAAAGGACCTTACGCTAGAAAAGGCTTTCAGCGTGGCAGTATCCTACGAAGCAGCAGCACGGGGAGCTGTGGAAATACAACAGAAACCGCAAGAATATAGCACCAACGAAATGGCATATGGAGCAGAAAAGTGCTATCGCTGCGGCAGAACAACCCATGACCAGAAGGACTGCTGGTTTAAGGACAAAGTATGCAGGCAATGTGGAAAAGTGGGACACATAGCACGAGTCTGCAGGTCAGGAAAGAAAACGAACACTAAAAGAACTATTGAGGAAAAGTACAAGAAAGTAAAAAAAATGGAAGACAGTAGTTCAGAAGATCAGGAGAGTGATAATGACTCCGGGAGCAGGAGACTAAGTTGTCTAAAGTTACACAGCATGATCGCAAAGGAGGATCACCGAACCATTTGGGTCACCCTCATGATAGCAGGGTCCCAAGTAAAGATGGAATTGGACACAGGATCAGCCCTAACAGGCATGAATCGACGAGACTATGAGCGGCTATTCTCACACATACCCTTGAAGGACACGTCCATTGTATTGAAGACATATACGGGGCAAAAAGTCTACCCCAGAGGAAAAATAAGGGTGCCCGTTAAATACAACGGCAAGGAAACACAGAAACTGTATCTATATATACTACAAGATGGAGGACCACCATTATTGGGATGTGAATGGATCCGAAAAATACAATTGGATTGGCATTCCATTCAGGCACTAACTGTGGCTGACAAAAAGGATGATGACGTCACACCTGGACGACTGTCAAAAATTCTAACTGACGCGAAAGAGGTGTTCCAGCAAGGACTTGGGACTCTAAAAGGAGTAACGGCAATGATAAAAATCGAAGATAACGCAAACCCAAATTTTTTTAAGGCCAGACCGGTACCGTACACGATCCGCCCAGCCGTTGAAGCAGAGCTGGAGAGTCTGGAGCATTTGGGTGTGCTGTCCAAGGTGGACTGGAGCGAGTGGGCCACACCCATCGTTCCTGTAATGAAGAAATCATTGAGCAGCACGCCTGTGGATCCGAAGAAGGTTCGCATCTGTGGGGACTTTAAGGTAACTGTGAACCCAGTCCTGCACACAGCACAATATCCACTTCCGCGGACAGAAGATATTTTCGCCTCACTATCGGGAGGGAAACGCTTTACGAAGATTGATCTGGCCCAAGCGTATCTACAAATGGAGGTAGAAGAAGCATCTAGAAAATACGTCACGATAAACACTCACAAAGGTCATTACCATTACAACCGACTGGTATTCGGGGTAGCATCAGCTCCGGCTATTTGGCAGAGGGCGATGGAACAAGTCCTGCAAGGGATCCCGGGGACCCAGTGTTATTTGGACGACATCCTGGTTACGGGCAAAAATGACAGTGAACACCTTGCCAACCTGGAGCAGGTGCTCACTAGATTACAAGAATATGGGCTACGAGCCAACCGCCCCAAATGCGAGTTTTTCAGGAAACAAATCTCGTATTGTGGCCACATGATTGATGAAGAGGGGTTACATAAGTCCCCAGACAAGATTGAGGCAGTAGTCAAGGCTCCAGCACCGGAAAATGTGTCGCAACTGAGGTCGTTCCTCGGGTTGGTGAACCATAAGTTCCTGCCAAATTTATCTACAATTCTGCACCCACTGAACGCCCTGCTGCAAACTGGAGTAGCATGGAAATGGAGTGATGAGTGTAAGCGTGCCTTTCAGAAATGTAAATGCCTAATCACTTCAAAAGAAGTATTGGCCCACTACAACCCAACACTACCGATTCGGTTGGCATGTGATGCGTCTCCCTATGGCATTGGAGCGGTGCTGTCACACAAATTCTTTGACGGTTCAGAGAGGCCAATAGCCTTTGCGTCGCGCTCGTTAACCTCAGCCGAGCGTAACTATGCCCAGATTGACAGGGAGGCCCTCAGCCTGGTGTGGGGGGTGAAGAAGTTCAATCACTATCTGCACGGGCAGAAATTCACCCTACTGACTGATCACCAGCCTCTTGTCTCCATTTTTAACCCAAAGAAGGGCGTTCCGGTGATGACGGCGCAACGGCTGCAAAGATGGTCTCTTTTTCTAGGGGCACATCAATACGACATAGAGTACAAGGGTACGAAACAGCATGGAAATGCTGATGGGCTGTCGCGCCTGCCGTTGCCTATGGTGGAGGAAGCACCTGCAGTGGACCCTGTTGAGATATTCCATTCGACCATAGTCGAATGTCTACCTGTTACAAACTCAAGTACAGAGAAGGAAACCCGAAATGACCCGACACTCTCTCGGGTCTATGATTTGACGGTGAAGGGATGGCCAGCACATGGCGACTCACTGTTGCCAGCATTCTCGCCAAGGAGAGAACAGCTGTCAGTGTGCCGGGGGACCTTGATGTGTGGATCCCGAGTGGTAATTCCACCCAAGTTGAGAGATAGAGTGCTCAATGAGCTTCATGAGGGTCATCTGGGAGAGTTAAAATTAAGAGCCTAGCCAGGGCGTTTGTGTGCTGGCCGGGAATCGATAAAGAAATCGAGGATATGACCAAGAGATGCACAGGATGCCAGAAAGTCCAAAACGCTCCACCACAGCCCCGCTACACCCATGGGAGTGGCCCTCATCTCCATGGCAACGGTACACATTGATTTCGCTGGTCCATTTATGGACTCAATGTTTCTAATCGCTGTGGATGCCCATTCGAAATGGCCAGAGGTCATTAAAATGTCCTCCACCACCACGGAGAAAACTATTGCAGTCCTAAGGACCATCTTCGCCAGGAATGGGTTGCCAGAACAGATCTGTTCCGACAATGGCCCACAGTTTGTGTCTGAGGATTTCCGGAGGTTCCTGAAGAATAATGGGGTGAAACATTACACATCTGCCCCATATCATCCAGCCACAAATGGATTGGCTGAGAGTTTTGTTCAGACCTTTAAAAAGGCCATAAAGGCAATGTATAATGACGACGTACCACTGCAACACAAGGTGGATAACTTCCTGTTTGCTTACCGGAATGCGACACATGCAGTAACCAACCAAACTCCAGCCGTACTGTTTTTCAACCGGAGACTAAGATGTCGCCTGGATTTGCTCAAACCAAACATAAGACGAGATGTTGAGGATAAGCAGTTCCAGCACATAAATGAGAAGCCAACCAGAAGCTTCAAGATAGGGCAACCAGTCTTGGCCCACGACTACCGAACAGAAAAATGGCAGCCAGGCACGATATGCACACAGCAGGGACCACTAATGTACACAGTGGACGTTGAGAGAGCATCGTGAGACGCCATGCTGACCAGATTCTAGAGTCACAGGAACAAGCCAAACCTGTACCACAAGCATGTGCACCTGGTAATGAGCCCAAAGTACAGATTGCGTCTACCTCAGAAGCAGGGGTATTGGAAGCTGACGAACCAACCAATGACAATGAGCCAGAATTGACTCCACCGCCAGAACAGGATACTCGAGAAAGGCGCTATCCAGTCCGGATCAGGAAGCCTCCTCAAAGACTGAACTTATAAATGACTATTTCAGTTGATGTATATATTACTGAGAAAATTGTAATTGTAATTAGTTATTATTTAGTTGTTAAATGAATGTTATGTACTGTTTATCTAAAAGGGGAGGAATTGTTGTGTATGTACCTTTAAGGGAATAACTGGTCTTAGACTGCAGTACCGGCAGTGACCACCCTGTATAAAAGGCCCTAGCAGGCTTCTGTAGTTTCAGTTTCAAGCTGCCTCTTGTTCAGTAAAGTACCTGTTAACTGTTCTCCCGAAATCCGTGTATTATTGAGGCGCGGACTTTACAGTTGGGCCTAGGACACTGCCCTGAGGAACTCCTGCAGCGATGTCCTGGGGCTGAGATGATTGGCCTCCAACAACAACAACCATCTTCCTTTGTGCTAGGTATGACTCCAGCCAGTGAAGAGTTTTCCCCCTGATTTCCATTGATTTCAATTTTACTAAGGCTCATTGATGCCACACTTGGTCAAATGCTGTCTTGATGTCAAGGGCAGTCATACTCACATTCGTGTGAAGTTTTGACTCTACAGTATGTGTAGTTTTAGTTTGAGTTTCCCCACCCGGAAGTCAGCCTAATTGAGAGGCTTGGCTTCCCGTCGGGTGGGAAGCACTCCAGAGCAGGCCGCAGCTGCAGATAAGGGGCCTGTAGCTGCTAGTTATGAGTGTGGTAGGAGGGGGTGGCTCGATCCCTGATCCAGGGGGACATCTGATCCCTGACCTGGGGAGTTGCATGGGGGTGTGACCTGATGGGGGGCGCACAAAGCTGCATTATGATGAAGGTTGGCAATAAAGAAAAAAGGTATACGACAGCTGCCAGCAGATATTATTATCTGAGGAATAGCAACCAGCTCTGTGCTGTCTTTCTTGGACTGGAGGCTAACAATGGTGCCTGGCCTTTTTTTGCACAATACGTATGTGAATATTTTAATTAAAAGTGACTAGTTGCCATTTATTTTTTTAAGCAATTTGGCCAGGGTGGGGGGGGAGGGGGAGGTTTAACCGGAGGAGGGTTTTGGGTGGGCAGGAGTTGTGGGCCGAGCGTCAAACTCGCCCGACGCCACCAGTTTGAGGCCCAGGCTTTTGTTGCTCCTGGGCCTCATTTGCAACCCACAGGACAACGGCCTTCCTTAAATGAAGGGAAAGAAGCAGCTGGCTGGGTTTGGGCAGGTCCAGATCTCAGGGCCCGGAGTCCGCCCACCGGCGCATAGGTAATTCACGGCAATGGGGGCGGGCGGGTGGTATCAGGGTTGTATCATGGGTGGAAAGCAGAGAGTCAAGGGCAGCCCAGACTTCCATTGTGGGGCCCAGGAGGAGCACTCCTGCTCCTCCTGGCCCCACTTCGGAACTAGGCTTTTACTCACCTTAGACGGCCTCCTCTTCGTTCCCACCAGGTTTCACTGATTGTAGCGCCTGTGGGGGTGGGGAGCCCGGGGTGGGGGAGGCCTAAATTCTCCTTATGGGGCTTGGAGGAGCACTCCTTCTCCTTTTGGCCCCACAACGATAGTAATAAAAGGAAAGTTTTAAAGCCTTACCCTTTTGGGTCTCTTCAGGCCCTGACTCCTCTTCCCGTTAGGTTGACCTGATAAGAAAGCCACAATAGCTCCCCCCACTCAAGGTCAAGGTTAAAATAGCAGTTGGGCCCTGATCGTGTCTTCGGAGACAGATCTGCATATTTAAAGAAGTACCCCGCCGGTTTCTGGCGGGCGTCCTCCCTGTCTGCTCAGAAGAGCAATGCTGTGAAATCTGTCATTAGGAGGCAAGAACTATTAGGCATTAACATGCTAGAGATGTTCTTGCTATTCCTACTGAGCTTCAGTCAGAGATCCAGTTGGCTGCCTGTAAATAAGTGAATTTTGCTTCGAGATAACATGCCTGTGTCACTGTTTAACCTCAAAGCAGGTTTAAGATCGAAGACTGTGGGGAAGAGTGCGGGTCGCCAGTGGGTAAGCCCCTCACCGGGCAATTTTAACTGCCTACCCGCCTGTCCAGTATCTACTGGGTGGGCAGGGTTAAAATTGTCCCTAATTGTGTCTTAAAGGGAAGAAGAATGGAGCAGGCTAATTTGTTGCATGATAACAGGATGAAACTGATATATTATTATTACTTCTTGTGTCATACACTCACTTATACCCACAGTGGCACAGGCATGTTATCTAAAAGCAAAATCCACTTATTTACAGGCAGCCAACTGGATCTCTGACTGAAGCTCAGTAGGAATAGCAAGAACATCTCTAGCATTTTACGCCCTAATAGTCCTTGCCTCCTAATGACAGATTTCACAGCATTGCTCCTTAAGGAGGCAATAAATCATATTAGTTGGCAAGAAAACCCGTCTGAGAAGGAAGCGGTGCCTAGCTGTTGCCAGGGTGCAATCTGATGCTGAAAAGACAATTAAGGTATAATGTTTTGCTTCCACAAGGACAATCGCAAACTGGCAAGCTAACCACATTGGGAGCTTTCTTATATTTGTAATATAAGGTCTAAATGAACTGAAAGGAATTATAGATTCTTTTCAAGGTCTAAATTAACTGAGCGGAATATAGATTTTTCAGAGCGTATGTTTGATTCTGTTGAGCTACAGAAGAAATTCTTTATTAAAAACAGAAAATGTTGTAAATAAATTAGCCAGTGTGTCAGCCTCTGTAAAAAGAATTGAAAAACAGGTTAATATTTCAGGCTTTGCATGAAGTGCTTTAAGATATTTCAATGTGATAAGACGCTTTGTAAATTCAAGTTGTTAAGTATGTGTATTGTATTGAACAATTAACACAAAGACTTAAACGTATAACTCAAACAGGTCTTTACTGGTTGGAGGTAGGGACTATACATAGGTCTTTACTTCATGCCCACAGGCGGGAACTGAGGGGGATCAGTACCCACAGTACTATTTATACCCCTATGGCCAGGAGTGGTACTGCGTATCACTACGCCCAACAAGTAGTGCAGTCCTGTCCATAGGTTCAAAGTAGCACACATATTACATACACAACATTCCTCCCTTCCTAGCTTTACAGTCATCTCCCCATTTAACATAACGTAATAACATATATACATATATAACTTCAGGTTTACATAACAGAATAACATAGATACATAGATAACTTCATGTCAAAACAGATCACAGATTCAGTCTCTGCGGAAAACAGTTCACGTTGCTGGAGTGACTCATTCAATAGTCCTTCCATGGATTTAACAGTTTGAACTTCCGAACTGAATTGGCTCCGTTCGGAGGGACCACGTGTGTGATCTGGTAGAGGTGATAATGGTTCAGACGGGTCATCTTCTGTTTTTACTTTTCCTTTTCTGCTTCTTGGAGACTCTCTGGGCTCCATTGTCAGCTGCCACAGCTGCCAGCTGCATGCGCAGTTCCTCCTTCTCTTCCTCCTGTTTCCGTCGTAGAGCCAGCTTCTCCCGATGTTCCGTAGACTTTTGGTGCTCCTCCATGATTTCTGCACTTTGGGAGTCGAAGTTACAAGCTGGGCAGGACAGGACATCGTAATATTCGGTGTCGTCCTGAGCTAGACCAGTGAGAGGGTCGTCTATTTCCTCCATACCCAGCTGGACGTTAGCCAGCTCTTGTTCCAAATCCAGACATCTTTCCTGAAGAGACTTCTTCATGTGTACCTCTGCATCCAGCTTTTTCTGGGCTTTCAGCAAGTCGTTTACTAGTGACCTCATTTGTGATTTTAATACTTCAACTTCCTTTGGAGATTGATTGATCGGACTATGCAATCCCTCTACCGGAGCAGCTGTTTCAGCGGTCTGTTGTTCTACGTTGACGTGAGTCAGCGTACTTTTGGCATCCAAGGGCTGCTCTGTTGCAGTCATCTCAGTCTGTGTTGCCACCTCAGCTCTTCCGATAACCTTTGAGAGCTCCGAACCCCTTTCGTTTGAATATTGAAGTTCATGTTCAAGTTTTTCCCATTTCAGAGTCCTGTCCTTCAGCATATGCAGGAGTTGGCTGACCGTTAACTCCTCTGACATCAGACGTTTTGTGTGCTCCTGCTCCATTTTCTCCATCAGCTGCTTCTGTTGTCTTTCCAGATTCTCCAACTCTATATCAAAGAACTCTTTCGTTGCATTCAACTCTTGCTCAAAACGGCGAAGCATTTGTTCTAATTGCTGTTGTAGTTTGAAATGGAGTTGAGTTCGAGCCCGGTGTCCCTCAGAAATGGGCACATCAGTAGACTTGCCAGACTCAGAATCCACAGTTAAACTATGTTGTTGTTGCTCAGTGGAATTCTGTGCTGAAACTTTGTCTTTTGCACCTGAGTTGGGCTTACCATCATCCGTTCCAGAGTCTGGGCCGACTATCTTCACCGAGTTCTCACTCGTTATTGTTTGTAGGAAATGCCAGTCCATATTCATTTTCCTAATCCACTCCCGTCCTAGTAGTGGAGGACCTCCTTCAGATATCACATATAAGTCCATTATTTGACTGTCTTCGCCCTTGTGGACCACTGCAACCTCTATTTTCCCGATGGGGTACACTCTTTGCCCCGTGTATGTTTTCAATATAATCCCCGTATCCTGTAGGGGAATATGTTGGAATAACTTTCCGTAATCTTTCTTATTTATGACCGTCAATGCCGATCCAGTGTCCAATTCCAGTTTTACTTGGACTCCTTCTATCTGAAGAGTGACCCAAATTGTCTGGAGGTCTGCACCCTTACCAGCGTTGAGTACTCTTAAGCTAGCCAGTTCATTACAGCTTAAGCTAGCCAGTTCATTACTGCTAGCGTCTGAATCGGACTCCTGTTCGGTCACCTTGTGTACCTTTGCGTATTTTCCTTGCGGTGACTTCTTGTTGCTGGTCTTCTTCCCTGACCTGCATACTCTAGCTATATGTCCAAGCCTACCACAAGTTCTACATTCTTGGTTTTTAAACCAACACTGGTTCTGATCATGCGTTGTCTTTCCACAACGATAACATTTGCCAGAACTCACACCCAATTTGTGTGCACTGAGCTCCGGTGACCGTAGCTGCATTACTGCCGTGCCTCTCGCTGCGGCTTCGTGTGCTGCTGCCATAGTGACCGCCTTCTCAAGCGTCAGCTCATTCTCCTCGAGCAGTCGCTTTTGTGTATCCTGTTTAAATAAACCACACACAAATTTGTCTCGAAGTGCCTCTGTCAGTCCCGTTCCAAACTGGCAATATTTCGCTAATTTACGCAATTCCAGCAAATAATCAGCATTGCTTTCATGCTGTAGCTGCCTTCTGTCATAAAATTTAAATCGTTCCGCTAGCATCAGCGGCGTGGGGTTTAGATGATCTTTCAGGACAGTAACAATCTCATCGAACGTCTTATCCGCCGGTTCATCTGGTGATAACAGGTGTTTCAATTGCCCGTATGTCTTCGCACCCATTAAATTTAATAATGTTAGTGCTTTATCAGCCTCACGAATTTTATTGGCCTCACAATAATTTTTAACTCGTTCAACATATATGGCCCAATCTTCGATGTCACTATCAAAGTTGCTAATATTCCCGTGTTTAGGCATTGTAGTACTTTATCAGATTTGCAATTTCTCAGATTTTTTTTTTACTGTTATCCAAGATGGCGGCTTCCCGCTCTTGCCGTCGTCCTCCGCCCACAAAATGGCGGTTTTCCCGCTTCTGCCTTCTTCCCCAGCGGTTTTCCCGCGAAAAATGGCGGCTTTCCCGCGCTTCTCGCTCTCCCCGCCCACTTCAATGGCGGTTTTCCCGCGCTTCTCGTCACTGACTTTCAGCCCGACTGCGGCTCTTATCTCCTGTGCGATCGCTGGTGCGCCGCCCGCCCGAAACGGTTCTCAGCCCTTATCACCGGTGCGATCGCTGGCCCGCTAAGCGCCTCCCGCTTGAAGCGGCTCCCGGCCTCTGGCTCACCCGCTCGGCGGCTCTTGCTCGCTCCCTCCCGGGCTCTGGCTTACCCGCTCGCGCCCTCCCGGGCTCTGGCTTACCCACGAGGTTATGGAGGCTTCAGGGTCCTAATGCCTGTCGCTTCCAGTCGCTGGAAGCTGTCAGGATTTCTGCTGCCCTTCAGTTTTCAGTGGGGTGTTGAGGATTGGAACCTCTCTTCAACGTCCTGTCTTTGGACGAAGCCGCTGTGGAATAACTGCCGCAGGGTTCGAACCGACTCGTCGCCAGTGTTAAGTATGTGTATTGTATTGAACAATTAACACAAAGACTTAAACGTATAACTCAAACAGGTCTTTACTGGTTGGAGGTAGGGACTATACATAGGTCTTTACTTCATGCCCACAGGCGGGAACTGAGGGGGATCAGTACCCACAGTACTATTTATACCCCTATGGCCAGGAGTGGTACTGCGTATCACTACGCCCAACAAGTAGTGCAGTCCTGTCCATAGGTTCAAAGTAGCACACATATTACATACACAACACAAGTAAGTATATCTTTCCTACATTACAACAGTGACTACACTTCCAAAGTGTTTCATTGGCTGCAAAGCATTTTGGGATGTCTTGAGGTCATGAAAGGCGCTATATAAATGCAAGACTTTCTTCCTTTTATTCCCCCTCAAATGTAAGCACCTTCACCTAATTCTTTTCTTGAAATAAAGTCCTCTCTTAGCATCCCATTTTGTACCCTATTATCCCCAGCCTGCGTAGATTCTCTAGTTTGCGCATCATTTGCCAACTGAGAGCAGATGAATGGTCCATTCCCAGACCGGTAGGACAACTAGATGGGGTATCCACGCCCTATGATTTGCTCACCCTTCTCAATCCGGGAGAATTTTTGGGTACCTCCTCAAACGGTGTGTGAGTTGGTGATGTTCTGCAGGTGAAACAATGCAGTCTCGCCAATAAAATGTGGTTGAAAACTCGGCTTAGAGTCAAACAGGATACAAAAGGTAGAAGGCATCCAAGGGAAGTTGATGGAGGCAGTAGGAGAGGCTTGTAGCAGCTAGCTGGATCGACAGTGACCTTACTTTGCAATGAAGGAGTTTTGAATTCACCGAGGACTATGGGTACGGTCTGTACGGGCTACCTTCTTTCTCTTTCTGAACCAACAGAAGAGAAATAAAAGTCAACAATATTGAGCCATGTTCTGGAGCTCTAATGCGTGGATCATGTAGCGTGGCTCTGTGCCTGAAACTGTTCACGCTGTTGAATTCTGGGCAAGACTGAGTAGAGGCCAGATGCAGAGGTCCTTAACCCATTTATTTTAATCCAGTGAACTGCCTTGTTATATATATTTTTTCATTTGTTCTTGGGATGTGAGATGAGGAGAAACTTCTTCACTCAGAGGGTAGTAAATCTATGGAATTTGCTACCTCAGAGAGCTGTGGAAGCTGTGACATTAAATAAATTTAAAACGGAGATAGACAGTTTCCTAGCTGATAAGGGAATAAGGGGTTACGGGGAGAGGGCAGGGAAGTGGACATGAGTCTAAGTTCAGATCAGCCATGATCCTATTGAATGGCGGAGCAGACCCGAGGGGCCGTATGGCCTACTCCTGCTCCTACTTCTTATGTTCTTATGTACTTATGTTCTTATATGGGCAGCATTGGCATTAAGAATCAACCACATAGGGTGGGCACATGTAGGCCAGATTGGGTATGGGGGTGGAAGCTTGCCTTCCCAGTTGGATTTTTATAACAATCTAGCAGCTTTCATGCTCACTTTTCTGGTGCTAACCCATAAATTGCCAGATTTATTGAATTCAGTATCACAACTTGCTATGGTAAACTCATGTTTTCTGTGTTGCTAGTCCAATACCACAACCACTAGGCCACTGTACCCCTGCAAATGCATTAAATCCTGAACTAAAAATAGTGCACAGAGAAAATTGAAACTCAGGGTAGATTTTTTTTCATTCGTTCCTGGCCCTGGGATGTGGGCGTCGCTGGCAAAGCCAGCATTTATTGTCCATCCTTTAATTTCTTATGTTCTTATGCTCTTGTGAGAAGGTGGTGGTGAGCTGCCTTCTTGAGCCGCTGCAGTCCGTGTGGTGAAGGTACTTCCACAGTGCTGTTAGGGCGGGAGTTCCAGGAATTTGACCCAGCGACGATGAAGGAACGGCAATGTATTTCCAAATCAGGTTGGTGCGTGACTTGGAGGGGAACTTAGAGGTGATGGTGTTCCCATGTGCCTGCTGGCCTTGTCCTTCTAAGTGGTAGAAGTCGCAAGTTTGGGAAGTGCTGCCGAAGAAGCCTTGGCAAGTTGCTGCAGTGCATCTTGTAGATGGTACACACTGCAGTCACAGTGCGACGGTGGTGGAGGGAGTGAATGTTTAAGGTGGTGGATGGGGCTGCCAATCAAGCGGGCTGCTTTGTCCTGGATGGTGTCAAGCTTTTTGAGTGTTGTTGGAGCTGCACTCATCTAGGCAAGTGGAGAGTATTCCATCACACTCCTGACTTGTGCCTTGTAGATGGTGGAAAGGCTTTGGGGAGTGAGGAGGTGAGACACTCAATTCTCAATTGCTTATTATCCCTTTGTATCAGAATGTTCTCTGTGAGCTTATTTAGGCTACCTGTGTTATCTGTGTTAATCTGTTTTCTGTGGGTGATAGGCTCTGTTTAGATCCCGCCTTTATGATTTTCATTTCTTAAGGAAGTTGTATGCCAAAGTTTTTTTTTTAATGATATGAAAACAAGTCAAAGCATTCGTTAGAATGGCCTGCTGATCAGCTGGAATAGTTAATGAAATCTGTTAGGGTGGGGCTTCTATAAAGAGGACATCCGATTAGCTGTGCGAGTTCATTAATTTCCAGTCAGCTGGGAAGGGGTTGATTGAGCCCTTGAGCATCCAGCTTACAGCCATCTTTCCTACAATACAACAGGGACCACACTTCAAAAAGTGCTTCACTGGTTGTAAAGCGCTTTTGGACGTCCTGAGGCTGTGAAAGGGGCTTTATAAATGCAAGTTCATTCTTTCCTTTTATCTGTGGACAGCTCAACTGAAGGAGATATTAGCATTTCTGTGGAATCGAGCTCCTACTACTCCAGGCACTAGTCAACAAATGTTGAAAGCATTGAACAATTCCATAAGTGTGACCATAGAATCGTAGAGCCCAAAATTCCTGCCAGGACCGAAGTTCTAATGGGATTCTGCTCTGGTCCTATCAGATCAGCATTTTCCAGGGAAGCGAGATGATTCCTCCACCTGCCCACCCCCACCCCCAGCTTTCTCCATGTTAAAGGGGCCTGCCTGGGGAAGTTCACAGGCTAGCACAGGAATTCCACCCACTCCACCCTCGTAAGGTTGCTTGAGTGCTGGTGTGTGTTTGGCTGAGGCCTTTTGAAAGCTCCAAATCTTTAGAAATGTAATTGATTCCAAAGGAAAATGATGCTGTTATTTTGAAAGAACGCTGGTTCCCACTGGTATTTTGACCATTGGTTTCTTTGGGCCAGGAAGAGCCATGTCACCTTACAAGGGCAGATTGGGCTGGATACCATTGAAGTGCTCTTGCAGAGGCTGGCAGTCCGTCCAAACCATTAAGATGACTCCGTTATACTCAAAAAGCTCGACACCATCCAGGACAAAGCAGCCCGCTTGATTGGCACCCCACCCACCACCTTAAACATTCACTCCCTCCACCACCGGCGCACCGTGGCTGCAAGTGTGTACCATCTACAAGATGCACTGCAGCAACTCTTCAGGGCTTCTTCGGCAGCACCTCCCAAACCCGCGACCTCTACCACCTAGGAGGACAAGGGCAGCAGATGCATGAGAACACCACCACCTCCAAGTTCCTCTCCAGTTAGCACACCATCCTGACTTGGAAATATATCGGCGTTCTTTCATTGTCGCTGGGTCAAAATCCTGGAACTCCCTCCTTAACAGCACTGTGGGAGTTCCTTCACCACACGGTTCAAGAAGAAGGCTCATCACCTTCTCAAGGGCAATTAGGGATGGACAGTAAATGCTGGCATTGCCAGCGACGTTCACACCCCTTGAAAGAATTTTTAAGCATTTAAAAAATGTTTGTTGGTGAATCATAGCATTCCAGGCCCATCGAAATGTCAATACTGAAGGAGCCTATCATGCTAATTCCCTTATCAGAGCATCTACTTAAAGCGCATTCTTCTGATTTTTCCCCATAGTCTTTGATCCTTTTCCTTTCAAGTGTTTATCTAATTCTATCTTAAACGTTCTAATTTATATGGCTTCAAAGTTAATTCGATGCATTTCCTTGGATGAGAAATTCCTTTTAACTTCCCCTTTCAGCTCCTAGTACTAACGCTGAATGTTACCTTGTTGACCAGTGGAAATAACCTTTCATTATTTACCCTCTCAAGTTGTTTCATAATTTTGAACACTACTGTTGGATTTCCACCCCCCATAACTTTCCCCGCCTCAGTGAATGGTCATTGTAGCAGTATGCTCCTTCAGAGCACTGCTAGGCAGATCGGTGAGCGGTCATCTTTCTGACCTCACTATTGGTGACAGCCATATATCCGAATACGGCAGGTGCGACAGAGTCACAACTGATCCACTGCCCAGTCTGTTTGTGAGGCAGTCCAAGGCTGCGATTTTGCCGGCGCTCAGAGGGTGGGTTCGGAGGCGGGCCAGCTGTTAAAGTCACAATGATTGACGGCGGCTTGGAAACCCGCCACGATCTCGCCTCCGTGTGAGTTTCAAGAGTGTCGGGTCTGCGATTTCAGAACAGACCCGACACCAAGCGGCGGGTGAGGCATTTAAGACACTTAACTCCTTGTTAAGTGCTTGTTAAAGGCTATTTTTCCTATTTTCCCACATTTTCAACGGGTTTCACTTCGGAGATCACGCCAGGTAAGTATGTCGGGAGGACCAACGAGCTGGATAGTTCACAGCTGCAACTGCAGTTTAAAAGCTGCACTCTCACATCTGTTCACTTTCAAATGTCAGAGGTTGCTGATTTCAGGATTTTGGGAGACTCATTCTGTCTTGAGGCTGTAAGTGTCTGGTGTTAACTTTATATCCACTGTCACCTCCATTGCTGGACATAAAAGGTGCCCTCACCCTTCACTGTGCCACCTCAAATTGTGAGCACACATATAACATAAGAACATAAGAAATAGGAGCAGGAGTAGGCCATTTGGCCCTTCGAGTCATTCAATAAGATCATGGCTGACCTTCTACCTCCTCTCCACTTTCCTGAACTATCCTCATATCCCTTGATTCCCTTAATATTCAAAAATCTATCAATTTCTGTCTTGAATATACTCAATGACTGAGCCTCCACTGCCCTCTGGGGCAGAGAATTCCAAAGATTCACCACCCTCTGAGTGAAGAAATTTCTCCTCATCTCAGTCCTAAATGGCCGACCCCTTATTCTGAGACTGTGACCCCTGGTTCTAGACTCCCCAGCCAGGGGAAACATCCCCCCTGCATCTACCCTGTCAAGCCCTGTAAGAATTTTATGGCAACGATGTCAAACATTCATACAACATTAATTTATTCCAACAGAATAAAAGAACAGAAACTTAACATTGATTTCTAGCAGAACACCCAAGCGAGTACCCTTGTGATTATTTGTGTGGCAGCTTTCTCTTACACGTGCTTCTCCATGGTGCTTCAGCAGATGTAGTGGCAGCCTCCTCACTTCCTTGCTGCACCTGCTTTGACACCTTTGGCAGTCGTCCTCTGGGGTTTGGAGCCTGTGAGTGCCCCGCCAAAGTCTGCTCCTCCTGCGGCTGCACAGGGACAGACTCGGCCATCACTGTTCCGGGAGGCATCTGGGGATCTGACCGAGGGGTTGGCAAGGGGATGGAAGTTTGATCACTTGGAGAAGAGCCCCCGCTTGCATGTCCCCTCCCACCATCATCCCTCTCATGGGCCACCCACACTTCTCTGCTAGCAAGTGGCTGGAGAGCATCTTGCTACACATCAGTGGGGCCATGATGACCCGTCTCTATACTTACAGTCTTCATAACGGGGACATCCATGAGCCTCTGGTTCCTCTCCATGATAAATGCCCATCTATCCTCCATAGCTGACCATCTATTTAGGAGTTACCACGTTGTTTTGAGCCTGACGATTTATGTCCTCCATGGAGGTTGCCAACCTTTCTATGGCGGGACCTACATTTGCCATTGCGTGCACCATGGCGTTGCTCATGTTTGAGATGGACTCCTCCATTTTCTGCACACTCGCAGTCACTGTGGTTGCGAACCCAGTCAGAGCCTCCTGCACTTGTTCCTGAAGCTCCAGCACTGCTCTCTTCCTGGATGGCCCCCGAGGCTTAGCGTCTACATGCAGCTGAGTCGAGCTGGGAGCGTCCTGCAGCCTCCGACAAGGACTCTCCATTGCTGTCCCTGTCTCCACCATCTGCTCTTTGCTCACTCGTGAGTTGTGATATACCAGGTGACAACACTAATCTATCTCACAAACGACCCACCGAGGTGTGTCTCTGCACTGGTGCTGGGTGCAATCATTGCTGCTGACGCTGCTCCCTCAGAGGATACAGCATCCTCTGAGGAGTCCTCCCGCTCTTCTTCCTGGGCAGTAGGAAGGGGGGCTCTTGATGGTCCTGTGGGAGAGTAAAGACATGAGTTAGACATGTGATATGTAGATTGCAGACACATCCCATTGTGCACATGATGAGCATTCAATTTCTACTGACATCAGATCCCATATGTCTCACTGATGAAAGCCAAATAAGTTGGATAGAGAAGCATTCTGTCACCAGGTTGTTCTACTGAACCCTTCTCTCCATCCCCCACCTCGAGCTGTTCCACTGATCCCCCAATGTCGAGAGCGGCCTCCTCAGTGTGGGTGAGCTGTGAGAATGATCATGGCCCTCCTCCTGTTCTTTCCCTCTCCCTCTTATTGTGGGCTCTCTTTTCCTGCAATGAGGGAAAGAAATGGAGTTTCAGTGAGAGTGATGGAATGAGTGTAAAGAATGGATTGGATCGATGTTTAGAGGGAGACTATGATGGAGTGAGTTCCCATTTGTAACTGGTTTTTGCGGTGGCCAGTTTCCTATGGGCCCTGCCACAATCGCCAATTATTGTAAGTGGTTTCGCCCCGCCCGTAGCGAGCACGCAAACCGGTTTACTACAAGTTCTGGACGATAGGGATTACTGAGGACAGATTTGAACATGGACAGTGTTTTCGGGCTCACCCGTACAGTGTTTATTAAGGTTGACAAAACCACCCCACTCACATACAGTACGAGCGGTGTGAACACAACAGTACAGTTTAAAACAATACAACCCTGACTTGTCCAACAAGCCCCTGCCGCGCTGACTTACCACGGCCTAAAAACACCCTCCCATGAACTAAACTATCACAGGACCCTTCCAATGCTAAACCCCCTCTGGTTTAGTAGGAACATACAGTCACCCCCTCACACAGCTAAGTGATCTTGTGGTGTGTAGGCTTGGCAATGCTCACCTAGATTGCCCTTGATCTTGCTTGTAGCTTCCTCCCATCCGTCTCGGCTACCTGGTTCCGTACCGGCCTTGCGGCATGCGAATCCGAGTCTGAGTCAAAGTCCGTCTCGGTTGGAAGAGCAAGGCTCTGCTCCTCTTGACGTTCCGTTGTGTGGAGGGCAGGAGAGAGAGAGGGAGCTATCCAAACTGCTCTCTGATATACCCCTCCAATACACAGACCGCTGTCTGTGGTTTTAATGGACACATGGCCTCAGGGAAATGGTTTCTAGGCTTCCTCCCAGGTTTGGATGGTTTAGATCTCGCTTCGATCTCCCAGCCGATTAACTTAACGAGCTCATCTTCTCCAGAAACAATGAGTCGCCAGCCTCATTATTCATGTAGGAAGTCACACAACACCAGGTTATAGTCCAACAGCTTTATTTGAAATCACAAGCTTTCGGAGCGCTGCTCCTTCGTCAGGTGAAGTGAAGAGCAGCGCTCCGAAAGCTTGTGATTTCAAATAAAGCTGTTGGACTATAACCTGGTGTTGTGTGACTTCCTACATTTGTCCACCCCAGTCCAACACCGGCATCTCCACCTCATTATTCATGACTTGGGAGTGGGCTTCTCAGGCCATTGTTCCCAAGGACAGTTCATTACCATACGAATGCAACCTGGTTACGTCAGCCACCTTCAGCTTGAGTGGTTTTCCACTGCTTCCCCCCAAACAGTCTGTCCACTTTTTAATAAGGGTATATGTTCATAATCTAAAAAAAATCCATGGAGTCTGTGCCGATGGCTACACATTACCAAGTTCCCTCCTTTTGAGTTGCTAGTTGTTGTCATTGCATAACCTTGAGGGTGGGTGTGAGGGGTGCATAGTAAGGTGGGGATGTGATTCTGTACATAGGGAGAGAGGGAGGGGTGACAGTGCAAGGGATGTTGGGGTGAGTTAGGATGTGCAGGACTAAGGTTGGCAATGCAGAGTGATGGGGATGTGATGACAGTCACAGCAGAATTAAGGTAAGTTTGCTTTTATACTCACTTTTCCTGAATGCAGGAGCTCATTGAACCTCTTCCGACATTGGACCCAGGTGCGACTGAACACAGACCTGGCATTGACCGCCTTAGTTATTTGCAGCCAGGCTGCCTTTGTCTGCTAAGGAGGTTTCCTTCTTCCATCACCTGGGTATAGGACCTCCCTGTGTCCTCTGACTCCCTCCATAAGAACATGGAGGGAGTCATTGTTGAAGCGGGGAGCTGCCTTTTGTCTCTCTGCAGACATCGTGGAGAGCAGCAGCACTCAGGAGCATCAGAGCCGACCTGAGATGTAATTGTGAAATGGCCCCCTTAAATACACCGGCTGCAAATGCGTCAGCAGAGCAGCTCAGCGGACCCGCACCTTGTGATCAGGCCGGGTAACGCGCACGGCGGGCTTAACTCGCCCAGTTAACAGAAAATTGTGTCTGCAGACCGGCTGGAGCCGGGAGCGGGACCGGAACCCGCCGACTGACATTCCCGATGCCAACCCGCCTCCAGTCGGAAAATCCAGCCCTTGTCTCTGATACATGCAGGAGAATCGGAGCAATGGAAGTATTTACAGGTGAGGTTTGGTTGGAAGCAGGCGATGCGATGACCACACGTTCTTGTCCGGGACCATCACCGCCTGTTGCATCAGCACAATTCTGCACCGCATTTCTGGGGTGCTTCGAACTTAATTGTTGGTCAGTGAACCCAGAGTTGTAAACTGCTCCACGCATTCCCCAGTCTCACCTGCAATCTCCAGATTAAGGCGACATGGGAGAGAGTTACTGAGTGACTGGACTTTTGTGTTTTTCCAGTTACCAACATACAAAATTGACTAACTGGTCCATCAAACCTGCTCAACACTATGATGGCTGGAGCATCGTGACTAAACGCTTCCACCCACCCACCTCCTACCCCCACCCCAGCCCCGCGCAGCCATGTAATCTCCTGGGACAGGCAAAAAATAGAAAAAACCCAGGACCAATGAGGAAAAAATATCATGGGAAATTCCTCTCTGAACCCCTCAGGTGGTCGAAAACGATCCAGGAGACCACATGGACCAGGTGTTATCTATAAAGACACTTGCCTCCTACTTACCTCTTGCAGGACCAAGCGGCCAGCTTCCTTCAGTGAATACAGTCTGAGATTTTAAGTTTCTCATCATAACTATATCCTCTAATCGCTAGTATCATCCCACTGAGTCTACGTTGCACCATTTTCATGGATTTAATATCCTTTCTTTAATAGGATGCTTAAAACTGCACAAAATATTCCAACTGCAGTCTAACCACTGCCATGCACAGCTATATCATCATCTCCATGCTTTTGTCTCCATGTATAAATCCCAGAATACCATTTTTCCTTTTTATGGAATGGAATCTGTTTGAAATTTCAACCTACTGTGTTTGATGCTGGGCCGTGTTAAATTGTTCTATACATTCTTCTAAGCATTTAATTTGCGAGCAGGCAATTCATAACCGCGCTGACAGCTGCAATTACTCTCCATGAATGGGTGCATTGTGCAGCAGATTTTCTTTCTACTTTATGTATTCCTACCAAGGAAGAATTGCATGTTGTCCTTTGTGTAAATTAAATTACAGAAGACCAGCTCCGTAAGACTTTTCTTGGGAGCCATACCAAAAAATGTATTCTAGCAAGGACATGTCAAGGAAAGATGCTCTTATAAGGGTTGTATATTGGTAAGGGATCCATGAAGAAATTGTTGTTGTGATAGTTAGAATGTCTATTACAAGTATTCTTCTAAATGTATTCAACGTGTGTTATCATTAATCATGTCAGATCAAAAGATGCTCGCATACTCTTCACTGCAGTGTGAGCCGACATTTATCACAGTACCATCAGAGCGGCATGTACATTTCATTTCCTTTTCACAAACATTGATGTGTATCTGTCACAATTGGCTGTTTTACAGGCTTCTGTGTGCTGGCGGTACCAATGTGAAACAGCAAAAGCGCCATTTCTTTCCAGTGGAAACTTACGCAAGGCTTAAATTTCAGATTATCGTGAGGTGGTGGAGCTCACAAAAGAGCTATTTTTATCCGATGGCGTACGTGTGTGATCTTCACACTGAATAACATTTCAACACACATTTATGATCCCGGTGTGGGTTTTTTTGTAAGAACAAAGTAAGTGCCTCTATGACTGAATCGCCAAAATATTTGAACCATTTTTTGGACTGAACATTAAAAAAGTAATTGAAAACAAACCCTACGAACATAATAAAAGCAGCATTGACGGAGAGGTAATTTCAGGATTTTGGGTGGGATACAGAAAAAATATTGCAAAAAAGCCTTACACTTGTGTCAATTTGTTACATTGGCCAGACAGTCAACGGATCTGAAACACTATTTATACTTGAGTGGCCAATTAAATGGGTGATATTTTCTTGCTGTTTTTGCACCGCTTCCTGTCTGCACGCTGCATCATTCGTTACCGTTAAGATTCAGTCATCCCCTGACAGCAGCAGAAATGATCTGACCGCTTTTTGGGCAGGTTCTGCTGTTATTTTATGCCAAGGTGAGACAAACGGCCGATAATGTCCGGGGAGGCAGGGAGGACAGTCTATCTCAGGCGAAATGCGCTGTACGTGGTCTCTGACAGCAAACTGACGCATTTCCTACATTATAACAGTGACTACACTTTCAAAAGTACTTCATTGGCTGTAAAGTATTTTGGGGACATTCTGAAGTCGTGAAAGGCGCTACATAAATGCAAGTCCTTTCTTTAAAAAGAGCAATTTTGCAATACCAAGAAACGGAGGGGGGGGGGGGAAATGGCAAAAAAAACCATCAAGTGGTCAGTTTGGACAGTTTTATTGCTACTTCTGGTTTCTGTGGCTCTGCAGGATTTTGCCTTGTTTCAACTTTTAGAGGCGCTCACTGTTGGCCCGGCACCCAGACTGCAATGCGTAAGAATTCCTGGGGCAACAAGGACACATCCTCAACACAGAAAGAAGAAAGGAAGGACATACATTTATATAGCGCCTTTCACGACCTCAAGACGACGCAAAGCGCTTGACAGTTAATTAAGTATATTTTGAAGGGTGGTCACTGTTAGATCCGTGGTTCAGTGGATAAATAATTACACGGATGCTGTACATAAACAAATAACAGGTCTTTACTGGAGGAGGGTATCTCTAGACTGGGGTACAGAGGCATGCGCACAGCTTATATACCGATGTGGTCACTGCCGGTACTACAGTATACAGGAGCTGTAAAAAGTAGTTCTGACTTAAAGCACATACACTACAATTCCTCCCCTTTTAGATTAATAATACCCCCTTAATATTCAAATAACAATTACATTTTTACATGTACATTCAATAACAGAAGTCCATTTATAGATTCAGTCTTTGGGGCGGCTTCCTGACCCTTTCGGGATAGCGCCTTTCCGGAGGTTCTTGTTCTTGGTGCAGAGGCGATTCTGACCCCTTTTCATCAGGTAGTTCATCGGGTTCCACTGCTACCGGGTCTGAAGTAGATGCTACCGGTATGTCGGGTTCATCCCCAGGTACTCGAGACATGGGGTTGACGCCTTCCTGTGACGCTAAGATCTGATCGACGTGGCGTCTCACAATGTTCTCCCCGACATCCACTGTGTACATTAATGGCCCCTGCCTTGTACATATCGTTCCGGGTTGCCACTTCTCTGTTCGATAGTCACGGGCCAAGACTGGTTGCCCTACATTGAAGCTCCTTGTCGGCTTCTCATTGATGTGCTGGAATTGTTTGTCCTCAACATTTCTTCGCACATTTGGTCTGAGCAAGTCCAGACGAGATCTCAACCTTCGGTTAAAGAACATCATGGCCGGGGTCTGGTTGGTGACTGCATGTGTCGCGTTTCGGTAGGCTAATAAGAAATTGTCCATCTTATGCTGTAGCGGAATTTCATCATCGCACATGGCCTTTATCGCCTTCTTAAAGGTTTGTACGAACCTCTCAGCCAATCCATTGGTGGCTGGATGATACGGGGCGGATGTGTAATGCCTTACCCCATTCCCTTTCATGAATTTTTGGAACTCGTCGGACACAAACTGTGGTCCATTATCAGAGCAGATCTGCTCTGGCAAACCGTTTCTGGCAAATATGGTCCGTAGGACTGCAATCGTTTTCTCTGTAGTGGTTGAAGACATCTTTATCACCTCAGGCCACTTTGAATGAGCATCCACTGCTATTAAGAACATTGAGTCCATGAATGGACCAGCGAAATCAATGTGCACCCGTTGCCATGGAGAGGAGGGCCACTCCCATGGGTGTAGAGGGGCATGTGGTGGTGCATTTTGGACCTTCTGGCATCCTAAGCAGCTCTTAGTTAGGTCTTCGATTTGTTGATCGATTCCCGGCCACCACACATAAGCCCTAGCAAGGCTTTTCATTTTCACTCCCCCCAGATGACCTTCATGTAGCTCCTTTAGCACTCTCTCCCTTAACTTGGGTGGAATCACCACTCTGGATCCACACATCACTGACCCCTGGCATACTGACAGCTGTTCTCTTCTGGATGAGAATGCTGGCAACAGTGAGTTGCCATGTGTTGGCCATCCCCTCACCGTCAATTCATATACCCGTGACAGTGTCGGATCATTGCGGGTCTCCTTCTCTATATCCGCGTTTGTTACTGGCAATCGTTCAATTATCGACGAATAAAATATCTCGATAGGGTCCACTGCTGGTACTTCCTCCACCATAGGCAGTGGCAGGCGCGATAGCCCATCAGCGTTCCCATGCTGTTTCGTGCCTTTATATTCTATTTCATATTGATTCGCCCCTAGAAAGAGGGACCATCTTTGTAACCGCTGTGCAGTCATTACTGGCACGCCCTTCTTAGGATTAAAGATGGAGACAAGTGGTTGTTGGTCAGTCAGCAAGGTGAACTTCTGCCCATGCAGATAGTGGTTGAATTTTTTTGCTCCCCATACTAGGCTGAGGGCCTCCCTGTCAATCTGGGCGTAGTTGCGCTCGGCTGAGGTTAGTGACCGAGACGCAAAGGCTACTGGCCTCTCCAACCCGTCTGGGAATTTGTGCGACAGCACCGCTCCAATGCCGTAGGGTGATGCATCACATGCCAAACGAATTGGTAGTGCTGGGTTGAAATGGGCCAACACCTCTTTTGATGTGATCAATTCTTTACACTTCTGGAAAGCTCGTCTACGTTCGTCATCCCACTTCCATGGTACCCCTGTTTGCAGTAGAGTGTTCAGCGGGTGTAATACCATAGACAAATTTGGTAAGAACTTGTGGTAATAGTTTACCAGCCCGAGGAACGACCTCAGTTGTGACACATTTTCCGGTGCTGGAGCCTTGACTACTGCCTCAATCTTGTCAGGGGACTTATGTAACCCCTCTTCATCGATGACGTGGCCGCAATACGAGATCTGTTTCTGGAAAAACTCGCACTTGTGGTGATTAGCTCGTAGCCCATATTCCTTTAATCTGGCGAGCACCTTCTCCAAGTTAGCGAGGTGATCACCGTCATTTTCGCCCGTGACCAAGATGTCGTCCAAATAACACTGGGTCCCTGGAATCCCTTGCAGGACCTGATCCATCACCCTTTGCCAGATAGCCGGAGCCGAGGCTACTCCAAACACCAGCCGGTTGTATTGATAGAGACCTTTATGGGTGTTGATCGTAAGGTAATGTTTCGAAGCTTCTTCTACCTCCATTTGCAAGTACGCCTGGGCTAGATCAATTTTGGTGAAGCATTTACCACCAGATAGCGAGGCGAAAATATCCTCAATTCGTGGAAGTGGATATTGCACCGTGTGAAGGACTGGGTTCACTGTCACCTTAAAATCCCCACAGATGCGGACCTTCTTTGGTTCCCCAGGCGTATTACTCAACGACCTCTTCATTACAGGAATGATGGGTGTAGCCCAGTCACTCCAGTCCACTTTGGACAGTACTCCTGAACGTTCCAACCCTTCCAGCTCTGCTTCAACCGCTGGTCTGATCGCATAAGGCACTGGTCTGGCCTTCAGAAACTTTGGGCTTGCATTATCCTCTATTTTAATTGTTGCTGTTATTCCTTTTAGTGTTCCTAGTCCGTCCTGGAACACTTCTTTTGCATCAGTTAGCATTTTTGACAGTCGTCCAGGTGTGACGTCGTCATCCTTTTTGGCCTCCACCTTCAGTGCCTGTATGGAATGCCAATCTAAATGTATCTTCCGGATCCATTCTCATCCTAGCAGTGGTGGTCCTCCATTTGGCAATACATATATATCCATTTTAGGTATTTCCTGGCCTTTATATGTCACTTTCACCCTTATTTTTCCTTTGGGGTAGACTTTTTGCCCCGTATACGTCTTCAAGACAATCTCTGTAGCTTTCAAGGGTATGTGTGAAAATAGCCGCTTGTAGTCTCTTTGATTTATGACTGTTAGAGCTGACCCTGTGTCCAATTCCATTTCCACTTGGACTCCGTCTATCTTGAGTGTAACCCAGATAGTCTGGTGATCCTCCATTTCGGTTACATTATGTAGTTTCAGACAACCCAGCTCCTTGCTTCCGGAGTCTGTGTCACTTTTCTGTTCGTCTGAACCACTGTCCATCACCTGGTGTACCTTTTTGTACTTCTCCTGTGGAGATTTCTTACTGTTGGTTTTCTTCCCAGACCTGCAGACTCTTGCTATGTGCCCTGCTTTCCCACACTGTCTGCACACTTGGTCCTTGAACCAACAATCTTTCTGGTCATGTGTTGTTCTGCCACAGCGATAGCACTTCCCTGTCCCATAGGACATTTCATTGGTGCCATATTCTTGCGGTCTCCGTTGTATCTCTGCAGCACCCCTTGCGGCTGCTTCGTGTGATACTGCCATACTGAAAGCTTTGTCCAGCGTAAGGTCCTTTTCTGATAGAAGCCGTTTCTGGGTTCCTTCACTTTGTAGCCCACACACAAACTTGTCCCTTAACGTATCTGCTAGTCCTGCTCCAAACTGGCAGTATTTCGATAGCTTGTGCAGTTCCGTTAGGTACTCAGCATTGCTTTCGTCTTTGTGTTGGTTCCTTTTATGGAACTTAAATCGTTCTGCTATCAGCAGCGGTGTGGGGTTTAAGTGGTCCTGTAGGATTTCTACTATGCTTTCAAAATTCTTGTTTACCAGCTTCTCTGGGGTTATTAGATTTCGCAGTAACCCTTAAGTTTTTGCACCCATGGAATTTAACAGAACCAGTGCTTTATTAGCATCTGACACTTCATTCACCCTGCAGTACACCTCAATACGTTCCACATATGTCGCCTAATCTTCGACTTCATTGTCGAACGTAGAGATACTGCCACTCTTCGGCATCCTTGGTTGTGCGTTAACTATCACCAATGGCGCCTCCCGCGCTTCCCCTTCTTCTCCGCTGGCACAAAATGGTGTCTCCCGCGCTTTCCTTCCTTCCCGCGCTCGCCCGTCTTCTCCGCTGCGGCTTCGCAAAATGGCGTCTCCCACGCCCTTCCTTCTTCTCCATGGCTCAATGGCGCCTCCCGCGCTCTCCTGCTTCTCCGCGGCTCAATGGCATCTCCCGCGCTCTCCCTGCTTATCCACGGCTCAATGGCGTCTCCCCTTGCTTCGCCCCGCGGACCCTGATCAGCCCGTGATCCCTGGCTGTGCTCTGCACGTTCTTCTCTTGATATTTGTCAACGCCGCTCAGTCTAGAACCCGGCTGTTTCTTACCCTCTCTCTCTCCGGTTTTGCAGTATTTTTCCTCGACGCCGCTCGGTGATCAACCCCCGGCTGCGCCCTGCTCTCTTCACCCTTTTTCTTACCCCGTCGACGCTGCCCGGCTCTCTCTCTCTGCCGTCGGTTGGCTCCAGCCGCCGCTGCTCGGGAAGGGTCTGCTCTGGACCTGTCGTCGGTCTCTTACTGCTCGTTGTGGCTGGGGAACCAAGCCCGGCTCTCCACAACCTCCCCAGCGAAGTTGGATCTCTGCCTGACTGCTGGGCGGTTGCTCGCGGTCGATGCCCGTGTTCCTGGACTCGACTATTTTTTTTTTGTTTTTGTTTAATGTTGCAGGTAGATTCGCATCAACACTCGTCGCCACTGTTAGATCCGTGGTTCAGTGGATAAATAATTACACAGATGCTGTACATAAACAAATAACAGGTCTTTACTGGAGGAGGGTATCTCTAGACTGGGGTACAGAGGCATGCGCACAGCTTATATACCGGTGTGGTCACTGCCGGTACTACAGTATACAGGAGCTGTAAAAAGTAGTTCTAACTTAAAGCACATACAATACAGTCACTGTTGTAATTTAGGAAAGGTGGCAGCCCATTTGGACGCAGCAAGGACCCACAAACAGCAATGAGATAAATGACCAGGTAATCTGTTTTTTTAGCGATGTTGTTTGAGGGATAAATATTGGTCAGGAAATGGTGGCGAACTCCCCTGCTCTTCCTTTAAATAGTGACATGGGATATTTAGCATCCACCTGAGGGAGCAGACTGGGCCTCAGTTTAATGTCTCATCCAAAAGACGGCACCTCCGACAGTGCAGCACTCCCTCAGTACATTACAACAGTGACTACACTTCAAAAGTACTTCATTGGCTGTAAAGCTCTTTTGAATGTCCGGTGGTCGTGAAAGGCGCTATAGAAATGGAAGTCTTTCTTTCTTTCGGTACTGCGCTGGAGTGTCAGCCTAGATTATGCACTCAAGTCTCTTGGAGTGGGACTTGAACACACAACCTTCTGTCTCAGAGGCGACTGAGCCACTGCTGACACACCATATCCCAATGCATGCTGTAACGAGGCAAGTCTCCTGTGCCCTCAGAGCAGACCCAATGGAAAACGTGGAGTTAGCACAAATTCCAGTTTCCATCTCATCTGCCCAACACTTACTGCCTCTGCCTGTGCCGCCAGCGCATGGGAACAAAATTCCAGACCCGGAGCGTCCAGATCAACTAAGCGGAAAAAGAAACGAAACAGCAAAAGAAAGCAAGAAAAAAGGTTTCAGAAATAGCATCAAAATGCATCTACAAATCTTACCATAGGCTCTGGAGTTGCACCCCACAAACAGCACACCCCAGCAGCTGTGGCTGCCCGCTTTATATGGACGGGTAGGTGCCGGCACCAACACTAAGAGACTGGGTGATGTCATCGGGGCCTAACTTCAATATGATTAACTGCAAAGTGAGCAGGCTCTTCTGGTGCCAGAATAAAACCCAGGAGGAAATTGGATGGGGTGCTGAGTGGGCGGAATTCTGGCATGCCACTGGGGGCAGCTTTTTGGGTCAGTTCTCCCGCTCGTCCATCGTAACATCGGAGGAAGAACCATGGAAACCTCAGTTTGCCTAAATGGCCTGTTTATCTGCTGTAAATTCTAGGTAATTCTACGTAACAAACTATCACAAAGTGGTAGGTTGGGTGTTTGAACCATCGATGATCCAGATTGGTGAGTTCCTGGCCTTTGATAGCAATAACAGGAGGCTATACTACAGGAAGGGTGTGAGTTGCTCTGGGTTGCTCCTGTATACCTTCCAATGGCTGGTTCACCTGCCAAAATCTTCAGCACCACAATGATGGACATCCTGAGGAGATGCAAGCACAGAAAGGAAGTGGGGCAGTGCAGCAGTGATCACTGTCTGTGCTGTGGGGAGAGACCAGGCAGAGGCACAAAGGATAAGGGGAAAATCAGCAGCAGGCTCATTCCAGCCTGCTCTTGATCACCAGCTTTTGGTGGCAAGTGCAGTAGTGATGGGCACTTGGCTGCTGGTTTCTCGCCAGCCCGTCAGGAGATGTGTTGCTCAGAGAGACCAGGGCATTGGAGTAAGAACAGTCCTTGCATAACCTCAAAAATTAAACACAGAATAAATAAAGGAAGATACCGGCGCTCTTCCAATTCTGGCCTCTTGGGCATCCCCGATTTTAATTGCTCCACCCTTGGTGGCCGTGCCTTCAGCTGCCAAGGCCCTAAGCTCTGGAATTCCCTCCCTAAACCTCTCCGCATCTCTACCTCTCTTCCCTCCTTTAAGACGCTCCTTTAAACCTACCTCTTTGACCAAGCTTTTGGTCACCTGCCCTAACTTCTCCTTATGTGGCTCGGTGTCAGTTTTGTTTGATAATCGCTCCTGTGAAGCAACTTGGGACGTTTTACTACGTTAAAGGCGCTATAGAAATACAAGTTGTTGTTGTTGTTGAGAAAGGGAATAAAAATGGTTTCAGCTCCAGTCTCTCCCCTTTTCTCCTCAAGGAGCCGATTTGGACTGGGGTAAAGCTCTGCAGCTGCTGCCAGCCCTCCAGTACCTTACCCAATGGTCATTCATCATGTGTGATCCCAGATAGCGATTGCTGCAAGCTATTTAATCGTGGCGAGCACCACAGCTGAGCTCGCCTGATATCCACTCAGGCGCACTTTCCAACCAAGGTCACTGGATAGCAATTAGGAGCAGGAACCTGGGTTGATTTATTTTCCTCTTCTCTAGCTTAGTGATGATGAGGCTATCTATAGCACCTCTATGTCTCAGCTAAGATCAACTCACGAGATCGGTTCAGACGAGGAGGGCCCCCACCGTTCATTTGATCTCCTTTCAGAATACCCACCCTACAGTCTTTCAGTTGCAGCTTTTTAAAATTCACTTAAGCAGGCAGTTGCATATCTTATCTGAAGGACGCCATCTCTGACAGTGCAGCACTACCTCAGGATAATACTGTCAGCCTGGATAATGTACTCCGATCCTGGTGCAGGCCTTGAGATCACAACCTGAGCCAAATGGAGAGAGAGCTCGACTAGCTGAGCTAAACTGGCTCAATACAAAAAATAATCTTCTAAACAAGCAACGACGTGTTTTATGATAATCTTAAACATAGAGTATGAAAAGAAAATGTCACAGTCAGCCATAACATATGATTTATATTCCACTTGTGTGGATGACTTTGTAATTTGCAGTTTGTAGCCGATCCAGTCAATCTCACTTTATAAATTACATTTCACAGCTAGCCGTGACCTAGCTCCAGCTAATCTACATACAGAAGATGTTGTGTGAGGCACATCGCACAGATGGGATCAGAGACTAAACCACGGCAAATCTGGAGGGGGGAAGGGGCGGGAAGGAGGCACGCACTGACAGGGCAAGACACTTTGGGGGTTAACAAGCACATTACTTACTATCAGGACTATTTACGTTCGTGTTTCTCTCACTTGTAGCAGGTGAGAATTGGCTTCACATGCAAATTTGCAGCTCGCAGTGTACACAGGATATATAAGATGGAAAAAAAACCACTGATTCCAGGATGGGAAATGGATTGCAATAGTTATTAAGTAGGTCAGCGTTTACACAGCCAAATTAAAGAAGTCTTGAGAATAGTTCCATTTATTGGGCACCAGTTATGTTATATTATTTATTTCCAGTGATCCCTGTGAGTATATACAATTTCATGCCAAATAGGTTCCGCAGTTAAAACTAATTGAGTGTGGTAGAGTTGGGGAAAGCAAGGTGTAGTCGAGCCTGTATCACCCAGCGGATGAATGGGACGACACTGATCGCTGTTACTGCTCCCAGGTGCTGCACCTTGCATTTTAATTATTCTTTAGAGCAATTTATGCGGCTCCAAGCCTCAGTATCAGCCTTATGCCTTTTTTTTAGTAAAGACAACCGGAACATAAACACATTCTGAAGGATAAATAAATACTTAAATATCTGTCCTCTAATCACTCTTCCAACTGACAATCTCTCATCCTTTCACCATTAACTATTGGCAGCCTGTGTCTCAGGCCTCTCTCATTTGCTTTGCTGTGGTTAATGGAATGTGTAACTCAGCCCAACGCGATTAAAAAACAGTCCCATTTTGGAAAAAAGGCCAGGATCAGTTGGCATGAATATTAGATTAAAGGACGTTCATGGATACATACGTAACGGCATCACAGTCAGCCTTGACGCGCTGTTAATAAGAGTTTACACTCACTACTTCCCAATAGCTTTTCGCCTTTCTTTGCTGTTATCTAATAGCTGTCAAAGAGCATCGATGGAATTATGACATCAGGCGAATAGATCCTAAAAAACAAGAGGAAAGGGAACCGAACACCTTCCGAGGCAGATTTTTTTTTATATTCGTTTATGAGATGCGGCCGTCGCTGGCAAGGCCAGCATTTATTGCCCATCCCTAATTGCCCTTGAGAAGGTGGTGGTGAGCCGCCTTCTTGAACCGCTGCAGTCCGTGTGGTGAAGGTACTCCCACAGTGCTGTTATATTGGGATTTCCAGGATTTTGATCCAGCAACGATGAAGGATCGGCGATATACTTCTAAGTCAGGTTGGTTTGTGACTTGGAGGGGAATTTGGAGGTGGTGGTGTTCCCATGCGGCTGCTGCCCTTGTCCTTCTAGGTGACAGAGGTCGCGGGTTTGGGAAGTGCTGCCGAAGAAGCCTTGGCGAGTTGCTGCAGTGCATCTTGTAGATGGTACACACTGCAACCACAGTACGCCGGTGGTGGAGGGAGTGAATGTTTAAAGTGGGTGGGGTGCCAATCAAGCGGGCTGCTTTGTCCTGGATGGTGTCGAGCTTCTTGAGTGTTGTTGGAGCTGCACTCATCCAGGCAAGTGGAGAGTATTCCATCACACTCCTTACTTGTGCCTTGTAGATGGTGGAAAGTGTAAAGTCTGTGGGTTGTGCAGTTAATAAATACACAGACTTCAGAAATAACAACAAACAGGTCTTTACTATTCGAAGGTCCGGGCGAATCTGCCCCAGAAATCCTGCTACAACACTTATATACTGGTGTGGTCACTATCGGTATTACAGTATACAGAAGCCAAACAAATAGTGCCACACCTAAAGTAGTTCCCTTAAAGGTGAACGGTTACATTCAATAGTTCCCTTAAAGGTAGACGGGTACATACACTACAATCCTCCCTTTTTAGCTTATTACTTACAGAGTCCCCGTTAAACATACATATCTTCAACTTCCTATAAAACAAATTACAGCTATAATCTCGGTGGAGTCAATGTCATATAAAACAATTTACAAATATAATCTCGGTGGAAACAGTTCACAGGTTCCGTCTCTGCGGAAACAGTTCATAGATTCAGTCTCTGATCTTGACTCGTTCCGAACAACATTTCTTTGGGGTAGCCGGTTCACCTGGCTAGCGTGACTCCTCCATAGCCTTTTTCTTGACGTAGCAGCTTGAACTTTCGTCCTGTTGAACCAGCAGTGTGGACTTTTACAACCAACTGGCTGTCTTGACATTTTCCAGTTTTTCAACTAATTTAGCTCCTTTCGTAGTGTTCCGCCTGAGATGGTAGAAGTGCTAATATTTTAGACAGTTATTATCTTCTGCTTCTTCTTTTTCTTTTCTGCCTTTTTGAAACTCTCGGAGCTCCTTTCTCGGCTGCCAGCTGTAGCGCCACCAACTCTCTATGTTCCTTAGACCTTAAGTGCTTCCTCCGGATTTCAGCACTTTGGGAGTTTTCATCACAAACTGGGCAGACCACATCCTCGTAATATTCAGTGTCACTCAACAGGTCATGGTAATATTCGGGTTCGTCCTGAGTTAGGCCAGCGAGAGAGCCTTCTTCTTCCTCCTCACCCGTCTGGACGTTAGCTGACGGTGGTTCCTTCCCTAGACATCTTTCTTGAAAAGACTTCTTCATGCATTCATATTCATCCCGCTCTTCCTGGGTTGTCTGCCATTCCTTCACTACTGACCTCATTTGTGAGTTCAATACCTTCCCTTCCACCGGGGATTGCGGTATCAGGCTATTTAATCCTTCTACTGAAGCAGCTGTTTCAACCTTCTTCTGTTCACATTGACGTGATTCAACGAACTCTTCATAGAGTAAACTGTAACACAAAATCTGTGTTGCCACCTCAGTTATTTCTGTAACTTTTGGGAGCTCCGAATTCCTTCCCTTTGCAGATTGAAGCTCGTGTTCCCATTGTGGAGTCTTGTCTCTCAGCATGTGAAGGAGTTGGCTGACCGTTAACTCTTCCGCGGGGACTCTGTGGATCAGAGTCTTCACCATTTCATCCACCTTTCCCTCCAATGCTTTCACCTTCCTTTCCTCTTGTACTTTGGTTTCAAGCGCTCGAAGAAGTTGCGCCTTGATGCTCCCAAGCTCATGTTCAGAGCCCATTCTTACAGTCTCTGTGTTTCTTACAGTTTCCTTCCCTTCCACTGAAAGGATTCCCAGTTGACTCTGCTCTTCAAGTCGTTGAACCTCGGTCATTGCCGCCTCATATTTGTCTTGGGTTTCCTCCAATATTTTTATGAGTTCTTGGACATCTTGTCTTTCATGTTCTGCCATGTCTTTCACCGCTAAATTCTCATCTATGGATGGAACTTCTACCGATGAGTCTGTCTTGGCCTTGAGCTCATCAAGAATTTCCTGCAGCCTTTGGACTTCTTGCTCATGTTCAACCTTTAGTTGTTCATATGCTTCTACTGAAACTAGCTTTTCGGAGGTTGCCGAGTTAATCCCCTCCAGAATTGTAGCCTGGGCCTGTTCATACTGTTCTTTCCACTTCTCACACTCTGCTTGTAAGGAGTCGTAGAGAAGAACTGGAATAAAATCCCGGCTTCCTGAAGATTCCTCTTCATTTGCTTCTTTCGCAATTTCCTGTTGGAGTTCAGCCAAGGCTGCTATGCTATCTGCCTCTTGAAGTCTCACTGCCATCAAATCTTCTTTATTCTTGCAGTCTATCTCAGTCATTTTCCCTTTATTTTCATTTAACTGAGTGATAAGCTCCTCTTGCAACATGGCCACATTATTCACATCAGGTAAAGAAGCGTTTCTCTTTTCCATGTCCAAGATTTTTTTCTGCATCTCTTTAAGTGCACACTGCAATTCAGCTTCTCTTAACCTTGCCTGCACTAGCTCCGTCTCCAATTGCAGAACAAAATCCTCAGTGTAGCATGGTTTGCCTTTATGCTGTATCTCTAGATCATGCAAATATTCTAACTCCTGAACATCATAAGGGAGGTGTGATCGGTAATTGGTCATGATGGTTCTATGGTCGCTCTCTGCTTGAGCCAGCAGGTCCTGTTGTCTTTCCAGACTCTCCCATTCGGTGTCATAGAACTTTTTCATTGTTTTCATCTCCTGTACGAGACGGTAACTTAATTGTTCGAATTGTTGTCGTACTTTGAAATAACGTTGAGTTCGAGCTCGGTGTTCCTCCGTAATGCATATGTCTGTGACTTGAACAGACTCAGAATTCTCTGTCTTTATGCACGCCATCGTTTTTCCAACCTTAGTCAGTGAGTTCATGTTAACCTTGTTTTTCATACGTGGGCTGGACTTATCGTCTTCCGGCTCAGAGTCTGAGCTGCTTGTCTGCACCGAGTCCTCACTCGTCATTGCTTGTTGGTAGTGCCATTCCATGTCTATTTTCTTGATCCACTCCCGTCCTAGAAGTGGTGGTCCTCCCTCATGTAGTACATACAAGTTCATTCTTGGGTGTTCTTTACCCCTATCTCTCACCTTGACTCTTATTTTTCCCATGGGGTATACTTTATGCCCCGTGTATGTCTGCAATACGAACTTGGTATCTCTTAAGGGTATGTGTGAGAATAGCCGGTGGTAATCCCCTCGATTTATGACTGATACAGCTGATCCAGTGTCCAACTCCATTTTCACTTGGACTCCAGCTATTTTTAGCATGACCCAGATAGTTTGTAGGTCAGCTTCCTTACTCACATGGTGGATACTCAGACTACCCAGTTCCTGGCCGTTTGGATCTGAGTCTGGATTCTATTCGTCTGAACTCTTCTCAGCCCCCTTGTATACCTTGTTGTACTTTTCTTGTGATGGCTTCCTTTGGTTGTTGGTCTTCTTCCCTGACCAGCATACCTCAGCGATGTGACCCAGTTTGCCACATTTCCTACATTCTTGGTTCTTAAACCAGCATTGATTCTGGTCGTGTGTTGTCTTCCCACAATGATAGCATTTTGTTGTACTCGAGGTAATTTGGTCCACCCCGAGCGCCGCCGCCTTTAGTTGCATTTCCGCCGTTCCTTTCGCTGCGGCTTCGTGTGATGCGGCTATAAGGACAGCCCTGTCAAGTGTAAGGTCATTCTCTTCTAGTAGGCGCTTTTGCATCCCTTCCTTGGACAATCCGCCTACGAACTTGTCTCGCAGTGCCTCTGTCAAATTCCCTCCGAACTGGCAGTATTTCGCTAGCCTACGCAGTTCGACCAAGTATTCTGCGTTGTTTTCGTCTTTCCGTTGCGTTCTTGCATAGAATTTGAATCGTTCAGCCAACATCAACGGTGTGGGGTTCAAGTGGTCCTTCAGAACAACCACAATCTCTTCGAAAGACTGATCCGCCGGTTTAGCTGGTGCTAGTAAATCCTTCAAGAGCCCGTATGTCTTTGCGCCCATCGAGTTTAACAATGTTATCGCCTTGTCGTCTTCCTCTATTTTGTTGGCTTCACAATAGATCTCGATGCGTTCCACGTACGTGGCCCAGTCTTCTATTTCAGAATTAAAGTCGTTAATATTCCCTCGCTTAGGCATTTTTCTTCCCTTGGGAGCAGCACCAGTATTTCTTTAAGTATTCTTATTTATTTGTTTGTTTCTAAGATGGCGGTTTTCCTGCGAAAATGGCGGTTTCCCGCTCTTCCTTTCTCGCCCCGCCCACTTCAATGGCGGTTTCCCGCTTCTGGCGTCTTCTCCGCCTAATGGCGGCTTCCCGCATTTCTTCCCGGTGGAAGGGGTACGCTTCCCCCACAGCGGACAGGTTCAGCCGCTGGCTGGCTTCCGCACAGCTCCCCTTACTCGGCTATGTCTTTTCCTCCCGCCCGCACGGCTCTACCGGCGCTGGGTACACCCCGTTAACGGAGGACAGTTCAGCCGCTGGACTGGCTCTCGCGCAGTCTCTCTCTCCGTCCCCGGCTCTGTCGCTCTCTCACCCGCACGTTCGGTGCTACCGGCCCTGGGTACCCCGTTGGTGGAGAACAGTTCAGCCGCTGGACTGGCTCTCGCGCAGTCTCTCACCCCGTTTTCGGCTGTGTCTCTCACCCACTCCCGCACGTTCGGTTTTGCCGGCTCTGAGTACCCCGTTGGTGGAGAACAGCTCAGCCGCTGGACTGGCTCCTCGCAGTCTCTCTCTCCGCACCCGGCTCTCACCCGCACGGTTCCCGTTCACCTCCCCCAGCCCTCTCGCAGACCGGTGTTTCCCTCCCCGGCTGCGGCTGGGTTTCTCTTCCCACGCCTACTCGCAGGCTCAGCGCTTCGTGGCTGCGGTCGCTGCCCGGATTTTTCCCGCCGATCGCGGTCCGGCTGTCACCCGACGCCGTTGGACCCGACTTTTGGCCGGCTCAGCTCCCCCTCGACCGAGGTCGAGTGCTCTGCCCTTATCCTCCGGATATTCTCTACACCTTCCCCTACTCACAGTCTCTTCGGCCGCCTTGTTCCCTGCTGATCGGCTCACTCCGCACCGTGGTAGAAGGGTAGTCAGTGCCTGTTGCTAATGGAAGCTTTTGTTGCTAAAGTCTTCCACCTTTCTCCTGCTGCAGCCTCGTGTTTTCTTCCAGCAGCACGACGAGGGCGGTTGCCTCTCTTCGACGCTCTTCTTGCTTTGGTAATCTTGCCGCAGGGTACGATCGGACTTGTCGCCACTGTAAAGTCTGTGGGTTGTGCAGTTAATAAATACACAGACTTCAGAAATAACAACAAACAGGTCTTTACTATTCGAAGGTCCGGGCGAATCTGCCCCAGAAATCCTGCTACAACACTTATATACTGGTGTGGTCACTATCAGTATTACAGTATACAGAAGCCAAACAAATAGTGCCACACCTAAAGTAGTTCCCTTAAAGGTGAACGGTTACATTCAATAGTTCCCTTAAAGGTAGACGGGTACATACACTACAGAAAGGCTTTGGGGAGTCAGGAGGTGAGACACTCGCCGCAGAATACCTAGCCTCTGGCCTGCTCTTGTTGCCACAGTATTTATGTGGCTGGTCCAGTTAAGTTTCTGGTCAATGGTGACCCCCAGGATGTTGATGGTGGGGGAATTCGGCGATGGTAATGCCATTGAATGTCAAGGGGCGGCGGTTAGACTCTCGCTTGTTGGAGATAGTCATTGCCTGGCACTTCTGTGGTGCGAATGTTACCTGCCACTTATGAGCCCAAGCCTGAATGTCGTCCGGGTCTTGTTACATGCGGGCATGGACTGCTTCATTATCCGAGGAGTTATGAATGGCGCTGAACACTGTGCAGTCATCAGCGAACATCCCCATTTCTGACCTTATAGCATCATAGAGTCATAGAGTTATACAGCACAGAAAGAGGCCCTTCGGCCCATTGTGTCCACACCAGCCATCAAGCCCTGTCTATTCTAATCCCATTTTCCAGCACTTGGTCCGTAGCCTTGTATGCTATGGCGTTTCAAGTGCTCATCTAAATGCTTCTTGAATGTTGCGAGGGTTCCTGTCTCTACCACCCTTTCAGGCAGTGAGTTCCAGATTCCAACCACCCTCTGGGTGAAAAAGATTTTCCTCAAATCCCCTCTAAACCTCCTGCCCCTTACCTTGAAACTATGCTCCCTGGTTATTGACCCCTCTACTAAGAGGAAAAGTTCATTTCTATCTACCCTATCTATGCCCCTCATAATTTTGTACACCTCAATCAGTTCCCCCCTCAGCCTTTTCTGCTCTAAGGAAAACAACCCCAGCCTGTCCAGTTTCTCTTCATAGCTGAAGTGCTCCAGCCCAGGTAACATCCTGGTGAATCTCCTCTGCACCCTCTCCAAAGCAATCACATCCCTCCTATAGTGTGGCGAGCAGAACTACACGCAGTATTCCAGCTGTGGCCTAACTAGCGTTTTGTACAGCTCCATCATAACTTCCCTGCTCTTATATTCTATGCCTTGGCTAATGAAGGCAAGTATCCCATATGCCTTCTTAACCACCTTATCTACCTGTCCTGCTGCCTTCAGGGATCTATGTACATGCACACCAAGGTCCCTCTGATCCTCTGTCCTTCCTAAGGTCCTACCATTCATTGTTTATTCCCTTGCCTTGTTAGTCCTCCCAAAATGCATCACCTCACACTTTTCAGGGTTAAATTCCATTTGCCACTGTTCTGCCCATCTAACTATATTGTCCTGTAGCCTGAGGCTTCCCTCCTCGCTATTTACCACTCCATCAATTTTCATGTCATCTGCGAACTTACTGATCATACCTCCTACATTCATATCTAAATCATTAATGTACACTACAAACAGCAAAGGACCCAGCACCAATCCCTGCGCTACACCACTGAACACAGGCTTCCAGTCACAAAAACAACCTTCGACCATCACCCTCTGCCTCCTGCCACTAAGCTAATTTTGGATCCAATGTGCCAAATTGCCCTGGATCCCATGGGCTCTTACCTTCTTGAGCAGTCTCCCATGTGGGACTTTGTCAAAAGCCTTACTGAAGTCCATGTAGACTACATCAACTGCACTACCCTCATCCACACACCTAGTCACCCCCTCAAAAAATTCAATCAAATTGGTTAGACATGATCTCCCCCTGACAAAGCCATGCTGACTATCCTTGATCAGTCCTTGCCTCTCCAAGTGGAGACTAATTCTGTCCCTCAGAATTTTTTCCAATAATTTCCCTACCACTGATGTTAGGCTCACTGTCCTGTAATTCCCTGGTTTATCCCTACTACCCTTCTTGAATAATGGTACTACGTTAGCTGTCCTCCAGTCCTCTGGCACCTCCCCTGTGGCCAGAGAGGTTCTGAAAATTTGTGTCAGAGCCCCTGCAATCTCCTCCCTTGCTTCACACAGCGGCCTGGGATACATCTCGGCTGGGCTTGGGGATTTATCCACTTTTAAGCCCACTAAAACTGCTAGCACCTCCTCCCTCGCAATACTAATTTGTTCAAGTATATCACAATCCCCCTGCCTGATTTCTATGCCTACATCGTCCTTCTCCATAGTGAACACAGATGCAAAATGTTCATTTAAAACCTCACCCACATCTTCCGGCTCTACACACAGTTTGCCACTTTGGTCCCTAATGGGCTCTACTCTTTCCCTGGCTATCCTCTTGCCCTTAATATACTTATAAAACACCTTGGGATTTTCCTTTATTTTGCCCGCCAGTGTTTTTTCATGCCCCCTCTTCGCTCTCCTAATTTCTTTTTTAAGTACCCCCCTGCACTTTCTTGTTGGAAGGAACGTCATTGATGAAGTAGCTGAAGATGGTTCAGCCTAGGACTCTACCCTGAGGAACACTTGCAGCGATGTCCTGGGGCTGTGATGATTGACCTCCAACAACGACACCCATCCTCCTTTGTGCTAGGTATGACTCCAGCCAGTGGAGAGTTTTCCCCCCCAATTCCCATTGACTTCAGTTTTACTAAGGCTCCTTGATGCCACACTGGAATTCAGCTCTTTTGTCCATGTTTGGGCCAAGGCTGTAATGAGGTCGGGAACTGAGTGGTCTTGGCTAAACCCAAATTGGGCATCAGTGAGCAGGTTATTGCTGAGTAAGTGCCGCTTGATAGCACTGTCGATGACACCTTCCATTACTTTGCTGATGATTGAGAGTAGACTGATGGGGCGGTAGTTGGCCGGACTGCATATGTCCTGCTTTTTGTTGTCAGGACATACCTGGGCATTTTCCACATTGTCGGATAGATGCCAGTGTTGTAGGTGTACTGGAACAGCTTGGCTAAAGGCACGGCTAGTTTTGGAGCACAAGTCTTCAGCACGATAGCCGGGATGTTGTCAGGGCCCATAGCCTTTGCTGTATCCAGTGCGCTCAACCGTTTCTTGATATCACGTAGATTGAATCGAATTGGCTGAAGGCTGGCTTCTGTGAAGGAGGAGGCCGATATGGATCATCCACTCGGCACTTCTGGCTGAAGATGGTTGCAAACGCTTCAGCTTTGTCTTTTGCACTCACGTGCTGGGCTCCACCATCATTGAGGATGGGGATATTCATGGAGCATCCTCCTCCCGTTAGTTGACTGTGTGGTGGTCACTGCTACCAATACTGTCATGGACAGATGCATCTGTGACAGGTAGATTGGTGAGGAAGAGGTCAAGTAGGTTTTTCCCTCACCACCTGTCGCAGGCCCAGACTGGCAGTTATGTCCTTCAGGACTCGGCCAGCTCGGTCAGTAGTGGTGCTATCGAGCCACTCTTGATGATGGACATTAAAGTCCCCCCACCCAGAGTACATTCTGTGCCCTTGCTACTCTCAGTGCTTCTTCCAAGTGATGTTCAACATGGAGGAGCACTGATTCATCAGCTGAGGGAGGGCGGTAGGTGGTAATCAGCAGGAGGTTTCCTTGCCCATGCTTGACCTGAAGCCATGAGACTTCATGAGGTCCGGAGTCAATGTTGAGGACTCCCAGGGTCACTCCTTCCCAAATGTATACCACTGTGCCATCACCCCTGATGGGTCTGTCCTGCCGGTGGGACAGGACATACCCAAGGATGGTGATGGAGGAGTTTGGGACATTGGCTGACGGGTATGATTCTGTGAGTATGACTATGTCAGGCTGTTGCTTGACTAGTCTGTGGGACAGCTCTCCCAATTTTGGCACAAGTTCCCAGATGTTGGTGAGGAGGACTTTGCAGGGTCGACTGGGCTGGGTGTGCCGTTACCGTGTCCATAGCCGGTGCCGAGGTCAATCCGTCCGGTTTCATTCTTATTATTGTGTTTCGTAGCGGATTGTTGCAACTGAGTCGCTTGCTAGGCCATTTCAGAGGGCAGTTAGGAGTCAACCACATTGCTGCGGGTCTGGAGTCACATATAGGCCAGACCAGGTAAGGATGGCAGATTTCCTTCCCTAAATGACATTAGTGAACCAGATGGGTTTTTACAACAATCCGATAGTTTCATGGTCACCATTACTAAAACTAGCTTTTTATTCTAGATTTATTTAATTAACTGAATTTAAATTCAGCACGGTGGCATAGTGGTTAGCACTGTTGCCTCACAGCGCCAGGGACCCGGGTTCAAATCCGGCCTCGGGTGACTGTCTGTGTGGAGTTTGAACATTCTCCCCGTGTTTGCGTGGGTTTCCTCCGGGTGCTCCGGTTTCCTCCCACAGTCCAAAGATGTGCGGGTTAGGTTGATTGGCTATGATAAAAATTGACCCTTAGTGTTAGGGGGATTAAATACGTGGGGTTACGGGGATAGGGTGGGATATGTGTTGGTGTAGGGGTTACGGGGATCGGGTGGGATATGTGTCGGTGCAGGCTCGATGGGCCGAAATGGCCTCTATCTGCACTGTGGGGTTTCTGTGATTTCTGTGAAATTCCCCAGCTGGGATTGGAACTCACGTCTCATGGACCATTAGTCCAGGCCTCTGGATTACTAGCCCAGTGACATTACCACTATGCTCCCTTTAGAATTGACGCTTAGTTTATGCATCTACTTTACATTTGTCATTTGTGATCCCCAGCCCTAATCCAGAATGAAGGTTCCTGGTGAAATGTCTCAGCAGACTTCACCTCACCAGATGTTCAACACATTTGCCTCAATTTTCAGTAACAAAGCGGCTCCAATTACTACATCCCAATCAGGGCACCTTAGTGTATTTTTTATTCATGTTGCTAAATCGCCCGGACAACGGCCTCTTAAACCTCCAATATGGCGGGCAGGAAGCGCACGCTCGTTACGAGCCGGAAGGGCGCCGCCCACCATATTGTTGTAGGTAAAATAATTGTCATCCCGTGCCCACGCCTGAAACTGGCATTGGTCCCTTTGCATATTCAAATAAGGGGCCTAGCGCCTGTTTGAGGCTGCCTCTGCAATATGCCCTGAACACAGATGAAGGCTGCTACATTCAAGAAAACCAGGTCTAAATGCGACCTAACAGGCAGTCCGGAAAGGGGGATCACTGCAGGCAGCAACCAATAAGGTAAGCGTTTAAAATATACTTACCTGTACGTAGAGCTGGGAAGAGCGGACCTCTACCCTCCCCATTCCGGCCTCCACCCTCCCCATTCCGGCCTCTACCCTCCCAATCCCGACCCGAACCCTCCCAATCCCGACCTGTTCCGCTCATTGCTCACCAATTTAGTGCAGGGGTCCTGAAACATGCACTAGTCCCCTCATTTACATATGTAATGGCCTAAAGCCTGTTTCACTCGGGCACCATGAGTGGCGGGCAGCCGCTGAAGCCAATGTAGCCAATGGCGGTGATCGGGCTTGGCCCGTACCTCTCCTAAATTGGCCATCATTGCGCCCAGATTACACCCTTAAACTATCTACCCCACTGTCACTAAACACACAAGCTACTGTCATTTACCGTCTGTAAATACACAGGGGTAAAAATTCACCTGGGCCTGTTTTCAGGCCCAGACTTGGTGCTGAGCGATGAGTGCGTTCCTGAAGCAAGAGGCCCGAGGAGCGACAGATTAATTTTGGTGGCCGCCGCGGAGGCCACTGAAGAAACCAGGGCGGGGGAAGCAGGCTCCGCTCATCGGGAAATAATTTCTTCAAGATCTCCTTCAACAGGTACTAGGCCCTTAATTAACATATTGAAGCGACGTGACGCCTACTTTTAGACGTCCGCCCGGAATGCCTAAAAGATGGGCGCCACAAATTGGGACCAACACTTGCGCAGATTGGGCCCAGGCTGTTCGACTGCTAAATTGGTACACTTTGAGCCTGATATATGTCTGATGAATGGATGCAAAGCATACCAATTTCTACCCCACTCTCTCTAAATATAAAGACTACCAGTATTTACTCTCTCTAAACATGTAGGCTACTAGTATTTACACGCCCGAATCGATACACGTTGTACATGGCCAATGAGACAGGACCACGGGAAATGAGTCTTCCGGCCATAATCGTTTACCAGCATCTTGCTGCAACAACAACAACAACTGCCATTTGTATAACACCTTCAATGTAGTAAAAGATCCCAAGGCGCTATATAAATGCAAATCACATAAGGTGATATTAGGACAGCTGGCCAAAAGCTTGGTCAAAGAGGGAGGTTTTAAGGAGCGTCTTAAAGGAGGAGAGAGAAGTGGAGAGGTTTAGGGAGGGAATTCCAGAGCTCAGGGCCCCGGCAGCTGAAGGCACGGCCGCCGACGGCGGAGCGATGAAAATCGGGGATGCCAGAATGGGAGGAGCGCAGAGGTCTCGGAGAGTTATAGGGCTGGAGGAGGTCACTGAGATAGGGAGGGGCCAGGCCATCAACCCCAGTGGCACCGGGAGGCAGGAGGTGGTCAGCAGAACTCGGGAGGCAATCAGGAGAGGGGGTGTGGGCAAACGGTGGCCCTCAGCATCCGGCGAATTTAATGCCGGGCTGGGAGGAGCTATCCTCACTGTTTACAACGCAGATGATTTCAATTCTTAATTGAGCTGGAACGTTAAGTAAACGCGTTAAGTTAATCTACCAGGCAGCTCGCGCTGACCGTTTCGTGCCGGGTGCAATGCATATTTTCAGACATGCTGACATTTTTGGCACAGGGTACTATTTCTTCAAACTCATCGAAAGGGTCGAGCCGCTGAATGCACGAGAAAGAAAAAGGGTTTCCACAAACAAAATAAAAAAATAAGAGGATGCGAAACAAATGAAAGGCGTAACGAGAGGAAATGTGGAGATAACCACCGATTCCATTAGAAATGTTTAAAAGGTTGTAGGGTGTGTTAAAATCAATATAACCCTTCCAGTGGAATTCAATTTACTGTAGATCATTTACTATTGTGTACAATTTGGACAGGATGGGCCTTCGGCACTGTTTACAAAGCAGATCATTTAAATTGCACTCGAGCTGGAAAGTAAAATAAATGTGTAAAGTTAAATCCATCAGGAAGCTTGCGCTGACCTTTGGGTGTCAGATGAAATGTACACTTTTAGACATGCTGACATTTGGGAACAGTTCTTTTTTTAAACTCACTGAAAGGTTCGGGCCGCTGTATGGGGAGCAACTTGCAGCACACAGTAGAAAACGTGCCTTTCTCCCCTAAATTGCCCGTCATTGCGCCCAGTTTATACCCTTAAAACTAATGGAACGAGGTCCAATATCTACCCCGCTCTCACTAAACGCACAGGCTACTGGTATTTACCCTCTGTAATTACACAGGTCCAAAAAGTCATCTGGGCCCGTTTTCAGGCCCAGACTCGGTGCTGAGCGATGAGCGCGTTCCTGAACCAGCCTCCCAGTGAAAACAATCCCCCTTCCCCGCCTCCTCCTTTAGGAGCGGAAGGCAGATTTCAGCACTGCTAGAGGCTCTGAGACACGCATCCACGTCACATCAGTAAGTACCTAGTAAATTTATATGGTAGGGTTGTCTTCATTGCCAGTTCCCATGGGTGGGCATGAGCCCTTGGCACAAGTGCTCGGTGCTGACACTGGGCACCCAGATTGGATCGTGTTCCATTCCACAGCAGTAACGCCCTAACCTCGATTACAAGAATTCACAGATAAAAGTCATTACAAAATACACATGCGGAGAAGGAGGGGGGTAAGGGGGCAGTGGGGTGGAACTTGGGTTCCCTGAGGTGAGCGGTATCAATGCTGGGCAATGGAACACTTCAACTTTTGGTAGCACTCCGTCTAATTGAGCCCAACGAACACCCTGTTACTACACCCAGTGTGACATTGGCATTTCGAATACCAGCCATCCTGTGTGACACTGCCAATTGTTGCTGTATTATGGCACAAGATTCTGCTCTTTACTCATGCCCATAAGCAATGGGTTTTGTGTCGAACCTTTATATGCTGCCAGTCCAGACATTGTCATTCCATCAGTCTGGCCTGTGTTCAAAGCCAGCTCCCAGGGGTATGGGTGATTCCATGGCCTGGCGCTCGCAGGGAGTGCATCTCGGGAATTCGTCGACTCGTAGCCCGTGATTTTCTACACATTCGTTTAAAATTTAATGGAGGGAATCAGCCTTTGCTTGCCTGAGACACGCTCCCTGTGGGTACCGCGCCCTGCAAGAAATGTCCGGTTGCAGGAGTCACCTCTAGCGTGCTCTCCCCATTTTGTGTTCAGTTCTGTTGAGCACTTATTGGCTGCTTTTATACTGCTGAACCACTGTGATCACAGTGCAGCAAAAACAGGACTTTCCATCCACAGGCCTAAAGCATCTGGCTAGTCTACATTGGTGGTTGCCCTTGGCTGTGGGAGACCCATGTGTTGGCATCTGCCAGTGCTAGCGTAGCACTTAGTCCAATATAAGAGCAGCTGCACTGGCAGGGTGGAGGACCTGCATTGTCGTGTCTTTCAGGTGTTGGCACTCCCATTCATTCACAATCCTGGTACTAAATAAGTCCTTTGCTCGGTGATTGTACTTTTCAGCTCTCCTTGGTAAGGCAAGGTGTTATGGGGTGTTCCCCTGAGGAATTTTCATGTAACGGTGAAGTGAAAAGCATTAACAGCTGTCTGGTATACTTTGGTGGAGCTGTATTTCAGCCATTTATTAAGTAAGAGCTACAAGCAGCGTAGTATATGCACCACTTCACACCTAGCCGGATATTGATCTTGGTCTTGAAACCAAGTGTCGCGCTATGAGTGATTTGTGAGAGGCCAGCCGTGCTTTATGCACGTGTGAAACTATCGCTTTTGTTCAGAGTTATCGTCAATCCTAGGGGGAAAGAAAGAAAAAAAGAAAGGAAGAACGAAAGAAAGGAAGGAAGGAAATTAGCATGACCTTGGGACGTCCCAAAGTGCTTTATAGCCACTTTTGAAGTGTAGTCACTGTGGTAATATAGGAATTGCAGCAGCCAATTTGCGTACAGCAAGTTCCCACAAACAACAATGAGATAATGACCAGATAATCTGTTTTAGTGGTGTTGGTTGAGGGATTAATATTCTGTCCTCTTCTTCGAAATAATGCCATGGGATCTTTTACATCCACCTGAGATGCCAGACAGGGGCTCGGTTTAACGTCTCATCTGAAAGACGGCACCTCTGACAGTACAGCACTCCCTCAGTGTCGCTGTTTCACCTGGAACCAATGTCCCTTTACCCCTTCAGGGTCTAGTTACATGATTACATAGTGCTGGAGTGTCAGCCTAGATTTTGTGCTCAAGTCTCTGGAGTGGGACTTGAACCCACAACCTGCTGACTCAGACGGGAGAATGCTTACACTGAGCCATGGCTGACACCTGTGTAACACTAAGGTTCGCTGTTTCACCTGGAACTGTAATGTATATACCTTTAAGGGGGGAACTACTTTTTACAGCTCATGTATACTGTAGTACCGGCAGTGACCACACCTGTATATAGCACTGAGTAGTAATCTGTACAGTTCAGTTCCAGAGTGAGCCACGTTGAGTAAACACCTGTTGTACCATTCTCCTGCAGTCTTGTGTCTTACTACTGACGGACACAACATTGGCGACGAGGCAAATTCGATCCTACCTGCAACTCTGCATCACCTCCCAGGGATTCGTTCCTGGAGACCAGTAGATTGGAGGTCAAGGCCAGAGACACGGGCGTCGACCACGGGCAACCGCCCAGTCATCCAGCAGAGACTCGAGAATTGCGGGGGAGGCTGTTGAGAGCCAGGCTTGGCTTTCCAGTCACGGTGGTCCAGCAAAACGGGCTGGCAACAGGTAGTGCGCAGGCCCTTCCCGGACAGCGGCGGGCTAGAGCCCGACCGAGCGGCACAGCAAAGGGCCGAGCAGCGTCGACAGGAGAGAGAGAGAGAGGGCAGAGCGCACAGGGCGCAGCCGGTGTTCAGGGCCGAGAAGCGTCGAGGAGAGGGAGAGAGACGCGCAGAAACCCGCGAGGCGCCACCATTGCCATGAGGACCGCCGAGAGCAGCATTGGCAGCAGCGCAGGAGAAGCGCGCGAAACCTACAGGGCGTCGCCATTGCCACGAGGACCGCCGAGAGCGGCGTTGGCAGCAGCGGGGAGGAAGGAAAGTGCGGGAGACGCCATTTTAAGCCATTTTAAACCATACGCAAAATGCCGAAGAGTGGCAGTGTCACCGCATTTGACAATGAAGTCGAAGATTGGACTACATATGTCGAACGAATAGAGGTATACTGCAAGGCAAATGAGGTGTCAGATGACAAGAAAGCGCTGGTATTGTTAAATTTAATGGGTGCAAAGACGTATGGCTTATTACGAAATCTAGTAACCCCAGTGAAGCCAGTGGAAAAGAGTTTTGGAGACATAGTGACGATACTACAGGAACACTTAAACCCCACACCGCTGCTGATAGCAGAAAGATTCAAGTTTCACAAACGGAACCAGCATAAGGATGAAAGCAATGCTGAATATTTAACAGAACTGCGCAAACTATCGAAACACTGCCAGTTTGGAACAGGACTGGCAGATACCTTAAGGGACAAGTTTGTGTGTGGGCTTCAAAGTGAAGGAACCCAGAAACGGCTTTTACCTGAAAAGGACCTTACGCTGGACAAGGCTTTCAGCATTGCGGTATCATATGAAGCAGCAGCACGGGGCGCTGCAGAGATACAACAGAGACCGCAAGAATATGGCACAAACGAAATGTCATACAGAACAGAGAAGTGCTATCACTGCGGCAGAACAACACACGACCACAATGATTGCTGGTTCAAAGACAAAGTGTGCAGACAGTGTGGAAAAGTAGGACACATAGCACGAGTCTGCAGGTCGGGAAAGAAAACCAGCAATAAGAAATCTCTAAAAGAAAAGTACAAGAAGGCACATAAGGTGACGGAGAATAGTTCAGATGAAGAAAAGAGTGATACCGACTCCGAAAGCAGAGAGCTGAGTTGTCTGAAACTACATAATGTGATCAAAACGGAGGATCACCGAACCATTTGGGTCACTCTCAAGATAGCAGGAGTCCAGGTAAAAATGGAATTGGACACAGGATCAGCCCTAACAGTCATAAACCGACAGGACTATGAGCGGCTATTCTCACACATACCCTTGAGAGACACAAAAATTATTTTGAAGACGTACACGGGGCAAAAAGTCTACCCCAAAGGAAAAATAAGGGTGACCGTTATATATAACGGTAAGGAAACACCAAAACTAGACCTGTATGTATTGCAAGATGGAGGACCACCATTACTGGGACGTGAATGGATCCGGAAAATACAGCTGGATTGGCATTCCATACAAGCACTGACTGTGGCTGCCAAAAAGGATGACGACGTCACACCTGGGCGACTGTCAAAGGTCCTAACCGACACGCAAGAAGTGTTCCAGCAAGGACTCGGAACACTAAAAGGCATGACAGTAACTATTAAAATAGAAGAAAACGCAAGCCCAAAATTTTTTAAGGCCACACCGGTACCTTATGCAATCCGCCCAGCCGTCGAAGCAGAGCTGGAGAGTTTGGAACGTTCAGGAGTACTGTCCAAGGTAGACTGGAGCAAGTGGGCTACACCCATCGTCCCTGTGATGAAAAAGTCGTTGAGCAGCACGCCTGGGGAACCAAGGAAGGTTCGCATCTGTGGGGACTTTAAGGTAACAGTGAACCCAGTCCTTCACACCGTGCAATATCCACTTCCGCGGATTGAAGATATTTCGCCTCGCTATCTGGAGGGAAACGCTTCACTAAGATTGATCTGGCCCAGGCGTATCTGCAAATGGAGGTAGAAGAAGCATCAAAAAAATAACTCACAATCAACACCCATAAAGGTCTCTACCAATACAACTGGCTGGTATTCGGGGTAGCATCAGCTCCGACTATTTGGCAAAGGGCAATGGAACAAGTCCTGCAAGGGATCCCAGGGACCCAGTGTTATTTGGACGACATCCTGGTCACGGGCGAAAATGACAGTGATCACCTCGCCAACCTGGAGCAGGTGCTCACTAGATTGAAGGAATATGGGCTCCGAGCTAACCGCACCATATGCGAGTTTTTTAAAAAACAGATCTCGTATTGTGGCCACGTTATCGATAAAGAGGGGTTACATAAGTCCCCAGAAAAGATTGAGGCAGTAGTCAAGGCTCCAGCACCGGAAAACATGTCACAACTGAGGTCGTTCCTCAGGCTGGTAAACTATTACCATAAGTTCTTGCCAAATTTGTCTACAATACTACACCCACTGAACACCCTACTGCAAACTGGAGTGCCATGGAAGTGGAGTGACGAATGTAAACGAGCTTTCCAGAAGAGCAAAACACTAATCACATCGAAAGAGGTATTGGCCCATTTCAACCCAGCACTACCAATTTAGTTGGCGTGTGATGCGTCACCCTACGGCATTGGAGCGGTGCTGTCGCACAAATTCTCAGACGGCTCAGAGAGGCCAATAGCCTTTGCGTCACGATCACTAACCTCAGCCGAGCGTAACTATGCCCAGATTGACAGGGAGGCCCTCAGCCTAGTGTGGGGAGTGAATAAGTTCAATCACTATCTGCACGGGCAGAAATTCACCTTGCTGACTGACCACCAGCCTCTTGTCTCCATTTTTAATCCGAAGAAGGGCGTTCCGGTGATGACTGCGCAACGACTACAAAGATGGGGGGAGGGTTTTACTTTCCTGGATCACTGGGCCTGCTTCTGGGAAAGGTGGGACTTGTACAAGTCGGACGGGTTGCACCTGAACCAGAGCGGGACAAATATCCTTGCGGGGAGGTTTGCTAGCACTGTCGGGGTGGGTTTAAACTAACTTGGCAGGGGGATGGGATACAGAGGGAAGCTGAAATAGGGGGGGATGTGCTGCCAATTATGGAGGAAAAAACAAGTCAGCTTGGTAGACAGGGCAAATATATAAGGGCAAGGCTGGATGGCATCTATTTTAATGCAAGGAGTCTTGCAAATAAGGTGGATGAACTGAAGGTGTTGATAAACACATGGGAGTATGATATTGTTGCTATCACGGAGACATGGTTGAGGGAGGGGCAAGACTGGCAGCTCAATATTCCGGGGTACAGAATCTTCAGGCGAGACAGAGGGGGAGGTATAAGAGGAGGGGGTGTCGCAATATTAATTAAGGAGTCAATTACTGCAGTAAGGAGGGATGATATATTAGCAGGGTCCTCTAATGAGGCCATATGGGTGGAGCTTAAAAACAAAAAGGGGGCAAGCACTTTGCTGGGAGTGTACTATAGGCCTCCAAACAGTCAGGGGGAAATAGAGGAACAGATATGTAGGCAAATCTCAGAGAAATGTGCAAATAATAGGGTAATAATAATGGGGGATTTCAACTTCCCCAATATTAACTGGGATAGTCAAAGTGTGAAAGGCTCAGAGGGTGTAGAATTCTTAAAGTGCATCCAGGAGAGCTTTTTGAGCCAGCATGTAGAAAGTCCTACAAGAGAGGGGGCGGTACTGGACCTAATTCTAGGGAATGTGGCCGGCCAAGTGGAAAAAGTGCTAGTAGGTGAGCACTTTGGTGATAGTGACCATAATATGGTAAGATTTAAGGTGGTCATGGAAAAGGACAGGGATGGGCCGGAAATAAAGGTTCTAAATTGGGGGAAGGCCGATTTTAATAGGATAAGGCAGGATCTGGCCAAAATGGACTGGGATCAGCTACTTGTAGGAAAATCCGCATCGGAGCAATGGGAGGCTTTCAGAAGGGAGATTGAGATCATACAAGGGCAACATGTTCCCATAAATGTCAAGAGTGGTTCCAAAAACCACAGGGAACCGTGGATGTCAGGGGATATACGGGAATGGATTAGGAAAAAAAGGAGGGCTTTTGGTAGATACAAAAGGCTAAAGACGGAGGAAGCCCTAGAGGAGTACAAAAAGTGCAGGGGGATACTTAAAAAAGAAATTAGGAGATCAAGGAGGGGCCATGAAATAACACTGGCGAGCAAAATAAAGGATAATCCGAAGATGTTTTATAAGTATATTAAGGGTAAAAGGATAACTAGGGAAAAAATAGGGCCCATTAGGGACAAAAGTGGCAATCTGTGTGTGGAGCCGGAAGATGTAGGAGGGGTTCTAAATGAATTTTTTGCATCTGTTTTCACTATGGAGAAGGACGATGTAGACATAGAAATAGGGCGGGGGGACTGTGATATGCTCGAACATATTAACATCGAGAGGGAGGAGGTATTGGCGGTTTTAGCTGGCCTAAAAATGGATAAATCCCCAGGCCCGGATGAAATGTACCCCAGGCTGCTGTGTGAGGCAAAGGAGGAGATTGCGGGGGCTCTAACACATATATTCAGGACCTCTCTGGCCACAGGGGATGTGCCAGAGGACTGGAGAACCGCTAATGTCGTACCATTATTCAAGAAGGGTAGTAGGGAAAAACCGGGGAACTACAGGCCAGTGAGCCTAACATCAGTGGTAGGAAAATTACTGGAAAAAATCCTGAGGGACAAAATTTGTCTCCACTTGGAGAGGCAAGGATTAATCAGGGATAGTCAACATGGCTTTGTCAAGGGAAGATCATGTCTGACTAATTTGATTGAATTTTTTGAGGGGGTGACTAGGTGTGTGGATGAGGGTAACGCAGTGGATGTGGTATACATGGATTTCAGTAAGGCCTTCGATAAAGTCCCGCACAGGAGACTGGTCAAGAAGGTAAGAGCCCATGGAATCCAGGGTGCCTTGGCACATTGGATACAAAACTGGCTTAGTGGCAGAAGGCAGAGGGTGATGGTCGAAGGTTGTTTTTGTGACTGGAAACCTGTGGCCAGTGGGGTACCACAGGGATCGGTGCTGGGTCCCTTGCTGTTTGTGGTCTACATTAATGACTTGGATATGAATGTAAAGGGTATGATCAGTAAATTCGCGGATGATACTAAAATTGGTAGGGTGGTAAATAGCGAGGAGGGTAGCCTCAGTCTGCAGAACGATATAGATGGGTTGGTCAGATGGGCGGAACAGTGGCAAATGGAATTTAACCCGGAAAAGTGCGAGGTGATGCACTTTGGGGGGTCTAACAAGGCAAGGGAATACACAATGAAGGGAAAGACCCTAGGCAAGACGGAGGGTCAGAGGGATCTGGGTGTGCAGGTACACAGATCCCTGAAGGCGGCGGAACAGGTGGATAAGGTGGTAAAAAAGGCATATGGGATACTTGCCTTCATTAGCCGAGGCATAGAATATAAGAGCAAGGAGGTTATGATGGAGCTGTATAAAACACTGGTTAGGCCACAGCTGGAATACTGTGTGCAGTTCTGGTCGCCACACTACAGGAAAGATGTGATCGCGTTAGAGAGGGTGCAGAGGAGGTTCACCAGGATGTTACCAGGGCTGGAGCGCTTCAGCTATGAAGAGAGACTGGGCAGATTGGGTTTGTTTTCCTTGGAGCAGAGGAGGCTGAGGGGGGACATGATTGAGGTGTACAAAATTGTGAGGGGCATAGATAGGATGGATGCTGAGGAGCTTTTCCCCTTAGTAGAGGGGTCAATAACTAGGGGGCATAGATTCAAGGTAAAGGGCGGGAGGTTTAGAGGGGATTTGAGAAAGAACTTTTTCACCCAGAGGGTGGTTGGAGTCTGGAACTCACTGCCTGAAAGGGTTGTGGAGGCAGAAACCCTCACAACATTTAAGAAGCATTTGGATGAGCATTTGAAATGCCATAGCATACAAGGCTACGGGCCAAATGCTGGAATATGGGATTAGATTAGACAGGGCTTGATGGCCGGCATGGACACGATGGGCCGAAGGGCCTCTATCCGTGCTGTATTACTCTATGACTCTATGACTCTATGGTCACTCTTTCTAGGGGCGCACCACTATGAGATTGAATATAAGGGCACGAAACAGCATGGAAATGCTGATGGGCTATCACGCCTGCCACTGCCTACTGCGGAGGAAGCACCAGCAGTGGATCCTGTCGAAATATTTCATTCGACTATAGTTGAATACCTACCGGTAACTAACGCTCGTATAGAAAAGGAGACCCGAAATGACCCGACACTGTCTCGGGTATATGATTTGACGGTGAAGGGATGGCCAGCACATGGCGACTCACTGTTGCCAGTATTCTTGACAAGAAGAGAACAGCTGTCAGTGTGCTGGGGGACATTGATGTGTGGATCCCGAGTGGTAATTCCACCCAAGTTAAGGGATAGACTGCTAAATGAGCTTCATGAGGGTCATCTGGGAGGGGTAAAAATGAAAAGCCTTGTCAGGGCTTATGTGTGGTGACCGGGAATTGATAAACATAGAAACATAGAAACATAGAGATAGGAACAGGAGTAGGCCATTCGGCCCTTCGAGCCTGCTCCGCCATTCAATGAGATCATGGCTGATCTTCGTCTGAGATCATAGCTGATCTTACCAGTTCAGTACCCCGTCCCTGCCTTTTCTCCGTAACCCTTAATCCCCTTAGCCTTCAGAAATATATCCAATTCTCTCTTGAAAATATTTATTGAATTAGCCTTCACAGCCCTCTGTGGCAGGGAATTCCACAGGCTCACCACTCTTTGAGTGAAGAAATTCTTCCTCATCTCTGTTTTAAATGATTTGCCCGCTATTTTTAGACTGTGGCCCCTGGTTCTGTGCTCCCCGGCCATTGGAAACATTCTCTCTGAATTCAGCCTGTCCAGGCCTGCCATAATTTTATATGTTTCGATGAGATCCCCTCTCAATCTTCTAAACTCCAGTGAGTACAAGCCCAAACTATTTAATCTCTCTTCGTAGGTCATTCCCGCCATTCCAGGTATCAGCCTGGTGAATCGCCGTTGCACTCCCTCCATGGCAAGAACATCCTTCCGCAGATGGGGCGACCAAAACTGTACACAATACTCCAGATGCGGTCTCACCAGCACCTTGTACAGCTGTAGTAAGGTATCCCTATTCCTATACTCGAACCCCCTTGATATGAAGGCCAACATACCATTTGCCTTCTTGATCGCCTGTTGCACCTGCATGCTCTCCTTCAGTGACTGGTGCACAAGAACACCCAGGTCCCTCTGCACTTCCCCATCTCCCAATCTATTGCCATTTAGATAATAATCTACCCTCCTGTTTTTACCCCCAAAGTGGATAACCTCGCATTTATCCACATTATAGTGCATCTGCCACGTATCCGCCCATTCCCCCAACCTGTCCAAATCGCACTGTAGCCTCCTGACATCCTCATCAGAGCCCACCCCTCCTCCTAGTTTAGTGTCGTCAGCGAATTTGGAAATATTGCATCCAATTCCCTGATCCAGATCATTTATATATATTGTGAACAGCTGGGGTCCCAGGACAGATCCTTGCGGCACCCCGCTGGTCACTGCCTGCCACTCCGAAAACGAGCCGTTTATTCCAACTCTCTGTTTTCTATCCGCCAGCCAGTTCTCTATCCACGTTAATACTTTGCCCCCAATCCCATGAGCCTTAATTTTGCATGATAATCTTTTGTGTGGAACCTTATCGAAGGCTTTCTGGAAGTCAAGGTACACCACATCCACTGGCTCTCCCCCATCTATTTTACCAGTTACTTCCTCAAAAAATTCCAGCAGATTAGTCAAACACGATTTACCCTTTGTAAATCCATGTTGACTCTGTCCGATCCTTTCCCCATTTGTCAAGTGCTCCGCTATTTTATCCTTAATAATGGACTCTAGCATTTTGCCCACAACCGATGTAAGGCTTACTGGTCTATAATTCCCTGCTTTCTCTCTACCCCCCTTTTTAAATATTGGGGTAACATTAGCTACCCTCCAATCCACGGGTACTGTTCCTGAGTCAATGGAGTTCCGGAAGATGATCCTTAGAGCATCTGCTATCTCCAGGGCCACCTCCTTAAGTACCCTAGGATGTAGTTTATCAGGCCCCGGGGATTTGTCGGCCTTCAGTCCCCTCAACTTACCCAACACCATATCCCTAGAGATACTAATTTCTGTCAGCTCCTCCCTCTCATTAGTCCCTATGTTTGCCGATATTCCTGGGAGGTTATTTGTGTCCTCCTTTGTGAATACAGAACCAAAGTATGAGTTTAATTGGTCTGCCATTTCCTTATTCTCCATTATATATTCTCCCGAATCGGACTGCAAGGGACCGACTTGGGATTTTACCAGTCTTTTCCTCCTGATATACCGATAAAAGCTTTTGCAGTCTGTCTTTATGTTTGCTGCAAGTTTACTTTCGTATTCTATTTTCCCCTTCCTGATTAATCCCTTTGTCCTCTTTTGCTGTATCCTGTACTGCCCCCAATCTTCCGGTCTGGTGCTTTTTTTTGCCAGTTGATATGCCCTTTTTTTTGATTTTATGCTGTCCCTAATTTCCCTCGTTATCCACGGTTGAGTCACCTTTTTAGGTTTATTTTTATGCCAAACCGGTATAAACATGTTCTGGAATTCTTCCATTCTATCTTTGAATGCTTGCCATTGTCTCTCCACTGTCAATCCCCCCAGAAACACCACCCAATCAATCTTACCCAATTCCCGTCTCATACCCTCGTAATTCCCTTTATTTAAGTTCTGGACCTTAGTCTCTGATTCAATTTCCTCACTCTCCATCTCGACTGAGAGCTTGATCATATTATGATCGCTCTGACCCAAGGGGCCTCGTACAAGAAGATTGCTGATAAGTCCCTTCTCATTGCACAATACCCAGTCTAAAATGGCCTGATCTCGAGTCGGCTCCTCGACATATTGGTCCAGATAACCGTCCCGAAAACATTCCAGGAATTCCTCCTCCTCAGAATTTTTACTAATTTGGGTAGTCCAATCAATATGTAAATTAAAGTCACCCATGATGACAGCTGTGCTCTTATCGCACGCTTCTCTAATTTCCCTTTTTATGCCTTCCCTCACCTCCATATTACTATTTGGAGGCCTATATATCACACCCACTAACGTTTTCCTCCCCTTGCTATTTCTCATTTCTACCCATACAGATTCCGTTTCATCCGAGTTAATATCCTTCCTTTCCATTGCATTAATCCCCTCCTTTACCAGCAATGCTACCCCACCTCCCCTACCTTTTTGCCGATCCTTCCTAAATATTGTATATCCCTGGATGTTAAGTTCCCAGCCTTGCCCACCCTGCAGCCACGTTTCTGTAATCCCAATCAAATCATACTTGTTTACCTCTATTTCCACAACTAATTCATCCACCTTGTTCCTAATGCTTCTAGCATTAAGATACAAAGCCTTCAGGCTTGCTTTTTTCACACTCTCATTATGAATTAGTTTGGCCCTTTGTGTTTCTCTCCTTTGCTTATTGCTTCTCACCTTTCTACCATCTATTTCTGACTTCATATGACTTCCCTCTTTTCCACTACCTAGGTTCCCATCCCCCTGCCAAATTAGTTTAAATCCTCCCGAACCGCCCTAGAAAATATTACCCCGAGGACATCGGCTCCCTCACAGTTCAGGTGTAGACCGTCCCCTTGGTACAGGTCACTCCTCCCCAAGAACTGGTTCCAATGCCTCAAGAATTTAAATCCCTCTCCCTTGCACCACTGCTCAAGCCACGTATTTAGCTTATCTATCTTACTCTCTCTAAACTTATTAGCTCGTGGCACTGGTAGCAATCCAGAGATTACTACCTTTGAGGTCCTACTTTTCAATTTAGCTCCTAACTCCCTAAATTCAGCTTGTAGGACCTCCTCCCTCTTTTTACCTACATCGTTGGTACCTACATGTACCACGACAACTGGCTGATCCCCCTCCCCCTTCAGAATGCTCTGCACCCGCTCCGAGACATCCTTGACCCTTGCACCAGGGAGGCAACATACCATCTTGGAGTCTCGGTCTCGGCCACAGAAACTCCTATCTATCCCCCTTACAATTGAATCCCCTATCACTATAGCCCTATCCCTCGAGGACCTGACCAAGAGCCGCTCAGGATGCCAGAAAGTCCAAAATGCACCACCACATGCCCCTCTACACCCATGGGAGTGGCCCTCATCTCCATGGCAATGGGTGCATATTGATTTTGCTGGTCCATTCATGGACTCAATGTTTTTAATAGCCGTGGATGCGCACTCAAAATGGCCTGAGGTCATCAAAATGTCCTCCACCACCACGGAGAACACTATTGCAGTCCTACGGCCCATTTTTGCCAGGAATGGCTTGCCAGAACAGATTTGCTCTGATAACAGACCACAGTTTGTGTCCGAAGAGTTCCGGAGGTTTATGAAGAAGAATGGGGTAAGGCATTACACATCCGCCCCATATCATCCAGCCACAAATGGATTGGCTGAGAGGTTCGTACAAACCTTTAAGAAGGCAATAAAGGCTATGTACAATGACAACATTCCGCTGCAGCATAAGGTGGACAATTTCCTGTTCGCCTACCGGAATGCGACACATGCAGTCACCAACCAGGCCCCGGCCATGATGTTCTTTAACCGAAGGTTAAGATCTCACCTGGATTTGCTCAGACCAAATGTACGAAGAGATGTTGAGAGTAAGCAATTCCAGCACATCCATGAGAAGCCAACAAGGAGCTTCAATGTAGGGCAACCAGTCTTGGCCCGCGACTACCGAACAGAAAAATGGCAGCCAGGAACGATATGCACACGGCAAGGCCCATTAATGTACACAGTGGACGTTGGGGAGAACATCGTGAGGCGCCACGCTGACCAGATCCTAGAGTCACAGGAACAAGTCATCCCCATGCCTCGCCCATACGTACCTGGTGTGGAACCCGACGTACAGGTCGCATCTACCCCAGAAACAGTAGCATCGGAAGCTGATGACCCAAACGACGACAGGGTGCCAGAATCGCCTCCGCACCAAGAGCGAGACACTCGGGAAAGGCTGTAAAATCCGCGCCTCAATAATACACGGACTTCGGGAGAACGGTTTAACAGGTACTTTACTGAACGGAGGGTAACGTCAGACTGAAATACAGAAGCCTGCTGGGGCCTTTTATACAGGGGTGGTCACTGCCGGTACTGCAGTCTAAAACCAGTTCTTCCCTTAAAGGTACATACACAACAATTCCTCCCCTTTTAGATAAACAGTACATAACATTCATTTAACAACTAAATAATAACTAATTACAATTACAATTTTCTGGGTACTATATACATCAACTGAAATAATCATTTATAAGTTCAGTCTTTGAGGAGGCTTCCTGATCCTGACTGGATAGCGCCTTTCTCGAGTATCCTGTTCTTGCAGCGGAGTTGATTCTGGTTCATTGTCATTGGTTGGTTCGTCAGTTTCCAATACCACTGCTTCTGAGGTAGACGCAATCTGTACTTCGGGTTGATTACCAGGTGCACCTGCTCGTGGTATGGGCTTGGCTTCTTCCTGTAACTCTAGAATCTGGTCAGCATGGCGTCTCACGATGCTCTCTCCAACGTCCACTGTGTACATAAGTGGTCCCTGCTGTATGCATATCGTTCCTGGTTGCCATTTTTCTGTTCGGTAGTCACGGGCCAAGACTGGTTGCCCTATCTTGAAGCTCCTGGTTGGCTTCTCATTTATGTGCTGGAATTGCTTATCCTCAACATCTCATCTTATGTTTGGTTTGAGCAAATCCAGGCGACATCTTAGCCTTCAGTTGAAGAACATTACGGCTGGAGCTTGGTTGGTGACTGCATGTGTCGCATTCCGGTAAGCAAACAAGAAATTATCCACCTTGTGTTGTAGTGGTATGTCATCATTATACATTGCCTTTATGGCCTTTTTAAAGGTCTGAACAAACCTCTCAGCCAATCCATTTGTGGCTGGATGATATGGGGCAGATGTGTAATGTTTCACCCCATTATTCCTCAGAAACCTCCAGAAATCCTCAGACACAAACTGTGGCCCATTGTCGGAGCAAATCTGTTCTGGCAACCCATTCCTGGCGAAGATGGTCCTTAGGACTGCAATAGTTTTCTCCGTGGTGGTGGAGGACATTTTCACAGAAACCCCACAGTGCAGATAGAGGCCATTTCGGCCCATCGAGCCTGCACCGACACATATCCCACCCGATCCCCGTAACCCCTACACCAACACATATCCCACCCTATCCCCGTAACCCCACGTATTTAATCCCCCTAACACTAAGGGTCAATTTTTTATCATAGCCAATCAACCTAACCCGCACATCTTTGGACTGTGGGAGGAAACCGGAGCACCCGGAGGAAACCCACACAAGCACGGGGAGAATGTGCAAACTCCACACAGACAGTCACCCGAGGCCGGATTCGAACCCGGGTCTCTGGCCGTCCACAGCGATTAGGAACATTGAGTCCATAAATGGACCAGCAAAATCAATGTGTACCCGTTGCCATGGAGATGAGGGCCACTCCCATGGATGTAGCGGGGCCTGTGGTGGAGCGTTTTGGACCTTCTGGCATCCTGTGCATCTCTTGGTCATATCCTCGATTTCTTTATCGATTCCTGGCCACCACACAAACGCCCTGGCTAGGCTCTTCAGTTTTACCCCTCCCAGATGACCCTCATGAAGCTCATTGAGCACTCTATCTCTCAACTTGGGTGGAATTACCACTCGGGATCCACACATCAAGATCCCCCGGCACACTGACAGCTGTTCTCTCCTTGGCGAGAATGCTGGCAACAGTGAGTCGCCATATGCAGGCCATCCCTTCACCGTCAAATCATAGACCCGAGAGAGTGTCGGGTCATTTCGGGTTTCCTTCTCTATACTTGAGTTTGTAACAGGCAAACATTCGACTATGGTCGCATGGAATATCTCAACAGGGTCCACTGCAGGTGCTTCTTCTACCGTAGGCAACGGTAGACGCGACAGCCCATCAGCGTTTCCATGCTGTTTCGTACCCTTGTACTCTATGTCGTACTGATGTGCCCCTAGAAAAAGTGACCATCTTTGCAGCTGTTGCGCCATCATCACCGGAAAGCCCTTCTTTGGGTTAAAAATGGAGACCAGGGGCTGATGATCAGTCAGTAGGGTGAATTTCTGCCCGTGCGGATAGTAATTGAACTTCTTCACCCCCCACACCAGGCTGAGGGCCTCCCTATCAATCTGGGCGTAGTTACGCTCGGCTGAGGTTAGCGAGCGCGACGCAAAGGTTATTGGCCTCTCTGAACCGTCAAGGAATTTGTGTGACAGCACCGCTCCAATGCCGTAGGGTGACGCATCACATGCCAACCAAATCGGTAGTGTTGGGTTGTAGTGGGCCAATACTTCTTTTGAAGTGATTAGGCATTTACATTCCTGAAAGGCACGCTTACATTCATCACTCCATTTCCATGTTACTCCAGTTTGCAGCAGGGCGTTCAGTGGGTGCAGAATTGTAGATAAATTCGGCAAGTTCACCAACCCGAGGAACGACCTCAGTTGCAACACATTTTCCGGTGCTGGAGCCTTGATTACAGCCTCAATCTTGTCCAGCGACTTATGCAACCCTTCCTCATCAATCATGTGGCCACAATATGAGATTTGTCTCCTGAAGAACTCGCATTTGGGGCGGTTGTCTCGTAGCCCATATTCCTGTAATCTCGTGAGCACCTGCTCCAGGTTGGCAAGGTGTTCACTGTCATTTTCGCCCGTCACCAGGATGTCGTCCAAATAACACTGGGTCCCTGGGATCCCTTGCAGGACTTGTTCCATCGCCCTCTGCCAAATAGCCGGGGCTGATGCTACCCCGAATACCAGTCGATTGTACTGGTAAAGGCTTTTGTGAGTGTTTATCGTGAGGTATTTTCTAGATGCTTCTTCCACCTCCATTTGTAGATACGCTTGGGCCAGATCAATCTTTGTAAAACGTTTCCCTCCAGATAGTGAGGTGAAAATATCTTCTATCCGTGGAAGTGGATATTGTACTGTGTGCAGGACTGGTTTCACAGTCACCTTGCAGTCCCCACAGGTGCGAACCTTCTTCGGTTCCCCAGGCGTGCTGCTCAATGCTTTCTTCATTACAGGAACGATGGGTGTGGCCCACTCGCTCCAGTCCACCTTGGACAGCACTCCCGAACGCTCCAGACTCTCCAGTTCAGCTTCAACGGCTGGGCGGATCGCATATGGCACCGGTCTGGCCTTAAAAAATTTTGGGTTTGCGTTATCTTCGATCTTTATGGTTGCCTTTACTCCTTTTAGAGTCCCAAGTACTTGTTGGAACACCTCTTCCGCGTCAGATAGAATTTGTGACAGAAGTCCAGGTGCGACGTCATCATCCTTTTTGTCAGTCACAGTTAGCGCCTGAATGGAATGCCAATCCAATTGTATTTTTCGGATCCATTCACGTCCCAATAATGGTGGTCCTCCATCTCGTAGTATATACATATATAGTTTCTGTGTTTCCTTGCCGTTATATTTAACTGGCACCCTTATTTTTCCTCTGGGGTAAACCTTTTGCCCCGTGTATGTCTTCAATACAATGGACGTGTCCTTCAAGGGTATGTGTGAGAATAGCCGCTCATAGCCTCGTCGATTCATGACAGTTAGGGCTGATCCTGTGTCCAATTCCATCTTTACTGGGGACCCTGCTATCATGAGGGTGACCCAAATGGCTCGGTGATCCTCCTTTGCGATCACGTTGTGTAACTTTAGACAACTTAGTCTCCTGCTCCCGGAGTCCTTATCACTCTCCTGATCTTCCGAACTACTGTCTGTCAATTTCTTTACTTTCTTGTACTTTTCCTTAGTAGTTCTTGTAGTGTTGGTTTTCTTTCCCGATCTGCAGACTCTTGCTATATGTCCCATTTTTCCGCATTGCCTGCATACTTTGTCCTTAAACCAGCAGTCCTTCTGCTCATGGGTTGTTCTGCCACAGCGACAGCACTTTTCTGCTCCATACGCCATTTCGTTAGCGCTGTATTCTTGTGGTTTCTGTTGTATTTCTGCAGCTCCCCGTGCTGCTGCTTCGTAGGATACTGCCACGCTGAAAGCCTGTTCTAGCGTCAGGTCCTTTTTTGAAAGTAGTCGTTTCTGGGTTCCTTCACTCTGGAGCCCGCAGACAAACTTATCCCGTAAGGTGTCTGCCAGTCCTGCTCTGAACTGGCAGTGCTTCGATAACTTGCGTAGTTCTGTAAGATAGTCAGCATTGCTCTCATCTTTGTGCTGGTTTCTTTTATGGAACTTGAATCTTTCTGCTATCAGCAGTGGTGTAGGGTTTAGGTGTTCCTGTAAGATATTAACAATCTCCTCAAAACTTTTCTCCATTGGTTTAGCTGGGGTAATTAAATTCCGCAATAGGCCGTACGTACTCGCGCCCATCAAATTCAATAATACCGACGCCCTCTTTCCATCGGCCACCTCATTTGCCTTGCAGTACACTTCAATTCTTTCCACATATGTGGTCCAGTCTTCTACCTCGTTGTCGAAAGCAGTGATACTGCCACTTTTCGGCATCTTGGGTGATTTAAAATGGCACCTCCCGCGCTTTTTCTTCTTCCCCAATGGAATAAAATGGTGCCTCCCGTGCTTTTCCTTCTTCCCCAACGGGATAAAATGGCGCCTCCCGCGCTTTTCCTTCTTCCCCTTGCTGCCACGCTGCTCCTAGCGTTCTACAGGGTAATGGCAGCGACCCGCGGCTTCGGCGCATCTCACTTTCCTTCCCCCCGTTTATTTTCTCTCCGCTGCCCGGTTCTTGAGCACCGACCGCACCCTGTGCGCTCCACCCTCTCTCTGTCTTTTTTTTTCTTTTCCCGGCGATGCTGCGCGGCCCGTTTTGTAGAGCCGCTCGATCGAGCTCGAGCCCGCTGCAGTCTGGAAGGGTCAGCGCACTACCTGCTACCAGCACGATTTGCTGGAACACCTTAACTGGGGAGCCAAGCTCAGCTCTCCACAGCCTCTCCCGCAATTCTCCGAACACTGATGAATCCTTTGGGCGGTTGCCCACGGTCGACGCCCGTTGCTCAGACTTCGACCTCCAAGAAACCTCCTCTCAGGGTGAGATCCCCGTGAGATGATGCAACACTGCAGGTGAGTTCGAACTTACTCGTCGCCACTGTAAAGTCCGCGCCTCAATAATACACGGACTTCGGGAGAACGGTTTAACAGGTACTTTACTGAACGGAGGGTAACGTCAGACTGAAATACAGAAGCCTGCTAGGGCCTTTTACACAGGGGTGGTCACTGCCAGTACTGCAGTCTAAAACCAGTTCTTCCCTTAAAGGTACATACACAACAAAGGCGCTATCCAGAAAGGATCAGGAAGCCTCCCCAAAGACTGAATATATAAATGGACTATTTTCAGCTAACGTTGTATGTTAAAAGTGTTAATTGTAATTAGTTTGATATTTAATTATTAAATGAGTGTTATGGTACTGTTAATCTAAAAGGGGAGGAATTGTAATGTATATACCTTTAAGGGGGGAACTACTTTTTACAGCTCATGTATACTGTAGTACCGGCAGTGACCACACCTGTATATATCACTGAGTAGTAATCTGTACAGTTCAGTTCCAGAGTGAGCCACGTTGAGTAAACACCTGTTGCACCGTTCTCCTGCAGTCTTGTGTCTTACTACTGACGGACACAACAGGAACCACTGTCCCTTTTACCCCTTCAGGGTCTAGTTACACAATGACATAGTGCTGGCTAGAGTAGAGCAGCTGGAGTTGACACAGCGTTAACGAACACTGATCGATCTATTTAGTGAGGCAATTCCCACCCTCCCCCAGACCTGCAGACTCCACTGGTAAGTAGATGCTGGTGCGCATCCCCAGACTACACACACTGGCTGCTCTGGCTGTCTCTGGCACCAACCTTACATGTGCAGGGATGAGTGGCTGCACGTGCCCAGTGGTGCTGCGAATCTCAGAAAGAACAGGGTTAGATTTTTCTCTACTGTGCTTGAGGGGCAACTAACCACCTGGGCGGAACAAGGCGAGGAAGATCAGGCATGGAGGATCGCACACTCTGTAACAGAGCCTGCCTGACTTTCCATCCATTAATTTAAGTAGTCAGAAAATCGGATGGGTTCCTTTCCATATATATTCAATCGACATTTTGGGCACTAAGGGAATCAAGGGATATGGGGATAGGGCGGGAAAGTGGAGTTGAGGTCGATGATCAGCCCTGATCTTATCGAGGGGCCGTGTGGCCTACTCCTGCTCCTATTTCTTATGTTTTTGTGTTCTTTATGGGTGTAAATCTTGATTTTCTTCCATGCACTCCTCCCAGTCAATTGTTTACTTCCAAATGCGACAGAGTGTAATCTGCTCCCCCTTCCCCCACAGAGTACCACCGAAATCTAACCCAGTGGGTGTGAATGATGTGGCATATTTCATACCAGCTCAGTCTCAAGGTGCCAGTGCTGCCTCAGGTTAAAGAAGAACTTCCGTTAATCCCATTCTTTAGATGCAGCTTTACCTGACCTTTCTCATTTATTAACATTTAATATCAAATTATACAGTGGGATCTTTGTTTGGGTTTTGTATTTTTCCCCTCCTTCCCGTTCGTCTCCCCGCCCCCTCTCCCCGAACCGCTCCCCCCCCCCGGCCCCATCACTGCTGACTCACCAGCCCAAGTGTCTATTCTTAATGTACCAGTCTAGAGAGTGGGCTATTCAAGCAAGAGAGGAACGCCCAATCCATGCACGTACTGTCTTTAAATTACTGTCACCCAAACTATCTTCCTCAAAATAGTAACTGGACACCGTCCCAGCACTGATCCTGCCCCTTTAAAAGAATTCACATGCTCTAATAGCGAGCACACAGTGAGGGTAATTTTAACTCTGGGCGATAGTGTACAACGGGCGATATCGGATCAGTCGCCCGTTATACGCCTCTCCCCATTTTCATTTCTGTTGAAGTCAATAGGGAGCGAAAATCGGGAGAGGTGTATACCGAGCGGCTGATCCGACAGCGCTCGTTTTACGCGATTGTCAAGGTCAAAATGACCCCGTGTCTCTGTCTGGGTTCAGTGGATGCTTTGAAAGCTGTCCATCCAGGAATTCACGCTTCTTGCATCGGAAACTGGGACTGAATGTAAAACGTTACAAACCGTCACCTTTTGACACTGCGGCACCGTACACAGCTGGCAGGCGACCGAGCCCAGCCGCCAAGCACTCAACACTCCTTTTGCAGGTCATTTTCTTTTATCAAAGAGCAATTGAGAGATTTCTAACCTTCCTCACGTGTACTTGTGCCGCAATAGACCTGCATTGCCGCGTTGCACACCAGAATACAAGGTTGCAAATTTAAGATGTTGCCTCAGCAACAAAAGATGGTGAATTGTTCAAGACATTTTTCCTCCGTGGGGCATTTTGTTTTCAAATTTTAATCCGCAAAGAATTGCAAATATTCTACACAGAGCACAATGTCACAAAGGCAGCGTGTGCTAATATAATAGTTCTTACTGTTATGGTAAGAGGCTCTGTTATAGTAACAGTTTCCTTTCATGCAGTTATCACTGCAGTTTATTTAATGAAGACAGCAGTATTGACATTGAATTTGAGTTCCAGATGGCTTTTAGAATTTTATGACGTTAAATGTATCAAGGCCAGTTCTTTTAATGTAATTACACTGTAAAATAGATAAAAACTACCAGTGCAAGCTATTACAAAGTTACTAAGCTGTTTCGCGGTCTCCAACGCATGATATTATTGTTCTTGTATGCTTCATGAATAAGTTAATAATTTCAATGACCGCCTCTTTGATTTCATAAATTAATATTTATAACAGCAGAGTTGACACAGTGCAATAGTAAAATAAGCAGGAGGAAATGGAATCAAGCACAAAAATAATGGCCAGTCTAGAATCGGAAATGTCTGAGTTTCTGATGACAGTAACAATGCTACAATTGGACTCAGCATTGCTGAGCTAGGGAGCAAAAAATAAGTCAGGGTACTCATTAGCCAGCGACTCTTTCTGCTTGTATGTGTGAATGTCGGATGAGGATATGTTTGGACTCAGTGTAATGTATGCGTGAATGTTGGATGAGGATATTCTCGATCTCTCTGCAGCCTTTGACACGGTTGACCACTCCATCGTTCTCCAACGTCTCTCCACCGTCGTCCAGCTGGGTGGGACTGCACTCACCTGGTTCCATTTTTATCTATCTAATCATAGCCAGAGAATCACCTGCAATGGCTTCTCTTCCTGCTCCCACATTGTTACCTCTGGTGTCCCCCGAGGATCCATCCTTGGCCCCCTCCTATTTCTCATCTACATGCTGCCCCTTGGCGACATCATCCAAAAACACAGAGTCAGCTTCCACATGTACACTGACTACACCCAGCTCTACCTCACCACCACCTCTCTCGACCTCTCCATGGTCTCTAAATTGTCAGACTGCTTGGCCATCATCCAGTACCGGATGAGCAGAAATTTCTTCCAACTAAATATTGGGAAGACTGAAGACATTGTCTTCGGTCCCTGCCACAAACTCCTTTCCCTAGTCACAAACTCCGTTTCCTAGTCACCAACTCCATCCCTCTCCCTGGCAGCTGTGTGAGGCTGAACCAGATTGTTCGCAACCTTGGTGTGGTATTTGACCCCAGTGATGAACTTCCGATCACATAACTGCGCCATCACTAAGACCGCCTACTTCCACCTCCGGAACATCACCTGACTCATAAGAACATAAGAACATAAGAAATAGGAGCAGGAGTAGGCCAATCGGCCCCTCGAGCCTGCTCCGCCATTCAATAAGGTCATGGCTGATCTGATCCTAACCGCCAATTTACTATCACAGAACCATCTCCTGAATCTAACAGAATTAGACACACGAAATAGCAGCAGGATCAGGCTACACGGCCCCTGGGCCCGCTCCGCTACCCACAGGGCCATGTCCGATCCGAACCTAAACTCATGTCCAAATTCCTGCCCGCTCCCCGTAACCCTTAATTCCCTTTACTTCTAGGAAACTGTCTATTTCTGTTTTAAATTTATGTAACGATGTAGCTTCTACAGCTTTTTGGGGCAGCATATTCCATGGACCTAGTGAAGTAGTTCCTCCTCATCTCAGTTTTGAAAGAGCAGCCCCTTATTCTAAGACTATGCCCCCTAGTTCTAGTTTCACCCATCATCGGGAACATCGTCCCCGCATCCACCCGATCCAACCCCTTCACAATCTTATATGTTTCAATAAGATCGCCTCTCATTCTTCTGAACTCCAATGAGTAGAGCCCCAATCTACTCAACCTCTCCTCATATGTCCATCCCCATATGTACAAAGTGAACCTTCTTTGTACTGACTCGAGAGCAAGTATGTCTTTTCTTAAGTATGGACACCAAAACTGTATGCAGTATTCCAGGTGCGGTCTCACCAATACCTTGTACAACTGAAGCAATACCTCCCTATTTTTATATTCTATCCCCCTAGCAATGAAAGCCAACATTCCATTGGCCTTCTTAATCACTTGCTGCACCTGCATACTAACCTTTTGAGTTTCGTGCACCAGGACCCCCAGATCCCTTTGTACTTCAGTACTTTCCAGTTTCTTGCCATTAAGATAATAACTTGCTCTACGATTTTTCCTGCCAAAGTGCATAACCTCACACTTTGCAGTATTGTATTCCACCCCAGTCTCAGCTCATCAGCTGCGGAAACCCTCATCCACGCCTTTGTTACCTCTAGACTTGTCTATTCCAACGCACTCCTGGCCGGCCTCCCATCTTCCACCCTCCATAAGCTTAGGGTCATCCAAAACTCAGCTGCTCGTGTCCTAACTCGCACCAAGTCCCGTTCACCCATCACCCCTGCGCTCGCTGACTGACATTGGCTCCTGGTGCAGCAACGCCTCGATTTTAAAATTCTCATCCTTGTTTTCAAATCTCTCCATGGCCTCGCCCCCTCCCTATATCTGTAACCTCCTCCGGCCCAAAACCCCCCGAGATATCTGCGCTCCTCCAATTCTGGACTCTTGAGCATCCCCAATTGCCATTGCTCATGGTGGCTGTGCCTTCATCTGCCGAGCCCTAAGCTCTGGAATTCCCTCCCAAAACCTCTCTGCCTCTCTTGTTTGATAACGCACCTGTGAAGTGCCATGTGGCATTTTACTGCGTTAAAGGTGCTATATAAATGCAAGTTGCTGTTGTTGCTGTTGTTGGATACATTTGGTTTCAGTGTAACGTACGTGTGAATGTTGGAGGAGAATATATTTGGACTCACTGTAATATATGTGTGAGCGTTGGATAATAATATGTTTGGACTCGGTGTAATGCTCCCTACGATTGATTAACTTGTCATCTCTCACTGTCCTGGCCAATTGATTGAAGTACTGGAGGCTGCCTGTGTCAATGGGACTGTCTTGTTGGACTGTCCATCTGGAAACTAACCTGGTCAAGGTTGTTTGGCTACTACCTCATTTGACTGAAATCACAATAGCCCTTCCTGGGGAAATCTGGGGTGGGGGAGTGGGTCTGAGGCAGAGTGGAACTTCCACGCCGCAACTGCCAGTATCTCAGACCCCATCCTGGGGATACGATCACTTAATGCTTTGGCTGGGCATCCATGCTGCACCCGGTGCAACATAGACACCCATCTGAGCCAATGTTGGCGGCGCGGGGGGGGGGGGTGGTGCGGCGAGGTGGGGGGGGGTGTGTAGGAGGAGTTTCACTGCAGCACTTTGCCCATTAGGGAGGGCAAAAACTGTTATGAGGCACTGTTTCCTTCAGCCAGTTTTGTCAACGGAATAGATTGCTCTGCAGAGTCAAATCCAACTTTTGAATTTTAAAATTCCTCCCCTTCACAGGCCTAGCAATACTGGAGACCAGGAGCTCACAGGCCTAGCAATACTGGAGATCAGGAGCTCACAGGCCTAGCATGAGATCAGGAGCTCACAGGCCTCGCAATACTGGAGACCAGGAGCTCACAGGCCTAGCAATACTGGAGACCAGGAGCCCACAGGCCTAGCAATACTGGAGACCAGGGGCTCACAGGCCTAGCAGTACCAGAGACCAGAAGCCCACAGGCCTAGCAATACTGGAGACCAGGAGCTCACAGGCCTAGCAGTACCGGAGACCAGGAGCTCACAGGCCTAGCAGTACCAGAGAACAGGAGCTCAAAAGCCTAGCAATACTGGAGACCAAGAGCTCTCAGGCCGAGCAATACTGGAGACCAGGATCTCACAGGCCTAGCAGTACTGGAGACCAGGGGCTCACAGGCCTAGCAGCAGAGGAGATCAGGAGCTCACAGGCCTAGCAATACTGGAGACCAGGAGCTCACAGGCCTAGCAGTACTGGGGACCAGGGGCTCTCAGACCTAGCAGTACTGGAGACTGGGAGCTCACAGGCCTAGCAATACTGGAGACCAGGGGCTCACAAACCTAGAGGTACTGGAGACTAGGAGCTCACAGGCCTAGCAATACTGGAGACCAGGGGCTCACAGGCCTAGCAGTAACAGAGAACAGGAGCACACAGGCCTAGCAATACTGGAGACCAGGGGCTCACAGGCCTAGCAGTACCGGAGACCAGGAGCTCACAGGCCTAGCAATACTGGAGACCAGGAGCTCACAGGCCTAGCAATACTGGAGACCAGGAGCTCACAGGCCTAGCAATACTGGAGTCCAGGGGCCCACAGGCCTAGCAATACTGGAGACCAGGGGCTCACAGGCCTAGCAATACTGGAGACCAGGAGTTCACAGGCCTAGCAATACTGCAGACCAGGAGCTCACAGGCCTAGCAGTACTGGAGACCAGGGGCTCACAGGCCTAGCAATACTGGAGACCAGGAGCTCACAGGCCTAGCAGTAGTGGAGACCAGGAGCTCACAGGCCTAGCAATACTGGAGACCAGGAGCACACAGGCCTAGCAATACTGGAGACCAGGAGCACACAGGCCTAGCAATAGTGGAGACCAGGAGCTCACAGGCCTAGCAATACTGGAGACCAGGAGCACATAGGCCTAGCAATACTGGAGACCAGGAGCTCACAGGCCTAGCAGTACCGGAGACCAGGAGCTCACAGGCCTAGCAGCACTGGAGACCAGGAGCTCACAGGCCTAGCAGTAACGGAGACCAGGTTCTCACAGGCCTAGCAGTACTGGAGACCAGGAGCTCACTGGCCTAGCAATACTGGAGACCAGGAGCACACAGGCCTAGCAATACTGGAGACCTGGAGCTCACAGGCCTAGCAATATTGGAGACCAGGAGCTCGCAGGCCTAGCAATACTGGAGACCAGGAGCTCACAGGCCTAGCAATACTGGAGACCAGGAGCTCACAGGCCTAGCAATACTGGAGACCAGGAGCTCACAGGCCTAGCAATACTGGAGACCAGGGGCTCCCAGGCCTAGCAGTACTGGAGACCAGGAGCTCACAGGCCTAGCAATACTGGAGACCAGGAGCTCACAGGCCTAGCAATACTGGAGACCAGGGGCTCCCAGGCCTAGCAGTACTGGAGACCAGGGGCTCACAGGCCTAGCAATACTGGAAACCAGGAGCTCACAGGCCTAGCAATACTGGAGACCAGGAGCTCGCAGGCCTAGCAATATCGGAGACCAGGAGCTCACAGGCCTAGCAATACTGGAGAACAGGTGCTCCCAGGCCTAGCAGTACTGGAGACCAGGGGCTCCCAGGCCTAGCATTACTGGAGACCAGGAGCTCACAGGCCTAGCAATACTGGAGACCAGGGGCTCCCAGGCCTAGCAGTACTGGAGACCAGGAGCTCACAGGCCTAGCAATATCGGAGACCAGGAGCTCACAGGCCTAGCAGTACTGGAGACCAGGGGCTCCCAGGCCTAGCAGTACTGGAGACCAGGAGCTCACAGGCCTAGCAATACTGGAGACCAGCGGCTCCCAGGCCTAGCAGTACTGGAGACCAGGGGCTCCCAGGCCTAGCATTACTGGAGACCAGGACCTCACAGGCCTAGCAATACTCCGGTGGAGAGAAATCTAGAATGCTAAAGGGAGAAGACAAGGAAGCAATGCAGAAAAGTGATTGAGGTAAGAATAACCAGATTGTGTCAGGAAGGGACAGAGCGTACAAACAAAGGAATGCACTAACAAATAGTGTCCGGGTTAGAAAAATTAGTAAGACAAATAGGGCCATAGTGCAAAAAAATGTTAAGATGCCTAAAAATGTTAAAAAGACAAATCTAAAGGCAATGTATCTGAATGCATGAAGCATTCGTAATAAGGTAGATGAATTAGCAGCACAAATAGATGTAAATGGATACGATATAATTGCGATTTCGGAGACATGGCTACAGGGTGACCAAGGCTGAGAGCTGAATAACCAAGGATATTTGATATTTAGGAAGGACAGGTGAAAAGGAAAAGGAGGCAGGGTGGTGTTGTTAGTAAAAGATGAAATCAGAGCAATATTGAGAAAGGATATTGACTCAGAAAATCAAGATGTAGAATCAGTTTGGGTGGAGCTAAGCAGCACCAAGGGGCAGAAAACATTGGTGGAAGTTGTCAATAGGCCTCCAAACAGTAGTGGTAATGTAGGGGATGGCATCAAACAGGAAATTAGAGATGCATGTAACAACGGTACTACAGTAATCATGGGTGACTTTAATCTACATATAGACTGGCCAAACCAAATTAGCAATAATACTGTGGAGGATGAATTCCTGCAGTGTGTACAAGATGGTTTTTTAGACCAGCACGTTGAGGAGCCAACTAGGGAACAGGCTATCCTAGATTGGGTATTGTGCAATGAGAAGGGATTAATTAATAATCTTGTTGTGCGGGCTCCTTTAGGGAAGAGTGACCATAACATGATAGAATTCTTCATTAAGATGGAAAGTGAAGAAGTCCAATCCGAAACTAGGGTCCTTAATCTAAACAAAAGAAACTACGAAGGTATGAGGAGTGAGTTGGCTATGCTAGATTGGGGAGCTTCATTAAAAGGCATGACATAGAAACATAGAAGATAGGAGCAGGAGTAGGCCATTCGGCCCTTCGAGCCTGCTCCGCCATTCAACGAGATCATGGCTGATCATCCAAACCCTAGCACCCGGTCCCTGCACCGACAGCCATCCCACCCACACACTATCCCTGTAACCCCATGTATTTAATCCCCCCTAACACTGAGGGCCAATTTTTATCATGGCCAATCAACCTAACCCGCACATCTTTGGACTGTGGGAGGAAACCGGAGCACCCGGAGGAAACCCACGCAGATACGGGGAGAACGTGCAAACTCCACACAGACAGTCACCCGAGGCCGGATTTGAACCCGGGTCGCTGGCGCTGTGAGGCAACAGTGCTAACAGACGATGGATAGGCAATGGCTAACATCTAAGGAACAAATGCATGAAGTACAACAGTTATACATTCCTTTCTGGCGCAAAAACACAAAAGGAAAAGTGGCCCAACCATGGCTAACAAAAAGAAATTAAGGATAGTATTAGATCCAAAGAGGTGTCATATAAAGTTGCCAGAAAAAGTAGCAAGCCTGAGGATTGGGAGCAGTTTAGAGTTCAGCAAAAAAGGACCAAGAGATTGATTAAGAGGGGAAAAATAGAGTATGAGAGTAAACTTGCAAGGAACATAAAAGCAGACTGTAAAAGCTTTTACAAGTATGTAAAAAGAAAAAGATTAGCGAAGACAAGTGTAGATCCCTTACAGTCAGAAACAGGAGAATTTATAATGGGGAACAAGGAAATGACAGAGCAATTAAACAAATACTTTGGTTCTGTTTTCACGGAAGAGGACACAAATAACTTCCCAGAAATGCTAGGGAACCAAGGGTCTAGTGAGAAGGAGGAATTAAAGGAAATTAGTATTAGTAAAAAAAATAGTGCTGGAGAAATTAATAGGACTGAAAGCCGATAAATCCCCAGGGCCTGATAATCTGCATCCCAGAGAACTAAAAGAGGTAGCCATGGAAATAGTGGATGCATTGGTTATCATCTTCCAAAATTCTATAGATTATGGATTATGGAACAGGTCCTGCAGATTGGAGGGTGGTAAATGTAACCCCACTATTTAAAAAAGGAGGGAGAGAGAAAACAGGGAATTACAGACCAGTTAGCCTAACATCAGTAGTAGGGTATATGCTAGAGTTTATTATAAAGGATGCGATAACAGGACACTTAGAAAATATCAATAGGATTAGACAAAGTCAACAGCTGCCCATCAGTGTTTCCGTTCTCGTTGCCCTCGTCAGTTTATTCTGTCCCCTATTTGAATGTGTTTTGCTTGTCCAATTTTGTGTTACTCATTAAGTGCCCATCCCTAGTTGGTAAGCCTTCTTCTTGAACCGCTGCAGTCCGTGTGGTGAAGGTACTCCCATAGCACTGTTAGGGTGGGAGTTCCAGGATTTTGACCCAGCGACGATGAAGGAATGCTGATATATGTCCAAGTCAGGATGGTGTGTGACTTGGAGTGAAACTTGCAGGTGGTGGTGTTCCCATGCACCTGCTGCCCTTGTCTTTCTAAGTGGTGGCGGTCGCGGGTTTGGGAGGTGCTGCCGAAGAAGACTTGGTGGAATGCTACAGTGCATCTTGTAAATAGTACACACTGCAGCCATGGTACAAGTTGTTGTGGAGGGATGGATGTTTAGGCTCGTAAATGAGGTTCTGATCAAACGGACTACATTGTCTTTGATGGTGTTTATCTTCTTGAGTGTTGTTGCAGCTGCACCCACCCAGGCAAGTGGAGATGTCTTCCACCACACTCCTGACTTCTGCCTGTAGGTTTTGGAGAGTCTCTGGGGAATCTGGAGGTGCGCCACTCATCGCAGAATACCCAGCTTCTGACCTGCTGTAGGAGCCACAGCATTTATGCAGCTGGTCCAGTTGAGTTTCTGGCGCATGGCGGCTCCCAGGATGTTGATGGTGGGTTCCTTGGTGGTGGTAATGTAATTGAATGTCAAGGGGAGGTGGGAAGGCTCTCTTTTGTTGGAAATGGCCATTGCCTGGCACTTGTGTGGTGTGAATGTTACTTGTCACTTATCAGCCCAAGCCTGGATGTTTTCCAGGTCTTGCTGCTTGTGGGCATGGACTGCTTCATTATCTCAGGAATTGCGAATGGAACTGAACTCTGTGCAATCATTAGCAAACAGCCTCACTTCTGACCTTATGATGAAGGGAAGGCCTTTGATGAAGCAGCTGAAGAGTTGGGCCGAGGAAGCTGCCCTGAGGAACTCTTGCAGTGATATACTTTGTGTCAGGTAGTCATAGAGTTATACAGCACAGAAAGAGGCCCTTCGGCCCATCGTGTCCGCGCCGGCCATCAAGCCCTGCCTATTCTAATACCATTTTCCAGCACTTGGTCCGTAGCCTTGTATGCTATGGCGTTTCAAGTGCTCATCTAAATGCTTCTTGAATGTTGTGAGGGTTCCTGCCTCTACCACCCTTTCAGGCAGTGAGTTCCAGATTTCAACCACCCTCTGGGTGAAAAAGTTTTTCCTCAAATCCCCTCTAAACCTTCTGCCCCTTACCTTGAAACTATGCCCCCTGGTTATTGACCCCTCTACTAAGGGGAAACGTTCCTTTCTATCTACCCTATCTATGTCCCTCATAATTTTGTACACCTCAATCACGTCCCCCTCAGCCTTCTTTGCTCGAAGGGAAACAACCCCAGCCTGTCCAGTCTCCCTTCATAGCTGAAACGCTCCAGCCCAGGTAACATCCTGGTGAATCTCCTCTGCACCCTCTCTAATGGAATCTATGTACATGCACACCAAGGTCCCTCCGATCCTCTGTCCTTCCTAGGGTCCTACCATTCATTGTGTATTCCCTTGCCTTGTTAGTCCTCCCAAAATTCATCACCTCACACTTTTCAGGGTTAACTTCCATTTGCCACTGTTCTGCCCATCTGACCAACCCATCTATATCGTCCTGTAGCCTGAGGCTTCCCTCCTCGCTATTTACCACTCCACCAATTTTCGTGTCATCTGCGAACTTACTGATCATACCTCCTACATTCATATCTAAATCATTAATGTACACTACAAACAGCAAGGGTCCCAGCACCGATCCCTACGGTACACCACTGGACACAGGCTTCCAGTCACAAAAACAAGCTGTAGCGTAACTGAGAGAACTGGAGAGGAGGTAGGAGTGAGGGAGAGAAAGAGAAGGGGGTGAAACGGTGGAGAGCTGGAGAGGAGTGTGACAGGACAGTGGGCTGAAATGATTTGTACTGCTGTATGTTAGCAATACAGATCTGCTGCTGTGTAAACATTAGACCTGTCGGCTATTACACTGTGCAGAAATCCGGTGACAAAACCGCAGCTCCCAGCAAGTGTTTCCAACATTTACCATTCTTTCGATTTATTTTACTCCACAAATGCTCTCCTCAATGTGTCTTTCTCTGATTTTTGTTGCGCTCTCTTGCTGTCACTTATGCTCTCACTCTCTTTCCCTCTGTTCTTTTCTCTGTGTCTGTCATTGTCTCTCTCTGCTTACTGATCATACCTCCTACATGATTCCACGAACTGGAGACTTTTCCCTCTGATCCCCATTGGCTTCAGGCCAGTTAGCACAGCTTAGGCCCAGAATGAAAGTAAGATTTATCGCCTTTGACCATTTGGATTTCTTACTGGTCGGTCTAATTTGAGTTTATGTAGCGAACTCATTTTTCATTCTTCCAACTGTTGTAATGTCTATCTTTAAAGACTACATTCCTTCACTGTCCTTGTATGCATGTCAGTTTATTTTTCTCAAAGCTGCCTATTTGTTGCTACAGGTTTAACTTACCTCTACCTAATTAATCTTGTCGCTTCTGCTCTTAATTTAACAGACCATCTGTTTAGGCTGAGGTTTGAGATATTTTAAGGTCTGCATTCCAGATGGATACCTGGTTACCATTCCCATGTGACGGCAGCTTCTGTTCCAATTAATAGTTTCATTCATGAATAGCCTCAGATCAGGAGACCATTGGAGTCAGTCTCATCATGTGTTAAAACTAGCCCATGTGCAATTCACTTGAGTGGCCCACACCATGCACCTTCCTTCATTCACTCCGACATCTACCAATTGCTTTTTCAGGTCAGTCGTTTCATGACATTCAGACATAAATGTGTTTTTTTTTTATGTTGTTTTCATTCTCTTATTTTACCTCCCCTGTAAAACTGTAGAGAAGTTTAACAAGTAGCCCTGGGGACGTAATGCTTTCATTTCAACATATTTTCAGAATGTTATTCTCCAGCCTTTCCTGGCTGGTACAGTAATTGCAGTTAAGGTAGGGATGTATGTTTGTTCTGCACTATTCACTCCTGCTTTGTTCCTCCTTTTTGTTGTTTATTAACTTTATCTCACAGATTTGAATTCGTAAAGAGTTTTTTTTCAGAACATTGTATCTTGCATCTTTAAACACAGAGAAAGCAGTAAGGTAGATTGGCCTAGAAATTCGGTTTTGGCGCAGCGAGGGCTTTAGCGCCGGAAGTTAGTGCCGGCGCTAAGTCCCCCTGCGCGCGCCAAAAATTCAGTAGCGCCGCGCCCAAACGGCTGCCGGCGCTACTGAGGGGTCTCAGCGCCTCAAAACTGGCGCCACGCGCCGCATTGCGGCGCTATTCCGGCGCTGCGGCGCCCGCTGCGGTGCGGCAGGCTCGGGAAGTGCAGGCCTCCTCCTTCCGTTAAGGAGGAGCTGCCTGCACCCGGCCGCGGCCCGCGATAATCTTTTTAAAAATGAGCCCGGCACCTCGGACAAGTGCCGGGCTTGCTTCTGTTCCGGGGGGGGGGGGGGAAGTCCGGGGAGGGAGCTGCGGCCAGGCAGCCGGCGGGAAAGCAGCCGGCCGCCGCGGGGCCTTTAATGCGCCGGCGCAAAGTTCTGTAAGGCACCTCTGCCAGAACGTTGCTTGCGGCTGCCACGGGCGAGGCGGCCGCAACTCAATTTCCGAGTTCGGGCGGGTTACCATGGCAACCGGGACGCTGCGCACACCGATGACGTCATCGGTGCCGGCGCAGCGCTACCGGCCTAACGCCGATTTAGGGCCCCTGTCAATTTCTAAACTGGCCATAACTTCGGCGCTAGGCCCTCTAGCGCCTCAAAAGCGGCGCTAAGGCCAGTGAATTTCTAGGCCATTATTTAATATCTGTGACTTGTGGTCTGTTGAGAAACTGCCCATTTCCTAAGCCTGCTTATTTAATAGAGAGAGAGAAACAAAGAGAGAAGGAGAGAGATAAAGGGCAGGATTTTCATTGGGCCGCGGAGTCGGGATTGGAGGCGTGTGGGGGTTTAAAATCCTGAAATCGGGGGTCCCGGCCCCATCCCGCCCCCAACCCGCCTCCATGCCAGTTTCAAAGGAGGCGGATACCCAACCTGTGCTGGGAGCCGCCTCCCCGAGGTGGGAAGGGGATTAGTGCCAATTAACTGCCTGTTAACAGGTAGTTAACAGGCAGTTTTTAGCCTAATCCCTATTTTCGTTGTTGAAATGTGGGATTCCCAACGGCTCCAAACCACGCCAAGTTAGTGAGGCGGACCGTCGGGATGAAGGGCTTGGAGGGGTCGAGATGTCCGGTGTTCAGGTGAGTGATGGGTGCATGAGTGCCGACGTAAGTGTGTTTGCTCTGTGTAAAGTGTTTAAAGAAGTTCTACTAACCTTTACTTACCTTTACAGCCTTCCTTCCTTCAGGTCTCGGGAGTCCCTCATCTCACCAGCACAGAAAGCAGAATGGCCGCCAGCTGTCAAAATCTGCAGCCTCTGCTTTCTGTTCCGGGGAGATCTCTAAATCAGCCTGAGAGGAAGGAATTAATCCGGAGTACAGATTGTCAGTGTTTGACAGCTTCAAACAGCTGTGAAACGCTGATATTTCATCTGTCAAAAGGTCTTGACAGATGAAATTTCAATCTGTGATGTCACCTGTTGCCGGGTGGCCCTTAATTGGCCTGCTGAGCCCGCTGGGCGGGCTCAACATGGTCAATCAAGTCAAAATCACGTGGGTTGGCTAGAACTCGATGGAGGCGGGACTACAACCCCAAAAGTTGTAGTCCCGCCTCTTACCCGCCTCCTCAATGAAAATCCAGCCCAAAGAGACCAGGGGTATTCAATATTCAGGAAAGATAGGCAAAAAGGAAAGGGAGGTGGGGTAGCATTGCTGGTTAAAGAAGGGATTAACACAATTGTATGGAAGGATATTAACTCTGATGATGTGGAATCTGTATGGGTAGAACTGAGAAATACCAAGGGGCAGAAAACGTTAGTGGGAGTGGTATATAGACCTCCAAACAGTAATGCGGAGGTTGGGGATGGCATTAAAAGGGAAATTAGAGAAGCGTGCAATAAGGGCACAGCAGTCATCATGGGTGACTTTAATCTACATATAGATTGGGCTAACCAAATTAGTAACAATACTGTGGAGGAGGAATTCCTGGAGTGTTTACGGGATGGTTTCCTGTACCAATATGTCGAGGAACCAACCAGAGATCAGGCCATCTTAGACTGGGTATTATGTAACGAGAAAGGATTAATTAGCAATCTTGTTGTACGAGGCCCCTTGGATCGGAGCGATCATAATATGATCAAATTCTTCATTAAGATGGAGAATGAAGTAGTCGACTCAGAGACTCGGGTCCTAAATTTAAATAAAGGAAACTACGATGGTCTGAGGCGCGAGTTGGGTAGGATTGATTGGAGAATGTCACTCAAAGGGTTGACGGTGGATAGGCAATGGCAAACATTCAAAGATCGCATGGATGAACTACAGAATTTGTTCATCCCAGTTTGGCATAAAAATAAAACAAAAAAGGTGACTCAACCGTGGCTAACAAGGGAAATTATGGATAGCATAAGATCCAAGGAGAGGACATATAAATTGGCCAGAAAATGCAGTAAACCTGAGGATTGGGAGCGGTTTAGGATTCAACAAAGGAGGACAAAGGGATAAATTAAGAAGGGGAAAATAGAATATGAGAGTAAGCTTACAGGGAACATAAAAACTGACTCTAAAAGCTTTTATAGATATGTGAAGAGAAAAAGATTGGTGAAGTCAAGCGTAGGTCCCTTGCAGTCAGAATCAGGGGAATTTATAATGGGGAACAAAGAAATGGCTGACCAATTAAATACATATTTTGGTTCTGTCTTCACAAAGGAGGATACAAATAACCTCCCAGAGATGTCGGGGAACATAGGGTCTGATGAAAGGGAGGAACTGAAAGAAAGCAGTATTTTTAGGGAAATGGTGTTAGGGAAATTGATGGGATTGAAGGCCGATAAATCCCCAGGGTCTGATAATCTACAACTTAAGGAAGTGGCCCTAAAAATAGTAGATGCATTGCTGATCATCTTCCAACATTCGATGGAATCTGGAACAGTACCCATGGATTGGAGGGTAGCTAATGTTACCCCACTATTCAAAAAAGGTGGTAGAGAGAGAACAGGGAATTACAGACCGGTAAGCCTGACATCGATAGTGGGGGAAATGCTAGAGTCCATTATAAAAGATGTAATAGCAGAGCACTTGGAAAACAGTGACAGGATCGGACAAAGTCAACATGGATTTACAAAAGGTAAATCGTGCTTGACTAATCAACTGGAATTTTTGGAGGATGTAACTGGTAAAATAGATAAGGGAGAACCAGTGGATGTGGTGTATTTGGACTTTCAGAAGGTCCCGCATAAGAGATTAGCGTGTAAAGTTAAGGCACATGGGATTGGGGGCAAGGTATTGACTTGGATAGAGAACTGGTTGGCAGACAGAAAGCAAAGAGTTGGAATAAACGGCTCTTTTTCCGAGTGGCAGGCAGTGACTAGTGGGGTACCGCAGGGATCGGTCCTTGTACCCCAGCTATTCACAATATATATTAATGATCTAGACAGGGGAACTAGATGTAATATCTCTAAATTTGCAGATGACACAAAGCTGGGTGGGCGTGTGTGCTGTGAGGGGGATGCCGAGAAACTCCAGAATGATTTGGACAGGTTGGGTGATTGGGCAAAAGCATGGCAGATGCAATATAACGTGGATAAATGTGAGGTTATCCACTTTGGTGGCAAAAACAGGAAGGTAGATTTTTATCTGAATGGCAATAGATTGGGAGAAGGGGAAGTGCAACGAGACCTGGGTGTCCTTGTGCACCAGCCGCTGAACGTAAGCATGCAGGTGCAGCAGGCGGTTAAGAAGGCAAATGGTATGTTGGCCTTCGTAGCGAGAGAGTTTGAGTACAGGAACAAGGATGTCTTGCTGCAGTTATACAGGGCCTTGGTGAGACCACATCTTGAGTATTGTGTGCAGTTTTGGTTGCCTTATCTGATGAAGGATGTTCTTGCCATGGAAGGAGTGCAACGAAGATTCACCAGGCTGATACCTGGGATGGCAGGAATGACGTATGAGGAGAGATTGGGTCGATTGGGCTTGTACTCGCTGGAGTTTAGAAGAATGAGAGGGGATCTCATTGAAACTTATAACATTCTGGCAGGACTGGACAGACTAGATGCTGGAAGGATGTTCCCGATGGTCGGGGAGTCCAGAACCAGGGGTCACAGTCTAAGGATAAGGGGTAGGCCATTTAGGACAGAAATGAGGAGGAATTTCTTCACCCAGAGAGTGGTGAACCTGTGGAATTCTCTACCACAGAAGGCAGTAGAGGCCAATACATTAAATATACTCAAGAAGGAGTTGGATATATTTCTTAAGGCTAAAGGGATCAAGGGGTATGGGGAGAAAGCAGGGACCGGGTACTGAATTTGGATGATCAGCCATGATCTCATTGAATGGCGGAGCAGGCTCGAGGAGCCGAATGGCCTACTCCTGCTCCTATCTTCTATGTTTCTATGTTTCTATGAGACAGACAGAGACAGAGAGAGAGAGATGCAAAGAGAGAGAGAGAAACAAGAGAGGGAGAGAGATAGAGAGAGGCAGAGAGAGAAAGAGAGAGGCAGAGACAAAGAGAGAAAGAGAGAGAGTAGAGGATGGAAAGGAAAAGACAAAATGTACTCCATCTATTAAAACTGGGCAGATTCATAATGGAATGTCAAAGGGGGTGATCCTCCATAGGGTTTTCTTGCTCATCTGACGTAACTTAGGCAGCGAATTGTTGTGATCTGGAATGCACTGCCTGAAAGGGGGTTGGAATCAGATTCAATGGTAACTTTCAACAAGAAATTGGATATATACTTGAAGAGGAAGTACTTGCAGGGCTATGGGGAAAGAGGAGGGCAGTGGGACAAATTGGAGTGCTCTTTCAAAGAGCCGGCACAGGCACGATGGGCCGAACGGCCTCCTTCTGTGCTGTATGATTCTATGATTCTCAGAAACGCAGAAACCCTGGAAAAACGGCCCATGCAACGTTTTTCCCAGGTTTCTGCGGCTCTTCCAACAAAGGTACGGCAGATGAGCGGCAGGACCCCATGGAAATTCACCCCCAAAGTGCCTGATCCACTCATGGCACTGCTAACTGAATCAAGCATACATTTGATTTCAGTTCACATTTAATGTTGCTCCTCACATGACTACCCAGTTCTCAGCAAAGATTTCTTGTTAATGTTTCATCTGCACAGTAATTCCAAGCCTCGGACTGTACTTTTCGTTTTACTGTAATTAGAATCATAGAAATATATGGGACAGAAGGAGGCCATTCGGCCCATCGTGTCTGTGAGCTATCCAGCCTAATCCCACTTTTTTGATCTTGGTCCGTAGCCCTGTAGGTTACGGCACCTCAAGTGCATATCCAAGCACTTCTTGAATGTGGTGAGCGTTTCTGCCTCTACCACCCTTTCAGGCAGTGAGGTACAGACTCCCACCGCCCTCTGGGTGAAAAAAGCTCTCCTCAATCCCCTCTAATCCTTCTACCAGTTACTTTAAATCCCTCCATGGACTTGCCTTACCTCTGTAACCTCCTACAGCACTACAATTCCCCCTCCCCCGCCCCCCACCATTGAGGTCTCAGTTCTCCTGAATCTGACCTCCTGTGCACGCCTCCCTCCCTTCGCTCCATCATTGGCGGCCGTGCCTTCAGCCGACTAGGCCACAGCCTTTGGAATTCCCCCCCTAATTCCGTCCGCCACCCTCTCCTCCTTTAAGAACCTCCTTAAAACCCAGCTCGTTGACCAAACTTCTGCTCACCCCCCTCCTCATATCTCCCATGGCTCGGCATTCACTTGGTTCCTTGCACCTCTGTGAAGTGCCCCGGGACATTTTTCTACGTCAAAGGCGCTCCAGAAGTGCAAGTTGTTCTTGTTGCTGCGTAAGGATTGCTGAAGCCCTCTGTCAACAGGTTATCATGCTCGCCACCAGCTGAAATGACACAGAAACCTGGGCATCCATTGTATTTAATTCAATTTTCTTTCCTCCTTTCCTATGATTGCTTTCATCACAGCACAGGCTAGCCATCAACAGGCTGGAACCTTTCATTTAATCAGCAGTAACCCTTCTGTGTTGACATTTACAGTTTTCTTCTGGACTCAACAAACAGTGTGACATCATTCTCTGATAAGAGCTCCAACAGGCGATCCATTCCTGTCGACCTAAAGCACTGAATGGAAACATTGCCTTGCAGGCTCATCTTTCTTGTGTAGATGGTACGATAAAGAGTTATTTCTAGGAACCAGACACTGGCAGAGTGTTCAGTGTTAGACGGAAGCTTTTTTTCGGAGTTTGCTTTTGAAAGACATGCTCATCTACCTCCGCAACCCAAGCAAGACCCTCTACTATCTGCCCTATTACAACCATGCAGAATGCTTTGAACGCCTTGTTGGATAGACAGCTCTTTAAGCTTCTAATTCCTCCAGAGATGTTTTACTTTGGAGGGAATTTTAGCCACCAATAATGGGCAGGTTTGGGTCATGGGATGTTAAAATGTTAAAGATCTGAATCTTGAACCCCCAACCCACCCACTTCCGGGTTTAACAGAAGTGGGACGTGAGGGAGGTGGGGGGCGGGTGGAGTGATGACCATCCCACTCGCAGGAGGTGGGTTGGAAATTTAAATATTATAATGAGGCCGCACGCCTCATATTTAACCACCATTTTAATTTTTAACCCTGGCCGGCCGAATTTTCTGGGCCTCGGGAAACCCGATGGCCAAAGGGAGGCAAGGCCTGCTGGGATCAGGAGGTACATGCCTTCCCACTTACCTGCTGGATCCAGTTTACTTGCTTCGCTCACCCCCCCCCGTGATAGAACACCCCCGATCCTTCCGCTCTCCACCTGACCCTTCCAATCTCCCCCCGACTCTTCTATCCATCACAAGGCCTCTGATCTCCCCCAACTCTTCTGATCACTCTCCGACTCTTCTGATTCCTCCACGAGACCTCTGATCTCCCTCCCCTGCAGCCCCCCCCCACCGATCCTGGCCTCCGATCTTGCCTCTAGCCTCCCCCCTGCTCCGGATCTTTCCTCTGGCCTCCGATCTTCTCCGCCCCACCTCCCCCAGCCTTTCCGATCCCTCTCTCCCTCTTCTCCGCTCCCCGGCCGTGGCCTGGTGCCAAAGGCCTATCCGCCCGACAGCCAGCCAGGCTCTGAATCTGGCTGGCTGCAGCCGAGAAACGGAGACAAATAATGCTGGTCAGGTCTTGCCATTAAATTCAGCGGGAAACCCGTGCTTCAACGGCTTGTTGGTCTATGGGTGTGGTGCTCGCTTAGAGAATTTCACGGATTTAAATACGGGAGGCCCCAGGGTCAAATCACGGACAAGCCCACCACTTTGGAGCTTGCAGAGCTTAGAGACAGAGCTGGGAGAACGCAAATGGAGTGGATCGCAAGCAGAGTGGAGGAATTCGGTGGAGAGGAGGAAGGCGGTTGAGACGTCTAACTGAAAAGGAGGAGTGGAGTCACAGAACCCAAGGTCTCTAAGTTAATAGACACGAGAGCGGACCTTCGGGAGAGCAAGAGGAGCGGCCGCAGAAAAAGGTAGGCCCGAGAGCCCAGAGAGAGTGCGAGTGACAGGAATGAGGTAAGTGGCATCAGCACAAGGAAAGGTGCTGATTGGCGAGTAGCTGGTGATTGTTTTTTTTAAGTCTTAAGTTTATTTCTGTTAAGTTGCTTAACAGCCTATTAAGTAGAGGCATGGCTGGGCATCTCGGTCCCATGAAATGCCCATCTTGTGCCATGTGGGGACTCCAGGATGCTTCCCATGTCCTGGACAACCACATGTGCAGGAAGTGTCGTCAGCTGGAGGAGCTCGAGCTCCGGGTTTTGGAGTTTTAGCAGCAGCTGACGTCACTGCGGAACATCCATGAGGCTGAGAGCTTCGTGGATAGCATGTTTCAGGAGGTGGTCACCCCGCAGCACAAGAGTGTGCAGGCAGAGAGGGAATGGGTGACCATCAGGCAGACCAGGAGGACCAGGCAGGTAGTGCAGGAGTCCCCTGAGTGCATCTCGCTCTCTAACCAGGGCAATGGTTCCTCCGGGGAGTACAGCCAGAGCCAAGTCCACTCACTACGGATGGCTCAGCTGTACGAGGGGGGCGGCGGGGGGCGGGGGATTGGAGGAAGATGGGGAAAGCGATAGTGATAGGAGATTCGATAGTTAGAGGAACAGACAGGCGTTTCTGCGACAGCAGATGTGACTCCACGATGGTATGTTGCCTCCCCGGTGCCAAGGTCAAGGATGTCACTGAGCGGCTGCAGAACGTTCTGAGGGGGGAGGGTGAACAGCCAGAGGTCGTGGTCCATATCGGTACCAATGACAAAGGTAGAAAGAGGGATGAGGTCTTGCAGGCAGATTTTAAGGAGCTAGGAAAGAGATTAAAAAGTAGGTCCTCAAAGGTAGTAATCTCCAGATTACTCCCAGTGCCACGAGCTACTGAGTATAGAAATAGGAGGATAGAGCAGATGAATGCGTGGCTGAAGAGATGCTGCATGAAGGAGGGCTTTAGATTCCTGAGATATTGGGACTGGTTCTGGGGGAGGTGGAACCTGTACAGGCCAGACAGGTTGGGACAACAGAGCCAGGACCAATGTCCTCGCAGGGGGGTTTGCTAGTGCTGTTGGGGAGGGTTTAAACTAAGGTGGGCAACAGGATGTAACATTAGAAAGGAGAAACAAGTTTCACAAAGGATTGGGAGAGACAAATAGCACTAGAGTAAGAAATAGAAAGGTATTAGGTGGGGTCAGACTAAGAGAGAATACAAGAAGGTCTAAGATAGTTTTCCAATGCATGTGTATAAGCGCATGAAGCGTGGTAAATAAAGTTGATGAGCTGCATGTTCAAATAGCCACATGGGAATATGATGTGGCGATAATGGAGACCTGGCTCTAAAAAGGGCAGAATTGGGTTTTAAATATTTCTGGATATAAGGGGGGAGAAATTGGGTGAGTAGCGCCACCTGTTAGCACCTAAAGAGGCAGGCAGTGGCTGTAGCGCCACTGGCTGCGCCTCCCGCGATATTCAGGAGGGGCGCTAATGGTGGCATTAGCCTGTTGCGCTGCGCCGCCACCGATGACGTCATCGGTGTGCGCAGCGCCCCATTCGCGTCCTGTTCGCGATATTTGGTAGCGAACACCGCAGTTGCGCCATTCGCTACCCACGCCCAGTTCACGGGGCCTTACTGTGCCGGCAGCGGCGCAAGTTAAGGTGGAGGTGCGGGGCGGCCGCTTTTTCGGCGGCCGCCTGCCAGCACCTCCGTCCCCGGCCTCCTAACCACCACCCCCCCCGCGGCATTGCCGGCTGTTTCCCGAGAGCCCGACACTTCTCCTTGGTGCCGGGCTCATTTGCCGGCACTCGCGAGCGGGGATCGCGCTGTTGCAGACACCTCCCTCTTAACAGTGGGAGGAAGGCCTGCAGTACCGCAGCGTGCCGTGCCGCAGCTTGTGGCGCTGTGGCACGTTGCGCTGCGATAATCAGTTTCAGCGCCCTAAGAGGGACATGGAGCGCCTCGCGCCTCGCCCCGTGACCCTTGAGGGGCACTGAAACTGAATTTCTGGCGATCGGTATTACTCCGATCGCTGCGCTAAATCCTGCGCTCAGGCGACTTTTGCGCCACTTTGGCGCCACAACCCAATTTCTAGGCCCATGTGTTCAGGAAAGATAGGGAAGGAAAGAAAGGAGGTGGGGTGGCAGTATTGATTAAGGAGAATATTACAGTGCTGGAGAGAGAGGATGTCCTGAAGGGGTCAATGTCACAATCTATTTGGTTAGAGTTGAGAAACAATAGAGGTGCCATTACACTACTAGGTGTATTCTATAGGCTGCCAACTAGTGGGAATGATATAGAGGAGCAAATTTGCAGGGAAATTACAGAGAGGTGCAAGAACTATAGAGTAGTGATAATAGGGGACTTCAACTATCCTAATATAGACTGGGATAGTAATAGTGTAAAGGGCAGAGAGGGGGAAGAATTTCTGAAGTGTGTTCAGGAGAACTTTCTTGATCAGTATGTTTCCGGCCCAACGAGGAAGGAGACATTGCTGGATCTGGTTCTGGGGAATGAGGTAGGTCAAGTGGAGCAAGTGTCAGTAGAGGAACATTTAGGGAAAAGTGATCATAGTATCATGAGGTTTAGATTAGCTATGGAAAAGGACAGGGAGCAATCTAGAGTAAAAATACTTAATTGGAGGAAGGCCAATTTTAAAAAAATTAATTGATGGGATGTGGGCATCGCTGACAAGGCCAGCATTTATTGCCCATCCTTAATTGCCCTTGAGAAGGTGGTGGTGAGCCGCCTTCTTGAACTGCTGCAGTCCGTGTGGTGAAGGTACTCCCACAGTGCTGTTAGGTAGGGAGTTCCAGGGTTTTGACCCAGCGACGATGAAGGATCGGTGATTGCTTCTAAGTCAGGATGGTGTGTGACTTGGAGGGGAACTTGGAGGTGGTGGTGTTCCCATGCACCTGCTGCCCTTGTCCTTCTAGGTGGAAGAGGTCGCGGGTGTAATGATCAATAACATGTCATTCTATAGTGGACACTAGGTGGAGTCGTAGAGCTGTGTAGAGCTGTATATAGCTGTATGTATAAGACTACACTATCCAGCTGTATGATATTAAGACTACATTACCCATGAGGCACTAGGCTACCCACAAGGCAGCAGTCAAGATGGAAGCCTCTACAGATACAGTACCTAGTCCACATGTGCTCAATAAAGTAACTAGCAAAAGCTAGCTGTGTTCATAATAAGAATGTCTATTTATTAATGAACATAACATGGTACCAGGATGGTGAAGATCTGCTGAAAATTGTGAAAAGCAACATGGAGAATTTGAAGCCACCAGAGCGTTTGAAACTCACAGAAAAAATCGACTACAATTGGCAGACTTTTAAACAACAATTCGAACTCTACATTGCAGCCATCGGATTCGGTACGAAGCCAGACGTGGATGTTCATGTGAGTATGGTCACTGTTGCGCTGCCCGTGTCAGACACAAAATCAAAGCAAATAGCAGAAGAAACAGTAAAAGATACAGTATTACAAACAGTAATAGAGAACATTCATCATGGTTGGCCAAAAGGTTCCTGTCCAAAATATTTTCACATAAGGTCAGAATTGAGTGTCGCAAGTGGACTATTACTAAAACAGAACAGAATAGTCATTCCACAGGCTCTACGTCAAGACATGCTCAAAAGGATTCATGAGGGACACCTCGGAATTGAAAAATTCAAAAGGAGAGCAAGAGACACTGTTTATTGGCCTGGCATAAATAAGGACATTGAGAACATGATAGGCAAATGTGAGACATGTCAGAAACACCAAAACAAACAAACAAAGGAACCAATGATAGCAGCTGACATACCAACAGCAGCATGGCAAAAGGTTGGTATGGACCTTTTTCATTTAAATGGTAAAGACTATCTAATAGTGATTGACTACTATTCTAACTATCCTGAGATGGCGCTGCTCTCAAGCACCACAGCAAAATGCATGTGAAATCCATCTTCGCCAGACATGGAATTCCCAGGATTGCCGTTAGCGACAATGGTCCGTGCTTCAACTGTAAGGAGTGGCAACAGTTTGCAACACATTATGACTTTCAGCATATCACATCCAGTCCTTTGTATGCTCAGTCAAATGGTAAGGCAGAGAAAGGTGTTCAAGTTCTCAAGCAGCTACTGAAGAAAGCGACAGAAAGCAAGCCTGATCCTTATCTCGCCCTGCTGAGCTACCGAGCCTCACCTTTAGACTGTGGTTCTTCACCTGCTGAACTACTAATGGGTCGCAAGTTGCGCACCACGCTACCCTGCTGTGCAAAAGAACAGCAAAGTGAGGAACTGAGACAGAGACTTCAACTGTTAAAGCTGAAACAGAAATCATACTATGATAAGTCATCCAAAACTCTAAAACCATTGACAAGGGATGATGCTGTCAGGATTGAGGATCCAGATGCATGGAACAGGAAAGCTACAGTTCTTGAGGAAGTAAGACCAAGGTCATACACTGTTAGAACTGAGGAAGGACAGATTCTCAGGAGGAACCGCCGTTCCCTCCTAAAAACACAAGAGACTATTCAAGACCAGATTGGTGACAATGCCACAACTGCATCTTGTCATTCACCACCAGAACAATCTCATGAAGACACATCAGACTTACCCGTGTTGAGAAGATCCACACGTGAAGTAAAAGAGCCTGACAGACTTAATCTTTGAGTACAATGTAAAGCTTTGAAAATGTGTTGACTGTTTTGAAAATGTTTATGTTTATAGAGCACTAACAAAAGTGTTACTGATATTATCTTTATTGTTTTCTTGAAAGTTGATTGATATTGATTTTGTTAAACCTCAAAGAAAGGGGGATGTAATGATCAATAACATGTCATTCTATAGTGGACACTAGGTGGAGCCGTAAAGCTGTGTAGAGCTGTATATAGCTGTATGTATAAGACTACACTGCCCAGCTGTATGAAATTAAGACTACATTACCCATGAGGCACTAGGCTACCCACAAGGCAGCAATCAAGATGGAAGCCTCTACAGATACAGTACCTAGTCCACATGTGCTCAATAAAGTAACTAGCAAAAGCTAGCTGTGTTCATAATAAGAATGTCTATTTATTAATGAACATAACAGCGGGCTTGGGAGGTGCTGCCGAAGAAGCCTTGGCGAGTTGCTGCAATGCATCTTGTAGATGGTACACACTGCAGCCACGGTACGCCGGTGGTGGAGGGAGTGAATGTTTAAGGTGGTAGATGGGGTGCCAATCAAGCAGGCTGCTTTGTCCTGGATGGTGTCGAGCTTCTTGAGTGTTGTTGCCGCTGCACTCATCCAGGCAAGTGGAGAGTATTCCATTACACTCCTGACTTGTGCCTTGTAGAAGGCTTTGGGGAGTCAGGAGGTGAGACACTCGCCACAGAATGCCTAGCCTCTGACCTGCTCTTGTTGCCACAGTATTTATGTGGCTGGTCCAGTTAAGTTTCTGGTCAATGGTGACCCCCAGGATATTGATGGTGGGGGATTTGGCAATGGTAATGCCATTGATGGTCAAGGGGCAGTGGTTAGACGCTTGCTTTTTGGAGATAGTCATTGCCTGGCAGTTGTGTGACGTGAATGTTGCCTGCCACTTATCAGCCCAAGCCTGAATGTTGTCCAGGTCTTGCTGCATGCGGGCATGGACTGCTTCATTATCTGAGGAGTTGCGAATGGCACTGAGCACTGTGCAGTCATCAGCGAACATCCCCACTTCTGACCTTATGATGGAGGGAAGGTCATTGATGAAGCAGCTGAAGATGGTTGGGCCTAGGACACTGCCCTGAGGAACTCCTGCAGCGATATCCTGGGGCTGTGATGATTGACCTAACCAACAGAACCATCTTCCTTTGTACTAGTTATGACTCCAGGCAGTTGAGAATACAAGTGAGAACCAGGCTGAATATAGAAATTTCAGAAAGGAAGTGAAAAAGGAAATATGAGGGGCAAAGAGAGAATATGAGAATAGAATGGTAGCCAACATAAAAGGGAATCCAAAGGTTTTCTATAGGCATATCAATAGTAAACAGGTAGTAAGAGGAGTGGTGAGACCAATTAGGGACCAAAATGGAGACCTACACATGGAGGCAGAGGGCAGGGCTGAGGTACTAAATGAATACTTTGCATCTGTCTTTACCAAGGAAGAAGCTGCTGCCAAAGTCATAATGAAAGAGGAGGTAGCTGAAATAACAACAGAAAATGCTGGAAAAACTCAGCAGGTCAGGCAACATCCATGGACAGAAATTTGAGTTGACGTTTCGGGTCGAACCCTTCTTCAAAACTGGAACGAAATGATCTTTTCTTTCCAGTTTTGAAGAAGGGTTCGACCCGAAACGTCAACTCAAATTTCTGTCCACGGATGTTGCCTGACCTGCTGAGTTTTTCCAGCATTTTCTGTTGTTATTTCGGATTTCCAACATCCGCAGTATTTTGCTATCGAGGAGGTAGCTGAGATACTCGATGGGATAAAAATTGATAAAGAGGAGGTACTAGAAAGGCTGGCTGTACTTAAAGTAGAAAAGTCACCAGTACCAGATGGGATGCATCCTAGGATGCTGAGGGAAGTAAAGGTAGAAATTGCGGAGTTACTGGCCATAATCTTCCAATCCTCCTTCGATGCGGGGGTGGTGCCAGAGGACTGGAGAATTGCAAATGTTAGGCCCTTGTTCAAAAAAGTGTGTAAGGATAAACCCAGCAACTACAGGCCAGTCAGTTTAACCTCGGAGGTGGGGAATTACATAGGATATACGGCACAGAAACAGGCCATTTGGCCCAACCAGTCCATGCCGGCGTTTATGTTCCACTCGAGCCTCCTCCCGTCTTTCATCATCTGACTCTATCAGCATAACCCTCTATTTCCTTTTCCCTCATATGCTTATATAGCCTCTCCTTAAATGCATCTATACTATTCGCTTCCTGCGGTAGCGAGTTCCACATTCGCACCACACTTTGGGTAAAGACGTTTTTTCTGAATTCCCTATTTGATTTCTTGGTGACTATCTTATATTGATGGCCTCTAGTTATGCTCTTCCCCACAAGTGGAAACACTCCCTCTGTATCCACTCTATCAAAACCTTTCATAATTTTATAGACCTCTATTAGGTCACCCCTCAGCCTTCTTTTTTCAAGAGAAAAGAGATCCAGCCTGTTCATCCTTTCCTGATATTTATACGCTGACATTTCTGGTATCATTCTTGTAAATCTTCTCTGCACCCTCTCCAGTGCCTCTATATCCTTTCTATAATATGTCGACCAGAACTGTACGCAGTACTCCAAGTGTGGTCTAATCAAGGTTCAATACAGGGTTAGCATAACTTCTCTACTTTTCAATTCTATACCTCTAGAAATAAACCCTAGTGCTTGGTTTGCTTTTATAATGGCCTTGTTAACCTGTGTCGCAACTTTTAGTGATTTGTATATTTGTACTCTGAGATCCCTTTGTTCCTCTACCCCACCTAGACTCTCACCCTCCAAGTAATAAGTGACCTCAAATAAAAACAGCAAATGCTGGAACTACTCAGCAATAATGGCAATGGCAGAATGATCGACAGCTGCCATGTGAGAGAGAGAGAAAAGAGGCCCAACCAATCCCCTTCCACCACCACCCTCCTCCGCCTGGCTGAACTTGTTCTCACGTTGAACAACTTCTCCTTTGACTCCACTCACTTCCTCCAAATTAAAGGTGTTGCTATGGGAACCCGCATGGGTCCTAGCTATGCCTGCCTTTTCGTGGGATATGTGGAACACTCTTTGTTCCAGTCCTACTCGGGTCCCCTCCCTCGCCTCTTTTTCTGGTACATTGATGACTGTATCGGTGTCGTTTCCTGCTCTCGCCCTGAACTAAAAATTTCATTCACTGTGCTTCCAGTTTCCACCCTTCCCTCACCTTCACATGGTCCATCTCCGACTCTTCCCTTCCCTTCTTCGACTTCTCTGTCTCCATCTCTCGGGATAGGCTATTGACAAACATTCACTATAAGCAACACCTTGTTCTGTCAGAGAGACAAGTACAATGCTTCATGGCAGCACCCTCGTTCCAAGCACTAGCATCTGCTGGACTACGTCATCGTCCGAGCGAGGGACCGCAAGGACGTTGTTGAATCCGTGTGTTAATGGAGACACGGAATGCAGGAGTTGATTTAACAAGTGTTTACTGAACAAAGTCTGGAGGTGAACTAACTATACAAGACGCTATACAGGCTTATATACCCGAGTGGTCACTACCGGTACTACAGTACACAGGGGCTTCAAAAAAACATAGTTCCTCTTAAAGGTACATACACTACAATTCCTCCCCTTTTAGATAAATAGTACATAACATTTTAAATAATCATTAATTAACATTTTTACAAGAACAATAATCTACACATTTGCTGAAGTTAATCAATTACAAATTCAGTCTCTCTGGAGGCTTTCTGACTCGGTCCGGATAACGCCTCGGTGGTGTAGTAGGTTTCGGTGGTGTAGTAGGTTCTTTTGGCAAGGTCAATTCGGCTTGAATGCCAGTGTCGGGTTCATCTGGTTCCAGTATCACCGGATCGGAGGTAGATACTATGGGTATCTCTGCTTCATCATTAGGCGTATAGAGTTGTGGTGTAGGTTGTCCCTTTTCGGATGACTCTATGATCTGGTCAGCATGGTGCCTTATTATGCTTTCTCCAATGTCCACGGTATACATCAGCGGTCCTAGTCGTGTGTAAATAGTTCCAGGCTGCCATTTCTCGGTACGGTAGTCCCTGGCCAAAACTTGTTGACCTATCTGGAAGGTTCTAGTTGGCCTTTCATTCATGCCTTGAAATTGCCGGTTCTCTACGTCCCTTCTGATGTTTGGCTTGATCAAATCCAGCCAGCATCTTAGTCTCCTATTGAAAAACATCATGGCGGGGGTTTGGTTTGTAACCACATGTGTTGCATTCCTGTACGCAAACAAGAAGTTATCTACCTTCTGTTGTAGATTTATGTCTTCATTACCCATGGCCTTTATGGCCTTCTTGAAGGTCTGGACAAACCTTTCAGCTAATCCATTGGTGGCAGGATGGTATGGGGCGGACGTGTAGTGCTTAACCCCATTGTTTTTTAAGAACTTCCTGAATTCTTCGGATACAAATTGCGGTCCATTATCAGAACAGATCTGTTCAGGCAGCCCATTCCTGGCGAATATGGCCCTTAATACTGTGATGGTTTTTTCCGTGGTGGTGGAGGACATCTTTATTACCTCCGGCCACTTGGAGTGTGCATCAACCGCGATTAAGAACATTGAGTCCATAAATGGACCAGCAAAGTCGATATGTACCCTTTGCCATGGAGATGAGGGCCACTCCCATGGATGTAGAGGGGCTTGTGGTGGGGTGTTTTGGACCCTCTGGCATCCTAGACAGCTCTTGGTCATTTCTTCGATGTCTCCATCGATACCTGGCCACCACACAAACGCTCTGGCTAAGTTCTTCATTTTCACTCCACCCAGATGCCCCTCGTGAAGCTCCTTTAGCACTTTATCCTGGAGTTTGGGTGGAATCACCACTCTGGATCCACACATCAAGGTTCCTCGGCACACTGACAGCTGTTCTCTTCTTTGCGAGAATGCTGGCAACAGTGGTTCGCCATGTGCTGGCCATCCCTTCACCGTTAAATCGTAGACTCGTGAGAGAGTCGGGTCATTTCTCGTTTCCTTTTCAATGGTAGAATTTGTCACTGGTAGACATTCCACTATGGTCGAGTGGAACATCTCCACTGGGTCCACTGTAGGTGCCTCTTCTACCGTTGGTAACGGTAGGCACGATAAACCGTCAGCATTCCCATGCTGTTTTGTTCCTTTGTATTCTATGTCATATTGGTGTGCCCCTAGGAAAATGGACCACCTCTGTAGCCTTTGCGCTGTCATAATGGGAACGCCCTTTTTAGGGTTGAATACGGAGACGAGGGGTTGATGGTCAGTCAACAAGGTAAATTTTTGTCCGTGTAAGTAATGGTTGAATTTCTTCACCCCCCACACCAGGCTGAGTGCCTCCCTGTCGATCTGGGCATAGTTACGCTCAGCTGAGTTCAATGAGCGTGACGCAAAAGCTATCGGCCGCTCCAAGCCATCAGGGAATCTATGCGATAATACCGCTCCACGCCGTAAGGGGATGCATCGCACGCCAGTCTGATTGACAGTGATGGGTTGTAATGAGCCAACACTTCCTTGGACGTGATCAAGCCTTTGCATTTATGGAAGGCACGTTTACAGTCTTCGCTCCATTTCCAAATTACTCCCGTTTGTAGCAGTGCATTAAGAGGGTGCAGAACCGTTGACAAGTTCGGTAAAAATTTATGATAGTAATTTATTAATCCCAGGAACGACCTTAATTGTGAGACATTTTCAGGTGCTGGGGCTTTTACGACCGCTTCAATTTTTTTCAGGTTACTTATGCAACACTTCTTCGTTAATGACATGGCCACAATATGATATTTGTTTCTGGAAAAATTCGCACTTGGGGCGATTTGCTCGTAGGCCCCATTCTCTCAGCCTCGTGAGCACCTGCTCCAAATTGGCAAGGTGCTCGTTGTCGTTTTCTCCTGTTACAAGGATGTCGTCTAGGTAGCATTGAGTCCCCGGAATCCCTTGCAGGACTTGCTCCATAGCTCTTTGCCAGATAGCTGGAGCTGATGCTACTCCGAAAACCAGTCGATTGTACTGGTACAGGCCTTTGTGTGTGTTTATCGTGAGATACTTTTTAGAGGCCTCCTCAACCTCCACCTGTAGATATGCCTGTGCCAAGTCAATTTTGGTGAAACGTTTCCCTCCGGATAGTGAGGCGAAAATATCTTCTATCCTCGGAAGAGGATACTGTACCATGTGAAGAACCGGGTTTACAGTCACCTTGAAGTCTCCACAGATGCAAATTTTTCTCTGTTCTTCAGATTTATCATTATTCGACGTTTTCTTCATGACCGGGACAATGGGTGTTGCCCACTCGCTCCAATCTACCTTGGATAATACGCCTGCCTTTTCCAAATTCTCCAGCTCTGCCTCGACTGCTGGACGAATTGCATATGGCACCAGCCTTGCCTTAAAAAACTTGGGAATTGCCGCATCTTCTACTTTTATTGAGGCGGTGGCGCCTTTCAGGGTTCCTAGTTCCTGTTGAAACACTTCTTTGGCGTTAGCCAAGATTTCTTTTAATCGTCCAGGTATGACGTCATCATCGTTTTTTTTCTTACTGGTCACCGTCAGTGCCTGAATGGAGTGCCAGTCTAAACGTATCTTTCTGATCCATTCACATCCCAACAACGGTGGACCACCATCTTGCAGAACGTATAAATACAACTTCTGTATTTCCTTGCCATTGTATACAACAGGCACCCTTATTTTCCCTCTGGGGTATACTTTCTGCCCCATATATGTCTTCAAGGTAATGGATGTGTCTTTCAAAGGTATATGCGGAAATAGCCGCTCGTAATCCCGTCGACTTATGACGGTCAGAGCTGATCCTGTATCTAGCTCCATTTTAACTGGGGACCCCGCTATCATGAGGGTAACCCAAATGGTCTGGTAATCTTCTTTGGCAATTACATTATGTAATTTGAGACAGCTTAGTCTCTTGTTTCCGGAGTCGCTATCGCTCTTCTGGTCTTCGGAGCTACTGTCCGTCATCATTTGTACCTTTCTGTACATTTCCTTATTGACCTTTTTACTGTCAGCGGATTTTTTTCCAGATCGGCATACACGTGCAATGTGTCCCATCTTTCCGCATTGCCTGCATGCTTTGTCCTTGAACCAGCAGTCCCTCTGGTCATGGGTGGATCTGCCGCAGCGATAACATCTCTCGAAACCCCGTGTCATTTTATGGGTGCCGAAGTCCTGTGGCTTTTGCTGTATCTCTGCAGCTCCTCTTGCTGCTGCTTCGTATGATACAGCCACACTGAAAGCCTTGTCCAGTGTCAAATCTTTCTCAGGAAGTAGTCTTTTCTGTGTTCCTTCGCTTAGGAGACCGCAGACGAATTTGTCTCGTAGAGAATCTGCCAGTCCTGCCCTGAATTGGCAGTGCTTTGACAGCTTTCGTAATTCAGTGAGGTAATCAGCGTTACTTTCATTCTTGTGCTGATTCCTCCTGAAGAATTTGAATCGTTCCGCTATCAGCAGCAGTGTTGGGTTTAAGTGCTCCTGTAGGGTATCAACAATCTCCTTAAAATTCTTGTCCATCGGTTTAGCTGGAGTGATCAAGTTTCGTAACAGCCCGTATGTCCTTGCGCCCATCAGATTTAGAAGTACCGATGCCTTTTTATCATCCGCTACTTCATTCGCCTTGCAATATACCTCCGCTCTTTCCACATATGTGGTCCAATCCTTTATATCACTATCGAAAGCAGTAATATTGCCAGTCTTAGGCATCCTGAAAATCAAAAATGGCGCCTCCCGCGCTTTTCCTTCTTCCCTGCCGAGTCAAGATGGCGCCTCCCGTGCTTTTCCACCACTGCCGCTGCTGCCAACGCTGTTCTCCGCGGTTCCCGTTGCGACCTGCAGCTTTTCGCGGTATTTCTATTTTTTTAATTTTTTTTATTTACACATATATTTTAAACAGTTTCTCCATCACTTGGAGAATCATTCCCGTCGGACCCTCTGGGACTTTCCCCTCCCTCTGCTCGGTCCAAATGCCGACCTGCTTTGCAGCGCCGGCCGTCTCCTGAGTGCTCCACCCTCTGTCTCTGTTTGCTTCTGCTTTCCGACTCGCTGCCCGGCCCCGCTGCAGAGCCACCCGATCGAGCCCCAGCCCGCCGCCCAGGAAGGATCAGTGCACTACCTGCCACCAGCCCGTTTAGCTGGTGAAACCACAGTTTTTTTTTCTTCGACCTTCGTCTGAGGAATCGATCTCCTTGAGGTGCTGCCGAATTGCAGGTAAGTTCGTTTCTAACTCGTCGCCACTGTTGAATCCGTGTGTTAATGGAGACACGGAATGCAGGAGTTGATTTAACAAGTGTTTACTGAACAAAGTCTGGAGGTGAACTAACTGTACAAGACGCTATACCGGCTTATATACCCGAGTGGTCACTACCGGTACTACAGTACACAGGGGCTTCAAAAAAACATAGTTCCTCTTAAAGGTACATACACTACAGACGTCTACATCACCCGCGCCATGACAGGAGCTGATGACTGTTGGACAGACCACCGCCTAATCCGCTCTGTCATTTCCATCAATGTAACCCCAAAACAGCGGCGGCAACAGAAGCAGTGCCGCAGGAAAATTAACGCTGGAGCACTCAAAGACCCCGCTAAGAACGCCCTATTCAGCCTGCACCTCACAAACAACCTGACGACTCCCAGTGATGCAGAGACACAGAGTGCCCACAGCGTCTGGTCTGCACTCAAGGCCTCCATAATCAGCACCTGTGAAGAGACACTCGGTCACTCGACCAGGAAACACCAAGACTGGTTTGACGAGAATGACCAGGAGATCCAGGAGCTAATAAGCCGCAAGCGCAAGGCATTCCTGATCTGGAAACAGCAACAGAACTCGAGAGCAGGAAAGCAGCTCTACTGACGCCTGAAGGCCGAGGTCCAACAAAAAACTCGCGACCTAAAGGACAGATGGTGGGTGGAGAAAGTGCAGGAGATCCAGCAGCTAGCCGACAACCACGACGTGCGTGGATTCTTTAGCGTAGTCAAGACCATCTATGGCCCAAGCACCCAAGGCCCTTCCCCACTGCGGGCCAAGAACGGAGAGGTACTCATCAAGGACAGAGAGGCAGTCAGTACCCGCTGGAAGGAGAACTTCGAAGATCTCCTTAACCGCGACTCTGTCTTCAACTCCATCCCACAGCATGCTACCCGCCACCATCTCAGCACAACCCCAGCCTGGCATGAGGTTGAAAAGGCCATCCGACAACTGAAGAACAACAAGGCCTCAGGAGCAGATGGAATCCCCACCGAGGCACTAAAGCATGGTGGAGAAGCACTACTGGCGCGAATTCATGAACTCATTTCTCTTATTTGGAAGGAGGAGAGCATGCCAGGTGATCTCAGAGATGCCATAATCATGACCATCTTCAAGAAAGGTGACAAGTCTGATTGTGGTAATTACAGAGGAGTTTCCCTGCTGTCTGCCACAGGGAAAGTCATCGCAAGAATCTTCCTCAATCGCCTTCTCCCAGTGGCCGAAGAACTCCTCCCAGAGTCGCAATGTGGATTCCGCCCACTAAGGGGCACAATGAACATGATCTTCACCGCACGTCAATTACAAGAGAAATGCAGGGAACAGCACCAACCGCTGTACATGGCCTTCTTTGATCTCACAAAGGCCTTCGACACTGTCAACTGTGAGGGATTATGGACTGTCCTCCTCAAATTCGGCTGCCCTCAAAAGTTTGTCATTATCCTCCGCCTGCTTCACGATGACATGCAAGCCGTGATCCTGACCAACGGTTCCACCACAGACCCAATTCACGTATGAACCGGGGTCAAGCAAGGCTGTGTCATTGCACCAATGCTCTTCTTGATCTTCCTTGCTGCAATGTTCCATCTCACCCTCAGTAAGCTCCTCACTGGAGTGGAGCTAATTTACAGAACAAACGGGAAACTGTTCAATCTCCGTCGCCTTCAGTCCAGATCCAAGGTCGTCCCATCCTCTGTTGTCGAATTACTGTATGCAGACGACGCTTGCGTCTGCGCTCACTCGGATGTCGAACTCCAAACCATCGTCAACACCTTCACCGAAGCGTACGAGAGCATGGGCCTTACACTAAACATCCGTAAGACAAAGGTCCTCTACCAATCTGCCCCCACCACACAGTACTGCCCCCCGATTATCAAAATCCACGACAAGGCCTTGGACAACGTGGACCACTTCCCATACCTCGGGAGCCTACTGTCAACAAGGGCAGACATTGACGACGAAGTCCAACACCACCTTCAGTGTGCCACTGCAGCCTTCGGTCGCCTGAGGAAGAGAGTGTTTGAAGACCAGGACCTCAAACCCGGCACTAAGCGCATGGTCTACAGAGCAGCAGTGATACCCGCCCTGCTGTATGCCTCAGAGACATGGACCATGTACAGCAGGCACCTCAAAGCACTGGAGAGGTACCACCAACGCTGCCTCCGCAGGATTCTGCAAATCCATTGGCAGGATAGGCACACCAATGTCAGTGTTCTCGCTCAGGCCAACATCCCCAGCATCGAAGCTTTGACCACGCTCGATCAGCTCCGATGGACGGGTCACATTGTCCGCATGCCCGATACGACACTCCCAAAACAAGCGCTCTACTCAGAGCTCCGACACGGCAAGAGAGCCCCAGGTGGGCAGAGGAAACGCTTCAAGGACACCCTCAAAGCCTCCTTGAAAAAATGTAACATCCCCACCGACACCTGGGAATCCCTGGCCCAAGACTGCACAAAGTGGAGGAGAAGCATTCGGGAAGGCGCCGAACACCTCGAGTCTCTTCGCCGGGAGCAAGCGGAAGCCAAGTGGAGGCAGCGCAAGGAGCGCACGTCAACCCAAGCACCCCACCCACCCGCCCCTTCAACCACCGTCTGCCCCACCTGTGACAGAGGCTGTAGGTCTCGCATTGGACTCATCAGTCACCTGCGAACTCATTTTTAATGTGGAAGCAAGTCATCCTCGGTTCCGAGGGACTGCCTAAGAAGAAGCAGAAGATTGACAAGCATTCACTATAAGCCCACTGACTCACACAACTACCTGGACTACACTTCCTCCCACCCCGCTTCCTGTAAGTACTCTATTCCATTCTCCAATTTCTCCGTCTCCGCTGCATATGCTCTGATGATGCCACCTTTTATATTAGTGCTTCCGACACATCTTCCTTTTTCCTCAACTGAGGATTCCCCTCTACCGTGGTTGACATGGCCCTCGACCGTGTCCGTTCCATTTCCCGCACCTCTGCTCTCACCCCTTCCCCTCCCTCCTGGAACCACGATAGGGTTCCCCTTGTCCCTACATTTCACCCCACCAGCCTCGACATTCAACGGATCATCCTCCGCCATTCCCGCCACCTTCAGCGTGATCCCACCACCAAACACATCTTCCCCTCACCCCCCCTTTCAGCATTCCGAAGGGACCGCTCCCTCCGCGACACCCTGGTCCACTCTTCTATCACCACCAACACCTCTTCCCCTTCCCACGGCACTTTCCCGTGCAAGCGCAGGAGATGCAACACCTGCCCTTTTACCTCCTCCCTTCCCACTGTCCAGGGCCCCAAACACTCCTTCCAGGTGAAACAGCGATTTACTTGTACTGCTTGCAATTTAGTATACTGTATTCGCTGCTCACGATAGGGTCTCCTCTACACTGGGGAGACCAAACACAGATTGGGTGACCACTTTGCGGAACACCTCCATTCAGTCCGTAAGGGTGACCCCGAGCTTCCGGTCGCCTGTCACTTTGATTCTCCGCTCCACTCTCACTCTGACCTCTCCATCCTCGGTCTCTTACACTGTTCCAATGAAGCTCAACGTAAGCTCGAGGAACAGCACCTCATCATTCGATTAGGCACTTTACAGTCTTCTGGACTCAACATCAAGTTCAAATATTTCAGACCATAACCTCTGCCCCGATCATTTTTTTTTCTCTCTCTCTCACATGGCAGCTGTCGATCATTCTGCCATTGCCATTTACACTTCATCTAGAGTTATCTTTTGTTCTTAACTTGTCCCATTACCATCTCCTTTTACCTTGCACCATCATCCCTTTTGTCAGTCAATCTCTCCTGCCTTCCAGCCTATCACAGACCTTCCCTTTTGTTCTTTCCTCCCCTCCCCCTCTCCCTGCCCCTGCACTTGCTTAAAAACCTGTTACATCTCCAATTTTTTCCAGTTCTGACAAAGGGTCATCGACCTGAAACGTTAACTCTGTTTCTCTCTTTACAGATGTTGCCTGACCTGCTGAGGATTTACAGCATTTTCTGTTTTTATTTCAGATTTCCAACATCCGCAGTATTTTGCTTTTGTAATAAGTGACCTCCCTATTCTTCCTACCAAAATGTAAGCTTATAGAAACGATAATCCGGGGCAAAGTTATCAGTCATTTGGACAAGTGTGGATTAATTAAGGAAAGCCAGCACGGATTTGTTAAAGGCAAATCATGTTTAACTAACTTGATTGAGTTTTTTGATGAGGTAACAGAGAGGGTTAATGAGGGTAATGCGGTTGATGTGGTGTACATGAATTTCCAAAGGCATTTTATAAAGTGCCACGCAATAGGCTTGCCAGCAAAGTTGAAGCCCATGGAATAAAAGTGACAGTGGCAGCATGGTACGGAATTGGCTAAGTGACAGGAAACAGAAAGCAGTGGTGAATGGTTGTTTTTTGGACTGGTATACTGTGGTGTTCCCCAGGGGTCGGTACTAGGACCACTGCTTTTCTTGATATATATTAATGACATAGACGTAGGTGTACAGGGCACAATTTCAAAATTTGCAGATGACACAAAACATGGAAGTACAGTGAACACTGAGGAGGATAATGATAGACTTCAAGAAGACATAGATAGGCTGGTGGAATGGGCGGACACGTGGCAGATGAAATTTAACGCAGAAAAGTGCGAACTGATACATTTTGGTAGGAAGAACAAGGAGAGGCAATATAAACTAAAGGGTACAATCCTAAAGGGGGTGCATGAACAGAGAGACCTGGGGGTATATGTGCACAAATTGTTGAAGGTGGCAGGGCAGGTTGAGAAAGTGGTTAAAAAAGCATACGGGATCCTGGGCTTCATAAATAGAGGCATAGAATACAAAAGCAAGGAAATTATGATGAACCTGTAATAAACACTGGTTCGGCCTCAACTGGAGTACTGTGTCCAATTCTGGGCATCGCACTTTAGGAAGGATGTGAAGGCCTTAGAGAGAGTGCAGAAAATATTTACAAGAATGATTCCAGGGACAAGGGACTTCAGTTATGTGGGTAGACTGGAGAAGCTGGGGTTGTTCTCCTTGGAGCAGAGAAGGTTGAGAGGAGATTTGATAGAGGTGTTCAAAATCATGAGGGGTCTAGACAGAGTAGATAGAGAGAAACTGTTCCCATTGGTGGAAGGGTGGAGAACCAGAGGACACAGATTTAAGGTGATTGGCAAAAGAACCAAAGGCGACATGAGGATAAACATTTTTACGCAGCGAGTGGTTATGATCTGGAATGCACTGCCTGAAAGGGCGGTGGAGGCACATTCAATTGTGGCTTTCAAAAGGGAATTGGATAAGTACCTGAAGGAAATAAATTTGCAGGGCTACGGGGAAAGGGCGGGGGAGTGGGACTAGCTGAAGTGCTCTTGCAGAGAGCTGGCACGGGCTCGACAGGCCGAATGGCCTCCTTCTGTGCTGTATCAATTCTATGATTCTATGATTCAAAGCAGCACTCACCCACTCCCTCCAGACCTCCGAGTTAATATCCAGCCCTTTGTACTTGCACTTTATTGTGCAGGCGAACTCTTTCTATTCTCTGCTGATGTGTACCTGCATTGCATTCCACAGATGTTCACCCCTTGCTTTGTGACCTGAATGGAAAGTAGCCTTTAGCAGCATTCAACTTAAGCTAATGTGTAGTTTCCTTTGTCAGTTTCCTATTCATTTCTTTTTCCATAAATGTGGGGCTTTTAACAGAGTGAGGAGACTTTTCCCCCCACCCCAACTTTCTATCTGTGTTCTGCTCACTTGTTTTTCTCATTCTGAGCAGAAGCTACTTTTATTTTCGGCTGTATATTCCATCCACATCCATGGGGCTGCGGTGGAAAGGGTGGACAGCTTTAAGTTCCTCGGAGTCCACATCACGGAAGACCTCTCCTGGTCCCTCAATACCTCCTCTCTGGTGAAGAAGGCCCAGCAGCGCCTATATTTCCTAAGGAGGCTGAAGGGATGTAACCTGTCACCCCTGATCCTCTCTAACTTTTACCGCTGCACAATAAAGAGCATCCTGATGAACTGTATCACAGTATGGTATGGCAGCTGTAGCTCCTATGACCGGAAAGCCCTGCAGCGGGTAGTCAAAACTGCCCAACGCATTACCGGCACCCGGCTACCGACCATTGAGAACATCTACCAGAAACGCTGTTTACGGAGGTCACTGACCATCATCAAAGACCCTACCCACCCCAGCCACAGTTTGTTCGCCCCCCTGCCATCTGGGAGACGCTACAGATGCATTCGCACCCGAACGACCAGATTTAGGAACAGCTTCTTTCCCAGGGCTGTCATCCTACTGAACTCCACAAATAAATTCTAAAGCCTGCACATCTGCCAATGCACTTTATTATGTTTATGTTCATGTTACAAGTCAAATGAATGTTAAATGTCTTAATCAAAATGTACACTCTCGGGAGCCGCAAGCTTACATTTTGTTGTACTGCACTTGTGCACTAACAATGACAATAAAGTTGATTATTATTATTATTATTATTAAGTCCCGGCCTGACTGGAGATGATTGGATAATTCTCCTGTCAATCACTGCTGTGAGTGACAGGGAATGATTTTACACACCTAATTTGTATTATCCTCCACTCACTGATGGAGAAATAATCAGTTTGCACTTTGGACACTGCATTTTGCTGGAGAGATCACCCTGCTTTTATCGGGGGACTTTGCTGTATTTTCGGTCATGAGTGCTGTTTGCTGTAGTTCATAGAGACTCTTTTGAAATAGACTCTGTAGACTGTTTAATATGATAAGGCAGGATCTGGCCAAAATGGACTGGGATCAGATACTTGTAGGAAAATCCACATCAGAGTAGTGGGAGTCTTTCAGAAAGGAAATAGAGAGAGTACAACACCAACATGTTCCAGTAAAGGTCAAGGGTGGGACCAACAAGCCCAGCGAACCCTGGATGTCAAGGGATATACAAGAATGGATTAGGAAAAAAAGGGAGGCTTTTGGCAGATACAAAGGACTAAAAACAGTGGATGCCCTAGAGGAGTATAGGGCTTAAAAAAGAAATTAGGAGTGCGAAGAGGGGGCATGAAAAAACACTGACGGGCAAAATAAAGGAAAATCCCAAGGTGTTTTATAAGTATATTAAGGGCAAGAGGATAACCAGGGAAAGAGCAGGGCCCATTAGGGACCAAAGTGGCAATCTGTGTGTAGAGCCGGAAGTTGTAGGTGAAGTTTTAAATGAATATTTTGCATCTGCATTCACTATGGAGAAGGACGATGTAGGCATAGAAATCAGGCAGGGGGATTGTGATATACTTGAACAAATTAGTATTGAGAGGGAGGAGGTACTAGCGGTTTTAGTGGGCTTAAAAGTGGATAAATCTCCAGGCCCAGACGAGATGTATCCCAGGCTGCTGTGTGAGGCAAGGGAGGAGATTGCAGGGGCTCTGACACAAATTTTCAGAACCTCTCTGGCCACAGGGGAGGTGCCAGAGGACTGGAGGTCAGCTAACATAGTACCATTATTCAAGAAGGGTAGTAGGGATAAACCAGGGAATTACAGGCCAGTGAGCCTAACATCAGTGGTAGGGAAATTATTGGAAAAAATTCTGAGGGACAGAATTAGTCTCCACTTGGAGAGGCAAGGATTAATCAAGGATAGTCAGCATAGCTTTGTGGACGAGGGTAGTGCAGTTGATGTAGTCTACATGGACTTCAGTAAGGCTTTTGACAAAGTCCCGCATGGGAGACTGCTCAAGAAGGTAAGGGCCCATGGGATCCAGGGCAATTTGGCACATTGGATCCAAAATTGGCTTAGTGGTAGGAGGCAGAGGGTGATGGTCGAAGGTTGGTTTTGTGACTGGAAGCCTGTGTCCAGTGGTGTACCGCAGGGATTGGTGCTGGGTCCTTTGCTGTTTGTAGTGTACATTAATGATTTAGATATGAATGTAGGAGGTATGATCAGTAAGTTCGCAGATGACACGAAAATTGGTGGAGTGGTAAATAGCGAGGAGGAAAGTCTCAGGCTACAGGACGATATAGACGGGTTGGATAGATGGGCAGAACAGTGGCAAATGGAATTTAACCCTGAAAAGTGTGAGGTGATGCATTTTGGGAGGACTAACAAGGCAAGGGACTACACAATGAATGGTAGGACCCTCGGAAGGACAGAGGATCAGAGGGACCTTGGTGTGCATGTACATAGATCCCTGAAGGCTGCAGGACAGGTAGATAAGATGGTTAAAAAGGCATATGGGATACTTGCCTTCATTAGCCGAGGCATAGAATATAAGAGCAGGGAGATTATGATGGTGCTGTACAAAACGCTAGCTAGGCCACAGCTGCACTACTGTGTGCAGTTCTGGTCGCCACACTATAGGAAGGATGTGATTGCATTGGAGAGGATGCAGAGGAGATTCACCAGGATGTTACCTGGGCTGGAGCACTTCAGCTATGAAGAGAGACTGGACAGGCTGGGGTTGTTTTCCTTAGAGCAGAGAAGGCTGAGGGGGGACGTGATTGAGGTGTACAAAATTATGAGGGGCAGATAGATAGGGTTGATAGAAAGGAACGTTTCCCCTTAGTAGAGGTGTCAATAACCAGGGGGCATAGTTTCAAGGTAAGGGGCAGGCGGTTTAGAGGGGATTTGAGGAAAAACTTTTTCATCCAGAGGGTGGTTGGAATCTGGAACTCACTACCTGAAAGGGTGGTAGAGGCAGGAACCCTCACAACATTCAAAAAGCATTTAGATGAGCACTTGAAACACCATAGCATACAAGGCTATGGACCAAGTGCAGGACAATGGGATTAGAATAGACAGGGCTTGATGGCTGGTGCGGACACGATGGGCCGAAGGGCCTCTTTCTGTGCTGTATAACTCTATGACTCTATGTTTGCTGTAGTGCGCTGTTTAAACAGACTCTGTTTTCTGAGTAAAGAGACTTTGTTTGCTGTAAAATAATCTGTTTGCTGGGAGTCCTGCCGTAAGTCCCTCCCTGCCTCCAACTCATTGGCTGACACAGTGGTGTCAATACTCACTTTGTTTATTTTCCCCTCATGTTGATGTTTGGTTCTACTTGTTTCACCTGCCTTGTTTGACCTGTATTTCTATCTAGGAAGCATGGTTTTGATTGCCATGGTGATTGTGGTGCAGAGTGCTTGATTATCAATACCTATCAGAGCGCTGAGATATTGATTGTGGTGGCAATCCTTCACACCATCCGATACGTGAATTCAACCAAGATGCTTCCTCATGGGGACTGCATAATGTTACGTTGCATAATTCAATCATTTTACAGGATCACTGTGTGTCTATTGGTGTCAGCCTTGGCTCAGTGGTAGGACATTTTCTCCGAGTAAGGAGGTCATGGGTCAAACCTCACATCAAAGACATGAGCACATAATCAAGGCTGAACAGTTCAGTGCTGCACTGTCGTCTTTCAGGTGAGTCGTTAAACCAAGGTTCCATCTTCCCTTTTTCGTGGATGTAAAGATCCCATGGCACTATTTTTTTAAATTTGTTTATGGGATCAGGGCGTCGCTGGCAATGCCAGCATTTATTGCCCATCCCTAGTTGCCCTTGAGAAGGTGGTGGTGAGCCGCCTTCTTGAACCGCTGCAGTCCGTGTGGTGAAGGTACTCCCACAGTGCTGTTAGGTAGGGAGTTCCAGGATTTTGACCCAGCAACGATGAAGGATCAGCGATATACTTCTAAGTCAGGATGGTGTGTGACTTGGAGGGGAACTTGGAGGTGGTGGTGTTCCCATGCGCCTGCTGCCCTTGTCCTTCTAGGTGGAAGAGGTTGCGGGTTTGTGAGGTGCTGCCGAAGAAGCCTGGGTGAGTTGCTGCAGTGCATCTTGTAGATGGTACACACTGCAGACATGGTACGCCAGTGGTGGAGGGAGTGAATGTTTAAGGTGGTAGATGGGGTGCCAATCAAGCGGGCTGCTTTGTCCTGGATGGTGTCAAGCTTCTTGAGTGTTGTTGGAGCTGCACTCATCCAGGCAAGTGGAGAGTATTCCATCACACTCCTGACTTGTGCCTTGTAGATGGTGGAAAGGCTTTGGGGAGTCAGGAGGTGAGACACTCGCCGCAGAATACCTAGCCTCTGACCTGCTCTTGTTGCCACAGTATTTATGTGACTGATCCAGTTAAGTTTCTGGTTAATGGATGTTGATAGTGGGGGATTCGGCGATGCTAATGCCATTGAATGTCAAGGGGAGGTGGTTAGACTCTCGCTTGGAGATAGTCATTGCCTGGCACTTCTGTGGCGCGAATGTTACCTGCCAATTATCAGCCCAAGCCTGAACGTCGTCCAGGTCTTGTTGCATGCGGGCATGGACAGCTTCATTATCTGTGGAGTTGTGAATGGCGCTGAACACTGTGCAGTCATCAGTGAACATCCCCATTTCTGACCTTATGCTGGAGGGAAGGTCATTGATGAAGCAGCTGAAGATGGTTGGCCCTAGGACACTGCCCTGAGGAACTCCTGCAGCGATGTCCTGGGGCTGTGATGATTGACCTTCAACCACCACAACCATCTTCCTTTGTGCTAGGTATAACTCCAGCCAATGGAACGTTTTCCCCCTGATTCCCATTGAGTTCAGTTTTACTAGGGCTCCTGATGGGGCGGTAATTGGCCGGGTTGGATTTGTCCTGCTTTTTGTGGACTGGACATACCTGGGCAGTTTTCCACTTTGACGGATAGATGCCAGTGTTGTAGCTGTACCGGAACAGCTTGGCTAGAGGCACGACTAGTTCTGAAGCACAAGTCTTCAGCGCGCTAGCCGGGATGTTGTCGGGGCCCATAGCCTTTGCTGTATCCATTGCACTCAGCCATTTCTTGATATCATGTGGAGTGAATCGATTTGGCTGAAGACTGGCTTCTGTGATGGTGGGGACCTCGGGAGTAGGCCGATATGGATCATCCACTCGGCACGTCTGGCTGAAGTTGGTTGCAAACGCTTCAGCCTTGTCTTTTGCACTCACTGTTGTGTATGTACCTTTAAGGGAAGAACTGATTCTATACTGCAGTACCGGCAGTGACCACCCCTGTATATAAAGCCATAGCAGGCTTCTGTATTTCAGTCTTAAGTTACCCTCTGTTCAGCTGCAAGCACGAGCAGAGGGAGCAGCCAGACTTTGGAGAGTGGATTAAAGTGGTGGTCCCCTGACCAGGAAGAGGAGGAGAACGTTGGACCACCACCACCAACTCCACCATCATTACATCAACTGAGGTGCCTGGAGAGAGAGGACAGAGGAGGAGAAGGAGAAAGGAGGCCTACATCAACATCAACCAGGGGAGAGGCCTTTCTATCACTGCCTCCCCAATTTGGCCTCCACTTCAGGAGAGGGAGAGAGGGGAGAGAAACCAACTGCTTGAAAGGAGGGAAGAAAACTTCATCCGGAACATCTACAGGTGGGTGTTATTTGGGGCACTCTCCCAAGACTTTGTATTTTAGGTGGGGGGAGAAAAGAAGAAGCAAGGCCGGATCATCAAGGGGTGTAGTGTGTGTGTGTGCTCTTGTTAAAAGCTAGGCCACACACACCACTAATTAGCATCCCTTCTATTGCCTGCCCTGGGAGAGCTTGGAGCTGCCCAAGGTGAAGTCCTTAATTTAATTTAATTACATCGTTAAGACCTGTTGCAGGACTAAGCCTGGACTTCTCCAGCTTTTCCAGGTGAAGACGTCTTCTCCCCCTGCCAGAAGACCACCATCACCAAAGACTTTTTCCATCGGAGAGTGCAACCCTGCCTACACCCACCCACCATCCTGAGTGGCAACACTGCCCTTTGCGGCCTCCCTCCTTCCCACCCCCCCCTCCTCCTCTCTCTCTCTCTTTGTCTCTCTCTGCCTGTCTTTCTAAGGCACCTTAGTTTCATCTATTTTATTAATTGCCAATTGAGCAGAGGGGCGAGGGCTCCTCTCCCAATTTAAATCAATAAGGAGAGAGGTGTGTCCTCATTTTAATCAGCTCCCTCTGCTCAATAGAGGACAAAAAAAAAATATATATATATATACACCGAGGCCATTAACACCTTCAGGCCTGTGACTTGGGGTGAGTGTAGCCCTTAAAAAAAGCACCCCAGAATGGCGACTGCATCTTCGCCGGTGGCGGGGCCAGCCGGGACCTATGCGAGAGTGGTAGCCACAGCCACAGCTGCTCCCGCTGTTCCTGCTGCCCCGTCACCTTTTCGATTAATAACGAAAAAGCTTGGGGTGAAGAGCTACACTCACCCCACTATGACCATCGAGGCCTGCGTCAAGGCCATGGCTGGGGTTGTCGGCCCCTCAGCCATCGTCGCGGCCTCGAAAATGTATGGGAAGGCTGTGTTCTTCCTGGGGTCGGAGCGGGCGGTGTCCCTGGCTGTCGCCAAGGGGCTCACCGTGGGCGGGACCTTCCTGCCGGTGGATCCTCTCGAGGCCACCGCGCAGAGGATCATTATTTCCAACGTCCCGCCCTATGTTCCTGGTGAGCTCCTCCTTCCCCATTTGCGACAACTTGGGGAGGTGAGGTCGGGGATCACGCCCATCCCGCTTGGCTTCCGGGAGGCCAGCCTTCGCCACGTCTTCTCCTTCCGGCGCCAGCTGTTTATCCAGCTGGCGCGGGAGGAGGACACTGAAGGGGCGTTCGTCGTCCTCCACGAGGGGACCGCCTACCGCGCCTTTTGGACGTCGGACGGTGTGAGGTGCCATGCCTGCAGGGAGGTGGGGCACATCAGGAGGAACTGCCCTGCCTCCAAGGCCGCCGGATCATCTCGTGCGGCCGAGGCTGGCGCCGCCGCCGCCGCCCTTCCCCCCGGATCTGCCCGCGCGTCAAGTACGTCTGATGCGCGGTTGACGTCGGGGGCCGATGCCACCAAGGCCTCCGGCGGGGGGGAGGGAGCGTGTCCGGCCGGAAAGAAGGCGCGGGGAAAAAAGAAGCACCTTGGGGCAGGCCCCCCCGTGGATGGTGAGCCCTTGCCCCTTGAGCCCCTTACACCCGCGCTCCTCGCGGAGTTGATCAGGGCAGATGTGAGCGGGAGGGGCCCCGTGCCCGAGCCTGTGGCCGCAACCGCCGCAGCGGTAATGCCAATACCTGCGGCCGGGCTCGGGCCCGAGGAACCCGACAAACCTGCTCCGCCGGAGGGAGTCGAGGAGGAGGCCTTTGCAGACATGGAGGTCTCCCTCGCTCCCTCCGTGCTAAAAAGAAGGCGCGACCCCCTGGATGAGGAGGAGGACCGGGAGGAGGAAGGTCCCTCCGAGCAGGGGGAGTCGTCGCCCGCCGCGGGTACTGCGCCCCCCCGCCCCCCCAGCGCTGTCGTCATCACCAGCGATCGGCAGGGGTCGCCTGTCCCTCGGGAGGCTGAGGCAGATGTGTCTGTCCAGCACGTGCCTCCCGGGGATGGGGATGAGACCCTGCCCGTGGGGGGGGTTGCGGAACAACCCGCGGCAGTAATTGAAGTTGACCTTTTATCGGTGTCGTTACCCCTCGCCGGGTCGGGCAGCCTGGGGGCTGGGTCGGGCGAGCTCGAGGATAATGAGCTCGCCCAATGCGACCCGGACGTCTCCCAGGGGATGCTCGTCCTGGTAGAGCTTTTAATTCAAAACCCCCCGTCCGCTGGGTCGGAGGTTGGTGGCGGGGAGGAGGATGGCCCCCTGGCTGCGTCTCTGGTGCCGGACGTACTGGAGGAGCTGGAAATTGTTCTCTCCCCGGTTTCTCCGGTCGTTCCGGCGTCTGAGGCGGAGGGGAGCTCTGAACCGCCGCCGTCTTCTGGCCCGGCACCCCTAGAGGAGCCCAGGGAGAAATCCTCTGCCGCCGATCCTGGGGGTGGGATCCGGGCGGAGGCGGGGCTGGCTGGCGCGGCCGAGTCGTTCGCTTCGCACTGCGCGGCGGACGGGTCGGCCGCTGGTGACGACCCCCTGGAGGAGGATGGGGACTCGGTGATGGGCACGGAGGACGATTCGGACTCCAGCGCCGACGTGGCGATGGATGACCTCGTGCCCCTTGCCGAGTCTCCCCTCATTTCCGTAAGGGAACTCCGGGATTTTATGGCCACGTGCCTGGGTCAGCGCAATAAGGTCCGGCTGGCCCTCGACAGGTGGTCGGAGCTGGCGCTGCTCATCGATTCCGTCCGCGCCGCCGTTAAGATCTTGGGCGCGGACGAGGGTGTGAACCCGCTCGAGCTGCGTCGGCTCACAACGTTTCTCACTGGGCTGCTGAGGAAGTGGCGGCGGACCAGCGGCTGCGCTTCCTCGCCCCGTTAGGTGTAGGTAGAGGTTGCACTATGCTTCTGACATGAAGATAACCATAGCCAGCCTCAACATCAATGGCAGCAGGGAGGCGCGCCGCAGATTCAATAACTTCTCGGTCCTTCGGGACGGGAAGTATGCGGTGTGCTTCCTGCAAGAAACCCACACCGTTCCGGGAGACGAAGCCACGTGGCTCCTGGAGTGGCAAGGAGGGGTCAGCATGAGTCACCTCTCCAACAATTCCAGCGGGGTGGCTATCTTGCTGGCCCCGCATTTTCAGCCGGAGATCTTGGGGGTCAAGGAGCACGTGCCGGGCCGCTTGCTCCATGTCACTGTTCGCCTGGGGGGCGTGCCGCTCCATCTAGTGAACGTGTACGCCCCTCAGACCAGTGCGCAGCAAGTGCGCTTCTTCGAAGAAGTGTCCGCTCTCTTGGGCTCCATCGACGTGGGCGAGTGCGTCATCCTCGGGGGGGATTTTAACTGCACCCTCGAGGCGAGGGACCGTTCGGGTCCCCCGCGAAGCCCGGCGGTGATGGAGAAGTTGAGGGACCTGGTTGGGTCCTTCGACTTGGTGGACGTCTGGCGAAATCTCCACCCCGACTCCAGCGCCTTCACTAGCGTGAGGTCTGGGGGAGGAAGGTCCAGAATCGACCGCCTCTACATTTCCCGGGCGTTCGTCTCCTGCGTTCCGGCAGCTTCCATGCGGCTGGTGCCGTGCACGGACCACCACCTGGTGTGGGCGGAGCTCGCTCCGCTGCGCGCGCGGGGGGGGTCCGTGTACTGGCATTTTAACAACCTGCTGCTGGAGGACGCACGGTTCCGGGATTCGTTTCGTCGATTCTGGGCCGACTGGAGAAGGAAGCAGGGGGGCTTCCCCTCCTTGAGGCTATGGTGGGATGTGGGCAAGGCTCACATCCGTCTCTTCTGTCAGGAGTACGCGAAGGGGTCGACCAAGAGGCGGGAGGCCCGGGTCGGGCGGTTGGAGAAGGAGGTGCTCGACCTGGAGTCCCGTCTCGGTCAGGTCGTCGAGGACCCGGCCCTGCGGAAGGTGTACGAAGAGAAGAAGGGCGCGCTGAAGGACCTGCAGCTCGTCGGGTCCCGAGGCGCGTACGTGAGGTCGCGGATCCAGCTCCTGCGGGACCTGGACCGCGGCTCCCCCTTCTTCTACTCGCTGGAAAAAAGACGGGGGGTCCGTAAGCAGCTCTTGGGGCTGCTGGCCGACGACGGATCTCTGGTCTCGGATCCGGAGGGAATCAGCGCGGAGACCCGCGCCTATTACGGGGCTCTGTTCTCTCCGGATCCGTCCAGCGAGGATGCGCGCAGAGTTTTGTGGGAGGACCTGACGAAGGTTGGCCCGGAGGGCGCCGAAAAATTGGACGCTCCGCTAAGTCTGGCGGAGCTGACCGGCGCCCTCCGCCAGCTCTCTAGGGGAAAGTCCCCGGGGCTGGACGGGCTGACCGTGGAGTTCCACAGGACGTTCTGGGATGTCTTGGGGGGCGACTACGCGCGGGTCCTGGGGGAAAGTTTGGCGACCGGGGAGATGCCCCTCTCTTGGCGCAGGGCGGTCATTGTCCTGCTGCCTAAGAAGGGCGATCTCCGCCTCCTTAAGAACTGGCGCCCGGTCTCCCTCCTCAGCACGGACTATAAAATCTTTGCCAGGACCATGTCTGCTCGCCTTGGCACCGTGCTGGCCCACATGATCCACCCCGACCAGTCCTACACGGTCCCGGGCCGGACCATCCACGATAACATCCATCTGGTCCGGGACCTGGTCCACCACTCCCAGAGGGCTGGTCTGTCGGTCGCCTTCCTTTCCCTGGATCAGGAGAAGGCGTTCGACAGGGTGGATCACGAGTATCTCTTCGGGACTCTGCGCGCATTCGGGTTCGGGACGCATTTCGTCGCCCGGATCCGACTTCTGTACGCCGCCGCGGAGTGTCTGATTAAAGTTAACGGGTCCTTGACGGCGCCCCTTCGCTTCGGGAGGGGGGTGCGTCAGGGATGCCCCATGTCCGGTCAGTTATATGCCATTTGCGTGGAGCCTTTCCTGCGCCTCTTGCGGAAGAGGTTGACGGGACTGGCTCTGCAAGGGCCGGGCGTGGAGGTGGTCCTCTCGGCTTACGCCGATGACGTGCTCCTCACGGTCACGGATCCCGCTGACTTGCGGAGGATGCGGGAATGCCAGCAGATTTACTCGGACGCATCCTCTGCCAAGATCAACTGGGAGAAATGTTCCGGACTCCTGGTGGGTCAGTGGCGGGTGGACTCCCTGCCGGAGGAGTTCAGGCCTTTCGCCTGGAGCACCACGCACCTCCTCTATTTGGGAGTCTACCTTAGCCCTGCCGAGGACGCTTGGCCGGCGAACTGGCAAGAGCTGGAGGCCAAAGTCACCGCTCGCCTAGGACGCTGGACAGGACTGCTCCGAGTGTTGTCCTACAGGGGTCGAGCGCTGGTCATAAACCAGCTGGTGGCCGCCATGTTGTGGTACCGGTTGGTCACTTTGATCCCTCCCCCTGCGTTTGTCGCCAAGATTCAGAAGAAGCTCATCGACTTCTTCTGGGACAAAAGGAAGCACTGGGTCTCTGCCGCGGTTCTGTGTCTCCCGCTTAGGGAGGGCGGTCAGGCGCTGGTGTGCCTTCGCACCCAGGCTGCGACTTTCCGTCTTCAGACGCTGCAGAGATACCTGTACGTCGAGAATCCTCCGAGATGGTGTGCGCTGGCGACGTTTTTCTTCCGCCAGCTGCATGGCCTCAATTACGACACGCAGCTCCTGTTTGCGAAAGTGGGCAGCAGGCGTGCCGGCCTGCGGGAGCTGCCTGTCTTCTACCAGGAACTACTATGGGTTTGGAACTACGTCGCTTCCAGGCGGAGCTCTCCCCCGTCAGGAGCGGCGGCTCTCCTTTGGGAGCCGCTGCTCAGGAATCCGCACCTCCACGAACACGGGTTCGGGCGGCTGGCGGAGGGTAGGGCTGTGGATGGCAAGGTGACCAGAGTCGGGGACCTGCTCGATGGCGGAGGAGCGGGCTGGATGGCGCCGGAGGAGCTGGCGCGGCGCCTGTCCTGGGCCAACGTCCAGCTCGCGGTCGAAACCATCGAATCGGTAAAAGCGGCACTGGGCCCCGACTCCACTAGGTGTATCGAGGCGGCTCAAGCACGTGGGGCAATCCCGTCCGAGCTTACCCCCGTTCGGACGGAATTCCTCATCGGCGCCCGGCCCCGAAACTCCCCTCGGGAACCGGCGCCTCACAACTTGAGCCGTCTCGAGGAAATACCCTCCGTGCCTTTTCATTCCGCGCGGAGGGGTTTCCTGTACGGGCTGCTCCTGCACACTCTCCACTTTGCCATCTTCGTCTACCGTCCGGACACGCCTTGGCGTGGCGTTTTGCCGACCGGCGGTAGCGGAGGTCCCCAATGGAGGGCTCTCTATGCGGGAGTCCTCCCTTGTTCCATCGGGGACTTGGCCTGGAGGGTGTTGCACGGAGCGGTCCCGTGCAATAAGGTTTTAAGTAGGTTCACGGACTCCCAGGCCGCCTGCATTTTTTGCGGCCTGGAGGAGTCCGTGTTTCACGTTTATATGGATTGTGAGAGGTTGCAGCCCCTCTTTCACTACTTGAAGGGGCTGCTCCTCGATTTTTGGTTGCACTTCAGTCCCACGCTCTTGATCTACGGTCACCCGGTGCGGAGGGGAGCGGACAGGTTGGAGGACCTCCTTGTGGGCCTGCTCCTGGGCCTGGCTAAAAGAGCCATCAATTGGTCCAGGCAGCGGGCGGTCGAGGGGGTCGTCCAGCCGGATTGCCTGCATCTCTTCCGCGGCCATGTTCGCGCCCGGGTGGCCCTGGAGATGGAGCACGCGGTGTCCGCCGGTGCGCTTGAGTATTTCCGCGACCGGTGGGCGCCGCGGGGACTGGAGTGCATCATCAACACGGAAAACCAAATTTTAATTTGATTTGTTAAGCTTTAGTTGAACTTTTGTTTATTTACAGTCGAATTGGTTTTTTTTTGGGTCCAAATAAAAGAGTACCCTCTGTTTAGTAAATACCTGTTATTATTGTTCTCCTGCAGTCCGTGTATTATTTATACTCGGACACTACATTGGCGACGAACAGGTTCGAACTCACCTGCAGTACTGCATCACCTCACGGGGATCTTTCCCTGAGAAGAAGCTTCTTGGAGGTCGAAGTCAGAACAACAGGAGTCGACCGCGGGCAACCACCCAAGGATCCAGCGGAGTTCGGAGAGTTGCAGGAGAGGCTGTGGAGAGCTGGGCTTGGCTCCCCAGTCAAGGTGTTCCAGCAAATCGTGCTGGTAGCAGGTAGTGCGCTGACCCTTCTGGACCGTGGCGGGCTCGAGCTCGATCGAGCGGGTCTGCAAAGGTGCCGTGCAGCGTCGTCGGGAGGAAAAGAGAGAGAGGGTGGAGCGCACAGGGCGCGGTCGGTGCTCAAGAACCAGGCAACGTAGCGAAAATAAAACAAGGGGAAGGAAAAGTGAGACGTGCCGAAGCCGCGGGTCGCCGCCATTACCCTGCAGAACGCTAGGAGCAGCGTGGCAGCAAAGGGAAGAAGGAAAAGCACGGGAGGCGCCATTTTATTCCATTGGGGAAGAAGGAAAAGCGCGGGAAGCGCCATTTTAATCCATTGGTGAAAAAGAAAAAAGCGCGGGAGGCGCCATTTTAAATCACCCAAGATGCCGAAAAGTGGCAGTATCACTGCTTTCGACAACGAGGTAGAAGACTGGACCACGTATGTGGAAAGAATTGAAGTGTACTGCGAGGCAAATGAGGTGGCCGATGGAAAGAAGGCGTCGGTATTATTAAATTTGATGGGCGCGAGAACGTACGGCCTATTGCGGAATTTAATTACCCCAGCTAAACCAATGGAGAAAAGTTTTGAAGAGATTGTTAATATCTTACAGGAACACCTAAACCCTACACCGCTGCTGATAGCAGAAAGATTCAAGTTCCATAAAAGAAACCAGCACAAAGATGAGAGCAATGCTGACTATCTTACAGAACTACGCAAGTTATCGAAGCACTGCCAGTTCAGAGCAGGACTGGCAGACACCTTACGGGATAAGTTTGTCTGCGGGCTCCAGAGTGAAGGAACCCAGAAAGGACTACTTTCGGAAAAGGACCTGACGCTAGAACAGGCTTTCAGCGTGGCAGTATCCTACGAAGCAGCAGCACGGGGAGCTGCAGAAATACAACAGAAACCACAAGAATACAGCGCTAACTAAATGGCGTATGGAGCAGAAAAGTGCTATCGCTGCGGCAGAACAACCCATGATCAGAAGGACTGCTGGTTTAAGGACAAAGTATGCAGGCAATGTGGGAAAATGGGACACATAGCAAGAGTCTACAGGTCGGGAAAGAAAACCAACACTACAAGAACTACTAAGGAAAAGCACAAGAAAGTAAAGAAATTGACAGACAGTAGTTCGGAAGATCAGGAGAGTGATAAGGACTCCGGGAGCAGGAGACTAAGTTGTCTAAAGTTACACAACGTGATCGCAAAGGAGGATCACCGAACCATTTGGGTCACCCTCATGACAGCAGGGTCCCCAGTAAAGATGGAATTGGACACAGGATCAGCCCTAACTGTCATGAATCGACGAGACTATGAGCGGCTATTCTCACACATACCCTTGAAGGACAAGTCCATGGTATTGAAGACATACACGGGGCAAAAAGTCTACCCCAGAGGAAAAATAAGGGTGCCAGTTGAATACAATGGCAAGGAAACACAGAAACTGTACCTATATATACAACCAGATGGAGGACCACCATTATTGGGACGTGAATGGATCCGAAAAATACAATTGGATTGGCATTCCATTCAGGCGCTAACTGTGACTGATAAAAAGGATGATGACGTCACACCTGGACGTCTGTCACAAATTGTAACTGACGCGAAAGAGGTGTTCCGACAAGGACTTGGGACTCTAAAAGGAGTAACAGCAACGATAAAAATCGAAGATAACACAAACCCAAAATTTTTTAAGGCCAGGCGCGATCCGCCCAGCCGTTGAAGCAGAGCTGGAGAGTCTGGAGCATTCGGGTGTGCTGTCCAAGGTGGACTGGAGCGAGTGGGCCACACCCATCGTTCCTGTAATGAATAAATCATTGAGCAGCACGCCTGGGGAACCGAAGAAGGTTCGCATCTGTGGGGACTTCAAGGTAACTGTGAACCCAGTCCTGCACACAGTACAATATCCACTGCCACGGATAGAAGATATTTTCTCCTCACTATCTGGAGAGAAACGCTTTACAAAGATTGATCTGGCCCAAGCGTATCTACAAATGGAGGTGGAAGAAGCATCTAGGAAATACCTCACGATAAACACTCACAAAGGCCTTTACCAGTACAATCGACTGGTATTCGGGGTAGCATCAGCCCCGGCTATTTGGCAGAGGGCGATGGAACAAGTCCTGCAAGGGATCCCGGGGACCCAGTGTTATTTGGACGACATCCTGGTTACCAGCGAAAATGACAGTGAACACATTGCCAACCTGGAGCAGGTGCTCACGAGATTACAGGAATATGGGCTACGAGCCAACCGCCCCAAATGCGAGTTCTTCAGGAGACAAATCTCGTATTGTGGCCACATGATTGATGAGGAAGGGTTGCATAAGTCGCCGGACAATATTGAGGCTGTAGTCAAGGCTCCAGCACCGGAAAATGTGTCGCAACTGAGGTCGTTCCTCGGGTTGGTGAACTACTACCATAAGTTCTTGCCGAATTTATCTACAATTCTGCACCCACTGAACGCCCTACTGCAAACTGGAGTAACATGGAAATGGAGTGATGAGTGTAAGCGTGCTTTTCAGAAATGTAAATGCCTAATCACTTCAAAAGAAGTATTGGCCCACTACAATCCAACACTACCGATTCGGTTAGCATGTGATGCGTCTCCCTACGGCATCGGAGCGGTGCTGTCTCACAAATTCCTTGACGGTTCAGAGATGCCAATAGCCTTTGTGTCACGCTCGTTAACCTCAGCCAAGCGTAACTACGCCCAGATTGACAGGGAGGCCCTCAGCCTGGTGTGGGGGGTGAAGAAGTTCAATCACTATCTGCACGGGCAGAAATTCACCCTACTGACTGATCATCAGCCCCTGGTCTCCATTTTTAACCCAAAGAAGGGCGTTCCGGTGATGACGGCGCAACGGCTGCAAAGATGGTCACTTTTTCTAGGGGTACATCAGTACGACATAGAGTACAAGGGTATGAAACAGCATGGAAATGCTGATGGGCTGTCGCGCCTACCGTTGCCTACGGTAGAGGAAGCACCTGCAGTGGACCCTGTTGAGATATTCTATGCGACTATAGTCGAATGTCTACCTGTTACAAACTCAAGTATAGAGAAGGAAACCCGAAATGACTTGACACTCTCTCGGGTCTATGATTTGACGGTGAAGGGATGGCCAGCACATGGCGACTCACTGTTGCCAGCATTCTCGCCAAGGAGAGAACAGCTGTCAGTGTGCCGGGGGACCTTGATGTGTGGATCCCGAGTGGTAATTCCACCCAAGTTGAGAGATAGAGTGCTCAATGAGCTTCATGAGGGTCATCTGGGAGGGGTAAAAATGAAGAGCCTAGCCAGGGTGTTTGTGTGGTGGCCGGGAATCGATCAAGAAATCGAGGATATGACCAAGAGATGCACAGGATGCCAGAAGGTCCAAAACACTCCACCACAGGCCCCGCTACATACATGGGAGTGGCCCTCATCTCCATGGCAACGGGTACACATTGATTTTGCTGGTCCATTTATGGACTCAATGTTCCTAATCGCTGTGGACGCCCATTCAAAATGGCCAGAGGTCATCAAAATGTCCTCCACCACCACGGAGAAAATTATTGCAGTCCTACGGACCATCTTCGCCAGGAATGGCTTGCCAGAGCAGATTTGCTCCGACAATGGGCCACAGTTTGTGTCCGAGGATTTCCGGAGGTTTCTGAGGAATAATGGGGTGAAACATTACACATCTGCCCCATATCATCCAGCCACAAATGGATTGGCTGAGAGGTTTGTTCAGACCTTTAAAAAGGCTATAAAGGCAATGTATAATGACGACATACCACTACAACACAAGGTGGATAATTTCTTGTTTGCTTACCGGAATGCGACACATGCAGTCACCAACCAAGCTCCAGCCATAATGTTCTTCAACCGAAGGCTAAGATGTCGCCTGGATTTGCTCAAACCAAACATAAGATGAGATGTTGAGGATAAGCAATTCCAGCACATAAATGAGAAGCCAACCAGGAGCTTCAAGATAGAGCAACCAGTCCTGGCCTGCGACTACCGAACAGAAAAATGGCAGCCAGGAACGATATGCACACAGCAGGGACCACTAATGTACACAGTGGACGTTGGAGAGAGCATCGTGAGACGCCATGCTGACCAGATTCTAGAGTCACAGGAAGAAGCCAAGCCCATACCACGAGCAGGTGCACCTGGTAATCAACCCGAAGTACAGATTGCGTCTACCTCAGAAGCAGTGGTGTTGGAAGCTGACGAACCAACCAATGATAATGAGCCAGAATCAACTCCGCCGCAAGAACAGGATACTCGAGAAAGGCGCTATCCAGTCAGGATCAGGAAGCCTCCTCAAAGACTGAACTTATAAATGATTATTTCAGTTGATGTATATAGTACAGAGAAAATTGTAATTGTAATTAGCTATTATTTAGTTGTTAAATGAGTGTTATGTACTGTTTATCTAAAAGGGGAGGAATTGTTGTGTATGTACCTTTAAGAGAGGAACTGATTCTATACTGCAGTACCGGCAGTGACCACCCCTGTATATAAAGCCATAGCAGGCTTCTGTATTTCAGTCTTAAGTTATCCTCTGTTTAGTAAATACCTGTTATTATTGTTCTCCTGCAGTCCGTGTATTATTTATACTCGGACACTACACTCACGTGCTGGGCTCCACCATTATTGAGGATGGGGATATTCTTGGAGTCTCCTCCTCCTGTTAATTGTTTAATGGTCCACCACCATTCATGACTGGATGTGGCAGGACTGCAGAGCTTTGATCTAATCCGTTGATTGTGGGATCGCTTAGCCCTGTCTATAGCATGCTGCTTCCACTTTTTAGCATGCAGGTAGTCCTGTGTTGCAGCTTCCCCAGGTTGGCACCTCATTTTTAGGTACGCCTGGTGCTGCTCCTGGCATGCTTTTCTACACTCGTTGTTGAACCAGGGTTGGTCCCCTGGCTTGGTGGTAATAGTAGAGTGAGGGATATGCCGGGCCATGAGGTTACAGATTGTGGTGGAATACAATTCTGCTGCTGCTGATGGCCCACAGCGCCTCATGGATGCCCAGTTTTTAACTGCTAGATCTGTTCTGAATCTATCCCATTTACCACGGTGGTAGTGCCACACAACACAATGGAGGGTGTTCTCAGTGTGAAGATGGGACTTCGTCTCCACAATGACTGTGTGGTGGTCACTGCTGCCAATGCTGTCATGGACAGATGCATCTGCGACGGGTAGATTGGTGAGGACGAGGTCAAGTAGGTTTTTCCCTCGTGTTGGTTCTCTCACCATCTGTCGCAGGCCCAGACTGGCAGTTATGTCATTCAGGACTCGGCCAGCTCGGTCAGTAGTGGTGCTACTAAGCCAGTCTTGGTATTGGACATTGAAGTCCCGCACCCTTGCTACTCTCAGTGCTTCTTCCAAGTGGTGTTCAACATGGAGGAGTACTGATTCATCAGCTGAGGGAGGGCGGTAGGTGGTAATCAGCAGGAGGTTTCCTTGCCCATGCTTGACCTGAAGCCATGAGACTTGATGGGGCCCGGAGTCAATGTTGAGGACTCCCAGGGCCACTCCTTCCTGACTGTATACCACTGTGCCACCACCCCTGGTGGGTCTGTCTTTTCGGTGGGACAGGACATACCCAGGGATGGTGATGGAGGAGTTTGGGACATTGGCTGAAAGGTATGATTCTGTATGACTATGTCTGGCTGTTGCTTGACTAGTCTGTGGGACAGCTCTTCCAAATTTGGCACAAGTCCCCAGATGTTGGTGAGGAGGACTTTGCAGGGTTGACTGGGCTGGGTGTGCCGTTACCGTGTCCGTAGCCTGTGCCGAGGTCGATGCCGGGTGGTCTGTCCGGTTTCATTCTTATTATTTTGTTTCGTAGTATTACATAATATTTACAGAACAGAAACCGGCCATTCGGCCCAACAGGTCCATGCCAGCGTTTATGCTCCGTACGAGCCTCCTCCCATCCTTTTCATCTAATTCCATCAACATATCCTTCTATTACTTTCTCCTTCTTGTGTTTGTCTAGCTTCCCCGTTAAATGCATCTATGCTATTCGCCTCAGACCTTTCTCCTGAATTCCCTATTGGATTTATTGGTGTCTATCTTATATTTACGGCCCCTAGTTTTGGTTTCGCCCACTAGTGGAAACGTCTTCTCTATGTCTACCTTACCAAACCCTTTTATATTCTTAAAGACCTCTATCAGATAACCCCTCAGTCTTCTCTTTTCAAGAGAAAAGAGCCCAGCCTGTTCAATCTTTCCTGATCGGTACAACCTCTCAGTTCTGGTCTCATTCTAGTAAATCATTTTTGCACCTTCTCCAGTGCCTCGAAATCCTTTTATAACATCGAGACTAGAACTGTTCACACTACTCCATGTGGTCTAACAAGGGTTCTATACAAGTTTAACATAACTTCTCCGTTTTTCAATTCTATCCCTCTAGAAATGAACCCCAGTGCTTTGTTTGCTTTTTATGGCCTTATTAACCTGCAATGCTACTTTTAGTGATCTGTGTATCTGTACTTCTGCATCCCTCTGTTCCTCTACCCCATTTAGATACTTATTTTCCAAGGAGTATGTGGCCTCCTTATTCTTCCTACCAAAGTGTACCACCTCACACTTATTTAGATTGAAGTTAATTTGCCAATTACACGCCCATTCTGTAAGTTTATTGATGTCTTCCTGTATTTTGTCGCAGTCCTCCTCAGTATTAACTCTACCCCCCCCCCCCCCCCAATTTGGTGCCATCCACAAATTTTGAAATTGTCCTTCTGATTCCCGAGTCCAAATCATTATGTAAATGGCGAACAACAGTGGTCCCAATTGATCCTTGTGGAAAACTATTTCCTACCTTTTGCCAATCTGAGTAACTACCTTTAACCCCTACTCTCTGTTATCTGTTTTGTGTATCCCGCTCACTGTCCAATCTGCTACTTGTCCCCTGACTCCACATGCTCTGACCTTTGTCATGAGTCTACTATGTGGTACCTTAGCAAAGGCCTTTGGAAATCCAAATATATTACGTCTACTACACTACCCTTATCTACCCTTTCTGTTACTTCTTCAAAGATTTCAATCAGGTTAGGCAAACATGACCTTCCCTTTTAGTATCCGTGCTGACTACTCTTTATTATATTTTCAGTTTCTAGATGTTTTTCTATTACATCATTGATAAGGATTCCATTATCTTTCTACCACCACATTAAGCTAATTAGTCTATAGTTCTGTGGAATTATTCTATCTCCCTTTTCTAATAGAGGAATCACATTATCTGTCTGCCAGTCCTCTGGCACTGTTCCCTTTACTAATGAATTTTTGCATATATTTAATAGTGCCTCTGCTATCTCTTCCCTAACTTCTTTTAATATGTGCAGATGCAATCATCCGGACCAAGGGTTTTATCCTCTCTAAGTTTGATTAGTTTATCTCGCCCTTTCTATCTTAAATGTCTTTATCTCTTTTTTGATCTCTTTTTCTAATGTCATGTCCACCATGTTTGTCTCCCTGGTAAATACTGAGGCAAAGTAATTATTTAATATTTCTGCCATTTTGCTGTCATTACCTGTGAGTATATCGCGTGTATCCCTTAGTGGCCCTATCACTATCCTGATTTTTCTTTTGTTATTTATGTGCCTGTAAAATACTTCACTATTATTTTTTTCGATTGCTTAACAATTAAATTTTGTAGTTTCACTTTGCCTTCCTAATTGTTTTTTTTTTACTTCTTCACTAACCTTTTTGTATTCCCTTTGGTCATCCTATCCTTTGTTGTCTATGTGCTAGTGACATGAATCAGTCATTCATGAAAGAAAGACTTATGAAATAATACTGAGCGGCCTACGGTGACGCTGTCCAGGGAGAGTATAAATACTCGGGCACGGGCCCAGCTTGCGCAGAACATTCTTAACAGGAACTAGTGAAGGACACAGCTAGACCTCCATGTTGTAAAACAGTTGATTAAAGCTTTGTTTAATGCTTAGACCAAGTGCCTAGTAGTTTTCTTACGTCACTTAGTGTAGGCCTTTTTCTTTAGTTTCAATTTTGCCCTTGTTACTTTATTCATCCATGGTGCCATTACTGGCTAGTTTGTTCTGGAATTTTAGTGGGATATGTTTCTCCTGAACTCTATTTTAAATGTTTCCCACTGCTGTTCTATTTCTTTGTTTGTCAGTGCATTTTTCCAGTTTATTTTCCCTAGTTCCATTCTCATCCCCTTAACCTCAGCTTTTTTCCAATTTATTACTTTGGTCTTTGTCTTACTTATGTCCTTCTCAATCTTTATCTTAAACCTATGGGTGAGAAATTGGGTGCCTTTGCCCCTCCCGTTAGCGCCCCCGGGGGGGCACTAATGGGGGGGCACTAACGGGGGAGCACTAATGGGTCGCAAATGGCTTTGCGACCGGGCGCAGCACTGACATCGACTCCCGCCATCTTCGGCTGGTGTTCTGCGGCGGCGCTACTGCGTTGCACCCCGATCTCTTTCGCCCGGAGATTGTGACGTCATCGCCATGCACATTGTCCCGATAGCACCCCGCACCCAAAATTGACTTTCGCCCCACTGCAGCAGCGCCGGCCGATAACAACGACAGCTGCAGGAGGCGTGCATTGGTCGGGTGGCCGGCCGCTTCGGGGGCGATGGTTAAAGGCGAGGTGGCCGAGGTAAGTAAAAAAATAACTTACCTTTCTTGTTGAGGTTTTTTTCGCGGGTTCCTGCCCGCGATTGATCAGGCCAGCACTTTGCTTGAGTGCCGGGCTGATCACGTGGGATTGCGGCTGCCTTGGCGGTCCAGGTAGGTCATTTTTCTATTGCAGAGCCTGCAGCGATGGCCCTTCCCTTTAAGGGAGGGAAGGAGCCTTTGAACGCGGCGGCGTTGCACGGCCCAGGGTGCAGCGCTGCTGAAGTCTCCGCCCTGCCTGCTGCCGATTGCGCTCCAAGAAGGAAGTGGAGTGCTTGATTTAGCGCTCCACTTCCTTCCTGGAGCGCAAAACCAAATTTTTGAAAAGTTTGGAAACATTAGCGCCTGGCGCAAATTTTCTCAACTTTTAAAGTGTTAGAGCCCCAAATGGGGCGATACCCAATTTCACCCCCTATATGTTGTGATTGCTATTGCCTAGATGTTCTCCTACGCTTACTTCTGTTATCTGTTCTGGTTCATTTCCCATTGCTAGATCCAGCAGTGCTCCCTCTCTTGTTGGGCTTTTTCTTTACTGGGTAAGAAACTCCATTCCCTGTACCCCTTTCGCTACCTCTTTCCAGTTTATTTGGGGGTAGTTAAAATCTCCCATGATTATTATTCTATGTTTTTTAGTCATTTCACATACTTCCTTACATATTTCTTCTTTCACCTCCTTACCACTATTAGGTGGTCTGTAGTATACTCCTATTATCGTGATTGATCCCTTATCTTTTATTTCAATCCATATGGATTTTGTTTCTAACCTGTTAGTTATGTCCCTTTTTTCTACTGCCATTATGTTATCGCTAATTAGTACAGCTACCCCAATCCCTTCTTCCTTCTCTATCCTTTCTGATTATGTTATAACCTGCAATATTTAGTTGCCAGCCCTGTTCTTTATGTAGTCAATATTTCAGTTATTCCTACGACATTTGGTTCCTCGCTACGGATTATTGCCTCCAGTTCCCCCCTTTTATTTTGGATCCAGTGTACATTGCTGTACAGGCAGTTTAATTTGTCTTTAATACTTGTTCCTTTTACTTTACTTTAACAGTCCTATTATACTTCTCTTTTATAACTATATTTGTACCCTGACCGTGTTCCTTACCTTGGTCTGACCTGTACTCTCATCTCCTATTTCTTTTCTATTCAAAGAAGAGCAGGTGATGTCTCCTGGTGTCCTGGACAATATTTATCCCTCAATTAACACCACCAAAAAGAGATTATGTGATCATTTATCCCATTGCTGTTTGTGGGAGCTTGCTGTGCACGGATTGGTTGCGTGTTTCCTACACTTCAAAAGTACTTCATTGGTTGTAAAGCGCTTTGGGATGTTCTGGGGTTGTGAAAGGGGCTGTAAAAATGAGAGGCAGCTCTTGCTTTATTCAGCAGCCATGTTCGAACTTGTTGGTTATTTATAGTCCATAGAACCACAGGGGCCATTCAGCTCATTGTGTTTGTGTTAGCGAATTGCTAGAGCAATCCAAAAGTAATCCTACTGTTGTGGTCTCTCCTGCAATCTTCGCCTGTTTCCAAGAGTTCACCAAATGAACAATAGCAGCACCCCAAGACTGGGCTCTCTCTGTTGGCGACGTGTGTGATTATATAACAAAAGCAGAATAGTACGGATGCTGGAAATCTGAAATAAAAGCAGAAAATGCTGGAATTATTCAACAGGTCAGGCAGCATCTGTGGAGAGAGAAACAGAGTTAACGTTTCAGGTCTTAATAGGGAACCGAGAGAGCGAATGATGGCCTCCCAGCAGTAGTAGCGGCAGAGGCCTGAGAGTGCATCTCCCAGATGCTGCACTTGGTATGAAAGCTGGACAGGCCAAAGAAAAGGGGAGCAAGTAATAGGGCTTTCTACAATGATCAACACAATGCTGCTTGGTGACCTTGTTGGTAAAATGTAGATCAAATGGAGACATTGTATAAAACTGCCTTTATGTTCAATTTTATTGGAGCTCAAATGTAAACCAGTTACTCTGTATATCGGGGGGAAATGGGTAGTTAGTCTGGGCTTTGCAACACTACTCATCCAATCAGAACCATTGTTTCAGTGGCAACCTGACCACGAGAATGAACCTTGAATTTAAGAGTTTGCAATCATGCTGCTGCAGGGAAGTATGACGCTGGAGGGGATTCTGAGAGTAACAGCACACTGCTGCCACCTTGTGGCCAAAGCCACAGGATACTGGGGGTTGAAAAGCAGGAACAATCCAAATCTGCCTACTCTTCTCTCCACTGTATTTAATACCGCTAAACACAACTGATCTGCATTATTATATACTAACAAGCAGAAGCCTTTTTTTCTCGTTGGGAAACTATCATTAGTTCCTAGATATTTCCTTCACCCTCCGTTTGTGAAGTTATTTCCTCGCCCTTTAGGTCTCTTACGTCACACACCCCTCACGGGAGCAGGCAGGACATCTGTTCTCTGGCCTCTGCTACTCTTTAGTTCACTCTCTGATTTCTTTTCTCTCTCCCGTACATGCCAACCTCGAAAACTAGCAAAAACGGACAGCTTTAAAAGAGTTGACACAGGCCCCACAAATGACAGTTCAAGAACAGCCCTGATTATCACAGATCACAGAAATCACAGAAACCCCACAGTGCAGATAGAGGCCATTTCGGCCCATCGAGCCTGCACCGACACATATCCCCACCCGATCCCCATAACCCCTACACCAACACATATCCCACTCTATCCCCGTAACCCCACGTATTTAATCCCCCCTAACACTAAGGGTCAATTTATCATAGCCAATCAACCTAACCCGCACATTCTTTGGACTGTGGGAGGAAACCGGAGCACCCGGAGGAAACCCACGCAAACACGGGGAGAATGTGCAAACTCCACACAGACAGTCACCCGAGGCCAGATTCGAACCCGGGTCCCTGGCGCTGTGAGGCAACAGTGCTAACCACTATGCCACCGTGCTATAAGATTATGACATGCAGAAACAGGTAGTTACATAGAATCACACAGCACAGAAGGAGGCCATTCAGCCCATCGTGCCTGTGTTGCCTCTTTGAAAGAGCTATCCAATTAGTCCCACTCTTTCCCCTGCAATCGCCCTGCAATATTTCCTTTTTCACATATATCCAATTCCCTTTTGAAAGTTACTATTGAATCTGCTTCCACCGCCCTTTCAGGCAGCGCGTTCCAGATCATAACTGCTCGCTACATTAAAAAAAATTCTCCTCATCTCCCCTCTGGATCTTTTGCCCATGACCTGAAATCTGTCCCCTCTGGTGACCGACCCTCCGGCCACTGGAAACAGTTGCTCCCTATTTACTCTATCAAAGCCCCTGAACATTTTGAACATGCGCTTTGTATCTTAAGCTGTTGGTATACTCAACGTTTCTTCACTCATATTAGAGGGGAGAAACATAAATAAACAAAAGCCTTAAGGAGGGAGATACGAATGTTGAAGTCACAAAATTGATAGTGTAATTCTAGGAATGTCTGGCGACATGTTCCTCTCAAAGGATCTGGATCCTTACACAAAATGATCTATTCTGCTTCATTTTGAACCATTTTTAATTGGAAAAAGTGACATTTGGAATTACCACATCACTTCCCCAAAAGTTACCTCAACAATCACTTTCCCACCCCCTGCCCCAGTTCATGGAGGCACGTCCCTCGTCCAACTCCCCATCCTTTCAGCAACAACTTGCATTTATATAGCATCTTTAATGAAGACTGTTGTCCCAAGGTGTTTCACAGAAGTGTCATCAAAAAAATGTACGTCGAGTCAAAGAGGAAGTAGAAGGGAGGTGAGTTTTAAAGTGCATCTTATCAGAGGTGCAGGGGCAGAGGGTTTTAGGGAGGGAATTCCAGAGCACAGTGCCTAGATTGAAGGCATAGTTGCCAATGTTGGGGGCAAAGAAAGAGTAAAGAAAGACTTGCATTTATATAGCACCTTTCATGACCTCAGGACATCCCAAAGTGCTTTACAGCCAATAAAGAATGAAGTGGGTGCATATTAGGCCAGAGTCAGAGGAACGCAGAGTTTGGTGGGGCAAGTTGTAGGGCTGGAGGAGGTTACAGGAATAGGGAGAGGCAAGACCATGACGAGTTTCAAACATGAGGATAAGAATTATAAATCTGAGGTTTTGGGGGACCAGGAGCCAATGTCGGTCAGCAGGTACAGGGTGATAGAATCATAGAATAGTATAGCACAGAAGGAGGCCATTTGGCCCATCGAGTCTGCGCCGGCTCTTTTGAAGAGCAATCCAGTTAGTCCCACTCCACGGCTCTTTCCCCAGATCCCTGCAATTTTTTCTCCTACAAGTATCTATCCATTTCCCTTTTGAAAGCTACTATTGAGTCTGTTTCCACCACCCTATCAGGCAGGCAGATAGATGAGTGGGACATGTTGTGGGATACGGGCAGCAGAGTTTTAGATAGGCTGAATTTTACAAGTGAGTGGAGGATGGTAGGCCAGTCAAGACAGCAACACACAGCAGGAGCCCACAGCAGGAGATGGAAGTGCTGATATGCGTCTATAATCCAATCGAATTGCCAGCAAAATAATTGTCGCAAGACAAATCAAAGTACTACAAATTCTCACATAAATGATCTGACTACCAAATTAGGCCATGCATGTTCTAGAAATTAGACAATTCTTATGGTCACTGGTTGATCTGCTGTGTATTTCCAGCATGTTATATTTTTATTTAATCTGCCCTTCTGTGGAGCCTCTGCACTAAGTCTGCTCTCGTTCCCCATTTGCTGTGTAAGAGATGTTGAGGAGATTTTGAAAGTTCTGTTACAATGCTGCCATGTTGTCTGACCATCGTGGGTTTTTTAGCTTTTTAATCTTAACACAATTACAATGGTAACAACTGACATGAATCAGTCATTCATGAAAGAAAGACTTATGAAATAATACTGGGCGGCCTGCTGGTGGCGCTGTCCAGGGAGAGTATAAATACTCAGGCACGGGCCCAGCTTGCGCAGGACATTCTTAACAGGAACTAGTGAAGGACACAACTAGATCTCCATGTTGTAAAACAGTTGATTAAAGCTTTGTTTAACGCTTAGACCAAGTGCCTAGTAGTTTTCTTACATCACCAACATCTTGCATTTATATAGTGCATTTGACACAGAGAAACATCCCAAGACATTTAAAGTGACGTAATCTGACAAAAATAAAAAAACAGCAAAACTAAAGAAGGAGACATAAGGAAGGGTGACCAGAAGATTTGTCGAAGAGGTGGGTTTGAAGGAGGACAGAGAGATGGGGGAGGAATTCCAGAACATGGGGCCTCGGTGGTTGAAGGCATGGGCACCAATAATAGGGATGAAGGGAGGGGGTGCTGCACAAGAGATCAGAGTTGGGAGAATGTAGAGTTCTTGCAGGGGTGCAGTTTGGTTGTAGGGCTAGAGGAGGTTACAGAGACAAGGAGAGGCGAGGCCATGAAATAATTTAAACACGAGGATGAGAATTTTAAAGCGTTGGTGGACTGCGAGCCAACATAGGCCAGCGAGGACGGGGTGATGGGTGAGAAGGACTTGGTGTGGGATAGGATACCAGCAGCAGAGTTTTGGGTGAGCTGAAGTCTATGGAGGGTAGAGGATTGGAGGCCGGTCAGGAAAGTATTGGAATAGACAAGTCTGGAGATGACAAAGGTATGGATGAAGTTTCAGCAGCAGATGGGCTAAAAGAATGGCAGGGGTGGGTGATGTTATGGAAGTGGAAATAGTCAGTCTTTGTGATGGAGAGCATATGGGGTTGGAATCTCAGCTTGGGGTCAAATAGAAAACCAAGATTGTGGACAGTCTGGTTCAGCCTGAGACAATGGCAAGGACAAAGAGCTTGTGGCAGGAGCCAAAGACAATGGCTTTAGTCTTCCCAATGTTTAACTGGAGGAAATTGTGGCTCATCCAAGACTGGACATTGGACTAGCAGTCTGGCACTACAGAAGCCATGTAGGGTATTTTTTTAATTTCTTCTTGGGATGTGGGCATTGCTGGCAAGGGCAGCATTTATTGCCCATCCCTAATTGCCCTTGAGAAGGTGGTGGTGAGCCGCCTTCTTGAACTGCTGCAGTTCCTGTGGTGAAGGTACTCCCACAGTGCTGTTAGGGGAAGGAGTTCCAGGATTTTGACCCAGCGACGATGAAGGTACAGCGATATATTTCCAAGTCAGGGTGGTGTGCGACTTGGAGGGGAACTTGGAGGTGATGGGTGATGGTTGAGACAGGTAGTGGACAGATAGAACTAGGTGCTGCCAGTGTACAGGTGGAAGCTAACCCTATGGCCTAGAAATTCAGTCTGGACACTTTTGGGGCGCTAAAGTCGGGCGCTCGCTAAAGTTAGCGCCCGCCGGAAAGTGTAGGCCACATCGCCGAAATTCAGTAGAGTTGGCCCTAAGTTTGGCCGAGCGCTGAAACTGGCGTTGAAATGCTGTGTTCCGGCGCTAAGCCGGCGATGCGACCTAATAACGCCGAAGCCGGGCGCAGCGCAGGTGCGGTCATGTTTTGATTGACAGCAGACACCCTGACGCCGGCCAGCTCTTAAAGGGGGAAGGGTCAACTTTGACTGCTGCCACGCCCTGCATACTGGAGCCCTGCAGCTAGGCCTCAGCACTACTGGTGTGCCAAAATAGCGCCTGGAGCAATGGAGAGGGCCCGTGAGCGAGCGCAGCGCTTCTCAGAGCATGCCCTGAGTGTGCTCATTCATGGTGTGGAGAAGAGAAGAGAGATCCTGTGCCCGGACAGTGGCAGGAAGGCTCCCAGGAGCCAGTACAGGAGAGCCTGGGGCAAAATCGCCCGCAGGGTGTCATCCACCTGTGATGTCCCCAGGAGTGCGGACCAATGCCGCAAGAAGTTCAACGACCCCACTCGGATGGTGAAGGTGAGTACCCTTTCCAGTGTCCCCCTCATCCTTGCATGTGCACCTCACATTATGGGCAAAGGGACCTCAAAGGACTAATGGGCAGCCCTCCTCCCGCAGCAATGGCACTTGCATGTTCATCAATAGCACTTTCTGCACTTAACACACTGGCCAAGCTATTCGACCATGGGAGGCAGTGCACCCAGCAACAGGGCACCACACTGGCCAAGCTATTCCACCATGGGAGGCAGTGCACACAGCGACAGGGCACCACACTGTACTTAGAGGCCGTCCTTTCTCTTGCAGGCCAAGCTGGCGAGCAATGTAAGGAGCCAGGCTGTCACTGGTGGAGGCCGTCCTGAGTACCAGGCACTCACTGATCTGGAGGAGAGCGTGGCATGACTCATGCGTGGCCGGGTGACTGGCCCTGTCGCGATCGGCGAGGCGGACCCTGTACTGGTACCCACTGGTAAGGACATGACCGGTTGCACCTCTCTCGTTGCCCTCGCGCTTCAGATCTACATCCTTTCCCACTGACCGACAAATGCGCATAATGCACCACTCAGGCCTCCCTCGCTGACGGCCTGTCCTCACTCTAAAGCTACTCTTGTGCCTTCCTGCTTTCAGCTGGTGAGGAGGAGGTGGTCCCTGAAGCGCAGAGAGCCAGGCCCTTGGAGGAGGAGGACGTCGAGGACCAGGAGGAAGGCGGCACATCGGGGGAACCCTCCTCCGTGCCAGGGGATGGCAATGGAGGGGAGACGTCTGGCCTGCAGGAGAGCCAGGGGGAGGTGTTGGAGGGGAGGGCCGAAGCTGGTCCCAGTAGGGTGGACGCACGCGGAAAGGCTCCGGCAGCACGCCGGCCTTCTGCCCAGAGGGGGGAGGTGTTGGAGGGGAGGGCAGAACCTGGCCCAAGTGGGGTCGACGCACGCGGGAAGGGTCGGCCAGCTCGGCGGCCTTCTCCCCGGAGGGAGAGTCCGCCCTCCAGTCCGGACACGGTCCTCGCCCAGGAGGTGCGCGTCCTCGATGAGATGTCGGCGGCGTCTGAGCGGCGCCACCACGAGTTCATGGGGGTGGTCGAACAGATGCCTCACGCCATTGAGTCCCTGGCTCAGAGTGTGGTGGCTTTCGGGGAATCACAGGCCAGGGGGTTCGAACAACTCACGGCAGCGCATGACAGGGGTGTCCAGCAACTGGCCGCAGCGCACGACAGGGGTGTGCAGCAACTCATGGCAGCGCAGGACGCGGGTGTGCAGCAACTGGCGGCAGCGCAGGACGCAACTCGCGAGATGAGTGGTGCCGTCCAGACACTGGCAGAGCTGATGCGGGCACATACCAGGGCAGTTCGGGCACTCACTTCTGCCACACTCGCTGTGGCACGGAGGCATCACCATGGCACCCGCCGCCCTGCTGCAGCACAGCGGTCTGGCCGCCCCCAGATTGCTGCGCTTGCTACACTGCCAGCCCGGCCGAGTGCCAGTGTCTCTGGCGAGCAGCGCGCACCTGCCATCAGCCAGCTTGCCCCAATGGTGCTGCCGACACTGCCACTCCCCCAGCCAAGCTGCGACGAGCTGCTGCTAAGACTGATGCTGCCCAGCCACAGCTGCAGCAGTCAGCAGGCGGCCCCTCCCGGGCCAGGCCTCGTCTAGGCCGACCCCCAAGGGCATCTGCCGACACGCTTTGTGGCCCTCATGAGCCTTCCCCCAGCCTCGCCACACCCGCAGGGCCCAGGTTGAGGCGGAGCAGCAGGTCGGCCAGGGGCCGGAGAAGCCTGTCTAAGGACTCGCCCTCTCGGCACACCCATTAGAGTGTGGTGAGAGCGGTTTCTTTTATATTGGGGGGCTTGTGTTGTGGGGGGCATTATTTTGTTAAGGCCGAGGATCAAGGCATTTTTTGTTTTCATGGGGGTGTCTCTGTTGTGGGGGGGGGCTTATTTTTGTAAGGCCGCTGTTGAAGGCCTTTTGGATGGGCAAGTTTTGTTAGTCCTCCCCAGGTTTTGGGAGTGACAGATGTTTTTGACTGTTTTTTGGGGGTCTTGTCTGTTTTTCTGTTTCATGTGGGAAGGGCCCTGAGTTTGTGAAATAAAGCTTTTGATTTATTCAGCATGTCCAGGTGTCATGTTTGAAGTGGTTGTTGCGTTAACCGGCTGAGGGCTTGCGGAGCAGCTGCCTCAGGTGCGTTCATTGCCACAGGCCATTCCCTGACAGGGGGCCTAGAAGTGTCGATCAATAAGCCCCCGGCGGACGGCCCTTGGCCCTTGTCGCTCCCTCCTGGGCTGGTCCTCCTCCTCCTCCTCCTCCTCCTCCTCCTGCTCGTCCTCCTGAGGTGGTGGTGCAATGCCAGGTGGCAGTGCCTGAGTCCTGCGGATAGCCAGGTTGTGCAGCATGCAGCACGCGACGACGAACTGGGAGACTCTATCCAGCGAATACTGAAGAGATCCTCCGGAACGATCCAGGCAGCGGAACCGTTGCTTGAGGACGCCTATCGTTTGCTCGATGATGTCCCTTGTGGCTTGATGGCTTTCGTTGTATGCCTCCTCCGCTGGGGTCCTGGGCGCGCGGAGCGGGGTCATGAGCCATGTACACAAAGGGTAGCCCTTGTCCCCGATAAGCCATCCCCTTGGTGGAGACTGTGCCTCGAACATGTCAGCCACAGTAGTCTGGCGCAGGATAAATGCACCGTGGCTGCTTCCTGGGAAGCGGGCATTGACAGCTAGGATGCGCTGCCTGTGGTCACACACCAGCTGTACATTTAGGGAATGGTAGCCCTTCCGGTTGCGGTAATCCTCGGCATTGTGGATAGGTGCCCGCATTGCCACATGCGTGCAGTCAATGGCGCCCTGCACCATGGGGAAGCCCGCGATCCTGCCAAATCCGACTGCACGCTGCTCCTGCCTCTGTCGGGTCATGGGGAAGGAGATGAATTGGTGTCTCCTCGCGTAAAGTGCATCGGTGACCTGCCGGATGCAGCGATGCGCGGCGAACTGGGAGATGTTCGCTATGTCCGCAGCAGCGGCTTGGAAGGAGCCGCTTGCATAAAAGTTCAGAGCCACCGTGACCTTCACTTCCACCGAGAGAGACGTCCTGCACATCAGCTGTGGACGCAGATCTGTGTGAAGCAGCTGGCAGATCTCTGCAACCACCACCCTTCTGAAGCGCAGCCTCTTCACACAATGCGCCGCAGTCATGGTGAGATAGGACACCTGCTGCCGGTATTGCCTGAGTGGGTAAGGCCTATGTTGCCGACGCCTGATGGCCCCTCTGCGTCTAGGCATGGCTGGCCCTCTCTCACAGCGTCCACGAGCCCTTCGCACATAATGCTGCAACTGAGGGTTGGCCCCCCATACAGCCCCCATAATAAAGTTGAGAACAGATAAATCACAATGAATCAAATGTCAAAGCACTGGCCAGAAGCCAGAAATACCTCTCCTATGTTGTCCCAAATCAGTAACCTCTGTCCCTTGGTCTCTGTCCAGAAATCCAAAGCAGTAAAGTCATTGCAGCAAAATGGCTGGGCTTTATAGGTCAGTGTAAGTGCCCTTTAATTTGCGCTCCCCGAGGCCCACAGGGCCTCTTTTGCGTTCCACCTCACAGTTCTTAGCAGCGCCACGCCCACATTGGGCGGGCGCCACTGAATTTCCGGTTTGGGGCGCACAAACAGCGTTGCGCGACGATATGACGTCATAAGCTGCGCACGCACCTGAGCGGGCGCAAACACTTTGCGCCGGCGCTAAATGTCAACTGAATTTGGGCGTCGGCGCAGATCGGACTGCGTTCAGGCGCTAAGTGTCTAGCGCCGGAAATATAGCCCTTTTATGGCGTTAGCGGCTGGCGCAACCCACTGAATTTCTAGGCCTATGTCTTTAGATGATGTTCTAAAGCGCAGCATGTAGATAAGGAGAAGGATGGGAGCAAGGATAAATCCTTAGCGGACTTCAGAGATAATGATGTGGGTGCGGGAATATAAAACAGATTCTCTGGCTATGATCAGATAAGTAACAGTTGAGCTAAGTGAGGGTAGTCCCACTGAGCTAGACAACAGAGGAGAGGTGTTGAAGGAGGATGGTGTAGTCAACTGTGTCAAAGGCTGCAGAGAGATCAAGGAGGAAGAGAAGTCATAGGTGAAGGAAAGGGGGTTGAAGGGATATGGGAACAGGGTGGGTAAATGTGATTAGAACTATTTGTTCACAGGGGTGGTAAACGCTGACACAGACTGGCTGGGCCGAATAGAAACCTGATTGGAGAGATTCCAACATGGAGCTGCGAGAAAGATGGGCATGGATTTGGGATGCAACAACACATTCCAGGATTTTGCAGAGGAAAGGGAGGTTGGAGATAGGCAGTAGCTTGTGAAGACAGAGGGGCCAAGGCGAGGATTAATCAGCAGCCCCAGCTATGATTGGTCATGTAATGACATAATTATGGCCTCCTTTACGTAAACATCTGTATGTGAAGACACATAGTCCATGGTGACTGTACCCCTTTAATGTGTGGGGGAGTAAATTGATCAAACAAAATAAATTATTTAGACAAGTAATCTATTATCTTTTGGTTAATTGTGTTATATTAGATTGTCCTGTATTATATTAGTTTTATCCTCATGGTATACTATCCAATATCTATGACCTTAACCAGCAATGAAGTCTAATAAAGCTGGTGAATTAGAAAGCAGATTTACTATTCTGCACCAATTTCAGCTCTCATTGCAAAACAAATCATTACCTGGTGTCAGGAACCCTGAGGGCATGAGCTACTCCTACTAGTCCACACAAATGCAAGTTCAAGCACAGAATTGATCTTATGTTGACAGTTTAATCCACTTTATCTAAGATACACACACTTCAATGTACTAGTTACCCCAGCGCTGGGAAAGTTTGCTGCTTTCACATTATCCCAGTGAGTTTCGTTGTGCTGTCTGTTGTGTGTTTTTTTATGGCGGGGGATGTGCACTAACATTCTGCCACATTCTTACCTTTCAACTGTCCTGATTTTTCAGGTCCCTTTCAATCCTCTTCCACTGTCCCAACTTCGGAGTAGCATTCCAAAATTTAAAAACCTTCCTGAGATGATTGTAACTTTCAAGAGTTCTTTCTGGAGTTGCAGAATGAAAGTCACATGGCCTGTGCTTAATTTGATGATGAAGAAGATTTAAGAAGATAATTAAGCAGGATGTGGGGACAGGGCGAGAAAGTGGAGATGAGGTAGAAGATCAGCCATGATCTTACTGAATGACGGAGCAGGCTCGAGGGGCCGAATGGCCCACTCCTGCTCCTATTTCTTAATTTCTTATAAGGAGAGGAAATGAGATAAGAGTGGGTGAGCAGCACACAAAGAGGCTGCCGAGATAGAGGCAGCTTGGAGTTTTCCGGCACTTTAGACCTTTAGGGCTGGATTTTGTCAATGGGGATGTGATGGAGGCAGGACTCCTACTTTTTGGGTTGTAGTCCCGCCTCCATCGATTTGTGGCCAACCCACGTGATTTTCCCTTGATTGACCTTGTTGAGCCCACCCAGCGGGCTCAGCAGGCCAATTAAGGGACACCCGGTTACAGGTGATGTCAAGAATTGACATTTCATCTGTCAAGAGCTTTTGACGGATGAAATATCAGTGTTTGACAGCTGTTTGAAGCTGTCAAACACTGACAATCTGACTTCTAAATTGAATCCTTCTCCACAGACTCAGTTAGAAATCTCTCCCGAACAGAAAGCAGAATGCTGCAACTTTTGACAGCTCGCGGCCATTCTGCTTTCTGTGCCGGTGAGATGAGGGACTCCCGAGACCTGAAGGAAGGAAGCCTGCATTAGTAAGTAAAGGTAAGTAAAATGTATTTAAACACTTTACACACACCAAACACACTTACCTCTGCACTCATGCACCCATCACTCACCTGAACACCGGACATCTTGAACCCTCCAAGCCATTCAGCCCGACGGTCCACCTCACTAACTTGGCGTGGTTTGGAGCCGTCGGGCAGCCCACACTTCAGGGCTAAAAATAGGGATTAGGCCAAAAACTGCCTGTTAACTACCTGTTAACAGGCAGTTAATTGGCACTAATCCCCTTCCCGCCTCGGGGAGGCGGCACCCAGCACAGATCGGGTACCCGCCTCCTGGGAAACAGGCATGGAGGCAGGTTGGGGGCAGGAAGGCTTCGTGCCCCCCGATTCTGCAATTTTCCCCCCACTCTCGCCCTCAAACCCACCTCCACAGGGCTTGGAAATTCGAGCCCTAGAGTACAGTAACGGGTGCAGGTTCTGATCTGCAGCCACTCACCTGCAGCTGTCACTGGCCCACTGGCATGGCCATTGAAAACTTCCACGCTGGATTGCCTCCCAAGGAGCTCAATACCCTGCCCTCACGACCAGACTTTCAGTCCATTCACGTTAATGGACAGAAAATCACACAGGCTGCAGTAAGAAGAAAAAAAATGAAAGAACTTCCATTTATACAGAGCCTTTCAGGACCTCGGGACGTCCCAAAGTGTTGTACAATAAAAGAAGTACTTCTGAAGTGTAGTCACTGTTGTAGCGTAGGGGCGTGCGCGCTCCTCCCTGCCTGATTTTCCTCTATTCGCTGCCCCCTGGGCAATCCATTAGCCCTGGGCGCTGGACAGGAAATTCTGCCTCAGTGTACTAGGTTTGTTTTCAACAGAGTGAGGGGACAGGGAGGAGAAAGACCATCTCGGATGGCAGACTTACAGCTTAGGAGGAGAAAGATGGGGAAGCTCAGCAAGGGCACTGATCATAACTAACATGGAATAAAAGCAGAACATGCAGTCAACATCTGGCAAGGGAGAAGGTTAATCCTCGGGTAGAAAATCTTCGACTACTGATGGCCCTCCTATTTTTCTGTTTTAATTTCTGAAACCACCTTCTCGAGGGCAATTAGGAATGGACAATGAATGCTGGCTTTGCCAGCGACACCCGCATCCTGCGAACGAATAAAAAAAATTCTAGCATTTGCACTTTTTCTTTTTAAGGGAAGCGTGCAGAATTTAAATGAATTGTGGCAGTGTATGGAATCTACCTTGCCTCTCAAATACAAGGTGGAAACAAATACTTGTATTTATATACAGTAGCACCTTTCACAACCACCAGACGTCCCAAAGCACTTTACAGTCAATGACGTACTTTTGGAGTGTAGTCACTGTTGTAATGTAGGAAACGCAGCAGCCAATTTGCGCTCAGCAAGCTCCCACAAAGAGCAATGTGATAATGACCAGATGATCTGTTTTTGTTATGTTGATTGTGTAGTGTCCGCGTATCAATAACACACGGACTGCAGGAGAACGGTAATAACAGGTGTTTACTGAACAGAGGGGATGCTGGAACTAACTGTACAAATTACTACACGGTGTTATATACAGGTGTGGTCACTACTGGTACTGCAGTACACAGGGGCTGTAAAAGATAGCTCCTCTCTTAAAGGTACATACATTACAGATTGAGGGATAAATATTGGCCAGAACACCTGGGATAACTCCCCTACTCTTCTTCGAAATAGTGCCATGGGATCATTTACGTCCACCTGAGAGGGCAGATGGGACCTCAGCTTAACATTTCATCCGCAGCACATCCGACAGTGCAGCACTCCCTCAGCACTGCAATGGTGTGTCAGCCTAGCTTTACGTGCTCAAGTCCCTGGAAGTGGGACTTGAACCCACAACCTTCAGACTCAGAGGCCAGTGTGCTACCAACTGAGCCAGAACTGATACTGATATGTATATACGAAGAGTATATAGTATTTTCAAAACTGATGCTTATCATTAATGAAGTTGTATCTGTATCCGTGATCGTTGGCAGTAGAATCAATTCAATTCAATTCAATTCAAATCGCTTTATTGGCATGACAAGTTACATCTTATGTTGCCAAAGCATCGGAAAACATTCATGTTTGTTCACAAAAATACAGATCTATCCATACAGTGTATAAACAGATATATCCCTGAGTGTATAAATATACTTTCATATAATTTATATATACTCTTTTCTTATATTTAGTGGTTGTCCCTCTGTTTATGGCAAGCTGTAACATAGTGTGCCGCTAGTGTTACGCAATTTCTCTCTTCCCCTAGTAGGTATGGGAGTTTTTGGTCATCATTCAAATTTCTGAATTCCGGGCATATTTTTGTGAATTTTGGGTAGAAATTCTCCCTTATGCCCTGATATTTTCTACAAGCTGTGAGGAAGTGCATCTCTGTCTCCACCACTCCCTGACTGCAGTGAGAGCATATCCTGTCCTCTCTTGGTAGCCGGGTCTGCCTGTGTCTACCTTTTTCGATCGCCAGGTTATGTTCACTAAGTCTGTACATTGTCAAAGTTTTTCTCAGTTTGCTATCCTTTACCATGGTCAGGTAATCAGCCATATTGTATTGTCTGTTTAGGGCCAAGTAGCAATTGAGTTTGCTTTGGGTTTTTGTTGTTTCTGCCCAATATGACAGATATTTTTCCTTTTGCTTAGCGACGATTGTGTTGGGTCGAATTCTTTGTGTTACGCTGTCACTGTCCTGGGGCTGGTTATTGTTAGTAGTGTTAGTAGTTACTTCACTGAGTCCCAGGACTAGTTGACTGAGGGTATTCTTCTTTATGGTCCTCTCTTGGCATTTCAGGGCTTCGTAATGATAGCATTGGGGGTTGCTCATTTCTAGGTGTTTCCAAAATTTGGTGGCTCTTTTTTGGATAGTGATTATTAATGGATATTGGCCTAGTTCTGCCCTGCATGCATTGTTTATGGTTTTCCTTTGAGTCCGGAGGATGCTTTTACAGAATTCTGCATGTAGGATCTCAATTGGGTGTTTGTCCCATTTTGCAAATTCTTGTTGTGTTAGTGGTCCCCACACCTCACTGCCATAGAGTGCAATTGGTTCAATTACTGATTTGAAAATTTTGAGCCAAATGCTAATTGGGATTTCTATTTGGATTGATTTTTTAATGGCATAGAAAGCCCTTCTTGCTTTCTCTTTCAGTTCATTCACAGCCAGTTTGAAATTTCCCGTAGAACTGATTTTTAAGCCCAAGTATGTGTAGTTAGTGGTTTGTTCAATTTTGGTTGTTCCTAGTGTGAAATTTATTTTGGGTCCCTGATGTTTGGATCTTTGCTGGAACACAAGGACTTTGGTTTTTTGGGGATTTATTGTCAGGGCCCAAGTCTGGCAGTACGACTCCAGCAGATCCAGGTTCTGCTGTAGACCCTCCTTAGTTGGTGACAGCAGAACCAGGTCGTCTGCATAGAGGAGGAATTTAACCTTGGATTCATATAGGGTGAGGCTGGGTGCTGTAGATTGTTCAAGTAGTTTTGCCAATTCATTTATGTAAATATTAAAGAGTGTCGGTGTCACTAATATTGTAATTCAACCTCTGATACTCTGCTGAGGAAAATGCCACTCAATATTTTTTGAATTGCTATTTCCAGCGGGATGTCACTCGTGCGATCTTGCCGTGTTCAATGTGGGTGGGTCAAACAGACTGTTTTTCCCACCCACCTGCCCATTTATCCCGTTTCACACTTGTTCATTTCTACACCCACCGCCACTTTGACCCTATTTCAAAGGCTGCCTGTGAGACACTGACAGACCCAATAGGCTCACGATCGCATCTGTCAGTGTAGCTGACACGAAGCGAGGCGAGTCTGGTTAGGGATGCTCAGACAAAAGGCATGAGTTCTATGGATAAGGGTACACCATGCACTCGCTTAACAAGAAAAGTTAAAATTAAGAACATATCACTTCTTTGGGGAAGAGTAAAATCTCAATACTTCAGATTTTAACGAAATTTGATTACCTGATTAAAATTTTGTGAACTAATCACAGATTTGAATTTCTTACAAATATTTTTACTTCCATTTTGGGTGCATCAAGCACAAAGCAAGGTGTGCATGTGTGGGGGGGGTGTTGTGTGTGTGGGGGGTTGTGTGTGTGGGGGGAGTTGTGTGTGGGGGGGTTTTGTGTGGGGGGGGTTGTGTGTGTGGGGGGGTGTGTGGGGGGGATTGTGTGTGTGGGGGGGGTTGTGTGTGGGGGAGGGGTGTGTGTGTGTGGGGGGGGTTGTGTGTGTGTCGGGGGGGTTGTGTGTGTGGGGGGGATTGTGTGTGTGGGGGGGCTGTGTGGGGGGGGTTGTGTGTGTGTGGGGGGGGTTGTGTGTGTGTGGGGGGGGTTGTGTGTGGGGGGGGTTGTGTGTGTGGGGGGGTTGTGTGCGTGGGGAGGGGTTGTGTGTGTGGGGGGGGTTGTGTGTGTGGGGAGGGGGGTGTGTGTGTGGGGGGGGTGGGGGGGATTGTGTGTGTGGGGGGGTTGTGTGTGTAGGGGGGGTTGTGTGTGTGGGGAGGGGTGTGTGTGGGGGTGGGGGAGTGTGTGGGGGGGTGTGTGGGGGGGGTGTGTGTGGGGGGGGTGGGGGAGTGTGGGGGGGGATTGTGTGTGTGGGGGGGTTGTGTGTGTAGGGGGGGTTGTGTGGGTGGGGAGGGGTGTGTGTGGGGAGGGTGTGTGTGGGGGGGGTTGTGTGTGTGGGGGGGTTGTGTGTGTGGGGGGGTTGTGTGTGGGTGTGTGTGTGTGTGGGGGGGTGTGGGGGGTGTGTGTGGGGGGGGTTGTGTGTGTGTGTGGGGTGGGGGGGTGTGAGGTGTGTGTGTGGGGGGGGTGTGGGGGGGTGTGTGGGGGAGTTGTGTGTGTGTGGGGGGTGTATGTGTGTGGGGGGGGTGTGTGTGGGGGGGTGTGGGGGGGGTGTGTGTGGGGGGTGTGTGTTTGTGTGGGGGTGTGTGTGGGGGTTTGTGTGTGTGTGGGGGGGTTTGTGTGTGTGGGGGGGTTGTGTGTGTGTGGGGGGGGTTGTGTGTGTGGGGGGGAGGGGTGTGTGGGGGGGAGGGGTGTGTGTGGGGGGGTTGTGTGTGTGGGGGGTTGTGTGTGTGGGGGAGGGGTGTGTGTGTGGGGGTGTTTGTGTGTGGGGGAGGGGTTGTGTGTGTGTGGGTGTTTGTGTGTGGGGGAGGTGTGTGTGTGTGGGGGGGTTGTGTGTGTGGGGGAGGGGTGTGTGTGTGGGGTGGGTTGTGGGTGTGGGGGGGGTTGTGTTTATGTGTTCAACCATAAATGTATTTTGATGCTTTGGCAACATAAGATGTACCTTATCATGCCAATAAAGCGATTTGTATTGTATTGTATTGTATTATTGTGTGGGGTGGGTTGTGTGTGTGGGGGGGGTTGTGTGTGTGGGGTGGTTTGTGTGTGTGGGGGTGTAATGTATATACCTTTAAGGGGGGAACTACTTTTTAGAGCTCATGTATACTGTAGTACCGGCAGTGACCACACCTGTATATAACGTTGAGTAGTAATCTGTACAGATCAGTTGCAGTCTGAGCCACGTTGTGTAAGCACCGTTTGTACCGTTCTCCGCAGTCTGTGTCTGATTATACACGGACGTAACATTGGCGACGAGGCAGGTTCGAACCTACCTGCAACTCTGCATCACCTCCCGGGGATTCGTTCCTGGAGATCAGTGGATTGGAGGTCAAGGCCAGAGACTCGGGCGTCGACCACGGGCAACCGCCCAGTCATCCAGCAGAGACTCGAGAATTGCGGGGGAGGCTGTCGAGAGCCAGGCTTGGCTTTCCAGTCGAGGTGGTCCAGCGAAGCGGGCTGGCAACAGGTAGTGCGCAGACCCTTCCCGGACAGCGGCGGGCTAGAGCCCGACTGAGCGGCAAAGCAAAGGGCCGAGCAGCGTCGACGGGGGAGAGAGAGAGAGGGCAGAGCGCACAGGGCACAGCCGGTGTTCAGGGGCCGAGCAGCGTTGGAGAGAGGGAGACAGAGACGCGCAGAAACCCGTAAGGCGCCGCCATTGCCACGAGGACCGCTGGGAGCGGCGTCGGCAGCAGCGGGGGAGGAAGGAAAGCACGGGAGACGCCATTTTAAGCCATTGGGAGAAGCCATTTTAAACCACACCCAAAATGCCAAAGAGTGGCAGTATCACCGCATTTGACAATGAAGTCGAAGATTGGACTACATATGTCGAACGAATAGAGGTGTACTGCAAGGCAAATGAGGTGTCAGATGACAAGAAAGCGTCGGTATTGTTGAATTTAATGGGTGCAAAGACGTATGGGTTATTAGGAAATCTAGTAACCCCAACGAAGCCAATGGAAAAGAGTTTTGAAGACATAGTAACGATACTAAAGGAACATTTAAACCCCACACCGCTGCTGATAGCAGAAAGATTCAAGTTTCACAAACGGAACCAGCATAAGGATGAAAGCAATGCTGATTATTTAACAGAACTGCGCAAACTATCGAAACACTGCCAGTTTGGAGCGGGACTGGCAGATACCTTAAGGGACAAGTTTGTGTGTGGGCTTCAAAGTGAAGGAACCCAGAAACGGCTTTTATCTGAAAAGGACCTTACGCTGGAAAAGGCTTTCAGCATTGCGGTATCATATGAAGCAGCAGCACGGGGCGCTGCAGAGATACAACAGAGACTGCAAGAATATGGCACAAACGAAATGTCATATGGAACAGAGAAGTGCTATCGCTGCAGCAGAACAACACACAACCAGAATGATTGCTGGTTCAAAGACAAAGTGTGCAGACAGTGTGGAAAAGTAGGACACATAGCACGAGTCTGCAGGTCGGGAAAGAAAACCAGCAATAAGAAACCGACCAAAGGAAAGTACAAGAAGGTACATAAGATAACGGAGAATAGTTCAGACGAACAAAAGAGTGATAACGACTCCGAAAGCAGGGAACTGAGTTGTCTGAAACTACATAATGTGATCACAACAGAGGATCACCGAACCATTTGGGTCACTCTCAATATAGCAGGAGTCCAGGTAAAGATGGAATTGGACACAGGATCAGCCCTAACAGTCATAAACCGACGGGACTACGAGCGGCTATTCTCACACATAACCTTGAGAGAGACAAAAATTATTTTGAAGACGTACACGGGGCAAAAAGTCTACCCTAAAGGAAAAATAAGGGTGACCGTTATATATAACGGTAAGGAAACACCAAAACTAGACCTGTATGTATTACAAGATGGAGGACCACCATGACAGGGATGTGAATGGATCCGGAAAATACAACTGGATTGGCATTCCATACAGGCACTGACTGTGGCTGACAAAAAGGATGACGACGTCACACCTGGGCGACTGTCAAAGATCCTAACTGACGCGAAAGAAGTGTTCCAGCAAGGACTCGGAACACTAAAAGGCATGACAGCGACGATTAAAATTGAAGAAAACGCAAGTCCAAAATTTTTTAAGGCCAGACCGTTACCTTATGCGACCCACCCAGCTGTCAAAGCAGAACTGGAGAGTCTGGAACATTCAGGTGTACTGTCCAAGGTAGACTGGAGCGAGTGGGCTACACCCATCGACCCTGTGATGAAAAAGTCGTTGAGCAGCACTCCTGGGGAACCAAAGAAGGTTCGCATCCATGGGGACTTTAAGGTAACAGTGAACCCAATCCGTCACACCGTACAATATCCACTTCCGCGGATTGAAGATATTTTCGCCTCGCTATCTGGAGGGAAATGCTTCATTATGATTGATCTGGCCCAGGCGTATCTGCAAATGGAGGCAGAAGAAGCATCAAAAAAATACCTCACAATCAACACCCATAAAGGCCTCTACCAATACAACCGGCTGGTACTCGGGGTAGCATCAGCTCCGGCTATTTGGCAGAGGCAATGGAACAAGTCCTGCAAGGGATCTCAGGGACCCAGTGTTATTTGGACGACATCCTGGTCACGGGCGAAAATGACAGTGATCACCTTGCCAACCTGGAGCAGGTGCTCACTAGATTGCAGGAATATGGGCTCCGAGCTAACCACCCCAAATGCGAGTTTTTTAGAAAACAGATCTCGTATTGTGGCCACGTTATCGATAAAGAGGGGTTACATAAGTCCCCAGAGAAGATTGAGGCAGTAGTCAAGACTCCAGCACCAGAAAATGTGTCACAACTGAGGTCGTTCCTCGGGCTGGTAAACTACTGCCATAAGTTCTTGCCAAATTTGTCTACAATAGTACACCCACTGAACACCCTACTGCAAACTGGGGTGCCATGGAAGTGGAGTGACGAATGTAGACGAGCTTTCCAGAAGAGCAAAACACTAATCACATCGAAAGAGGTATTGGCCCATTACAACCCAGCATTACCAATTCGGTTGGCGTGTGATGCGTCACCCTACAGCATTGGAGCGGTGCTGTCACACAAATTCTCGGACGGCTCAGAGAGGCCAATAGCCTTTGCGTCACGATCACTAACCTCAGCCGAGCGTAACTACGCCCAGATTGACAGGGAGGCCCTCAGCCTAGTGTGGGGAGTGAAAAAGTTCAATCACTATCTGCACGGGCAGAAATTCACCTTGCTGACTGATCACCAGCCTCTTGTCTCCATTTTTAATCCGAAGAAGGGCGTTCCGGTGATGACTGCGCAACGACTACAAAGATGGTCACTTTTTCTAGGGGCGCACCACTATGAGATTGAATATAAGGGCACGAAACAGCATGGAAATGCTGTTGGGCTATCACGCCTGCCACTGCCTACTGCAGAGGAAGCACCAGCAGTGGATCCTGTCGAAATATTCCATTCGACTATAGTTGAATACCTACTGGTAACTAATGCTTGTATCGAAAAGGAAACCCGAAATGACCCAACACTGTCTCGGGTATATGATTTGACGGTGAAGGGATGGCCCGCACATGGCGACTCACTGTTGCCAGCATTCTCGCCAAGGAGAGAACAGCTGTCAGTGTGCCGGGGGACTTTGATGTGTGGATCCCGAGTGGTAATTCCACCCAAGTTAAGGGATAGAGTGCTCAATGAGCTTCATGAAGGTCATCTGGGAGGGGTAAAAATGAAAAGCCTAGCCAGGGCTTATGTGTGGTGGCTGGGAATCGATAAACAAATCGAGGACCTGACCAAGAGCTGCTCAGGATGCCAGAAAGTCCAAAATGCACCACCACAGGCCCCTCTACACCCATGGGAGTGGCCCTCATCTCCATGGCAACGGGTGCATATTGATTTTGCTGGTCCATTCATGGACTCAATGTTTTTAATAGCCGTGGATGCGCACTCGAAATGGCCTGAGGTCATCAAAATGTCCTCCACCACCACGGAGAAAACTATTGCAGTCCTATGGACCATTTTTGCCAGGAATGGCTTGCCAGAACAGATTTGCTCCGACAACGGACCACAGTTTGTGTCCGAAGAGTTCCAGAGGTTCTTGAAAAAGAATGGGGTAAGGCATTACACATCCGCCCCGTATCATCCAGCCACAAATGGATTGGCTGAGAGGTTCGTACAAACCTTTAAGAAGGCAATAAAGGCTATGTACAATGACAACATTCCGCTGCAGCACAAGGTGGACAATTTCCTGTTCGCCTACCAGAATGCGACACATGCAGTCACCAACCAGGCCCCAGCCATGATGTTCTTTAACCGAAGGTTAAGATCTCGCCTGGATTTGCTCAGACCAAACGTACGAAGAGATGTTGAGAGTAAGCAATTCCAGCACATCCATGAGAAGCCAACAAGGAGCTTCAATGTATGGCAACCAGTCTTGGCCCGCGACTACCGAACAGAAAAATGGCAGCCAAGAACGATATGCACACGGCAGGGCCCACTAATGTACACAGTGGACGTTGGGGAGAGCATCGTGAGACGCCATGCTGACCAGATCCTAGAGTCACAGGAACAAGTCAACCCCATGCCTCGCCCATACGTACCTGGTGATGAACCCGACGTACAGGTAGCATCTACCCCAGAAACAGTAGCATCGGAAGCTGATGAACCAACCGACGCCAGGGGGCCAGAATCGCCTCCGCACCAAGAGCAAGACACTCGGGAAAGGCACTATCCAGAAAGGATCAGGAAGCCTCCCCAAAGACTGAATTTATAAATAGACTATTTTCAGCTAATGTTGCATGTTAAAAGTGTTAATTGTAATTAGTTTGATATTTAATTGTTAAATGAGTGTTATGGTACTGTTAATCTAAAAGGGGAGGAATTGTAATGTATGTACCTTTAAGGGGGGGAACTGCTTTTTACAGCTCATGTATACTGTAGTACCGGCAGTCACCACACCTGTATATAACGTTGAGTAGTAATCTGTACAGATCAGTTGCAGTCTGAGCCACGTTGAGTAAACACCGTTTGTACCGTTCTCCGCAGTCTGTGTCTGATTATACACGGACGTAACAGGGGGGGTTGTGGGTGTGGGGGGGTTGTGTGTGTGGGGTGGGTTGTGGGTGGGGGGGGTGTGTGTGGGGTGGGTTGTGGGTGTGGGGGGGTTGTGTGTGTGTGTGTGGCCATGTGAAGGATTTATAGGTCATGCCTAAAGAGGCTCTGTCTTCAAGACAAAACTTTTGGTACAGCATTTCCTTTGGGAAGAATGCAGAGCAATGCATTATTTTCTTGGTGATGACATTGCATGAAAATGACGCGATGATTCATATTGATATAATTAGCATAATTTCACTGTGTATTTGTGGACAGAACATTGAAGTTTGTCAATGATATTCTTATGATGAACCAATGATTATCCTCTATGAGGGCAGAGGTCTCTTTGGTGTCCAGCTTGTTCCCAAATGACAGGCCTGGAGATGGAAGTTTGAAACCAAACTCTAAGTCCCATACTTGAACCAGGCAGGGTCATAGTCCTCCAGGGCACTTTGTTGATTGACCAGCAACTCTGGCTCATTAATGGAATCCAGAGAGTTAGATTTGTCATTGGGTTTGGGATTATTCCTACTTCGCTCCAAATAATCCTGCAAGCCAATGCACCAACAGATAGGATGGTCCTGGTTGGACAAGTATCAGGGAGCATACTGGAGCTCTGCATTAGTAAGCTGTGTGTTTTTCAGCTGGTTGATCTCTAGCATTACCCCTACACACACGTGGGGGTTCCCTTTGCCTTGGCTCTATCAATGCACCCCTGGAGCTTGCTGGACTTTGATAAGTGAGATGTGACCCTACAGAGAGGGAGTATGCAGAGCATATCCGGCAGACCGAAATTCTAAAATAAAAACAGAAAATGCTGGAAATGCTCAGCAGGTCAGGCAGCATCTGTGGAGAGAGAAACAGAGTTAACGTTTCAGGCTGATGATCTTTCATCCGAAATTCTACATGGGTCGATCTCTTGGTTAAATATGGTGATGGGTTTTTGAATGTCAGATATCTGCTGGACCAAAAAAAAGAAATCAACAAATTTTTTAGGAAGAAGTGGCCCTTTGAATCAGAGCCTCCTAAAACCAAAAACATTTTCCATTTTAGTCAATCTTGCAATTACACGTTGTAAGGGGTCGTTTTAACGAGCTTGTGGTGTGCGAGATCGGTTTTTGATTTCACACTGCTCGTGAGCGGTTCCGAAGCGCTCCCCCCTCACCGGTTCTAGACACTGGGCTTATTGCCAGACCACCTTGATGTGTTGGTCCAACTTGTGACTCGGAAGACAAATGGATCAGGTGAGACAAGGTAAGTTTTAAATCAAAGGTATCTTTATTTTTAAGGAGAATAAAACATAGAGAATGAAGAAACAATGCAGACAAAAATCATGAACACGCCTCTCAATGGGAACTAAAATTTAACACACAAGAGTTACTTTGACTATCATAATACATCAATTCTAGATCAGCGATATAATAAAACGGGGGTGGAGAAAGCGCACGGCACAACGAAGGATGAATAACACTCCCGAATTACAACACCCTTAATATTAAAAACCCTCCCGTCTCTACAGTATACCTCAACTAGATCAGCTAGGTGGAGTTGGGCCTCTATGCTCACCAGGGTTTTTAAAACTGTCCTTGACCTTGGTGCTCCTGTATCGTCCGGGATCGCCAATCTTCCTTATGGGACTGGCTCCTGAACCTGCTCTCCTGCTCGAACTTGTAGGCCCTCCGTGCTCCTCGAACCATAATCGAACCTCTCCGCTCGCTCTGCCTTTGACCTCATGTCTGTGTGAAACTGTGTTTTTTTTTAATGTCTCTTTTCCCCCAACAGTTATACTGTTTTCTTGCCCTTATCTTGGCGCCAAATCAGGGGTTTTCTTTAGTTAAAGTAATGGGCAGGCTGCTTTGACAAAAGCGGGTACTTTATTTTAATGTCTTGTAAATGAAACTAATGGGATCTGTCCTGTGTCCCTCTGAGTTTGGTACAGATAATAGGTTTTGTCTGTGCTCTGCGATTTCAGAGATGGGTTTGCGTTTTGCTAGCAATTAACACACCTTGAGGTGTAAATACTTTTGTTTTGACTTCGTTACTACTGTAACCATTTTACCATATCAATTGCAGTCAGTTCTGGAATCTTCTAATCGGTGGTGACTCAGGTTTCTTTAAGATACTGCAGTGGCATGTCCTTCTGAAATGAGTCATGTGATCTGCCAACTCCATCTTGTGTTCATAAAATGTGGCCATTTCAGGGGTTTTACAATGTAGACTGTATTTTCCTGGATTTTTGCGAATCCTACAACGTGACCTGGTGAGTTCCATTCTATTCAGCTCAGTCTTCTCTCTCATTGAACTTTTAGGACTCTTTGATGAACAAGTAAATGACTGGAAATAAAGATTATTTAGATTTAGAATCATAGAATCATAGAATGGTTACAGCACAGAAGGAGGCCATTCAGCCCGTCGAGCCCGTGCCGGCTCTCTGCAAGAGCACTTCAGCTAGTCCCACTCCCCCGTCCTTTCCCCATAGTCCTGTAATTTTTTTTTCCTTCAGGTACTTATCCAATTCTCTTTTGAAAGCCATGATTGAGTCTGCCTCCACCACCCTTTCAGGCAGTGCATTCCAGATCCTAACCACTCACTGCGTAAAAAGGTTTTTCCTCATGTCACCTTTGGTTCTTTTGCCAGTCACCTTAAATCTGTGTTCGCTGGTTCTCGACCCTTCCGTCAATGGGAACAGTTTCTCTCTATCTACTCTGCCTGGACCCCTCATGGATTTTGAACACCTCTGTCAGATCTCCTCTTAGCCTTCTCTGCTCTAAGGAGAACAACCCCAGCTTCTCCAGTCTATCCACGTAGCTGAAGTCCCTCATCCCTGTGCGAAAGTTAAAATAGTGAATTAATTTGCATGATGCGTATGGGTACATGTTAAAGAGATCATGCTGAAAGAAATCGATGTGCTAACTTGCCATTCTTTTAACACTTGTCCTGGAAGTTTTTTGAGTTAGGAAAGGGATGAAATGACCCAGACGTGGATTTAAATGGAATGGGCAGGAAACGATGGTCTCCTTCCATGGGTCTATCTTCTCTTCCTCCACCATTAGACCTGCAGTAGATGCTGGAGTAAGAAGGTTAATCTGAACTGGGGTTTAACCTCCACTGGCCAAAATGAGCGACCAACTCTCTATAATAATGTTGTTATACTTTGTCTGTCAGCTTTCCTCAATGTACAAAATCGACTTCATGGTTGTCAGTGCCAATCATGCTACCTTCATCAGCACAGCCTGATGTGCCTTCTGTTCCGATCGTGCTTACTTTGGCATGTACCAATAGCCTTGGCAGCTACAACCCCTGTCTGAATTGTGTGAACCAGCTGGTGTGCCATCTGTGAAAAAGCAGCTGTGTCCAGTTTATTAATATCTCAGTTGCGCAATCTGTATCCACTTGCTTGTGTGCACTGCTGCACTGTATTGGTTGTGACATTTCTGCATAGGAAAGTCGCTACCATAAAAGTGGGCCTAAATAGCAGATGGGGACCCGCCGGGAAGCGGATGGGATGGGATGGGCCGCCCGTTTTACACCCCAACCATGAAGCCAACGGAAAGTAACTAATGAATAAGGCCAGAGCATGCGGAGTCAGGGGACAAGTAGCAGAATGGACAGCTAGCTGGCTGCAAGACAGAAAGCAGAGAGTGGGAGTAAAGGGTAGTTATTCAGAGTGACAGAAGGTGGAAAGTGGGGTCCCACAAGGATCACTGTTATTCACCATTTATATTAATGATTTAGACTTCGGAATCAAAAACACAATTTCTAAATTTGTGAATGACACCAAATTGGGGGGATAGTCAATACTGAGGAGGACTGCAACAAATTACAAGAAGACATTAATAAACTTGCAGAATGGGCATATAATTGGCAAATGAATTTCAACATAGATGAGTGTGAGGTATTACATTTTGGTAAGAAAAATAAGGAGGTCACATATTACTTGGAAAATAAGGAGTCGATTTTAGTTCAGGTGCGGGGAATTGGCGGGTTCCCCGAATTTAGTGATTCCAACACGATTGTAAATGGGTCTGTGAGACTGATGCAAATTTAACACAATTGGCCAATTAATTTCCAGCGTGTGGGAAGCCTTGGCAATTGAGTATTTCCAGTCAGAAAGTCGCAGAATATGACGTCATCATTGCTGCTGCTTTTACGGTCCACAGCAAGCCTTGCTTCCTCTGCAGGCTTCCAAACTTCACCATTAAGATGGCACAGGAGCCTGCAGGAGGAACGGCCAGCGGGAGGGCCTGGTCTGCGCCCAAAGTTGATGACTGTTCCAATCGTGCTTACTTTGGCATGTACCAATAGCCTTGGCAACTACAACCCCTGTCTGAATTGTGCGAACCAGCTGGTGTGCCCAAATTTGATCACTACAGGCATTATTGGATGGTGCTAGGGCCCACAGGGAGATCCTCTTCCCTTCTTCAGGGAGCAAGAGGCCTCCCAGCCAGACCAAGGCTGTGTGGCTAGAGGTGGCAGGTCAAGTCAACGCCTTGGGGCTTACACGCAGAACGTAGTTGCAGTGCAGGAAAAGATTCCATGACCTTCTTCGCACTGGAAAAGTAAGTACTGTATGAAGTTTCCATCACCCTCAATCTATTCCCCATTACCTTTCCTCACCAGCACTCAGCTTTAGCAATCTCTTCCTGCACAGCCCACTAGACACTCACATCCATGCACCCTTAGCCATTCCCTCTCTCTCTATGCTCACAATCACAGAACTATTCCACCATGCAGCCCTCACACTCCCTCTCACTCTGATGCTTTGAACACAACTGACTACACACAGGGAGGGCCCTTGGTCTTGCAACCTCACTCCATCTTTGTCTCCTTCTAAGTATCTATGCTATGCAATCTCTGCACTCACTCCTTCATTCTCACTCAACCTCCACTTGTGAGCTCTCTTTTCCTGCAATGAGGGAGACAACAGGAGAGAGCGAGCCAGGACAGGAGGAGGGCCACCCTCATTAGCCCAGCTCACCCCCTGGGAGGAAGGTGTCCTGGAGATTACCGGGGCTGATACAGATGCGGAAGTTGGGGAAGGACAGACAGGAGCATCCCCGCAAGTTGGTGACAGAATAGTTTTCCCTCTCTCTCATTGGCATTGCATGAGTCGCTGATAATGATTCTGAAGCTACATCATATGGACTTATGATCATCTGCAAAATGCAATGTGCATGTAACCTTGGCATCACATCTCTAACTTTTTCCTTGACTCCCCCACAGGACCATTGAGAGCCCCCGTCCCCACTCTGCAGGAGGAAGAGCCTGAGCAGCCAAACTCCTCAGAGGAATCTGCAACCTCTGAGGGCGCAGCGTCATCAGAAATAAGCGCACCCAGCACCAGCGCAGACACTCACACCTCGGTGGGACCTTCAGGGCATAGAGTAGAGTTGTCACCTGGTGTATCACAGCTCACAAGTGAGCATCAGCAGATTGTGGAGACATAACAGCAGTGGAGAGTCCTCGTCGGTGGGCGCAGGACTCTGCCAGCTCGGCTCAGCTGCATGTCGACCCTCTGCCTCTGGGTCCATCCATAAGATCAGAGGTGATGGAACTCCATGCACAGATGCAGGAGTCTCTGGCAGGTTTTGTCTCCAGGGTCGCTGCGAGTGTGGAGCGAATGGAGGAGTCCATAGCGAACATGAGCAGAGCTTTTGTGGAGTCAGTGGCGCATGAATACATCAACACGGAAAGGATGGCTACCTACGTGGAAATGATTGCTGCCTCCGTGGTAAGGCTGGCTACGGTAGAGGAGAGGAGGGCTATGGCCATGGAGGAGGTTAGTCGCCAGGGTATGGAAAACATGGTGAGTGTTCAGAATAGAATGACATCTCTTGAGGAGCGATGGGCATCTATTGAACAGAGAAACCAGACCTTCATGGAAGTCCTTCTGACTAGGACTGCCATTGCAGATACGGGTCCCCATGGCCCCCCTGATGTGCAGCAAGCTGCTCTCAAGCCGCTTGCAAGCGCTGAGGGGGACATCACCCATGAGAGGGAGGTTGGTGGCAGACCTCAAGGAAGTGGGGGCTCCTCCCCAAGCGCTCACACTTCCATGCCACTGCAGAGCCCTCGGCCAGAGCCCCGCTGGAGTCCACACCCAACGGAGATAGACGTCTCAACTCCTGCACGGCCGCAGGAGCAGCAAACTGCTGGCGAGCCCTCACATGCTCGCCACCGCAGAGGATGCCCGCCAAAGGTGTCGAGACAGTAGCAGCAGGAAAGTGAGCAAGGGGCCTCCATATCTGCTGAAGCCACAGGGGAACCACTACGTAGGAGCACGTGTAAGAGGAAAATAAAGCAAAAATAGCCACAAGGGTAGTCACTTGGGTGAAATGCTGTGTATTTTGGAAAAATGCCATCAGTTGTGTGTGTTTCATAAAAATTCTGATGGCAACTGCTGCAGTTCTGGCGTGTGTCATTTCGCGAATGGGGCTTTCACATTGAGGGCTTAGGATTACTTGCAATTGTCAGGATGCTGGTCAAATAGCTCGGAATCCACAGGGTTTGGCCATTGTCGATGCTCAGGTAAGAAGCTGCAAGGCAAAAGAGTTTGATTTACTAGGCTAAGCAAATCTGGCCAGGATGAGTGCGTTCCTTGCATCCCGGGCAGCAATGTTCTCGCGTAATGCTGCCGCTGGTTGATGGGCCTCTGCAGGATGCTCGTTCTCGCCCTCCTCCTCCTCATCATCATCATCATCATCATCATCATCTGAGAAGGGTATGAGAGGAGCCACTTGGTCCTCAGGAATCTGCAAACCACGACGCTGTGCCATGTTGTACAGTGCACAGCAAACCACAACGATTTTGGAGACCCTGGCTGTTGAGTACTGTAGGGCTCCACCTGCTCTATCCAGGCATCTGAAGCGCATCTTCAGCAAGCCGATGGTTTGCTCAATTATGGATCTGGTGGAAATGTGGCTGCAGTTGTAGTGCTCCTCGGCTTCGTTGGCTGGCCTCCTCAATGGCGTCATTAGCCAAGTCCTCAGGGGATAGTCCTTGTCTCCAAGTAGCCATCGTGAAGTTGGTCTGGTGGACTGAATAGCAGGGGCACACTAGACTGGCGCAGTATGAAGGAGTCATGGCAACTGCCAGGGTACTTGGCACAAACATGCAAAATCTCCTTCTTGTGGTCACACACCAGCTGAACGTTAAGGGAGTGGAAGCCCTTACGGTTGACAAAAATACCTCGATTGCAAGGGGGTGCCCTAAGGGCCACATGTGTGCAATCAATGACGCCCTGCACCCTTGGAAAGTCTGCCAGATGACCTAATCCAACCGCTCGCGCCCTCACACTTGCGCGATCCCTGGTGAAATGGATGCGATTGTGCACGAGGGCAAAGAGGGCATCGGTTACCTGCGTGATGCAAGTGTGTGCGGCCGCCTGGGAGATGCCGCTGATGTCTACTGCTGATCCCTGGAATGAGCCTGAGGCAAAAAAGTTGAGTGCGGTGGTGACTTTGATGGCCACTGGTAAGGAGTGTCCACCTGGTCCTCTGGGCAGCAGGTCTTGCTGTATTATTGCGCAGATGTCAGTCACTACCTGTCGCGAAAGTCGGAGCCGCCTTTGGCACTGCTGCTCAGTCATGCTGAGGTAGCTGACCCTGTGTCTGTAGACCCTGTTTGCGGGGTATCTCCTGCGCCGACAGGCTTCCATGCGATGGCCCCTTCTGGCCTGTGCTGCCTCAGGTGGGTGAGCAACAGCCTGTCGCTCCTGCTCCTGCTGCTGCTGCTGCTGCTCCTGCTGTTGCTGCTGTTGTGCCTGGTTCTGCTGCTGGCGCGCCTGGTGCTGGAGGTCCTCTAATGCCAAGAAGGGAAGGAAAAAAAGGCCTCCCATGCTTCTGGTAGATGCCTCAGTTGAGGAAGCGCTGAGTGAGGGTGGCGAGAGGGGTCTCGCAGGGGGTCACACTGGAGAAGTGTGTGAGGCTCCAATCTTCCACAGGTGTGGTTAGGCCTGGTAAAGGTTCCCCCAGACCTGAGACAACAAAGTCCTGCCACCTGCAAATGATGACTGATCAAATATCCTCTTTAATGTTGGACCTGCAGCTGATAGTCAACAAGCCAATAGTGTTCACGCCAGGTTTCACAGGCGTCATCCCCATCAGGCGTGTTTTACGTGGGAAAAGGGTTAAACAGGCAAGGCCCTGTTAAAATGGGATTATAAAGGCCAATCAGTGCTGTTTAAGGGCCCTAAAGACCAGTCCCGCCTGTTGCAGGCGGGACTGATTCGGGTCAATCAGACACACCTAGGTTAAAATGGCGTGGAGGTGGGAACCAAGCGGGGGGGTCACGACCCCCAGGTTTTGCGATTTTAACCCCCCGCACGCCTGAAAGCTCGCCTCACAGCCCAATGAAAATCAAGGCCTAAGAATCTAAATGGGGTAGAAGAGCAAAGAGATCTGGGAGTGCAAATACACAAATCTCTAAAAGTAGTGACGCAGGCTAATAAGGCCATAAAAAAAATGAAACCAAGCATAGAGTTTATTTCTAGAGGGTTCTAGAGGGCTAGAATTGAAAAGTAGAGATGTTATGCTAATCTTGTATCCAACCTTGGTTTGACCCCAGGAGATCAACGCAATCTGGTTGCACATTGCACAGGAGGATACAAGCAGGGATGTGGTCAAGGGGACCAGGCTGCAGTGGCGCAAACCTTTCAATGATCTCAGTAGATCACGAAATGTTACTGCAAATCCACACCCAGCCTCATCCTGCTGTGCCACTCATCATATCCCCATCACTCTGCCTTCGCTACCCTACTCCTGCACATCCTTACTCAAACCAACTTTCCTTACACCTCCACCCATCCCTCTCTATTTACATTATCACTTCCCCATCTCACTGGCCACCCCTCACACTCAACCTGATTCTAGTGCAGTCATACCAACTAACACCACACAAGGGTAGGCACTTGGGTGTTTTATGCAATGATCATGTAAATTTTCTGTTAACGTGTTGTCAAACATTGAAATCTTTATTTTCAACACTTTGCCTTATTGAACAGATCTGTGCTCACCTTTGGAAGTGTCTTAGTGAGTTGCAGTGAATGGTGAGACATAACGATACGCTCTGCAATGGTGATGAGTGTCAAAGGAATGGCTTGGTCATTGTAGGAATGCTGGCTTGGTCATTGTAGGAATGCTTTATGGTGCTGGTGTAGGGTGGTGTTAACCTGGCGCATTATGTGGCAGCTAGGGTATACAGAACCAAGTGAAGTAAATCTGGCCATGGTGATGCCGTTGCTGGCCTCCCAGGCAGCAATGTTGTCGGGTGCTGATGCCCTGTGTCCTGTGCAGCATCAGGTGATTGCGGAGAGGGTTGGCGTTGCTGTTGGTGATGTTGGTATGCCTGGCGATGTTGGTGTTGGGGCTGATCGTGGGGGGATTCAGAGGACCAAGGTGAGGTTTTTTCAAGAGCACCAATGTTGCTGGAATAGATGGCTGCTGAAGTTAAGATTTTTTTTTTAATGTATTCATTTTTATGGGATCTGGGCATCGCTGGCAAGGCCAGCATTTATTGCCCATCCCTAATTGGCCTTGAGAAGGTGTTGGTGTGCCGCCTTCTTGAACTGCTGCAGTCCGTGTGGTGAAGGTACTCCCACAGTGCTGTTAGGTGGGGAGTTCCAGGATTTTGACCCAGCGACGATGAAGGATTGGCAATGTACTTCTAAGTCAGGACGATGTGTGACTTGGAGGGGAACTTGGAGGTGGTGGTGTTCCCATGCGTCTGCTGCCCTTGTCATTCTAGGGTGTTGATGGTGGGGGATTTGGCGATGGCAATGCCATTGAATGTCAAGGGGCGGTGTTTAGGCTCTCGCTTGTTGAGATAGTCACTGCCTGGCACTTCTGTGGCGCGAATGTTACCTGCCACTTATCAGCCCAAGCCTGAACGTCATCCAGGTCTTGTTACATGCGGGCATGGGCTGCTTCATTATCTGAGGAGTTGTGAATAGCACTGAACACTGTGCAGTCATCAGCGAACATCCCCATTTCTGACCTTATGTTGGAGGGAAGGTCATTGATGAAGCAGCTGAAGATGGTTGAACCTAGGACACTGTCCTGAGGAACTCCTGCAGCGATGTCCTGAGCTGTGATGATTGACCTTCAATCACCACAATCATCTTCCTTTGTGCTAGGTATGACTCCAGCCAGTGGAGAGTTTTGCCCCCTGATTCCCATTGACTTCAGTTTTACTAGGGCTCCTTCATGCCACACTCGGTCAAATGCTGCCTTGATATCAAGGGCAGTCACTCTCACCTCACCTCTGGAATTCAGCTCTTTTGTCCATATTTGGACCAAGGCTGTAATGAGGCCTGGAGTGGAGTGGCACTGGCGGAACCCAAACTGGGCATCAGTGAGCAGGTTATTGGTGAGTAAGTGCTGCTTGATAGCACTGTCGATGACACCTTCCATCACTTTGCTGATGATTGAGAGTAGACTGATGGGGTGGTAATTGGTCGGATTAGATTTGTCCTGCTTTTTGTGGACAGGACATACCTGGGCAGTTTTCCACATTGTTGGATAGATGCCAGTGTTTAAGATGTACTGGAACAGCTTGGCTAGAGGCGTGGCTAGTTTTGGAGCACAAGTCTTCAGCACGACAGCCGGGATGTTGTCGGGGCCCATAGCCTTTGCTGTATCCAGTGCGCTCAGCCGTTTCTTGATATCACGTGGAGTGAATTGAATTGGCTGAAGACTGGCTTCTGTGATGGTGGGGACCTCAGGAGATGACAGAAGCGATCTGTCAATGGTGAGAGAGCTTGCTCCAAGGAGGTGACAGTGGATAGAGAGTTTACTCCAAACACTTCCAAACTGCATAAAGCTCAAAAGTGTCTTCCAAGTCCTGAAGACTCAAGCTTCTGACATTGGAAAGTGACCAGCTGTGAAATGGTAGCTTTCATACCACTTTTCACTTTTGCAGCTGTCACCTATTCAAAGCAATTGGGAGACAAAAAAAACCCAACCTACTTACCTGACGTGATCTCCGAACGACGTGAACCCTGTTAAAAATGTGGTAAAATTGAAATAGGCTGGCAAAATAGTGGTAAACAAGCACTTAAAAAGCAGTTAACTATCTTAAATGACTCCCCCACCGCTTGGTGTCAGGTCTGTTCTGAATTCGCAGACCCGACACTTTGGACACTTACACGGAGGCGGGTCGGAGTGGGTTCTCAACCCGCTGTCAATCATTTTGATTTTGACGGTGTATCCGCCTCCGAACCCACACTCTGAGCGCCGGCAAAATTCAGCTCTTGGAGAGCTGTGTACAGTTCTGGCCACCATATTATAAAAAGGATATAGAGGCACTGGAGAGGGTGCAAAAAAGATTTACAAGGATGATACCAGAAATGCGAGCTTATACCTATCAGAATACTTATCCCGAAGTATGACTCCAGCCAGTGGAGAGTTTTCCCCCCGATTCCTATTGACTTCAGTTTTACTAGGGCTCCTTGATGCCACACTCGGTCAAATGCTGCCTTGATCTCAAGAGCAGTCACTCTCACCTCACCTCTGGAATTCAGCTCCTTTGTCCATGTTTGGACCAAGGCTGTAATGAGGTTTGGAGCTGAGTGGTCCTGGCGGAACCCAAACTGGGCATGAGTAAGTGCTGCTTGATAGCACCTTCCATCACTTTGCTGATGATTGAGAGTAGACTGATGGGGCGGTAATTGGCCTGATTGGATTTGTCCTGCTTTTTGTGGACAGGACATACCGGGGCAGTTTTCCACATAGTCAGATAGATGCCAGTGTTGTAGCTGTGCTGGAACAGCTTGGCTAGAGGCGCAGCTAGTCCTGGAGCACAAGTCTTCAGCACGATAGCCGGGATGTTGTCGGGGCCCATAGCCTTTGCTGTATCCAGTACGCTCAGCCATATCTTGATACAGGTAGACTACCCTTTATCCGAACTTCCGAAAACCGAAACCCTCTAAAAACCGAAGGTTTTTTCGGTCAGCGTAAGTCGTGCACACGACATGACCAGAGTGGCGCACGACCTCCCGCGGACCCCCGCCGAACCCCCCGCCGACCCCGACCCCCGCTGACCCCCCCGCGGACCCCCCCGCGGACCCCCACCGACCCCGACCCCCGCGGACCCCCGCCGACCCCGACCCCCGCCGACTTACGCTGAGCAGAGGGTCAGCGTAAGTCATGCGCACGACCCCCCGCCAACCCCCCCGCGGAACCACCTGACTCTCTTCCAAAGGCTCGAAAGCAACGAGAGCTCTGAGCCCGCGGCGGTGCCGGCCCCTGTTCCGACCGAGCACGACGACCTGTTGGTGGAAATGTGGAACTTCATTGCATTCCAGGCTAGCAGTGACGGACAAGCCACGACTGCGGACCCCCCGCGGACCCCCGCTGACCCCGACCCCCGCCGACCCCCCCGCGGACCCCTCTGCGGACCCCTGCTGACACCGACCCCCCACGGACCCCCCCGCGGACCCCCGCTGACGCCGACCCCCCCCCCGCGGACACCCGCCGACCCCGACCCCCGCCGACCCCCCCGCGGACCCCCCTGCTGACGCCGACCCCCCCACGGACCCCCCCACGGACCCCCGCTGATGCCGACGCCCCCCGCGGACACCCGCCGACCCCAACCCCCGCCGACCCCCCGGCGGACCCCCGCTGACCCCGACCCCCGCCGACCCCTCCGCGGTCCCCCGCCGACCCCCCCGCGGACCCCCGCCGGCCCCCCCCGCGGACCCCCACCGACCCACCTTCCGAAATCCGAAATTTTCCAAAAACCGAAACACGGCTGGTCCCGAGGTTTTCGGATAAAGGATAGTCTACTGTATCACGTGGAGTGAATCAAATTGGCTGAAGACTGGCTGCTGTGATGGTGGGGACCTTAGGAGGAGGCCGATATGAATCATCCACTCGGCACTTCTGGCTGAAGATGGTTGCAAATGCTTCAGCCTTGCCTTTTGCACTCAAGTGCTGGGCTCCACCATCATTGAGGATGAGGATATTCATGGAGCCTTCTCCTCCCATTAGTTGTTTAATGGTCCACCACCAATCACAACTGGATGTGGCAGGACTGCAGAGCTTTGATCTGATCCGTTGATTGTGGGATCATTTAGCCCTGTCTAAAGCATGCTGCTTCTGCTTTTTAGCATGCATGTAGTCCTATGTTGCAGGTTCCCCAGGTTGACACCTCATTTTTAGGTACACCTGGTGCTGCTCCTGGCATGCTCTTCTACACTCCTTATTGAGCCAGGGTTGGTCACCTGGCTTGATGGTAATGGTATAGTGAGGGATATGCTGGGCCATGAGGTTACAGATTGTGGTGAAATACAATTCTGCTGCTGATGGCCCATAGTGCCTCATGGATGCCCAGTTTTGAGCTGCTAGATCTGTTCTGAATCTATCCCATTTAGCACGGTGTTCAGTGCCACACAACATGATGGAGGGTGTCCTCAGTGTGAAGACAGGACTCCGTCTTCACAATAACTGTGCGGTGGTCACTGCTACCTGTAATGATCAGTAACATGTCATTCTAGAATGGTACACTAGGTGGAGCTGTATGTTTAGTAGTGGGCTACCCACGAGGCGGTAGTCAAGATGGATGCCTGTACACTAGTCCACATGGCTGAATAAATGACTAGCACAAGCTAGCTGTTCATAATGAAAACGTCTACTTATTTATGAACATAACATGGTACCAGGATTGGTAATATCTTCTGAATATTGTGAAACGCGACATGGAGAATTTGAAGCAACCGGAGGGTTTGAAACTTACGGGGAATGTCGACTGCAATTGGCAACTGCAACAACAATTCGAACTCTACATTGCTGCCATCGGGTTCGGTACGAAGCCAGAAGCAAGGAAAATAGCATTACTGCTCATGGTTGCAGGCCCGCAGGTGATAGAGGTATTTAATACATTTGTATTTGATCAAGAGGAGGACAGAGAAAAAATGGACGATGTGCTAAAGAAGTTTGATACACATTGTTCTCCCAAAAAGAACGAGACCTATGAGAGGTACGTGTTCCGTTCATGGACACAGCAGCAAAATGAGACTTTTGATAGCTTTGTGACCGATCTGAAACTGAAAGCACAGACATGTAATTTCTCTGAACTGAAATCATCCATGATTCGTGACCAGATTGTGTTTGGTATTCATGATAAAAAGGTCAGGGAACGTTTGTTGAGAGAAACCGAACTAACATTGGAGGGTGCTGTGAAAATATGCCATGCCAGTGAGCTAGCTCAACAGCACGCAAAGACTTTCAGTGAAATTAATAATAATGTGACTGTAATGAGTGACTGTGCTGCTGTCGGTGCTGTGTCCTACAAGAGGAAGAAACATGGGCAGAACAGAAATGCAAAGCAATCGGAGGATGGAATTTTTAATTGTAAACGCTGTGGTTACCAGCACCAGTCAAGACAATGCCCAATGTTTGGGAAAATGTGCACAAAATGTAATGGAAAGAATCACTTTGCCAAACAATGCTTTTCAAAAGTAAAAACAAAGAAAGGGCAACAAGTCAATGTGATAGAGGACACTGATTTAAGTGAGACATTTTTTGTAGGAATGGTGTTATATGACAATATCAAAAAGGATACAGAAAATGTGCAGCCCTCAGGAATGGACAATGCTGAACATAAAGTTAATGCAGTAAAAGAGGACAAATGGATAATGCCACTGCAGGTAAATGGAGCATTAGTTACATTGAAACTAGACACTGGGGCAAAAGCAAACTTAATCAGTATGAGTGACATTAAAAATATGAAAGAAAAGCCCAAAATACAGAAAAAGTCAGTACTACTGAAGAACTATAATGGACAGAAAATAGATAGCTTAGGTGTATGCACACTTAAAGTGACAGTCAAAGACAAAGTGCATCATCTCATGTTTTCTGTTGTGGCTGAAGGACTTGATTCACTACTAGGTGACAAAGCTTGTGAGGACTTAGAACTGGTCAAGAGAGTCTACCGTATAAACTGTGCCATAAGCAGACCAGATGACTCAGTGGATTCTGTAGTGAGTAATTTCCAGGATGTGTTCAAAGGATTTGGAGTTCTACCATTCACTTATAAGATCCAGCTAAAGGAGGATGCTCAGCCACTGGTAGATGCTCCACGGAGAGTTCCAGCACCCCTGCGTGACCGGCTCAAGAAAGAACTGGACAGAATGACCACGCTAGGAGTCATCAGGAAAGTCAAAGAGCCAACAGACTGGGTTAACTCCATGGTATGTGTAAAGAAAAAGAACAATGATCTAAGAGTATGCATGGATCCAAAGGACTTAAATGCAAACATAAAACGTGAACACTACCAGATTCCCAAGCGAGAAGAAATCACCAGTGAAATGTCAGGTGCCAGATACTTCACAAAGCTCGATGCCTCACAAGGATTTTGGCAACTAAAACTGGATGAAGAGAGCACCAAATACTGTACCTTCAACACACCATTTGGCAGGTATTGTTTCCTCAGAATGCCTTTCGGGATAATATCTGCATCTGAAATCTTTCATAGAGCGATGGAACACATAATTGAAGGTCTGGAAAGAGTTCGGGTCTATGTTGATGACATCATCATCTGGGGCTCCACACTGAAAGAACACAATGAGAGACTGACTAAAGTGCTACAGAGCATACGCCGGAATGGACTGAAGCTCAACAAAGCCAAGTGTTAGTTTGGCATCCAGGAAGTCACTTTCCTAGGAGATAATCTATCTGGTAAAGGAATAGAGCCAGATATAGAAAAAGTAAACGCCATACTCAAAATGCCCCGACCCACTGACAAAAAAGGAGTGCTACACATCATGGGGATGATAAATTTCATTGGAAAGTTAATTCCTAACTTGTCAGCCAAGACAGCCTGTCTGCGAGACCTGCTACGTAAAACAAATGAGTTTGCATGGACAGAAAGACATGAACAAGAGTGGATGAACCTTAAAACAGTGCTGACAACCACACCTGTACTCACCTTCTTTGACCCAACAAAGAGAATCAAAGTGTCAATGGATGCATCAAAAGATGGCCTAGGTGCGGTCTTGCTACAAGCAGAGGGTGAAGATTGGAAGCCTGTTGCCTATGCCTCCAGGTCTATGACTGATTCTGAGTGTCGATACGCCCAGATTGAAAAGGAATGTCTAGGCTTGGTAGTTGGACTAGAAAAGTTCCATGGCTACATATATGGACTTTCCACCTTCACAGTTGAGACAGACCACTGCCCACTGGTTGCCATCATAAAAAAATATCTGAATGAGATGTCTCCAAGGATTCAACGACTCATGATGAAGCTGCAAAGATATGACTTTGAACTGATCTACACACCAGGCAAACACATTGTGTTAGCAGATGCACTATTTCGAGCACCCACAATGAGTCATGTGAGCTCTACTGAGGAAGATGTGGATGTTCATGTGAGTATGGTCACTGCTGCGCTGCCCATGTCAGACACAAAATCAAAGCAAATAGCAGAAGAAACAGTAAAAGATACAGTGTTACAAACAGTAATAGAGAACATTCATCATGGTTGGCCAAAAGGTTCCTGTCCAAAGTACTATCACATCAGGTCAGAGTTGAGTGTCGCAAGTGGACTATTACTAAAACAGAACAGAATAGTCATTCCACAGGCTCTACGTAAAGACATGCTCAAAAGGGTTCATGAGGGACACCTCGGAATTGAAAAATGCAAAAGGAGAGCAAGAGACACTGTTTATTGGCCTGGCATAAATAAAGACATTGAGAACATGATAGGCGAATGTGAGACATGTCAGAAACACCAAAATCAAACAAGCAAAGGAACCAATGATAGTAGCTGACATACCAACAGCACCATGGCAAAAGGTTGGTATGGACCTCTTTCATTTGAATGGTAAAGACTATCTAATAGTGATTGACTACTATTCTAACTATCCTGAGATGGCACTGCTCTCAAGCACATCAGCAAGCAGTGTCATAATGCATGTTAAATCCATCTTCACCAGACATGGAATTCCCAGGATTGCCATTAGCGACAATGGTCCGTGCTTCAACTGTAAGGAGTGGCAACAGTTTGCAGCACATTATGACTTTCAACACATCACATCCAGTCCTCTGTATGCTCAGTCGAATGGTAAGGCAGAGAAAGGTGTTCAAGTTCTCAAACAGCTATTGAAGAAAGCAACAGAAAGCAAGGCTGATCCTTATCTCGCCCTGCTGAGCTACTGAGCCTCCCCTTTAGACTGTGGTTCTTCACCTGCTGAACTCCTAATGGGTCACCAGTTGCGCACCACGCTACTCTGCTGTGCAAAATAAAAGCAGAGTAAGGAACTAAGACAGAGACTTCAACTGTTAAAGCTGAAACAGAAATCACACTATGACAAGTCATCCAAAACTCTGAAACCATTGACAAGGGATGATGTTGTCAGGATTGAGGATCCAAATGCATGGAACAGGAAAGCTACAGTTCTTGAGGAAGTAGGACCAAGGTCATACACCGTTAGAACTGAGGAAGGACAGATTATCAGGAGGAACCGCCATTCCCTCCTGAAAACACAAGAAACTATCCAAGAGCAAATCGATGACAATGCCGCAACTGAATCTTGTCACTCACCACCAGAACACTCTAACACAAACACACATACAGGCTCTCATGAAAACACATCAGACTTACCTGTGCTGAGAAGATCCACACGTGAAGTAAAAAAGCCTGATAGACTTAATCTTTGAGTACAAAGAAAACTATAATAAAAGAATGAAAAGCTTAGAGTTCATAAAGTAAAGCTTTGAAAATGTGTTGACTGTTGTGAAGATGTTCATGTCGTTATGATTGATTGATATTGATTTTGTTTAACCTCTAAGGAAGGGGGATGTAATGATCAGTAACATGTCATTCTAGAATGGTACACTAGGTGGAGCTGTATGTTTAGTAGTGGGCTACCCACAAGGCGGTAGTCAAGATGGATGCCTGTACACTAGTCCACATGGCTGAATAAATGACTAGCACAAGCTAGCTGTTCATAATGAAAACGTCTATTTATTTATGAACATAACACTACCAATATTGTCATGGACAGATGCATCTACGGTAGGTGGATTGGTTCTCTCACCACCTGTCACAGGCCCAGACTGGCAGCTATGTCCTTCAGGACTCGGCCAGCTCGGTCAGTAGTGGTACTACCGAGCCACTCTTGGTAATGGACATTGAAGTCCCCCACCCAGAGTACATTCTGTGCCTTTGCTATTCTCAGTGCTTCTTCCAAGTGGTGTTCAACATGGAGGAGTACTGATTCATCAGCTGAGGGAGGGCAATAGGTGGTAATCAGCAGGAGGTTTCCTTGCCCATGCTTGACCTGAAGCCATGAGACTTGATGGGGTCCGGAGTCAATGTTGAGGACTCCCAGGGCCACTCCTTCCCGACTGTATACCACTGTGCCGCCACCCCATGTGGGTCTGTCCTGCCGGTGGGACAGGACATACCCAGCGATGGTGATGGAGGAGTTTGGGACATTGGCTGAAAGGTATGATTCTGTTGCTTGACTAGTCTATGGGACGGCTCTCCCAATTTTGGCACAAGTCCCCAGATGTTGGCGAGGGTTGACTGGGCTGGGTGTGCCATTGCCATATCCGTAACCGGTGCCGAGTGGTCCATCCGGTTTTATTTTTATTATTGTGTTTCAGAGAGCAGTTAAGAGTCAACCACATTGCTGTGGGTCTGTAGTCACATATAGGCCAGGCCGGGTAAGGACGGCAGATTTCCTTCCCTAAAGGACATTAGTGAACCAGATGGGTTTTTACCACAATCCGATAGTTTCATGGTTACCATTATTTATACTAGTAATTATTCCAAGCCATTCTATACACACACATCACTATAGCAGGGGTGCGGGGGGGAAGTGGGGGGTGGGGGGGTTATGACTGAACAATCACTGGAACTCAGTAAGACACTTCTCAATGTGTGCTCAGATCTGTCTAATAAGGGGCATTTTTGGGAAAAGATATTACACTGTATGACAACACATTCAGAAGAAACTTCTTTACCCAGAGAGTGGTGAGAATGTGGAACTCACTACCACAGGGAGTAGTTGAGGCGACTAGTATAGATGCATTTAAGGGGAGGCTAGATAAGCATATGAGGGAGAAGGGAATAGAGGGTTATGCTGATAGAGTTAGATGAGGAAAGATGGGAGGAGGCTCGTGTGGAACATAAACGCCGGCATGGACTGGTTGGGTCAAATGGCCTGTTTCTGTGCCATATATTCTACGTAACATCGGGCAGGGAGTAACACGGGCAGCTGATCCCATCCGATCCCATCAATTCCCCATTGCACGGGTCAGGTGAAAATTAGTCAAGAAGAAAAATAATTTGCAAGTGTAGAAGATCTGAATTATAAATACAGTAAGTGCTGGACATTGAATATATTTAAGGTGGAGATAGACAGACTTTTGAAAGGTAAGGGAGTGAAGGGTTATGGGGAGCGGGCAGGGAAGTGGAGTTGAGGCAAGATCAGATCAGCCATGATCTTATTGAATGGCGGAGCAGGCTCGAGGGGCCAGATGACCGACTGCTGCTCTTACGTCTTATGTTCTTATGGACAAGTCCATCATCAATCAAAAAGAAAAAAGGCAGGCTAATGGTTTGGCGAGACAAGAAAGGTAACTTTGATAAGTAACACAGGATGAAAGTATTGCGATTGAAGAATTATTTCTAGAGCTCTATAGCAAGCCAGCATTGCCAGTAGCAACATCAACCAACAGCGATCAAGTTAGAGCATGCAAAGTAAATTTGTTGGCGAGAGTTGACTGGGCTGGGTGTGCCGTTGCCATATCTGTAACTGGTGCCGAGTGGTCCGTCCGGTTTCATTGTTATTATTGTGTTTCAGAGAGCAGTTAAGAGTCAGGGAAGGAAAAAAGGAAAGGACAGAAATCCCCACCAACATGCTGGATTTTTACTCGGAGGTGAGGAGGGAGGGCGGTCGGGGGGGGGGGGGGGGGTGCTGGATTGAGGTTGGGCAGGCCCTGCCGAATTTAACGGCAGGACCTGGTTAACATTTCTTTTCTCCGTTTCCCGGCTGCAGCCAACCAGATTGAGAAGCTTAGGCCTTTGGCACAAGGCCACAGCCGGGGAATGGAGAGGAGGGAGGGAGGGATCAGAGACCGGCGGGGCGGGGGGGTGGTGTCAGAGTGTGAAAGCCGGTGGGGGGGCGGTTTGGAGTTCGGAGGCTGGAGGTGGAAGATCGGAGGCCAGGGAGGGTGGGTGGGAAATTGGAAGCCGGGGGGGGGGGGGTGCGGAAGGGGGCATTGGGAGATCAGAGACTGCGGGGTGGGGTGTGAGATCAGAGGGCTCGGGGGTGAGATCGGAGGCCAGAGTGGGTGAGATCGGTGGGCTCGGAGGGTGGGAGGGGTGGTGAGGGGGGCGGGGAGATTGGCGGATGGGGGGGTGAGATCAGAGGCCTCGGGGTGAGAGATCGGAGGTTTCGTGGGGGAGGTCGGAGGACTCGTGGCGGAGGTCGGGGGGAGATCAGGAGGGTCGGAGGAGGAGTCCAATCGCGGTAGGTGGGTGAGGCAGGTACGTGGATCCAGCAGGTAAGTGGAAAGGCACGTACCTCCTGGATCCTGCAGTCCTCGCCTCCCTTTGGCCAGCGGGTTTCCCGGGATCAGGGAAACCCGGTCCGCCAGAGTTAAATTTGAAATCGTGGAACAATATGAGGCATGCAACCTCATTATAATATTGAAATTGCCAACCCACCTCCTGGGAGCGGGTTGGTTGTCCGCCGCCCATCCTACCTCCATTAAAACCGGAAGTGGGCATGTTGGAGGCGGGTTGGGGGTCGTGATTCAGTTTTTTAACAATTTAACCTCCCACCCGACGCAAACCCACCTGTTTTTTGGGGTTAAAATTCCCCTCCTACAGAGAGGATTAATAGTGGGCTAAATGAGAGTATCAATGAAAATGAGCAAGAATCGTAAAGAACAATAAAAGAGCTTTCTGCCAGCACAATTATATCAAGAGGTCAGTCGAGGTAAGGGTAGGTCTACTAGGAGGTGGAGAGTGAGAGAATGGCAGAGATATTAAACAAGTACTTTAGTACTTTCCCTCAATTTTCACAAAGGTAATGGATGCTGGGATCAGCAGAGGTGGGTGTTAATGGCGGTCATTTTTTTTGGCGATTAGTTTTTTATAATGTGCGTTAACCACCAAAGTTACGCAGAGAGTTCCTCGGAGCCTTCAGTGCACCTCACAATTCCTCTGGGATCGATGGCACAGTGTTGAGAAGGCAGGGACATCGATTAATTTCCTTAACCTTGTCCGCCCTCCCCACCATTATCATTTAAATGTGGCAGGTGATCGAGGGGTGGGTGGTCAAGGTCCCTGATGGGGGATGTCCCACATCATTTCCATGGTTGGGAATCCAGTTGTAGACCTCCCTGTCCCATTTTCCCTGCTCCACCACCCCTATACTGCCCAATATCAACAAGACCTGGACAACGTTCAGGCTTGGGCTGATAAGTGGCAGGTAACATTCGCGCCACAGAAGTGCCAGGCAATGACTATCTCCAACAAGCGAGAGTCTAAACACCTCCCCTTGACATTCAACGGCATTACCATCACCAAATCCCCCACCATCAACACCCTGCGGGGTCACCATTGACCAGAAACTTAACTGGACCAGCCACATAAATACTGTGGCAACAAGAGCAGGTCAGAGGCTGGATATTCTGTGGTGAGTGTCTCACCTTCTGACTCCCCAAAGCCTTTCCACCATCTACAAGGCACAAGTAAGGAGTGTGATGGAATACTCTCCACTTGCCTGGATGAGTGCAGCTGCAACAACACTGAAGAAGCTCGACACCATCCAGGACAAAGCAACCCATTTTGATTGGCACCCCATCCACCACCTTAAACGTTCACTCCCTCCACCACCGGCGTACCGTGGCTGCAGTGTGTACCATCTACAAGATGCACTGCAGCAACTTGCCAAGGCTTCTTTGGCAGCACCTCACAAAAACGTGACCTCTGCCACCTAGAAGGACAAGGGCAGCAGGCACAGGGGAACACCACCACCTCCAAGTTTCCCTCCAAGTCACACACCATCCTGACTTAGAAGTATATCGCTGTTCCTTCATTGTCGCTGGGTCAAAATCCTGGAACTCCCTAACAGCACCGTGGGAGTGCCATCACCACACGGACTGCAGCAGTTCAAGAAGGCGGCTCACCACCACCTTCTCGAGGGCAACTAGGGATGGGCAATAAATGCTGGCCTTGCCAGCGACGCCCACATCCCATGAACGAATTTTTTAAAAATCATGTGTTGGAGTGAAGGAAATTCCAGGCCGTAGTGTCTATGCTAAAACATGAAGACCGCCAACTTTGCTGAGGTGCTGGGAGGGAAGCGATGACTCTGAAACCGGTCCCCAGCCGGAGTCAAGCCCTTCAGGATAGAGAACAAAACTTGCGGAATTCAAATCTTCAAGGTGTATATAAAGTAATGAAAACTACATATGTGCGATCCAACTTTTGGTTTCATTCTTCAAGCTATTTTTGGCTAGATAAATGACCATCCATTATTATTTAATCGTCTTCAAATATTAATTCTAAATGTTACATCGTGACATTTTCTGAGCAAGTCTTTTGAGTGATTGCTCAACAAATGTTAACATCTATAATAGCAAAATACTGCGGATGCTGGAAATCTGAAATAACAACAGAAAATGCTGGAAATACTCAGCAGGCCAGGCAACATCCATGGAGAGAGAAACAGAGTCAATGTTTCAGCTCTGGGACCCTTCATCAGAACTGTAACATTTCCAGCTTTTTCCAGTTCTGACGAAGGGTCCCAGACCCGAAACGTTAACTCTGTTTCTCTCTCCACAGATGCTGCCTGGCCTGCTGAGTACTTCCAACATTTTCTGTTGTTATTTCAAATGTTAACATCTGTTTAACCTCCCATTCCTCACCGTAAGCTCCTGTGCACATGCGGCAATTACGTCCTGCAGATGTGCGAACATGATCCTCTTTCTGCACGTGTGCAGATGTGTACTCTATGCATGTGCGCCGTTGCCAGGGTGACAGCTGAGTGCGAGTGCAGCAGTGTTTGTCTGTATTGTTCATCATAGAGTCTTAGGCCTGCTGCAGGCTGTCTCTCCATCAGCCCTAGGGCCCCAGTAGGCCGCTGCTCCATGGATCCCCATTCATAGCCTGTGGGTTAGAGTGTTGCCGCTGGCAAGGCCGCATTTATTGCCCATCCATAGTTGCCCTTGGGAAAGTGGTGGTGAGCCGCCTTCAACTAGAACCGCTGCAGTCTGTGTGACGAAGGTACTCCCACAGTGCTGTTAGGTCGGGATTTTGACCCAGTGACGATGAAGGAACGGCGATATATTTCCAAGTCAGGATGGTGTGTGGATTGGAGGGGAACTTGGCAAATGATGGTGTATCTGCTGCCCTTACCACCTAGGTGGTGGAGGTCAGAGGTTTGGGAGGTGCTGCCGAAGAAGCCTTGGTGAGTTGCTGCAGTGCATCCTATAGATAGTAGACACTGCAGCCACGGTACGCTGATGGTGGAGGCAGGGCGGTGGGGCGATGTTTAGTTGTTAATGGCGAGATTAATTGCAATTAATTTTTGATAATCCTGACATGATTAACATATTCATCATGAATCAGATAAACTCTGTTATACCTAGTCTGTCCACCTGATGGCAGCTGTGGACAAACTACTGTGATTAAAATTCAGCTTTAAATTAGCTTAAACTTACTATTGTGGAATACAGCGCCCATATCTACAGTTAAGCACAATTAACCATCTTGTTCCGTTCTCCCCACCTACCCCCAAAAGACACGTACATCATCGAAGTGCTTCAGTTCATGGCACTTTCACAGTATAGGTGATAACATACATATAAGCCTTGGACTTATCCAATTACTCAGTGACTTACTGAGCCATATGGAGCATAGGAGGTTTCAGGTTCAAGCTCCATTCTATGCCGAGGGAGCTGATTCAGCCAGGTTGGCAGTAGAGGTGCAAAAATTAACCTTAACACACCTGTGTTGGAAGAAAATATAAGGTGCTTGAGCCCCTCGTTGCTATCCAGTAACCCCCGTGGGACACTTGTACGGGGCTAGACTTGCTGGTGATGGGCTTGCCTGCACATAACGTGAATAACCAGCACTTTGCTGAGACACATCCCCGGATAGCCTACATCCTGGGGTTTTAAAGAGGTGGCTACAGAGATAGCAGATGCAGTGGTTTTCATCTTCCAGAATTCCCTGGATTCTAGAGCGGTTCCCCCTGGCTGGATGTTCTTATATGTTAGGGTGCTTGTTGAATAGCTTCGCAGTAAGAAATTCAGGGGAAGGGAGAAAATTGGCATGGAACAAATTCCATTTGGGATTGGTAGAATTCGTTTCCTTACTCTTTAATGCTTGATGTTATTTGATTGTGGCATTTCCTTCACTCCAACACATGATTGGAGCACTGATTAAGATCAGATACTTCTTAACCAGATGATATTGTCTCATTTTCAGTTCTGAAGTCTCTGTTATCATAATTGAAATATTACTATAAACCTGTGAGAGAGGAAATGTAGCAAGTGACAGAGCTAAACCTAGAGATATAGAATACACAGCACAGGTAGTACACAGTGGTGCTGATGTCACCTGCCGTGTTAAAGCCCAGTTTGACACAGTGCTCCAGTTATACCGCAGCATTGCCAAGCAGAGTGAGACTGCTTCCTTCACCAGCTTCCATATTATTCCGTTCTGGAGTTTGGCTGTGATTTTGGAGTTATACCACAACTGCAAAATGTTGCTGCAAAGTGAAGAACACATCACAGCAATACTTAAAAAGTTGCAGCATAAACACATCCTGAAAAAAAATACCTGCAAGAACATCACGTGGCCCTACAACTTGGAAATAAACACATTTTTCAAATTGACATCACCACATATCAGTGGAATTGTCTTGTCTGTATGTGTCAAAGCTATTATTTTCAGTGACTGCTTGCTGTCAAGAATGTCAATTCCTGGTGTTTCAAGTGACAATTTATTGCTCCTCAGTCAAGCTATCAAACAAAAGTTATTTTCAATAATTACTTTGAACAGTTTCACAAGCTAGAATCAAAGCTCTTCTCCAATACCTTGCCGCAAGGAAATACCAGCACATAGTACAACTTGTACTGATGGAATCACTGGAGAAAGATCTCACAGAGGAAGGAGTAGCAAAACAACTGTTAATTCTTTGAAGGGAGATATAGCGGCTGTGGCATTGGTGAAACCCACTTATTGAACCCTGGCTGTGTTAACTTTGTCTAGTTTTTGTATACAAATGTACATACAATTAAAGCATGTTGCTAAACACACAACATATAAAATGTGACTGTGTAGGTGTGTTTGCTTTGACCATACATAGGTGACAAATGCATAACTTTATTAAATAGTTCTCCATGATTTTTCTTTTTCTCTGGGTTCAGCTGACGCCATCAGGGTTTCCAAGGACAGCAACTGAGGAACCAATAGCACCATAATAATCACCAGTAGCACCCACACAGGGGAAAGTGCACCATCACAGGTGCAATCCACACCATAAGTCCATTTTCAAGTGCTGGATGATGTGGCAAGCCTCATTTAGAGGACACAGGAACATCTTTCAGAATAACTAAAATGCCAGTAAAAGAGATGTTATTTCTAATTCTCCCTGTACCAAACTCTAGAAAATGATAAAGAAAGTTTACTGCCTGTAGGCAGAGGTGTCTCCTCCTAGTAATGTTGGAACTCAGGGGGAAAACTGGTTAATAGAATAAGTGTCTGCCTGTTTAACATGTAGCACAGTGTCTAGCTTCTGACAACTACAAAGGCCACAAGAGCAGAACAGCCACTGCTCAATTGAATTACACTCTTCAAACACTCCCAGCTAGCCATTATTCTCCAGAATATATAACCAGAATTCTTTTAATACAGGGCTGTGTGACAGCGATTTAATTTCCAGTCCCGAGATTGACCATAACTCACTTACACAGTGTAGTTTCCTCACTCGTGGAAATAAATGAATAAATAAAAACTAGCACACAGACTGCGATGAAGAATCTTCCATCTTTGTGCTCTGAAATAGCCCCTTTGAAAATACGAGTGAAAGTAAATTAAATCTATAACACTGAATAATAATTTTTATATATATATATATATATATATATATATGCAAGTCAATTTATTAAATTTATTACTATAAAAAAAAATGTACTTTTAATGAATGATTGCAGTCACTTCTTACGAACTCTGTTGTATCTCACTTGTCTGTGACACTCAAGAAATACATGTGACAAAGAACCTCAATCGTTGATTCTCAGTGCATGGTCCTCTACTTACACATGGTTTAGTCACATGGTTTAGTCATTCGATTATATTTTAAAACATATGTTTATGTCGTGTTAGCTTTAACAGAGGATTGCCGTCAGGAATCGGTGGATTATGAAAAATTAACCCTCAATCAATACTGCAGAGTGCAACGCGCGCTGAAGGTAGTTAAGTCTCTTACTTGACAAGTGGTTCATTTCCTGCATATATTCAATAACCCGTTAAGTGTTTAAAATTGTTTGGGTTCTATTTTCTCTGAACTGAAGGTGAGTGACGTTACTGCGGACAATGAAACAATGGTAAAATCAAGCACTCCCAGGTCGGGTATGTAGCACATTCAGGAAAAGCTTACTCTACTTTGTTGAGACTGACCATGACTCATTTATATGGAATAGTTTCTTCACTCGTGGTAATAAATGCATTAATAAATAAAAATTAGCACATATACTGCCATGAAGAATTTTCCATCTTTGTGCTGTAAATGGACCAATCAAGGTAAGTTTTTTTGCAGTCCCCATCCAATAATAGAGGTTGCCCAAACTCCTTTTATGCAGGGCTGTTACCAACAACAAGTAGAAGCTTTTATCTTATCAGTGTGAGAAAGGTTCAAATGTCACGTCAATACAGCATTTTTCTCAGTGACAAATTGTTTATTGGATTCTTCCTTGCTGGTAATGGCACACACAGGGTTAAGGTCAGTTGCTGCTGTCTGGTTCGGCAAGGTACAAAGAATATCAGCTGCATATAGTGATGCCACAATTCCCAGCCAGAATGGAGATGATTGGGTAAATTCCCCCGTCAATCACGACTGGAGACCACACTGCTGTAAGTGACTGGAATCGATTTTAAGCACATAATTTATATTATGCAACTATCCTCCACTCACTGCATTTTGCTGGAGAAATCACTGCTTTTATTGGGAGACGTTACTGTAGTTTCAGCCATGAGTTGTTTGCTGTAGTTCATAAAGACTCTTTTTAAATAGACTCCGTAGACTGCTGTAGTGCGCTGTTTAAACAGACTTTTGGGGAAAAATTAGGTTGCTTTGCGGCTCCCGTTAGCGCCCTCGGGGCGCAAAGCAACTAGCGCCTGGGCACGGTGCGGCCAACACCTCCCGCAAAATTCAGCGGGAGGTTAGCGGCAGCGCTAACCGTTAGCGCCCTGCGGCGCTGTGCCACCGGCGATGATGTCATCTTTCGATAGCGCCCCCTGACTTACCGCCGGACGCTATCTCCGACGGGGTCAGGGGAGCCTACCTGCGGCCGGAGCGGCGCTATTTAAAGGCAAGGTGATGGGCAGCCATTTTTGTTGCTGGCCACCTGCAAGCACCTGCCTCCACTCCCATCCCCGGCCTCCTGACCCGCCCCCCCCCCCCCTCGCAGGGTGCCGGCTGCGCTCCATGAGCCCAGCCCTTCTCTTGAGTGCCGGGCTCTTTTGCCGGCACTCCTGATGCCCGGGGGCCTAGCTAGGCCCCGGGTCACGCTGAGCAAGGCCCCTCCCCTTTAAGGGGAGGAAGGCCTGCAATACCGTGGGGCGACAATTCCTCGCCGCATCCCAAGAGGGAGGCGGGGAGCTTTAAGTAGAGCCCCGCTTCACTCTTGGGGTGCTACCATTCAATTTCAGCCGCCTGGGCGCTAATTTTTCCTGGGCGCTAAAAGTGGTGCCCCGGCGAAGTTAGCGCCCCAAAAGGGGCGCAACTCAATTTCTCCCCCTTTGTTTTCTGAATAAATAGACTGTGTTTGCTGTAAAATACATTGTCTGCTGTGAGTCCTGCCGTAAATCCCATCTCGCCTCCAACTCATTGAGTGCCTATTGACACCACTGTGTCAGCCAATGTACATTACAGTCTATTATATTAATAAGCTTGAGGATTCACCTGTAAAATAATAGCTTATTTAACAGCAATCAGCATTATATTCAGAAGGGGAAGCTCCTGCCAGAGCAACCTCCTTGACTTCTTTGAGGAAGTGACAACACAAGTGAACTGTGGGAAGTCCTATGACATGGTGTACCTCGACTTCCAAAAGACTTTTGATACAGTTCCACATCAAAGACTATTAATTAAACTCTATCTGTGCATATTCAGTGCAAACCCCGGGACTGGATGAGAAATTGGTTGAAGAGTAGGAAACAATGAGTACTTGCTAGAGGTGCTATGTCAGAGTGGCTGGTTGGGGGGGGGGGGGGGCGGAAGAGGGGGAAGGGGAAGAGGTAGTACTGAGTGAGGTGCCTCTTGGCTCAGTAATAGGACTGCTACTCGTTCTAATTCACATGAATGACCTGGATTCAGAAACTCAATGCACTGATCAAATTTGCAAGATTGTACCAAACTATGAAGGGCAGTGGAATTGGAAGAGGCAGCTCGGAAACTACAGATCGAGTTGGACAAGATATGTAAGAGGGCAGAACAATAGCAGATAAAATTTAAGGCACACACATGTGAAGTCCCACACATAGGGAGGAAGAAGACAACACAAATATTCCACAAATGGGGCTGAAATAGCTATGGATGAAGGTGAAAGACCTAGGAGTCTTAGTAGATTCAAATCAAATATGTCCAAACAACACAGAAGAGCAATCACAAAAGCGAATAGGATATTGAACTACATACATAGATAAAACAGTAGAATATAAGTTCAAGGAGGTGATGATCAAACTGTACAGTGCTCCAGTCAGATTGCACCTGGAATACAGCGTTCAGTTCTGATTGCCGGGTGGCAGTGCAAAGAACAGCCATAAGGCTGATCCCCAGTGTCAGATATTTGGGTTATGAAGAAAGACTGGATAGACTTGGGCTTTTCAGCTGAGAAAGGAGACATCGGAGAAGTAGTTTTATATAGAGGTATATAAGATTGTCACGACCTGGAAAAAAGTTAATCAGAATATTACTTTAAACTGTGGGGGTAGAACTAGGGGACATAGATTCAAACTAGTAAAAGGTTATTTTAGAACCGATATCAGAAAATAAGGATCCACACAAGAGGTTAGCAAAAATGAAAGTACATGGGATTGGAGATAACCTTGTGACATGGGTTGGTAATTGGTTGGGAGGGAGGACAGAGCGTAAAGGGAATGTTCTTTGATTGGTGGGATATGACAAGTAGTGTTCCCCAGGGAACTATACTAGGATCTCAGCTTTTCAGCATATGACTTGGATGAAAGAATATAGAATTGTACATCCAAGTTTGCAGATGACAAAGTTAGGAGACACCGTATGTTGTGCAGATGGGAGCAGGAAGGTACAAAGGAACATAGACTAAATGAGTGGACACAACTATGGCAGGTGGAGTTCATTGTGGGGAAGTGTGAGATCATCCACTTTGTATCCGAGAAAGATAAATCAGAATATTTTCTTAATGGGAGAGACTAGGAGCTGTGGGGGAGCAAAGGGATTTAGGTGTCCCTGTGCACAGATCACTAAAGGCTAGTGTCCAGGTACAAAAGATAATCAAATGGGATAATGGAATGTTATCTCAAGGGGATTGGAATATAACAGCGAGGAACTAATGCTTCAGTTGTACAGAGCCTTGGTCAGATCCCATTTGAAGTACTACATTTAGTTTTGGGCACTAAACCTCAGGAAAGGTATAATGTCCTTGGAGCAGGTACAGCACAGATTCACCAGAATGATACCAGGCCTTAAAGGGTTAAATTAGGAGGACAGGTTGCACAAAGTTGGTTTGTACGTCGTTAAGTTTAGAAAATTAAAGGATGATCTAATTGCGGTCTTTAAAATGATAGAGATTCAGTAGAAAAAAAATTAGATGCTACAATGGGAGGACATTAGAATATATGTAATGGATGAATTAAGGTGGGCCAAATGGCCTACCTCGTCTGTAATTATCTTGTGGACAAAGCGGGGTATAGTATGGCAATGTTTGTTGAGTGCAGTCATTGGGGTCACTGATAACTGGCTGGACAAAGTGTTAATTTCCAAAATATAAGAGATCATTCTTAGTGGCTGGGGCAAACATCCTATGTAATTTACAACCTGTAAATGGCTGATCAGCAGTAACATTGAGAGATACTGTTCTTAATTAATGTCCTTTGTTTTAGTATATCTTCAAAGCCTGAATGGCATATCTGAGGCTATCTCTCAGTCAGCAGTCAGTCTGAATCCAGCAGATACCGAGCTAAACAAAGGCTCTGAGGTAGAGACTCACCATGTAAGTAAGTTTCAAGGATTCATTTGATGTTGGGATGTTTGAGACATGTAAGAAGATACATTGAGTACAAGTGATTCTTTAAATAAAAAAAGATCAATTTAAAATATGAATTAACCATCAGCTAGCCTGTGAACAATGATTAGGGTTTGCCCAGTAACCTGGTGAAATAGATCCAGTAGTGGTGAATGATGGGGACATTGGGGGGGGGGGGGGGGGGTGTGCAATGCAAGAAGCACCCATTCCACCCCCCAATCAGAATTTTACAAAGGATATAAAAAAGGGGCATAGCCCCAACAGAATCAGCTCCCATCCCAAATTTTCCGTGCTCCCAGATAACAGTGACCTTACGTTGCCAGAAACCAGGAATTTCTAGCCCGTTATATGCAAACATCTGAATGACATCTTGGTGATACGCTTGCAAGTAGAGAGAAAATCAAACTTTCAACGTAAATAAAGAAGTGACCTTTAATCTTTTACTCCATTTTATCAGAGACCTGCCTTTCAGGCAATTTTCACAGAACCTCAAGATTAAATTGAAATTACTTTGCCACAAACCTGAAAGTTTGCCTCAGTATTCAAAGGACAAACTGTCTGTGCCAGTTGTGTTGCCAATCTTACTGAATGCACACAGGAGACTGTGAACAAAGATTCTTTCATTGGTCTGAAGGGCTTCTTTCAGAAATACCTGGCTTGATGCATTTAGACACGATCAAATCATGTGGACACACAGGACTTACATAAGTTGGGACAACGACTTGTATTTATAAAGATCAGTTCCAGTTTGGACGAAGCCTCCTCAGCAAATTTTAACAAAGTTTTAATCTTCAAATGAAATTCTTCTTTCAGTGTGCAAGAAGCATGTGTACAGATAGATACTGGCACCAAAGCACAAACTGATCCATACACGTACTGGCCCTGCACCAACTCTGCAGTTATATTTTTCCGTCTTGTAGCTTGAGATGGGTGATCGATGTATATACATTTATTGTGCAGATTTCTTGGACAGGGGGTAGTTTTGCACTCATCAAGAGGTGGAATGGCATCTCGCTGTGGAAAAGAAAATGGGCGGAATTTTTACAATCGGCGGGGGAGTAAATCAGGTGGTATCAGATTGGCCGCCTGTTCAACACCTTTCTATTGTCAGCAGCAGCTTGCATTTATATAGCGCCTTTAACATAGTAAAACGTCCCAAGGCGCCTCACAGGAGCGTTATCAAACAAATGTTGGCACCAAGCCACATAAGGAGATATTAGGGCAGGTGACCAAAAGCTTGGTCAGAGAGGTAGGTTTTAAGGAGCGTCTTAAAGGAGGAAAGAGAGGTCGAGAGGTGGCGAGGTTTAGGGAGGAAATTCCAGAGCTTAGGGCTTAGGCAACTAAAGGCTCGGCCACCAATGGCGAAGCGATTAAAATCGGGGTATGCTCAAGAGGCCAGAATTGGAGGAACGCAGTTATCTCGGGGGGTTGTAGGGCTGGGGGAGATTACAGCGATAGGGAGGGGCGAGGCCATGGAGGGATTTGAAAACAAGGATGAGGATTTTAAAATCAGGTGCTTTCAGGTCATACATAGCATGAGTTAGGGATGCAAAATACACCAATAAGCTGCCTTTACCCCAGTCTTCAAAGAGTACTTCTATTCTCTTGAGGTTTTTATAGCAGTCTGATACGGAAAACAGTAATCGCTTCAATCAAGGCTAGATTGAAACCCCAATCCCAAAAGTTAAAGAACAGTTTGCAAATCCACCAAGTTTCCAATGTAGCCTCTACTAAACTAAATCAATCAGACAGATTAGGATCCCAATGGCGAAGTTTCAGTCAAAGATACTATAGACTCCTGAATTAAACATATGCTACTGATAACATGCTAAATCTTCAACCTGTTCTTGGCTAGTTACTAGTCTTGTGTACTTTATACAGCTTTCATTGTATTTGGCAATTACAGATACACAACCACTTGTTGCTTGAACAGGTTCAATTCATCAACCAACACAGCAAGATTTAATTTTTAAAACATTATTTTTATTTAAACTTAAAAACACTTGGCAGAATAAGTTAACTTTGCCCTCCATGGGCAGGTTGCACACAGTACACTGCACTGTGGCTGCTGTTGTGTATTTTGTAGATTTGTTCTGATTACTTATCTAACACTATGACAGAAAATGAACTTTGCAGATATTTATTTCTTCAAACAGTACAATTTGTTTTTGTGTATGTACAGGTAAAAGACCAAGAATGAATAAAAAATCTTTTGTACAATATATGTAGCACTGTACCAACCTTTAAAAGCCGCTTTCTAGTTTGGCGATACTGAACCTGCTGTGCAAATTCTTTTCTTCAAAAAAACAAGGCAGGTTGTCACATGAGAAGGTCACTTAGAGGAACTAAAAATGAGGGGGTGGGGGGAAGCAGTTTAAGTGTAAGGTACTTGTCTCTTCTGTGCCTGCACATTCATTGTTAGCGGTCTTCTCTACTTAAGATGTCCTATGCAGGGTGATATTTAATTTAAGTTGGCATGTTCCTCAGATCAAGGTGACTGATGCGAGGCCTACCCGTTGCTGCTGAATTGCACATAGTTGGTCTGTTTTCCACATCACTATTGCGAGCATCCTTTTCTTGTCATACTAGTCCTCTCCAAGTGTAAATAAACTAGCATGTAAAGATTATAACATACAGTAGATCTGTCCTGTGTTATCTTAACATAAGACTCTAATGCAACACTGGCCCATAGGGCTCATGGGGTAGCCTTTCAACTGATGATTATTCAACAGCAAGAGGCAGTTCATAACCAACATGACAGATCATTGCTGCCAAGTACCCCTTTAATACAAATAATTGTTCAAGTTTAATGGAAATTTGTGATTTAAAAAAAAACTAAAATCTGGATCATCACAAGGAAAGTCACGTATCTGTTTTAAAAATCTGTTTTAAAAGTTATTTCTTGAACTGGAGGTTGGGAGTTTCAAAAGAGAAGCCTCTAGTCGTATTTTGTGTGTTCATCAGGGGACAAGGACATGAAGCATTCTATGGATCAACAAAAGACACTGCAATGTATCTTGTTCCATTTGTAGTTGGGAGCCCTTCGTGGAGATGAGTTAGTCTTCCTGGATGTATGAAACTCCATCCTTTCTTGGTGGTCTCGACGACGCAGTTATATCGATGGAATTTGCAGCCGCCACCCTAGAATGAGAACAGGATTTATTTTTCCACTTTTTTTGAACAGCTAAAATTTATTCTACTACCCAGTATTGAAATCAGACTCTCAGTGGAGTCTGTGTAAGGTGTTGTACATACATATGGTCAGAAGAACCAAGCACTATGTTTCTGTCTTTCCCGAAGACTGTTTAACATCTGTAACAAAATGTGATTTGTGTGGTGGACATAATGCATGAAATCTATCTTTATATCTACCTGTCTTAGAAATAAATGTTTAAAGCTGGAATAAACTTTTTATGAGGAACAGCCTTATCCTCTATATAAGCAAAAATAAACCATGTTGAAATATGAATTGGAAGTTAGCTATTGTTGGCAGGAGACGGAGTTAATCTGAATAGGTTCTGAAGGCTTTATTGGTTGGTTTACACTTTATACCATTAGCAGATGATGCCAATTATCCTGGAGTTCCACATTCTTCGGGGATGATGACTAAAGTCTGTGATATCACCGCTGAAGATGTGTGGATAATGTTGATAATCAGGAAATTCGAATTGCTGTCACTGGCAATCTAACAGAGCTTTATACACAAGGGAAGATGCTCTTTCACCATCTGCTTCCAAATGTAGTTGTCTGTAAAATGGTGCAGTAATTAACAATTTATTTATTTATTGCAAATTTCTGTCATTGGACAACGTCTGTTACATGGGATCTTTACCTCTGCTACTTCAGTGCCATTTTATGCAGTCAAGAGAATACCAGACAGAATGGGGGTAATTTTAACCTAGCGTTCCCTTTCCAAAAGGAAAGTAGAATCGGGCAGGGTGTAAAATGGGTGCTCAATCCGATCCAGTCAGTTTGCTGCCGGGCGAATTAGGTTAAAATTACCCAATTCCCACCCCATTTAAACATACCAATTTTTAGTATTCTGGAGAGGGCCCATTAATCAGGATGATTGGGCACATTAGGCTATTGGCCTGCGAAGAACATACTCCTGGAAGAGAGGGTAATGGGTTTGACTGAAAGGCACACAGATGAAGACCTCCATGAGAAGATGTCAAGAGACATCATCCCTCTCACTTCCTAGGGGTCACCATTAAGGAAAATACCCATGTTCAGGGCAATTGAGTTTTGAAAAAAGGACTGTGAAAAACAGTCTTAGGCCTGGGAGCTAGAAGCTAAAAGTACAGGTTTTGCAGTTAGAAGTTAACTACTGTAGTAAGAAAGGCATGCCAATAACAATTAAGTCAGGTAACGCAGACTATTTTTTTCTCTCCCTATTTTACTGAGGAGAGAAGAGACTGACAAGTGAAATTTGCTTTGACTGCTGCTCTTTATCTTCAATTACTCTCTGTGAAATAAAGCAGCTTAACAATTTGTATCTTGGCTCCTCTCACCAAGTAATTAAGTCCACCTTTGAAAATATTGGAGAAAAGCACACATCCGAAAGTCACAATAGCCAGTTCACATCACACGAGGGTCCTAATATTGCACCCCTGAGTTACGCTATTGTATAATTAGATAGTGGGCCGTACAGACACACGCCTGAATGTAAGATGCTCAGATGGCTTATGGTAGTGACCAGTGCCATTGTACCTGAAAGAATATCTAAGGCAGACCTGAAACTTGTCATTATTATATTGAGCAATATCACAGAAAGCAAAATTATACATGGAAATTTGGCTAGTGCCAGGTGCCACCTGCAAGTGGCAGATCTACTATAGGAGCGGGGATTGTTATAATGGAGCTAAAATCAATCGCAAATGATGATGTGAAATGAGGCAAGCCCAATTGACTGTAACCAGATTTTACAATAATGAAGGATATTTCATTAGTGGGTTCAGCATGTTGACTTTAATGTGAGCCGTCAGCTGGGACCATGGAGGGTGTGGGGGAGAAATAAAACCAAACGACATATATAAGTCTTTGTAACCATGCAGTAACAAAGTACCTTACAATGAAATTTGACTAAATGAAGGCATTTGTATTATGACAGACACGATAATGCATTTACATAATAAACACGATTATGTTTTGACTTACAGCCAAGATTTATATATTTATGCTACCTATGGCGTTATGTGAACTCTTTAAAAACATTTGAATTTAGTAGACAATTAGCCTGAGAATGTCTGAATTGCAAAGTATTGGCTGCCATCTCCTTCCCCCTCTCTTCTTACCTCCACTCTATTTCTAGGCTGTTCCTTCTCTGTCCAGAGGACTGGAAAGACCAGCCCATAAACCACATCCAAGAGATGCAGTAAATGTCATTGTTTGATTAGTTAACCAAAGCGGTAAATGCTAATCCCGACACCCCACAATCAGGAACTTGACACTTCAGTTTTAGCTATCAGGATCTGCCAAATTTCTTTCCACCCTTAAGATCCTCATCTTCAAGCACATGTTAGTCACCTCCCTCAACTCTTGCTGAGTGCCCATCACCCCCACCTGGTGAAAAGCCTTAAAGTACAGGATGTTGTCGGTACAATAGAGTCCCTTTTTAGGCACCTCGGGGGAGAAATTCGGTGGAGCCACAAACGGGGCGCCAAGCTCGCCTGGGCGCCGGATTTAGCGCTGCGATCGGAGCAGCAGCGATCGGTGGAAATTCAGCTTGAGCGCCCCAAGAGAGACACGGGGCGAGGCTCGAGGCGCTCCGCGTCCCTCTTAGGGCGCTGAAACTGAATATCGCAGTGCAACGTGCCACACGCTGCGGCACGGCGCACTGCGGTACTGCAGGCCTTCCTCCCATTCTTAAGGGGGAGGGGCCTGCGCCAGCGCGATCGGAGATCGCGAGTGCCGGCAAAAGAGCCCGGCACCGAGGAGAAGTGCCGGGCTCTCGGAAAACAGCCGGCACTGCCGCGGGGGGAGATCAGGAGGCCGGGGACGGAGGTGCTGGCAGGCGGCCGCTGAAAAAAACGGCCGCCCCGCACTTCCACCTTAATTTGCGCCACTGCCGCCACAGGTAGGCCCCATGAACCGGGCGCGAATTGCAGACGGCGCTACAGAGGCGGGCGCTGCCGAATATCGAGATCGGGGCGGTAGCGGGGCGCTGCGCACACCGATGACTTCATCGGTGGCGGCGCAGCGCAACAGGCTAACGCCGCCATTAGCGCCCCAGCTAAATATTGCGGGAGGCGTGGCCAGTGGCGCTAAAGCCACTGAGTGCCCTCTTTAGGCGCTAACTGGTGGCGCAGCCCACCGAATTTCTAGGCCCTCTACTTTTCACTTAACCATTGGGTTTAGAATTATAAGTCAGGAGAATGACATTCACATGCCACTTTTCTGCTTTTACATTCCCCATTAGGACCCAGAAGTCTTTTTCAACAGGTGAATGTCAGCCTTAAAACAACATGATTGGAAAATCAAGGCTGGATTCTGTAAGCACATTGGTCTCCATTTTAAAGATGGAGCCTAAATAAACAAATGCTTGGGGGTTCCTGGAACCTTGAGCTGTTTTACGCTATGGCGTATGGCAGATAGAGAGACCAACGCATCTGCAATTGGCTATACACGTGTAACGTAAGAATATGTTTTGAGTCATGACTTAGAGGCTCCAAAGTGACCTGTAACTATAAGCACACCCTCACACAGCTTCTTACATAACTGTAGTAATTACTTTTAAAAACAACACCTAAGAAGCACAGAGGTTGCAAAAACACCGGATTATCCACATCTATAAGGATAATCATCAATAAGTATAGAGGAGAGAAGCCATTTGGCCCATTTAGCTCATCTTTCCATGAAAACCTACAGGTCATCCTCATCACGTCATCTATTGTCTTCTGAAATGGATCCAGAGCTTTTGACTTGACTGTTCTATCTTAAAAAGACCGTTCAAGGTATTAATCACTCTTTGCATGAAGAAGTAGTTCAAACATTAGTCTGCAACTTGCCTTTCATCAGTTTATATCTATGCCCTGACCAGACTCTTCGCTGCACCATTTCTAGAGTTTGAAATGTTGTTGTGTCGAAAACTGAAAGCACTGTTCAAATTGCAACCTGACCAGAGCACTGGAGGAGGACTTGTGCTCTACTGATTTAGCAACACAGCTCAGCATTCTGTTTGCTACGTTGATTGCTGCTCAACAATGACCCAACACGCTGGTCTAGGCTTTCTACCTCTCACCTCCCCATTGATTGGGACACATCTTAAGGTGGTGGGGGTGGGGATAGGGGGTGATTTTTGCCTTCCATGGAAATGTGCCTTTGTCCCCAGCCAACTTTCTGGCTTTGGGGGTCTTTAGTATACTGAAGGAAGGACTCCCAGCCTCTACTGGGAAATCTCACCTCATAGAGGGCGGTTTCGACATGGTAGGTCTGGACTCTGTGAGCACATACAGGTCCTAGCTGGGTGCCAGTAACTTTTTTCTCTCCCTTCTCCCTACTGTTGAATGCAGGAGGATTGGGCCATACAGGCAGCCGTTGTGTCCATCATTCACACAACGGTGGGTGTGTTCTGTCCTGAAGAGGCTGGGCCCTGGGAAATGAGGAGGGGGGGGGGCACACAGTGGTAGGGACTTGGTGGCGCATGTTCTGGAAGACATATCCTCAACTATCCGCCCCAGATCTGCTGAGGAAAAAAATCATTGGGGGGGGGGGGGGGGGGGAAGAGAGGCGAGAGGAAGAAGAAAGCCTAGGCTAGTAAATGTTGCATCTAACATCATTCTCAGATTTCTTTCAAGAAGATTTTAAGTGTGTTAAAGAGCGAGCTAAAAAGTTTAATCCAATTCCTACTCTGATTTTTCCTAACTATACAGTAGTTGAAATTAGAGTAGAAACCTAAATGTATTTAAAAGGCCTTTACTGAAGATTCAAGTGAGAAGACACTAGCTGACTTACCGACAAAAGAAAATACAAGGGGCATATCTAACCCACCTGATAATCTATTCCTTTATTATTTAAGGCGATGTTTATAGTGAATGTAGAGGAGTCATGATGAGGCCTTAGAGAAGCCTGTCTCTCCGGCGTATACTTTACAATGAAGTTCAGCATGGCAACACCCTGGAAAGAAAATAAACAAACAACATTGAGCTGCTTAACCATTTTTGTGACGTTATGATGTTGGTGTACTGATCAACTGGATTTCCATCACCCCTTAGTTGTATCCAAACAGAACTGATTTTTTAAACATCTAGCTTGCTAAAAATATGAAAATACATTTGAAAAGACATCAAAACCCACAAGTTGCAAGTTAAACTTTAACTACATGGACTAGATTTTCTGATGAGCACTATTTAAACATCACCTGCAATAAAAAATGGAATAGCAGGGACATTAAAATAACATCAACTGGAAAGTCCAGCCTTGTACGTCATTTCGAGGTTGCTACTAGCTTGTCTCCTATGAATCGCAATGGCATGGACATTTTAAAAGGATTGTGTTATGTGCGTCCCCACTCTTGCCTGGAAAGGACAAAGTGGACAGAGTCAATTTTACAACTCTATTGACAATCCTTTAGTCAGCAATATGATCATTGGGGGCCATATTAACAGACATGTGGAAACATTTTAGTAAGTTGGTGTAATAAAGAATGATTAGTTGCATGTAACCAAGAGTGGCGCAGCAAGTAAAATACTTCCAAACATTGCGACTCTTGAAACATTTTATTTGAGGTATTTCTGGCTTCTGTGTTTCAGATTCCTCTTGTAGCTCGAGAGCAAATGCAGCTATTGGTCCTATGACTTTATTCTTTCCCTTTCTCTTCCTGTAGAGAAATGCCTGTCATCGACTCGGCAACTGCCCATTGGTATGATTGAAGTGAAGAGCTCAGTGAATGGGGAAGTCACAGGTGCTGACTTTCTCCCCCTCACTCCACGATGTAACTTGTTGCAGCATTCCAGAAAAAGTGACAGGTCAGCAAGACACTGCTTGGCATTGTGGCACACTCGCCACTGCCCTCGGGTAATACCTTCCCATGCTTGTTCTCCCTTTGTGTGTCTGCACCTCCCTTCATACTTTACCCCTTCCAAGAGTCCAATGGCTACAAGCACTAGATGCCACTGTCATACTTACTGTCTTCTATCTACTGGACTAGCTTATAAACATAAGAAGTAGGAGCAGGAGTAGGCCATACGGCCCCTCGGGCCTGCTCCGCCATTCAATAGGATCATGGCTGATCTGAACCTCGACTCACGGCCACTTCCCTGCCCTCTCCCCGTAACCCCTAATTCCCTTATCTGCTAGGAAACTGTCTATCTCCGTTTTAAATTTATTTAATGTCGCAGCTTCCACAGCTCTCTGAGGTAGGAAATTCCATAGATTTACCACCCTCTGAGTGAAGAAGTTTCTCCTCATCTCAGTTTTGAAAGGGCAGCCCCTTATTCTAAGATTATGCCCCCTAGTTCTAGTCTCACCCATCAGTGGAAACATCCTCCCCGCATCCACCCGATCAAGTCCCCTCACAATCTTATATGTTTCGATAAGATCGCCTCTCGTTCTTCTGAATTCCAATGAGTAGAGGCCCAACCTACTCAACCTTTCCTCATAAGTCAACCCCCTCATCTCCGGAATCAACCGAGTGAACCTTCTCTGAACTGCTGGTGGGATCAAGAGTGTAATTTATGATCCTACTGTAGTACACTACATGATGGCAATTCAGAATTTGTAGCATTACCGAATCTAACTGGGTCCACTCCTCTGACGTAAAACATTTACACTGGTGGTCGGTGTGGTCAGCAGCCCAAAAGATTACAATAACCGATTGGTCAGTACAGGCGATCCCTGGCGTAGACTCTCTCAGTGCTCACCTGCACATTGAACAGTTGATCAATATCAACTGTTCACAGCATTGCTCAGCGGCACAGTCATTACGTGACCGACAAGATCCATTGATATACTAACTTCTGCAGATTAACAAAGTTGCAACAGAGAGCACCGTCTTTAAGCGATGGGATCAGCCAGTAAACATTAGTACGATCAAATGCCATTGATCAGTATAAACAACGACATTTATTTAGTTTTGAAAATCAGATTTTGATTGTGATCAGTTATTCTGTATTCCAGCGTGTTAAGCTGTGTTGGAATTTGTGAATGAGCAGTAATACCTGGATGACAATACCTTACTCGCCAAGTGTGACTTAACAGGTAGACTATCAAACCATACCCGCCAAGTGTGAATTTTTTTAATCATTTGTTCATGGGATGTGGGTGTCGCTGGAAAGGCCAGCATTTATTGCCCATCCCTAATTGCCCTTGAGGAGGTGGTGGTGAGCCGCCTTCTTGAACTGCTGCAGTCCTTGTGGTGAAGGTACTCCCACAGTGCTGTTAGGAAGGGAGTTCCAGGATTTTGACCCAGTGACGATGAAGGATCGGCGATATAATTCCAAGTCAGGATGGTGTGTGACTTGGAGGTGTTCCTATGCGCCTGCTGCCCTTGTCCTTCTAGGTGGTAGAGGCCGCGGGTTTGGGAGGTGCTGCCGAAGAAGCCTTGACGAGTTGCTGCAGTGCATCTTATAGATGGTACACACTGCAGCCACGGTACGCCAGTGGTGGAGGGAGTGAATGTTTAAGGTGGTGGATGGGGTGCCAATCAAGCGGGCTGCTTTGTCCTGGATGGTGTCGAGCTGCTTGAGTGCTGTTGGAGCTACACTCATCCAGGCAAGTGGAGAGTATTCCATCACACTCCTGACTTGTGCCTTGTAGATGGTGGAAAGGCTTTGGAGCGTCAGGAGGTGAGACACTCGCCGCAGAATACCTAGCCTCTGACCTGCTCTTGTTGCCACAGTATTTATGTGGCCGGTCCAGTTAAGTTTCTGGTCAATGGTGACCCCGCAGGATGTTGATGGTGGAGGATTCGGCGATGGTAATGTCGTTGAATGTCAAGGGGAGGTGGTTAGACTCTCGCTTGTCGGAAATATTCATTGCCTGGCACTGGGAATACCACTGATTGAATGGTAATAAGTTGGTGTAAAAATTACTGATAAGAAATCACTCCCTAGAACATCTGAATTACATACAAATATAAGAGAATGTTTTAGTTTAATTGACTATGCACTGTCAGCTCATTCCACTGCAGCACAGTAGCAAGACTGCGGTTGTCACACTTTCATTTTTGTTTTATTTCAACTGATGAGCAAAAACACTTTCTTTGTCAACATTAAAGATTTGTGATGGTAGAGCCATACCTTGGTGTGGTAACCAGAGAAAAGCTTTAGTGCCACCGGTGCAATGTACTCCCGAATGAAGTGCAGCCACACGTGATCCAGTCCAACCTGGCTCATGTGAATGTCGTCAGTCGGAACATTTTCATATCCGCCAGACAGGCGCTTATCCTAAAACAGAACAGATGAGCCAGTGGGCTGCGATCTTTCAGCTTCAGAAAAGTTAAAAGAAAAATACAGACATAGAAGCAAACATGCCACCGTCTCCGAATTCCTGCAGGGAGATCACCGACTAAAATTCAGACCCCAAAAAATCCTCAGTTTCTGTGACTGTACTAATCTGTAATCTCTAAAATTTTGCTTTCTCTTTTGACCATCAAGTTGCATTTATATAGCACCTTCAACATAGTAAACTTCCCAAGGCGCTTCGCAGGAGCTTTATCAAACAAAATTTGACACCGAGCTACATAAGGAGATATTCGGACAAGTGACCAAAACCTTGGTCAAAGAGGTAGGTTTAAGGAGAAGCTTAAATGGAGAAGGAAAAGGTAGAGCAGCAGAGAGGTTTAGGGAGGGAATTTCAGAGCTTGGGGCCCAGACAGCTGAAGACACGGCCGCCAATGGTGGAGTGATTAAAATCGGGGATGCGCAAGAGGCCAGAATTAGAGGAGTGCAGCGATCTCGGGGGGGGGGGGGGGGGGGCTGGAGGAGGTTACAGAGACAGGGAGGGGTGAGGCCACGGAGGGATCTGAACACAAGGATGAGAATTTTAAAATCAAGGCATTGCTGGACCAGGAGCCAGTGTAGGTCAGCGAGCACAGGGGTGATGGGACCAGATTGTAAAGGCAGGCGAGACCGTACGCCCTGGATTTATAATTTGCATAGCCTGGTGTAAAATTGGTGACGTGCCCTTTTACCTCAACAAATTTAAACATAAAGGTTCCAAAAGGCTGTTCTCATTTCAGTTCACAGAACAGAAACAAGATAATACGGAGAGCCTCACCATCATCATGAACACAAAAAACTACATCGGTTTCCTACAGCAAAGCCTCGAGATGTACACCCAGGCAGCGGGGCTGGGTGATTAATCTCTGACCCTTCACCTCTGATAGCTTGGTTTGAATTTTCATCCTTGAAGAGATGAAAGTTTCCATCATCGTTTAGGGCGCGATGTGAAATAAGTTTGGACGGTTGCGGCACAGTTCCTGGTGCGCACTGGCTCACATCATTAACAGCAATAATTAGGTCATCTCATTCGGAGAGGCCCTCTTGTGTGAGAAATCGAAATGTCACACAACTGCACTGTACTGAGACTGGGCCTTTGGCCCTGTTGTAGGGACAGGTAAGAGGGAGCACTCCTTCTGCATCCAGTTGTGTTATAACTGACCCCGGGAGCGCATAACGCTTGTTACCTAAAGCTCAAAAACTGGAATCTATATCCAGAGCATATGAATTAGTGACTCTACTGTAAAGGGTATGGGGTGAGGGGAGGAACAGAAAGATTAAACAAAAACTAAGCATTCCTTTTTTTTTAAATGCAGAAGCAAAATCTGCCCACGTCGGTCGTCGCTTTTTAAAATAAATAAAAAAGATGGGAGAGGAAGAGCAGTGCAGCCTAATGGAACTATTTGCAAGCTAATCCAAGGTTTCACCTCATTCTTTCCACCAGACCAATCGCCAAAGTGCTCTACTACCTCCACGAGTTCATCACATGTTGTCTCTGAAAATATGGGGAACCAGAAGACATCTGGGCATGGCTGCCAAATAGAACAGAAAGAAACAAGGTCTGCATTAAATAGGTGGAGTGGAAATACAGGCTGCATTCCCCATTGGATGCAGGAACAAATTAACCTTCAAGGAACCACACAGATCAAAATGAGAGCGCAATTCAGTGAAGCAACAGCAATTTGCAATCTGACCTGCAAGACCGAATTATTGCCTAAACTTACTGTTGGACATGCGTCATTGTTATATTACTGTAATAGCTGGAGGTTATTTTTAAATAACTTTTGTTTTCTTACTGAAATGCAGCAGGGATCCGAAGCACAATCATAATCAACTTTATTGTCATTGTTAGTGCACAAGTGCAGTACAACGAAATGTAGGCTTGCGGCTCCCGAGAGTGTACATTTAGATTAAGACATTTAAACATTCAACATACATTTGGCTTGCAATACATTAACATAAACATAACCATAATAAAGTGCACTGACAGATGTGCAGGCTTTAGAGTTTATTTGTGGAGTTCAGTAGGATGGAGATGGTGCGACATATAAGGACAGCGATTCGTGGCTTGGAGATCTGTGTGTGACAGGCGCTATACTGTCCAAGTTTCTCTGCCTAATACGTACAGGCTTCATTTCCCCCCTCACGGCCATTTTCCTTTACCAAAATGTTCAACTGTTTGCTAACTCAAGGAAACCTCAGATATACAACAGGGTTATAGTGGAAAAACAACGGATTGCTCCTGGTACACATCGGAAGCACGGATCATAAAACTGCGCACCCCAAAGTCCATGGTATTGGACTGTGCGTGGGCAATTTTGCGATATGAAAACCAGGCGTGTGCTAGGAGCGCGGTGGTGGAAAATCCCAGTCGTAAGGTCTTAGCTGCAGCATCACAATGAATGAGAGATGCTGGACATGAGAAATAATAACCCATATTCTGACCAGAATGTTGATAAGAGGGATATAATTGGCAAGGACTAGACGGTCGGATTAGAAAACTTTTATAATGTGCTGTTGGAGATATGCTTAGTGGTTGTGTGTCTGGAATATGCTGTGCACTGTGGAGAGGGCCATGTATACAGACAAACTGGCTGCTGCCTAAGCAAATGGAAAAGTTCCAACAGCTTTCAATGATTACCATCTGGGGATCTGTCAGGAGCACCAAATGTTTGAATGGACAGTGCTTTGATTACTCTCAGGAAACCATTACATACCTCTTCAACCACCTGCCCTGTGAATATCTTTGAATAGTTTGGATGAATGTATTTTTCCTTCCAATCCTGCAAAATATAAATAGCGATCATCCAGGTTAAAGCAGAAGCTGAAGTCATGCCTTTGAGAGTGCAGAGTTACACAGCAGGCAACATTATGGACAAAAATCAGTGTTTATCTGCATGATGGCGCCATTCTGCTTTTAAGTTTTTCTTTCCCCCTCATTTCCGTCACCTCAATCCCTCGGTCTGATCTGCTATGCAACATCTCAGTTGATTACACAGGCAGGAGACTCTCCCTCCAATTTTCCCTCCCTGGAGGCTAGAGCCTGGTCCGTATCAGGTGCCTCTCCGGAATGCAACACCCTAGTTCAGCTCACCACTTCATCTCTCAGCAAAACCCCAGAGGAAAGCAAATTAACGGATTGTGAACCCTTTATAATATTGGTATATAAACTAGAGGTATAACCATGTACGAAGAGTTGCGGGGTGGGGGGGGGGGGGGGCGGAAGAGAAGAGGACGTAGACATCAGGGCCAATTCCACGATTTGGAGTTGAGGGGAAATAAACCATGGAATAAAAAATTGTGGGGTATGAGTGGGGAAGAAAGAGGAAAAAACACATTCACCTCAACGTTTCCTTCCCCAGTGGTTGCAGCTATAGCATGAACTTTGAATTGGTACTCCCAGTACAGTGTGGGGAGGTTCCATCACAAGGGCCTGGATTTTAACTGCAGGTGGCGAGGCGAGTTGGAAACTCACCCACTGCGGCAGAAATCTGGCCCGAGGCTATTTTAAGTCCCGGGCCTCATTAACATGCCACCGGCCCATCTCCCAGAATGGCCAAGAAGCAGTTGCCCACCCCGTGGCTCGCGGCTTCCCACCAACACAAGGTAGATGGCAGGATCGGGTTCTGGGGGCGTCATGCAGGGTTGTGGAAGGTGTCGGGGGGGGGGTGGGGCTGGCCTGCGATAGAGGTGGCCTAAGCTTTCCTTGTGGGGCCTGAAGGAGCACTCCTAACCCCTCTTGACCCCATAAAAATGGAAAAGAAAAACACAAATCTTTTTCGGCCTCTTCTGGGACTGGCCCCTCTTCTGTCCCAGGCTGGTCTGGCAGGAAAGCTGCAGTACCTTCCCCATTTAACGATGTCATCAGGATGCGACATGCATAAAGAAGGACCCCGCCAGCTTTGGGCAGGTGTCCCTGCCGCCTGGCTCAGGAAAGCAGGTTAATTCTGCCGGCGGCGTCATCCTGGTGCCAGGGCGGCTGAGTAACTCGGGGCAGTTTAATTGCTTACCCACGGGTGGGTAGGCCCCAGAGTGTCACCATGCAAATTTTGCTTTCGTTTTAATGTGCAGTACTCCTTCCAGCTACATAAATGCAAGCTGATGCTGTTTTTGCATTATAAATGCATTTCCCAAAGGATTTTAAATACTGTGCCAATAGATACATGTAAATAAAATATAATGTGGTGTAATATCAAACTCGGTTCTTTTAATATGAATTACTTCTTAACTTCACAATTTTTCCATTTCTTCCCACTCTCAGCAAGACCCCACAGGACAGCAAATTAATTGGTCGTGGAGCCCACAGCTTCACATCTGGTTCTCCCACACTCTCATTAGGAAGACATTTTGGTTCTCTGCGCTCCACTCCACAAATGCTGATTAGATGTAGCACATCAAGCCAAAGCTGTTTGTATTAAAAAGTGACTGTAGCAAATTACAACCAGTACGTAAACTAAATGGAGAAATAAAGAAAGGAAATTGTTCCTAAAATGGAGTGGAATTTCATGCTTTAATCTTTGTTTAAGACAAATGCCTATGAAACAAAACTAAGTGTGAAAATGAAACTTCTTCATATTTGCAGCAGCTTATTAGATGCTGAAAAACAGTACCACATGGGAATGCTGACATGTAATACTTAATTTAAAAATACATAGTAACAAAATATGATTTCAGCAGCTAACTCATGGGCCTAGAAATTCACTGGCGCCCCGTTTGGGGCGCCAGTCTCGCCAGGGCGCCAGAAGTACCGCCCCGGAAGGAGTCGCGAGCGCCCGCCGGAAATTCAGTTTCAGCGCCCCAAACGGAAGCACGGCGCTACTCGAGGCGCCCCGCATCCGTCTTGGGGTGCTGCAACTGAAAATCGCAGCGCAACGTGCCGCAGCGCCACATGCTGCGGTACTGCAGGCCTTCCTCCCCTTCTTAAAGGGGAGGGGCCTGCTGCAGCGCGATCGGTGATCGCGAGTGCCGGCAAAAGAGCCCAGCACCGAGGAGAAGTGCGGGGATCTTGGGACACAGCCAGCACAACGCCGGGGGGGGGGGGGGGGTGCTCAGGAGGCCGGGGACGGCGGCGCGAAGAAGTGCTGGCAGGTGGCCAGCAACAAAAATGGCCGCCCCGCACCTCAGCGCCTCTACCGCCGCAGGTAAGCCCCCCTGATTTGGTCGCAAATTGCGACCGGCGTTAAAGCAGGGGGCGCCACCAAATTTGGCGATCGGGGTGGTAGCGGGGCGCTGCGCACACCGATGACGTCATCGGTGGCAGCGCAGCGCTAAGGGCTAGCGCCGCCATTAGCACCCCACTAAATTTAGCGGGAGGCGTGGCCAGTGGCGCGAAACCCACTAAGTGCCCTCTTTGGGCGCTAACGGGTGGCGCAGACCACTGAATTTCTCGGCCTTAAAATTTAAAAATCAGGGTAAAGAGGCCCCATTCTCTAATATACCCCGGTCATAAATGCCTTTTAACAGTTTGTTGGTAGCCTTGTAATCATAGATTCTTACAGCGCAGAAGGAGGCCATTCGGCCCATCGTGCCTGTGCCGGCTCTTTGAAAGGGCTATCCAATTAGTTTCACTCCCCTGCTCTTTCCCCATAGCCCTGCAATTTTCTCCCGTTCAAGTATATATCCAATTCTCTTTTTAAGGTTACCACTGAATCTGCTTCCACTACCCTTTCAGGTAGTGCATTCCATAGAAACATAGAAGATAGGAGCAGGAGTAGGCCATTCGGCCCCTCGAGCCTGCTCCGCCATTCAATGCGATCATGGCTGATCATCCAAATTCAGTACCCGGTCCCTGCCTTCTCCCCATACCCCTTGATCCCTTTAGCCTTAAGAAATATATCCAACTCCTTCTTGAGTATATTTAATGTAGTGGCCTCTACTGCCTTCTGTGGTAGAGAATTCCACAGGTTCACCACTCTCTGGGTGAAGAAATTCCTCCTCATTTCTGTCCTAAATGGCCTACCCCTTATCCTTAGACGGTGACCCCTGGTTCTGGACTCTCCGACCATCGGGAACATCCTTCCTGCATCTAGTCTGTCCAGTCCTGTCAGAATTTTATAAGTTTCAATGAGAGCCCCTCTCATTCTTCTAAACTCCAGCGAGTACAAGCCCAATCGACCCAATCTCTCCTCATACGTCATTCCTGCCATCCCAGGTGTCAGCCTGGTGAATCTTCGCTGAACTCCTTCTATGGCAAGAACATCCTTCCTCAGATAAAGCGACCAAAACTGCACACAATACTCAAGATGTGGTCTCACCAAGGCCCTGAATAACTGCAGCAAGACATCCTTGTTCCTGTACTCAAACCCTCTCGCTACGAAGGCCAACATACCATTTGCCTTCTTAACCGCCTGCTGCACCTGCATGCTTACCTTCAGCGACTGGTGCACAAGGACACCCAGGTCTCGTTGCACTTCCCCTTCTCCCAATCTATTGCCATTCAGATAATAATCTGCCTTCCTGGTTTTGCCACCAAAGTGGATAATCTCACATTTATCCATGTTATATTGCATCTGCCATGCCCAATCACCCAACATGTCCAAATCATCCTGGAGTTTCTCGGCATCCTCCTCACAGCACATACGCCCACCCAGTTTTGTGTCATCTGCAAATTTGGAGATATTACATCTAGTTCCCTTGTCTAGATCATTAATATATATTGTGAATAGCTGGGGTCCAAGGACCGATCCCTGCGGTACCCCACTAGTCACTGCCTGCCACTCAGAAAAAGTCCCGTTTATTCCAACTCTTTGCTTTCTGTCTGCCAACCAGTTCTCTATACAAGTCAATACCTTGCCCCCAATCCCATGTGCCTTAACTTTATACGCTAATCTCTTATGCGGGACCTTATCGAAAGCCTTTTCAAAGTCCAAATACACCACATCCACTGGTTCTCCCTTATCTATTTTACCAGTTACATCCTCAAAAAATTCCAGTAGATTAGTCAAGCACGATTTACCTTTCGTAAATCCATGTTGACTTTGTCCGATCCTGTCACTGTTTTCCAAGTGCTCTGCTATTACATCTTTTATAATGGACTCTAGCATTTTCCCCACTACCGATGTCAGTCTGTAATTCCCCGTTTTCTCCCTACCACCTTTTTTGAATAGTGGGGTAACATTAGCTACCCTCCAATCCATGGGTACAGTTCCAGATTCCATCGAATGTTGGAAGATGATCAGCAACGCAGCTACTCTTTCTAGGGCCACTTCCTTAAGTACCCTAGGATGTAGATTATCAGGCCCTGGGGATTTATCAGCCTTCAATCCGATCAATTTCCCTAACACCATTTCCCTACAAATACTGATTTCTTTCAGTTCCTCCCTTTCATCAGACCCTATGTTCCCTGGCATCTCTGGGAGGTTATTTGTGTCCTCCTTTGTGAAGACAGAACCAAAATATGTATTTAACTGGTCAGCCATTTCTTTGTTCCCCATTATAACTTCCCCTGATTCTGACCGCAAGGGACCTACGCTTGACTTCACCAATCTTTTTCTCTTCACATATCTATAAAAGCTTTTACAGTCAGTTTTTATGTTCCCTGAAAGCTTACTCTCATATTCTATTTTCCCTTTCTTAATTAATCCCTTTGTCCTCCTTTGTTGAATCCTAAACTGCTCCCAGTCCTCAGGTTTACTGCTTTTTCTGGCCAATTTATATGTCCTCTCCTTGGATCTTATGCTATCCCTAATTTCCCTTGTTAGCCACGGTTGAGTTACCTTTTTTGTTTTATTTTTATGCCAAACTGGGATGAACAAATTCTGTAGTTCATCCATGCGGTCTTTGAATGTTTGCCATTGCCTCTCCACCATCAACCCTTTGAGTGACATTCCCCAATCAATCCTACCTAACTCGCGCCTCAGACCATCGTAGTTTCCTTTATTTAAATTTAGGACCCTAGTCTCTGAGTCGACTACTTCATTCTCCATCTTAATGAAGATTCGATCATATTATGATCACTCTGACCCAAGGGGCCTCGTACAACAAGATTGCTAATTAATCCTTTCTCGTTACATAATACCAGAACATAACTCACTACAAAAATGTTTTTTTCCTCATCTCACCTCTGGCTCTTTTGTAAATGACCTTAAATCTGTGTCCCTTGTGTAAGTGCACGTGTTAAAACTATTTTCCCTTTTTAACAATGAAAATTACCAGACTCTTATATAGACCAGATCTATCAAAATATAATTGTGGATTGGCTTTCATCTAGTGGATGATGATCCTTGCAGTTTATTTTATAACTTCCCAGCTCTGAAGGCTTGGTTCCTAAAATGATGCATGCTTTCCTTTTATTTTGTTACCTTCTTATTCTTTTCACATCATAGCCGCTCGCAAGACTGCAGCATTTATTTAAGCACATAAAATATACAACAGTCAACAAAAACCTGGTGAACCATGAAAGAAGCCTCACATCTCATCATAAATATCACCAGATTACAGTAAAACAAATCTTTTAGTCAGCTCCATAATTGATAGAAAGGTAGTGAAAAGGGTGCTGAGCCATGAGTGAAATACAACTCTTGCCAGTGTACTAAACCTTGATCTTCAAATGCTTAAAGTTTCTATCCTATATATCCTTGCAATGCACAAGGTTTTCCAGTATGATACTTACGACTTTTCTCGATATAAGTGGAATGTGTACTTTAGATCTCAATATGCTAGTACGTCAAACCATAAAATAAATACACCAAACTGTTGCTTGGTTTGTCACACATTATACAGTGGCTAAACAGCCTGGAGTATTGCAACAAGTGACAAACCGTCTGTATCATCAATCCTTCCTACCATCAGAAAGCACAGGGCACCAAAGGAATCTCAACCCCTGGTAACAATCCTGATGCCTTCAGTGCACTGCCATTACACTATACTGGCAGGCTGTGCAGCTGCAGCAAGATTTACAAGCACCATAACTGTGACTAAATATCAAAATAACCTAGCCACTATTTATGTCAAACAGTAGGTTGTTGGAGTTACAGGTCAAAACAAATAGGGTGTTGCTAGGCATTAATGTATCTTGAGGTTTAAATCATTCGAGTGTTGCTCTCAATGCCAGCTTAGTTACTGCCTTGTTGCATATTCATAAGTACTGGCCATCATATATGCAGCACACTCATGTTATAGGTTCTATATTATAACTAGTGCCTGTGAGCAAGACATTTTTCTCAAATTATTGAATTCATAATGAAAACTTTACAGAACACAATTGGTTACCTGAAGAGAATTCAGAAGACAAGTATAGGTAATTGCAAATAGTTAGGATAAAAATATGATTTAAAAACAGGCTTTAAAAATGTATATGCTAGATTCTAGGCTTTATTAATAAATTGCAAATACTCACCAATGGGTTGTCGAAGATCTGCCACAGATCACCGTGCAAATGTGAGCTATTGTAATTTTGTGTTGGAAGAAGTCGTCCAAATTCATGCTGGTTACTAATGTACATGAACACGCCCTAAATATTAAAATGTTAAAAATTACTACTTGAAAGTTATTATTACTACAAAAAACTGCACTATTAAAAGATCAACTTGAAAAGATCTATGCATTTCTTGAATGAGTGTTTATGTTCCAACAATTCAAAGCTGCTGGTAGTGTGACCCTCTTGTGTGAAAGCCTACTCAGCAGACAATGTAGAATTACACAAAAATGAAAAACTTTTTATTCTCCAGAGCATTTAATATTTTTGCAATTTTGATCAGCAGAGTTCTTGCCAGAGATTGCATTCCCCCCCCCCCGCCCCCCCCCCCCCCCCCGCTTCCATCTCCCCAAGGTTGCGTTACGAACCAGTTCTGGAGGGGGCGATGCAGACCAAGTAAGATGCCAGCATGTTCAGTCTGTCACATGCATCTTAAAGCGCCCTTTGTAAAGAGCTTCCTTATTCCATTCATTTTGAGGCTTGATCCAACTTTTAAACAAAAGGATCGTATGGATGTCCAACCCCCCCCCCTTCACATGGTGTTCGCTGAGAATGCCTAGCGCCAGTGCTTGTTCTCCAAATATCATTTCATGCATAGGAAATATTCCTTTGTGCACTCAGTGCAATTTCATGCAAAATACACTCTGAACACTGATCACTGCAGTCATCTTCGAGGGAACTCGGTCCTGAAGATTTTGCCTTAAAGCATCAAATGCCTGTTTCAACTTAGTAACAATACCTGGAAATAGACGTTATTTTGACTTGTCTTAAAACAATTTTTAAAAAGAAAAGGAAGAGTGGCACAAAGATAAACTTTCTGGAAATAAAATGAAGGGAGGTATAATTAGTGTTTTTTAAAGAAAGGACAGGTTCTGACCTTTTGAACTTACCCTTTTTGCCATATAATGACAGAAGCTCACAGTGTAAACTGAAGCAAACATAGTACTAACACCTATATATTTATCTAAAACAATTTCAACCCAGCTAAATATTGCATAAGGAATTTTGACCTCTTTCCAAAAAGCAAGTAACACAGATTAAGTATTAAAACACTTTGAGCATCCAGGATATCCTAGACACATTGAAATATCACTGTGCATATTTGCTGTCTGTACAAACATCCAAGAGAGCTTTATTGTATCTGGGTAACACAATGACACAACCTCTACCCACCTTAGCAGGAGGTTGCAGGGTTAGATTTCAAAGATGCAGTTTGTTAAAAACTAGCCTGATTCAGTTGGGTAGACTCCATGGGGTGGGCCCCTTAAACTGATGTAGTCACGCCTTCTATCCATTGACCGTGCAACATCGCTGGCAGTTGCCATTCATTTCTCAGAGTCTTACCCCGCTGAGCGTAAGGATACTGCGGGTGGCAAGACTCTGGCGGGATGAAAATAAGGGGGGACTCAATCGCGTTGTGATTTTGGAAATGAAAGAATCGAGAGGGTAATACTAACCTCAATTTCATAAAAGACCAGATTTCATGGGTGCAATTACAGAAGTCTTCCCTTAGTACGGTCAGTCATCCTTTCACAAGTGGCCATGCATCGTCTGACACATTTACCGTGATCCTGTTGAACATTGCTGGCCTAGGTTTTCTGCTAATGTGCTTGCCAGCACACTCATTTTTGTGTCCATTAAAATAAACAGGAGGGGGGGGGGGGAACCACAGGCTGGGAAACGCAGTAAACTCCAGCCGTTATGTCTAATCATAAAGAATGAGAACAATTTATTTCTAAAAATGCATCTGTTGTGCATTTTCTGGGGCGTTCTGCAAGGTTCTAGAAAATGCTGGCATTCTTGATTAGGAAAAAAAAATCCATCAAAGGAGAAGCATGATGTTAATAGGACATTAACAATAGTTCAACACCCTACCCATTTAAAGCACAGCTTGCAGTAATCTCATTGTACGAGTTTATTTTATTTTCAAATGCAATACTTGCCACAGGGAGTTCCAGATCTAGTGTCACACCATCAACGAATTGTAAATGCAAGAGAATTACCTCCCCCTCTCCCCTCAGCTCACTCACTAATTTTATTTGTGCATTATATCGTTTGATAATGGAACAAATTTATCAAAGCTGTGCATTGAACAGGTAGAATAGAACTGAACCAGTTTTTGATTCTATGTTATGGGATGGAGGTTCAAAACTAATGATTAAAAGGGCATGAAAATAGCAGCAGCAGGGAACATGGTTGAGGGGGAATTTGGTTGAATCACTGACATGTGTATATATCTGCTAGCAAACACTGCGGAAAAAAACCTTTATAATTCTACACTATATAAAACGCAGCGGAGGTTCAAATCTTTTCTCACGCCACCTTTCCGACACTATTCCAACGAGAACTAAACTACATACAGGACCTCAAAGTCTTTGGACTGTGTAACATGATTCCTTTTCTGGCTTGAGGAAAAAAATCAGTGGTTTCCCATCAACCTCCAACTATAAAATTCCTTTTCCCCTACCCTCAGCATTTGGAAATTTACCTGAACGCTGAATAGCTATAAAAGACAACAGCAGTACTGTACTAGGATTCTGCCATGCACCTATTCCCTTTATTTAAAGTATCCGAGAGTTGCTAGGCTTTATAAATTAGAACAATCTAAATAACGCAAATAATTGCAATACTAGTCTCCTAATTATATACCATAGACAAAATACCATCTACAATGGGAAACTGCGGAAAATGAACTTTACTTCAGTTAACAAGACTTCTATGGTCAGCCTGTAACTTCAGCACTTGTGTGAAACAGTACCTTTTTTGCTCGTCAAATATAGTGTGTCTCACTGTATTTCACCCGTGTATCATGTAATTGGGCTGCATGTAATACGTGGAGGTCAAATTTACATGCAATAAAAATGAAATTTAAAACAGATTGTGACGTAAGAAAACTACTAGGCACTTGGTCTAAGCGTTAAACAAAGCTTTAATCAACTGTTTTACAACATGGAGGTCTAGTTGTGTCCTCCACTAGTTCCTGTTAAGAATGCCCTGCACAAGCTGGGCCCGTGCCCGAGTATTTATACACTCCCTGGACAGCGCCACCCATAGGCCGCTCAGTATTATTTCATAAGTCTTTCTTTCATGAATGACTGATTCATGTTAAATTGTATTTAAAATTTTGGTGTGCAGTATAAACAAAACTCCACTTCAAGAATCAGTAGGCAATTGAGTTTATACACATTCATAAGTTGTTCTATGTAATATCTATGTTCATAATACAGCTGTAACATCGCTATCCTTACATTAAAAGGTGTTACATACTTGTATGATAAACAAAGCAGTGCATTTCCCACTGCATATCCATCATAGATTTGGGATGGGAGGCGGTTCACTGTAATCTTGGTCTTCCTAACTTGTGACAGACACAGAATCCCAATGCATATCTAAAGCTTTTCCACTTTATGCACGAGGTCCTTTACAAAAACAAGATAGCATGTAGTATTCAGTATTCCTTATGTTCTGTATCCTCCAGGTCTTCAGTTATGATGTATTCAAAGTCTTCCTTGTTTATGGAATAAGACAATATCTGAGTGTCTCCATGTATCCTTAAAATCTTCCTCACTTACATGATGAGCACAGTATTCCATTCGCAAGATCATCCTCAAATATAGGACAGGCATAGGACCCTAGAGTTCCTTGTGTGTTTCAAAGTCTTCCTCACTTATAAACAAACCACAGTATCCAAGAATTCCCTAATGATCCACAAGGTCTTAAGCACTGTATCCCAGCATTCCCTATAGCACATGTTCACGGTCTTCCTCACTGATGGGATAGGTGAACGTATTCCAGAATTTCCTTCATTTCATCCTCATTGCAGCAATACTCAAGAAGCTCGACACCATTCTGCACAAAGCAGCCCATCCACTATCTTAAACGTCCACTCCCTCCACCACTGGCGCACCGTGATTGCGGTGTGTACCATCTACAGGATGCACTGCAGAAACTCGCCAGGCCTTCTTCGATGGCACCTCCCAAACCAGTGACCTTTACCATCCAGAAGGACAAGAGTAGCAGCCACATGGGAACACCATCACCTCCAAGTTCCCCGCCAAGTCACACACCATCCTGACTTGGACATATATCGCCGTTCCTTCATCGTCGCTGGGTCAAAATCCTGGAATTCCCTACCTAACAGCACTGTGGGAGTACCTTCACCACACGGACTGTACTGCTTCAAGAAGGTGGTTCTCCACCACTGTCTCAAGGACAACTAGAGATGGGCAATAAAGCCTGGCCTTGGCGGTGACACCCATATTCCAAGCATGAATTAAAAAAAAAAGTTATTTCTCACTTATAGGATCGGCACTCTCTCAATATCCCCTACTGTGCATCCTCAAGGTTGTCATCACATAGAACAAAGCATTGTACCAGCATACCCTACTGTGTATCAAGGTCTTCCTCACTTGTGATTTGACCGGATTCCAAAGCTCTCCACTTTGTATCCTACTTACTACACACACACACACACACACAAACACAGATAACATGACTATTCTAATCACTAATTTAACAAAATGCAACAAAGTAAGAAAGACAAAACCAAAGAGACATCAACATTTGCCCTCTTAAAAATTTTTTTAAAAAGTATGACTCTTATTAACTTCTATTTTTTTGGGGGTCAATTTTGTAAAACAGTCATCCAATTCAAGTGACATTTCTGTCTTCTGTGCTTGCCAAACCAATTATCCAAGTAGTAATGGGGCAATTAGGACATTGGTCAACTGATGCTGAGCAACGGGCAAGATACATTTACACAAGTACAGCAATTACTTAGTACAACAAGTCCTTCTAGTTGGAAAAATCAAATTCATAAGAGTTTTTTTTTAAATGAAGGAAACAAACATAAACCTTTGGGGGCTTGAACATATGGCAACTTTCCGGAGTAGGGGAGCCTTTTTCCTTTTCTATTTTCTAAAATAAAGGAGAAGCACTGGGTAAGATTCAGCATCTTGTTTATAAAACACCTGGAACACATCTTGCGAGGAGACAGACAAGAATAGACACCAGAGGTTTACAGGACCAGTTTAAAACACGTGTCGCTAACAAAGAGTGCCTGGCGAACACCAACAGGCAGTTGCATAGCAAAGCTACAGAAAACAAGTGACAGACAATAACCTGCTAGTTTGATGATAATAAAAAAAGATACACAGCCCAGCCCCTTCCAATTCATCACCGCAACACAAACTCGGCTAGTTAGTAATGCAGGAATATAGTTAATGATGGTCAATACAGGCAGAGAAGGGTTAATAAAGGAGGTGCAGAGCAATATCAGCCACGATCCAATTGGCTCAGGAATACGGTGCAAACAGACAGAACAAAAATCAATCGCTTCCAGTTGTGGGTCAAAGCCGAAAAGGAAAAAGATAAAAATCGGCAAACAGGTCATCTGAGAGACAAGATATATCTTAAATAGAAACAAGAGCATCGTGCCTGATAGGGTACAGCATGTACACGTACAGTCAGTGCCACATCAATGGTAGTACAGTACTTGCCAACTCTCTTGATTTGAGGTCAGTAGGCTTTTCTCCCACCTATTTGCTCGTGAATGAAAATGTTGAAATCTGCACATTTTAGTTCCGATTTAAACAATCGTAACAGATACAATAAAAATGAAAAACTGTCACAGTATTGCAGTTTTTTTTTTAAACAGTAGAAAATACATGTTTAAGAAACAAAACAAGAGTTGTCCCCATGCAAAACTTGGGTAACTTTCTTACAGGAATTACAGGACTTTGAATAAGTTAGCTCCTTTTATTGTTCTTCATTGGAATGGAGTGTTACACCCTCCTCCCTGTCTTCATAACAGGGTCCAGAAAGGACAGTACAAGAAACTGGCTGAAATGATTAATCTGCATGCCAACGTAAACTCATAGACCAACAAACTACAAGTTTCTGAAATATTCTGCTTCCTTAAAAATCATTTACTTTCAAGTTATTCCCTATTCACAACAGTGAAGAGTCCCTATTGGCTGACTCAAATAAACAGAAAAGTTGGCAAGTTTTACAAGAAAGAGTGTTGTTTTGACCTTTTGAGCAATGTGGAAACAATGTTACAACAAAAATAAGTAAAATACAAGATTTAAAAAATAAATTCAATTAGTCAATAGATTTTTTCCCCAATACTACTTCAGAATATTCAACTAAGCATTGAAAGAATATGTTCTTTTCCTTATTATATTTAGGTAGGGCATTTTTGATACAGGACATTAAAGAATAGTAACCTCTCACAAACATGCACTTCGAGGCTCATACAAAATCCTAATTATTTTAAGGGCCCATTCCACTGAAGGGTTCTGTGCATTATTTGCATTGCTGCAACTGGTATGTCATCAAAATTGTTATAGCAAATTGTCAGTGGAGTTAAATTACTTAATCAATAAAGTAAATTCAGAATGGTCTTATAATTGACATTATAAGAAAGGCTTCATTTACAAATTCTTTAGCGTATTGCCTTGCTTGTATATGGGGTTTATTTGAGACTAATTCTTGTACAAATAACTTGCCAAAATGAATATGCTAAGAATCCATTTTTGTAAAAATAAAACACACCCAACCCCTTACCTGTTCCCTGATATTTCTGCAAAGTGACATATCAGAGTCCATTGCGTCCAGGTTAAAATAGTTCTTCTCTTTTAGATCTGTTCTCAAGGCCGCTCCTTTGATAAGGTACACGTGGGCTATGTAGGGAACGTTCCACACACCTCTACAAGGTACATCACAAGGAATGTGAATATTTCACAACCATTTCTAAACAAATGTCCCAAGTCAAACACATGCTGCAGGCACATAGCAAAACAATATATACAGCGTTTAAAAATGGTCCTAAACACAGAAAGCTATTTGGTCCAACTGTTCCTTTAACAGCATTCCATCAATCTTTACGAGCAGAAAAATATATACTCCAGTGGCAGCGCACAGTCACTGTGAAGTAAAGTACAGGAAACTTTTTTTTAATCCGGCACGGACGGGACCGACGTGGTGCCGGTTCATCAAAAATTCCGGATAACCGAACACTATAGTAAAGATACGGAGCCGAGAGCGCCATATAAAGCAACAAACCCTGTTGCTTAGCAACAGGTTCAAAACAATGGGCACAAGTTGCAAGCGTCTCTGTAGCTTAGTAACAGCTGCAGCCACACCCTTGCACAGCAACACATGGAGCAAGGCAAGTAATAAAAGTTACCTGAACCTACTCCTGAATTTTGCCGGTTAACCATCATTTCCGGTTATTTAGGTGCCGGTTAATCAAAAGTTTCCTGTGGGGCTTTCCTAAGATTACAGGCCCTTCTCCAGAAGGCCTTGTAGTATTAGCACTATGAGCCCCTTGTTGTGTCGGAAGCACAGGCTTGTTATTTTCTACTTAGTTATGTGCCATTATTAAGCCGTACAATTTTTTTCTTTAAATACAGGGATAAAATTATTAACTTGCACTACATGGTAGGGAGGTATAGTATAGCAATATAGAAGTAGAAATCGTTTTTAAATTGTGCTATATTTGGAAAAAAAACAAATAGATGATCCCAAAGGTGTCATTTGAATTGAGTGCCAGTAGTAGAGGCTCCCCACCCTCAATGCTTTTGTTGTGCTGCCTCCTCCAAAGTAATTAAGTGTACTTTCCCAGCACTGCTGCTAAAACATTTTCAAAGCTCGCATACCTCTGGCTAGTAAGCGGGGGCAAAGATCTGGCAAATGGAGTATAATATGTGAAATTGTCCCTTTTGGCAGCAAGAATAAAAAAGCATATTATCTAAATGGTGAGAGATGGCAGAGCTCTGAGATGCAGAGGGATCTGGGTGTCCCAGTGCATGAATCGCAAAAGGTTAGTATGCAGGTACAACAAGTAATTAGGAAAGCTAATAGAATGTTATCGTTTATTGCGAGGGGGATTGAATACAAAAGTAGGGAGGTTGTGCTTCAGTTATACAGGGCATTGGTGGGACCACATCTGGAGTACTGTGTACAGTATTGGTCTCCTTATTTAAGGAAGGATGTAAATGCGTTGGAAGCAGTTCAGAGAAGATTTATTAGACTAATACCTGGAATGGGCAGGTTGTCTTACGAGGAAAGGTTGGACAGGCTAGGCTTGTATCCACTGGAGTTTAGAAGAGTAAGAGGTGACTTGATTGAAACATATAAGATCCTGAGGGGTCTTGACAGGGTCGATGTGGAGGGGATGTTTCCTCTTGTGGGAAAATCTAGAACTAGGGGTCACTGTTTAAAAATAAGGGGTTGCCCATTTAAGACAGAGATGAGGAGAAATTTTTTCTCACAGAAGGTTGTGAGTCTTTGGAACTCTCTTCCTCAGAGGGCAGTGGAAGCAGAGTCTTTGAATATTTTTAAGGCAGAGGTAGATAGATTCTTGGTAAGCAAGGGGGTGAAAGGTTATCGGGGTAGGCGGGAATGTGGAGTAATCAGATCAGCCATGATCTTATTAAATGGCAGAGTAGGCTTGAGTGGCCTACTCCTGCTCCTAATTCGTATGTTCGTATGTATGTTCGTAATCAAGGTTCCTGCTTTGGAGGACTATTCAGTGAACCCTGCTGAAAAGTGCACGGGGATGAGGGATGTGAACAGGTCTAAGCTTGAAGATGATGCCCTACATGGTAGAAGAGCAGGCTGGCACTCACCGTCTGGGCTCACAATGAAGAATGGCCACCAGGGCCAGGTACTAGTGGGCCGCCAGCAACTGTGGAACCATAGTCCAACCGCAGTCAGCACAAAAAGGTGAGCAAATTGGGCAAAAGATCCCACAACAAACACATTTGAAAAGCAGGACAATCCACACTTTTCTGTCAACATTTACCATTCTAAATTGTTGCGTCAACATTTTCATTCAATTTTGCTGTGTCAACTGTCACAGTGTAGTTTTGGACTCTGGCCATTAGATGGCTCTTTGGAGTAATTTTCTGAAGTCTCTCTCCCAACTGTGTTTTATTTATATCTATCACTCTCTCGATCATCAACTGACAGTGAGCAACACTATAGACAATTACTAGTACGGAATGAAAGTGAATAAAACTCACACTCTGCTTCCTTCAACAATATCAACATAATCCTCCGAGCGTGCATAGAAACCATCGGTATTCAGTGCACCCCAGAAATTGGACCACAGCCTTTTATGCTGGCTAACCATTGGTGCAATTATCCTCCTGTTAGGATCAGAGACAAACAATGATTAAGCAAAAAAAAAAATACTTTGCAATTAATTTAGTGAAAAAAGTTGACATTTGACCATTTTAAGAAGTCATTTTCCTTTTTACAGATTTATTCACATTCTACTTTGTAACCAGAAAAGCGTTACATGCTATTTTAACTATCTTGCGTCAAATAAAATCGACAGAAATTCTGTTAAAACAATAGTCTGAATGTCACAACTGGTGGGGAAAGAAGCAAAACTATACCATATTACGCTTGGCAGAAGGCTACTTTTGAATAGTTTAGAATTTCAAATATCTACAGCCTTGCATCAGTGGGACCATGTTCACCAGCGTCAGATTATGGGTTCAAGCCCCACGCCAGAGACTTGAGCACATCATCTAAGCTGGCATTTAGGTGCAGTACTGCGGGAGTGCGCCTTTTGGATGAGAAATTAAACCAAGGCCCCATCTGCTCAGGTACTCTCAAGGTAGACATAAAAGATCCCAGGACACTAGTCGAAGAGCAGCAAGGTAGTTGTCTCAATGTCCTTGCCAGGATTTATCCCTCAACTGACGTCACTAAAACAATTTTTTGGTTATTTATCTCTGCTGTTTTGTGGGACCTTGCTGTGCACTGGTTGTGATGTATGGAGGTCATGAAAGGTGCTAGATAAATGCAAATTCTTCCTCTTCCTTTATAAACCTCTTCACCTCCAACTCGAAGACCCTCCTTAAAACCCATCCCTCTGACCAAGCTTTTGCTCATTCCTCCTAATCTCTCCTCCTTTGGCTCGGAATCCACTGTTTCCCTATGCCTGTGTGAAGCGTCTTGGGACATTTTTCTACACTAAAGGTGCTATATAAATGTAAATTGTTACTGTTGTATTGGGACATTAATGTACTGATTTTTAAATCTCAATTTTGACTCGTGACTCTTGGAGAAAAAAAAAGGGCCTTGGGAATCTGTATGTAATCCTTCTTCAGTGGCCAATAGCATGATAGTAGATACAAGTGTTGGATTAAACCCACTGACTGAGGACAGCGATCTTTTGCGCTTTACGCAGTAATCCTCAATGTGTTGAAGCTTTAATTTGAGTGACTAATTCAAAACAGCCTGTGTACAAGGCAAATGTGGAGAGTCAAGTTTAATATCCAATATTCTGCTTTTAATTTCGTGACTGCTTTTACAACACAAGTTTATTGTACCTTAGGTGGCTTAAATTAAATCAACATTTAAAAAGCCCGAGTTAGTCTCCTTAAATTAAATAAACATTTAAGGAGCTTAATGTACAATATAGCCATTAGTTTAATTAAAAAACATATCCTGCTTCAATTTAATGACATTCCCAATTCAATCTCCACTCATACCTAGTGTTGTGTCCTGATTCAGATCTACTGAGTTACCCGGAAGTTGGCACTTTAGACTGATGTGGAGCTGCCAGAAAAAGGCTGCACCAGTTGAGTAAGCAGAGCCAAACTGGTAATAGCTGTTCTCAGTTTAGGCATCCTGGGATCATCCTGATCATTGAAGCATTGACTTTCAGTTCATTCAACAGAGCTGCTCCAGGAACAAGTGGAACCCAAAATGGTGGGTGTCCATTGGGTGCAGCAGGGAACACGTGATTTAAATGAAGAGATCTCGTGTAAGACGAAAGTTTTTAGGCAGATGGAGAGTACATTGTACTGAAAATAGTCCCACTGGGTTTATCTTTCTGCTTAATATTTGTTCAAAGATATAAAAAAAAACAGCTGGGAAGAGTTTGCACAAATTAAAGGGGGTAATGTGTAATTCAAGAAATGAGTCCAAAGGTTGGGTAGAGTTTAACACTTGCAAAATAGTTTGTTTAACAATTAATTATCTATATGCTACATGGCAAATATCTATAACCTACATGGAAAGTGAACCACCACAAACTGGGACTGACTATAAGAAACAGAAGTTCATTTAGAAAGAACTTTCTGAAAATAGGACAACCATTTAAACTAGAATTGAATATAGGAACAGGAGTAGGGCATTCAGCCCCTCCAGCCTGTTCCACCATTCTATTAGATCTCTACCTCAACCATATTTATCCGCCTTTAATCCAGGTCCCTCAATACCCTTACTAACAAAAATCTATCGATCTCAGTCTTGAAAACTCCAATCGACCCAGTATCCACAGACTCCTGGAGCAGTGTTCTAGGTTTCCACTACACTTTGTGTGGAAAAAGTGCTTCCTGTTTTCACTTCGGTGTGGAGATGCCGGAGTTGGACTGGGGTGGACAAATGTAAGAAGTCACACGACACCAGGTTATAGTCCAACAGCTTTATTTGAAATCACAAGCTTTCGGAGCGCTGCTCCTTCTTCAGGTGAAGTGGAGAAATGCATAAAGACACAGCTTATATAGTCAGAGAATCATGTCAGATGTTTACAGGTAACCTTTCCAACTGCCATTTATCACACCTCGGCAGAGAGATAATAACAGCAGTCAAAGGTGTGAATGGTGTCCAAACAGGTCAGTCAGGGAAACATTACATCAAAGAACAATGAGGTGGGGTCACAAGGGGTCAAATATTGCAGATGCTGGGGTCTGTATGAAAAACAAAAAAAGACAAAAAACATTTTTTTTGGCTGGAAATCACAGCAGGTCTGGCCACATCTGTGTAGAGAGAACAAGCCAATGTCGACTCGAGTCTGGATGACCCTGCATCAGGTGGGGTTACATGTAGCGTGACATGAACCCAAGATCTCGGTTAAGGCCGTCCTCATGGGTGCGGAACTTGGCTATCAGTTTCTGCTCGACGATTTTGCGTTGTCATGTGTCTCGAAGGCCACCTTGGAGAATGCTTACCCGAAGATCGGAGGCTGAATGTCCTTGACTGCTGAAGTGTTCCCCGACTGGGAGGGAACACTCCTGCCTGGTGATTGTTGCGCGGTGTCCGTTCATCCGTTGTCGCAGTGTCTGCATGGTCTCGCCAATGTACCATGCTCCGGGGCATCCTTTCCTGCAACGTATGAGGTAGACAACGTTGGCCGAGTCACATGAGTATGTACCATGTACCTGGTGGGTGGTGTCCTCACGTGTGATGATGGTATCTGTGTTGATGATCTGGCATGTCTTGCAGAGGTTGCTGTGGCAGGGTTGTGTGGTGTCGTGGTCGCTGTTCTCCTGAAAGCTGGGTAATTTGCTGCGAACGATGGTCTGTTTGAGGTTAGGCGGCTGTTTGAAAGCGAGTAGTGGAGGCGTGGGGATGGCCTTAGCGAGGTGTTCGTCGTCATCGATGACATGTTGAAGGCTGCGAAGAACATGGCGTAGTTTCTCCGCTCCGGGGAAGTACTGGACGACGAAGGGTACTCTGTTGGTTGTGTCCCGTGTTTGTCTTCTGAGGAGGTCTATGCGATTTTTCGCTGTGGCCCGTCGGAACTGTCAATCGACGAGTCGAGCGTCATATCCCGTTCTTACAAGGGCGTCTTTCAGTGTCTGTAGGTGTCCATCGCGTTCCTCCTCGTCTGAGCAGATCCTGTGTATTCGCAGGGCTTGTCCATAGGGGATGGCTTCTTTAACGTGGTTAGGGTGGAAGCTGGAGAAGTGAAGCATCGTGAGGTTGTCCGTGGGCTTGCGGTAGAGTGAAGTGCTGAGGTGTCCGTCTTTGATGGAGATTCGTGTGTCCAGGAATGAGACTGATTCTGAGGAGTAGTCCATGGTGAGTTTGATGGTGGGATGGAACTTGTTGATGTTATCGTGTAGTCTTTTCAGTGATTCTTCGCCGTGGGTCCATAGGAAGAAAATGTCGTCGATGTATCTGGTGTATAGCGTTGGTTGGAGATCCTGTGCAGCTATTCACTTCATAATAGCCTAGTCTAATTTTAAGATTATGCCCCTTGTTCCAGATTCCCCCACCAGAGGAATTTGTTTCTTTGCATCAAAACTACTGAATCTCTATCGTTTTAAACAGCTCAGTTAGATCACCCCTCAACCTTGTAAACCCAAGGCAATACAAACCAAGTTTATGCCTCATAACTTAACCCTTTAAGACCTGGTATAATTCTGGTGAATTCACACTATAGTCACTCCAAAGCTAATTTATGCTTCCTGAGGTTCAGTGCCCAAAACTGAATGCAGTACTCCAGCTGGCGTCTGAACAAGGCAGAGTACAACTGAAGCAGCACTTCCTCAGTTTAGTATTCCAATCCCCCTGAGAAAAGGGACAACATTCCATTGTCCTTTTTGATTACCTTTTGTACCTGTGCACTAGTCTTTAGTGATTTGTGTACATGGACACCCAAATCCCTTTGCTCCTCCACGACTCCTAGTCTCTCACCATTAAGCAAATATTCTGATTTGTCTTTCTCCGATACAAAGGTGGTTGATCTCACACTTCCCCACAATGAATTTCATCTCCCATAATGGGGAAGGGCTTGGAAAATTGAGGCCGACCGCGGTGGCCATGCGCGGCCTAGCGCTTGAGGCCCAGCCAAGCTCTCGGGCCGAGACTGACCCCAGGTGAGCTCCCGGTGCGGCCGGCCGCGGGCCGCGCGGTTAACGGCCGGCCGCTCCCCCGCCCGCTCTGTGTCTCGGGCCGAACGGTTGTCAGGCCCGGCCCGAGTGACCCGAACTCACCTGCTGCTCCGGCGGGCCGGGAGCGGGATACTGTGCCGGAGCCGCAATGTGGGGGTATGTTGTGCTGGTGCTGTTGCTGTCGGGATTTTAAAAAATGGCGGCGAAGTTTCGGGAGGCTGCAGGATTAGGCCCGCCCACACACAGAATGAAACGCCCCCGTGACGCACCGATTGGTCAACCATCAGGTCACTGAACTGTAGGATTGGTCAATGATCACGTCAGTCAACGCTAATGAGCGGTAGGATTGGTCAACCGCTAATGAGCGGATTTTGGAACACTTTTTTGTATACTGTCTGAACAATTTTTGTCTGACCAAAAAGTAAATATGCCTATGACACTCCCCTGATCATCAGCTTTCTTTTGATATAACATATGTGTAGGTACGCTCTATAACTTTTGAGTGTATAGCAGACAGATGGACAGACAGACATACTGCTTTATATATATAGATAGATTATTAATATATATGGTGAGAATCTATGGCCCCAGTACAGATCACTGGGGAACACCATTTATCACATCCAACCAATGCGAGAACATTCCCTTTATTATCCCTATTCTCTGTCTGCTACTTCCCAACCAATTACCAACCCATATCACAAAGTTACCTCCAATTCCGTGCGTTTACATTTTTGCTAATAATCTCGAGAGCCTCAACTGTGAAACTTTCTTGCTTCTGTGTGGTTTTTTTTAATTTTTTTTTTTAATAAAAGCTATCTTAACTGGTTTTCTGAAATCTCAATAAAAAATTCTAATTCTCAGCAAATTCCCCCCTTCGGATTCCCACCAAAATAATGAGCTTAAACCATCCTCCAGTTAAGAGAGAGGCAATGTGTCCTGCTCCCAAGCATCGGTCATTTGCACTCTTTAATCAATTACCAACATGAGAGAAAAAGTGGGCTGGAATAACAAGTCCTTTACTAATCCCTGTCCATGGGGCAATGCCTAGTTTCTGTTCAGAACTCTCTGACAGTACGGTTGACATTAGGAGTTCAGTGCCTTGTGGAAACACAGGTACAACCCTGTATTCTAAAAGAAGAAGAAAATACTGCAGATGCTGGAAATCTGAAATAAAAACAGAAAATGCTGGAGATACTCAGCAGGTCAGGCAGCATCTGTGAAAAGAGAAACAGAGTTAACGTTTCAGGTCGATGACCTTTCGTCAGAACTCATTCTAAAACCCTGGTATACCAAGTACTGCAACACTAGACTACACCACACTTTCCTAATGCATGGAAAACCAGGTTCCTCAATTAATGTCTCTAATGATGGAAGTGAATGGGAGCACTACATTGAAATTCAGGTGGGGGGTGGGTACGGTGCGCATAAGCCCCAAAGCGGGCAGTGAACCCGGGGAGTCCGGGAATGTGGAGGCTCGGCTGTTCCATAAACTTTCCCGGAGTCTCACCCAATCCCGGACAGATCCACTACCTGGGGGGCGGGCAGGCGGGAGTGGGAATTTGGCGGCAGTCGGCCGCTGCCAGGGATCCGTGGGAATGGTCCCCAGCAGCCAGTTGAAGGGAGTGGGGGCAGAGGGGGTGGAGTGCCTGGGGGAAGGTAGGCCCAAGGTTACCTTGTGAGGTCCAGAGGAGTACTCCGGCTCCTCCTGGCCCATAAGGAAACCTTTATTTAAACCTTAACCCTCTTGGACCACTTCTAGCCCACGATTCCCCACCCGACAAGTTTGGCCTGATGAGGAAGCGGTCACTGCTCCCACACTCAGGCCGCCAACTACAATTGCAGATCAAGCCCCGATGATGTCCTCAGGCCCCGATCTCCATATTTAAACAGGACCACGGTCCTCCAGGTGTGACACTCGCCTGCTCAAAAATGCAGGTTAATATCAGGACTCGATGGGATCTGAGGGCATAAGCGAATGCCCTCATTTTAACTACCAGTTTCTGGCAGGGACCGGGGTTGGGCAAATTAAAATTGGGGTCTCAACTGATTGTAGACAACACTTTACTCCCCTTTATCTGTAATTGGGGATTAGACACTAAGCTGCTTACAGCTTCAGTACCACTTTTGGCTCAACCATTCCAGGTTTGGGATCATAACTTCATGGAATTGGACACAAAAAAGATCGAGATTTTTTTTAAGATTCAGGTTATGAATACTTTGCCCTGTTCATTCAGCAGATCCATGAATAGTCAACATATAGAATTATTGCAGCAAATCAACTTTAATCAGCACATAACTACACATCCCTTTCTGAACTCATTACCTGTTTTTCTCAATTAAAAGTTTCAGTGTATTTGGGTTTGTCAGCACAACATCTGAATCAAGGCTGAAGTAATAGTCACATCCGGGATCCTGGCGACAGTAATCCCTATATGGAGAAAAGGCAGAGGACAGTAAGAGACAGTAAAATTATACATCACTTGTAACCACAGTGCTGATCTACTTTAAATCACTGTCTTTAGTAACGGAAATAATCACAAAGTTCCCTTTTTTGCTGTTCAGTATTTGCTGAAGTCATTATATTTATTTTGGCAGGTTTAAAAATAGATAAAGAATTACAAACTAACTTCCAAAAAAAAATCTTTAAAAAGGAATTTGCTCGTCTGATGCTTTTGTACTTTTCGTTTTATAAAAAGGGCTAATACAGGAATCCCGCCCCAACCGCGGTTTTGCCATACGCGGATTTCAAGTATACACGGTTTCCTCTCTGCGACAACTTTTGCCAACCATGGCAGTGAATTTTGTGTATATGCAGTTTTTAATTTAGGATCAAGGTAAATAACATGATTTTATTGCTTTTATATTCTTTTCTATTGTGTTATTTGAACATTTATACTGTATTTGCCAACCGTGGTTTTACTAATCACGGGGGTTTTCAGGGACGTATCCCCCGCGGTTGGGGAGGGATGACTGTATTTTTATAACTTGTCATATTTCCTGGCTGCTGCCTTGCACCGCAAGCTTTCCCGCCCGGCTGCTAGTCAGCCTCTCAATCAGGCCGGCTGCCAGGTGGGAAATGGAGTAAAAAAAAATTCTAATGTGGTCCCGCTCAGGACTTCTGCGTTCCCAGTAGATCCGCATTTCCCGGCCAGTGAAAGCCGCCCCCTCCCCACCACCCCCGTTCCCTCCCCGTAAATACCGGGGCCAATGTTTCCATAGATTAGTTTTGAATTTACACCACTTCAAGTACAGCGTCCTCTGGTTCCACTGCTCTGGACAATGTGAAGCAGCTCGTCATGGTCTACATGGTCTAGTCCCTTTAGAACTTTGATGACTTCCAAAGTTGTGACTCAGATTGACATGAGTGGGTCTGCGCCGGCAACCCCTTCCTGGCTGTGGCAACCCCATCAGGGAAGGAACCCCAATTTGGTGGCTTTCTGTCAGTGGTATACAGTTTGAGTTTGTAAATTTTTTTTTAAATGGTAATTTTATAATTATCATTTAAAAAATGACAACAGGGGAAGCATATTAAATCAAGATCAGGTGTAAAGTGTATAAGCCAGTGGTCTGATCATCTCTCTGTTGTGAGACTTGCCCAATTTACAGATGCCGCAAAGACCTTGGAAACTTTAAACTTCTGGATCATCAGGTGGCAAAACAAAATTCCAGATACCGAAGTTGTGGCTCATGCTAGCTTGCCAGGAATTAAGGTCAACTGGTCAAGACTCAAGGGAGGATGATCTGGACATGGATTGAGGATGTCTGCTGATCAGCTGCAAGTAGAAGGTAATCTTGGGCAGCCCAAGGGCCATTAGGACACATTCAAATGGAGCCTAAAAAACAATCTGAAATCCTAGGAGCAGCTCGTGACAGCCAGGTGGCAGATTGTCAACAACAATAACAACTTGTATTTATATAGCGCCTTTAACATAGTAAAACGTCCCAAGGTGCTTCATAGGAGCATTGATGCGCTATCAATTACTCATAAAAGACTGAGAGTTAAGAGAGTAACTAAAGGCTTTTATTAGCAAAGAACAGAGCATGCCTCTCGTGGTTGACTGGGTTCCAAGAAGGCAGGGGGCTGCAGGTCAATCACCTTTATACCTGGGCCTGTGTGGGTGGAGCCAGCCGAGACATGCATAGGTACAACAGTGGTTTACCACATTCACCCCTTGTTTAAAATTGAGTCCGGCGGGGTGAAGTGTACTAAAGGTTCGTGTAAGTAAGTCTATCAGGTGGCCTTGTATGCCGTCCTGATCGTCGTGGTGGCGGCGGTGATGGTGCAGCATCCAACGTTGAGTCTGGCGTCTCATTGAGTGGTTGGGTGGTCAATGACGGGTCCTGGGGCTGCGGCATGCGTCTAGCGGGGTTGGGTTGTGGGTAGTGGTGGATGGCAATGGTAGTGTTTCAGGGGCACCCAAAGGTGCGAGATCTCGTGTGGGGGCTGTGTCCTCCCGCCCGTCCGGGTACGCTACGTAAGCGTACTGGGGGTAGGCGTGGGTAGTGGTGGATGGCGAGGGGGGTGTTTCGGGAGCACCCGAAGGTGCAAGGTCTCGTATGGAGACTGTGTCCTCCCGCCCGTCCGGGTACACCACGTAAGCATACTGAGGGTTGGCATGGAGGAGGCTCACCCTCTCGACCAGGGGGTCCGTCTTATGGGACCTCACGTGCTTCCGCAGTAGGACGGGTCCTGGAGAAGTCAGCCATGTCGGTAACGAGGTCCCCGATGTGGACTTCCTGGGGAAGGAGAACATTCTCTCGTGAGGGGTAGCATTGGTGGCTGTACAGAGCAGTGACCGAATGGAATGGAGCGCCGCAGGGAGGACTTCCCGCCAGCGAGAGGTCGGAAGGCCCTTAGATTTCAAGTTTAAAAGGACTGCCTTCCAGACCGTCGCATTCTCCCTTTCCACCTGGCCATTCCCCCGGGGGTTGTAGCTGGTGGTCCTGCTTGTAGCGATACCTCTCGAGAGCAGGTACTGCCGGAGTTCGTCGCTCATAAAGGATGAGCCCTGTCGCTATGAATATAGCTAGGGAAACCGAACAAGGCAAAGAGGTCATTCAGACATTTAATGACCGTGGTACTGGTCATGTCTGAGCAAGGGATGGCAAACGGGAAAACTCATCAATTATGTTGAGGAAGTACACATTGCAGTCGGAGGAGGGGAGGGGCCCTTTAAAATCGACGCTCAGCCGTTCAAAGGGGCGCGTGGCTTTGATCAGGCTTGCTCTGTCTGGCCTATAAAAATGCGGTTTGCACTCGGCACAGATTTGGCAGTTCCTGGTCATGGTCCTGACCTCCTCGATGGAGTAGGGCAGGTTACGGGATTTGATGAAGTGAAAAAACCTGGTGACCCCCGGGTGGCAGAGGTCATTGTGGAGGGTCTTCAGTCTATCGACCTGCGCGTTGGCGCATGTACCACGTGATAGGGCATCTGGGGGCTCATTGAGTTTCCCGGGCCGGTACAAGATATCGTAATTGTAGGTGGAGAGTTCGATTCTCCACCTCAAGATCTTGTCGTTCTTGATTTTGCCCCTCTGCTTATTATTAAACATAAAAGCTACTGAACGCTGGTCAGTGAGCAGGGTAAATCGTTTTCCGGCCAGGTAATGCCTCCAATGTCGCACAGCTTCCACAATGGCCTGGGCCTCCTTTTCGACAGAGGAGTGTCGAATCTCGGGGCCCTGGAGGGTCCTTGAGAAAAAGGCCACGGGTCTCCCCGCCTGGTTAAGGGTTGCAGCTAGGGCAAAGTCGGATGCGTCGCTCTCCACTTGGAAAGGGATGGACTCACCCACTGCGTGCATCGTGGCCTTCGCAATATCTCCTTTTATGAGAGTGAAGGCTGCACAGGCCTCTGCTGTCAGGGGGAAGGAGGTGGACTTGATGAGGGGTCTGGCTTTGTCCGCATAATTGGGCACCCACTGAGCATAGTACGAGAAAAACCCTAGGCATCTCTTCAGTGCTTTTTGGCAGTGGGGGAGGGGGAGCTCCATAAGGGGGCGCATCCTGTCGGGGTCGGGGCCGATGACTCCGTTCTCCACTACACAGCCAAGAATGGCAAGGCGCTTGGTACGAAACATACATTTGTCCTTGTTGTATGTTAGGTTCAGCCGCTGGGCCGTACGGAGGAATTTCTCTAGATTAACATCATGGTCCTGCTGGTCGCGGCCGCAGATGGTGACGTTGTCTAGATAGGGGAAAGTGGCCTGGAGCGCGTTCTGGTCGACCATCCGGTCCATCTCCCGTTGGAAGACTGAAACCCCGTTGGCGACGCCGAAGGGAACTCTGAGGAAGTGGTAGAGACGACCGTCAGCTTCAAAAGCTGTGTACTGGCGGTCCTCAGCCCTGATGGGGAGCTGGTGGTATGCCGACTTCAGATCAATCGTCGAGAACACCCGGTATTGTGCTATCTGATTGACCATGTCAGATATGCGGGGGAGTGGGTATGCATCTAGCTGGGTGTAGCGATTGATCGTCTGGCTGTAGTCAATAACTAGGCGCTGTTTTTCGCCAGTCTTCACTACCACCACTTGTGCTCGCCATGGGCTGGTGCTACTTTCAATAATCCCTTCCTTCAGGAGTCTTGCTACCTCGGATTTAATGAAGCTCCTATCCCCGGCACTGTAAGGCCTGCTTTTGGTAGCGATGGGCTTACAGTCGCGGGTGAGGTTAGCGAACAAGGAGGGGGGGGGGGACTTTAAGGGTGGAGAGGCTGCAAATGGTGCGCGGCGGGCGATTTAAAAGCTGCTGGCTGCAGACTGTGAGTGGGGGGAGGGGTCCGTCGTACGCTAATGTGACACTCTTAAGCTTGCACTGAAAATCCAACCCCAGTAGAACGGCAGCGCAAAGATGGGGCAGGACCAGGAGTTTAAAATTTTTGTATTCTGTGCCCCTTACTGAAAGGGTCACTACACAGTAGCCACCGACGTCCGCTGACTGGGCTTTGGAAGCCAAAGAGATCCGATGTCGCGTCAGCAGGACCGGGAGAGAGTAACTGCGCACCGTGTCGGGGTGGATAAAGCTTTCCGTGCTCCCGCTGTCAAAAAGGCAGGTAGTGGCGCGGCCGTTTACCGTAATGTCCATCATGGACCTGGACAGTTGATGAGGGAGAGATTGGTCCAGCGTCACGGAGGCCAGCGTATGGTCGAGCGAGTCGATGTGGTCGTCAGATGAGGTGGTGGTCGAGTCCGGGTCCCCCGTGGTTGAAGTTGGAGACGTCCGAGATGGCAGACAAAATGGCAGCGCCCATGGTCCCGATCCCCACGCGGCTGGGGTAGCCCAAGATGGCGGACAAGATGGCTGCCCCCACGGTTCGCACGCGGCGCTGCTGGCGTTAGCGGTTTTACCTTTGCAGGCGCTGACATAGTGTCCTTTCTTCCCGCAGCCGGAGCAGGTAGCGTTTCTCGCCGGGCAGCGTGCTCTGGGGTGTTTTGCCTGGCCACAAAAATAACATTTCTGTGCCTTGGACATCGCAGCAGCAGTTGGAGGTGGCGGTCCCATGACCCAAGGTTGTGGCGTCCACGTTGCGGAGCGGTTAGGGGAGAAGGCGTCCATATTCCTGTGGGCCGCGTCGAGCGAGAGCGCGAGGGACACTGCCTTTCTCAGGTCCATTTCTCCCTTTTCCAACAGTCTCTGCCGGGAGTAGTCGGACCTTAGACCCGCAACGAAAGCATCTCGGATCAGTCCCTCCGTGTGTGCTGCAGCTGATGCTTCTTTGCAATCGCAGTCTCGGCCGAGTATCCGTAGTGCCCGGAGGAAGGCCTCCACCGATTCCCCGGGCTGCTGTCTGCAGGATCTTAAGAGGTGCCGGGCATAGACCGTATTTACCGGGCGTGCGTATTGCCCTTTTAGCAGACCGATAGCCGCCGCGTAGGTCGTCGCGTCCTGGATTATTGTATAAACTTGGTGGCTCACCTTTGAGGCCAGGATTTCCAACTTGTTTTCGTCCAGGGTCACAGTTGAGGCTTGCAGGTAGGCCTCGAAGCAACGCAGCCAATGCGCGAATTTGGTAGCCGAACCCGCTTCTTGGGGGTCTAGGTCCAGGCATGTTGGTCTGAGGGCTCGCAGCAGCTCCTGTTGCTCAGCGTTTGGTGCAGCAGCCTGCTGTTCAGCATTTGGTGCAGCAGCCTGCTGTTCAGCAAATGTCGACATTTTGTTTTTGCTAATAAAATTGATGCGCTATCAATTACTCATAAAAGACCGAGAGTTAAGAGAGTAACTAAAGGCTTTTATTAGCAAAGAACAGAGCATGCCTCTCGTGGTTGACTGGGTTCCAAGAAGGCAGGGGGCTGCAGGTCAATCACCTTTATACCTGGGCCTGTGTGGGTGGAGCCAGCCGAGACATGTTGAGGCATGCATAGGTACAACAGTGTGTAACAACAACAACAACAACAACAGTGGTTTACCACAAGCATTATCAAACAAAGTTTGACACCAAGCCACATAAGCAGGTATTAGGGCTTTTGACCAAAGAGGTAGGCCTAGAAATTCGGTAGGCTTAGCGCCGCATTTGAGGCACTAGAGGGCCTAGCGCCGGAGTTATGGCCAGTTGAAAAATTCCCTGGGGCCCTAAATCGGCGTTGCACCGGTAGCGCTGCGCCGGCACCGATGACGTAATCGGTGTGCGCAGCGTCCCGGTTGCCGTGGTAACCCGGCCCCAAGCCAAAATTCAGTTGCGCCCGCCTCGCCCGTGGCAGGCGCAACTAAGACTCTGGCAACAGAGTCTTCCCCCAGTGTGCGCCGGCGCATAAAGGTGGAGCGGCGGCCGGCCGCGTTCCCGGCGGCCGCCTGCCCGCACCTCCCTTCCCGGACTCCTGCATTCCCCCCCGCGGCCCTGATCAGTGTCTCATGCGAGCCCGGCACTTCCGAGGTGCCGGGCTCAGATGTCGGGTCAATCCGCCGGACAGTTGTCGGCTGCAGGCAGCTCCTCCTTAACAGGAGGAGGAGGCCTGCAGTTCCCCCGCCTGCCGCACCGCATCGGGTGCCGCAGCGGGGGATTAGCGCCGGGAAACCCAAGTTCACGCCCGTTTTGAGGCGCTAAAGGAGGGTTTTAGCGCCCGCCGCCGTCTGGGCCCGGCGCACCCGAATTTTCGTCGCGCGCTGCCGCATTACCGCTGGCGCAAACTTTCTGGCGCTACAGCCCTGGCAAGACCAGAACCCAATTTCTAGGCCGTAGACTTTAAGGAGTGTCTTAAAAAGGAGGAAAGAGAGAGAGAGAGGCGGAGAGGTTTAGGGAGGGAATTCCAGAGCTCAGGGTCGAAGCAGCTGAAGGCATGGCCATCGATGATGGGGCGAAGGAAGTGGGGGCTGCTCAAGAGGCCAGAATTAGAGGAGCGCAGAGATCTCGGAGGGTTATAGGGCTGGAGGAGATTACAGAGATAGGGAGGGGCGAGGCCTTGGAGGGATTTGAAAACAAGGATGAGAATTTTAAAATTGAGGCGTTGCTTAACCAGGAGCCAATGTAGGTCAGCGAGCACAGGGGTGATGGGCGAACGGGAGTTGGTGCGAGGACATGAGCAGCAGAGTTTTGGATGAGCTTCTTTACAGAGGGTAGCACGTGGGAGGTCAGCCAGGGGAACATTAGAATGAGTCAAGTCTCAAGGTAACAAAGGCAGGGATGAGGGTTTCAGCAGCAGATGAGCTGAGGCAAGGGCGGAGGTGGAAATAGGCCGTCTTAGTGATAACATGGATATGTGGTTGGAAGCTCATCTCGGGGTCAAATATGCCACCAAGGTTGCGAACAGTCTGGTCCAGCTTCAGACAGTTGCCAGGGAGAGGGATGGAGTCGGTGGCTAGGGAACGGACTTTGTGGCATGGACTGAAGACAATGTCTTCGGTCTTCCCAATATTTAGTTGGAGTAAATTTCTGCTCGTCCAGTACTGGATGTTGGACAAGTAGTCTGACGATTTGGAGAAAGTGGAGGGGTCAAGAGTGGTGGTGGTGAGGTAGAGCTGGGTGTCGGCATCGTACATGTGGAAACTGATGCTGTGTTTTCAGATGATGTCGCCGAGGGGCAGCATGTAGATGAGAAATAGGAGGGGCCAAGGATAGATCCTGGGGGGGGGGGGGGGGGGGACCAGAGGCAACGATGCAGGAGTGGGAAGAGAATCCATTGCAGGTGATTCTCTGGCTACGATTAGATAGATAAGAATGGAACCAGGCGAGTGCAGTCCCACCCAGCTGGACAATGGTGGAGAGGCGTTGGAGAAGGAGAATGGTGTGGTCAACCGTGTCAAGGGTTGCAGACAGGTCAAGAAGGAATAGTTCACCTTTGTCAGTCACATAGGATTGTGACATTGATAAGAGCCGTTAACCAACACAGATGCCACTTTCAGAGCCAAAACATGTGAAGCTGCAAAGAAGAAAAGAAGAGAAATGAGAGAGAGGGGAAGGAAAGGAAGGAGGGAGAGAGAGAGAGAGAGAGAGAGAGAGAGAGAGAGAGAGAGAGAGAGAGAGAGAGAGAGAGAGGAAGGAAGGGGAGCGAGAGCAAGAGAGAGAGGGGAAGGAAAGGAAGGGGAGAGAGGGGGAAGGAAAGGAAGGAGATTGAGGGGAAGGAAGGAGAGGGGGAAGGAAAGGGGGAGAGAGAGAGAGAGCGCGAGGGGAAGGAAGGAGAGGGGGGAAAGAAGGAGAATGAGGGGAAGGAAGGAGAAAGGGGAGAGAGAGGAGAAAGGAAAGCGAGAGAGAATGGACAGGAGAGAGAAAGGAAGAAAAGAAAGTGAGAAGAAAGGAATGAAAGAAAGAGAAAAGGAAAGGGAGGGAAAGAGAAAAAAAATCCAGCAACCAGACTTCAACAAAGTTTGAATCCAGTTGTACTAAATGTGGTTACATCTGTGTCTCATATATCGTACTAATCATCCATACAGGATGGTGTGGGAGAAGACATATTACCCGAGCACGCCTGACTATAACATAATATATCATTGTTGTTCCAAAAGGCAACTAACCGGTTCCCCAAAACTTACCTTCCCTTTAACAGAAATTCGGCTCCTTTGTGCCTGCCGTTAGTGTCTCCGGGGGCTCTAACGGGGCGCAAAGGGCTTATGGCCCGGGCGAGGGCCTCCCGAGAAATTTGGCGGAGTGCTACTGAGGCACTAGCTGATAGCGCCGTGCCACCGCCCGGTCCGCCGCCGGCAGACGTCACCGCCGTGCGCTACTACCCCTTACCGCCCTGCGGCTGAAATTCGTCTGCACCCCGCGATGGCTGCCATGGGCGGTGTCAGCACCAGTCTCGTGGGTCGCGAGCCATGACAACCTCCGCTCGCGGGATGCTAATTAAAGGGAGGTGCGGTCGCGACCCATGGAGCCATTTTTATTTTATTTGGCCGACCTCCAGGTTAGCCCTCTGTGGCAGCCCTTGGCATGGTCCGTGGCCGCCATTGCGCAGTCTGGCACCGCGTCTCGGTGCCGGGCTGCAGCCACAGGACCACGCCACCCTGGTGGGCTGGTGTGGGCCATCGGGGTCCCTGCAGAGCTCTCAGCGTCCCTCCCCTTTAACGGAAGGATGGGGGGTGCTGAAACGCATCAGCGCTACGCGGAACTACTGCGCTTTGCGCCCCCGACACCGCCCCGAGAGGAAGTGGAGCTCCCGAGATAGCGCTCAGCTTCCTCGCCGGGGCGGTAAGCCGAATTTAGTGGGCGCTAAATCTCCAGCGATAATTCAGTTACCGCCCCGTTGCCCACATAATCTTTTAGATGTCCTAATAAAATGATGAATACAAAAACATTTTTAAAATTTAAATCACCAGGAAAGGAATGTGAATAGTAAGAATGAGTTTACATTTCAAACGTAAGCCTCTTGAAATTTCAGTAACACTTTTCCAGAGTAATACATCACTCCTTAATATTTGTTTTAAATGTGTTTTTTCCCCCCAATATTACTTTTTTTTTTTTTTTTTGAACAGATTCCTAATTGCCAATGCAAACAAACAGGACGATTCACTGAAATCCTCCTGAAAGTACTTGTGTAAATCTGTTAAAAAGGAGTCAATTTACTCGATTGGGTCTTCAAAACTGTGCCACGATTTTTGTAGTAAAAAATATGGTTGTGTTTATAAGAAATGCTTAAAAAATTTAATTAAATTATTACAGTGTAATTTTGGAACCGATCCCAATGTTATTTGAAGTCAAAACAAAATTTGGTTAAATATCAGTGATGCATATTTAAGTGAATGAGGTGATAACTTTTCACAGACAAATTGGATGGTTCAGAGTCTGACCATATTGAAACAGGATGGAAATGGTCAGTCAGCTGCACTGAAATATTTGGAATCACTAACTTATCCCCCAGCCCACCTCACCCCCGATATGTGTTCCAGTAGAAAATAAAATTACAGTACTTGAATGCAGGAACTCACATTCCCATATTCCGGGCATCTCCTTCACTCAGGATTTCCTCAGGACCCACAAACTTCACTTTCAGTTCATCTTTGTGTTTCTCCCAGAACTTGTGCATATGTTTTTCATGGTAAACTTCCTAGAGCAGAACAGAGTTTAAGAAACAGGATTAATGATCCGGATTTTGCGGTCAGTGGCGAACGAATGGGACTCGCCGTTCATTACGCTTACAGTTGCCCGTAGACTTTAAGTGGACTTTTACTCGGCAACTTACGGTAATTAGAGAGCCATTTCAGCACGGCACCCTCTACAGGGGAGCTGGGACCTGTGTGAACTGGGCAAGCAACAGCGTGTCTCCTCAACCAATCAGGTTGAAGAATCCTCACTGAGCCGCGCAGAGTCTAAACCAGGAAGTGTAAGGTAGAATATGTAATTCAATGTAATATCATATACAAAAAGTGAAACAAAGAGAGGGAAAGAAAGATGGAATTAAGAGAGAGAGATAAAAAGAGACAGAAAGAAAAAGTAAAAAATTTTTTTTTTTTTTTTTTTTTTTTAAAACTCCAACAATAATTAAAATCTGAAAGAATGAGACTCCACACTTATAAAATTAAATGCTCAGTGCCAGAGAGGTTGTTTGGCAGTAATGAAGACTTATTACACATTAAAAATGCACTCTTACTTGAATGGACAAGCCCTAACTTTTTCTGGCATGTTCAGTGGGTATCTAGTGGGTAAGTACCACAACTCAGAAACATAGAAGATAGGAGCAGGAGTAGGCCATTCGGCCCCTTGAGCCTGCTCCGCCATTCAATGCGATCATGGCTGATCATCCAAGTTCAGTACCCGGTCCCTGCTTTCTCCCCATACCCCTTGATCCCTTTAGCCTTAACAAATATATCCAACTCCTTCTTGAATATATTTAATGTATTGGCCTCTACTGCCTTCTGTGGTAGAGAATTCCACAGGTTCACCACTCTCTGGGTGAAGAAATTCCTCCTCATTTCTGTCCTAAAAGGCCTACCCCTTATCCTTAGACTGTGACCCCTGGTTCTGGACTCCCCGACCATCGGGAACATCCTCCCTGCATCTAGTCTGTCTAGTCCTGCCAGAATTTTATAAGTTTCAATGAGATCCCCTCCACGTCCTTCAGGTATTTTAATGCTGAATCATTCAGCAAGGTATAGCGCAGCTTGTGGAGGAGCAGGGCAAATCAGACAGCAACTTCCCGATTTACGCGTTTTACTGCGCACGTGCGGACGTTGGAAGATGCTGTCCGATTTACTCCATACTAATGGGAGGCACCGATAGCCTCACTGTTATTCTTACCGCAAAGTGTTTAAATCAAATCCACTGTACACCAAAGTATGGACAAAAAAAACTATTCTTATCGGTGGAAAGCTAGCTTTCACTATTTATTTTTTTTTTAAAAAGGAACAGATGCAAAACTGCTGGCTTAAAGAGAACTGCAGGAGTACTTGAAGTTTATTACAATTTCCATTTAATCTACAATAGGGAGTTAAGGGCAACAGGGAAGTGCACATCCCATTAATGGAGAACTCACTTTATTGTGAATAAAGAAAGTAAGCTTCCCTCTTGGATAATCGATGGTCAGTAGTCTTTCCAAAAACTCTGGAAGAAAAGGTGTTGGCTTTTCAATGAATATGCCAACAGTCACACTGGGATACTCCTAAATGACAAATACATTGAATCAGATTAGTTATACAAAACCTTTTTTGCCAATCATAAGTTAAACTCAAGATGCTCGGACAAACACCAATCAAATTACTTTACAGGACATCACTCAAGGTATTTTGACCCCTAGCGAATTTTTAATCGAACAGGCATCGTTCTGTTTTGTACCCTGCAAAATGGAGTGAATTACTTAACAAAAATTGAAACGTTCGATTAATATTTCTACGAAACGTTGACAAAATAGACAACATTTTCCTTTTGCAGGTGCAACTGCCTCGGAAGTTTTATTTTAACCCTTACTCCGCGGGTCAGAAATATCACATGGTTACGTTCAACAAATACCGCTGCCTCAAGGTCTCAAAGTGTGCTACTATAGAGCAATGGTTCCTTCAAGTTAATCTAGACCAGTAATGCAGCACAGTTGTGAAAAACAGAAATATTTACATAATAATGTCACACACAATCTGAAGAAAATGAGCGAGATGCTAGTTCATAAAGGAGGAACAGCCTTGCGAGGTTGAAATAATTTGCTGGTAATTGATCATTAGTCAGACTGATCTACATTCACACCTGGGTCAAATGATTTGCACATTTATGCAGTCTCAAACCTCAAATATAAGTAAAATATTAATTAAGTACAATAAACATGTAAAACAACAATAACGCTTTAACCTGTTCAGGGTATCAACTAGGGATGGACAATTATTGTGGCCTTGCCAGCCATCACCTACATCACAAAAACAAATACTGTATATATAAAAATTTGCCAACAGTAATGCTGTGAAAATGCTTTAAGGTAAAATTGAGGAACCGACATGGCTAGCAATGCTGTCCTAAAATGGGGTACAGACAGGTCAGCAGATGCTCAATGTCCATAAGGACACATTCCCACTGTCTCTCCCTTTCAAACCAGTAGATCCTTGTTCCCTCCCCTCAACGCCATCAGATTCCAGCCTCCTAATGCTACCAGACACTCGTCACCACCTCAAATGCAACCAAAACTGAGGGCTCCCAATATTCCTACATCCCACAACCTCCTCCCCACTCCTCAACTTCCGGATTCCTCTTCAGTACTTCCAAAGGCCGGGACCTCTGGGTGGGAATGTAAGTTGTGAGGAGGATGCAAGGAGGCTTCAAGGGGATATAGACAGGCTAAGTGAGTGGGCAAGAACATGGCAATTGGAATGTAATGTGGAGAAATGTGAAGTTATCCACTATGGTAGGAAAAATAGAAAAGCAGAGTATTTTTTTTAAATGGTGAGAGATTGGGAAATGTTGGTGTTCAGAGGGACCTGGGTGTCCTTGTACACGAATCACAAAGATAACATGCAGGTGCAGCAAGCAATTAGGAAAGCAAATGGTTTGTTGGCCTTTATTACAAGAGGATTTGAGTATAAGAGTAAAGATGTCTTACTGCAATTATATATGGTCCTGGTGAGACCACACCTGGAGTATTGTGTACAGTTTTGGTCTCCTTACCTAAGGAAGGATATACTTGCTATAGAGGGAGTGCAACGAAGGTTCACCAGATTGGTTCCTGGGATGGGGGGATTGTCCTATGAGGAGAGATTGAGTAGACTAGGCCTATATTCTCTAGAGTTTAGAAGAATGAGAGGTGATCTCATTGAAACATACAACATTCTTACAGGGCTTGACAGGGTAGATGCAGGGAGGATGTTTCCCCTGGCTGGGGAGTCTAGAACCAGGGGTCACAGTCTCAGAAAAAGGGGTCAGCCATTTAGGACTGAGATGAGGAGAAATGTCTTCACTCAGAGGGTGGTGAATCTTTGGAATTCTCTACCCCAGAGGGCTGTGGAGGCTCAGTCATTGGGTATATTCAAGACAGAGATCGATAGATTTTTGAGAATATTAAGGAAATCAAGGGATATGCAGATAGTGTGGGAAAGTGGAGATGAGGTAGAAGATCAGCCATGATCTTATTGAATGGCAGAGCAGGCTCGAAGTGCCAAATGGCCTACTCCTGCTCCTATTTCTTATGTTCTCATATGGCAGACGATAACCTCGGCCCCTATTTTTTTTCTCTCACATGGCCGCTGTTGATGATTCTGCCATTGCCATTTACACATCATCGCGAGTCTTTTTTTTTTTTTTTTAACATGTCCTATTACCATCTCCTTTTGCCTTGCACCATCATCCCTTTTGTCATTTTATCTCTCCTGCCTTCCACCCCATCACAGAGCTTCCCTTTTGTTCTTTCCTCCCCTCCCCACTTTCCCTGCCCCTGCACTTGCTTAAAAATCTGTTACATCTCCAACTTTTTCCAGTTCTGACAAAGGGTCAGTGACCTGAAGCGTTAACTCTGTTTCTCTCTCTACATATGCTGCCTGGCCTGCTGTGCATTTCCAGCATGTTCTGTTTTTATTAAAAGACATGGCAAACTGCCTGCTGCATAACCAAGAGCTCTCAGAAAAAGAGTCATTAGTCAAGTTCAAAGGATCAGTGGAGCATTTTAAGCATAGACTGACGATATCCAGATGTTCACACTTGTCCAAGCTTCACCCTTCGTGCCCCCCACTAGTAACCAGCCCTTCATTTTGTGGCCAGCAAGGCAAGACAGCTTCAATCTTAACATTCGTTTGTTCAAATATTACCCCATGACCCTATATCTAAATAAGGACAAAAATAAAACTCTCATACAAGAATGTTTAAAGTTTGAAGCAGGATGAAGCTTGGCTTCCATCAGTCACATCCTTACATAGTTCTATGATTTCCATGGCTGGGAGTTCAGCTGCATTACATCAAAGCAGTTAGTGTGATCTACTGAATTTAACAGTGGATGGACAAGAACCAGTCATCCTCAAAGGGTTAAATGCGGCAGCTCTCCTGATGCTAGTACATCTCTTTCCACAATAAGAAAAATATATACAGACTTTACGTGGGTTTAAAAAAAAAGTGTTTTTACACTACAGTATCTGAGCTTTTGGCTAACCTCACTGTTCTGTGCAATTTATCTTACAAATAACAGAAGTTGAAAGCCCACAGACACCCACATTCTCTGTAAGGAAATGAACCTTCCCCACTTAAAACTGTTCAATCAAACTACTCTGTACAGATTTTAACATAATATTCCTGATTCCATTTACAATCCCTTTCAGCTGATTAACAGCCGACGTGAAAAGTCATGCTGGGAGGGGTCACTTCACGAATCAGCTTGTAAGAACGAGAATCCCCAACGCCCCAGTGCTGAAAAGGAGACATATTTTTCCCACTCATACATCTTTACAGTTCAACTGGTCAATTACGATACACATTCCTATGTTTCAGCTGCAATTCCTCATCCAGCTTCACAGCAACTGTCCTCATTCATACGCCAGTGTCCAATTCTCTACACATGTGGCCTTGAGTCTACTGTCTCCATCCCAGTGGAAATAATAACATCTAAACAAGAGTCACAATGTCCTTAAGGAGGTCTTGATTACGGTCACATTCAGCAAAGCTCCTGACAGACCTCAAAGGAAAACATATTACAGTATGATGCAGATGTTTATTCAGCCGCCAGCATGTTTTGAACCTGGTTACAGACCATTGGGGTGGACTTTCTGGTCTTGGTACTTCTGCTGCAGGATCACTGCACTGAAATAAGAATGCCCCCCACCCCCATGAAATCAGCCCTAATTCAATGTGAGCTGCGAGCTCTAGGCTTGGACTCGGCTTCATGTTGCAGGCTTGCCAAAGGAGAGACAGACTGGAATATATGCCTAAACTTAAAAAGCTGCAACTGCTAATTAAAGAGAGTGATCACTTGAAGGCACAATTTTGTGGGTGGCAAAAATGTGTGGGGGCAGGAAAAGGAGTCTGTAGCCAACTGATGGGAGTGGCACAGGACCCAAACCCTATTTGATGAATAGTGAGGTGCATGTGCTGCTTGGCATTCCAGGGCTGTCCTCTTCAAAGGGGAGCAGAGCAGCATGCCTTGCAATGGCCAGTGTTGTGTTCACTATCCGTGGGTCCTGGATACAGATAAAGAACTTTCTTCAACATAATGCCCTTCACGTCCTCAGGATGTGCCAATGCACTTCATAAATCAATGGTTACCTTTTGCAGTGCAGTCACTGCTGCTACGTAGGCGGGTGTAGCAGATGTCAGATCTAAAGGCTGCTGCCAAGGTATGGCTATACAACAGTGTTACGTACCAGTTGGCTAGCCAAAATCTGCTTGAAAATCTGCAACGCATTTATTGCTAATCCTTGCCAAGGCCTCAGGCAACCTTACAGCTCTATCCTTGCTTACCATGCATTACCCATACTCCAGCACAACACACATTCAAGTGGAGACTTACAAATAAAACCTTTGGCACACTAACATCTTAAAAGCACTCCACGCAACAAATATGTATAATACAACCTAGCTACTTGTTGAATGGCTAGTTACTGCTTAGGTCCTGGCTCAGTGGTAGCTCTTTTGCCTCTTAGTCAGAAGATTGTGGGTTTAAACCCCAATCTAGAGACAGCCACTTAATGGAGGTTGACACTCCAGTGGACTACTGAGGGAGTGCTGCACTGTCAGATAAGACGTTAAACCAATGTCCTGTCTGCCCCCTCAGGTGGATGTAAAAGATCCCAGGGCACTGTTGGAAGAAGAGCAGGGAGTACTCCCGATGTCCTGGCTAGCATTTATCTGCTGCGCTTGCGCTTGATGTAATCCAGCCAGATCTGGTGATAGAGGGTTAAATCAGTTACACGCTAGATATGTTCAAGTCTGCACCCCTTGGACTTGAGCGAGAAAGCAACGGATTTGCTGGGGACAAAGGTAACAATGGTGGACATGAGGAAGTGGTTAAGCAACCTGTCAGCTGTAATGGAATTACGGCGATTGGAGGGTCTTAAACTAAGCACTTGGGATTAGAAAGTACAGTCCGCAGTACAAATTCAGCCAGTCTCATTCAAACGATGTTTATACTAGCATAGAAAATTTTATTTAAATAATCTTTATTCAAATGGATTGGGCTAACCCTGAGGTATGCATCGTTTATATTATGGTCTAGCCAGTAACTCTTAGTCCAAAAAGGTACAATCTAATCACCAAAAGGTCAGCATGTTCTTTCAGCAGCCTAAAAGCAGTCAAGCACCTCCTAGTGGCAGCTGGCTCATGAGCAGTAAAAGTAGAGGTGTGGGTGCAGGTTGTTTCTCCAGCTTCTCTGCCAAGAAAATGGTATAGGGTGTGGAGAACAATTTAAATAATCGTGTTCACTTAACTCTCCCCACTCCAGTTGTCTGAGTTTCCTCAAAGGATGCCAAACAGCACCAACAATTCGTGACTTAAACATCATCAACTTTCTCCTCTCACGGGACAACTCTTACATAGAAACATAGAAGATAGGAGTGGCCTAGTTGTTGATTACATGTTATTTCTTAAAATTAAAAATACAATGAACACCTGCAATGTGCTTTTCCCATCCCCTGCCCACCACCAAAACAATTCAATTTAAAAGCTACCTAAAAAAAAAATCAAATCCACTGTAGCTGCTCATTTTATAGAAGCTAGTCAGGGTCAAGTTGGCACCTGGGATGAATTTTAACAATTTCAAGTTGATAATTGCATATTTAAGCAAACAAACAATTAAACAGAACATCCACACTATCGCACCACTTTATATAAATTGGGTTTTGATTGCAAACTAAAAACGTATCATTTGAACAGCCTCTAACATATGAAGCTGCTATTAGGTTTTGTACTTCTTTGCTGGACGGACCACAGACATCATGTTCTTAGCCATGTTTTATAAATGGCCTCATCTACATTACGACCCCACCACCTGTTTTTTTTTTCCCCACTGCCCTCATCTTCAGTAGGTATTTGCTGATATTTACACCAGTCCCTTGAGATCAACTAACTTCAAACTTCTAACAGATGGATTTGGCTGATTACTCAACAAACAGATTTAAAAGCAATTGCCTTAATCTGCAAAATGATACATTTATAAGCTGGACTCACTCCAAAGGAACAGTCTACCTTAAATTAAAAGTTGCTCTGATTTTTCTGTTTCACAAACATCTCTGTGCGTCTGCTATATGCAAGCTACAGTAACAGTTATGAGCCTCATTTAAAAAAATTATTTCCCACCCCTAGTCGCCCAGGTTTGATGCAATGGAGAAGCTTGCAAGGCCACTACAGAGGGCAGGTAAGAGACAAGCTTGTTAGCCTGGAGTCATATACAGGTCAGACCGGGTACGGTCAGCAAGTCTCCTTCCCTAAAGGACATTAGAAAGAAAGACTTGCATTTCTATAGCGCCTTTCATGACCACCGGACGTCTCAAAGTGCTTTACAGCCAATAAAGTACTTTTGGAGTGTAGTCACTGTTGTAATGTGGGAAACACGGCAGCCAATTTCCCACAAACAGCAATGTGATAATGACCAGATAGTCTGGGTTTATTTTTGTTATGTTGATTGAGGGATAAAGATTGGCCAGGATACAATTAATGAATCAGTTGGGTTTTTAAATGACAATCTGACAGCTTCGTGGTTACTTTATGAATGCAAGTCTTTATTTTCTGGTACCAGCTTTTTATTTCTAGATTTTTTTAAGAAACTGAATTCAAATTCTCAAACTGCCATGGTGGAATTTGAACTTGTATTCTTCGGATTATTAGTCCAGTAACATAACCATGACACAACCGTACCTAATCATCAGAGAGAACTGCACGTCATTTTTACAAGAGACATATACTATGTGCACAGAACATGAGTTATTTATAGGGTCAGGAGGCAGAGATGCTGGACCAGATCCCACATTACTAACTCAATTTATCTGGCTCTCATTTTGGTTTCTCTACTAGCTGTGCAAATGTATAGGAGTTAACACAGGGACCTGCCTAAATCACCTAGTGCCCAGATTGAGATTGACAGATATTCGATAGGCAAGAGCATGAAGGGTTAAGGAACTGAGGTGGCTCGATGAAGTTAAGATACAGATCTAATTGAATGAATGGCGGAACAAGCACAAGGGGCTGAATGGCCTCCTCCTGTTCCTAGCTGTGAGAAAATGGTCCGTCTTCCACCCAGTTTATAAGGTTCATTGTGGATGGTAAACCTTTAATTATGCCATCCGTCTTGTCCAATTCCCCTTGTGCATAACCCTTCGGAGCTGCGGTTAAATGTCACATTCAATACAATTCAAATAATCTGGCAAAATAATTGTGCAAAAAGACATTCCACACACTCTGCGCTTGTGCTCGTTGTGGTTGGAAATACTGGAGCACTCAAAAAAAAAAAAAAAAAATATTTTGATTTATGCTGCTTAATAGTAAATGTTTTGTTGGCATTTGTTTTGCTGTAAAATAAATATGGAATTCATTTTAGTCCAAGTTGGGAGTAATTTTGATTAATTTTGCCCAGTCATTCCATTATCTTTGTCTGACCTACTATGAATTTTTATATGAATAAAAAATCCTCACACAGGTATCGTCTTCTTGAAGTTATTTTGCCACATTTTTTCTCAAATTTAACATTTTTTAAATCACATATTGCTATACTTTGTTTCTTGTGCGCTGAACTAAGAAATGTGTGAAACCAATCCGAAACAAGCACTCACATCCAGTGTCGACAAATCCAACAAATCTTTCTCACAGACTGTACAGCCAGTTTCCGAAGTCCAGGCATCAGGAATATAGTTACCCATATAGTTCAGCAGGTGCTAAGTAAGACACACAAATAAATTCAAATACAAACATCAATATACTAAAACAGAACAGGCATTCAGTATGTAAAAATAAACTTTGGGTTATTTGTTAAATGCCAGTCTGTTTACTTTATGAGAACTTTGGTACCTTTTGAATCTGTGTTTTATACACAAACACTGACTTTATTTAGTATTTATATCCAAGCAAAACCTATTAAGCCCTATTAAGACTATTTAGTTGGCCCCTCGGACAAAGCCAAACTTGTGTTTATATGTGGCAGTATTTATCTTCAGTACTGGCTGTACTACCGTTTTTGTACCCATCTACTACCCATCCTCTGTCGTCGAATTACAGTATGCAGACGACGCTTGCGTCTGCGCTCACTCGGAGGTCGAACTCCAAACCATCGTCGACACCTTCACCGAAGCGTACGAGAGCATGGGCCTTACACTAAACATCCGTAAGACAAAGGTCCTCTACCAACCTGCCCCCGCCACACAGTGCTGCCCCCCGATTATCAAAATCCACAGCAAGGCCTTGGACAACGTGGACCACTTTCCATACCTCGGGAGCCTACTGTCAACAAGGGCAGACGTCGACGACGAAGTCCAACACCGCCTTCAGTGTGCCAGTGCAGTCTTCGGTCGCCTGAGGAAGAGTGTTTGAAGACCAGGACCTCAAACCCGGCACTAAGCTCATGGTCTAGAGCAGCAGTGATACCCGCCCTGCTGTATGCCTCAGAGACATGGACCATGTACAGCAGGCACCTCAAAGCACTGGAGAGGTACCACCAATGCTGCCTCCGCAAGATCCTGCAAATCCACTGGCAGGATAGGCGCATCAACATCAGTGTTCTTGCTCAGGCCAACATCCCCAGCATCGAAGCTTTGACCACGTTCAATCAGCTCCGATGGACGGGTCACACTGTCCGCATGCCCGATATGAGGCTCCTAAAACATGGGCTCCACTCGGAGCTCCAGCACGGCAAGAGAGCCCCATGTGGGCAGAGGAAATGCTTCAAGGACACCCTCAAAGCCTCCTTGAAAAAGTGTAACATCCCCACCGACACCTGGGAATCCCTGGCCCAAGACCGCACAAAGTGGAGGAGAAGCATCCGGGAAGGCGCCAAACACCTCGAGTCTCTTCGCCGGGAGCAAGCGGAAGCCAAGCGCAGACAGCGCAAGGAGCGCACGTCAACTCAAGCACCCCTCCCACCCGCCCCTTCAACCACCGTCTGCCCCTCCTGTGACAGAGACTGTAGGTCCCGCATTGGACTCATCAGTCACCTGCGAACTCATTTTTAATGTGGAAGCAAGTCATCCTCGGTTCCGAGGGACTGCCTAAGAAGAAGATTTATCTTCAGTACTAGCTGTACTACCGTTTTTGGCAACATCTCTGAATTTGGTCTCAGTGAAGGAGAGAATGAATAAGCTGGATTTCCAGTTGCTGACTGCTACCCAGCGACTTCTGCCCATTTGTGGACGTCAGGTAAGGAGAAGATCAGCTCGGCTCTTACACTGGCCCCTCTTCTCCACCGTTGAATAGCCTGCCCACACTTATTGTCTGGGCTCACACCTGGAGAATGGACACTGGTGAGCAGTACTAGAGGCTGCTACCACTTGTGGAACTAAAAGTCAGCATATCTTCAAGACAGAAAAAGGGAAAACTAAAAAACAAAATTCAAAAAAAACCCTAGGTTATATGGATATTGACATTATTTACACAATGTTCGGGTTTATATAACCAGTAATGAGACCACTGTCTGGAATTTCCGGGGGGTGGGGGGAGGATTAAGGTTCTAACCCCCAGATAAACAGCATAAATGGCTAAAAATTACCATTTACATTATTTCTCTGGCAGCTCTGCTGAGATTACAACAGAGAGAACCCTGTGAAAATTCAGGGCCCAGGTGAATAAGCACGCAAGGGTTTTTAAAAATGAAAACAAACAGCCGTAAACATCGATACTGCAAATTACAAAAATCAGCACAAACACCACCAGCTCTGCAGCAGTCCCTGGATTACAGCACTCCACCTCCAGTCAGTCAAACAGGACACAAATTATTCTGGCAGACTGATAAAAGAAACAGGTTATAATGAAACGGTGAGATGCAGGTTCGCATCTGCTTTTCTCTCCAATGTCAGGCATGCAATACTGCTTTGCTCCCTGTGATATGGAAAAGGGAACAAACAAAACACACAAGTGGATGATGAGTTCATCTCATTATTCTCCCACACCTCCTAGGGGTCTGGATGCCACTGGCAGAACTTTGGCAACAGATTGGCCATCCTTTCCTGGAGAGGAGCTCGTGAAAAGAAAGTGCGGGAAGAAATGAAGTACACAGATCAATCACTCCAATCTGGATATTTAACAGTGTAACTCTCCTACTTTGGTCTGTCTATTGCCGTGGATTAGTACAGGCAACGTGTCGAATATTATATTCCTGGTTCTGACCCTTGCCGGTTCGAACTGCAACTCTACTTCATCTGTAAAGAAAGGAGATTTTAAAAAGTTGTATGACAAAAACTCTGGCTTTACTGCAAGTCATGTACATGTTCAATATATAACCACAAAGGTTACAGTAGTATGATGGTTAAATGACCATGAAAGCCGCCGGAACATAGAAACAGGAGGAGGCCATTCAGGCCCTCGATCCTGTTCTTCTTTGGATTATCGTAGAATTATACAGCACAGAAGGAAGCTATTCGGCCCATCGTGCTTGTGCCAGCTCTCGGAAAGAGCTATCAATTAGTCCCACACCCCTGCTCGTTCCCCATAGCCCTTCAAATTTTTCCTGTATAAGTAGAGATCCAATTCCCTTTTGGAAGTCACTGTTGAATCTGCTTCGACCGCCCTTTCAGGCAGTGCTTCCCAGATCATCATAACTCACTCAGGCTTTTGGATTACTAGTTCAGTAACATAACCACTACCCTACATAGCCCTCAAGTATTGTCATAAAAACCCAACTGGTTTTACCAATGGACTTAAAGTGCTCGACAATACTGACACTTTAAAAACCCCGGTGATGCCAGCATTCATAGAATTTGCAATGAGTCAAGAATTATTTCATATTTATTATCCAGCAACCCATGGCTCTTGAGAATCCTATTTCCTGGAGACAGCAAGAGAACACTTTGATGTGTGTAAACAGTAAGATACGTGTTTTTTTTATTAACCTCTTCACAAGTCAGTGAGGCTCTTTGTCTAGCTTGTATTAAATTGCACAATTGTGTGTTTTATCTTACTGGTTATGTAGTGAACATGAAGAATTCTGCAAATCGTATTACTGACATAAAAAGTACTACATTTCAACAAGGTTAAATCATACTTCAAATAGAGAGGCATCCATTTTAAATGAACAATTAGATCATCACATTCATGTGTTAAAGGTGCTATATAAATGTAAGTTGTTGTCAAGTGTTTCTATTGGACAATTTCCATTTTATATAACTTGTGACAGAATAGTTTCTAAAACATACACATTTCAAAATGTTCATATTTAAACTATTCAGTTAACAAGAATGATTTAACGAAGTTCGGATAGACAATGGGTTTAGGGTTTTCTGTTTTTTTTAGCAATGTTATTCTTCTGTTCCACCCCTGTCCCTCCCTCATATGCCACATGTAACTAAGGGGTCAGGCCAGAAACCTATTTACAGGTCTGCTCAATTTAACACGGAACTAAATAAATGACAAGGTAAAATAAATGCCATCACCCAACAACCAACCCTTGGAGGTGATGCAGCATGGCTTTCTCTCCCTGTATATACAGGTAGACTATCCTTTATCCGAACTTCCGAAAACCTCTAAAAACCGAAAGTTTTTTCGTTCAGCATAAGTCGTGCGCACGACGCCGACCCCCCCGCCGACGCCGACCCCCGCCAACCCCGACCCCCGCCGACCCCCCGCCCCGACCCCCGCCGACCCCGACCCCGACCCCCCGCCGACCCCCACGCCCGACAAATTTCCCAGTCTTATAAAATACCTTCTGAAATCCGAAATTTTCCGAAAACCGAAACACGGCTGGTCCCGAGGTTTTCGGATAAAGGATAGTCTACCTGTACTCTCCAACTGACAGCAGAGTAAGAGTGAAGTTATAACTCTTTTAGCATGAGGTGCCATTAAGTAGAAATTGAGCCCAGAAATAATTCTGGGACCAATTTGCTCAGAAGTCTCTTAGATTAAAAAGAGCCAAATAATGAAGCCATCTACAAGTTAAAAAGATCCTTACAGCGCCAATTAAAAAGGAAATGTACGCATGGTCAAACACTGCCTACTTTTAAAGCAAACAGCAAGCTACATGTTATTTTACTAACTTCTCCTGATCACCGAGAACATAAAATGTGCTACTGAGGTTTATGTGGTAAATATAAAACTGGCAGAGAAACTTAATAAGAATTGACTTGTCAATCAATACGAGCAGCTCATAAACATGCAGCATTGATACTGTAAGCAGAAGATTGAAGCTTACCTACAGCCCCATTCAAGTTTTGGAAAATTCTGCTTTTGTGATCCAAAGTTATGTTGAGAGAAAGCTAGAAGAATATAGAGAAGGAAATTAATCCCAAAAGAACTTCATGCACCATCATGCAGACCTGGATGATGTTCAGGCTTGGGCTGATAAGTGGCAGGTAACATTCGCGCCACACAAGTGCCAGGCAATGACTATCTCCAACAAGCGAGCGTCTAACCACTGCCCCTTGACATTCAACGGCATTACCCACTGAATCTCCCAACATCAACATCCTGGGGGTCACCATTGACCAGAAACTTAACTGGACCAGCCACATAAATGCTGTGGCAACAAGAGCTGGTCAGAGGCTGAGTATTCTGCGGCGAGTGTCTCACCTCCTCACTCCTCAAAGCCTTTCCACCATCTACAAGGCACAAGTAAGGAGTGTGATGGAATACTCTCCACTTGCCTGGATGAGTGCAGCTCCAACAACACTCAAGAAGCTCGACACCATCCAGGACAAAGCAGCCCGTTTGATTGGCACCCCATCCACCACCTTAAACATTCACTCCCTCCACCACCGGCGTACCGTGGCTGCAGTGTGTACCATCTACAAGATGCACTGCAGCAACTCACCAAGGCTTCTTCGGCAGCACCTCCCAAACCCACGATCTCTTCCACCTAGAAGGACAAGGACAGCAGGTGCATGGGAACACCACCACCTCCAAGTTCCCCTCCAAGTCACACACCATCCTGACTTAGAAGTATATCGTTGATCCTTCATCGTCGCTGGGTCAAAATCCTGGAACTCCCTCCCTAATAGCACTGTGGGAGTACCTTCACCACACGGACTGCAGCGGTTCAAGAAGGCGGCTCACCACCACCTTCTCAAGAGCAACTAGGGATGGGCAATAAATGCTGGCCTTGCCACAATGCCCACATTCCATAAACAAATTTTAAAAAATAACAATCCTGACACGTTATTAAAAGTGCTTTTCAGTGTGTGTAAAAGCACTCGAGGAGCAGCCAACCATTATAGAACCATCATTAACACTAAGCAATTAGGTCTTTTGTAACCTTAAGATCTGATCATCTTCTCCTTATAATTTACTCACTCGCTTTAAAGGATCCACATAAACTTTGGTATAGAATAGTTGATCATCATCGTTATCTTGCAAATGCCATTTCTCTACAATGCGATATATGGAAGAAGCATAGCCAATAATACCTGAAAAAAAGTACAAGGATTGTAGTACAAAGTCGCCCACAAAAATATAAGTCATAAAATCAAAAGATTTCCCAACAGTAAAAATAAACATGCGTTTATAGCTTTGTTTGAATAGGTGAGAATCCACTTGGTGAAAAATAAGAGAATACCGTTTTATTCTAATAATAAATGACCCACTATCAAAATTGTGTGTACTGAAGCTGCACATTTAAAACCTTTGGGGGAAAAATTCAGTTGGTTTGCGCCTCCCGATAGTGCCTTAAGAGGGCGCTAATGGGGCGCAAAGCAACTAGTGCCCGGGCGCCGCGATGTTTGTGCCACTCGCGAAATTAACTATAGACATTTTGCGGCGGCGCTAAACACTACCGCCACGATCTCCTGCGCTGGCAGATCGTGACGTCAGTTGAGTGCGCAACGCCCCGTTAGTGCCCCGGACCGGATATTGAGTGGCGCCCCCGCCTTACCGCCTGCCGCTAGCAACGACAGGTTGAGGGGAGCATTATGCCATCAGAAAGGGACTAGGGGAGCGCTATTTAAATAGCGCTCCCCTAGTCCCTTTCTTTAGTCCAATTTAACTACCCCCACATTCCTAACCCACCCATTTTTTTAGGTTAAAATTCCCCCCTCTTTTTAAATAGACTCTGTAGACTGGTGTAGTGCACTGTTTAAACAGACTCTGTTTGCTGAGTAAACTGACTTTGCTTGCTGTAAAATACACTGTCTGTTGGGAGTCCTGTCGTAATCCCTCCCTGCCTCCAACTCATTGGCTGACACAGTGGTGTCAATAGACATTCTGCAATTTTGTTAGTAGGTTGTAAGCTCCCTGATGGTTTCGCGGGTAAATGCAATACGTAGTGTAGTTACTCAGCTATGCAGACCACAAGTTGCCAGCTTCAGTTCTTAGTGTGTGCTATGTCAGCTGATCTCAGGCAGGATAATATATGGGACACTACAATTGGATTTGGGAACCAGCTGTTCTCAGATAGTGGCAGGCTCGCCTTTGCGTCAGAAAGCCATCGATTTGAACCTTACTTCAAGAACTCAGCATATTAACTACGCACACACTCTTTACCACAATCAGTCAGATTGGCAATCTGGGGGCTGGAGTGTTTCAAACATCATACAGATGATGTGATAAGCTAACATGTGGAACAAGCAAACACGACACACACTCCCATTGTACGGATGAACAACGTACACAGTGGCTGCAGAGCTTTGGACATGAAATATAGACAGCTAATCTGGCACACTGTAACAATTAGCTTTACTGCTGCAGACATAGCATGCCGTCAGCTGTCTGCCACATTCACAGTGGCAAATTGTAAATTTCCCTGTCCGAGTGGGAAGTCAAGGCTACTGGTTTTCCTGCTCTTCAAATGCCTAGTTGTTTATATTTATGATGGACACATTTTGATCAAGATGTCAAGAGTGTTAGATTAATAAATGCCAGCATTTTGTCACTTTGTACTAGCTGAAATGAAAAGCACTGCACCACTGATAATCAAAACAATCGGGCAACTGGTAGTTGTTAAATATAATGAGGCTGTATCACACTGTGACTGGAGATGCCTTGGGCTATGAGATTTAAACAATTACTTTTTTTAAATTGCTGACATCACCATTTAATCTGGAATGCCTGCAACCACTTTTCTTTGGAAGTTTTGTGCAGAGTGGAGAGTGAGAATTCACACTAAAGGCAGACTTCTTCGGAATCGTGCCAAAATTCTGAGATACGGTACAGACATGCGGTTCTGTAAAATCATTCTAAAGGAAGGTGGAGGATTCGCAGGACACTATGTGGTCAGCTGTAACTCCGGTAATGCAGCGAGCACTGCTGATCATCTCCTGGGTTTTCTTTGGCTTTATTTAGAATTAAAAGTCTGTTTCTCAGGCCTCCATCCTGTTTTGCTGGATAGTCCAGATACCAACTGTATAGGTACAAAAATCACATTTACGCTCGGTGTTCTCTGCTTAGGATTCTGCTCTTCCCAGTAGCCACAGAGTTCTCACTCTGGTGTGAAATCATCGCAAGTGCACACCGCAGTCTGCAGTACAAAGTGTACAGTAAATATGGCTACCGTTCTAATGGTAACTTGGAACAGAGATGCAAACATTCATACGACAAACATTGTAGGAGACGAGACAGTATCAGACCGATCCCATATTCCTTGGAATAATGAGTGTCATAATTTACAAAGCACAATTAAATTGTGCAGATGGGAGCAGGAAATTATAAAGTGACATATATGGTAGCATAGTCATCACGTTACTAGACTAACAATCCACAGACCGGGAGTTCAAGTCCCATCATGGCATTAAATTCATTTTTTTTTTTTTTTTTTTTTTAAATGGAAATATAAAACTGGTATCAGTAAAAGTGACCATGAAGCTGTCGGATTGCTGTAAAAACCCAACTGATTTATTAATTGTCTTTTAGGGAAGGAGGTCTGCCATCTGGCCTACGTGTGACCGCAGTCCCACACCACCGTGGTTCAACTCTTAGTCGCCTAGTAAGCCACTCAGCTGTACTCGAAATGTTACAAAATACGGACTGCGGCAGTTCGCGAAGGCGGACCACCACCACCACCACCTACTCGGTGAAACTAGGATGGGCAATAGATGCCAGCCTTGCCAACGAAGCCAGAGAATGAATAATTTAAAAAAGTGATTGAACTCCATCTGCCATAGTTTTTCCTAACGTGGGGAAGTGTCTGGCCATCCACTGACAAATCAGATTTTTTTTTTTTTTTTATATAAACGGTTGTGAGATTAGGAGCTGTGGAGGAGCAAAGGGATTTAAGTGTTCATGTGCACAAATCATTAAAAGCCAGTGTACGGGTAGAAAATGTAAACATAAAGGCTAATTAAATATTGGCCTTTTGTCTCAAGAGGGTTGGAATAGAAAAGTGAGCTTCAGTTGTACAGAGCTTTGCTCAGATCTCATCTGGAATACTGCGTTCAGTTTTGGGCACTGAACCTAAGGAAGGATATATTGGCCTTGGCAGGGGTACAGCACAGATTCACCAGAGCAATACGAGGGCTTAAAGGGTTAAATTATAAAGAAAGGTTGCATAAAACTTGACTTGTATTCCACGGAGTTTAAAAGGTTGAGGGGTGATCTAATTGAGGTCATTAAAATGAATAAGAGATTTGACAAGGTAGATGCAGATTGTTTCAAGTACTTGTTACCAACATTCCTGCTAAGCTGTGCGACCGCACAGCGGTCTGGAGGTCCCGTGCAGACCGCTCACCGGCTTTTACATGAAGGAAACGCGCATGCGCGAAAATTTGAATGGGCCGCACAGCCAGTTTAAGGGGCCGCGCATGAAAAAAAAATTAGAGGGATCATTGTTTGTTACTGCGTTCAAGATAGTTGAAATGATTTAAGTTTTTGTAATTTTCTTTAAAAGGAAGAAAGATGGAGCAATTTTTTTTTTAAATGTACATTTAGGTTTCTGTCGAATTATCAAGCTGGTCAACAGCAGGGAGTCTTAAAATATATATATACACATATATGCACTTACAGGAAACTCTTTTTTATCCGGCACCGACGGGACCAATGTAGTGCCGGTTGATCAAAAAGTCCGGATTACAGAGAGGTATACTCACTAAGGTACGGGAGCCCCGTACACGGCCACAGGTGCAGGAGCCCTGGTTACATCATGGCCACAGGTGCAGGAACCCCGGTTACATGGCCACAGGTCCAGGAACCCCGGTTACACGGCCACTAATATAAAGTAAAACTTACCTGAACCTACTACTGAATTTTGCTGGTTAAGAGAGATTTCCGGTTATTTAGGTGCCAGTTTAAAGAGCGATTCCTGTATATAGCACCTCTACATTCTCAGTACATTCTAAAGCACTTTACAACCAATGAATACATTTTTGAAGTGCATACTGCTTTGTAGGCAAATGCAGCAGCTAATTTACAGACATAACCAGATCTGTTTTTGATGTTGTTTGTTGAGGTTGGGATGTTGGTTAGGACACTGGGAGAACTTTCTGTTCTTCAAATAGTCCCATGGGATCTGTTGCGTTCACCTCCTTCTTTTATATCTATGTTTAACTTGTTATCCGAAAGATGGCATCTCTGACAATGCAGCACTCTCCCAATACTGCAACGAAATGCCTGCCTATATCATGTACACGAGACTGCAGCAGGACTTGAACCACAACCTTTGGACTTGGAGGCAATAAGCCAAAGTTGCCACTTATGGTTTAAGTTCAATCGCTATTTTGCGCGCACTCACACACAACTGGCTATTTATATTCCAGATAATCAATTCCATGCACCTGAGATTCCCTCAAATTGCTGGAGTGGTCATCCAGAACCACAAAGCTTCCAGGGATCTAAAGCTCCCAAGCCCGTCAAAATTGGCTATACTTTCCACCTTTAATGCTTAGCTGAGCCTTCACTCTTAAAATTGTTCTCCATTTGGAAGGCTGGCAATCAATGCTGATCCACATTTGACCAGCGGAGTGCATTTAAAGGACGACTGAGCCAACATTTCATTAGTTCTTCGACCATTACAAAATATGGCAAGGCCTTCCATCCCACGGGTCCACTTGAAACTAACAAACCCCCTTCCCTAGTGTGGTCTGCAGGGTGGAGAGACAGACAGCCTTGGCACTGGAACCCATGTCCACAGGAGGCCGACTCCTCATCGCCTGTGCCAAGAGGCTGCCAGAACCAACTATAATCCTAGCTGGACGATGTAGTATTTGATTAGTTAAAACCACTGGCAGCAATTGTATTGCTCTATTTATTCAACTTCAGTAATTTAGAAAACTCCCAAAGCTTTTCTTGCCAACGAATGCAACTACAACCAAGCTTTATAAATGAAATTATACATTTTTCTTTCACAAAAATACCAAAGGGTTTTAAAATATGGACTAAAGACTAAGGCCGGAATTTTGCCGGTCCTCCGAGTGCAGGATTGGAGGAGGGACCGCTGTCAAAATCGCAAAGATTGATAGCGGGTAGGAAACCCGCTGTTAACTCACCTCCAATCAATCTTCCCAAGTGTCGGGTCCCTAGCGGCGGGAAAAGGATTATAGCCACTTACCTGCCTGTTAACAGGTACTTGATACTTGTTAACAGGCTTTTTTTCCCAATTTTGCCGCTTCTGCCTCAGGGTTCCCGACGTCCAGACACCACACCAGGTAAGTGTGGCATGTTGCAAGTCTGCTGTAATGTTTCTGCATTGATGACAGCTGCAGAAGTGGTGTGAAGGATCCAATGGCGCCCTGGTGAGTTTCTGAGGTAAGAAAATGTTGGGGAAATCATTTTTCATGTATTTACACTTTTCTGTAGGTAACAAGTTTTGAATTGGCTATCTAGTCCCAACTCATTGGGAGAACCTCTCTCACCCATGACAGATCGCTTCTGTAACCTCATCTGCAGCTGCCATCTGTTCTAGCCTACGGAGGCATTGGAGAGTCTGGGTGCAAGAGCTCACCTTTGTACAGTGATTGTCAGTGTTCGCAGCACCTCAATGCTGTCAAACACAGAAATGAGCTGTCAAAGAAAAATTGTGCGTGGTCCCTTTAAGAAAACCAGCAGATGACACATCATCAAATGGCATCATCTGACCGGCTTCCTCTTAATTGGCTGGCAAGCCCACAGGGCAGGCTTAACAAAGCCAATCGACGTAAAATCACATCCGTGGGTCGGATGCAGTTGGGGGCAGGACTGGAACTCGGAAACCAGCTGACCCGCTCCCAAGCCGCATCAATTTGCAAAATCGCGGCCTAAGGGCTGGATTTTCCGCCCGGAGGCGGGATGGTGGCAGTTCCGCTGTTTGGCGGGTTCCGGTCCCGCTGCCTGTTGCAGCCGCCCTGCAATAATAATTTTCCCCAGATTGGCCTCATTAAGGATGCCGTGCACGTTACCCAGCTCAATCGGTGGGTGCGGGTCGGGTAATCATGGTTGATGAGGAGCTGGGAGCCTCTATATTTAAAGGGGCCATGTCCCCTTTGATTATTACTTTCTTTTTTCTGCTCCCAAGTACTGGTTGCTGCAGGCATGGCAGCGCAACGGACCAAGGCTGCTCCCCGGTTTGATGAGGACTCCCTCCATGCTCTTGTGGAGGGAGTAAGAGGACGCAAGGAGGTCCTCTTCCCTTCAGATTGAAGGAGGAAGCTTCCTCAGCACACAAAGGCAGCCTGGCTGCAAATTGCTGAGGAGGTCAGTGCAAGGTCGGTCTGTACACGCACCTGGGTGCAGTGTAGGAAAAGGTTCAATGATCTGCTGCACTCAGCAAAAGTGAGTATAACTTCACATTTACCTTCAATTTGCTTCCCATCCCCATCACTCTACATTGGCAACCTACTTCCAACTCACCCTAACATCCCTTGCACCCTCATCCATCCCTCTCTCTCTATGTACAGGATCACTTCACCCTCTTACTATGCACCCCTCACACTCGCTCTCACTGTTATGCAATGACAACCACCAACAACGTACAGGGAGCGACCTAGGCACTGGCATCTCACTCCATCATTGTCTCCCACTAAGCAACTATGTTATCCATTCTTTACACTCACTCCATCAATCTCTCAAACTTCACTTGTGTCCCTCATTGCAGGAAAAGAGAGCCCACAATAAGAGGGAGAGGGGGAGGACAGGAGGAGGCCCACCATCCGTGGCGCAGCTAACGAACGCTGAGGAGGCAGCTCTGGAGATTGTTGGCGGTGCAGAGGAGCTGGAAGTGGGGGACGGAGAGACGGGCACAGTACAGCAAGCTGGTGAAAGAATTGATTTCCAACCCTCTGATTTTGCATTCATGAGTGACTCATATGGGATCTGATGTTCATAGAAATTGAGTTCTGATCATCTGCACAATGGGATGTGTCTGCAATCTACCTATTGATGTAAGAAAACGACTAGGCACTTGGTCTAAGTATTAAACAAGGCTTTAATCAACTGTTTTTCAACATGGAGATCTAGTTGTGTCCTTCACTAGTTCCTGTTAAAGAATGTCCTGAGCAAGCTGGGCCCATGCCCGAGTATTTATACTCTTCCTGGACAGCGCCACCAGCAGGCCGCCCAGTATCATTTAATAAGTCATTTCCACATGAATGACAAGAATCATGTCACCTATCACATGTCTAACTCATGCCTCTACTCCCCCACAGGACCATCAAGAGCCCCTCCTCACTGTCCAGGAGGAAGAGCAGGAGGACTCCTCAGAGGAACCTCCAGCCTTTGCGAGATAGAGTAGTGTTGTCACCTGGTGTATCACAACTCAAAAGTGACCAGGAGCAGATAGTGGAGACAGGGACAGCAGTGGAGAATCCTCGTTGGAGGCCGCAGGTTGCTCCTAGCTCTGCTCTGGGGCCATCCAGAAAGAGAGCAGTGCTGGAGCTTCAGGAACAAGTGCAGGAAGCTCTGACTGGGTTTGCAACCACGGTAACTGCGAGTGTGCAGAGAATGGAGGAGTCCATGTCAAACATGAGCAATGCCGTGGTGCACGCAATGGCGAATGTAGTTCCGCCATGGAACGGATGGCAACCTCCACGGAGGACATAAATCGCCAGACACAAACCAACATGGTGACTCTTTCAGATAGATGGTCAGCTATGGAGGATAGATGGGCATCTGTCGTGGAGAGGAACCAGAGGTACATGGACATCCCCGTTATGAGGACTGTCAGTATAGAGACGGGTCCACATGGCCCCACTGATGTGCAGCAAGGTGCTCTCCAGCTACTTGCTAGCAGTGAAGTGCGGGTGACCCATGAGAGGGATGGTGGTGGTTGAGAACAAGGAAGTGGGGGCTCCTCTCCAAGCGCTCACACTCCCATGCCACTGCGGAGCCCTCGGTCAGAGACCCAGATGCCTCACCCAACAGAGATGGCCGTCTCTGCCCCAGCACAGCCACAGGCTCCCAAACCCAGAGGTCGACCGCCAAAGGTGTCTAAGCAGGTGCAGCAGGGAAGTGAGCACGCTGCCTCTACATCTGCTGAAGCCACAGGGGAAGCACCACGTAAAAGCACGCTTAAGAGAAAGCTAAAACACAAATAGTCACAAGGGTAGTCACTTGGGTGTTTTCATATAATTCAAAGTTCCGTTTGTGATCTTTATATCTATTGTATTAAAGTAATGCGATCTCAATGATTCAATGCGTTGCCCTATGTGTGCTCAGACGTGGCACAGTGAGGGTTGAGGGCACCTTTCATCTGCAGTGATGGTGGGGAGAGTGATAGGAATGCACAGTTCATTGCACAGATGCTGTATAATGGAGGTCCTGCCAACCCTCATGTGCCAGCCACATGTTTGCGCTGCGTAAAGTTACACGTATCTGGCATGGATTAGTCCATCCCTTGCCTCACGGTCAGAAATGAGGTCGCATGCTGGTAGCACTGGGACAGCTGCCTCCGCCAGGTGTTCCTCATCTGCAGCCTCATTCGGCTCCTCCTCCTCCTCCTCCTCTGAGGCTGTGCACTCTGTCACTTGTTCCTCAGGCAGCGGTAAGCCACGCTGCAGTGTTGTTGTTGTGCAGGGCACAGCAGACCTAGATGATTCTGGACACCCTGGCTGGTGCATACTGTAGGGCTCTGCCAGATCTGTCGAGGCATCTGAAGTGCATTTTGAGCAAGCCGATGGTTTGCTCTATGATGCTTCTGGTGGAAATGTGGCTCACATTGTAGCGCTCCTCAGTTTTGTTTGATGGCCTCCTCATCGGTGTCATTAGCCACGTCTTCAGGGGATAGCCCTTGTCTCTAAGTAGCCATCCGGAATGTTGGGTCGGCGGATTGAAGAGCTGAGGCACAGTGGACTGCCGCAGGATGTACGAGTCATGGCAGCTGCCAGGGAACTTTGCACACACATGCATAATGTTCTTCCTGTGGTTACACACCAGCTGAACGTTAAGGGAGTGGAAGCCCTTGCGGTTCACAAATACAGCTGGGTTGTGATGGGGTGCCCTGATGGCCACATGTGTGCAGTTGATGATGCCCTGCACCACTGGAAAACCTGCCATATTGGCAAACCCAAGCGCCCACGCGGTAACACTTGCTCATCCATTGAGAAGTGGATGTAATTGGACGACGTGGCAAACAGGGCATCAGTAACCTGCGTTATGCATCTGTGTGCAGCCGACTGGGACATGGCCACTGAAATCCACAGCTGATCCCTGGAAGGACCCTGACGCAAAGAAGTTGAGGGCGGTGGTGATTTGACAGCCACTAGTAAGGAGTGTCCACCCGCTCCTCTGGGCTCCAGGTGTTGGTGCAGCATTGCGCAGATGTCAGCGACAACCTCTCGTGAAAGTCTCAGCCTCCTTTGGCACTGCTGCTCGGTCATATTGAGGAAGCTCATCCTCTGTCTGTAAACCCTGTGTTGGGGGTATCCCCTGTGGCGAGGTGCTGCCCTGCGCAGACCGCCTCTGCCCTGTGCAGCATCAGGTGGCTGAGGAGAAGGTTGGAGCTCTTATTGTTGGTGCTGCCGGTGTGCCTGGTTCGGTTGCTGCTGCGGCTGCTCGTCCTGCAAATTTGAGGACCAGGATGAGAGAGTATAAATGGTTCCCATTCTGTTGGTATATATGTCACTTGAACATGAAATGTTATAAGTGCTCAGTCAATGTGGAGAGGTGTTATTCCAAGGAGGTCACAGTGCATATAGACCTCACAACACACACTTACAACCTCAATACACCTGAAATATGTCTTCCAAATCCTGAAATCAGAAAGCTCTGGCATTTGAAATTGAACTTATGGGGCAGGTTAGCTTTAATGCTGCAGTTGCAGCTGTGAACTATTCAGCTTGTTGGAACACCCGACACAATCAGCTGGCGTGTTAGTCGAACGTCTTGGAACACGGTGAAAATGTGGCATAATTGAAAAACCCTGTCAAAATAGCATTTAACAAGTTGTTTTAACTACCTTAAGTGCCTCTCCCGCCGCTTGGTGTCGGGTCTGATCTGGAGTCGCAGATCCGACACTTTGGAAAGTTGCGTGGAGGTGAGTTTGCGGTGGGTTCGCAACCCGCCGTCAATCATTTTGGATTTCGCTCCTGAACTGCCTCCAAACCCGCCCTCTGTGCGCCGGCAAAATTGCAGCCTAAAAGTCTACTGATGACAAAGGTGACATTAATCTTGCATTTAATAAAAGGGGACTGGTGAGCAAAGTTCTCCCTTTAGCATGTTTGCATCAGAATAAAGGAATGTTAACCCACAAACCGAGTGCTGTGACAGCAACTACGATAGCAACAACTGCAATAGCAATATAATAATACTGGAGCATAATCACCGGCACAGACAGTTGGACCAAAAGACCCGTTTCTGTGCTGAAAGTTCGACGTAATTCTATGTGGTGTACATGGCCCAGTCGGTCTCTTATGGCATTGCATTCCCTAATTTGTCACGATAATTTTTTAATTAAGCCTTTCAAAAGTCCACGTTCTGTGTTTTTGGGGATTTCCATAAAACCATAAAGGGGGTGGTTTAATTAGGTGTGCAAAACTGACAATGGAAGTAGGGATAAAAAAGAAGAAATGCTTTGATTGGTCAAATGTCTAGCAAACAATATTTTTGGTGCTCCCATGATTGCAGGGGTGGGAAAGTACAATTTAACCTTCAGTAAAAAAGTAGGTGAAAGATCAAATCATAAGAAAAGCACATGAGGGGGGCTAAAATACAACTTCGACAGGGAGCACAAAATGGGCGGTAGTAGATCAGCCACCTGCCCGTTGCATACCCTGCCTAATCTTCCTTTCCACGGACGTCATTGCAGCAAATATTCCTCTGCACATTTGTTGAATTTAAAAATGACAAAATAAACTTCAAGTTAAAGCTCAGGTGCATGAGAGAGGGGAAAACTAAACCTGTACATTGGGGGTGGGGGGGGGAGGGAGGGAAGAATTCAAAGAAGGATATTTAGATCACTCCTTCCCTCCACCCCTTCAGAAAACCAACTAAAGTTCACATTAATAATTCTGCTTCAAAACAAATATTAGCAAAAGCACAGCAGCCTCTCTGTCCCAGATGTCTTTTTCTGGAGTGGGGGAGGGCTGGTGGGAAAGAAGGGGTGTGTGAGATATCTTTGTTCTTCACTCTATCTCCCTATTGAGGTCTCAGTAAACCATGCATCTGTAAGAGGGTGTGGGTGGTTGTGATCTGCTCCCAGGCTTAAACCAATGCTTTTCTTCAACCAGCCTGTAGGAAGAACTTGTGACATCAGTTTGGCAATGACGTTCCTCCTCATAGCAGCACTGTTGCAATCAGGAGTCAACAGCATTTGGGAGGTGGGGGTGGGGCGGAGAACGGGAAGGAAGAATTCAAAGCTGGGTATCACTGTTCCTCTACCTTCTCATTAAAAATGTACTCATTTTTTTCATAAAAGCCTATTCATACATTTTACCATCTGATATCTTCTCACCCAAACATAGTCCCCATTTTCATATGGTTGCCAAGGCACAGTATTCAGTCAGATGTGACCTCTATCATTAGCCTTATCTTCTAGAATTCCTTGAAGCAAGGGAGTCACTTGTAGCCAGTGAAATTCTACAAGATGGGGAAGTATTTTTTCCCAAATGTCTTGCAGTCAACTGGTAGTTTTCTTTTTCTTTAATCTATGGCTGATCACTTCGGTCCTTACAAAGTCTGAATTAACATAACATTTTTCTCACTTTACAGCAACTCTTACCTCCTGAATTAAGGAATCTCTTTCCACTGCGAACATTGGGATACTTGTCTACAAGCCTGTTATCCGGCCAGATAAGCCCTTCTGCAGCAAATACCACCTTGTGATTGAACTGCTGGAACTTGTTCAGTAGCTCTTCAGGACCACCAGCAAAGAGAACATCGTAACTGGAAAACAACATGACAGGAAGATACATGAATATTCCAGAGTGTATATACACATATGTGGGTTTTGTCTTCCCATTTCTTATGACTGTCACCACCAAGCAGGACTGAGCAAAAGCCACTTAGCTCCGATCAGCGTTGTATTCCCAAATTATAAGCATAAAGATAAAAAAAGCTCAAATGTTCCTCTGCATATTTGTTTAATTTAAAAATGAGAAAATAAACTTCACGTTAAAGCTCAGATACGTACAATCGTGGGGAAACTAAACATTTACCGCTTATTCAGGGAGGTTGAATTTTGTGAAGCTTATGTCTTCTCTGAACTGGCAAACTAAAGGTCCCTGTAAAAGGTCCAGGGATACTTCTATTGAGCACTAATGGCTGCTAGTTCAGTCTGCTGAAAGTTAAAAGCACATTGCCTAAACAGAAATAACAACAGAAAACACTGGAAAAACTCAGCAGGCCAGGCAGCATCCGTGGAGAGAGAAACAGAGTTAACGTTTCAGGTCGAAGACCCTTCGCCAGAACTGGAAAAAAGCAGGAAATGGAAAAAAAGCAGGAAATGGAAAGCGCATTTAGGGGCTGGGAAAAGGGAGAGGGGATGAAAGAACAAAAGGGAAGGTCAGTGATAGGATAGAAAGCAGGAGAGATTAAGAGACACTGAGTGGTACTCAAGGTGAGAGGAGGTGGTAATAGGACAGGTTAAGGAACAAAGGATGGCTCTAGATGGGGTGTGAATTGCGCTGGTAGAATGAAGGACAGCTGACGGAAGAAAAAAAAAAAGGGGGCCAAACAAAAATTGTGGATAAAAAATATATATATATATGTGATAGGGGCCGAGGTTATGATCTGAAATTGTTGAACTCGATGTTGAGTCCAGAGGGCTATAGAGTGCCTAATCGAAAGATGAGGTGCTGTTCACAGAATCACACAGAATCACAGAATCCCCACAGTGCAGATAGAGGCCATTTCGGCCCATCGAGCCTGCACCGACACATATCCCACCCTATCCCCATAACCCCACGTATTTAATCCCCTAACACTAAGGGTCAATTTATCATAGCCAAATCAACCTAACCTGCACATCTTTGGACTGTGGGAGGAAACCGGAGCACCCGGAGGAAACCCACGCAGACACAGGGAGAATGTGCAAACTCCACACAGACAGTCGCCCGAGGCCAGATTTGAACCCGGGTCCCTGGCGCTGTGAGGCAACAGTGCTAACCACTATGCCACCGTGCCCCCCTGTTCCTCGAGCTTACGCTAGCGTGCCTAAACAAAGCACTGAACATCCTATTTATGGTTTGCAAGAGCATTCTTGGATGTCCCTTTTCCCACTGGCTACTACATTGTAGTCTTACCACTTCAGACTAATTGCTTCTTCCTTCATGCAGGGAAGTGGAACTGTCCTGGTCACTCTCTGCTCCACATCTCCCATCAAAGACACAGGAAAAAGGTGTGCTTTGTGAGTCAGGTCTGATCCAGTTCATTCTCTTGGACGGTCACAAAGTGGGGAATTTCATTTTTGGGGGGAAAAGGGCAGAGAAAGAAATGATGTATAGATGAACAGACCTGTGTATAGGCTTAACCAATGACAAGAATTAAACAACCGCTCAGGCTGCTGGGCTGAAGACAACAGTCTCTGTCATTACAATGGAGTAAACCGAGGCTCATCCAAGACTGGTGTCAGACAAGTTGACACCACAGAGATAGCAGAGAGGGTGGTGGAGGAGCAGTGGAGCTGGATCTCATCAGTGTACCGGTCAAGCTAATCCCCAGATGTGGATTTTTTTCGCCAAGGAGCAGTATATAGATGAGAAGGACAGGGGCAAGGATGGACCCTTAGGGTAACAGGCAGGGGTCGGAAGAGAAGCTATTGCTAGAGTTAAGCAAGAGTGGAACCAAGCAAGGTTGGTCCCACTGAGCTGAACAACGGAGGAGAGGCGTGGGCAACTGTGTCGCAGGTTGTAGAAAGGATGAGGAAGGTTAATCCAACCACAGTCATAGGAACAGACAATGCTGTTTGAGATTAGGCACTTTACAGCCTTCTGGACTCAACACACGAGTTCAACAATTTCAGACCATAACCTCGGCCCGCATCATATATATTTTTTATCCACACCTTTTGTTTTTGTCTTTTCTTCTCCCCCACAAGGCAGCTGTCTTGCATTCTGCCAGCGCAATTTACACTTCATCTAGAGCCATCCTTTGTTTCTTAACCTGTCCCATTACCATCTCCTTTTGCCTTGAATATCTCTTAATGTCTCTTAACCTCTTCCGCCTTCTATCCTATCATAGACCTTCCCTTTTGTTCGTTCATCCCCTCCCCCCTTTCCCAGCCTCTTCACTTGCTTAAACATGTTCCATTTCCTGCTTTTTTCCAGTTCTGACGGAAAGTCATCGACCTGAAACAATGGGCCAGAAATTAGGATTGGGTGCTTGCCGCGCGTGCAAGCCCCCGATCTGCACTCACCCTGCGCGCCGACATCTGAAGCCTGGGCCTGCTTGGAATTCCTGTCACTGGCCCGGTTCAGATGTCGGTGCGATGTGCTTGCCTGACCCAGCGGCGTAGTTAGTGTGATGTGCCGGCTGGGAGCACTCTGCAGCCAATCAGGGGAGGGGAAACTTCATTCATGAGTTTGATAGCAAGAACTGTCAAACTCATGAAAAGTACGGGCGCCCAAAAGACTAGTTTAACTTTAAATAAAAATTTTTAAAACATCCCAATAATTAAACTATAAATAACTTTAAAAAACTATTTTAAACAATTAATAAAATTTTTGAAAAAAATTATTTTTTAATAAATCGGGTCTAAAAATAAACTTACCTTACTGTAAAGTCCTTAAAAACAATGAAGCTGTGGAAAAAATGTAATAATTTTAAATAATAGACCACTTACCTTCAAGAATCCAGTCCTTACGCCTCCTTTTTATATGTGTAAAAAGTTCAGGCCCTTGCACACGGGCAAACCTGTCAAAAAGAAGGAAGTTCAACGGTCCTGCGCGCATGCGTTGGACCTCTGAAACCCTTGGAGGAACTGCCGGTTTCCCGCGCATGTGCTGTGCATGCTGAAATCCGGCACTTCCAACGGGCCCACGCGTGAGTACACCGTCCGTACTCACGCGTTGGGACCGGAATTACTGGCCCGTTAACTCTGTTTCTCTCTTCACAGATGCTGCCTGACCTGCTGAGTATCTCCAGCGTTCTCTGTTTTTATTTCAGATTTCCAGCATCTGCAGTATTTTCTTTTTGTTGTAATGCTGTTTGAGAATTTGTTTAGGGCGCCAAGTTAAAAAACTCAATGTAGACCTTCACTACACAGATTATTGACCCATGTGCATCTCTGTTCTCACTGCTCATGTACTTGGAGAAGGCATTTTCACACAAAGCTGAAAAGGTTTAAGGAGACAATATACTGCAGCAGTGAAATGCTCAGTGCCCCAAACTTAGCAGGATCAGATCATAATTCTTTATTTGTCTAGACTGGTAAAGCCTGCAGCATACGTGGTTTATTAACATGAGACAATTTTTCTTTCAAACGTCCTCTACTATTGTCATAAATGATTACAGGTAACCCATTTTCACTCTTCCTTTCCTGAAAGCAGTGACTCATACTGTGGCACAGTTCCACAGGTGCTGGCAGGCCTCCAGTACTTCAGTTAAGTTTCCATTTCATCAAGTGGGAGCCTAGACCAGAGGCAGTCACTATTTTCTGATTGAAAGCCACAATCCAGAGCAGCAAATGCACTTGAAGGCCTCTCTCACAAACTGGCCGTAAAAATCATGCTGACTGATCTTGCATCCTACTTTCTATCTTTGCATCTTCTGTAGTATCAGCTGGAGCAGTTCAGGGAGTCGAGTTGTTGCACACCTTCAACCACTGCTGGAACAGGAATGGTAGAACAGCATCCGATTCGGTCCGAGAGCTGCAACAGAGGCTCACACGGAGCATCCGATCTAACCCTAAAGCTGCAGAGGCTCACACGGAGCAGAGTTGGCCTGTGGCCTGCACAACTATTACCTTGTTCCAGACTGTGAATATCCGCAGGCTTTGGATATCGTCAGGGCTATACATTTTTTATAATGTGCACTTTTCCCCTCCATAGATTAATGAAACTCTGCAAAACCAAGTCAGCCAGATGTGCAGAAGCCTTCTACACAACCAGCTGAAGATGCTGAAATAAACTGCTCCCTTTTTAGAATTCAGTTAGTTTCAAGGATTCTACAGAATCAGTGCAATCTACACAAAACAGAAGCCCCAAATTTACTCGATATTTTTTGGCAAGTTTATGTCTTAAAATCAGCATATTTGCAATTTTGCAGTTGAGTTATTGGGTGGAACGTGTTCCTGCTGGGTTTCTGCCCCATAATGGCTACGCTGTAGCAGGTTCCAATGAAGATGCCACATGCTCCTTGGTGCCTGCAACAAAGAAAAGGCTTGCCTGATATTGCCACAGATGATGCCTGTAGACTCTGGAGCCATGATCTCATTGAATGGCGGAGCAGGCTTGAGGGGCCGAATGGCCTACTCCTGCTCCTATCTTCTATGTTTCTATGAGTCACACCTGTCAGTTGCCACACACTCTTGGAGACTGAGCTCAGAGCTTGCACGTAGGTTTGATGTTCCTTGAACATTCTTCTTTTCAGGCAAGTAGCCATGAGATCTGGGTCCCACATCGGCAAGGTTATGAGCAGCTTTCTCCTCTGCCTCCAATGGAGAAAGAGGTACATCTGTATCCACTCCCCAATCCTCCAGCTCTCTCGTGCCCTGTGAATCACCCAATGCCACATCCTCACTGGCGTAATTTAATTTCTATCCCCCGGATGAAAGTATCAAAGCTGGTGCATGGGAGTGAGAAACTAAGTGATGCAGGGGGGCAACATCAAGCAGGTGGAAGATCTTGCTCCCGAGACACTCGTACAGCCTTGTCCTCAAATTCCCCATCTGTCGCATTATGATGTTCATTGTGAGTTCAAGAGAAATCATTTTCCTCCCTCCTGCTCCACCTCCACTGTTCCTTGTTGCTGTGATGGTTTTGCAGAAAAGGGGTGAGCAAAATTCCCTTGGGATTAAGACAGAGAATGGTGTGAAAGCTTGTGACTGTCTACTGCTTCATTAGGGATGCCATGGTGACTAACTACTAACCTGCGACCTGCACTGTTCTACTGATCTCGTTGTCTCCCACAGCGACAGCAGAGTGCCTCCCCAGTAGCTAAACGGCCTTCTCCTTCTAGGATGCTTCTCTGTTCCCCTGCCTTACACTGGCATTGTGCACAAGTTTCTCCTGTAACAAGACTGAGGGAATTAAGTGAGGGCTACCAATTGAGGGATGTCTCCCTGGTGGCATCTGACAGAAGGTGGCCATTGGACCCATTCTGTGCACCAGCTTTTTGCTAGAGCAATCCAAAGCTAATCCCACTGATCTGCTCTTTCCCCATAGTCCTGTATGATGCTCCACTTTTCTCTACTTTTTCCTTAAAAGATGAAGTGGTCTCTAATTCAACTTAAAGCATTCCATAATTTAACAACTGTCTGTGTAAATACATTTCTTTTAACCTCTTTCCTCGCTCTGTAACTGAATGACGTATCATTGACTCCGCTGATTAAAATTCATTGATAATTTAACATCCTCAATTAAACCACTTCATCGTCTCTGCTAGTGGCAACAGTGATCATCTTCAAACTTCAGCATCAACTCCGCAGTGACTTATTGATATCACAAAGGCACATGCGCTGGCCAAATTGTCACCGTCAGCCTGTACATGAGGGGAATGTTGGGCTCTCCCACAGTGCAGCCAGCTTACAGGAGGACCTGCTGCACATTGCAAAATTCTACAGGAGAGTATATTTTGTTTGACTCGTGCTACAGAGACCCAGGCTGCAAAGTAAAAGCAACGTAACTCGGTGCAGATGAGTGAATAAATCCGGGGCCTCCCCTGTTCTCTATGGCTTAGTGTCATACAGTGCAATGTACTTATCGACAGCTCTCACAGGAGTGGCCCAGATCATTTTTATGAGCCTTTACAAAATTTGCAGTGGAACATTTAAAAAGGAAAATAAAAAAAGGACAAATTGTAAACGCTGGAAATGTGAAATAAAAATAGCAAACGCTGGCTGATCTATTTCCAGCATTTTCTATTTAAAAAAGAAAAAAATCCCGACAGATTTCAGAAACATTAGTTAATGTCCCTGTACAGCAGCCAATGAAGAATGCTGTTTTGAAACTTGTATTAGGGACTCCAGCTGGTATTCAGATACCTACAGTTACATTTCCTTTTCTGCTTTTTCCTGGTCTGTTACACTGCACAAGCATTGTATGAAAATGGATAATTAAACACTTCTTCCCACACTGTCTCTTCTCTACTTTAAAAAAAAAATAGCAGGAACACCTGGAATATTGGACCCGGTGAGCAAATTTCAGACCCTCAGCATTTCATCACTAGGACCGTCACCCGTAACTGGAACATTTGCCAGAAACTTTAGGACAAGTTCAAGCTGTGATTAAACATAGAAACATAGAAGATAGGAGCAGGAGTAGGCCATTCGGCCCTTCGAGCCTGCTCCGCCATTCAACGAGATCATGGCTGATCATCCAAACGCTAGCACCCTACACCGACAGCCATCCCACACAAGCCCTATCCCCATAACCCCACGTATTTAATCCCCCCTAACACTAAGGGCCAATTTTTTTATCATGGCCAATCAACCTAACCCGCACATCTTTGGACTGTGGGAGGAAACCGGAGCACCCGGAGGAAACCCACGCAAACACGGGGAGAATGTGCAAACTCCACACAGACAGTCACCCGAGGCCGGATTTGAACCCGGGTCCCTGGCGCTGTGAGGCAACAGTGCTAACCACTATGCCACCGTGCTATCTACTCCTTTCACCACAAACCAAAAGAGTCATGTCCAGTTCTGTTAAGTACAAAATGTTTTCTGCAAGCATTCTTAAACAGTCAGAATACTACTCTATCTGCATATCTCAAAAACTAATTGACGCATCAGAAAGACTTGGATAATGAGTCATTCTGATCTTCCCAGAAGTCGCTATGATAAACCAGTGAAGATCTCGCAGCATCTCCTAAAATGGGAGATTAGTTGATAGACGTGCATTCCATAAAATTCTTCACCCCTCCCAATTGGCCAGGACCCAGTTATAACCGCAGGATTTTCAAGCAATCTCTACCAGCTGTAGGACCAAACATCTGTAGTTTGTCATTAAAATTAGTGCGCTTCTGTGCTGTAAACATTCTGCAAGTTTACAAGCTTAACAAATAACACCGCTTAAAACATAGAATTCTTTTGTGTATGGACTACTGCAAGACACAAAATATAGCCATTTTCAGTCAGACTCTGTAGATATTAGCTTCTTACATGCAGCTTCAACATTTAAAGTGTGATCTTTTTAATTCACTCTTGGGATGCAAGTGTCGCTGGCATTAATTGTCCATCCCAAGTTGCCCGTGGAAAGGGAGTGGTGGGCCTTCTTCTAGAACTACTGTAGTTCATGTCGTGAAGCTGCTTCCACAATGCTGTTAGATAGGGACTCCCAGGACTCGGACATATATCGCTGTTCCTTCGTCACTGACTCAGAGTCAGGATGGTGTGTGACTTGGAGGGGGACTTGGAGATGATGGTGTTCCCATGCATCTGCTGCCCTTATCCTTCTAGGTGGTGGAGGTTGTGGGTTTGGGAGGCGCTGCCAACAAAGGCTTGGTGAGTTGCTGCAGTGCATCCTGTAGGTAGTAAATACTGCAGCCACAGTATGCTGGTGGTGGCGGGGATGGACCTTTAGGCATTTATGTGGCTTGTCCAGTTGAGTTTTTGGTCAATGATGACTTTCAAGATGTTGATGGTTGGGGACTCGGCAATGGTAATGCCATTCAATGTTACGGGGAGATGGTCAGGCTCTCTTTTGTTGGAGATGGTCATTGCCTGGCACTTGTGGTGCAAATATTACTTGCTACTTATCAGCCTAAGCCTGGATGTTGCCCAGGTCTTGCTACTTGCGGGCATGGACTACTTTATTACCTGAGGAATGGCGCTGAACAATGTGCAATCATTAGCGAACAGCCCCACTCTGACCTTATGATAGAGGGAATGTCACTGATGAAGCAGCTGAAGATAGTTGGGCCTAGGACAATGCCCGGAGGAACTCCTGCAGTGATGTTCTAGGACTGCGATGATTGGCCTTCAACAACTACAACCCTTTGTGCCAGGTATGGTTCTAGCCACTGGAGAGTTTCCCTTGATGCCACACTCAGGGCCTTAACGTCATGACCAGTCACTCTCACCTCACCTCACCTCCGGAATTCAATTCGGGTCCATGTTTGGACCAAGGTCTGGAGCCGAGTGGTCCTATCAGAACCCAAACGGAGTATTGATGAGTATTGGGGAGTAAGTGCCACTTTAAAGCGCTGTTGATGACTCTTTCCATCACTTTGCTGATGATTGGGAGTAGGTAATTGGATTTGTTCTACTTTTTGTGGACAGGACATTCCTGGGCAATTTTCCATATTGTCGGGTAGATGCCTGTGTTGTAGGTATACTGGAACAGCTTAGCCAGGGACACGGAGAGTTCTGGAGCACAAGGCTTCATCACTACAGCCAGGATGTTGTCAGGGCCCACAGCCCTTGCTGTGTCCAGGGCATTCAACCATTTCACGATGGAATGTGGAGTGAATGACTGGAGACTGGCATCTGATGGTGGGGACCTTAGGAGGCAGTCAAGAAAGATCATCCGCTCAGCAGTTCTGGCTGAAGATGGATGCAAACGCTTCAAACTTGTTTTTTGCACAACGTACAGGGCTCCATCATTGTTGAGGATGAGGTTTTTCATGGAACCTCCTCTTCACATTAGTTGCTTAATTGTCCACCATTATTCACAACTGTACGTGGCAGGGCTGCAGAGATCTGACCTGATCAGTTGGTTGTGGGATCGTTGAACTACCTCTTGCCAATTGAGGAAAATTAGGAGGCCCAAGGATAAATCCCTGGGGGACTCCAGAGGTAACAGTGCGTGGGTGGGAAGAGAAACCATTGCTGGATATGCTCTGGCTATGGTTGGATATGCAAGAGTGGAACCGAGAGAACGCAGTCCCATTGAGTTAGACAACAAAGAAGCACTGGTGGAAGATGGGGAGACGGGAGACGGGAGTGCTAGAAACCGAGCCAAATTGACAGTATAACAAGCATACCTATAGTAAACTGTCGCTTCTGTTTCCATCATCGCAAAATGCATTTAGGAACATAGGAATAGAGTAGGCCATTCAGCCCCTCGAGCCTGTTCCACCATTCAATTAGATAATGGCTGATCTGTTTCATAACCCCATCTACCTGCCTTGGTTCTGTAACCCTTAATACCCTTGCCTAACAAAAATCTATCAATCTCAGTTTTGATATTTTAAATTCGCCCCTAGCCTCAAAAGCTTTTTGGGGTACAAAGTTGCATTCCCGTTTGCATGAGGAGCTGCTTCATAACATCATCCCCGAACAGCCTAGCTCTAGTTTTAAGGTTGTTCTGGACTCCCCATTTAAGGATGACAGCTTAGTAATTAGAAAGTGATAAACTGGACAGGTGCAAAAGGCTTGCAGACATTTTCCACGACTGCAATTACCCAATTCTGTTCTGAACGTCAGTGCTTGTTGCAAATAAAAAAAAAAAGCCGTCATTAAAACAAATGGTCTGCTTCTTTCCATGCATCAAATATCAGGCAGCTATGGGACAAGTCAGGGCAGCCATCTGGGATTGTAACATTGGGCAGAGATTAGAATCTGCTAGCTCCACTTTTCAAAAGCAATAACAAGCAAAAATGTGCTGCTTCTCACCACTGCGATAAAACAAGGTGTCAGGAGACAATTTAAAAAAAAGAAATTGAGTTCACCGAAAGGGAAAACTCTGTAAAAGGTGTGTTCCAAAGTATGGATAGAAAATATCTATCTTTTTATTTTAATGTAGGCTCGCGGATTCCCCGCCCTGTCCCCAATGGCTCGTCAGAATTATCTAGTGAGTTGCTGAGCTACAAAAGATCACAAGATAATTACTCATGAGGAAGGCCAGTCGGCCCATCTTAGTTTATTTCTCCAGAAAGATCCTAAAGCCTCCCCAATGTAGCATCTAATTATTTCGTAAATGATTCCAGGGTTTTCCCTTCTATCTGGAAATGCATTCCATGTGTCGATCACTCTTGTGTGAAGAATAAATCTGTTGATTACCTTTTACACATTTGAACCCGTGTTGCCTGGTTATCTTTCCGCTGTTTAATTTAATGTAATATTCCAGGTTTACTTTCACCCCGCACCCCCGCCCCCCCCATTCCCTTAATCTCATTTACCTCCAGAAAATCACTTGTCTGATGACCCCCTTTCTGGGCTGAAAAGCTCAAGTTTCTGTCGTCTTTCCTCACAACTCAGACTCTGGCATGAGCCTTATGGTTCTTCACTGCACTGCCTCCAACAATTGAAGGTCTCCCTTGTTCCTTGGCGACCAGAACTGGACACAGTATTCAAGGTGCAGTATGACTGGAGCACCATTCAGTTTGATCACTGCCTCCACTGACTTACATAGAAACATAGAAGATAGGAGCAGGAGTAGGCCATTCAGCCCCTCGAGCCTGCTCCACCATTCAATGAGATCATGGCTGATCATCCAAATTCAGTACCCTGTCCCTGCCTTCTCCCCATATCCCTTGATCCCTTTAGCCTTAAGAAATATATCCAACTCCTTCTTGAATATATTTAATGAATTGGCCTCCACTGCCTTCTGTGGTAGAGAATTCCACAGGTTCACCACTCTCTGGGTGAAGAAATTCCTCCTCATCTCTGTCCTAAATGGCTTACCCCTTATCTTTAGACTGTGACCCCTGGTTCTGGACTCCCCGGCCATCGGGAACATCCTTCCTGCATCCAGTCTGTCCAGTCCCGTTAGAATTTTATAAGTTTCAATGAGATCCCCTCTCATTCTTCTAAACTCCAGCGAGGATAAACCCAATCACTCCTCATACGTCATTCCTGCCATCCCAGGTATCAGTCTGGTGAATCTTCGCTGCACTCCCTCCATGGCAAGAACATCCTTCCTCAGATAATGTGACCAAAACTGCACACAATACTCAAGGTGTGGTCTCACCAAGGCCCTGTACAACTGCAGCAAGACATCCTTGTTCTTGTACTCGAACCCTCTCGCTATGAAGGCCAACATACCATTTGCCTTCTTAACCGCCTGCTGCACCTGCATGCTTACCTTCAGCGACTGGTGCACAAGGACACCCAGGTCTCGTTGCACTTCCCCTTCTCCCAATCTATTGCCGTTCAGATAATAATCTGCCTTCCTGTTTTTGCCACCAAAGTGGATAACCTCGCATTTATCCACATTATCCTGCACCTGCCATGCTTCTGCCCAATCACCCAACCTGTCCAAATCATACTGGAGTTTCTCGGCATCCTCCTCACAGCACACACGCCCACCCAGCTTTGTGTTGTCTGCAAACTTGGAGATATTACATCTAGTTCCCTCGTCTAGATCATTTCTATATATTGTGAATAGCTGGGGTCCAAGGACCAGTCCCTGTGGTACCCCACGAGTCACTGCCTACGTTCTATTGTTTTAACTATAAAGTTCAACAGTCCGTTGGTCTCATTAACTGCTGCTCACCATTGGTTCTATATATGTGGCACCAAATCTCCTGGGTCTCTTTTAGCTTCATCATTCACTATTTCAACAACATTCATGGAGCACGTCACCTATTTCTATGATGTAGCAGTTGACACTAGTCAACTGTCATTAATCTGTCCATGTAAATAGTTTGTCCAACTCAATCTAATTGCTGAGCTGCCACTTCCAATCCTACTGCCCATCTTAGGTTTAGTATCATCTTGCATTTTTTGACCACTTTGCACTGAGTTTTTGAATTTCATATTGAGGCATCATATCCACTACCTCCCCATCCCCCCCACCAATTCTAAAATAACTCCTCTTAACAAATCCTCTCCGTTTCCTACCATTCAGCTGGTTTCTTATCCATTCTCAAGGTTTAGTCAGAATCCACAGAGTTTAATGGATAGCCTTTTGTGTGGAACTTTATCAAAAAGTCTTTTGGAAGTCGAGGTACACAACATCTTAGTGCTTTCCACTGCATACAGACCAAGGTCCTAGGTTATATCACTGATCTGCATGGAGGTAGCCAATTTCAGCCTGCGTGTTACAAATGGCTATAGTGTTCCCAGCCCTGCAGGGCAAGGGCAAACAGAAGAAAAATCAGCCAGAGCCTTGCTGGAAATACACGTGTGTGGACGTCAGTTACTGATTGGGGGGATTACCAGTCACCACGATCCAGAGTCGAACAGCCTGCTGGCATTCACGGTAAAGCCTCGTGTGAATAATCAGCACCTAGGCAAGGATGATCAGTGCCCCTAGAATCATATCCCAGCAAACGCTAATGCCTTCAGGAGAGAAGAAAGCGGGCAAGAAAAAATTATTTACTTTCTATTTTGTACACTTCTTGTATATTGCATAAAAATCAGCTCCTATGGAACACTGGATGAATTTTTTCCCCCATTTTTGAAACCGACTGCTGGTTTTTGGTAGAACTAATGTAATCAAGTAAGTGAGAGAAGGTGTATGAAAAGAGACAGTCCAATGTTCAACCGGAGAAATGCAGGAATAAAAACAGAAAATGCTGGAAATACTCAGCAGGTCTCTCTCCACAGATGCTGCCTGACCTGCTGAGTATTTCCAGCATTTTCTGTTTTTATTTCAGATTTCCAGCATCCGCAGTATATTGCTTTTGTATTCAGAGAAATGCAGGGACGGGGAAGGAAGAGAACACCAGCCTGGACTGACAAGGATCAGCTGTTCTAGTTAAATCCTTTAAGCTATATTATAAAATCTTTCCATGGATACTACTTTGCCTCAAATGTTTGCACAGATTTTTTTTTAATTACATTTTCACTGCTATAGATAAGGAAAATTACTAATCAATCTTTAGGCCCTATCTTTTTTTTTTGAAGAGTTACTGAACATTCGCTCACTGGCAACACCATCTGCTACATGTCTCCGCATTAACTTCACAATCTAAAGTCTGGTAGAGCATGTGAATGCTTTTTTTGAGCTACAAGCCATAAGGCAGGTGCTAAGCAGATGCCACATTCTTCCCCTCCCCTCAGAGACAGAACTGAAGGCATTGAGCGTTCCCTGGGTTGTCTTTAGACAGCTCAACACAACCAGTTTCACAACAATCACCGGCATTAGCAGAAGCCAAGGTGAAGGGTGCTTGTCCAATTACAAGTGTAGAGCAGACAGCTAGACCACGAAGAATTTAGTGTCTCATCCTGAAAAAGAAGAAAAAAAAATAACAATGCCCCATGTCTAAATGGCAGATATTCAACTTTGTTCAGATATTAATTTGTACAACACCAACAGAGGAGGTGGTCTTGAGATAGAGCATGCGATTGTTTTTTTGTGTGTTAGAAGCCATAAGGCAGGTACCAGGCCACGGCCACATTAGATTTTACTCATTACAGCACCTGGGGAACGTTCAGTTCTCGGGTGTAGTGAAGAGGAAAAAAGGGCCTAGAGTAGGCACAGGCCCAGCAGTGCAATGGTAATGAGGTGGTGTTCCTGGCCTCCCATCTCATTTTCCTCATTGGACAACCATTGCACGCTCCTGTAGAGGGGTGGGGCTTGACAAAACCTGCTGGTAGAGCTTTTGGCAGGACCCCTGTAAACCGTAGGGATCCTTGGGGCAGCCTAAAGATCATGATCAGAGACAGGTAACTATAGATTTTTTTTAAGCATCCTCCCCTTGCCAAACAATCTTTAAGCCTCAAGGGGCTTCTGTCTGCTGCTGGAGGGATATGCCCAGAAGGATCCAATACCAGTCGCCAGGAGTATGGTTACAAACCTCTCAGGCCTGCAGCTGTGCTCGTGTTGGCTGCTCTACATTCCATCACTTGGCCCAACCAGAAAGTGCAGCCAAGCCATGCAAATGACCCAGGACAGGAAACAAGCACTGGTCTCTCTGTCTGCAGGTGCAGCACCGCTCTAGTAAGCAGCACCTGCCAGGCACCCAAGGAGAAAAATCTACCTTCATATGTCCATGTTCAGCTGCAGTTTGCACTGTATGTGTACCAGAAAATCACAAATTAATTCAGTTTAACTTAAGTCGGTGACATTCTCATTTCGATCAGAGGTTGTAGATTCAAGCCCCATTAAGAATTGAGCCTATAATCTAGGCGGATACTTTGATGTTGTACTGAGGGAGTCTGCATTGTCAGTGGTCCTGCCTTTTGGATGAGACATTAATCCAAGACCCTGTCTGTCTGCCTGCCTGCTCAGATGGTTGTTACCTGCATAACGATAGTTATTATACTTCAAAAGTTAATTCCTCTGCTGTGAAGTGCTTTGGGACATCCGGAGGATGCAATAACTTGGCATATAAATGCAATAGTGCTCCGACGGTTCAGAGGATAAATGCACAGAGATCATAATGAATGGGAGCGGCAGAAAAGATAGGGAATGGAGGGAGGGAATGGAGGGAGGAGAGGAAGAACAAAAAAGGGGGGGGGGAGAAAGGAAGAAAAGTCAGTCCAGGTTCCCACTCATCGCTATACTCTGATTGTATCAACATCAAACGAGACAAGATCTGGGTCAACTGTGTTTCTCTCCACTCACCCCACCCCTCCTCCTACCAAACAAACGATCTCCATGCATTCACCATTATGTGAATGTCATGAAAAGCAGCACTTGCACAAGTTTGCTGGCATCAGATGAACTCTATTCTGGCATAAGCCAGTGCCTTTAGTAGAGAGAGCTGAAAACCAAAAATAACAGAGCAGCAGTTCAGACAGGGTGAAGGATAATTTCATTTACCCAAGTTATAAGAACATAAGAACTATGAGCAGGAGTGGGCCATTCGGCCCCGCGAGCCTGCTCCGCCATTCAATAAGATCATGGCTGATCTTCTACCTCATCTCCACTTTCCTGCACTATCCCCATATCCCTTGAATCCCTTAATACAGGAAACTTTGTGCTATCCGGCACCGACGGGACCGAGCTGTTGCCGTCCCCTCAAAACTGCCGGACACACCAGCGTTAATGTTGAAGCATACGGAGCTTTTCATCTCCGTATCTGACAACAAACACTGTTGCTTAGCAACAGCTTCTAAACAGTCGGCCCGTACCTTGGAAGCGTCTCTCTGAAGCTGTTGCTAAGCTACAGAGACTTTGCAGAGCCTGACTGTTGAAAAAAAAGCCACGAGAAGAAAAAAAACCTAACAAAACGGCTCCTGATTTTTGCCGGTGGCTCGAGCTTGCCGGACATTTAGCCTCTGGATAACACAAAGTTTCCTGTATCCCAAAATCTATCAATCTCTCTCTTGAATATACTCAACGACTACCCCAGAGGGCTGTGGAGGCTCAGAGAATTCCAAAGATTCACCATCCTCCGAGTGAAGAAATTTCTCCTCATCTCAGTCCTAAATGGCTGACCTCTAAATTCACTGGTCCTCAGAAATCCAACAGGTGCTACGTATACAAAGGAACAGGTCACACAAGGAGGCAGAGTTATTCAAAGTTACATTTAAAAAATGCAGACTTCCCATTCTGCTGCAACAACAATCTTCCAAAACAGCCTCACATTCTTTGAGTTTAAGCAAACTCGTTTTCTTTGGCAATCTCAGCAGACACTTGTTAAATCGTGCAGACACCATTGCTCATTTTCTCCGTGTCTGGGGAACTAACTCCAGGGAGTGACAGAGATAGACAGAAGGAAAATGTAAAAGTAACAGAAAGGGGAAGGAGCAGAGCACTTAATGTTTCAGCATTTTCTGTTTTTATATCAGATCTCCAGCATCCACACTATTTTGCTTCTGTTCAATAACGTACTTATCCAATTACCAGCCAACAATTCATGCACCTTATTTAGAATCTTGAGCTGCAAGAGGCCACAGGCTGTGGAATTTAGCCTCGGCAGGGGCTCAAGCCTGAGATGAGATGCCTTTGGACAGGATTTTCTTTTCTTTTTCTTCTTCCCCTAAAATTAATACTCGTGTGAAGTAAGTAATATGAGTTTGATTCTTGCAAGAGTTTGTTACTAATGGGAGTTATCCATTTTTAAAAAAAGTTAGACAGCAAAGGATGGCAGTGCAAGGAGCCCTTGTGATGTATATGGAACGCAATATGTGGGCCATGATGGATTCTCAGTATATCCAGGGGTAGCACTGTCAGAAAATTGAATCTCGAACAGAGAACCTCTGCTTCAGAAACAACTGCCCACCCTCCACAGCAGAGAGGATGAGGTGTTTCTGGATCGTACTGTCCAGAATGTGGACACAGTGCTGGATATCTCAGGTTAGAGTCATACAGCACAGAAAGAGGCCCTTCAGCCCATCGTGTCCACGCCAGCCATCAAGCCCTGTCTATTCTAATCCCATTTTCCAGCACTTGGTCCATAGCCTTGTATGCTATGGCATTTCAAGTGCTCATCTAAATGCTTCTTGAATGTTGTGAGGGTTCCTGCCTCTACCACCCTTTCAGGCAGTGAGTTCCAGATTCCAACCACCCTCTGGGTGAAAACGTTTTTCCTCAAATCCCCTCTAAACCTCCTGCCCCGTATCTTGAAACGATGCCCCTGGTTATTGACCCCTCTACCAAGGGGAAAAGTTCCTTTCTATCTACCCTATCTATGCCGCTCATAATTTTGTACACCTCAATCAGGTCCCCCCTCAGCCTTCTCTGCTCTAAGGAAAACCACCCCAGCCTGTCCAGTCCCTCTTCATAGATGAAGCGCTCCAGCCCAGGTAACATCTTGGTGAGTCTCCTCCTAATGCAATCACATCCTTCCTATACTGTGGCGACCAGAACTGCACACAGTATTCCAGCTGTGTCCTAACTAGCGTTTTGTACAGCTCCATCATAACCTCCCTGCTCTTATATTCTATGCCTCAGCTAATGAAGGCAAGTATCCCATATGCCTTTTTAACCACCTTATCTACCTGTCCTGCTGCCTTCAGGGATCTATGTACATGCACACCAAGGTCCCTCTGATCCTCTGTCCTTCCTAGGGTCCTACCATTCATTGTGTATTTCCTTGCCTTGTTAGTCCTCCCAAAATGCATCGCCTCACACTTTTCTGGGTTAAATTCCATTTGCCACTGTTCTGCCCATCTGACCAACCCGTCTATCGTCCTGCAGCCTGAGGCTTCCCTCCTCGCTATTTACCACTCCACCAATTTTTGGGTCATCTGCGAACTTACTGAACATACCTCCTACATTCATATCTAAATCATTCATGTACACTACAAACAGCAAAGGACCCAGCACCGATCCCTTCAGTACACCACTGGACACAGGCTTACAGTCACAAAAACAACCTTCGACCATCACCCTCTGCCACCTGCCACTAAGCCAATTTTGGATCCAATGTGCCAAATTGCCCTGGACCCCATGGGCTCTTACCTTCTTGACCAGTCTTCCATGCGGGACTTTGTCAAAAGCCTCACTGAAGTCCATGTAGACTACATCAACTGCACTACCCTCATTCACACACCTAGTCACTCCCTCGAAAAATTCAATCAAATTGGTTAGACATGATCTCCCCCTGACAAAGCCATGTTGACTATCCTTGATTAATCCTTGCCTCTCCAAGTGGAGACTAATTCTGTCCCTCAGAATTTTTTCCAATAATTTCCCTACCACTGATTTTAGGCTCACTGGCCTGTAATTCCCTGGTTTATCCCTACTACCCTTCTTGAATAATGGTACTACGTTAGCTGTCCTCCAGATGCAGGGATAATGTAGAGAGTGACCACCCACGGGGCAGCAGAGGGGAGCCAGGACTCAAGAGCAGGGAACTGTCCAATAGATGCAGTGTTGGACAAGTATCAGGTGTACCACAACAGCACCTCAGAGAAGGGTGGCCTTGAGCAACAGTGTGGCACTGTGGAGCAAGGGACTATCCGATGGGGTGAGAAGAAGGTGGCCTACAAGGATAGAAGAGTGGTAGTAATGGCAGATTCTACAGGCAAGGGTATAAATAGACTTTTTTTTTTTACAGTCATGACTGGGCATCCCGCTTGGTATGTTGCCTCCCTGGTAGGGTGAAGGACATCACCGAACAAGTGGAAAAACTGCTGGAAAGGGAAGGTGTGCAGCCAAGGGTTGTGGTCCATGTTGGAACAAATGTCAGAGGTAAAGTATGTTTGCAGGAGTTCTTTTTAATTAATTCCTGGGATGTGTGCATCACTGGCAAGGCTGGCATTCATTGCCCATCCCTAGTTGCCCCCCTTCTTGAAATGCTGCAGTCCATGTGGTATTCTTTATAACAGCTTGATGCAACTGAGTAACTCGCTAGGAAACTTCAACGGGCAGTTAAGAGTCAACCATGTTGACGTGGGACTGGCGTCACACATAAACCAGATTGGGCAAGGACGGCAGGTTTCCTTTCCTAAAGGACATTAGGGAACAAGTTTTTATTACAAGCCGCAGCTTTATGGTCACTTTAACTGGTGCTACCTTTTTATTTCCAGATTTTTTTTCCCCCCAAACGGAATTCAAATTCGCTGGTGGGGTTTGAACTCACATTTTCGGGATTACTGTCCGGGCCTCTGGATTACTGTCCGGGCCTCTGGATTACTAGTCCGGTAACATAACTATGACACTACCATACTCCAGATAATGGGAAATAGAAATGAATCTCCATATCACAGGAATCTTATAAAATTGCAAGATAAATGCTAAAACTGAGGGTGTCCATTTGATTTTTGCTAACGCTATAAACTTATAAATAAAACTTAAAATGATAGAATTAAAAACCAAAGGTTTTTCCTTCCTATGCACATCCAAACAACCTTTACTGATACATTTCATGGTATCCTTTTGAATTTTAGGAGGCTGAAAAAGGACACTGCAGTATCCTACGTTATTTTCCTCAAATCCTATGCGTTAGCAGTACTATAAAGGTTTTGGTACAGGTGCGTAATATTCATTTTGCAGATGCGGTCTATTTAGAACCAAAACCTCCACTTTTAAGTCGAAAATGGTTGGAGGGCGAGTGGGGGGTTGCGAAGAGAAGGAAGTAAAATAAAAATTGGAGGGGGGAGTCAAACCTGTGCTTCATCCTTTCTAGCTATTGGGGGCGTTGGTGATAGCGTGGCCTTTCAGTGGCAGAGGGAACTGGGCCAGGTAGTCTGGGAAAAATGATAGAATCATAGAAATTTACGGCACAGAAGGAGGCCATTCGGCCCATCGTGCCTGTGCTGTCAGAAAGAGCTATCCAGCCTAATCCCACTTTCCAGCTCTTGGTCCGTAGCCCTGTAGGTTACGGCACTTCGAGTGTGTGGTGTATGTAACCTGTTCCACCTTAAGAGAACTTAAGCCTGTTCCACCTTAAGAGATGTACTACTTTCTCTGGCTGCTGTATATGTAATACCGGTGGTGACCACTGGTATATAAGCACTGTGTAGTAATATTGTATTTAGTTTTAGTCCTGACCTCCAACCAGTAAAGACCTGTTGAACTTTAATCTTGTAGTCTGTGTTAGTAATTACAACTAGAACACACAGACTTAACAGTGGCGACGAGTCCGATTCTTACCCTGCGGCAGTTTATATCCACGGCGGCTTCGTCCACAGAACGGACGTCGAAGAGAGGCTTCCACCCTCATCACCCTGCTGGAAGACACGTCGCGCGGCAGACATCGAGAAACCAGAGTGCAGAAGACATCCTGAACTCGAAGCCTCAATCAGCGGCTGTCAGCTATCTTCTTTCTACCTCGGTGGTGGGTAAGCCGGGCAGCGACGCGACCAGAAAGTCGGCCGCGTTGGCTGTACAGACGGGGAGGGAAGACGGAGGAATAAGGGCGGTGAGATCGATCGCGACCGGAGATAAGGGCCGGGCCGCATTCGGGCCGAAAGGCGCAGTGCGGGGACATCAATCGCGGCTGGTGATAAGGGCCGGGCCGCATTCGGGCTAAAAAGGCGCAGCGTCTGGGGCAACTGAAGGCGCGAGAGCCGCGGTGAAGCAGAGACAGCGTCGGGGGATGGGTGAAGACCGCCAAGCGCGGGAAAACCGCCATTTTGTAGGCGGAGGACGAAGACAAGAGCTGGAAGCCGCCATCTTGGATAAAAATTAAAATAAATTAAATTGCAACGATGCCTAAACATGGGAACATTAATACCTTTGATAGCGACATCGAAGATTGGGCCATGTATGTAGAACGCATACAAAATTATTGTAAAGCAAATAAAATCCCAGATGAAGAGAAAGCACTAACATTATTAAACTTAATGGGTGCGAAGACATACGGGCAACTGAAATACCTTTTATCACCAGATGAACCGGCGGATAAGACGTTCGAGGAGATTGTTACTGTCCTGAAAAATCATCTAAACCCCACACCGCTGATGCTAGCGGAACGATTTAAATTTTACAGCAGAAGGCAGCTGAAGGATGAAAGCAATGCTGAATATTTAATGGAATTGCGTAAGCTAGCAAAGTACTGTCAGTTTGGAACGAGACTGACAGAGGCGCTACGAGATAAATTTGTGTGTGGTTTATTAAAAGAAGATACACAAAAGCGACTGCTCGAGGAGAATGAGCGGACGCTTGAGAAAGCGGTCACTATGGCAGCAGCACACGAAGCCGCAGCGAGATGCACGGCAGTAATGCAGCTACGGTCACCAGAACTCAGTACAAATAAATTGGGTTTGAGTACTGTAAAATGTTATCGTTGTGGAAAGACAACGCACGATCAGAACCAGTGTTGGTTTAAAAACCAAGAATGCAGAACGTGTGGCAGGCTTGGCCACATAGCTAAAGTATGCCGATCAGGAAAGAAGACCAGCAACAAAAAGTCACCGCATGGAAAATACATAAAGGTGCACAAGGTGACAAAGAACAGTTCGAACGAACAGAAGTCAGATTCAGACGCTAGCAGTAATGAACTGGGTAGCTTAAGAGTACACAACGTTGGTAAGGATGCAGATCTCCAGACAATTTGGGTCACCCTTCAGATAGCAGGAGTCCAAGTAAAGATGGAATTGGACACTGGATCGGCATTGACGGTCATGAATAAGAAAGATTACAAAAGGTTATTCCAACATATTCCCCTACGGGATACGGAGATTATATTGAAAACATACACGGGGCAAAGAGTGTACCCCATCGGAAAGATAGAGGTAAAAGTGGTCCACAAGGGCGAAGAAAGCCAAGTAATGGACTTATATGTGCTACCTGAAGGAGGTCCACCACTACTGGGACGGGAGTGGATTAGGAAAATGAATATGGACTGGCACTCCTTGAAGGCACGAACGGTAGATTCCGGGGAAACAGATGTCAAACCCTAAACGATTGTCCAAAATATTGGATGATGCTAAAGAGGTGTTCCAGCAGGGACTGGGAACACTGAGAGGAATTACGGCAAACATCAAGATTGATGAACATGCACACCCAAAATTTTTTAAAGCCAGACCGGTACCCTATGCAATACGACCTACTGTAGAAGCGGAACTGGAAGCGCTAGAACGTTCAGGTGTACTGTCTAAGGTAAATTGGAGTGAGTGGGCTACGCCCATTGTTCCCGTTATGAAACGTCCTTCGAGCAACAAGCCAGGAGAACCAGGGAAGGTTCGCATCTGTGGAGATTTCAAAATCACCGTTAATCCGGTGCTTCACACGGTGCAGTATCCGCTTCCGTGGATTGAGGATATTTTTGCTTCGTTGTCTGGCGGGAAACACTTCATCAAGATAGACCTGGCGCAGGCGTACTTGCAGATGGAGGTTGAAGAAGAGTCACGCCAATACCTCACGATCAACATGCATCGAGGTTTGTAACGGTACAATAGGCTGGTTTTTGGAGTGGCATCGGCTCCAGCAATTTGGCAGAGGGCCATGGAGCAGGTATTACAGGGAATTCCAGGCACACAATGTTACCTGGACGATATTCTGATTACAGGTGATGGTGATGAAGAACACCTCGCAAACTTGGAACTGGTGCTCAACAGACTGAAAGAGTATGGACTTAGAGTTAATCGGCAGAAATGTGAGTTCTTCCAGAAGCGGATCTCGTACTGTGGTCATGTCATTGACCGGGAGGGGCTTCATAAGTCTCCTGACAAGATAGAGGCAGTTATAAAGGCTCCCGCTCCGGATAATGTCTCTCAGTTGAGGTCGTTTCTAGGATTGATTAACTATTACCATAAGTTTCTACCGAATCTATCCACGGTACTGCACCCGTTGAACGCTCTTTTACAGAAGGGGGTACCATGGGAATGGAGCGAAAACTGTAAGAAGGCATTTCGCAAAAGCAAAGAATTGATCACCTCAGAGGAAGTGTTGGCTCACTTCAACCCGACACTGCCTATTCGGTTGGCTTGTGATGCTTCTCCATATGGTATTGGGGCAGTACTCTCACACAAGTTGCCAAATGGCACGGAAAGGCCAGTCGCGTTTGCATCCAGATCATTGACCTCCGCTGAGCGCAACTATGCGCAGATCGATAGGGAGGCTCTCAGCCTTGTATGGGGAATGAAGAAGTTTAATCATTACCTGCAGGGCCAAAAATTCACACTTCTGACAGACCATCAGCCATTGGTATCCATTTTTAACCCTAAGAAGGGTGTTTCAGTGATGACAGCACAGCGTCTCCAGAGATGGTCCCTTTTCCTAGGGGCACATCAATATCAAATAGAATTCAAAGGTACGAAGCAGCATGGCAATGCTGATGGGCTGTCGCGCCTGCCACTACCTGAAGAAGAAACGACGAAAGTTGACCCTGTTGAGTTATTTCATTCGACCATCATCGAGTGTTTACCAGTCACCAATGCAAGTATTGAAAGAGAAACCAGGAACGACCCGACACTGTCCAGAGTCTACGAGGTGACAGTGAAAGGATGGCCAACACGTGGTGATCCTCTGTTACCGGCATTCTCGGCAAGGCGAGACCAGCTGTCCGTCTGCCATGGTACTTTGATGTACGGGACAAGAGTGATTATTCCTCCCAAGTTAAGGGAAAGAGTTCTAAAAGAACTGCATGAAGGTCATCTGGGGGGAGGTAAGATGAAAAGTCTTGCTAGGGCTTATGTATGGTGGCCGGGTATTGACCAACAGATAGAGGAGTTGACGAAAAGCTGCGCTGGGTGCCAAAAAGTGCAAAATGCACCTCCGATCGCACCACTACACCCATGGGAATGGCCTTCAGCCCCATGGCAACGCGTACATATTGACTTTGCTGGTCCATTCATGGACTCCATGTTCCTAATTGCGGTGGACGCACATTCCAAATGGCCAGAAGTGAGCAAGACGAATACCACTACTTCAGAAAAGATAATTGCGGTGTTAAGAACAATATTCGCAAGGAACGGATTGCCAGAACAGATCTGTTCAGACAACGGACCACAGTTCGTGTCGGAAGAATTCCAAAAATTCTTAAAGAAGAATGGGGTGAAACATTATTCCTCTGCCCCATATCATCCGGCGACAAACGGGTTGGCCGAGAGATTTGTCCAAACATTCAAAAAGGCAATAAAGGCCATGAACGATGATCAGATTCCGCTACAGCACAAGGTGGACAATTTCCTAATGGCATATCGAAACGCCGCTCATGCAGTGACTAACCAAAGTCCTGCCATGATGTTTTATAACAGGAGGTTGCGGTCCAGGTTGGACTTGTTAAAACCAAATGTGCGGAGGGAAGTGGAAAACAAACAGTTCCGGCATATTAATAACAAGACCACTCGAAGTTTCGACGTAGGACAACCAGGGTTGGCAAGGGGCTATGGAAATGAAAAATGGCAGTCCGGAACAATTCGGGCCAGACAAGGACCTCTGATGTACACAGTAGATATTGGTAACAATGTGATAAGGCGTCATGCGGATCAACTGGTAGAATCGAGAGCAAGGGTCGAACCCATGGTTGCGACAGAGACAACTGTGGAAGACGTTAATGAACCTGAAGCATCTACCTCGGCAGGGAATGTACCTGATGATGATAACACCCAATGCATGGGAGACCAACTAGAGGAGTCACCTCAGCAACAGGAATCAGAGACCACTGAAAGGCGTTATCCAAACCGAATCAGAAGGCCTCCTGAGAGACTGAACCATTGAACTGTTTATACCTGAAGTTATATATGTTATTATGTTATGTTAAATGGGGATATGACTGTTAAGCTAAAAAGGGAGGATTGTGGTGTATGTAACCTGTTCCACCTTAAGAGAACTTAAGCCTGTTCCACCTTAAGAGATGTACTACTTTCTCTGGCTGCTGTATACGTAATACCGGTGGTGACCACCGGTATATAAGCACTGTGTAGTAATATTGTATTTAGTATAGTCCTGACCTCCAACCAGTAAAGACCTGTTGAACTTTAATCTTGTAGTCTGTGTTAGTAATTACAACTAGAACACACAGACTTAACAGAGTGCATATCCAAGTACTTTTCAAATGTGATGAGGGTTTCTGCCTCTACCACCCTTTCAGGCAGTGACTTCCAAACCCCCTTCACTGGGTGAAAAAAGTTCTCCTCAACTCCCCTCTAATCCTTTTACCAATTACTTTAAAAACATTTAATTAATATACATCTGGGTGCTGCATTCTTCATACATAAATCATGCCTTAACTCCTCCACTGGTTTATTGGGTAAATATTCCCACTGGTGTGGATTTGAGCCACACAGACCTGGACAACCTGAGACCAGATCCCAGTCTGTGCTGATTTTACTGATCTCAGCCAGTTTGGCAGTACAGGTGCTACAATTGGCCACAGCACCCCTCGGCTGGGGATCAGGGCGTAGAAAATAGAGTAGCCAAGGTGCTGGATCACTGTTCAGTGGCCTCTTCTGGAAGGTGTACGTGGACAGAATTGGATTCATGTGTTGAATATTTGTCCTCAATAAAAAATGAAGAACTCTGTGCTAGAGATTGGAACACTGCCCCACTTTTTGAAACCAGTGGCAGCATGAAACACTACCAGGTCAGTTACAGCACATTGCAAACAAAGTAAAGCTCCATCTGCTTTGACCCATTATTATGCTTCATAAATCACACCAGAGTGACAGTTTACATTTCGCACAAAATCATTTTTATGGCCCTTCTCTGCATTGGTGAGTGAGTGACTGAGCCTGACAGACAACTTGGTGCCAAATTACCGCTAGTTTCCCTGCTGTGGACCCGGTGATTCACATACTCTGGCACATTATAATTAGAGCAGATTTGGAACACTACACTGACACGTCAGAAGGGAGCAAACTCAAGCCATGTCGATTCTTCCGATGAAAAAGCAAAAACTTGGAGGTTACCAGCAAAACCAATCTTGCATTTAACTGAACCGTTAACAAGAATATTATATACATTTGGAGCTTCCTTATGTACACTAGAAGAATTTACATTTCTAAGTAGCTTTGTGGAATTAGAAAACACATTTGAAGAGCAAATTGCACCTTGAACATTTCCAGTGCAGCCAACATAATTCTACTTTTTGAAGAGATCAATCAGACCTTTACTGTCTGGCTTTCAACTCAAAACGAACAGACCAGAATGGATTGTTTAACGGGATGGAATTACTGAATAGCACTCCAGAACTGGAACCATGGCTGATTTTTCTCCTTCCTTGCACAGGCCACTGTGGCCAATTGCAACACTCTTACAACTACCTGGCTGAGATCAAATAACTCTGTACAGATTGAGAATCAAGCCTGCAACCTTTTGATTTCTGTGGCTTAGTACCACACAAGGCATTGCCTTTACCTAGTACGATAGCAAAAACGAGAAGGCTCTAATCTAGAGCCGTCTTTTGTCTCCACTAGTCCCATCACCATCTTGTCACGTTTTGAATACCTCTTGATGTCTCTTCACTTCTCTTTTGTTCTCTCCCAGTCTGGCCTTTCAATCTATTTCATTTCCTGTGCTTTTTCAGTCTTGACCATGGGTTTTGACCCGAAACATTGACTCTATTTTCTCTCCATGGATGTTGCCTGTCCTGCTGAGTTTTTCCAGCATTTTCTGTTGTTACTGCCTTTACCTAGAAGTCCTCCAGGGGAGCTCATATACATAGGATTTATATTTACATTAAGTGACGTCAAACTTTGAAAGCAGTGTGCACTCTTGAAGTAACTAAGGCATCTCATGATTGATTTTTTTTTCCATTTTTCTTGGGGCAGGTTTTTCTCAGCCTTTGTGCTGACAGCAGTGATCGGTACAGATGCTGACTGCTGGAGTTTGCAGCCTGGATGCCCCAATGGCATTAACCTCGAAGAAGTTTGTGTGGTAAATCAGCATTGCGGGCCTCCAGAAAGATGTGCAATAAATTTGTACATGGTCTCAATGAATTTGGAGATAGATGATGATTTTTAGAAGCAGACTGAAATTAACATTTATTTGGATGCTTGATCATTCAGTTCTCAAAGTGCATTAGACTCAAATACGATTACACTGCAGTACAACATGGCAACTGAGGACAGCAATCATTATTTGAAATCTTCCCACCCCCCAACCTCCAGAAACATACCACCTGCAATGTATTCTTTCAACTGCCCAAACAGTTCCGACCTCAGTTACCATGGCAAGTTCTTACGCCTGTTCTCTATAGCACAGCAAGTGAAAGGTTAACTGAATGAGGTCAACAGCTTCTGCTTGCAAAAAGGAGTTTATTCGTTTTTTTCCCCCACTAATGCGCAGTAAAAGCTCTATGCCAGTTTACATGGGAAACACGCTTACTCTATGCATATACTAAATGAGAATTCAAGGGAGGGAAACCGTACTCAGCAAAGAAATAGTCAAACACAGCTGAAAACACCTGGGGTTTATTATCCCTAGAACGACTGCTAAATTAGCATAGATAAATTTGGCACAAAGGCATTAATTAGTACACTAAAAACAGCATACATGAATTTAAACCCTTTAATGTGATGTTCAATGATACCTAAAAATAAAGCCACAGAAAGTTATTCCTCAAAATAATCATTTTTTTTTTTTTTTTTTTTAAAAAGAAGTATTTAAAAATGTTGAAACCAGCCGACAGACGGGATGAAGATTTCCTTCTTTTGTTGGCTGGGTGACCCATAAGTAGAACATATACTGTACTTCAAACCTTGCCAGATTAGGTAGAACAGTTCACATATGCTCCAGGCAGTCACTCATGGCAGTAGGGGTGTTAGTAATTCCACACACTAAAACAACCAGATCTAACGTCTGGGTTCAATGCTGCATAGCTCCACAAAACTGTCTGCGCAACTGCCACTGAGCGATATACTTTTCCAGCCAATCGAAACCATCAAGAAAAAAAAAAGGTTCAAACACACCGTACCCGTCAGTGAACAACACTACGAGGTCATCACGATCAGCATGATTTTGCATCTCCTCCTTCAACAATCGCACTTTCTGTCCCCCGCCAATTGAGTAAGGTACATTTCCTCCCCGCCACTCCTCCTCTGCACCAAGTACCTGCGTGGAGGGGAGAAAAAAAATGTTTAAAACCAAGTTTTGAAAGCATTATTAATCACATGAGGAAACAAAGGACTCGATTTTTAACCCCCCCCCCCCCGCCACCAAACGGTCGTGAGAGGGCCGGTGGGGGAGAAATGGTGGGAGAATTTTGGGATTGTGGAAATGGAAGCTAAGAAAGAAAACTGAAATAAAATGAAGGAGTCACCATGTGGAAGGGATAATGGATAAATAATGCAGAGGTTCAGGGATGTTCTGAAACAAAGGGCTCATAGGTAACCTCGTCAGACACGAGTGAGGTCACTACAGACGCTAGTTAGAGAAAATGGGTAAAGTAAGATGTAAACTAATCAAGGAGATGAGACAGGATGTGGAATAGGGTAAACTAATCATCAGGATGCCAGTACACTTTACACCTAATCTCAGCCTATTACCATCTCGTCTAGCTCTTTTACTTCTTTTGTTTCTTTCACTTCTTTTGTCCGATCGCAGCCCTGCCTTCGATCTATTTTCTTTTCTTTCCAGTTTTGAAGAAGGGTTCGACCCGAAACGTCAACTCAAATTTCTCTCCACGGATGTTGCCTGACCTGCTGAGTTTTTCCAGCATTTTCTGTTGTTATTTCGGATTTCCAACATCTGCAGTATTTTGCTATCGGACAGTAACAAATGTGCAACCAAAGAGATGGGACAGATTATAGGATAGTAGAAACCAGGAGGGAAAACCCCAGATAGAGAGCGACAACAGAGAGCGCCAACCTGGGAGTGAGAATCTGGCAGCAAGAAATCTAGGAGCAACACTCGACAGCAGGGACCTGGGGACAGAAACCCTACGTAGAGGTTTGGGCAGAGATTGATCACCTCGGACCAAATCAGGATAATAATATCTATATAACAGCAAAATACTGCAGATGCTGGAAATCTGAAATAACAACCGAAAATGCTGGAAATACTCAGCAGGCCAGGCAGCATCCGTGGAGAGTGTCACCATGTGTAAGGGATAATGGATAAATAATGCAGAGGTTCAGGGATGTTCTGAAACAGAGGGCTCATAGGTAACCTCGTCAGACACGAGTGTCTCTCCACGAATTCTGCCTGGCCTGCTGAGTATTTCCAGCATTTTCTGTTGTTATTTAATATCTATATAAGTTGTGAATCTTATATTTTGGAATTGTACTTTAAACTGCGAACAGTGTTTGTTAGCATTTATTAAAGATAAATATTTGTAGGTGAAATCTGTTGCCTGCATGTTTGTTCAGACCAAACTTACATTTGAACCCTAAAAGGAAAATTGCAAACCTATTTGTTCGATCTTTCGAACATCTAGCGAATTCGGAGCAACAGGATCAAGCAACCCGACTGTGGTGTATGTAACCTGTTCCACCTTAAGAGAACTACTTTAAGAGATATACTACTTTCTCTTGGCTGCTGTATACTGTAATACCGGTGGTGACCACACCGGTATATAAGCGTTGTGTAAGGATTTGCTGGGCAGTTCAGCCCTGACCTCCGAATAGTAAAGACCTGTTAAAAGTTATTCTTGTTGTCTGTGTCCAGTGATTGATCTTAAACATAACTGGGACACACAGATTCAACAGTGGCGACGAGTCCGATCTTACCCTGCGGCAATTTTACATCCAAGGCAGCTTCGTCCTCAAAACGGGCGTCGAGAAGAGGCATCCGCCCTCATCATCCTGCTGAGCACCATCGCACGGGAGGCATCGAGAACCCGGGTTAAAAAGAAAAAGAATTCTGACCACGAAGCCCTCCATCAGCGACAGGTAGTGATCATCCCTTCTACCACGGTGGTGGGTAAGCCGATCAGCGACACGAGCAGAAAGTTGGCTGCGTTGACTGTGGAATAGGGGAGGGAAAACGGAGGAATAAGGGCGGAGAGCTCGACCACGGCCGGTAGAAAGGGCCGGGCTGCAATCGAGGCCGAGGCGCGCAGCGACTGGGGCAGCTTAAGGCACGAGAGCCGCGGAGAATTCAAACGTAGCCGGTGTAAAGGACCGGGCTGCAAGCGGGGCTGCGAGGCAAAGCAGCGTCGGGGAGTGAGAACCGCTGGGGAGGCGAGAACGGCAGCAGCAAGGCAATCGCCATTGCAGCCAGCAGGGGAAGAAGGCAAACGCGGGAATCCGCCATTGTAGTCGGCGGGGGGAAGAAGACGAGCGCGGGAAAGACCGCCAAGCGCGGGAAGCCGCCATTTTAGTAGGCGGGGGAAGAAGACAAGCGCGGGAAGCCGCCATTTTGAGAAGAAAAAAAAAAATTTAAACTTGCAAGGATGCCTAAACATGGGAGCATTAATACCTTTGATAGTGATATCGAAGATTGGACCACGTATGTAGAACGCATGGAAGTTTATTGTAAAGCAAATAAGGTACCAGATGATGAGAAAGCACTAACCTTATTAAGCTCAATGGGTGCGAAGACATACGGGCTATTGAAGCACCTTCTATCACCAAATAAACCGGCGGATCAGACTTTCGCGAATATTGTTACTGTCCTGAAAAATCATTTAAACCCCACGCCGCTGATGATAGCGGAACGATTTAAATTTTACAGGAGAACGCAGTTGAAAGACGAAAGCAACGCTGAATTTTTAATTGAACTACATAAGCTATCGAAGTACTGTCAGTTTGGAACAGGACTAGCAGATGCGCTGAGAGATAAATTTGTGTGTGGATTGTTAAAAGAAGGAACACAAAAGCGACTGCTTGAGGAGAATGATCTTACGCTTGATAAAGCTGTCACTATTGCAGCATCGCAAGAAGCTGCAGCGAGAGGCACTGCGGAAATGCAGCTACGGTCACCGGAACTCTGCACCAATCAAATGGTCTTGGGTACAGTAAAATGTTATCGTTGTGGAAAGACAGGGTCAACCGTCGGTGCCTCCTCCTCTGTAGGTAGTGGCAGGCGCGACAGCCCATCAGCATTACCATGCTGCTTTGTACCTTTGAATTCTATCTGATATTGATGTGCCCCTAGGAAAAGGGACCATCTCTGGAGTCTCTGTGCTGTCATCACCGAAACACCCTTCTTAGGGTTAAAAATGGATACCAACGGCTGGTGGTCTGTCAGAAGCGTAAACTTTTGGCCCTGCAGGTAATGATTAAACTTCTTTACTCCCCACACAAGGCTGAGAGCCTCCCTATCTATCTGAGCATAGTTGCGCTCAGCGGAGGTCAATGATCTGGATGCGAACGCAACTGGCCTCTCCTGGCCATTTGGCAACTTGTGTGAGAGTACTGCCCCAATACCATATGGAGAAGCATCACAAGCCAAACGAATAGGCAGCGTTGGGTTGAAGTGAGCCAACACTTCCTCTGAGGTGATCAATGCCTTGCTTTCGCGAAAGGCCCTCTTACAGTCCTCGCTCCACTTCCATGGTACTCCCTTCTGCAAAAGAGCGTTCAGCGGGTGCAGCACCGTGGATAAATTTGGCAGAAACTTATGGTAATAGTTAATCAACCCTAGAAACGACCTCAATTGGGATACATTATCCGGAGCGGGAGCCTTCACAACAGCTTCGATCTTGTCAGGAGACTTATGAAGCCCCTCCTGGTCAATGACATGACCACAGTACGAGATCCGCTTCTGAAAGAATTCACATTTCTGACGATTAACTCGAAGACCATATTCTTTCAATCTGGTGAGCACCAGTTCCAAGTTTGCAAGGTGTTCCTCATCGTCATCATCTCCTGTAATCAGAATATCGTCCAGGTAACATTGTGTACCTGGAATTCCCTGTAATACCTGCTCCATGGCCCTCTGCCAAATTGCTGGAGCCGATGCCACTCCAAAAACCAGTCTATTATACCGGTACAAGCCTCTATGCGTGTTGATCGTGAGATACTGGCGTGACTGTTCCTCAACTTCCATCTGTAAGTACGCCTGCGCCAGGTCTATCTTGGTGAAGTGTTTCCCACCAGACAACGAAGCGAAGATATCCTCAATCCGCGGAAGCGGATACTGCACCGTGTGAAGCACCGGATTAACAGTGATCTTGAAATCTCCACAGATGCGAACCTTCCCCGGTTCCCCCGGCTTGTTGCTCGATGAACGCTTCATGACGGGGACAATGGGCGTGGCCCACTCACTCCAGTCTACCTTAGACAGTACTCCTGAACATTCTAGCCCTTCCAGCTCAGCTTCCACAGCAGGTCGTATCGCATAAGGTACCGGTCTGGCTTTGAAAAATTTCGAGTTTGCATGTTCTTCAACCTTGATGTTTGCCGTAATTCCTCTGTGTTCCCAGTCCCTGTTGGAACACCTCTTTAGCATCGTCCAATATTCTGGACAATCGTTTAGGTTTAAGCTAAAAAGGGAGGATTGTGGTGTATGTAACCTGTTCCACCTTAAGAGAACTACTTTAAGAGATGTACTACTTTCTCTTGGCTGCTGTATACTGTGACCACACCGGTATATAAGTGTTGTGTAAGGATTTGCTGGGCAGTTCAGCCCTGACCTCCGAATAGTAAAGACCTGTTAAAAGTTATTCTTGTTGTCTGTGTCCAGTGATTGATCTTAAACATAACTGGGACACACAGACTCAACACCGACCCCATTCCCGGCCGTCCTGCCACTAGTTTCTGATCCCGCCCACCAGACAGACAATCAATCTGGCCGGCTGTTGGACAGGAGTATTCCCAGAAGTATTCAAATGAGGCCCTGTCGTTAACCTTGCAAGGGCCTCCACATCCCCAACCTTGCCGGGTTCTTCGCCTGCTACCAGGCTCTCCGCACCGCTGGCGCCCCCCACCCCCCCCTCAATAACCAATATCGGGGCGTACGTGTTTGACTGCTTAGCCTTAGTTTCTCTGCTGCTCATTGTCTTCAGTGGAGCACCAGAAGTTGCTGGGACAACAGCCTAATGAGGAAACATTGGACAGTGGTATATTAAGATTGGCCTGGACTCGGATGTAAAGTTCTCCCGTAATTCAACAGCATTCAAATGGAAAACTGCCAAGTTCCAGAGACCAAGTTTTGTTTGTCCTGTGGACGGCTGTACAGTCTTCGCTTACCTCTTAAGTGAGATATTTCTTCCGTAGTGCCACCAACTAAACCTTTAAATTTCAATTTTACAGCAATTTTTCTTGAAAAATTGATTTAGCTGCATTTTTCTTTTTTTAACTCCTTGACCCGTCTCTGATTGCGCTTGTGAAGTGCCTTGGACATTTTTCCTTCCGTGAAGTGCCTTGGGACATTTTTCCAAGTCAAAATGTTGCCCGTATCCTAACTCGCACCAAGACCCGTTCACCCATCGCCCCTGTGCTCACTGGCCTACAATGGCTCCTGTCCAGCAACACCTCAAATTCTTATCGTTGTGTTCAAATCCCTCCGTGGCCTCCCGCCCCCCCACCCCCCCCCATTCTCTATTACCTCCTCCAGCCCCACAACCTTTCGAGACCTCTAATTCTGGCCTCTTGTGCATCCCCGATTTTAATCGCTCCAACATTGGCGGTTGTGCCTTTAGCTGTCTACTCCCTAAGCTCTGGAATTCCCTCCCTAAGCCTCTCCGCATCGCTACCTCTCTCTCCTCCTTTATGACGCTCCTTAAAACCTACCTCTTTGCTCACCTGTCTCAATATCTCACGTGGCTCGGTGTAAAAGTTTGTCTGATAACGCTCCTGCGAAGCACTTTGGGACGTTTTATTACGTTAAAGGCGCTATATAAATGCGAGCTGTTGTTGTAAGCGGCACATGCAGGTCATGAATCCCTGAGGGCCTGAGGGAATTAAGGGTTACGGGGAGCGGGCAGGAATTTGGACATGAGTCTAGGTTCGGATAGGTCATGGCCCTGTGGGTAGCGGAGCGGGCCCAGGGGCCGTGTAGCCTGATCCTGCTCCTGTTTTCGTGTGTCTAATGCTGTTAGATTCAGGAGATAGTCCTGTCATAGTGGATTGGCGGTTAGGATCAGATCAGCCATGATCTTATTGAATGGCGGAGCAGGCTCGAGGGGCCAATTGGCCTACTCCTGCTCCTATTTCTTATGTTCTTATGTTCTCCTGGGACCATATATGTTTAATAAAGCAGCACCCATCATGTTCCCACACCGAACGTTCAAAACAGAGTGAAGGTTGTATTCCCAACCATGAAGCCAGCCAGTGAATGACAAGTTTTCCTTTTTAAAAAAACATCAGATACAAAGGCTATGTTTGTCGAGATCATTGTGAGGATCATTGCAGGGCCTTAATCCTGCAGTTTTTGTTTAACTTGCTGTCCTCCCCCCGTCCCTGCCCCAAGCAAAGTATTATTTCTTAAACAAGAGATGTTTTTCTCCCTACATTGAAAACTGAAGAGTATCGGGGCGCCTCTGGGAGTGGAGCTTGAAATAAAAAAGTATGCAGAAGTAGAGGGGGAAAAAAATTTAAACCAAGATGGCATAGAGAGCTACGTGAGAGAGAGGGGAAAAGTCAACATTCACTATTAATTTGAATATTTGCTCATGTTTTTCCCAGTCCAAATTGGCATTTCCACTAAACTCATTACAGATACACTTGCATAGCACAGCCTCTTATATACTTGCTGATGATGCACTGTGCGACTGCCACAGAGCGAATAAGTTTCAGCGCCGTTTCTGCTCAGGCAAAGTGTTGGAGGAAAAATGCAGCCAACTCAAACTTTCAAGAAAAATGCTGCAGAATTGCCATTGTGCTTTGGAAGACTTGGATAAAGGAAAGCTACTTAAAGCAACTATTCATCTTTAGATATTGTTTCTACCCATTCCTCTTTCAATCTACTGCTCATCCCTTATCTAAAAGCAGGTTGACATGACAGAGCAGTGCACCAGTAGTGTTATGTCCGTGAATAATTGAGACACGGACAGCAGGAGTGAACAAAGTAAGTCTTTACTGGTGGAAGTCAATAGTGAAACTAAAAACACAGAGGCTCAATAGCGCCTTTTATACAGGGGTGGTCACTGCCGGTCCTGCAGTCTGAGACCAGTTATTCTCTTAAAGGTACATACACAAGTAGGTCAGCTCAAATACCATTTTCCCTCCGTTCTTCCCAGAAGGAGCGCCTCAATTTCCAAGGTTCAGTATCTCCCATTCCAAAAAAAATCATGTTACAAATATGAAGGTATGTAGAAAATTGCAAGTGTAATTGCAGCATTACCACCACCTAGGTTACTCCTGTGCTAATATGTTAAGATGAATGATATCCTAAAGCATGGATTGGCCTACTGTGTTACCAACAAACCACTTTGAAACTTTAGGACTTGGAGCAACCTTCAGAAACCGCACTGCAAGCACTTACCTTGACTGTGTAATTGAGATGTTTAGCAGTCTGCATAAAGCGTTTGAAGCCATCAGTTTTTCTTGTTGCTACGGTAAGCACTAGAAGATTTTCTGAAATGAAGACATTCAAAAAAAATCAGAAATCTGGTACAAGAAAGGAGGAGGGTAAGCAATTAAAAAAAAAAAATCAGAACATGCTGCCAACGCACATCAAGCCAGTCAGCGTCATTGCAAGAAAGATGAACATTTCAGGTAGGAACCCATCATCAGGACTATACTCAGCATCAGAATGACATTGTTGAAGGTGGAGTATTTCATCCAAGTAGGTACTCCATAAGCTTTTTAAAATAGTTGTCCAGTTGTGATACAGGGAACCTTTGATTTTCACCCAGCGCCTTTGATCACAACGTTTCGACAAGTCTGGAACTCTTGCAATAAATTCCACGTGAAAATGTAATTTGCCTTTTCGTCACATTTCCTTACTTGTTTTACTTTGCTTATTATTATTCTTCTTCTCTTTGCGCTATTTACATTATAATTTCCCTTTATTGTAATTTCAAAATTCCTTCTTTCCTGTTCCTCAACATACATTATGTTATTTAGTTGTTTCTCCAGAGACATCTGCAGGAACACATTAAAACAAGTTACAATTTCCCAGTGCACTTATTGTCACAGGGCAGCTGTGCACACCTAATTGAGTGAGGACAATGTACTTCCAGTTTTACAGCCCATTCAGATTGCTATTGCTACAATTACAATACTAGGTTGCTTTGAACAGTCTCGCTTCTTCAGACCTTTTGAAAAGAGAACAGCAAAAGAGATTTGAGAATTTCTGACCAGCACAGAATCTTGCTTGACCTGACATTTTTCAGTCTAAGTATTTCTCATAATATTCTTTAAAAAAAAAACACTATTTATGTAATTAATTTGAAAGTGTTATGAAACATTCCTAATTAATTACAACCCACAGTTGAAAGTTGCAAATTACATACAAAAATTATTTGGATCTATGACGACATCACGTGGCATCTTGCTGGCTTGCTACGTTCCTTATAGCCAACTGTTCACTTTAGATGTCTGCAAGCATCAGCCGTGGGTCAGTGGGTAGCACTCTCGCATCCGAGTCAGATGGTTGTGGGTTCTCAAGTCTTACTCCAGAAACGTTAGCATAAAAATCTAGGCCGACACTCCAGAGCAGTACTGAGGGAGTGCTGCAATGTCAGGGGGGTGCCGTCTTTCAGATGAGAATTTAAACTCCCAGGTGGACTTACACGGCACTATTTTGAAGAAGAGCAGGGGAGTTATCGCCAGGGTCATTGCCAATATGTATCCCTCAAATCAACGTCACTAAAACAGATCTGGTCATTATCACATTGCTGTCTGTGGGAACTTGCTGTGCGCAAATTGGCTGCCACGTTTCCTACATTACAACAGTGACTACACTTCAAAAGTACTTCATTGGCTGTAAAGCACTTTGTGACATCCCGAGGTTGTGAAAGGTGCTATATAAATGCAAGTCTTTCTTTCTTTCAATACCAAATTACTGATTACATTACGGGAAAATTTTACACAGTAACAAGGCTGCAATTTCTAATTCCTACAGCATTTTACATAAGTACACATACTATAGCCTGGAAATTACTGTTTGCGACAACAGGGTACAACACATAGTAGTTTGTGCGATATTCCTTTGTCTGCTATTTAAGCGGGTTAACATCTCTGTTAAAGTAGCAGTTGAAGGAGTGTTATATGAATACGCTTTAATGGCCCAGAATTTGCAGTCCTGATGACAGTGAACTGGAGACATTCACCGTCATTTCATCTTTGAAACTGACCACAACTTCAGGATTTAGCACATGTGCAACCTAATGCGGAAATCCTGAAGTTGCAATCTGTTATCCACTGCACCTCCCCAGGCTGCGCTGCGCATCCCCCCCCCCCCCCCCCCCAGAGCTGGCAATCAGTGAAATCTCTCAAATCATTGAAACGGACGAAAACTTCGGCTCTCCCGCATGTAATTACACTGTTAAATTCCCCATTAAAAGTTAGATACAAAGGGATTAGGTGTAACTGGGGTTTTAACAGAGCAGTGACTGCTAAACAGAGGTTATGGCCCTGAAAAACTAACTTTAATTTTGTGCAGTGTCAAATGTATCCATTTTAATAAAAATATTATTTTTTAAGAAGCTTTAAAGAAACATTTAAAGTTTGTTCCTCTTTATTTCAGGTTTGCCTTTCCCCATGCGAGCCCCAACCTTTGTTTTGCTCGCTCTAACATTTTTAAAAAGCTAGAATTTTAAGAGCTTACCCACTTTCTGGTTCACTGTGAGAATTCTGCATTTTGATTGGCTGCTTAGACAGCTTGTTGACGTCACAAAGCAGCTCGCACTATGGGATTCCCACTATACTCCGTTGATTTGAATTACATGTCGGAAAAACCCAAACTTCTCGACACAGAGATTTTTGTGCAGAGCTTACTTCGGGGCCAGCGGCGAACGAACGTCTTTGCTTTGCTGCTGATCGCAAATTCTGGGCCATTATATCACCAACAGCAATTTTACTGGGGAGGAGGACGTGGAAGGCTATGCATCATGATGTCATTTGCAAATGGCATGTTGATAAATTTTAACAGGATTTACGCCAAGCCGTGTGTTTAGCAATAAATGATAAAAGGTCTGTCAAGTGCTCTCTCAGGAAGTACCTCTAAGCAGCACTTAAACTCAATCATCAGATACTTACGCAATTGATTGAAAACGATGTTGAATTGTTAATATCGTGAGAAACTAAAATGTTTTTTGCAGATCATATTGGCATCCCTACTGGATTTGATGTCTGATGAATTGACTTTATTTAGGGATCCGCCACTCCGTCAAAGCTGGCTAACGGTACAGATGCAGAGTCAGTATCATGAAATCCGCAACCAAATTCTAGGTCAGTTCCAACGATACCATTTTGTTTATGCAAAAGATCAAACTGTTCTTTGATGTGAAAGTACTTGTCTCGCTGTAGCTTTGTATTATTGGTGCAGACGTGCAAAGCGATCAGGTAATCGAACACATGAATCATGGTATTTGTATTGTAAATATGTATGAAGTATTGTTAAATTTCTTTGAGAATCTCCATCAAAAGAAGTTAACAAAATGCAGGATTTCACACACCTAATGGGTTAAAACCAGGAGTATGAAAACAGGGCAGGAGTGTTCCTGCAATGTGGAGCTTGGTCCAAACAAAAGGCTGTTTCAGTCCCTGCTTGAGGGGTAGGATGTGCTGACACAGAAAAGCTTTTCAAGACTAAACAAACTGAATTTGCCATGCCAGGAACGGGAACTTTGGACTGCAGAATCATCCCTGCAGATTTTATAAACAAACGTGTTCCCATGAGGGACAATTGGCCCATTACAGATTTTCTCATTGCATTTAAAGTCATATTATACTTTTTAGTATGCCACTTTTTGCATTTCATACAATTTAATTGTAAAATGAAGATATTATTTGCTTTGGACCAACAGTCCATGTGGTAAAATCTGCCAATTGAAAGAGAGTTTGGTAGATTATTTTGAGACTATGGGCAGGATTTTCATTGGGTCGTGGAGGCGGGATTGGAGGCGTGTGGAGGGTTAAAATCGCAAAATCAGGAGGCACGAACCCATCCCGCCCCCAACCCGCCTCCATGCCAGTTTCAAAGGAGGCGGATACCCGACCTGTGCTGGGAGCCGCCTCCCCGAGGCGGGAAGGAGATTAGTGCCAAGTAACTGCCTGTTAACAGGTAGTTAACAGGCAGTTTTTAGCCTAATCCCTATTATTATTCCTGAAGTGCAGGATTCCTGACGGCTCCAAACCACGGCAAGTTAGCGAGGCGGACAGTCGGGCTGAAAGGCTTAGAGGGTTCGAGATGTCCGGTGTTCAGGTGAGTGATGGGTGCATGAGTGCAAAGGTAAGTGTGTTTGGTGTGTGTAAAGTGTTTAAAGAAGTTTTACTTACCTTTACTTAATAATGCAGCCTACCTTTACTTAATAATGCAGCCTTCCTTCCTTCAGGTCTCAGGAGGCCCTCATCTCACCAGCACAGAAAGCAGAATGGCCGCGAGCTGTCAAAAGTTGCAGCATTCAGCTTTCTGTTCTGGAGAGATCTCTAAATCAGCCTGAGAGGAAGGAATTAACTTCGTGTACAGACGGTCAGTGTTTGACAGCTTCAAAGAGCTGTCAATCGCTGATATTTCATCTGTCAAAAGCTCTTGACAGATGAAATGTCAATCTGTGACATCGCCCGCTGGGCGGGCTCAACAAGGTCAATCAAGTGAAAATCAAGTGGGTTGGCCACAACTCGATGGAGGCGGGACTACAACCCCGAAAGTTGTAGTCCCGCCTCCTGCACGCCTCCAGTATCAAAATCCAGTCCTATGTTAAATTCAGTATGTAAATGACCAAGTGCAGTCATTGTTAATTGCTCAGGTATGTACCTCTGTAAGGACAGGATAGAGAAAAGGTCTAGCTTCTGGGAAGGAGCTAGAAGTGGACCTTGTTCCCCAACAGGAACTGTTGACAGATTATTCTACAACGATGTTTTTGAGTGGTACAGCATGCAAGTTATATCTAACCAAAATCTTTAAATTGATAAACTATTTGGATAGAGTAGATACAGATAAACTATTTTCTCTGGTGGGGAATCCAGAACAAGAGGGCATAATTTAAAAGTTAGAGTTAGACCATTTAGAGTGAAATTTTCACACAAAGGTGGGTAAGTGGAGCTGGGGTGCCGATCAGTCATGATCTAATTGAATGGCAGAACAGGTTTGAGGGCAGAATGGCCTACTCCTGATCCTATAAAACCCCAAACTGTAAAAAAAAACTTATACGATTAAGAAAAGCCTTCAACGGCATGTTATGAATGTTTACTTTGTGAACTTGACCTACTCATATTTCAAGCCTTCCTGCGCTCCTCAGTGCTTGCTGACTTCGTTTTTGTGCCAGAGACAGCATCTTTGCATCTGATAAATTTTCATAAGTACAAGTTCAGCTTCAGAAAAACACAGTTGTCAGTGTTCTTTCGTCTCCATTTTCTATCCTTAATATGCTGCAGCAAATGAGTTCTTCCACTGCCCCAAAAGAGGCAACCTCCATAGCATTACTCTGAAGAATTTCAGATTTTAGTCCCCCGAGAGCCCATGTAATAGGGGGACTGTCGCTGGTACAAATGATAAACTCATCATCTGTTCAAAGTGGTTGCAAAACACATCAGCCTAGAAATCCTGGAGCTCCCCTCGCACAGCGTACTTACCCTGCGCACAAATGGTAAGGTCCGAGGAGCCCCCGATAGCGGGCCTCAGACCTCACTGACAGAGAGACGGCACTGTTAATTTTTAAATTGATGTACTTTGTTATTGAAACCCTGGATGAAAGTGTCTTTCCCTATTCACTATAATAAAAACCCTTCATATTTTTTAAAACTTCTATTAAATCGTCTCTTAGCCTTCCCTGGCCCAGTGGAAATAGTCCAGTATCTCAAGTCTCTCCTCATAACTATAGTTTCCCACCTTTCATCCTGGTGAATCTACTCTCTACGCTTTCTATGGTTTTAATGTTCTTTCGATAATGGGGTGTCGAAAAATGTACAGAGTACTCAAATTGTGGCCTGAAGAATGCTTTACCTTTTAAACAAATTTATCATTACTCCTTTACTGTTGTACACTACGGCCGTATTTATAAAATCCAAATCGCTGTTGGCCTTTTTATGGCTTGATCCACCTGCACTCACTCACACTTTCAGGAAATGATGTACTTGAGCCCCTCGCTCTCTCTGTTCAGCCATAACCAGAAGCGTCTTTTGACGCTGACACAGGATGCCATTCCCAAGCACTGACATCACTCATCTGGAGAAAGCACAAAACTTCTTTGTTAAAAAGAAAAAGTGGAGGTGGGAGTGGAAGGAGAGGGAGAGAAATATGACTCGGTGCTGCAGCATACCGATACATACATGGGAAGGGAGAGTAAGAAATAAGGGTTTTGTTTAGTGTACTCAATGCTGTAAGGGTTATACTTGTGCACAGTTTTCGTACGAGGGATGATTGACTGCATTATATAAACAGTACAATGCATGTGGAAATTTAAAATAAAGATTAAATCGACCTGATTCCCAAACATTGCCAGTACAACTATTTTGAAAATGGCAGTCCAAAGAGCTAAGCTATCCCATCCAGGGGCTTTTATATATTTTTTTAAAAATATCAAGTGGCATATTCTTTTTAAAAAAGGATCTGTGATGAAATATATGCCTTCATCAGCCTATGTGTTTTACCTGTGTGTTTCACCTGCTTGTATTGTGTGAACCGCCCCCTTTTGTTCCTATTGTGTGTATTGGCTACGCCCCTGTCTTTTGCCATATAAAGGTCTCAGGAGCTGTATGAGTCATTCCTACCAGACGCCCGATGTGGGAAGACCTGTAATGCTGCTATGTTCTTAGTGATTAAAAGCCTTAGTTGAATCCTTTAAATTCCTTGTCTTTGAGTTATTGATGTTGAAGGCACATCAGGATCTTGCTGCTGGAAAATGTGAAATCATACACATTCCAGCACATCCTTTCATTGGCATGCAGTTTTTTTTAAAACAAACCTATACATGTTATCTAACAATCGTTTTCATTTCTGATAAACTCCTCTCTGTAGCAACCACAAACAGGAAAAAAAAATGTTTATTAAAAGAGCAATTTTGTAACATTGGGAATTGTAGGCTGATTTATCGAACGATTACTGCATTCACTGAAAGTTGTTTTGGGCCAAAGATCGCAATAGCACGACACAAATTACTTTGAAATGTGTTGCTGTGTTGGTGGTCTGTGACATTTTTGGTACTGAAGTGAAACACGGCTTTCCTCCTTCTGCAGCGCCAATCAGGTACCTCCTTGGTACAGAAAAACTGCACGTTTAAAACTCCTGTGTTGAATTTGACAGGGAGGCGAGACATATTAGACCCAGTAAGTTTTATTCACTTATACTACTGACTGTTCTTCAATTCAAGAAAATTCTAGCTGTGTGCACACAAGACAAGCATGCGCTAGCTCAGACTTTACTCGGGGGGGGGGGGGGGGCGGGGGTGGAATTCTATCCCATTAGGAAATTGTTGCACAACAGAATATGGGACATATCACAGCTGAGTCAGTTAACAGATTATTTTAAATTACAAGTCACCATGTTTCAGTTATCAGAATAAATTATATTATTTATAAACCCAAATGCTTTCATTATCTTCTAAACATAAACTATGCAGCAGTCCTGCAGTATTTCCCTTCCTCTGAACTGGTAACAAATGGCCTATTGAGCAAAGTTTCAATTCCAGACAGCGGTCCATTTTCTTTCCACCACCCAGTAAACAAATGTACATTTCTCAGACCACAGTCACCAGTGTTCGGCCAAAAGGAGCCGAATGAAACTTTAGATCAGCACAAGTGTGTACTCAGCAGAGCTAACTTTACTGCTGTGTCCTTCCCTCCATCATAGAAACATAGAAGATAGGAGCAGGAGTAGGTCACTCGGCCCCTCGAGCCTGCCCCGCCATTCAATGCGATCATGGCTGATCATCCACATTCAGTACCCTGTCCCTGCCTTCTCCCCATATCCCTTGATCCCTTTTGCCTTAAGGCCTTTAGCCATCACAGTAAAACAGCCAACAAACGCACCACTTCCCATGTCTCATAACCCGATTAACGTGAAAAATAGTGCAGGAGAATGTATGAAGCTCATCGCATATCCAATTAGTAGACTGAGAACCAGACAACTAGAAGGTTTCAAAGCATAACCCAAGCAGTGTGAAGAGAGCCTCTTAGCCGCTGAGGAAAATGAAGACAATGATAAAGCAATGGAGGGCTCTTTTAACAGTCTTTCACTTAATATTGATGGATGTCTAATCAGTACAATAGTGGCTTAACCAGAGGCAGAGGCAGAGTCTGGGTTGATGTTTGTACTCCAACTTTTTCCTCAGGTTTGTTGTCTCAGCTGTGTGGCCTGCATTCAGACAATTTCTCCTAAACTGCACATGTGCCTCGCAATAGATCGGCCGAAAAAGGCTTCAAGGGAACTATCTGTCAACCTGAACTGTTGAACCAAAGATGATAAGTTAGAAAACTAAAATTGGAGGAAAGGAGAAAAAAGGATAGAATTACATAAACCTTTAAGTCACTAGGCTTTCAATCTACAACTTTAAAAATTGCATATTTGTTGCCCTCAATATTTTGTACCATAATTCTAGATTTTAGTTTCTTTAATTTTCTTCTGGGGGGTAGGGTGTAGGCATTTTAACAGAACAAAAGTAAATGTAATTGGAATGGGGGGGGGGGGGGGGGAAAGAGGAAAGAAATGTTACTTCCCTCCTTGTGATCATAAAGAAAACTATGCTTTTTTTTTTACAAGAGGGAAAGATAATCAGAGATAAAGACAGAAAATGCTGGAAATACTCAGCAGGTCAGGCAGCATCTGTGGAGAGAGATAGAGAGTTAACGTTTCAGGTCAATGACCTTGCGTCAGGTAATCAGAGTGTTTGATAAACCTCTCCTTCCCACATTTATATTACGATAACACCCTGACTCCTGAAGCAATCGACCTCAAGAGGCAGTTCTGCTCCCCTCCCTCTGCCCCATGCACCACTGGCAACAAAGTGCCACCAACACCAAACAAAATCAACACAATTTGTTGTTAAGACGCCAAAGGCCATCGCTTTGATTTGTCTGTGGGCAAGCTGGGCTCTCCTATTCTCTTATCTTCCCTTTCACCATTCCCCCCAAATTCAAGGAAGGTCCACAGTCCGAAACAAAGTCGCGATTATAAACTTTGAACTGTGAATGGCCATGTGTCGTCACCTCCAAGGGCAAGGGCCCATTGCAGTAGTGACTTGCGACTTAATATGGAATATTGATTTCAATCGGGTTTAAGTTTTTTTGGTTGAAGCATTGCTTTAATTGTGTTTGTTCAATAGAAATAAATGTGTAACTTTAAATAAAGCAGAAAGATGGGAGGGAGGGGAGCAAGATACATTTCTGTAGACTAAGCAGGATTGGGAAACACGATGACCAACCACTGGCAGCTACATGAGGTCAATCCTGTTGCAAAACCAAAAGTTTTCTGGGCTCCTGTATTGCCACGTCTTCCACTTCAGGAAGAAAGCTTAAAGCTAAATTAAAAGCCACGTAAATTATGGTTTGCTTAATCTCAGGGAATTATGTCCCTTGTGCTAAAATACTCCCAGTTTATTTTAGTTAAAAACCAAGGTAGTTGCCATTTTCCAATAGTCAGCGAAAGCACGTTTTTTCCACAAAAAAAAATAAAGCCAAGTGAGTAAGCTAAATGGTTTAACATGAATTTATGAATACTGTTTCACCAAAAGTTGTTGAACCAAAAAGGTATCTTATTTGGCCGCCAAAGCTTTTCTTTCTGTTGTGTGAACAGCATTCATAATACAAAAAACACTTTTCAAATGCAGGAGCAGTGCTACAAGGTACTGAAATGAAGAAAAGGTAGCAGAGGAAAAAGCCAAGGTGGGGCCCGGTAATGAGAGCCATTGGGTGAGGACAGGGTGGAATCTATAAGTCGGACGAAGAAGAGGAAATAGGAGTGAGCCAACTTTCAGTCAGGCCCGGGATATCAATAGGTCAGGGGTTCTCAACCTTTTTGCTTCTGTGCCCACCCTCCCCCGCCCACCTTCCGTGTTATAAAAATTCCACCCGTCTGTGTTATAAAAATTCCAAGCACCCCCTGTAACACAACACAAGTATGTTTTCTGCATAAAAATTCACTCAGCGCCCCTCCCACTCACCGGCCGCGATTTTCTCGATCGATGCGACTTGAGAGCAGGTCAGGTGGTTTCCGGGTTCCAGTCCCGCCCCCAACTACATCCGGCCCACAGATGTAATTTTACGTCAATTGGCCTTGTTAAGTCCACCCTGCAGGCTTGCCGGCCAATTAAGAGGAAGCCGGTCAGATGACGTCATTTGCTGACACGTCATCTGGCGGTTTTCTTAAAAGGGACCACGCACAATTTTTTTTGACAGCTGATATCTCAGTGTTTGACAGCGTTGAGGTGCTGCAAACACTGACAATGACTGTTCACAGGTGAACTCTTGCACCCAGGCTCTCCAGTGACTCACTCCTTAGGCTAGAACAGATGGCAGCTGCAGGTGAGGTTACAGAAGTGATCTGTCACTGGTGAGAGGTTCTCCCAATGAGGTGGAACTAGACATACATTTCAAAACTTGTTACCTGCAGAAAAGTCTAAATGCATTAAAAATGAATTTCCCAACATTTTCTTACCTCTGAAACTCACCAGTGCACCATTGGATCCTTCACACCACTTCTGCAGCTGTTGTCATCAATGCAGAAACATTACAGCAGACTCACAACACGCCACACTTACGTGGCGTGATGTCCGGATGTCGGGAAGCCCGAAGTAGAAGTGTCAAAATTGAAAAAGCGCCTGTTAACAACCTTTAATAGACAGTTAAGTGGCTATAATCCTCTTCCCGCAGCTAGGTGTCAGGTCCATGCACAAATCGGGGACCCGACATTTGGGAAGATTGATTGGAGGCGGGTTGACAGCGGGTTTCCTGCCCGCTGTCAATCTTTGCGATTTTACCAGCAGTCCCGCCTCCAACCCCGCCACGAGCGCCGGCAAAATTCCAGCCACCATGTAACTGCTGCTGCTATCCCGGCACGGCAGAAAATACTGGTCCCCGCGTCCATCCCGCTCCCTCTTCCCCTCCACATGAACCCCAATCACCTGACCCCCAGTCTCCCTTTCCACCCCCACCTCCCGTTCCTGGCACATCAGCTGGTCCCGTTTCTCTGCTTGATTGTCAGTCAAACAGCCTTTATCCCCCCAACCTCTAATATTTTTATAACTAATAAACAAGTGGACAATTTTTGTTTTAAGGCTCGCATGATTTTTCTCCCAAATTGCTGGCAGCAGTGTTCGGATTAATGTTTTATTCCTGGCGACTCCAGGACAATCCTGGAAGGTTGAAATCAGAGCTGGAGTCCAATATTGGGTGTGAACAATCAGGTCAGCCTGGGATGTCCTCCTTGGTGGAGCTAGACTGCTAACACAAAGTGTACACTCGCGGGTGCAGAATGAATGAGGTTAGGCACCAAAGGACAGCCAGCACCCTTGTAACTATTCTACTGTGCGAGTCAACACTTTGAAGCCAGGAGAGAAAATGGGGGGAAAAATTAGACAGTGTAGAATATTTAAATGAGTTTGCAAACTGTTTCAGTTTTGCTGGTAATAAGCGTCAATCCTAATAACTTCCTAATGTTGACATATTCCGCTCCTCTTCCTCCACGAAGACAGCGACTCACTGTTTGACCCCAGCAGCGACTTTCCTCTTTGCAGCTGCCGCGTATTTCCTTGCCCCTTCTTCACCTGATTGACAATCGCAACCGTGCAAATGACAAAAAAAATTCAAATCTGAAATGGAACCGACGTAAGCGCGCACAGAGCCGCCGCTGGCTGACTTCAATAGTCGCAGGATACTTGAACTGAATGGGTAACAGCTGCTGCTGGTGGCGTATGGCAGAGAGAGAGGATTCAGTGAGTGAGGGGGGAAAGCAGAAGTGCAAACGGACCCAATTAGCCCAGGGGAGGGGGGGGGAACAACAACCCGTGCAGCGTGGCGTTAGGATGAGTGCCGGGGGGACGAAATATACAGCAGGACCTGGTGAGAGGAGAACCGAGGACAGAGAGCTCAAGCCGGGGGATCTGCGCAGCCGTCGCCATCATCGCACAGACGTTCGGGAGGGGGGGGGAAACAAAGGTCCAAGTCGGGGATGGAGCCGCCAGTTTGCTCAGCTCAATCCCACCTTTACGCGACGGTGTATTTTTCTTTAAATCCAGAGGTTATTTATGGCGGAACCCTTGAAACCTTCTCGCGGACCCCAGACTGAGAACCTTTGTAATCGGTTATAATAATTGTCTCTTGGCTTTTATGTTCCCGAGAGAAAACCTCGAATTCCATTAGCTTTTCTTTAAAAAAAAAACAGCCTCATCAACCTGAGGTGCTGCCTTTAATATCCTGTGAACCTGTTCCCTCAAATCCCTCTGCTCCTCCGCAGCACCAAGCCTGGTTCCACTCAGAGTGTAAATACCGTTATTTTTTTTTTAACCCAAAATGCAGCACCTTAGACCTACTTCCATCTGCCACTTTTTAGCCCATTCATCCATCTTATCATTATTCCTTTGCAGTTTCCTTTGGTTTTCTATAGAATTAACTATACCTCCTATTTTGGTATCATCTCCAAATTTCAACAGTCCATATCCAAATCAGTGATATACACAGTGCACAGAAGTGGCCCCAGAACTGAACCCTGTGGGACACCACTACTCACTTCCAACCATAGGAACAGGAGTAGGCCATTGAGCCCCTCGAGCCTGTTCTGCCATTCAATGGCTGATCTGCGTCCCAGCTCCATGCACCCGCCTTTGGCCCATATCGGACCTGATTGGAGCGAGGCAGCACCGGAGGTAAATAAAAGCGGCAGCGAGGCTCGAGAGGCCCCACAGCGGACCCGATTGGAGCGAGGCAGCACCGGAGGTAAATAAAAGCGGCAGCGAGGCTCGAGAGGCCCCACAGCGGACCCGATTGGAGCGAGGCAGCACCGGAGGTAAATAAAAGCGGCAGCGGGGCTCGAGAGGCCCCATAGCAGACCTGATTGGAGCGAGGCAGCACCGGAGGTAAATAAAAGTGGCAGCGAGGCTTGAGAGGCCCCATAGCAGACCTGATTGGAGCGAGGCAGCACCGGAGGTAAATAAAAGTGGCAGCGAGGCTTGAGAGGCATACCAGTCTCCGAGCTCAGAGGGAGAGAAGTAAAAAGTAATCAAAGTGTGACGTCACCAGGAAGCAGGTAAGTGATTGGTTGGTGAGTATTTCTCTCTTTTTAAACTTTAACTCTGTGGTTTATAGTTACTAAGGTCTCTCTGGTGTAGCGGGGACTGTTGGTAAACCAAGCCCCTTAAGTATATCATTTAACTGTAATGTAATTGGTGGGATTGATTTGATTTAATTTAATTTCAGTTAATTTAAGGGCAAGTCATGCCAGGACAGCCCGGTGTCGTGATATGCTCTTCCTGCGCTATGTGGGAACTCAGGGACACTGCCTGTGTCCCTGGCAACCATGTGTGCGGGAAGTGTATCCAGCTGCAGCTACTGGCAGACCGCATTGCGGCGCTGGAGCTGCGATTGGATTCATACTGGACCATTCGCGATGCTGAGGAATTCGTGGATAACACGTTTGAGCAGTTGGTCACACCGCAGGCAAATGTTGGACAGGCAGAAAGGGAAGGGGTGACCAACAGACAGAGTAGTAGGCGCAGGCAGGTAGTGCAGGGGTCCCCTGTGGACATCCCCCTCTCAAATATATATACCACTTTGGATACTGATGGGGGGGATGGCTTATCAGAGGAAGGCAGCAGCAGCCAACTTCCTGGCACCAGGGGTGGCTCTGCTGCACAGGACGGGAGGAAAAAGAGTGGGAGAGCTATAGTAATAGGGGATTCTATTGTAAGGGGAATAGATAGGTGTTTCTGCGGCCGCAAACGAGACGCCAGGATGGTGTGTTGCCTCCCTGGTGCAAGGGTCAAGGATGTCTCAGAGCGGCTGCAGAACATTTTGAAAGGGGAGGGTGAACAGCCAGTTGTCGTGGTGCATATAGGCACTAACGATGTAGGTAAAAAACAGGATGAGGTCCTAAAAGCTGAATATAGGGAGTTAGGAGGTAAATTAAAAAATAGGACCTCAAAAGGTAGTAATCTCGGGATTGCTACCAGTGCCACATGCTAGTCAGAGTAGAAATAGAAGGATATTTCAGATGAATACGTGGTTAGAGGAATGGTGCAGGGGGAGGGATTCAAATTCCTGGGACATTGGAACCAGTTCTGGGGGAGGTGGGACCAGTTCAAACCGGACGGTTTGCACCCGGGCAGGGCCGGGACTGATGTCCTAGGGGGAGTGTTTGCTAGTGCTTTGGGGGAGGGTTTAAACTAAAATGGCAGGGGGTTGGGAACCTGAACAGGGGGACAGAGGAAAGGGAAACAAGGATAAAAGCAAAAGATAGGAAGGAGAAAAACAAAAGTGGCAGTCAGAGAAATCAACGGTTTAAATCAAACATGGCCACAGTAAATAATAATTCTAATAGGTCTAAGAGCGTTAAAAAAACAAGCCTGAAGACTTTGTGTCGTAATGCAAGGAGCATTCGGAATAAGGTGGATGAATTAGCTGCACAAATAGAGGTAAACGAATATGATTTGATTGGGATTACGGAAACATGGCTCCAGGGTGGCCAAGGCTGGGAACTCAACATCCAGGGGTATTCAAAATTCAGGAAAGATAGGCAAAAAGGAAAGGGGGGTGGGGTAGCATTGCTGGTTAAAGAAGGGATTAACACAATTGTAAGGAAGGATATTAGCTCTGATGATGTGGAATCTGTATGGGTAGAACTGAGAAATACCAAGGGGCAGAAAACGTTAGTGGGAGTGGTATATAGACCTCCAAACAGTAAGCGGAGGTTGGGGATGGCATTAAAAGGGAAATTAGAGAAGTGTGCAATAAGGGCACAGCAGTCATCATGAGTGACTTTAATCTACATATAGAATGGGCTAACCAAATTAGTAACAATACTGTGGAGGAGGAATTCCTGGAGTGTTTACGGGATGGTTTCCTGGACCAATTATGTCGAGGAACCAACCAGAGATCAGGCCATCTTAGACTGGGTATTATGTAATGAGAAAGAATTAATTAGCAATCTTGTTGTACGAGGCCCCTTGGGTTGGAGCGATCATAATATGATAAAATTCTTCATTAAGATGGAGAATGAAGTAGTTGACTCAGAGACTAGGGTCCTGAATTTAAATAAAGGAAACTATGATGGCCTGAGGCACGAGTTGGGTAGGATTGATTGGGGAATGTCACTCAAAGGGTCGATGGTGGATAGGCAATGGCAAGCATTCAAAGACTGCATGGATGAACTACAGAAATTGTTCATCCCAGTTTGGCATAAAAATAAAACAAAAAAGGTGACTCAACCGTGGCTAACAAGGGAAATTAGCGATAGCATAAGATCCAAGGAGAGGACATATAAATTGGCCAGAAAAAGCAGTAAACCTGAGGATTGGGAGCAGTTTAGGATTCAACAAAGGAGGACAAAGGGATTACTTAAGAAGGGGAAAATAGAATACGAGAGTAAGCTTGCAGGGAACATAATATCTGACTGTAAAAGCTTTTATAGATATGTGAAGAGAAAAAGATTGGTGAAGTCAAACGTAGGTCCCTTGCAGTCAGAATCAGGGGAATTTATAATAGGTAACAAAGAAATGGCAGACCAATTAAATACATATTTTGGTTCTGTCTTCACAAAGGAGGACACAAATAACCTCCCAGAGATGTCAGGGAACATAGGGTCTGATGAAGGAGAGGAACTGAAAGAAATCAGTATTTGTAAGGAAATGGTGTTAAGGAAATTGATGGGACTGAAGGCCGATAAATCCCCAGGGCCTGATAATCTACATCCTAGGGTACTTAAGGAAGTGGCCCTAGAAATAGTAGATGCATTGCTGATCATCTTCCAACATTCGATGGAATCTGGAACAGTACCCATGGATTGGAGGGTAGCTAATGTTACCCCACTATTCAAAAAAGTTGGTAGGGAGAAAACGGGGAATTACAGACCGGTAAGCCTGACATCGGTAGTGGGGAAAATGCTAGAGTCCATTATAAAAGATGTAATAGCTGAGCACTTGGAAAACAGTGACAGGATCGGACAAAGTCAACATGGGTTTACAAAAGGTAAATCGTGCTCGACTAATCTACTGGAATTTTTTGAGGATGTAACTGGTAAAATAGATAAGGGAGAACCAGTGGATGTGGTATATTTGGACTTTCAGAAGGCTTTCAATAAGGTCTCGCATAAGAGGTTAGCGTGTAAAGTTAAGGCACATGGGATTGGGGGCAAGGTATTGACTTGGATAGAAAACTGGTTGGCAGACAGAAAGCAAAGAGTTGGAATAAACGTGTCTTTTTCCGAGTGGCAGGCAGTGACTGGTGGGGTACCGCAGGGATCGGTCCTTGGACCCCAGCTAGTCACAATATATATTAATGATCTGGACGAGGGAACTAGATGTAATATCTCCAAATTTGCAGACGACACAAAGCTGGGTGGGCGTGTGTGCTGTGAGGTGGATGCAGAAAAACTCCAGGATGATTTGGACAGGTTGGGTGATTGGGCAGAAGCATGGCAGATGCAATATAACGTGGATAAATGTGAGGTTATCCACTTTGGTGGCAAAAACAGGAAGGCAGATTATTATCTGAATGGCAATAGATTGGGAGAAGGGGAAGTGCAACGAGACCTGGGTGTCCTTGTGCACCAGTCACTGAAGGTAAGCATGCAGGTGCAGCAGGCAGTTAAGAAGGCAAATGGCATGTTGGCCTTCGTAGCGAGAGGCTTTGAGTACAGGAAAAAGGATGTCTTGCTGCAGTTATACAGGGCCTTGGTGAGACCACATCTTGAGTATTGTGTGCAGTTTTGGTCGCCTTATCTGAGGAAGGATGTTCTTGCCATGGAAGGAGTTCAGCGAAGATTCACCAGGCTGATACCTGGGATGGCAGGAATGACGTATGAGGAGAGATTGGGTCAATTGGGCTTGTACTCGCTGGAGTTTAGAAGAATGAGAGGGGGTCTCATTGAAACTTATAAAATTCTGACAGGACTGGACAGACTAGATGCAGGAAGGATGTTCCCGATGGTCGGGGAGTGCAGAACCAGGGGTCACAGTCTAAGGATAAAGGGTATGCCATTTAGGACAGAAATGAGGAGGAATTTCTTCACCCAGAGAGTGGTGAACCTGTGGAATTCTCTTCCACAGAAGGCAGTAGAGGCCAATGCATTAAATGTATTCAAGAAGGAGTTGGATATATTTCTTAATGCTAAAGGGATCAAGGGGTATGGGGAGAAAGCAGGGACAGGGTACTGAATTTGGATGATCAGCCATGATCACATTGAATGGCGGAGCAGCCTCGAGGGGCCGAATGGCTTACTCCTGCTCCTATCTTCTATGTTTCTATGTTTCTATCCCTTAATACCTTTGGTTAACAAAAAGCTATCAATCTCCAATTTAAAAATAATTGATCTAGCATCAATTGTCGTTTGCGGAAGAGTGTTCCAAACTTCCACCACCCTTTGTCTGTAGAAGTGGTTCCTAATTTCACTCCTGAAAGGTCTGGCTCTAATTTTTAGACTATGCCCCCTAGTCCCAGAATCCCCAACCAGTAGAAATAGTTTCTCTCTGTCTACCCTATCTGTTCCCCTTAATATCCTGAAAACTTCAATCAGATCACCCCTTAACTGTCTAGGGAATACAACCACTCTGAAAAACTGCCCTTAACCCCTACTCTCTGTTCTCTCTCTTCTAACAAATTTTTCATCCAGATTGTTATCAATCATCCCCCTAATTCCATACCCTTCTCTAGTAAACTCCCGTGTGATACCTTGTCAAAGTTAAAGTTCGTGTACACTACCTCCACTGCATTTTGCCATCTACCATGTCTGTAACCTCCTTAAAGAATTCTATGAGGTTTGGCAAGCACGATGGTCACTTTTGAAATCCGTGCTGGCTACTTCTAACGATTTTCTCTTCATCCAGATACATGGTAATTTCATCTCTAATTAAAGACTGTAAAATGTTGCTATCGCAGATGTTAAGCTAGCTGGCCTGTAATTACCCAGATTAGCTCTGTCTCCCCAATTCAAAAATAGGTACTATATTGGCCACTCTCTAGTCTTCTGGTACACATCTACAATATATATATTACAGCCCTAAAGTATAATCTCTAGGATCTTCGCAATTACCTCCTGCAACTCCTTCAGGATCCTCGGATGTATCTAGTCAGTCCCGAGCGCTCGGTCTTCCCTTAGTTTAACTAACTTGATCTAAAATCCTTTTATCTATCATAATATCTCTCATCTTGCTCTAAACCACTTCAGGATTTACCTCCTCTCAGATATCATCTTTAGTAAAGACCGATGTGATTAGTTCTGAAGTCGAGAAAACATTGGTGATGATGTTTTTTTGGGGGGGGTTTATTTCTGATTTAGCCTCTACGTTTGCCGAAATTAGCGGACAGAAGTTTGCATTTCATCTCAAAGCATTTGCTAAGACCCCACATTAAAAACTTGGGCAAAGATAAAGGCACCTGAAATTAAGGTGCATGTGGCTAAATGGAGAGAGATGGGTGGAGGGCAGAAAGCAAAGGGGGAAGGGGAAAGAGACGTTGCTCAGACTGTAATGATATGGTGAATGATATTCCACAGGGGTCTGTGTTGGGGCTGCTCTTATTTACTATATCGTGGCTCTATGATCGCACTCTCGCCTCTGAGGCAGAAGGTCAGCGGTTCAAGTCCCAATCCAGAGATCTGAGCGCATAATCTAGACTGACACACCAGCAGAGTACGGAGTAAGTGCTGCACTGTGGGAGGTGCCTTCTTTCGGATGAAACGGTAGACGGTCTACCCGCTCAGGTGGATAAATAAGATCCCATGGCACTATTTGAAGAAGAGAAGGGGAGTTTTCCCGGTGTCCTGGCCAACAATTATCCCTCAACCAACACCTAAAACAGATGATCTGGTCATTAATTTCACTGCTGTTTATGGGAGCTTGCTGTGCCCAATTTTGGCTGCTGAGTTTCCTACATTATAACAGTGATTATGCTTCAAAAGTGCTTTGGGAATTCCCAAGGTCATGAAAGGCGCTATATAAATGCAAGTCTTTCTTTACAAAATGAACTGCGCTTAAGAATTGTGGGAACAATATCGAAATTTGATAATGACCCAAATTGAGGGGATATGACAAATTGTAATGAGGATTTTGAAAGACTGCAGGAAGAACATTGATAGGCCAGCAGATGCAGTTCAATGTCGAAAAATGTAAAGTACAACATTTTGGAAGTAAAAGGAGGGAAAGGAAATACAATTCAAAGGGTTAAGATTTTTTTAATGGAGTAGAGGAAGTTTTATATGTAGATACGCAGGTCATTCAAAGGTGGCCGTGCAAGTAGGGGGCATGATTAAAAAAAGGTAAGAAGAATCCTTGCTTGGTACAGAAAGGCACAGAATACAAAAGCAAGGAGATAATGTTGAATTTATACGAGATTTTACAGTGCAGTTGGAAAACAGTCTCCAATTTTGAACACCCCATGATAGGAAGAATCTGAAAGCATTGGAAAAACAGCGCAATGCACTAGGATATTATCAGGGATGAGGTGTTAAAGTTATGAAGAGAGGCTCAAGAAGTTAGTGCTTTTTTTCTATTGGAGCCGAGAAGACCAAACAGAGGTCCTCAAGATTACGAAAAGTTAACAGTGTTTCCACTGGTCAGTGAGACAACAATAAGCAGGAACAACTTTAAAACAAAAACAATTACACATTATGGAATTCTCTGCCACAAACCACTGTCCAAGCAGAGTCGGTAAGTACTTTTAAAAGGGAATTGCATTGTTGGTTGAAAAAGACGAACATTAAAGGGTATTCAAGTGAACAGAAGAAGAGAGATTAGATGGCCCATGTGGGGAAAATCATTGATGCAGACTTGATGGGCCGATTGGCTGCGTCTATGCTATAATGTTTATGATTCTAAGTGGAGATAGGATTCCGGAGCGAATTTGGTGGTTAAGAGTCACAGGCTGGGTGCAGGGCTGTCGAAGTGCGGGTCCAATACCCTTTAGTGACCAGGGCGTGCTTATTTGGTGGGCAAAGAGGATAGACCTTAACATTATTTTTCTTCTTCATCGTCTTCTTCCTATCAGCAAGAAAAAAAACTTAATTCCTTTTTCTATCTTTCTATGACTTCATCCTTGATTTTACCCTTCTCTCTTGTTCAGTTACCTTGCTGCTGCCTTTCTTCCTTTACGTGATGAACAATCCAATGTTGGCATCCCATCATGTAATATATCTCATCGAAACTTATAAAATTCTAACAGGACTGGACAGACTAGATGCACGAAGGCTGTTCCCAATGGCGGGGGAGTCCAGAACCAGGGGTCACAGTCTAAGGATAAAGGGCTGAGATGAGGAGGAATTTCTTCACCCAGAGAGTGGTGAACCTGTGGAATTCTCTACCACACAAGGCAGTTGAGGCCAATTCATTAAATATATTCAAGAAGGAGTTAGATATATTTCTTAAGGCTAAAGGGATCAAGAGATATGGGGAGAAAGCAGGGACAGGGTACTGAATTTGGATGATCAGCCATGATCGCATTGAATGGTGGAGCAGGCTCGAGGGGCCGAATGGCCTACTCCTGCTCCTATCTTCTATGTTTCTATAAGTCCAGTTCCTTGTTAATTTATAAAATAAAATACCCTTGATGCAGTGACAAAGCAGACAACTTAAAAAAAAAAAAAAAAAAACAACCTTCCCCAATGGCCGAGTGGATAAAGGCACTGCCTACTATACTAGGAACAAAATCATCTATGTTGCCTTCTGCCGAGTGCCTCCTATTGAAGAGTGTACGTGTGCAGGTGCTGGTTATGAAGAGAGTCGGACATGCCTATGATGCCCTCCACAGTTGAATAGCTTTCGGAGCCTTATTTTCTAAGCTCATGTACAAAGACTTGTCATTTTGGCAGGGTACTGAGAAGTGGCCAGTCCATTGGCGTGATGGTCCTGATTCTCTCATTCCCCTTGTCTTGTTGCTTCTTCCTCCCCATTCACACTTTTTCCACTCCCTCTGCCCACATTCTGCACCATCGTTCTATCTTGGCTCTGTGGGGCAAATATTTCAATCTTGACATTCGTAAACTCTCAAACATGAAAGAAGTGAATGTGAATTCTAGTCAAAATACACAGCAGTATGCGTTTAAGCTACAGCAGACTTTAAAAACTGTATAATTTAAGCATTTGATTTTGAGAAATCCAAGTGAAGAACTAAAGCCTACAGTTCCTCTCGGTTGGTAGGAACAAAAAGATCCTCCTGACCCATGAAAATGGTAGGAAGTGTGATGATAGATTCCTCGCTCCCCTGAAACAAACCATTCCTTGGCCTTCAGAGTGGATCTCCTGCTACCCAGACACGTGCAGTACTGAGGGAGTGCTACTGTACGTTGTTAGAAGTGCAATCATCCAGGCGAGACTTCCACTTGAACAGGCAGCCAGGGTCTCGGGTTACTGTAAACGATGCCAGGCCACTATCTGAAGGAGAACAGGGAGTTCTCCCAGATTCCTGACCAACACCATTCCTCAACCAGTGACATCTAATTAACTGGGCTTTCACCTCATTCGCTGTTTGTGGGGTATTACAGTGTGCAAATAGCTACCTTGTCTGCCTATATTACAACAATGACTACTTTTCAACAAGTGAAATATAATCCTGGCATTTGTGTTAACACTTTATTATGTTAACCAACCTCAAATCACTTCATACAATAAATTACTTTTGCAGTGCAATGATTTATTTCAACAAATGTGGCAGACATTCTGCACCAATAATCTCACATGAACTGCCATGAGAAGAATGATGAGACAATCTGTTTTTTTATGGTGGCATTGGTTGAAGGACAAATATTGGTTGGACACTGAGAAATCCCAACTCTCATTTGAGTAATGCTACGGTGTGATGAACAGGGAATTCAATGGTACAGCACAGATTCGGCCCATTGTTCCTGTGCCGGCTCTTTGAAAGAGCTCTCCAATTAGTCCCACTCCCCTGCTCTTTCCCCATAGCCCTGCAAATTTTTCCCCTTCAAGTATTTATCCAATTCCCTTTTGAAAGTTACTATTGAATCTGCTTCCACCACCCTTTCAGGCAGTGCATTCAAGAGCATAGCAACTCGCTGTGTAAATTCTTTTTTCCCCCCTCGTGTCATCTCTGGTTCTTAAATCTGCGTCCTCTGCCACTGGAAACAGTTTCTCCTTATTTACTCAATTAAAACCCTTCATGATTTTGAACACCCGTTTTGAAATCATAAGAAATCAAATCATAAAGTTCTGAGATGGGACTGTACACTTTGGTTACTGCTAACTTACTTTAAAAGTAGTAAAATGTACTATGCATGTACAGGAAACTTTGTTATATCCGGCACCGACGGGACCAAGCTGTTGCCGATCTATCAAAGCTGCCGGACACACAAAGTTAATGTTGAAGCATACGGAGATTTTCATCTCCGTATCTGACAACAAACACTGTTGCTTAGCAACAGCTTCAAACAGTCGGCCCGTACCTTGGAAGCGTCTCTGTAGCTTAGCAACAGCTTCAGAGAGACTTTCCAAAGCCTGACTGTTGGAAAAAAAAAGCCACGAGAAGAAAAACAACCTAACAGAACGGCTCCTGATTTCTGCCGGTAGATCGAGGTTTCTGGACATACAACCTCCAGATAAACCAAAGTCTCCTGTACATACAAGTTCTTTCTTTTAATGATGAAATATTGGCAGGAATTCATTGGATCTCAAGCCCTTTAAAAAGAGTATGTTGCCAAATGAAAAAACCTGCTTTTCAAATTACATTTTGGGCATTGTTTCAATCGATTTATGTTTTCCAGCTGTTCGCAAACAGACAAGCCTGAAGATCAAATAGTTCCACGTACTAATCGATAATCCAGGGCATTCCTCACAGCAAGTTGGAGGATACACTGTTTAATAACAATGAGAATGCTATGCCACATAATGCACATCATCTTCCTTGTGCAATCAGGGTATTTCCCCCCCCCCCCCACAAAGAGTTAAGTCATTAAAAGAAAAAACACCCACGCAAATAAAAGAAATTCAGAAATCCCTTCTAACTTTGATATAATTTCACCCTTTATCCATCTGACTGAACACTAGCTGCGTTCTGCTACCATCGAAAAAGATTCCTCCAGCTGAATTGAAATGAGTTACGGTTTGATAATGTCATTATTGGAGCTGCATTTATATTGTGCGAAACTCGGCTGGCGATTCCAGACATGTGGGTTTTGCAGAGCTATTTTCAACCCGAAAATAAACATGCTGAGATTTGCTATGGCTGGAGGCCAGGAAGACCTGGTAAAAACAGAGCCTCCAGCCTTGGCATATTCCAGTAAAGAAAGACTGGCCTTACAGTGCCATTCATGTCCTCAGGATGTCCCAAGGTGCTTCCCAGCTAAAGAACTATTTTTGAAATGCATTTACTGTTGTTACATAGGGAGAAATAGCAACCACTTTGCACATAGCAAGCATCTGGAACTGCAAAAAAGGATAAGTGACCAAATATCTGGTTTTTGGTGGTGTTGGATGAGGGATAAATGATGATCAGATCACTGCATGAATTCCCTGCTCGTCTAACTGTTGCATGTGATCTTTTTTGATCAGTGCCGCTGATTAAAATGATGGTATCTCTGGCAATGCAGCACTCCCTGCAGTACTGCATGAAAGTGTCAGCCTAGACGTTGGTCCTGAATTTGCAGTCGGGATGACGGTGAACCGGCAGCACTTGCGTCATTCCGCCTTCGAAACTGACCGCAGCTTCGGGATTTGGCATGCGGAAATCCGAAGTTGCGGTCTGTCAATGACAGCTCCAAAACTGGCTGCGCTGTGCCGCCCCCCACCCCCCCCCCCCCCCACAGAGCCAGCAAACAGTGAAATCTCGTAAATCATTGAAACTGATGAAAACTTCAGCTCTTCCGCTGTAATTACGCTGTTAAATTCCCCGCTAAAAGTTAGGCCCAAAGGGATTAGGTGTAACTGGGGTTTTAACAGCGTATTGACTGCTAAGCAAATGTGAAGGGTCTGGAAAACTAATTTTAATTTTGTGCAGTGTGAAATTTGTCCATTTTAATAAAAATTAAAAAATGTTTTCAAGTTTGTCCATCTTTATTTCAGGTTTGCCTTCTCCTCATGTGAGAACCCCAATCTTTCTTTTGCGTGCTCTAACTATTTTAAAAGGTTAGAATTTTACGGGCTTACTCACTTCCTTGCTCGCGGTCTGTGAGAATCCTGCCTTTTGATTGGCTGCATAGACAGCCTGTTGACATCGCAGCAGTTCGAACGAGGGGATCCCCATTAAGTTCCATTAAATTCAAGCGAGTAAAACCAGAGCTTCTCGACGCAGGAATTGCAGGATCCTTGTGCGGAGCGTATGAAGGCCTTCCCTTTGCTGCTGACTGCAAATTCCGGGCCTATGCTCCAAGTCATAGTGGGGCAAAAATCCACAACCTCCTGACACAGAGGTAAGAGTGCTAACACTGAGCTAAGGAGACACAAGTTTTCCTCTTGGCTGCAGACAAGTGGGAGACACCCAGGCAACCTGAACCAGCACACGTCTTGCACAACAACAAAGGACTACCCTCCTTTGATTGCCAGCTTAAACCATTAGTTTCATTCTCTGAACAAGAGCAGATTGCAGTTATGTAAAAATGGTCTAAAAACACCTAGAATTACTTAGAGTTGCAATTTCTTCTCTTAACCATTCCTCTCAACTTGAGACTGTTGAATTAATTATGTAACATAAAATGTGAGAGAATGAACCACTAAATGTGTAAAGCCTCAAAATTAATATCAGTGATATTAGCAGACAAATGTTCGCATGGTCCTATGATAACGTGGCCATTAATTTTAAATCGGGTGATGCCTCTGCTAAAATGGCAACTAAGGAAATATCACATGAACATGTCAAGTGTTCATGTGCTAATATCAACAACAGTGACATCTGGGATAATGTCCCTTAATGGTCCTTTGGGGTCCTGAGGTAAATATCAAATATTTAAAATAAGAGTAATCTTTCCTTCTTCAAAAAAAATTCCAACTTTCCATCTCATGCATGTGTTTGCGCCGGTACCGGAGAGATTTTCCATGCATGAAAAGCCCCCAATAGGTACAACTTAGTTCCTGTTTGCCAAACAAACATACGAAGCTTGAAAACTGCAAAATATTTCAAACATTCCACCCAACTCACAGTTTGAACCGTAGCCACACAAGAGCTTGTCTGCACACGTCAGCTACTTCCTGCCTCCAGCACTCCTGGATTCAAATCAAAAGGGCTCCCAGGTCCATGACGGGATTGATTATTGCCCCACACCCTATGCTCACTTTGCCTGTTCCCAACAGCAGAATGCTACCTCTCCTAGTTTTCGCTTATAATAATGGCAAGAAGGTGCAACACAACACCTCATGACAAACATATGGACAATGCAACAGCAGGCCATTTGGCAGACTAGACGAGTGAGCTGTGGCTTGCACACTGAACCGCTGGAACGCCGTGAGATATGGGCCCCTTTCTGTAATAACAGAAGAAATAGGAGCAGGAGTAGGCCATTCAGCCCTTCGAGCCTGCTCCGCCATTCAATGAGATCATGGCTGATCTTCTGCCTCAACTCCATTCACCGGCCCTATCGCCATATCCCTTGATGCCCTTACTAGTCAGAAACCTATCGACTTCTGTTTTGAATATACCCAATGACAGCCTCCACAGCCCTCTGGGGTAGAGAATTCCAAAGATTCACCACCGTGTGTGTGAAGAAATTTCTTCTCATCTCAGTCCTGAATGGCCTACCCTTTATCCTGAGGCTGTGGCCCCTGGTTCTAGACTCTCCAGCTAGGGGAGTCTAGAACCCTAGAATAGAGCTTCACTTAGCAGCAGTTACAAAGTGGCACAGTCAAGTGGGCAACAGAACTTCTAGGACAATGTCCCTTAACTGCATGGCATAATTTTGGCTCCTGTGATGAATTTAATTTTGCCCACTCTGCCCCCTTAGTTAGGGATGGTGTATGGCAATCAGGAGATCGGAGAGAGAAGGGGAGAAAATATTGCGAATAAAAATTGACTGCTTTGACTCAGTTTCCACAAGACTGTGTTAGAAATGTTTAACTATACATGCAAACACATCTTTATAAAAATAGAGCAATAGAAGGGTTAAAACTTTAGCCCACTAAGGCAAGGTTCTTGAAAGCATTAACCATTTTCTGAAGCTTGAAGCAGTTTGGCAAATCAACACAAGGACCTCCACAACAGAATGCCCTGCAGAACACTCATGAATAACAAGTATTCAACAGCAGTACAAGCTGTTTAAACAACAATTGTTTTATTTATAATAGAAACAAAAACATGCTGGGCAGGTTGGTTAGTGATGAAGGGGAAAACGAGCCAGATAACTCCTCGGGGGAAGAAATGCCTTGCAGCTTTGGTCTCAATTTCTTGGCACTGTGGCACAGCATTCTCCACGTCACGGAGAATGTCGGGGTCAAGTTAAACAATTCTGGTCACAAGCATTTTCGTAAAGCTTCTTTTTCAAACTAGGAAACTGTTTTTTGTCAGTATGTCCAAGAGGTGATGACGGCTCAAAGGGTTTAATGAGTTGCAAAATTTCCAAATCCAAAAGGGAGGATTTTAAAGATTAATTAGACAAAATTTAATATTCTTCAGTATTGACACTGGAATCAAGATATTTCTGATCATTAAACGTTCGGTTGTTGAGGGTGTTTTGGCCATGCTAAAAAATATATATACACAGTTTAGAATGTTGAGTTAGAATAAAAGATTAGCTTTCCTACATTACAACAGTGACTACGCTTCAAAAGTACTTCATTGGCTGTAAAGCGCTTTGGGACGTCCTGAGGTCATGAACGGCACTATATAAATGCAAATCTTTCTTTTGAACAGAGCTGCAAGTGTCACCTTGGCTCACTGAGTCAGAACGTTCAGAGCACAAGTGCCATGACAGACCATAAATCCATCAACGGTTACAGCACGGAAGGAGACCAGCTGTTTGCTCGAGCAATCCAAAATTAAGTTCACAGAGAAATTTCATCTAAGCGCTACCCTCACTTTATGACAATATTCCTAAACTGAAAACCGCCTCATCACTGGCAGTGTAGCCAGAGAAAATAGCAGTTCCCTATTCATTCTCTCAAAACTCTTCAGAACCTTTTTAAAAAAAAACCTCGATCAAGTCTCCTCTTAGTCTTCTCTACTCCGTTGGAAACAGTCCCAGTATCTCAACTCTCTCTTCCCATCTCTGGTATTATTCCAGTGAATCTACTGTGGTTTGAAAAGTTCTTTTCATCATGGAATTCCCAGAATTTCACAGAGCATTCTAACTGTGGCCGAACAACAGCTTGCATTGATAGAGCGCCTTTAACGTAGTAAAACATCCCAAGGCGCTGCACAGGAGCGTTATCAAACAACATTTGAAGCGGAGCCACATGAGGAGATATTAGGACAGATGGTCAAAGAGGTAGGTTTTAAGGAGCGTCTTAAAAGGAGGAGTGAGAGGTAGAGAAGCGGAGGTGTTTAGGGAGGGAATTCCAGTTTTGGGGCCTAGACAGCTGATAGCATAGCCACCAAGGAAAATCGAGGAGGCACAAAAGGCCAGAATTGGGAGGAAATCAACATTCTCGGAGGGTTGTAGGGAGATTAGAGAGAGAGGGAGTGGAAGAGGCTATAGAGACCAATGTTTAGTACAAATTTATCATTACTTCTTTACTCTGATACCTTATGCCCCTATTTATAAAATCGAAACTTCAACACACAATCTAGGCTGACACCTCAGTGCCGTGCTGCATTGTCAGAGCAGAGGTGCCGTCTTTCAGCTGGCAAATTAAACTGAGGCCTAGACTGCTTGGCAGGTGGTCATAAAAGATTCCATGGCACCATTTGAACAAGAGTTGGGAGTTCTGCCAATATCCTGGCACACAATCCTCACTCAATCAAATTCACCACAAGAAACGTCCTATATTAACTAGGTCTTCATTCACTTGCTGTTTGTGGGACTTTGCCGTGTGCAATTTGGCTGCCACAACTGTCTACATAACAGTGCGTGCACTTCAAAAGCAATCTATTGGTTGCAAAGCACTTTGGGTTGCCCTGAGGACATGATAAGGCCTTTTATAAATACATGTTTTTGCCTTACAGCATTCATAAACACATGAAAAAATAAAGTCACCCTGTCTCTTAGGAAACACACACCTCAAGTATCTTGAGGAATTCGGTGGTACAGTATTGTGAAAAACAGGACATGGGATATGGGAGGAAGATTACCTCACACAGCAGAGCCCTATGAGGACAAAACCTGAAGAAAGGTCAGCGTTCCGTGTTCATGAGAACTATGTTTAAAAAGTCCAGGATCTGGGATAATTAAGTAGCTGTAAGTCATGATGCAGCAGTGATGAATTCTATGTTCCCTCCGACACCTGGGAACCCCTGGCCCAAGACCAAAGTGGAGGAGAAGCATCCGGGAAGGCGCCGAACACCTCGAGTCTCTTCGCCGGGAGCAAGCAGAAGCCAAGAGCAAACAGCACAAGGAGTGCACGTCAACCCAAGCACCCCACCCACCCGCCCCTTCAACCACCATCTGCCCTACCTGTGACAGAGACTGTAGGTCCCTCATTGGACTCATCAGTCACCTGAAAACTCATTTTTAGCGTGGAAGCAAGTCATCCTCTGTTCCGAGGGACTGCCGAATAAGAAGTTAAGAGAGCCAGTAAGGATCAAGGCACAAATGGAATTTTGCACTGAGTGTCTTGGCTGGGTTATGGTCAGACAGTGAGATTTTGCAACACTGACCAATGCAATACATCACCTGGATAAACTCAGTGTCGAGAGCTTCTTGCATCTGCCCCACCATCCTGCGATTTTCCATCCATTGGGAATGGGTGGGAATTTGTGGACAGACAACTGCAGAAGTGGAAAAGCCTTGCCAGTGCCTCCATCGCTGGGAGTTTGCAGCTACATTTTGCCTTCCCATCAGTAGTTGAATGTAGGCGAATTGAGAATTTGCAAGAAAGCCTACAAACTTCAGATCTATTGGCAAAATTGGTGAGAATAATGCAGAAAGGATAAATAGCACCTGCAGGAGGGCACAATGCCACCCACCAAACCCAGGAGTATGTGAAGAGTGACCATTTCTGTGAACCACTTACTTTAAAGTACTATTTCACACTCTGACTGACTTATAAAGCTCTACAATGCCTCCATTAGACCATCCTGCCTACAGTTCTGGTCACCACACTTGTAATATAAAGGGTACAGAAAGTGATCCCAAATATAATGGGGGGGGGGGGGGGGGTGAGTTATGAGAAAATACTTCAGTTTATTTTCTAATGTATTAGAGATGAACTTTGATAGGCTAACAGATCTTCTGAAAATACTTGAGTTTACTTTCTCAACCTTGATTAATCTTGCGTTCTTCACAGTGTAGAAAGAGATGGTTAAGGAGAAGGATTTTTAAAGTATACAAAATATTAAATGGCAAAGATACCATAAACCAGATTACTTCAAGCATGTCAAAAAAGTGGCATAAAAATAAAATTAAAAGTAAAGCTGGAACAGCAATAAGAAAAAAACTGTCATAATGAGTAACACATTTGGAATCATCCACTAAGCAAGATAATAGAGGCAAAGATATTGAGGTAATTTAAGATGCAACTAGATACCATGATAGGAGAGATAATGTACTAGACGGTTTAGTTTTGATAGGCTAACTAGTCTTTTCTCATCCCTGACATATGTTAGCACAAACGATTGCTGCTGTTCTTCAGTGGCTGACGTGTAATTTCATCCATGCATTCGCAAAATCCCAGAAGCGCATTCCAAAACAAATTTGAGTTCATTCCTGATTTAGTCAGTGTTGGTGCGGCAAATGTGCCAGATGCAAAAATATCTGGTCTCAGCCCAACACACTTGTAAAAAAACAGTAGCATCTTCCAGTGAATGGGTTCCACTTTAAAATCTTGATTAAACTCATCAACAGTGATCACAGACAAACTCACATCCAATTTTCCAGTAACAATGCTCAATTTACCCCTTCCCCTGAAGGCCTCATCTCGTAATTGGGTTACAATTTCAGAGGCACCACCCACACTCCCTGGAGCTTTCCCCAAGTGACCACTATGCACGAGAGCGCCTAAGCAGGCTATTCAAGATCACAACTGAGCCGGACCTATCCGTCCCAGATGTACACACACGTGCACTTTCAGTAAGGTTCACTGAATTGACATCCACCATGGCAAAAGGTGGGTTATATACTGTGGAAAGAGAACAAAACTGATTAAACTCGTCATTGTGTAATTATACACACATTATCTGCACATGGAGTGATTCCACAGCAGTAATACCTCATCCCCGGATTTGCTTCCATTGTTTCACATTTGAACCTTAATTTTAAAACAGAACAGATGATAAACTGACAAATCAATCCCTCCCAAAAAGACCTGCATTTATATAGCGCCTTTCACGACCACCAGACGTCTCAAAGCGCTTTACAGCCAATGAAGTACTTTTGAGGTGCAGTCACTGTTGTAATGTGGGAAATGCAATACAAATACAGGAAACTCTTTTTTTATCCGGCACCGACGGGACCGGCGTGGTGCCGGTTGATCAAAAAGTCCGGATTACAGAGAGGTACTTACCAAGGTACAAGAGCCCCGTACACGGCCACAGGTGCAGGAGCACCAGTTACACGGCCACAGATGCAGGAGCACCGGTTACACGGCCACAGGTGCAGGAGTCCCTGTTGCACGGCCACAGGTGCAGGAACCCCGGTTACACGGCCACAGATCCAGGAACCCTGGTTACACGGCCACTAATATATAGTAAAACTTACCTGAACCTACTCCTGAATTTTGCCGGTTAAGAGAGATTTCCAGATATTTAGGTGCCGGTTAAGAGAGAGTTTCCTGTATGTGTTTTAAATTGTGACTGTAGTTGCAATTTATCCAGTCATTCACGAAATCATGGAAATTTACAGCACAGGAGGTGGCAATTCGGCCCATCGTGTCTCACTCCCAAAATAAAAACTGCACTTCACAGGAAGTCCATTTTCCCAGCATGCTCCCATTGACGCACACTACTGCCACAATGGTTGCTCAACAGACATTTGAAAGCATTTGGAAAATCTGAAAGCTGGATTTTACTGAGACAATATGCTGGCCAGCACACTACTTAACATCGGCAGCACAAACAGATGTGAATAACCACTGCCAAATGACATTGTAGATGGGTAGCCAAGAAAAGTCAAACACTTAATTCATGGAATTTTTACAGCCTCGTTAAGAAGTAAAGTGACCACTGTCAAACAGAGCCTCTGTCAGATTCAAGTCAGCTACTTCCATGATTAAAGGAGGATTATCAGGCAAAATTCTTGAGCTTCTTCAGCTTCAAAAATCTCAGCTGAAATTCTGCCACTGGAAGAAAACTTACGCTGCAATAAATGCTACAGTTGTTAAACCGTAAAAAATTGTTGAGACAGAATATGCGTTTGGTAGGACGGCGTATGACATGAATCTTGTCATTCATGTGGAAATGACTTATGAAATACTGGGCGGCCTGCTGGTGGTGCTGTCCAGGGAGAGTATAAATACTCGGGCACGGGCCCAGCTTGCTCAGGACATTCTTTAACAGGAACTAGTGAAGGACACAACTAGATCTCCATGTTGAAAAACAGTTGATTAAAGCTTTGTTTAACGCTTAGACCAAGTGACTAGTAGTTTTCTTACGTCAGCGTACACTGAGAGTACACCGTCATACCACGTTTGAAATTGACTGCAAGTTAGGGATTTCCGCATGCGCTTGCTCATGCGCTAAATGTTGAACTTGCGATCGGTCAAGATCATCCGCTGCGACTGTTTGAAATGATGCGCTAGTGCAGAGTTGGGCTAATTGCCCACCAACTGTGCATCAATTACACTGGAAAATTTTACGGCTGGTGCAAACAGGTGCAGGAGCCTGTTTCCATAGCGTAAGGGGGCGGGGGGAGGGGGATGAGAAAATTGTATAAATAATTTAAAATAAACATATAAAAGCGCCACGTATCAACCTACCACGCAGCTGTAAAGGCTCCGTTTGAGGGATGAGATCATTTTAATCTTTTTTGTTTAATTTTGCAGAGTCTTCCAGTAAATAACTGTGCTTACTCCAAAGTATTCCCTGTGCTTTTTAAAGCCAAGTATTGCACTGGTCAAATAAATATTCATACCGTTTAATTTAAAATTTGATTGATGTCAGGCATCAGAGATTTCTGTTTCCTGATTGGCTAGTGAAGAGCATCGCCCCATGTGATCCCAGGTATGCTTACGCACAACGGTGCGCCGCTGAGATCCGTGGGCCACTACTCTGCACACAACTCCGCAGAATTTCAAAGCAAGTTTTCCTTTGGGGCCTCGCACCAGGTAAGTGCGGATTTTGTTCGGAGGTCGGCAGCGTACTCCTTAGCTACGCCGCCGACCGCAATTTCAGGGCCTATATTTTAATCTATCAGTGTGTGGCTGGCACTTGCACAAGTATCAGCTGATTAAAGAGAGAGTCAGCATGAATTTTGAAGGGTAGGTCATGTCTGACTAACCAGGTTGAATTTGTTTTGAGGTCACTAGCATGGTCGATAGGGGATTGTCTGTGGAAGTTGTCTACACGGACTGCCAGAAGGCATTTGATAGTGAGAGCGCACAGAATTGGTGGTAACCTTGTGACGAGTCAGTCATTGGTCGGGAGGTAGGAGACAGAAAGTAAGGATAAAGGGTTGCTTCTCGGATTGGCTGGATGTGACAAGTGGTGTTCCCCAAGGGTCTGTACTGGGGCCTCAGCTTTCCACCGTATATAGTAATGACTTCGATGAAGGCAATAGAGAGCTGTATATCCGAGTTTGCAGATGACACTAAGTTAGGAGTTAACAGTAAGTTGTGTAGATGGAAACAGGTAGTTACAAAGGGACAGGCAGGGTCAGGGCTCTCTAGATGACGAAAGAGATGAAGCAGAAAAAGAACACGTATGACAGATGTCAGGTTGCAAATACATCCGAGAATCAGGCTATATATAGAAAGGTCAGAGGAGGCAAAAAAGAAAATAAGAGGGGCAAAGGGAGGGTACGAGGATAGAATGGCAGCCAACATAAAAGGTAATCCAAAAGTCTTCTATAGGCATATAAATAGTAAAAGGGTTGTAAGAGGAGGGGTGGGGCCGATTCGGGACAAAAAGGAGACCTACGCATGGAGGCAGAGGGTATAGCTGAGGTACTAAATGAGTACTTTGCATCTGTCTTCACCAAGGAAGAGGCTGCTGCCATAGACATAGTGAAGGAGGAGGTAGTGGAGATACTTGATAGGCTAAAAATTGATAAAGAGAAGGTATTAGAAAGGCTGGCTGTACTTAAATTAGATAAATCACCAGGAGCGGATGGGGTGCATCGTAGGATGCTGAGGGAATTGAGGGAGGAAATCACGGAGGTACTGGCCATAATATTCCAATCCTCCTTGGATACGGGGGTGGTGCCAGAGGACTGGAGAATTGCAAATGTTACACCATTGTTCAAAAAAGGGTGTAAAGATAAAGCCAGCAGCTACAGGCCAGTCAGTTTGACCTCGGTAGTGGGGAAGCTTTTGGAAACAGTAATCAGGGACAAAATTAAGAGTCACTTGGACAAGTGTGGATTAATTAAGGAAAGCCAGCATGGATTTGTTAAAGGCAAATCGTGTTTCACTAACTTGATCGAGTTTTTTGATGAGGTAACAGACAGGGTTGATGAGGGTAATGCGATTGACAGTGTACATGGATTTCCAAAAGGCGTTCGACAAAGTGCCACATAATAGGCTTGCCAGCAAAGTTGAAGCCCATGAAATAAAAGGGACAGTGGCAGCATGGATACGGAATTGGCTAAGTGACAGGAAACAGAGAGTAGTGGTGAATGGTTGTTTTTCAAACTAGAGGAAGGTATAGAGTGGTGTTCCCCAGGGGTCGGTTCTAGGACCACTGCTTTTCTTGATATATATTAATGATGTGGGTGTACAGGGCACAATTTCAAAATTTGCAAATGACACAAACTTGGAAGTATAGTGAACAGTGAGGAAGATAGTGATAGACTTCAGGAAGACATAGACAGGCTGGTGAAATGGGCGGACACGTGGCAGATGAAATTTAATGCAGAAAAGTGTGAAGTGATACATTTTGGTAGAAAGAATGAGGAGAGGCAATATAAACTAAATGGTACAATCCTGAAGGGGGTGCATGAACAGAGAGACCTGGGGGTATATGTGCACAAATTGTTGAAGGTGGCAGGGCAGGTTGAGAAAGCGGTTAAAAAGGCTTCTGGGATCCTGGGCTTCATAAATAGAAGTATAGAGTTCAAAAATGTGGAAATTATGAACAACCTGTAAAAAACACTGGTTTGGCCTTAACTGGAGTATTGTGTCCAATTCTGGGCACCACACTTTAGGAAGGATGTGAATGCCTTAGAGAGGGTGCAGAAAAGATTTACAAGAATAATTCCAGGAATGAGGGACTTCAGTTACATTGACAGACTGGAGAAGCTGGGGTTGTTCTCCTTGGAGCAGAGAAGATTGAGAGGAGATTTGATAGAGGTGTTCAAAATCATGAGGGGTCTGGACAGAGTAGAGAGAGAGAAACTGTTCCCATTGGCAGAAGGGTCGAGAACCAGATGACACAGATTTAAGGTGATTGGCAAAAGAACCAAAGGTGATGCAAGAAAAAACGTTTTTACGCAGCGAGTGGTTAAGATCTGGAATGCACTGCCTGAAAGGGTGGTGGAGGCAGATTCAATCACGACTTTCAAAAGGGAGTTGGTTAAGAATCTGAAGGAAAGAAATTTGCAGGGCTACAGGGAAAGGGCGGGGGAGTGGGACTAGCTGAAGTGCTCTTGCAGGAGTCGGCACGGGCTCGACGGGCCGAATGGCCTCCTTCCGTGCTGCAACCATTCTATGATTCTATGACATAAACAGACTAAGTGAGTGGGCAAAACTATGGCAGATGTGAGTTCAAAGTGGGGAAGTGTGAGGTCATCCACCTCGGATCTGAGTAAGCCAAATTGGAATCCTCAGTTGAGAGGGTTGAGGGGTGATGTGTTTAAAGGATTCGATAGGTTAGATACAGAGAAACTATTTCTTCTGGTGGGGAAATCCAAAGAAGAGGGCATAAACTTACAATGAGCCATTCAGGAGTGAAATCACGAAGCACTTTTGCACACAAAAAGTGTAGTGGGAATATGGAACTTGCTCCCCAAAAAAGTGCTGGGTCAATTGAAATTTGATCAATAGGGTGGAACCCTTCATCAGAAGTTCTCCCTGTCGGACGTTGCCAAACGTGTTGTCGCACTTTCTGCTTTTGTTTGCTTTGCTTTAAAATTAAAACCTTTTTTGCTATTCCTAAAAAAAAAAATCAGCAGATACAACATACCTCCGAGAAAGAATACCTCAAGTCATTTTTAAAGTGCATTTTAACAGCATGAAAAGGATTTGAAAGCTGGACGGTCTTTGTATCTAGTCACTAGTGTAAAGGGAATGTTCGAGAGAGGACAGAACACACGTTAAGCTTTGGCTCATTGCTGAGGAGGATTAGAGGAGAGTCAGCATATTTGGGTGCCGAGATGATGAAGCTAAACAGGTTTAAAAAAAAGAGAAGTTGTCAGGACAATCAATAACACAATGGGGTCATTGTACCGTTGCACGCACATTTCTTCTCTTCCAAGACAAGTTTTTTTTTTAAATTTAGTGACCGTAAATAAACGTGTTTTTCTTTCTCCAAGCAGTTTATTATTCCACTAATCCATTTTGCAGTCACTAATATTAGCTGTAAAGCAAAAACTTGTTGAATCCTGGCACTTGTTCAAATCTCATCTTCTGCTGAGCTGAAGCCCTCTGGACACCCCACATGCACAGGGTATTTCCATTACTGGCTGTACATGTGTACTGCATTACTTGCTTTGTCTAGAGTTACAGATTTACAACTTATGGGATCGCACCTACAGTAATATCTCCAAGTTTGCAGACAACACAAAGCTGGGTGGGCGTGTGTGCTGTGAGGAGGATGCAGAGAAATTCCAGTATGATTTGGACAGGTTGGGTGATTGGGCAGATGCATGGCAAATGCAGTATAATGTGGATAAATGTGAGGTTATCCACTTCGGTGGCAAAAACAGGGAAACAGATTATTATCTGAATGGCAATAAATTGGGAAAAGGGGAAGTGCAACAAGACCTGGGTGTCCTTGTGCACCAGTCGCTGAAGGTAAGCATGCAGGTGCAGCAGGCGGTTAAGAAGGCAAATGGCATGTTGGCCTTCGTAGCGAGAGGGTTTGAGTACAGGAACAAGGATGTCTTGCTGCAGTTATACAGGGCCTTGGTGAGACCACATCTTGAGTATTGTGTGCAGTTTTGGTCGCCTTATCTGAGGAAGGATGTTCTTGCCATGGAAGGAGTTCAGCGAAGATTCACCAGCCTGATACCTGGGATGGCAGGAATGACGTATGAGGAGAGATTGGGTCGATTGGGATTGTACTCGCTGGAGTTTAGAAGAATGAGAGGGGATCTCATTGAAACTTATAAAATTCTAACAGGACTAGACAGACTAGATGCAGGAAGGATGTTCCCGATGGCGGGGAGTCCAGAACCAGGGGTCACAGTCTAAGGATAAGGGGCAAGCCATTTCGGACAGAGATGAGGAGGAATTTCTTCACCCAGAGAGTGGTGAACCTGTGGAATTCTCTACCACAGAAGGCAGTAGAGGCCAATACATTAAATATATTCAAGAAGGAGTTGGATATATTTCTTAAGCTAAAGGGATCAAGGGATATGAGGAGAAGGCAGGGACAGGGTACTGAATTTGGATGATCAGCCATGATCTCATTAAATGGTGGAACAGGATCGAGGGGCTGAATGGCCTACTCCTGTTCCTATCTTCTATGTTTCTATGTAAAAGTTTATGCAGCATTTGGGGAAATGTGGTGATAAATTCTAGCAATATGTACAGTATGTCCAACGGCAAAAACATGTTCCAATAGATCACAGAAAAGTGGGGGGGGGGGGGGGGCGGGGGAAGACACATTTGAATCTTGATTTTCTGTATGCAGATGTAATAATGTATGCAAGCAGTTAATTTTTCTTTTAAAAGTTTATTTCTCATCACCAGTTGCTAGAAACTTATTCCTTTCTTCCCTGTCCCATAAAGACCAGGTTAACCAAATGTGCAACATGTTTTACCCTACATCACACGGGCAGCTGTAGTATGTGCTGACACTGGTGAAGTAGAGCACAGGTGACAAGCTTTTGCCTTCATTGGCCATATGGTCTACACCATGGAGTCTCGGGGACCACATACAAAGTTTAAATCATTGTTCCCCTTAATTTGCGTATATTTCAAGCTGCTAATACTAACACATCTTGACGTACTAATTTAGGAATTTATTTGCCAATTAGGCAATAGCGCAATAAATAGCCCATTCCAAACCTACAGGGCCACAAAACTCAAATAGGTAAAACCAGCAGAAGAGAGATATAAAACACAAGTAGAAACAAGTTGCCTGCACTTCTGTTGCCAGGGCTCAGGAGCTACACGTGAAGTAGAGCATGTGTAGAACTAAGGTGAGCAATTTTACATCTTGGTATGAAAGTTAACGCTCTCCCACTGAGGAGTCTACCTTTCAAATATGTGACACATCTTTGAACCTGTTCACAAAAAAACAAAAATAATTTGCATTTATATAGCGCCTTTCACGCCCTCTGGGCATCCCTAAATGCTTCACAGTAAAATATCCAACCTATATAGGTAATTTAAGGTAATTCTCCTTCGAGCAGAGAAGGTTAAGGGAAAATTTAATAGAGGTGTTCAAAATCATGCAGGGTTCCAGTGGAAGAACAGTCAGTAACCAGAGGACACAGATTTAAGGTAATCGGCAAAAGAATCAGAGGCAAGGTGAAGAGAGTTTTCTTTTACCAGGCGAGTTATGATGATCTGGAATGCACTGCCTGAAAGGGCGGTGGAAGCAAATTCAAAACTAACTTTCAAAAGGGATTTGGTTAAATACTTGAAATGGAAAAAAATTGCAGGGTTGTGGGGAAAGAACATGGGATTGGAACTAATTGGAGAGTTCTTTCAAAGACCCGGCATAGGCACGATGGGCCGAATGGCCTCCTTCTGTGCTGTATGATTCTATGATATATCTTAAAAAGGACACTGGCTGGCAAAGGACCTTGCACTGTTCATAACCAGAGGGGCGGATCATAATGCCAGTGACAACAGTTGTCTCATTAACCACAGATGTCTGAAATATGAATGTCAAGAAGCAAAGAAAAAAAAATGCAATGTTAAATTTGACTGTTCAGCACAAACATCCTGACAGCCAATTCAATGTTCACAACTGGCCGGTCCTTCATTCATTTTAAAAGCACTTTTCCAAAAGGCCGCAAGTTAGACCAAAACGTAGGGGGAAAATGCCAAACAAAAAGTACAACTGAAAATAGCAAAAAGAAAAACAAATTAATAGGAACCGACAACAAAGAGGGAGCATAAAAAAAATTGGAAATCAAATATGAAGATCGTTAACAATGGACACCATAGAATATTTGAAGTGTTATATTATGATGACGACCCAGAAATCATTTTATCAACGAGACAGCCCCCAAAACATGTGCAACAAAGTTGTGACTAAATTATGGTCATTGCTATGAGTAAGATACAACAACAACTTGGATTTATATAGCACCTTTAACGTAGTAAAGCGTCCCATGGCGCTTCACAGGAGTATTATAAGACAAAAAATTTGACACGAGCCACAGAAGGAGAGATTAGGGCAGATGAGCAAAAGCTTGGTCAAAGAGGTAGGTATTAAGGAGCGTCTTAAAGGAGGAAAGAGAGGTAGCGAGGTGGAGAGGTTTAGGCAGGGAATTCCAGAGCTTAGGGCCTAGGCAACAGAAGGCACGGCCACCAAAGGTTGAGCGATTATGATCAGGGATGCTCAAGTGGGCAGAATTTGAGGAGCGCAGATATCTCGGGGTGGGGGGAGGCGAGGGGGCGGCGGGGTGGTTGTGGAGCTGGAGGAGATTACAGAGATAGGGAGGATAGAGATATGATATCCCACAAGTAAAAGGGTGTAAGGATGCACTTAAAGTTGCAACCTATTCCTTTGTGTTTTAACTCCAGTGCAGCTAAAGGCAGTGCAAGTTTTGCTTATTGTTCTTCATTTTGAGTTTGGACTATGACGTGGCACAACTGTGCAATGCCATGAATCAAAAGCACATATCAAATGAACAGATAGTCCTTGGCACACCCCAACTAGAAACAATAAACAGCTCAAAATAACATCTGTAACAGTCTTAAAGCTGTATGACAGCACATTACTTATTAATTGCTTTTAAGAAAAATTATTGAATCAAAATGAACCATTATAAGTTAAGGTGGAAATTATGTTGGAGCTCCAACTATGCTTTCATTTTATTTTCTGTGAACTGAAATTCCTCCCTCACGGATGTCACAGAAGAAACTTCTGGAGCACATGAAGTAGTTGCCACATATTTCATCTGCTGTACTAATGCAAGAGAAGCAGTGTCACTGAGGCAAGGATAGAAATCTTTGCAAGTACAGTATTGGAAAGTCAGGGATGTCCAAAACGGTTTTTGCAATGTCAAGAAGTATAGCAAAAAAAACCACTAAATCTCCAAGCTCATAATGCTCACTGAAAGATTACAGTACATCCTGAAAAAGCCAATAAAAGGCTAGAGAGCGTATATTGGGAAGAATTTTGAGCCTATGATGTGGGTGAAACTACTAGTGATTCTGGCAAGTACTTTTGAACTAAATTCACCACTTGTAAATCATGGACTGCAGTACTCAACACAAAACACATTAAATACAAGATTCAACACAGAATTACACTCGCCATTCTTAACACTGTAAATTCAAGCATCTTTGACGTCATGTGTAAAATTTCTACGTTATTATCACTCAAGAATTAAAAGTGAAAGGTTTGGCATTCAGGAGCTGAAACAACTTCGCCCACATTTCTCTTCTCGGGCAGCAATTTGATCGAGGTTTATAAAATAATGAAGCGTCCAGATTGTGATTAAGTGGACCAATTATTTTAATTGGATGGGTTAGGGAGGACCAGGGGTCACGCTCACAAGTTATGCAAGGGCAGAACAAGGTTGGATGCTAGGCGGTTCTCCTTTTCCCCAGAGAATAGTGGACCTGCGGAACAGGTTGCCGGCTCGTGCGGTGAAAGCTGATTCACAGTAGACCGGTTTCTGGATGAGGCAGAGATCACCTTACACAAGGGGTAGGTTTCTGTAATATAAATCAAGGTCAATGTGGTCTCCTGGCCTAGCTTCGATCACTTTAATGGCTCAGAGAAGAACTTTTCAGATTTTTTTTCCCCCTAACTGGCCTGGGATTTTCTGTTATTTTGCCTCTCCCAGCAAATTACATGACTTGGGACATTCTGGAGATGTGCAAGATACTATATAAAGGCAAGAACATTCTTTCTTATTCAATTTGAAGGTGTTGCAAGTGAAGCCAGAGTAACAACTCAACAGGAATGAGTCTCCTTGGAAGGGTGGGAAATTTGACCCCGCTGTCAAGCCGCCGCAACGTGCCTTTCCCAATGGCATGTGTGTGATCTCGGATCTGACCCGACCCACAGAGGCGGGTGACATTATTGGGTTGTTGACAGACCCTTAATAATGCTTTTAACCTTACCTTTTGCCCACGGGGTCCACGCTGCTCGGGGACCACGTCTGTGAAACTGAGGCAGGAGATGAATGGCCATTGCTCCAGCTGATTACTTGACAGCTTTAAATGTACACTAAAAGCTCCCACCTGACAGATCATCACTTTCCTCAGCCACAAGCTGTTTCTCAGTCCATTTCCAGCGCAGATTCTGCAGGTTTTCCACTTTCCACTCTCCATCCACTCTCACCTCATTGGAGACTACAATGTCAGTAAAATTCTTTCAGGTGCCTCAAAAAGGATTGCTGCAGTTATATTCATTGGTTCCTCTAACACCCTCACAGCCAGAAATGGTGATTCCAGGTATTCACTGAACATGCAACAGATGTTGAGAATACTTTTGGTGAGATGAAGCTACTTCACATATTACCGCTCAGCCAAAACCAAGTTATTGTCCTTGCCCGAGAAATCTACACACAATTCGCTCTTCTCCTCCATACACTAGGTTAGGGTTGCGAAGGGGTGGAAAATTTCCGGTAAATTTCCGGAAATTTTAGCTTGGGAATTTTGCCCAAAAAAGCACATGCTAGCATAGTATTGTTCATTTTTTTTCCCCACAGGTCCTCTCTTAAAATTACTAATAGAGATGGAATCTTAATTATTATGGAATTTCTTAATCAATATATGTTTATCGTCTTACTTGGCTTGTTTTACAACTTACTGAGCCAGATACAGAAGTGTCCACCACACAGCTAGACAGTGACACAGAGGAGGAAATGGACACGTCAGAGCCAGAGAATCAGGAGGAGCAATGATGAGTATAAGACTCATGAGTAGAAGACTCAAAGGGACAAAATAAGGACAAATTACAGGCTGACGTTCTTTTTATTTTATTTTAGATGGGTCTTCTTTGTGGGAGTTCAATAAAGTTCAAAAATTACAACCTAAATAAAGTTCTGAAAGCCTGTTTTTATTTGTATGGAACAGTATGTCTATTTTGATGACAAAGATAATATAGGGATCAGAGACAAAAACCATCAGTGTGCAAAAAAACTCTAAATTCCCATGGAAAGTTTCCTCTTTTAAAAATTCCCGGAATTTTGCAACCCTACTCTAGGTTGTTTGTAATCGAAGTCATGCAGATGCAATATAACGTGGATAAATGCGAGGTTATCCACTTTGGTGGCAAAAACAGGAAGGCAGATTATTATCTGAATGGCAATAGATTGGGAGAAGGGGAAGTGCAATGAGACCTGGGTGTCCTTGTGCACCTGTCGCTGAAGGTAAGCATGCAGGTGCAGCAGGCGGTTAAGAAGGCAAATGGCATGTTGGCCTTCGTAGCGAGAGGGTTTGAGTACAGGAACAAGGATGTCTTGCTGCAGTTATACGGGGCCTTGGTGAGACCACATCTTGAGTATTGTGTGCAGTTTTGGTCACCTTATCTGAGGAAGGATGTTCTTGCCATGGAAGGAGTTCAGCGAAGATTCACCAGGCTGATACCTGGGATGGCAGGAATGACGTATGAGGAGAGATTGGGTCGATTGGGATTGTACTCGCTGGAGTTTAGAAGAATGAGAGGGGATCTCATTGAAACTTATAAAATTCTGACAGGACTGGACAGACTAGATGCAGGAAGGATGTTCCCGATGGTCGGGGAGTCCAGAACCAGGGGTCACAGTCTAAGGGTAAGGGGTAGGCCATTTAGGACAGAAATGAGGAGGAATTTCTTCACCCAGAGAGTGGTGAACCTGTGCAATTCTCTACCACAGAAGGCAGTAGAGGCCAATACATTAAATATATTCAAGAAGGAGTTGGATATATTTCTTAAGGCTAAAGGGATCAAGGGGTATGGGGAGAAAGCAGGGCCCGGGTACTGGAATTGGATGATCAGCCATGATCGCATTGAATGGCGGAGCAGGCTCGAGGGGCCGAATGGCCTACTCCTGCTCCTATCTTCTATGTTTCTATGTAAGATAACTGCCCATTCGCAAGAAATGCTTCTAAACTCACAAAAGGCCATTTCGTATCTGGGTGGCAACATTTAGCCCTTGAATTACAACTAAATACCATATATGGAGCTCAAGGTTATTTAAGAATTCTATTCTTGTTTTACTTTAGTAAGATTCTTTCCCCCGAATAATCGTCTTAACTGCTGTTTCAAGCATTGTGTACAAATTCTTCACAGCTTGTATGTGGATTTTAAAAAAATACACATAACTTATTCCATCTTTTGCTCTCACTTCAGGGTTCCCATTGATTGAAAGAATAGATGAGGATTCATTTTTCAGAAAGCAATAGTGAAACAAAATTTCATACGTCAAACTTAGGCTTGTCGGTACAACGAACCATCCAAAGCATTCTGGCTAACCCATACAAAATGTTCCTTTTGAGAAAAACCATGTAAATCCAGTGAAAATACATGCACTGGTTTTTAAGAGATTTTTGCACCATCTAACAATACATCTTCCGACTGATGGATTGTAATCAGGCCACGGCCTCTGCTTCAGCCTGTTGCCTACTTACTTTTCACATGTACTGTATCTGTTTCCCGTCTTCATGCTTTTACACTGATGTCATCTTACTGACCTTACACCCCCATCCATATTTTTGTGCAGCCACATCTGGCTGACTTCACATCTGTGTCCTATAAATCACTAGAGCACAAAAGCAGTGGCCCAGTCGGTCCTGATTTGGATTGCAAAAAGCAAAAAGGAGGGCTTTCCCCCCATAGCTTATTGAATGTATTTCTTTTAAAGTATCTATTCATTTCATAGTGACACAGGTTGAAATCTCTGTTGATCATGGAGTATTTTGGCGGGGGGGGGGGGGCGGGCGGGGGAGAGAAATGTTTTGTTTCACTTGGGTCTTTTAAATACAAGTAAGAGATTAGAATATAATTCTGTTTCTCCCGTTACCTGAGTTCCATTAACAGTAGCTCTTGAAGTGTTAAATATGGATTGTGGATTAAATTACACATCACGCCACAGTCACAACATGAGCAAAAAGCCTCAGCATGCTGCTGTTTTGTTTCAGAGAAAAGCTGTACTGAGTAACAGAATTATGGATAATAAGCCTATCAGCAACTGAGAGCTACATAACTCAGAAATGAAATTCTAGACTGAACTTGTTGTCTATTGGTCGTCACTACTCCCCTGCTTTCCTACTCTCCCTGCCGTCATCCCAGGCTTGAATCCGTCTTGAATAAGCCCACAGCTACCCTCTAAGCCTCTCTTGACATTATCCAAAAGGTCCACCGAGCTGCCCAAATCCCGCTCAACCATCACCATGTCCCTGACAATCTACGTTGGCTCCCAATCCCCTAACACCTCAAATTTAAAGTTCTCATCCTCATGTTTAAATCCGTTCATGGCCTCGCCCCTCTCTCTCTGCAACTTTCTCCAGCCTGACAACCCTCCCCCGAACTCTCCGTCCCCAGCCTCTCTTGCATCCCCCCACCATTGGCGGCCATGCCTTCAGCTATCTAGGTCCCACGCTTGTGGAAGTCCTTCCAGCTCCCTCTCCTCCTTTAATGCTCTTCTTAAAACCCACCTCTTCCACCAAGCTTTGGATCACCCCACCCAATCACTCCTCCTTTGGTTCGGCATCCATTATTTTCCCGATTACAATCCTATGGACTGCCTTGGGGTGTGTTTTTTTTTTTACAATAAACCTACTGTATGAATCCAAATTGTTGAACGATATTACTCTTATTCTGATTTAGTTTCCATAATTTATCACATGGTAAAATAGATAAGGGAGAACCAGTGGATGTGGTGTATTTGGACTTTCAGAAGGCTTTCTATAAGGTCCCACATAAGAGATTAGCGTGCAAAATTAAGGCACATGGGATTGGGGGCAAGGTATTGACTTGGATAGAGAACTGGTTGACGGACAGAAAGCAAAGAGTTGGAATAAACGGGTCGTTTTCCAAGTGGCAGGCAGTGACTAGTGGGGTACCGCAAGGATCGGTCCTAGGACCCCAGCTGTTCACAATATATATTAATGATCTGGACGAGGGAATTGGATGTAATATCTCCAAATTTGCAGACGACACAAAGCTGGGCGGGAGGGTAAGCTGCGATGAGGATGTTGGGAAACTCCAGTACGATTTGGACAGGTTGGGTGATTGGGCAGAAACATGGCAAATGCACTATAATGTGGATAAATGTGAGGTTATCCACTTTGGTGGCAAAAACAGGAAGGCAGATTATTATTTGAATGGCAATAGATTGGGAGAAGGGGAAGTGCAAAGAGACCTGGGTGTCCTTGTGCACCAGTCGCTGAAGGTAAGCATGCAGGTGGTTAAGAAGGCAAATGGTATGTTGGCCTTCGTAGCAAGAGGGTTCGAGTACAGGAACAAGGATGTCTTGCTACAGTTGTACAGGGCCTTGGTGAGACCGCACCTTGAGTATTGTGTGCAGTTTTGGTCACCTTACCTGAGGAAGGACGTTCTTGCCATGGAGGGAGTGCAGCGAAGATTCACCAGGCTGATACCTGGGATGGCAGGAATGACATATGAGGAGAGATTGTGTTGATTGGGCTTATACTCACTGGAGTTTAGAAGATTGAGAGGGGATCTCATCGAAACCTATAAAATTCTGTCAGGTCTGGACAGACTAGATGCAGGAAGGATGTTTCTGATGGCCGGGAAGTCCAGAACCAGGGGTCATAGTCTAAGGATAAGGGGTAAGCCATTTAGGACTGAAATGAGGAGGAATTTCTTCACCCAGAGAGTGGTGAACCTGTGGAATTCTCTGCCACAGAGGGCGGTGGAGGCCTTCATTAAGTATATTCAAGAAAGAGTTGGATATATTTCTTGAGGCTAAAGGGATCAAGGGATATGGGGAAAAGGCAGGGACAGGCTACTGAATTTGGATGATCAGCCATGATCACATGGAATGGCGGAGCAGGCTCGAAGGGCCGAATGGCCTACTCCTGCTCCTATCTTCTATGTTTCTATGTTTCTATTTATCTCAATATATTCTTTTCTATTCAGTATCAGCAAATACTCTCAAGTCAGGTACAATATAGAGTAGACGCATAATAATGCTCCTTTGATACTGTCTGAATAATGTAACTTACCCGTTCCCTGTTGCAACAGCACGACCGCTACCACATCCGAGTGAAGTTCATGCTTCATTACCAAATTATAGACAAATTTCTGCTGTGAAACCACACCAACAAGGAACCAGATAAAGGCTAGCCACACTGAGTTACAAATAGCAACGGAAATAATTCCGGGCTAAATTTAGATTGTATAAGGTGAAAGCGGTGTCCAAACTCATGGCGTACCCGCTTGTACAACTTGCCTGAATAGCAAATTACAGCTTTGAAAGCACCATTTCATAGAGGCATTTTAATGCACTGGCAACCATCCAGATTAGTGGAATTTTGTGGGTTACACAAACAGACTGAGAATACCATTTGTACTTAGGAGACAGAAACAAACCACTATAGACAATAGAAGATTGTGCGATCAGCAGTGAAGCGAAGGGGCTTGCCGCTGACCTGGAAGAAAGCTGCCCGCAAAGATCTAGCCATCTCTGAATTTCAGCTCTCCCGACATTAGTTTGACTCTGGCGCCAAATCAAGTGCATCTCCGGTGTTTAGCAACAATGATGTCATCAAGCAGACTAAGCAACCAATCACTTTGAAGAATTCTCACAGACAGCAAACCAGGAAGTAAAATGCACCAATTATAATTTACTTTTTATAAATTTGACAGAGAGCGAAAAATGGTGGGGAACCAAAGGTCTAAAGAGGGTGAGGAACTTACCGTAATTAATATAAGTAGAGAAAAAGTACTAGAGCATCTAATGGGACTAAAAGCCGACAAATCCCCTGGACCTGACGGCTTACATCCTAAGCTTCTAAAAGAGGTAGCTGCAGAGATAGTGGATGCATTGGTTTTGATCTTCCAAAATTCCCTAGATTCTAAAATGGTCCCAACGGATTGGAAGGTAGCAAACGTAACACCGCTATTCAAGAAAGGAGGGAGAGAGAAAACGGGGAACTACAGGCCAGTTAGCCTGATATTAGTTGTCTGGAAAAGGCTGGAATCCATTGTTAAGGAAGTGGTATCAGGGCACTTAGAAAATCATAACATGATTAGGCAGAGTCAACATGGTTTTATGAAAGGGAAATCGTGTTTGACACATTTATTAGAGTTTTTGAGGATGTAACTAGCAGGGTAGATAAAGGGGAACTAGTGGATGTAGTATATTTGGATTTCCAAAAGGCATTCGATAAGGTGCCACATTAAAGGTTATTACACAAGATAAGGGCTCACGGGGTTGGGGGTAATATAGTAGCATGGAAAGAGGATTGGTTAATGGACAGAAAACAGGGATAAACGGGTCTTTTTCAGGTTGACAGGCTGTAACTAGTGGGGTGCCGCAAGGATCAGTGCTGGGGCCTCAGCCATTTACAATCTATATTAATGATCTAGCGAAGGGACCAAGTGTAATGTATCCCATGTTTGCTGCTGATACAAAGCTAGGTGGGACAGTAAGCTGTGAGGAGAACACAAGGAGGCAGAAATTCTGATCCCTACGGGTGTGTACGCGCTGTGTACTCACCCGTAGGTTCATCGGAAATGCCGGTTTCAGGCATGCACTGCGCATGTGCTGGAAACCAGCATTTCTGATCTGTCAAGAAAGCTCTTGACAGATTCTCCGGCTGCGCTGGAGCAGAGCCTCTGCGGGTGGAGAGTTCCGGTTTTTTGGAGGCCTGCTTTTACCAGGCTAAGAGTTGAAGTAAAAAAAAAAAACTTTTTCCACTGATTTATCATTTTAAAATACTTTAAAGAAAAGGTAAGTTTATTTTTAGCCCTGTTAAAAACTTTAATTTTTTTTTCAAAAATTTACATTTTTGTTTAAAATAGTTAATTTATGCAATTTATAGTCATTTTAAAAATGTGATTTTTTTTTTAATGTATTTGAAGTTTTACTTATGTTTTGGGGTTGACCTCTATTCATAGATTTGCCAGGTCTTCCTGTCAAATCTATGAATGGAGATTCCCTGCTCTGATTGGCTCCCCATGGCCCACGTGATCCCAGGGACGCTGCGAACTACCTGCGCCCCTGGGATACGCGGGCCCTGCACACCGGTAGTTTGAAGAGGCACAGCATCGGAACTCTGCGCCTCCCGGGAGCCCTCCGGTCCAGGCGGGAGGGCTGCGAACGGAATTTCTGGGCCAAAGAGTCTGCAGAGGGATATAGATAGACTGAGTGGGTCGGCAGTAAGGTGGTAGATGGAGTATAATGTGGGGAAATGTGAGGTTATTCACTTTGGTAGGAAGAATAGAAAAACAGAATATTTTTTAATTGGTAAGAAACTTTCAAATGTTGGTGTTCAGAGAGATTTGGGTGTCCTCATGCAAGAAACACAGAAAGCTAGCATGCAGGTACAGCAAGCAATAAGGAAGGCAAATGGCATGTTGGCCTTTATTGCGAGGGGGTTGGAGTATAAGAGTAAGGAAGTCTTGCTACAATTGTACAGGGCCTTGGTGAGACCACACCTGGAGTACTGTGCACAGTTCTGGTCTCCTTATCTAAGGAAGGATATAATTGCCTTGGAGGTGGTGCAACGAAGGTTCACTAGATTGATTCCTGGGATGAGAGGGCTGTCCTATGAGGAGAGATTGTGTAGAATGGGCCGATACTCTCTGGAGTTTAGAAGAATGAGAGATGATCTCATTGAAACATACAAGATTCTGAAGGGGATTGACAGGGTCGATGCTGAGAGGTTGTTTCCCCCGGCTGGAGTGTCTAGAACTAGGGGACATAGTCTCAGGATAAGGGGTAGGCCATTTAAGACCAAGATAAAGGGGAATTTCTTCACTCAGAGGGTTGTGAATCATTGGAATTCTCTGCCCCAGAGAGCTGTGGATGCTGAGTCTTTGAGTATATTCAAGGCTGAGGTCGATAGATTTTTGGACTCTTGGCGAGTCAAAGGAATTTGTGGATCGGGTGGGAAGTGGAGTTGAGGTCGATGATCAGCCATGATCTTATTGAATGGCGGAGCAGGCTCGAGGGGCCGTATGGCCTACTCCTGCTCTTATTTCTTATGTTCTTATAAAGATTGAGATATACACATAGGATTAAAGTAGAAGTTGAAATATCAAAAACAAACTTTAAAACAAAATTAAAAGCCATGCAATTCTTATCATATTAATAGAGAAATTTGACATTTCACAAATATAAAATTAGTTTTTCGGGGCCAGAACAGTTGTTCAGCAGTCAATATGCCGTTAAAAACTCAGTTACACCTCTTTCAACAAGGCTAACTTTTTTTTTAGGGGGTGGGGGGGGGGGGGGGGGTGGGGGGAGTGTTTAACAGCTATAAGCTATATTCCAGCGTAACACGGGAAGTTTGCATCAGGAACTGTGATTTGAATTGATTGCCAGCTCCGGGGTGTTCCACAGTGCAACCTGTGGAGGAGCAGGGAATGACTGACCGCAACTTCTGGATCACCATATCACCATGTTTATCTGCGCATGTGCTGACTCCAGAGGTTGCTGTCACTATTAGAGGAGTAATGACGGCGAACGCTGAAATGTTTGCAACCATCTTCAGCCAGAAGTGTCGAGTGGATGATCCATATCGGCCTCCTCCCGAGGTCCCCACCGTCACAGAAGCCAGTCTTCAGCCAATTCGATTCACTCCACGTGATATCAAGAAACGGCTGAACGCACTGGATACAGCAAAGGTTGTGGGCCCCGACAACATCCCGGCTGTCGTGCTGAAGACTTGAGCTCCAGAACTAGCCGCGCCTCTAGCCAAGCTGTTCCAGTACAGCTCTAACACTGGCATCTACCTGACAATGTGGAAAACTGTCCAGGTACGTCTTGTCCATGAAACACAGGACAAATTCAATCTGACCAATTACCGCCCCATCAGTCTACTCTCAATCATCAGCAAAGTGATGGAAGGTGTCATCGACAGTGCTATCAAGCAGCACTTACTCACCAATAACCTGCTCACTGATGCCCAGTTTGGGTTCCGCCAGGACCACCCGGCTCCAGACCTCATTACAGCCTTGGTCCAAACATGGACAAAAGAGCTGAATTCCAGAGGTGAGGTGAGAGTGACTGCTCTTGACAGCAAGGCAGCATTTGACCGAGTGTGGCATCAAGGAGCCCTAGTAAAACTGAAGTCAATGGGAATCGGGGGGAAAACTCTCCACTGGCTGGAGTCACACCTAGCACAAAGGAAGATCATTGTGGGGTTGGAGATCAATCATCACAGCCCCAGGACACCGCTGCAGGAGTTCCTCGGGGCAGTGTCCTAGGCCCAACCATCTTCAGCTGCTTCATCAATGAACTTCCCTTCATCATATGGTCAGAAGTGGGGATGTTCGCTGATGATTGCAGTGTTCAGTGCCATTCGCAATTCCTCAGAAAATGAAGCAGTCCATGCCTGCATGCAGCAAGACCTGGACGACATTCAGGCTTGGGCTGATAAGTGGCAAGTAACATTCACACCACACAAGTGCCGGGCAATGACTATCTCCAACAAGCGAGCGTCTAACCACTGCCCCTTGACATTCAACGGCATTTCCATCGCCAAATCCCCCACCATCAACATCCTGGGGGTCACCATTGACCAGAAACTTAACTGGACCAGCCACATAAATACTGTGGCAACAAGAGCAGGTCAGAGGCTGAGTATTCTACGGCGAGTGTCTCACCTCTAACTCCCCAAAGCCTTTCCACCATCTACAAGGCACAAGTCAGGAGTGTGATGGAATACTTTCCACTTACCTGGATGGGTACAGCTCCAACAACACTCAAGAAGCTCGACACCATCCAAGACAAAGCACCCCGCTTGATTGGCACCCCATCCACCACCTTCAACATTCACTCCCTCCACCACCGTCGTACCGTGGCTGCAGTGTGTACCATCTACAAGATGCACCTCAGCAACTTGCCAAGGCTTCTTTGGCAGCACCTCGCAAACCCGCGACCTCTACCACCTAGAAGGACAAAGGCTAATGGGAACACCATCACCTCCAAGTTCCCCTCCTAGTCACACACCATCCTGACTTGGAAGTATATCGCCGTTACTGCATCGTCGCTGGGTCAAAATCCTGGATCTCCCTCCCCAACAGCACTGTGGGAGTACTTTCACCACACGGACTGCAGCGGTTCAAGAAGGCAGCTCACCACCTTCTCAAGGGCAACTAGGGATGGGCAGTAAGCGCTGGCCTTGCCAGCGATGCCCACATCCCATGAACGAATATTTAAAAAATCCAGGCCTTTATTTGTATAAATGATGTGTGGAGGAAGAAAACAGGAGACCCTCCTCGTCCACATCTTCCTAATCTTTAGCTGCCCACACCTCTTCCTTTCCTTCAGCATCCCTTCCTACAGGCACCTTACCACCTCTGCTCTTCACCAGCTCCCATACCTCTCTCTCTTGCCCCTTCTCCTTACTTCAGCTTTCATTTAATTATTACATTCGATTCTGCACTTAAACCGCGACCAAAACCACTATGAAAACATAGTATTTGTGGGTCCTTGCTGTGCACAAACTGGCTGCCACATCTGCCTAAATTACAACAGTGACTGCACTTCAAAATAATCCATTGGCTGTAAAGCGCTTTGGAGCATCCCGAGGATGTGAAAGGGGCTATATAAATAGAAGGGTTTTTTTTTTTATTCATAACAATCGAAAAAAAATTACACTTAAAATCCGCAGAGAAGTTGAAATCACTCACAACAATAACATATTAGGGATAGATGACCAAAATTAGCCAGAAGTTCTTTGAACACAACTTCCCATTTGCATAGCACTCCTCGCTTAAAAGGATCACATCAGGAAAATTACAAAAGCTACACGAGAATGCGCTTTTGCTCATCGCGCATCCCAAGGTCGGAGGTCAGAAACATATCATGCAGAAAATGGTGAACACAAATCCATCTACCCTTCCATGAAATAAATACATCAATGCTTAAAACAAGAAGGTATTTCAGCCAGCCGTTCAATAGCAAAATACTGCAGATGCTGGAAATCTGAAATAACAACAGAAAATGCTGGAAACACTCAGCAGGTCAGGCAGCACCCATGGAGAGAGAAACAGAGTTAACGTTTCAGGTCAATAACCCTTTGTCAGAACCAGTTAACTCTCTTTCTCTCTCCAGGTATGCTGCCTGACCTGCTGAGTGTTTCCAGCGTTTTCTGTTGTTATTTTAGGTATTTTAGCAATTTTGGGAGGGGAGGGGAGGGGGTTGGAGAAGGGTGGGGTATACTACAGTTTGTGCTTTTTGACATCACTGGGCAGTGAAACAGTTTTTGTACAACTTCCAAAGGCAATAGTGTGAGGGGCTTTGGGCACAAGCTAAAGTCTATATACAATGTAAATACCTATAATGAAAGGATTTAGCCAAAAAAGATTTCTGCTGAGGAATTTCCTGGGGGCAGGGGGGGGCGGTTAGGTACTTCAGTGAAGTCAACAAATTCACCGGCTACATTTAAAGATACTTTGTTCTTGCAAATATGGAGCAGAAAACTTTGCTCTACTTACATAGATAAAGAAATGCTAAGATTGTTTTCAAATAGGTATACAAATAAATATTTGGAAAATTTGAGAAGCACTCAAAGCATTCAGCAGCAGAATTACGTGCTGCTTTGCATGCTGACAGCTCAAATGATCATGCCCCCGCCCCCAAGAATAAGCCTGGACAGTTTCTGGGTCTAAAAGTAAGCACTCTTGTCTTGTAAAAGCAACATTCAATGAGGATGAAAATTAATGAACAGAACAGATTTTGACATGATCCACAAGGAATTAACTTGCAACCACATAACACAGGGAACATTTATTTCAGGTGCGATGTATTTGTACGTTGGAAGGGCATGTAAGATACCTTTGTGTGTCCTTCAAACATTCAAATCCCCCCCTCCCCTTAACATAAAAATGTACAGTGGGAAACTGCAGTTTCTAAATTAAGGATTTTGTTTATCTGGTTAAAAAAAATGGACAGAGCCTTCAGTCAGTCGGGGAGGGGAGGAGGAAGTCATCAAAACAAATACAACATTTAAACTTCATTTTGGCTGCAAGGGAAAAAAAAGTAATTAAAACTGGCCTGCAAACTTTATCTCATCCTTCAATTGTTTGACAACTTATAAAAATGAGAAATCAATCATAACTAATCAATACTATGAAACTTAACTTATCAAAAATGAAACTTAGCATATAGATTACAAAATAAAAAATCCAAGTGAGATCAACTTTACCAATTCACACAAACATCCAGCCTAGATTTAAGCTAAGTCCAGCGGGGGGCGACTATTCCCTGAAGGGGCTTTGAGAGAGATGAGGAGGGGAGAGCCACAATCTCTTACTTTAAAAAAAAACCTGTTATTCGTTTACAATTTAAAAAAAAGGAATAATAAAACAAGATACATTGTTGCTCACCATTAGGGATGGGCGGCTGCTCTGAAGCTGAGGAGTTTACCAGAAGGAGAGTTATTAGAAGTCTGAGGGAGAAGGGAAGAATGAGGCGCCCGAGGCGGTACATCGCCATCTCCACCGACTGACTGACTGACAGTCAGACAGGGGCAGCCAGCCGGCCCGGCACAGGCCAGCCCAGCACAACCACGGTCCGGCCCGGCAGAGCGCGCTCTCGCGAGACCAGCGGGCACGCGCCTCCCAACTTTTACCCAGAGAGAGAGAGAACAAAGTTTGGGATAGTTGTGTGTGTGTTGCCAGGGAGTTTGCGTAGCCAGCTCCTGTGTCTCGCTATTTTACAGTGAGCTGCTGTTTCAAGTATTGGTGGGGCGGAGGATCCTGACGAACAGTCCCACCTCCTCACTTCACTCGCACTCACTCCAAATCTCTTCATTTTTTTGTGTGTGTGTTGGAAACTTTGCTTTTATCTAAATTAAACATACAATGTAGGTACCAGTTGGTGGTTTAGGAGAGAGGGAGGGGAACAACACATCTTTCAAATAAGTAACGGATCACAGACTGATGAGTCTCTGCTTGTCCCTGTTGCAATCACAGAAATTTACTGCATAGGAGGCCATTCGGCCCATCTTGTCCGTGCCAGCGGACAAAGAGCGAATCCCACTTTCCAGCTCTTGGTCCGTAGCCCTGTAGGTTACAGCACTTCAAGAGAATATCCAAGTACTTATTAAATGTGATGAGGGTCTCTGCCTCTAGTGAGTTCCAGACCCCCAGCACCCTCTGGGTGAAAACATTTCTCCTCAAATCCCCTCTAATCCTCTGACCAATTACTTTAAATCTATGGCCCCTGGTTTTTGACCCTTCTGCTAATGTATGGCTTTTCTTCTTTTGCAAATGCAGTTCTGATGAAAGTCATCCCCCCCCCCCCGAATTGTCATAACCCGTCTTTTCTCTCCAGTGACCTGCTGTGTTTTTATCTCCTGCGTTTGCATTTTCGATTTATTTTTATTTTAAAGTTTTTGTTTTGGCTCTGTCAAATCCGGAGGCGATGACAGAACTGCCATTGCAGTGATGTGATTGGCATTCGATAACATCATGGCATTGAAAAATCGTCAGGACCTTATTTGCCTATGATATTGCAACTAAAATAATGGTGGAGAGAGGACATCTTGCTGAATCCCTCCCCCCCTACCCCCGCCCCACCAAAAAAATGTTAGTGATGAATTTCCCCTAAAAAATACTTTCTCCTCAGGAAGGTCTGAGCCGGAACTGAGAAGCTGTCTTGTCTCTTTTTTTTCAGATTGATGGCAGACCTCATGCTATTTCCAGCGTTTCCTGTGTTTATTTTTGAACAGGTTCTCTCTTGTTATTTTTACAGTGCATTTTTGGTGTCAATGCAGTATCCTCTTGGTCATTGGCCCCAAAAAAATAGCACAGAATGGGCACATGTGCATTGAGAGGTGTTCTTGCATGAGTGATGATGCACAAAAGTTGCACTATAATAGAAGTTTAAAAAAAAAACCTGGCAGCCCATTGCACTGCCTTTCATATTTTTATCATTAAAAGGGTTAGCTATCTTGTCTACAGTTTTTGGTCAATAAACATTGCACGTACAGTCTGAGGCCAGTAACCAGTGTTCTGCGCTTACATTTGAGTGTATATTCCCAAATTTCATAGCAAGGCAAGCAGTACAAATGTGACTACCTGCGTACATTGATGTGATAATAGAGCCTTGATTGCACCTCTTGCTGCTGAATAAAAGTGGTATCAATTTTTCCTTATGGTTGTTGCTTCCCTTGATTCTCTTATGCCTTTTTTTGGTATTATTTTTATTCGTTCAGGGGATGTGGGCGTCGCAGGAAAGGCCGGCATTTACTGCCCATCCCTAATTGCCTTTGAGAAGGTGGTGGTGAGCCGCCTTCTTGAACCGCTGCAGTCCGTCCGTGTGGTGAAGGTGCTCCCACAGTGCTGTTAGGGAGGGAGTTCCAAAATTTTGACCCAGCAACGATGAAGAAACAGCGATATAATTCCAAGTCAGAATGGTGTGTGACTTGGAGGGGAACTTGGAGGTGGTGGTGTTCCCATGCGCCTGCTGCCCTTGTCCTTCTAGCTGGAAGAGGTTGCGGGTTTGGGAGGTGCTGCCGAAGAAGCCTTGGCGAGTTAACTATGTTAACTAGAATGAAAATACAGTGCAGTTGGAGGCAAAGATAAGTCATTTGACCCTGGTAATTTCTAGCAGCACAGAATTACCTAGACAATTTCATGGAGGTGGTAGCGAACTCGTTAAAGATTTCCTATGGACAGCACTCTCCAACAATCGTAATTCAGACATTTCTTCTTGTCGCTGATTTCTTCTGTTTTACTCTCTTTTCCCCTCTTCTCTCAAGTCATTCTCTTTTCCCTCTCCTCCCCTGCCATTATGTTTCATTTCTTATTTCATTTTCATTCACTTTTAACTTTCTCCCTCTCAGTCCCCAATCCATATCATAACTGGCCAATCAACCATAGAAATTTGCAGCACATTGATTAAATAAAACTTAATCACACAGGGCTTGATATTATATAGTAGGATATTAGGATGAGTGCAGCTCCAACAACATTCAAGAAGCTCAACATCATCCAGGACAAAGCAGCCCGTTTGATTTGCACCCCATCCACCACCTTAAACATTCACTCCCTCCACCACCAGCACACCGTGGCTGCAGTGTCTACCGTCTACAAGATGCACTGCAGCAACTCGCCAAGGCTTCTTCGGCAGCACCTCTCAAACTCGCGACCTCCACCACCTAGAAGGACAGGGCAGCAGGTGCATGGGAACACCATCACCTGCAAATTCCCCTCCAAGTCACACACCGTCCTGATTTGGAAATATATTGTCGTTCCTTCATCATCGCTGGGTCAAAATCCTGGAATTCCCTCTCTAACACTATGGGAGTACCTTCACCACACGGACTGCAGCGGTTCAAGAAGGCAGCTCACCACCACCTTCTCGAGGGCAATTAGTGATGGGCAATAAATGCTGGTCTTGCCAGCGACACCCAGATCCCATAAACGAATAAAAAAAATTAGCATTCAAATGCATTTGACTAAAACTCCTCTCTTCACTATTTTAGCAGAGGCACTAACCCATTTATTACAGGGCCTTGGAAGAAAATGTGCAAGATTGGTGGCCATTTTATAATTTTTCCAGCCATAAATATTCTATAAAAATTAGTGCTCACGTTTAGATTCAAAGGTGTAGCCGACACATTATACGTCGATCCCAGCATAAACCTGAGCTGGCGCACCTTGGATGACCAGATGGCACTTCATACGAGCTTTACAACCTTCACTCCACACCGACTCACTCAAGCTCTTTGCTCAACTATCTGAATTGCTCTCAGTGGCATAGAAACATAGAAGATAGGAGCAGGAGTAAGCCATTCGGCCCCTCGAGCCTGTTCCGCCATTCAATGAGATCATGGCTGATCATCCAAACTCAGTACCCTGTCCCTGCTTTCTCCCCATATCCCTTGATCCCTTTAGCCTTAAGAAATATATCTAACTCCTTCTTGAATATATTTAATGAATTGGCCTCTACTGCCTTCTGTGGTAGAGAATTCCACAGGTTCACCACTCTCTGGGTGAAGAAATTCCTCCTCATCTTTGTCCTAAATGGCTTACCCCTTATCTTTAGACTGTGACCCCTGGTTCTGGACTCCCCCGCCATCGGGAACATCCTTCCTGCATCTAGTCTGCCTAGTCCTGTTAGAATTTTATAAGTTTCAATGAGATCCCCTCTCAATCTTCTAAACTCCAGCGAGTATAAGCCCAATCGACCCAATCTCTCCTCATATGTCATTCCTGCCATCCCAGGTATCAGTCTGGTGAATCTTCGCTGCACTCCCTCCATGGCAAGAACATCCTTCCTCAGATAAGGTGACCAAAACTGCACACAATACTCAAGATGTGGTCTCACCAAGGCCCTGTACAACTGCAGCAAGACATCCTTGTTCCTGTACTCGAATCCTCTCGCTACGAAGGCCAACATACCATTTGCCTTCTTAACCGCCTGCTGCACCTGCATGCTCACCTTCAGCGACTGGTGCACAAGGACACCCAGGTCTCGTTGCACTTCCCCTTCTCCCAATCTATTGCCATTCAGATAATAATCTGCCTTCCTGTTTTTGCCACCAAAGTGGATAACCTCGCATTTATCCACATTATACTGCATCTGACATACATCTGCCCAATCACCCAACCTTGCCTCTTTTCTCCTTGCTGTTACCACCAATTTCTACTTCCTGGAATCATTCTCTGCAGAGCAGACATTAATTGTACCTCCAATGCATTCTGGTACCACTGCCCCTACAATTTCCCCATGCATCTGCTTTCCTTTGTACTCCATTTTCTGCCAGGTCATCATGCTGGCCTTTCATTCTCTGTTACAGAATAATTTATGACAGTACTTGAACTCCTCCGTGGTATTGCTGTCTTATAATAAACATGGGATCTGCTACTTTCCTTTAACAGGCAGCAGAATGAAATCCAGTATCACTAGCGTTCAAATCATATGGTGGTAATGGCATTTCAATTCAAATCACAGATCCGTGGGAGCCTCTCATCTATCACAATCTTCAATGTCAATTGCTGTTAGCAAACATTAATCTCACCAAAAGCAGAATAACATGATTTCTCACAAACTGACATTATATTTGTTGTGAGAAGAAATGGCAAATGGAGTGTGTTTTAAGAATGCAACACTCTGAGGTGTTCAAATAATTTTACTGTTGTAGTTTATGATGTAATCTGGTTCCTCAATGTGTTATTGCTTTGTAAAGTGCTCCAGTTTATGTGTAATACTATGTAAAATTAATTTAGGGGAGAGGGCAATTTGTAGGTTAAGTACTGTCACTGTAAATATTTAACCTTTCGCTGTGGTCTGAAGATTTTTTTCTGCAGAAATCCATTTGCACAGTAATTCAAATTGTATGGTTCCTTCATTTCTTCAGTCAAACAGTGCAACACATCTGCTCCAGTGATATCAGCCAAAGAGATTCTGTTTGCAAAATATTACTCAAGTAACGTTGAGTTTTATGTTGGCTAGTTTTACATAGTATTACATAGTATTTACAGCACAGAAACAGGCTCAACAGGTCCATGCCGGTGTTTATACTCCACTCGACCTTCCTCCCACCCTTCTTCATCCAACCCCATCAGCGTATCCTTCTATTCCTTTCTCCCTCATGTACTCATCTAGCTTTCCCTTAAATGCATCTATGCCATTTGGCTCAATCACTCCATGTCTTATAAAGTTGCCAGAAAAAGTAGCAAGCCTGAGGATTGGGAGCAGTTTAGAATTCAGCAAAAAAGGACCAAGAGATTGATTAAGAGGGGAAAAATAGAGTATGAGAGTAAACTTTCAAGGAACATAAAAGCGGACTGTAAAAGCTTCTACAAGTATGTAAAAAGAAAAAGATTAGTGAAGACAAATGTAGGACCCTTACAGTCAGAAACGGGAGAATTTATAATGGGGAACAAGGAAATGGCAGAGCAATTAAACAAATACTTTGGTTCTGTCTTCACCGAAGAGGACACAAATAACTTCCCAGAAATGCTAGGGAACCAAGGGTCTAGTGAGAAGGAGGAATTAAAGGAAATTAGTATTAGTAAAAAAAGTGCTGGAGAAATTAATGGGCCTGATAATCTGCATCCCAGAGAACTAAAAGAGGCAGCCATGGAAATAGTGGATGCATTGGTTGTCATCTTCCAAAATTCTATTGGTTAATGTAACAGTTCCTGCAGATTGGAGGGTGGCAAATGTAACCCCACTATTTAAAAAAGGAGGGAGTGTGAAAACAGGGAACTACAGACTGGTTAGCCTAACATTAGTGGTAGGGAAAATGCTAGAGTCTATTATAAAGGATGTGATAACAGGACACTTAGAAAATATCAACGGGATTAGACAAAGTCAACATGGATTTATGAAAGGGAAATCATGTTTGACAAACCTACTGGAGTTTTTTGAGGATGTAACTGGTAGAATAGATAAGGGAGAACCAGTGGATGTGGTGTATTTGGATTTTCAGAAGGCCTTTGATAAAGTCCCACATAAGAAGTTGGTGTGCAAAATTAAAGCACATGGGATTGGGGGTAATATACTGGCATGGATTGAAAATTGGTTAACAGACAGGAAACAGAGAGTAGGAATAAATGGGTCTTTTTCAGGGTGGCAGGCGGTGTCTAGAGGGGTACCGCAGGGATCAGTGCTTGGGCCCCAGCTATTCACAATATATATCAATGATTTGGATGAGGGAACCAAATGTAATATTTCCAAGTTTGCTGATGACACAAAACTAGGAGGGATTGTGAGTTGTGAGGAGGATGCAAAGAGGCTTCAAGGCGATTTAGACAATTTGAGTGAGTGGGCAAATACATGGCAGATGCAGTATAACGTGAATAAATGTGAAGTTATCCACTTCGATAGGAAAAACAGAAAGGCAGAGCATTATTTAAATGGTGATAGATTGGGAAATGTTGATGTACAAAGAGACCTGGGTGTTCTTGTATACCAGTCACTGAAAGCAAACATGCAGGTGCAGCAAGCAGTTAGGAAGGCAAATGGTATGTTGGCCTTCATTGCAAGAGGATTTGAGTACAGGAGCAAGGATGTCTTAATACAGTTATACAGGGCCTTGGTGAGACCACACCTGGAGTACTGTGTGCAGTTTTGGTCTCCTTACCGAAGAAAGGATATACTTGCCATAGAGGGAGTGCAGCGAAGGTTCACCAGACTGATTCCTGGGATGGCAGGACTGTTGTATGAGGAGGGATTGGGTCGATTAGGCCTGTATTCACTAGAGTTTAGAAGAATGAGAGGGGATCTCATTGAAATGTATAAAATTCTGATAGGACTAGACAGACTGGATGCAGGGAGGATGTTTACCCTGTCTGGGGGGGTCTAGAACGACGGGTCACAGTCTCAGGATACGGGGTAGGACATTTAGGACTGAGATGAGGAGAAATTTCTTCACTCAGAGGGTGGTGAACCTGTGGAATTCGCTACCACAGAAAGCTGTGGAGGCCAAGTCACTGAATATATTTAAGAAGGAGATAGATAGATGTCTAGACACAAAAGGCATTAAGGGGTGTGGGGAGAGAGCGGGAATATGGTATTGTGATAGAGGATCAGCCATGATCATATTGAATGGCAGAGTGACAAAGACTTTGCGTGATTTAAATTGTCTCTGGGTTGGACAATGTTTTAAAACGTGCCCAGAACCGCAAAAGGCTGCGTTGAGCTAGGCAGCACTTGGGCAACACTGGAATCAAAGAACTTTGTAAAAGAAATTTCGCACACTTTAAGACAGTACATTTTTTTTTTTAATTGCACTCTTGAGTTTGGTAATTTACCCAGGGATAAAATGGCCGTCAGAAAACATGGCCAAGGACAAAGGGGCCTGGAAGCTGCTTTCTGTGTCTGTGAAGCCATGGCAGTCAAATTCTGTCAATCAAAAGGGAGTTTCCCCTCCCTCCAGAGACAATCGATGTTTGTTTACAGGAAACTGCTACCTTGTTGACATAAGGGATTAAACCACTTGAGACTGCAGTTTCAGTGACCACAATGGGTTTCTGTTTACATAGTGATACAACTCCATTCAAAACCCATCAGGGTGCATGGAGATGGTTCGAAGGCTCAGTTCAGACTTTTGAAAAAGACACTCAGACTAAGAAAAGGAACAGTTTAAGAATGAATGGGTTTGAATCACCCATTACTCGATAATGGGGCAGTTGTATCCTTTTGTTAGCCCAGAAAACTCCGGATGTGGGCGGGAACATTTCGGCCCCAGAATGAAGACACATTCAAACCACTCCAAGCTTTATTCGAAACCCATCCCAGACAATAGGGCAGTTGGATCCCTTTTGTTTTAGCCAGATGAACTTGGATTTGGGTGGGAACATCTTGGCCCCCAAGTTGGGGTATATAAAGATAGCTTCTGAGAAGCATCTCTCTCTCTCTCGCTTGCCTCTGTGTGTCCTCTACAACGTGGAGTCTGTCTGAAGAGGTAAAAACACCAGCAGTTTACTTTTAAAACACTGGGGTGTTTCTTTACTTCAGGACAGTGAAGATCTCGTGGAGCACGGAGCTGGCATTATAGTGGTGAGCATATATTTTTCTGACCTTCCACAAGGCAACTTAGGATAGGCATAGGGGTGGGGAGTAAAGTGGGATTTCGTAAAAATTGTGATTTTAGTCGTTTTCCCTCGTTATGTCCGTTTTTCCTCCCCTATCTAAGTAATTTTACCGTGATTACATTGATCGTGTGGTGTAGTTTAATTAGTTAATAAAGTTTGACTTTCTTACATCCAGATCATTTGTCCGTTTTTAATATCATTAATTATAAGTTCCTCCAGTCAGAACTGGAAGGGTGGGTTTAGCGATTCGAAACTGCTGATTGGTTTTGGTCTCAGTCTGTGAAACAAAAAGGCTGCTTGACCAGGTAAATAACCGTAAACCAGGTAAAGGAAGGTAAATTACCGTAAACCAGGTAAAAGATGCCCCCTTCAGCTACTATATTCTTTTTGTAATATAGAGACCAGAAATGTACACAATACTCTTAAGTGTGGTCCAACCAAGGTACTATATAAGCTTTACATAACTTCTCTGCTTTTGAATTCTATTCCTCTAGAAAGGGACCCTCGTGCTTTGTGTGTGCTTTTTAGGTCTTGTTAACCTGTGTTGCTACTTTTAATGATTTGTGTTTCATGGTTGGTAAAGTGGTTATTATGCTGCATGTAGTGGGTGTGAGAAGGGTTGCCATCATTGGCATGCCAGGGTATCCACTCTATCGGTCAGTAGCTCAGCATGCTTGTAATATGTCTGAGGGAAAAATGATAAGAGCTGCAGTGACCTTCACAATCACGGGAAACTCCATTCCTCTGATGGAGTTTGGCTTCAGGTCAGATTGCAGTATGTAGCACAACTCTGTCACTTCCTCCATGGTGACTCGGAGTCCACCCAGACAGAGGTCTTTGGAGAGGTAAGTGTGCATTCCCAGTGTCTCCAGTTGGAAGGGTAACACCAGCAGATCATACTCCTCCTGCGGTGCAACCTCCCTCCATTGTTCCTTCTCCTGAAATCATGAATAATGGGATTCCCGTAGGAAATAGCACGGATAGCTATATGATGTCATTTTAATATTGCAATGAATCTCCTGATACTTTCTATTGGGAGCTTTCCGCGCTGTTGATTTTGCCCATTGGAAATGCACATTATGAGTGGAGGTCAAGAACAGCTGATCTCCGCACAACTTCTGTTCGATTATGTCCACTCATGTATGTGGTCTGGTGAAGCCTAAAATCAGAGCTAATACATTCTTAAATGGAATATATTGGAATTTTTCATCTTGAAAATGAGTCAGAAATTGGAAACAAATAGCTCATCTTAACTGTCACTGAATGAAGACTCACTATGGGGAGAATTATAACCCCCAAAAACCGGTGGGTTGGGGTCAAGTGGGAGGTTAAAGTGTTAAAAAACTGAATTCCCACCCCCAACCTGTTCACTTCTGGCTTTAACGGAGGTGGGACAAGGAGTGGGTCGCCCATTTGAATATTATAATGAGGCTGGCGTGCCTCAGATTTAACTACCGTTACAAATTTAACTCTGGCTGGTCGGTTTTCTCAGGCCTTGGGGAACCCGCCAGCTAAAGTAAAGTGAAGACTGCTGGACCCAGGAGGTAAGTGCCTTTACACTTACCTCCTAGATCCAGTGTCCCTGTCTCACCCAACCCCCCCCCCCACCCCGTGATCGGACACCCCTCCAAGGCCTCTGACCTCCTCAGGCCTCCTCTCCCCCCTCTAGCCCCCGATCGCCTTCCCGGACTCCCTCCTCCAGCCCCGATGCTTCACCGGCTCCCGAGTCCCCATCACCACTGCCCCCCACTCCCCCCCACCTCGGTGCTCCTCCGGCTGGCCCCAATCCTCTCTCCCCCCTCCCCGATGCTCCTCCGGCCGGCCCCATTCTCCCGGGTTTCCCAACTGCTTTCTAGCCCCCACCCTCACCCGACCCACCTCCAGATAAAAATTCCAGCCTAGGCTTCAATAGACTTCACTGTTAACATGTAGTATTTCACTTCTGTCAAAGTACATAACATGGAAATTACAAGATATATTGATACATTTGAAAATTAACCACCCCTCCGTCCAGATTGAAAAAAAAATGCACAAATACTTTGACCTACATTATTGTTTCTACATAATAGATATCAAGTTTAGATTTATCATTGTCTAGCACATGTATTGATGTACTTTCTTTCCATATTGTGTACTGTGACAGAAGTAATATGGGCAATTTTCAATTTCTCTGTGAAAAGTATTCTATTGAAACCTAAGTTTTGTGAGTGTGTTCTGATTGTAATTGTCCCATACTCGCCAGAACAGCAGTTACATCTCAGATCCCTGGCAGTTACAAATTGTAGGTTTCACTCTTGATGCTAGTTAAATGTCCCAAAATTTAAATAACTATAATTTGGAGACAATAAAGCCTCCCAAAAGAAAATTCACTTTAATTATTGTGATCCTGTGACGGAGCCACCAAGGGTCTCAGAACAGTTAGTAATAATCCCTTTAACTACAGTGTAGTGCAACCGCGGACTGCACCTTTAAACTGCCTGTTAACTGTACTGTATGGTGTTTTCCTGCACTCCACGTGATGATGTCATGACGCTGCTCATGTGACCACCAGTGGCGCGAAGAACGTGATGACGTCATGACGTCAGCTTCCAGAATCTTCCAGTAGTCATCGAGTGCCCAACAAGCTGTATAGACCTGTATACCGTTTCTCCTGTAGTTTCCCTGCTAACTTCGTTGTTCATTAAAACCTGTTGATTTGATTCATCAAGTCGAATACTTTATTCAGCTAGGAACCTCCGTTCCTACATTGGTGACCCCGATCTCGTCGGACAACTTTCGTCGAGGATGAACACGAACGCCGTCGCCCTTAAACTGCTGCAGTTCTGGGAACAGCAGCCAGCAGCATGGTTTTTCCAGGCAGAAGCACAGTTCGCTCTCCGAGAGGTCACAGCGGATGTGACCCGTTATTATTACATGGTTGCCGCTCTCGACGGTGCCATGGCCTCGCGGGTCATCAGCATCCTTAGAAGCCCACCGGAGGAGGGCAAGTACGAAGCGCTTAAAGCCCGTTTGCTACAGGTATTTGATCTTAATAAGTTGGAGCGGGCACGCAAGCTTATTTCCATGCCCGGCCTCGGGGACTCAAAACCGTCAGAGCTGATGAGTCAAATGCTCACGCTGTTGGGCGCGGAACCCCAATGCTTTTTATTCCATGAGCTTTTCCTCTGCCAGCTACCTGAACCGGTTCAGGCGGCATTGGCCAACACTGCCATCACAGACAGTGCTGAACTCGCTGCAGAGGCAGACAAGATATTTACTGTTACTCAGCAATGTTGTGCAGCCACGAGGCGCTTTTCCCCCACGCGAGAGAAAACCAGCCCGCCCCCAGCAGGATGGTGCGCGTACCACGCCCGTTTTGGCGCCAAAGCTCGATGCTGTCGGCCTCCTTGCAGTTTCCCTCAAGAAAACAAAAACAAAAAAACTCCAACAAGCCCGCGTCCTCCCGGACGGATGACAAGGTCTAACAAGCACAGCAAGTTAGCTATGGCGGCGGGCTCAGCGGGCAAACTCATTTATGTTATGGATTCCGTTATGGGCCGTCGGTTCCTGTGCAACACTGGCTCACAGTGCAGCATCCTCCCGGCTTCAAAGCTGGACCTACTATCCGGCAGCCAAGGGCCTTCCCTCGTGGCAGTAAATGGCGCTGCCATGTGTACGTTCGGGAAACGGACGGTAAACTTAACCTTCGCCGGTCAACGTTTTGTCTGCGACTTTATTACAGCCGTGGTCTCACAGGCCATCCTGGGGGCCGATTTTTTCTGCGCCAACGGTCTGCTGGTCGACGTCCAACACTGCCGACTCATTAATGCGACCTTAACAACTCGCTGCATAAAAACATTTATCCTCACGTCTCCTCTGGTTCTTTTAACAGAATTACAAGAAATCTATATTAAGATACTTTTATTCAGTTAAATTCAGCTCATAAAGGGTTAAATTTTCAACATACAGCTTCTGGGAATATGGATTAGAATTAGAAAACATTTCTCCTCATCTTCCCTCTGGTTCTTTTGACCTCCTGCCAGTGGAGTAGTTTCTCCTTATTTACTCTATCAAAACAACCTCATAATTTTGAACACCTCAATTAAATTTTCCCTTGACCTTCTCTGCTCTACGGAGAACAATCCCAGGTTCTCATCTTGGTTTGTGCTTTCAAAAGTTGTCGAACTCCATAGTGTGGCGTGTTGGCTTCCTTCCCAATGCACAGCCAGCCTGGTCTAGGACAAGCAGTAGGGGCTGAGCCCAGTCAAGTAAGGATTTAATTTGAAAGATCAAATGATACATCTGTGGTCCTTCCTGCCTGCTACATTCTTGCCAATGAAAACCTCTGGCTGACCCCCACCACAGAAAAAGTTGCTGCACAGTTTGTAAAAATTGTCAGCTCAGTTCAGCTGATGCAACCCTCACCTAAATCAGCAGGTTATGGTTTCACAGCCTAACCCAGTACTTAAGTGCATAATCTAGGCTGATACAATTCAATTCAATTCAATTTTATTTGCCATATGTAACTAGTACAATGGAATGCTTACTCCCCGTAGGGACACGTCAGCTATTCTTACAGCGCCGCGTTCAGAAAGTCAATTCTTTGGCATCCAGTGGCAGTGGGAGCACGATGTTCCTCAGCCGCTCCGTCCTCCTCGTCACCGCGGTCTCCTCCTCACTGTTGCCGGCTCGGCTCCACGTGTGGTGGCCTGCTTCTCCTGCTCACCCTCTGGTCACCATTCCCGGCTCCCCTCCTCCCAGTCGGACTGCGAGTCGTCGTGGCTACTGCTGCTGCTCGATGCGCTGTGCTGCCTCCGCCCGACTCGCCGAACACATCCTCCGGTCGTCGCGACCTCCACCTCACCGTCGCTGGCTCCACGGTCCGACGGCCCGGGGCCTGCTTCTCCCGCTTCCGGTCCGGCCTCTGGCCGCCATGCTCAGCTCCCCTCCTCCCAGTCGGAATGCCTTCCCGCTGAGGAGCTGTCGGCCGACGTGCTCTAGCGGGTCGACGTGGCTGCTGCTGCTACTCGATGCGCTGCGCTGCCTCCGCCCGACTCGCCGAACACCTCGCTCCGGTTGCGGGAGCGAGCGGCGAGAGCGGGCCGCCCGAAGCAGGGAGAGCGCGCTAGCACCGGACCATCTCGGTCGCCATCTTGACAAGTGTGGTGCTGCATTGCCATCGTTGACGTGCGATGTTGAACCAAGGCTTCAGCTGCCTCTTCTGGAATTTCAGGTGGATGTTAAAGATCCCATGGTGCTATTCAAAGAAGAGCAAGGACTTCTCCCAGTGCCCTGACCGACAATCCTTACTCAATCACGCCACCAAAAACAGATTAACGGATTACTCACCTCATTGCTATTTGTGAGATCTTGCTGTGCACAAAGTGCCTGCGATGGTTTTGTACATAATGAATCACTGCACTTCAATGCAGTTCATTGTAGCTGAAGTACTAAGCTCAAAGCCTCCTTGAAAAAGTGTAACATCCCCACCGACACCTGGGAATCCCTGGCCCAAGACCGCACAAAGTGGAGGAGAAGCATCCGGGAAGGCGCCGAACACCTCGAGTCTCTTCGCCGGGAGCAAGCAGAAGAACAGCGCAAGGAGCGCGCGTCAACCCAAGCACCCCACCCACCCGCCCCTTCAACCACCGTCTGCCCCACCTGTGACAGAGACTGTAGGTCCTGCATTGGAATCATCAGTCACCTGAAAACTCATTTTTAATGTGGAAACAAGTCATCCTCGGTTCCGAGGGACTGCCTAAGAAGAGAAGACTAAGCTGCTATATAAAATCGTCTCTTTCCAGAGTGACTATACAGCTTGATCTATTTTCCCCTCTTTGTAGTTCAGGGGCACTGAAGGCATTTTGTAGAACCTTTCGTGCCACACTGGCTCAGATCAGTTAACCCAGCACAAACCAAGGATCAAACCTGTTGCATTTTATTCCTTCTGGTTAGGTACCACACCCAACAGTGGCTTTCCCCACTGAGCCATCAGGTGTGCCGGGAAAACTTATTTAACTCAGCTATCTCAAGGTAGGCAATAATCTCTAAATATAATGGCCTAGCACTTCCGCACTGTGATTTGCACCACTTTAACGCTAGTGGAAAATGAGTTGCGCCTGCCGATTTTCTGGTGAGGCATTTACACTCGACTTTACTGGGTCAGCTCACTTGCATATCCATTGGAGCAGTGATGGGCGTAAAACCCATGTAAAATGGGCCTAATATTCCGGGGTACATGGGAATTAGAGGACAGTCTTTAAAAAGGCCAGTGCTAGCTGAAGATTGCCTGGGGGAGCAGCCTTGGGGAGCAGTAGGTAAGTAAAGGAGAAGTGCTTGGCTCAGTGAAATGACTGGCAGCTAGCTTCGCTGGGTGTCTCATTGTTGTTTTGGTGCCATTTTACAACAAGATCTATGTTAGGAGAACCTGGCAGAGGCAGTCAATGAAAGGACAAGGGCATGATACATTGCCAGAGAAGAAGATGCCAATTTCATGTAATCCGACTTGAAATAGAAGTCAGAAGAGTGTTGGGTGTCGGTGGCAGAAAATCCGCCAATAGAGTCACTTGTGCCACATGGAGGGACCGGAACTGAGAGGCAGCTCTCTCAGCCCTCCCCCCGGCCCCCTCCCCCAGGACTACATGCACAGTCCTTAAAACCCATTCCTCCATTATAACAGGTTGATACCACCACACCTATTACTTCAGCTCTCTTATGCCACTTGGCACGCACTCCTCATAGTAGTGTGAAATGGTCGTGAGAGGCAGGCCAACAGAGGGGACATCGCCAACCTAAAACAGCTGATGCTCTACGAGGAGAATGACATTGAGCTCATGGGTAGGCACCCAACGCTTGCCGTTGGCGATGGTGAGGACAGGGGCATAATGCCAGCGCTAGGTTAGTGACTGAACACCTACACTGTTGCCATGGTGTCCCTGTGAAGCACCGTACAGGCACAAGCTTCCACCCCCCTTCTCTGTCTCCTTAATCGCAAGGGGATAATGTTCTTAACTTGTATTCTCCCTTTTTGCAGATTCAGGACAGCAGCAATGGGCACAGAATGAGGAAAATGATGATGCTGAGGAGGCGGATGATGACGAGAGAGATGAAGGAGATGAATTTGGACTCAAGCCCATTTGTGAGTTCCTGCAGAGACCTCCTGCACCATGTTCCTCTATCCTAACTGCCTCAAACTCACCTCCTGCATCAATTGCTTCTTCAGCCCAGATACTTTCAGTCAGGGAAAATTAAACAGTGCTAGTGAGGAAGTAGCACTGGGTGATTTACAGAGCATGAGGGAGCTGAATGAGTAAGGAGTGGGTGAGGATGTGCCACCTTCCAGCAGAGGGTGAGGAGAAGGCTGTCCATAGCTTTGGAGTCATTGTGCCCAGAACTTATGGGTGCTCGCCTGAAAATAAGGATGTTTGAGGGATATCATGCATACATGCAGGCCAATCTCTGAGGATGTGTGTGAACTGGCAGGTATGACCCTTAACGCTCTCAACTGTGCCAACATCAGGGAAGATCATGGCAGCTGTCGATCATTCTGCCATCGCCATTTACAATTCATCTAGACTCATCTTTTGTTTCTTAACTTGTCCCATTACCATCTCCTTTTGCCTTGCACCATCGTCCCTTTTGTCTCTCAATCTCTCCTGCCTTCCACCCTATCACAGACCTTCCCTTTTGTTCTTTCCTCCCCTCCCCCCTTTCCCTGCCCTTACACTTGCTTAAAAACCTGTTCCATCTCCAGCTTTTTCCAGTTCTGACAAAGGGTCATTGACCTGAAACGTTAACTCTGTTTATATCAGGGAAGATTTGTCTTTCTTAAAAACATCAATGACATGTGTGGCAGCTTCACTGGAATCTACAGCAGACCACCACCTAAGAAGCAATCGTGGACCAATTGGTGTCTCCACAGAAGCATAGGCTACAGCTCTGTTGACAGTAGGAGAGAGAATAGACAACAACCTGCAGACCAATTTCCAGACTGTGATGAAATATTCATCATCATCACTGCCTGTGACTGAGATCGGTTTCAGTGTCATTTCCCTTCCCCCAGACCTCATTGTATTGTGTACTGGAATGTGCTGTATTGTATACTGGAATGTGCTGGAATGTGCTGTGTGTAGGGCTCCGCCCATACCTGGCCCCGTTTGTAGGCTGGCTCAGTCTGGCCTCAGCCTCCAGAAGGACGACATCTCTCTCTCTGACGTGTTACGTTCTAAGTTAATAAAAGCCTTGTTTTTGTTCTGCTAACTTCGAGTCTCAGAATTATTGAGGCACATCAATTTTATTAACTTATTTTTCAACACTATGGATCAACTCCTGAAACCCGAACGTTTGGATTTGGATCAACATGCTCCGGACGCATCAGCACGCTTCGGACACTGGTTTGAGTGTATGGAATTCTTCCTGGACAATTCCGCAGCCGTCAAAGACGCTACGGACGCTGCGAGGATGAGACTCGGAATTCTGCAGAATTGGGTAAGCCACCGGGTTTACCCCCTCATCCAAGACGCCGAGACGTACCTGGCCGCCTGCAACATCTTAAAGGCGCATTACCAGCAGCCTACGAATGAGGTGTATGCTAGGCATCTGCTCGCCACTCGCGCACAGCGACCTCGGGAATCGGTGGAGGAGTTCCTAGGCACCCTGAAAATGCTTGGCAAAGACTGCAAGTGCCGAGATGTAAAAGCCGCAGTGTACACCGACGAGCTTGTCCGCGATGCCTTTATCACAGGCCTCAGCTCCACTTACATCCGGCAAAGACTGCTGGAAAAAATGGGGTTGGACCTGAAACAGGCTGCGGACTCCGCGCGATCCCTGGATGTGGCCCAGAGAAACTCGGACGCCTACACTTCAGCCCGCGCCGTCCACGCCGCCACGTGTGCACCGAGGGCGCCACCATCTTGGAAGGCATCTTCCCCGCCCGACAGCCCGACACCGGCTGGGCCCCGCTCTCCCCCCAGAAGCCCTACGACAGCCGCGACACGTCAGGGACCCAACTGCTACTTCTGCGGGCAGCCAAAGCACACCAGAAACCTGTGCCCGGCGAAAGGCACCACCTGCTTTAAGTGCGGTAAGAAGGGGCACTTCAGGAAGGTGTGCAGAGGGAACCCCGCCGGAAAACCAACCGCCGGAAAACCCGCCACCGCCGCGTGTGCGCCGTGGGAGCGGCCATCTTGGACGCCATCTTGCCCATCCTCGTGGGGTCCGCCATCTTGTGAGCAGACAGCGTGGACGCCATCTTGTATCGATCAGGGCCCTACAGTGGCATCGGTCACAGTGGACCAGACCAGGCCGCACCCGCTATCCAGATCAATGGTGGACATCGAGGTAAACGGGTGCCGGGTCAAATGCTTAATTGACAGTGGAAGCACGGAGAGCTTTATCCACCCAGAACTGGCACAACAACTCTCCCTAAAGGTGGTCCCTACTCAGGGTACCATCTCTATGGCTGACAAAACCCAGACATCGACCATTCTGGGTTACTGCACGGTACAATTGTGCGTTAACGGAACTGTATATGATAATTTTAAAGTATTAATCATGAAGAACCTATGTGCGAGCGTGATCTTGGGCCTGGATTTCCAGTGCAACCACCAAAGCATCACGCTCAAGTACGGTGGGTCCCAGCCGCCCCTCACAGTGTGCGGTCTGGCTACCCTGAAGGTAAAGCTGCCTTCGCTATTCGCGAACCTTACCCCTAACTGCCGGCCAATAGCGACCAAAAGCAGGAGGTACAGCTGGGAGGACAGGCGGTTTATCGCGACCGAGGTAGACAGGCTCCTGAAAGAGCGCATTATTGAACGCAGCAACAGCCCGTGGCGCGCCCAAGTGGTAGTGGTAAGGGGTAGCGAGAAGAAACGGATGGTGATCGACTATAGTCAAACGATCAACAGGTACACCCTACTAGACGCCTACCCGCTACCCCGCATATCAGAAATGGTGAACCAAATCGCCCAATACCGGGTGTTCTCCACCATCGACCTCAAGTCAGCGTACCACCAGCTCCCTATCAGACCAGAGGACCGCCCGTACACCGCCTTCGAGGCGAACGGACGCCTCTACCAATTCCTCAGAGTCCCCTTTGGGGTGACGAATGGGGTCTCGGTCTTCCAGAGGGAGATGGACCGCATGGTCGATGACCACCACTTGCAGGCAACCTTCCCCTACATCGACAACGTCGCCATCTGCGGCCACAATCAGCAGGATCACGACTCGAACCTCGAGAGGTTCCTGGAAACCGCACAAAAACTCAACCTCACCTACAACGAGGACAAGTGCGTTTACAACACCACGCGCCTCTGCATACTAGGCAGCGTGGTGGAGAATGGGGAAATCGGACCAGACCCCGACCGATTGTGCCCCCTACGGGAGCTGCCCCTGCCCAACACTCCCAAAGCCCTGAAAAGGTGCCTGGGGTTATTTTCTTATTATTCCCAATGGGTCCCCAACTACTCCGACAAAGCCCGCCCCCTCTTGAAAGCATCCTCTTTCCGGCTCTCTGCTGAGGCCCACGCCGCCTTCAAAAGCATTAAGCAGGATATTGAGCGGGCCACGCTACAGGCAGTGGACGAGAACACTCCATTTCAAGTGGAAAGTGATGCGTCTGACTTCGCCTTGGCGGCCACCCTCAACCAGGCGGGGCGGCCCGTAGCTTTCTTCTCGAGGACCCTCCAAGGGCCCGAGATCAGACACTCCTCCGTGGAAAAGGAGGCCCAAGCTATCGTGGAGGCAGTGCGCCACTGGCGCCACTACCTAGCCGGCAAACGCTTCACCCTACTTACCGACCAGCGGTCGGTAGCGTTTATGTTCAATAATAAACAGAGGGGGAAGATTAAAAATGATAAGATTCTTAGGTGGCGGATCGAGCTCTCCACCTTCGAGTACGACATCATTTACCGGCCAGGGGCCCTTAACGAATCCCCTGACGCCCTCTCACGAGGGATGTGTGCCAGCGCCACCGGGGATCGGCTACAGACCCTCCACAACGACCTCTGCCACCCAGGGGTCACGCGGCTGTTCCACTTCATAAAGTCCCGTAACTTACCCTACTCGATTGAGGAAGTTCGGTCCCTGACCAGGAACTGCCGCACTTGTGCTGAGTGCAAGCCTCGGTTCTACCGCCCAGATAGAGCCCACTTAATCAAAGCTACACGGCCCTTTGAGCGGCTCAGCTTAGATTTCAAGGGCCCCCTCCCGTCCGTCGACCGCAATGTTTACTTCCTGAACGTTGTGGACGAATACTCCCGGTTCCCATTCGCCTTCCCCTGTCCAGACATGACCAGCGCCACGGTCATTAAATGCCTCAACAGCCTGTTCTGCCTGTTCGGTATGCCGAGCTACATCCATACGGATAGGGGGGCGTCCTTCATGAGTGAAGAGCTACGCCAGTACATGCTGTCCAGGGGGATCGCCACGAGCCGTACCACCAGCTACAACCCCCGGGGTAACGGCCAAGTGGAGCGAGAGAACGGGACAGTATGGAAAGCAGTCACTCTAGCTCTAAGGACCAAGGGCCTCCCTATCTCCCGCTGGCAGGAAGTCCTCTCGGATGTGCTCCATTCGATACGGTCGCTATTGTGTACGGCCACTAATACCACGCCTCATGAACGAATGTTTGTCTTTCCCCGGAAATCCACCTCAGGCGTATCCATGCCGTCATGGCTCTCCACCCCAGGTCCGGTACTCGTGCGAAGGCATGTGAGGGGCCACAAGACGGACCCTCTCGTGGAGCCAGTACACCTACTCCACGCCAACCCCCAATACGCATATGTCCGGCACGCCGACGGAAGGGAGGACACCGTGTACATAAAAGACGTCGCCCCAGCCGGCATCGACAACAACCACGGCAATAGCGGCAACGACGATCACAGCAACTCTTACCCACCCACTACTCTTTCATCACCCCTGGAAGAACACCGACCAACGGCACCCCCACCAACTACCCCTTCAACAACCCTGGCGGCACCCCCGGCAGAGACCCAGGAGGCTACCGGGGACACCCAGCCGACACCCGCGGCACCGCAACAGCCACGTCGGTCGCAGAGGACTATTAAACCCCCGAACAGACTAAATCTATAGAAGGGGTGAATGTGATGAAATATTCATCATCATCACTGCCTGTGACTGAGATCGGTTTCAGTGTCATTTCCCTTCCCCCAGACCTCATTGTATTGTGTACTGGAATGTGCTGTATTGTATACTGGAATGTGCTGGAATGTGCTGTGTGTAGGGCTCCGCCCATACCTGGCCCCGTTTGTAGGCTGGCTCAGTCTGGCCTCAGCCTCCAGAAGGATGACATCTCTCTCTCTGACGTGTTACGTTCTAAGTTAATAAAGCCTTGTTTTTGTTCTGCTAACTTCGAGTCTCGGAATTATTGAGGCACATCACAGACCATAATGGCTGTGATGCATGCTGCTGTCTCTCGGAGCTTTCAGGCCTTATTGTGACATTGGACCAGCTATCCGCTGATCAGCGGGGACACCTTTCTAGGGCCCGGTGGAATGGCGACGGCAGGAGTAGACTTGCCTGATACTGCTATCTCTCAGGGCAGCAGCACATGTCAGGCATCTGGCCTTCTCCCTCAGAGCAACATAACTAATGGAATGTAAGAGGTGACATCAGGCTGCCCAGGAATACACCCCAGAGAGGCAGCCAGCACCAGCTCCCAGCCAGGAGCAAGCTGCCATGATAAGAAAGCTACCTCAGTCCCATGGATATATTGGCCTTGGAAGGAGTGCAGTGCAAATGTTAGCAGGATTCCAAGGGTTAAATTATTAGGAGCGATTACATAAACTGGGCTTGTATTCCATGGAATATAGAAGGCTAAGGGGTGGTTTGATTGAGAATTTTAGGATCTTGAAAGGAATTGACAGGGTAGATTGAGAGAAACTTTTTCTGCTGGAAAAGACCATCTGTTCCATCGAGCCTATCACATACAGTTATATTGCAACGGAGCATCATCAACCACCCCCACAATGCTCCCCACCCACCAGCAGCCATGGGCAGAAAAAAAGCAGATCAAAAAAAAATCCTCGGCCAATTCAAGGGGAAAAAAAAACCAGTTGTGAGAAAATTCCTCTCTGACCCCCGAACGTGGTGAAAACATGTTCCGAGAGACCACAGTGAGGAGCAGCACCCAGCGTTCCAGGTCCTTATGTGCACAGTGATATCAGCCTCAGCCAGGAGCCTGTCTAGCTCCCTTGCCCTGAACGTTTGTAGCGAGTGTCCATGAGCCAGCAACCTATTCCAAAGGGCGAAAAGAAATCCTTACTGACATCTGGCCTAGTTCTTTGCTTACGTAACTTATATGCCTGTCCCCTGGTTCTGCCTAACCTCTCCAACTCAAATAGTCATGGAAACCAAAACTCATTCGAAATAGGATATGAGTTTCCAGATCATTCGGACACAATTGTGCCACATAAAATAGTACGTGATGAGGTATACTTTGGAAATGGCGTGGACAGTTTATTTGAAGTTTCACACAGATGCCAATTACCCAATTTAGAAAACTTTTTGATAGGGCATAATTGATACCTAGGACTATCACAAGGCAGTAATTTAATCAGAGGTTTCTAAATAAACTGTGAGAGCAAAACTCCCACAGTTTATAATCAACAACTGGACGCTAAGATTAGATTACTGCTTCAAAATCACTGCCATGGCTCCGGTTCATTTATTATATACACTTATACTTATATAATATGCACACAGTACAAATGGATTCCCTGTAGCATTGCTTCTAATGAGTCAGAAGATGCACTGTTTATAATGAGAGGAGTGTTATATCATGTAATGTACAACATATTATGTAATACTAGTCGATCTCCCATGGTGTTGCACATGGGGAGTCATGACCAAGGGCACTTTTGAGGTCACGCAAGGTTAGTAGGTGGAAAGAAAATTGGATCAAAGGACGGGAGGGGAGAGGGAGGAAGCAGATGGGAGGGGGATGGTGGAGAAGAGGAAGGGAAAAAGAGAGCAGAGGGAGAGTAGAGAAAGAAAAAAACAGAAGGGAGAGGAGGGGGAGAGATGAGGGGAGAGGGGAGGAGGAGGAGGGGGTGTAGAAGAGGACGATTAGAGGAAGGGGATAGAAAGGAGGGGAGAGGCAATGGGGAGGGGAGAGAGCAGAGGGGGTGGTTAGAGAGCAGGGAGAGGGGAGAAAGAGGAAGGAGAGAGAGGAACAGGAGGGGAGAGAGAAAGAGGAAAAGAGGGAAAGGGAGAGGAGAGAAGGTGAAGGGTGAGAAGGAGGGAAATAGAAGAAAGAAAGTGAAAGAAGGAGGAGGGGAGGGGAAGAGGATTGGAGAAGAGATAGAAGGAGTAATGAGGGAAAGAGGATGGGGATGGGGAGGTGGAGGTAGCAAAGTGGAAGGCTTGAGAGAAGAGGCAAAGGCACAGAAGGCTAATGGATTAAGGGGAGATTGTATATCATTATATAGGGCCTTGGTGAGACCACACCTGGAGTATTGTGTACAATTTTGGTCTCCTTACCTAAGGAAGGATATACAGGAAACTCTTTGGTATCCGGCACCAATGGGACCGGGATGGTGCCGGTTGATTAAAAATTCCGGATGACGGAGAGGGTTATCTACCGAGGCTATTTTTAACAAACAAACAGTCAGACTCCTGTTATTGAGGTGTTCGGACTTCCGGCAGCGCCAAGAAGCCGAGTAGTGGCAGTTTGGAGAACTACCCCCACTGACTAACTCGGCCACCACGGGAGACTCGGACTCTGACTCGGCAACAATTCCGGTTATTGAGGTGTTTTCGGAGTGTGAATTTTGCCGGTTAAACGAGAGTTTCCGTACTTGCCATAAAGGGAGGTCAACAAAGGTTCACGAGATTGATTCCTGGGATGGCGGGACTGTCGTATGAGAAGAGTTTGAGTAAACTAGGCCTGTATTCTCTTGAATTCAGAAGAATGAGAGGGGATCTCATTGAAGGAAACAAAATTATTACAGGGCTTGATAGGGTGGATGTTGGGAGAATGTTTCCCTTGGCTGGGGAGTCTAGAACCAGGGGCCACGGCCTCAAGATAAAGGGTAGGCCATTCAGGACTGAGATGAGAAGAAATTTCTTCACACAGAGAGTGGTGAATCTTTGGAATTCTCTACCCCAGAGGGCTGTGGAGGCTCAGTCATTGGGTATATTCAAAACAGTAGTCGATAGATTTCTGACTAGTAAGGGCATCAAGGAATATGGCGATAAGGCCGGTGAATGGAATTGAGGCAGATCAGCTATGATCTCATTGAATGGCAGAGCAGGCTCGAAGGGCCGAATGGCCTACTCCTGCTCCTATTTCTTATGTTCTTATGTTCATCGGAGTTGAGGAGGCCTGAGATGGGGAGGTGGGTTATTTTTATTTGCCTGAGCTTTGGGTGGAGGGGCGGAGGGGCGGAGGTCAGCATGCAAATTTTACTTCAAATGAGGGAGTGGTTGTTGATGTCTACTTTTTGCTTGGGTGGGGGTTTGGTGTTTTCCATTCTCTTCCTGTGTGGTGAGGTGTGTTCGGTCTCCAATATCTGCCTCGAGGGAGGGGAGGTTTGGGTTGATTTTTCTGTGTTTCATCGGGAATGGGTTCTGGTGTCCGAAAATGTGCCTCAGTGGGATGTGGGAGCCAGAACACTTCTTGCCATTTCACAGTTCATTGCTTGGGTTTCAGGGTTTTTAAAGGTTATCATTAACAATCACTGCAACATGATTTTGCCAGGTTTCTGTATTGTGTTCCGGAAACCTTGGGCAATTTTCAGAGCTTGCGAAATATTGTTTGTTTTCTTGTTCTGTTGTGGGTTTTATTGCATCATCTATTATCAAGTCGTGTTTGGCAGGAGAGGGCTGTGGGTCTCTTTTGGGCTGGTTTGCATAATTAATATTTTCAAGTGCTTTCCACAGTTCAAACATTTCTGCTCATTTTTTTAAGACGCTATTTATTATTTTACTTAATCTTATTCCACAATTACATTTTTTTCCTCCGGCTTGGCATCAAAGGTGGGGTTCTAATTTTTCCTGAATGTGTCCCTGTCACATAACATTAGGTCACAAACATGGTCACAGCATAACCAACAGGTGCAGCACTTTTGGAATATTGCTACCACTCACCATTTTTAATTTATAATAGATAGTTGATCTGTGGCACTTCTTAGAGACAAAAAAAAAATGGATTTTTTCCTTGAGCACATAATCTGGGCTGACTCTTCAGTACAGTATTGAAGGAGTGTTGTGTTGTCGTTGGAGGTTTTAAAGGGATGTTTCATTTTCTTGTTCTAAAGGTTTAGGTGGATGTAAAAAAGAAGTAGCATTGGAATATTCAAAGAAGAGCAGAGAGTTTTCCTGGTGTCCCGACCAACATTCCCCACTCAAGTGAGAACAACAAAAATAAATTAACTCCTCATTCTTCTCACAGTTTGTCAGTGCAGAATGACTGCCACGTTTACTTATACAACAAGAGTTACTGAACTTCAAAAGGAATACATTGTGCATGAATTAATTTTGAGATTTTTCAACATGAGAGCACTACATAAATGGAAGTTCTTCTTTCTTGAGCTGTTTCTCTCCCAATGACTTTGTATGGCACTTTATATGACCCTTTACTGGTGCACTCAGTTTCTGTATCTTACTTTTGTTAAAGTCCAGGGCGCGCAGCAAAATGACAGACAACATGTTGCGGAAAAGTCGGCGCCAGACTTTGCAGGACCCGCTGCAACGCACGCAGGTGAGAGAGAAACTTGGGTGCTGGGGCTGGTGATGAGGGAGGTATTAAGGACTAGGACCTCGGTTTGGCACATGGTATGGAGCGAGCAGAGACAGGAGGAAGCTGAGATGAAGTGGACTGCCCAGGATTTGAGAACAAGGAAGGAGGTCTGGAGCTTTTCAGAAATAGACCAAGTTAGGCTGCATGAAGACCCAGTTTTATTTATTTTATAGTTGCCAACTGCTCTCACAGTGCTCTCCGTGTTCACTTACTCTGGGCACTATAAAAATCATACCAGAACACTTCATAAGTTACCTTTTCTGCACGTGCAAACATCTGCATATGCACAGAAGAGATAACTTGAAGAGTTGTGGGCTGGTTTAAGGACTTCATGTCGCTCACAGGCAGGTGTGTGTGAGTGGACGACATGTTTTGCTCCTCAGTGACTGCTGACAGGCTACAGTAAATTCTTAGATAATGCACTGAACAAAGTGATAGAATTGATATGCCTGTGTGAGGCAGTGCCAGGCAGTAACAGGCCTGACGCTGACCCCCAGAGCAGAACTCCCACTTTGAACCCCAACAAGAAAACACACCTGCAGTTCAATATTTCACCATTCTGTCAGTCACTCAGTATATTTAATAATGCATTAAATTACTCAATAAATTTAATAATTAAATTAGCCGCTAAATTTAGTTAATTAGTTTAAACTCAATGCCATTATTAATTTACTAATTGCTTTAATAATTGACTTACTGTCTCCATTGAAGATTTAAACTCATTACCATATATGGTGTAAAAACAGGAAATGCTGGAAACATTCAGCAGGTCAGGCAGCATCTGTGGAGAGAGAGAAACAGAGTTAACGTTTCAGGTCGATGACCTTTCGTCAGAACTGCCGTATATGGTATAAACGTTGTAAATCAGTGGTGGCCAATCAGTGCCTTGTAGTCGTGTGTGGCTCTTTGACGTCCAAACAACACCATTTCACGCGTATTTTAATGAAGATCTCATGTATATTCAGCATTTACAAAATATCCAGCGGAATGGTTTTATGAACAGTCCCGACACATTATCCTGCCCTCGCAGCAGCAGCAGAAGGTTGAGAACTTGATGACAGGCTCATGCACTGATTTCACTGGGAAAGCCCACACAGTTGAACTGCTTGTAGATAAGCAGGGTTTGGTCTGCTTGTGAGGTGGTGTCACTTGAGTTGGTTGGCTTCTAGTGCTCTGAGCAGTCGGGTGCTATTTTAGGTGGAATTGCCATTTTTGAAGTCAATGTTAAAGACAAAATGGGTGATTCAGGCACGATTAGTACAGAGTCTGAGCGACTTGCCCTTTCTCTGAGACACACACACACTTGGGCTGGATATTCATTGGGCCGTGGAGTCGGGATTGGAGGCGTGTGGGGGTTTTAAATCCCAAAATCGGGGGTCCCGACCCCATCCCGCCCCCAACCCACCTCCATGCCAGTTTCAAAGGAGGCGGGTACCCGCCCCACACTGGGACCCGCCTACCCGAGGCGGGAAGGGGATTAGTGCCAATTAACTGCCTGGCAGTTTTTAGCCTAATCCCTATTTTCATTGTTGAAATGTGGGATTCCCGACGGCTCCAAACCACACCAAGTTAGCGAGGCGGGCCGTCGGGATGAAGGGCTTGGAGGGGTCGAGATGTCCGGTGTTCAGGTGAGTGATGGGTGCATGAGTGCAGAGGTAAGTGTGTTTGGTGTGTGTAAAGTGTTTAAAGAAGTTTTACAAACCTTTACTTACCTTTACAGCCTTCCTTCCTTCAGGTCTCGGGAGTCCCTCATCTCACCGGCACAGAAAGCAGAATGGCCGCCAGCTGTCAAAATCTGCAGCCTCTGCTTTCTGTTCCGGGGAGATCTCTAAATCATCCTGAGAGGAAGGATTTAACCTGGAGTACAGAGTGTCAGTCTTTGACAGCTTCAAACAGCTGTGAAACGCTGATATTTCATCTGTCAAAAGGTCTTGACAGATGAAATTTCAATCTGTGACGACACCTGTTGCCGGATGGCCCTTAATTGGCCTGCTGAGCCCGCTGGGCGGGCTCAACAAGGTCAATCAAGTCAAAATCACGTGGGTTGGCTAGAACTCAACGGAGGCGGGACTACAACTCCAAAGGTTGTAGTCCCGCCTCCTCAATGAAAATTCAGCCCACTATCTCTCTCTGCAGGGAAACAGTATTTGAACATAAGAACATAAGAACATAAGAAATAGGAGTGTAGAAGAGCATGCCAGGAGCAGCACCAGGCGTACCTAAAAATGAGGTGCCAACCTGGTCAAGCTGCAACACAGGACTACATGCATGCTAAAAAGCGGAAGCAGTATGCTATATAGACAGGGCTAAGCGATCCCACAAGCAACGGATCAAATCAAAGCTCTGCAGTCCTGCCACATCCAGTTCTGAATGGTGGTGGACCATTAAACAACTAACGGGAGGAGGAGGCTCCATGAACATCCCCAGCCCCAATGATGGCGGAGCCCAGCACACAAGTGCAAAAGACAAGGCTGAAGCAGTTGCAACCATCTTCAGCCAGAAGTGCCAAGTGGATGATCCATCTCAGCCTCCTCCTGAGGTCCCCACCATCACAGAAGCCAGTCTTCAGCCAATTCGATTCACTCCACGTGATATCAAGAAATGGCTGAGCACACTGGATACAGCAAAGGCTGTGGGCCCTGACAACATCCCGGCTGTCGTGCTGAAGACTTGTGCTCCAGAACTAGCCGTGCCTCTAGCCAAGCTGTTCCAGTACAGCTACAACACTGGCATCTACCCGACAATGTGGAGAATTGCCCAGGTATGTCCTGTCCATGAAAAACAGGACATCTGCAATCCGGTCAATTACCACCCCATCAGTCTACTCTCAATCATCAGCAAAGTGATGGATGGTGTTGTCGACAGTGCTATCAAGCGGCACTTACTCACCAATAACCTGCTCACTGACGCTCAGTTTGGGTTCCGCCAGGACCACTCGGCTCCAGACCTCGTTACAGCCTTGGTCCAAACATGGACAAAAGAGCTGAATTCCAGAGGTGAGGTGAGAGTGACTGCCCTTGACATCAAGGCAGCATTTGACCGAGTGTGGCATCTAGGAGCTCTAGTAAAATTGAAGTCAATGGGAATGACTATCGACTGGCTGGAGTCATACCTAGCACAAAGGAAGATGGTTGTGGTTGTTGGAGGCCAATCATCTCAGCCCGAGGACATCACTGCAGGAGCTCCTCGGGGCAGTGTCCTAGCCCCAATCATCTTCAGCTGCTTCTTCAACGACCTTCCCTCTATCACAAGGCCTGAAGTGAGGATGTTTATTGATGATTGTACAGTGTTCAGTTCCATTCGCAACTCCTCAGATAATGAAGCAGTCTATGCCCGCATGCAGCAAGACCTGGCCGACATTCAGGCTTGGGCTGATAAGTGGCAGGTAACATTCCACCACACAAGTGCCAGGCAATGACTATATCCAACAAGAGAGCGTCCAACCACTGCCCTATGACATTCAACGGCATTACCATCGCTGAATCTCCCAACATCAACATCCTGGGGGTCACCATTGACCAGAAACGTAAATGGACCAACCACATAAATACTGTGGCAACAAGAGCAGGTCAGAGGCTAGGTATTCTGTGGCGAGTGTCTCACCTCCTGACTCCCCAAAGCCTTTCCACCATCTACAAGGCACAAGTCAGGAGTGTGATGGAATACTCTCCACTTGCCAGGATGAGGGCAGCTCTAACAACACTCAAGAAGCTCGACACCATCCAGGACAAAGCAGCCCACTTGATCGACACCCCATCCACCACCTTAAACATTCACTCCCTCCACCACCAGTGTACCGTGGCTGCAGTGTGTACCATCTACAAGATGCACTGCAGCAACTCCCCAAGGCTTCTTCGGCAGCACCTCCCAAACCCGCGCCCTCTACAAGCTAGAAGGACAAGGGCAGCAGGCACATGGGAACACCACCACCTCCAATTTCCCCTCCAAATCACACACCATCCTGACTTAAAAGTATATCGCTGTTCCTTCATTGTCGCTGGGTCAAAATCCTGGAACTCCCTCCCTAATAGCACTGTGGGAGTACCTTCACCACAAGGACTGCAGCGGTTAAAGAAGGCGGCTCACCACCACCTTCTCAAGGGCAATTAGGGATGGGCAATAAATGCTGGCCTTGCCAGCAATGCCCACATCCCATGAATGAATAAAAAAAAGTCACAAATCTCAAAGCATGGCTCGTATTATTCTATGGGGGAAAAATTCAGTTGCTTTGCGCTGCCCTCTTAGGGCGCTAATGGGGCACAAAGCAACTAGCACCCGAGCGCGGCGCTGCCAACGCCTCCCCCAAAATTCAGCGGGAGGTTAGCAGTGGTGGTAACCGTTAGCTCCCCATGGCACTGCGCCGCCGGTGATGATGTCATCTCTGTGAGCAGTGCCCCGCTCGCGCCCCAGCCGCGATTTTCAGTAGCGCCCCCTGACTTACCGCCGGATGCTATGTCCGACGGGGTCAGGGGGGCCTACCTGCGGCCAGGGTGGCGCTAATTATAGGCGAGGGGGCCGGGCGGCCATTTTTGTTGCTGGCCGCCTGCCAGCAACTGCCCGCTTTGCCGTCCCTGGCCTTCTGTGAAGCCCCCCCCCCCGTGAGGTGCCGGCTGCGCTCCGTGAGCCCGGCACTTCTCTTGAGTGCTGGGCTCTTTTGCCGGCATTCTGATCCCTGGTGGCCCAGCTGGGCCCTGGGTCGCGCTGCGCAAGGCCCCTCCTCTTTAAGAAGGGGAAGAAGGCCTTCAGTACCACGGCGCATAGCGCTGCGATATTCCCTCGCAGCGCCCCAAGCGGGAGGCATGGCGCTTCCAGTAGCTCCCTGCTTCCCTCTTGGGGCGCGACCATTCAATTTTGGCCGCGGAGGCGCTAATTTCTTCTGGGCGCTAAAAGTAGCGCCCCGGGAAAGTTAGCGCCCCAAAGGGGGCGCGACTCAATTGTTCCCTCATCAACTTTTACAACTTTGCAATACATTAGAGGATAAAATTTGTGCCCCCACACAGCCAGTGCGTATCAGAATAATGTGGGAGCTCTGCCATGATTATCTCTTCAAAATTGATGGAAAATTGTGCCTTGGATTTTCCAATAAGCATTGTCTGCATTCAAGGGCCTGCCAGTTTTGCAAAATCTGCCCATAGAGCTATTGCAACCACTAGAAATTTGAGGCAACGTCCAGAATCTTAGCAAGTAAAGTACACACAATTATAATCTATCCCTCCCCGACACGGAATAGCTGAAAATGAAAATCTCCATTATCGATCCCATCATAGAGCTCATATACAATTTTTGTTAATACTGCCAACTGCATTATTGCTACAGCATGGTTTAGGAGCAAATCACAAATCGATAACAAGAAAAAAGAACCTAGGAATTCTGATTTTTAAGTAATTGTCTTGTTGCAAAATAATGTGAGAGAGTGATATTTTCACATTGGAATTCCAAGATTATATCCATATTTGTGTAGAAAGTGTAGAATTCATTTTAACCCCCACCTGCTGGGCAAGAACAGGGCGGGTGTGGGGTTGGGGAGGGGGGGTCGCGATTTGCGCCAGCCCCCGTCATTTTCACTTGCCTGAATTCAGGCATGGGAAAACTGCCCACTCCCCTGGTGTGGGAGCCGAATGTAAATGGCAAAGTCATGTCCTGGTGATGTCATTGGGACATGCACGCCATTTTAACCATGGGACTGACTAAGGCCCACACAGTCTCCAGCCCCCCTAGTGAAAGGTGGCGCCACAAGAGGCCCAGGTAAGCGAGTTTGTATTTTTTGAATTTTTTTAATGGTTCATTGTGGGGCCAAGTGGAGCAGTCCTGCTCCTCCTGGCCCCACAAGCGTACCCTCGAGCCTTCCCTGCCTTGGGCTTCTTTCCTTCCTCCCCCACCCTCAACCCCAATCGTGGACTTGCTGGCCCGCCTGGTTGAAGGAGAATTAATCGTCTTCGCGCTCCAGAAGTATAGCAACAGCATTTTGCCAGCCGTGAATGAACTGGAGGAACCTGTTATTTAAAAGAGATAATGCTGAGTAAATAATATAAGTTGTGACATATTAAACCGAGGCCCTGTCTGCCCTCTCAGGTGGACTTAATAAATCATATGGCACTATTCAAAGAAGAGCAAAGGAATTGCCTCAGCGTCCTCGCCAACATTTATCTCTCAACCAACATCACCAAAAACAGATTGACTGTTGTGCATCTCATTGCTGCTTGTGGGATCTTGCCATGTACAAATTGACTGCCGCTTTTCCCATACATCAATGGTGATTGGCTGTAAAGCACTTTGGGACATCCTGAGGACATGAAAGGCGATATACAAATGCAAGTCCTTTCCTATTCTTTCATGAGCACACTCTGAGTCTTTTTGCAGCAGAGCGAGGCAGTGCCACAGAGTAAGTCTAGGCCACTGTCTCGAGCTTCATGTGGTATCTGTGCAGGTTTTGTCTTATTCCTGATTGATAGCATTGTTTGGTGAAAGTAATTCACCACTGAGTCACCAGGTTATAGGCTGGGCTTAAGTCTGGTTGTTGAAACAATATTGAAGGAAGGCAAATTTGTGAACAAACACTCTCTGGTGTGTTGAGCTTGCAGCTGTTTTCAGTGCAATAAGTAATGAAAAGCATGTGGGCAAGTGTTACAGATCATTATGCCTCTATAACACCCAATACCAGACATTTGCCAATGAGTGACATTTAATAGGACCCAGTGTAGGAATGCTATTGTCTCCATCTGACATACAGCCTTGCACTTCTCACAAAGATGCTTTGCTTCAGTGGGACTGTCTGGTCCCAAGACCCAGCATGAGACTGTGACAAGAATAATGTGGTCATAATGTGTGCAAATGGCACTCATAAATCAAGTCTCACCAGCAAATCAGGCAACATCAACCTTAAAAACAACAATTTTGCAGATGCTGTTCATGCTTCGAGTGCATCTCAGTATTAGAGGCATCGGGCAAAGCATCGCGCAATAGCCATTTTAATTGCTGTTGTTTTGTTGGATTTGCAGGGGGCTATCTATTGAGTGGGTTAGTTACCTGATGCTTCTGCTGCAAGTACATTACCTGAATGTAGAATGATTGCCCAAAAACGGATAACCCTTATTTATATATGACAAAGCTTTTAATCACCTGTCCTAATGTCTCCTTCTTTGGCTCGGTGCCAATTTTTGTCTAATCATGCTCCTGTGAATCTCCTTGTGATGCTTTCCTACGTTAAAGGTGCTATATAAATGCAAGTTGTTGTTGTTGTTGTGATACCTTTTATCTCCTTTGGGCCAGACTCATACTGCAAGTACTGGGTTAATATCAGGCCCTGCCTTACAGTGGTTCCTAAATGTTCAAATCACTTCAAATGGATGGTTAAGCACATGTTCAGGGCTCAGTTAACCTGTGCCCAAATGCCAGTCAGATTTTTAATGTCCGTGATGTCCCAACAAGACAGGTTTATTTTTATCAGCACGAGAAACATAAAGGCGGCACCGCAGGCTCCTGGAACTTAAATTTACAAGTAAAAGATTTGACTCTGCACTGATTGCAGTCAGTGTGAATCCAAAGTGGTATCAGACCCCGTGGCCAAACTGAATGAACCCTGCTTTTTCTTTTTTCACTACTACAGATTTTGTGTCAACCAAACCACTTCAACAACAACATGCATTTATATAGCGCCTTTAACGCAAAACGTCCCAAGGGGCTTAACAAGAGCAATATCAATACAAATTTTGAGACTGAGCCACAGAAGGAGACAGAGGTAGGTTTTAAGGAGCATCTTAAAGGAGAGAGAGAGGTAGAGAGGCGGAGAGGTTTAGGGAGGGAATTCCAGAGCTTGGGGCCGAGGCAACTGAAAGCGCGGCCGCCTTGATGAAAATCGGGGATGCCCAAGACGCCAGAATTGGAGGAGCGCGGAGATCTAAAAGGCTTGTAGGGCTGGAGGAAGTTACAGAATAGGGAGGGGCTGAGGCCATGGAGGTACTTGAAAAGGAGGACGAGGATTTTAAAATGGAGGCATTGTCGAACCGGGAGCCAGTGTAGGTCAGCAAGCGCAGGGGTGGATGGGTTAAACGGGACTTGGCACGAGTTAGGATACGGGCAGCAGAGTTTAGGATGAGCTCAAGGTTATGTAGGGTGGAAGATGGGAGGCCGGCCAGGAGGGCGTTGGAATAGTCAAGTCTAGAGGTAACAAAGGCAAGGATGAGGGTTTCAGCAGCAGATGAGCCGGGACAGGGTCGGAGTTGGGTGATGTTATGGAGGTGGAAGTGATGATGCAAAGTGTGATTATCCTGTAATTGGGCCTGTTAAGCCATTGTGCTTGGAGCTATAAAGCAAGTACTGTAGGCTAGTGATATTACACAGTAGTGGAGCAAGGACTATGCCACAGAGGACTAGGACTCAGAGTTGCACCTGCAGTCCACCAGAGGGGAGGCTCTTGATCTTAGTTAGCTGAACCATCAGTGGGAGGGAGCGCACTGAGTGGCGATCAGGTGCTGTCCCATGAAGGGGAAATCATACATCAAGTTACCCAGTTTTCATGTACCTCCTTATTAGACGTGACATTGGTATAAGTCTGTGAACTGATTACCTGTCAGACCTCCTCCAGGCTGAGAGTAACGTATGGCCCAGAGGGATATGAAACACAAGTGAGAAAAAGAAAATGACATAATATTTCCAGTCGCTGCTCTCCTGTTATAGGAATTTCTGTACTTCACAGTATCCCAAGTGCACATCCAAGTACTTTTTAAATGTGGTTAGGGTTCCTGCCTCTACCACCCTTTCAGGCAGTGAGTTCCAGACGCCCACAACCCCCTGGGTGAAGAAATTTCCTCTCAAATCCCCTCAAAACCTTCCCTCAATTACTTTAAATCTGTGCCCCCTGGTTTTTGACCCCTCTGCTAAGGGAAATAGGTCCTTTCTATCCACTTTATCTATGCCCCTCATAATTTTATACACCTCAGTAAGGTCTCCCCTCAGCCTCCTCTGTTCCAAGGAAAACAAACCCAGCCTATCCAGTCTTTCCTCATAGCTAAGATTCTCTACTCCCAGCAACATCCTTGTAAATCTCCTCTGTACCCTCTCCAGTGCAATCACATCTTTCCTGTAATGTGGTGACCAGAACTGCACGCAGTACTCTAGCTGAGGCCTAACTAGTGTTTTATACAGTTGAAGCATAACCCCCCTGCTCTTGTATTCTATGCCACGGCTAATAAAGGCAAGCATTCCGTATGCCTTCTTAACCACCTTATCTACCTGTCCTGCTACCTTCAGGGATCTGTGGACATGCACTCCAAGGTCCCTTTGTTCCTCTACACTACTCAATGCCCTACCATTTAATGTGTATTCCCTTTCCTTGTTAGCCCTCCCCAAATGCATTACCTCACACTTCTCCGGATTGAATTCCATTTGCCACTGTTCTGCCCACCTGACCAATTTATTGATATCTTCCTGCAGTCTACAGCTTCCTTCTTCAGTATCAACCACACAACCGATTTCAGTATTATCTGCAAACTTCTTAATCATACCCCCTATATTCAAGTCAAGATCATTGATATATACCAGAAAAGCAAGGGACCCAGTACTGAGCCCTGCGGAGTCCCACTGGAAACAGCCTTCCAGTCACAAAAACACCCATCAACCATTACCCTCTGCTTCCTGTCTTTGAACCAGTTTTGAATCCAACTTGACACTTTGCCCTGGATCCCATGGGCTTTTAACTTCATGACCAGTCTGCCATGTGGAACCTTATCAAAAGCCTTGCTAAAGTCCATATACACTACATCAATCACACTGTCCTCATCTACCCTCTTTGTTACCTCCTCAAAAAATTCAATCAAGTTTGTCAGACACGACCTTCCTGTAACAAATCCATGCTGACTATCCTTGATTAATCCGTATCTTTCTAAATGAAGATTTATCCTGTCCTTCAGAATTCTTTCCAATAATTTTCCCACCACCGAGGTTAGGCTGACTGGTCTGTAATTACTCGGTTTATCCTTTTCTCCCTTTTTAAACAAGGGTACCACATTAGCAGTCCTCCAGTCCTCCGGCACCACACCTGAAGCCAGAGAGGATTGGAAAATGATGGTCAGGGCCTCTGCTACTTCCTCTTTTGCTTCGCTTAACAGCCTGGGATACATTTCATCCGGGCCTGGGGATTTATCCACTGTTAAAGCTGCTCAACCCATTAATACTTCCTCTCTCATTATGTTTATATTAAAGCACTGGAGAAAGTACAGAAAAGATTTACAAGGATGTTACCAGAATTGAAAGGATTCAACTATCGGGAAAGATTGAGCAGACTGGGGCTCCTCTCTCTGGAAAATAGAAGACTAAGAGGAGATCTTCGAGAGGTCTTTAAAATTATGAACTTTGATAGGGTAGATGTGGATAAATCGTTTCCACTTGTGGGTGCATCCAGAACAAGGGGGCATAAATATAATGTAGTCACTAACAGATCAAATAATGAATTTAGGAAGAATTTCTTTACACGGAGAGTGGTGAGAATATGGAACTCGCTGCCACATAGAGTATTTGAAACAGATTACATTGAGGCATTTAAGGGGAGGCTTGAGGCATACACGAAGGAGAAGGGAATAGAGGGATGTGGAGGGCAGGGTGGGGAGAGGTAATTAGAGTAGGAGGAGAATCGTGTGGAGTATAAACATCCGCATAGTTGGGCCAAATATAGATTCTGTGGGATTCTGTGTGATGCATTGGGCTGATTTCAGTGTATGGGGCATATTTAACGGGTTGCATTTCTTTGCTCCTTAACTAAAATCAGAAAATTGTTTCACACTCGGGGTGAAATTTGTTTCGGGCGGTGTTAAGTCTGTGTGTTCCAGTTGTATTAAGATTAATTACTGACACAGACTACAAGAATAAAGTTCAACAGGTCTTTACTAGTTGGAGGTCAGGACTATACTAAATACAATATCACTACACAGTACTTATATACCGGTGGTCACCACCGGTATTACGTATACAGCAGCCAGAGAAAGTAGTACATCTCTTAAGGTGGAACAGGCTTAAGTTCTCTTAAGGTGGAACAGGTTACATACACCACAATCCTCCCTTTTTAGCTTAACAGTCATATCCCCATTTAACATAACATCATAACATATATACATATATAACTTCAGGTATAAACAGTTCAAAGGTTCAGTCTCTCAGGAGGCCTTCTGATTCGGTTTGGATAACGCCTTTCAGTGGTCTCTGATTCTTGTTGCTGAGGTGACTCTTCTTGTTGGTTTCCTATGTATTGGACGTCATCATCAGGTACAGTCCCTGCCGAGGTAGATTCTTCAGGTTCATTAATGTCTTCCACAGTTGTCTCTGTCGCAACCATGGGTTCGACCCTTGCTCTTGATTCTACCAGTTGATCCGCATGACGCCTTATCACATTTTTACCAATATCTACTGTGTACATCAGAGGTCCTTGTTTGGCCCGAATTGTTCCGGACTGCCATTTTTCATTTCCATAGCCCCTTGCCAACACTGGTTGTCCTACGTCGAAACTTCGAGTGGACTTGTTATTAATATGCCGGAACTGTTTGTTTCCACTTCCCTCCGCACATTTAGTTTTAACAAGTCCAACCTGGACCGCAACCTCCTGTTATAAAACATCATGGCAGGACTTTGGTTAGTCACTGCATGAGCGGCGTTTCGATATGCCATTAGGAAATTGTCCACCTTGTGTTGTAACGGAATCTGATCATCGTTCATGGCCTTTATTGCCTTTTTGAATGTTTGGACAAATCTCTCGGCCAACCCGTTTGTCGCCGGATGATATGGGGCAGAGGTATAATGTTTCACCCCATTCTTCTTTAAGAATTTTTGGAATTCTTCCGACATGAACTGTGGTCCGTTGTCCGAACATACCTGTTCTGGCAATCCGTTCCTTGCGAATATTGTTCTTAACACCGCAATTGTCTTTTCTGAAGTAGTGGTATTCATCTTGATCACTTCTGGCCATTTGGAATGTGCGTCCACCGCAATTAGGAACATGGAGTCCATGAATGGACCAGCAAAGTCAATATGTACGCGTTGCCATGGGGCTGAAGGCCATTCCCATGGGTGTAGTGGTGCGATCGGAGGTGCATTTTGCACTTTTTGACACCCAGCGCAGCTTTTTGTCAACTCCTCTATCTGTTGGTCAATGCCCGGCCACCATACATAAGCCCTAGCAAGACTTTTCATCTTAACTCCCCCCAGATGTCCTTCATGCAGTTCCTTTAGAACTCTTTCCCGTAACTTGGGAGGAATAATCACTCTTGTCCCGTACATCAAAGTACCATGGCAGACGGACAGCTGGTCTCGCCTTGCCGAGAATGCCGGTAACAGAGGATCACCATGTGTTGGCCATCCCTTCACTGTCACCTCGTAAACTCGGGACAGTGTCGGGTCGTTCCTGGTTTCTCTTTCAATACTTACATTGGTGACTGGTAAACACTCGATGATGGTTGAATGAAATAACTCAACAGGGTCAACTTTCGTCGTCTCTTCTGCTTCAGGTAGTGGCAGGCGCTGTGGTGTATGTGCCTTTAAGAGCAATTATGGTGTATGTGCCTTTAAGAGCCCCAGGTATGCGTAATGCCGGTAATTGCCACTTGGGCTATATAAGCCTGTGTATTGTGTATATCCTTTAGAAACCCCCCCCCCCAGACTTGCTTAGTAAATACCTATGAACCAACTCCTGTCTTCAGTGTCTTTATCTACACACGGACACTACAGTGGCGACGAAGTGGAAACGGACTTACCTGCAATTCGGCAGCACCTCAAGGACATCGATTCCTCCAGCGTCCAGAAGACTCAAGGAAGTAAGAGAAACTGTGGTTTCACCAGCTGGCCAAGCTGGTGACAGGTACTGCGCTAATCCTTCCTGGGCGTCAGGCTGGAGCTCCAGCGGCGGGCTCTACAGCTGAGACAGGCAACGAAATCGGAGGCAAGCAATAACGGACTGGGAGGGTGCACTCGAGAGACGGCCGGCGCGGCAAGCAGGTCAGCGTTTAGACCTCCGTCAGGAACGAGTCTCCAACAGTGAATAAACGGAAACCACAGTAAAACAGCGTTGTTATCGGTAGCAGCGGCGGGAAAGCGCGGGAAGCGCCATATCGTTGCTACAGAGAGAAAAAAAAAGCGCGGGAAGCGCCATATCTTTTCTGAAATGCCTAAATCTGGTAATATTGAGGCTTTTGATGGCGAAATAGAAGATTGGACCACATACGTGGAAAGAGTAGAGGTTTATTGCACTGCAAATGGAATAACAGATGAAAAAAAGCTTCAGTACTTCTGAACTTAATGGGCGCGAAGACATACGGGCTGTTACGAAATTTAATCACTCCAGCCAAACCAAAGGACAAGACTTTTAAAGAAATTGTTGATACCCTGCAGGAGCATTTAAACCCAACACCGCTGCTGATAGCGGAACGATTCAAGTTCTTCAAGATAAATCAACACAAGAATGAAAGTAACGCTGATTACCTAACCGAATTAAGAAAGCTATCAAATTACTGCCAATTCGGAGCAGGACTATCGGATTATCTTCGAGACAAATTTGTTTGCGGTCTCTTAAGTGAAGGAACACAAAAAAGACTGCTTTCTGAAAAAGATTTAACATTGGACAAAGCTTTCAGTATGGCTGTATCATACGAAGCAGCAGCAAAAGGAGCTGCAGAGATACAACAAGAGACACAGGACTTCGGCACCCATAAAATGACACAGGAGTTCGGAAGATGTTATCGCTGCGGCAGATCCACCCATAACCAGAGGGACTGCTGGTTCAAGGGCAAAGCATGCAGGCAATGTGGTAAGATTGGACACATTGCACGGGTATGCCAATCTGGACAAAATAAATCCACTGACAGAAAACAAAAAATCAATAAAGAAAAGTACAGGAAGGTACAAATGATGACGGACAATAGCTCCGAAGACCAGAATAGCGATAGCGACTCCGGAAACAAGAGACTAAGCTGTCTCAAATTACATAATGTACTTGCCAAAGAGGATTACCAAACCATTTGGGTTACCCTCACAATAGCAGGGTCCCCAGTTAAAATGGAGCTAGATACAGGATCAGCTCTAACCGTAATAAATCGACGAGATTACGAGAGGCTATTTTCGCATATACCTCTAAAAGACACATCCATTATCTTAAAAACATATACGGGGCAGAAAGTCTACCCCAAAGGAAAAATCAGGGTGCCTGTGGTATACAACGGCAAAGAAATACAAAAGTTGTATTTATACATTCTACAAGATGGTGGTCCACCGTTGTTGGGACGTGAATGGATAAGGAAGATACGTTTAGACTGGCACTCCATTCAGGCACTGACGGTGACCAGTAAGGAAAAAAACAATGATGATGTCATACCTGAACGATTAAAAGACATCTTGGCCAACGCCAAAGAAGTGTTTCAAGAGAAACTAGGAACCTTGAAAGGCATCACCGCCTCAATAAAAGTGGAAGATACAGCAATTCCAAAAAATTTTAAGGCAAGACCGGTGCCATACGCAATACGTCCGGCAGTCGAGGCAGAGCTGAAGAATTTGGAAAAGGCAGGCGTATTATCCAAAATAGATTGGAGCGAATGGGCAACACCCATCGTTCCAGTCATGAAAAAAACATTGAAAAATAACTCTGAGGAACAGAAAAAAATTCGCATCTGTGGAGACTTCAAGGTGACTGTAAACCCGGTCCTTCACACGGTACAGTATCCTCTTCCGAGGATAGAAGATATTTTCGCCTCACTATCCGGAGGGAAACGTTTCACAAAAATTGACTTGGCACAGGCATATCTACAGATGGAGGTTGAGGAGACCTCTAAAAAGTATCTCACAATAAACACACACAAAGGCCTGTACCAGTACAATCGACTGGTTTTTGGAATAGCATCAGCTCCAGCTATCTGGCAAAGAGCTATGGAGCAAGTCCTGCAAGGGATTCCGGGGACTCAATGCTACCTAGACGACATCCTTATAACAGGAGAAAACGACAACGAGCACCTTGCCAATTTGGAGCAGGTGCTCACTAGGCTGAAAGAACGGGGCGTACGAGCAAATCGCCCCAAGTGCGAATTTTTCCAAAATCAGATATCATATTGTGGCCACATAATTAATAAGGAAGGGTTGCATAAGTCACCTGAAAAAATTGAAGCAGTTATAAAAGCCCCAGCACCTGAAAATGTTTCACGATTAAGGTCATTCCTGGGATTCATAAATTACTATCATAAATTTTTACCGAACTTATCAACTATTCTACACCCTCTTAATGATCTTCTACAGACAGGAGTGATTTGGAAATGGAACGAAGACTGTAAACGTGCCTTCCATAAATGTAAAGACTTAATCACATCCGAGAAAATTTTGGCTCATTACAACCCATCACTACCAATCAGACTGGCGTGCGATGCATCCCCTTACGGCATAGGAGCGGTATTGTCCCATAGATTCCCTGATGGCTCGGAACGGCCGATAGCTTTTGCATCACGCTCATTGAACTCAGCTGAGCGTAACTATGCCCAGATAGACAGGGAAGCACTCAGCCTGGTATGGGGAGTGAAGAAATTCAACCATTACCTACACGGACAAAAATTTACCTTGCTGACTGACCATCAACCCCTCATCTCCATATTCAACCCTAAAAAAGGTGTCCCCATTATGACGGCACAAAGACTACAGAGGTGGTCCCTTTTTCTAGGGGCACACCAATACAACATTGAATACAATGGGTCAAAACAGCATGGGAATGCTGACGGTTTATCACGCCTACCATTGCCAATGATAGAAGAGGCACCTACAGTAGACCCAGTAGAGATATTCCACTCTACCATAGTGGAATGTCTACCGGTGACAAATTCTGCCATTGAAAGGGAGACAAGAAATGACCCTACTCTCTCACGGGTCTACGATTTAACAGTGAAGGGATGGCCAGCACATGGCGAACCACTGTTGCCAGCATTCTCGCAAAGAAGAGAACAGCTGTCAGTGTGCCGAGGAACCTTGATGTGTGGATCCAGAGTGGTGATTCCACCCAAACTCCAGGATAAAGTGCTAAAGGAGCTTCACGAGGGGCATCTGGGTGGAGTGAAAATGAAGAACCTAGCTAGGGCGTTTGTATGGTGGCCAGGTATCGATGGAGACATCGAAGACATGACCAAGAGCTGCCTAGGATGCCAGAAGGTCCAAAATGCTCCGCCACAGGCCCCTCTACATCCATGGGAGTGGCCCTCATCTCCCTGGCAAAGGGTGCACATCGACTTTGCTGGTCCATTTATGGACTCAATGTTCTTAATCGCAGTTGATGCACACTCCAAGTGGCCGGAGGTAATAAAGATGTCCTCCACCACCACGGAAAAAACCATCACAGTATTAAGGACCATATTTGCCAGGAATGGGCTGCCGGAGCAGATATGTTCTGATAATGGACCGCAATTTGTGTCCGAAGAATTCAGAAAGTTCTTAAAGAACAATGGGGTAAAGCACTACACGTCCGCCCCATACCATCCCGCCACCAATGGATTGGCTGAAAGGTTTGTCCAGACCTTCAAGAAGGCCATCAAGGCCATGGGTAATGAAGACATAAAACTTCAGCACAAGGTGGATAACTTCTTATTTGCATATAGGAATGCAACGCATATGGTTACTAACCAAACTCCCGCCATGATGTTCTACAATAGAAATCTAAGGTGCCGGCTGGATTTGGTCAAGCCCAACATCCGAAGGGACGTGGAGAACCGACAGTTTCAGGGCATGAATGAAAGGCCAACTAGGGCCTTCCAGATAGGCCAACCGGTTTTGGCCCGGGACTACCGTACCGAGAAATGGCAGCCTGAAACTATCTGCACACGATTAGGACCACTGATGTATACCGTGGACATCGGAGACAGCATAATAAGGCGCCATGCTGACCAAATCATCAAGTCATCCGAAAAGGGACAACTTACACCACCACTCTATACATCTAACGATGAAGTAGGGATACCCATATCTACCTCCGATCCGGTGATACTGGAGCCCGATGAACCCGACACTGGCCTTCAAGCCGAATCAGCCTTGCCAGAAGAACCTACTACACCACCAGAAACTACTACACCCCCGAGGCGTTATCTGGACTGAGTCAGGAAGCCTCCTGAGAGACTAACTTATAATTAATTAATACAGCAATGTATATTATTTTGCATATAACATGTAATTAATAATTACTTAAAATATGATGTACTAGTTAGCTAGAAGGGGAGGAATTGTGGTGTATGTGCCTTTAAGAGCCCCAGGTGTGCGTAATGCCGGTAATTGCCACTTGGGCTATATAAGCCTGTGTATTGTGTATATCCTTTAGAAACCCCCCCCCCAGACTTGCTTAGTAAATACCTATGAACCAACTCCTGTCTTCAGTGTCTTTATCTACACATGGACACTACAGGCGCGACAGCCCATCAGCATTGCCATGCTGCTTTGTACCTTTGAATTCTATTTGATATTGATGTGCCCCTAGGAAAAGGGACCATCTCTGGAGTCGCTGTGCTGTCATCACCGAAACACCCTTCTTAGGGTTAAAAATGGATACCAACGGCTGATGGTCTGTCAGAAGTGTGAATTTTTGGCCCTGCAGGTAATGATTAAACTTCTTCACTCCACATACAAGGCTGAGAGCCTCCCTATCGATCTGCGCATAGTTGCGCTCAGCAGAGGTCAATGATCTGGATGCAAACGCGACTGGCCTTTCCGTGCCATTTGGCAACTTGTGTGAGAGTACTGCCCCAATACCATATGGAGAAGCATCACAAGCCAACCGAATAGGCAGTGTCGGGTTGAAGTGAGCCAACACTTCCTCTGAGGTGATCAATTCTTTGCTTTTGCGAAATGCCTTCTTACAGTTTTCGCTCCATTCCCATGGTACCCCCTTCTGTAAAAGAGCGTTCAGCGGGTGCAGTACCGTGGATAGATTCGGTAGAAACTTATGGTAATAGTTAATCAATCCCAGAAACGACCTCAACTGAGGGACATTATCCGGAGCGGGAGCCTTTACAACTGCCTCTATCTTGTCAGGATACTTATGAAGCCCCTCCCGGTCAATGACTTGACCACAGTACGAGATCCGCTTCTGAAAGAACTCACATTTCTGCCGATTAACTCTAAGTCCATACTCTTTCAGTCTGTTGAGCACCAGTTCCAAGTTTGCAAGGTGTTCTTCATCACCATCACCTGTAATCAGAATATCGTCCAGGTAACATTGTGTGCCTGGAATTCCCTGTAATACCTACTCCATGGCCCTCTGCCAAATTGCCAGAGCCGATGCCACTCCAAAAACCAGCCTATTATACCGGTACAAACCTCTATGTGTGTTGATCGTGAGGTACTGGCGTGACTCTTCTTCAACCTCCATCTGCAAGCATGCCTGCGCCAGGTCTATCTTGGTGAAGTGTTTCCCGCCAGACAATGAAGCAAAGATATCCTCAATCTGCGGAAGCGGATACTGCACCGTGTGAAGCACCGGATTAACGGTGATCTTGAAATCTCCACAGATGCGAACCTTCCCTGGTTCTCCTGGCTTGTTGCTCGAAGGACGTTTCATAACGGGAACAATGGGCGTAGCCCACTCACTCCAATCTACCTTAGACAGTACACCTGAACGTTCTAGCGCTTCCAGTTCCACTTCTACAGTAGGTCGTATTGCATAGGGTACCGGTCTGGCTTTGAAAAATTTTGGTTGTGCATGTTCATCAATCTTGATGTTTGTCGTAATTTCTTTCAGTGTTCCCAGTCCTTGCTGGAACACCTCTTTAGCATCATCCAATATTTTGGACAATCGTTTAGGTTTGACATCTGTTTCCCCGGAATCTACCGTTAGTGCTTTTAAGGAGTGCCAGTCCATATTCATTTTCCTAATCCACTCCCGTCCCAGTAGTGGCGGACCTCCTTCAGGTAGCACATATAAGTCCATTACTTGGCTTTCTTCGCCCTTGTGGACCACTTTTACCTCTATCTTTCCGATGGGGTACACTCTTTGCCCCGTGTATGTTTTCAATATAATCTCCGTATCCTGTAGGGGAATATGTTGGAATAACCTTTTGTAATCTTTCTTATTCATGACCGTCAATGCCGATCCAGTGTCCAATTCCATCTTTACTTGGACTCCTGCTATCTGAAGAGTGACCCAAATTGTCTGGAGATCTGCATCCTTACCAACGTTGTGTACTCTTAAGCTACCCAGTTCATTACTGCTAGCGTCTGAATCTGACTTCTGTTCGTTCGAACTGGTCTTTGTCACCTTGTGCACCTTTATGTATTTTCCTTGCGGTGACTTTTTGTTGCTGGTCTTCTTTCCTGACCGGCATACTTTAGCTATGTGGCCAAGCCTGCCACACGTTCTGCATTCTTGGTTTTTAAACAACACTGGTTCTGATCGTGTGTTGTCTTTCCACAACGATAACATTTTACAGTACTCAAACCCAATTTATTTGTACTGAGTTCCGGTGACCGTAGCTGCATTACTGCCGTGCCTCTCGCTGCGGCTTCGTGTGCTGCTGCCATAGTGACCGCTTTCTCAAGCGTCAGCTCATTCTCCTCGAGCAGTCGCTTTTGTGTATCTTCTTTTAATAATCCACACACAAATTTATCTCTTAGCACTTCTGTCAGTCCCGTTCCAAACTGACAGTACCTTGCCAGCTTACGCAATTCCATTAAATATTCAGCATTGCTTTCATCCTTCAGCTGCCTTCTGCTGTAAAATTTACATCGTTCTGCTAGCATCAGCGGCGTGGGGTTTAGATGATTTTTCAGGACAGTAACAATCTCCTCGAACGTCTTATCCGCAGGTTCATCTGGTGATAAAAGGTGTTTCAATTGCCCGTATGTCTTTGCCCCCATTAAGTTTAATAAAGTTAGTGCTTTCTCTGCATCTGGGATTTTATTTGCTTTACAATAATTTTGTATGCGTTCTACATACATGGCCCAATCTTCGATGTCGCTATCAAAGGTATTAATGTTCCCATGTTTAGGCATCGTTGCAATTTATTTTATCCCAAGATGGCGGCTTCCCGCTCTTGTCTTCGTCCTCCGCCTACAAAATGGCGGTTTTCCCACACTTGGCGGTCTTCACCCACTGGCTGCAATGGCGTTTGACGTGCCGCTGCTGCTCCCCTTTCCCAGCGGTTAGTAACTCCCCCGACGCTGTCTCCGCTTCACCGCGGCTCCCTCGGGCATTCGCGCTTCCCCGATGTCGCGCCTCGCAGCCCTTCTTGCAGCCCGGTTATTAGCACCGGCTGCGTTCGCCTTCACCGCGGCTCTCGCGCCTTCAGTCGCCCCAGACGCTGCGCCTTTTTGGCCCGAAAGCGGCCCGGCCCTTATCACCAGCCGCGATCGATGTCCCCGCCCTTATTCCTCCGTCTTCCTCCCCCCGTCTGTACAGCCAACGTGGCCGACTTTCTGCTCGCGTCGCTGACCGGCTTACCCACCACCGAGGTAGAAAGAAGATAGCTGACTGCCGCTGATGGAGGCTTCGAGTTCAGGATGTCTTCTGCACTCCGGGTTCTCGATGCCTGCCACGCGACGTGTCTTCCAGCAGGGTGATGAGGGTGGATGCCTCTCTTCGACGCCCGTTCTGTGGACGAAGCCGCCGTGGATATAAACTGCCGCAGGGTAAGAATCGGACTCGTCGCCACTGTTAAGTCTGTGTGTTCCAGCAGATTAATTACTGACACAGACTACAAGAATAAAGTTCAACAGGTCTTTACTAGTTGGAGGTCAGGACTATACTAAATACAATATCACTACACAGTACTTATATACCGGTGGTCACCACCGGTATTACGTATACAGCAGCCAGAGAAAGTAGTACATCTCTTAAGGTGGAACAGGCTTAAGTTCTCTTAAGTTGGAACAGGTTACATACACCACAGGCGGTAACGCATCAACAGTCCACTTCACACTCTGTACCATTTTCTGAAGGTCGGGAAGTGTAAAATGAGCCGTCGATCGGCTGCAGCCAGTTTTGTGCTACTGCCCACAATGTTATCCCAAATATGGCCGTAGGCTTACAAGAAAAATACAAGCTCCCTCTAGGCTATAGCAAAAGTACAATCATGGCCAGCGAGCAATGTCAGACAAATACATGCTGAATTCTGATTCGCTGCTGAACACGCGAGAGTATGTGCCTCAGGCTAGGGATTCACAATGTCAGCTTGGCTCAATTGGCAACACTCTTGCTTCTGAATCAGAATACTGCTAGTTTGATTACAGATTTGTTGTAATCTAGGCAAAAGCAACAGTCAAATTGCACATGTAAGGGGTTTTTCTCCGATACTGGTCCCCCGTTAAACACAGTTCTTGGACGTCAGGATTTATAAGAACAAAATACACACAGCACAGGGTTTTGGCTCAACCTTTGATTCCTTCATTTATTGAACACACACACACACAAGTACCTTCCCAGTATAAATCCCTACGATTTATATCAGGCTAACAACCCCAAAATACAAACCCTTACGCAAGGGTAATTTGTATCGACACAATATGACACAGTTAAACCCGTCCGCAATTTGACTGTTACATATAAAGTTACTCAGGCTCAATCATAAAAGCCCCCTCTATGATTTGGCTGAAACATATAATCACCGCTCCCGATCGGCTGTCTCTTGGAGTTGATTGTAGGCCCGAATCTTTCTGTTCGCTGTTCTGCCGTCGGCTTCCACCCACGTAGTCTTCGAAGTGATCTCACTTTAAACCAAAGCCAACCTTCAGTATTTCCTGGCCCCTTCCTGAGCATATGATGGCCATATCAAAATGTGTGAATTGTTCCTGGTATTGTCCATTGATTTGCGATATATTTTTGACAATGCATCCCTCCCAAAGTGACTGCATGTGCAAAGTTGTTGGTTTCTGTTAGCATTCGTATTCAAAAGGTTCGAGGCCCGGCCCATTGTCTAGGCCTGCACTGAAACTAGTTATTCGGGGGCCATGATCTAAGGTGGACAATGTAACTCCTTAAGGTACATGAATATGCGAATGTTCTTGTATCTTCCCTTTAGATTCGTATATTAGATTGACTGTGACCCAGTCTCTTGAAGGTTCGTAGTTTCGGCTGCCGTGTTTGAATTAACCCTTTATTGCCCAGCTCTTTTTACAGGCTGTGCACTTCTGGGTTTGTATCTTTCATAGTCCAATATTTTTACCGTTGTGGGGGAGGAATCGATCCTACACACACAAGGTCCCCTCAAACAACAATGAAATAAATGTCCAGAAAATCTGTTTTGGTGGTTTGGTTGGCCAGGACACCAAGAGAATTCATCCTGGGCACTATATAAACGCAAGTTGTTGTTGTTGTGTTTATCTTACAATCGAACTTGTCAATGAGCTAGGATTAGAAGCTTCATTGGAATTCAAGAATTACAGCACAGAAGGAGGGCAGAAAGTGATAATGCTTCAACTCAGCTAATGGCCCAGAAATTCGGGTCGGGGGCTTCCCGCAGGTGCAAGCCCCCGACCTACACTTACCTAGCGCGCCGGCCGTTGAGCTCTGGGCCTACGTGGAATTCCTCTCCGGGGCCTGGCTCAGTTGCTGGCGCGCAGTGCTTGCGTGTCCCGGGGCGTAGTTAGTGCGATGCGTCCCCTGGGATCACGTGAGCCATGGGCAGCCAATCAGAGGAGGGAAAAGCCCATTCATAAGATTGACAGAAAGACCTGTCAAAACGTATGAATGCTGAGGGCCCAAAACAGTAGTTAACCTTCAAATAATTTTTTTTTTTAAATCACACTTTTTAAATAAACTATAAATTACATTAAATAACTATTTTAAGCAAAAATTTAAATTTTTGAAAAAATAATTTTATAAAGAAACGGGGCTAAAAATAAACTTACCTTGCTTTAAAGTATTTAAAAATAATAAACCTGTGGAAAAAGTGTTTTAATTTTAAATAATTGACCACTTACCTTTTAAAATGCAGTCCTTATGCCTGGTTTTTACATTTCTAAAATCTAAAGACTTACCCTCACGGAAAAACCTGTAAAAAAAAACGTAAGTTCAAAGCGCACGCGCAGACTCCCGCGCGCACGCGTTCGACCTCTGAGCCCCTTCGTTCAGCGGATCGGAAGTGCCGGTTTCCCGCGCATGCGTAGTGCATGCAAGGAACCGGCACTTCCATCAGGTCCACGCGTGAGTACTCCGTGCGTACTCACACGTTGGGACCCGAATTTCTGGGCCAGTGACTCTCATCCCTGTTTCTCACATTTCACTTGGGTGAGGTGTCAGAGGGTGACTGACATTCGTGCAACCATATCCAGCAAGAGTCAGCACCTTCAGGAGAGGACGGGAGATCAAGACTAAAGAAAGAAAGACTTGCATTTCTATAGCGCCTTTCACGACCACCGGACGTCTCAAAGCGCTTTACAGCCAATGAAGTACTTTTTGAAGTGGAGTCACTGTTGTAATGTGGGAAACGTGGCAACCAATTTTCACACAGCAAGCTCCCACAAACAGCCATGTGATAATGACCAGATAATCTGGTTTTTCTTATGTTGGTTCTATTTAAAGCAACTTTAAATAGAAATAAATTTTAAACACTTCCGCTCAATTTTTAAAAACTTTATTTTGAACTTCTATAGCTTGATCCGTTAATTCTGCTCTTATATTTTTGAAGTCAGGTATTTTACCTACCTGTAAGTAATTCTCCATCTCACACCGTTTGCTGTTAATTTTTGAGGTGGGACCCAAACTCCCAAACGGGCCAGAGGTTAAAATTCAAAAAATCTGAAAGGGGAACTCAACCGGCCTCGAACCCGCCCACGGTTACGGTTTTAATAGAGTTGGGAGCAGGAGCGGGCGATCAATCCACTCGTGGGAGGCCTTCATTTTAACAGTCATTCTATTTTTAACTGCAGGCGGCCGGGTTTCCCAGGCCTCGGGAAACTCGGCAAGTGAAAGCAGGCGAGAAGGGCTGAATCAATGAGGTAAGTGCCTGTATAGCACTGCTTGTGGGCCAGAAGGAACAGGAGTGTTTCCGCTCGGCCCAACAAGCTACCCAGTAAACCCGACTCCTGCCTCACGATCTGTCTGCTCCTGACCACCATCATGCCCCCTTGACCACCATCGTGCCCCCTCGACCATCATCGTGCCTCCTCGACCACCATTGTGCCCCTTCGACCACCATCGTGGCCCCTTGACCATCATCGTGCCTCCTCGACCACCATCGTGCCCCCTCGACCACCATCGTGCCCCCTCAACCACCATCGTACCTCCTCGACCACCATCCTGCCCCCTCGACCATCATCGTGCCCCCTCAACCACCATCGTACCTCCTCAACCACCATCCTGCCCCCTCGACCATCATCGTGCCTCCCTCAACCACCATGGTACTTGCCTCGACCATCATCGTGCCCCCTAGACCAGCATCGTGCCCCCTCGACCATCATCATGCCCCCTCGACCATCATCGTGCCTCCCTCGACCACCATCGTACCCCCTCAACCATCATCGTGCCCCCTCGACCATCATCATACCCCCTCGACCATCATCGTGCCCCCCTCAAGCACCACCCTGCCCCCTCGACCACCATCGTGCCCGCCTCGATCACGATCGTACCCGCCTCGACCACCATCCTGCCCCCTCGACCACCATCGTGTCCCCTCGACCACCATCGTGCCCCCTCGACCACCATCGTGCCCCCCTCCTTGACCACCATCGTACCCCCTCGACCACCATCGTACCCCCTCGACCACCATCGTGCCCCCCTCGACCACCATCGTGCCCCCTCGACCACCATCGTACCCCCCTCGACCACCATCGTACCCCCCTCGACCATCATCGTGCCCCCTCAACCACCATCGTACTTGCCTCGACCACCATCGTGCACCCTCGACCACCATCGTGCCCCCTTGACCATCATCGTGCCCCCTCAACCACCATCGTGCCCCCCTCGAGCACCATTCTGCCCCCTCGACCACCATCGTGCCCCCTCGACCATCATCGTGCCCCCTCGACCATCATCGTGCCTCCCTCGACCACCATCGTACCCCCTCGACCATCATCGTGCCCCCTCGACCATCATCATACCCCCTCGACCATCATCGTGCCCCCCTCGACCACCATTGTGCCCCCTTGACCACCATCGTGCCCCCCTCCTTGACCACCATCGTACCCCCTCGACCACCATCGTACCCCCTCGACCACCATCGTGCCCCCCTCGACCACCATTGTGCCCCCTCGACCACCATTGTGCCCCCTCGACCACCATCGTGACCACCATCGTACCCCCCTTGACCACCATCGTACCCCCCTCGACCATCATTGTGCCCCCTCGCCCACCATCGTACCCCCCTCGACCACCATCGTACCCCCTCGACCACCTTCATACCCCCCTCGACCACCATCGTCCCCCCTCGACCACCATCGTACCCCCTCGACCACCATCGTACCCCCTCGACCACCACCGTACCCCCTCGACCACCACCGTACCCCCTCGACCACCATCGTACCCCCTCGACCACCATCGTACCCCCTCGACCACCATCGTGCCCCCCTCGACCACCATCGTGCCCCCCTCGACCACCATCGTGCCCCCCTCGACCACCATCGTGCCCCCTCGACCATCATCGTGCTCCCTCGACCACCATCGTGCCCCCTCGAGCACCATCATGCTCCCTTGACCACCATCGTGCCCCCTCGACCACCATCGTGCTCCCTCGACCACCATCGTGCTCCCTCAACCATCATCGTACCCGCCTCGAGCACCATCCTGCCCCCTCTACCACCATCATGCCCCCTCGACCACCATCGTGCTCCCTCAACCATCATCGTACCCGCCTCGCGCACCATCGTACCCCCTCGACCACCATCGTGCCCCCTCGACCACCATCGTGTCCCCCTCGACCACCATCGTTCCCCCTCGACCACCATCGTGTCCCCCTCGACCACCATCGTTCCCCCTCGACCACCATCGTACCCCCTCGACCACCATTGTAACCGCCTCGACCACCATCGGTCCCCCCCAACCCCCGACCACCGTCGGACCTCCCCCACCTCTGGCCAGGACATCCCCACGACCACCATCTGCTCCCCTTTGCTATCGGGACCCTCCCCAGCAGGAACAGGACTCCCCCTCCCCTCCCTGCGACCTGTGACACCCCCCATTAGACCTAGCTGCTCTCCTCGGCTGCGGCCTTGTGCTGCAGGCTCTCTGCCCGATAGGCCTCCAGCCTGTCAATCAGACTGCCTGTGGGCAGGAAGCCAACAGAAAAAGATTTAAAGGAGCCCTGCAGTTAAAAACTGCAGAACAATCGGGAAACCCGTCCTTCCGGGTTTCCCGACCTCAACACAGACCCACTGCATGGAAAGTGCCTCCGGGCTAAAATCTAGGCCTATGCCTCTGGCTGAATACCAGTCAAAAAATCTGTTTCCTTTTCAGATTTTCAGTAGCCTAAAGATTGGCTTGGTCACATCGTAGCAGTGATCCAGTAAGTGATGCCCCCGGCCGAGGTATCTTCTTTGAGGCAATGGCCACTGGAATTTGCTCCGACAAGATGATGCAACCAAGGTGCCTAAAGGCTTTGCTGTTGAGCGCTTGGCCAAAAATGAGGGTGTACTTCACAGCAAAACATATCATTGCACTGTGAACACACAATCTCATTGTTTGCAGATGACAGCACTGTGCTGAAAATAATAATTGACTGTTCTCCCTCTCCAGGCATATAGACAGTGGCTCTTTACTGTCACTGCTAATTGTCCAGGAGGATGCATAATTTATGCATACAGCCGTTTCACGCCAAGCAGACAAGCTTCAGATCTCCTCGACTGCTGGAATTACGACAAAAGTAATATTTCTTGTTGTGTTTATAGATTGTGGTTATAAAATAAATACTTATGAAATCCAATATCCCGTGACTCCCTCAGACAGCAAAGTCAGCCTACTTCTTGCAGTCTGCTGTTTCTGGAAGAACATGGCTGTGCTTTGTGGTTTTGAGGTAGATCTAATACAAATCAAAACGCTGCAGAGGATCATTTCACTGTTATTGAAGAACACCGAGAAGATTGAGGGCAATTGTCTTTGGTCCCCACCACAAGCTCCACTCTCTTGAACTGACTCTACTTCCTTTCCCAGTCCTTGACCGTAAGTCCCTTCATGGCCTCCCTCCACCCTAACACTACAATCTCCTCCAGCCTATATACCCTTCCAAAAAATGGACCGAGTGGCAGCAGAGCGGGTGGAAAATTAGGCAAGATCCCAATATTCCAAGTCATGAGTTTCTGTTGGGGTCTACTTGGGGTGGAAACTTCTTCTGTCCCACATATGGCTCCTAACCTCAGAGAAGGAAGGGCTGAGAGGAGCAAATTCCCACCATGAGAATTTCCTCAGCCCAGACCTCTCTACTACCCAGCGATCCGGATGAACCCAGCATAGAGGTCATTGGAATGGCAGAAGGGGGACCCACCTGGGAGGGAGGGGGTGGGCCCAGTACTGAGTCCTGGTCTGGATTCCCCCATCAGAATGCCGATTGGACAGCAAATTCAATTTTGGCAAAGGCTGCCCAGCGAGAGGCTTTCTGACCCTCTCCCTCTGGCAGATGCCCGAGTTGGACCCATAGTGGCACAGGCGCCTGCTGCTGGTACGTTAATGGGTGAACTCCCCTGACCCCAGATACTCTGCTGGGGTTAGGATTGGAGGTGATCAGTGCCCGCTCCACCACACTTCCATCAGTTGTGTGGCCCAAAGATTTTCAGCCCCAAGCCCTGATATTTACTGGGGCAGTGTTTTGGAATGGGGCAAGGGCAGGGGTTGCTAGGAGTTATGGTTGGGAAACCCGTGATGGGAAGGGGGGGGGGTTGGGCGGCTGGGTAGAGCGTGGTTGGGGCGTCGGAGAGTGAGGGAGTGTCGGGGATGTTGACAGAGGGGAGATCGCAGGGAGGAGAGATTGGGGTCAGTGATTGCGGGGGGGGAAGGTCAGGGGAGATCGGGGGCACGGTCAATGATGAAGGGGTTTGGTGGGGGGAGATTGTGGGTGGGGAGGGGCGGTTACAGGATTTGCTTATTGGGTCTGGAGGAAACACTCCATCACTCCCTGGCCCACAAGCAGTGCTATAAAGGCACCTACCTTCTCTCCTCCTTTTACCTCCCGGGTTTCCCGAGGCCAGGGAATCCCGGCCGACACGAGCTAAAAGTAGAAACCTTGTTAAAATGGAGGCACGCAGCCCCCTTCAACAGGTTTCAACAACCGACCCGCCTCCTGAGAGCAGATTGGTTGCCCGTCCCTCGTCTCACCTGTTAAAACTGGAAGTGGGCGGGTTCGAGGTGGCTTGCGTCCGGCTTTGAAATTTTTAACATTTTTGCTTCCCACCCAACCCCAACCCACCCGTTTTTAAAATTAGCCCCAAGGTTTTTTACACTCTCTTCAAAAGTGTTGTGACAGGACGGCTATCTCTCACAACCTGCTGCCATCAGTGTTATGTCATTTTAGGGTATTTTAATCACCTGTTTCCTCTTCCTATACATGATGCAAGTGGACAGCGCATCCCCCGTGAACCAGAAGTCTCGGGCCTCTGGTGTTTTGCCGATGCACCCTTTAGGACTCGTGCATTCCTTGATTGCATTAGCCTGCTGCACTTTATTTCTCTACAAGCCACTCCAGAAGACAACATTATAAACACACCACACTCGATCTGGGCCTCAGATTCTGAATTGACTAAGTTTATTCACAGAAATTAAACAAGTAGGACACATACAGAACACCACAAGTTTATATACAATGGCAGCTGTATAAGGCCTGAAACAACACTTTGCACCTAAAAGCATCAGAGTGGAACATGCTCCAGCATTCACTTTAGATTCTGTTTCATCCAAGACCACCCTGGTGTTGAATCCTTTCCCTGTCTTCCCGTTCACCCCCACCGCCTCCCCTCCCTCTCTCTGCCCCTCCCCCTCCCCCTCCTTTTCTCTGTCAGTCTTAGTTCTAAGAACTCAGCCTCAAATGGTCCATTAGTTTTCAAACTGCCTGGAATGTATAATAATGGCTTAATGTTTCTCATTTCCAAGTTGAACGATCCTGAAATGAATGTTGTTCACACTTCTCAAATGATGCCTTGTTGGATTAATTAACGCATCAATACCATATGAAAGTCAAGAATGTAGTTACCAGGGGCGATGCTTTGTATAATTGCCGCGACTGTAAACCCCCATTTTAATTGTCTGCTAGGTACAAAGGAATGGAACTTCATAAACTAGCTGGAGAGAAGCAGAGAGAGAGAGAGAGAGCGAGGAGAACATCTTTATTCCGGTAAAATTATTATACACATAATTCATAATTGATGGTGTACTTCAGCACTCGGTTTCATTCAGTATATCTGAAGGAGTGGGGCCCACCGAAGTGGAAAAGGTCCTGGTTTCCTCACAGCGGTAATGAAACCAGCCTTCCACGACAGAGGCCCATTTATCCACAGTAATTTGATCTTCTGCTGTACCTTCCAGCTGTTGCTTCAGCGACTGGTCAATTTTGCTCTTTCTGCTACCAACCCCCCAACCCCCCACCCCTCCCCCTACCCCTCCCCCCAACCTCCCACCCCCACCCCTACCCCCAAACCCCCCACCCCCCACTCCCCAACCTCCCACCCCCCTACCCCCCAACCTCCCACCCCCCAACCTCCCGCGGCATACCCCCTAACCCCCACCCCAACCTCCCACCACCCCAATCCACACTACCACCCACCGCCACCCCCCTCCCTCCCACCCAGCTTCCCAACTGAGTGGGCATCTCAGCTTTGCCAGTTCTGACATGGACGCCACCCACCTCTAAGTAGCCTGATTCCAGGATTACATTGGGGTCAGGTAGGTCCATAACTGTGCAGCATACAAGTGCTCAGGAATTGTTATGTGACAGAGCGGGATCAGGGGTTTCTGGGGGAAGATATTTAAAATCTTTGCAGAATCATTGGGGGTAAAATTTGCATTGGGCGGTAGCGAGAAACGGGCGGTAGCGCATCGGCAGCCCAACTTTCTTTTCCATACAGGGGAAGGTGATTGTAAGTGGCAGTTATGTTTAATAAAGTGCCTTTCTTGGAAGGTTTAACTGGCTCCTCCCATCTGGAAAAATCATTCCATTTGTGCAGCATTGAGTGATCAATCGCTGATTCATGAGTTGCCACTGAATGCCCTCGCTGCTTCCTACTACTTGATCTACTGAAGACATTCAAGCAAAGCTAGATTTTGTGTGGTGGCCCTTTAAAGTGCTTCAGGCCCTGAAGTAGCTTGCTGTCTTCCACCTCCAAATACGTGACCTCCCAGTCAGAGGTATTTCAAATGAAGCTAATCCTGCAAAATATACAAAGGTCAGCATTAAAGAAAGAAAGAAAGACTTACATTCACATAGCGCCTTTCACGACCTCAGGACATCCCAAAGCGCTTTACAGCCAATGAAGTACTTTTGAAGTGTAGGCACTGTTGTAATGTAGGAAACGCAGCAGCCAATTTGCACACAGCAAGTTCCCACAAACAGCAATGTGATAATGACCAGATAATCTGTTTTTAGTGATGGTGGCTGCGGGATGAACATTGGTCAGGGAGAACTCTCCTGCTCTTCATTGAAATACGTAGTGCCATGGCATCTTTTATGATCATTTGAGAGGGCAGATGGAGCCTTGGTTTAATGTCTCATCTGAAAGATGGCACCTCCAACAGTGCAGCACTCCCTCGGTACTGCACTGGAGTGTCAGCGTATATTTTGTGCTCAAGGGACCTTAAGCCACGACCTTCTGACTCAGAGGTGAGAGTGCTACCAACTGGAACTATATAAATGGCACTGAATGGGCCGAAGTCCCAGCTCATTAGCGGCGATTCAATCTCACTGGAAAATCCAGGCTCCCTACCGCATACATGTTTGTGATGCTACAGTACTGTGTTGCAGAACTTTTGAAAAGCCTTCAGGACAATTGCAATATATTACTATATACCATGGTATAAAAAAAAATCAAACCTGTAATGATAGCTCAAAGTTGAACCAGAGACTTTAAGATCTGACAGAGAAGATCAGTCTTGACAGCAATGATGCCACATGGAAGTTTGTTATTACCCCAACTGATGCAAGAGAAGTGTTTCCATTGGCTCAAAATGCCAGATAGATGTTTACTCTGTAACTCCTCAATGAATATCAACATCAGGACAGCAGCAGAACGCACAGCATGCACCAAAAGTCTGCAGAGCCTGTTTTCAGTTTCCGTTCTGAATGGTGAGTTTTGCCAGGGCCTGCCTGCCACTCTCGGATGATGTATCCCGCTGGTTAACCAGGTGGTGCCTTTACCTCCAACTGTCAGGGAAATATATTTTAGTTTTAAAAGTTAAAGGGAGCTGTAGAAATACACAGTGGGATGTGAATTGTTTACTTTAGTGGTGTTGCTTAATGAATCAGTTCCTGTTTACATTATAGATGAAAATTGCATTCTTGAGACATTGACAGCTTGTCATCGCCATTTATTATGCTACTTCTGCATGTAATTTCTCCGGAAACGAAGTTTCACCGATGTAAGTATACTGATGTTATTTAGGCCATTTAATAACTAACCTTTAATAGAATGAGACAGAGTATTAAATCTGCTACATTATGCAACACTACTAAAGCATTTACAATACACCTCTTTTTATGGCTAGCTAGCTTCCTCGCAAAACACTGTCTGTGCTGTAGCTGAAGGCCCATCCTCTGACTCTTGCCATCAATTTTTGATTTCCCAGGGCTCCTTTGTCTCTCCCTCTCTGTTCCAATCATCTTTTGCTGGATAAGTATAGAGTACAACCAATGCGCTTTATAGAGATATACACACAGCACAGATGGAAGTCATTCAACCCATTGTGCTTGTGCTGCTGTTCGGTCTTCAACTGAATCTGTCTACTCCAATACCAGTTCCCTGCCCTTTCCTCATATCCTTTAATATGCTTCCTTTTCAAATACTTATCCAATTTCTTTTTAAATGTCTGCATGAACAACTCCTGAGAGAGGACACGAGAATGCTGAGGATGCCTCTGGTGAACCAGAGCTGCTGAACATTATGATCTGATAAATAAGTCCTTCATACAATGACCCCAAATCCCCCCCTGCAGGACAAATCCTCCCAACATATTCACCATCCTTTGACAATATGTGCTTTCACAGCACAAGTAACAACTACTCCACATCTACCAAGCTGATCATCTCACCTGATGTGCCCATTTAGAAGACCATTACAGGAGCACTGTTTTGGACACAATACAAATGAAGTGGCTCCAAATTTTGCACCCCTATAATTCACGTGGGTTTCTTGCTGACACCCCAATGTTGGCCCTTGGTGTCTGACTGCAGTGCTTTACTTCCAAACTTGTGTTCCTACAACATGTTCCCCAAGCTGCTGGAGGATGGAAGATGACTGATTGTTATTATTCATGCAAACTCTCTTGAGCTAGTGGTGGTTTTTGAGCTCTTTGAGTGAGGGAATAAGGTGGCCCAGCTGTAGGCGGCACCACTGACAACTTTCTTGTTCTCGTGTGCAGAGATGTTGTTATCCAGAAAGACGGCAACATTGTTCATGCCCCTTCCAAGCTACACTTGTTCCAGCAATATTTCCCAGAGCCTCTTCAGAAAAACAAGGCGTTCTGCTGCTTCTACAAGTGCTGGGAGACATGTTATCTAAGTTCCTGCAAGTTCTTCCCTTTGCCTAGAAAAAACACACAATAATACCTTTTAAGCTACTTAGGCCTTCAAGAACTGCAGCAGCACATTATCTCCCACCCTAACGGGAATGCTACCAATTGCAGACATAATTCATGCCTGTCGCTCACCCATAATATGCAAAATAAGCTGAACCAGAAACTGGGGTGGTCGATATTGCTACCACACCTGCCTCCTTTTGCTTCCAAGGCCGGACACCAAAATCAATGGTGCCATGTTCATGTGATGTTTAAAGTAAATGGTTTAATGCCTCCATTAAAATAATGAATCGCGGAATGGTATACGAACATGTTTAGGGTTTTCTGCTAGTATCACTAGTAGTCACTTCCAAGCTGTACTTTCTTCATGTCTTTCATTGATGCAACTAATAGCTCCCATGCCTTACTTTTGATGGCTCCATCCATAGTCTTCCTTCCTCTATTAATGCTCTTGGCCTCACTACTTCCTGTAGTCACAAACACAACTCCTAAATCTCTTCCATTGCTGAAGCCGCCTACAAAAAGCATGACTTTGAGTCCTCGCCCATGTCAAGGTACTTTATCCAATGTGAGCATATATCAGAAAATTGAAGGCACTGCACCTGCCAGGACTTGGAAAATCTACCCTGTGGTTTCCTCTTTTGTGTCAAATATTTATTTTCTGCTCGGCAACTCTTAGCTCTATGTCTGTCAAAGGCGTGAATACTGCTGCCATATCTAGCACCTCTGTTGCACTTCTAGACAGGAATGCAGAAAAGGGGTTGCTGTCTGACCAGTGATCCTTTACTCACCTCTGTGGTCTGCAATTCTTCTCTTGTTCCTCTCAAGCTCCAAATTCACCATCCTACACTCTTCCTTCTCTTTGTATCTTCATTATGTTGAAATCAAGACTCACGATATTGTTTCCTATTCATTCTTTCAAAACGATTAGGGCTTCAAAGCTTTCAAGGCTTTCCCACATAGGAACAGGAGTAGACCATTTGGTCCACTCAGTCTGTTTTACCATTTTGTTAGCTATGGGGACTCTATGCAGGAAAAATTCAGTTGGTTGCGCCACCCGTTAGCGCCTTAAGAGGGCGCTAAGTGGGGTGCAAACCAACTAGCGCTCGGGCGTGGCACTGCCCATGCCTCCCGCCAAATTCAGCAGGTGGTTAGTGGTGGACTAACCGGTAGTGCTGCGCCGCTGGCGATTATGTCATTGGTGTGCGCAGCGCCCCGCTCATGCCCCGGCCGCGATCTTCGGGAGCACCCCCTGATTTACCGCTGGACGCTATGTCCGGCAGGGTCAGGTTGGCATACCTGCAGCCGGGGAGGCGCAATTTAAAGACGAGGTGCGGGGCGTCCATTTTTGTTGCTGGCCGCCTGCCAGCACCTGCCTGCGCTCCCATCCCCGGCCTCCTGAACTCCACCCCCGTGGAGTGCCGGCTGCGCTCCAAGAGCCCGGCACTTCTCTTGGGTGCCGGGCTCTTTTGCCTGCACTCCCGATCCCCGGGGGCCCAGCTGGGCCCCAGGTTGCACTGCACAAGGCCCCTCCCCTTTAAGAAGGGGAGGAAGGCCTGTAATACCGCGGTGCGACGTGCCGCAGCATGTGGCGCTGCGGCACGTAGCGCCACGATATTCACTCGCAGCGCCCCAAGAGGGATGCGGGGCGCTTCTAGTAGCGCCCGCTTCCCTCTTGGGGCACAACCACTCAATTTCCAGCGCGGGGGTGCTAATTTTTCGGGGGCGCTACTTTTAGCGCCCCGGCAAAGTTAGCGCCTCAATTGGGGCACTACTCAATTTTTAGCCCTATTTCTTTAATCCAATTTTCCTGCACTCTCTCCATAATTCTTGATATCCTTACACCCAAATAGATATCTCTCTCCTTTTTAAACACCACAATTGGTTCTGCATCTATCGCTTTCTGCGGCAGTGCATTTCACATCTACACAACCTTTTGTATGAAGGAAGTTGGTTTTGCTCTTAACTGGCTTTAAGATTTTATCCCCTGGTGCTGGTGTCCCTTACTAGACTTACCTGGAATTTACAGCAGAGAAAGAGGCCATTCAACCCAACTGGTCTATGCCGGTGTTTCTGCTCCTCACAAGCCTCCTCCCACTCCTCTTCATCTAACCTTTCTCCTGAATTCCCTATTGGATTTACTGGTGACTATCTTATATTTATGGTCCCTAGTTTTGGTTTCCCCAACTAGAGGGAATAATCATTCCATATCAACCTTGTTGCTTCCCTTCATACTTTTAAACAACCCAGTTAGCTCACACCTTAACTTTTTCATCTCTAGCGAGTAGAACCTAATTTCATTTCACCCAATCTCTCATCATACTCAAACCCCTTCATCCCAGGTATCATCCAAATGAATCACTGCTGGACTTTCTCCAAGATCAGTATATCCTTATTAAGGTGGGGTGCCCAAAACTCAACACAATATTCCAAATGCAGACTCAGCAGCATTCTGTATAACTGCAGTAGTACTTCCTTCCATTTTATATTCTATGGGGGAAAAATTCAGTTGATTAGCACCTCTAATTAGGGTGCAAAGCAACTAGCGCCCGGGCACGGCAATGTTTGTGCTGCTTGTGAAATTGACCAGACATTTTGCGGCAGCGCTAAACACTGCCGCCACGATCTCCTGCGCCTGCAGATCGTGACGTCAGTCGAGCGAGCGTAGCGTCCAGGACCGGATATTGAGTGGCGCCCCCAACCTTTCCGCCTGCTGCTAGCAACGACAGGTAGAGGGGAACGTTTTGCAGTCAGGAAGGGACTGGGGGAGCGCTATTTAAAGGCGGCCGCTTCCTGCCTTTTTTTGTCAGCAACATTTTTGCACCACGCATTCTGAGAGAGAGAGAGAGACTTCTGGAGAGACTCAACGCTGTGTGAAGGAGTTTTGGGTACTGAGCAGCACTTTGCAGATTAATTTTGATTTGACCTTCCTTGCATCGATTTAGAAGAGGCTGCACTCTGAGCTCTTTCCCTGGGCCTCTCCATTGTTCTTTCCAGCAGAATTGATGTACAGATCTCTCCAGGCCAAGATTCAAGGCTGCAATGAGCAGGGTATTGCTGGAGAGCAAGATCGACCCTCCCCTTTAAGAACTGGCCGGCGCCAGTGTGTCTGTGTTCCATTGCTGACTGACATCACATAAGCTTCGCCAGCGCTCTGAGGTAGTGCCTTGCTCCTTGGCGTTAGCGCCTTAAGAGAGGTGTGTAGCGCCTGATTTAGTGCTCCAATCACTTTCGGGCGATAGAAACCAAGTTTGCAGTCGGAGGCGATAATTAGCGCCAGGCGCTAAACTTTGCGCCTGGCCGATAATTGCGCCCCAAATGGGGCGATACCGAATTTCTCCCCCTGTACCTCTTGTAATGAAGCCCAGCAGCCCATTAGATTTATCAGTCATGTTTTACATCCATTAGCTATCGATTAATGACTATGTATATGGACCTTTAAATCCCTCTGTTCACCTTCCTGATTTAGATTCTATTCCCATTTTATGCCTAACGTCTATTACCTCACACTTGTGCAGTAAAACTGAATCTGCCATTGTTCCATCTATTCACTTAATCTAGCTATATTCTTTTTCAATTTTCCTTTCGCTTCACAATTTAATATACCTCCTAGCTTACTATCATCTTCAAACGTGGATATACTCCCCCTCTATTCCAAATCCAGGTTCATATATAAGGAATCATTTACAAGTCAGAATTGCTGGTGGGGGAAATTGTCTACTGACAAGGCATATTGCCGACTTAGACTCCCACGGTCAATAAAAACAGCATGATATTTGGGGAGCTTTTCTTCCTGTTATCTGAATACGATACCGAGTATTTTCTAATTCTCTGCCTTCACCACCCCCCCCCACCATTTGTTTGTTCAATTTCTCTATTCACTCAGTCCTCCTGCACCATGTACCCTGATAAACAATGCCAGTTCTGAACAATAGACACGTCTCTGGTTTAAAGCAGCACAGGGACCACTCAGAGACGGCTGTTGATTGCAGCATCTTCTTCAGTCATCTGCTTCCAGCTCACGTTGCCTCTCTCAATACTTTCTGTGAAATCATCTACCTTATTGCACGTACCACAAGAAATGAAATTAGCCCATCATAAAACATGGAATGCATGTGTAGCAACTTTGCCAGTTAATAATCTTTCTGAAAGTGCCTTTTGGAAAGGGACACAGGAAACTGTTTGACTCCATATTCCTTCATTTAATTAACATTTTGTTTAGGGCTGGGATTAAAAAAATAATTGAACTTTTTCCCTGGAATAATCTTGTGAATAATTATTTCTTTGTTATCCCTTTACGCATGTGCAATTCCCCATCTCAGATACCGTAGGACAATTTACAGAAAATACAAACCAGATAAGTCACAGTAAAGAAAGAAAGAACTTGCATCTATATGGCACCTTTCATAATCTCAGGACGTCTAAAAGCATTTCACAGTCAGTGAAATAATTTTGAATTGTAGCCAATTTGTGCACAGCAAGGTTCCACTAACCAGATGATCTGTTTTAATGTTTTAAACTGTTCAATTTATGTGGAAGAAAGGATTCTAACTGTGAAGTTTAAAGTTTGAATCATGAAACAGAACTCACTAAGTAGCTCCTGTGTTAGGTCTGTTCCACAACATTACGTTAATTCTTACAATTAATATATGCACTTGTCTCAATGAACATGCATTTTATGGTACTGAGGGAAATACTTCTCACAAACCTTCCCTTTTGTTCTTTCATCCCCTCCCCCATTTCCCAGCCCCCAAACTTGCTTTTTCATCTGTTTCATTTCCTGCTTTTTTCTCAGTTCTGAAGAAGGGTTTCGACCTGAAACATTGGGCCCGATTTTCTGGATCGTGCGGGAAATTTTCGGGTTCCCCGAATGTCGGGTTCCGACCCGAAAAAAAATGGGTCAGCCAGCTGCACGCAATTTTCCCGCAAGTGGCCAATTAATTTCCAGCGTGTGGGCACCCTTGCTAATTGTCAATTTCCAGTCAGAAAGCCCCACAGTATGATGTCATCATTCGTGGTGCTTTTAAAGTGTCCAGCAAGCTTCTCCACCTCTGCAGGCTTCTCAACCACTCTTGCAGAATGGCAGAGGAGCCTGCACCAGCTGCTGCCAGCAGCAGAGGCCGAGCTGCCGCCAAATTCAATGAGACATCACTGCAGACCTTAGTGAACATAAGAACATAAGAAATAGGAGCAGGAGTAGGCCAATCGGCCCCTCGAGCCTGCTCCGCCATTCAATAAGATCATGGCTGATCTGATCCTAACCACCAATCCACTATCACAGAACCATCTCCTGAATCTAACAGAATTAGACACACGAAATAGCAGCAGGATCAGGCTACACGGCCCCTGGGCCCGCTCCGCTACCCACAGGGCCATGACCGATCCGGACCTAGACTCATGTCCAAATTCCTGCCCGCTCCCCGTAACCCTTAATTCCCTTTACTTCTAGGAAACTGTCTATTTCTGTTTTAAATTTATGTAATGATGTAGCTTCTACAGCTTTTTGGGGCAGCATATTCCATGGACCTACCACCCTCTGAGTGAAGTAGTTCCTCCTCATCTCAGTTTTGAAAGAGCAGCCCCTTATTCTAAGACTATGCCCCCTAGTTCTAGTTTCACCCATCATCGGGAACATCCTCCCCGCATCCACCCGATCCAACCCCTTCACAATCTTATATGTTTCAATAAGATCGCCTCTCATTCTTCTGAACTCCAATGAGTAGAGTCCCAATCTACTCAACCTCTCCTCATATGTCCATCCCCTCATCCCCGGGATTAACCGAGTGAACCTTCTTTGTACTGACTCGAGAGCAAGTATGTCTTTTCTTAAGTATGGACACCAAAACTGTATGCAGTATTCCAGGTGCGGTCTCACCAATACCTTGTACAACTGAAGCAATACCTCCCTATTTTTATATTCTATCCCCCTAGCAATGAAAGCCAACATTCCATTGGCCTTCTTAATCACTTGCTGCACCTGCATACTAACCTTTTGAGTTTCGTGCACCAGGACCCCCAGATCCCTTTGTACTTCAGTACTTTCCAGTTTCTTGCCATTAAGATAATAACTTGCTCTACGATTTTTCTTGCCAAAGTGCATAACCTCACACTTTCCAGTATTGTATTCCATCTGCCAAATCTCTGCCCACTTACTTAGCCTGTCTATGTCCCCTTGCAGGTTTTTTATGTCCTCCTCACTCACTACTTTCCCTCCCATCTTAGTATCATCTGCAAACTTTGATATGTTACACTCGGTCCCCTCCTCCAAATCGTTAATATAGATTGTAAAGAGTTGGGGACCCAGCACTGACCCCTGCGGAACACCACTAGCTACTGATTGCCAGTCTGAGAATGAACCATTTATCCCAACTCTCTGCCTCCTGTTAGATAACCAATCCTCTATCCATGCCAGATTATTACCCCCAATCCCGTGATTTTTTATCTTAAGCAATAATCTTTTGTGTGGCACCTTGTCAAATGCCTTTTGGAAGTCTAAATACACTACGTCCACTGGTTCCCCTTTATCCACCCTATATGTTACTTCCTCAAAGAACTCCAGCAAATTTGTCAAACATGACTTCCCCTTCATAAAACCATGCTGACTTTGTCCTATTAAATTATGATTATCCAAATGTCCTGTTACTGTCTCCTTAATAATGGACTCCAAAATTTTACCTACCACAGATGTTAGGCTAACCGGTCTATAGTTTCCAGCCTTCTGTCTACTGCCCTTTTTAAATAAGGGCGTTACATTAGCAGTTTTCCAGACTGCCGGGACCTTTGCTGAGTCCAGGGAGTTTTGGAAAATTATTACCAATGCATCCACAATCCCTACCGCCACTTCCCTCAAGACCCTAGGATGTAAGCCATCAGGTCCAGGTGATTTATCTGCCTTGAGTCCCATTATTTTACCGAGTACCACTTCCTTAGTGATTTTGATCGTGTTTAGCTCCTCCCCCCCTTTAGCCCCCTGTTTGTCCAGTGTTGGGATATTCTTAGTGTCTTCTACTGTAAAGACTGATATAAAATATTCATTCAGTGTTTTTACCATCTCCATATTTCCCACCATTAATTTCCCGGTCTCATCCTCTAAGGGACCAACATTTACTTTAGCCACCCTTTTTCTTTTTACATAACTATAAAAACTCTTACTATCTGTTTTTATATTTTGGGATAAGGGCCCACAGGGAGGTCCTCTACCCTCACTCAGGGAGGAAGAGGCCTCCCAAAGAGTCCAGGGCTGCCTGGATGGAGGTGGCTGCAGAGGTCAACTCTCTGGGAGTCACCCGTCGCACCTGGATGCAGTGCAGGAAGCGCTTCCATGATCATCACCACACAGGGAAAGTGAGTACGAAGTTTCCATCACCCTCAACCTGATCCCCATTGCCTTTCCCCAACAACACTCAGCTTCAGCAATCTCTTCCTCCACATCCCACTTCACAGTCACATCCATGCACCCTTACCCATTCCCTATCTCTCTATGCTCACATTCACATAACTATTCCACCATGCAGCCCTCACACTGCCTCTCACTCTGATGCTTGGAACACAACTGACAACACACAGGGAGGGCCCTTGGTCTTGCAGCCTCACAACATCTTTGTCTCCTTCTAAGTATCTATGCTGTGCAATCTCTACACTCACTCCTCCACTCTCACTCAAACTCCACTTGTCTCTCTCATTGCAGGAAAAGAGAGCTCACAATAGACGAGAGCGTGCGAGGACTGGAGGAGGACCACCCTCAGTCACCCACCTGAGCTCCTGGGAGGAAGCTGCGATCGAGATTGCTGGGGCTGACGTGCTTGTGGATGCTGGGGTAGGAGAGACAGGAGCAAGCCCGCAAGCTGGTGACAGAATAGTTCCCCATCTCTCTCATTGACATAGCATGAGTTGCTGATATAATTCTGAAGCCACATCATTTGAACTTATGAGCATCTGCCAAATCCAATGTGCAAGTAGCCTTGGCATCACATCTCTAACTCTTTCCTTTACTCCCCCACAGGACCATCTGGAGCCCCCGTCGCCACTGCCGAGGAGGAAGAGGCTTTGCAGCCAGACTCCTCAGAGGAAGCTCCAGCCTCTGAGGGCGCAGCGTCAGCAGAAGTAAGCACACCCAGCACCAGTGCAGACACTCACACCTCGGTGGGACCCTCGGGACATAGAGTAGTGTTGTCACCTGGTGTATCACAGCTCACAAGTGAGCATCAGCAGAGTGTGGAGACAGGGACAGCAGTGGAGAGTCCTCGTCGGAGGGCGCAGGCCTCTGCCAGCTCAGCTCAGCTGCATGTCGACCCTATGCCTCTGGGTCCATCCGCAAGAGAGGAGGTGCTGGAACTCCAGGAACAGATGCAGGAGTCTCTGGCAGGTTTTGTCTCCAGGGTCGCTGCGAGTGTGGAGCGAATGGAGGAGTCCATGGCGAGCATGAGCAGAGCCTCAGTGGAGTCATTGGCGCATGAAAGCATCACCACGGAACGTTTGGCAACCTCCGTGGTAAGGTTGGCTGCGGCCGAGGAGGGGAGGGCTGCGGCCGAGGAGGGGAGGGCTGCGGCTATGGAGGAGCTTAGTTGCCAGGGTGTCGAAAACATGGTGAGTGCTCTGAATAGAATGACATCTCTTGAGGAGCGATGGGCATCTATTGAGCGCCGAAACCAGACCTTCATGGAAGTCCCTCTGAGCAGGACTTCCATTGCTGAGACGGGTCCCCATGGCCTCCCTGATGTGCATCAAGGTGCTCTCCAGCCACTTGCAGGCGCTGAGAGGGAGCTGACCCATGAGAGGGAGGTTGTTGGCACACCTCAAGGAAGTGGGGGCTCCTCTCCACACGCTCACACTTCCATGCCACTTCAGAGCCCTCGGTCAGAGGCCCGCCGGAATCCACACCCCAGTGAGATAGGAGTCTCAAGCCCTGCACAGCCGCAGGAGCAGCAGACTGCTGGCGAGCCCTCACAGGCTCACCACCCCAGAGGACGCCCGCCAAAGGTGTCGAGACAGGCGCAGCAGGAAAGTGAGCAAGGGGCCTCCACATCTGCTGAAGCCACAGGAGTACCACTACGTAGGAGCACGCGTAAGAGGAAAATAAAGCACCACTAATCACAAGGGTAGCCACTTGGGTGAAAAGTCTTGTAAATAGTTTTAATGCCATCATTTTCCTGTACATAAAAAATCTGGTGGCAACTGCTGCAGTTATGGCGTCTGTCATTTGGCGAATGGGGATATCACATAGAGGCCTTAGGATAACTTGCAGATGTCAGCAAGCTGGTCAAATAGATAGGAATGTGCAGGCATGGGCCACTGTCCATGGTCAGTTAAGAAGCAGTGAGGTTGCAGTGTTTGATGTACCAGGCTACGCAAATCTGCCCAGGATGAGTGCGTTCCTTGCATTCCGCCCAACAATGTTCTCGCGCACTGGTGCCGCTGGTTGGCGGGCCTCTGCAGGATGCTCGTTTCTGTCCTCCTCCTCCTCCTCCTCAGCATTATCCTCAGCATCATCCTCATCTGAGGTGGCTCTGTGAGGAGCCTCTTGCTCCTGTGGAATCGGCAAGCCACGATGCTGTGCCATGTTGTGAAGCACACAGCATACCACGACGATTTTGGAGACCCTGGCTGATGAGTACTGTAGGGCTCCACCTGATCTATTGAGGCATCTGAAGCGCATCTTCAGCAATTCGATGGTTTGCTCGATAATGCATCTGGTGGTAATGTGGCTGGAGTTGTAGCGCTCCTCAGCTTCGCTGGCTGGTCTCCTCAATGGCATCATTAGCCAAGAGCGCAGGGGATATCCCTCGTCTCCAAGTAGCCATCCTTCAAGTTCGCTTGGCGGACTGAATAGCGGAGGCACAGTAGACTGGCGCAGTATGAAGGAGTCATGGCAGCTGCCAGGGTACCAGGCACAAACATGCAAAATCACCTTCTTGTGGTCACACACCAGCTGAACGTTAAGGGAGTGGAAGCCCTTGCGGTTGACAAAAACTCCTGGATTGCGGTGGGGTGCCCTAAGGGCCACATGTGTGCAGTCAATGACGCCCTGCACCCTTGGAAAGTCTGCCAGCTGAGCTAATCCAAGCGCTCACGCCCTCACACTTGCGCGGTCCCTGGTGAAATGGATGTGATTGTGCGCGAGGGCAAAGAGGGCATCGGTTACCTGCGTGATGCAAGTGTGTGCGGCCGACTGGGAAATGCCGCTGATGTCTGCTGCTGATCCCTGGAAGGAGCCTGAGGCATAAAAGTTGAGTGCGGTGGTGACTTTGATGGCCACTGGTAAGGAGTGTTGACCTGGTGCTCTGGGCTCCAGGTCTTGCTGCAGCATTGCGCAGATGTCAGTCACAACCTCTCGCGAAAGTCGGAGCCACCTCTGGCACTGCTGCTCAGTCATGTTGAGGTAGCTGACCCTGTGTCTGTAGACCCTGTTTGGGGGGTATCTCCTGCGCCGACGGCCTTCCATGCGCTGGCCCCTTCTGGCCTGTGCTGCCCCAGGTGGCTGAGCCGCAGCCTGCCGCTCCTGCTGGTGCTGCTGTTGTTGCTGGTGCTGCTGTTGCTGGAGTTGCTCCAGCCTCCTCTGCTGTTGGAGATCCTCTAATGCCAGGAAGGGAAGGAACAAAAGGCCTCCCATGCTTCTGGCAGATGCCTCTGTTGAGGAGGCGCTGAGTTAGGGTGGTGAGAGGGGCTTCCCAGGAGCTCACACTGGAGAAGTGTGTGAGGCTCCAACCTTCCACAGCTGTGCCTAAGCCTTCAAGAAGTTGCCCCAAGCCTTCAGCAACAAGGTCCTGCAGCCTGCAAATGCTGCCTGTTTAAATCTCTTCAGTCCTGATTGACCTGCAGCTGAAAGCAAGCAAGCCAACTTTGTTCACGTCAGGTTTCATCAGCGGTGTTCCCACCAGGCGTGTTTTACGTGGGGAAAGGCTGAAAGTTGCAAGGGACCCTGAAAATAGGATTAAACATGCCAATAATTGATCATTAGGCTCCCGCCGACCATTCCCGCCTGCTGCGGGCGAGGCTGATTCGGGTCGCATTGAAACGCGGGGGCGAAAGTCGGGCGGGGCGGGGAATCGGGCGGGGGGGGTCGTGACCCTCTATTTCTGCGATTTTCAGCCCCCGCCCGCCTGAAAACCCGCCCGGCGGCTGGGAGAAAATCGGGGCCATTGACTCTGTTTCTCTCTCCACGGATGTTGCCTGGCCTGCTGAGTTTTTCCAGCTTTTTCTGCTGTTATTTCAGATTTCCAGCATCCACAGCATTTTGCTGCCTGGAAGGCCCATGGTTTGATCCCGGGTCTGTGCTAATCACTGTTCAATCACCCCTGTTGGAATGCAGCTTTTCATTGATGAGGACAAGCTGAAAGTAGGATGGGATGGGATGGATTGTGCAATGATACCTATTGGGTTGTTTACATAACAGGGTATAAATTCCACATTGTTGTGCCAGTTTTAAGGCGTGGGGTTGGCACAACAATGCTGAATTTAGCAAAGTGACAGCTGGTGGCCAATGTACACGGGGGCCGAGGCTACTGCCAAATTGGTCCTGAGATATTTTTAGGTGGCCCTGGCTGCAGCCTGTAAGAGGCACAGCTTTGATTTAAATATTAAAATAAGGGCACTGCACCTCAAGAACCCTCAGTCTCAATTCCTCTTCTCTTCCACCTAGACCGCCAGGTGTCAGGTTGGCTGCTTGCAGACAAGGGCTATCCCCAGAACACCTGGATCATGAACCTTGTCCGGAACCTGGGCACAGAGGCACAGTGTGCATACAATGAAAGTCACACCAGAACCAGAAGATTCCTCAAGCAAAGGTGCTGATGCCTCGACTGATATGGAGGCGTGCTTCAATATAGCCAAGCGCGAGAGTCAAGATTTGCCTTTGTGTGCTGCCCGATGCACAACTTCACCTTGAAAAGGGGCGGCAAGTATTAGAGCCACAAGAGGAGGAACAGGAAGAAGAGGGAACAGGAAGCTGAGGCTGCAGAGGAAGAGCAAGGCCCAGCAGTGCTACCAACTGCCCGAGCACTCAGGTAGCATCTCACTGATGAGAGATTCTCGTGAATGCTCCCTCCCCTCCCGAATACACCAAATATCTCTCAATCCACCTGACCCAGTCCTCATTACGACATGCCCTCGTACAGTTCAACTTCATGGGTGTTGCCCTTACATGACTAAGAATATCAAAAAAAATGTTTACGATACCAAGATACATCATTACTCTTCATTTGACAATTGAACACAGAGAACTAAAAAACACCCTTGTATAAAGCCCTAGTGCCTGTCTTGTGCGCTCGCCTACCTATTCTGGTACTCCTATGAGGTGCATCCCCAGCGGCTGCAACAAGGGAAGTGGAAGGCTGCTGACCTTCCAATGAGGACTCCGGAGATGGTTGTGGTGGGCAACCTCAAGCAGCTCTGGCAGTTTAGGGTTCAGCTGCAGTATCTTGGACGCGGCCAGGACACTCAGGCCCAGCAGGCTGTGTGGCACCAACAAGAGCACCGGTTGAGAGTGTAATGTATGTACCTTTAAGGGGGAGAACTACTTTTTACAGCTCCTGTATCCTGTAGTACCGGCAGTGACCACACCTGTATATAAACCCTGAGTAGTGATCTGTACAGTCAGTTGCAGTTTGAACCACGTTGAGTAAACACCTGTTGTACCGTTCTCTGCAGTCCTTTTCTTATTATTACACGGGCGTAACAGAGAGGGTGGCGGGGGAGCAGGCATGCTATCATCCTGAGTGAGGACAGCATCTGCTTCTCCCATGGAACCAATACCACACTCATGGGGCTGCACTGTGCAAGAGCAAAGCACAGGAGTGATGAGCTGCTCTCAAAACCCCTATCAATGCTGTCCTTCATGTTTTGCAAGCCAGAGGACATGCTGGAGCCAGAGTTAAGATGGCAGCAGTCTGAGCACCCATCAAAGCTGTCAGAGCTTCCCCAGAGGCTCCATCATTGTGGGTCCCAGTGCAGTTTCCATAGAGCTGACCACTTGCTCTGTGGTTGACTGCATGGTCTGGATGCCGTGTGTGAAGACCCCACACAAGTTGGAGCTGGACACCACCATTCTCACTGTCATTGTTCAGAAGCTCACTGGCTGGCTTCCCAGTGCACTTCAAAGTTTGTGCTGTATAGCCAACTGTTCTTTTCTGTAGGATGGGTCTTCGAGGTCTTCATCTCTGCCCTCTGCAGCAGGGCTAGGATGCAAATTCGCCCGGCAACGACAAGCTTCCTGTGCTGTTGAATCCATCTGCCCTCGCTCCTACGCACTTTTGCTCAGTGAATTTCGCAGTTCAGACCTCTCTACTCTGGCCTGGAAACTACATGGGGTACCAGTCTCTGCGCTGGTGCTTGCTTGGGTAAGGTTGAATGATGCTGGATCTTCTGGAGAGATGTCATCCTCTTCCTCTAGCCCCGCTGTGCCCTCTAGAGTTTCAGGATCTGAAAGGGAAGAGAGGGACAAGGGTTAGCGGCTAATGGCAAGGGTGAGCAGAGGCAGAAGAGTCTTCTTCTTAGGCAGTCCCTCGGAACCGAGGATGACTTGCTTCCACATTAAAAATGCATTCTCAGGTGACTGACGAGTCCAATGCGGGACCTACAGTCTCTGTCACAGGTGGGGCAGATTGTGGTTGAAGGGACGGGTGGGTGGGGTGCTTGGGTTGACGTGCGCTCCTTGTGCTTGGCTTCCACTTGCTCCCGGCGAAGTGACTTGAGGTGTTCGGCGCCTTCCCGGATGCTTCTCCTCCACTTTGTGCGGCCTTGGGCCAGGGATTCCCAGGTGTCGTTGGGGATGTTACACTTTTTCAAGGAGGCTTTGAGGGTGTCCTTGAAGCGTTTCCTCTGCCCACCTGGGGCTCTCTTGCCGTATTGGAGCTCTGAGTAGAGCGCTTGTTTTGGGAGTCTCGTATTGGGCATGCGGACGATGTGACCCGTCCATCAGAGCTGAGTGAGCGTGGTCAAAGCTTAGATGCTGAGCATGTTGGCCTGAGCGAAAAGGCAGCTCTTTGTCATGCATAGTGTGTGAGGGTGAGATTTTAGTGAGAAGTGAAAGAAGGCGAGATGGCTAAAAATGCTCGAACCTTGACCTCCAGCCTCTCCAGAAGCCACAGTCCTGACACAGCCCCTGCCCACAATGTCCATTATGCTCTCTTCCAGAGAATACAGGATGTTTATAGATGCTTGGCCTCCTCCTGTGGCTGCCTGTTCCTTGTTATTGTGCGCCAGCTTCTCCTGCAAGAAAGGTCACGTGTTAGTGCTAGCCTAGTGAGATGTTTTTTGAGGATGTGCATGTCAGGGTAGAATAGTGTTGCTGGTGTGTGTGAAAAAAGCATATGTATGAGGAGGTGAGGGAAGTGAACATGAGGGGAGTAGCAGGTGCAGAGGGCTGCAGGAGCAGCAGAAGGACATGAAGTAAAGTGTGCTGCTGTGATTGGAGGGGAGTGGTGGGAACATAAGAACATAAAAATTAAGAGCAGGAGTCGGCCATTCGGCCCCTCGAGCCTGCTCCGCCATTCAATAAGATCATGGCTGATCTTCAACCTCAACTCCACTTTCCTGCACTATCCCCATATCCCTTGATTCCCGTTGCATCGTCTCTGAGGCATGTATGTCCTTTCTCAAATAAGGAGACCAAAACTGTGCACAGTACTCTAGGTGTGGTCTCACCAAAGCCCTGTACAATTGTAGTAAGACTTCCTTACACTTGTACTCCAACCCCCTTGCAATAAAGGCCAACATGCCTTCCTAATTGCTTGCTGTGCCAGCATGCTACCTTTCTGTGTTTCCTGTACGAGGACACCTGAGTCTCTTGAATGCCAACATTTAATAGCTTCTTACCATTTAAAAAATATTCTGTTTCTCTATTCTTCTTACCAAAGTGAATAACCTCACATTTCTTCACATTCTTCACACTCCCTCTGCCACCTTACTGCCACTTACTGGTAATGCAGGGCTAAGCAGAGAATATTAAAGAAAAAGAAAGACTTGCATTTATATAGCATCTTTCACAACCACCGGACCTCCCAGAGCACTTTACAGCCAATGAAGTACTTCTTTTTTGAAGTGTAGTCACTGTTGTAATGTAGGAAATGTAATGTAATATTGAGTGATGTGAGTTAGGAGTCTTACCTTAGAAGTCGTGACAAGTCATTAAACTTTTTCTTGGTGCTGACCTGCTCTGCCACCCTTGCTCACTGTTGCCGCAAAGCTAGCCGGGATACCTTCTTGGCGCTGGGTAAAAAGATGTTGTCCCTTCTCCTGAAATAACAACAGAAAATGCTGGAAACACTCAGCAGGCCAGGCAGCATCCGTGGAGAGAGAAACAGAGTTAATGTTTCAGGTCTGGGACCCTTCGTCAGAACTGGTAAAAGTTGGAGATGTAACTGGTTTTAAGCAGATGCAGAGGCGTGGAAAGGGGGGGTGGTGGCGGGTGTAGGGGGGGAAGGAACTAAAGGCCCATCTGTGCTAGGATTGAACTCAGGAGAGATAAAATGTTGCAAATCGGGGTCCTGTTGTTATTTCAGATTTCCAGCATCCGCGGTATTTTGCTATGGTCCCTTCTCCTGCCGACCTCCTCCACCAGCAGCTCCAAAGCTGCGTCAGAAAAGCAGTGGAGCCCTTCCAGTATCTCTTCTGCCTGCCATTTCAGTGGTGTTGAGAATGAAGTTGCCTGCAGCCACTGTGCATCTCACCTTTAAGAGGCTGCCTTTAACCGACGCCACTGACATCCAATTAGGCGAGCCGCCACGAAAGGCCCCAACGTGTGCAAACTGGCTCCTCATTACGTAATCAGTTACAGCTGCTTTGTATAAAAGTAGCCAGATGCTAAAGCTTTCTGGAGTTCGGTGACGATTTTAGTTGCTAAAAGAATATAGTTAAAATTTCACATTTAATCTTTAACGTGAAAGACGGACATGGGGGCATGGCGGAAGAGTTCTGGTGCTCGTTGAATCATGCATAGAAAATAGAAAATTTTAAGAACAAGAAAAGTTCATTTGACTCACCAAAGCTGTTGAGCTTTGATTGATCTCAAGCTTATCTTCCTGCCTCCTCGTCATCTCCCTCCACCCCACCTTTCTGGTTGTTTCTTTGGTAACTTATTACGTATGTCCCCATGAGACAATGCTTTCACAACAAGAGAGAAGACAATTGGTAATGCAGATATAGTATGATGACTGTTAGTAAAACTGCTTATTCGTATAGAAAAGTATTAGCCAATAAATCAAAACTACTGAACATAAGAATGAGAAAAGGCTTTTCATCTCATACATTTCATTCTGTCATCCAATTGCTTTTTCAAGACCCGTATAACCACAGCAAAACACTTGCCAACCCTCTACTCATATCCCTATAGTCTTTAATTTAGGATTAGCCCAATTCCCTTTGTAATTTTTCAATAGAGATAGTATTTATAGTGCTAGGTGGTAATCTGCTCCATAAGTCAGTAGATCTAAGCGTAAAGAAGTTATTCCTTATGCTGTGTAGCCTATGATTTCCTCAGTATTTAATTATACCTGCTGATTCTTCTGGCTTAGTTTTGTAAAAAAACGTAACGTATGTATGTTGATTTTATTGATTCCCTTCATTATTTTCAAAAACTTGAATCGTGTTCCCTTTAATCTAGGAGTATGAGAATGGGCCATCGGTAGAAATCACTGTTAAGGATTGTAGATATCTTACCTCAGGCATTTTCATCAACAGGGAAATGGCCCCTCTTACTCTGCCGTTCTTTCCAGGAATGTGATTTGGATGAAACTTCAATGGAATAATGATCGGCTGCATGCGAGCTAAATTTAAACATTGGTGACCATGATTGCATTCAATGGGCAGTCAGGGAAATAAGATATTTGTTGATTACTATTTAGGACAGAAATGAGGAGGAATTTCTTCACCCAGAGAGTGGTGAACCTGTGGAATTCTCTACCACAGAAGGCAGTAGAGGCCAATACATTAAATATATTCAAGAAGGAGTTGGATATATTTCTTAAGGCTAAAGGGATCAAGGGGTATGGGGAGAAAGCAGGGACCGGGTACTGAATTTGGATGATCAGCCGTGATCGCATTGAACGGCAGAGCAGGCTCGAGGGGCCGAATGGCCTACTCCTGCTCCTATCTTCTATGTTTCTATGTTACTAATGTTAGAGAAACCAAGAAAGAAACCAGCTTGGAGCTCGCGACTCAGTGCCAGGAAATAAGAGTCTTGGTTTTACAGATTTTATTGCAGGAAATGATACTCACAGACAACACACATAACAATGTAAAGGCTGCTGGAGAGATCAAGTCACAGTTACTGGGTTTGGTTGCAGGGTGATTCGCACTCTGGATCTCCCCTAATTTCCTTACTGTGGAAAAAGGCCATTAGCTAAAATGCTATTACGTCACTCTTTCCATAACCTTCGCTCTTGGTTTTACAGCTCGTGCACATCAACTCAGAGTTCCAGAGAATGGATCTCATAACAAAAACTTTCCTTATAAAAGGCTAAACATATAGTCACCAAACAAATAGATCTATCTATTAGAAGATTATAACTACCCGAGGCTATCTGTATGAAGAGAATGGTAGAGCCTTGGAGATTTGGCGACATTCTACAGATATTGCCTGTTTCAACAGATTGAGCAAAACTGTCTCTTAACTATAAAATGAAGTCCTGAGCATACAATGGATTCTTTAATAAATCCTTTCCTACTAGCATTCTTAACAATATTGTTGGAAATTGGCTAACACAGTAAGTAAGAACTTCCAATATCTAATTTTGAATCATCCCCTCTCTCCTGAAAACTTGAACTTGAAGATGACTGGTTCGGACTAGTTTGTTTTTAAACAGATTTTTTTAGCCCATTTTTAAAATTTTGTTCGTACTTGGGGTGTGAGCAACAAATAATTTATTCCCATCCCTGAGGGCATTAAGAGTCAACCACATGGTGTTGAACTGGAGTGACATGTAGGCCAAACCAGTGAACAAGCTGGTAGGGCAGCTCACTTTCCTCGAGGGATACCAGTGCACAAATTGGGTTTTTACAACATTCCAGCAGTTTTCATTGCCATTTTCCGATGATAGCTCACAAATTACCTTTAAAAAAAAAAAGAAGAATTTCCCAAGTTACCATTGAGTAGAATTTGAACTCCCGACCACTGGGTCACGAGTCCAGTAACGTAACCTCTAGGTTACCAGACCTGAATGGGCCCGGAGTTTAGCTTCTTAAAAGGACAAGGCATTTCAAAGTCTTTCTTAATCCAACACATTTATACGGAAAAGGCTGAAGTGTAGAGCCAACAAGAGTAGAAATGATGCTATTGGAACCTGGAAGAAGTTAAGGCTTACAGTTGCTTATAATGTTCAGGGTCTGAATGTTTACATATCCTCCTGAATAAGATCAGAATAAGGCGATTCCAAAATTCCTTCAATGTCGAGAGAAGATCTTCAGGATACTTGATCCAATGTAACAGAAAAGGTTGAGATTTAGGACTGGCCTACTCGAGTACATCAACTGAAATGTACATTTTATACTTCTACCAACGACATTAGAAGCAAGAACATGACCCAAAAAGGGTGTATTCTGCAAACCAGGTTGGACTTGGCACCCCAACAGCAGACACTGAGTAAGCAAGGGCACCACCCCAAGTAATAGACATGTATTGGGTGAGGACACTGCCTGTGCACATTGAGCAAGCTTAAATAAGTTTACAACAAGAATTTGCATTTATATAGTACCTTTATTGTAAAAAAAAAGTCCCAAGAAACAAGGAAATAGACATCAAGCCAGAAAGGTAGAAATTAGATGGGGAGACTGATTGGGAGGCTTAATCAAAGAGTTGGCTTTGAGAAAGATTTTTAATGAAAAGAACAGAGAGATGAAGAGGCAGAGAGGTTTAGGCTCCAAAAAGCTGGACCAAATCACATGAAAGGTCGGCCACATATGGTGGGGCTAAGGGTAGGGGAGAGTTCGGCAGTGGTTATAGGACTGGAGGAAATTGCAGAGACAGTGTGGGTAAGACTATGGAGGGACGTATGGACGACAATAAGGATTTTGAATTTAATATGTTGGGGGAATTAAGCTGTCTTGGTGATGGATAGGCTGTAAATTTTAAAGCTCTGCTTAGGATCAAACAGGACATCAACTTTACAAACCGTCTAGTTGAGCCAGCGAGAGTGGGCAGGTAGAAGGATGGAATTAGTGGCAAGGGAGTGGAGTTTGTGAGGGGCTGTAGGTGATGGGATTGGTCTTCCCAATGTTGAGCTGGAGGAAATTGTATCTGATCAGTCCGACTGCACGGAGGCAATCGAGGGGTCAAGAATGGTGGTAGAGATAGGTTAAGATAACTGAAAATCAGACTGACACTAAATTATACCTGCACTACCATTTCTGTCACTAGAAGCAAACAAATACCCCAGTTTTTTGTTGAATTAGAAGTGGTGTAGTATTCCTCCGATCCTGAGAGAGCTGGTGTTCTGTTGAACAGGCAGTAGTTTTGTGATCCTGACGACCTATACCCAGGCTCTGTTTCCCAGGCAACATATCCTCCAGTGACAGGTGTGATCACTATCGCATAGGTCAGTCCAAGGGCCAGTTAGATTAGAGAATTGAAATTCTAATAACTTTGCATAACATTTTAAAGAAAAAGCCTTTTTATCAATTGAAAAACAACTCATTGGAATTAAGCTGCTCTACGTTTTTATTCAAAAAAATATAAATTGGAGAAATGTCTTCTTTAAAGGACATAATTTTATACCAAAGAAAGAAAGAAAGACTTGTATTTATACAGTGCCTTTCACAGTCTCAGGACGTCCCAAAGCTCATTTACAGCCAATGAAGTACTTTTTGAAGTGTAGTCACTGTTGTAATGTAGGAAATGTGGTAGTCAATGTGGGCACAGCAAGGTCCCACAAATAGCAATGTGATAATGACCAGATAATGGCCTAGAAATTCAGTTAGGGGCGCCCAGCTCGCCTGGGCGCCGGAATTACCGCTGCGCGCGGAGCCACTTGCGCCAGCGGGAAATTCACTTTCAGCGCCCCAAGTGGAAGCCGGCCGCTAAACAAGGGTTTCGGCGCCCCGCTTGGGGCGCTGAAACTGAATATCGGCGTGTAAAGTGCCGCAGCGCCACCCGCTGCGGCACGGCAGCCTGCGGTACTGCAGGCCTTCCTCCCATTCTTAAGGGGGAGGTGCCTGCAACAGCGCAATCCCCGCTCGCGAGTGCCGGCAAATGAGCCCGGCACCAAGGAGAAGTGCCGGGCTCTCTGGAAACAGCCGGCAATGCCGCGGGGGGGCTGGGTGTAGGAGGCCGGGGACGGAGGTGCGGGCAGGCAGCCGCCGAAAAAGCGGCCGGCCGCACCTCCACCTTAACTCGCCCCACTACCGGCACAGGTAGGCCCCGTGTACCGGTCGCTGTTTGCGGCCGGCGCGGGGGAGGCGGCAGCAACTAAATATGGCCAGCGGGGCGATAGCGGGGCACTGCGCACACCGATGACGTCATCGGTGGTGGCACAGCGCTAATGGCTAACGCCGCCATTAGCGCCCCGCTAAATATCGCGGTAGGTTTGCAGACTGGCGCAAAAGCCCTCTTTGGGCACAAACTGGTGGCGCAGGCCACTGAATTTCTAGGCCAATATATTTTAGTGATGTTGGTTGAGGGATAAATATTGGCCAGAACACTGGGGTGTATCCTCTCCCTGGAAGAGCTCCATTTAGGTGGGCCTTTGGCCTACTCCTCTGAAACTGGCGCTACTCCAACCCATAGGGTTCATAATTGATGCACTGCAGGATCCCAGGAGGAATCATGCCATCAGGAGAGAGCCTGCCAGTGTGACAAAGGAAATATCAGTGGGGATGCTGCTGCAGCACCAGAAAAGCCAGAAAGGGACCTTAAAGGAGTAAAAGTGTCCTGAAGATTGGACCAGTTATACCACTGAAGGCCTCAGCTGACACCAGGGCCTTCAGCAGGTAAGTGTTGCAGGCCAGACCTGAAGTTGAGGGACCTCAGGGCCTTTACCGCCACTTCCCAGGGCCTACTGCTACCGTCCCTGAGGCAGCTCTGGGAAGTGGCAGCAAACAAGGTGGGCAGCAGAGAAATTCTCCAGGCACCTGGGCACCGTTTCCCCTGCCCCTCCCCCCCCTCCCCCATCATTTGCCGGCAGTGGGCTGGGATGGAGAGGCCAGCGGTGTTCCTGTCAGGGGCAGGAAGAGGAAAATACAGGTTGGGCAGGGAGGTGGTGGTAGGCCTCACTGCCAGGGTTGGATCTGGAGTCTCCAGGAATTGGCAAAAAAAAAAATCTTCGAACACTTTCGCTTATTAGTAATAAAAATATCAGACATGGGGGGAAAAAAGGTTGTTTGACTGAGAGTCAAGAATAATCCAAGCGGGTAACGAAGAGTGTGTTTGTTTCCCAGTTGGTGTGGGAAGGCGATGCGCCGTGAAGATGGATGTGTTGGGTGAGCAATCGTGGGGCCGTGGGGGCGGGGCGGTTGGAGGTCATGAGGTCATGTATCAAAACCCCCAGGAATACATCCAACCAGAGAAGGCAACCCGACTCACTGCCTGCATGTTCCATCATTCTCCACTGCAATCGCGGTGGAGAATGACGGCCCTTGTGTCCAATTGCTTAGACGAAGGACTGTTATCTACCTTCTTCATGACTAGAAGCACCTGCTTCAGTGCTGCCAGGAATCAGTAATAGTCTTAACTGAGTCCCCAGGTTATTGTCCATGACTGCTGTGCTGCACTGCAACGTACAATCCATATTGCTTTTATTGAAGACTTAAAAAGAAGCAGAAATATTATGAACATTTACCTTAAATGATACAAATATTTTAACCTATTGATAGCTGGGAGTCATACAAAATGAGTCAATGATAACCAACGTGTATAAAAAAGGATAAGAGGGAAATCGAAAGGCAAATTATAGATAGAATTAAGCAGCATTTTATGGAACATGATCGGTGTGCAGCTCCCTCACACTATCAGGTTCAGTAACTTCCAAAAGCCCACTCTCTCAAAGATATCATCAGCATGCACTATTAAAATTACTCAGCAAAAACTTAGAGGATTATTAAAACTATTGATAATTATTACTAGATTTTTATTAAAGGTAGAAAAGTGTACCTCATTTGTGTATAAGTGACACCATAAACAGATAGCTCAGATGACAAGACTATATAAAGGACTGACTTAAACAGCCAGTTAAAAGAAGACAAATTAATGTGGTAACATAACATTAATAAAGTGGAGTGCAGCTTGAAGAAAGATGGCACAGTCGATTACAGCTCGTGAATCTATAAAATGTTATTCACATAAAAGGGATTCACATGGAAATGCTAGTAAATACACACAATATAAAACATGCACCAAGGGTGTATTACTTCAAACGGAATTTTGTAATATGTCATAATACGGGAAAGTAAAGCCATTCTTCATGTAATGGCCACTAGAGGGAATCAGTGTGCTTTTTAAGTCTATATTTTACGGTTGTAATAATGGGCCATAATCTGCTGTAGGCGCGAATCTAATGGTATCCGCTGTTAGTTAGACTTGCCCTTGCGCTTGCCCATTTATCGCGATGATAATTTTGTGTGGCACATTGCTGGAAGTGCGAGCTGTTAATGGCGCAGCGAGGGAAACAGGGCATCTGGGACCGGAGTGAACAGGGCAAGCAACTGCCCATCTCCCTAACCAATCAGATTGAAGGATTGTGAAATTAACAGCGCAAGGACGGAGAGGGGAAGTGTAAATTATAATGGGTGAATTCAATGCCAAATCAGGTACAGAAAGAAAAATAAAGAGAGGGAAAGAAAGATTGGATTAAGAGAGAGAGCAAAAGAGACGGAAAGGAAAAGTTTTTTAAAAACTGAATTTAAAATTTTACATTTTTTAAACTCTCCAACATTGATTGAAACCTAAAGGAAAGACTCCACACTTGTAATAGTTAATTTTCAGTGCCAGAGAGGTTGACTGTCAGTAATGAACACTTAACACATCGTTAAAAGGATGCTTAAACTGAATGGACAAGACTTAACTTTCTGAGGTGAGTTTAGCTCGTATCTATCGCGCAAATACAGCAACTTCACGCCACTCAATGCATTTCAGCGGTGAGGCAGACAGCGAGATGCCGTTTTCGCGAAGCTAACGGTGGAACGATGCAACTCAGACAGCACCTTTTGGATTTTTGAGCTAAACGGCGCATCTGCCCCTCGCCCAAAGTTACTGTGTGGCAAAGCCACCAACAGACTCCTGTATAAATGTATGACTGCCTTTAACAGAGTGCTACAGCACCTATGTTTGTTTACTGTATGTAAATAGCCGTTCTGGATAAGCCCCAGAATCAGCGCGATGACGTCATCACGTTGGTCACGTGACGCCCCGAACGGCGGGAAACGTGATGACATCATGACGTCAGAGAGTGGGAGGTTCCCAACTCAGACCTCGTGAAACCAGTACCAGAAAAGACCTGTTGATTATTTCTCCTGCATGCAATTGTTTGTTCTCTAGTTTCTATTAAACTTTGTTTTATTATCGGACTGACTCGACCTGAGTGCTTCAGTTAGGGATCTGACGATTCCTACAACTGTACCATAAATAACGGCGAGCGCCATTAGCTTCACTGTTATCTTGATGGAAAATTATGGGTCAATAAAATAGCTAAGCATAACTGCAGGAACCTCAAGGTAAATACAGCTTGTCGACATCAGCCACTCTGCATCACATAAATGCCCAAACTCGATACCTTGTAAAAACTGACCAGCAACTTCAAACCTGACAGAGCCTCAAACAGCTGACAACTCACAAAGGCCCTGATTTAAGCTTATAAGACACTGTTCCCCATCTAACTCCTTCCCCTTCAAAAAGACACCGGGGATGATTTTAACGCTACCCACCTGGTGGAAACCTGACAAGAAAGAAGACAGGATGCACCAAACTGCTGAGCAGGCTGAAAGGACACCTGCCTAAAGCCGACGGGGTCGGTCTTTATATATGCATGTTGAGTCCCAATGACATCACTGGGACCCGAGTGCAATTTTCACTGAGGCCGAAGCAAATTAGAGGATTAAAAAAGGTAAGTTATTTTCCTTTCCTTTGTGGGGCCAGGAGGAGCAGGAGTACTCCTGCGGGCATCACAAGGATAGCTTAGACCTCCCCTTCCCTGAATCCACTCCCGTTTCCTGATGGGATGCCCCTGGGCCACTTCCTACTGACTTTCCGTTCCAGGTGGGAGGTCACCAGGTGGGATTTAAAATGACTGCCAGGAGTTAAAATAGGCCGGGCCACATTTCTGCGGCAGAGGGTAAATTTCACATTCACGTCACTACCCACCCACCCAAAAGCTGGTTAAAATTGGTGTCACTATTTCCACCTCCAATCTTCCCAGTTTATACAGGCACTCATTTCTCTTGTCTTCAATTCAACCTGACACTTTTCACCCCCTCCAGCCGGTAATCTTCTTCCAACCCCATTCAGGCAATGACCACCTCCAACAAGAGAGAGTCTAACCACCTCCCCTTGACATTCAACGGGATTACCATCATCAAATCCCCCACCATCAACATCCTGGGGGTCACCATTGACCAGAAACTTAACTGAACCAGCCACAAAAATACTGTGGCTACAAGAGCAGGTCAGAGGCTGGGTATTCTGCGGCGAGTGACTCATCTTCTGACTCCTCAAAGCCTTTCCACCACCTAGAAGGCACAATTCAGGAGTGTGGATGAGTGCAGCTCCAACAACACTCGAGAAGCTCGACACCATCCAGGACAAAGCAGCCCGCTTAATTGGCACCCCATCCATCACCTTAAACATTCACTCCCTCCACCACCGGTGCACCGTGGCTGCAGTGTGTACCATCTACAAGATGCACTGCAGCAACTCGCCAAGGCTTCTTCGGCAGCACCTCCCAAACCCGCGACCTCTACCACCTAGAAGGACAAGGGCAGCAGGTGCATGGGAACACCACCACCTCCAAGTTCCCCTCCAAGTCACACACCACCCTGACTTGGAAATATATCGCCGTTCCTTCATTGTCGCTGGGTCAAAATCCTGGAACTCCCTCCCTAACAGCACTGTGGGAGTACCTTCACCACACGGACTGCAGCGGTTCAAGAAGGCGGCTCACCACCACCTTGTCAAGGGCAACTAGGGATGGGCAATAAATGCTGACCTTGCCAGCGACGCCCAAATTCCGTGAGTGAATTAAAAAAAAGATGGCACTCTTATTCCATCTGCTCCATTATAAATTGCACCTTTTCCCCCAGTTCAAGTAGCCACTCCTTTCCCTCTAAAACTCTCTCAGTTCATGCTGACACTGTCCCTCATCATTCCATCTCAGTTAATGCTGGCACTCTCCTTTCTCCCTGATCCCAAAGTGTCACTCCCAGCTTCTCTTCAAAGCATTGCTCCCAACTTCTCTCCCCCTACACTCTCCCCTTCATTCCCCCTCTTCGCTCTCCGCTCAGTACCTCTCCTGCCCGAGTGCTGTTTAATGGAAGAGCTTCCTGCTGCTGAATACTGTAGGCCGGAAGTGCTGTTCTCCCGAGAATTCCCACCGACAGTATGCAGCAGCTGGAATCACTTCCATTAGCAGATGGGTTTGGGTAGGAGGGGTGCTGAGGGGAGAGGAGCCTGGACTGTGCCTGATTTCTGTTAGCAAATTCTGACACACTGACTGAGCCCCAAGACCGCTGACTGTCTGCGTCAGATGATGATGGTTGGCATGTCCTGTACTGCCAGTCATGGGCATCTACTGAGAATGTTTATTTCTTTCTAAGAGAGAGTAACAAATGCAAGCTGTAGTGTATATATAGATTGAATCTGTTCATTAGCAGGAATTTTTTTAAAAAGTCTTCCTTCTCTTCAGCAGGAGTCACTGGATAGCAAGTAAGAGCAGAAAGCTTTGTTGATTTGAACCACTCCCTAACCTAAGAAATAGAGCAGGAGTAGGTCATATGGCCCATCGAGCCTGCTCCGCCATTCAATAAGATCATGGCTGAACTCCACATTCCCGCCCTGTCCCCATATCCCTTCATTCCCAGCTTCTCTTCAAAGCACTGCTCCCAGCTTCCCATTAACCTCGAGATTCTGGGAACAAAAGTGAGAGCTTGCATTTAAATAGCAGCTTTTACATGCTCAGAATATCCCAACGTGCGCCACAGCCAATGAATTATTTTTTTCACTCGTGTGTGGTAGGCAAATGCGGCAGCGGACTTGCACGCAGCAAGATCCCACAAACAGCAGATTAGATAAATGGCCAACCGGTCAGCCTGGTGGTGGCTGAGGGAGGAATGTAGGCGAGGACGCTGGGAGCACGTCCTGCTCTTTTTGAAATCGTGCCATGAGGTCTCTTAAGTCCACCTCAACAGCCAAGGAGGGACTTGGTTTAACGTCTTGTCCTCCCAACAATGCAGCACTTTGTAGTGTATGTAACTGTTCTACCTTTAAGAGAACTATTGTATGTAACCGTCCACCTTTAAGAGAACTATTTTAGGTGTGGCACTACTTTATCCTGGCTGCTGTATACTGTAATACCGACGGTGACCACACCGGTATATAAGTGCTGTGGCAGAATTTATTGGGCAGATTCGCCCTGACCTTCGAATAGTAAAGTCCTGTTTAAGTTACTCTTGTAGTCTGTGTATTACTTCGCTATACAACCCACAGACTTTACAGTGGCGACGAGTTCGATCTTACCCTGCGGCAACAATACTTCTGAAGAAGTAAACGAGCGTCGAGAAGAGGCACCCGCCCTCGTCGTTTTGCTGAGAGAAAACTCGAGTCTGCAGACCAAGAAAGGAGGAAGATTTCAAACACGAAGTCTTCCATCAGCAACAGGCATGGATTGTCCCTTCTGCCACGGTGGTGAGTGAGCCGATCAACACGAGAAGCAAGTCGGCCACGGTGACTGTGAGTAAAGGGAAAATAGAAACAAATAAACGGAGGATAAGGGCGGTGCACTCGACCACGGTCGAGGGGGAAAGGAGCCGGACAGAAGTCGGGCCCAGAGGCGCTGAGACTGGGGCAGCGTGGAGCAGAAGCCGCGGTACAAGCGGGCTGGGGAGCGTCGTGAGACGACTAGACCGCGACGGCGAAAAAGGCCGGACAAATACCGCGACCACGAGGCACTGCGACCGGGATCGTAAGGCGCGGGAAGATATAAACATAAATAAGCCACGGAGAACTCAGCCACAGCCGGGGAGGAAAGCACCGGACTGCTAGAAGCTGGGAGGCGTGATTGGGGTGAAAAAGGCCAGACAGTGACTGAGGCCACGAAGCGCTGCGACCGGATCATAAGGCGCGGGAAGAGATAAAAATAAATAAACCGCGGAGAACGCAGCCGCAGCCGGGGAGGAAGCACCGGACTGCGAGAGGCTGGGAGGAGCGATTGGGTGAAAAAGGTCGGACAGTGACCGAGGCCACGAAGCGCTGCGACCGGGATCGTAAGGCGCGGGAAGAGATAAAATAAATAAATCGCGGAGAACTCAGCCGCAGCCGGGGAGGGAAGCACCGGGCTGCGAGAGGGCTGGGAGGCGCGATTGAGAGCCGCGCGAACGGGAGAGACAGAGCCCGAGAGAGAGCGAGCGAGAGCTGCGCGAGCGGGAGAGACAGAGCCCGAGCGAGGGAGACTGAGCGAGATCCAGCCAGCGGCTGAGACCGTTCGCCGTCAACGGGTTGTACCCAGAGCCGGTTGCCCGGCCGAGAGAAGGGAACGCACTGAAGCCGAAGCGCAGGCTGCGAACCCCGAAAGCCAGTGGCCGTCGCCCGAGGGAAAAGCTTACCCCTCCCGCCAGGGGAAGAAAAGCGGGAACCGCCATCTTGAAAGTGGGCGGAGAAAGAAGATAAGCGCGGGAAACCGCGGGAAGCCGCCAGTTGGCGGAGAAAAAGACAGAAGCGGGAACCGCCATTTTGAAAGGGGCGGGGAAAGAAGATAAGCGCGGGGAAACCGCCATCTTGGAAAAAAAAAAGAGTTAAAGAAATATTTCGTTGTTGTTTATCAGGGAGGTGAAGATGCCTAAGCGTGGTAACATCAACGATTTCGATTCCGAGGTAGAAGATTGGGCCACGTATGTAGAACGCATTGAGATATATTGTGAGGCCAATAAAATAGAGGATGATGATAAAGCTATAACCTTGCTAAACTCGATGGGGGCGAAGACATACGGGCTATTGAAGCATCTTCTAGCACCAGTTAAACCGGCGGATCAAACCTTCGATAATATTGTTGCTGTTCTGAAGGATCACTTGAACCCCACACCGCTGATGTTAGCGGAACGATTCAAATTTTATGCGAGAACGCAACGGAAAGAGGAAAGCAACGCGGAATACTTGGTTGAACTGCGTAGGCTAGCGAAATACTGCCAGTTTGGAGGAAATCTGACAGAGGCATTGCGAGACAAGTTCGTGTGCGGGTTGTCGAAGGAAGGAACGCAAAAGCGACTGCTCGAAGAGAACGACCTTACACTGGATAGGGCTGTCCTTATTGCAGCATCACACGAAGCCGCAGCGAAAGGAACTGCGGAAATGCAGCTGAAGGCAGCGGTCCTCAGTGTGGATCAAATTACTTCGGGTGCAACGAAATGTTATCGTTGTGGGAAGACAACACACGACCAGAACCAATGCTGGTTTAAAAACCAGGACTGTAGGAAATGTGGCAAACTGGGTCACATAGCCAAAGTATGCCGGTCAGGGAAGAAGACCAACAACCAAAAAAAAAGCCATCACAGGAAAAACACAACAAAGTACACAAGGTGGTTGAGAAGAGTTCAGATGAACAGAATTCGGATTCAGACCCAAGCGGCCAGGAACTGGGTAGTCTGAGAATTCATAATGCGAGTAAGGAAGCTGACCTACAAACTATCTGGGTCATGCTAAAAATAGCCGGAGTCCAAGTGAGAATGGAATTGGACACTGGATCGGCCCTATCAGTCATAAATTGAAGGGATTACAACCGGCTATTCTCACATATACCCTTGAGAGATACCAAGTTCGTATTGCAGACATACATGGGGCATAAAGTATACCCCATGGGAAAGATAAGCGTCAAGGTGAGAGACAGGGGCAAAGAACACCCCGGAATGGACTTATACGTACTACCTGAGGGAGGACCACCACTTCTAGGACGGGAGTGGATCAAGAAAATAGACATGGAATGGCACTACCTCAAAGCAATAACGAGTGAGGACTCGGGGCAGACAATCAGCTCAGACTCTGAAACGGATGACGATAAGACCAGCCCAAGCATGAAAGACAAGTCTAAAATGAACTTGCTGACTAAGGTTGGTAGAACGAATGTGGGCATAAAGGCTTATGCTCCAGAGGAGAACAAAGTTTCAGAACAGAATTCCTCTGAACAACAACAACATAGCTTGACAGAATTCTGAGTCTGTTCAAGTTACAGACATATATATTACTGAGGAACATCGAGCTCGAACGCAAACTTATTTCAGATTACGACAGCAATTAGAACAATTGAATTGCCGTCTCGAGCAAGAGATGAAAGCAATGAAAAAGTTCTATGATACCGAATGGGAGAATCTGGAAAGACAACAGAAGCAGCTGGGGAAGAAAAGGGAGCAGGAGCACACAAACCGTCTGCACGAGGAGGCCAAATGAATCAAAGCTGATTCGGCTTCTGAAGGGGCGTGCTCCAATCCGGTGGAACAAGATGTGCCGCAACTGAAGGCGCTGGTTAGCAGGTTGCAGGCAGAAAAAGCTGAGTTGGTCGACATGACTTCCGAGCTCCTACTGAAGTTGGGTGCAGCATCACCGGACGATTCATTTGTGGAAATTCGAATGATGGGGCTGCGGATGATGGCGAAGTAGAAGCAGCAAAGGAGCCCCAGGACAAGGTTCTAAACAGCCCTGCAGCTAATGGAAAAGGGATGAGGACAGAAGAGTTAGCAGTCAGCCAACTCCTCCAGGGCAAGGTTATAAACAGCCCTGTAGTTAATGGAAAAGGGATGATGGCAGAAGAGTTAACAGTCAGCCAACTCATTCATATGCTGAGGGATAAAACTCTAAAATGGGAAAAACTTAAATACGAGCCTCAATCTTCAAAGGGAAGGGAGCTCTCAAAAGTCATTGGAAGAGCTGAGGTGGCAACCCAGACTGAGAAGTCTGCAGCAGAACAGCCCTTGGATGCCAAAAGTACGCTGACGCACGGCAATGTAGAACAACAGAATACTGAAACAGCTACTTCAGTAGAGGGATTGAATAGTCTGATCAATCAATCTCCGAATGAAGTTGACGTATTGAAATCACAAATTAGGTCATTAGTAAAAGACTTGCAGGAAGCCCAGAAAAAGCGGGATGAATCTGAACGCATGATGAAGTCTCTTCAGGACAGATGTCGGGATTTGGAACAAAAGTCGGCTAACGTCCAGCTGGGTAAGGAGGAAATAGAAGACCCTCTCGCTGGCCTAGCTCAGGACGACACCGAATATTACCATGATCTGTTGAGTGACACTGAATATTACGAGGACCTGGTCTGCTCAGCTTGTGCCGAGAACTCCCAAAGTGCCGAAATCAGGATGAATCACTTAAAGTCGAAGGAACATAGGGAGATGGTGGCGTTACAGCTGGCAGCTGACAATGGAGCCCCGAGAGTCTCCAAGAAGCAAAAAAAGGAAACGACGAAGCAGAAGATGATAACCATCTGAACCATTATTACCTCTACCCGATCACACACGTGGTCCCCCGAACGGAGCCAAATCAGTTGGAAAGTAGGAAAATTTCCCAAGGCAATCCAACTGTTTTTTGTTTGTTTTAAAAAGTCAGCAATGCTGGTTCAGAAGTGATGGAAGGAAAGCTGTTAAGTCTAGGGAAGGACTATGGGATGAGTCCCTCTAGCAAGGTGACCCGATTACACCACGGAGGCGTGGTCCGGACCGAGTCAAGAAGATCAGAGACTGAATCTGTGAACTGTTTCCCGCAGAGACTGAATCTGTGAACTGTTTCCGCAGAGACTACCTCTGTGAACTGTTGTAACATGAAGTTGGATATGTTATGATGTTATGTTAATGGGGAATAAGTATGTTGTAAGCTAAAAAGGGAGGATTGTAGTGTATGTAACTGTTCTACCTTTAAGAGAACTATTGTATGTAACCGTCCACCTTTAAGAGAACTATTTTAGGTGTGGCACTACTTTATCCTGGCTGCTGTATACTGTAATACCGACGGTGACCACACCGGTATATAAGTGCTGTGGCAGAATTTATTGGGCAGATTCGCCCTGACCTTCGAATAGTAAAGTCCTGTTTAAGTTACTCTTGTAGTCTGTGTATTACTTCGCTATACAACCCACAGACTTTACACACTTCCCCCCGGTCCTGTGCTGAAATGTCAACCTAAATTATGTGCTCAGTTCCTGGAGTAACCCAACAACCATCAGACTCGGTGAGGGTGTTACCAACTCAGGCCACTCCACATTGCTGCGCTAGGTCAGATCAGCTGACTCAGCGATGAACAGGCTCAAATCCACACTGCCAGCATCGGTTTGACTTTCTGCTATTCGCCCGTATTTTCTAAAACAGTGTCAGCTGTGGCTCAGTGGGTAGCACACTTCCCTCTGAATCTAGAAGGATTGTGGGTTCAATCCCACTCCAGGGACTTGAGCATAGGAAAAAAAAATCTAGGCTGACACTCCAGTGCAGTGCTGAGGGAGTGCTGCACTGTCGGAGGTGCCATCTTTCAGATGAGACATTAAACCGAGGCCCTGTCTGCTCTCTCAGGTAGACGTAAAAATTCCCATGGCACTATTTCGAAGAAGAGTAGTGGAGTTTTCCCTGGTGTCCTGGCCAATATTTATCTCTCAATCAACATAACAAAAACAGATTATCTGGTCATTATCACATTGCTGTGTGTGGGAGCTTGCTATGCGCAAATTGGCTGCCACGTTTCCCATATTACAACAGTGACTGCACTTCAAAAAGTACTTCATTGGCTATAAAGCACTTTGAGACGTCCGGTGGTCGTGAAAGACGCTGTATAAATGCAAGTCTTTCTTTCTTTTCATGTTTGTTGATCTTTGCACTACAATTCACGAGTGACTTACCTCTGCAGTTTGAACCTTACATTAAACCTTCTTGCAGTGTTTGACGATCAGGTTTAATGTATCTGTACTGAGCACACACAGTCCAGTTTGTATTATTTGAGCAAGTGCTAAATACAAGGAATGCTGGGAAATGGTTGCCCTTCAGTATTTGCCTTGAAGAAGTGAAATCAAAGAAACTCATGAAAAACTTTCCACAATTAAATCACTACATGGTTCAACTCTCAAGTTAGAATCAGAACCCTTGGTTGTTGTCCGAGGCCTACACTCCCCTCCTCGACCCCAGCTCACCACGACAGCCTTTCTCCAACAAATCACCACTGACGTGCCCATGGCATTGCGTATCAGCTCAAATATTTTCTAAAATGTTGCTCCCTTCACCCCACTCACCCCCCAACTCCTTTCAGCCTCGGTAATCTGGAGAAGGAAATCAAAAAAAGATCAATGAAACTGGAATACAGATAGAATAGAAAATGCTGCCGGAAGATAGGGACTGACTGCTGATGGATTAGTCAGACACCAGCTGATGCAGAAACCATGACCAGTCTCACTTGCAACTGCACAGCAGCAGGAGCTCACCTCTGTTACTGTAGAAACCAGCTGGATTTGACATCCCAGTGATTACACATGCGCGGAGTTGTTAGTTTGCACATTAGCTAGTCAGTGTAATAAGACGAGCAGCTGTACTGTTGGACCCACTTATGCCCAGCAGTGAGTGATAAAGTAATTTGAAACAGCTTGCACACTGCTTAGGGATGGTCTCCAAATTTCTCATTTCAATCTTAAACGTACAGAGGGTGAGTTCCCCACAGGGATTGTCCCATGTACCTGCTGTAGATTAGGGGCAAGAGCTGTGGAAAACCCAAAAAAGCGGTGTAAACAATGGGGTGAAATTCAACTTGGGCAGAGACATAGACAGGGCAGTGACGTAAGAAAACTACTAGGCACTTGGTCTAAGCATTAAACAAAGCTTTAATCAACTGTTTTATAACATGGCGGTCTAGTTGTGTCCTTCACTAGTTCCTGTTAAGAATGTCCTGCGCAAGCTGGGCCCGTGCCCGAGTATTTATACTCTTTCTGGACAGCGCCACCCGCAGGCCGCTCAGTATTATTTCATAAGTCTTTCTTTCATGAATGACTGATTCATGTCAGGCAGTATCGCATCCGTCGCCCGTTATACTTCCCGTCCGAAATTCAGTTCCATTGACTTCAGGCAGGGGCGTATCACGGGTGGCAGATGGAAGGCCGCCAGTTTTACCTCCGCTGTTTCCACGGCTCATCTGCTGACGTTACAGTGGAAGAGCGGGTTAGAAGAGCCATTGGGCAATGCAGCAGGTCGGAAGCTGGCTATTCTGTGGCGAGTGGCTCACCACCTGACTCCCTGAAGCCTCTCCTATAAAGCCCAAGTCAGGAGTGTAATGGACTAGTTCCTCGAGGGGAAATCTAGAACTTGGGGACATAGTTTCAGAATAAAGGGTCACCCCTTTTAGAACTGAGATGAGGAGGAATTTCTTCTCTCAGAGGCTCATAAATCTGTGGAATTCTCTGTCCCAGAGAGCCATGGAGGCTGGGTCATTAAATACATTTAAGGTGGAGATAAGACAGATTTTTGCAAGATAAGGGAGTGAAGGGTTATGGGGAGCGGGTAGGGAAGTGGCTTTGAGCCCAAGATCAGCCATGATCTTATTGAATGGTGGAGCAGGCTGGAGGGGCCAAGTGGCCTATTCCTGCTCCTATTTCTTATGTTCTTATGTACTTCCCTAAATGGGTACAGCTCCAACGCTCGAAGTGCTCAACACTATCCAGCACAAAGTAATCCATTTGATCGGTAGCCCGTCCACTGACTTAAACATCCACCACCTCCGTTACCAGCGCACTGTGACTGCAGTCTGTACTATCTATAAGATGCACTGTAGCAACTTGCCAAGGCTTCTTCAACATCACCTCCCAAACTCGCAACCTTTACGATCTAGTAGGACGAGGGTAGCAGATGCATGTTAACACCATGATCTCCAAGTTCCCCTCCAAGTCACACACCATCCTGACTTGGACATATATCGCTGTTCCTTCATTGCTGCTGGGTCAAACTCCTGGCTCTCGCTACCTAACAGCATTTTGGGAGTGCCTTCACCACACGGACTGCAGCGGTTCAAGAAGAAGACCCACCACCACCTTCTCAAGGGCAATTAGGGATGGGCAATAAATGTTGGCCTTGCCAGTGACGCCCACATTCCGAAAATGAATAAAAGAAAACAACACTGCATTTCAAACAGTAATTTATTGTATGTAAAATGCTTTGAGGTGTTTGAGAGGTGGAATAAGGCACTACATAAATGTCCCAAATATAAAATATCTCACAGCCTCCGAGTATGAACATGGAGGCTGGGATTATCTGCCCTGCCTCTACTGATTTCTGGGTGGATCTGGGATGGGCAGGGGTAGTAAATCGGATAGGGGCACTGTGTAATTCGGAACTTCTGCTGAAAGCAATGGGTGGCATTTAATATATCCACCCATATATAGATGAGTGTACTGAAATTAGATTCAAATAATAGGAAGAACGGTAGTGTAGTGGTAATGTCACTGGGCTAGTAATTCAAAGGCTTGGATTAATGATCTGGAAACGTGAGTTCAAATTCTACAGCAGCTAGGGAATTTAAATGCAGTTAATTAAATAAATCTGGAATAATTACTAGTATCAGTCATGGTAACCATGAAATTATCAGATTGTCGTTAAAACCCATCTGATTCACTAATGTCACACTGGCCTATATGAGACTCCAGACCCACAGCAATGTGGTTGACTCTTAACTGCCCTCTGAAATGGCCACTCAGTTGTAACAAACCGCTATGAAACCGAATAGACCACCCGGCACCGGCCCACCCAGCCCAGTCATCCCTTCAAAGTCCTCCTCACCAATATCTGGGGACTTGTGCCAAAATTGGGAAAGCTGTCCCACAGATGACTAGACAAGCAAGTCTGACATAGTCATACTCAGAGAAGCCAATGTCCCAAACGCCTCCATCACCATTCCTGGGTATGTCCTGTCCCACTGGCAGGATAGATCCACTAGGGGTGGCGGCACAGTGGTATACAGTTGGGAAGGAATGGCGCTAGGAGTCCTTAACATTGACTCAGGACCCCATGAGGTCTCATGGCTTCAGGTCAACCAATGGGCAAGGAATTACCACCTACTACCCTCCCTCAGCAGATGAACCAGTACTCCGCCATGTTGAACACCACTTGGAAGAAGCACTGAGAGTAGCAAGGACACAAAATGTATGCTGGGTGGGGGACTTCAATGTCCATCACCAAGAGTGGCTTGGTAGCACCACTACTGGCTGAGTCCTGAAGGACAAAACTGCTAGTCTGGGCCTGCGACAGGTGGTGAGAGAACCAACACGAGGGGAAAAAACCGACTTGACCTCATCCTTACCTGTCGCAGGTGCAGCTGTCCATGAGAGCATTGATAGCAGTGACCACCGCACTGTCATTGTGGAGACGAAGTCCCGTCTTTACACTGAGGACATCCTCCATCATGTTGTGTGGCACTACCACTGTGCTAAATGGGATAAATTCAGAATAGATCTAGCAGCTCTAAACAAGGCATCCGTGAGGTGCTGTGGGCCATCAGCAGCAGCAGAATTGTATTCCATCACAATCAATCTGTAACCTCATGGCCCAGCATATCCTTCACTCTACCATTGCCATCAAGCCAGGGGACCAACCCTAGTTCAATAAGGAGTGTAGAAGAGCATGCCAGGAGCAGCAGCAGGCATACCTAAAAATGAGATGCCAACTTGGGGAAGCAGCACAGAGAGGGCTAAGCGATCCCACAATCAACGGATCAGATCAAAGCTCTGCAGTCCTGCCACATCCAGTTGTGAATGATGGTGGGCCGTTGAACAACTAACAGAGGAAGGAGGCTCCATGAATATCCCCATCCTCAATGATGGTGGAGCCCAGCACGTGAGTGCAAAAGACAAGGCTAAAGCGTTTGCAACCATCTTCAGCCAGAAGTGCCGAGTGGATGATCCATATCGGCCTCCTCCTGAAGTCCCCACCATCACAGAAGCCAGTCTTCAGCCAATTCGATTCACTCCACGTGATATCAAGAAACGGTTGCGCGCACTGGATACAGCAAAGGCTATGTACCTCGACAACATCCCGGCTATCGTGCTGAAGACGTGTGCTCCAGAACTATCCATGCCTCTAGCCAAGCTGTTCCAGTACAGCCAGGCGACTATCCAACAATGTGGAAAACTGCCCAGGTATATCCTGTCCACAAAAAGCAGGACAAATTCAATCCGGCCAATTACCGCCCCATCAGTCTACTCTCAATCATCAGCAAAGTGATGGAAGGTGTCATCGACAGTGCTATCAAGCGGCACTTACTCACCAATAACCTGCTCACTGATGCCCAGTTTGGATTCCGCCAAGACCACTTGGCTCCCAACCTCATTATAGCCTTGGTCCAAACATAGACAAGGGAGCTGAATTCCAGAGGTGAGGTGAGAGTGACTGCCCTTGACATCAAGGCAGCACTTGACCGAGTGTGGCATCAAGGAGCCCTAGTAAAACTGAAGTCACAGAATCACAGAAATCACAGAAACCCCACAGTGCAGATAGAGGCCATTTCAGCCCATCGAGCCTGCACCGACACATATCCCACCTGATCCCCGTAACCCCTACACCAACACACATCCCACCCCCGTAACCCCACGTATTTAATCCCCCTAACACTAAGGGTCAATTTATCATAGCCAATCAACCTAACCCGCACATCTTTGGACTGTGGGAGGAAACCGGAGCACCCGGAGAAAACCCACGCAAACACGGGGAGAATGTGCAAACTCTACACAGACAGTCGCCCGAGGCCAGATTCGAACCCGGGTCCCTGGCGCTGTGAGGCAACAGTGCTAACCACTATGCTGCCGATGAGAATCGGGGGGGGGGAACTCTCCACTGGCTGGAGTCATACCTAGCACAAAGGAAGATGGTTGTGGTGGTTGAAGGTCAATCATCACAGCCCCAGGACATCGCTACAAGTGTTCCTCAGGGCAGTGTCCTCGGCCCAACCATCTTCAGCTGCTGCATCAATGACCTTCCCTCCAAAATAAGGTCAGAAATGGGGATGTTCGCTGATGACTGCACAGTGTTCAGCACCATTCACAACTCCTCAGATAATGAAGCAGTGCATGCTCGCATACAACAAGACCTGGACGACGTTCAGGCTTGGACTGATAAGTGGCATGTAACATTCACGCCACAGGCAATGACTATCTCCAACAAGCGAGAGTCTAACCACCTCCCCTTGACATTCAACGGTGTTACCATCACCGAATCCCCCACCATCAATATCCTGGGGGTCACCATTACCAGAAACTTCACTGGACTGGCCACATAAATACTGTGGCAACAAGAGCAGGTCAGAGGCTGGGTATTCTGGGGTGAGTGTCTCATCTCCTAACTCCCCAAAGCCTTTCCACCATCTACAAGGCACAAGTAAGGAGTGTGATGGAGTACTCCTCACTTACCTGGATGAGTACAGCTCCAACAACACTCAAGAAGTTTGGCACCATCCAGGACAAAGCAGCCCGCTTGATTGGCACCCCATCCACCACCTTAAACATTCACTCCCTCCACCACCGGCGTAACGTGGCTGCAGTGTGTACCATCTACAAGATGCACTGCAGCAACTCGCCAAGGCTTCTTCAGCAGCACCTCCCAAACCCGCGACTTCTTCCACCTAGAAGGACAAGGGCAGCAGACGCATGGGAACACCACCACCTCCAAGTTCCCCTCCAAGTCATCCTGACTTAGAAGCATATCGCCGATCCTTCATCGTCGCTGTGTCAAAATCCTGGAACTCCCTCCCTAACAGCACTGTGGGAGTACCTTCACCACACGGACTGCAGCGGTTCAAGAAGGCGGCTCACCACCACCTTCTCAAGGGCAACTAGGGATGGGCAATAAATGCTGGCCTTGCCAGCGACGCCCACATCCCATAAACCGAATTTAATAAAAGATATCATTCAACATAATTTCTGCCACAATCCAGTGTAAAGGAAATAGCCATATTCCAAGAGATACACCATCCTATGAATGGAATTTTGACTTTATTAAAACATGAAAACTGGGTTTAAAAATCTAAAAGCCTGAATGACACAGGCTGCAAACAGAACACAGGCTTTTGAGATAAGATCAGTTGTTAACACAAGCTGTAAACACCATACAAGCTTTTGAAATGGGAATTGATTATTAATACTGAGACAAAGGCCCTATTGAAGAAGCAAAGGCTTGCTTCCAAGGAATCTGCCGTTTGGAACCAACACAATAGCAATGCCCAAGTAAAGTGTTTGAACAGAATCACAGAACATTAAAAAACCATGTGCTTTTGATAAAAGTAACATCAAATGAAAGACAGGAAACCGAAGTTTGTAATATAACCAACTAAGATGGCTAGGAAAACAAACACCCTGGTTGAAGTGTTTTTGATTTACATTGTAAAAAGTACCTACAGAAGACTTTGAAAATATAACTTCAATAGATGACACCAAGCAATCACTATGGGCTGGATTTTATCAATGGAGGCAAATAGGAGGCAGGACTCCAACTTTTGGGGTTATAGTCCCGCCTCCATCGAGTTGTGGCCAACCCACTCGATTTGCCCTTGATTGACCTTGTTGAGCCCACCCAGCGGGCTCAGCAGGCCAATTAAGGGCCACCCGATAACAGGTGATGTCACAGATTGACATTTCATCTGTCAAGAGCTTTTGACAGATGAAATATCAGCATTTGACAGCTTTTTGAAGCTGTCAAACACTGACAATCTGTTCTCTAAGTTAATTCCTTCCTCTCAGGCTGATTTAGCAATCTTTCCAGAACAGAAAGCTGAATGCTGCAACTTTTGACAGCTCGCGGCCATTCTGCTTTCTGTGCCGGTGAGATGAGGGACTCCCGAGACCTGAAGGAAGGAAGCCTGCATTAGTAAGTAAAACTTATTTAAACACTTTACACACACCAAACACACTTACCTCTGCACCCATGCACCCATCACTCACCTGAACACCGGACATCACTAACCTTCCAAGTCCTTCAGCCCAACGGTCCGCCTCGCTAACTTGGCGTGGTTTGGAGCCATCGGGCAGCCCACACTTCAGGGATAAAAATAGGGATTAGGCTAAAAATTGCCTGTTAGCTACCTGTTAACAGGCAGTTAATTGGCACTAATCCCCTTCCCACCTTGGGGAGGTGGCCCCCAGCACAGGTCAGGTACCCACCTCCTGGGAAACGGGCACGGAGGTGGGTTGGGGGCGAGATGGGTTCGTGCCCCCCGATTTCACAATTTTAACCCCCCACACACCTCCAATCCTGCCTCAATGGCCCGATGAAATTCGAGTCCATTGTGTTTGTATTGAAAATGGAGTAGTTAGGAGACACGACATCTGATTATAACCAGTTAAGCCAATATTAAGAATTGCATTGAAGTCCTTCGTAAGAATGGCATCAAAGAGATAAATCTGTTGTAGCCATTTTATGATAAGTTTTTAAACACCTATACAGCAGACAGGATTCTGAAAGTTAACAGCTAAATTGACAGTAAGAATATAAAAGAATTCAACAGAAGATGACTAGAGATAATTAGCTTACATCAGCAGAAAACTTCAAAGAATATACCGCTGCAAAAAGAGTATAAAATATGGAACTTTCAAACAGAAAGTCAGAAGTCGCTGGAAAGGGCAAGCGATTCTCAACTTCAGAGGCACGCTCTGTAAGTTTTTAACTCTTTGAGTCTCGGGGATCAAGAGGTACTCTTATTTGATTTTGGTGGATATTCTGGATTAGAAATAATAAGAAATGTAAAAATGTACGAAGTTAAGATTTGAGAATAAGGATCTCTGAGAATAAGAAATGTAAGCTATTTGTATTTTGAACTGTTAAAGTCGCGATTGACTCACAAGCTGTTAACTGTATGTCGGCTCTTAAATAAATCTATATATTTTTAGAATTGTCTCAAATAGTATTTCTGTATCAAACTCGCGAACTCAATTTCTGTACACTCTTTTGTGAGGAGTTGCAGAATTCTGTTTTTTTTTCCAGACCCTCATAATATCCGGAAGGTTACAGTCTAGTTAAACTTATTAAAAGTGCTATCTGGAAGACGGTAACATCTTCAAGTCATTCCTTTCCTTTAGAGAGAGATAGCCTGGACCGTTAGACCCAATTAAGCATCTTATAGAATTCGGCTATCTCTAACTTTAGTTGAAGGAGAACGTCTGGGGAAGATGCCTGATCTGGGGTAGCCCGAAAAGGGCTAGGACTAGTAATTATCCCTTCACCAGAAAGCTGTGTGACAGCTCAGGCTATGCCTCTGACAATGCGAGGCCTCCAATGCTTTCATCAGCAAATCTCCACTAACATTTCTGGTGGACTCCTTGGTGGAGGGCGAGGAGCTCGTCAGAAATATTTAAATAGCCCCAAGGGTGGAAGATCATCCAGATCCAGGGGCACCTGTTTGTGGTGAGCAGAAGTCATGCCATGCCAAAGATGCAACACAGTTGGGCCAAAAAGAAGATGATTTGCGCCAGGTATTTTGGCCGGTTAGGAAGATAAAATGTGCATCTGCTGGTTGCATAGCTTCACTGTTAACACAAGGCTTCCTTACATTCTTAACAAATTTCATACTATCCCCATGGTGAAAGATAATTGTCCCCTTGTGACTGACAGGCACTAGAAAGTAACAGTTAGTTGTTGACTTCACTGGGTGCACTGAATCCAGTGACTAACAACTGCAATCAACAATGTTATGAAACTCCCAGGGGTGCATGGAAGCAGTAACAAGTTTCTCAATCTGGCAACACCTGCAGCAAAGTGACCTTATCGCTGTCCCAGCACAACATCTGATGGTAATGTTCTGCCAGGTGTGGCATAATGGCACAACATTGGATCAACAATGAGCAACACTAAAGAGTTCCACAACACAGATCCGATTACTTCCCTTCCATTCCAAACCACCCACACCCCCACCCCCATCCCCGAACATCTTGATGTTCCCTGTAATTTTTTTTGGGGGGGGGCACGCGGCCCCTTTAACGCACTGCGTGGCCCGTTGAAAAGTCTGTGCATGCGTGGTCTTTTCAATTTAAAAGCCGGCTCGCCGGCTGCGCGGGACCCCTGGAGGGCTGCGTGGCCGCTCAGTCGTGCAGTTTAAAGGGAACATTAGTTGCTATGTTACTCATGGTCTCGCCCCCTCCTTATACCTGTGACCTCCTCCAGCCCTACAACCCGCCGAGATCTCTGCACTCCTCCAATTCTGACCTCTTGCGCATCCCCGATTTTAATCACTCCACCATTGGCAGCCGTGCCTTCAGCTGCCTAGGCTCTAATCTCTGGAATTCCCTCCCTAAACCTCTCCGCCTCTCCACCTTTCTCGCCTACTTGAAGACACTCCTTAAGAACTACTTCTTTGACCAAGCTTTTGGTCATCTGCCCTAATATCTCCTCATGAGGCTCAGTGCCAAATTTTGTTCGATAACGCTCCTGTGAAGCTCCTTGGGATGTTTTACTACGTTAAAGGCGTTATATAAATGCAAGTTGTTGTTGTTGCTGGCCTCTACCAAGCAGAGGCCAGAAAGGAACGTGAAATTATAGGGACTGTTGCCTATGGGTCATTCTGGTGGTGGCCAGTTCAGAGTGGCATTAGCAGAGGTCAGGGGGCAAGTTGCTCACTTACCTCCCTCTTTGGGTCATCGGTGACCCAAGAGGATCAGAGGAAAATAAGTCAAAGGATAAATATTGCTAAAAACATCAACCTGCTACCACTTACTGCATTCTTATTAGCATCTTTGTATATTTGTAACTCAGTTAATAGCTCGTTCTCAGTTGAAGCTCAATTAAAAGTTAACGCATGTCACTATTATCACTGTATTCAATAAACCTCCTTGCAATCTTCCACATCCAATCTCAGCATACTCCGTGTGTTGTACGTCACAATTAAAGTTGAATTAAATGCCGCACATACTGAATGCTTTAACCATCCAGTGAGCAGAAGCAATATGTCACTTGAATGGAGCATTCACTTCAGCGGCAACTGAGAGAGGTTTTGGAACAATTTTCTAATATTCTACTTGGTTCTTTAATTGTAATCGATCATGGGAAACCACTCAAATGCCTCATTTCTGCACACTGTACGGTTTGATGGATTTCTGGTGACCCCAAATATACCAGAGTGCTCAGTACCTCCTCTGTGATGTGTTTCAATTCAACAACTTGCATTGATACAGTGCCTTCAGTGTAGAGAATATGTACCGTGGGGCTTCACGGAGCGTAAGGAGCAAGCTCCTCCAGAAATCTTGGCTTCCTGACTCTCTTGTAAAGACACCGGGGGTTAGGGGTTGCCAACTTTCCAGGATTATCCTGAAGCCTCCAGGAACTAAAGATTAATCTCCTGGATACTGCTGTGAGCAACCAGGGAGAAATATCATCTTTGAACACTTTATTAGTTATAAAAATATGGGAGATGGACTACAGAAAAAGCTGTTCGAGCGGGTGGGGCGGTCAGAGGCAGGAGGTCATGTGATAAAACCTCCAGGAATACGTCCAATCAGGGTTGACCGCCCTAATTGGAGTGGAAATGTGTCTTGGGCGGTGGGGCAAAACGGGCCGCCCGTTATAATGCCCGCTGGATATTCAGGCCCATTGAAGTAAATAGAACTGAATATCGGGCGGGGAGTATAACGGGTGGTCGATGCGATACAGCCAGTTTTGCCCTACTACCCCACTATTTTGTGCATTGACGCTGGTGGTATGGCCATATGGCAGCGTGTAAGTGTAATGATTTGCAGCATAGGAAGCTGCTAAAACATTACTAACAACATATTTTCATTTGCTGGCTCAATATTGGTGACAATAGATTAGCATGCAAAAAGGCAGAAAATAACACGCTGATAGCGGGATGTCTCACTTGAATAGAGCATTCACTTCAGCAGCAAGTGAGAAAGGTCTTTGAATAATTGTCTAATATCCTACTGGGTTCATTCATTGTAATAGATCATTGGAAACCACTCAGGCACCTCCTCTCGATCACTTCTACACCCTCTATATAGAATGACCACAAAGTTACTAATAAATGTCGATGGTCTGTGGGAACAACATTGCCATTTTCAATTTGTTTGTCTTGCAGCAGTGGTGTGGTATTCAATATGGGAGAGGCTACGATCAAGTTTAGCAGAGCTAAAAAAAATGAGCATGTACTGTGAATTACGGAGCAAAGATATCATTCTTTCAGTTTATCAGGGGAGTCTGATAAAGATTGATGGGATATTTTGAGGTTTAAAAGTTCTCATTTTATCAGCCCCTGATTAAACTCACAATAATATAGAGCAGATAGTCAATCTTGTTCAACTGGCAGTTAACAGGGTAACAGAGCCAAGTCTCCCTAGACTAAGTGAATGCTCTATTCAAGTGAGACATCCCGCTATCAGCATCTTATTTTCTGCTTTTTTGCATGCTAATCTATTAAATATTGGGAAGACCGAAGCCATTGTTTTCAGTCCCCACCACAAACTCGGTTCCCTAGCCACTGACTCCATCCCTCTCCCTAACATCTGTCTGAGGCTGAACCACACTGTTCGCAACCTTGGTGTCATATTTGACCCTGAAACAAGCTTCCATCTACATATCCGCAGCATAACAAAGACCGCCTATTTCCACCTCCGTAACATCGCCCGTCTCCACTCTTGCCTCAGCTCATCCGCTGCTGAAACCCTCATCCATGCCCTGGTTACCTCTAGACTTGACTATTCCAATGCACTCCCGGCTGACCTCCCACATTCTACCCTATGTAAACTTGAGGTCATCCAAAACCCAGCTGCCCGTGTCCTAACTCACACCAAGTCCCATTCGCCCATCACCCCTGTGCTCGCTGACCTACATTGGCTCCCGGTTAAGCAGCGCCTTGAATTCAAAATTCTCATCCTAGTTTTCAAATCCCTCCATGGCCTCGCCCCTCCCCATCTCTAATCTCCTTCAGCCCCACAACCCTCCCCGCCGAGATATCTGCACTCATCTAATTCTGCCCTTTTGAGCATCCCTGATTATAATCGCTCAGCCTCTGGTGGCCGTGCCTTCTCGGCCCTAAGCTCTGGAATTCCCTCCCTAAACTTCTCCGCCGCTCTACCTCTCTTTCCTCCTTTAAGACACTCCTTAAAACCTACCTCTCTGACCAAGCTTTTGGTCATCTGCCCTAGTATCTCCTTATGTGGCTCGGTGTCAAATTTTTTGCCTTATAATACTCCTGTGTAGCGCCTTGGGACGTTTTACTACGTTATATAAATACAAGTTGTTGTTGTTGTAGACTATCACCCGAAAGAGCATGATGTCAACAATTATCCTGTTACATTTTCTGATGCCCCCTTGAGGGACTAGTAGAGCAAGGGCTGTTCCCTTAGTTGCATGGTTAGTGTAGTTAGTGTAAAACGGGTGATATCAGGTCAGCTGCCTGTTATACAGCTCTCCCAATTTTCATTTCTATTGACTCGGTCAAAGGTAACCATCCTCCAGGAAAACCATCTTATACTGAAAGAATCAATCAGCCAAACTTGTACGGAATGGCCAGGGACAGTCATCGTGCTCGCGGTATTCTAATTAAAAGAGCAGTGGAATGGCTAAGGATTGAATTGCCTTTTAAGACCCTTAAAGACCTTGACTGTCCTGCTAAAATGTGTTCTCATCTCTTTCTTGTGATTTGCAAGTTGTGTAACAACTGTGTGGAGCGAATAAGATTGTGGCTATTTTGGGGGTCCTTTGCTTCAATCCCATCAGTGTCTACTCATAAGGCCATTGTTTGGCTCAAAGATAAACTAGGGTCCAAATCTAAACAAAGGAATCTCCGAAGGTATGAGGAGTGCGTTGGCTATGCTAGATTGGGGAGCTTCATTAAAAGGCTTGGCGGTGGATAGGCAATGGCTAACATTTAAGCAACGAATGCATGAATTGCAGCAGTTATACATTCCTTTCTGACGCAAAAACACAAAACGAAAAGTGGCCCAACCACGGCTAACTAAAGAAATTAAGGTTAGTATTAGATCCAAACATATTACATACACAACACAAAGAGGAGTCATATAAAATTGCCAGAAAAAGTAGCAAGCCTGAGGATTCGATGGAGTTTAGAAGATTGAGCGGGGATCTCATTGAAACTTATAAAATTCTAACAGGACTAGACAGACTAGATGCAGGATGTTCCTGATGGTCGGGGAGTCCAGAACCAGGGGTCACAGTCTAAGGATAAAGGGTAAGCCATTTAGGACAGAGATGAGGAGGAATTTCTTCACCCAGAGAGTGGTGAACCTGTGGAATTCTCTACCACAAGAAGGCAGTAGAGGCCAATTCATTAAATATATTCAAGAAGGAGTTGGATATATTTCTTAAGGCTAAAGGGATCAAGGGATATGAGGAGAAAGCAGGGACCGGGTACTGAATTTGGATGAGCAGCCATGATTGCATTGAATGGCGGAGCAGGCTCGAGGGGCCGAATGGCCTACTCCTGCTCCTATCTTCTATGTTTCTATGTTTCTATTGGGAGCAGTTTAGAGTTCAGCAAAAAAGGACTGAGAGATTGATTAAGAGGGGAAAAATAGAGTATGAAAGTAAACTTGCTAGGAACATAAAAGTGGACTGTAAATGCTTCTACATGTATGTAAAAAGAAAAAGATGAGTGAAAACAAATGTAGGTCCCTTATAGTCAGAAACGGGAGAATTTATAATGGGGAACAAGGAAATCGCCGAGCAATTAAACAAATACTTTGATTCTGTCTTCACGGAAGAAGACACAAATAACTTCCCAGAAATGCTAGGGATCAAAGAGGGAAAAATTCAGTTGTTTGCGCCTCCCGTTAGCGCTTTAAGAGGGTGCTAATGGGGCGCAAAGCAACTAGTGCCCGGGCGAGGCGATGTCTGCGCCGCTCGCGAAATTAACTAGACATTTTGCGGCGGCGTTAAACACTACCGCCATGATCTCCTGCGCCAGTCGAGTGCGCAACGCCCTGGTAGCACCCCAGACCGGATATTGAGTGGCGCCCCCTGCCTTACCGCCTGCTGCTAGCAATGACAGGTTGAGGGGAGCGTTTTGCAGTCAGGGACTGGGGGAGCGCTATTTAAAGGTGACCGCTTCCTGCCTTTTTTTGTTGGTGACATTTTGCACCACGCTTTCTGAGAGAGAGAGAGACTTCTGGAGAGATTCAACGCTGTGTGAAGAAGTTTTGGGTACTGAGCAGCACTATGCAAGTTCATTTTGATTTGTCCTTCCTTGCTTCGCCAGCACTCTGAGATAGCGTCTCACTCCTCGGCCTTTGCGCCTTAAGACAGGTGTGGAGTGCCTGATTTAGCGCTCCAATCACCTCCAGGGGGCGATAAAAGCTAAGTTTGCCACCGGAAGCGAATATTAGCGCCAGGCGCTAAACTTTGCACACGGCCGATAATGGCGCCCCAAAAGGAGCGATACTGAATTTTTCCCCCAAAGGGTCTAGTGAGAAGGAGGAATTAAAGGAAATTAGTATTAGTAAAAAAAGTGTTGGAAAAATTAATGGGACTGAAAGCCGATAAATCCGTAGGGCCTGAAAATCTGCATCCCAGAGTACTAAAAGAGGTATCCATGGAAATAATGGATGCATTGGTTGTCATCTTCCAAAATTCTATAGATTATGGAACAGTTCCTGCAGATTGGAGGGTGGCAAATGTAACCCCACTATTCAAAAAAGGTGGTAGAGAGAAAACAGGGACATCGGTAGTGGGGAAAATGCTAGAGTCCATTATAAAGATGTAATAGCAGAGCACTTGGAAAACAGTGACAGGATCGGACAAAGTCAACATGGATTTACAAAAGGTAAATCGTGCTTGGCTAATCTACTGGAATTTTTTGAGGATGTAACTGGTAAAATAGATAAGGGAGAACCAGTGGATGTGGTGTATTTGGACTTTCAGAAGGCTTTTGATAAGGTCCCGCATAAGAGATTAGCGTGTAAAGTTAAGGCACATGGGATTGGGGGCAAGGTATTGACTTGGATAGAGAACTGGTTGGCAGACAGAAAGCAAAGAGTTGGAATAAACGGGTCTTTTTCCGAGTGGCAGGCAGTGACTAGTGGGGTACCGCAGGGATTGGTCCTTGGACCCCAGCTATTCACAATATATATTAATGATGATCTAGACAAGGGAACTAGATGTAATATCTCCAAATTTGCAGATGACACAAAGCTGGGTGGGCGTGAGTGCTGTGAGGAGGATGCTGAGAAACTCCAGGATGATTTGGATAGGTTGGGTGATTGGGCAAAAGCATGGCAGATGCAATATAATGTGGATAAATGTGAGATTATCCACTTTGGTGGCAAAAACAGGAAGGCAGATTATCTGAATGGCAATAGATTGGGAAAAGGGGAAGTGCAACGAGACCTGGGTGTCCTTGTGCACCAGTCGCTGAAGGTAAGCATGCAGGTGCAGCAGGCGGTTAAGAAGGCAAATGGTATGTTGGCCTTCGTAGCGAGGGGGTTTGAGTACAGGAACAAGGATGTCTTGCTGCAGTTGTACAGGGCCTTGGTGAGACCACATCTTGAGTATTGTGTGCAGTTTTGGTCGCCTTATCTGAGGATGTCCTTGCCATGGAAGGAGTTCAGCGAAGATACGCCAGGCTGATACCTGGGATGGCAGGAATGACGTATGAGGAGAGATTGGGACGATTGGGCTTATACTCGCTGGAGTTTAGAAGAATGAGAGAAGATCTTATTGAAACTTATAAAATTCTGACAGGACTGGACAGACTAGATGCAGGATGTTCCCGATGGTCGGGGAGTCCAGAACCAGGGGTCACAGTCTAAGGATAAAGGGTAGGCCATTTAGGACAGAAATGAGGAGGAATTTCTTCACCCAGAGAGTGGTGAACCTGTGGAATTCTCTACCACAGAAGGCAGTAGAGGCCAATTCATTAAATATATTCAAGAAGGAGTTGGATATATTTCTTAAGGCTAAAAGGATCAAGGGGTATGGGGAGAAAGCAGGGACCGGGTACTGAAATTGGATGATCAGCCATGATCACATTGAATGGCGGAGCAGGCTCGAGGGGCCGAATGGCCTACTCCTGCTCCTATCTTCTATGTTTCTCTGTTGAAAAAGGAAGGAGAGAGAAAACAGGGAACTACAGACCGGTTAGCCAAACATCAGTAGTGGGGAAAATGCTAGTCTATTATAAAGAAAGTGATAACAGGACATTTAGAAAATATTAACAGGATTAGACAAAGTCAACATGGATTTATGGATGAGAAATCGTGTTTGACAAACCTACTGGAGTTTTTTGAGGATGTAACTGGTAGAATCGATAAGGGAGAACCAGTGGATGTGGTATATTTGGATATTCAGAAGGCCTTTGATAAAGTCCCACATAAGAGGTTAGCGTGCAAAATTAAAGCACATAGGATTGGGGGCAATATACTGGCATGGATTGAAAATTGGTTAACAGACAGGAAACAGAGAGTAGGAATAAATGGGTCTTTTTCGGGGTGGCAGGCGGTAACTAGTGGGGTACCGCAGGGATCAGTGCTTGGGTCCCAGCTATTCACAATATATATCATGATGACTTGGATGAGGGAACCAAATGTAATATTTCCAAGTTTGCCGACGACACAAAACTAGGTGGGGTTGTGAAGAGTATGCAAAGAGGCTTCAAGGCGATTTAGACAATTTAAGTGAGTGGGCAAATACATGGCAGATGCAGTATAATGTGGATAAATGTGAAGTTATCCACTTCGGTAGGAAAAACAGAAAGGCAGAGTATTATTTAAATGGTGATAGATTGGGAAATGTTGATGTACAAAGCGACCTGGGTGTCCTTGTACACCAGTCACTGAAAGCAAACATGCAGGTGCAGCAAGCAGTTAGGAAGGCAAATGGTATGTTGGCCTTCATTGCAAGAGGATTTGAGTACAGTTATACAGGGCCTTGGTGAGACCACACCTGGAGTACTGTGTGCAGTTTTGGTCTCCTTACCGAAGAAAGGATATACAGTACTTGCCATAGAGGGAGTGCAGCGAAGGTTCACCAGACTAATTCCTGGGATGGCAGGACTGTCGTATGAGGAGAGATTGGGTCGACTAGGCCTGTATTCACTAGAGTTTAGAAGAATGAGAGGGGATCTCATTGAAACGTATAAAATTCTGACAGGTCTAGACAGACTGGATGCAGGGAGGATGTTTCCCCTGGCTGGGGGGTCTAGAGCAAGGGGTCACAGTCTCAGGATACAGGGCAGGACATTTAGGACTGAGATGAGGAGAAATTTCTTCACTCAGAGGGTGGTGAACCTGTGGAATTCTCCACCACAGAGGGCTGTGGAGGCCAAGTCACTGAATATATTTAAGAAGGAGATAGATAGATTTCTAGACACAAAAGGCATCAAGGGGTATGGGGAGAGAGCGGGAATATAGTTTTGAGAGGATCAGCCATGATCTCATTGAATGGCGGAGCAGGCTCGAAGGGCCGAATGGCCTACTGCTGCTCCTATTTTTCTATTTTTCTATAATGGAGCTTCGCATACCAACAATTCTAGACATGCTGCAGCTTATGAGCCCAGGTTGGCAAACTGGCAAAATGATACTAACACTGACACTGGGCAAGAAGGCAAATGACACTAATCAGCTGAGACAAGCACCCCATTGCAGAGAGATTGATGGGTGTTAGTCCGGCATTTAATCGCAGGAGAGCAAATGTTCCGCAGTAAGGAGATACGGCCGAACGGCTGCTGCAAAAGTTAATTAAACACCTATGTTGGAAGGTTGTTTTGCATGCAGCAATTCACAGTGTGTCAAAATATGTGCAATATGCTGGCACCTCCAGCTGGCAGAGGGATAACTATACATAGCATTGGAAGCAGTACAGGAAAGGGCCAGTACACCGTCTCCAATATCACTACAGAAACAAAACTACTGGGCTGGATATTCCTCCTTGCCACAATGGCAGTGGATCTTGGACAATCTTCAGTGGGGCAGAATCTCTGCCTGGCCCCCTTGGCTGTAGCCCGACCCTAGCCCATATCCTGGGGTCAGGGTGAGTACTGGGAGCATTTATGACATCGCAGCACCCACCGCAGGCTTCGTGACGGTGTCGGCTGAAGTTAAAAAAAAATTTAAACTTGAAATTTGAATTGGGTGCTTGGATTTGTTAGGAAAAGCAGCCAGTTCAATAACATCCTGACCCCCCCCCCCCGACCCATCTCGCCCCCACCCCTCCCCACCTCCCCTCTGCACCACGGCCCATAAGCACTGCTGGATACCAGGAATGCGCTGGTGCAAATGACTGGATATAGAAAAAAAGAAAAACTTGCATTTATATAGCACCTTTCACAAGCTCAGGACGCACCACAACACTTTACAGCCAATGAAGAACTTTTTCTTTTGAAGTGGAGTCGCTGTCGTAATGTGGGAAACGGGGCAGCCAATTTGCGCACCGCAAGCTCCCACAAACAGCAATGTGATAATGACCAGATAATCTGTTTTTTTTTAAAGGTATGTATATTGAGGGATAAAGATTAGCCAGGAGTCCAGGGATAACTCCCCTGCTTTCTTTGCAATAGTGCCATGGGATCTTTTATGTCCACCTGAGTCACTAGTTGGGGCCTCGGTTTAACATCTCATCCGAAAGACGGCACCTCCGACAGTGCAGCACTCCCTCGGTACTGCACTGGAGTGTCAGCTTGGAGTTTTGTGCTCAAGTCTTTGGAGTGGGACTTGAACCCACAAACTTCTGATAGAAGCATAGATAAACAGGAGCAGGAGTCGGCCATTCGGCCCTTCGAGCCTGCTCCGCCATTCAACACGATCATGGCTGATCCTCTATCTCAATACCATATTCCCGCTCTCTCCCCATACCCCTTGATGCCTTTTGTGTCTAGATGATGCCTTTTGGGCAGGATTTTCATTGGGCCGTGGAGTCGGGATTGGAGGCGTGTGGGGGGTTAAAATCCCAAAATCGGGGGTCCCGAACCCATCCCGCACCCAACCCACCTCCATGCCAGTTTCAAAGGAGGCAGGTACCCGACCCGCACTGGGACCCGCCTCCCTGAGGCGGGAAGGGGAATAGTGCCAATTAACTGCCTGTTAACAGGTAGTTAACAGGCAGTTTTTAGCCTAATCCCTATTTTTAATGTTGAAGTGTGGGATTCCCGACGGCTCCAAACCACGCCAAGTTAGAGGAGGCGGACCGTTGGGATGAAGGGCTTGGAGGGGTCGAGATGTCCGGTGTTCAGGTGAGTGATGGGTGCATGAGTGCAAAGGTAAGTGTGTTTGGTGTGTGTAAAGTGTTTAAAGAAGTTCTACTAACCTTTACAGCTTTCCTTCCTTCAGGTCTCGGGAGTCCCTCATCTCACCGGCACAGAAAGCAGAATGGCTGCGAGCTGTCAAAAATTGCTGCATTCAGCTTTCTGTTCCGGGGAGGTCTCTAAATCAGCCTGAGATTAACCTGGAGTACAGATTGTCAGTGTTTGACAGCTTCAAACAGCTGTGAAACGCTGATATTTCATCTGTCAAAAGGTCTTGACAGATGAAATATCAATTTGTGACGTCGCCTGTTGCTGGGTGGCCCTTAATTGGCCCGCTGGGTCAAGTCAAAATCGCGTGGGTTGGCTAGAACTCGATGGAGGCGGGACTACAACACCGAAAGTTGTAGCCCCGCCTCCTACCCGACTCCTCAATTAAAATCCAGCCCTTTGTGTCTAGATTCAGAGGCAAGAGTGCTACCCACGGAGCCACGGCTGACACTGTACCATGTAACATCATCCTGTCATTTGCACCTTACCATAATACATGATGCATCATTCCCACTGAGATATAATGTTAGGTGGTGGGTGCCCATTGAATGGCTCCCCTTCCACTCCTGTCTGTCCAGCTTATACAAAAGCAAAGGGTCATTGACCTGAAACGTTAACTCTGTTTCTCTCTACAGATGCTGCCTGACCTGTTGAGTATTTCCAGCATTTTCTGTTTTTGTCTAACTTATGCTGGTTTACCACGAACATTGGGCCTACTATCTGCAACAGACCTTCCTGCACCGACCCTAGAGTTACATTGCAGCACCAACTGCCGTGCTTCCATCAAATATTTGAAATAAAAATTGGTTGGCATTTTTCAGTTTCAGGAAAGGCGGAGGAAACAAATGAAATGTAAAAGATTTCGGAGGTGTAAGGCAACCACATTAGTGATAAGCTGGACAGACAGGAGAGGAAGGGGCACCCAACACCTAACGTTACTTCTCAGATTTCTCAGTGGGAATGATGCATCATATATTATGGTAAGGTGCAAATGCTTTATAAAGCGCTGGTTAGGTCACAACTGGAGTATTGCGTCCAGTTCTGGTCACCACACTTTAGGAAGGATGTGAAGGCCCTTGAGAGGGTGCAGAGGAGATTTACCAGAATGGTTCCGGGGATGGGGGATCTTAGCTACAAGGACAGGTTGGAGAAGCTGGATTTGTTTTCATTAGAGCAAAGGAAGTTGAGGGGTGATTTGATAGAGGTGTACAAGATTATGACGGGTTTGGATAGTCTAGACGGGGAAAGGCTGTTCCCACTAGTTGATGGTACAAGGACTAGGGTACACAGATTTAAGGTTTTGGGCATAAGATACAGAGGGGACGTGAGGGGAAACTTTTTTACGCAGCGAGTGGTGAGGACCTGGAACTCGCTGCTGATGGAAGTGGTGGAGACACTCAGGGATCGATTTTCAGTGTGCCGTGAGGCGGGCTTTTTGTAATGTATGTACCTTTAAGGGGGGAACTACTTTCTACAGCTCATGTATACTGTAGTACCGGCAGTGACCACACCTGTATATAACACTGAGTAGTAATCTGTTGTTTCAGTTGCAGTTTGAACCACGTTGAGTAAACACCTGTTGAATCGTTCCCTGCAGTCTGTTGTCTGATTATTGAAGGACACAACATTAAGATACACGGAGTTAACATTGGCGACGAGGCAGATTCGAACCTACCTGCAACTCTGCATCACCTCCCAGGGATTCGCTCCTGGAGAACAGTGGAAGAAGGTCGAGTCCAGAAGCACGGGCGTCGACCACGGGCAACCGCCCAGTCATCCAGCAGAGATTTGAGCATCGCAGGGGAGGCTGTCGAGAGCCAGGCTTGGCTTTCCAATCACGGTGGTCCAGTGAAACGGGCTGGCAACAGGTACTGCGCAGACCCTTCCCGGACAGCGGTGGGCTAGAGCCCGACCGAGCGGCACAGAAAAAGGCCGAGCAGCGTCGACGGGGGAGAGAGAGAAGGCAGAGCGCACAGGGCGCAGCCGGTGTTCAGGACCGAGCAGCGTCAACGGGGGAGAGAGACGAGAGACAGCAGAGCGCAGCCGGTGGTCAAGGGCTGAGCAGCGTCAACGAGGGAGAGAGGCGCACAGGAAAACGCGAGGCGCTGCCATTGCCACGAGGACCGCAGAGAGCGGCGTTGGCAGCAGCGCGGGAGACGCCATTTTAAGCCGCAGCGGGGAAGAAAAGAAAGCGCGGGAGACGCCATTTTACCCACCCAAAAATGTCAAACAGTGGCAGTATCACAGCGTTCGACAATGAAGTCGAAGATTGGACGACATATGTCGAACGCATAGAAGTATACTGCAAGGCGAATGAAGTGCCAGATGACAAGAAAGCACTGGTATTGTTGAATTCAATGGGTGCAAAAACGTATGGCTTACTACGAAACCTAGTAACCCCAGAGAAGCCAGTAGAAAAGGATTTTGAAAACATAGTGTCAATCCTACAGGACCACTTAAACCCCACACCGCTGCTGATAGCAGAAAGATTTAAGTTTCACAAAAGGAACCAGCATAAAGATGAAAGTAATGCTGAGTATTTAACGGAACTGCGCAAGCTATCGAAACACTGCCAGTTTGGAATGGGACTAGCAGATAACTTAAGGGACAAGTTTGTGTGTGGGCTTCAAAGTGAAGGAACCCAGAAACGGCTTTTATCTGAAAAGGACCTTACGCTGGAAAAGGCTTTCAGCATTGCGGTATCATATGAAGCAGCAGCACGGGGCGCTGCAGAGATACAACAGAGACCGCAAGAGTATGGCACAAACGAAATGTCAGATGGAACAGAGAAATGCTATCGCTGCGGCAGAACAACACATGACCAGAATGATTGCTGGTTCAAAGACAAAGTGTGCAGACAGTGTGGAAAAGTAGGACACATAGCACGAGTCTGCAGGTCGGGAAAGAAAACCAGCAATAAGAAACCGACCAAAGGGAAGTACAAGAAGGTACATAAGATAACGGAGAATAGTTCAGACGAACAAAAGAGTGATAACGACTCCAAAAGCAGGGAACTGAGTTGTCTGAAACTACATAATGTGATCACAACGGAGGATCACCGAACCATTTGGGTCACTCTCAAGATAGCAGGAGTCCAGGTAAAGATGGAATTGGACACAGGATCAGCTCTAACAGTCATAAACCGACGGGACTACGAGCGGCTATTCTCACACATACCCTTGAGACACAAAAATTATTTTGAAGATGTACACGGGGCAAAAAGTCTACCCCAAAGGAAAAATAAGGGTGACCGTTATATATAACGGTAAGGAAACACCAAAACTAGACCTGTATGTATTGCAAGATGGAGGACCACCATTACTGGGACGTGAATGGATCCGGAAAATACAACTGGATTGGCATTCCATACAGGCACTGACTGTGGCTGACAAAAGGGATGACGACGTCACACCTGGGCGACTGTCAAAGATCCTAACTGATGCGAAAGAAGTGTTCCAGCAAGGACTTGGAACACTAAAAGGCATGACAGTGACGATTAAAATTGAAGAAAACGCAAGCCCAAAATTTTTTAAGGCCAGACCGGTACCTTATGCGATCCGCCCAGCCGTCGAAGCAGAGCTGGAGAGTCTGGAACGTTCAGGTGTATTGTCCAAGGTAGACTGGAGCGAGTGGGCTACACCCATCGTCCCTGTGATGAAAAAGGAGTTGAGCAGCATGCCTGGGGAACCAAGGAAGGTTCGCATCTGTGGGGACTTTAAGGTAACAGTGAACCCGGTCCTTCACACCGTACAATATCCACTTCCGCGGATTGAAGATATTTTCGCCTCGCTATCTGGAGGGAAACGCTTCACTAAGATTGATCTGGCCCAGGCGTATCTGCAAATGGAGATAGAAGAAGCATCAAAAAAATACCTCACAATCAACACCCATAAAGGTCTCTACCAATACAAGCGGCTGGTATTCGCGGTAGCATTAGCTCCGGCTATTTGGCAGAGGGCAATGGAACAAGTCCTGCAAGGGATCCCAGGGACCCAGTGTTATTTGGACGACATCCTGGTCACGGGCAAAAATGACAGTGATCACCTTGCCAACCTGGAGCAGGTGCTCACTAGATTGCAGGAATATGGGCTCCAAGCTAACCGCCCCAAATGCGAGTTTTTTCGAAAACAGATCTCGTATTGTGGCCACGTTATCGATAAAGAGGGGTTACATAAGCCCCCAGAGAAGATTGAGGCAGTAGTCAAGGCTCCAGCACCGGAAAATGTGTCACAACTGAGGTCGTTCCTCGGGCTGGTAAACTACTACCATAAGTTCTTGCCAAATTTGTCTACAATGCTACACCCACTGAACACCCTACTGCAAACTGGGGTGCCATGGAAGTGGAGTGACGAATGTAGACGAGCTTTCCAGAAGAGCAAAACACTAATCACATCGAAAGAGGTATTGGCCCATTACAACCCAGCATTACCAATTCGGTTGGCATGTGATGCGTCGCCTTACGGCATTGGAGCGGTGCTGTCGCACAAATTCTCGGACGGCTCAGAGAGGCCAATAGCCTTTGCGTCACGATCACTAACCTCAGCCGAGCGTAACTACGCCCAGATTGACAGGGAGGCCCTCAGCCTAGTGTGGGGAGTGAAAAAGTTCAATCACTATCTGCACGGGCAGAAATTCACCTTGCTGACTGATCACCAGCCTCTTGTCTCCATTTTTAATCTGAAGAAGGGCGTTCCGGTGATGACTGCGCAACGACTACAAAGATGGTCACTTTTTCTAGGGGCATACCACTATGAGATTGAATATAAGGGCACGAAACAGCATGGAAATGCTGATGGGCTATCACGCCTGCCACTGCCTACTGCGGAGGAAGCAGCAGCAGTGGATCCTGTCGAAATATTCCATTTGACTATAGTTGAATACCTACCGGTAACTAACGCTTGTATCGAAAAGGAAACCCGAAATGACCCGACACTGTCTCGGGTATATGATTTGACGGTGAAGGGATGGCCAGCACATGGCGACTCACTGTTGCCAGCATTCTCGACAAGGAGAGAACAGCTGTCAGTGTGCCTGGGGACCTTGATGTGTGGATCCCGAGTGGTAATTCCACCCAAGTTAAGGGATAGAGTGCTCAATGAGCTTCATGAGGGTCATCTGGGAGGGGTAAAAATGAAAAGCCTAGCCAGGGCTTATGTGTGGTGGCCGGGAATCGATAAACAAATCGAGGACCTGACCAAGAGCTGCTCAGGATGCCAGAAAGTCCAAAATGCACCACCACAGGCCCCTCTACACCCATGGGAGTGGCCCTCATCTCCATGGCAACGGGTGCATATTGATTTTGCTGGTCCATTCATGGGCTCAATGTTTTTAATAGCCGTGGATGCGCACTCAAAATGGCCTGAGGTCATCAAAATGTCCTCCACCACCACGGAGAAAACTATTGCAGTCCTACGGACCATTTTTGCCAGGAATGGCTTGCCAGAACAGATTTGCTCCGACAACGGACCACAGTTTTTGTCCGAAGAGTTCCGGAGGTTCTTGAAAAAGAATGGGGTAAGGCATTACACATCCGCCCCGTATCATCCAGCCACAAATGGATTGGCTGAGAGGTTCGTACAAACCTTTAAGAAGGCAATAAAGGCTATGTACAATGACAACATTCCGCTGCAGCACGAGGTGGACAATTTCCTGTTCGCCTACCGGAATGCGACACGTGCAGTCACCAACCAGGCCCCAGCCATGATGTTCTTTAACCGAAGGTTAAGATTTTGCCTGGATTTGCTCAGACCAAACGTACGAAGAGATGTTGAGAGTAAGCAATTCCAGCACATCCATGAGAAGCCAACAAGGAGCTTCAATGTAGGGCAACCAGTCTTGGCCCGCGACTACCGAACAGAAAAATGGCAGCCAGGAACGATATGCACACGGCAGGGCCCACTAATGTACACAGTGGACGTTGGGGAGAGCATCGTGAGACACCATGCTGACCAGATCCTAGAGTCACAGGAACAAGTCAACCCCATGCCTCGCCCATACGTACCTGGTGATGAACCCGACGTACAGGTAGCATCTACCCCAGAAAGAGTGGCATCGGAAGCTGATGAACCAACCGACGACAGGGGGCCAGAATCGCCTCCGCACCAAGAGCAAGACACTCGGGAAAGGCGCTACCCAGAAAGGATCAGGAAGCCTCCCCAAAGACTGAATTTATAAATAGACTATTTTCAGCTAATGTTGCATGTTAAAAGTGTTAATTGTAATTAGTTTGATATTTCATTGTTAAATGAGTGTTATGGTACTGTTAATCTAAAAGGGGAGGAATTGTAATGTATGTACCTTTAAGGGGGGGAACTACTTTCTACAGCTCATGTATACTGTAGTACCGGCAGTGACCACACCTGTATATAACGCTGAGTGGTAATCTGTTGTTTCAGTTGCAGTTTGAACCACGTTGAGAAAACACCTGTTGAATCGTTCCCTGCAGTCTGTTGTCTGATTATTTAAGGACACAACATTAAGATACACGGACCTAACACTTTTAGGCCTGCGGGGGGCAAAAATCCCAAATTCGGGGGTCCCAACACCATCCCGCCCAAAACCCGCCTCCACGTAAGTTTCAAAGGAGGCAGGTACCCGCTTAGCACTGGGGCCCACCGACCCGAGGCGGGAAGGGATTAGTGCCAATTAACTGCCTGTCAACAGGTAGTTAACAGGCAGTTTTTAGCCTAATCCCTATTTTGAAGGGTGTCGTGTGGGATTCCCGACGGCTCCAAACCACGCCAGGTTAGAGGAGGCGGGCCATCGGGTTGAAGGACTTGGAGGGGTCGAGATGTCGGTGTTCAGGTGAGTGATGGGTGCATGAGTCCAAAGGTAAGTGTGTTTGGTGTGTCTAAAGTGTGTAAAGAAGTTTAAATTACCTGTACTTACCTTAACAGCCTTCCTTCCTCTAGGCTTCGGGAGTCTATCATTCAGCCGGCACAGAAAGCAGAATGGCCGCGAGCTGTCAAAAGTGACAGCCTTCAGCTTTCAGTGCCGGCGAGATTTCTAACTGAGTCTGCGTAGAAGGACTCAGGTTAGAAGTAAGACTGTCAGTGTTTGACAGCTTCAAACAGCTGTGAAACACTGATATTTCATCTGTCAACACGTCTTGACAGACGAAATTTCAGTCTGTGACGTCACCTGTTGCCGGGTGGCCCTTAATTGGCCTGCTGAGCCCGCTAGGTGAGCTCAACAAGGTCGATTAAGGGAACATCGCGTGGATTGGCCGCATCTCGATGGAGGCGGGACTAAAACCCGAAAGTTGTAGTCCCACCTCCTTCCCGACTCCTCAATGAAAATCCAGCCCTCAATGTTTTCAAGGGGAGACTGGATAGACACTTGAGGGAAATAAACTTGCAGGGCTACGGGGATAGAGCGGGGGAATGGAACTGACTGGATTGCTCCACAGAGAGCTGGCATGGACTCGTTGGGCTGAATGGCCTCCTTCTGTGCTGTTCTGACTCTAAGTGATTCCAAGAATACAAAGTGCCACCCTTTACCCAAGCAAATAAAGAACCTATACAAGGGCTTCTGATTTTGTATGGAAATAGAATGGCCATAATAAAAACACAAAGGCTAGCACAGATTTAGTAATCCTGTTGTATTTATTAAGCTAGTAAAACTTCTAGGCAATACAGAAATATGGTTAGTATAGAAAGTCAGTGTCATACAGAGTCAGGACTATTAAGGCATTTGGACTGAACAAAAACTTGATGTTAATATACAGTTGCTAACCTGATCACAGACAGTGCGTATTATTCATCAGGTCCATCATATTTGAAAAACGTATATTCTAAAACTACTTACTCAATTAGAAAATGTAATATATTCCACAACAAATTGGTCCCGTGAAGTGAAGAGAAAAAGTAGTGCAATTTTTCATATTTTTGTTTGCATATAAACAAAGTTACCAAGTTTTCTGCCTCCGCACTCCTGTTGCAGAGCAACGCATGCTCGAGGCACAGATCGCCAGATGCACGAATCGGAATATCGAGAGTGGAGGATAGCGCACCCATTATGCGGACTGCTCACTTTTGTTAACTTAAATCCATTTAAATTAACAGACAGAAAATTAGATGCTCTGGGAGCAGAAACTGAGTCATTGAACTGAGTCATATGGTCACAATCAGGTAGGTACTCAGCTGAACGTGTCATTACCAATTTGTTTTTTTTTAATTGGCATTTTAAAAGCTGTGAAGGATGTCCGTTATTAGCATATCTCAAGAGAAGGTGGAAGAGTTAAAATGATCTTCGTAAACTGTTTCAATCTCTGCAAGTGAAATCACAAAGAAAGTCATTAGTACTGGGCTGTAGAATTGTTGGAACTCAAATGCCATAAATAGGGCAAAGCACACATGTTTGTACACATATACTCACAGTAGAGATAGGTTCATTGTTTTGCCAGATTCTTGTTCATTAGTTGCTTTGCTCAAAGAAAATAAAATCCTGAAAAAAAGTAATTTGATCCCAATTAAATGTAACTGACTTAAATCATTGTACAGGAAACTTTCGATTTACCGGCACCTAAATAACCGGAAATCTCGGTTAACCGGCAAAATTCAGGAGTAGGTTCAGGTAAGTTTTACTTCTGCCTTCCTCAATCTGTTGCTGTGCAAGGGTGTGGCTGCAGCTGTTGCTAAGCTACAGAGATGCTTGGAACTTGTGGCCATTGTTCTGAACCTGTTGCTAAGCAACAGGGTTTGTTGCTTTATACGGAGCTCTCAGCTCTCATATCTTTTACTATTTTTACTATAGCTTTCGGTTATCCAGAATTTTTGATGAACTGGCACCGTCGCTCCCGTCGGTGCCGGATAAAAAAAAGTTTCCTGTACATTTTTAAACAAAATTACAAAAAAAAACACTCTTGCCAAGAGTCCAGGTTAATCTACATTGTGAAGTATTCCCTATTTAAACTGCTGAGAGGCGGTAAATCACAAATAAGACATGGACATTCCTCACTCACCAAAGAAAATTGAATGAAAACTCTAGATATAATTCAATAGAACCAGCTACATTATTCAGTCCTGACCATTTTTATTTCATAGATGACATTTTAATGCTTCCAATAGAACTGGATCCGCATTGTTCCTTGGAGCATTTGATTTATTTCTGCACTTACCCTTATAACCTTTAATCTGTTCTTAACCACATATTTATGCAGCTCCCTTTAATTGAGTTCATCAAAATAGCATTTGTTTTTTTTCCTTACCAACAGTGTATACCACAGGCCTGCTATGCTACTTGAAAGAAAGGGGGAAATCTATCAACTGTGGCTCAGTGGGTAGCACACTCGCCTTGCAGTCTAGAAGGTTGTGGGTTCAAGTACCACTCCGGGGACTTGAGCACAAAATCTAGGCTGACGCTCCAGTGCAGTGCTGAGGGAGTGCGGCACTGTCAGAGGTGGCGTTTTCTGGACGAGACCTTAAGCCGAGGCCCTGTCTGTCATCTCAGGTGGACGTAAAAGATCCCATGGCACTATTTTGAAGAAGAGCAGAGGAGTTCTCCCTGGTGTCCTGGCCAATATTTATCCCTTAACCAACATCATTAAAACAGATAATCTGGTCATTAATCTAATTGCTGCTTGTGAGATCTTGCTGTGCGCAAATTGGCTGCCGTGTTTCCTACATTACAACAGTGACTACAGTTTAAAAGTACTTCATTGGCTGGATGTTTTGGGACATCCTGAGTTTGTGAAAGATGCTGTATAAATGCAAGTCTTTTCTTTCTCCAATCTCGCTTATGGCGTGCATCCTTTAGTTTACATCATAGCTTAAAGGAAATTACTTGTTTATTCTACATTATTGTCTCCCTGCGTTATAAAGACGAAGGTCATGTCCCCCTCTTAATTTCTTCAAATTGTCAAGTGTAATTTTACAAACCTCTGCTCATAATGTCATTTTAGGTACCAGAATCATCCCATTCACTGAAGCTTCTCCAATATATGGAGTTTCCTTTTGCCAGACTGGCTTGTAATCATTTATGTTCTAAACTGTACAGAGATCACATCAGGGCCAAGAATGCGACCCCAGCATAGTGGTGCTACATGCCCCCTGCGTCCAAATGGGCTGACCTCATACAAGAATGCAACGGCAGCTTATTTCAAAATTTAAAAGTTGCTCCAAACACACTGCTCGTGACATGCTGGGAGAGCTTGCAGGAGCGGCAACTCCTGTGCCAGCATGGTGTCAATGGCTGCTCATATCTCAGGGCTAAAGAATCTTAATTGAAGGGTAGGGCGATAGGAGGATAGCACCCAAGCTTAATTAGCTTTTTGAGGTCGAACATTTCAGCAGCATATAAGCGGAGTGGACCTATTATAAGGGCAGGGCCACCAAGGGTTAAAAAAAAAAAACATTTTCATCCTCCCCTTCCTCGCCAGTGCCCATTTGTAATGAGTGCTGAATGACTGAAGCAATGCTTCAGCTGCACTATATGGGCTTGGGATTCATTTCAATGACTTTCACATCCTTAATGAGCCCTGCGCAGAGTTTGTGCAGGATCTGAACCTCAGCAGTACACTGGGTCCACATTGTTCAGTGATGGGCGCATTGGGTATGGCGTAGGCCTCAGGTCTGTCTCCACATCGGGTAGTACCAGTGCCTTAAGAGGTCTGGTACTTCAGGTGCCCGCCGTTGCTTTATTGACCCATACCTTATGAAGCAGCAACCAGTCATGTCAAATCATAATTAATGCACTCAGTCGAGCAGATTTATTCTCCATAAGCCCTGAAGGTGAATTACATCAAAGGCTAGGAAATTGCAGATGGATTTCAATGTTAAGAGTGTATTGTTTTGACCATGATGACTCATTTAACATTCACATTTCCTTCACTGCGCAGAAGCAGTGAAATGAAGTTGTAAATAAAAGTGTTGTTGAGTTCTCAATCCAATAATCCTACATAATTTAAAGTTATTATAGTTCACTATTGGCTACTGGAGTTTGATAGCGATCTTAGGTATTTCTTACATAAATCTCGACTATGCAGGGTCATGGATTTTGAGTTCAGGTAGAGTACTACAGCACATTTTATATAGACTCTTAGTTAAGTATATAAAAGATGAGGAAATCAGTAACATGAGCACACTTCAACATCATTATTGGGGTCCCCTGCAAAGAAGCATATGTGGGCTTGTAATAGTTTCAGAAAAAAATAAGGTAACTTATGAAAGCATAAAAGCATTTCAAAATGTTTGGGAGAAGCACTTGAACCATTCCCTGGGTAATGGCCTATTTGAAACTGAATTAAATAGCCTATTTTGCAGGGTCTGTAGACTCAGCAATACAATGCAACCTGTGATGGGGGCCAAGTCAAATGGAGATCAGTTGCTGGCACCACCACAAATTGCCGTCTTGTAATTAAACTGCTTCAGCTCCTGGTGCTGTAGAAAGCATTACAAAGTAAGTTCTTAGTACTATTGCCCATCTCTGCCTCTGCCCATCTGCTGCTGAAGCCCTCATCCAGGCTTTTGTGACCTCCAGACTCGACTATTCCAATGCTCTCCTGGCCGGCCTCCCAGCTTCCATAAACTTGACAATAGCAAAATACTGCGGATGCTGGAAATCTGAAATAACAGCAGAAAATGCTTGAAACACTCAGCAGGCCAGGCAGCATCCGTGGAGAGAGAAACAGAGTTAACATTTCAGGTCTGGGACCCTTCATCAGAACCTTCAGACGAAGGGTCATCGACCTGAAACGTTAACTCTATTTCTCTCTCCACGGATGCTGCCTGGCCTGCTGAGTGTTTCCAGCATTTTTTGTTCTTATTCCACAAACTTGAGCTCATCCAAAACTCTGCTACCCATATTCGAACTCGCACCAAGTCCTGTTCACTCACAACCCTTGTGCTCGCTGACCAACACTGGCTCCTGGTTTGGTAAACACCTCAATTTAAAATTCTCATCCTTGTGTTCAAATCCCTCCATGACCTTGCCCCTCCCTATCTCTGTAACCATCTTCAGCCCGACAACCCTCCAAGATCTCTGCGTTCCTCCAATTATGGCCTCTTGTGCATTCCCGATTTTCATCGCTCCACCATTAGCGGCTGTGCCTTCAGTTGCCTCGCACCTAAGTTCTGAAATTCCCTCCCTAAACCGCTCAGCCTCTCTACCCCTCTCTCCTCCTTAAAACCTATTTTTTTGATCAAGATTTTGGTCGCCTGTCCTAATATCGCCTTATGTGGCTCGGTGTCAAATTTTGTCTGAGAATGCTCCTCTGAAGCGCCTTGGGATGTTTTTCGACATTAAAGGGGCTATATCACTGCAATCTGTTGTTTCTGCAGCACCAGATTCACATGTAAACAACGTATGCAATCTTGCGCAAGCACAGTTGTTTTGAAGTCACAAACAGTGCAGATTTGCTGGCAACTGCTGCAGTCCCTATATAGGGCAGAAAAACTTGTTTAGCTGGTCGATACGGGAGGGGTAGCAGTTCCAACCACTCAACCAGTTGTGGCCAAATACATGCCACAACTTCTCGAGTGCTTGGAACTTTTGCCCATCTGTCTCCACTGGAAAGAGTTGACGTTGCTAGGGGCAGTGCCGCTGTTGTCGGCGTGGGAGAGCACCAGCTCGTTCGGCGGTACGCATGCCTCCGACAGCACGAGTGTCTCTCAGTTGTCGCTTTGCTGCTGAATTCAGGGTCACTGCCAGTGGCCAAGAAGAGAAGTGAATGGTGTGTAAAACACGCGAGGCGTCAAGGAGTCATTGTAACCTAGCGCACCCGGTAGAAACTGGACGGGATTGGATCGGGCGCCCACTGTACACACTGCCCGATTTTTACTTTCCGTTGGCTTCAAGGGAAAGTAAATTCAGGCGGGTGTAAGACGAGCAGCCAATCTGATCGCATCAGCTTTCCATCGGGTTTGGTTAAAATGACCTCCATCTGCTTTAGTATTATATTTTGCGAGAAGTGGGTATATGGGAGCAAACCCCCTTAGCGGGGGCTATCCTGACAAGACGTTGCTATGGTATAGTAGGGTAGGAGAGATGGAGAGTTGGTCCAATTGTTTCACCCTCCAAATTCACTGACACTTTTGTTTTTTTATAAGAACAATGAATGTTTCCTAGCAACTACGACTGAAATGTACAAGGACATGTGAAGTATATAATTAAGCCCAAATATTTGTAGCAGATTCAACACGAGCTCTTTGACACTCTTGACACGGAGAACTGGAAAGTTAGGATTTGCATGCAGTGTTGCTTGAGCTTTGCACTAATAAGACACGGAAAAGACGGAAAATGCTCACTTCCTCGGAGGGAAGATCTGACACCTCCCCCTCTGCAAAACATCAACAAAGCCCAGACTATTACCAACCATTTTATGCCTCTGTGAAGCACCTTGGGATTTTTTTTTACATTAAAAGGCGCTGTATAAATGCAAGTTGTTGTTGTCCATATCACAACTGTCACAGTGGATGGCAGAGGTTGCGAGTTTCACCATTGATATTACACATGGCCTAACACTTTGGAAATGCTACTTCATTGATTATTCTCGGATTGCCCCACTTATGATCATTGTAATTATTGTCTTGATCATCATAAGTGGGAAAAATGGAGAATCATCACGGTGCTCAGTGAAGTACACCGTGCACAGCACAAGATCAAAATGAATATTGTGAATTGGTTTTCCTTTCTGAGGTAGACACATACACGGAATAATTTGCTGCTCAGAGCCTCGTTCCAATGATTTGTAACAGAGGTACATATGCCTGGTGCAGAGAAGTGGAATGATAGACGAGCCCATGGATACTACTGAGCGCAACACAGGGGCAACTAAATCACGAGTGTTGTGTCTGGTTGGATCAACGAGTTAGTCGCAAGATTTATCACAGCAGGATCGGTGAGCATTTGCATTTAAACAAAGGGGAAGTCGTTTATTTTTTAAAGTTTGAAAACATATTTTATATAAAGAAACACAGGGCCTACCTTAAATCAGTGCACAAGATGGAGGAGGAATACACATTCTGCTCAGTGACTTACATTTTAAGTGAATGTATTATATTTTGTGGGTATTTTGGAATTGTGAGCAGTGAGCTTCAGTGGCCATTGAAGAGGTTATTTTCAATTAGCTCGAGTTATTTTTGAAGGTTGTTAACACATAAACTGTTGGTATCTCCAGTCTTCCTAGAATGATCTTTTTTAAGCAATTGGATCGTAAATGGAAACAGGCCCTAATACAGGAGACTTTGGTTTATCCGGAGGTTGTATGTTCGGAAACCTCGGTCTACCGGCAGAAATCAGGAGCCGTTTTGTTAGGTTTTTTTTCTTCTCGTGGCTTTTTTTCCAACAGTCAGGCTCTGGAAAGTCTCTCTGAAGCTGTTGCTAAGCTACAGAGACGCTTCCAAGGTACGGGCCGACTGTTTAGAAGTTGTTGCTAAGCAACAGTGTTTGTTGTCAGATACGGAGATGAAAACCTCCGTATGCTTCAACATTAACGCTGGTATGTCCGGCAGTTTTGATGGGATGGCAACAGCTCGGTCCCGTCGGTGCCGGATATAACAAAGTTTCCTGTATTAGAAAGCATATAGCACCTTTTACAACCTCAGGTCGTCCCAAAGCACTTTACAGCTAATGAAGTGCTTTTGAAGTGTAGTCACTGTTGTAATATAGGAAACGCGGCAGCCAAATTGCGCACAGCGAAGTCCCACAATGAGATAATGACCAGATAATCTGTATTTTTAGTGATGTTGGTTGAGGGATAAATATTGGCCAGGACACCTGGGAGAACTCTCCTGCTCTTCTTCAAAATAGTGTCATCTAAGAGGGCAGATGGGGCCTTTTTTAATGTACCATCTAAAAGACGGCAACTCTGACAGTGTGTCACACCCTCAGTACTACTCTGTAATGTCAGCTCAGATTTTGCGCTTAAGTCTCTGGAGTGGGACGTGAGCCACAACCTTCTAACTCAGAAGTGAAAGTGTTACCCACTGAGCCACAGCTGACACCGGATGTTAGGCTTAGGTTTAGTACTGTAATATGAACCTTGCAATGCTAAGATAGTTGAATTGAAATAAAATATTTTAGCCAGTTTGAGGAACACTTCTGTTGTTCCCTATTCATAATGGGCCGTATATTCCGATGCCTACGGCACACCCGTAGGGACATCGGAAATGCCGGTTTCAGGCACGCGAAGCGCATGCGCTGAAAAGCGGTATTTCCGATCTGTCAAGAATCCTCTTGACAGATCGCACGCCTGCCCTGGAGAAGGGCCTCTGCGGGTGGAGAGTTCCGCTTTCTGCACAACCTCCGCCTGCAGAAAACCCTTAAAAATCTTACGCCTGTTAAAAGTAGGCATAAGGCCTGCTTTTACCAGCAGAAGAGTTGACAAAAAGTGAAAAAAAAACTCACTGATTTATAAATTAAAAATACTTTTAAAAAAAGTTTATTTTTAACCCTGTAATTTTTCTTTTCAAAAAATTAAATTTTTGTTTAAAATATTTAATTTCTTGTAATTTCAACTCATTTTAAAAATGTGATTAAAAAAAAAAATTATTTAATGTTTTGATGTGTTTTTGGGGTGATCTCTATTCATATATTTGACAGTTCTATCTGTCAAGTGTATGAAGGGAGATTCCCTTCTCCCATTGGCTCCCCACGTGATCCCGGGGACGCTTGCAAACTGCATGGGTTTCTGGGATACGTGGGCCCTACGCATTTCGAGTAGAGAGGCCCAGGAGCGGAAGTGTCCGGACCTCGGGAGCCCTCAGGTAAGAGCGTAGATTTTTTCCAGATCGGAGGCCTCCGCACACGGGAAGTCTCCGATCGGATAATATGGCCCAGTAAAATTGTAAATATACGGATAAGGAATATGCTTACCGTTTTGCCACAGATAGTGACAGCAGAAATGTTCCCCTTTACTTCTGCTCACATTTGCTTTAAGAGCCAGAACTTAAATATGTTTGAGGTTAATTCCACGGTTTCATTGTTGGCATGGTTGTGGTTTAAAGTTTAAAAGAGCCACAACAGTGTGATACTAGTACACGTTCCAACTGATCAAAACAGTCCCACGAAAAGTGAGGTCATAGTGTGCGACATCACACCTGTTGTATAAATTTAAATTTATTAAAGCGAGCTTTCAGAAGGAAAAAAAAAAGGTAACTAACTGAAATAATCTGTGAATTAAGGAATCCTCCGCCACAGTGCCACTTGGAACGGGATGAGTTTGTTTGTACAACCCCAACCAAATGCTGACAGTTATGCTGTGGCTCCAAAAATCTGTCTTCCATTAAATTAAAAAGACCCTTAGGAAACAGTGCAAGAGACTGATTTAGGACGACAGCAGTTTCTAATCACCACAGAATTTCCCATTAAAATTGCACTCTTCCTGTTTCTCATCCAGTTACAATGTAATCTTTTTATGATGCATGTTGTTGGTCATGTCAGATTTATTAAGAATTAAGTGCACGCTGAGGTTGGAGCCAACAAATTAGTTTTGCGGAATAGTCTTTTTTTGTTGTCCCTACCTGCTTATCTTTTTCACAATATAACTGCATTGAACCTTCGAAATATTAGGGTGGATTTTTCTGGCCTTTGCCCCCGGGAGCAGCAACAACAACCTGCAATTATACAGCGCCTTTAACGTAGTAAAATGTCCCAAGGCGCTTACACCCGGGTGCAAAGATCAGGAAAAGGAGGTGGAGACATGGATAATAAGAACATAAGAAGTAGGAGCAGGCCATACGGTCCCTCAGACCTGCTCCGCCATTCAATAGGATCATGGCTGATCCGAACTTAGACTCACGTCCACTTCCCTGCCCTCTCCCCATAGCCCCTTATTCCCTTATCAGCTAGGAAACTGTCTATCTCCGTTTTAAATTTATTTAATGTCGCAGCTTCCACAGCTCTCTGATGTAGCAAATTCCATAGATTTACTACCCTCCGAGTGAAGAAGTTTCTCCTCATCTCAGTTTTGAAAGGGCAGCCCCTTATTCTAAGATTATGCCCCCTAGTTCTAGTCTCACCCATCAGTGGAAACATCCTCACTGCATCCACCCGATCAAGCCCCCTCACCATCTTATATGTTTCGATAAGATCGCCTCTCATTCTTCTGAACTCCAATGAGTAGAGTCCCAACCTACTCAAACTTTCCTCATAAATCAACCCCCTCATCTCCGGAATCAACCAAGTGAACCTTCTCTGAACTGCCTCGGGAGCAAGTATATCTTTTCTTAAATATGGAAACCAAAACTGTACGCAGTATTCCAGGTGTGGCCTCACCAGTACCCTGTATAACTGCAGCAAGACTTCCCTGCTTTTATATCTCTGGGTCTTCACCCCTTTGCCGCTATGGTCTGCCCCTAGGACATAAGTATTGGCTAGGACACCCGGGAGAACTCACCTGTTCTTCTTCAAAATAGTGCCATGAAATATTTTATACACACCTGAGAGGGCAGATGGAGCCTCAGTTTTGTGCCTCATCTTAAAGACGGCGCCTCCAACTCCCTCAGTGCTGCACTGCGGTATCAGTCGAGATCGTGTGCTCAAGTCCCTGGAGTGGGATTTGAATCCACAGCCTTCTGACTCAGAGGCAAGAGTGTGACCTCTGAACCACAGTTGATACATCGAAGCACTGTTCAGAGCACTGTAACCACCATTAAATTATTATAGTAATTATTATCATAATTTTTTAAAGTGAGGATAGCATAAAGCATCAAGTGACTTGAACACCATGACAACTACCGGGGAAACTAGCCCACCTCCCATCGCCTGGCAACAGCAAGTCAGATTCTGTATATGGTTAAAAATAACACAGCTGTATTTATAATGGTTGAATGGATTATTGAAAAATAATCTCACTCAGGGATTCAAAATGTTCCAACTTCCTTCTCACAGATTTGAATCCATTGTAGAAGGATCACCCAGCCATTATTATCTATAAAAAAAGGTAATAAAATATTTTCCTAGGCTGACCTTCAAATAACAACACCTTGTATTTGTATAGCACCTTTAATGTAGTAAAACGTTCCAAGGAGCTTCACAGGAGTGTTATCAAAATAAATTTGACACCCATCCACATGAGGAGATATTAGGACAGATAACCAAAAACTTGGTCAAAGAGGTAGGTTTTAAGGAGTGTCTTCAAGTAGGAGAGAGAGGCGGAGAGGTTTAGGGAGGGAATTCCAGAGCTTAGGGCCTTGGCAGCTGAAGCCATGGCCACCAATGGTGAAGGGATTAAAACCGGGTATGCGCAAAAGACCAGAATTGGAGGAGCGCAGCTATCTCGGAGGGTTATAGGGCTGGAGGAGGTTACATAGATAGGGAAGGGTGAGGCCACGGAGGGATTTGAAAACAAGGATGAGAATTTTTAAATCAAGCCGTTGCTCAACCAAGAGCCAATGTAGGTCAGCGAGCACAGGGGTGATGGGTGAACGGGACTTGGTGTGAGATGGGATACAGCAGCAGAGTTTTGGATGAGCTTAAGTTTATGGAGGGTGGAATATGGGAGTCTGACCAGGAGTGCATTGGAATAGTCAAGTCTAGAGGTAACAAAGGCATTGATGAGGGTTTCAGCAGAAGATGAGCAGAGGCGGGGGCAGAGTCGGGCGATGATACGGAGGTGGAAGTAGGCAGTCTTAGTGATGGCATGGATATATGGTCGGAAGCTCATCTCTGGGTCAAATACGACACCAAGGTTGCAAACAGTCTGGTTCAGCCTCACACAGCTGTTAGGGAGAGGGATGGAGTTAGTGGCTACGGAACGGAGTTTGTGGCGAGGACTGAAGACAATGGCTTTAAAACATGCAAGTTTCACTGATATGTTAATACTTACAATTAGGAAGCAGGCACCCAGCAGAACCGCTTTCATCTTAACATCTAGATCCATGGGGAACTGGATCCCAAAGTTATCCGCACCTGTGAAAGCCTCTTTCAATAGTCCAGTCCACTGCTTTGAGATTTTGCCAATTGTTTCAGTTTCCTCAAGGTTTGTAATCTGTTACAAGATAATAAATGTTAAATGACTATTGGAGATGTCATTTGGCATGCCACTTACCCTAACGAGGGCATCACCTGGTAGATTTTCCAAGTCCTGAATATGAACATAAGAAATAGGAGCAGGTGTAGGCCATTCGGCCCCTCTAGCCTGCTCCACCATTCAATAAGATCATGGCTGATCAGCGACCTCAACTCCACTTTCCCACCCGATCCCCATATCCATTGATTCCCTTAGTATCCAAAAATCTATCAATCTCTGTCTTGAATATACTCACCGCCTGAGCATCCACTGCCCTCTGGGGTGGAGAATTCTAAAGATTCACAACCCTTTGAGTGAAGAAATTTCTCCTGATCTCAGTCCTAAATGTCCCACCCCTTATCCTGAGACTGTGACCCCCCTAGTTCTAGACTCTCCAGTCAGGGGAAACAGCCTCTCAGCATCTACCCTATCGAGCCCTCTAAGAATTTTAGACGTTTCAATGAGACCATCTCTCATTCTTCTAAACTTCAGAAAATATCGACCCATTCTACTCAATAGAATGAGACAAGGTACTTCATATGGTGCAAGCATGCAGTGGAAATCTGCGGGTCCATTGCCTGAACTTTCCAATATGGGCTTGCAAAATGCAAGGAACCTCTCTACATGGGAAAACTTAAAAAATTCTGCCTTTACATGTGAAAGTGAACATAAAATGGTATTCACTTTTAGTCGACTGATGTAAGATTGGAAGCTAATATTCCAGTTCACTAACCACCTCTGGCAGCAAAATGTCTAACCTGAGTGCTAATCTAACACTGCTGCAAACAAGAAAGAAAAAGCTTGTGTTCATATTGTGCCTTTCACATCTTTAGGATGTCCACAAAACACTTCCAAACCAACAAATCACTTTTGAAGTGTAGTTTCTGATACTACAGGAAACTCTTTTTTATCCGGCACCGACGGGACCGGCGTGGTGCCGGTTGATCAAAAAGTCTGGATTACAGACAGGTATACTTACTAAGGTACGAGAGCACCGTACACGGCCACAGATCCAGGCGACCCTGTTGCATGGCAACAGGCGCAGGAACCCCGGTTACACGGCCACAGATCCAGGCGTCCCTGTTGCATGGCAACAGGTGCAGGAACCCCGGTTACACCGCCACTAATATGAAGTAAAACTTACCTGAACCTACTCCTGAATTTTGCCGGTTAAGAGAGATTTCCGGTTATTTAGGTGCCGGTAAAAAGAGAGTTTCCTGTATCTAGACACACATGGTGGCCATTTCACACACAGCAAGGTCTCACAGACAAGTGAAACAATGACTAGTTGACCTGTTTTGACATTCTGTTGGTTGAGGGTACATGTTAGTCAGGACACTGGGAAAACTCCCAGCTCCCCTTCAGATAGTGGCACAAGATCTTTTATGTCCACCTGAATAGACAGAAGAGCTGAATTTAACCACCGCTCCCTCCTCACCCGCCCACCGCCCCCCCCCCATCCCGGCGGGAACAATATGAAGGTGGGGGAGGTAAGCTAGCCTTTCCGACACGCGCCTGCCGCAACACCATTTTTACTTGCCTGTCTTCAGGCATGGGAAGGCCACCTGTCCTAGAAGAGCGGGGCTAATTTAAATTACAGTGTCACGTTCCCATGACATCTCCAGGACACACGCGCCATTTTATCCGTGGGTCCTACTACGGTCCGCACGGTCTCCAGCCCAGCAGCGACACTGCCGACAGTTTGGAGCCAAGCCCAGGTAAGTCACTGATATATAATAAGGTTCCCCATGGGCCAGGAGGAGCAGGACTGCCCATGTCTCCACAAAACTGGTTACAACTTGGAAACCGATCAGGAAGGTGAAAAATGCAATAGGATAAAAAAAAGTACCAGGAAGTCAACATCGCTCATACAGCTGCAGACACAGCACGGGCCGGCAATCTTCAAAATAGGCTCTCTCTTCTCGTTTTGAATGGTGAATCTTGGCAGGCATGGGTGCCATGTTTGGATGACGTATCCAATTGGCTGACCAGGTGGTGCCATCACTTCCAACTGCGAAGAAAATGTACAATACGAAATTTATAATACCCACATTATGGTCATTATTATGAACAACAAGCATCACCAGAGGAATCCATCAAAGCCAGTGTAACCTGGGGAAGGGACCAAGCGTGGGACAACATGCTTCAGTTTTGAGTGATATACCCATCACTTTTTACCTAACAACAACAATAGAAAAGGTGAGAGAAACAGAAAGAGAGAAAGAGAGAAAAGAGAAACTGAGAGAGAGAAACTGAGAGAAAGAGAAACTGAGAGAGAAACTGAGAGAAAGAGAAACTGAGAGAAAGAGAAACTGAGAGAAAGAGAGCGAACAAGAGAGAAAGATCGTGTTGACGTGGGAAGGGGGTACACAATTTATAAAACATTTTTAAACTTTCCCTCATATCTGTTAGGTTGACTCATCTTGTTACATACCTTGGTCTTTAAAAAGGCACAGGAAGAAATAAATCAATAAAGGAACATGTGTCAGAGACACACAGAGTGGGGAGTAAACAAGAAGGAGAAGCTTACACAAAGTGGAAGACAGAAAAGCGTGCAATAGAATTGGAGACAGAGAGATGACAACAAGAGAAACTATGTAAGGTACAGGGAAAGAAAGAGACAGACAGACAGACTAGAAGACAACAACCTGCTTTTTTAAAAATGCTTTTAGTATAACAAAAGTTCCAAGACATTTCACATGGAAATAAGAAAGAAAAAGAGTTGCATTCATTTAGCGCCTTTCACGACTCAGGATGTCCCAAAGCGCTTTACAGTACTTTTTGAAGTGTGGTGTGGAGATGCCAGAGTTGGACTGGGGTGGACAAATGTAAGAAGTCACACAACACCAGGTTATAGTCCAACAGCTTTATTTGAAATCACAAGCTTTCGGATCTCTCTACACAGATGCGGCCGGCCCTGCTGTGGTTTCCAGCCAAAAAAAATGTTTTTTGTCTGTTTTTTTGTTTTGCATACAGACCCCAGCATCTGCAATATTTGACCCCTTGTGACCCCACCTCATTGTTCTTTGATGTAATGTTTCCCTGACTGACCTGTTTGGACACCATTCACACCTTTGATTGCTGTGATTATCTCTCTGCCGAGGTGTGATAAATGGCAGTTGGAAAGGTTACCTGTAAACATCTGACATGATTCTCTGGCTATATAAGCTGTGTCTTTATGCATTTCTCCACTTCACCTGTAGAAGGAGCAGCGCTCCGAAAGCTTGTGATTTCAAATAAAGCTGTTGGACTATAACCTGGTGTTGTGTGACTTCTTATTTTTGAAGTGTAGTCACTTGTGATGTAGGAAATGTGGCAGACAATTTGCACACAGTAAGCTCCCACAAACAGCAATGTGATAATGACCAGATAATCGGTGTTAGTGATGTTGATTGTGGGCTAAATATTGGCCAGAACACCAGGGATAACTCCCCTGCTCGTCTTCAAAATAGTGCCATGGGATCTTTTACGTCCACCTGAGAGAGCAGACGGGGCCTCAGTTTAATGTCTCATCTGAAGGACGGCACCTCCGACAGTGCAGCGCTCCCTCAGTACTGCACTGGAGTGTCAGCGTAGATGTGATCAAGTCTAACAGAAGCTGAGCCATGGAGGGACAAAGTAGGAGGAGTGACTGAAAGCCTGGTTGAACAGATGGGTTTTGATAAGATTTGAAATAGGAGAGAAGTAGTGAGGCAAAAGGGCTAGGGATGAAGTTGCAGGGAGAGGGGCCAAGGTGGTTTAAGGCTTTGCCACCAGCGAGGGAGAAAAAGGTCCAAACAGAAAAGTTGAAGCAAGTATAAAATGGGGCAGAAGCAGACACAGCTTCAAGAGAAGACTTTCAAAACTGGTCACTAACCTCCTGCAAACAGCATGGGCAGCAGCAGCCAGCACATCTCAAGGGTCGGTACAAACTCATTATTTCTTGTCCTATGCTGTCAATAATCTTCATGTCAAAGGAACGCATATTTCCACAGCAATTCCGATTGCAGCAGTCATTCTCTTCAGCAGCAAAGTAGATCTGTTGGCCGAGACTGTTCTTGATTTGAAATTTGTTGTTGGTCTCAAATCCAGTTAAGACTAAAGTAAACAGAATGGCAGAAACAGTGATACATTAGTGGGAAAATGTGTCAACTTCGAAGCGTACTAGTGTGCCAATGATAGAGATTTTAAGTTGAGGAACCTAGGTGAAAGCACAAAGCCCACAGTGCAGGACAAAGCCTAGTATGAATCATGTAATGGTGAGGTGACATCATTTCAAAAGCCTGTAGATTTTAGCAGGAAGGATGAAAGGCGGAGGGAAAGAGTTCATGATTCATTATTATCAGGATGATTCCAGGGATGAGAAACTGCAGTTCGGAGGAGAGGCTTGAGATACTGTAACCATTTCCACTGAAGCAGAAAATGCTAAAAGGAGATTCCATCAAGTTTTTTTTTAAATTATGAAGGGTTTTGATAGGGTGGATAAAGACCAATTCCTCTGGTTGGGGATTCAATGACGTAAGGTCATCAATTTAAAATGTTGACTAAGAGTGAGAAGGTACGAGAAATGTCTCTATGCAGAGATGTGTTAAAGTACGGAATGCTGTGCTGCAGGGATTACAGGAAACTTTCGATTAACCGGCCCCATAATAACCGGAAATGTCGGTTAACCGGCAAAATTCAGGAGTCGGTTTCAGCTAACTTTTATAACTTTTATTACTTGCACAGCAACAAATTGAGGAAGGCAAGGGTTTGGCTGCAGCTGTTGCTAAGCTACAGAGACGCTTGCAACTTGTGGACGTTCTTCTGAAGCTAAGCAACAGGGTTTGTTGCTTTATACGGAGCTCTAAGGTCCGTATCTTTTACTATCGCATTCGGTTATCCGGAATTGTTGCTGAACCGGCACCACGTCGGTCCCGTCCGTGCCGGATACCAGAAAGTTTCCTGTAGTTGAGGCAGAGACCACTGAAGGGGCAAGTGGATCAACATTTGAAACAGTGGAAGGTAGAGGGCCATGTGTGGAGAGCAGGTCAGTGGCATTAGTTTTGGACTGGTCGCGCAAAGAGCTGGCACAGACATGGTGGACCAACTGACCTCCTTCAATGCTGTAACCCTCGACGTTTCTGTTGCGGGTTAATTGGAGCTCTTTCATAAGCACAAAACTGCTATATTACAGGCAGCACGGGCATGAAGAATGTAGAAAAGATGTTCCCACGAGTGAAAAAGATATCCATAATGTATGGACAGCTATTCTACAGCAGTTTTCTGAAACACATTCTGAAGGGATAACATAGTCCAGGCAATCAAGGGACAAACAGTTGGAGTTAGAGATCCCAAAGCCTCTGTGTTACCAACTGCTGTGGCAATTACATCAGAGTCGCCTCGAGTCACAAACACTGCCCCCCTATAGAGATTAGCCTGAGCTCTTTTTTGAATTTTACTTGTGAGTGAGATTGTATTGGGCTACTCCAAGTATGGCCCTCTATTGTAGAACTACGAGCTCTGCCCTACACATTTGGAAGACAAACTCTGTCTATATGTTAGAACTGGAAGCTCTGTCCTACATGTTAGAAATACAAATTCTGCCTATATGTTAGATTTTGAAGCTCTTCCCTATATGTTAGAACTACAAGCTCTGCCTATATATTAGAACTGGGGTGCTGCTCTATATTAGAACTCGATCAAGCATGGAGCACACAGAAAACTAATCATCCTGTGTAGAAAAAACAGGCCATTGGGGTTTATTGATCACTGTAAATACTTTATATAAAAACTCGAAATGTAGGAGGGCTTGTAGTTCTAACATAGAGGGCAATACTTGAAGTTGTATAGCATGATCTCACCCGTAAGCCAAACATGAATTGGAGGCAAATGAAAAGAAAATTGGGTGGGGTATAAAGCGGTCTTACGATTCGCTATCGCCTGTTTTGTGCTATCGCCCAAGACTGATTACAGCCCGGTGTTTTATCCCTACAACAACTTACCTTCCAACAGCTCCACCTGCTGATGAACCAGAAGCTGGTCTATCTGTGGCAGAAACAGAACATTATTTTTCTTTGTAAAAACAAAATGAAAGAGAAAACTATACTGTAGCGAATAGGAGGGTAGTAACAAATGATGATCAATCATTTTATCTTGTAACTCAGAACAACCTGAATCAGGCAACTTTGACCATTTGGGGACATTTGGAGCCGTTTGTGTTGAAACATCCCTATAAATACATGGGTAGGAATTATGATTAATGCTGTTCTCATCTAAATGCTTAATATGCTTGTACCAAATTCGTGTCTCTGTCATATAAGTTAGGTGTTAAACAGCTGAGAGCAGCACCGCTCATAGGGGGTGCTTTTTTGCTAAGGGTTGATCCCTTTACGCCATTTTCCCCGGGTTTCCGCAGCTCTTCCGCCAAAGGATCGGGAGAATCCTCGTGGAAATTGGTTGTAACCTTTGGTTGACTCTAACTGCAAACTCTAGCAGGGTCAACGCTTGCGGGCACCAGCAGGCACAACCTTGGCATAACTGCTGGTGTCGCAGTCCACAGATTTTCATGGCCTGCATTGTCTGGGATCCAATTCTGTGCCTCGTTTCATTCTTGCCAGTATAGTGGATGATATCTGATCACCTGTGAACTTTTGTTTGTTCAGCTGGGTATCTGATATGTGAAGAAACCCAACACGGTGGGGTTGATTTTCTGCCAGCCGTCAGGCGGCTTTCCAGGCGGCCGAAAATCGGCGAAAAAGCAGGCCGGGACCCCCCCCGCCTGATTCCCCGCCCCGTCCGACTTTCGGACCGCCGTTTCTACACGACCCGCCTCAGTCCCGGCCGCCGCTGGCGGGACTGGTTGTCGGAGCAGTAATGAGCAATTATCTCCTTGTTGAGGTAGATTTTCCAGGGCCGTTGCGACTTTGGGGCTTTCCCCACATCAAACACGCCTGCGGGGAACCCTGCTGATGAGAGCTGGCATGAAAACAGTTGGCTTGCTTGCTTGCAGCTGCAGGTCAATGAGGGCTGAAGAGATTTAAAGAGGCAGCATTTGCAGGCTGCAGGACCTTGTTGATGAAGGCTTGGGGGAACTTTTTGAAGGCTTAGGACCAGCTGTAGAAAGTTGGAGCCTCACACACTTCTCCAGTGTGAGCTCCTGGGAAGCCCCTCTCACCACCCTAACTCAGCACCTCCTCAACGGAGGCATCTACCAGAAGCATGGGAGGCCTTTGGTACCTTCCCTTCCTGGCATTAGAGGATCTCCAACAGCAGAGGCGGCAGCAGCAGAACCAGGAACAGCAGGATGAGCACCAGGAGCACCAGGCTGCTGCTCACTCACCTGAAGCTGCACAGGCCAGAAGGGGCCAGCGCTGGGAAGTGGCTTGAGAGCACCTTGCTGCGCTTCAGGGGGCCATGGGGACCCGTTTCTGCACTGGCAGTCCTACTCAGGACTTCCATGAAGATCTGGTTTCTCTGTTCAACAGATGGCCAACGCTCCTCAAGAGATGTCATTCTCTTATGAGCACTCACCATGTTTTCCGTACCCTGGCGAGTTATCTCCTGCATGGAGGTTGCCAACCTTTCCATGGTGATGCGTTCATGCGCCAATGACTCCACAAAGGCTCTGCTCATGGTCGCTATGGACTCCTCCATTCGCTCCACACTCGCAGCGACCCTGGAGACAAAACCTGCCAGAGACTCCTGCATCTGTGCATGGAGATCCATCACCTCTTCTCTTGCAGATGGACCCAGAGGCAGAGGGTCGACATGCAGCGCAGCTGAGCTGAGCTGGCAGAGTCCTGCGCCCTCCGACGAGGACTCTCCACTGCTGTCCCCGTCTCCAGAATCTGCTGAGGCTCACTTGTGAGCTGCGAAACACCAGGTGACAACACTACTCTATGTCCCGAAGGTCCCCCCGAGGTGTGAGTGTCTGCGCTGGTGCTGGGTGCGCTTACTTCTGCTGACGCTGCGCCCTCAGAGGTTGGAGCTTCCTCTGAGGAGTCTGGCTGCACAGCCTCTTCCTCCTCCACAGTGAGGACGGGGGCTCTGGATGGTACTGTGGGGGAGTAAAGGAAGGAGTTAGAGATGTAATGCCAAGGTTCTTCTGGTGACTCCCAGCGAGTTGGCATCTTCTGACACCTGCATCCATGCAGCATTGGTCTCAGTGGGAGGCCTCTTCCTCCCTGACCTAGGGAAGAGGGCCTCCCTGTGGGCCCTTACCCCATCCAATAATGCCTGCAGTGAAGCCTCATCGAATTTGAAGGCAGCTCGGGGTCTGGCACTGGCCACAGCTGCTGCAGGCTCCTCTGCCATCCTGTATGGTTCATTTGGAAGCCTTCAGAGGATGCAGTGCTTGCTATGGACCTTGAAAGCACCATGAATGATGACATCATACTGTGGGGATTTCTGACTGGAATTGGACAATTAGCAAGGCTTCCCATATGCTGGGAATTAATTGGCCACTTGAGGGAAAATTGCATGGAGCTGGCTGATACTTTTTTAATGTGTGTCAGAAACCCTACATTCGGGGAAACCCGACCATTTCCCACACAAGCCGAAAATCGGGGCCAGTGTCTTTAAACCAGACTACCGAGAAATCCATTTAAGTAGACTTGCTGTTTGCCTGATATGGAGTGTGCACTCGTTCCCTATAGGGAGGCACTGCAGTTACCTAAACACAGTGGGGGAAAATTGGCTCGTGCCCCCTTTGGGGCGATAACGGGAGGCGCAAAGCAACCACATTTTTCCCCCACAGAGCCTTAAGTAAATGCTTGCACAGAACCCCAAGTGTGTGTAGTGATAATGCTGGAGTTTAACTTTAATCTAGTCAGTGACTACACATCTAACTTTCGATGAGGTCTGGACAGTGGAACGAATGCATTAACATCATTTTATGGTCAAGTGGTGGTTTGCGCTGTGCAGTGTGCCAGGTCCTTAGTTCCAGCAGTCCGATAGGATTATTTTCCCTCCCTAAACCTCTCTGGCTCTCTACCTCTCTCTCCTCCTTTAAGACACTCCATAAAACCTACCTCTTCGACCAAGGTTTTGGTCACTTGTATCTCGTTATGTGGCTCGGTGTCAAATTTTGTCCGATTAATGCCCCTGTGAAGCATCTTGGGACTTTTTCCAATGTTATAAAGGCGCTATTTAAATGCAAGTTGTTGCTGTTGTTGTTATTCTTTACAGTCTTTCAGAAAGCCTTAGTTTTGAGATCCATAAGCTACAGTTTCAGCTTAGATTAACTGTAGCCCGGAAATTACTGTTTGTGATATTAGCAGCCAAACACTCAAGTGTGTTTGTGCAGCAATGATTTACTTGAATGATATCAGAAATGGGAGGCTATAGTTATGAAGGATTGAAATGTTAGAGCTTTTTTCATTGGAACAAAGAAGGTTAAGAAGAAGGATCCCTTAAATGTTTGCAAAATTATGAGGGGGTAAATATTGAAAGATTGTTCCCACTGTTTGGGGAATCGATAGCAAGGGGGAAATAGACTACATGATAAATAGTTTGTATATACCGGTTAGGTAAATCCCATCAGTTGTGATAAGCATGGGATAACAGGGCCTTCAACTTCTCCAATAATACTCCAAATATGGCTATGTACATAGAGCAGAGTATAATTAATAACAACCATCAAACAATGATACAAGTCAGCAACTGTAACAGCACTTTGCCTTCTGCCTCAGTCTCCCTCCAAGGAACCTTTTAGATTTTACTTTATAAATCCCCCGCTTCCTCAGAGGTGATAAGAACCAGAGCTCGACCTTCCCACAGCCCAGTCCCTCAGGATTGTTAGATCGTGACTTAATGGTATTAACTTAGGCTCTATGCCCATTTTTTAAATTAATGGCAAATACATCTGCTGAACTTTCAATATCAAGGTTATCCATTGCCTGGGCATACACAAGAGTTGATCAAATCACACTGACACTTCAGTCACATCTTAAAGGTGGCCTAAAAGAACTAAACACATCACTTGTGCTAACCGAACAAAAGTTCCTGCTTGTTCAACAAAGTAATGCACACTTTGTTTAGGAAGATATCATCAAACTTTTCATTTACCTGTGTAAGATACTCCAGGCTTGGTGGACAATTTGGGAAACCTACTGGCACTTGTATCATCTGAACAGCACCCGCTTCTTTTACTCCTGGAGGAACTTGAGGGCCAGAGGCCCCAGGCGGATGGGCTCCAGGTGGATAGGCCCCAGGCGGATGGGCTCCAGGAGGATAGGCCCCAGGCGGATGGGCTCCAGGAGGATAGGCCCCAGGCGGATGGGCCCCAGGAGGATAGGCCCCAGGAGGATAATTTTGCTGAGGATCAACTCCTAAAAACATAACAGTTAAAAACAAACAACATATGTGAGCGTCTTTACAAATCAAATCTTACCACATCTAATAGAATCATCTATTGACCACAAAAGCAGTCTTATTAATCCATCAAACACTCAATTTGTGACTAAAACGAAATAATTTAATATTAATGGATAAAAGGATATCTTTGAAAAACTTCAGTGAGATGACAGCAGTGAATAGTGTGGAATGCTTTTATTATTTAGAACGTTAGTAAATCTCTAGAGATTGCACTTTGGCCTGACCAGCCCTGTGGGAACGGCGTGGGCTCGGGCCGGGCGCCAGTTTAACACCCAACCCAATTTTACACTCCATTGATTTCAGTCCTGGAGGTCCTCATACATGAAACACAAAATGTTAGCATGCAGGTACAGCAAGTAATTAGGAAGGCAAATGGAAAGTTGGCCTTTATTGCAAGGGGGATGGAGTATAAAAGTAGGGAAGTCTTGCTACGACTGTACAGGACGCTGGTGAGACCACACTTGGAGTACTGCGTACAGTTTTGGTCTCCTTATTTAAGGAGGGATATACTTGCATTGGAGGCAGTTCAGAGAAGGTTCACGAGGTTGATTCCTGAGATGAAGGGGTTGTCTTATGAAGAAAGGTTGAGCAGGTTGGGCCTATTATCAATGGAGTTTAAAAGAATGAGAGGGGATCTCATTGAAACATATAGGGGGAAAAATTGGGTATCGCCCATTTTGGGGCGCTAATATCGGCCGGGAGCAAAGTTTAGCGCCCGGCACTAATAATCAGCTCCGACTGCAAAATTCGCCTCTATCGCCCCTGGAGGTGATTTGAGTGCTAAATCAGGCGCTACACACCTGTCTTAAGGCGCAAACGTCAGGGAGCGAGGCGCTACCTCAGAACGCTACCGAAGCTCAGGCGATGCCAGTTACCATGGAAGCCAGACAGACTGGCGCTGTCCAGTTTTTAAAGGGGAGGGGCCATCTTGCTGGCCAGCCGCACCCTGCTCATTGCAGCCTTGAATCTCGGCCTGGAGAGGCCTCAAAAGCAATTGTGTTGGACGCACGAATGGCTAGGCCCAGGGAAAGAGCTCGGCGCTTAGGAACCTCAAAAGTGCTGCTGAGGGCCAAAACTCTGTAGGACAGCGTTAAAACCGAACATTTTGCTGACAAGAAAAGGCAGGAAGCGCCCGCCTTTAAACAGCATTCCCCCAGCCCGTTCCTGACTTGAAAACGTTCCCCTCTACCTGTCATACCTAGCAGCAGGCGCTAAGGCAGGGGGCGCGACTCAATGTCCGGTCTGGGGCGCTACCGGGGCGTTGCACGCTTGACTGACATCACCTTCTGTGGGCGCAGGAGATCGTGGTGGTAGTGTTTAGTGCCACCGCAAAATGACTGGTCAATTTCGCGAGTGGCGCTAAAATCGCCATGCTCGGGCGCTAAGTTCCTAGCGCCCTGTTAGCGCCCCCCCCCCGGAGGCGCTAAGCAACCGAATTTCTCCCCCATAAGATTCTGAGGGGGCTTGACAGGATAGGTGCAGGGAGGGTGTTTCCCCTTGTGGGGGAATCTAGAACTAGGGGGCATAGTTTCAAAATAAGGGGTCGCCCATTTAAAATGGAGATGAGGAGGAATTTCTTCTCTCAGAGGGTCGTGAATCTTTGGAATTCTCTACCCCAGAGAGCTGTGGAGGCGGAGTCATTGAATATATTCAAGGCGGAGATAGACATATATTTGAGCTACAGGGGAGTCGAGGGTTATGGGGAGCGGGCAGGGAAGTAGAGTTGAGGCCAAGATCAGATCAGCCATGATCTTATTGAATGGCGGAGCAGGGTCGAGGGGCCAAATGGCCGACTCCTGCTCCTATTTCTTATGTTCTTATTCCCGTCTGGCGGGTTTTGTTAAAATCAGGGCTAATATCTCTCATAATAATTAGCCCATAATTCACCGTAAATGTTTAAATAGCCCCCACTTTTCCTCATTCCCTTTAGGCTACCTTCTGCTTTGCCCATTCCCTTAATCTGTGGGAGGTCAGACAAGTTGCTCTCAAACCTTACTATTTGAGCTGACCAGTGGCAGCTATGTAAACATGGCATAATCTTCTGACCTTTGCCTCCCTCCCTCCCTCCCTGTGGGAAATGTTTTTTCTGTACTCTTCCTTAATAAAGAAAGACCTCCCCCTCCACACCTGAGTTCCAGTTGAAGTAGGAACACAGCACGCAGGGGATTATGGGAGAAAGCCATACTACACCTCTCCGACATCCACGTTGGCCATGGGAAGACATATGCACAGAAGCAAATATTACATTGCGATCCAGTCTGCCATTTTTTTGCAACAAGCTCTTAATAAGTCACTTTATTTATAGTACAAGAGATCATTAGTGATGCAATATTATTGTACACCTAACGGTGTCTTTTGCCCATTTTTACTTAGAGCTAGTAAAAGGATTTCTCAAACATTTTACCTCAAAGCTGATGCCCCTTTAAGTAGTAAACATGAATAGCAGTGAAAACAAAGAGCCCAAAATGTCAAGACAACTAGTACAGAACAACTGCACTTTTCCTGTTGCTCACACATATTTCAAAATACGTTTTGTGTCAACTAGCTTCATTTTAATTAGCACTGAATGTTTGTGCTGAAGCAGAAGCATTTTCAGTTTTCTAACCCACGGTCAGCATTAGGCATTCTTAAATCGGGGACAGGATATGTTAGGTACAGAATAGAGCTCTCTCTAATAAGATAGCAAAATACTGCAGATGCTGGAAATCCGAAATAACAACAGAAAATGCTGGAAAAACTCAGCAGGCCAGGCAACATCCGTGGAGAGAGAAATAGAGTCAACGTTTCAGGTCGAAACCCTTTGTCAAGAGCTCTCTCTACTCTGCCTTAGCGCCCCCCCCTCTCCCATTTTAGGAATTAATGATCAATGTGTATGTATGTAGCCACTTTTTCTGGTGTGCTTGTGCCACAGGCTCCCTGTGAATGGATCTCTTTGGATGGATGAGTAAAGATGGGCCGAATAGCCTTCCTCGTCGGTAATTATCTTTTGACCATGTGCTTATCCACTTCCACTGTGATCACCTGGTTAGTGGTTGTTGACCATCAGAATGGAGCACCACCATCTGCTGGACGGTACAAGTTAGGTCAAGTAACGTTCCTAGACTTCAAATTACAAGCTTTCATCTCGAGTTACTCTTGTTGCATTATGCACTGAGCACCGTATATTGCAATCACGTCTTTTACGACTGATCTAGAGCTTGCCGCAAACTATAGATGCAAGGGGAAAAAATGCGCATGAGAATGTCAGCTGTGACCTGTTACTGCAGCTCTGATAAGGTTCCTTCTAACTGAACCAGTTTATCATGGTCCCGCACGTGGGTGGTACACAGTATCCATTTCTGAGGTGATTTCCACTTCACACCATTTAATTCACCACATACACAATTGTTACTTAATGTCCTCTGGAATGCAGTAATCACAAGCAATTATGTAATCGTAGCCATAGAAACTTAGCTTAGCATTGGCAGTTCATTTAATGGAAATTAAGAAAGGTTAGTTGCAAAGGTTTTACTAAAAACACAGAAGGACAGTCCAATAGAAATTCTATAATGAGGTTAAGTAGGAAAAGCAACCAACCCTCTCGCAGATCTGACACTGACACAGGGGTTGTGGCCAGTTCACCATGAGAAAGCAACGTCTTTACTCTAGTTCAGTCTGAATTTAATGGCTCTTAATGTACATTGTATCAGGCAGGTGGGTCAACAACACTTAGAATCATGGAATGGTTACAGCACAGGAGGTCGTCATTCAGCCCGCCAAGCCCGTGCCGGCTCTCTGCAAGGGCACTTCAGTTCGTCCCACCACCACTTGCACCGGGTAACAGGAACAGAACAAACACCCAAATGGCAAAGTGAAAGCCACTTCAGAATCACACAGAATATAAATTTACACAGCAGAAATCAAACAGAAAGAAATAGCAGCACTAGATTAGCAGTGGTGTTTATCCAGAGTGCTGAGAGACTAGAAACATAGAACATAGAAAACATAGAAAAATAGGAGCAGGAGTCGGCCATTCGGCCCTTCGAGCCTGCTCCGTCATTCAATATGATCATGGCTGATCCTCTATCTCAATACCATATTCCCGCTCTCTCCCCAATAGAAACATAGAAAAATAGGAGCAGGACTACATTACAAGGGGGTCAGTGAACACTGGGCAAGTACCTGGTAGATTGGAAACAGCCTAATGTGGTGGGCTGCATAAAGGCTGTATATAGTGACACCACTATTCCCGGTCCGTCCCGCCTCCAACTCATTGGCTGACACAGTGGTGTCAATAGCCAGTCCGAATGTGGGTGCCCATATTCAAAAAAGGTGACAAAATAGGCACAGGCAACTGTAGGCCTCTTAGTCTTCCTTCCATTCAATGTGGGATAATGGAATCAAATGTCAGGCGTAAACTCGAGGATTGTCCAAACAATCATCTAGTAAATAGCAGTCAGCATGGATTCAGAAGGGGAAGATCCTGCCGGACCAATCTCCTCAATGTATTTCAGGAAGGGACAACCCAGGTGGACTGCGGCAAGTCCTATGACCTGGTGTATCTTGACTTTGAAAAGGCTTTTGCTCAAATTCCACGTGAAATGCTATTAACTAAACTGTAAGATGTAGCAATTCAGGGTAAACCCTGGGAATGGAGTAGAAACAGGCTGAAGGGTGGGAAACATTGAGGCCTTGCTAAGAGAGTTATGTCATAGTGGGGCAAAGTGGAGTACCTCAGGGGTTGGTGCTGGGACCACTACTGTTTCTAATTTACCTGGATTCAGAAACTCAATGCAAAATGGTTAAATCCAAAGATACTAAATAAGATGGGGCAGTGGAATCAGAAGAGGCAATTCAGAAATTACAGAAAGAGTTGAACAAAATGGGCCGGATTTTCCGATCGGAGGCTTCCTGCGTGCGGAAAAAATCTGCGCACTTACCTGCTGGCTCCGTAGGTCCTGACACTTCCGATCCTGGGCCTCTTCTGGTCCGCGTGCGCAGAGGCCCAGGTATCACAGGGGTGCAGGCGGTTCGCAAGCATCCCTGGGATCACGTGGGCCATGGGGAACCAATCAAAGAAGGGAATCCCCCTGCACACTTTTGACAGGTCTCGCCGCGTAGACTTGTCAAACGTATGAATAGGGATCACTTAAAAACACACTAAAACATTAAATAATTTTTTTTTAAATCACATTTAAAATTAGTTAAAATTACATTAGATTAAATATTTTAAACAAAAATGTAATTTTTGAAAAAAATAATTTGTTTTTTTACGGGGCTAAAAATAAACTTACCTTTTTTTAAAAATGTATTAAAAAGTTATAAATGAGTGAAAATTGTTTTTTTTTACTTATTAAAACTTTTTGCTGGTAAGATTTTTAAAGGTTTTCAGCGGGCGGAGGTTCTGCAGAAAGTGGAACTCTCCACCCGCGGGGGCCCATCTCCAGGGCAGGCGGATGATCAGAAACCGGCACTTGCGAGGCCCCTACGAGTGCGTACACACCTTGTACACACCCGTGGGGGACGGAAAATACAGGCCAATATGTAACTGGGCAGACAATGGCAGAGAAAGTTAATGCTACACATAGGAAGGAAAAAAAGATGACAAGTATACTCCATGAATGTTGTTCTAATAGCCAAGGATAAAGCTGAAAGAGACCTAGGAGTCTTAGTTGACTCAACACTAAACATGTCCAACCAATGCAGAGCGACAATCAACAAAGCCAATAGGACGTTGAATGACGTAGCCAAAATAATAGAATCTAAGTCAGAAGAAGTTGTGATCAAACTGTATGGTGTTTTGTTTGGACCACACCTTAACTACTGTGTCCACTTCTGGTTTCCAAGAAAGGAGATACTCAAGCACGAGAGGCAGTGCAGAGAAAAGCCATGAGGCTAATCCTTTATGCTGGAGGAAATAAGGAAAGACTGGAAAAATTGAGCTCTTCATCCTAGAATGTAGTGAAGATGGTTAACGTATAGACAAAGTTAACCCGGAATTTTATTTTAAATTAAACTGCACGAATAGGACAAGGGGACACTGGCTCAAAATAGTAAAAGGTAATTTTAGGACTGATATCAGAAAATTCATCACACTGAGAGTGATCAATATGTGAATTGGACTTTCAGATAGAGTACTGGGAGCAAAAGCCCTGGAATCATTTGATGCTACAATGGGGAATGTTAGGGTCTCTTTGGATGGATGAATTATGATGGGTCGTGTAGTAACCTGGGAGGTTATGAGTAACCTGATCCACCAGGTGGTGCTGTGGCAATTGCTCTCCTGAGTTAAGTCTGATCTGTACTGTTGTACTCTTTGTTTTGGCTGCCTCATGGCAGAAGCTTTTATGTGCAAGAGTTGATTAAACCATGTTATGAAGTTAACCTGTGTCTGTCTCCATCTATGGCCCGCTCAAGATACCACATATGGCGACGAGAATAAAGGACGGAAAAGTTTTGGAGTATTCGGAAGAGGTGCTCGGGTTGGTTAGCAAACTAGTCAGAAAAGCACGAGGCTAGGCCGCGGGAGTCGAAACGGAGTTTGATTTTTTTGGCTGAAGTGACCGGACTCCAAGGATGGCAGGAACGGTAGGCTCCGTGGCACCTTTTGACAGCAAGTCACAGTCTTGGGAGGAGTATATTGAAATACTGAGCCATTTCTTTATGGCAAACGAGGTGGACAGTGCTGAAAAGAAAAGGGCCATTTTACTGAGTTGTGTGGGAGCGCAAACCTATACACGGATGAGGAATCTGCTGAGCCCGGAGCGGCCAGGAGAAAAATCTTTTGACGAGTTGTTGAGTCTAACTAAAGAATCCAAAACCTAGTGAAACAGTACAGAGATGGAAATTCAATTCGAGGATTAGGAGGCCGGAACAAAGCGTTACTGAGTATGTGGAGGAGCTTCGGAAGCTCGTACAGGACTGTAATTTTGGAAATACGCTCACAGTCATTGTTAAGTCTGTGTGTTATAGTGAGAATTACTACATAGACCACAAGAGTAAATTTTTAACAGGTCTTTATTAGTCGAAGGTCAGGGCGGAACTGCCCAATAAATCATTACACAGCACTTATATACCGGTGTGGTCACCACCGGTATTACAGTATACAGCAGCCAAGATAAAGTAGTGCAACTCTTAAAATAGTTCTCTTAAAGGTGGAACGGTTACATACACCACAATCCTCCCTTTTTAGCTTAACAGTATATATTCCCCATTAACATAACATAATAAAATATATACACAACTTCATGTAAAAACAGTTCACAGATTCAGTCTCTCTGGAGGCTTCCTGACTCGGTCCGGATAACGCCTCGGTGGTGTAGTAGTTTTCGGTGGTGTAGTAGGTTCTTTTGGCAAGGTCGATTCGGCTTGAATGCCAGTGTCGGGTTCTTCTGATTCCAGTATCACCGGATCGGAGGTAGATACTATGGGTATCTCTGCTTCATCATTAGGCGTATAGAGTTGTGGAGTAGGTTGTCCCTTTTCGGATGACTCTATGATCTGGTCAACATGGCGCCTTATTATGCTTTCACCAATGTCCACAGTATACATCAGCGGTCCTAGTCGTGTGCAAATAGTTCCAGGCTGCCATTTCTCGGTACGGTAGTCCCGGGCCAAAACTTGTTGACCTATCTGGAAGGTTCTAGTTGGCCTTTCATTCATGCCTTGAAATTGCCGGTTCTCTACGTCCCTTCTGATGTTTGGCTTGATCAAATCCAGCCGGCATCTTAGTCTTCTATTGAAAAACATCATGGCGGGAGTTTGGTTTGTAACCACATGTGTTGCATTCCTGTACGCCAACAAGAAGTTATCTACCTTATGTTGTAGATTTATGTCTTCATTACCCATGGCCTTTATGGCCTTCTTGAAGGTCTGGACAAACCTTTCAGCTAATCCATTGGTGGCGGGATGGTATGGGGCGGACGTGTAGTGCTCAACCCCATTGTTTTTTAAGAACTTCCTGAATTCTTCGGACACAAATTGCGGTCCATTATCAGAACAGATCTGTTCCGGCAGCCCATTCCTGGCAAATATGGTCCTTAATACTGTGATGGTTTTTTCCGTGGTGGTGGAGGACATCTTTATTACCTCCGGCCACTTGGAGTGTGCATCCACCGCGATTAAGAACATTGAGTCCATAAATGGACCAGCAAAGTCGATATGTACCCTTTGCCATGGAGATGAGGGCCACTCCCATGGATGTAGAGGGGCTTGTGGTGGGGCGTTTTGGACCTTCTGGCATCCTAGACAGCTCTTGGTCATTTCTTCGATGTCTCCATCGATACCTGGCCACCACACAAACGCTCTGGCTAGGTTCTTCATTTTCACTCCACCCAGATGCCCCTCGTGAAGCTCCTTTAGCACTTTATGCTGGAGTTTGGGTGGAATCACCACTCTGGATCCACACATCAAAGTTCCTCGGCACACTGACAGCTGCTCTCTTCTTTGCGAGAATGCTGGCAACAGTGGTTCGCCATGTGCTGGCCATCCCTTCACCGTTAAATCGTAGACTCGTGAGAGAGTCGGGTCATTTCTCGTTTCCTTTTCGATGGTGCAATTTGTTACTGGTAGACATTCCACTATGGTTGAGTGGAACATCTCCACTGGGTCCACTGTAGGCGCCTCTTCTACCGTTGGCAACGGTGTGGTAAACCACTTTTATCGTTCACTATCGTTACACTATGGTTATCACTGTTATATCGTTACACTATGGTTATCACTGTTTACACTGTTGTATCACTACACGAGGTCGCCTCTTGTCACACTGTTATACCTGGGCTGACCACTGCTGACTCCGCCCATGGCTCCACCTACTTGCCCAGGTATAAAGGTGGTCGACTGGCTGGTATTCGTCCTTGTTGGATCCGATCACCCACGAGGGTGGGCTCTGTTATTTAGCCAATAAAAACCTATAGTTACTGTCTTAACTCGTCGCTTTTCATTGGATGAATTGATAGGTATATCAAACGGTAGGCGTGATAAACCGTCAGCATTCCCATGCTGTTTTGATCCTTTGTATTCTATGTCATATTGGTGTGCCCCTAGGAAAAGGGACCACCTCTGTAGCCTTTGCGCTGTCATAATGGAAACGCCCTTATTAGGGTTGAATATGGATACCAACGGCTGGTGGTCTGTCAGCAGTGTACACTTCTGGCCCTGCAGGTAATGATTAAACTTCTTTACTCCCCACACCAGGCTGAGAGCCTCCCTATCTATCTGAGCATAGTTGCGCTCAGCGGAGGTCAATGATCTGGATGCAAATGCGACTGGCCTTTCCAAGCCATTTGGCAACTTGTGTGAGAATACTGCTCCAATACCATAAGGAGAAGCATCACAAGCTAAACGAATAGGTAGCGTTGGGTTGAAATGAGCCAACACTTCCTCTGAGGTGATCAATGCCTTGCTTTTGCGAAAGGCCTTCTTACAGTCCTCGCTCCACTTCCATGGTACTTCTTTCTGCAAAAGAGCATTCAGCGGGTGCAGCACCGTGGATAGATTTGGCAGAAACTTATGGTAATAGTTAATCAACCCTAGGAACGACCTCAACTGGGATACATTTTCCGGAGCGGGAGCCTTCACAACAGCTTCGATCTTGTCAGGTGACTTGTGCAGCCCCTCCTGGTCAATGACATGGCCACAGTACGAGATCCGTTTCTGAAAGAACTCACATTTCTGGCGATTAACTCGAAGTCCATATTCCTTCAATCTGGTGAGCACCAGTTTCAAATTTGCAAGGTGTTCCTCATCGTCATCTCCTGTAATCAGGATGTCGTCCAAGTAACATTGAGTGTTTGGAATTCCCTGTAATACCTGCTCCATGGCCCTCTGCCAAATTGCTGGAGCCGAAGCCACTCCAAAAAACAGTCTATTATATCGATACAAGCCTCTGTGCGTGTTGATTGTGAGATACTGGCGCGACTCTTCCTCAACTTCCATCTGTAAGTACGCTTGCGCCAGGTCTATCTTGGTGAAGTGTTTCCCGCCAGACAATGAAGCAAAGATATCCTCAATCCGCGGAAGCAAAGATATCCTCAATCCGCGGAAGCGGATATTGCACCGTGTGAAGCACCGGATTAACTGTGATCTTGAAGTCTCCACAGATGCGGACCTTCCCCGGTTCCCCTGGCTTGTTGCTCGATGAACGCTTCATGACGGGAACAATGGGCGTGGCCCACTCACTCCAGTCCACCTTAGACAGTACTCCTGAACATTCTAGCCCTTCCAGCTCAGCTTCCACAGCAGGTCGTATCGCATAAGGTACCGGTCTGGCTTTGAAAAATTTTGGGTTTGCATGTTCTGCAATCTTGATTTTTGCCTTAATTCCTCTTAAGTGTTCCCAGTCCCTGTTGGAACACCTCTTTAGCCTCATCCAATATTCTGGACAATCGTGCAGGTTTGACATTTTTTTTTCCGGAATCTACCGTCATTGCTTTTAGGGAGTGCCAGTCCATACTTATTTTCCTGATCCACTCCCGTCCCAGAAGTGGTGGACCTCCCTCAGGTAGTACATATAAGTCCATTCCTTGGTGTTCTTTGCCCTTGTGTATCACCTTGACTTTTATCTTTCCGATGGGGTATACTCTTTGCCCCGTGTATGTCTGCAATACTATCTCCGTATCCCGTAGGGGAATATGTGTGAATAACCTTTTGTAATCTTGCTTATTCATGACCGTCAACGCCGATCCGGTGTCCAATTCCATCTTCACTTGGACTCCTGCTATCTGCAGTGTGACCCAGATAGTTTGTAGGTCAGCTTCCTTACTCACATTGTGAATTCTCAGACTACCCAGTTCCTTGCTGTTGGAGTCTGAATCCGAATTCTGTTCATCCGAACTCTTCTCAGCCACCTTATGTACCTTTCTGCACTTTTCCTGCGGTGACTTTTTGTTGCTGGTCTTCTTTCCTGACCGGCATACTTTAGCTATGTGACCAAGCTTGCCACATTTTCTACATTCCTGGTTTTTAAACCAGCACTGGTTCTGATCGTGTGTTGTCTTTCCACAACGATAACATTTCGTTGTACCCAAAGCCATTTGATCTACGCTGAGTACCGCTGCCTTCAGCTGCATTTCCGCAGTGCCTCTCGCTGCGGCTTCGTGCGATGCTGCAATAGTGACAGCCTTATCAAGTGTAAGATCATTCTCTTCAAGCAGTCGCTTTTGTGTTCCTTCTTTCGACAATCCACACACGAATTTGTCTCTCAGTGCCTCTGTCAGACTTTCCCCAAACTGACAGTATTTCGCTAGCTTACGCAGTTCAATTAAATACTCCGTGTTGCTTTCCACTTTCAGTTGCGTTCTCGCATAAAATTTAAATCGTTCCGCTAACATCAGCGGTGTGGGGTTCAAATGATTTTTCAGGACAGCAACAATTTTAGCGAAAGTCTGATCCGCCGGTTTAGCTGGTGATAGAAGATGCTTCAATAGCCCGTATGTCTTCGCACCCATTGAGTTTAGTAAGGTTAGTGCTTTATCTTCATCTGATATTTTATTTGCCTTACAATATATCTCTATGCGTTCTACATACGTGGCCCAATCTTCAACATCGGGATCGAAATCGTTGATGTTACCACGCTTAGGCATCCTCGCAATCTTCTTGAGAAACAAAAAGAAATTTTTCTTTTTTTTTTCAAAATGGCGGTTTCCCGCGCTTGTCTTCTTCCCCCGCCTACGAAAATGACGGCTTCCCGCGTTTGCCTTTCTCCCCCGTTGGCTGTAATGGCGATTGCCGTATTGCTGCGTTCGCCCTCCCCAGCGGTTTTCAAATCATGCCTCCCAGCCCCTCTTGCAGTCCGGTCCTTTCCCCCGGCTGCGGCTGAGTTCTCCGCGGTTTTAAAAAAAAAATTCTCCCGCGCCTTACGCTGACCCGGTCGCTGCGCCTCGTGGCCTCGGTAGCTGCCCGGCCTTTTTCACCGGTCGCGGTCGAGCTCTCTCTCGACGCTGTTGCGTCTCCCAGCCCGCTTGCAGCCCGGTCTTTTACACCGGCTGCGTTTGCATTCACCGCGGCTCCCGTGCCTTACGCTGCCCCAGTCTCAGCGCCTCTGGCCCCGACTTCTGTCCGGCTCTTTTCCCCGGCCGTGGTTGAGTTCTCCGCCCTTATATCCTCCGTTTTTCCCTCCCCTACTTCACAGCCAACGTGGCCGACTTGCTGCTCGTCGCTGATCGGCTTACCCACCACCGTGATAGAAGGGATGATCACTGCCTGTTGCTGATGGAAGACTTCGTGTCAGGATTCTTCCTTTGCTCTTCAGACCTGCGTCTTTTCTCAGCAGGATGATGAGGGCGGATGCCTCCTCTCAACGCCCGTCAACTGCCTTGGATGTATCTCTGCCGCAGGGTAAGATCGTACTCGTCGCCACTGTTAAGTCTGTGTGTTATAGTGAGAATTACTACACAGACCACAAGAGTAAATTTTTAACAGGCCTTTACGAGTCGAAGGTCAGGGCAGAACTGCCCAATAAATCATTACACAGCACTTATATACTGGTGTGGTCACCACCGGTATTACAGTATACAGCAGCCAAGATAAAGTAGTGCAACTCTTAAAATAGTTCTCTTAAAGGTGGAACGGTTACATACACCACAGTCATGTTAAGGGACAGGCTAGTATGCGGAGTTACCGACGACAGTATACAGCAAAGGTTGCTGTCAGAAGAAGGATTAACGTTTGAGACGGCACTTAAAAAAGCACAAGCCATGGAGATGGTTAACAAGGACATTAAGGACTTAAACAGTATGAGCAAGGAGAAATGGAGTAAACCAGGGGGAGGAGCTGTTTTCAAGATGGAAGCTGGCGCGAAAAGTCCACCAGTCGGGGTTGGGGATTGCTACCGATGTGGCGGGACGAGCCATTCTGCAAAGGACTGCAGGTTTGCAAAGGCAAAGTGCCACAATTGTGGAAAAATAGGGCACTTAAAGAAAGTCTGTAAAAGGGCAGTGAGTGAGAGAAGCAGTGCTAAAGGGGCAAAGCATGCTAAAGGGGGGAGGGAGAAGTACACAAAGCGGGCAAATTACATACAAGAGGAAGAGTCCAGTGAGTAGGTTTTCACTATATACAGTATAGACACTTCAAGGCCCAACGTACCCCCTCTCACTCAGTATTTGATAGTGAACGGAGGTCAAGTAAAGTTTGAGATTGACACCGGATGTAGTGTAACCATAATGTCGCAGACTGAGTACGCCAAGCTATGGGGGGAAGCAAAAGTACCAGAGCTAGGTACATGCCCCATTAGTCTCAAAACCTACACAGGACAGAAGGTGGACATTTTGGGGGCAGCCGAAGTACAAGTGGAACACAAAGGAGTCACCAAAGAGCTTACGGTGGTAGTGGTAGCAGGGTCAGGGCCAAACCTGGTAGGGCGAGGGTGGATCAGTGAGTTGAGTGTGGACTGGCAGGCAATGAATAAAATGGAGGACAGTACAGAGGCACTGCAAGAAGTGCTGATGAAGCATGAGTTAGTGTTCAAGGACGAACTGGGCACCTTAAGGGGAGGCACAGCCAAGATTCATGTAGCCAGTGATGCCACGCCTCGTTTCTTTAAACCAAGGTCGGTACCTTTTGCAATGAAAACCAAGGTGGAGGTGGAACTAGATCGCCTGCTAAAGGACAAAGTAATAGAACCAGTGACATTTTCAGACTGGGCGGCACCAATAGTCCCGGTATTGAAGCCCGACGGTAACGTAAGGGTATGTGGTGACTATAAGTTAACAGTGAACAGAGTATCATCACTGGAACAGTACCCCATTCCGAGAATGGAGGACGTTAACATCGCTCGCTGGGGGACAAAGATTCAGCAAACTGGACATGAGTCATGCGTATCAGCAGATATTGCTAGATGAAGAATCAAAAAAGTTTGTCACGGTGAACACGCACAAGGGGCTGTTCACGTATGCCAGGTTACCATTTGGTGTCAGTTCTAGCCCAGCAATATTCCAACGGACTAAGGAGGGCATTCTGCAGGGCATTCCAAAGGTGGCCGTGTACTTAGATGATATTCTGCTAACAGGAAGTGACGATCAGGATCACTTAAAAACACTGGACAAAGTGCTACAGCGGCTGGAAGAGGCGGGGCTACGCCTGAAACGGAGTAAGTGTAGTTTCATGGAGAAGGAAGTTACATTCCTGGGACATCGGGTGGATGCCACAGGCCTCCATCCATTACCAGGGAAAGTGCGGGCAGTGCAGGATGCACCTGCACCCACCTCAGTGACTGAACTGAAAGCCTATCTAGGGCTCCTGAATTATTATAACCGGTTTCTTCCAAACTTATCGATGCTGCTGGCACCCCTGCACAAACTGCTGAGAAAGGAGGAGCCATGGCGTTGGGGGCCAGAGCAAGCAAAAGCGTTTCAGCAGTCAAAGGAGCTACTTCAGTCCAGCAGGGTGTTAGTGCATTATGACAAGAAGAAGGAGCTGATAATGTCCTGCGACGCATCACCCTATGGAGTGGGGGCAGTGTTGGCCCACTGCATGCCAGATGGAGCGGAAAGGCCCATCGGGTTTGTTTCACGCACGCTCACAGCTGCGGAAAAGAACTATTCACAGCTTGATAAAGAGGGGTTGGCCATTATATTTGGAGTAAAGAAATTCCATAAGTACATATATGGGAGGAAGTTTGTAATCAGTACTGACCACAAGCCTCTTATTAGCTTACTGAATGAGATGAAAGCGGTGCCTCAAATGGCATCACAGAGAATAATGAGATGGGCAGTAATACTAAGAGCCTATGAATATGTGATCATGTACAGAGCCGGCAAGGAAAACGGGAACGCGGATGCTCTCAGCCGCCTGCCCCTCTCAAAATCTCCTCGCAGTACTTCCCCTGAGGAGCACGTCCTGATGCTGGATCAGGAGATCAGTCCCCTGATGACTTCAGTGCAAATCCAGTGCTGGACAGCCAAGGACCCCATTCTGTCAAGGGTCCGTGAGTATGTGTTGAAAGGCTGGCCAGATCACCGTGAGGGACCGGAGTTCGCGCCATACAGACAGAGACAGCAGGAGCTCAGTGTCCAAGATGGATGTGTGCTATGGGGAGCACGCATCATAGTCCCAGAGCGGGGACGCTCTACTTTGATGGAACAGTTGCATCAATCGCACCCAGGAATGACTAGAATGAAAGGACTGGCTAGGAGCTACCTGTGGTGGCCTAACTTGGATGCTGAAATTGAGTCAAAGGTAAAGTCATGCACTATATGTCAGGAACAGAGGAAAGCACCTGCCGGGGCACCACTCCATCCCTGGGAGTGGCCCAGCAAACCCTGGAGGAGAATTCACATAGACTATGCGGGACCTTTTATGGGCAAAATGTTTTTGGTGCTGGTTGACGCTCACTCAAAGTGGATCGACGTTTATCCAGTGAGCTCTGCAACGACTGATGCCACACTGAATTGTCTCAGGAACAGCTTCAGCACGCATGGTATTCCAGAAATGATTGTATCTGACAATGCACAGTGTTTTGTTAGTGAAGGGAGCAAAGAATTCATGGTAAGGAATGGAATCACACGTCACCTCGGCTCCATATCACCCAGCCTCAAATGGGTTAGCCGAGCGAGCCGTGCAGACTTTTAAGGAGCTCATGAGGAAGAGCTCAGGTGACACCCTGGAGACCAAGCTCAATAGAGCCTTGTTTAGTTATCGTATAACACCCCAAGCTACCATGGGGCTTTCTCCGGCTGAGTTGATGATGGGGAGAAAGTTGCGGTGCACGTTAGACCTGATACACCCAGATCTCAAAAGCATGGTTGAGACAAAACAAACAAACCAAAAAGCGTACCATGACAAACATAGTAAAGCTCGCCATTTCGCCATAGGGGACTCTGTGTACACCCGGAACTTTGGTTATGGACCTAAATGGATACCAGGACTAATCCAGGACATTACAGGACCTGTGTCGTACTCCGTGTTACTAGGGGATGGTCGAGGGGTTTGTCGGCATGTGGATCAGCTTTTCAGCCGGCAGCAGGGGGAACTGCCTCAGATGGAACAAAGGGCAGTAGAGGAGGCTGTTCCAGGACCCAGCACGGCTTATAAGCTGCCAGTGGACACTGGTACTGCCAGGCCACAGCGGGACAGAGTAAAACCAACATCAGAGACTACTCCAATCTCAAGTGCGAATGAATCTGAGAATCCACCACAAGTGGAATTAAGACGTTCGCAAAGGATTCGCAAGCAACCAGAAAGACTTATACAAACCTGTTAAATTAGTCAGGGGTTAACCATGGTTAGAGCATACTGGTTAATTAAAACGTAGTACCTAGTAAGGGTTATTGTTTAAGAATTGCATACGGCAATCTTAAGGGGGGAGGAGTGTAGTAACCTGGGAGGTTATGAGTAACCTGATCCACCAGGTGGTGCTGTGGCAATTGCTCTCCTGAGTTAAGTCTGATCTGTACTGTTGTACTCTTTGTTTTGGCTGCCTCATGGCAGAAGCTTTTATGTGCAAGAGTTGATTAAACCATGTTATGAAGTTAACCTGTGTCTGTCTCCATCTATGGCCCGCTCAAGATACCACAGGTCGAATGGCCTTTCTCATCCATAATTATCTTGGGATCTTGTTAGCTGTCTGGCCCAGCAATGAGGGATAAGAAACATAAGAACATAAGAAATAGGAGCAGGAGTCAGCCATTCGGCCCCTCGAGCCTGCTCCGCCATTCAATAAGATCATGGCTGATCTTTAACCTCATCTCCACTTTCCTGCACTATCCCCATGCGATGGGAGAGTGTATGGGGGTGAGTGAATGGGAAAAAGCAGAAGAAGGCGGCAACAAATGTAGGCGAAGAGTTGGGAGGGGAATGAACGGTGCTGAGGATTCTAAGAGGCAGGAGAAAATAGAAGGGGCTGAGGGCAAAGGGACTGGGGCTAAGGCAGGTTAATGTCCTCTACTTCCATCCCCAAATATCTGACAGACCTACCACCACCTCACCTGCCACGGTCATCTCCCATCTGCCCAGTCTACCCTCATGCTCAGTTGACCACCATTAGCCTCCCTTGTCGGACAGCAATGAGCATCACAGTAAGATAATAGCAGGAGAGAGCAGTCGAAGTGGAGTTGAGAGCAGGTGGGGAGATCAGAGCTGGGGGTGGGGGGGGGGGTGTGGAGAAGGATGCACCGACGCTCTGTCTACTAATTGTGAGCAACACCGTGGAAGATTCACCCGAGTGGACAAAAATATATTTGCAAACCTGACGTCAACACTGATAACAACAGAGCTTAAGGAAAACTTTCCAAAAGTAAAAAGATGTCTGTAACAGTAGCATAAAATAAAATGGGAAAGAAGTTTCCCATGGGATAATTGTGAAAAATTGTTTCTAGTTACAGGAGAAAAAGAACCGAGGTACACTTTCAGAGCAAGGCCCACATACACAGTGAGGATAGGGCAAGACTAAATAATTGTCATTGTTCCTATAGGGTGCCAAAGCACAAAGGGATACTGTGGGTGATAATGCCCTTCTGCCTTCTTAGTGGGAGTGGTGCTTGTAGGGAGTGCATTGGGGAAATTGTGGGCAAACAGACTATGATTTTTCTCCCATTAAATCTAATGGATAGCACGGATTTGGCCCTCTCTCCCATGGCATTCCTCTTGTCTTGATTGCAGGGACATCTGTATGTGAACAGATGAAAGTTTCATTGTCATTAAGATTAAGCACTTCATCAAACCCAGATTACTCAGTCAATTGCAAGAGCATGTGATTCACTCTCAGTCATGGGTTTGTGGGGGACTACAGTCTCCCGCGTAAAGAAATAGGCAACACAGCGAGCTAAAAGAAATAGGTCTTTACTCCAACTCTCACAATACAGTACTGAATTCGTGAAGCCCGCGAACCTGTGATGACTCACGGATTGGTCACCTGCTGGAACCTGATTGGTTTTCCTTCTCTCAGCAGCAGGCAAGTCTGAATGTGCCTCAGCTTGCAACTGTCTTGCGGGGGGAGGGGAATACAGCAGTTAAAAGGGGATTATACAGGTTTATCTACATACACACAGTGTTTCCCCAATGTGGCAACGCCACATACGCCCCCCCAGAATCCTCGTTAACTGTAAAAGTCAGTCTCTGCAGAGGTTTGACCAAGCGGCTGTAGTAGCCATCTGGCGTGTGAGGAGGGCTGTCTGGGAGGTCGGCCGGTTGGTTCGTCGGCTGGTCTGGCGGCTGGTCTGCCGGTGGGCTGGCTGGACGGGCTGCCGGCGAAGGTGGGGCGGCGGCCAGGAAGTAAGGTTCTGGCATGTCTTGGTCCTCTTGTGGGGCCGCCGCCAACGCGGGGGGTCTGCTCCGCCGTGGGGGAAGAGCCGGCCGAAACGGGAAGCTGAGGTCCAGGTGCGCCGGTTTGAGGCGGTCTACTGAAATAAGGTCCGGCTTCCCGCCGACGTCGATAAGAAAAGCTTTGTCCCCGTCTCCAATACTGTGAAGGGGCCGGTGTATGGTGCCTGCAGCGGGCCTCTGTGCGTGTCCCGGCGCACGAAGACGAACTCCGCATGTCGTAAGTCTCGAGGCACGTAGGACGGCTGTGGGCCGTGTTGCGAAGTGGGCACTGGACGGAATTGCTGGGCCGCGTCCTGGTGCAGGGAAAGCTGTCTGGCGGCCGACCACGGCTCCGTTGTCAGGGGGAGGAAGTCACCTGGTACTCTGAGCGGTTGGCCGTAGACCATCTCGGCCGCGGAGGCGCGGAGGTCCTCTTTGGGCGCGGTTTGCAATCCCAGGAGAACCCAGGGTAGTTTGTCGATCCAGCTGGTGTCGGCCAGGCTGGCGCGGTGGGAGGCTTTCAAAGAACAATGAAAGCGCTCGCAGAGCCCGTTGGCCTGCGGGTGGTAGGCTGTTGTCCTGTGCAACTTGGTGCCGAGGCCGGCGATGATGGCATTCCACAAGTGGGAGGTGAACTGGGGGCCTCTGTCCGAGGATATGTCGGTCGGCACGCCGAACCGGGCCACCCATGTCGAGACGAATGCTCGCGCGACTTCGGTCGTGGTGGTGGAGGCGAGGGGAACCACCTCGGGCCATCTGGTGGTGCGGTCGACGATCGTGAGCAGGTGTGTAAAACCGTGCGACGGCGGCAAGGGGCCTATCAGATCGACGTGGACGTGGTCGAAACGCCTCTCGGGCACCAGGAAACACTCCAATGGCGCCTTGGTGTGCTGCTGGACCTTAGCGCGCTGACACGGCACGCATGTGTTGGTCCAGTCTCTCACATCCTTGTGGAGTCCAGGCCAGACGAACTTGGCGGACATAAGTTTCTGAGACGCACGCATCCCTGGATGTGAGAGGCCGTGGATGATGTCGAAAACTCGCTTGCGCCAGGCGGATGGAACGACCGGCCTAGGCGAGGGGACTGAGACGTCGCACAGGAGGGTTGTGCCGGCTGCGTGGAAGTGGATGTCGGCCAGGGTGAGGCTGGTAGTTGACGTCCTGAGGGCCTGGATCTCCGCATCGGCAGCCTGGTCTCTCGCCATGCTGGCGTAGTCGACGCCCAGGTGCACTGCGTGGAGCGAGGGTCTTGAGAGGCAGTCGGCCACCAAATTGTCCTTGCCGGCGACGTGGCGGATGTCCGTGGTGAACTCCGAGATGAAGTTGAGTTGGCGCTGTTGGCGCGCGGACCAGGGTTCGGTTACTTTGGCCATGGCGAAAGTGAGCGGCTTGTGGTCCACGAATGCGGTGAACGGCCGGCCTTCCAGAAGGAAACGGAAGTGCCGGATTGCCAGGAACAGGGCCAGGAGCTCTCTGTCGAACGTGCTGTAGGCCTGCTTGTTCTTGCGCAGCTGTCGGCTGAAATATGCCAGTGGCTGCCACGCGCCTTCGACCCACTGTTGCTGGACGGCGTAATCCGAGGCGTCCATGGTGAGGGCGGTCTTGGCGCCCGGGATGGGGTGAGCCAGTAGTGTGGCGTTGGCCAAGGCGCTTTTGGTCTGGTGGAAGGCTGTCGCCATCTTGCTGGACCAGATGCGTTGCTCTTTGCCCGTTTTGCCCCTGGTGGCTTCGTAGAGGGGGCGCATGAGTGCGGCGGCCTTGGGCACGAACCGGTGATAGAAATTGACCATCCCCAAAAATTCCTGCAGCGCCTTAACCGAGGTGGGCTGGGGAAAGTCCGCCACCGCCTGCACCTTGGAAGGTAGGGGAATGGCTCCCCTTGGCGAGATTCTGTGGCCGAGAAAGTCAATTTGGGCTGCTCCGAACTGGCATTTGGCCGGGTTGACGATTAGCCCATGTTGGCTGAGGTGCTGGAAAAGGGAGCGCAAATGCGCGATGTGCTCGGCCTTGCTGGTGCTGGCCACGAGGATATCGTCCAGATAGACGAACAGGAAGCTCAGGTCCCGTAGGACGGAGTCCATGAGCCGTTGGAAGGCCCGTGCGGCGTTCTTAAGCCCAAAGGGCATGCGCAGGAACTCGAACAGTCCGAAGGGGGCGATGACCGCCGTCTTCTGGATGTCTGCGTGGTGGACGGGGACCTGATGGTAGCCGCGAATCAGGTCGACCTTGGAAAAGACGGACTTTCCTGCTAGGTGTGCCGAGAAGTCTTGGATGTGCGGAATGGGGTATCTATCGGGCGTGGTGGCGTCGTTGAGCCGTCTGTAGTCGCCGCAGGGGCGCCAGCCACCGCCCGGCTTGGGCACAATGTGGAGGGGGGTCAACCAAGGGCTGTTCGAGCGGCGGATGATGCCCAGTTTTTCCATCGTGGCGAATTCTTCCTTGGCCACCGCCATCTTGGCTGGGTCCAGGCGTCTGGCTTGAGCGAACACTGGTGGTCCCGTAGTGGCGATGTGATGCTCGACCCCATGCTTGGCTGCCGCGGCTGAGAAGGTCGGTTGTGTGAGCCTCGGGAAATCTGCGAGTAGGCGGGCGTAGTCGTCATGCGCCGGGGCGGAGCAGGACCCGACGAGGGCCGGGCTATTGCTCTGCTGGCAGGCCAGTGAAGCGAAAGTTGCTGCGTCGATCAGGCGCCTGTCGTGGACGTCGACCAGGAGTCCGTGGGCTCAAAGAAAATCGGCGCCCAGCAAAGGATGTGCCACCGAGGCCATCACGAAATCCCACGTAAATCGCTGGCCGTTGAAACAAACCTCGGCCCGTCGCTTTCCGAAAGTAGCGATGGCTGCGCCATTTGCCGCCACGAGGGGTGGGCCGCTGCGGCCTGCCTGGATGTCGAGCTGGGAGGCAGGAATTATGCTGCATTGGGCTCCGGTGTCGCAAAGGAATCTGCGCCCTGAAAGAGAGTCGGTTATGTACAGCAGTTTACCTGCGGTGCCGATGGTCACCGTGGCGGCGGGGGTGCGGTCAAGCGGGCCTAGGCGGCGGCGCGGGGCTGGTGCGTTGGGCCGGGCGGCCATCTTGGTTTGATCAAAAGAGCAGGGTGCTCTGCAGCGTTGGGCCTTGTGGCCGAAACGCGCGTGGTAGTAGCATAGTTCTGCGGCCTGGCGTGGCGGCGCGCGCTCGGTGGTGTCGGGGAGCCTCGCGGCTGCACAGCCGAGTTGGGTGACGGCGAAAACTTTGTCCGCGGCGGCTGCCAGTTGTACACAGTCCGTGATCGGGGACCCCGCGAGGGCAGTCTGTACCTGCTGAGGAAGCAGGCTGAGGAAAAGGGCCCGAAACAAGAAGCACTGTGGTTCAGAGCCCAGGAGCGCAAGCATCCGGCTCATCAACTGGGTCGGGGTAGAATCGCCGAGGCCTGGTAGTGAGAGAAGCCTGCGGGCCCTCTCCTCCTTGGACAGGCCGTAAGCCTGCAGCAAGCGGTCCTTAATGGTTGAATACTTGCCGGTCTGTGGTGGGTTCCCCAGCAGGTCGAGAACTTCGGCGGCGGTAGAGCTTGCTAGTGCTGAGACTACGTGGAGGTACCTTTCTTCATCGTCTTGAACCCTACGAAGGGTGAATTGAGCCTCCGAGTGCGCGAACCAAGCTGGTGCTTGGTGTTCCCAGAAGGTGGGGAGCTTCAAGGACGCGGCGCCGGCCGACATCAGGCTGCTGCTGGTTGCCATCGGGTCGTTGCTGGCCTCTGTAAGGCTGCGTGAGTCGGGGGCTTCGGCCGCCGACATTCGGGGTCACCAATGTGGGGGACTACGGTCTCCCGCGTAAAGAAATAGGCAACACAGCGAGCTAAAAGAAATAGGTCTTTACTCCAACTCTCACAATACAGTACTGAATTCGTGAAGCCCGCGAACCTGTGATGACTCACGGATTGGTCACCTGCTGGAACCTGATTGGTTTTCCTTCTCTCAGCAGCAGGCAAGTCTGAACGTGCCTTATTCCTCTCAGCTTGCAACTGTCTTGCGGGGGGAGGGGAATACAGCAGTTAAAAGGGGATTATACAGGTTTATCTACATACACACAGTGTTTCCCCAATGTGGCAACGCCACAGGTTCAAGTTTCATGTTACACAATGGTTTTCATAACCTATTTATAGATTTCAAGTTGTAGCTTCCTTAATGGACTACATGCATGCTAAACAGCGGAAGCAGCATGCTATAGACAGAGCTAAGTTGTGAATGGTGGTGGACAATTAAACAACTAACAGGAGGAGGAGACTCCATGAACATTCCCATCCTCAATGATGGCGGAACCCAGCATGTGAGCGCAAAAGACAAGGCTGAAGTGTTTGCAACCATCTTCAGCCAGAAGTTCCAAATGGATGATCCATCTTGGCCTACTCCTGAGATCCAAATCATCACAGAAGCCAGTCTTCAGCCAATTCGGTTCACTCCACATGATATCAAGAAACGGCTGAGCGCACTGCATACAGCAAAGGCTGTGGGCCCAAACAACATCCCGGAAGGCAGTGCTGAAGACTTGTGCTCCAGACTAGCTGCGCCTCTAGCCAAGGTATTCAGTATAGCTAGAACACTGGCATTTCCCCGACAAAGTGGAAAATTGTCCAGGCATGTCCTTCCCATAAAAAACAAGACAGAAATTTAACCCGGCCAATTACCAACCCATCAGTCTACTCTCAATCATCAACAAAGTGATGGAAGGTGTTGTCGACAGTGCTATCAAGCGGCACTTACCAATAACCTGCTCACTGATGCCCAGTTTGGGTTCCACCAGTACAACTCGGCTCCAGACCTCATTACAGCCATGGTCCAAACATGGACAAAAGTGCTGAATTCCACAGATGAGGTGAAAGTGACTGCCCTTGACATCAAGGCAGCATTTGACCAAGTGTGGCATCAAGGAGCCCTAGTAATATTAAAGTCAGTGGGAATCAGGGGGAAAACTCTCCACTGGCTGGAGTCATACCTAGCACAAAGGAAGTTCCTCAGGGCAGTGTCCTAGGCCCAATCATCTTCATCTGCTTCATCCATGACCTTCTCTACATCATAAGGTCAAAATTGGGAATGTTCACTGATGATTGCACAGTGTTCAGTTCCATTAGCAACTCCTCAGATAATGAAGCAGTCCATACCTGCATGCAGCAAGACCTGGACAACATTCAGGCTTAAGCTGATAAGAGGTACGTAACATTTGCATCACACAAGTAGCAGACAATGATCATCTCCAACAAGAGAAAGTCTAACCATCTCCACTTGACATTCAATGGCATTACCATCGTCGAATCCCCCACCATCAATATCCTGGGGGTCACCATTGACCAGAAGCTTAACTGGACCAGCCACATAAATAATGTGGCTACAAGAACAGGTCCATCTACAAGGCACAAGTCAGGGGTGACATAAGAAAACTACTAGGCACTTGGTCTGAATATTAAACAAGGCTTTAATCAACTGTTTTTCAACATGGAGATCTAGTTGTGTCCTTCACTAGTTCCTGTTAAAGAATGTCCTGAGCAAGCTGGGCCCATGCCCGAGTATTTATACTCTCCCTGGACAGCGCCACCAGCAGTATCATTTCATAAGTCATTTCCACATGAATGACAAGATTCAGGTCAAGGGGTGTGATGGAATATTCTCCACTTGCCTGGATGAGTGCAGCTCCAACAACACTCAAGAAGCTTGACACCATCCAGGACAAAGCAGCCCACTTGACTGGCACCCCATCCACCACCTTAAACATTCACTCCCTCCACCACCAGCATACCATGGCTACAGTGTGTACCATCTACAAGATGCACTGTAGCAACTCGCCAAGGCTTCTTCGACAGCACCTCCCAAACCTGCGACCTCTACCACCTAGAAGGACAAGGGCAGCAGGTGCCTGGGAACACCACTACCTCCAAGTTCCCCTCCAAGTCACACACCATCCTGACTTAGAAATATATCGCCGATCCTTCATTGTCTTATGATAAACGGTTCAGTTAATAACCAGGAAAATTATGGAAAGTACAGGAGGGAATTGAAAAAGTTAATATGGGAGGCAAAGGAGGTTAAGTGAAAAGATTAGCAGGTAACATTAAATTGAACCCTAAAACTTTTTATAAACATTTAAAGGGTAATAGAGGTTTTCAAGATGATGAGCGGTTTTGACAGAGTAAATAGTGAACAAATATTCCGTCTGGCGAGTGGGTCAATAACTCAAGGTCACAGATTCAAAATCATTGGCAAAGATCTAGAGGGGAGATGAGGAGAAATGTTTTCACTCAGAGTTGTGGGGATCTGGAATGCTCGACCTGAAAAGGTGGTGGAAGCTGATTCTAGATATAACTTTAAAAGGGAGTTGGAGAGGTACTGGAGGATGAGGAGCTTACAGGGTGACGGACAACAAGCGGGGACGTGGGGACTAAGCATGACTGCTCTTTCAAAGAGCCAGCACAAGCACAATGGGCCGAATGGCCTCCTTCTGTGCTGTGAGTTTCTATGATTCTATGATTCCATCGTCGCTGGAAGTACCTTCACTACACGAATAGCAGCGGTTCAAGAAAGCGGCTCACTACCACCTCCTCAAGGGTAATTAGGGATGAACAATAAATACAGGCCTTGCCAGCGACGCCCACATCCAGTGAATGAATTATAAAAAAGATGTTTTACCACCTTGGCACAAAGCCAGAGGGAAATGAAAATTGTTCTGAATGGAGCACCTTCCTGAAGGTACACACCGCCTTTCTCTGCAGTCCTATGACCACAGGTACAACTTCCATTGAACTGACAGACTTATTCTACTTAGTAGTTGGAAAACAGAAGATAAATGCTCAGATTTTGACAGAAATTGAGGTAGAAATTCATCTGAGCACATTTCCTATGTTACAACATTTCAAAAGTACTTCATTGGCTGTCAAGCGCTTTGGGACGAACTGGGGTCATGAAAGGCACGATATAATTGCAAGTCTTTCTTTCAGAATTGGCTCTGCGTGGGCAGCGAGCATCCCAACTGGGAGGCCGGCCGGAGATTGGCTCGAGGCCTCATGAGCTGCCAGCCCCCCCGTCATGCCTCCACAGGCAGCTCATGAACTTCGAGCCAGTTGCCTTTTTTCAGGTATCCTTGGGGTGCAGGGTGTAGCCCTGCGAATTCGGGGCATTTCAGGACCAGCTTTCCATCCAGAAAACAGACGTGACCACGACCAATTTCTTGGCGTGGCGGCTATTCTGGAACCAGGATAGATTTAACCCGGTCCCCTCATCCCCCACCCCCCCCCCCACCCACCCCATGCTCAGCGCCACCCGGTGACAGGAGGTCAGCTCATATGTGTAATGTTCTAGTGCTCCGGGCTGGAGAGGTCTGGGCCACGATGACAGGAGCCAGCAGCCAGCAATGGGGGCTGGCCATTGTGGGAAAGGGAATTGCTGAACATGGGGGAAGGAGCACGCAATGGTGGGCACAGGAGCCACTAAGCAGGGAGGTAGGTAGGTTTGCTGGTGGGGCACTGAATAAAGGTAGACAGGAATTGTCTTTCCAAACAATGCGACAGCCCCTTCATGCTGGGTGTCTCAGTCTAATGTAACCAATAACATAGGAGCAGACTGCCATTGTATTATAAACCCAAATTAATATCTTTTTGAAAAAAATGACACTAGCTGCTTACATTTACCCTTAGTTGCTTTGTGGAAATCTGAGCTGTCACTTAGCATTAAGCTCTCCCTTCTCAACAGGCCTGCACTGCACACCCAAACAGCTGGCTTGCACTTGCTTGCTATATTTTGATGATATGACTTTGAAACTCAGCACTATGGATGAAAATAACATGTTTTTAAAAAACATGTTTTAAAATGACACCTTAGGGGTAGAAATTTGTTTTGGGCGGACGGAAACATATCAACCGCCTGTTATGCGACCCGTACAATTCTCAGTTCCATTGACTTCAGTAGAACTGAATATCGGGTGGGGCGTATAACAGGCGCCGCCACCCCCCCCCGTGGATACCGTCCGTCTTGCACCAATTCCCAAGACAATTTTCTACTCCATTAACTTTATCGTGTGAGGGTCCTCAGTTACAGAATAAATTTACAGAATATAAATTCATCTGTTTTGAAAAAGAGCCCATGTCCAAAACATCAGCCTGTCCTTTCTCCTTCCCCAGATGTTGCTGTGCATGTTTAACATGTTCTGCTTTTGTTACAGAACAAGTTAACTGGGACTCTTCTGTTTTTCAAACTAACTGGAATTTTACTAGAGTGGAGTTTGTAAAATATTTCTTACCTGGTGTCGCCATCACTCAACGCTCTTTCTGTGATGGTGATCAACTAAAGAAAGGAAACAAAATGAGATTATTACTACTCCAAGCCAGTTTGTACTACGATAGCAAAATACTGCGGATGCTGGAAATCCGAAATAGCAACAGAAAATGCTGGAAACACTCAGCAGGCCAGGCAACATCCGTGGAGAGAAAATAGTCAACGTTTCAGGTCGAAACCCTTCGTCAGGACTGAAAAAAACCACAGGAAATGAAACAGATTAAAAGGCCAGTTTGGGGGCTGGGAAATGGGGATAAGAGAACAAAAGAGAAGTGAAGAGACATTAAGAGGTATTCAAAACCAGACGAGATGGTGATAGGACAAGTGGAGACAAAAGACGGCTCTAGATTAGGTGTGAAATGCGCTGGCAGAATGAGAGACAGCTGCCATGTGGGAGAGAGAAAAAGGGGGAAGGGCACAAAACAAAGGTGTGGATAAAAAATATATATAAAAATGTAATAAGGGCCGAGGTTATGATCTGAAATTGTTGCACTCGATATTGAGTTAAGAGACCACTTTTTTGCATGAGAAGAAGCCTTTTAGCAAACGCAATGCAAAGCTTCTCCATCACCTGTAGAAATATAGCTCTGAATAATACAACTCTAAAAACGCCTCCAGCAGATGACTCTGAATAGCACACACACAACTTGATCACCTGTGAAAGTACTTTGCTGTGACTGTACTGAATGGCAAGGCAAGATCGAATGAATAGCGCTTGCCTGTACTATTTTACAAACCCTTATCGTAACCTCAGTACAAATACTCCAGAATGTTCCTTCACTTGAGCTTGTGTCCGCATTAGCAGAAACATTCCGAATTTCCCAATCTTTAGCAGTGACAAAAACAGTGACGTACGAGGAAATGTAACAATTAACTCCTCCCTGTTACACAATACATATAGCAATTGCCACTGTGTAACCCTTTCAGTCACAGGTGTACTTACACTCACAGGCTTGCATCATGCAGGTGATTTACTGGTGTCACAGAGCGTTAAATGGGGGCTGCGTTTAAGGGCCACGCCATTTCCTCTAGTGTACAGGCAACACAGGGGTGTGGGAGGTGTAAAGGGAAATTATTGGAAAAAATTCTGAGGGACAGAATTAGTCTCCACTTGGAGAGGCAGGGATTAATCAAGGATAGTCAGCATGGCTTTGTCAGGGGGAGATCATGTCTGACCAATTTGATTGAATTTTCAGGGGGTGAGTAGGTGTATGGATGAGGGTAGTGCAGTTGATGTAGTCTACATGGACTTCAGTAAGGCTTTTGACAAAGTCCCACATGGGAGACTGGTCAAGAAGGTAAGAGCCCATGAGATCCAGGGCAATTTGGCACATTGGATCCAAAATTGGCTTAGTGGCAGGAGGCAGAGGGTGATGGTCGAAGGTTGTTTTTGTGACTGGAAGCCTGTCTCCAGTGGTGTACCGCAGGGATTGGTGCTGGGTCCTTTGCTGTTTGTAGTGTACATTAATGATTTAGATATGAATGTAGGAGGTATGATCAGTAAGTTTGCAGATGACATTGAAATTGGTGGAGTGGTAAATAGCGAGGAGGGAAGCCTCAGGCTACATGATGATATAGACGGGATGGTTAGATGGGCAGAACAGTGGCAAATGGAATTTAACCCTGAAAAGTGTGAGGTGCTGCATTTTGGGAGGACCAACAAGGCAAGGTAAGACACAATGAATGGTAGGACCCTAGGAAGGACAGAGGATCAGAGGGACCTTGGTGTGCATGTACGTAGATCCCTGAAGTCAGCAGGACAGGTAGATAAGGTGGTTAAAAAGGCATATGGGATACTTGCCTTCATTAGCCGAGGCATAGAATATAAGAGCAGGGAGGTTATGATGGAGCTGTACAAAACGCTAGTTAGGCCACAGCTGGAATACTGTGTGCAGTTCTGGTCGCCACACTGTAGGAAGGATGTGATTGCATTGGAGAGGGTGCAGAGGAGATTCACCAGGATGTTACCTGGGCTGGAGCGCTTCAGCTATGAAGAGAGGCTGGACAGGCTGGGGTTGTTTTCCTTGGAGCAGAGAAGGCTGAGGGGGGACCTGATTGAGGTGTACAAAATTATGAGGGGCATAGATAGGGTAGATAGAAGGGAACTTTTCCTCTTAGTAGAGGGGTCAATAACCAGGGGGCATAGTTTCAAGGTAAGGGGCAGGAGGTTTAGAGGGGATTTGAGGAAAAACTTTTTCACCCAGAGGGTGGTTGGAATCTGGAACTCACTGCCTGAAAGGGTGGTAGAGGCAGGAACCCTCACAACATTCAAGAAGCATTTAGATGAGTACTTGAAATGCCATAGCATACAAGGCTACGGACCAAGTGCAGGACAATGGGATTAGAATAGACAGGGCTTGATGGCCGGCACGGACATGATGGGCCAAAGGGCCTCTTTCTGTGCTGTATAACTCTATGACTCTATGGACACCACTCCTGGAGTTCAAATTTCCTCTTTTTTGAAACACACTCTCAAGAATGCAGAACATTTGGCACACTTTGACTGGCAGAGCAGAGCAGGAAAGGTGATTGCTGGCTTACAGACGGGGCAATCTGGTTCTGCAGCATGTGCAGGTAGATGGCATGGGGAATCACAAGCACATTCTATGGAAGCATCAATCACTTAGGAGTGACGCATGAGAAAATACGAGGTGCACCAGTACATGTGACACAAGACGCCCGCAGATCACGTTCAGCACATTCCACAAATGCATACTTAGAGATAGAAGCAAATGTTCAGCAATGTAGAACGAATGAGGTGAGGCAATATAAACTAAATGGTACAATTTTAAAGGGGGTGCAGGAACAGAGAGACCTGGGGGTGTATGTACACAAATCTTTGAAGGTGGTAGGACAAGTTGAGAAGGCTGTTAAAAAAGCATACGGGATCCTTGGCTTTATTAATAGAGGCATAGAGTACAAAAGCAAGGAAGTTATGTTAAACCTTTATAACTCACTGGTTAGGCCCCAGCTGGGGTACTGTGTCGAATTTTCGGCACCACACATTAGGAAGGATGTCAAGGCCTTAGAAAGAGTGCAGAGGAGATTTACTAGAATGGAGTACAGAACTTCAGTTACGTGGAGAGACTAGAGAAGCTGTTCACCACTTAGAACAGAACAGAGCAGGTTAAGGGGAGATTTAATCGAGCTGTTCAAAATCATGAAAGGTTTTGAGAGGGTCAGTAACCAGAGGGCAAAAATGTAAATTAATTGGCAAAAGAACTGGAGGCGAGATGAGGAGAATTTTTTTTAAGCTGCAGGTTGTTGTGATCTGGAATGCACTGCCTGAAAGGGTGGTGGAAGCAGATTCAATAATAATTTTCAAAAGGGAATTGAATAAATACGTGTGGTGATTATTCCTTGTTTAGTAAAAGTATTGTGATTGGTTGTTTGTTAACTGCCTTGGGATATATGTTGTAATCTCATTGGTAGTTGATGTCACATGATGTGTGGTGGCCACCTTAAATTCAGTTCTTTTCCAGCTTTGGTTGGGACTGGATGTGGAAAGATGTGCTGCAGATTTTAAAGTTAATAAAGCCTAGCTTTGGAAGGCAAATCTATTCTTTATTTCAATACGTGAAGGGGAAAAATTTGCAGGGCTATGGGGTAAAGCGCAGGGGAATGGGACTAATTGGATAGTTCTTTCAAAGAGCCTGCACAGGTACGATAGGCCGAATGGCCTCCTTCTGTGCTGTATTATTTTATGATTCTTTAAATGTAAAGATTGTAGTCAGTCGCTTTTTAATAACTCATGGGGCTGGATTTTCATTGAGGAGTCGGGTAGGAGGCGGGACTACAACTTTCAGGGTTGTAGTCCCGCCTCCATCGAGTTGTAGCCAACCCACGCGATTTTGACTTGATTGACCTTGTTGAGCCGCCCAGCGGGCTCAGCAGGCCAATTAAGGGCCACCCAGCAACAGGTGACGTTAGAGATTGAAATTTCATCTGTCAAGACCTTTTGACAGATGAAATACTCGCGTTTCACAGCTGTTTGAAGCTGTCAAACACTGACACTCTGTACTCCAGGTTAATTCCTTCCTCTCAGGATGATTTAGAGATCGCCCCGGAACAGAAAGCAGAGGCTGCAGATTTTGACAGCTGGCGGCCATTCTGCTTTCTGTGCCGGTGAGATGAGGGACTCCCGAGACCTGAAGGAAGGAAGGCTGTAAAAGTAAGCAAAGGTTAGTAGAACTTCTTTAAACACTTTACACAGACAAAACACACTTACCTCTGCACTCATGCACCCATCACTCACCTGAACACCGGACATCTCGACCCCTCCAAGCCCTTCATCCCGACGGCCCGCCTCGCTAACTTGGCGTGGTTTTGAGCCGTTGGGAATCCCACATTTCAACAATGAAAATAGGGATTAGGCTAAAAACTGCCTGTTAACTACCTGTTAAAAGGCAGTTAATTGGCACGAATCCCCTTCCCGCCTCGGGGAGGCGGGTCCCAGTGCGGGGCGGGTACCCGCCTCCTTTGAAGCTGGCATGGAGGCGGGATGGGGTCGGGACCCCCGATTTCGGGATTTTAAACCCCCACAGGCCTCCAATCGCGCCTCCACGGCCCAATGAAAATCCTGCCCGTGTTCCTTTACAATTGCGTAGCAGAGAACAGTAGGTCAATTTAAGGTAAAATGGATTTACAATGTTCTAATTGATGTGCCTTTCAATGCAGTAAGGGACATTGCGTGTCTCAATGAAAAAAAATTCTTGGATGATTACCCAATGTATCTGCCCTGCTACAGGCACTATCTGCTCTGCTACAGGTGGCTGATGTTCCCCCACGTCCTCTCATTGTGGTGTGGCCAAGCAAGATATCCTTAACTGTTGATCACCCTAGCATGCCGAATGTGTTTGCCACACTTCCAAGGAAGAATCAAACATCACAGTTTGTCAGGCATTCAGTCATCCTGGTGGTGCTACTGTGCCAGCTTCTTTTGGAGTGAAATGGGAACATCTAGATGAAGTGAAAATAGTTTTAAGCAGCAACATGGATTTCAGTGAAGATGATCATACTTGGCAAACCTGCTATATTTCTTTTGAGGAGGCAACAGATATAGTTGATCGGAGAAATGCTGTGGATGTGGTGTACATGGACTTTGAGAAAGCTTGTGACAAGGTACCGCACAAGAGACAATTGAAGAAGATTAAGGGGGAGGGTGGGTAGCAAATTGGATAAAAACTGGTTGGAAGAGAGTAAAGAGAAAGCAAGAGTCAAGGGCAGTTTCTCAGCGTGGTTAGAGCTGAGTAGCAGTGTGTAACAAGGTTCTGTTCTGCAACCGCTGCTGTTCACTACATACATTAATAATTTAAGTATAGGGTTAGAGGGAATTGTACAAATTTGTGGACAATACTAAATTAGGAGATATAGTAAATAACTCTGAGGGCCAAGGGAAGCTGCAAGGGAATATTGATAAGGTGGTTGAATTGGCAAAAAAAGTTGCATGAAGGGTGAGTTGGCACATATTGTTCAAAAAAAGTACTTTGAATGGGGGAAAGCTGGCTGATGTAGGAGAGCAGAGGGATTTGGGAGTTCAGGTTCACAAGACATCAAAAGCAAACCATAAAAATATGTTAATGGTATACAGGAAACTCTTTTTTATCCGTCACCGACGGGACCGGCGTGGTGCCGGTTTATCAAAAAGTCCGGATTACAGAGAGGTTGTAGGGTTCTCAAAATTCCCACATTCCCCAAAAGTTATGGATAAAGGGACCCTGTATGGATAAGTTATTAAAAAGGGTACCCATAAGAAAATGGCTTCTGAAACCTCGTGACCAAGGCTTGCAGGATTTTAAAAGCAAGGCCCTGCAGAAGGCAGGCCCATTCAAATCCTGAAACGAAACCTAACATGCATGGATCTGTGAAAGACTTTGCCATTTTCTAAAGCCAGACAGCTAGGTAAACACAGAATATGCATTCTTCACCTTGGAACAGATCAAGTCAGGATGGACCTAATCTTGAGGCCATTAACTTTTTGAATAAATAATCGGTAACAGCTTATAGGTAGCTACCAAGCCAGGAAAGACGATTAAATTACATAAATAACAAACAGCCAGGATATCGAAGCCATTAAACAAGGAGACAACTGCCCCAAAAGCCGTTAAAAGTGAATGACTGTAATCATTTTAGACGAGCCCGCCAAATTAAACAAAGGACTGACCTGATTTGGCGCGCAGATAAGGGGTGAAGAACCGGGTATAATTGTAGGCCCACCGGTAGCTCTCCTTCTCTTGCCTCTTGCTCTTGCCTCTCCCAACACTGAGGACGCCCATTACAACACCGGGGGCCAAACGCGGGAGGAGAACGGAATCCGATTCGAACAAGCACAAGACACACGGGGCCGCAGACAGACGAGACGAGATGAACAGCAAAACCGATAGGCAGAGAAGGGCAGCGAAAAAGAAGCGTTGGGGATGAGCGAGCACACACCCTGGCCTAGTTATAAGCTGGCGTTTGAAGCATGGGTAGAAAAATCAAACTGACAATATAAACCGCCAACCGAGCCCCAACCGCAACAAAACCGTCGGCGACCAAACCACCACCAGAAGAACAACCATTCCTGCAAGGTGAAGTACCCAAAGAAAGACTTTACTCTAACGAAGGAAAAGGAGGGTACTTCACACAGACAACTCCACCGCCGCGCCCTGTGACCACGTGACGACGGCAGGCCCCAAAGGACAACAAGAGCGAACCCCAAAACCACAACCGGCTTAATCGACAGGTTTCGAACTGTCAAGGAAACCCCATTGGTGAGCATGAATTCCTGGCCCCTCGTAGCTTAATCTAGTTAGGTATTGGGGGTGGGATAAGGATAGTGGGATTTTTAATGTGTTTGTTCCCTCGATGTGCCGTGTGTTCCCCATTCCCAAATAAGTGTAATTTTATATGCCTGTAATTATTCCATTAATTCTCAGTATTGTGTCTTATTGTGCCTTTAATAAAAATTGCGGTTTTCTTGCACCAAACCACTTGTCTACTCTATTTTCTGTATCGCCGCCTGTACCCAAGTCTGGTGTCTAGAACCCAGGGGTGTGGGAGCGATTCGAACCACTCAGAGACAGTCAGGGGCAGAGCTGACTAGGCACACGCCACCCCCTGCAAGGTATAGTAAAAGGTACGAGAGCCCCGTACACGGCCACAGATCCAGGCGTCCCTGTTGCATAGCAACAGGTGCAGGAACCCCGGCCACAGATCCAGGCGTCCCTGTTGCATAGCAACAGGTGCAGGAACCCCGGTTACACGGCCACAGATCCAGGAACGGCCACTAATATGAAGTAAAACTTACCTGAACCTACTCCTGAATTTTGCTGGTTAACAGAGATTTCCAGTTGTTTAGGTGCCGGTAAATCGAGAGTTTCCTGTACTTAGTTTGTGGCAAGAGGAATATAACAGAAGCGTCAGGGCCGACCTTATGGGTGGGCAATGTGGGCGACCACCCAGGGTGCCGTGGTCAGGGGGGGTGGCCATGGTCAAGAGAGTCTGACATTAACGGTGTCGACCTCTGCAAAGAACTTGGCTATTTCCAACGCCTGCTTGCAGCAGACTGTAGTGCTCCTCATGATGAGCAAACTTCAAGTTTCAAGAACAAGTTCCCATACCCGTGGCTAGCACTCAGGATCCTGTTCATCATGCCTGTATCGGTGGCAAGCAGCAAACAGAGCTTCTCGAAGTTGAAGCTCATAAAAACATATTTGCGATCGGCCATGGGAAATGACAGACTGTCTTCACCGGTCATCCTGTCTATCGAGAACGATGTGGCTCAAAATATCTTGGCCAACAGTTTTTTATTTGTTATTGGAAGTATAGTGAACAGTGAGGACAGTGACAGACTTCAAGCAGACATAGGCAGGCTGGTGGAATGGGCGGACATGTGGCAGATAAAATTTAATGCAGAAAAGTGTGAAGTGTTACATTTTGGTAGGAAGAATGAGGAAAGGAAATATAAACTAAAGGGTACAATTCTAAAGGGGGTGCATGAACAGAGGGACCTGGGGGTATATGTGCACAAATTAATAAAGGTGGCAGGGCAGGTTGAGAAAGTGGCTAAAAAAGCATACACGATCCTGGGCTTCATAAATAGAGGCAAAGAGTACAAAAGCAAGGAAGTTATGATGAACCTTTATAAAACACTGGTTCGGTCTCAACTGGAGTATTGTGTCCAATTCTGAGCACTGCACTTTAGGAAGGATGTGAAGGCCTTAGAGTGGGTGCAGAAAAGATTTACAAGAATGATACCAGAGATGAGGGACTTCAGTTACGTGGATAGACTGGAGAAGTTGGGGTTGTTCTCCTTGGAGCAGAGAAGGTTGAGAGGAGATTTGATAGAGGTGTTCAAAATCATGAGGGGTCTAGACAGAGTAGATAGAGAGAAACTGTTCCCATTGGCGGAAGGGTCGAGAACCAGATGACACAGATTTAAAGTGATTGGCAGAAGAACCAAAGGCGACATGAGGAAAAACTTTTTTTATGCAGCGAGTGGTTAGGATCTGGAATGCACTGCCTGAAAGGGTGGTGGAGGCAGACTCAATCGTGGCTTTCAAAAGGGAGTTGGATAAGGACCTGAAGGAAAAATATTTTCGGGGCTACGGGGAAAGGGCGGGAGAGTGGGACTAGCTGAAGTGCTCTTGCAGAGAGCCGGCACGGGCTCAACAGGCCGAATGGCCTCCTTCTGTGCTGTAACCATTCTATGATTCTATTTATGTGTTTACCTTAATGTTTAGTTTATTTGTCACTTTGCTATAATGTTATTTTTACGACTTACATCGTTCATTATTTAAATTATAAAAAAACTTTTGAGATTACAGTTTTACTTCTGAAATTTGCTTATACTACTACATACTTAAACTCAAAGAAAGATTGCCAAAATACAAGTTTGCCCAGGGCGACATTTTCCCTAAGGTCGGCCCTGAGAATAGTCATGATGAAATGGTGAATCTATGTAAAATCTTAGTAAACCACAGTTGGGAATATTGTGTGCAGTTTTGCATTCTGCACTATAGGAATGTTGCTGCGGCAACATAGAGGTTACAGCAGAGATTCAGTTGGATGTTATGAGGAAATACAAATGCAAAGAAAGACTGCGGCTGTTTCATTTGAATACATAAATACAGATTATCTGAACGGCAATCAGATTATTATCTGAACGGCAATAGATTGGGAAAAGGGGAAGTGCAACGAGACCTGGGTGTCCTTGTGCACCAGTCGCTGAAGGTAAGCATGCAGGTGCAGCAGGCGGTTAAGAAGGCAAATGGTATGTTGGCCTTCGTAGCGAGAGGATTCGAGTACAGGAGCAAGAATGTCTTGCTGCAATTGTACAGGGCCTTGGTGAGACCACATCTTGAGTATTGTGTGCAGTTTTGGTCACCTTATCTGAGGAAGGATGTTCTTGCCATGGAGGGAGTGCAGCGAAGATTCACCAGACTGATACCTGGGATGGCAGGAATGACGTATGAGGAGAGATTGGGTCAATTGGGCTTATATTCGCTGGAGTTTAGAAGAATGAGAGGGGATCTCATTGAAACTTATAAAATTCTAACAGGACTAGACAGACTAGATGCAGGAAGCATATTCCCGATAGTGGGGGAGTCCAGAATCAGGGGTCACAGTCTAAGGATAAGGGGTAAGCCATTTAGGACAGAGATGAAGAGGAATTTCTTCACCCAGAGTGTGGTGAACCTGTGGAATTCTCTACCACAGAAGGCAGTTGAGGCCAATTCATTAAATATATTCAAGAAGGAGTTAGATATATTGCTTAAGGCTAAAGGGATCAAGGGATATGGGGAGAAAGCAGGGACAGGGTACTGAATTTGGATGATCAGCCATGATCTCATTAAATGGCGGAGCAGGCTCGAGGGGCCGAATGGCCTACTCCTGCTCCTATCTTCTATGTTTCTATAAGATTAAGGCATGATTTGACTAATGTTCAAAATTTATATGCAGGATGTCTCCACTCCCATTTCCACAGATACTGTCAGGAGCTTCCACTGCCCAACCCAAGCTTCATTACAAACATAAATCATATATAAAATCAACTGATTTGTTCTTTGCCCATTTTTATGATGCATTATGTCTGATTTGTGACTGTTACAGGGCATAACCAAAACTAAAATCTGCCTCATTTGAGTGTGGGAATATTCCATTATAACCTTTAGAATTAGGGGAAGCTAGATAAGTACCTGAGGGAGAAAGGAATAGATGGATATATATATATTTTTTATTCATTCATGGGATGTGGGCATCGCTGGCAAGGCCAGCATTTATTGCCCATCCCTAGTTGCCCTTGAGAAGGTGGTGGTGAGCCACCTTCTTGAACCGCTGCAGTCCGTGTGGTGAAGGTGCTCCCACAGTGCTGTTAGGGAGGGAGTTCCAGGATTTTGACCCAGCGACGATGAAGGAACGGCGATATATTTCCAAGTCAGGATGGTGTGCGACTTGGAGGTGGTGGTGTTCCCATGCGCCTGCTGCCCTTGTCCTTCTAGGTGGAAGAGGTCGCGGGTTTGGGAGGTGCTGCCGAAGAAGCCTTGGCGAGTTGCTGCAGTGTATCTTGTAGATGGTACACACTGCAGCCACGGTACGCTGGGTGGTGGAGGGAGTGAATGCTTAAGGTGGTGGATGGGGAGCCAATCAAGCGGGCTGCTTTGCCCAGGATGGTGTTGAGATTCTTGTGTTGTTGGAGCTGTACTCATCCAGGCAAGTGGAGATTATTCCATCACACTCCTGACTTGTGCCATGTAGATGGTGGAAATGTTTTGGGAATCAGGAGATGAGTCACTTGCTGCAGAATACCCAGCCTCTGACCTGCTCTTGTAGCCACAATATTATGTGGCTGGTCCAGTTAAGTTTTTGGTCAATGTTGACCCCCACGATGTTGATGGTGGGGACTGGATGATGGTAATGCCACTGAATGTCAAGGGGAGATCGTTAGACACTCTCTTGGCACTTGTGTGGCTCGAATTTGACTTGCCACTTATCAGCCTAAGCCTGAATGTTGTCCAGGTCTTGGTGCATGCGGGCATGGACTGCTTCACTATCTGAGGAGTTGCAAATGGAACTGAACACTGCAATCATCAGCAAACATCCCTACTTCTAACCTAATGATGGAGCAACTGAAGATGGTTGGGCCTAGGACACTGCCCTGAGGAACATAAGAACACAAGAAATGGGAGCAGGAGTAGGCCATTCGGCCCTTCGAGCCTGCTCCGCCATTCAATGAGATCATGGCTGATCTTCTGCCTCAACTCCATTCACCGGCCCTATCGCCATATCCCTTGATGCCCTTACTAGTCAGAAATCTATCGACTTCTGTTTTGAATATACCCAATGACTGAGCCTCCACAGCCCTCTGGGGTCGAGAATTCCAAAGATTCACCACCCTCTGTGTGAAGAAATTTCTTCTCATCTCAGTCCTGAATGGCCTACCCTTTATCTTGAGGCTGTGGCCCTGGTTCTAGATTCCCCAGCTAGGGGAAACATTCTCCCAGCATCCACCCTATCAAGCCCTGTAATAATTTTGTATGCTTCAATGAGATCCCCTCTCATTCTTCTGAATTCAAGAGAATACAAGCCTAGTTTACTCAATCTCTTCTCATACGACAGTCCCGCCATCCCAGGAATCAATCTCGTGAACCTTTGTTGCACTCCCTCTATGGCAAGTATATCCTTCCTTAGGTAAGGAGACCAAAATTGTACACAGTACTCCAGGTGTGGTCTCACCAAGGCCCTATATAATTGGAGTAAGTCTTCTTTATTCCTGTACTCAAATCCTCTTGTAATGAAGGCCAGCATACCAATAGCTTTCCTAATGGCTTGCTGCACTTGCACATTCACTTTCAGTGACTCATGTACAAGGACACCCAGGTTCCTTTGAGCATCTGCATTCCCTAATCTTTCACCATTTAGGAAATACTCTGCCTTTCTGTTTTTTGTACCAAAGTGGATAACTTCACATTTATCCACATTATATTCTATCTGCCATGTTCTCGCCCACTCACTGAGCCTGTCGAGAAGCCTCTTCACATCCTCTTCACAACTGACACTGCCGCCTAGCTTTGTATCATCAGCAAATTTGGAAATGTTACATTTAGTCCCCTCATCCAAATCATTGATACAGATTGTGAATAGCTGGGGCCCAAGCACCGATCCTTGCGGTACCCCACTAGTCACAGCCTGCCATCCTGAAAAAGACCTGTTTATCCCTACTCTTTGTTTTCTGTCTGTTAACCAATTCTCAATCCATGCTAGTATATTACCCCCAATTCCAAGTGCCCTAATTTTGTTCACCAACCTCTTGTGTGGGACCTTATCGAAGGCCTTCTGAAAATCCAGATACACCACATCTACCGGTTCCCTTTTGTCTACTCCACTAGTTACATCCACAAAGAACTCCAATAGGTTTGTCAAACAGGATTTCCCTTTCATAAATCCATGTTGACTCTGCCCAATCTTACTATTACTTTCTAAGTGCCCAGTTGTTGCATCCGTTATAAATGATTCCAGCATTTTCCCAACTACTGATGTGAGGCTAACTGGTCTGTAGTTCCCCGTTTTCTCTCTCCCTCCTTTCTTAAATAGCGGGGTTACATTTCCTATCCTCCAATCTGCAGAAACCGTTCCAAAATCTATAGAATTTTGGAAGATGACAACCAATGCGTCCACTATCCCAATGGCCACCTCTTTCAAAACCCTAGGATGTAGGTCATCCGGTCCTTGGGATTTGTGGACTTTTAGTCCCATTAATTTTACTAGTACTGTTTTTTCACTAATAATAATCTCTTTAAGTTCTTCATTCTTGTCACACCCTTGGTTTACTCCTATTCCTGGGAGGTTTTTTGTGTCTTCCTCCCTGAAGACAGAAACAAAGTATTTATTTAATTTCTCTGCCATTTCCTCATTCCCCATTATAAATTTTCCCGTCTCTGACTGTAAAGGACCTATATTTCCCTTCGCCAGTCAACTCCTGCAGCGATGTCCTGGGGCTGAGATGTTTGGTCTCCAACAACCACAACCATCTTCCTTTGTGCCAGCCAGTGGAGAGTTTTCCCCCCAATTTACATTGACTTCAATTTTACTAGGGCTCCTTGATGCCACACTTGATCAAATGGTGCCTTGATGTCAAGGGCAGTCACTCTCACCTCACCTCTGGAATTTACCTCTTTTATCCATGTTTGCACCAAGGCTCTAACATAGTATTGCAAGGATGCACTCTTTCTTGTAGCTTGCCAATCTTACCTATCAAGTCGTACCCAGAGAATCTCCTGCAATGGCTTCTCTTCTTGCCCAAAGACTATCACCTCTGCAATCCCTCAAGACTCTATCATTGGCCCTCTCCTATTTCTCATCTACATGCTGCCCCTCAGTGACATCATCAGGAGATATGTTGTCAGGTTCCATATGTGTGCTGACGACAACCAAATTGCCTCCTCTCTCGACCCTTCCACTGCCCCAGTCCTGGATGAGCCTCAATTGGCTCCAATTAAACATTGGAAAGACCGAAGACCGAAGCAATTGTCTTTGGCTCCCGCCACAAACTCCGTTCCCTTGCCATCGATTTCATCGGCCATTTAAGACGGAGATGAGGAGGAATTTCTTCGCTCAGAGGGTTGTGAATCTTTGGAATTCTCTACCCCAGAGGGAGGAGGATGCTGAGTCGTTGAGTATATTCAAGGCTGAGATAGACAGATTTTTGGTCTCTAGGGGAATCACGGGATATGGGGATCAGGCGGGAAAGTGGAGTTGAGGTCGAAGATTAGCCATGATCTTATTGAATGGTGGCGCAGGCTCGATGGGCCGTATGGCCTACTCCTGCTCCTAATTCTTATGTTTTTAGCCCCCTTCCTGGACACTGTCTCAGTCTGTTCGCAACCTCGGCGACTTATTTGACCCTGAGCAGAGCTCCTGACCCCATATCCTCTCCATCACAAAGACTGCCTACCACGCCCGTAACAACGCACGTCTTTCCCCCTGCCTCAGCTTATCTGCTGCTGAAACCCTCATTCATCTTTTGTTACCTCCAGGCTTAACTATTCCGATACTCTCCTGGCCAGCATCCCATCTTCCACCCTTCATAAACTTGAGCTTATCCAAAACTCTACTGCCCGTATTCTATCCTGCACCAAGTCCTGCTCAACCCAGTGCTCGCTGACTGACATTGGCTCCCGGTCCAGCAACACCTCAATTTAAAAATTCTCATCAGGTCCCTTTCATGGCCTCACCCTTGGACCTTTTCTAGCCCTGCAAGACCTGCCCCCTCCCCCCCAAGAACTGTTCCTCCAACTCTGGACTTTTGTGCAGCCCCCACTCCCTTCGCCCCATCATTGGCGGCCGTGCCTTCAGTTGTATAGGCTCCAAGCTCTGGAATTTCCTCCCTAAACTTCTCTGTCTCTTCGCCTCTCTCTCCTACTTTAAGACACGCCTCAAAACTTACATCTTTGACCAGATTTTGTCACCTATCCCAATATCTCTTTCTTTGGCTCGGTGTCAAATTAATGCTCCTATGAAGCAGCTTAGAACGTTTTCCTATGTTTAAAGTGCTATATAATTGCATGCTGTTGATGCTGAGATTATAAAATCACATTGCCACCCTACCCTACCCCGCCCCTCGTCCACATAAAAAACAAACCACAGATCTGCACATATAATGCTGGCCATGCCAGCAACAACCACATCCCGTGAATGAATATAATTATGTATTGGGAGGCAGAGGACTCTAGCATTTTAACATTTTATTTCAAAACAACTTGGCTTGATTTGCAACTGGTCTATTAGATAACAAAAAATCCTATCAGTAACTGAATCATGTACTCTTTGCCCTATGCAAATGTAGTAAAGTTGTTTTGTAAGAATCTTGCTGTGGCTCAGTGGGTAACACTCTCACCTCTGAGTCAGAAGGTTGTGGGTTCAAGACCCACTCCAGGGACTTGAGCACAAATATCTAGGTTGACACTCCAGTGCTGAGGGAGTGCTGCACTGTCAGAGGTGCCATCTTTCGGATGAGACGTTAAACCAAGTCTGCTCTCTCAAGGAGGACGTAAGGGATCCCATGGCACTATTTCGAAGAAGATCAGGGGAGTTATCCCCAGTGTCCTCAATCAAAAAAAACAGATTATCTGGTCATTATCACATTGCTGTTTATGGGAGCTTGCTGTGCACAAATTGGCTGCCGCGTTTCCTACATTACAACAGTGACCACGCTCCAAAAAGTACTTCATTGACTGTAAAGTGCCTTGAGACGTCCAGTGGTTGTGAAAGGTGCTATATAAGTCCAAGTCTTTCTTTCCATGGTAGTGATAGTCAAACAGTGTGTAACCGCACCAGATATATTTGACAGGATGTTCTTATGAGCTAAGCAGGCAAAGGGCTTGGAGTAAACATCACGATGGCCCAGAAATTCGGGACTCCACGGGTGAGTACGCATGGGGTACTCACCCGTAGGCCCAACGGAAGTGCCGGTTTCGCGCATGCGCGGGAAACTGGAACTTCCGTTCCCTTAAAAGGTCGAACGCGTACGCCAGAGGCAGCGCGTGTGCATGGACGTACGTTTTTTTTGCAGGTTTCTCCGGGAGGGTAAGTCTCCAGGAGTTGCACATGTAAAAAGCAGGCGCAAGGGGGCCTGCTTTTAACAAGGTAAGTGGTGAATTAATTAAAATTAAAACATTTTTCCCACAGGTTTATTATTTTTAATACTTTAAAGAAAGGTAAGTTCATTTTTAGCCCCGTTAGAAAATGTAATTAATTTTTTCAAAAATTTAAATTATTGTTTAATAGTTATTTTATGTAATTTATAGTTATTTTAAAAATGTAATTAAAAATTTTTTTTTTTGAAGTTTTTGTGATGTTTTGGGGCTTATAGTATTTATAGTTTTGACAGCTCTTCCTGTCAATTTTATGAATGGGCATTTCCCTGCTACCATTGGCTCTCCATGGCCCACGTGATCCCAGGGGACGCATCGAACTAACGGTGCCCCTGGGATACACAAGCACTGTGCGCCGGCAGTTGGAGGAGGCCCAGGATCGGAATCCCACGGGGGTCCACAGCTCAACGGCCGGCGCGCAAGGCAAGTGCAGATCGGGGGCTTGCACCCGCGGGAAGCCTCCGACCCGAATTTCTGGGCCGATATTTAATCAGTGCAAGTGCAGTTTAGTTGTAGATACTTAAAGTGAAATTATTAATAAATAAATTAAGTAGTCAATAAATTAATAATTAAGTTTCATTTAAACACAAGTGAATGGCTACTGGGGGTGACTGTGATATCATTGGGGGAAGATTCATCTGTTCACTATTTGTAGCAAAATCCTAAATGTTTGTATAAACAAGATTTGAGTACAAATAGCAAACAGAAAAAATCTCCCCTCTCTCCACCCCCCCCCCCCCCCATTGAAGGGTTCGGGTAACGCTGTAAACATGGAGTACATTTGTTTCAGAAGTGGAGGAGTTCATTTTGAAATTCTCAATATTTCTCATCCGCCCCTTCAACTCAGCCTATTGTTTTCTGTGGTTATATTTAAATTTTCCCTCCGTAAGTAAAACGTTTACTGAAGTTTGCACATTTTACAATAGAGGCAAGTATTAAAGTATCAAATCACTGATATTTTTGATTTTGCCCAAGCCTTACATGCCCAGTCAAGATAAACAATTCTTTGTGCAAAAATATACATATATATATACTCATTTTTAATTGTTAATTCTCAAATATATGACAAACTGACATAAAAAACAATTTAAAATGAAAGGGTTCCTATACAAAACTCTAGCAGGTTGGATCTACCTGTGCAGACGAGCGGGTGAGTGTGTGTGTGTGTGCACAAGTTGAGGGGAGGACGGAGAAGAGGGTCAAGGTTTGAAAGTATCCAGACTATTAATTTAGGATTTAAGGTAGATTAAGTGTGTTGTACGGAGGCAGAGGAATCTAGCATTTCAGCAATACTTTTTCCGTCGAGTGCTCCCTTCTAATTATTTTTCTGTTTTAACATTTTTGTTTATTTCCATTACTTTGACAAGAGCTCCACAAATCATTTTTTCCTCTGTCCCCAATGCATTCACTACATTAAATTAGCACAGTAAGGCGCCGTCTGATATGCTGCCATTAGTGCGTTGACTTGCTGCACTCAGAATTGATAAGTTACGGCAAGTTTCTGACTCCTCAGCCAAAACTTGTTCCAACATGGTCGGAGGCAGTTTAAGGAAAATGTAAAATGGGAGATGATTCCCAACCTAGCAGCCAGCACAAAAAGCACCTTATTGTACCTCTTAGAAATGTCAAGAGCAAGTCAGCCAACACACAGAAAGGATGTAGCATGTGGTTTACTTTTTCTCATTTTCTGAGAAATGAAAATTGAGTGAACTAAGCAAGGCTTGTTTACAAGGTAATAGAAGGCAGCTTATTGATTCACCTCAGGTTTCCGCTCACTAAAAAGGGTTTGTCAGCCTGCCTTTTAGAAAGATCGGAGAAGCGAGCGTGTAAGGGCACGTACAAAAGACACAACATTCAGTTCAAATCACAAGCGGGTACTTATGTTACACCCCCAGGGTATGCTATTGTATGATTAGATATTGGACAGTACAGGGAACTTGTAACAACATGGTACGATCTTGAATCTGCCCAATGTACTCCAGGATGATATATGATAATACTTGCATTTATTCAGTGCCTTACCACATCAACGCATCTCAAAGTAGTTCAAACAAGGAGTTATTTTGAATGCAGTGATTGTTATATAGATAAACACAGAAACATTCGACAACAACAATGAAGTGAATGGTGGTGCTGTTTGAGGGAGGCATATTAGTTAGGATCCTAAAAGAATTCCTTGTCCTTCTTCAAATAGTGCCATAGGACACTTAACATCCACCTGTTTAATGTCTTATCCAAAAATTGCATCATCTGGCAATGCAGCACTCCCTCAGTACTGAACTGAAGTGCTAACCTACACTAGGGGGGCGATTTTATGACGGGGGCGCGTTGGAGGTGGGACTGCTGCTTGTCGGGTCGATGTCCCGCCTCCATCGATTTGTGGCCAACCCACGCTATTTTCCCCTGATTGACCGTGTTAAGCCCGCCCAGCGGGTTTAGCAGGCCAATCAAGGGGAAGCCGGTTGCAGAGCACGTCATCGTATGACGTGCTATCTGTCAATACATTTTGACAGATGAATTGTCATCGTTTGAGAGCTCTGTGAAACTGTCAGACAGTGACAATCTCTGCAGTTTGATGAGGTCTCGAATACAAGACCCCATCAAACTTCTTTCTTTAACAGAATTGAGATGATTGTTGCATCTGTGAATGCAACGGCCACCTGTCAATCCCAGCACGGAGGTGTGAGACTCTCCGCATACACACCGACTGAAGCCTGCAGGAAGAAACAAAGGTAAGTACACTTACCTCAGATACTCACCTCTACACTCTTGCACCCATCACTTACCTTCACACCACACCTTTGCACCCCCCGACCCCCGCAGACTCAATACTTGCCTCGCTGAGCTGGCCTATTTTGGAGCCTTTGGGAAGCCCGCACTTGAGGGCAAAAAGGGAATAATCCTATTTTCTGCCTGTTAACTACCTGTTAACAGGCAGTTAATAGGCTTTAATCCCTTCCCGCCTCCAAGGAGATGGGAACCAGCGCGGGACGGCTACCCGCCTCCTGGGAAGGTGGCATGGAGGCGGGTTGGGGCGGGTTTGGCACCCGCCCCCAAATGCTGCCATTTTCCCGGCAGTCCTGCCTCCATACCCGCCTCCCCAGGCCTGGCAAAATCGCCCCCTAGGTGCTCAATTTCTGGCGTGGGCCTCAAACCCATAACCTTCTGACCTAGAGTCAAGAGTGCTGTCAATTGAGCCAAGTTCACACACAATACTGACCCTTGCATTGCCTGTTACAGCACCATACCGCTACAGTGAACCCAAGATAGTATATATGTGTGTATTATGTACATGTGTGTGCATGTATGTATGCAACTGCTGCCTGGGCAGTACAACTTATGGAATCAATATTTCAACATTAGATGGGATTGAAAATAGCAACAAACACAATTTACTGTATTAGGTAACAGCACAAAAAAGTCACTCTTCACCCAATACGTTTCACTATTTGTCACATGCATCACACTACACTGATACTACAACATATAGTACACATGCACAAGCCCTTACTGAATCATTCGACTTTTGCTTTAATCACTAGATAATAACCAGCTGTGATCATCTGAAGGGAGCACATAGGTCATAAAATAAAAAACAGTTTTAGATTTATGGAAACCCAAGCACAGGAGGCCATTTCAACCCACCGTTCCTCTGCTGGTGCTAGTCCCAGTTCAGAGCTACCCGCTCTAATCTGCTTTTCCTCCATTCCCTTTAATATTTGTCTTCATATGCTCTCATCATTGTTTTCAAATCCTTCCATGGCCTCGCCCCTCCCTATCGCTGTAATCTCCTTCAACCCCGCCCCCCCCCCCCAATGAGATATCTGCGCTCCTCTAATTCTGCCCTCTTAAGCATCCCTGATTATAGTCGCTCAACCATTGGTGGCCGTGCCTTCTGTTGCCTAGGCCCTAAGCTCTGGAATTTCCTGCCTAAATCTCTCCGCCTCGCTACCTCGCTCTCCTCCTTTAAGACGCTCCTTAAAACCTACCTCTTTGGCCAAGCTTTTGGTCACCTGCCCTAATTTATCATGTGGCTCAGTGTCAAATTTTTTGTCTTAAAACACTCCTGCGAAGCGCCTTGGGACGTTTTACTACGTTAAAGGCGCTATATAAATGCAAGTTGTTGTTGTTATCTAACTCCCCCTTTAAAGCTGTGCTTCAATAGCAGTATGTGATAAGCTACTGCATTGTGCAAACAAGTTCTGGGAATTTTCTCCTTTATGCTTCCAGTGCTAATACAGGTTTATGGTCCTTGTTAACAATTCACCAAATAATCTTTCACTGTTTACCGTTTCATCACTTTTAACACTGCTTTTAGATCTTCCCGTTAACCTTCCCTGCTCCACTGGATACAGTCCAGGTTTTCCACGTCTCTCATCATAACTAAATTGTCGCATATTTGGTGTGACTGCATTGCATTTCAACAGTGACTACACTTCAAAAGCACTTCATTGGCTGTAAAGCGCTTTGAGACGTCCGGTGGTCGTGAAAGGCGCTATATAAATGCAAGTCTTTATTTCTTTTTCTTTCATTTTCCACTCATAGGTGGTCCCACTGTACTTATCTTCCACCTCACACCCATTGCCGACAGTCTTCGGCCCAGGGACAATGCTAGGAAGGGGCCATTTCCAAAACATGTTTAAATAAAATTTCTTCGAACCTAAAGCCACACAGATCCAATTAACTCGTCCGTGGGACAACAGCCCCTCCCATTCATTTTTATTATCTATGCCAGGCAATAACTGGACAAGAGGGTTTTTGATTCTAACTTTAAAGAACAGCCCTGTTCCATGTACATCTGTACTAACACGTTGTACTACTAACAGTTGTTATATGCACTTTACAGCTGTATAATTTAATATCATGATTGTGCCTGCATGTGTCTTCTGTTGAAATAAAGAGCTACAGATTCAGCTGTCATGCACTGTAGATGCAATAAATGCTTAGGATTTGGAATGCACTGTCTGATAGGGTGGTGGAAACAGATTCAACAGTAACCTTCAAAAGGGAATTCAATAAATACTTGAATGAGAAATAAATTGCAAGGATATGAGGAAGGAGCGGGGGAGTGGGACTAACTGGATTGCTCTTTGATAGAACCGGTGCAGACTCGATGGGCCGAATGGCCTCCTTCTGTCCTGTATGTAATAGAGCCACCTGGTGGACTACTGATGTATATAATAAAGCCATGTGCAGTACAGTTCTTACCGGAAGCCATGTTGTGCTGTTGTATATATATGCTGTGTCTCAAGTTATCACAGAATTGGCGATGAGGATGCGATTGCGGATTCCCTAGCTGAAATTTTTGTTGGAGGATAATCCTGCCAACCGATGGAGAGACTGTTAAGAGGTTCTTCGTTTTTCAAATAAACTTAAAAAACCGAGATAAATTTCGAGCACACGCGGCTGAACTGTCGATGTTGCCAGAGTCCAGATGACCGCACCTATGGGAATAATAAGGCGCTTGGGTGAGTTCCATCGCGACCGAGAGACTTTCGGAGCGTATGTGGAGCGGCTAGAAATGTTTTCCACTGTGAATAGTATTGTCGAAGTCCCTGATGATGTAAACCGTAACCGGGCAGCTTTAGAAATGACGGGCTATTTTTTTGAATGAAGCAGGCCCTGAGGTGTATAGAACCCTGAAAAATGTGCTTGTTCCTGCCAAGCCGAAGGACAGGCCACTGAAGATGATCCTAACCTAGTTAGAACAGCACTACGGTCCTGAGCCCCTGGAAAGTGCTGAAAGTTATTATGGAACACGTGATCAATTAAATGATGAGAGTACATTATAGCTTTAAAAAGCTATCCATTCACTGTCATTTCGGAAACTTTCAGGACCGAGCTTTGCATGACCACTTTGTTTGTGGGTTGAAAAATGAACGTATCAGAAGTAAATTGCTGACAACCCCTAAATTGACTTTTGACTTAGCTTGTCAGATAGCTATGTCGATGGATATGGCCGACCGATACTCCCGAGAGTTCCGCGCCATTTCCAGTCGTCAGACAACCAAGGTGAATCGGCTGCAGGCTAAAAGTAAAAGGCAGTTGGGTTCTAAGGCCTCAGCAACTGGCCAAGGTAACAGTGCATTGAAGTCGTGCTATCGGTGCCTGGGACAACACATCGCTCAAAGCTGTCCATATGTGAAGGCAGAGTGTTTCTACTGCAAGAAAACTGGGCATCTTGCGAAGGCGTGCCGACAGAAGAGTGAACCGACTGGCAATGCTAGAAGTAAAAATCACCAGACACTACATACCGTTGGAGAAGCAGCAGGACGAGGAGTTTCTTGAGATTCACGTCATCAGGAGCACGAAGATATCTAACAGCAATTCGCTAGGTATCGTCATCCAAGTAGATGTTGCAAGAACCTGGATACCCATGGAAATCGACACTGGCGCACCCCTGACCGTAGTACCGGAATCACTATATCGCGACAAGTTGCGTGATTATCGACTAGAGAAATCAAAGGTAGAGCTGCGAGGCTACTCAGGAGAGCAAATCCCTGTAGTAGGAAGTGTCACCATAGCAGTGAAATACAAGGATCAGTGTCAGAGCTTGCCTCTCATAGTAGTGGCAGGAGACAAGACGCCCTTGATAGGTAGAAATTGTTTGGGATCACTGAAGCTGGATTGGAATGAGATTTATCGTGTGGAAGCAAAATTTGCATTGAAAGGTGATGTCATCAAGCAGTATCCGAAGGTGTTCAGCGAAACGGGCAGTCCGATCCAAGACTTCAAGGCAAGTGTCAGAGTGCAGAAGGACGCAAGACCAGTTTACTGCAAGCAACATCCCATACTGTACGCACCCAAGGAGAAAGTTGAGCAAGATCCCGAAAGACTAGAAACTGAGAATATTATCTCTAAGGTAGATCTGAGTAATTGGGCTACACCCATTGTTGTCGTACCTAAGTCAGATGGTAAGGTAAGATTGTGTGGTGATTATAAGGTAACCATAAACCAGGTTCTAGAGTGTAATCTACCCAATACATTGCCAAATGTGGAAGATTTGTTCACAATGCTGACAGGTGGCCAGATCTTTTTGAAGTTAGATCTAACAAACGCCTACCTACAACTTGAGTTAGATGAAGAGTCCAAGTCATGCTTGATTATAAATACTCACTGAGGCCTATATCAGTTCAATAGGCTACCATCTGGAGTGTCTTCTGCCATCGACATATTCCAGGGGGTGATGAACCAAATTTTGCAAGGGATTGAAGGGGTAATGTGTTATTTGGATGACATACTCATTTCAGCACCAAACAGGCAAATCCATGATGAGGTGTTGAATGAAATGCTCAAACGGCTAGAGAAGCACAGAGTGTGAGTGACAGCTCACAAGTGTGAGTTGTTTCAAAACTCAGTGGAGTACTTAGGGCACAGAGTAGACAAAGATGGTTTACAGCCAACCAAGGGAAAGCTGGATGCAATCAGAAATGCACCCACTCCCAAAAATGTCTCTGAACTTCGATCATTTTTGGATCTTTTGAATTATTACGGAAAGTTCCTCCCAAACTTGGCTACATTGTTATATCCACTGAATGAATTGTTGAGAAAACAGGTCCCTTGGAAGTGGTCAAAAGAATGCGACACAGCATTCAAAAAGTGTAAAAGCCAGTTAGTAGAGTGTACCTTGTTAGTTCACTATGATGTATCTAAGGAGATCAAGCTAGCGTGTGATGCCTCTCCGTACGGTGTTGGGGCAGTGATCTCTCATGTACTAGAGAGGGGAGGAGAGACCAATTGCTTTTGCTTCACACACTTTCAGTGCCAGTGAGCGGAATTATGCGCAGATCGAAAGGGAAGCTTTGTCATTGATTTTTGGGGTCAAGAAGTTTCACAAATACTTGTTTGGCCGTAAGTTTACCATAATTACTGACCATAAGCCCCTGACAGCAATCCTCCATCCAAAGTACGCAGTTCTAACCTTAGCTGCAGCCCGAATGCAGAGATGGGCTTTGATTTTGTCAGCATATACGTATGACATTGAGTACAGACGATCAGCTGATCACAGTAATGCTGATGCTATGTCCCGGTTGCCATCCCCATCACAAGTTACACTCAATAAGGAAGAAGTGTTCTATTTCTCATACATTGATGAGCTGCCAGTCACAGCTGAAGAGATTGGTAGGGCAACCAAGGGTACCCAATTATGTCAAAGGTGTATGATTACATAGCAAATGGATGGCCAAACCAGGTATCAGAGGAAGATATCTATCCATACTTCGTTCGTAGGAATGAATTGTCAGTGGATAAAGATTGTATCATGTGGGGCGCAAGAGTGGTTATCCCAAATAGGTTCAGGTCTAAATTGTTAGGAGATCTTCATGACCAGCACCTGGGAATGTGCTTGACCAAGAGCTTTGCATGCAATTACTTAAGGTGCCAGGTTTAGAAAAAGAGATAGAGTACATAGTCAGTGTACAACATGTTGATCGGTGAGCAAGAAACCACCATCAGTGCCATTACAGCCATGGAAATGGCCTCCCAGAGTGTGGCAAAGGTTACATGTAGATTTTGCTGAGCTAGAAGGACAGCAATTGTTCATAGTGATAGTCACTCGAAGTGGGTAGAGGTGTTTCCGATGCGGATAATAACAACAAGCAAAACACTAGACATTTTGCGAAGATTGTTTTTTTCATACAGCCTCCCAGGAGAAATTCTGTCTATTAATAGGCCGCAATTTTGTTCAGAAGAGTTCACACAGTTCATGAGCAGAAATGGTGTGAAACATACCAAAGTTCCAACATACCACCCTGCTTCAAATGGTGCAGCAGAGTGCACAGTACAAATTGTCAAACGTGTCTTCATCAAGCAAATGTTGGATCAAAATCCAAAGAAACGCGAGTTGTCGTTGGACCACAAACTGGCAAATTTTCTGATTACCTATTGGAATATTCCTCATACCACTACTGGTAGAAAACCAGCAGAGTTGTTTCCAAAACGACAGCCACGAACCAGGTTCTCGATGTTAAAGTATAGTCCGTAGAAGAGAAACAATCAAGGCAGAAAGAGAGTCATGATAAAGATAGAGTTAGAGAGAGAAGTGTGAAGTTGAACCAGAAGGTTAGAGTGAAGAACCATCACCATAAATGGTTAAAGTGGTTACCAGGAAGAATAGTGAAGATAGGCCCTCGCACATATTTGGCAAAGATGTTTGATCATGGAAAGGTTAGGTTTGTTCACATTGATCATATCTTACCTACAGATGTAGAAGGAACTGCAGAGCACAGAACGGGATTAAAGGGAGTACTTTGCTTCGGAATTTGGAAAGAGTGAGAATTCAGAGGAGAGGGAAGGAGTTGTTGCTTTTTGCCTACACTACTTGTAGTGCTTTGTGTTACAGGTAGATATTTAATTTCAGTACCCTTAACTTAATCTAGATCAAGTAAGTAGTCAGGAAACTACACTGTAAACTAAGTTATCTAATTACAAATTTAATTCAATAAATCAAGGTTACTGTATATAGGGACGGCAGTGCAGGCGGTGTGCCACAGCTGCAGCATGTGGGAGTTTGTGGAGAGCATTGTGGTCCCGGACAACCACGTTTGCAGTAAGTGCCTGCATCTTGAACTTCAGCTCAGAGTTTTTGAGCTGGAGTCTGAGGTGCAGATATTGCAGGGCATCAGGGAGGGGGAGAGTTACCTGGACACTTTGATTCAGGAGGCAGTCCCACCCCTTAGGTTAGGTACTGATACAAGGCTGGTTAGTGGTCAGGGACAGGAGGGTGTGACTGCAACTCAGGCAGGTAAATGGACCACAGGTGCAGTGCTGGAGGAGCCTCAGCATTTGTCCTTATCCAACATGTATGAGGTTCTTGCTGCCTGTGTGGATGAGGGAAAAGCCTGCAGGATGGATGAGCAACCTAACCATGGCACCATGGTGCAGGAGGCCATTCAAGTGGGGGGAGTGAAAGGGAATGTAGTTGTGGTAGAGGACAGTATAGTCAGAGGGATAGATACTGTTCTCTGCAGCCGTGACCGGGAGTTCCGAAGGTTGTGTTGCCTGCCTGGTGCCAGGGCTAAAGACATCTCCTTGCGGCTGGAGAAGAACTTGGAGTGGGAGGGGGAGGATCCAGTTGTCGTAGTCCACGCAGAAACCAACGACATAAGTAGAAGTAGGAATGAGGTTCTGCTGAGGGAGTTTGAGGAGCTAGGATCCAAATTAAACTAATGAAGGGGGGGGTGGGAGGATTCAGGAAAGAGTAAATGTAAAAGCAGCGAGAGAAATGTCAAGGCTCTGGAGCAGAGTAGAGTTTTAGGTAAAGTGGGTCAGGAAGGGACAGAGAGAGTAACAAAGGTAATAAGGTATCAGTGACTAAGGTGACATCAGGGAAAAAGAAAAATAAGTCAGAGCTAAAGGCACTATATCTGAATGCGCGAAGCATCCGCAACAAAATAGATGAATTAACAGCGCAGATAGAAATTAACAGGTTTGATCTAATAGGCATAACGGAGACGTGGTTGCAAAGTGGCCAAGGTTGGGAACTAAATATTCCAGGATACATAACTTTTAGAAGAGATAGGCAAAATGGAAAAGGAGGAGGGGTAGCCCTGATAATAAAGGATGGGATAAAGACAGTAGAGAGAAAGGATCTTAGCTCCGAAAATCAAGAAGTAGAATCAGTTTGGGTGGAGCTAAGAAACATCAAGGGGCAGAAAACATTGGTGGGGGTTGTTTATAGGCCCCCAAACAGTAGTTGTAATGTAGAGCAGAGTATAAATCAGGAAATTAGAGGCTCATGTAACAAGGGTAATACAGGAAACATTGGCCTAGAAATTCAGTATAGCCACTTTTGGGGCGGAAAAGTCGGGCGGCCGCTAAAGTATGCGCCCGGCGCAAAGTCGAGGCCACTTCGCCGATATTCAGTAGCTTCGCCCTAAAAGTTTGCTCGAACGCTAAAACTGGCGTTACACAACTATCTTTAGGCGCAAAGCCGGCGGTGCTGAGCTAAACCGCCGAGGCCGGGCGCAGCGCAGGTGCGGTCATTTCTTGATTGACAGCAGACACCCTGGCGCCGGCCAGCTCTTAAAGGGGGAAGGGTCGAGTTCGTCTGCTGCCACGCCCTGGACACTGCAGTCCTCCAGCTAGGCCTAAACACTGCTGCTGAACAGAAATAGCGCCGGGAAAGATGCAGAAGGCCCGTGAACGAGCGCAGCGCTTCTCTGGCCATGATTTGAGGGTGCTGGTTAGGGCTTTGGAGAGGAGACGCAAACACCTGTTCCCGGACAGTGGGAAGAAGCCTGCCACCAGCGTCTACAGGAAAGCCTGGAGGGAGGTCGCCCACAGGGTAACATCCAACAGCGAGGTCCCCAGGAGCGCTGTCCAATGCCGGAAAAAGTTCAATGACCTCACAAGGATGGTCAGGGTGAGTCCCCTTTCCAGTGTCCTCCTCATCCTTGCATGTGCACCTCACATTATGGGCAAAGGGACCTAAAAGCCCTAATGGCCAGCCCTCATCCAGCAGCTATGGGACTGGCATGAACATCAATTGCACATTCTGCACTTTACACACTGGCCAAGCTATTCGACCATGGGAGACAGTGCACACAAGATCTGGGCACCACACTGGCCAAGCTATTCGACCATGGGAGGCAGTGCACACAAGATCAGGGCACCACACTGTACTTAGAGGCCGTCCTTTCTCTTGCAGGCCAAGCTGGCACACAATCAGAAGAGCCGGACTGTGACCGGGGGAGGCCGTCCCCAGATCCAGCAGCTCAGTGACCTTGAAGAGCGCGTGGGTAGCCTCATGGGTGCCCGGGTGATTGGCCCCATTGCATCTGGAGATGCCGACCCTGTTCTGGGCACCAATGGTAAGGACATCACCTTTTGGACCTCTCTCGTCCCACTTGCGCTTCAGATCTACATCCTTTGCCACTGTCCGACCAATGCGCTGAATGCCACCACTCATGCCTCCCTCGCTGACGCCCTCTCCTCACTCTAAAGCTACTCTTGTGCCTTCCTGCTTTCAGATGGTGAGGAGGAGGTCCCTGAAGCTGCCAGTGACAGCCCCTCGGAAGAGGAGGAGGAGGAGGAGGAAGAGGAAGAGGAAGGCGGCCCATCAGGGGAACCCTCAGCCGCGCCAGGGGATGCCAATGGAGGGGACACGTCTTCCCTGGAGGAGAGCCAGGGGGAAGTGTCGGAGGGGAGTGTAGCTCCTGTGCCCAGTGGCGTGCAGCAACGCGGGAAGGGTCGCCCAGCTCGGCGGCCTTCTTCCCAGAGGGGGGAAGGGTCGCAGGGGAGTGTAGTTGCTGGGCCCAGTGGCATCCAGCAACGCGGGAAGGGTCGGGCAGCTCGGCGGCCTTCTCCCCAGAGGGAGAGTCCGGCCTCCAGTCCGGAGACGGTCCTCGCCAAGGAGGTGCGCCTCCTCGATCAAATGTCTGTGGACTCGGATCGCCGGCACACCGAGTTCGTGGGGGTTGTGGCACGGTTGCCTGAGGCCATCGAGTCCCTGGCTCATAGTGTGGCCGATTTCGGCGCCTCACAGGCCAGGAGTTTCGAGCAATTCGAAGCAGCACACGCCGCGAGTCGGGCCGAATTCGGGGCAGCACAGGCAGCGAGTTGGGCGGAATTCGGGGCAGCTCACGCAGCGAGTGGCCAGGTGATCAGTGGTGCCGTGCAGTCACTGGTTGGTCTGATGCGGGCACAGACCAGGGCAGTACGGGCACTCACTGCTGCCACACTCGCTGTGTCAGCCAGGCATCGCCAGGGCACCCGCCGCGCTGCAGCAGCACAGCGGTCTGTCCTTCAGCAGATTGCTGCGCATGCTGCAGTGCTGGCCCGGGCGAGTGCCAGTGTCTCAGGCGAGCAGCGAGCGCCTGCCATCAGCCAGCTTGCCCCCATTCCTGCAGCCGCCACTGCCACTCCCCCAGTGGAGCTGCGGCGAGCTGCTGGAGAGACTGCTGCTGCCCAGCCACAGCTGCAGCAGTCACCAGCCGGCCCCTCGAGGGCCAGAGCTCGTCTAGGCCGACCCTCAAGGGCATCTGCCGTCACGCCATGTGCCCCTCAGGAGCCTTCCCCCAGCCTTGCAGCAGCCACTGGGCACACTTTGAGGAGGAGCAGCAGGGCGGCCAGGGGCCGCAAAAGGCTGGACAAGGAATCGCCCTCGCGGGCCACAAAGTAGAGGGTGTGGGCAAATGTGTTTTTATATGGGGATGGTTGTTTTTATTTGGGGATGGTTGTTTTTATATGGGGATGGTTGTTTTGTTTATGGGGATGGTTGTTTTTGTAAGGCCGAGGATGAAGGCCATTTTTGTGGAAATGTTTTGTTATTCCTCCCCAGGTTGTGGGAGTGAGTCATGTGTGTGACTGTTTTTTGGGGGTGTTGTCTGTTTTTGGGTTTCATGTGGGAAGGGCCCTGAGTTTGTTCAATAAAGCATTTTATTTATTCAGCTTGTCCATGTTTGATGTTTGAAGTGGTTGTTGCCTTAACTGGCTGAGGGCTTGCGGAGCGGCTGCATTCAGGTCCCTTCATTGCCACAAGCCATTCCCTGACAGGGGGCTTAGAAGTGACGTTCAATAAGCCGCCGACGGGCGGCCCTTGGACCTTGTGCCTCCCTCCTGGGCTGGTACTCCTCCTCCTCCTCCTCATGCTCCTCCTGCTCCTCCTCCTGAGGTGGTGCTCCAGCGTGAGGTGGCAGTGCCTGAGTCCTGCGGATAGCCAGGTTGTGCAGCATGCAGCAAACGACCACGACCTGGGAGACTCTCTCCGGCGAATACTGCAGAGATCCGCCGGAACGATCCAGGCAGCGGAACCGTTGCTTGAGGACGCCAATCGTTTGTTCTATGATGTTCCTAGTGGCTTGATGGCTTTCGTTGTATGCCTCCTCAGCAGGGGTCCTGGGCGCGCGGAGCGGGGTCATGAGCCAGGTACACAAAGGATAGCCTTTGTCCCCGATAAGCCATCCTCTTGGGGGAGGCTGTGCCTGGAACATGTCAGCCACAGTAGTCTGTCGCAGGATAAATGCATCGTGGCTGCTGCCTGGAAAGCGGGCATTGACAGCTAGGATGCGCTGCCTGTGGTCACACACCAGCTGTACATTGAGGGAATGGTAGCCCTTCCGGTTGCGGTAATCCTCGGCATTGTCGATAGGTGCCCGCAAAGCCACATGCGTGCAGTCAATGGCGCCCTGCACCATGGGGAAGCCCGCTATTCTTGCAAATCCCACTGCATGCTGCTGCTGCTTCTCCAGGGTCATGGGGAAGGAGATGAATTGGTGTCTCCTTCTGAAAAGGGCATTGGTCACCTGGCGGATGCAGCAATGCACGGCGAACTGGGATATGTTAGCAATGTCCCCAGCAGCGGCTTGGAAGGAGCCACTTGCATAGAAGTTCAGAGCCACCGTGACCTTCACTTCCACCGACAGAGACGTCCTGCACCTCAGCTGTGGACGCAGATCTCTGTGAAGCAGATGGCAGATCTCTGCAACCACCTCCCTTCTGAAGCGCAGCCTCCTAACACACTTCGCGGCAGGCATGGTGAGATAGGACACCTGCTGGCGGTATTTCCTGAGTGGGTAAGGCCTACGTTGCCGACGCCTGTTGCCCCCTCTGCGTCTAGCCAGGGCTGCCCCTCTCACACAGCGTCTGCAAGCCCTTCGCACATAATGCTGAAACTGAGGGTTGGCACCCCATGCAGCCCCCATAATATACTGGCAAACAATGACCTCACAATGAAGGCGAATTGCCAAGCTCTGGCCTGAAGCCAAAAATACCTCTCCTATGTTGGGCCAAAGCAGTAAGCTCTCTTCCTTGGTCTCTGTCCATAAATCCGTTGCACAAGAGTGATTGCTGCAAAATGGCTGGCCTTTATAGTTCAGGGTAAGTGCCCTTTAATTTGTGCTCCCCGCGGCCCGCGTGGCCTCTGCTGCGTTCCATTTCACAGTTCTTAGGACCGCCACGCCCACATTGGGCGGGCGCGACTGAAGTTCCGGATTGGGGCGCACAAAGGGCGTTGCACGAGGAAATGACATCATAATCTGCGCGCGCAGCTGAGCGCGCGCAAACACTTTGCGCCGGCGCTAAATGTCTACTGAAGTTGGGCGTAGGCGCAGATCGCGCTGCGCCCGGCCGCTAAGTGCCTAGCGCTCGAGATCTACTCCTCCTAAGGCGCTAACGGCTGGCGCACGCAACTGAATTTCTAGGCCATTTTGTTTATCCGGAGGTTAACTGTCCGGAATGCTCGAGCCACCGGCAAAATTCAGGAGTCGGTTCAGTAAGTTTTTTTTCTTTTCGTTGCTTTTTTTTCACCAGTCAGGCTCTGCAAGGTCTAGCTAAAGCTGTTGCTTAGCTACAGAGATGCTTGCAAGCTATGGCCAACAGTTTAGAAGCTGTTAACAGGGTTTGTTGCTCGATACAGAGCTCAAAAGCTTCCGTATGTTTTAACATTAGCGCTGGTTTGTCCGGCAGTTTTGATGGGACGGCAACAGCTCGGTCCCGTCGGTGCCGGATATCACAAAGTTTCCTGTACAGTAATCATGGGGGGCTTTAATCTACATATAGACTGGGCAAATCATACTTGCAGTAATAGTGTGAAGGGCAAATTCATGGAATGTATGCAAGATAGTTTTCTAGATCAGTATGTTGAGGAACCAACTAGGGAACTGGCTATTTTAGATCTAGTATTGTGCAACGAGAAAGGGTTAACCTTGTAGTAAAAGGGCCTTTAGGGTAGAGTGACCATAATATGATAGAATTTTATATTGAATTTGAAACTGACTTAGTTAAATTCAAAACTAGAGTCTTAAATCTAAACAAAGCTAACAATGTAGGTATGAGGGGCGAGTTGGCTAAGGTAGATTGGGAAACTACATTAAAAGGTATGACAGAGGACGAGCAATGGCTAGCATTTAAAGAATACAAAATTTACAACAAATATACATTCCTTTAAGACACAAAAACCCCACAGGAAAAGTGGTCAACCGTGGCTAACAAGAGAAGTTAAAGATAGTATTAGATCAAAAGGAAGAGGCTTATAATGCTGCCAAAAAGATAAGTAAGCCCAAGGTTGAGAGAATTTTAGAATTCAGCAAGGGAGGACCAAGAATTTGATAAAGAAAGGGAAAACAGAATACGAGAGACATAAAAAGACTGTAAAAGCTTCTATAGGTATGTAAAAAGGAAAAGATTAGCGAAAGTAAATGTGGGTCTCTTCAGGCTGAGACAGGAGAAATTATAATAGGAATAAGAGAATGGCAGAGAAATTAAACAAATACTTTGGGCAGGTTTTTTATTGGGCCGTGGAGGCGGGATTGGAGGCGTGTGGGGGGTTAAAATCCCAAAATCAGGGGGCACAAACCCATCCCGCCCCCAACCCGCCTCCATGCCAGTTTCAAAGGAGGCGGGTACCCGACCCGCACTGGGACCCGCCTCCCTGAGACGGGAAGGGGATTAGTGCCAATTAACTGCCTTTTAACAGGTAGTTAACAGGCAGTTTTTAGCCTAATCCCTGTTTTCATTGTTGAAATGTGGGATTCCCGACGGCTCCAAACCCCGCCAAGTTAGCGAGGCAGGCCGTCGGAATGAAGGGCTTGGAGGGGTCGAGATGTCCGGTGTTCAGGTGAGTGATGGGTGCATGAGTGCAGAGGTAAGTGTGTTTGGTGTGTTTAAAGAAGTTTTACCTACATTTACATACCTTTACAGCCTTCCTTCCCTCAGGTCTCTGGAGTCCCTCATCTCACCGGCACAGAAAGCAGAATGGCCGTGATCTGTCAAAAGTTCCAGCATTCAGCTTTCTGTTCCGGGGAGATCTCTAAATCATCCTGACAGGAAGGAATTAACTTGGAGTACAGATTGTCAGTGTTTGACAGCTTCAAACAGTTGTGAAACGCTGATATTTCATCTATCAAAAGGTCTTGACAGATGAAATATCAATCTGTGACGTCACCTGTTGCCGGGTGGCCCTTAATTGGCCACTGGGCGGGCTCAACAAGGTCAATCAAGTCAAAATCGCATGGGTTGGCTAGAACTCAATGGAGGCTGGACTACAACCCCGAAAGTTGTAGTCCCGCCTCCTACTCGACTCCTCAATGAAAATCCAGCCCTTTGTGTCTGTCTTCACAGAAGACGACGCAAAAAACTTCCCAGAAATAGTGGACAACCAAGGGTCTAGCGAGAATGAGGAACTATTAGTACAAAAGTAGTACTGGAGAAATTAATGGGACTGAAAGCCGATAAATCCACTGGACCTGATGGCCTACATCCAAGGGTTTAGAAAGATTTGGCTATAGAGATAGTGGATGCATTGGTTGTCATTTTGCAAAATTCCATAGATTCTAGAACAGTTCCCGCAGATTGGAAGGTAGCAATTGTAACCCCACTATTTAAGAAAGGAGGGAGATAGAAAACGGGGAACTACAGACCAGTTAGCCTGACATCGGTAGTAGGAAAAATGCTAGAATCTATTATTAAGGACGTGGTAACAGGGCACTTAGAAAATAATAATAGGATTGGGTAGAGTCAACATAGATTTATGAAAGGGAAATCGTGTTTGACAAATCTGTTGAGTTTTTTGAGGTTGTAACTAGCAGGTAGATAAGGGTGAACCAGTGGATGTGGTGTATTTGGATTTTCAGAAGGCATTCGATAAGGTACTACACAAAAGGTTATTAAACAAAATTAGGGCTCATTGGATTTGGGGTAATATACTAGCATGGATTGAGGATTGGTTAACGGACAGAAAACAGAGAGTAGGAATAAATGGGTCATTTTCAGGTTGGCAGGCTGTAACTAGTGGGGTACCGCAAGGATCAGTGCTTGGGCCTCAGCTATTCACAATCTAGATCAATGATTTGGATGAGGGGACCAAATGTAATATATCCAAGTTTGCTGATGATACAAAGCTGAGTGGGATTGTAAGTTGTGAGGAGGATGCAAAGAGGCTTCAAGGGGATATAGGTTAAGTGAGTGGACAAGAACATGACAAATGGAATATAAGGTGGAGAAATGTGAAGTTATCCACTTTGGTAGGAAAAACAGAAAAGCAGAGTATTTTTTAAATGGTGAGAGACTGGGAAATGTTGGTGTTCAGAGGAAGCTGGGTGTCCTTGTACACGAATCACTAAAAGTTAACATGCAGGTACAGCAAGCAATTAGGAAAGCAAATGATATGTTGGCCTTTATTACAAGAGGATTTGAGTAAAGAGTAAAGGGGGGAAAAATTCAGTTGGTTAGCGCTTCCCGTTAATGCCTCCGGAGGGCACTAATGGGGTGCTAGGAACTTAGCGCCCGAGCGCGCCGATTTTAGCGCCACTCGCAAAATTGACCAGTCATTTTGCGGTGGCGCTAAATACTACGACCGCGATCTCCTGCACCCGCAGATCATGACGTCAGTCAAGCGTGCAACGCCCCGGTAGCGCCCCAGACCGGATATTGAGTTGCGGCCCCTGCCTTAGCGCCTGCCGCTAGGAACGACAGGTAGAGGGGAATGTTTTCAAGTCAGGCAGGGGCTGGGGGAGCGCTATTTAGATTGGGAAATGCTGATGTACAAAGGGACCTGGGTGTCCTTGTACACCAGTCACTGAAAGCAAACATTCAGGTGCAGCAAGCAGTTAGGAAGGCAAATGGTATGTTGGCCTTCATTGCAAGAGAATTTGAGTACAGGAGCAAGGATGTCTTACTACAGTTGTACAGGGCCTTGGTGAGCCCACACCTGGAGTGCAGTTTTGGTCTCCTTACCTAAGAAAGGATATACTTGCCATAGAGGGAATGCAGCGAAGGTTCACCAGACTGATTCCTGGGATAGCAGGACTGTCGTATGAGGAGAGATTGGGTCGATTCGACCTGTATTCACTACAGTTTAGAAGAATGAGAGGGGATCTCATTGATACGTATAAAATTCTGTCACGGCTAGACAGACTGGATGCAGGGAGGATGTTTCCCCTGGCTGGCGGGGTTTAGAACGAGGGGACACAGTCTCAGGATACGGGGTAGAACATTTAGGACTGAGATGAGGAGAAGTTTCTTCACTCAGAGGGTGGTGAACCTGTGGAATTCTCTACCACAGAAGGCTGTGGAGGCCAAGTCACTGAATATATTTAAGAAGTAGATAGATTTCTTGACACAAAAGGCATCAAGGGGTATGGGGAGAGCGGGAATATGTTATTGAGATAGAGGATCAGCCATGATCATATTGAATGGCGGAGCAGGCTTGAAGGGTCGAATGGCCTACCCATGCTCCTATTTTTCTATGTTTCTATCTTAAAGGCGGGCGCTTCCTGCCTTTTCTTGTCGGCTACATTTTTGGTTTTAACGCTGTCACAAGGAGTTTTGGCCCTCAGCACCACTTTTGAGGTTCCTAAGCGCCAAGCTCTTTCCCTGGGTCTATCCATTAGTGCTTCCAACACAATTGCTTTTGAGGTCCCTCCAGGCTGAGATTCAAGGCTGCAATGAGCAGGATGTGGTTGGCCAGCAAGATGGCCCCTCCCCTTTAAGAACTGGATGGCGCCAGTGTGTCTGGATTCCATGGCAATTGGCATCGCCTGAGCTTCGGTAGCGTTCTGAGGTAGCGCCTCGCTCCCTGACGTTTGCGCCTTAAGAGAGATGTGTAGCACCTGATTTAGTGCTCAAATCACCTCCAGGAGCGATAGGCGAATTTTACAGTCGGAGGCGATAATTAACACTGGGCGCTAAACTTTGTGCCCAGCCGATATTGGCGCCCCAAAATGGGAGATACCAAATTTTTCCCCCAAGAAGTCTTACTGCAATTATATAGGACCCTGGTGAGACCACACCTGGAGTATGGTGTACAGTTTTGGTCTCCTTACCTAAGGAAGGATATACTTGCCATAGAGGGAGAGCAACGATGGTTCACCAGACTGGTTCCTGGGATGGGGGGATTGTCATATGAGGAGGGATTGAGTAGCCTAGGCCTATATTCTCTTGAGAGCTTAGAAGAATGAGAGGTGATCTCATTGAAACATACAAAATTCTTACAGGGCTTGACAGGGTAGATGCAGGGAGGATGTTTCCCCTGGCTGGGGAGTCTAGAACCAGGGGTCACAGTCTCAGAATAAGGGGTCGGCCATTTAGGACTGAGATGAGGAGAAATTTCTTCACTCAGAGGGTGGTGAATGTTTGGAATTCTCTACCCCAGAGGGCTGTGGAGGCTCAGTCATTGAGTATATTCAAGACAGAGATCAATAGATTTTTGAATATTAAGGGAATCAAGGGATATGAGGATAGTTCAGGAAAGTGGAGATGAGGTAGAAGATCAGCCATGATCTTATTGAATGGCAGAACAGGCTCGTACTGCCAAATGGCCGACTCCTGCTCCTATTTCCTATGTTCTTATGAAAGCTGGGATGATTCAATTTATTCTGATGAGTCAGATAGTCTTGTTACAAGTAGAGCACCAGTAGTAAATCCAACATCAGACATACCAGAAACAAGTCCAAGACAAAGTCAGAATTTAAGTCTGAGCCCGAGTCAGGCAGACAGTCTGAAAGTGTAGAGAGTCCAAATGTAGATCAAGGTCAGCCCTTGGAGAAAAATTCTCCGCAGGCTCAACTTAGAATGAGTCAAACTCCTACAACAAGATCTGAAAGTTCTGTTCAAAAAAGGTGTCCTCTTTGAAACAGAAAATCAATGGTTAGGTTTGATCTGTAAATATGGAAAATGAGTTCATATCTTTTGTATGTGTTACACAATTCTATAATAGAATTTTGAAACATAAAATGGATTCCATTTGAGAAATGTATACCAAGAGTTGTGTATACCATACAAGTCATGTACAATGACTATTTGCTATGATTAACTTCTTCAATAAGGAGGGAGAAGTGTAATAGAGCCACCTAGTGGACTACTGATGTATATAATAATAAAGCCATGTGCAGTACAGTTCTTACCGGAAGCCATGTTGTGCGGTTGTATATATATGCTGTGTCTCAAGATATCACACTGTACTATTCTATGATTGTACACTCATTCCAATAAATGCTGTGACTGTACATTGAAATGGGGGGTAGTCAGGATGCACCTGGCACCTGCAACCTGACCACAAACCGTGCAAGTTAAGTGAAATGAACTGATCTGGGTGGGACTGCTCTTTAAAAAGCAAATTCATCAGATAAAGTAACAATAACATTCAGTAAATATAGTTTAAAAAAAGTGATGATTGGTCATATGAGTGTGAGCTGTGGCTCAGTGGTAGCACGCTCGCCTCTTGAGTCAGAAGGTTGTGGGTTCAAGCCCCACTCCAGGGACTTGAGCACAAAATCTAGGCTGACACTGTTGGAGGGGCCAATTTCAGATGAGACACTAAACCGCGGTCCCGTCTGCCCTCGCAGGCGGACGTAAAATATCCCTTGGCACTATTTCGAAGATGGGCAGGGGAGTTGTCCCCAGTATCCTGGCCAATATTTATCCCTCAATCAACACATCACGAAAAAAACCCACAGTATCTGGTCATATTCTCACTGCAGTTTGTGGGAGCTTGCTGTGCGCAAATTGGCTGCCACCTTTCCTATATTACAACAGTGACTACACTTCTAAAGTACTATGTTGGCTGTAAAGCGCTTTGGGACGACCGGAGGTCATGAAAGGCGCTATATAAATGCAAATCGGGGGGCAGCACTGTGTGGCGGGGGCAGGTTGGTAGAGGACCTTTGTCTTACGGATGTTTAGTGTAAGGCCCATGCTCTCGTACGCTTCGGTGAAGGTGTTGACGATGGTTTGGAGTTCGACCTCTGAGTGAGCGCAGACGCAAGCAGGATTGGCGCACCAACGTCAGAGTTCTTGCTCAGGCCAACATCCCCAGCATCGAAGCTTTGACCACGCTTGATCAGCTCCGATGGACGGGTCACATTGTCCGCTTGCCCGATACGGGACTCCCAAAACAAGCGCTCTACTCGGAGCTCCGGCACGGCAAGAGAGCCCCAGGTGGGCAGAGGAAACGCTTCAAGGACACCCTCAAAGCCTCCTTGAAAAAGTGTAACATCCCCACCGACACCTGGGAATCCCTGGCCCAAGGCCGCACAAAGTGGAGGAGAAGCATCCGGGAAGGCGCCGAACACCTCAAGTCTCTTCGCCGGGAGCAAGCGGAAGCGAAGCACAAGGAGCGCACGTCAACCCAAGCACCCCACCCACCCGCCCCTTCAACCACTGTCTGCCCCACCTGTGACAGAGATTGTAGGTCCCGCATTGGACTAATCAGTCACCTGCGAACTCATTTTTAATGTGGAAGCAAGTCATCCTCGGTTCCGAGGGACTGCCTAAGAAGAAGATGATAAATGCAAGTTCTTTCTTTCTTTATAGGGGTTGTAATTTATTACACACTTAAACCCATCTTTAAAGTCAAACTAAAAAAAAACAAATTATATTGATTAAAGGATGAAAAATTCTGCAGGCACCTCAGTAGGTGTACTTGGATACACAACGTTAAAACATTGGCAGCAGTTTGATGTGGCAAGCAATTTATGTTTAATGAGGTCTTATCAACTGCAAACCATTATGTGCACATGCACCATGCTGTAGAAGCACCGGCTAAACCGCAGGTTGAAATTGAAAAACAAGTAAAAAACACGTACATACTAAAAACAAAGCTGTGCCCCAATCTCACCCTTCAATAATGAGACAAATATGTTTATAAAGTTCCCAATGGTAAACTACAATGCACACATGCATTAACTCATTAAAGCATCCACTAAAAGTACAGGTTGAAAACACTGAAAATCGTGTTGTGAACCAACTTCACCATTCAACAATGAGAAAAATATGTTAAAAAAGCTTTTCAAATGCACAACAGATACACAGTAAGAATGCTCAACGCCGGCAGTTAGAAATAGGAACTTAACGTTACAATTCTGAGGGAATAATTGCATGAAAACACTCCTAGAACCATGAGGTTGAATGGCCAGTTTACTATTCGCTCCCAGACAATTGTTAGTCTTTGTTTTAGAGACAAAAAAAAGTGCGAGTTTGCCTCAGTAGGAAGAGCTCCTGCCTCGCAGTCAGACGGTTGTAGGTTTGAACCTCACTGTGGACGTGAGCACATAATTTGGGTTGACACTTCAATATACAGGCCACTCCTCTTAATTGGAAGGCACTTAAATTGAATTACCTGACCATTTTAATTTCTAGTGCTAATTTTCCATTTTGCTTTGTTAATTACATTGCTAATTTGAATTATTGGGTAATTAATTTCCAGCACAAAATACAACTTCAAATTATCAGTAGATAAAATACTAAGGGAGTTCTGCAATGGTGGAGTTTTTTTTACTTGCTGAGCTGGTGAATATATATATATTTGAAGAAGAGCAGGGAGTTCACCCAGTGTCCTGTCCTGGCCAACATTACCCTCTCAACCAACACCAGCAAAAAAAAAATTATCTAATCATTTGTTGTGCCAACTGTCTTCTGTATTTGCTGATAAAAAAAATAGAAACTGCACTTCAAAGTAATTAATTGGCTAAATAGTGCTTTGGGAGAATGTGATAAGGCAGTAAATAAATGTAAGCTCTTTCTTTCTTAGTACAGGTAGACTACCCTTTATCCGGACTTCCGAAAACCGAAACCCTCTAAAAACCGAAGGTTTTTTCGGTCAGCGTAAGTCGTGCGCACGACATGACCAGAGTGGCGCACGACTTACAGGCCTAGCCGGATAAGGGATAGTGTAGCATTTTTCCGCACTTCTGAAAACCGAAATCGCTCAGCGTTTATCCGCACATCCGAAACCAGAAAACCTCTGAAAGCCGAAAGTGGAGCAAAGCATGACTTCTGAAAACCGAAATGCGCACGACCACGACCCCCGCCGACCCTGTATCCCTGTAACTACAGTATTTATAGTCGTTATTTATCCCACCCTTTCGGATAAGGGATAGTGTATCCTTTATCCGCACTCCCGAAAACCGAATTACCTCTGAAAACCGAAGTGTTTTCGCGCACCTTCCGAAATCTGAAATTTTCCTAAAACCGAAACACGGCTGGTCCCGAGGTTTTCGGATAAAGGATAGTCTACCTGTAATACCAAATCAGGATGTTGTTCAGAAGGAACTTGGTCTTAGGTGATGCCATTAAACTTTCCGTTCCCACGTCACAATACAGTACTAATAGGGTTTTAGTGAGTGCGTTCCCAAGAGATATCCCAACTATTACTTTAAAGGCCAAATCAGAGGGCCAAAAGTTGTAAATATAATCTAGTGAATATTAAGTTTATTGCAGTAGGTGTGACAGTATATTTTCCAATCCTCTGAGGAAGGTTAGTTTAGCCTGTAACTGCTGTAAATCTGCAGTGTCACTGCTACTGCTCATTTATGAATTTACTGCCTGTCAATCTGTGCGGCAGTTTATAGTCTGAACCATGATCTAGTTAAATCTTTATTTTACCACCTTCCAAAGCTGAGGAAGATCATGAGTGAGCACTTGATGTAACCAGTAAGCCAAAATACAGTGGTGACAATTTTCGGTTCGATCTGTGGGCTAGAAAATGGGCAGGTAGAGGCACCCTCCTAAGGAGCAAGGGCTCACCTGCGGGAGTTTTCTAAGATGCTGGACCCAAGAAAAATATCTAGAGTAAAAACCCAAAATTGTAACAAACTCGTTACCATTCTTTGCAAACCATGCGAGTTTAAAAAAAAAGTACCTGTAAAGCTGCCTCCATCTCATCACACTTTTAAACCCACAAGATGTAAAATGCTCAATGAAGCCCTGCAGAGAGTCAGCACACACTGTACAGGCCGGCAACACATTCCAGAGACTCATTACTCTCTGGGAAAAGAAGAACAATCTAACCTCTAGCATATTCCTACTTCTGCGTAGTTTAAACACATGTCACCTGGTTCTCCCCAATCTGTCAAACTGAAATAATCTATCATAAAAACAGAAAATGCTGGAAATACTCAGCAGGTCAGGCAGCATCTGTGGAGAGAGAGAAACAGAGTTAACGTTTCAGGGCGATGACCCTTCGTCAGAACTGGAAAAAGCTGGAGATGGAACAAGTTTTTAAGCAAGTGTAGGAGCTGGGAAAGGGGGGAGGGAGGAAAGAACAAAAGGGAACGTCTGTGATAGGATGGAAAGCAGGAGAGAGTAAGAGGCATTAAGAGAGATTAAGAGATGGTGCAAGGCAAAAGGAGATGGTAATGGGACAAGTTAAGAAACAAAAGATGGCTCTAGATGAAGTGTAAATGGCACTGGCAGAATGAAGACAGCTGCCATGTCGGAGAGAATTTAATGGAAAAAAAGGATAGGGGGCAGAAGTTATGGTCTGAAATTGTTGAACTCTATGTTGAGTCCAGAAAGCTGTAAAGAGCCTAATTGAAAGATGAGGTGCTGTTGAGCTTCATTGGAGCAGTGTAAGAGGCCGAGGACAGTGAGGTCTGAGTGGGAGTGAAGTGGAGAATTAAAGTGACAGGCGACCGGAAGCTTGGGGTCAACCTTTGCTTTTGAAATAATCTATCACTAGGTGCACAATGCATCCCTTTAGTTATTTTATAGACTTCGTATCAGGTCTCCTCTCAGTCTATGCTGCTCTAAAGTAAATAGGCCTAGAAATTCATTGACGCCACTTTTGGGGCGCTAAAGTGGGGCGTCTGCTAAAGTTTGCGGCCACCGCCAAATCGATGTCACTTCTCCGATATTCATTAGCTTCGCCCTAGGAGTTCGGGCGAGCGCTAAAACTGCTGCTGGACGCCTCTCTTTGGGCGCTAAGCCGGAGGTGGTGATCGATAGCGCCGAGGCCGGGCGCAGCGCAGGTGCGGCCATCTCGTGATTGACAGCAGACACCCTGGCGCCGGCCAGCTCTTAAGGGGGAAGGGTCGACTGTGTCTGCTGCCACGCCCTGGATAGTGGAGCCCTCCAGCTAGGCCTGAACACTGCTGCTGGACCCAAATAGCGCCTGAAGACATGGAAAAGGCCCGTGAACGTGCGCAGCGCTTCTCAGAGCGTGATCTGAGTGTGCTGCTTGCTGCTGTGGAGAAGAGGTGCCATGTTTTGTACCCGGACAATGGCAAGAAGGCGACGGTCCGCGTCTACAGGAGAGCCTGGAGGCATGTCGCCACCAAGCTGTCAGCCAACAGCGACGTCCCCAGGAGCGGTGCCCAATGCCGCAAAAAGTTAAATGACCTCACACGCATTGTCAGGGTGAGTACCCTTTCCAGTGACCTCCTCATCCTTGCATGTGCACCTCACATTGTGGGCAAAGGGACCTGAAAGCTCTAATGGCCAGCCTTCATCCAGCAGCTATGGGACAGGCATGAGCATCAATTGCACATTCTGCACTTAACACACTGGCCAAGCTATTCCACCATGGGAGGCAGTGCACACCAGATCATGGCGACACACTGGCCAAGCTATTCCACCATGGGAGGCAGTGCACACAAGATCACGGCGACACACTGTATTTAGAGGCCGTCCTTTCTCTTGCAGGCCAAGCTGGCGAATAATGGCAAGAGCCGGACTGCGACCGGGGGAGGCCGACCCCATATCCAGCCACTCACCGACCTGCAACATCGCGTGGAGCGCCTCATGGGTGGCCGGGTGATTGGGCCCGTTGCATGTGGAGATGCCGACCCTGTTCTGGGCAGCAATGGTAAGGACATCACCTTTTGCACCTCTCTCGTCCCACTTGCGCATCAGATCTACATCCTTTGCCACTGTCCGACCAATGCGCTGAATGCCACCACTCATGCATCCCGCACTGACGCCCTCTCCTCACTCTAAAGCTACTCTTGTGCCTTCCTGCTTTCAGATGGTGAAGAGGAGGTCCCTGAACTTGCCAGAGACAGACCCTCCGAAGAGGAGCAGGAGGAGGAGCAAGAGGAAGGCGGCCCATCAGGGGAACCCTCAGCCGCGGCCACCCAGGCCAATGTAGGGGACACGTCTTCCCTGGAGGGCAGCGTGGCGGAAGTGTCGAAGGGGAGGGGAGCTCCTGGGACCTGCGGGCTGCAGAAAGGCGGGAGGGGGGTGGAAGCTCGGCGGCCTTCTCCCCAGAGGGGGGAAGCGTCGGAGGGGAGTCCAATTGCTGGGCCCAGCGGCCTCCAGCAACGCAGAAGGGTCGGCCAGCTCGGCGGCCTTCTCCCCAGAGGGAGAGTCCGGCCTCCAGTCAGGAGATGCTCTTCGCCGAGGAGATGGAACGCCTCGAAGACTTGTCCGCGGACTCGGAGCGCCGGCACACGGAGCTCATGGCGGCAGTGGCACGGTTGCCTGAGTCCATCGATTCCCTCTCTCGGAGTGTGGCTGAGTTCGGGCCCTCAGAGGCCACCAGTCGGGCGGAATACCGGGCAGATCAGGCAGCGAGTCGGGCGGAATTCGGGGCAGCTCTGTCAGCGACTGGCCAGGTGATCAGTGGTGCCGTCCAGTCACTGGCTGCTCTGATGCGGTCAGTGAACAGGTCAACACGGGCACTCACTGCTGCCACACTCGCTGTGTCAGCCAGGCATCGCCAGGGCACCCGGCGCGCTGCAGCAGCACAGCGGTCTGTCCCTCGGCAGATTGGTGCACATGCTGCAGTGCTGGCCCGGGCGAGTGCCAGTGTCTCAGGTGACCAGCGAGCGCCTGCCATCCGCCAGCTTGCCGCCATTCCTCCAGCCGCCACTGCCAGTCCCCCAGTGGAGCTGCCAGGAGCTGCTGCAGCGACTGATGCTGGCCAGCCACAGCTGCAGCAATCAACAGCCGCCCGCTCGACGGCCAGACCTCGACTAGGCCGACCCCCAAGGGCATCTGCCGTCACGACATGTGCCCCTCAGGAGCCTGCCCCCAGCCTTGCAGCAGCCAATGGCCTTACTTTGAGGCGGAGCAGCAGGGCGGGCAGGGGCCACCCAAAGATGGCCAAGGCATCGCCCTAGCGGGCCAAATAGTCGAATGTGTGGCCATTTGTGTTTGTTTCTTGAGGCCGAGAATTGGATGTTTGTTTTTTGAAGGCCGATGATGTGATGTTTGTTTCTGACGAAGGCCGAGAATGACGGCCATTTTAGTTGCCCTATTTTGTTAATCCTCTCCAGGTTGTGGGAGCGAGTAATGTGTTTGAGTGTTTTTTGGGGGTTTCGTCTGTTTTTGGTTTTCATGTGGGAAGGGCCCAGAGTTTGTACAATAAACCATTTTATTTATTCACATTGTCCATGTTTGATCTTTGAAGTGTTTGTTGCCTTAACCGGCTGAGGGCTTGCGGAGCGGCTGCAATCATGTTCTATCACTGGCACAAGCCATTCCCTGACAGGGGGCCTAGATGTGACGTTCAATAAGCCGCCGACGTGCGTCCCTTGGACCTTGTGCCTCCCTCCTGGGCTGGTACTCCTCGTCCTCGTCGTCCTCATGCTCCTCCTCCTGAGGTGGGGGTCCAACGTGAGGTGGCAGTGCCTGAGTCCTGCGGATAGCCAGGTTGTGCAGCATGCAGCAAACGACGACGAATTGGGAGACTCGATCCTGCGAATACTGGAGGGCTCCCCCGGAGCGATCGAGACAGCGGAACCGTTGCTTGAGCACGCCGATTGTTTGTTCTATGAGGTTCCTCGTCGCTTGATGGCTCTCGTTGTATGCCTCTTCAGCAGGGGTCGTGGGCGCGCGGAGCGGGGTCATGAGCCAGGTACACAAAGGATAGCCTTTGTCCCCGATAAGCCATCCTCTTGGGGGAGGCTGTGCCTGGAACATGTCAGCCACAGTTGTCTGTCGCAGGATAAAGGCATCGTGGCTGCTGCCTGGAAAGCGGGCATTGACGGCTAGGATGCGCTGCCTGTGGTCACACACCAGCTGTACATTGAGGGAATGGTAGCCCTTCCGGTTGCGGTAATCCTCGGCATGCTCAAGAGGTGCCCGCAAAGCCACATGCGTGCAGTCAATGGCGCCCTGCACCATGGGGAAGCCCGCTATTCTTGCAAACCCCACTGCACGCTGCTGCTGCTTGTCCAGGGTCATGGGGAAGGAGATGAATTGATGTCTCCTTCTGAAAAGGGCTTCGGTCACCTGGCGGATGCAGCAATGCACGGCGAACTGGGAGATGTTAGCGATGTCCCCAGTAGCGGATTGGAAGGAGCCGGAGGCATAGAAGTTGAGAGCCACCGTCACCTTCACTGCCACCGACAGAGACGTCCTGCGCATCAGCTGTGGCTGCAGATCTCTCTGAAGCAGCCGGCAGATGTCTGCAACCACCTCCCTTCGGAATCGCAGCCTCCTAACACACATCGCGGCAGACATGGTCAGATAGGAGGTCTGCTGGCAGTATACCCTGCGTGGGTAAGGCCTCAGTTGGCGACGCCTGTTGCCCCCTCTGCGTCTAGCCAGGGCTGCCACTCTCTCACGGCGTCTGTAAGCCCTTCTGGCATAAGGCTGAAAATCAGCGTTGCCACCCAATGCAGCCCCCATTATATGCTGGCAAACACTGAGCTCTGAATGAAGGCAAAGATAATTGGTAAGCTCTGGCCTGAGCCAAAAATACCTGTCCAAGTGTTGGTCCAAACCAGTAAACTCTCCTCCTTGGCCTCAGGTCTTGTTGCATGCGGGCATGGACTGCTTCATTATCTGAGGAGTTGTGAATGGCACTGAACACTGTGCAGTCGTCAGCGAACATCCCCATTTCTGACCTTATGTTGGAGGGAAGTTCTTGATGAAGCAGCTGAAGATGGCTGGGCCTAAGACACTGCCCTGAGGAACTCCTGCAGTGATGTCCTGGGGCTGTGATGATTGACCTTCAATCACCACAACCATCTTCCTGTGTGCTAGGTATGACTCCAGCCAGTGGAGCGTTTTCCCCCGATTATCATTGACTTCAGTTTGACTAGGGCTCCTTGATGTCACACTCGGTCAAATGTTGCCTTGATGTCAAGGGCAGTCACTCTTACCTCACCTCTGGAATTCAGCTCCTTTGTCCATGTTTGGACCAAGGCTGTAATGAGGTCGGGAGCCAAGTGGTCTTGGTGGAACCCAAACTGGGCATCAGTGAGCAGGTTATTGTTGAGTAAGTGCCGCTTGATAGCGCTGTCGATGACACCTTCCATCACTTCGCTGATGATTGCGAGTAGACTGATGGGGCGGTAATTGGTCAGGTTGGATTTGTCCTGCTTTTTGTGGACAGGACATACCTGGGCAGTTTTCCACATTGTTGGATAGATGCCAGTGTTATAGCTGTACTGGAACAGCTTGGCTAGAGGCACGGCTAGTTCTGGAGTACAAGTCTTCAGCACGACAGCCGGGATGTTGTTGGGGCCCATAGCCTTTGCTGTATCCAGTGCGTTCAGCCGTTTCTTAATGTCAATTGGAGTGAATCAAATTGGCAGAAGACTGGCTTCTGTAATGGTGGGGACTTCAGGAGGAGGCCGAAATGGATGGGCCTATGACACTGCCCTGAGGAACTCCTGCAGCGATGTCCTGGGGCTGTGATGATTGACCTTCAATTACCACAACCATCTTCCTTTGTGCTAGGTCTAACTCCAGCCAGTTGAGCGTTTTCCCCCGATTATCATTGATTTCAGTTTGACTAGGGCTCCAAAGCTGGGTGGGAGTGTGTGCTGTGAGGAGGATGCCGAGAAACTCCAGGATGATTTGGACAGGTTGGGTGATTGGGCAGAAGCATGGCAGAAGCATGGCAGATGCAATATAACATGGATAAATGTGAGGTTATCCACTTTGGTGTCAAAAACAGGAAGGCAGATTATTATCTGAATGGCAATAAATTGGGAGAAGGGGAAGTGCAACGAGACCTTGTGCACCAGTCGCTGAAGGCAAGCATGCAGGTGCAGCAGGTGGTTAAGAAGGCAAATGGTATGTTGGCCTTCGTAATGAGAGGGTTTGAGTACAGGAACAAGGATGTCTTGCTGCAGTTGTACAGGGCCTTGGTGAGACCACATCTTGAGTATTGTGTGCAGATTTGGTCGCTTTATCTGAGGAAGGATGTTCTTGCCATGGAAGGAGTTCAGCGAAGATTCACCAGGCTGATACCTGGGATGGCAGGAATGACGTATGAGGAGAGATTGGGTCGATTGGGCTTATACTCGCTGGAGTTTAGGAGAATGAGAGGGGATCTCATTGAAACTTATAAAATTCTGACAGGACTGAACAGACTAGATGCAGGAAGGATGTTCCCGATGGTCGGGGAGTCCAGAACCAGGGGTCACAGTCTAAGGATAAGGGGTAGGCCATTTAGGACAGAAATGAGGAGGAATTTCTTCACCCAGAGAGTGGTGAACCTGTGGAATTCTCTACCACAGAAGGCAGTCGAGGCCAATTCATTAAATATATTCAAGAAGGAGTTGGATATATTTCTTAAGGCTAATGGGATCAAGGGGTATGGGGAGAAAGCAGGAACCGGGTATTGAATTTGGATGATCAGCCATGATCTCATTAAATGGCGGAGCAGGCTCGAGGGGCCGAATGGCCTACTCCTGCTCCTAGATTCTATATTTCTATGATCACCCACTCAGCACATCTGGCTGAAGATGGTTGCAAACGCTTCAGCCTTTTTTTTTGCACTTGCGGACAGGGCCGCCCCATCATTGAGGATGGGGATATTCATGGCGCCTCCTCCTTCCGTTAGTTGTTTAATGGTCCACTACCATTCATGACTGGATGTGGCAGGACTGCAGAGCTTTGATCTGATCCATTGCTTGTGGGTCACTTAGCCCTGTCTGTAGCATTCTGCTTCCACTTTTTAGCATGCATGTAGTCCTGTGTTGCAGCTTCCCCAGGTTGGCACCTCATTTTTAGGTATGCCTGGTGCTGCTCCTGGCATGCTCCTCTACATTCCTCATTGAACCAGGGTTGGTCCCCTGGCTTGGTGGTAATGGTAGAGTGAGGGATGTGCCGGGCCATGAGGTTACAGATTGTGGCGGAATACAATTCTGCTGCTGCTGATGGCCCACAGCGCCTCATTGATGCCCAGTTTTGAGCTGCTAGATCTGTTCTGAATTTATTCCATTTAGCACGGTGGTAGTGCCACACAACACGATGGAGGGTGCCATCAGTGTGAAGACAGTGCAAAGATGCGTTGTCATGTTCTAGGATGGGTACTAGTCTGAAAGATTGTTTCTTGATTAGAAGGTGGGAGGGAAGGAAGCAAGGCCCGGGAGTCAAAGTTAGTGCAGTTGATCAGAATAGTCACAAATGAACTGAAGAGAAGACTACAGTGATGAGATGCGCTCTAAGTTCCCCTTCGGCAGTCACTGAGGACTTCTCTGAGTGCAGGTCATCGTGATGTTCTCCTCCGTGTACCAAAGCAGCTAGGGCCACCTCCCCTGCAACGCTGAAGCCCAAGCTGTGGCTCAGTGGGTAGCACAACTCAGGCAGAAGGTTGTGGGTTCAAGTCCCACTCCAGGGACCTGAGCACATCTTCTTCTTCTTAGGCAGTCCCTCGGAACCGAGGATGACTTGCTTCCACATTAAGCTCGCAGGTGACTGATGAGTCCAATGCGGGACCTACAGCCTCTGTCACAGGTGGGGCAGACGGTGGTTGAAGGGACGGGTGGGTGGGGTGCTTGGGTTGACGTGCGCTCCTTGTGCTGCCTGCGCTTGGCTTCCACTTGCTCCCGGCGAAGAGACTCGAGGTGTTCGGCGCCTTCCCGGATGCTTCTCCTCCACTTTGTGCGGTCTTGGGCCAGGGATTCCCAGGTGTCGGTGGGGATGTTACACTTTTTCAAGGAGGCTTTGAGGGTGTCCTTGAAGCATTTCCTCTGCCCACCTGGGATTCTCTTGCCGTGCCGGAGCTCCGAGTAAAGCGCTTGTTTTGGGAGTCTCGTATCAGGCATGCGGACAATATGACCCATCCATCGGAGCTGATTGAGCGTGGTCAGAGCTTCGATGCTGGGGATGTTGGCCTGAGCAAGAACACTGACATTGGTGCGCCTATCCTGCCAATGGATTTGCAGGATCTTGTGGAGGCAGCGTTGGTGGTACCTCTCCAGTGCTTTGAGGTGCCTGCTGTACATGGTCCATGTCTCTGAGGCATACAGCAGGGCAGGTATCACTGCTGCCCTGTAGACCATGAGCTTAGTGCCGGGTTTGAGGTCCTGGTCTTCAAACACTCGCTTCCTCAGGACATAGAGCACATAATGCTAGGCTGACACTCCAGTACAGTGCTAAGGGAGTGCTGTATTGTTGGAGGTGCCGTCTTTTGGATGAGACGTTAAACCGAGGCCCCGTCTGCTCTCTCAGGTGGACATATAAGATCCCATGGCACTATTTCGAAGAAGAGCAGGGGAGTTATCCCCGGTGTCCTGGCCAATATTTATCCCTCAACCAACATAACGAAAAAACAGATTATCACATTGCTGTTTGTGGGAGCTTGCTGTGCGCAAATTGGCTGCCGCGTTTCCCACATTACAACAGTGACTCCACTTCAAAAGCACTTCATTGGCTGTAAAGTGCTTCAAGACATCCGGTGGTCGTGAAAGGCGCTATAGAAATGCAAGCCTTTCTTTCTTTGTGTGGCGAAGTTGTGCTTTGTATAGCAGGCTTCAACTATGCATGACTGCAGCAGTTCAGGAAGGCGGCGGCTTACCACCACCTTCTCAAGGGAAAGCAGAAATGGGCAACAAACACTGGCCTTGCTAGCAACGCCCTTATCCCGAGAATGAATTGAAAACAGCTCTTCCTGTTAGGAAGTTGAGGAATGTTTCTGTTGGAGCTCGCAAAGCAATGTAGCTGCCAGCTTGCTCGACTGGAAAACATTAAAAATCTATTGCACCAAGAGAAACTTCACCTTCAAATGTTGGGGCCAGAATAAAGGGAGCTTTACTTTGCTGTATCTGACTGGGAGTGTTTGACTTTGACACTGGGTGCTTTAAAACAGAAAAACAGCACCAACGTCCTATTGACCAGCACAAGTTTTGCCTCAGAAATTTTTTTTTTTTTAAATGAGTTGGGAGAGTTGATGACATTATCAATTATGAAAGCATCTGTTGAAGCTCGCATACATTGGATCCACAAACTGCCTCCAATCAGCGTTAAGCTTTAAATTTGAATCAGAGTGCAAGTAACATCCAGCGTCAAAGCAGCAATAGTTAAAAGACCTCAGGCCGAGTGCCAATTAATAGTGCCTAGGGACAAATTCCTTGTCAGGCAATGACTAAATGCAGAGAACGGAGGCGTTAACATTTCAGGTATAACCCTGAATGAGGACCCTTCATCAGAACCCTGATGAAAGGTGTACACCTGAAACATTAGCTTGTCTGCTCCGACCTTCTGAGTGTCTCCAGTGTTTTCTGTTTTGTATCAGATTTCCATCATTTGCAGTTCTTTGCTTTTTATTTAAATATATTTATAGCTGGAAGGGCAGAATAGAGACAAAGTAGCAAATCGCTTAAATATACAATCAGGGAAACGGCCATATTGAACTGAATGTTGTCAGGATATGCTAGAGGCTCTGCATGGTGGCGGAGCCTTAAGCTGCTTCGACCCTGTTTTCCTGGAACTCCCTCCCTAAAATCGGCTACTTCACAATTCACAATTCAAATCGCTTTATTGGCATGATAAGTTACATCTTATGTTGCCAAAGCATCCAAATACATTTATGGTTTAGCACATAAACGCAGTTCTATTCATACAGTGTATAAACAGGTATATCCCTGAGTGTATAAATATACATTCGCATTGTTTATATATATTCTTTTCTTAGTTTACTGGTTGTCCCTCTGTTCATGGCAAGCTGTAACATAGTGTGCCGCCAGTGTTATACATCACTTCTTGCTTTATTAAGTCTCCTGAAAAACTCTCTCTCGGCTACGCTTCTGGCCACTTCCCCCGAGCCCTGCTACTGTTCGCAATCTGCACCTTCTCTGTAAAGCACATTCGGACTATTTACACATTAAAGACACTATACAGACAACAAACAAACACTTGCGTCTTTAATGCAGGAAGGCGTTCCAAGGCGCTTCAAAGGAATGTAATCAGACAGAAATTCACGGAGCCAAAGAAGGAGAGACTTAAGGGGGAAAAATTGGGTTGCTTTGTGCCTCCCGTTAGCACCCCCGGGGGCACAAAACCCCGAACACCTCCTGCAAAATTCTTTTTATTCCAGATTTATTTAATTAACTGAATTTAAATTCCCCAGCTGCTGTGGTGGGATTTGAACTCATGTCTCTGGATCAGTCGTCCAGGCCTCGGGATTACTTGTCCAGTGACACAACCACTATGCTACCGTACCCAGGGGAATCAATTAATTAAATACTCTTTCAAAATACACAGTGTAAGAATTCCCGCTGTTGATACTGGTGCTTAATAAGTAACTGTTGTTTTGTTACCATTTAAATGTTATCGGATGACAACAATAAACATTCTGTAGTTAGTGTAGATATTGTAGGAAAATGACTAAGAATTATAATTGATCCTCTAATATTGGATTAATTTTCATACTCTATATAAGAACATTGACATGGCAATAACATTCTATCACACTGTAATTATTTCGAATTTTATAGAATCATACAGCACAGAAAGAGGCCACTTGGGCCATCGTGCCTGTGCCGGCTCTTTGAAAGAGCTATCCAATTAGTCCCACTCTCCTGCTCTTTCCCCGTAGCCCTGAATTTTTTTCCTTTTCAAGTATGTATCCAATTCCCGTTTGAAAGTTACTGTTGAATCTGCTTCCACCACCCTTGCAGGCAGTAAATTCCAGATCATAACGAGATTTATAAACAAATCTCAAATTTGACAATAGATTCAAGGAAGCTGACTGACGGGGAACTCTCCATTGATGTTGACAGGATGAAGCAGACAACAAACTTACTCAGTGTTGGAGCATCTTGCGAGGACTTCCACAGTTGGGTTTAGACTGGGAAGGATTCAGACTGTACATTCAAACTAGGTTGAGGCTAGTGCTTCAGTATTTCTAGGTTGCTCAAATATTTCAAGGTCCTGTTTATTAAGAAGTTGCTACATTCACTCAGAGGGTTCAAGGTTTGTACTTCAGTTGTAGAATATTCGAAATAGGCATTTTCATGTTTATTTTGCGACTACACTTCAGAAAGTAATTTGTTGGCTGCGAATCGCTTTGAGACACCCTCAGGATGTGAAAGGCATTCTGTAAATCCAAGTTCTTTCTATTATTTTGCGGGTGCATTGTGGATTACAGAGATGGGAGTCAGAGGATGGGTTTTGCAAAATGAAAGAGACTGGCCGAGGAACATGAGAGGGGATTGTGGTGATGCAGACTAAGAAAGGGGTCCTGCAATGTTCACAGGGGGAACAGTCCAGCGCAAATGTGGGATGGTGTGATCATGTCTTAAATGTAATACCTGTACTGCATTTCAAGGGATGTACCTGCTGGACTGACAGATATAGGCATTACCAAGCGAGGACAAGAGGGGGATGGCAGTCCCTAGTAGGAAGAATGCACTATTCATGCTGAAGCACTTGCATGCAGACCCTGCAGCATGGTAGCAAGAGGGGCATTCTTAGGAAGTGGAACGCCAACATTTACTGCCCATCCTTAGTTGCCCTGAGAAGGTGGCAGTGAGCTTCTTCTTGAACGACTGCAGTCCGTGTGGTGAAGGTACTCCCACAATGATGTTAGGTAGGAAGCTCCAAGGTTTTGACCCAGCACTGAAGAAGGAATATCTCCAAGTCAGGATGGTGTTTGACTTGGATGCAAACTTGGAGATGATGCTGTCTCCATGCACCCGATGCCCTTGTACTTCTAGGTGGTGGAGGTCGCAGGTTTGAGAGGCGCTGCCGAAGAAGCCTTGGCGACTTGCTGCAGTGCATCCTGTGGATAGTGTAGGAAAATTCATCCTAAATTGCACGGGTACCTTTGAGATTCTGTAAACTGCCTGAAATGTGCCCAAAATGGAGTTTAACTTGAAAGCTGCACACACAAAATGGAGTTCAGATGTTGAACTGAATGCTGGGAAGTGGCTGGAAAACAGGCTAATTCAAACCATCAAACCATAAAGGCTTTTAGTTAACATAGAAACGTTATGACTTATTTAAAAGCCTAAGTTAGTTACACCATGATGGCTTGTGTAAGCACACGGCAATCCATGTTGAGGCCGTAAAGCCATTTAGAAGACTCAGATTCAGGGAGAAAGCATTTAATGGGCATAAAGATGTCACATTTCCCCAGTTGTGAGGGGAAAAGCCCTCGAGAAATGCACGACGGATATGTAGAGGTCATAAACTGCCGACACGAAGTCTGTTATTCTTAGGGGAAGGTAATGCTTCAATGGCTCAATCACATTCACAGGAACTCCTCATTTATCAGAGATGATGGGGAACAAAGAAATGGCAGACCAATTAAATACATATTTTGGTTCTGTCTTCACAAAGGAGGACACAAATAACCTCCCAGAGATGTCGGGGAACATAGGGTCTGATGAAAGGGAGGAACTGAAAGAAATCAGTATTTGTAGGGAAATGGTGTTAGGGAAATTGATGGGATTGAAGGCCGATAAATCCCCAGGGCCTGATAATCTACATCCTAGGGTACTTAAGGAAGTGGCCCTAGAAATAGTAGATGCATTGCTGATCATCTTCCAACATTCGATGGAATCTGGAACAGTACCTATGGATTGGAGGGTAGCTAATGTTACCCCACTATTCAAAAAAGGTGGTAGAGAGAAAACAGGGAATTACAGACTGGTAAATCTGACATCGGTAGTGGGGAAAATGCTAGAGTCCATTATAAAGGATGTAATAGCAGAGCACTTGGAAAACAGTGACAGGATCGGACAAAGTCAACATGGATTTACAAAAGGTAAATTGTGCTTGACTAATCTACTGGAATTTTTTGAGGATGTAACTGGTAAAATAGATAAGGGAGAACCAGTGGATGTGGTGTATTTGGACTTTCAGAAGGCTTTTGATAAGGTCCTGCATAAGAGATTAGCGTGTAAAGTTAAGGCACATGGGATTGGGGGCAAGGTATTGACTTGGATAGAGAACTGGTTGGCAGACAGAAAGCAAAGAGTTGGAATAAACGGGTCTTTTTCCGAGTGGCAGGCAGTGACTAGTGGGGTACCGCAGGGATCAGTCCTTGGACCCCAGCTATTCACAATATATATTAATGATCTAGACAAGGGAACTAGATGTAATATCTCCAAATTTGCAGATGACACAAAGCTGGGTGGGCGTGTGTGCTGTGAGGAGGATGCCGAGAAACTCCAGGATGATTTGGATAGGTTGGGTGATTGGGCAAAAGCATGGCAGATGCAATATAATGTGGATAAATGTGAGGTTATCCACTTTGGTGTCAAAAACAGGAAGGCAGATTATTATCTGAATGGCAATAGATTGGGAGAAGGAGAAGTGCAAAGTGACCTGGGTGTCCTTGTGCACCAGTCGCTGAAGGTAAGCATGCAGGTGCAGCAGGCGGTTAAGAAGGCAAATGGTATGTTGGCCTTCGTAGCGAGAGGGTTTGAGTACAGGAACAAGGATGTCTTGCTGCAGTTGTACAGGGCCTTGGTGAGACCGCACCTTGAGTACTGTGTGCAGTTTTGGTCGCCTTTTCTGAGGAAGGATGTTCTTGCCATGGGAGGAGTTCAGCGAAGATTCACCAGGCTGATACCTGGGATGGCAGGAATGACGTATGAGGAGAGATTGGGACGATTGGGCTTGTACTCACTGGAGTTTAGAAGAATGAGAGAGGATCTCATTGAAACTTATAAAATTCTGACAGGACTGGACAGACTAGATGCAGGAAGGATGTTCCCGATGGTCGGGGAGTCCAGAACCAGGGGTCACAGTCGAAGGATAAGGGGTAGGCCATTTAGGACACAAATGAGGAGGAATTTCTTCAGCCAGAGAGTGGTGAACCTGTGGAATTCTCTACCACAGAAGGCGGTAGAAGCCAATTCATTAAATATATTCAAGAAGGAGTTGGATATATTTCTTAAGGCTAAAGGGATCCAGGGGTATGGGGAGAAAGCAGGGACCGGGTACTGAAATTGGATGATCAGCCATGATCGCATTGAATGGCGGAGCAGGCTCGAGGGGCCGAATGACCTACTCCTGCTGCTATCTTCTATGTTTCTATGTCTATGTTTGTATGATTAGTAGGAAAGGCCAGAACTCTTCTGATACATGCATCACTCAAATTGATTAAGTGTATGGGGGGGGGGGGGGAAAGAGTTCCTCTTTGAAATGAAGGTATAAAAAGAGAGGGCTATGCACCCCTCCAGTCAGTAGTAGCATATACTCCTTGTCTCCGTTAGAAGTAGTCTCTTGTATAAGTAATAACAGAAGCAGAGTCCTTCTTTGTCTTTCTTAGCTTCTCTTGGTAGTTAGAAGAAGGTTCTGTTTGTCTTCTTCTGTAAAAAAAAATTTGCCTAGCAGATGTAAAAGGTACCCTTACCAGGTGCCTTTAAGGACAGAGTGTCAGCGGTTAGAAGTTAAATTGCAGCTATACCAGCCAGTACAGGCAGAGATAAGTGTATCAAGTAACTGTACAAGTGTCTGAGATCAAGAAAGGTGAAAGGCAAGCCAGGTCGCTCAAACATCATTGCTTGTGTGTAAGGTGGATTCAGCGAGAACCGAAGATCCAAGTGGAACAGATAACCCTGCAACTCAACGCTCCAGACGCTACCGTCTGGACCCCAGGGAAGGAAGGAGATTGACTCAGCCATGCCGCTCATAAAGGACATGGTTGTATATGTTCTGGAATCTTGCTGGTCATGCACATAAACCATGAGCTATTTGTTAGACTGGCTATCTAATGCTGTTAACCTATCACTTATCTAGGGATTTAACCATAAAATAACAATTGTAATTATCAGATTCTGATTGCTGTTATAATTAATACTCAGCATCTGTTAATGCTGGTTCACTGTGATACATTGAATTACTAGTTAAATTGCTAGATGACCTCAACTACATGTATTTATATATATTTAGTGCTCGTATAGGCAATGTTTAACTTTAAGTTGTGATTTTGTGAGCACCTGATTCGCTTGATTCGTTGTCTGGCTTCTTCTTTGATGGTTTGGCAAGACAGGGTTAATTTATTCACTCAGTAGTTTGTGCGAATCCTAATCAAGGGCTTGGAAGGTAGCTTTAAATTCATTCAGAACTGGTTAATGGAAGGCAGTTTGGCAATGACTCAGGAATCATTCACTCCTACACCTAAGCCTAAAACTGGGCGGTAAAACTCCAAAATGTTCCTAGTGAGGAGTTGCGCGAGGATATTAAGGATTCGTCTGGTTCCTTGGCATATATTTGTCAGGATGCCAACACCCAGTGCACTAGCATGCCACTTCATTAAACAAGCTAATAAATGGGGCCTTGACAGTGTGGCCTACATCCAGAGAACAAATACAAAAAAAATTAGCGTCATCCAGATCCTAAAGTTGGGCTCCCCACATCCACACATGCTAGAGGTGTCTCTGTGGTAAGATTTCTCGGGTCAAAGGACAGGGAAGCCTGAAACCATGCACTCTAGCAACACATGATATCAACTCAGACTCAGGGTGGGGCGTAATAAATCAAGGGCCTATGGAAGATCTGTGTCAGGTCCTCAATCCAATGCTGCAACTTATTAACTAGTTTGATACATAATGCTCAGTCCAGCAATCACAGTGCTATTTAAAAACACAGGGCTGGATTTTGCTGGGGCCCCCCTGCATGGAGACGGCAGGAAACCCAGATGATCGGGTTTCCCGGCACACTGTGGTGTTTTAACTCCACAGCGTGCGTGCGACGTGAAGGGCGGGTTCCCCGGCGGGAGGTCAGCCTGATTAACGGGCTGGCTTTCAGTCGTGCGCGGAATGCGGACAAGGAGGCCACAAGACAAGGAGTGCTGGGCCAGGATGGTTTTGGGGGGGGGGGGGGAGGGGACGGGGGCCAGGATGGTTTTGGGGGGGGGGGGGGGGGGAAGGATGGTTTAGGGGGAGGGAAGGATGGTTGGGGGGGGGGGGGGTGGGGGCAGGGTGGTTGCGGGGTGGGGGGGGGGCAAGATGGTTGGGGTGTGGGGGCAGGATGGTTGTGGGGTGGGGGGGCAGGATGGTTGTGGGGGTGGGTGGGGGCAGGATGGTTGCGGGGTGGGGGGGCAGGGTGGTTGGGGGGAGCAGGGTGGGCGGGGGCGGGGGCAGGGTGGTTGGTGTGGTGTATGTGCCTTGAAGAGCCCCCTGTGTACTGTAATGCGGGTAATGGCCACTCGGGCTATATAAGCCTGTATATTGTCTTGTATCTGTTAGTTCACCTCCAGACTTTGTTCAGTAAACACCTGTGAAACCAGCTCCTGCCTTCCGTGTCTCTATTAACACACGGATACAACAGTGGCGACGAATTGGAAACGGACTTACCTGCAATTCGGCAGCACCTCATGGAGATCGATTCCTCAGACGAAAGTCGAAGAAAAGCAAGAAAGAAAAAAAAAAAAAACCCAAAAAACTGTGGTTTCACCAGCTAGCCGAGCTGGTGGCAGGTACTGCAATAATCCTTCCTGGGCGGCGAGCTGGGGCTCCATCAGCTGGCTCTGCAGCGGGGCCGAGCAGCGAAGGCGGAGGCAAACAGAGACAGAGGGGGGGAGCACTCGGGAGACGGCCAGCGCTGCAAAGCAGGTCGGCGTTCGGACCAAGCAGAGGGGGGGGAAAGTCCCAGAGAGTCTGGCGGGAACGAGTCTCCACCTGTAAATAAAAACCGCGGAAAACAGCGTTGTCAGCAGCAGCAGCGGCGGGAAAGCGCGGGAAGCGCCATTTTTTTTTCAGGATGCCTAAGGCTGGCAATATTAATGCTTTCGATAACGATATAGAGGATTGGACCACATATGTGGAAAGAGTGGAAGTATATTGCACAGCAAATGGAATAGAAAATGATAAAAAGGCATCAGTACTTCTAAATCTAATGGGCGCAAGGACATGCGGGCTGTTACGAAACTTAATCACTCCAGCCAAACCAAAGGACAAGAATTTTAAGGAGATTGTTGATACCCTACAGGAGCACTTAAACCCAACACCGCTGCTGGTAGCGGAACGATTCAAATTCTTCAAGAGGAATCAGCACAAGAATGAAAGTAACGCTGATTACCTCACCAAATTAAGGAAGCTATCAAAGCAGTGCCAATTCAGGGCAGGACTGGCAGATTCTCTTCGAGACAAATTCGTCTGCGGTCTCCTAAGTAAAGGAACACAGAAAAGGCTACTTTCTGAGAAAGATTTGACACTGGACAAGGCTTTCAGTATAGCTGTATCATACGAAGCAGCCGCAAGAGGAGCTGCAGAGATACAGCAAAAGACACAGGACTTCGGCACCCATGAAATGACACAGGGTTTCGAGAGATGTTATCGCTGCGGCAGATCCACCCATGACCAGAGGGACTGCTGGTTCAAGGACAAAGCATGCAGGCAATGCGGAAAGATTGGACACATTGCACGTGTATGCCGATCTGGACACAAAAAATCCACGGACAGGAAAAAAATCAATAAGGAAAAGTACAGGAAGGTACAAATGATGACGGACAGTAGCTCCGAAGACCAGAAGAGCGATAGCGACTCCGGAAACAAGAGACTAAGCTGTCTCAAATTACATAATGTAATTGCCAAAGAAGATTACCAGACCATTTGGGTTACCCTCACGATAGCGGGGTCCCCAGTTAAAATGGAGCTAGATACAGGATCAGCTCTGACCGTCATAAGTCGACGGGATTAGGAGCGGCTATTTCCGCATATACCTTTGAAAGACACATCCATTATCTTGAAAACATATACGGGGCAGAAAGTATACCCCAAAGGGAAAATAAGGGTGCCTGTTGTATACAACGGCAAGGAAATACAGAAGTTGTATTTATACGTTCTGCAAGATGGTGGTCCACCGCTGTTGGGACGTGAATGGATCAGGAAGATACGTTTAGGCTGGCACTCCATTCAGGCACTGACGGTGACCAGTACGAAAAAAAATGATGATGACGTCATACCTGAACGATTAAAAGACATCTTGGCCAACGCCAAGGAAGTGTTTCAACAGAAGCTAGGAACCTTGAAAGGCGTCACCGCCTCAATAAAAGTGGAAGATGCGGCAATTCCCAAGTTTTTTAAGACAAGGCCAGTGCCATACGCAATTCGTCCAGCAGTCGAGGCAGAGCTGGAGAATTTGGAAAAGGCAGGCGTATTATCCAAGATAGATTGGAGCGAGTGGGCAACACCCATCGTCCCGGTCATGAAGAAAACGTTGAATAATGATAAATCTCAAGAACGGAGAAAAATTTCCATCTATGGGTACTTCAAGGTGACTGTAAACCCGGTCCTTCACACGGTACAGTATCCTCTTCCGAGGATAGAAGATATTTTCGCCTCACTATCCGGAGGGAAACGTTTCCCCCAAATTGACTTGGCACAGGCATATCTACAGATGGAGGTTGAAGAGGCCTCTAAAAAGTATCTCACGATAAATACACACAAAGGCCTGTACCAGTACAATCGACTGGTTTTCGGAGTAGCATCAGCTCCAGCTATCTGGCAAAGAGCTATGGAGCAAGTCCTCCAAGGGATTCCGGGGACTCAATGCTACCTAGATGACATCCTTGTAACAGGAGAAAACGACAACGAGCACCTTGCCAATTTGGAGCAGGTGCTCACTAGGCTGAGAGAACGGGGCCTACGAGCAAATCGCCCCAAGTGCGAATTTTTCCAGAAACAGATATCATATTGTGGCCACATAATTAACGAGGAAGGGTTGCATAAGTCACCTGAAAAAATTGAAGCGGTCATAAAAGCCCCAGTAGCTGAAAATGTCTCACAATTAAGGTCGTTCCTGGGATTGATAAATTACTATCATAAATTCTTACCGAACTTGTCAACTCTTCTGCACCCTCTTAACGAACTGCTACAAACGGGAGTAATTTGGAAATGGAGCGAAGACTGTAAACGTGCCTTCCATAAATGCAAAGGCTTGATCACGTCCAAGGAAGTTTTGGGTCATTACAACCCATCACTGCCAATCAGACTGGCGTGCGATGCATCCCCTTACGGCGTAGGAGCGGTATTATCGCATAGATTCCCTGATGGCTCGGAGCGGCCGATAGCTTTTGCTTCACGCTCATTGAACTCAGCTGAGCGTAACTATGCCCAGATCGACAGGGAAGCACTCAGCCTGGTATGGGGAGTGAAGAAATTCAACCATTACCTACATGGACAAAAATTTACCTTGTTGACTGACCATCAACCCCTCGTCTCCATATTCAACCCTAAAAACGGTGTTCCCATTATGACAGCGCAAAGGCTACAGAGGTGGTCCCTTTTCCTAGGGGCACACCAATATGACATAGAAAAGAAAGGATCAAAACAGCATGGGAATGCTGACGGTTTATCACGCCTACCGTTGCCAACGGTAGAAGAGGCACCTACAATAGACCCAGTGGAGATGTTCCACTCAACCATAGTGGAACGTCTACCAGTAACAAATTCTGCCATTGAAAAGGAAACGAGGAATGACCCGACTCTCTCACGAGTCTACGATTTAACGGTGAAGTGATGGCCAGCACATGGCGAACCACTGTTGCCAGCATTTTCGCAAAGAAGGGAACAGCTGTCAGTGTGCCGAGGAACCTTGATGTGTGGATCCAGAGTGGTAATTCCACCCAAACTCCAGGATAAAGTGCTAAAGGAGCTTCACGAGGGGCATCTGGGTGGAGTGAAAATGAAGAACCTAGCCAGAGCGTTTGTGTGGTGGCCAGGTATCGATGGAGACATCGAAGAAATGACCAAGAGCTGCCTAGGATGCCAGAAGGTCCAACACGCCCCACCACTGTGACGGGAGTGGGAGCCACGGGGCCGTGTAGACACGGGGCCGTGCTGTCCGGGCGAGGTAGGTTCTGGACCCAAGTGCAGAAACGAGGCGAGAAGCAAATATACAGTACTTTGTTTGAACTTTACTAGATTCACACATAACTAGATTCACACAAGGAACACAGCAACAAACATAAGAACTTAAGACAAGCTACCAAACAGCTAGTCAAAATAGGAACTCAGGACAGCTTCCATGAGGCAACCCACTTGTCCAGACGGAGCTCGAGATAAGCCACCACAAGGGCAACCGGCTTGCCGAGACGAGACTCGAGACAAGCTACCACAGGGGTAATCGGCTTATCAATACCGAGCTCAAGACAAGCTTCCACATAGCAACACGTTTGTCCAAACAGCACCTTATCAACACTAAGCAACTTGTCAGCACCTAGTCAAGACCGAGAACAAAAGGCAGAACAACAGACTTAGATACAAGCAACAACCATGGCAACCAGCTTGTCAAGGCAAGCTGCCACAGAGCAAAGGCTAGTCAAGACAGAGCACCTAGTCAAGACAGAGAACATTGTCAAGACTAACTCCCTAGTGAGGACTGAGCAAAGAGGGAACAAACCACAGAACTTATATACCAACAAAACCAGGTGAAACCCATGAACAGATAACAGGCAGTTAACTAATAGACCCAGAAGACTAGAAACAATTAACCAAGGGAAACAAACAAGTGAAGGTGCCATCTAAAGGCTACAGAAGGAACTGACTGGCACCCTCACAACCACAAGCCCCTCTACATCCATGGGAGTGGCCCTCATCTCCATGGCAAAGGGTACACATCGACTTTGCTGGTCCATTTATGGACTCAATGTTCTTAATTGCGGTTGATGCACACTCCAAGTGGCCGGAGGTAATAAAGATGTCCTCCACCACCACGGAAAAAACCATCACAGTATTAAGGACCATATTTGCCAGGAATGGGCTGCCTGAACAGATCTGTTCTGATAATGGACCGCAATTTGTGTCCGAAGAATTCAGGAAGTTCTTAAAAAACAATGGGGTTAAGCACTACACGTCCGCCCCATACCATCCCGCCACCAATGGATTGGCTGAAAGGTTTGTCCAGACCTTCAAGAAGGCCATAAAGGCCATGGGTAATGAAGACATAAAACTTCAGTATAAGCTAGATAACTTCTTGTTTGCATACAGGAATGCAACACATGTGGTTACAAACCAAACTCCCGCCATGATGTTCTTCAATAGAAGCCTAAGATGCCGGCTGGATTTGATCAAGCCAAACATCAGAAGGGACGTGGAGAACCGGCAATTTCAAGGCATGAATGAAAGGCCAACTAGAACCTTCCAGATAGGTCAACAAGTTTTGGCCCGGAACTACCGTACCGAGAAATGGCAGCCTGGAACTATTTGCACACGACTAGGACCGCTGATGTATACCGTGGACATTGGAGAAAGCATAATAAGTGGCCATGCTGACCAGATCATAGAGTCATCCGAAAAGGGACAACCTACACCACAACTCTATACGCCTAATGATGAAGTAGAGATACCCATAGTATCTACCTCCGATCCGGTGATACTGGAACCAGATGAAACCGACACTGGCATTCAAGCCGAATCAGCCTTGCCAAAAGACCCTACTACACCACCAGAAACTACTACACCACCGAGGCGTTATCCGGACCGAGTCAGGAAGCCTCCAGAGAGACTGACTTATAATTGATTAACTGCAGCAATGTGTAGATTATTGTTCTTGTAACATGTTAATTAATGATTACTTAAAATATTATGTACTGGTTGTCTAAAAGGGGAGGAATTGTGGTGTATGTGCCTTTAAGAGCCCCCTGTGTACTGTAATGCCGGTAATGGCCACTTGGGCTATATAAGCCTGTATATTGTTTTGTATCTGTTAGTTCACCTCCAGACTTTGTTCAGTAAACACCTGTGAAACCAGCTCCTGCCTTCCGTGTCTCTATTAACACACGGATACAACAGTTGGGGGTGGGGGCAGGATGGTTGTGGGGTGGGTGGGGGCAGGATGGTTGACGGGGGTGGGATGGTTGTGGGGGTGGGCGGGGGTAGGATGGTTGTGGGGGTGGGTGGGGGCAGGATGGTTGACGGGGGTGGGATGGTTGTGGGGGTGGGCGGGGGCAGGATGGTTGTGGGGGTGGGTGGGGGCAGGATGGTTGACGGGGGTGGGATGGTTGTGGGGGTGGGTGGGGGCTGGATGGTTGTGGGGGTGGGTGGGGGCAGGATGGTTGACGGGGGTGGGATGGTTGTGGGGGTGGGCGGGGGCAGGATGGTTGTGGGGGTGGGTGGGGGCAGGATGGTTGACGGGGGTGGGATGGTTGTGGGGGTGGGTGGGGGCTGGATGGTTGTGGGGGTGGGTGGGGGCAGGATGGTTGACGGGGGTGGGATGGTTGTGGGGGTGGGTGGGGGCTGGATGGTTGGAGGGGTTGGGGCAGGATGGTTGGGGGGGCAGGATGGTTGGGGGGGCAGGGGCAGGATGGTTTTGGGGGGGGGGACCAATCTCCGACCCCGGTGTGGGGGGGTACGATCCCCGGGGCGGAGCCGTGATCCCGGGGGCGGGGGTGTTGGTGTTCCAGGCCCGGGGGGTTCGATTCCTGGGGGGTTCGATTCCGGGGAGGGCCAGGCTGATGGTGAGGGAGCTTGGGTGGGGGGGGGGCCGGGAGGAAGCACTCCTTCTCCTCACGGCCCACAAGCATTGCTCCCCGAGGCTGAGCCTGCTTTGTTGCAGCTACCGGGAATCCCGAGCCCCGGGATCCCCTTCCGCCTGCAGTAAAACCTGCAAAACCAGGTTAAAGGAGAGGCTCCCCGCCCCCCGAGTGAAAGGTGAACGTGGGCGAGTTGGAGTCGGGTTTTACATTTGTACAACTTTCACCCCCCCCCACGCCTCTAACCCACCCGTTCTTACCTCCGAAAATTCTGGCCACAGTAACGGTGGAAGAGAAATAGCCACTACTGTCTCTGCCCTTCTATGTAACCACTTTCACCTATTCACCTTGGCCAGAAGATGGCATCCAGCTGAAGAAATGTGAAATGAAAAGAAGCTACCACAACCATCATTTTTTATTATCTAAAAATTAATTTCTCCCTTTAAAAAAAGCATTCGTGTCATTCATATCTGTTCAACTAATCCACTTGTACGGATTCATTTAGGATTAGAAAACAACGTGCAGAGTTAGGTAGCAACAGCCTTTTTGTCCCCACAAAGGGCACAATGTGGGAACTGGGTGTCAAATTTCCACAGCTATTTTCACCTTATGTCTTGAAATGAGGCCTCAGATTTATACCCAAGGTGGGGCTGGTGAGAGTTACGTAGTTTAGTTTACAAAGTTTAACTCGTTGCCATCTGAATTTAAGTATGAATTCAAATCCTTATCTGCGAACTAAACAAAGTCAAATCTAATCCGTCTTCATTAAAAGTATTACAAGAGCCAGATTTGGATCTACTTTTTTTGCCCCCATGGCCTATGGTGACGAGCCAGCAGTTATCCTGACACAAGGTCACACCAGAGTTTAAATTACTCCTACCTTGAATTACAAATGAGCTAGTACAAAGTTTACCTTGGTCTGCATCCAGCAGCAGTTGTTTCTGAAAGAAGGCTTATCAAATCAAATCAACTTTTATTATCATTGTTAGTGCACAAGTGCAGTACAACGAAATGTAGGCTTGCGGCTCCCGAGGGTGTACATTTAGATTAAGACATTTAAACATTCAACATACATTTGGCTTGTAATACATTAACATAAACATAACCTTAATAAAGTGCATTGGCAGATGTGCAGGCTTTAGAGTTTATTTGTGGAGTTCAGTCGGATGACAGCCCTGGGAAAGAAGCTGTTCCTAAATCTGGTCGTACGGGTGCGAATGCATCTGTAGCGTCTCCCAGATGGCAGGAGGGCGAACAGACTGTGGCTGGGGTGGGTAGGGTCTTTGATGATGGACCGCGACCTCTGTAAACAGCGTTTCTGGTATATGTGCTCTATGGTCGGTAGCCGGGTGCCGGTAATGCGTTGGGCATTGACAGTGCTGCACACACGTGTTGCTTTGCTAAACAGTTAGATGGTTAATTGAACTGTATGAGTGTTTGTGAGACCCCAGGCATGAACTGCTACAGCACAAAGATTTAACTGTTGCAACCCAAGGCCAGTCTGGCTCAAGAAACAGGGACAACAGAGAGATCAAAGAGAATTAGGCTCTAGCTCACTCTAGATATGAACATTCAGATTTTTTTTTTTAAAAGTCATACTTCTTTCAATCTCAAGGTTACAGCACAACCAGCTTTCTTACAGCGCATTCACACACCAGCGATCAAACGCAGCGAGAATCACTCCAGATTTCACGTTGGGTTTGGGGCACCGATTCATACTGGCACCGCCAAAACCCAATCCAAGTTCAAATTCATTGGGATTTGTTCGTGTGAAATTGGCATGATTGCTGAGCAATGCACAAAAGTTATATTAATTTTGGAGGCATTAACAATATTTTTAATATCATGTCCCCGGGAAGGATAAGCAATTGAGGAGTGTTTTTCTCTCTACCCCTTTGTCCTTTAGGACACAAACTATGGAAGACTATGATCAACCTGCAGTTAAGAGTCTTAAAACAGGGGGATAATCTTGGTTTTGCGCAACAGTGTAAAACCAGTGATAGCAAATCGACAGCCATGTTACTCACCCAGTTTTTACTTCCATTGAATTGGCAGCCTGTTTTACATAATCGCCAAATCAGGATTACAGGTGGAATCCCTCCCAATGATTGCACACTAGCGTAGGCTGGTCAACCTTGCTAAAGACTATTTGAATTGTCTAATGTATTTTTCTGCCTTTCTTTTTTAGTTTTATTTCCAGTCTTTAATGCAAAGTTGTTACCCCATAAAAGAGGCCCTTTAATTGAAGCACATACCTGCAGAGTTTATTAGGTTCATAAACAATTCTTTAAGTGCAGCTTTTCAATAAAGTACCTAGTAAATCAGATTTACAAAGTCTTTCATTGTTGAAAACAAAAAAGCAAGATTGACTAAATGATGAGCAGTGAGTTATGCCTTGTAGCTGTGCCAGTGATTACTTTCAGTTTCAATTTCCTGTTCTGGGTACTCAGAAGCCACCTTTTAAAGTCAAGATTCTTCATCTCCTCTTCCCCCTTCCCTAGGGTTGCCAACCCTCCCAGAACGCCTGGGAGTCTACCGGAATGGGGCAAGGATCTCCTGGGCATTGCTGCCATTTAGCCCGGGCGATCGTCGTGCTTTAAATTTCCTACCGCGGCAGCGCCCTTCACCATTCCGTGGTATCAGGGACAGAGAGCCGGGTCCAGCTGGTGTGCCGGGAACAATCGGGAATTGGTGGGGGGGCTCGGGAGTCGAGGGGGACGGTGACTGGGGAATGGGGATAAGGAGAGAGAGAGAGAGACTGGGAAATGAGAATAGGGGTCAGGAGGAGTGAGGGAGACTAGGGAATGGGGTCAAGTAGAGAGAGACTGGAGAATGGGGTCAGGGTGAAAGAGAGACTGGGGAATGGGGTCAGGGTGAAAGAGAGACTGGGGAATGGGGTCAGGGTGAGAGAGAGACTGGGGAATGGGGTCACGGTGAGAGAGAGACTGGGGAATGGGGTCAGGGTGAGAGAGAGACTGGGGAATGGGGTCACGGTGAGAGAGAGACTGGGGAATGGGGTCAGGGTGAAAGAGAGACTGGGGAGTGGGGTCAGGGTGAGAGAGAGACTGGGGAATGGGTCAGGGTGAGAGAGAGACTGGGGAATGGGGTCAGGGTGAGAGAGAGACTGGGGAATGGGGTCAGGGTGAGAGAGAGACTGGGGAATGGGGTCAGGGTGAGAGAGAGACTGGGGAATGGGGTCAGGGTGAGAGAGAGACTGGGGAATGGGGTCAGGGTGAGAGAGAGACTGGGGAATGGGGTCAGGGTGAGAGAGACTGGGGAATGGAGTCAGGGTAAGAGAGAGACTGGGGAATGGGGTCAGGGTGAGAGAGAGACTGGGGAATGGGGTCAGGGTGAGAGAGACTGGGGAATGAGAATGGGGGTCATGGGGGGGAGAGACTGGGGAATGGGCCAGCGAGAGAGATATATTGGGGAGTAAGGATGGGGTCAGGGAGACTGGGGACTGGGGTCAGGGAGAGAGACTGGGGAATGAGGAAGAGAGAGACTGGGGAATGAGGAGGAGAAAGGGAGATTGTGGATGGGGGCGTCACGAGGCTAGAGAGAAGCTGAGGAATGGCGTGGAGAGAGAGACAGACTGAGGGCCTGATAATCTACATCCCAGGGTACTTAAGGAAGTTCCTGGGACTAGGGACAGGGTCACTGGCAAAGCTTGGAAGCCTAAGCAGAGCCAGGCCTGGTTAGTACCATGGAGGGGTGACCATCAGGGAAGACCAGGTGCAGAAGGTCACGGAAAGAGCCCTGAGGAGGGGCAGTTGGTGAGAAGGTCACAGAAGGAGCCCCGGGAGGCGCGGCTGGTGAGCAGGCCCGGGCGTTGGGCTGAAGATTGTCGGAATGGTGGAAATGGAATGGCGGCGCGCACAGACGCAGCGGCTTTGCTTCTCCCAGGACGGTGCTATTTACAGTTAATGTTATTTGTACTGGACTCATGGGAGCTTGCAAGATCACATTTTGTTGTTCATGTACTTGTGCATTGTACAATGACAATAAAGTTGAATTATTATTATTATTATTAGAAATAGTAGATGCATTGCTGGTCATCTTCCAGAACTCGATAGACTCTGGAACAGTACCCATGGGTTGGAGGGTAGCTAATGTTACCCCACTATTCAAAAAAGGTGGTAGAGAAAAAGCGGGGAATTATAGACCGGTAAGCCTGACATCGGTAGTGGGGAAAATGCTAGAGTCCATTATAAAAGATGTAATAGCAGAGCACTTGGAAAGCAGTGACAGGATCGGACAAAGTCAACATGGATTTACAAAAGGTAAATCATGCTTGACTAATCTACTGGAATTTTTTGAGGATGTAACTGGTAAAATAGATAAGGGAGAACCAGTGGATGTGGTGTATTTGGACTTTCAGAAGGCTTTCGATAAGGTCCCACATAAGAGATTAGCGTGCAAAATTAAGGCACATGGGATTGGGGGCAAGGTATTGACTTGGATAGAGAACTGGTTGGCGGACAGAAAGCAAAGAGTTGGAATAAACGGGCCGTTTTCCGAGTGGCAGGCAGTGACTAGTGGGGTACCGCAAGGATCGGTCCTAGGACCCCAGCTGTTCACAATATATATTAATGATCTGGACAAGGGAATTGGATGTAATATCTCCAAATTTGCAGACGATACAAAGCTGGGTGGGAGGGTATGCTGTGAGGAGGATGTCGTGAAACTCCAGTACGATTTGGACAGGTTGGGTGATTGGGCAGAAACATGGCAAATGCACTATAATGTGGATACATGTGAGGTTATCCACTTTGGTGTCAAAAACAGGAAGGCAGATTATTATTTGACTGGCAGTAGATTGGGAGAAGGGGAAGTGCAAAGAGACCTTTGGCGGCAAAAACAGGAAGGCAGATTATTATTTGACTGGCAATAGATTGGGAGAAGGGGAAGTGCAAAGAGACCTGGGTGTTCTTGTGCACCAGTCGCTGAAGGTAAGCATGCAGGTGCAGCAGGCGGTTAAGAAGGCAAATGGTATGTTGGCCTTCGTAGCAAGAGGGTTCGAGTACAGGAACAAGGATGTCTTGCTACAGTTGTACAGGGCCTTGGTGAGACCGCACCTTGAGTATTGTGTGCAGTTTTGGTCGCCTTACCTGAGGAAGGACGTTCTTGCCATGGAAGGACTGCAGCGAAACTTCACCAGGCTGATACCTGGGATGGCAGGAATGACGTATGAGGAGAGATTGTGTCGATTGGGCTTATACTCACTGGAGTTTAGAAGATTGAGAGGGGATCTCATCGAAATCTATAAAATTCTGTCAGGCCTGGACAGACTAGATGCAGGAAGGATGTTTCTGATGGCCGGGGAGTCCAGAACCAGGGGTCATAGTCTAAGGATAAGGGGTAAGACATTTAGGACTGTAATGAGGAGGCATTTCTTCACCCAGAGAGTGGTGAACCTGTGGAATTCTCTGCCACAGAGGGCGGTAGAGGCCAGTTCATTAAATATATTCAAGAAAGAGTTGGATATATTTCTTACGGCTAAAGGGATCAAGGGATATGGGGAGAAGGCAGGGACAGGGTACTGAATTTGGATGATCAGCCATGATCTCATTGAATGGCGGAGCAGGCTCGAAGGGCCGAATGGCCTACTCCTGCTCCTATCTTCTATGTTTCTATGAATTAGATTTGGGGGTTGCAGGGAGAGAAGGATACTGGGTAATGGGGTTAGGGAGCGAGAGAGAGGAACTGGGGAATGGGGTCAGGGAGAGAGAAAGACACTTGGGAATGAGAATGGTATTCAGGAGGAGAAAGGGGGATGGGGGAGTCACAGGGAGAGAGTGTGAGGCTGGGGAATGGTGTGGAGAGAGGGAGACTGGGAAATGGTGTTGGCATGGGGATCAGCATTTTCTGCAGAGCCAGGAGCAGCAGCAACAACCTGGTGAGTAGGAGCGGCGCCATGAGAGGAACAGCGAGTAAACGGATGAGTGAAACTTGTGGGTAAATAGGGACAGAGACTGAGGATTCCCAGTGGAAGAACCAAGGGGGAAGGGCGAAGGAAGGTTCCTAAACTGACGGGTATTCGATCATGGGATGCTTCACCAGAAGTTACTATTGTGATAGTAACTAGAACATCACTTAAAAGGGAATGGGATAAATATTTGAACAGGAAGAATTTAAAAGGATCTGGGGAGAATGGGTTACAGAAGAGAGTGCCAGCACTCGCACAAGAGCTGGGGACCTAATGGCCGCCTCCTGTGCTCTAATTTCTATCATTCTATGAAAACTCTCCCTTATTGAGTCAGAGTCCAGGGAGTGGTTTAGAAATGTTAGTGCTGAGCTGAGTTTAGGGTGATGTGCTGTGCGAGAAGTGTCCCAAACACTGGGCCCGCTGCCCTTAAGTTAGATCTCACGGTTTGGTTCAGGTTGGTCTGTGTCGACCAGTTTTGACAAGTGAAATCCAACTACAAATGGGCTCTGACTGAGGCTCCCAGTGCAGAGTTGTCACCTTCACACAGAACCCGAGTCCAAACCAGAATCCAAGGAGAGAGATGCAGTAACATTTGCAGACGTCACTTGGTCAAATGTCACATGGTTAGAACGTCACATGGTGAACCTCCAGGAATGCCTCAAACCAGAGTTGGCAACCCTACCTTTCCTGACCCATTCTTCTGAATGACTTGGCTGTTCAGTCAAGGCTAGGATTCAGCAACATTGGCTGAATTTATATTGCTGATGGGAGATGGATTCCTGATGGTCTAATACTTCGAGGCTTTAGGACACCTGATAGCCTTCTGATTTATTCTGCAATTGTTGCGTTGATGTACATCATAAATTACATTACATCAATGGAAAAATGGCTGTATCAATGCAGCTACAGATAGCAAATGTTAAATATTTACTCAAAGGATTTACCTTTGGGTGATACATAGAATCCCCACTTGATGAATTTACAATCTTATTCATGTAAGCCATGGAATAAATTGACTCCAATATCCTATGTGTCACAGGCTTCACAAATTCAGTACCTGGTCTGTGTTAAATTAGGCGATCTCTGCCAAGATTGCAGTGGGCACCTCAGTATCCCTGGATAACAAGGAGGGGTAACGAGGAGGGAGATAAAATTCAGTTAGGATATGCTACTCCTAAACTGCTGGAAGCATGTGTGCTGTGGATAGGTTTGTGTTCAGCTGTAATACCATTCCATAGCTTAATGTCTGGCAAAGTATTGGCAAGTTATTACCATCTGTGGAGTTTGTGCAAAGTGAGTCATTACCTTCACAATGGGATGAGGGATTAGGACTCCCACACAGCCATATAAAGAGGAACTGGGCTCTTCTGAAAAGTAAATACACACTAAATTTTCAATGAAGTATAAAACTGTCATATGATATAGCCCATTGGAGCAGGAAGGCACACTATCACAATGCGATTAATGCCACTGATGAATGCTGAACTTTGCAGTATCAGTACTGAATACTGGTGAGGGCGATGGTTCCTCTGGGGGGTACAGCCAGAGCCAAGTCCACAGCACCACAGTGTGGGGGGGGGGGGGGGGGGAGGAGGAAGATCGGGAAAACAATAGTGGTAGAGGATTCAATAGATAGGGGAACAGACAGACGTTTCTGCGGCCGCAGACGTGATTCCAGGATGGTATTGTAAAGTCTGTAGGTATTATGGCGAATTAATACACAGACTACAAGAGTAACTTTAACAGGACTTTACTATTCGAAGGTCAGGGCGAATCTGCCCAATAAATCCTGACACAGCGCTTATATACCGGTGTGGTCACCGTCGGTATTACAGTATACAGCAGCCAAGATAAAGTAGTGCCACACCTAAAATAGTTCTCTTAAAGGTGAACGGTTACATACAATAGTTCTCTTAAAGGTAGAACAGTTACATACACTACAGGTATGTTGCCTCCCTCCTGGTGCCAGGGTCAAGGATGTCACTGAGCGGCTGCAGAACATTCTGAGGGGAGGAGGGTGAACAGCCAAAGGTCGTGGTCCATATCGGTACCAACGACATAGATAGAAAAGAGGGATGAGGTCCTTCAGGCAGATTTTAGGGAGCTAGGAAAGAGATTAAAAAGCGGGACCTCAAAAGGTAGTAATCTTCAGATTACTCCCAGTGCCACGAGCTAGTGAGTATATAGAAATAGGAGGATAGAGCAGATGAATGCGTGGTTGGAGAGATGGTGCAGGACGGAGGGCTTCAGATTCCTGGGCCATTGGGACCAGTTCTCGGGGGGGGGAAGTGGGACCTGTACAGGCCGGATGGGTTGCACCTCAACAGGGCCAGATCCAATGTCTTCATGTGGGGGCGGGGAAGTGGCGGGCGTTGCTAGTGCTGTTGTGGAGGGTTTAAACTAATTTGGCAGAGGGATTGGCACCAGGGTGTAGCATTAGAAAGGAGAAACAAAGTGCACAAAGGATTGGGAGAAACAGATAGCACTAGAGTAAGAAAATAGTAATGTATTAGGTGGGGTCAGACTAAGAGAGAATACAAAAAGGTCTAAGATAGGTTTACAGTACATGTGTGTAAATGCACAAAGCATGGTAAATAAATGTGGTGAGCTGCAGGCGCAAATAGCCACATGGGAATATGATGTTGTGGTGATAATGGAGACCTGGCTCAAAAAAGGACAGAATTGGGTTTTAAATATTCCTGGAAATAAGGTGTTCAGGAAAGATAGGGAAGGGAAGAAAGGAGGTGGTGTGGCAATATTGGTTAAGGAGAATGTTACAGTGCTGCAGAGAGAGGATGTCCTGGAGGGGTCAAGGACAGAATCTATTTGGTTAGAATTAAGAAATAATACCAGTGCCATTACACTGGTAGGTGTATTCTATAGGCTGCCAACTAGTGGGAAGGATATAGAGAAGCAAATTTGCAGGGAAATTTAAGAGGTGCAAGAACTATAGAAGAGTGATAATGGGGAACTTCAACTATCCTAATATAGACTGGGATAGTAATAGTATAAAGGGCAGAGAGGAGGAGGAATTTCTGAAGTGTATTCAGGAGAACTTTCTTGGTCAGTACGTTTCCGACCCAACGAGGAAAGAGGCATTGCTGGATCTGGTTCTGGGGAATGAGGTGGGTCAAGTGGAGCAAGTGTCAGTAGGGGAACATTTAAGGGAACAGTGATCATAATATCATAAGGTTTAGATTAGCTATGGAAAAGGACAGGGAGAAATCTAGAGTAAAAATATTTATATTGGAGGAAGGCCAATTTCAGTGGGTTAAGAATGGATCTGGCCCGGGTAAATTGGAATCAAAGATTGGCAGGCAAAACTGTAATCGAACAATGGGCTGTCTTTAAAGAGAAGATGGATCGGGTACAGTCGAGGTACATTCCTACGAGGGGGAAAGGTAGGGCAACTAAAACCAGAGCTCCCTGGATGACGAAAGACAGTAAGATGAGGCAGAAAAAGGGGGTGTATGACAGATATCAGGTTGAGAATACAAGTGAGAATCAGGCTGAATATAAAAAGTTCAGCGGGGAAGTGAAAAAGAAAGTAAGAGGGACAAAGAGAGAGAGTATGAGAATAGATTGGCAACTAACATAAAAGGGAATTCAAAAGTCTTCTATAGGCATATAAATAGTAAACAGTTAGTAAGGGGAGGGGTGGGGCCGATTAGGGACCAAAAAGGAGACCAACACATGGAGGCAGAGGGCATGGCTGAGGTACTAAACGAGTACTTTGCAGCTGTATTTACCAAGGAAGATGCTGCCAGAGTCATAGTGAAAGAGGAGGTAGTTGAGGTACTGGATGGGATAAAAATTGATAAAGAGGTATTAGAAAGGCTGGCTGTATTTAAAGTTGATAAGTCACCAGGAGCGGATGGGATGCATCCTAGGATGCCGAGGGAAGTTAAGGAGGAAATCACAGAGGTACTGGCCATAATCTTCCAATCCTCCCTAGATACGGGGGTGGTGCCAGAGGATTGGAGAATTGCAAATGTTACAACATTGTTCCAAAAAGGGTGCAAGGGTAAACCCAGCAACTACAGGCCAGTCAGTTTATTCTCGGTAGTGGGGAAGTTTTTAGAAATGATAATCAGGGACAAAGTTAACTGTCACTTGGACAAGTGTGGATTAATTAAGAAAAGCCAACACGGATTTGTTAAAGGCAAATCGTGTTTAACTAACTTGATTGAGTTCTTTGATGAAGTATCAGAGGGTCGATGAGGGCAATGCAGTTGACGTGGCATACACGGACTTCCAAAAGGCATTTGATAAAGTGCCACATAATAGGCTTGCCAGCAAAGTTGAAGCCTGTGGAATAAAAGGGGCAGTGGCAGCATGGATACGAAATTGGCTAAGTGACAGGAAACAGAGCGTAGTGGTGAATGATTGTTTTTCGGACTGGAGGAAGGTGTTCCCTAGGTGTCAGTACTAGGACCACTACTTTTCTTGTTATATATTAACGTCTTGGACTTGGGTGTACAGAGCACAATTTCAAAATTTGCAGATAACAAAACTTGGAAGTATAGTGAACAGTGAAGAGGAGAGTGATAGACTTCAGGAAGACACAGAAAGGCTGGTGGAATGGACTGACACGTAGCAGATGAAATTTAACACAGAAAAGTGCGAAGTGATACATTTTGCCAGGAAGAACAAGAAGAGGCAATATAAACTAAAGGGTACAATCCTAAACGGGGTGCATGAACAGAGAGACCCGGGGGTATATGTGCACAAATTGTTGAAGGTGGCAAGGCAGGTTGAGAAAGCAGTTAAAAAAGCATACACAATCCTGGGCTTCATAAATAGAGGCATAGAATACAAAAGCAAGGAAGTTATGATGAACTTTTATAAAACACTGGCTCAGCCTCAATTGGAGTATTGTGTCCAATTCTGGGCACCGCACTTTTAGGAAGGATGTGAAGGCCTTAGAGAGAGTGCAGAAAAGATTTATGAGAATGATTTCAGAGATAAGGGACTTCAGTTATGTGGATAGACTAGAGAAGCTGGGGTTGTTCTCCTTAGAGCAGAGAAGGTTGAGAGGAGATTTGATAGAGGTGTTCAAAATCATGAGGGGTCTAGACAGAGTAGATAGAGAGAAACTGTTCCCATTGGTGGAAGGTTGGAGAACCAGAGGACACAGATTTAAGATGATTGGCAGAAGAACCAAAGGCGACATGAGGATAAACATTTTTTACGCAGCGAGTGGTTAGGATCTGGAATGCACTGCCTGAAAGGGTGGTGGAGGCAGACTCAATCATGGCTTTCAAAAGGGAATTGGATAAGTACCTGAAGGAAAAAATTTTGCAGGGCTACTGGGAAAGGGCGGAGGAGTGGGGCTAGCTGAAGAGCCGGCACAGGCTCGACGAGCCAAATGGCCTCTTTCGGTGCGGTAACCATTCTACGAATCTATGATTCTATTTCTACAAGTATGTAGCTCCATCTTAGTGAGCACCTATCTACTGCACTAGTGTGGCATTCACATTGCTCACACAAGCCAACCTTACAATGTGCCATTTAGTACTAAATGCTAGACAGTTCTGTGCTGTTGCATGAAGACCTCGATCTTATGGGCGAGTTGCTTTTCAGTTTGCCTTTCTTTGGAAGGAGGTAGGACTCCCAGCAGCACAACATTTCTATTGCAAACCATGTGCGGAAAGACACCTTAGTGCGGAAAGACACCTTAGAGCATCTTAAGAGTGGAGAACAAAAACAGACACCGAGTAGGAGGAAGAGGATAGAAACACGGTTGAAGAGAAGGGTGTTTAGGAGTCTTTTGAAAGCTGGGAGGTGACGGTGTGAATTACTGATGTCAGGGGGAACAGAGGGAGCGCGGAGTAAACTGGCATCGAAAGAGGGCGATGTGTAGGGCCAACACAACACAGCCTAGGGAAATCCACTGGCTGGAGGTGAACTCACCACAGCGATCATCTCGCTTTTCATTATAATGACAGAATCATGTTCTTACCTGCCTCCCGACACTGGATTTGCGGCTCCTGCAGAACCACTTCTGTTCCACTGAATCTTTCTGTGAAACTAGGAACGTCACCTGATCATACCGCTAATGTTGTTGAAGCAATTCATGTGGGCGGTCTTTCAAACTCAGCGTAACCGAGTGACGAAGCTAGCGGTATTCGCACAGGAGAAGAGGATAATAGCCTGTGATCCGGAAGCCAACATCCACTTTGAATTTCCAAGTTTCCTGTTTCCCCACTCATCCTCATTTAAATAAAACACACCCTGTCGACAAATGGTCACCGAGCCAGGCAGTAAACGTTTATTGTCACTGCAGTAATAGTTAACCGGTTTATCAAGTAAAAGGGTTTTTGATGCTAATCCGATTTTTTTTTTTTGAAATGCTAGGAATGCACAACTGGACAGTCAGCATTTGACAAGGGAAAGGTTTGAGCTGCATCTCCTTCATTAGATCTGAGAGCAGAAACATAAGCAAACATCTTAATAAGGTTGGGGTTGGTGTGGGGGTGGATTTAAAAAGGGAAAGAGAGAAACAATAGATATTCCCGGCACAAAGAGGGAGTTCATGGGACAAAAAAAATCCCACTGTAAACTGCTTAATAGAAAATTGTTAGATGATATCAAACATCATCAGTAAAGCAGTGGAGAGACATTAAAAAAGAAAAGGAAGCATTTGACACTAAAGATGGGGATGCAAATGTACTTCTTCTTAGGCAGTCCCTCGGAGCCGAGGATGACTTGCTTCCACATTAAAAATGAGTTCGCAGGTGACTGATGAGTCCAATGCGGGACCGACAGTCTCTGTCACAGGTGGGGCAGACGGTGGTTGAAGGGGCGGGTGGGTGTGGGGTGCTTGGGTTGACGTGCGCTCCTTGCGCTGCCTGCGCTTGGCTTCCGCTTGCTCCTGGCGAAGAGACTCGAAGTGTTCGGCGCCTTCCCGGATGCTTCTCCTCCACTTTGTGCGGTCTTGGGCCAGGGATTCCCAGGTGTCGGTGGGGATGTTACACTTTTTCAAGGAGGCTTTGAGGGTGTCCTTGAAGCGTTTCCTCTGCCCACCTGGGGCTCTCTTGCCGTGCCGGAGCTCCGAGTAGAGCGCTTGTTTTGGGAGTCTCGTATCGGGCATGCGGACAGTGTGACCCGTCCACCGGAGCTGATCGAGCGTGGTCAAAGCTTCGATGCTGGGGATGTTGGCCTGAGTGAGAACACTGACGTTGGTGCGCCTATCCTGCCAATGGATTTGCAGGATCTTGTGGAGGCAACGTTGGTGGTACCTCTCCAGTGCTTTGAGGTGCCTGCTGTACATGGTCCATGTCTCTGAGGCCTACAGCAGGGCGGGTATCACTGTTGCTCTGTAGACCATGAGCTTATTGCCGGGTTTGAGGTCCTGGTCTTCAAATGTATCCCGGGTAAGACTCCCTGCCCACCAAAGAAAACCAATTTATGGTAACCTTTTGAGTCAGAGATGTATGTTCAGATGGGGATGAAGGTTAAACTGCAGGGCTACATGAATAGCTTCAGGTGTAGCACCACAAGGCTAGATGATGTCATAGAATCATAGAAATTTACAGCACAGAAGGAGGCCATTCTTGTCCGTGACGGCCGACAAAGAGCTATCCACCCTAATCCCACTTTCCAGCACTTGGTCCGTAGCCTTGTAGGTTTTGGCACTTCAAGTACTTTTTAACTGTGATGAGGGTTTCTGTCTCTACCATCCTTTCAGGCAGTGAGTTACAGACCACCAGCACCCTCTGGGTGAAAAAAACTCTCCTCAAATCCCCTCTAAACCTCTGACCAATTACTTTAAATCTATGCCCCCTAGTTATTGACCCTTCTGCTAGGGGAAATGGGTCCTTCCTATCCGCTCTATCTAGGCCCCTCATAACTTTATACACCTCAATTAGGTCTCCCCTCAGCCTCCTCTGTTCCAAAGAAAACAACCCCAGCCTATCCAATCTTTCCTCATAGCTAAAATTCCCCAGCCCAGGCAACATCTTCGTAAATCTCCTCTGCACCCTCTCTGGTGCAATCACATCCTTCCTGTAATGTGGTGACCAGAACTGCACGCAGTATTCTAGCTGCGGTCTAACTAGTGTTTTATACAGTTCAAGCATAACCTCCCTGCTCTTATATTCTATGCCTCGGCTAATAAAGGCAAGTATCCCGTATGCCTTTTTAACCACCTTATCTACCTGTCCTGCTACCTTCAGGGATCTGTGAACATGCATTCCAAGGTCCCTCTGATCTTCTGCACTTCTCAGTGTTCTACCATTTATTGTGTATTCCCTTGCCTTGACAGCCCTCCCCAAATGCATTACCTCACACTTCTCCAGATTGAATTCCATTTGCCACTGTTCTGCCCACCTGACCAGTCCATTGATAACTTCCTGCAGTCTGCAGCTTTCTTCTTCATTATCAACCACATGGCCAATTTTTGTAACATCTGCAAACTTCTTAATCATACTTCCTACATTCAAGTCCAAATCATTGATATATACCACAAAAAGCAAAGGACCCAGTACTGAGCCCTGCGAAACCCCACTGGAAACAGCCTTCCAGTCACAAAAACACCCTTCGACCATTACCCTTTGTTTCCTGCCTCTGAGCCAATTTTGGATCCAACTTGCTATTTTGCCTTGGATCCCATATGCTTTTACTTTCGTGACCAGTCTGCCATGCGGGATCTTATCAAAAGCCTTGCTAAAATCCACATGGACTATATTAAACGCACTACCCTCATTGACCCTTCTTGTTACCTCAAAAATTTCAATCAAATTAGTCATCAATCCCAAATGCACTGAGTTCGCATTTTACTTGGATTGCGGATCAATCTGCCCATGTCATTGCTTTCCCTCCTCCCTATGAAAGGCAGGTCTTGTGATGCATACAGTAGAATTTTTTCAAATAGATCATGCAAGCCAGATATTCCAACAACATGAGACCTATACTATTTTCACTGCAGAGGATGCCCTGGCCACTGGCGGGTTGATGGATAAAGCCAAGACCAATGCCAGTGTGGGCCAGTTAGGACAAATGGCAGTAACTTGTATTGATAATGCATTCCTCCAAATTGCTCTTCCTGGACTAGAAAGCAATAATTTCCTATATTGAATCTGAGGAACTTCCTGCGGACCTCCCTCTGCTCATTGTGGAGATACACATCTGTGTTGACTGTGTATAAACACAATTTAGTTTATCCTTAATATTCTTTTCTTGCGTACATTTCTTTTCCAATTCAGTTCACCTGACACTTTAGACAGTTGTCCTTGGTGGAGAGGAACTGCAACAACTTGACCACATAGTGCACATGAGGAGGAACTACTTCAACTCTTTGGGAGACACACCAGGGAGGAGGTGAGGGATGGCGAAGTTGGAGTCAAACTACCTGTAGCTTGTTGGTAATGGATGGGATCATCTACAGCACAGTGAGTTCTTACAGCCTCCAGATGTCCACCTTAATTGAAAGGTTGCCTATCATTACTCAGTTACTTCTTCAAAGTCACATGTGAGAATCCACCTGCCTACACATATTGCTTTTGTAACCCTCCTCGGTGATGCTCAGTCTGATGATGACCAGTCTGAAGAGCAGTCTGGTAGCTCCAGAGAGTTAAGTTCTGAACCACCCTCACTCACTCCATCATGGCACTCAATTAAGAGGATTTACTTAATGAGCTAGAAGGTTTGTCACAGTGAAGCTTCGAACACAAATGAGCAGGAGGAGCTGTTGGAGAAATGATTGTCCTCAGCTGAGGAGCCTAGAGACCTGATCTCATGGGTCGGGTTTTCAAGAAAAAAATGATACAGAAGCAGCGATGTCACGTGTGGGCAGTGGACAGTGGCGCTATGCAGGTGGTGGAAATAGTAGCTAAGTTGGAGGAGTCTGCTGTCTGCCTCTGTAACACTATGCAGGAAATATGTGGTAGTCCCGGAGATATCTGTGGCAACAAGGCATTAGGAGGAGGTTCCAAAGATGGTAGTGGCTTCCAAATGGATAGCTACAATTGCTTCAAAAGCTGTCTTGTGAATGACAGCCTGAAGAAGAACATTTCACAGTGATTCCAGGACATAATTGGAACCATGCAGTCTGCTCTTATGCCAACCATTAGACTCATTGAGCCCATGCCCAGCACCAATGGGCTGTAAGAAGTGTTAAGAGATGTCTTTATCTTTCAGGATAGTGACAATGAGGTTATATCCTTCCAGGCAACACTCATGCCAGCACATGACCGAGCTTCAGGCCTTCTCTTCTTCTTCTTCGGCAATCCCTCGGAACCGAGGATGACTTGCTTCCACACTAAAAATGAGTTCTCAGGTGACTGATGAGTCCAATGCGGGACCTACAGTCTCTGTCACAGGTGGGGCAGACTGTGGTTGAAGGGGAGGGGTGCTTGGGTTGATGTGCCCTCCTTCCGCTGTTTGCGCTTGGCTTCCGCTTGCTCCCGGCGAAGAGACTTGAGACGTTCGGTGCCTTCCCGGATGCTTCTCCTCCACTTTGTGCGGTCTTGGGCCAGGGATTCCCAGGTGTCAGTGGGGATGTTGCACTTTTTCAAGGAGGCTCTTGCAACTGCGGGAGAAAAGGAACAAGAAATGGGTCCTTCAAGGACTTCAGCATCACTGAATGTCACTTCAGTTCTGAAGCCTCTAATGGAAATGTGCCAGCCACTTGCTTCAGTGCTCAGTGTTGGGCAATTGAGAGAGCTCTTTCAATGGTTTGTGTTTTAAGATGAATGCCATGACTAAGATTTATTGGAAATAGCTGCTAATTATTTGCATGAACTGCTGGCAATTTATTTCCTGGAACCCCTTCAACTCCCTTCTGGTCAAACTCCACATGATTAGGTCTTGGAGGGCCCATTCCTTAATTCTTCTCCTCATTACCTGGAAGGACAAACCCTTTCTATGTGACATAATTGTGCAACATGTAGCAGCCATCAATAATTCTTGAGATATACAGTATACTGTATTCGCTGCTCATGATACAGTCTCCTGATCCTCCACATTGGGGAGACCAAACGCAGATTGGGTGATCACTTTGCTGAACACCTCCGTTCAGTCTGCAAGCATGACCCTGAGCTTCCAGTCGCTTGCCATTTTAATTCTCCGAATCACTCCCACTCTGACCTCTCTGTCCTCTGCCTCCTACACTATTCCAATGAAGCTCAATGGAACTCTCATCTATTGTTGTTCTTAGCAGTGGAGAACAAGTATAATGAGACCCTAGGATCCACCCAAATAAAATAGAGCAAACAATCCGTATGTAAAAGTACCATTTCTAGTGCCATAATAGGACCCTGCAGTGCCATAATAGGTCCCGGCCTCCGTTGCTCTCAGCCAGGCAAAAGATCAGTCATTGAATGGTGGAGCAGGCTCGAAGGGACGAATGGCCAACTCCTGCTCCTATTTCTTATGTTCTTACAGCCCAGGAAGGGTCTCAGCACCTCATCTTTTGATAAGGCATTTTACATTCTTCTGGACTCAACATTGAATTCAACAATTTCAGATCATAACCACTGCTCCCATTTTTTTGAACAGCGGGTGCTGGTAATGATTCTGCTGTTTCCATTTACAGCTCCTCTAGACCCATCTTTTTTGCTTCTTTTACTTGTCACGGTAAGGAAGTCAAACCTGTTGAGTATTTCCAGCATTTTCTGTTTATATTATTAATAATTCTTGAGGCCCTTCCTGGGCTGTGCTGCAGGGACCTATTATAGAAACATGGAAACATAGAAGATAGGAGCAGGAGTAGGCCAATCAGCCCCTCGAGCCTGCTCCGCCATTCAATGAGATCATGGCTGATCATCCAAACTCAGTACCCTGTCCCTGCCTTCTCCCCATATCCTTTGATCCCTTTAGCCTTAAGAAATATATCTAACTCCTTCTTGAATATATTTAATGAATTGGCCTCAACTGCCTTCTGTGGTAGAGAATTCCACAGGTTCACCACTCTCTGGGTGAAGAAATTCCTCCTCATTTCTGTCCTAAATGGCTTACCCCTTATCTTTAGACTGTGACCCCTGGTTCTGGACTCCCCCGCCATCAGGAACATCCTTCCTGCATCTAGTCTGTCTAGTCCTGTTAGAATTTTATAAGTTTCAACGAGATCCCCTCTCATTCTTCTTAACTCCAGTACTTTTACATACTGATTGTTTGCTCTATTAAATTTGGGTGAATCCTAGGGTCTCATTATACTTCTTCTCCACTGCTGAGCTTGAATGGCAGAACGGTTTCATCAGCCAGGATGCAGGGGTGGGGGTATCCCTGGTTTCTAATCGTCAATCCAGATAGAGTATTCTGGCTCAACAATGCAGGTATCATGGCACAAACGAGTCATGGCAGTTCCCCGGGTAGCATGTATTCACAAGCAAAACGATGTGATTCTCATCACACACCAGCTGCTAAATTAATAGAATGATATCCTTTCCTGTTGATAGTATTGATGGGGTTCACATACAGATCTTCCAGTGCCACGTAAGTACCATTAATGGCACCCCATTGCTGGGAGAATCCTGCTAATCTCTAAAAGTTTGCTGCTCATTATCATTGTTTGGCAGGGTCCACAGAGAAGGTGATGACTGGAATGCGTACCTGGATAGTGCACCTGTGACCTTCTTGATACAGTGGTGCACGGATTGACTGATTTAACTGAGGTCTCCTGAGGCTGCCTGGAAGGACCCGGTGGCATAAAAAAATCAACACAATCATCATTTTGACAGGCACTGACAAGACTGTGTCCCTTGTTGAGGTGGGCTGCAAATCTGCAGCACGAATCTGCAATAGCCTCTAGGAGGAAGCAGAACCTTTTCACACACTGCCTGTGAGAGAAATCCAGGTATAAGCTCCTAGGCCTGTATAACCTGGAGTGTGTGTAACTATGGGTTAGATGTTGATGCCTTCTGTGATGTCTTGCCATCCTTGCTTCCATATTCTCTTCTTCCTTATCCTTGTCATCCTCCTCCTCATATCAGAAGAACAAGGATATGCCCATAGGAAAATCCATTACTTTCTCGCCACTCCCTATCTCTGTAACTTCCTCCAGCCCTATAAACCTCCAAGATATCTGCGCTTCTCAAATTCTGGCCTCTTGCGCATCCCCGATTTTAATTGCTCCACCATTGACGGCCATGTCTTCAGCTGCCCAGGTCCTAAGCCCTGGAATTCCCTCCCTAAATCTCTCCACCTCTCTTTCATAAGAATAGAAGAACGTAAGAATTAGGAGCAGGAGTAGGCCATACGGCTCTTCAAGCCTGCTCCACCATTCAATAATATCATGGCTGATCTTCGACCTCAACTCCACTTTCCCGCTCAATCCCCATATTGCTTGATTCCCTGAGAGTCCGAAAATCTATTGATCACAGCCTTGAATATACACAACGACTCAGCATTCACAGCCCTCTGGGGTAGAGAATTCCAAAGATTCAAAACCCTATGAGTGAAGAATTTCTTCCTCATCTCAGTCTTAAACCCTTATCCTGAGACTATGCCCCCTAGTTCTAGACTCTCCAGCCAGGGGAAACAACCTCTCAGCATCTACCCTGTCAATCCCCCTTCAGAATCATATATGTTTCAATGGGATCACCTCTCATTCTTCTAAACTCCGGAGAGTATAGGCCCAATCTACTCAATCTCCCCTCATAGGACAACCCTCTCATCCCAGGGATCAATCTAGTGAACCTTCCTCCTTTAAGACGCTCCTTAAAACCTACCTCTTTAACTGGCCTTATATCTCCCTATGCGGTTCGGTGTTAAATTTTGTTTGATAATGCTCCTGTGAAGTGCCTTGGGATGTTTTACTACATTAAAGGCACTATATAAATATAAGTTGTTGTTGTAAATGTTTATAGTACTGTACTGCTAAGTGACTAGGATGTAAAATGGCTCCACAAATTCATAGTCCCTCTCAGTTTGTAAAGGACATGCAGGTTTAAAGCATTGCCTGAAGTTATTGCCTGCACTCTGCTCCACCTCCAAGACACCATCCTAGCTAGAAATCAAAGGGTTCTCTTTAAGAAACTAGCTTCATCTACTGGAAAAAGGGTAGTGATCTAAACTGAGTTGTCCATTCATTTAATCCTCAAATTTATGAATGTTAATTGCTTCACAATGGCAGAGCTATTGCCTAAACTGATGGAACCAAGTGTAGAACTTTGTTGGATACTGTCTGGTAAAGCAGAACATCACCAATTTCTCAGTGAAACTGGGTTGTGAATTGGAGGACATTAAAAAAGAGTAAAGGTTTGTGATTATAGAACAAAAATATTCCAAGTGTGCAAAGATTTATTTGCTGTTTTCTGGGCAATAAGACATTTTTGGAACGATGGCCATGGCAGCAAATCATTGTGTCCAGGATGTGGTTTCCTTGACGATCATGGAGGGGACTGTCTCAAGAAGTTGAATCTTCTGTTGGGCCCTGCTGATGGAGGGACCTGTCCTGGAAGTCAGAAACGTTAAGGATAGGAGAAAAAACAAGATCTGACCAAATTAGCTAACTGTGTGCTGGTGGATCACAAGATTAAGAAGGTAGAAGTGACCCAGAGGCCAGTATCAATGAAAGAGAACAGACATTATAGTTACAAGGAGAACATGTTAAGATTTCTGAAGGTGTATGTGGACAGTTGTGCATATCACTATAAAGGCAGTTTTGTGTTTGAGTTGGACTGAAGTGTCTTCAGCCGTCTGGGCCCTAAGCTCTGGAATTCCTTCCCTAAACCTCTCTGCTTCTCCACCTTTCTCGCCTCCTTTAAGACCTTCCTTAAAACCTGCCTCTTTTACCAAGCTTTTAGTCACCTTTTCTAATATGTCCTTCTTTGGCTTGGTGTCAATTTTTGTCTGATTAAGCCCCTGTTAAGTGCCTGGGGATGTTTTCCTACATTAAAGGCGCTATATAGATGCAGGTGTTGTTGTTATTGTTGAAGTGGGAGGAAGATTATCTGTTGATCCCATAAAGTATCACTTGGAACCCAAGTCCAATAAGCAAGCAGAAATAGCAGGATTCATAATTGTCGTTAGGTACTGACTCCAATTATGCTTGTAACAGTTTTGTACAGGTTTCATATTGGAAGTGGACTGGTAAGACAAATAAAAATCAGGTGAAGATTCATTGGAAGAAGGCCAGAGAAGAATTAGTAGGCAGATTAACCAGCCAAATTAGGGGCATGGGCCGAGAAATGTGATTGGCCCGTATGGCATGTGAAATGTTTGCTCTCATTCCACACCGGAAATGCGCCACACACCATATTGGTTCGGGCGCCCTGTATTTGTCACGTTAAGTGAGCCCTAAGGACATCAGGTTTCCTTACCCAGCTTTTTAAAACGGAATTCAAATTCTCATGGTGGGGTTGGAACTCATATTATCTGGATTATCAGTCCGGGCCTTTGGATTACTGGCCCAGTAACATAACCACTACACTACCATACCCATATTATAACCTCGGCCCCTATTATATTTTTATATTTTTTATCCACACCTTTGGTTTGTGATTGTTCCTTTTTTCTCTCTCTCTTCCACATGCCAGCTGTCTCTCACTCTGCCAGCGCATTTCACACTTCATCTCGAGCCATTGTTTGTTTCTTTACCTGTCCTATTACTATCTCGTATCGCCTTGAATATCTCTTAATGTCTCTTCTTTTATCCCCTCCCCCATTTCCCAGCCCCCCCCAAACTGGCTTTTGTTTCATTTCCTGCCTTTTCTCTCAGTTCTGTAGAAGGGTTTTGACCCGAAACGTTGACTCTGTTTGTTAGATCCGGGTATCTTAATGTGGTGTCCTTCAATAATCAGACAAAGATTGCAGGGAACGATCAACAGGTGTTTACTGAATGAGGGTTCAAACTGCAACTGACTGTACAGATCACTACTCAGGGTTTATATACAGGTGTGGTCACTGCCGGTACTACAGGATACAGGAGCTGTAAAAAGTAGTTCTCCCCCTTAAAGGAACATACACTACAATTCCTCCCCTTTTAGATTAACAGTACCATAACACTCATTTAACAATTAAATATCAAACTAATTACAATTAACACTTTTAACATGGAACATTAACTGGAAATAGTCCATTTATAAATTCAGTCTTTGGGGAGGCTTCCTGATTCCTTCTGGATAACGCCTTTCCCGAGTGTCTCGCTCTTGGTGCGGAGGCGATTCTAACACCCTGTCGTCAGTTGATTCATCAGCTTCCAATGCTATTGTTTCTGAGGTAGATGCAACCCGTACGTCGGGTTCCTCACCAGGTACGTATGGCCGAGACATGGGGTTGACTCGTTCCTGTGACTCTAGGATCTGGTCAGCATGGCGTCTCACAATGTTCTCCCCAACATCCACTGTGTATATTAGTGGCCCCTGCCGTGTGCATATCGTTCCTGGTTGCCACTTCTCTGTTCGGTAGTCGCGGGCCAAGACTGGTTGCCCTACATTGAAGCTCCTTGTCGGCTTCTCATTGATGTGCTGGAATTGCTTATTCTTAACATCTCTTCGTACATTTGGTCTGAGCAAATCCAGACGAGATCTCAACCTTCGGTTAAAGAACATCATGGCCGGGGCCTGGTTGGTGACTGCATGTGTTGCATTTCTGTAGGCTAACAGGAAATTGTCCACCTTATGCTACAGTGGAATGTCGTCATCGCACATGGCCTTTACTGCTTTTTTAAAGGTTTGTACGAACCTCTCAGCCAATCCATTTGTGGCTGGATGATACGGGGCGGATGTGTAATGCCTTACCCCATTCCTTTTCATAAATCTTCGAAACTCTTCGGACACAAACTGTGGTCCGTTATCAGAGCAAATCTGCTCTGGCAAGCCGTTCCTGGCAAAAATGGTCCGTAGGACTGCAATAGTTTTCTCCGTGGTGGTGGAGGACATTTTGATCACCTCAGGCCATTTCGAGTGCGCATCCACGGCTATTAAAAACATTGAGTCCATGAATGGACCAGCAAAATCAATATGCACCCGTTGCCATGGAGATGAGGGCCACTCCCATGGGTGTAGAGGGGCATGTGGTGGTGCATTTTGGACCTTCTGGCATCCTGAGCAGCTCTTTGTCAGGTCCTCGATTTGCTGATCGATCCCCGGCCACCACACATAAGCCCTAGCAAGGCTTTTCATTTTCACTCCTCCCAGATGACCTTCGTGAAGCTCATTGAGCACTCTCTCCCTTAACTTGGGTGGAATTACCACTCGGGATCCACACATCAAGGTCCCCTGGCATACTGACAGCTGTTCTCTTCTGGATGAGAATGCTGGCAACAGTGAGTCGCCATGTGCTGGCCATCCCTTCACCGTCAAATCATATACCCGAGACAGTGTCGGGTCATTTCGGGTCTCCTTCTCTATACCAGCGTTAGTTACTGGCAAGCATTCAATTATAGTCGAATGAAATATTTCGACAGGATCCACTGCTGGTGCTTCCTCCGCAGTAGGCAGTGGCAGGCGTGATAGCCCATCAGCGTTTCCATGCTGTTTCGTGCCCTTATACTCGATATCATATTGGTGCGCCCCTAGAAAAAGGGACCATCTTTGTAGCCATTGCGCAGTCATCACCGGAACGCCCTTCTTTGGATTAAAGATGGAGACAAGTGGTTGGTGGTCAGTCAGCAAGGTAAACTTCTGCCCGTGTAGATAGTGATTGAACTTTTTCACTCCCCACACTAGGCTGAGGGCCTCCCTGTCAATCTTGGCGTAGTTACGCTCGGCTGAGGTTAGTGACCGAGACGCAAAGGCTACTGGCCTCTCTGAGCCGTCCGGGAATTTGTGCGACAGCACCGCTCCAATGCCATAGGGTGATGCATCACACGCCAACCGAATTTGTAGTGCTGGGTTGAAATGAGCCAACACCTCTTTCGATGTGATCAATGCTTTGCTCTTCTGGAAAGCTCGTTTACATTCGTCACTCCACTTCCATGGTACCCCCATTTGCAGTAGGGTGTTCAGTGGGTGTAGTACGGTAGACAAATTCGACAAGAACTTATGGTAGTAGTTCACCAGCCCGAGGAACGACCTCAGTTGTGACACATTTTCCGGTGCTGGAGCCTTGACTACTGCCTCAATCTTTTCAGGGGACTTATGTAACCCCTGTTTATCAATAACGTGGCCACAATACGAGATCTGCTTCTGGAAAAACTCGCATTTGTGGCGATTAGCTCGGAGCCCATATTCCTTCAATCTAGTGAGCACCTGCTCCAGGTTGGCGAGGTGATCACTGTCATTTTTGCCCATGACCAGGATGTCATCCAAATAACACTGGGTCCCTGGAATCCCTTGCAGGACTTGTTCCATTGCCCTTTGCCAAATAGCCAGAGCTGATGCTACCCCGAACACCAGCCGGTTGTATTGGTAGAGACCTTTATGAGTGTTGATCGTGAGGTACTGTTTCGAGGCTTCTTCTACCTCCATTTGCAGGTACGCCTGGGCCAGATCAATCTTAGTGAAGCGTTTCCCTCCAGATAGCGAGGCGAAAATATCTTCAATCCGCGGAAGCGGATATTGTACAGTGTGAAGGACTGGGTTCACTGTCACCTTAAAGTCCCCACAGATGCGAACCTTCTTTGGTTCCCCAGGCGTATTACTCAACGACCTCTTCATTACAGGAACGATGGGTGTAGCCCACTCGCTCCAGTCCACTTTTGACAGTACTCCTGAACGTTCCAAACCTTCCAGCTCTGCTTCGACGGCTGGGCGGATCGCATAAGGTACCGGTCTGGCCTTAAAAAACTTTGGGCTTGCATTTTCCTCTATTTTGATCATCGCTGTTATGCCTTTTAGTGTTCCGAGTCCCTGCTGGAACACTTCTTGTGCGTCAGTTAGCATTTTTGACAGTTGTCCAGGTGTGACGTCGTCATCCTTTTTGGCATCTACAGTCAGTGCTTGTGTGGAATGCCAATCTAGCTGTATCTTCCGGATCCATTCACATCCTAGTAGTGGTGGTCCTCCATCTGGCAATACATATAGGTCCATTTTTGGTGTTTCCTTGCCGTTATATATAACGTTCACCCTTATTTTTCCTTTGGGGTAGACTTTTTGCCCCATGTACGTCTTCAAGACAATCTTTGTATCTCTCAAGGGTATATGTGAGAATAGCCGCTTGTAGTCCCTTCGGTTTATGACTGTTAGGGCTGATCCTGTGTCCAATTCCATTTTCACTTGGACTCCTGCTATCTTGAGCGTGACCCAGATAGTTTGGTGATCCTCCGTTTTGATCACATTATGTAGTTTCAGACAACCCAGCTCCTTGCTTCCGGAGTCTGTATCACTCTTCTGTTCGTCTGAACTACTCTCCGTCACCTTATGTCCCTTCTTGTACTTCTCCTGTGGAGATTTCTTGCTGCTGGTTTTTTTTCCCGACCTGCAGACTCTTGCTATGTGTCCTACTTTTCCACACTGTCTGCACACTTTGTCCTTGAACCAGCAATCATTATGGTCGTGTGTTGTTCTGCCGCAGCGATAGCACTTCACTGTTCCGTATGACATTTCATTGGTGCCATATTCTTGCGGTCTCCGTTGTATCTCTGCAGCGCTCCGTGCGGCTGCTTCATGTGATACTGCAATGCTGAAAGCCTTGTCCAGCGTAAGATCCTTTTCTGATAGAAGCCGTTTCTGGGTTCCTTCACTTTGAAGCCCACACACAAACTTGTCCCTTAAAGTATCTGCTAGTCCCGTTCCAAGCTGGCAGTGTTTCGATAGCTTGCGCAGTTCTGTTAAATACTCAGCATTACTTTCATCTTTATGCTGGTTCCTTTTGTGAAACTTAAATCTTTCTGCTATCAGCAGCGGTGTGGGGTTTAAGTGGTCCTGTAGGATTGACACTATGTTTTTAAAACCCTTTTCTACTGGCTTCTCTAGGGTTACTAGGTTTCGTAGTAAGCCATACGTTTTTGCACCCATTGAATTCAACAATACCAGCGCTTTCTTGTCATCTGGCACTTCATTCGCCTTGCAGTATACTTCTATGTGTTCGACATATGTCGTCCAATCTTCGACTTCATTGTCGAACGCTGTGATACTGCCACTCTTCGGCATTTTTGGGTGTGGTTAGTCTGGCTTAAAATGGCGTCTCCCGCGCTTTCCTTTCTTCCCTGCTGCGGTTTAAAATGACGCCTCCCGTGCTTTCCTTTCTTCCCCGCTGCGGCTTAAAATGGCATCTCCCGCGCTTTCCTTTCTTCCCCGCAGCGGCTTAAAATGGCATCTCCCACGCTGCTGCCAACGCTGCTCTCGGCGGTCCTCCTGACAAATGGCGACGCCCTGTGGGTTTTGTGCGCTGCTCCTGCGCTGCTGCCAATGCCGCTCTCTGCGGTCCTCGTGGCAATGGCAGCGCCTCGCGTTTTCCTGCGCGCCTCTCTCCCCCGTTGACACTGCTCGGCCCCTGAACACCGGCTGCACTCTGCTCTCTCTCGCCTCTCTCCCCCGTTGACGCCGCTCGGTCCCGAACACCAGCTGTGCTCTGCTCTCTCTTGTTGACGCTGCTCGGCCCTCGAACTCCGGCTGCACCCCGTGCGCTCTGCCCTCTCTCTCCCTCCCGTCGACGCTGCTCGGCATTTTCTGTGCCGCTCGGTCAGCTCTAGCCGCTGCTGTCCGGGAAGTGTCTGCGCAGTACCTGTTGCCAGCCCGTTTCGCTGGACCACCGTGGCTGGAAAGCCAAGCCTGGCTCTCGACAGCCTCCCCTGCGATGCCCGTGCTTCTGGACTCGACCTCCTTCCACTGTTCTCCAGGAGCAAATCCCTGGGAGGTGATGCAGAGTTGCAGGTAGGTTCGAATCTTCTCGTTGCCAATGTTAGATCCGGGTATCTTAATGTGGTGTCCTTCAATAATCAGACAAAGACTGCAGGGAACGATCAACAGGTGTTTACTGAATGAGGGTTCAAACTGCAACTGACTGTACAGAGCACTACTCAGGGTTTATATACAGGTGTGGTCACTGCCGGTACTACAGGATACAGGAGCTGTAAAAAGTAGTTCTCCCCCTTAAAGGTACATACACTACACTGTTTCTCTCTCCACGGATGTTGCCTGGCCTGCTGAGTTTTTCCAGCATTTTCAGTTGTTATTTCCCATATTATACCATTTGTCTTTTTGACACAATGTTAACAGAAGCCAGCTATGAGGCCAAAGTTGCAGGTTAGGTCGGTCTATCTGTAGCCCATATTGATGGAGGTTGAATGGAACTGAAGGCTCCCAGACACTTTCTGATCAGCGCTTCAGGATATAACTCAATTAATGTGGGTAACGCTGGCCAGGCGACATTTATTGCCCATCCCTAGTTGCCCTGAGAAGGCGGTGATGGGTTTTCTTTGCAGCAATTATTTTACTTGCTAGGCCACATCAGAGGGCTTTAAGACTCAACCATGCACTGTAGATCAGAGTCAGATATAGGTCACACTAGGGCAGACTGGCAGGTTCCCTTCCTGAAGGACCTTAGTGAACCAGTTTGGCTTTCATGAGAATAAATACATATACAGTGGTAAGAAAAAGCCTTCCTTCCTTTCTGCAACAGTTTGTGTATTTTTCAAGCAATTAAAAAAAATCCTTTTAGCTGTTCTTTTCTCAGTGAAATAGTCTGCCGATTCCAGCACTGGAGAGGAATGGGGGCAAGTTGCACCTTCACCATACGTGCTGTAAGCTGGCCTGTCTGTTGCTGAACCCACACAATTTTCAGTTCCAAGTGTGCTGGTGAAAGTTACACCCATTGTCTTGTTTCAGTTTCAAGTTTCATTGCCTTGGTTTTAACTGTGGCCTGAGCTATTTCCTGCTGTCATTTAAAAAGAAAAGTTTATTACAAAATAGCTCAAGCAGGATTTTTTTTTCTGCTGGTTGCGTTCCCGGTGAGTATTTTTCCACAGTGCCTTCCATAAATTACAAGACTCGTTGAATTCAATTTCATAATAACATGTCAACACCTTCAGATTACACCAAAACTTTGAAACCATGGCCCAGTAATTCCTGTCACAACGCGTGAGTAAGGACGGGGTACTCACGCGTGTGACCGGAGGAATTGCCAGTTTTCAGCATGCACAGCGCATGCGCTGAAAACCGGCATTTCCTGTCCTCTGACCCAAGGGGTTAAGAGGCAGTACGCGTGCGACTGCACAGGCAGCGCGTGCGCAGTGAAATTCCTTTTTTTTTTCAGAGTTGCCCGAGTCTAAAGGCCTCCGGTTTTTACGCGTGGAAAAACCAGACGTAAGTATTTAGTTTTACAGGTAAGTGGGCTTTTAGCACAATTTAGAATTTTTTTTTCCACAGGTTTATTATTTTTGAAGAATTTACAGTAAGGTAAATTTAGTTTTAGACCCTATTTTTTTTTAATTTATTTTTTTCAAAAAATTGATTAATTGTTTAAAACATTTTTTTAAACTTATTTATAGTTAATATAATCAGTGGGATGTTTTTTAAAATTTTATTTAAAGTTTAAGTAGTGTTTTGGCAGCCCATACTTTTCATGAGTTTGACAGCTCTTACTGTCAAACTGATGAATGAGTTTCCCCTCCCCTGATTGGCTGCACAGTGCTCACCTGATCCCAGCCGGCACATCGCACTAACTACGCCGCTGGATCGGGTAAGCACATCGCGCCGACATCTGAACCGGGCCAGTGACAAGAAATGCAAGCAGGCCCGGGCTTCAAATGTCGGCGCGCAGGGTGAGTGCACATCGGGGGCTTGCACGCGCGGCAAGCTCCCGATCCTAATTTCAGGGCCCATATTTTTTTGCTTAAGTTTCTGCGAAAGGGAAGCCCAAGAAACAAGGGCATGTTACACTCTTTCTCCTTGTTGCAATTTACAATAAAATGACAGGGGGGTAGATTTTGACATTGGCCGATCGGGAGAGATGTAATTTGTTGCGGAATTTTGAATCGAGGCCAGGAATGGGCAGAGACGGGATGGAAGTATGGCAAGGCTGGATGGCATTTATTTTAATGCAAGGAGTCTTGCGAGTAAGGTAGATGAATTGAAGGTGTTGATGAACACATGGGAGTATGATATTGTTGCTGATATACCTATCCCAGGTAGGATTCGAAACAGCTCAGCCAGTGTTCGAAGTCGAGGGCTGAGTTCGCTGCCTGTGGGTTTAGATCCAGGTACGGCGGTCGGAGGGCTCGCAGCCAGGCCGGCTGCTGTGGCTGTTGTAGCTGGCCATTTGGCTGGTCGTTTGGCTGCTCCGATCCACTCATTTCAAAATTTAGCCAATAAAATTGATATACCTATCAATTCATTCCATGAAAAGCGACGAGTTAAGATAGTAACTATAGGTTTTTATTGGCTAAATAACAGAGCCCACCCTCGTGGGTGATCGGTTCCAACAAGGAAGAATACTAGCCAAGCGGTCACCTTTATACCTGGGCAAGCAGGCGGAGCCATGGGCGGAGTCAGCTGAGGTATGCCTAGGTATAACAGCGTGCGTGGCAAGAGGTAACCTTGTGTAGTGATAACAACAGTGTAAACAGTGATAACAACAGTGTAACAATAGTGAACGGTTGTGAACGGTAACAGTGGTTTACCACAGTTGCTATCACAGAGATATGGTTGAGGGAGGGGCAGGACTGGCAGCTCAATATTCCGGGGTATAGAATCTTCAGGCGAGACAGAGGGGGGGTGTAAAAGAGGAGGGGGTGTCGCAATATTAATCAAGGAGTCAATTACTGCAGGTAGGCCTCAGAACGGCAGCGGTGGCGGTGGGAATCTCGGCGGCGGCGGCGAGGTATAAAAGGTGAGCCCGAGGTGCAGGTAGGCCTCGTAGCGGCGGCGGCGGGAATCTTGGCGGCGGCGGCGAGGTATAAAAGGTGAGCCCGAGGCGCAAGTAGGTCTCAGAGCGGCAGCGGCAGGAATCTCGGTAGTTGCGGTAAGATATAAAAGGTGAGCCCGAGGCGCAGGTAGGCCTCAGAGTGGCAGCGGCGGGAATCTCGGCGGCAGCGGCGAGGTATAAAAGGTGAGCCCGAGGCGCAGGTAGGCCTCAGAGCGGCAGCGGCGGCGGCGGGAATCTCAGCGGCGGCGGCAAGGTATAAAAGGTGAGCCTGAGGTGCAGGTAGGCCTTAGAGCGGCAGTGGCAGTGGCGGGAATCTCGGCGGCGGCGGCGAGGTATAAAAGGTGAGCTCGAGGCGCAGGTAGGCCTCAGAGCGGCAGTGGCAGTGGCGGGAATCTCGGCGGCGGCGGCGAGGTATAAAAGGTGAGCCCGAGGTGCAGGTAGGCCTCAGAGCGACGGCGGCGGGAATCTCGGCGGCGGCGGCAAGGTATAAAAGGTGAGCCCGAGGTGCAGGTAGGCCTCAGAGTGGCAGTGGCAGTGGCGGGAATCTCAGCAGCGGCGGCGAGGTATAAAAGGTGAGCTCGAGGCGCAGGTAGGCCTCAGAGCGGCAGTGGCAGTGGCGGGAATCTTGGCGGCCCCGGCGAGGTATAAAAGGTGAGCTCGAGGCGCAGGTAGGTTTACCAATCTCAGAGAGGGAGAGATGTAAAAAGTAATTGAACTGTGACATCACCAGAAAGCAAGTAAGTGATTGGCTGGTGAGTATTTCTCTCTTTTTAAACCTTAACTCTGTGGTTTATACTTTCTAAGCTCTCTGGGGTGTAGCGGGGACTGTTGGTAAACCAGGGCCCTTGAATATATCATTTAATTATAGTGTAATTGGTGGTATTGATTTGATTTAATTTAATTTGAATTAATTAAAGGGTAAGTCATGGCAGGACAGCCCGGTGCCGTGGTATGCTCCTCCTGCGCTATGTGGGAACTCAGGGACACTTCCTCTGTCCATGACAACCATGTGTGCAGGAAGTGTGTCCAGCTGCAGCTACTGACAGACCGCATTGCGGCACTGGAGCTGTGACTGGATACATACTGGACCATTCATGATGCTGAGGACATCGTGAATAGCACATTTAATCAGTTGGTCACACCGCAGGTAAAGGTGGCACAGGCAGAAAGGGAACGGGTGACCAACAGGCAGAGTAGTAGGTGCAGGCAGGTAGTGCAGGGGTCCCCTGTGGCCAGCTCCCTCTCAAACAGATATACCGCTTTGGATACTGATGGGGGGGATGGCTTACCAGGGGAAGGCAGCAGCAGCCAACTTCCTGGCACCAGGGGTGGTTCTGCTGCACAGGATGAGAGGAAAAAGAGGGGGAGAGCTATAGTAATAGGGGATTCTATTGTAAGGAGAATAGATAGGCATTTCTGCGGCCGCAAACGAGACTCCAGGATGGTGTGTTGCCTCCCTGGTGCAAGGGTCAAGGATGTCTCAGAGCGGCTGCAGAATATTTTGGAAGGGGAGGGTGAACAGCCAGTTGTCGTGGTGCATATAGGTACCAACGATATAGGTAAAAGCCGGGATGAGGTCCTAAAAGCTGAATATAGGGAGTTAGGAGGTAAATTAAAAAATAGGACCTCAAAGGTAGTAATCTCAGGATTGCTACCAGTGCCACGTGCTAGTCAGAGTAGAAATAGAAGGATATTTCAGATGAATATGTGGCTAGAGGAATGGTGCAACGGGGAGGGATTCAAATTCCTGGGACATTGGAACCGGTTCTGGGGAGGTGGGACCAGTACAAAACAGACGGTTTGCACCTGGGCAGGGCCGGGACCGATGTCCTAGGGGGAATGTTTGCTAGTGCTCTGGGGGAGGGTTTAAACTAGAATGTCAGGGGGTTGGGAACCTGAGCAGGGAGACAGAGGAAAGGGAAACAAGCATAAAAGCAAAAGACAGGAAGGAGAAAAACAAAAGTGGCAGGCAGACAAATCAAGGGTTTAAATCAAACATGGCCACAGTAAATAATAATTCTAAAAGATCTAAGAGCGTTAGAAAAACAAGCCTGAAGGCTTTGTGTCTTAATGCGAGGAGCATTCGTAATAAGGTGGATGAATTAGCTGCGCAAATAGAGGTAAACGAATATGATATGATTGGGATTACGGAAACATGGCTCCAGGGTGGCCAAGGCTGGGAACTCAACATCCAGGGGTATTCAAAATTCAGGAAAGATAGGCAAAAAAGAAAAGGAGGTGGGGTAGCATTGCTGGTTAAAGAGAGGATTAACACAATTGAAAGGAAGGATATTAGCTCTGATGATGTGGAATCTGTATGGGTAGAACGGAGAAATACCAAGGGGTAGAAAACGTTAGTGGGAGTGGTATATAGACCTCCAAACAGTAATGCGGAGGTCGGGGATGGCATTAAACGGGAAATTAGAGAAGCATGCAATAAGGGCACTGTAGTTATCATGGGTGACTTTAATCTACATATAGATTGGGCTAACCAAATTAGTAACAATACTGTGGAGGAGGAATTCCTGGAGTGTATACGGGATGGCTTCCTGGACCAATATGTCGAGGAACCAACTAGAGATCAGGCCATCTTAGACTGGGCATTATGTAATGCGAAAGGATTAATTAGCAATCTTGTTGTGCGAGGCCCCTTGGATCAGAGTGATCATAATATGATAGAATTCTTCATTAAGATGGAGAGTGAAATAGTTGACTCAGAGACTAGGGTCCTGAATTTAAATAAAGGAGGCTACGATGGTATGAGATGCGAGTTGGGTAGGATTGATTGGGGAATGTCACTCAAAGGGTTGACGGTGGATGGGCAATAGCAAACATTCAAAGATCGCGTGGATGAACTACAGAATTTGTTCATCCCAGTTTGGCATAAAAATAAAACAAAAAAGGTAACTCAACCATGGCTAAAAGGGAAATTAGGGATAGCATAAGATCCAAGGAGAGGACATATAAATTGGCCAGAAAAAGCAGTAAACCTGAGGATTGGGAGCAGTTTAGGATTCAACAAAGGAGGACAAAGGGATTAATTAAGAGGGGGAAAATAGAGTATGAGAGTAAGCTTTCAGGGAACATAAAAACTGACTGTAAAAGCTTTTATAGATATGTGAAGAGAAAAAGATTGGTGAAGTCAAGCGTAGGTCCCTTGCAGTCAGAATCAGGGGAATTTATAATGGGGAACAAAGAAATGGAAGACCAATTAAACACATATTTTGGTTCTGTCTTCACAAAGTAGGACACAATTAACCTCCCAAAGATGTCGGGGAACATAGGGTCTAATGAAAGGGAGGAACTGATAGAAATCAGTATTTGTAGGGAAATGGTGTTAGGGAAATTGATGGGATTGAGGGCCAATAAATCTCCAGGGCCTGATAATCTACATCCTAGGGTACTTAAGGAAGTGGCCCTAGAAATAGTAGATGCATTGCTGGTCATCTTCCAAAATTCGATAGACTCTGGAACAGTACCCATGGATTGGCGGGTAGCTAATTTTACCCCACTGTTCAAAAAGGGTGGTAGAGAGAAAATGGGGAATTACAGACCGGTAAGCCTGACATCGGTAGTGGGGAAAATGCTAGAGTCCATTATAAAGGATGTAATAGCAGAGCACTTGGAAAAAAGTGACCGGATCGGACAAAGTCAACATGGATTTACAAAAGGTAAATCGTGCTTGACTAATCTACTGGAATTTTTTGAGGATGTAACTGGTAAAATAGATCAGGGAGAACCAGTGGATGTGGTGTATTTGGATTTTCAAAAGGCTTTTGATAAGGTCCCGCATAAGAGATTAGCGTGTAAAATTAAGGCACATGGGATTGGGGGCAATTGGATAGAGAACTGGTTGGCAGACAGAAAGCAAAGAGTTGGAATAAATGGGTCTTTTTCCGAGTGGCAGGCAGTGACTAGTGGGGTACCGCAGGGATCGGTCCTTGGACCCCAGCAATTCACAATATATATTAATGATCTGGACGAGGGAACTAGATGTAATATCTCCAAATTTGCAGACGACACAAAGCTGGGTGGGCGTGTGTGCTGTGTGGAGGATGCTGAGAAACTGTAGTATGATTTGGACAGGTTGGGTGATTGGGCAGAAGCATGGCAGATGCAATATAATGTGGATAAATGCGAGGTTATCCACTTTGGTGTCAAAAACAGGAAGGCAGATTATTATCTGAATGTCAATAGATTGGGAGAAGGGGAAGTGCAACGAGACCTGGGCGTCCTTGTGCACCAGTTGCTGGAAGCAAGCATGCAGGTGCAGCAGGCGTTTAAGAAGGCAAATGGTATGTTGGCCTTCATAGCGAGAGGGTTTGAGTACAGGAACAAGGATGTCTTGCTGCAGTTGTACAGGGCCTTGGTGAGACCAGATCTTGAGTATTGTGTGCAGTTTTGGTCGCCTTATCTGCGGAAGGATGTTCTTGCCATGGAAGGAGTGCAGCGAAGATTCACCAGGCTGATACCTGGGATGGCAGGAATGACGTATGAGGAGAGATTGGGTCGATTGGGCTTGTACTCACTGGAGTTTAGAAGAATGAGAGGGGATCTCATCGAAACTTATAAAATTCTAACAGGTCTAGACAGACTAGATGCTGGAAGGATGTTCCCGATGGTTGGGGAGTCCAGAACCAGGGGTCATAAGAACATAAGAACATAAGAAATAGGAGCAGGAGTCGGCCAATCGGCCCCTCGAGCCTGCTCTGCCATTCAATAAGATCATGGCTGATCTGATCCTAACCGCCAATCCACTATCACAGTCTAAGGATAAGGGGTAAGCCATTTAGGACAGAGATGAGGAATTTCTTCACCCAGTGAGTGGTGAACCTGTGGAATTCTCTACCAAAGAAGGCAGTAGAGGCCAATTCATTAAATATATTCAAGAAGGAGTTGGATATATTTCTTAAGGCTAAAGGGATCAAGGGATATGGAGAGAAGGCAGGAACAGGGTACTGAATTTGGATGATCAGCCATGATCTCATTGAATGGCGGAGCAGGCTCGAAGGGCCGAATGGCCTACTCCTGCTTCTATCTTCTATGTTTCTATGCAGTAAGGAGGGATGATATCTTCGCAGGTTCCTCTAATGAGGCCATATGGGTAGAACTTAAAAACAAAAAGGGGGCAGGCACTTTGCTGGGAGCGTACTATAGGCCCCCAAACAGTCAGGGGGCGATAGAGGAACGGATATATAGGAAAATCTCAGAGAAATGTAGAAATAATAGGGTAATAATAGTAGGGGATTTCAACTTCCCCAATATTAACTGGGATGGTCAGAGTGTGAAAGGCTTAGAGGGTGCGGAATTCTTAAAGTGCATCCAGGAGAGCTTTTTGAGCCAGCATGTAGAAAGTCCTACAAGAGAGGGGGCGGTACTGGACCTAATTCTAGGGAATGTAGCCGGGCAAGTGGTGGAAGTGTCAGTAGGAGAGCATTTTGGTGACAGTGACCATAATTCGGTGAGATTTAAGGTAGTCATGGAAAAGGAGAAAGCTGGACTGGAAATAAAGGTTCTAAATTGGGGGAAGGCCGATTTTAATATGATAAGGCAGGATCTGACCAAAGTGGACTGGGATCAGCTACTTGTAGAAAAATCCACATCTGAGCAGTGGGAGTCATTCAGAAAGGAAATAGAGAGAGTACAGCGCAAACATGTTCCCGTAAAGGTCAAAGGTGGGACCAACAAGTCCAGGGAACCCTGGATGTCAAGGGATATACAAGAATGGATTAGGAAAAAAAAGGGAGGCTTTTGGTAGATACAAAGGACTAAAAACAGTGGAAGCCTAAGAGGAGTATAGAAAGTGCAGGGGGGTACTTAAAAAAGAAATTAGGAGAGCGAAGAGGGGGCATGAAAAAGCACTGGTGGGCAAATCCCAAGGTGCTTTATAAGTATATTAAGGGCAAGAGGATAACCAGGAAAAGAGTTGGGCCATTAGGGACCAAAGTGGCAATCTGTGTGTAGAGCCAGAAGATGTAGGTGAGGTTTTAAATGAATATTTTGTATGTGTGTTCACTATGGAGAAGGATGATGTAGGCATAGAAATCAGGCAGGGGGATTGTGATATACTTGAACAAATTAGTATTGAGAGGGAGGAGATACTAGCGGTTTTAGCGGGCTTAAAAGTGGATAAATCCCCAGGCCCAGACGAGATGTATCCCAGGCTGCTGTGTGAGGCAAGGGAGGAGATTGCAGGGGCTCTGACACAAATTTTTAGAACCTCTCTGGCCACAGGGGAGGTGCCAGAGGACTGGAGGACAGCTAATGTAGTACCATTATTCAAGAAGGGTAGTAGGGATAAACCAGGGAATTACAGGCCAGTGAGCCTAACATCAGTGGTAGGGAAATTATTGGAAAAATTCTCAGGGACAGAATTAGTCTCCACTTGGAGAGGCAAGGATTAATCAAGGATAGTCAGCATGGCTTTGTCAGGGGGAGATCATGTCTAACCAATTTGATTTAATTTTTCGAGGGGGTGACTAGGTGTGTGGATGTGGGTGGGCAGTTGATGTAGTCTACATGGACTTCAGTAAGGCTTTTGACAAAGTCCCGCATGGGAGACTGGTCAAGAAGGTAAGAGCCCATGGGATCCAGGGCAATTTGGCACATTGGATCCAAAATTGGCTTAGTGGCAGGAGGCAGAGGGTGATGGTCGAAGGTTGTTTTTGTGACTGGAAGCCTGTGTCCAGTGGTGTACCGCAGGGATCGGTGTTGGGTCCCTTGCTGTTTGTAGTGTACATTAATGATTAAATATGAATGTAGGAGGTATGATCAGTAAGTTTGCAGATGACATGAGAATTGGTGGAGTGGTAAATAGCGAGGAGGGAAGCCTTAGGCTACAGGATGATATAGAGGGTTGGTCAGATGGGCAGAACAGTGGCAAATGGAATTTAACCCTGAAAAGTGTGAGGTGATGCATTTTGGGAGGACTAACAAGGCAAGGGAATACACAATGAATGGTAGGACCCTAGGAAGGACAGAGGATCAGAGGAACCTTGGTGTGCATGTACATAGATCCCTGAAGGCAGCAGGACAGATCTTCTTCTTATCGTGTCCACGGACAGTCTATACATAGCCCAGCCAGAACTGGACACATTTTTGCACCTTGTTGTTGAATTCGGCAAGATCTGCAACAATGCAGGATTCCTCTAACGATGGGCATAGCAGGAGATGTTGCTTAGTCTGTGCCTCAGTTCCACATTCACAAGTTGTCGGGCTGGTTGAATATCCCCATTTGCTTAGTGACACCTTTGAGCAACCTATACCGGTCCTAAGTCTGTTAAGGCACTTCCAGGTTGCCCAGTTGCAATTAGCTCCTGGGGGAAGGCTTTCATCAAGTAAAATTTCCATCGCTGGGGGTTGTTCAAGACTGGCGAGCCGGTCTTTCCATAAGGCAATGCGGGCTTCAGATGAGGTTGATTGTAATGGAACAACACTGTTCATGAAGCTCTTTCTTGACTTTAGGCGGCTGGGTGAAGGTGTATGACAATGCAGAGGGTGTCTCTCATCTGATGTTTGACTAAGTCGCTCTTTCTTGCTGGCTACCGTTCTTCTTATATCAGGGGGAGCGATACCCACCAGGATATATAGGCTGTTGGTGTTTGTTGGTTTTAAGCAACCTGTGATAAATCGGCAGCTTGCATTCAGAACGGCATCCATCTTCTTGACATGAGTAGACCTTTCCGATGCAGGGCAGGCGTATTCAGCAGTGGAATAGCAAAGAGCAAGTGCACTGGTTCGCAATGTTTTCGGGCTTGTTCCCCATATTGTGTTAGTGAGCTTATTCAGGATGTTGTTTCGTACGCTCACTTTTGCCTTTGTCTTCTCGATGTGGTTCTTGAAGGTGAGGCATCGGTCAAGGGTGACTCCTAAGTAGATAGGGTGCTCGCAATGCGTCAGTGTTGCTCCACACCAGGTTACTTTCAGCTGGCGCTTGGCATCACGGTTTCTGAGGTGGAATGCACAAACTTGCGTCTTTGATGGGTTTGCGCGAAGGTGGTTTTCTTCATAGTAGGATTTTAGTCCCTCCAAGGCCTCAGAAAGCATTTTCTCCACGGTGTTAAAATCAGTGCTTTGGGCAGTGACACATAAGTCATCAGCATATATAAAACGGCGTGTGACACCATCTATAGGTTGGTCATTCGTGTAGATGTTGTACAGCAGCGGTGCAAGCACGCTTCCCTGAGGAAGACCATTCTTCTGAATACGCCACCTGCTGCGCTTCCCACCTAGTTCAACATAGAACCGGCGATTCTGAAGCTTGCTTTCTAACAGCTCTGTTAAGTGAATCTCTTTTGTCATCTCTAGAATCTTGCAGAGGAGACGTCTATGGTTCACTGTATCGTATGTTGCTGACAGGTCTACAAAAACAGCACCTGTTACCATCCCTTGCTCAAAACCATCTTCGATGTGTTGTGTGAGGTTGAGCAGTTGGCTTGTTGTTGATTTGCCGGGGCGGAAACCTGCTTGCTCTGGAATGATCTTCTCATCTACAGTTGGTGCTATCCTATTGAGTATCAGGCGTTCAAACAGCTTATAGGTGTGGCAAAGCAGTGAAATTGGCCGAAAACTCTTAGGATCTGAGGGATCTTTTCCAGGCTTTAATAGTGCTGTTACATGTGCCTTCTGCCAGATATTAGGTAGCTTGTGTGTTGCCAGACAGTGGTTGAACAATTGTAGGAGCCATTTCTTTGCTTTCTGTCCAAAATGCTTTATCTGCTCCGTTGCTATGTTGTCAAGACCAATTGCTTTCCTGTGTTTTAGACTAGATATACCAGTTTCCAGCTCTTACATGGTGAATGGTCTAGTGAAGCCAGGATCATCGCTGTACTTCTTCCTATCTAGTTGTGCTCTTGGTTGTTTCTTGTTGATTTTTCCATTTAGGAGCAACTGGTGTGCAACTTGGTTAGCAGACACATTTGGATGTTGGGCAGCTTTCTTGGGATCACCTCCAAGTTTGCGTATGAGAGACCATGCCTTCTTGCTGTTTTTTGTAAGATCTGTTGTCTCTATCAAGGTGTTCCAGGTGTTTTGAGACATTCTTGAGAGATACTTAACATCACCCTCTCACCGGTAGATATTGTTTCCTCTGAGAAGGGGTCAGATTCAAACATTGAGACATACTCCCAGTAGAGTTCAGCATTCTCCTTGGTGAGACCAGGGATGTAGTGTACTCTGCAACCTCGGGGGATTTTCCTTCTAGCTGTTTTTTGGACAGCTTTTGCAAAGAGGTTATAGTGCTCAGGTAGTAGTTTAATGCGTTTAACCTTGCGGTCAAGTGCTCGTGTAAAACCGTTCCAATCGGCCTTCTTGAAGTTGAAGCACCTTTTGAATGGTACGACGGTTGGTAACACTGCTGCATTTACCTGGATGCCAATAGGACGGTGTTGTGTCTGTGGTATTGGGTCTGTGACAAGCTTCTTGCAGAGGCCAGCGATGTCGTTGCTGGCAATGGCAAGATCTGGATTATATCTACACTTCCAGCGGGCACTGTGGAAGGAGGCTGGCAATTTACGATCGTGGATGAGACTAAGCTGGTTAGCGTCCATCCATTCTTTGACTGCTTCTCCATCGTTGTTAGTCTCCTTGTACCCCCATTGGGTACTGTGGCTATTAAAGTCTCCAATGATGATCTGTGGTTTATTGTGCAGGTTGGGTACAGGGTTAGAGAAGCTGAAATCTGTGCCAGGTGGCTTGTACACTGAGGTCACTACTACTTTGCTCAGCTCTACGGTTAGAATTTCGATGTTGTCCTCCTCTGTTTTAGAAGTGGCTTCTACAACTGAACCAGCTCTAACAAATACAGCACTGCCATATTGTCGATGAGGTCTTTCAATAGCCAGGACCATTCCTGGTATTTTTGGGCGGTTGTTCTCACTTCCTCTATGTGTCTCCTGCAGGCAGAGGACATCACACTCCAACTCATTGCATAATGTAGCGAGAATGTTTTGTTTAGCTATAGAGAACCCTTCAACGTTAGCAGATATAACAGTCAATGCCGGTCTTGAAAAGGACCCGTGTTTCTGACATCGACGACTACTTCCGTCTTCAGGCATGATGTTGGTACTTGATCAAACTAGCGGTACGAAATCGATGTATACACTGCTTGCTGTGCGTGGTGGTGGTAGAATTGGTTGAAACAGGGCCGCGACGTGAACGCTTCTACCTTGACCCCAGCAGGACAGATAGATAAGGTGGTTAAGAAGGCATATGGGATACTTGCCTTCATTAGCCGAGGCATAGAATATAAGAGCAGGGAGGTTATGATGGTGCTGTACAAAATGCTAGTTAGGTCACAGCTGGAATACTGTGTGCAGTTCTGGTCGCCACACTATAGGAAGGATGTGATTGCATTAGGGAGGGTGCAGAGGAGATTCACCAGGATGTTACCTGGAGCGTTTCAGCTATGAAGAGAGACTAGACAGGCTGGGGTTGTTTTCCTTAGAGCAGAGAAGGCTGAGGGGGGACCTGATTGAGGTGTACAAAATTATGAGGGGCATAGATAGTGTAGGTAGAAAGGAACTTTTCCCCTTAGTAGAGGGGTCAATAACCAGGGGCCATAGTTTCAAGATAAGGGGCAAGAGGTTTAGAGGGGATTTGAGGAAAAGCTTTTTCACCCAGAGGGTGGTTGGAATCTGGAACTCACTGCTTGAAAGGGTGGTAGAGGCAGGAACCCTCACAACATTCAAGAAGCATTTAGATGAGCACTTGAAACGCCATAGCATACAAGGCTACGGACCAAGTGCTGGAAAATGGGATTAGAATAGATAGGGCTTGATGGCTGGCGTGGACACGATGGGCCGAAGGGCCTCTTTCTGTGCTGTATACTATGAACTTGGTTCCACTCCAAATTCCTCCTGCGCCCTGCCCAGATTGTGCGATTTTCATGCTAGAAAAGCTGAGGAACTTCAAGGCTCTGATTTTTTACTTAGATGGACATTCCCTGTCATTGGCGTCCTTGATTGGACCGTGATAGTATTAGATGCAAAACATCGAATGGGTCAGTACACTACGCTCACTGTGCAATTTTCCCTTCACTTCACCTCATTATTTGGTGTCAAATGGTATTACCCATTTAATTCCCTCAGCAACAAGCACAGTTGGTGACCCACGATATGAGGGGCTTTGCCCATGTGATCCACAAAAAAGGAGTCGATCTATCCAGCTGTCCTGAAAGATGCTGTGGTGATAGTTACCCTCCACCCCGGTAGGGGGCGACAGAGGATAAACAGAGAAAGGAAATAAATAAAGAAGCCTCGTGTTGATGGCTGAAGGAATACATCCCGTGTCCGTGTGTCTGTGTGTTGAATACATTACATGGTGTCAGAAGTGGGATGTACCCGAAATACCCATGTTAAAGACTGTCCGTATCAATGGAACTAACTTTCCCAGTGAAACCAGTCAGCTCCCGGTGAGTGAAAGTTTACAATACGTGTGTAGCATAGTAGCTAGTTACGCCAGGACGGAGATAAAGAAGAGAGTTTAAGATCCCTTAGTCCAACAACCAATCTGTCACGAATTAGTTCATCCCACATAGCTCCATATTCACAGTGTTCTATGAGCTCATATAGCATTTTGATGAAGCTATCACCCGATTCCCCTCGCTCCTGCACGCGCCTATGGAATCTTGCGCGTTCAAATATCAAATTCCTCCATGGGATGAAATGATTAGACAACTACCAAATATAAACCAACACAACATGCTCAGCATACAGTCTCTTCTTCTTAATCCAAATTTACGACGCAAATGATCTGATAATTCAGATTTATGAGAATTAAACTCCCAATTGCTGTGTTATTTACATTGCTTAATTCAAATTTTTGATTAATTAAAATTTTTAGCACAATAAATTACTTTGAAATTATCAGGAATATACTGTATACAATCCAATAACTTGGAGTGGGCTAAGAAAGAATATTGGCAAATTGGGCAATGAAAGGATAGAAACTATATTTGGTGCTGGCAGACAAACTCCTAATGCATTTGTAGGCCATTGCTTTGTCTGCTATTATCAATTAAGGTGTTAACCAATTTATTTTGAAATTAAATCAATTTAAATACTGGACAGAGGAATGTCATCTTAACATGTGAACGATTTGTCTTCTATTATCACCGACTGTAATTTCTAACCTCATGTTTATGTTATAGTAAGTGTAAATTCCAGAAGTAAAAACGAATTGCAACAATGGTACTAATCTCAATATTAATTATTACCCAGAAATGTTTTATATTGTAGTACTTTTAGTGATAATGCTGCAGTAAGTTATCATTGGAATATAGATCTTGTTTTTCAGATAATGGAAAAAATGGGGTTGAATTTGCCCAATTATCAAGCTTAACTGTACCACAGAGGGCTGGCCTAGCCCAGTATTCCACTGGGAGTCCTTTGAATAGCCAAGAAAAGTGCTTGGCCTGTACCACACTTGGCTGGGGTCGAGAAACACCTGCTAGGGAGTAGTTCTTAAGGCTATAGGGCCAGCTTTAAGGGGAGGATCTAGTGGGGACAGAAAAGTGTACTCATTTATCACAATGATGACACATTGGATATATTTGGGCAACACTGCACCCTGCTGAAGAGTTGTACCAAAGGAAGGTGGTCTTTTTGGGGCTGAAGACCACTCTCCAGTAAAAGCACAGGTGTAAGCTTCATCAAGGGAGGTTGCCAGCTGAGTCCATGCAGTCACCCAGGTCCCTTACACCTAGTTGTGTATGAGGCCGAGTTCAAGGAGGTAGAGGGCCACCTCAGTCCCAAGCAGCTACCTCATTGACCAGCCATTGAGGAGGCTATAGAAAGGGTGGTAGATTACACTCAAGAGCACATAAATCATACTGTTGCACCAAAGGGAAGCACAGTGATGCACCACAGCACAAACCACTTATAGTGAATAAACATTTGGTAGCACTTATGTATCCAGGCAGTGTTCTTGCTATTGTCTTGGGTAATGTTCCTTCAGAAAGAAGGCTGGGTCTAAATGGTCTTTGTGGTGATAGTTACCCTCCACCCCGGTAGGGGGCGACGGAGGGTAAACAGAGAAAGGAAATAAATAAAGAAGCCTCGTGTTGATGGCTGAAGGAATACATCCCGTGTCCGTGTGTCCGTGTGTTGAGTACATTACATGGTGACAGAAGTGGCAAGTACCCGAAATACCCATGTTAAAGACTGTCCGCGTCAATGGAACTAACTTTCCCAGTGAAACCAGTCAGCTCCCGGTGAGTGAAAGTTTACAATACGGGTGTAGCATAGTAGCTAGTTACACCAGGACGGAGATAAACAAGAGAGACTGAGAAAAAAAAAGTGTACTTACCCCACGTTGCTTACTATCATGGCCACTCAAAGTCCTGCATTCTTTCAGATTTCTCCCCCCTCCGAATTTGATTTTACACGGCCGGAAGAGTGGCCATTGTGGCTCAGCAGATTTGAACGCTTCAGACAGGCTTCAGGCCTTGATAAACAGTCACAGGAAAAACAGGTCAACATGCTATTATATTCCATGGGAGCGGAGGCTGAAGCGATCGTCCGGTGCAGGAATATTACGGCTGATCAACTGAAAAGCTATGACACAGTTAAAACGGAGTTGTCTAATCATTTCATCCCGCGGAGGAATTTGATATTTGAACGCGCAAGATTCCATAGGCGCGTGCAGGAGCGAGGGGAATCGGGTGATAGCTTCATCAAAATGCTATATGAGCTCATAGAACACTGTGAATATGGAGCTATGCGGGATGAACTAATTCGTGACAGATTGGTTGTTGGACTAAGGGATCTTAAACTCTCTGAAAAATTACAGATGGATCCAGACCTCACAGTTGACAAAGCAAAAACACAGGTTTTCCAAAGTGAAGCAATAAAGAAACAGCAATCAATGCTTCGGAAAGATAGTAATGAGGAGGAGGAGTCCATTGAAACCATAAGTGTCCCCCGACAATCAGCCCCCCAAAAACATTTTTCTACCAAATCAAGACAAACTGACTCACATGAATATGTACAGAGGCCTCGCACTGGAACTCAAACTGGAACACATTTCCAACCACAAAAGCGGAGTTGCAGATGGTGTGGCCGGAGTACACACAATCGACAAATCTGTCCAGCCAAAGATGTTAGCTGCAGGAATTGCCAGAAAAAGGGACATTTTGCTGCAGTTTGCCAATCCACACCTGCGGTTGCTGAAATATCAGAGGACGACGACAATGAGATAGCGTTCCTGGGGTCAATTGGAGATGGGCAGGACCAGCCGTGGACCATCACCCTAAGCCTGTGTGGTCACATGACTGAATTCAAACTCGATACAGGGGCTGATGTCACTGTCATCCCGGAGTGCCTCTACAACGACCTAGGTCAAGAGGCTCTTCAGAGCACCTCTAAGATTCTTCAGGGGCCTGATCAAGGCCCCTTGAATGTCAGAGGGAAATTTTCAGCTACCCCGACCCGTGGTCCATGGTCTACAAAACAGGACGTGTATGTGGTACGCGGTCTACGAACAGCGCTCCTCGGTCGCCCCGCCATCATTTCCCTGCATCTGGTGTCCAGGTTGGACCCACAAGTAGCAGACACAGTATCTACGGACCTCGAACGGGAGGTCAGACAGCGGTTCCCCAGACTATTTCAAGGCATTGGGCGACTGCAAGAGGAGTATCACATTCGCCTCAAGCCGGATGCTAAACCTTTTGCTCTCTCTACACCCCGACGTGTCTCGCTCCCCCTTATGTCCAAAGTTAAGGAGGAACTCACCCAAATGGAGCAACTGGGGATAATTGCAAGAGTTGAGGAACCCACAGCCTGGTGCTCCGGAATGGTTGTAGTCCCAAAACCCAACGGAAAAATCAGAATCTGCGTAGACCTAACAAAACTCAATGAAAGTGTCTGTAGAGAGCTGCATCTCTTACCCTGCATAGAGCACACTCTGGGGCAGCTGAAAGATGCAAAGATTTTCACAAAGCTTGACGCTCAATCTGGTTTCTGGCAAATACCCTTGTCGGAGGAGTCAAAATGTCTCACCACGTTCATCACGTCATTCAGACGTTACTGTTTCCACAGACTGCCCTTTGGAATATCCTCCGCCCCTGAGCATTTCCAGCGCCGCATGTCCCACCTCCTTGAGGGACTTGATGGTGTCTTATGCCAAATGGATGATGTGTTGGTGTTTGGCGCAACCCAAGAACAGCACGATCAGCGACTTTTTGCAATTCTCAGTAAACTACAGCAAGCTGGACTTACTCTTAACTCCAAATGTGAATTCGCCAAAACGCAGGTGAAATTTCTCGGCCAGGTCATCGATGGGACCAGTGTCAGAGCAGATCCTGACAAAGTCAAGGCCCTCGCACACATGGCCGCGCCAAGGAATGTATCTGAAATACGCCGCTTCATGGGCCTGGTCAATCACTTGGGCAAATACATACCCCATCTAGCCGATAAAACCAAGCCACTCTGGGATCTCCTCAACAGGCAGACCTCATGGTATTGGGGACCCCAGCAGTCCCAAGGTTTCACTGAGATAAAGACAGAGCTAACCACCCCGCCAGGCCTTGCACTGTATGACCCCAATGCACTCACTAAAGTGTCAGCTGATGCCTCATCGTTTGGCTTGGGTGCAGTCCTTTTACAAAAGAGACCTGACACTGGCGCCCTGTAGCCTATGCTTCACGGGCCCTTTCAAAAACAGAGCAGCGCTATGCGCAGATTGAAAAAGAGGCCCTGGCCATTACATGGGCATGAGAGCGCTATAGAGACTTCCAAATAGGCATGACATTCCAGGTCGAAACAGATCACAAGCCCCTCCTTACACTATTGGGATCTAAAAACCTGGACAAGTTGTCCCCCCGCATTCAGCGCTTTCGGATGCGACTCATGCACTTTCACTTCACTATATCACATGTGCCAGGGAAGAGCCTAGCAACTGCTGACGTCCTCTCCAGGGCTCCCTACCAGCCGCCGGTGGATGATTCCCCTGAGGTGCAGTGCATAGAGAATTATGTACACTCAATACTCACTGCACAGCCATTACCGAGAAACGCCTGGCTGCACTTCGTCAAGAACAGGAAACGGATGAACTACTTCGTCAGGTCTTCACATATTGCCGTGAGGGCTGGCCAGATCATGCAAAACTTGACAACGCTCTTAGACCTTACGCAGCCGTTTCAGGTGACCTCACTATTGCACAAGGATTGCTGCTACAAGGGTGCCGGTTGGTCATTCCAGCATCAATGCAGAAAGACATTCTGGACAAACTGCATGATGGCCATCAAGGGATCACAAAATGCAGAGCACGAGCCAAGTGTTCTGTCTGGTGGCCTGGATTAAGCGGTCAACTACAACGTAAAGTACAACAATGCCCAGGCTGGCCCGACCTCCAGAATTTTACAGACAAGGACAAACAATCTAAACTAAGACAACAAGCCAACTTTAACAGTCGCCACAGAGCTAAGCCCTTGTGTCCACTCCTTCCAGGTGACTATGTGTGGATACGTGACTCCCGCAAAAGAGGCATTGTGCAAGGACAGGCCAACACCCCAAGATCGTATCTGGTTGATATCCAGGGCCAGATTGTTCGCAGGAACCGCAGACACCTTGCACTTACCCAGCAGCCCCCAGATGCTGCTGATGAGCCTTCCATTCCCGATGACTACAATGGGGATGCGGGTCCTGGAACTCCTCCACCCACAGGGGATACCCCACCTCCATCGGGTTCCAGACGATACCCTGAAAGGGTCCGCAATCCTCCTTCATACTTCCAGGACTTTGCAACATGAATAGCTTAAGAACCAAGACAACTCATTGGGTCAGAATAATACCCGAGGTACTTGGTGGAGGGTTCAGGCAGCCACCTTGTCACTCCAAGCATCCTCTGCTTGCATTATTCGTGTTTCTCTAAAAAAAAAGAGATACATTGTGCATTAGAGATGATGGGCTGGATTTTCCTAAGCCCCTGGAGTCGGGTTGGAGGCGTGCGGGCGATAAAAATCGGAGATCCGGGGGTCCCGATCTCATCCCGCCTCCAACCCGCCTCCATGTCAATTTCATAGGAGTCGGGTTGCCGACAAGTGCTGGAACCCGACTCCCAGAGGCGGGAAGGGATTAAAGGCAATTAAACTGCCAGTTAACAGGTAGTTAACAGGTAGTTTTTTGCCTATTCGCAATTTTTATTGCTGGTTTGTGGGCTTCCCGACAGCTCCAAACCACGAAAAGTTTTCGAGGCGGGACGTGGGTCTGAGGTCTTGGAGGGGTCGAGATGCCCAGTGTTCAGGTGAGTGAGGGGTGCAGGAGTGCAAAGGTAAGTGTTTAAAGTGTTTAAATAAGTTTAACTTACTTTTACTTACCTTTACAGGAGTCCTGCATTCCGGTGTCGGGAGTCGGCTGCAAGAACCACAGAAGCTCCGATTTTAAAAAAAAAATCAGCTTCTTGGTTTCTGCAGCAAAATGATTTTAAAGTTATCCTGAGAAAGGACTGAGGCTGAATTAGCAGTTTTTCAGTGCTTGACAGCTTCAAACAGCTGTTAAACACTGATCTTTCATCTGCCAAAAGCTATTGACAGATGAAATGTCAATCTCTGACGTCACCTGTTGCCGGGTGGCCCTTAATTGGCCTGCTGAGCCCACAGGGCGGGCTCAACAAGGTCAATCAGAGGAAAATCCAGTGGGTTGTCCACATCTCCATGGAGGCGGGACAACAAGCCCGAATGTGGGTTTCCCACCTCCAACCCGCCCCCGTAGCAAAATCCAGCCCGTTATGTTTGTTAGAGTTTGTTATTTCTTAAGCACAGTAAAAAAAAAAGTAATGATTTGAAAGAAGGTCATTTAAAATGCTAATAGTAAAGGAATAGTATTCAAAGTCTGTTTAGAAAGGGAGATGTGGTGATAGTTACCCTCCACCCCGGTAGGGGGCGACGGAGGGTAAACAGAGAAAGGAAATAAATAAAGAAGCCTCGTGTTGATGGCTGAAGGAATACATCCCGTGTCCGTGTGTCCATGTGTTGAGTGTATTGATTTCTTTGTGGGTTCAATGACGACACATTCATGAAAGAGAATGAGTTTTAATCTAAAGTCTGTTCAACTCTTTTTAACAGCTTTACAGGAGACATCATGCTAGTGATCCGTCTAGAACGAAACTGAAACTAAACTCAACTGCTTGTCTCTCACATGACCTCTGCTGGTCAGGCATAAGTAATCAATACATGCAAGCATGCTGGTAAGGCATCATAATCAAACAGGCAAATACCATCACTATTTGCTGATATCATTACATCTCCTTTTCTTAAAACAAAAGTATTTTACTTTTAACTAACAACATGTTTTCTTTGTATTAATCTGCATTTTAACTGTAACACTTAATGAACTTACATTATCATTATCATGATCAAGGTTTTTTAACCTTGCTTTGTGTGTTCACATGAAATATGTAAATACACTAGAACTTGAAGAAAGAATAAGATAACATTACTTCCTTCTATAACAATAGTCCTTAAATTTGCTCAATGAGTCTCTCAGGAGGCTTCACGTGTCTTGAGGATTTTCTGATTTATTGTCCTTGAATCTGAGTTGTTGCCTCAGATGATGGTTTCTCAGCTGTGTGATCAGGTTGTTCAACAGTATCAATCTTTTGACCTGCTGTCTGATCAGGTTGTTCAACAGTATCAGTCTTTTGACTTGCTGTGGCTGGTCCCATGAGAAGATCTCGACGATTTCATCTCAGAACAGCACCCTCATCTGTCTGAATGGTGTATGATCTTGGTTGAACTTCACTCAGGACAGTTCCCTTCTGAGTCCATATGTTTGTTTTGTCTTTGAACCTTACTTGGTCACCAGTGTGGAGTTCAGGTAGGTTTTGTGTTCCTCTGTCATAGTAGTACTTTTGCTTTTCTTTCTGTTGCTCTTTGAATTTCCTCACTTTCTCCCCCTCTTTTGTTTTCAGGAGGTTCTCCGCGATGGGTAGGTTTGACCTTAGCCGACGTCCCATAAGGAGTTGGGCTGGTGACATACCACACTCGAGCGGCGTTGTGCGGTATACAAGCATGCTCTGGTAGAAGTCAGTTCCACTGTCTTTTGCCTTGTACATCAGTCTTTTCATTGTGTTTGCGGGCTCTCCTGGGTCAACAGCTCTGGACAACGTGTCTGCTGTATACATCAGCTTACCCGGTGTGTACGCAACATTCAGTTAATCATAGACTGTCTCTCCTTCGCTTTCCACAACGAGGACTCTCTTTACCAGGTTCAGTCTCTCACAGGCTTTTAAACCTAGTATGGCTTGCACATCCTTTGGCACCACGATTAATGCTAGCGTGTGCTCTCTGTCCTTGTGTGTTACTTTGACAATGCATCTTCCTTTCACTGGTATATCAGTACCTGAGTATCCTGTCACTTTCACTTTTATTCCATGTATCTTTGGTCTGGGTCTAATTTTCTTAAAATCAGTCTCTGATATCACATTAACTTGTGCTCCAGTATCCAATTTAAATGGAATATGTATGTCATTCACTTTTAGTGTCAACATCCAGTCTCTTTCTTCTTTTTTGTTTTCAGACACAACATCTACATTGAACTCCTCTATCCCGCTTTCATCTACTGCATGGACCTTGCTTTGTTGCGCTTGGTTCTTACAGCAACGGGCATAATGGTTGTTTTTGTTGCAACTATTGCATGTTTTACCATATGCTGGACACTTTTTTGGTGTATGCTGTGTACCGCATCGACTACATGACTTTCGATTGTCCCTTTCATTTTCGTTCGCTGGCCACGCCTCTTTTTTCACATTGGTGCTCATTTTGTTAAACGGTTTGTATCCGTTCATTCTCACTGCATCCACGTTGCAGCTACTGTCACTGAACAGCTCCTTTGCCTGCAACTTCACAGTCTCTGTAGCCCTACACAGTGCTATGGCTTTTCCCAGGTCTAGATCTTGCTCTCTTAGCAGTCTTTCCCTTAGACCATTATCTGGAATACCACACACCAGTCTGTCTTTTATCAGCGAGTTTGTCAGTCCCCCAAATTCACATGTTTTGCTTCGGTTTCTCAGTTCAGTCACATACTAATCAATAGTCTCACCCGTTTTCTGTACACATGTGAAAAATCTGTGCCTCTCAAACGTCACGTTACGTTTAGGTATGCAGTAGGCCTCACACTGTTCCATTATTTTATCTAGCTTCATTTTGTCTCCATCAGCAGCAAATGTGAAGTTATTATACACCTCCAGCGCTTCATCACCCACGACATGTAAGAACAGTGACGATTTCTTTTTATTACTTTTCTCGCCAGCTCCGATTGCCGCTAAATACAACTCTAAACGTTGTTTGAATCTCCTCCAATTTTCAGCCACATTACCTGTCAACTGAAGCGTCGCCGGTGGGAGTAAACCTTCCATTTTTCACTTCGTTAGCTATTCTCTTATGGTAAGTAACGATGTTCTCTTTTGGCTTGCTAATCTGTGGAGAGCTGATTTAACTTCAGATTTTTCCTCTTCATCTCTTTCAATCACTTCTGACACCATGTATTGATTTCTTTGTGGGTTCAATGACGAGACATTTATGAAAGAGAATGTCTTTTAATCTAAAGTCTGTTCAACTCTTTTTAACAGCTTTACAGGAGACATCATGCTAGTGATCCGTCTAGAACGAAACTGAAACTAAACTCAACTGCTTGTCTCTCACATGACCTCTGCTGGTCAGGCATAAGTAATCAATACATGCAAACATGCTGGTAAGGCATCATAATCAAACAGGCAAATACCATCACTATTTGCTGATATCATTACATTGAGTACATTACAGATGCGACAGTACAAATTTATTTTCCATTTCTCAGAGCTTTGCCCACCATTCACACTAGACAAGAAGATCGCTAAGTAGAGCAGCAGTAAGGAATTAGAAATGCAGAAGCACAGTTCTCTTTTGCAATGCTGAGCGACTTACCAACACTGAGTGGTCTCCAGTAGCTTGGCCCCCCAAAAGCCACTGACTGAAAGGAGAGGCTGAGCTGATGCCACAGCTGCCTTCAATTCCCAGCTCTTCTGCATTGTATCAAATGGCCTTTCTCCAGCCCTCCGATAGATCAAAAATACTCAGTTTGCAAGACTTTCTATTTTGGACTGGAGAATTATCACATCTAACTATTCTTAATTCAGTGCTTTTAACATTCATGATTCAGCCGTGAGTCCGATCACTTTCGAAAATGCAAGGTGACCGATAATACAACCCAACCAAATACGGTTCGATGTAGTCAAAGGGCTTGATGATGTGGAATCTGTATGGGTAGAACTGAGAAATACCAAGGGGCAGAAAAAGTTAGTGGGAGTGGTATATAGACCTCCAAACAGTAATGCGGAGGTTGGGGATGGCATTAAAATGGAAATTAGAGAAGCGTGCAATAAGGGCACAGCAGTCACCATGGGTGACTTTAATCTACATATAGATTGGGCTAACCAAATTAGTAACAATACTGTGGAGGAGGAATTCCTGGTGTGTTTACGGGATGGTTTCCTGGACCAATATGTCGAGAAACCAACCAGAGATCAGGCCAACTTAGACTGGGTATTATGTAACGAGAAAGGATTAATTAGCAATCTTGTTGTACGAGGCCCCTTGGGTCGGAGCGATCATAATATGATAGAATTCTTCATTAAGATGGAGAATGAAGTAGTTGACTCAGAGACTAGGGTCCTGAATTTAAATTTAAATAAAGGAAACTACGATGATCTGAGGTGCGAGTTGGGTAGGATTGATTGGGGAATGTCACTCAAAGGGTTGACAGTGGATAGGAAATGGCAAACATTCAAAGACCGCATGGATGAACTACAGAATTTGTTCATCCCAGTTTGGCATAAAAATAAAACAAAAAAGGTGACTCAACCGTGGCTAACAAGGGAAATTAGGGACAGCATAAGATCCAAGGAGAGGACATATAAATTGGCCAGAAAAAGCAGTAAACCTGAGGATTGGGAGCAGTTTAGGATTCAACAAAGGAGGACAAAGGGATTAATTAAGAAGGGGAAAATAGAATATGAGAGTAAGCTTGCGGGGATCATAAAAACTGACTGTAAAAGCTTTTATAGATATGTGAAGAGAAAAAGATTGGTGAAGTCAAGCGTAGGTCCATTGCAGTCAGAATCAGGGGAATTTATAATGGGGAACAAAGAAATGGCAGACCAATTAAATACATATTTTGGTTCTGTCTTCACCAAGGAGGATACAAATAACCTCCCAGAGATGTCGGGGAACATAGGGTCTGATGAAAGGGAGGAACTGAAATAAATCAGTATTTGTAGGGAAATGGTGTTAGGGAAATTGATGGGATTTGAAGGCCGATAAATCCCCAGGGCCTGATAATCTACATCCTAGGGTACTTAAGGAAGTGGCCCTAGAAATAGTAGATGCATTGCTGATCATCTTCCAACATTTGATGGAATCTGGAACAGTACCCATGGATTGGAGGATAGCTAATGTTACCCCACTATTCAAAAAAGGTGGTAGAGAGAAAACAGGGAATTACAGACCGGTAAGCCTGACATCGGTAGTGGGGAAAATGCTAGAGTCCATTTTAAAGGATGTAATAGCAGAGCACCTGCAAAACAGTGACAGGATCGGACAAAGTCAACATGGATTTACAAAAGGTAAATCGTGCTTGACTAATCTACTGGAATTTTTTGAGGATGTAACTGGTAAAATAGATAAGGGAGAACCAGTGGATGTGGTGTATTTGGACTTTCAGAAGGCTTTTGATAAGGTCCCGCATAAGAGATTAGCGTGTAAATTAAGGCACATGGGATAGGGGGCAAGGTATTGACTTGGATAGAGAACTGGTTGGCAGACAGAAAGCAAAGAGTTGAAATAAACGGATCTTTTTCCAAGTGGCAGGCAGTGACTAGTGGGGTACCGCAGGGATCGGTCCTTGTACCCCAGCTATTCACAATATATATTAATGATCTAGACAAGGGAACTAGATGTAATATCTCCAAATTTGCAGACGACACAAAGCTGGGTGAGCGTGTGTGCTGTGAGCAGGATGCCGTGAAACTCCAGGATGATTTGGAGAAGTTGGGTGATTGGGCAGAAGCATGGCAGATGCAATATAACGTGGATAAATGTGAGGTTATCCACTTTGGTGGCAAATACAGGAAGGCAGATGTAGGGGGTTTCTCTTGCTCTTTCTGGTCTCCTGCCAGGCTTCGTGCAATAATTACCCTTGAGTGGTTCGACCCACTCCCCCTACGGTTCTAGGCCTTGGACTTAGGTGCAGAGAACAGTAGTGCAGAGAAAGAACTCAATAGACCAGGTTGAATAGCACGAAATGGATGCTTTTATTTTTTTAAACAGTTTGAAGCATTACAAAATACATGTCATAGGCACAGATTAAAGTTACTACAATCATGCACAAATTTATGAACTTGACTCTATGGAAATGGGGAACACACGGCACATCGAAAAAGGGGAAACACATTACGATTTCCCTTAACTCCCTCCCCTATACCTAAACTAAGTTTCGACCTGGGGAACTTGGGATCATGCTCACCACTCTCGAAATCGCGAGAAAGGGGGTTCGCAGCCTTTTTGGCACCGCTTTCCGTCGTCACGTGGATTTGGAAACTTCTGGCGCAGTCGATATTCTCTCCTCCCTCGAGGCGGTGGGGTAGACCCAGCCTCGATGAGCGCTCGTTAAGGTTGAGATCCACAATCGTGGGTTTTTGTTCATGGAGCAGACCTAGATGCAGGTTATGCACATGGGAGAATCTTGTGGCATCGATCGCCGGTTCTCCAGAGGGTTTCTTCTCCGTCGGCCTGGGTCATCGATGATCTCCCGACCCCAGTACCCGGGCCACCCTCGTCGTCTTCTCGTCGTGGCCGAGCCTTGTTTGGCTGAACACCGACCACGTTGTCCTTTTACCGAAACCGTCCGTCTTTAAAAAGACGAAAACGTTTTCATCGATCTGCCGAAGTGGAAGAGGCGCCGATCCGGGCACCGTCCGCCCTTCGTTCGTTCCTCGTAGAAGAAAGTTCTTGAAGAAATGGAAGCCTGAAGTCGCCCAACAAGAAGCCGTGGCAGTGAAGAAGAAGTTGTTCAAGTAACCCGAAGTCCGAAGTAACTTAGATGGACTTTCAATCCATAGTTATACTCTTTTGGGACAGTCTTATCTCCCGCCAAATCATAGTCCTGTCTTTGTATTAATTTTGGCGGGCAGAAATCTCTGCAGGGGCGCTTTGTCTTGTAACGGAGCCGGTGATAACTTAAACTGGCCTTCCTGGCCGATAATGTCTTTCAATGTCTTTTGCATTGTCACCGTGGCTCGGTTCGCATATTGATCGGTCCGGACATTTTCCTTGATGGCTGCTAAACGGTTTTTCCTTTGTACGATAAATGGGTATAAGTGTTTTTACATTGTCCGCCCATATCTTGATGGGCCCCATCCTGTACTTATAATCCATTGAATATGTATGCTGTTGCTCTGAGTTTCGGTTCCCAGAGACTGGCTTTCGTGGGCTCACTGTCTTCAATCCACAAGCCTGTCTGGCTTGCAGTAACAGAAATAAAATGGTTCATAAACTGATCACGGGGCCTGGCGGCCATTTTGTATGCCCTTTTATCAAAGGTTTTTCTGTGCAAGCTTACTTTGGTCAATAAACAGTCTTATTTTATCCAGTTTTCTTGCGTGATTTTTTTTTTTTTTTTTTTTGCTGAAAATTGCGAATCTTACACAGATTATTATTTGAATGGCAATAGATTGGGAGAAGGGGAAGTGCAACGAGACCTGGGTGTCCTTGTGCACCAGTCGCTGCAGGTGCAGCAGGCGGTTAAGAAGGCAAATGGTATGTTGGCCCTCGTAGCGAGAGGGTTTGAGTACAGGAACAAGGATGTTTTGCTGCAGTTGTACAGGGCCTTGGTGAGACCACATCTTGAGTATTGTGTGCAGTTCTGGTTGCCTTATCTGAGGAAGGATGTTCTTGCCATGGAAGGAGTTCAGCGAAGATTCACCAGGCTGATACCTGGGATGGCAGGAATGATGTATGAGGAGAGATTGGGTCGATTGGGCTTATACTCGCTGGAGTTTAGAAGAATGAGAGGGGATCTCATTGAAACTTATAAAATTCTGACAGGACTGGACAGACTAGATGCAGGATGTTCCCGATGGTCGGGGAGTCCAGAACCAGGGGTCACAGTCTAAGGACAAGGGGTAAGCCATTTAGGACAGAGATGAGGAGGAATTTCTTCACCCAGAGAGTGGTGAACCTGTGGAATTCTCTTCCACAGAAGGCAGTAAAGGCCAATTCATTAAATATATTCAAGAAGGAGTTGGATATATTTCTTAAGGCTAAGGGATCAAGGGGTATGGGGAGAAAGCAGGGACAGGGTACTGAATTTGGATGATCAGCCATGATCGCATTGAATGGCGGAGCAGGCTCGAGGGGCCGAATGGCCTACTCCTGCTCCTATCTTCTATGTTTCTATGTTTTGTAATTGCCAGGGATGTGTTACCTGATGAATTCACCATCATTTGCGCCTTAGCAACACTGGGAATGGCCTGCAGGAAAATTGGATCGATTGCAGAGCAATCATACTGCATCGAAGGAGGCCATTCAGCCCATCGTGCCTGTGCCTTGAAAGAGCTATCCAATTAGTCCCACTCACCCACCCCCTTCCCCACTCTTTCCCCATAGCCCTGCAATTTTTTTTTCCTTTTCAAGTATCTAATTCTCATTTAAAGTCACTATTGAATCTGCTTCCACCACCCTTTCAAGTAACACATTCCAGATCATAACAACTAGCTGCGTAAAAAAAAAAATCTCCTCATCTCCGCTCCAATTCTTTTAGCCAATCAATTTGCCTCCCCACCAGCTCTGCAATTAATACAATTTTACAAAAATGTTGCTGTCCTGGAGTTGCTGGCCTGGTCCCAATGTGAAAAGCACTCAAGGTGTGCTGCAGTGATTGTCCTCTATCTCCCCGTCCCCCCTAACCCCGGAGGCAGGCTCCCCGTCCCACCCATATGGAGACCGGACTCTCTCACCAGGAGCCCACCAACGTTATTTAAACTAGCTGGGGTTGGGGCAGGCTGTCGGGGCTGGTAGAACACCTGGCCTCAGCCAACAACACACCGAGATTCCTGCCAAATGTTGAAAACACCAGCTATAGAGAGCTGTGCCTTTAAATTTCCCAAAAAAACAGAAGTTCGCTTCGCCCCATTGACTGCCTGCTTCAGCAGTGGCCACATCGTTCAGTATGACTTTAATTATACTCAAATATATGCACTCAACAGAAGTAACTTGAAAAAAAAGGAATTGAAAACTTAATTATATCTGTTACAGGCCCACTTCCCTTTTCACTGACAGAAACTCACCAAGTGCTGCCACTTGCCCACAAGTACAGAAACATGGCTGCAGGGTGGCAATGCCTGGGAATTAAACATACCAGGTTATTTAACGATCAGGAAGGACAGGCAGGAAGGAAGGGGAGGTGGGGTGGCTATGTTAATAAAGGAAGGAATCACTGTAATACAGAGAAATGATATTGGGTCAAAAGATCAGGATAATGAAACAGTTTGGGTGGAGGTAAGGAATAATAAGGGGAAAAAAACACTGGTGGGCGTAGTCTATAGGCCTCCGAACAGTTGCAACTATGTTGGATGGAGTATCAATCAGGAAATAGTTGAGGCTTGTAATAAGGGAACATCAATAATTATGGGGGATTTTAACTATCATATTAATTGGACAAATCAAATTGGGCAGGGCTGCCTTGAGGATGAGTTCATTGAGCGTATTAGGGATGGGTTTCTTGAGCAGTATGTAACTGAACCGACCAGGGGGCAAGCAACTTTAGATCTGGTCCTGTGTAACGAGACAGGATTAATTAAAAATGTCCTAGTAAAGGATCCCCTTGGAATGAGTGACCATAACATGGTTGAATTCCATATTCAATTAGAGGGTGAGAAGGTTGGATCTCAAACAAGCGTGCTAAGCTTGAATAAAGGAGACTATGAAGGTATGAGAGCGGAATTGAGTAGAGTGGATTGGGAAAATAGATTAAAGGGTAAGACGATACATGATCAGTGGTGTACATTTAAGGAGTTATTTTACAACTTCCAAAAAAAATATATTCCACTGAGAAGAAAAGGGTGTAAAAGAAGACAGCCATCCGTGGCTAAGTAAAGAAATTAAGGATAGTATTCAACTAAAAACAAGGGCATATAAGGTAGCCAAATCTAGTGGGAGGATAGAGGATTGGGAAAACTTTAAAAGACAGCAAAAAATAACAAAAAGATTGATTAAGAAAGGGAAGATAGATTATGAAAGTAAATTAGCAAAAAATATAAAAACAGATAGTAAGAGTTTTTATAGTTATATAAAAAGAAAAAGGGTGGCTAAAGTAAATGTTGGTCCCTTAGAGGATGAGACCGGGAAATTAAAGGTGGGAAATATGGCGATGGCAAAAACACTGAATGAATATTTTGTATCAGTCTTTACAGTAGAAGACACTAAGAATATCCCAACATTGGACAAACAGGGGGCTATAGGGGGGGAGGAGCTAAACACGATCAAAATCACTAAGGAAGTGGTACTCGGTAAAATAATGGGACTCAAGGCAGATAAATCACCTGGACCTGATGGCTTACATCCTAGGGTCTTGAGGGAAGTGGCGGTAGGGATTGTGGATGCATTGGTAATAATTTTCCAAAACTCCCTGGACTCAGCAAAGGTCCCGGCAGACTGGAAAACTGCTAATGTAACACCCTTATTTAAAAAGGGCAGTAGACAGAAGGCTGGAAACTATAGACCGGTTAGCCTAACATCTGTGGTAGGTAAAATTTTGGAGTCCATTATTAAGGAGACAGTAACAGGACATTTGGATAATCATCATTTAATAGGACAAAGTCAGCATGGTTTTATGAAGGGGAAGTCATGTTTGACAAATTTGCTGGAGTTCTTTGAGGAAGTAACATACAGGGTGGATAAAGGGGAACCAGTGGACGAAGTGTATTTAGACTTCCAAAAGGCATTTGACAAGGTGCCACACAAAAGATTATTGCTTAAGATAAAAAATCACGGGATTGGGGGTAATATTCTGGCATGGATAGAGGATTGGCTATCTAACAGAAGGCAGAGAGTTGGGATAAATGGTTAATTCTCAGAATGGCAATCAGTAACTAGTGGTGTTGCGCAGGGGTCGGTGCTCGGTCCCCAACTCTTTACAATCTATATTAACGATTTGGAGGAGGGGACCGAGTGTAACATATCAAAGTTTGCAGATGATACTAAGATGGGAGGGAAAGTAGTGAGTGAGGAAGACATAAAAAACCTGCAAGGGGACATAGACAGGCTAAGTAAGTGGGCAGAGATTTGGCAGATGGAATACAATACTGGAAAGTGTGAGGTTATGCACTTTGGCAGGAAAAATCGTAGAGCAAGTTATTATCTTAATGGCAAGAAACTGGAAAGTACTGAAGTACAAAGGGATCTGGGGGTCCTGGTGCACGAAACTCAAAAGGTTAGTATGCAGGTGCAGCAAGTGATTAAGAAGGCCAATGGAATGTTGGCTTTCATTGCTAGGGGGATGGAATATAAAAATAGGGAGGTATTGCTTCAGTTGTACAAGGTATTGGTGAGACCGCACCTGGAATACTGCATACAGTTTTGGTGTCCATACTTAAGAAAAGACATACTTACTCTCGAGTCAGTACAAAGAAGGTTCACTCGGTTAATCCCGGGGATGAGGGGATGGACATATGAGGAGAGGTTGAGTAGATTGGGACTCTACATCTTTGGAGTTCAGAAGAATGAGAGGCGATCTTATTGAAACATATAAGATTGTGAAGGGGTTAGATCGGGTGGATGCGGGGAGGATGTTCCCGATGATGGGTGAAACTAGAACTAGGGGGCATAGTCTTAGAATAAGGGGCTGCTCTTTCAAAACTGAGATGAGGAGGAACTACTTCACTCAGAGGGTGGTAGGTCCATGGAATATGCTGCCCCAAAAAGCTGTAGAAGCTACATCATTACATAAATTTAAAACAGAAATAGACAGTTTCCTAGAAGTAAAGGGAATTAAGGGTTACGGGGAGCGGGCAGGAATTTGGACATGAGTCTAGGTTCGGATCGGACATGGCCCTGTGGATAGCGGAGCGAGCCCAGGGGCCGTGTAACCTGATCCTGCTCCTATTTCGTGTGTCTAATTCTGTTAGATTCAGGAGATGGTTCTGTGATAGTAGATTGGCGGTTAGGATCAGATCAGCCATGATCTTATTAAATGGCGGAGCAGGCTCGAGGGGCCGATTGCCTACTCCTGCTCCTATTTCTTATGTTCTTATGTTCTTAAGGCCACTGCAGTGAATGAAACATTTGGACAAATTTAGTTCAGAACAGTTGCAAATGTGTTGCTGAAACTTCACCAGCCCATTCTGTACTGATTGGTTGCTGCATCCATCCTCTCACTCCTGACCTTTGACAATTGGATTGTCTTGGTGCCAAGTACAATACACTGCAGTTACCTCATAGCAAAAGAAGTAAAAATGAACACTCTTGAGATACAGAGAAAATAGATAGAAGTAGCTTGCACAGATCTTAAACCTCATAGAATGCCTTGAGGAGGTGTTGGTTAGAAGCGAGAACATTTGCAGATGATATCTGATGTAAGCCCCTAAAGTGCAGACCAAGTGATATACCTGTACAAGGTCGACGTCACTAGCTTGTTGAAAGACAGACCACTAATTGAAGTCAAAAACGGTTTACTCAGGCCTGAGGAGAGCTTTCCAGATCACATCTGGACCCAACTCTACCAAGCCTCTCAAAGTCCACACAGTTATACAAAAATTGAGGCCCTGCCCGAGAGGCGGGGATAAGCTTATTAGCATATACAGAGTTATAGCTAAATTGTAATTATAAAACTGTGACATTCCATCCTTCCAGTCGCTTACAAATCTCACATTTCATTATCAGTTGATCCCGTCACTTTCTTGTGACCCTGGGCCTCATCTTTATTACTTTACAATCATCCATTTGCCATGGTCAGATGGTTCAGTCTTTTTAAATGTTTTCTTACGATAGCAGTTCTTTTCAAAGCGGGCAACCCGCAGACATTCTGTCTCCCTTTGGGGTTCAATTCTGCAGAGCAAAAACACTTTAGTCAACCTCAGTATCTTTTGAAGAATGGAACCCTGTTGTGAATTACGATTAATAGACTCTTAAGTGCATAGGTGTCGATTCACTTGGCCGAACATACACATCTCTCTCAATCTTTCCAGGAGTTGTTTTGACAGTTTTAATCTCTCAGCATTTGACCCTTAATCCTGTTTAAAACTTAACTGGGTGTATACAATTTTTACAGATCTCTATTGTTCAACTTATAGTATGAATTAACACATTCCTTCCACCTTATATATTGATGTTGCAAGTGAATCCTGGTTTGTCTTGCCCTGTTATCCAATTTTTTATATCTTACTTCAATATCAAAATAGGAGTTACAGTTAATTCTTTAGAAGACCCAAGGAAGCTAAAAAGATATATTGATAAATTAGGAGAATGGTTTAAAAGTAGCGGGTAGAATCCAGTGTCAGTAAGTGTAAGGTGATGCATTTTGGAAAAAAAAATAACTATTTTGTAGTGGCGCTTCTTAGTTTCCAAACAGGCAGCCACTGAGCTGTGGGGTTTTTAACAACGAGTAGACGCGTGTCGAAATAAAACGTTCCCAAACGTAGCTTTGTCTTTTAAACTGTTTACTATAACACTTAACAAATGGAATTACAAAGCAAACACGTATAAACGAACACGGTCAAAAACTGTACTGCTCCAAACCTCACAGCTTCTGCCTCCTTCAACCACGTGCAGTTTAAACTGTAAAATGGCTGCACCCATGTGTGGCTTAGGGACTGTTCCATTGTGGCAAGAATGAAGGGGGTGTCTCGGACTATACTACTGGAGCAAGAACATAGGGGGTTTCTTAATACAATAAGTCGGTCAGGTAAATTAACTGTATTATGCCATTTAACCACTATTTTAAAGTATTTTCTTAAGCTTTTATGGCTCTTACATTCCGGCCCCTAATTGACTAGGCACATGAAGCATATCAATTACTCAAACATTAAGAGTCATAAACTAATGAGTTCAACATATTTACAATATAAGTGTCCACTTTTTTCGTTCGGGAACCTTTCACGCTGCTTCTTGTAGCAGGCAGAACTTTGTGATCGGTCTTTCCAGGGTACTGGTCTTGGTTTGCAAACAAACGCGACGAACGACGCCTCTGGAGTCTGGCATGGTCTTAATTATTTTTCCCATCAACCAAGAATTTCTAGGGGCTGAATCATCCACAATTAAGACAATGTCTCCGACAATGAAGTTCCTCTTTATTTTGGACCATTTTTGACGCTCCTGTAGCAGAGGTAAGTATTCTCTTGTCCATCTGGTCCAGAAAAGGTCTGACATATACTGAACTTGCCTCCACTTCCGACGGGCATACAGATCTTCCTTTTTGAAGACTCCCGGGGGCATGGCTGGCTGTGTTTTCAACAACAACAGGTGGTTCGGAGTCAGGGCTTCGAGGTCATTGGGATCATCTGATGTCTTAGTTATCGGTCGGTCATTAATGATGGCTTCGACCTCGCACAGAACGGTTTGGAGTCCCTCGTCGTCGAGCGCTTGCTGCTTCAGTACAGAACTGAGTAGTTTTCTTACGGTGCGTATCTGTCTTTCCCAGACACCTCCGTGGTGGGATGCAGCCGGAGGATTGAAGATCCACTTAATTCCTGTTTGCATCATGGCTTCCTGTATTTTAAGCTGATTCCAACCTTCAATAGCTTCCCGTAGTTCTCTCTCCGCTCCGACGAAATTAGTGCCATTATCAGAACGCATAATGGACGCCTGTCCTCTTCTACAGACAAAGCGCCGCAAGGCGTTAATACAGGAATCAGTGTCAAGCGTGTGTGCCACCTCAATATGAACAGCTCTGATGGTCAAACAAGTGAAAAGCACACCATATCTCTTGACAAGGCTCCGTCCTCGCTTTACCTCAAAAGGCCCGAAATAGTCCACCCCTACGTTTGTAAATGGGGGCTTGTCTGGTAACAAACGGTCTTCAGGCAGGTCTGCCATTTTCTGCTCCCCAGCTCTAGCGTGTAACCGTCTGCAAACAATGCATTCAGAGAGTATTTTTCTTATTACGGAATTAGCTCCTGGAATCCAGTATCTTTGTCTTAGCTTCGCAAGCACGTGATTCCTCCCACTGTGTCCAATACTCTGGTGTATATGCTGAAGAATGAGGGTAGCAACCCGGAGGTCCTTAGAAAGGATAGCAGGATGCTTGGCCTCCTCTGGCACAGCAGATTTGTTTAGTCTCCCTCCCACCCTCAGTACTCCATCTTGCAGTGTAGGGTCCAGCTTGTAGATATGACTACCTTTCTTGATTGGAGTATTTCGCTGTAGAGCTTCGATTTCTTCTGGGTATCTTTGTCTTTGACTGAAGCGAACTATCTCCTTCTCAGCCTTGGCCAAATCCTCCACGGTCAATGAATTCTTGCCCAATGTGGTCTTGTGATGATGCGTATACTGCTGTAGAAGCATTCTCTGCTTATCAGGGTTACTTTCAGACTGACTGATAGTGGCTCGGTACTCTTTTCTCTTACCGCTCAGGTGTAGCAGCAACTCTTTCAACCTTAGAAACCATGCAACTGCTTTCCTCAACTGGTGCCACCCTGAGAAATGGTTAACAAGCTTGTTCACTGTGTCAAAGTTCTCTTTCGTATTTATGAGATTTACTGTGACTGATCTCTTGGCTTCGACGTCATCTTCAGCAATCTGACTTGGCATATCTGGTCTTTCTGGCCATGATCTCTCTGTTTCCAGCAGATAACTTGGGCCTTGTATCCAAGTTTCACTCCTCATGAAGTTTTCAGCCTTCAATCCTCGTGAGGCTTGATCTGCTGGGTTTAATGAAGTGTTTACGTACCTCCATTGAGATGGTTGTGTAGCTTCTCTAATGGATGAGATTCTGTTTGCTACGAAGGTCTTGAAGCGTATCTTCTCATTCTCTATGTACTTCAGCACCGTCGTGCTATCTGTCCAGAAGACAGATTCTTCTAATGGGAGCTGTAACTCTTTCCGCATCACCTGGTCAACTTTAACTGCAACAACCGCTGCCGTCAATTCCAGTCTCGGGATGGTGACCTGCTTCAGCGGAGCCACCCTGGATTTCCCCATGAGGAAGGCACAATGTTTCTGGCCCTGTTGATTTGTCAGCAAGAGGTAAGTAGCCGTGCCATAGCCGTCCTCACTGGCGTCCGAGAAATGATGTAGTTGAGCCGTCTTTGTAACTCCAAAACTCGCGGGCTTGATGCATCTACTGACGTTGAAGCTAGAAAGTTGTTGCAAATCTGTCAACCATCTGTGCCATCTCTGAGCTTGACCTTCTGGGATATCTTCATCCCATCCTCTCTTGTCTCTACACAGCTCTCGTAGCATCAGCTTCACCGGCAGAATGAGTGGTGCCAGGAATCCAAGAGGGTCGTAGATGGAACTGACCACGGAGAGAATCCCTCGTCTTGTGGATGGTCTTTCGTTCACCATTATCCTGAAGTTGAACGTGTCTGACTCGATGCACCATTGTACACCAAGAGGTCTCTCGATAGGAAGGACATCGTGGCTCAGGTCCAGATCTTTGACTTCAGTGGCTCTTTCCTTTTCTGGGATAGAAGCTAGAACTGCTCTGCTGTTGCTTATCCACTTAGTCAGATGGAATCCTCCATTCGAACACAGAGCTCTAAGGTCTCTTGACAGTGCGATGGCATCGTCTTCTGTTGACACGGACTTCAGACAGTCGTCGACATAAAAGTTTCTGAAGATTGTCTCCACAGCCTCTGATGGTGCTTTGCCTTTGCCATCTTCTGCAGTTTTTCTGAGAGCGTAGCTTGCACAGCTGGGAGATGATGTGGCTCCGAACAAGTGTACGGCCATTCTACATTCCACCATCGCTTGACTAACGTCGCCATCTGGCCACCAAAGGAAGCGCAGAAGATCAGCACCTTCATCAGGGATTCTAACTTGGTAGAACATTGATTCTATGTCTGCCATCATGGCAACGAGCTCTTGTCTAAACCTAGTCAAGACGCCAATGAGGGTATTAGTAAGATCAGGACCTTGAAGCAGCTGGTCATTCAGTGAAGTTCCTCTGAATGAGGCGGCGCAGTCAAACACTACACGGATCTTTTTCTTCTTTGGGTGATACACCCCGTGATGAGGAATGTACCAGACCCTTCCATCGTCTCTGTTCAACTGTTCCTCAGGCACCTTTACAGCATAGTCTTTCGCTATGATGTTTCTCATGAAGTCTTTGTAGTCTTCGTGAAAGTCGGGGTTCTTGTTCAGCTTTCTCTTTAGACTGATGGCGCGTTGCTCTGCTATGCAGCGATTGTTCGGCATCTTCGCGGTCTGTCTTCTCAGTGGCAAACCAATGTGATAGTGGCCATCAATGAACTGTGTAGACCTTGTCATCAAACCCATGAACTGATGGTCTTCTTGTGACATCTCTGTCTTTTCCTCACAGCTGCGTTCTGAGAAGTCTGCGTTGAACTGCTGTATCAACAGCTCTTCAATGCTTGCGATAGAGATGCGATCAACTGTGACGTTTTGTCGTTCCTCCTTGTTCGACTTGTGGCCATCATCTCTCCTTACCGGTCCATTGACTACCCATCCAAGGGCTGTCCTGACGGCGTAGGGTCCGTCATCCTTGCTGTTTATCACCTGCCATGGCTCCATAGTTTTGTAGGCATTGGTTCCAATTAATAGGCCAATTTCTGCTTCAATGTATGGGAGACGCACCTTTTCTAGATAAGGCCATCTATCCACATCCTTCTGCAGGGCTAGGCTCCCTATTCTAACAGGAATCTCCCTCTGTGTGAAAACATTAGGCAGGTCTATGAAGTCCTTCTCTTCAAGTCCACACACTTCTAGGTCTGACAGGATATAGCTTTGCATTGACTTCTCATGACCCATGGTGCGTAATAGGATTTCTGTTCTTCTGCCTCTAACGTTCAGCTGTCGCATGAGTGATTCTGTGCAGAACGTTGCTGAGCTACCTGGATCCATGAAGGGGTAAGTCTCCACAAGCTTCTCGCTCCTCTTAGACTTGATCTTTACTGGTACGATGGCAAGAATACAGTCACTGTCACCGGCCCCAGTGAGTCCACAAGTCTCTGGTTCTAGCGACACCAGAGCACTTGAGACAACCTACTCGTCGGTATTGTTTTCTTCACTCTTCTTAGAGACTTGTTCTTCTTTATGGATATGCAGCAGACTGGGATGTTTCCGAGTGCACTCTCTGCATGTTGTTCTTTGCTTACAGTTTCTACTCAGGTGCCCCTGAGAGAGACATCCAAAGCATAGGCCGTTGCACTTCAGGAATTCGATTCTGTCCTTATGTGGCTGTGCTTTGATGTCGCTGCAGAAATCCAATGTATGATTCTTCTGGCAGAATAAGCATGGCTTCTGAAAGGCATTAGCAGACGTCACTGTGCTGCTCTTTTTGGGAGATGAGTTCTGGGGCCTTTCTTCCTCGGCCTGGGTGACGATAGTTGCAAAGCTGCTTCCCCTGGAACCACCTTTCCTGAGAGTCTTTGATTCAACGGGCTTGGCTTTCACTCTTCCATCGGTGGTCGGGCTGACGTCTTGGATGTTTCCAAACAATGGGTCCCTAGCAATTTTAGCCTGTTTGTCTATGAAGTTCACTAAGTCTGCAAACCTGGCTCTACCTTTCCGTCTCTCCATTATCTCAAAGGCTGTTCTTCTCCATTGTTCTCTCATCCTGTAAGGAAGCTTAGAGATGATGATTCTCATAGTCGTAGGATTGTCCATCTCTTCCATGAATTCAACATCCTCCATGGTGTTGCGACATCCTATGAGGAAAAGAACATATGCGTTCAATGCCTCTCCGTCCTCCGATCTGATCTGTGGCCACTTGGTAGCCTTTTCGATATATGCAGTGGCTATCTTCAGCTCATTACCATAGTGCTCCTGCAGCAACTTCCTGGCTTCTATGTATCCCCGGTCCGGTCTCATGTGTTCACAGCTTCTGACCAGGTCTTGTGGTTTACCACTGGTGTACTGTCCCAGGTAGTACAACTTATCACTGCTGCTCTCTGTTTTGGAGTCAATGGCTTGTTCAAAGGATCTGATGAAGGGCTTATACTTAAGTGGGTCGCCTTGGAACACTGGTATGTCTCTTTGAGGGAGTCGAAACAGATTCTGTTGTTTTACAAGCATCTCTATAATTTCGTTCTGACGTTGCATCACTCGGTATAGGCTTCTCCCTGTGTCTTCAGGCCTCTGGTGGTCATCAGCAGGGTCTAGTCTAGACCGTCTGACGTCTGGGGTAGCATCACGTGCTCCTGTTAGTGGAGAGGCCACTCTTCCACGCCGTAATGCCAGGGGATTGCCTTCGGGCTCTGTTGTAACTCTTGAAGGTGCCCTGGATCCAACTCTATGTGACGACGTTGACTGGCAGTGGCTCCCGCCGTCCCGTGAGCCTTCATAATCTTCGTACGCACTCAACCTGGCGTCTGAGACCTCGATAGCTGTTTTTATCTCCAGCTGTTCTTTCTTTGCCTGCAGCTGGGCCCGTTGGGCCTGCAGTTGGGCCTCTTGGACCTGCAGTTGGGCCTCTTCCCGTTCAAGAGCTTGCTTCTCCGCTAAAGATGCTGTGCGCGCCATCAACGCCGCCCGTTCGGCCTCCGCTCTCATGCGTCGCGACGAGCTTGTGGTAGAAGCGACTGACCTGCGTCCAGAAACAGAGCTACCTTCTTTTCGATTTTTGCTCGGTCTGGCGGAAGTCTCTGAAATGCTATCGTCTGGTCTGACTTCATCGTCAACTTTATCTTTCTCTGCTGTATCAGCGTCTTGACGAATCTTTAACATCCACTGTTCCGTGGCCTTGATATAGTCCTTAATGCTGGTTGATTTAAGATCAAACCAGTTGTGCTGATCAGCGTTTCCCTCTTCTTCAGGCAGAAGTGCTAATACATCTTCATTGAGTACATTAAATTCTTCATGCAGCTTGGAGAAATCGTAATACATCATGTCTTCAGCTTTCTTAATATTAGCATTATCTTCCATGAGACGATCGATTATCTTCATTTTTCCAGTTATCTGAGCTAATTTAGCCTTCCTTGCACCTATGCTTCTATGTAACTTCTCTTCCATTGCCTTTGGGGTGAGCTTTATTTCCCTCTTTTGGCCAGCAATCTTTCTGGCTGATGGAAGCTCCTGGCTCCGTAAGGCCTCGGCCATTTTACCCGCAGCTCTTATTTAGCTTCTCAATAGAATGAACAAAGCAAGTAGCAGTCACTGTACCTTCGCTTTCTTATATTGTCGTCTGGCTCCGTGACCATTCGGGTATACGTTCGCCGACGATTCCGTCCCTTCCTTCTTAGGGAGCAAGTTTTTGACTAATGTAGTGGCGCTTCTTAGTTTCCAAACAGGCAGCCACTGAGCTGTGGGGTTTTTAACAACGAGTAGACGCGTGTCGAAATAAAACGTTCCCAAACGTAGCTTTGTCTTTTAAACTGTTTACTATAACACTTAACAAACGGAATTACAAAGCAAACACGTATAAACGAACACGGTCAAAAACTGTACTGCTCCAAACCTCACAGCTTCTGCCTCCTTCAACCACGTGCAGTTTAAACTGTAAAATGGCTGCACCCATGTGTGGCTTAGGGACTGTTCCATTGTGGCAAGAATGAAGGGGGTGTCTCGGACTATACTACTGGAGCAAGAACATAGGGGGTTTCTTAATACAATAAGTCGGTCAGGTAAATTAACTGTATTATGCCATTTAACCACTATTTTAAAGTATTTTCTTAAGCTTTTATGGCTCTTACATATTTATTAATCTGAGTGGAAGTAGGCTTGGTGCTGCGGAAGAGCAGTGGGATTTGCGGGGGACAGGGTCACAGGACATTAAAGGCAGCACCTCAGGTTGATAGAGCCTTAAAAAATAGTTGTGGTTGAGGCGAATAGTATAGATGCATTTAAGGGGAGGTTAGACAAGCATATGAGGGAGAAGAGAATAGAGGGTTGTCTCAGTTGACTTCACACTACAGTGCGCATGGCTTGCCCGCTCTTGCCGGTGGGAGGCCCGAGCTATTTAGAGGCCTGGGCAAGATGCCAGTGCCCCGCTGTAGCTTGCTGATTCTGGGTGTTGTGGAAATATGATTTTGCCCTTACTAGTGCATGATGGGATACTTGACATCTAATGTATTTTTGTACCATTGCCTGTGGACTAAAACCGAGTCAGCAGCAACTAACGTAATCTTCTGACCTATTGCAATTAAGTTAATCACAACCTGCCAGAACAATACATTGCAGAACTATTGGGTAACCGCACTGCTAATGACATCTGGCCAAAGAATGAAAACAATTCTGTTAAAGGTCAATCTCGTTTCTCTTTATCTGCATGAATACTGAAATAGCTTTGTACAGAGTTGACTAGCTAACTTTTATACATGATCATATTGAACTTGTGTTCTTCACTGTATAAATATGATAATCAGACATGAGTGAGCAAATCATTTTTTGGTAACAAGATTCAAACAAAACCTCCTGACAGAATATAATTAACTAACTTTGTCTGAAGACATTTCTGTCCTGCTGACCTTTTGATTGTCCTTGTTTAAACTCTTAATGTGTTTAAGATGATACAATACCATTACATGTGATCGATGGAACGCTTTCTTGTTTGAGTGTATAAATATGCTGCATTCGCTGATGTCCTTTAGAGATGTTGGCCTAGCCTTTGTCCAGGCAGCTCTCTCCTTGTATACACTGGTATGCAAGTAAAATAAAGCTTTGCTTATCTGACGGTACAGTTTGTTTCAGAGTCTTACTCGGAGTCGAGACTTCGACAGTGTGTAGGAAATTGGCTTGCTCCCACATTGAGCCAGCCAACAGTCGGAGCCTTGGGTTGGGGGGGTGGGGAGAGGGAGAAGGATCCCGGGGATGCCTCAGATGGTCTGGCAGTGGCCTGGATTGTTTTGTGGGCCCAGGAGGAGCCCGCATTCCTGCTTCTTATGGTATCACCAAAAAAAAGAGGGAGAAGTTTCCTGACCGGCCTCCAGAGGTCCATTTAAGGACCGTGGCTCACTGCTCAGAACAACAGGAGCGATTTGTACCTCGAAATAGCATCAGGGGTTCTACGTACGTCACAGGACCCCAATTTGCCTACTTTAATGAGGCTCCTGCTTGATTCAGGCGGACACCTGGACTGCCCTCGTGAAGGCCCTGGTGCAAAATGTCGGCGGGCGGGAACAGGGCGCAAAGTGCAGCGCTCCAGTCTTCGAGCTGCTGCCGGGCAGGCTGATTGACATCCACCCTCTAAACTCATGTTTCATGTAAAGTAAGTCTTGACGAGGTATGGAGGGGGACGGGGACTTTCACATTGAAAAACTAGTAGTTGCGGGTCAGCCACCCATCATACACCCTGCCCAGGTGTCCTTTCTGCTAACGGGTGACCCATCCACAACTGGCAGTTTTCTGGCTGTGCCCAAAGTGAAAATGACTCCCATTGCCTTGAGGAGAAAATACTCCCCGCTCCCCGCCCCCACAAAAAAAAACTCACCTTGTTCGGGGAGGGACATAATCCTGCCTATTAGTTTTTTTGCCTTGACAATGCATCAAGGGAACTCATTGCATTGTGTGCAAGATAAACAAAGGAAAATGTTTGTCAAACTTCCTTTATAGGGCCTCGTATCCCTTTCAGTTACTGACAGATCAATTGCTTAGTTACAGCAGGTAGATGTTACTGCATTTGTATACGTGCACAGACTGTTGTACTCTTTCCAACTCCTGACCTGCTCTATCTTGTAGGCTGTTCTGCATCTTGTTAAACAAGACAGTCCATGGCAAAAATGCTTTTCTTGCCCACAGGCATTTTTCTCAGTGTCATCACCGTGACAATAGGGGGAGGAGACGGTGAAATTCAACTTCAGTGGAAGGGTAAATAGGGCAGGGTGTATAATGGGAGGCCAATCGGCTACTACCTGCTTTGCACCACTACCAAAGGCGAATTTCACCACTTAGAGGAGTGAGCAACCTGTAACTCTCAGTAGATACCTTCTTTTAGCCGCTTGACCAATTGATCAGCCCTGGCTTTGGCAAGCTCCTGTGGGACATTCGCCTTCGATATTAGCAGAGAAGGATGTGGAGGTGTTTGATGACAGCTCCACGAGAGAACTGAAAGTGGATACTGTCTTGTTTTGCACACTTTGTACAAAAATAATAAATTGTAGGACAACGGAGTATTACAGTTTAAACTCTTTTATGAAGCATCAGGTCTGTGATCTCAAACATACAGCACAGTGTAGACAAGATGGAGTTAGGACCCCTTACAGATGCCTGCAGGCCAATGACAACTCAGCATGTGATCACATGTGAATATAATAGGTATTCCTTACAGATGCCTACGGGCCAATGATAATTCAATATGCAAATGTTACAGATACTGTGAAAACCATTGAGTCAAAAGAGGAGGACGGTATAGCCATCGATGCTACTTAATGTGTTGCTTCACTGTGGAAAGATTTTTTTTTAGTAGATGTATTGGAGTGGATGAGTCGCAGTAATGAAATTATATGCCCATATTTAAACTGCAGCTGCTGAAACGATCCATCTCTGCTGTACACATTCTATAATCGTATTGTCAATGAGGAACTCTTAAGACAGAATGTCCCAAATCTAAATGGTAGAACAGCCCTACCAATCTAACAGCTTGTCTGTAACACTGTCTCATTGATATTGGGCAACAATTCTGCATTTTCTGCATATTTATATTGGGATGTAAATTATAAATTAAAGGGGATTGCGTTCTGTTTAAAAAAAAACATTTTCAACAATTGATCTCTTGGCTTCTTAGCTCTTGATTTGGTCTCAGAAATTCTGCTTTAGGTGTGCACCCTGATACATTGGGATATTGAGCAACATATTCCTGGGCATTTCTTTGCCTTTAAATGGGGTACCAGAAGTATCAGAAATCTCTTTAGGAAAGCTAGTCTTTCCCTTATTCTGAGGTTCGTGCAAACACATTCTAATGATTTTCAAATGCTCCAACAGTCTTAACATTTAAAAAAAATTGGTTCCTGGGATGTGGGCGTCGCTGGCAAGGCCAGCATTTATTGCCCATCCCTAATTACCCTTGAGAAGGTGGTGGTGAGAAGCCTTCTCGAACCACTGCAGTCCATGCAGTGAAGGTACTCTCATAGTACTGTTAGGGAGTTCCAGGATTTTGACCCAGCGACGATGAAGGAACGGCGACATATTTCCAAGTCAGGATGGTGTGTGACTTGGAGAGGAACCTGGCAGTGGTGGTGTTCCCGTGTGCCTGCTGCCCTTGTCCTTCTAGGTGGTAGAGGTCGCAGGTTTGGGAGGTGCTGCCGAAGAAGCCTTGGTGAGCTGCTGCGGTGCATCTTGTAGATGGTGCACACTGCAGCCATGGTACGCCAGTGGTGGAGGGAGTGAATGTTGAAGGTGGTGGATGGGGTCCCAATCAAGCAGGTTGCTTTGTCCTGGATGGTGTTGAGCGTCCTGAGTGTTGTTGGAGCTGCACTCATCCAGGCAAGTGGCGAGTATTCCATCACACTCCTGACTTGTGGCTTGTAGATGGTGGAAAGGCTTTGGGGAGTCAGGAGCTGAGACACTTGCCACCAACCTCTGACCTGCTCTTGTTGCCACAGTATTTATGTGGCTGGTCCAGTTAAGTTTGATGGTCCAGTTAAGTTTCTGGTCAATGGTGACCCCCTCAGGATGTTGATAGTGGGGGATTCGGCAATGGCTATACCGTTGAATGTCAAGGGGCATTGGTTAAAATCTCGCTTGTTGGAGATAGTCATTGCCTGGCACTTGTGTGGCACGAATGTTACTTGCCACTTATCAGCCCAAGCCTGAATGTTGTCCAGGTCTTGCTGCATGCGGGCATGGACTGCTTCATTATCTGAGGAATTGTGAATGGCACTGAACACTGCAGTTATCAGCGAACATCCCCACTTCTGACCTTATAATGGAGGGAAGTTCATTGATGAAGCAACTGAAGATGATTGGACCCAGGACACTGCCCTGAGGAACTCCTGCAGTGATGTCCTGGGGCTGAAATAATTGACCTCCAACAATCACAACCATCTTCCTTTGTGCTAGGTATGGATCCAGCCAGTGGAGAGTTTTCCCCCTGTTTCCCATTGACTTCAATTTTACTAGGGCTCTTTGATACCACAGTCAGTCAAATGCAGCATTGATATCAAGGGCAGTCACTCTCACCTCACCTCTGGAATTCAGCTCTTTTGTCCATGTTTGCACCAAGGCTGTAATGAGGTCTGGAACCAAGTAGTCCTGGTGGAACCCGAACTGCGCATCAGTGAGTAGGTTATTGGTGATTAAGTGCCGCTTGATAGCACTGTCGATGACACCTTCCATCACTTTGCTGATAATTGAGAGTAGACTGATGGGGCGGTAATTGGCCGGATTGGATTTGTCCTACTTTTTGTGGCCAGGACATAATTGGGCAGTTTTCCACCTTGTCGGATAGATGCCGGTGTTAGTAGCTGTTCTAGAACAGCTTGGCTAGAGGCACGGCTAGTTCTGGAGCACAAGTCTTCAGCACGACAGCCGGGATGTCGTCGGGGCCCATAGCCTTAGTTGTATCCAGTGCGCTCAGCCATTTCTTAATGTCAATTGGAGTGAATCAAATTGGCAGAAGACTGGCTTCTGTAATGGTGGGGACTTCAGGAGGTGGCCGAGATGGATCACCCACTCAGCACATCTGGCTGAAGATGGTTGCAAATGCTTCAGCCTTTTTTTTTGCACTTGCGGGCAGGGCCGCACCATCGTTGAGGATGGGGATATTCATGGAGCCTCCTCCTCCCATTAGTTGTTTAATTGTCCACCACCATTCATGACTGGATGTGGCAGGAGTGCAGAGCTTTGATCTGGTCCGTTGGTTGTGGGATCACTTAGCCCTGTCTATAGCATGCTGCTTCTGCTGTTTAGCATGCATGTAGTCCTGTGTTGCAGCTTCCCCAAGTTGGCACCTCATTTTTAGGTAGGCTTGGTGCTGCTCTTGGCCATTGTTGGGAGCGGTGAGAGCGGAGACTCAGTGAGTATTTAAACTCACTTTCGCAGGCTTTCTTTCACAGGCCATTGTTGGGAGCGGTGAGAGCGGAGACTCAGTGAGTATTTAAACTCACTTTCGTGGGCTTTCTTTCACAGGCTGGTGTCGGGAGTTGTGAGAGCAGAGACTCAGTGAGTATTTAAACTCATTTTCGTGGGCTTTCTTTCACAGGCAGGTGTCGGGAGCGGTGAGAGCGGGGACTCAGTGAGTATTTTTTTTCACAGGCTTACCAATCTCGCAGACCGGCGGCGGCGTTCCAGAGCCACGTCACAATTCAAAACGTGACGCGGGCAGGAGGAAGCAGCTGATTGGGTGAGTACTTATACTACTCTATAGTTTGACAGTTAAGGTTCATAGTTTATAAAGTTTAGGAGGTCTTAATTTTGTGGTTATAGTTTCTAAGGTCTCTGTTGTGTAGTGGGGAGTGCTAGGAAACAAGGGCCCTTGAGTATATCATTTAATTGTAGTATAATTGGTGGTATTGATTTAATTTAAATTAATTAAAGGGTAAGTCATGGCAGGACAGCTTGGCCCCATGGCATGCTCCTCCTGCACTATGTGGGAAATCAGGGACACTTCCTGTGTCCCTGACGACCATGTGTACGGGAAGTGTATCCAGCTGCAGCTACTGGCAGACTGCATTGCGGCGCTGGAGCTGCAAATGGATATATACTAGAGCATTCGCGATGCTGAGGGCATTGTGGATATCACGTTTAATCAGTTGGTCACACCGCAGGTAAAGGCTGCACAGGCAGGAAGGGAATGGGTGACCGCCAGGCAGAGTAGTAGGCGCAGGCAGGTAGTGCAGGGGTCTCCTGTGGCCATCCCCCTCTCAAACAGATATACCGCTTTGGATATTGTTGGGGAGGATGGCTTATCGGGGGAAGGCAGCAGCAACCAACTTCCTGGCACCATGGGTGGTTCTGCTGCACGGGACATGAGGAAAAAGAGCGGGAGAGCTATAGTGATAGGGGATTCTATTGTAAGGGGAATAGATAGGCGCTTCTGCGGCCGCAAACGAGACTCCAGGATGGTATTTTGCCTCCCTGGTGCAAGGGTCAAGGATGTCTCAGAGCGGCTGCAGGGCATTCTGGAGGGAGAGGGTGAACAGCCAGTTGTCGTGGTGCATATAGGTACCAATGATATAGGTAAAAAATGGGATGAGGTTCTAAAAGCTGAATATAGGGAGTTAGTAGGTAAATTAAAAAATAGGACCTCAAAGGTAGTAATCTCAGGATTGCTACCAGTGCCACGTGCTAGTCAGAGTAGAAATAGAAGGATATTTCAGATGAATACGTGGCTAGAAGAATGGTGCAAGGGGGAGGGATTCAAATTCCTGGGACATTGGAACCGGTTCTGGGGTAGGTGGGACCAGTACAAACTGGATGGTTTGCACCTGGGCAGGACTGGGACCGATGTCCTAGGGGGAGTGTTTGCTAGTGCTGTTGGGGAGGGTTTAAACTAAAATGGCAGGGGGTTGGGAACCTGTGCAGGGAGACAGAGGAAAGGGAAGCAAGGATAAAAGCAAAAGACAGGAAGGAGAAAAGCAAAAGTGGAAGTCAGAGAAATCAAGGGTGTAAATCAAACATGGCCGCAGTAAACAATAATTCTAAAAGGTCTAAGAGTGTTAAAAAAACAAGCCTGAAGGCTTGTGTCTTAATGCGAGGAGCATTCGTGATAAGGTGGATGAATTAGCTGCGCAAATAGATGTAAACGGATATGATATAATTGGGATTACGGAGACATGGCTCCAGGGTGACCAAGGCTGGGAATTCAACATCCAGGGGTATTCAATATTCAGGAAGGACAGGCAAAAAGGAAAAGCCGGTGGGGTAGCATTGCTGGTTAAAGAGGAGATTAACACAATAGTAAGGAAGGATACTAGCTCTGATGATGTGGAATCTGTATGGGTAGAGCTGAGAAATACCAAGGGGCAGAAAACGTTAGTGGGAGTTGTATACAGACCCCCAAACAGTAATGCTGAGGTTGGGGATGGCATTAAACGGAAAATTAGGGATACGTGCAATAAGGGCACAGCAGTTATCATGGGTGACTTTAATCTACATATCGATTGGTCTAACCAAATTAGTAACAATATTGTGGAAGAGGAATTCCTAGAGTGTATACAGGATGGTTTCCTGGACGAATATGTTGAGGAACCAACTGGAGATCAGGCCATCTTAGACTGGGTATTATGTAATGAGAAAGGATTAATTAGAAATCTTGTTGTGCGAGGCGCCTTGGGGAGGAGTGAACATAATATGATAGAATTCTTCATTAAGATGGAAAGTGAAGTATTTGATTCAGAGACTTGGGTACTGAATTTAAATAAAGGAAACTACGATGGTATGAGGCGTGAGTTGGCTAGGATGGATTGGGGAATGTTACTTAAAGGGTTGACGGTGAATAGGCAATGGCAAACATTTAAAGATCGCATGGATGAACTACAGAATTTGTTCATCCCTGTTTGGCATAAAAATAAAACAAAAAAGGTGACTCAATATTGGCTAACAAGGGAAATTAAGGATAGCATAAGATCCAAGGAGAGGAAATATAAATTGACCAGAAAAAGCAGCAAACCTGAGGATTGGGAGCAGTTTAGGATTCAGCAAAGGAGGACAAAGAGATTAATTCAGAGGGGGAAAATAGAGTATGAGAGTAAACTTTCAGGGAACATAAAAACTAACTGTAAAAGCTTCTATAGATATATGAAGAGAAAAAGATTGGTAAAGTCAAGCGTAGGCCCCTTGCAGTCAGAATCAGGGGAATTTATAATGGGGAACAAAGACATGGCAGACCAATTAAATACATATTTTGGTTCTGTCTTCACAAAGGAGGACACAAACAAACTCCCAGATATGTCGGGGAACATAGGATCTAATGAGAGGGAGGAACTGAATGAAATCAGTATTTGTAGGGAAATGGTGTTAGGGAAATTGATGGGATTGAAGGCCGATAAATCTCCAGGGCCTGATAATCTACATCCTAGGGTAATTAAGGAAGTGGCCCAAAAAATAGTAGATGCATTGCTGGTCATCTTCCAAAATTCTATAGACTCTGGAACAGTTCCCATGGATTGGAGGGTAGCTAATGTAACCCCACTATTTAAAAAAGGTGGTAGAGAAAAAATGGGGTGTTATAGACCGGTAAGCCTGACATCGGTAGTGGGGAAAATGCTAGAGTCCATTATAAAAGGTGTAATAGCAGAGCACTTGGAAAACAGTGACAGGATCGGACAAAGTCAACATGGATTTACAAAAGGTAAATCATGCTTGACTAATCTACTGGAATTTTTTGAGGATGTAACTAGTAGAATAGATAAGGGAGAACCAGTGGATGTGGTGTATTTGGACTTTCAGAAGGCTTTCGATAAGGTCCCGCATAAGATACTAGAGTGCAAAGTTAAAGCACATGGGATTGGGGGTAAGGTACTGACTTGGATAGAAAACTGGTTGGCAGACAGGAAGCAAAGTGTTGGAATAAACGGGTCTTTTTCCGAGTGGAAGGCAGTGACTAGTGGGGTACCGCAGGGATCAGTGCTAGGACTGGAGATACTGGAAATGCGCAGGGCCCACGTATCCCAGAGGCCCATGCAGTTCCTGGGATCACGTGGGCCATGGGGAGCCAATAGGAGAAGGGAATCTCCCTTCATACACTTGACAGACAGAACCGTCAGATATATGAATGGAGATCACCCCAAAAACACATCAAAACATTAAATAATTTTTTTTAAATCACATTTTTAAAATGAGTTGAAATTACAAGAAATTAAATACTTTAAACAAAAATTTAATTTTTTGAAAAAAAAAATTATGGAGCTAAAAATAAACTTAGCTTTTTTAAAAGTATTTATAATCAGTGAGAATTAAAAAAAAAAACTTTTTTCAACTCTTCTGCTGGTTAAAGCAGGCCTTACGCCTACTTTTACCAGGTGTAAGATTTCTAAGAGTTTTCTGCGGGTGGAGGTTCTCCAGAAAGCGGAACTATCCACCCGCAGAGGCCCTTCTCCAGGGCAGGCGTCCGATCTGTCAAGAGGATTCTTGACAGATCGGAAATACCGGTTTTCAGGGCATGCGCTTCGCATGCATTTCTGATATCCCTATGGGTGTGCACACTGCGCATACACACCCATAGGCATCGGAATATATGGCCCATTATGAATAGGGAACAGCAGAAGTGTCCCCAAACTGGCTAAAATATTTTATTTCAATTCAACTATCTTAGCATTGCAAGGTTCATATTACAGTACTAAACCTACGCCTGACATCCAGTGTCAACTGTGGCTCAGTGGGTAACACTTTCACTTCTGAGTTAGAAGGTTGTGGCTTAATGACCTAGATGAGGGAACTAGATGTAATATCTCCAAGTTTGCAGACGGCACAAAGCTGGGTGGGCGTGTGTGCTGTGAGGAGGATGCAGAGAAACCCCAGTACGATTTGGACAGGTTGGGCAGATACAGTTTAATGTGGATAAATGCGAGGTTATCCACTTTTGGTGGCAAAAACAGGAAGGCAGATTATTATTTGAACTGCAATAGATTGGGAAAAGGGGAAGTGCAACGAGACCTGGGTGTCCTTGTGCACCAGTCGCTGAAGGTAAGCATGCAGGTGCAGCAGGTGGTTAAGAAGGTGTGGTAAACCACGTTCACTATCGTATCACTGTTAGTAGTTAGCACTGTTCACCACTGTTCGTTATAACTGTATCACTGACCACTATTGTATCACGGTACGAGGTCGCCTCTTGCCACACTGCTATACCTGGGATGACCACTGTCGACTCCGCCTTGGCTCCACCCACCAGGCCAGGTATAAAGGTGAGCGACTGGCTGGTATTCCTCCTGCTTGGATCGGATCACCCACGAGAGTGGGCTCTGTTATTTAGTCAATAAAAACCTTTAGTCACCTTCGTAACTCTTCGCCTTTTATTGGAGGAATTGATAGGTATATCAATTTTATTGACTAAATTTAATGATGTCCGACAACGAGTCACAACCGGCGGAGGAGCCACCAGCGCAGCTCCCAGGAGCACAGCCACACCAGCCAGCTTGGCTGCGAGCCCTCAGACCGCCGTACCTGGACCTGAACCCACGAGCAGCAAACTCAGCCGCAGACTTTAAACACTGGCTGGTCTGCTTCGAATCATACCTGAGAGAATCCAGCGTCCCTCAGGCATCCAAACTAAGTGTCCTGCAGGCACAACTGAGCCCGAGAGTATACACTCTCATCGAGGACATGACTACCTACGAGACCGCCATCAACCTGCTGAAACAGAAGTACCGGACCCCGGTAAACTACATGTACGCTAGGCACCTCCTAAGATCACGGCCGCAACAGCCAGGAGAATCAGTAGCCGAATTCTCACAGGCGCTATATGCACTCGCCAGGAACTGTGACTTTAAATCGGTGTCGGCAGCCGAAAATACTGAAGATAATATCCGCGACGCATTCCTGAAAGGCCTATGGTCCGAGTACTCACGGCAAAGACTGCTGGAAGCTAAAGACCTCAGCATGGAAAAAGCTGAAGCCCTCTCTATCTCCCTGGAAGTGGCCCACCAAGATCAGGAAGCATTCACCAGGTACTGCTCGCGACCCTGGGACTCGGGCCCGACCCCTACCACAGCACCCTTCCCAGCGCCGCCCCCGGGACCTACCTCTGCGTCGGCGTCCCGGACCCGACCGGCCCCGCCACCCCCGGCACCGGCCCCGACATCGGGCATCCGCGATCGGGCCGCCGGCTGTTTTTTTTGTGGCCAGGAGAAGCACCCGAGGTCGCGCTGCCCAGCCAAGAACTCCATATGCAAAACCTGCCTGAAGAAAGGCCACTTCTCCAAGGCCTGCAGGAGCGGATCCTCAGAGGCCAGCAGTGCCGCATGCGAACTATGGGGGCGGCCATCTTCGTTTAGGGCAACTGAGGCCAGCATCCTCACACATGAGTCATGGGGGTGGCCATCTTTGTTTAGGGCAACTGAGGCCAGCATCCCCACACATGAGTCATGGGGGCGGCCATCTTTGATTAAGGCAACCGACCCCAATAGTGCCTCATGGGGCCCTACCTCGTGGGAGACGCCATTTTACTCACCACGCCCGACCGCCTCGCCCGCAGATGACAACGACTCGCTCAGCTACACACTAGCTTCCGTCACCCTGGACCAAGCCCGCCCGCACCATCTGTCCAAGTCAATGATGGACATCAAAGTGAACGGCCACGCCACGACCTGCCTGTTCGACAGCGGAAGCACGGAGAGCTTCATCCACCCAGACACGGTGAGCCACTACTCCCTCTCTGTCCTACCAACGCGCAGCCGAATCTCGATGGCATCGAGGTCCCACGCCACGGACATCAGCGGCTACTGTGTCGTGACCCTGTCGGTTAAGGGCACGGAGTATAAAAACTTTAAACTCCTCGTCCTCCCCCATCTCTGCGCTGCCGTCCTACTGGGGCTGGACTTCCAATCCCACCTCCAAAGCGTAACCCTAGCATACGGTGGACCCCTCCCCCCACTCACAGTCAACAACCAGCAAACGTTAAACCGCCCACCGCGTAACACCTGCAGCCTCTCCACCCTCAAGGTCCCGCCACCCTCTCTGTTTGCTAACCTTACCCCTGACTGCAAACCCGTCGCTACCAAGAGCAGGCGGTATAGCGCCGGGGACAGAGCCTTCATTAGCTCTGAGGTGCGGCGCCTCCTGAAAGAGGGCATTATCGAGGGGAGCAGCAGCCCCTGGCGTGCCCAGGTCGTAGTCGTAAAGACCGGCGATAAAAACCGCCTGGTCATCGACTACAGCCAGACCATAAACAGATATACCCAGCTGGACGCATACCCCCTCCCCCGCATATCTGACATGGTCAATCAGATTGCACAGTATAAAGTATTCTCAACCATCGACCTGAAGTCGGCCTACCACCAACTCCCTATCCACCCTGAGGACCGCCAGTATACCGCCTTCGAGGCGAATGGGCGCCTATACCACTTCCTTAGGGTCCCCTTCGGTGTCACTAATGGGGTCTCGGTCTTCCAAAGGGAGATGGACCAGATGGTTGACCAGAACGAACTGCAGGCTACATTCCCCTACCTAGATAACGTCACTATCTGCGGCCGCGACCGGCAGGAACATGACGCGAATCTGGAGAAATTCCTCCGTACGGCCCAACGGCTGAACCTCACCTACAATAAGGAGAAATGCGTGTTTAACACCACGCGCCTTGCCATCCTCGGCTGCGTAGTGGAGAACGGAATCATCGGCCCCGACCCAGAAAGAATGCGCCCCCTCATGGAGCTACCCCTCCCCCACTGCCCTAAAGCACTTAGGAGAACCCTGGGGCTTTTCGCCTACTATGCCCAATGGGTACCCAATTACGCGGACAAAGCCAGACCCCTCCTGAAAGCCACTTCCTTCCCCCTCACGGAGGAGGCGTGCGCGGCCTTCTCCCTCATTAAGGGAGACATAGCCAAGGCCACGATGCACGCAGTGGACGAGTCCATCCCCTTTCAGGTGGAGAGCGACGCATCCGACTTCGCCTTAGCCGCCACCCTAAACCAGGAGGGGAGGCCAGTGGCCTTCTTCTCAAGGACCCTACAGGGCCCCGAGATCCGACATTCGTCGGTCGAGAAAGAGGCCCAGGCGATCGTGGAGGCAGTACGGCGCTGGAGGCACTACCTGGCAGGCAAACGATTTACCCTCCTCACCGACCAGCGTTCGGTGGCTTTCATGTTTAATAACAAGCTGAAGGGCAAAATCAAGAATGACAAGATTTTGAGATGGAGAATCGAGCTCTCCACCTACGATTATGAGATCTTGTACCGGCCAGGCAAGCTGAACGAATCCCCTGATGCCCTTTCACGAATGACATGCGCCAGCGCGCATATCGATAGGCTTCAGACCCTCCACGACCAGCTCTGCCACCCCGGAGTCACCAGACTCTACCATTTCATTAAGGCCCGCAACCTGACCTACTCCATCGAGGAGGTCAGGACCATGACCAGGAACTGCCAGACCTGTGCGGAGTGCAAACCGCACTTCTATAGGCCGGACCGAGCAAGCCTGATCAAGGCCACCCGCCCCTTCGAGCGCCTGAGCATCGACTTTAAGGGGCCCCTCCCGTCCTCTGACCGTAATGTGTACTTCCTCAACATCGTTGATGAGTACTCCCGTTTCCCCTTTGCCTTCCCCTGCCCCGACATGACCAGTAGCACGGTCATTAAGTGCCTGAATGCCCTCTTCGCCTTGTTCGGGTTCCCGAACTATATACACAGCGACCGGGGCTCCTCCTTCATGAGCGAGGAACTCCGGCAATTCCTCCTAGAGAGAGGTATTGCAGCAAGCAGGACCACCAGCTACAACCCCAGAGGTAACGGTCAGGTGGAAAGAGAGAACGCGACGGTATGGAAGGCCGTCCTCTTAGCCTTAAAGTCTAAGGGCCTCCCAACCTCCCGCTGGCAAGAAGTCCTCCCGACAGCGCTGCACTCCATCCGGTCATTACTTTGCACGGCCACTAACACCACCCCCCATGAACGAATGTTCGTTTTCCCCAGGAAGTCGACTACGGGAACCACTCTACCAACCTGGCTGACCGCCCCGGGGCCGGTCTGGCTGCGGAAACACGTGAGGACCCATAAAACGGACCCCCTGGTCGAGAGGGTGAACCTCCTGCACACCAACCCCCAGTACGCCTACGTGGCGTACCCAGACGGGCGGGAGGACACTGTCTCCCTACGAGACCTCGCACCCTCAGCCGATCCGGAAACACCGCCACCACCCCCCCCAACCTCAGTCCAGGTAGACGGCATGCCGGAACCCCACGAGCCCTCGCCGACCACGCAAACACCAGCATCAACACCGGATAAGGCACCAGCACCGGATAAGGCAACACCACCGCTGCGGCGATCGGAGAGGCTTACGAAGCCTCCGGACAGACTGACCTACCAGAATTGGTAGTACACTTCACCCCGCCGGACTTAATTCTAAACAAGGGGTGAATGTGGTAAACCACGTTCACTATCGTATCACTGTTAGTAGTTAGCACTGTTCACCACTGTTCGTTATAACTGTATCACTGACCACTATTGTATCACGGTACGAGGTCGCCTCTTGCCACACTGCTATACCTGGGATGACCACTGCCGACTCCGCCTTGGCTCCACCCACCAGGCCAGGTATAAAGGTGAGCGACTGGCTGGTATTCCTCCTGCTTGGATCGGATCACCCACGAGAGTGGGCTCTGTTATTTAGTCAATAAAAACCTTTAGTCACCTTCGTAACTCTTCGCCTTTTATTGGAGGAATTGATAGGTATATCAGAAGGCAAATGGTATGCTGACCTTCATAGCGAGAGGATTCGAGTACAGGAGCAAGGATGTCTTGCTGCAGTTGTACAGGGCCTTGGTGAGACCACACCTTGAATATTGTGTGCAGTTTTGGTCGCCTTATCTGAGGAAGGATGCTCTTACCATGGAGGGAGTGCAGCGAAGATTCACCAGACTGATACCTGGGATGGCAGGAATGACGTATGAAGAGAGATTGGGTCGATTAGGCTTATATTCGCTGGAGTTTAAAAGAATGAGAGGGGATCTCATTGAAACTTATAAAATTCTAACAGGACTAGACAGACTAGATGCAGGAAGGCTGTTCCTGATGGCAGGGAAGTCCAGAACCAGGGGTCACAGTCTTAAGGATAAGGGGTAAGCCATTTAGGACTGAGATGAGGAGGAATTTCTTCACCCAGAGAGTGATGAACCTGTGGAATTCTCTACCACAGAAGACAGTTGAGGCCAATTCATTAAATATATTCAAGAAGGAGTTAGATATATTGCTTAAGGCTAAGGGGATCAAGGGATATGGTGAGAAAGCAGGGACAGGGTACTGAATTTGGATGATCAACCATGATCGCATTGAATGGGGAAGCAGGCTCGAAGGGCCAAATGGCCTACTCCTATCTTCTATGCTCTTCTACACTTCTTATTGAACCAGGGTTGGTCCCCTGGCTTGATGGTAATGGTAGAGTGAGGGATATGCCGTGCCATGAGGTTACAGATTGTGGTGGAATACAATTTTGCTGCTGCTGATGGCACACAGTGCCTCATAGATGCCCAGTTTTGAGCTGCTAGATCTGTTCTGAATCTGTCCCATTTAGCATGGTGGTAGTGCCACACAACACGATGGAGCATGTCCTCAGTGTGAAGACGGGACTTCGTCTCCACAATGACTTTGCGGTGGTCACTGCTACCAATACTGTCATGGACAGATGCATTTGCAAAGGGTAGTTTGGTGATGATGTCAAGTAGGTTTTTCCCTCATGTTGGTTCTCTCCTTACTTGCCGCAGGCCCAATCTAGCAGCTATGTCCTTTAGGACGCGGCCAGCTCGGTCAGTAGTGGCGCTACCGAACCACTCTTGGTGATGGACATTGAAGTCCCCTACCCAGAGTACATTCTGTGCTCTTGATACCCTCAGTGCTTCTTCCAAATGGTGTTCAACATGGAGGGGTACTGATTCATCAGCTGAGGGAAGGCAGTAGTTGGTTAGCAGCAGGAGGTTTCCTTGCCCATGTGGTCCGGAGTCAATGTTGAGAACTCCCAGGGTCACTCCCTCCCAACTGTATGCCACTGTGCTGCCTCCTTTGGGTCTGTCCTGCTGGTGGGACCTCTCCAGGGATGGTGATGGAGGAGTCTGGAACATTGACAGAAAGTCATGATTCTGTGAGTATGACCATGCCAGGCTGTTGCTTGACTCGTCTGTGGGACAGCTCTCCCAATTTTGGCACAAGTCCCCAGATGTTAGTGAGGGGGACTTTGCAGGGTTGTCTGGGTTGGGTGTGCCGCTGTCATGTCCGAAGCCAGTGCATAGGTCGATGCTGGGTGGTCCGTTCTGTTTTCGTCTTATTATTTTGTTTTGTACAACTGAGTGTCTTGCTAGGCCATTTCAGAGGATAGTTAAGAGTCAACCACATTGCTGTGGGTCTGGAGTCACATGTAGGCCAGTTTTCCTTCCCTAAAGGACATGAGTGAACCAGATAGGTTTTTAATGACAATCCTGATTATTGATTACTGATCGTAGCTTTTTATTCCGGATTTATTTAATTAACTGAAATTCCCCAACTGCCCTGGTGGGATTTGTACTCACGTCATTGGATCATTAGTCCAGGCCTACATGGATTACTAGTCCAGTCACATAACCACTATGCTACCATGGTGTTTTTGTTTTTCTAGAGGTTAGTGCAAACACATTCTAACGATCTTGAAATGCTCCAGCAGTCTTAATACGACTATAACTCCAACACAGACCGGTTTCTGCCAAGCTTAGGGAAATTAAAATCCCCCTTAAATACTGATCAACACATGGAACAAAGTTCTCGGTGGGGTAGTAAAGGGTGAAAATCCCCGAATCATCTGAAAAAGGTTGCATGTTCTGATGGGGGAGTGCAGGGTCTTTCTGAAAGGTAATCTCCGCTGAGCCGATGTAACCTGATGCAGTCCGGCAAGAGATACCGAAGTATACGGTCTCATACCAGCAGGTTTCGAAACAGCTTCTACCCCCAGGCCATAAGACTCATGAACGAATAATTTATTATTATTTATTACTGTTGTCTTATTTATTATTACTGTATTTCTATTAGTATTTTTATCATTGCTATGCCATATTTATTCCAATGTTGGGAGGACTCATAAAAATCAACATTTCATTGCTGCATATATGACAAATAAAATTGAATTGAATTGAATTGCAGGGGGAATTCAGTGTTGGAGTTGAAGTCACAGCAGTAGACTTAACCGCTGCTTCCCCATCCTGCCCCCACCTTCCAGCCACTGATTTAATCGGCAGCTGAGAAGCCCGACCGCCAGTTTTGTGGCCTACTAGATGGACCTTCCGTTCAGTAGCGTCTGTTGGTCAACATCTGATCATAGGCCAAGAAACGGAAGCCCTCAGAAGGTAGGTGGGAAAAATTTTTTTTTGTGGGACTCCTCTTAGCCTCACTAAAATAACCTGGGTCACTGCCATCCCGGGGCTCTCTCACCCCTCCCCTCAGCAATAACCTGGGTCACTGCCGCCCCGGGGCTCTCTCACCCCTCCCCTCAGCAATAACCTGGGTCACTGCCGCCCCGGGGCTCTCTCGCCCCTCCCCTCAGCAATAACCTGGGTCACTGCCGCCTCGGGGCACTCTCGCCCCTCCCCTCAGCAATAACCTGGGTCACTGCCGCCCCGGGGCTCTCTCGCCCCTCCCCTCAGCAATAACCTGGGTCACTGCCGCCCCGGGGCTCTCTCACCCCTCCCCTCAGCAATAACCTGGGTCACTGCCACCCCGGGGCTCTCTCGCCCCTCCCCTCAGCAATAACCTGGGTCACTGCCATCCCAGGGCTCTCTCGCCCCTCCCCTCAGCAATAACCTGAGTCACTGCCGCCCCGGAGCTCTCTCGCCCCTCCCCTCAGCAATAACCTGGGTCACTGCTGCCCCGGGGGTCTCTCGCCCCTCCCCTCAGCAATAACTTGGGTCACTGCCGCCCCGGGGCTCTCTCGCCCCTCCCCTCAGCAATAACCTGGGTCACTGCTGCCCCGGGGCTCTCTCGCCCCTCCCCTCAGCAATAACCTGGGTCACTGCCATCCCAGGGCTCTCTCGCCCCTCCCCTCAGCAATAACCTGAGTCACTGCCGCCCCGGAGCTCTCTCGCCCCTCCCCTCAGCAATAACCTGGGTCACTGCTGCCCCGGGGATCTCTTGCCCCTCCCCTCAGCAATAACTTGGGTCACTGCCGCCCCGGGGCTCTCTCGCCCCTCCCCTCAGCAATAACCTGGGTCACTGCTGCCCCGGGGCTCTCTCGCCCCTCCCCTCAGCAATAACCTGGGTCACTGCCGCCCCGGGGCTCTCTCGCCCCTCCCCTCAGCAATAACCTGGGTCACTGCCGCCCCGGGGCTCTCTCACCCCTCCCCTCAGCAATAACCTGGGTCACTGCCACCCCGGGGCTCTCTCGCCCCTCCCCTCAGCAATAACCTGGGTCACTGCCATCCCAGGGCTCTCTCGCCCCTCCCCTCAGCAATAACCTGAGTCACTGCCGCCCCGGAGCTCTCTCGCCCCTCCCCTCAGCAATAACCTGGGTCACTGCTGCCCCGGGGGTCTCTCGCCCCTCCCCTCAGCAATAACTTGGGTCACTGCCGCCCCGGGGCTCTCTCGCCCCTCCCCTCAGCAATAACCTGGGTCACTGCTGCCCCGGGGCTCTCTCGCCCCTCCCCTCAGCAATAACCTGGGTCACTGCCATCCCAGGGCTCTCTCGCCCCTCCCCTCAGCAATAACCTGAGTCACTGCCGCCCCGGAGCTCTCTCGCCCCTCCCCTCAGCAATAACCTGGGTCACTGCTGCCCCGGGGATCTCTTGCCCCTCCCCTCAGCAATAACTTGGGTCACTGCCGCCCCGGGGCTCTCTCGCCCCTCCCCTCAGCAATAACCTGGGTCACTGCTGCCCCGGGGCTCTCTCGCCCCTCCCCTCAGCAATAACCTGGGTCACTGCCGCCCCGCGGCTCTCTCGCCCCTCCCCTCAGCAATAACCTGGGTCACTGCCGCCCCGGGGCTCTCTCGCCCCTCCCCTCAGCAATAACCTGGGTCACTGCCGCCCCGCGGCTCTCTCGCCCCTCCCCTCAGCAATATGCGAACCCCCACCCCAGTAAATTCGCCTTTTACTTAAAGAAATCTGCCTTTTACTTAAATAAATCAATATAAGTAAAGATATAGGGGGAAAAATTCAGTTGCTTGCGCCTTCCGTTAGCGGCTTAAGAGGGCGCTAATTGGGGCACAAAGCAACTAGCGCCCGGGCGCGGCGATGTTTGCGCCGCTCGCAAAATTAACTAGACCTTTTGCGGCGGCGCTAAACACTACCACCACGATCTCCTGCGCTGGCAGATCGTGACGTCAGTCGAGTGCGCAACGCCCCGTTAGCGCCCCAGACTGGATATTGAGTGGCGCCCCCTGCCTTGCCGCCTGCCGCTAACAACGACAGGTTGAGGGGAGCGTTTTGCTGTCAGAAAGGGACTGGGGGAGCGCTATTTAAAGGCGACCGCTTCCTGCCTTTTTTTGTCAGTGACATTTTTGCACCACGCATTCTGAGAGAGAGAGAGAGACTTCTGGAGAGATTCAATGCTGTGTGAAGGAGTTTTGAGTAGTGAGCAGCACTTTGCAGGATCATTTTCATTTGCCCTTCCTTGCTTCGCCAGCGCTCTGAGGTAGCGCCTTGCTCCTCGGCCTTTGCGCCTTAAGACAGGTGTGAAGCACCTGATTTAGCGCTCCAATCACCTCCGGGGGCGATAAAAGCCAAGTTTGCCGTTGGAGGCGATAATTAGCGCCAGGCGCTAAACTTTGCGCACGGCCGATAATGGCGCCCCAAATGGGGCGATACTGAATTTTTCCCCCATAGTACTGGATAAATTAATGGGACTAAGTGACGACAAATCCCCTGGACCTTATGACCTCCATCCTAGGGTTTTGAAAGAGGTAGTTGCAGAGATCGTGGGTGCACTGGTATTAATCTTCCAGAATTCCCTAGATTCTAGAACAGTCCCCAAGGATTGGAAGGTAGCAAACATAACCCCGCTATTTAAGAAAGGAGGAAGAGAAAAAATGGGGAGCTATAGGCCAGTTAGCTTGACATCAGTAGTAGGCAAAATGCTAGAATCTATTATTAAGGAAGTGGTAACAGGGCACTTAGAAAATCATAATATGGTTAGGCAGAGTCAACATGGTTTAATGAAAGGGAAATCGTGTTTGACAAATCTGTTCGAACTTTCTGAAGATGTAACTAGTAGGATGGATAAGGGGGAAACAGTGGCCTAGAAATTCAGTTCTGACGCTATTGCGGCGCTAAAGTCGGGCGCTCGTCAAATTTAGCGCCCGCCGGAAAGTGCAGGCGAGCTCGCCGAAATTCAGTAGATTTGGCCAACTTTTTGGCCGAGCGCTGCACAAGGCGTTGGAACCCTGTGTTCAGGCGCTAATCCGGCGATGCAGCCTAATAACGCCGATCCCGGGCGCAGCGCAGGTGCGATCATGTGGTGAGTGTCAGCAGGCACCCTGACGCCGGCCAGCTCTTAAAGGGGGAAGGGTCAACTTTGACTGCAGCCACGCCCTGCATGCTGTAGCCCTGCAACTAGGCCTCAGGACTGGTTGTGTGGCATATCAACGCCTGGAGGACATGGAGAGGGCCCGTGAAAGAGCCGAACGCTTCTCTGAGCATGCGCTGGGTGTGCTCCTTCATGGGGTGCGCAAAAGAAGGCGGGTCGTTTGCCCGGCTAGTGGCAGGAAGGCTCCCAGGAGCCAGTTCAGGGAGGCCTGGACCAAAATTGCCCGGAGGGTCTCCTCCAGCTCAGATGTTCCCAGGAGTGCGGACCAGTGCCGCAAGAAATACAACGACCTATGTCGGCTGGTCAAGGTGAGTACCCTTTCCAATGTCCCCCTCATCCTTGCATGTGCACCTCCCATTAGGGCCAAAGGGACATCCAAGGTCTAATGGCCAGCCCTGCTGCCGCTGCAATGGCACTTGCATGTTAATCAAGAGCTCTTTCTGCACTTACCACACTGTGCAAGCTATTCCACCATGGGAGGCCTCACACAGAGCTACAGGGCACCACACTGTGCAAGCTATTCCACCATGGGAGGCCTCACACAGAGCTACAGGGCACCACACTGTGCAAGCTATTCCACCATGGGAGGCCTCACACAGAGCTACAGGGCACCACACTGTGCAAGCTATTCCACCATGGGAGGCCTCACACACAGCTACAGGGCACCACACTGTGCAAGCTATTCCACCATGGGAGGCCTCACACAGAGCTACAGGGCACCACACTGTGCAAGCTATTCCACCATGTGAGGCCTCACACACAGCTACAGGGCACCACACTGTGCAAGCTATTCCACCATGGCAGGCCTCACACACAGCTACAGGGCACCACACTGTACTTAGACGCCCTCCTTTCTCTTGCAGGCCAAGCTGGCGAGGAACGCCAGGAGCCTCCGTGTCACTGGTGGAGGCCCTCGCGAGTTCCAGGAGCTGACGCCTCTGGAAGAGAGGGTGGCCCGACTGCTGCGGCACCCGGTGATTGGGCCTGTGGCGATCGGCGACGCCGACCCTATACTGGAGCCCACTGGTAAGGACAGGACCGGCTGCACCTCTATCCTTGCCCTCGCGCATCAGATCTACATCCTTCCCCAGTGGCCGATAAATGTGCATAATGCACCAGTGCGGCCTCCCTCGCTGTCGGCCTGTCCTCACTCTAAAGCTACACTTGTGCCTTCCTGCTTTCAGCTGGTGAGGAGGAGGTGCTCCCTGAAGCCCACACAGCCAGGCCCTCGGAGGAGGAGGACGTGGAGGAGCAGCAGGAAGGCGCCACCTCGGGGGAACCCTCCTCTGCTCCAGGACATGCCAATGAAGGGGATACGTCTGGCGTGCCGGAGAGCCAGGGGGAGGCGGGGGAGGGGAGCCCCGAACCTGGTCCCAGTGGTATGGACGCCCGCGGCAAGGCTCCGGCGGCACGCGACCCTTCTGCCCAGAGGGGGGAGGCGGTGGAGGGGAGGGCAGAACCTGGTGTCAGTGGCGTGGCCGCACGCGGCAGCGCTCCGGCGGCACGCCAGCCTTCTGGCCAGAGGGTGGAGGCGCCCTCCAGTCCGGACTCGGACGTCGCCCAGGAGGTGCGCCTCCTGGACGAGATGTCGGCGGCGTCGGAGCGCCGCCACGTGGAAATCATGGAGGTGCTGGCACAGATGCCTCAGGCCATCGAAAGCCTCTCTCAAAGTGTGGTGGCTTTCGGCCAAGCCCAGGCCAGGGGCCTCGAGGTTTTCGCTGCAGCGCACGCCAGGGGGGTGGAGCTCCTTGTGGCAGCGCATGAGAGGGGGGTCGAGCAACTCGAGGCAGCGCAGCACGCCAGTCGCCAGCTGCTGTCCAGACAATGGGACTGCAGATGCGGGGACATGCCGGCGCAGTTGGGGCACTGACTTCTGCGACCCTCGCACTGGCGGGGAGGCGTCGCCAGGCCAGGCGCCGCCCTGCTGCCGCACACCGGTCTGGCCACCCACAGTTTGGCGCGCTTGCTCCCCGGCCAGGCCGCCCGAGTGCACGTGTGTCTGGCGACCAGCGCGCGCCTGGCATCACCCACCTTGTACCCATTGGTGCAGGCGAGCCTGCGACTCCCCCAGCCAGGGTGCAAGGAGCTACTGCAGCCAGTGAAGAGGGCCACCCACAGCTGCAGCAGCCACCAGCCGGCCCCTCCCGGGCCCGCCCTCGTGTAGGCCGACCCCCAAGGGCATCTGGCGAGACGCCTTGTCGCCCTGAGGATCCTTCCCCCAGCCTCGGCACAGCCTCACGGCCCAGCTTGAGGCGCAGCAGCAGGACGGGCCGGGGCAAAAGACGCCTGTCCACACACTCGCCCTCTCGCCACACCCAATAGAGTGTGTTCACCGAGGGTTTGGGTGATGCGGGGGCTTCTGTTCTGGGGGGCATTATGTGTTTTTGTTTTATGGGGGTCTTTGTGTTGTTGGGGGGGCTTGTTTTTGTTAGGCCAGTGACGAGGCCATTTGGATGCTGATGTTATGTTAGTCCTCCCCAGGTTTTGGGAGTGACAGAAGTTTGTTACTGTTTTTTGGGGGTCTTCTCTGTTTTGCTCTTCCATGTGGGAAGGGCCCTGAGGTTTTCAAATAAAGATGTTTATTTATTCACCATGTGCAGGTGTCATGTTTCAAGTGGTTGTTGGGTTAACCGGCTGAGGGCTTGCGAAGCGGCTGCGTTCAGTGGGCCAGGCCATTCCCTGACAGGGGGCCTAGAAGTGTCGAGCAATAAGCCCCCGGCGGACGGCCCTTGGACCTTGTCGCTCCCTCCTGGCCTGGTGCTGCTCCTCCTCAGGGTCCTCCTGCTCGTCCTCCTGAGGTGGTGGCCCAATGTCAGGTGGCAGTGCCTGAGTCCTGCGGATAGCCAGGTTGTGGAGCATGCAGCAGACCACGACGAACTGGGAGACTCTATCCGGCGAATACTGAAGAGACCCGCCCGAACGATCCAGGCAACGGAACCGTTGCTTGAGGACGCCTATCGTTTGCTCTATTAGGTTCCTTGTGGCTTGATGGCTTTCGTTGTATGCCAGCTCCGCTGGGGTCCTGGGCGCGCGGAGCGGGGTCATGAGCCATGTGCACAAAGGGTGCCCTTGTCCCCGAGAAGCCATCCCCTTGGTTGAGGCTGTGCCTGGAACATGTCAGCCACAGTAGTCTGTCGCAGGATAAAGGCATCGTGGATGCTTCCTGGGAAGCGGGCATTGACAGCTAGGATGCGCTGCCTGTGGTCACACACCAGCTGCACATTTAGGGAATGGTAGCCCTTCCGGTTGCGGTCTTGCTCGGCATTGCGGATAGGTGGCCGCATAGCCACATGCGTGCAGTCAATGGCGCCCTGCACCATGGGGAAGGCCGCGATCCTGGCAAATCCGAATGCATGCTGCTCCTGCTTGTGTTGGGTCTGTCGGATGCAGCGATGCACGGCGAACTGGGAGATGGTCGCGATGTCCCCAGCAGCGGCTTGGAAGGAGCCGCTTGCATAAAAGCTGAGAGCCACCGTGACCTTCACTTCCACCGAGAGAGACGCCCTGGACCTGAGCTGTGGCTGCAAATCTGCATGAAGCCGCTGGCAGATCTCTTCAACCACCTCCCTTCTGAAGCGCAGCCTCTTAACACAATGCGCCGCAGTCATGGTGAGATATGAGACCTGCTCCCGGTATTGCCTGACTGGGTAAGGCCTACGTTGGCGACGCCTAATGGCCCCTCTGCGTCTAGCCATGCCTGGGCCTGTCTCAAAGCGTATGCCAGCCCTTCGCACAAAATGTCGCAACTGAGGGTTGGCCCCCCATGCAGCCCCCATTACAAAGTTCCAACCAGCAAAATCACAAGGATGCAAATGTCAAAGCACTGGCTAGAAGCCAAAAAGACCTCTCCTATGGTGTCCGAAATCAGTAATCTCTGTGCCTTGCTCTCTGTGCAGAAATCCAAACCAGTCAAGTCATTGCAGCGAAATGGCTAGCTTTTATGGGTGAGTGGATGTGCCCTTTAATTAGCGCTCCCCGAATCCCACAGGGCCTCTGTTGAGTTCCATTTCACAGTTCTTAGTAGCGCCACGCCAACATCGGCCGGGCGCCACTGAATTTCCGGTTTGGGGCGCACAAACGGCGTTGCACGACGGAATGACGTCATAAGATGCGCGCGCAGCTGACCGGGCGCTAACACTTTGCGCCGGCGCTAAAGCCCAGCTGAATTTCGGCGTAGGCGCAGATCCGGCGGTGCCCAGGCGCTAAGTGGATAGCGCCGGAAATCTGGCGCTAACGTCTGGCGCAAACAGCTGAATTTCTAGGCCAGTGTATTTGGATTTTCAAAAAGCATTTGATAAGGTGCCACATGAGGTCATTGCACAAAATTAGGACTCAGGATTGGTTAATGGACTGCAAACAGAGAGTAAGAATAAACGGGACTTTTTCAGGTTGGCAGGTTGTAACTAGCGGGGTGCCGCAAGGATCAGTGCTTGGGCCTCAGCTATTCACAATCTATATTAATGACTTAGATGAAGTTTGCTGATGATACAAAATTAGGTGGGAAAGTAAGCTGTGAGGAAGATGCAAAGAGGCTGCAGAGATATATAGGCAGGTTGACTGAGTGGGCAAGAACATGGCAAATGGAATACAATGTGGGGAACTGAAGTAAGATTTAAAAATGAGCGTAACGGGGCACGTTTAGTAGAACGCAATTGCGCAGCAAAATGTTTAAAGATGAAATGTACTAATTATTCGTATGTTTAATTGCAGAAATGACCATACCAGTTTAGAGAGATGAAACTTACAAAAAGAGACACTGACATAACCCTTTTCTGGAAAAACGAAACTTAGTAGTGGTCAAGAGAGGGTCTCGTTTCTCAGAAATCACATGACCTGATGACTCATTTCCAAGAAATCAGAGGGGCCACAGGCCCATACAGTGAAAAGTGAAACTTATGTTATTGGTTACCTTGTAGAAGTTAGGCACACCTAGTTAGTGATTAATGTATAGACTTTTAAATCGATTGGACCTCTGGAGTAGGAGGTCTCGGAATATGTGTATAACTGTGTAAACCTCAAGAGATTCGGTGGAGTTGGAGCCTTGTGTTGGGACGCAAGAGCCATAGCTCCCCAGGCCTGAATAAACCGTTTTTACTTCAATTATTGGGTCTGTCTTTCTTAAAACAAGCCAGTGTTGTCGACTGTGTATATCACTCAGTCCACACTTTGGGGGCTTACATCAATTGGCGACGAGGATGGGATGCGCGTTCTGAACCAGACTCTCGGACAGCGTTAACCTAAGACGGGGGAGTATGTTTTAATTACCACCTGTAAAATTAGGGGTTAATCGCTGGCGAGACATTGAGTCAGAATCGACGTATAAAAGAACTGTAAGGAGAAAGACACCCTTAATTGAAGGCGGTTAAAAAGATAGGGATAAGGTGTTCCCTTAGCCGTATAGCGGCGAACCGACAGGGGCGGAAAAACCCCGGGAGGCAGAGAAGTCCTCATTTAGCCGTAGGTAGGCGAACCGACAGGGGCGGAAAAACCCCGGGAGGCAGAGAAGTCCTCATTTAGCTGTAGGTAGGCGAACCGACAGGGGCGGAAAAACCCCGGGAGGCAGAGAAGTCCTCATTTAGCCGTGTGTAGGCGAACCGACAGGGGCGGAAAGACCCCTACCCCGGGGAGGCGGGAAATCCTCTTTATCCGTGAGACGGCGAAATCTCAACAATTGAATGAATGGGTGCACCGTGGTGAGTGAATGAGATAAAACCCTATGGTCATAAAGAGGTTAGAACGGACAAGGGTGAGGTCTGTCCCCAGCACCTAGCCTGAGCCTGAATTAAGAGGACAGTAGTCCCACGTGACGGCCAGGATCAAGTAGGACGCCGGGAGCTACAGACCCCACAGTACCAAAACCTCGGGACTAAAGGGTTGGTGTGTGTCTAACGAAACGAAGTGACTAATAGAAAGCAAGAAACTAATGAAGGTGACGCTATAGGGGCGAACAACGTAGCGTACAAACCTAATTCCTCAACATCGTGAATTAAGCATTAAACATAGCAGTTAGTTATGACTAAGAGGGTGGAAGAAGAATCCTCAAGGGACCTGGATTCTATAACCCGACTCCTGGAAAATAAAAAGAAACAGTGCAGAGAGCCAAAGGCTTGGTGGGGAGGAGCTAAAGATAAAGAGGCAACAGATAATGTAAGGAATTGAAACAGAAGGGAGAGATAAAGAAGGAAAAAGATCTAATTTGCAGGCAAACCAATTTGAAACCCCAGCAAAAAAAAACAAACAAACAGGGATTTGGAAACTAGGGAAAGCTGTTGAGTCACAGATTTAAAAAGGAAGGAAAAGATAAACTTAAAGCTTTACCAACATGGAAGTTATTAGCATCTGTACCAAGACAAGTAAAACACGAGATTTGCTGAGTGAAAGGAACCTTAGACATATGCTGAAATTACAGTTTGTATAAAAATGTGTGAGTGTGGATGTTTTCCTGATTAGGAATGTTTAAGAGGATTCAATATTCCTTTGTCTGAAAATCTGTCCGTTAAGAAAAAGAACTGTCTGCTGTGTGTTGTAGCTCCACCCACTTCTCTATGTTAAAGTAAAAGCATTTAACCCCTTTGTCTTGTCGGGGATTTTGGAAGTTTAAGAATGTGCAAATAAGATTGTGCCCTCAGAATGAAAAAAACCTATTACAATTTGAGTTAAGCTGGAGTGTAAAAACTGAGAAGAGCAACAAAAAGTTTGTTTAATGAAAGATTAAGTTTCAGTCCAAGATCTAACCTTGAAGTTATGAGGTAAATTAACCTATTAAAACCAGACTTTCATTGTGGCCACAGTGAAATTCTGGTTGATGTAAATTGGTGTAGTCCGAATTGAATAAGATAACTCCACTCTGCAAGAATATCTGATAGTGGCAGGTCCCTCTACAATATTTAATTGACTATGGTACTGGAAGCCTTATAGAAGGCGGGACTAGAGTTAAACCTTAGAGAGGTATAGGTAGGGAAGGATGAAGTAGTCTACCTAGGATACATAGTGACACAAGGGAAGAGACAAATGCCCAAAAACAGATGGGAGGGGCATTAGGACTGGCTGCGTGCTTTGATTGCTCGCAAGCTTCTAGGGATGGCAGCAGGAAGGGACCGCGCCAGAGAGGGGAGGGGGATCCGAGGATGTTTGTTGACGTATTGGTAGGGGGCCGACAGTGAAAAAATGTTAATAGACACAGGAGCCACAATCTCATTGACAGACTTACCCTTACCACGAACGAAACTTTCAGTTAGTATAGCAGGAATCGGTGGACGAAGAATCAGGGCTTATAAGAGCGAAACAGTCTTACTAGAAATTGGATGTATAATAATACCTACCCAGTTGTGGGTATGCGAGAACACCGAAGGAACAATCCTAGGGATAGATATACTGCGAGAAGTAGGAGCTTTAGTCGACCCTAAAGCGAATGAAGTGTACTGGCCCCCAGATTATAAGTCAAACAAACAGGCAGGCCCGGGAAACAAAGTAGAAATGGCCCAGCCTATACAGGATTTGATCAAAGGGGGGTAGCCAAAGGAAAATGTGTAAACCTATATAGATAGTCGGAATGCCTTTGGGGTGGTGTCTGATTACATGATAGCGGGAGTAGGCAGGGATATATGACACCAGTAGAAGACCCGTAAGAGACAAGAATATAATCAAAGAATTAGTAGGAACCTCTCTCCTACCCAAAGAGTCCGTAATAATAAATTAAAGCACACGAGAGGATGGGCAGCTAAACGATCAACTGAGAGAGGGAATCTGACCAATGAAGTTCAAATGTTCATGTTGAATCAAAGTGTGAAACCACAACTGTCTTTCAGTCAGGGATGTTTTTTTGGGTTGCGTGAAGTGACGCAATAATGTTTAGCTCCACCTTCAAAAGCCTGCGAAGGAGTTAACCCTTTCCACTGACAGCTGTTTGAGTTCACGAAGCAACAACTTCAGTATTACTGAATAGAATTTAAAGATATTGGACATTATTAAATTTAAGTTTCTTAATGTTAAGCTGATATTTCCCCACAGTGATAGAAGGAAAATTAGGATTTGATAAATGGAAGTTATCTTATAAACTAATTGCAGCACCGTCTCAAACGGCCGGGAGACTGCTGGGGAGGCTGTCCTGTTGCCCAAAGATAAATCTGGACAGATAGTTAGAGACATGAGGCCAAAGACCAACAGATTATACGGGATCGAGAACAGGATACACGGGACGACCAGAAGGAGGTCTTTGCAATAGACAGCAAAGTGATAGCAGAAATAATACCAGCCAAACCAGGGCTAGCACCCAGATGGTCAGGACCTTATGAAGTATTAATGAATAATGACACGTGCTCATGTAGATGGGTCTGGAACGGGTAAAGGAAGGTGGAAACACTGGACCCAGTTAAAAATATATAAGAAAGACAATGAGTAAACCAGAGATGGTGCCCTTTTTGACAGAGTGAGGAGTATACTAGAAGATATAAAGAATGGGAAGGGGAGTTACTACATATATCAATGATAGGGCTGTGTATGATGATATTATATGCCATAGTTTGCATCTTCAGGTATGTCTGGGGACAGAGCCACAGAACAAGAAATGAACCAGATGTACAGCATTTTGAACTGATAAAATGTATAAGAGCAGAATAATTCTAACTGGCTGGTGACGACCAGCCCCCTTTTTGTAATTACAGGAACATTGGACGTCCGGAATGAGATGGAGCGTCCTCGCCTTGATTCTAGGGATAAATATAAGTATTGCCATTATCGAGGGGGATTAGTAATAAGGAGAACACAGGATGAGGTGTATTCTAGTGTAGCACATAGAGTTACTAAGCTTGCCATTAATATGAGTACTTTTGAGATACAAAACAAACCTGGAACTCCCTGTGGGTAAAACAATTAGAGGATCCACAGGAGAAAAAAATCTATCTTACAAAGATGTAAGAAACGGGGAGTATTGGAAACGACCGGAGCAGGGTATGCGGCCGGGTTAGCAACAGTTAATAGCTTGGACATAGAAGGAGTAAACGAAGGAGTAGAAGAATTACAAGCAAAAATAGAGAAGTTACTAAAACAAGCTACTGGAAATAGCCAGCAATTGACACTGGCAGGGAAACCAAACAATAATGCAATTGTCGGGGGTGGAAGAGATAGTAGCCCCCCATGCAGAAACAATCAATACAATTATTGATAGACTTAATAATGCTTCTCGCCAAACCGATAAGGAACTAATATGTGCCACGTAGGGCTCATGGCTATTGTCGAATGCTCAGCATAACATGAGGCAAATAAATAATGAACAGATCCCTGATTGGATTACTAATAAGGATCTGGAACCTTGGATTGACACAAATAAAAGCCTATGTAAGGAATGTAAAATGGGACAAGTATACCGGGCAGGCGATTGTCTGACCCCATGGACTAAGATGATTGGCTTTGTACTGGCCATCCCACAATTCCCAGAAGGGGGACAACTCCGATACGATGTGATTAATATAGGAGAAGTACAAAGGGAAAGTGGGTTAAATATCATGATGTCCCTACCAAGGTGCTTTGGGAAAAGGATGAAGATAATAAACAGAAGAATGAAACCTAAAGGGGGGTGGTAGTGGACGGGTGCCACCACAAGGGAAGGACATGGGTGTGCACACACCCCCCCACCGAGGGAGACACATCAGAGTACGGATTTATGAAAATTACCAATTGCACCCTCGAGGTTCACCCAAGGGGATACACTGGACCTGGGTAGCATCAAGGAACAATGGGACCTGTTGTGTCACCACAATTGAACAGAAATATGAATATCAAGATATGGCTTATACCATTCCCCAACCAAACCGTTGTTTTGGTCTAAAGATACCTACACAGATAGGAAAACCTGGTCATTTGATAATATGGGACTTACTAAAAAGGGTTGAAACTTATGTCATACCAGAGCCCAAGGCAATTCCTAAGTTAGAGGAAGCTTGGCAGAAGTTACGGCAGGAAACGAAGGAAATTTTAAAGTACTATCATAAAATAGAAGAAGGCTTAAAGAAACAACAGAAAGACATTAGTACAACATTAGAGGAAACTCACCCACTTCCTCATATTTTGATAATTGGGGACCAGGATGGTCGGGGACTGTGGGCGCCTCGGTGGTACAAGGCATAATGATATTCCTCTTGATTGTTATTCTGATATATTGTGTATTTTTATTTCTCCAGTGCCTTTGTGCCAGAATGAGTAAGGCCGAAAGTGGTGCGGTGAAAGAAGTAGAGCCTGAGGAGGGGCAGGTAGCGATGTTAAGAATGGACAACTCCCCCGCCTCCAAGGCAAATGGTGTAAGACGCGATGGGAAGCCCTGAAATTATATGGGATTAATTGGGCATGGTAATTAAAGACTGGGCCGGCCAACCGTAAGATGGAGGTGGCAGAAGGAGGGTGGCAGAAGGAGGGTGGTGAATGAGGACTGGTGTGTGATGACAGTCTCGAATTGGCACGTCACACACCCCACGTGGGAATGAGGGACAGGCTTGAGCAGAAAAGCCTCAACCATTAGTGCAGGGTCTAAGGGGCCCCGGGAATGGTTACACCAGAAGGAGTGCATAAAGGAAAGACCACCCTAAAGGAAAGCCCACCGTAGAGGAAAGACCACCATACCACAGAGGGGGGAAGTCGGCCTCCAAATTAATAAGACATATACATGTATAACCTAGACTGGTAGAAGGCCAGGGAGTGCACGCTTTGGCAGACACCAGGCAGTGGAAATACATGTTTACCTGTTTTGGAACAATTGTCCAAAAGGTCAAAAGGAGGGACTGAAGTAAGATTTAAAAATGAGCGTAACGGGGCACGTTTAGTAGAACGCAATTGCGCAGCAAAATGTTTAAAGATGAAATGTACTAATTATTCGTATGTTTAATTGCAGAAATGACCATACCAGTTTAGAGAGATGAAACTTACAAAAAGAGACACTGACATAACCCTTTTCTGGAAAAACGAAACTTAGTAGTGGTCAAGAGAGGGTCTCGTTTCTCAGAAATCACATGACCTGATGACTCATTTCCAAGAAATCAGAGGGGCCACAGGCCCATACAGTGAAAAGTGAAACTTATGTTATTGGTTACCTTGTAGAAGTTAGGCACACCTAGTTAGTGATTAATGTATAGACTTTTAAATCGATTGGACCTCTGGAGTAGGAGGTCTCGGAATATGTGTATAACTGTGTAAACCTCAAGAGATTCGGTGGAGTTGGAGCCTTGTGTTGGGACGCAAGAGCCATAGCTCCCCAGGCCTGAATAAACCGTTTTTACTTCAATTATTGGGTCTGTCTTTCTTAAAACAAGCCAGTGTTGTCGACTGTGTATATCACTCAGTCCACACTTTGGGGGCTTACATCAATTGGCGACGAGGATGGGATGCGCGTTCTGAACCAGACTCTCGGACAGCGTTAACCTAAGACGGGGGAGTATGTTTTAATTACCACCTGTAAAATTAGGGGTTAATCGCTGGCGAGACATTGAGTCAGAATCGACGTATAAAAGAACTGTAAGGAGAAAGACACCCTTAATTGAAGGCGGTTAAAAAGATAGGGATAAGGTGTTCCCTTAGCCGTATAGCGGCGAACCGACAGGGGCGGAAAAACCCCGGGAGGCAGAGAAGTCCTCATTTAGCCGTAGGTAGGCGAACCGACAGGGGCGGAAAAACCCCGGGAGGCAGAGAAGTCCTCATTTAGCCGTAGGTAGGCGAACCGACAGGGGCGGAAAAACCCCGGGAGGCAGAGAAGTCCTCATTTAGCCGTGTGTAGGCGAACCGACAGGGGCGGAAAGACCCCTACCCCGGGGAGGCGGGAAATCCTCTTTATCCGTGAGACGGCGAAATCTCAACAATTGAATGAATGGGTGCACCGTGGTGAGTGAATGAGATAAAACCCTATGGTCATAAAGAGGTTAGAACGGACAAGGGTGAGGTCTGTCCCCAGCACCTAGCCTGAGCCTGAATTAAGAGGACAGTAGTCCCACGTGACGGCCAGGATCAAGTAGGACGCCGGGAGCTACAGACCCCACAGTACCAAAACCTCGGGACTAAAGGGTTGGTGTGTGTCTAACGAAACGAAGTGACTAATAGAAAGCAAGAAACTAATGAAGGTGACGCTATAGGGGCGAACAACGTAGCGTACAAACCTAATTCCTCAACATCGTGAATTAAGCATTAAACATAGCAGTTAGTTATGACTAAGAGGGTGGAAGAAGAATCCTCAAAGGACCTGGATTCTATAACCCGACTCCTGGAAAATAAAAAGAAACAGTGCAGAGAGCCAAAGGCTTGGTGGGGAGGAGCTAAAGATAAAGAGGCAACAGATAATGTAAGGAATTGAAACAGAAGGGAGAGATAAAGAAGGAAAAAGATCTAATTTGCAGGCAAACCAATTTGAAACCCCAGCAAAAAAAAACAAACAAACAGGGATTTGGAAACTAGGGAAAGCTGTTGAGTCACAGATTTAAAAAGGAAGGAAAAGATAAACTTAAAGCTTTACCAACATGGAAGTTATTAGCATCTGTACCAAGACAAGTAAAACACGAGATTTGCTGAGTGAAAGGAACCTTAGACATATGCTGAAATTACAGTTTGTATAAAAATGTGTGAGTGTGGATGTTTTCCTGATTAGGAATGTTTAAGAGGATTCAATATTCCTTTGTCTGAAAATCTGTCCGTTAAGAAAAAGAACTGTCTGCTGTGTGTTGTAGCTCCACCCACTTCTCTGTGTTAAAGTAAAAGCATTTAACCCCTTTGTCTTGTCGGGGATTTTGGAAGTTTAAGAATGTGCAAATAAGATTGTGCCCTCAGAATGAAAAAAACCTATTACAATTTAAGTTAAGCTGGAGTGTAAAAACTGAGAAGAGCAACAAAAAGTTTGTTTAATGAAAGATTAAGTTTCAGTCTAAGATCTAACCTTGAAGTTATGAGGTAAATTAACCTATTAAAATCAGACTTTCATTGTGGCCACAGTGAAATTCTGGTTGATGTAAATTGGTGTAGTCCGAATTGAATAAGATAACTCCACTCCGCAAGAATATCTGATAGTGGCAGGTCCCTCTACAATATTTAATTGACTATGGTACTGGAAGCCTTATAGAAGGCGGGACTAGAGTTAAACCTTAGAGAGGTATAGGTAGGGAAGGATGAAGTAGTCTACCTAGGATACATAGTGACACAAGGGAAGAGACAAATGCCCAAAAACAGATGGGAGGGGCATTAGGACTGGCTGCGTGCTTTGATTGCTCGCAAGCTTCTAGGGATGGCAGCAGGAAGGGACCGCGCCAGAGAGGGGAGGGGGATCCGAGGATGTTTGTTGACGTATTGGTAGGGGGCCGACAGTGAAAAAATGTTAATAGACACAGGAGCCACAATCTCATTGACAGACTTACCCTTACCACGAACGAAACTTTCAGTTAGTATAGCAGGAATCGGTGGACGAAGAATCAGGGCTTATAAGAGCGAAACAGTCTTACTAGAAATTGGATGTATAATAATACCTACCCAGTTGTGGGTATGCGAGAACACCGAAGGAACAATCCTAGGGATAGATATACTGCGAGAAGTAGGAGCTTTAGTCGACCCTAAAGCGAATGAAGTGTACTGGCCCCCAGATTATAAGTCAAACAAACAGGCAGGCCCGGGAAACAAAGTAGAAATGGCCCAGCCTATACAGGATTTGATCAAAGGGGGGTAGCCAAAGGAAAATGTGTAAACCTATATAGATAGTCGGAATGCCTTTGGGGTGGTGTCTGATTACATGATAGCGGGAGTAGGCAGGGATATATGACACCAGTAGAAGACCCGTAAGAGACAAGAATATAATCAAAGAATTAGTAGGAACCTCTCTCCTACCCAAAGAGTCCGTAATAATAAATTAAAGCACACGAGAGGATGGGCAGCTAAACGATCAACTGAGAGAGGGAATCTGACCAATGAAGTTCAAATGTTCATGTTGAATCAAAGTGTGAAACCACAACTGTCTTTCAGTCAGGGATGTTTTTTTGGGTTGCGTGAAGTGACGCAATAATGTTTAGCTCCACCTTCAAAAGCCTGCGAAGGAGTTAACCCTTTCCACTGACAGCTGTTTGAGTTCACGAAGCAACAACTTCAGTATTACTGAATAGAATTTAAAGATATTGGACATTATTAAATTTAAGTTTCTTAATGTTAAGCTGATATTTCCCCACAGTGATAGAAGGAAAATTAGGATTTGATAAATGGAAGTTATCTTATAAACTAATTGCAGCACCGTCTCAAACGGCCGGGAGACTGCTGGGGAGGCTGTCCTGTTGCCCAAAGATAAATCTGGACAGATAGTTAGAGACATGAGGCCAAAGACCAACAGATTATACGGGATCGAGAACAGGATACACGGGACGACCAGAAGGAGGTCTTTGCAATAGACAGCAAAGTGATAGCAGAAATAATACCAGCCAAACCAGGGCTAGCACCCAGATGGTCAGGACCTTATGAAGTATTAATGAATAATGACACGTGCTCATGTAGATGGGTCTGGAACGGGTAAAGGAAGGTGGAAACACTGGACCCAGTTAAAAATATATAAGAAAGACAATGAGTAAACCAGAGATGGTGCCCTTTTTGACAGAGTGAGGAGTATACTAGAAGATATAAAGAATGGGAAGGGGAGTTACTACATATATCAATGATAGGGCTGTGTATGATGATATTATATGCCATAGTTTGCATCTTCAGGTATGTCTGGGGACAGAGCCACAGAACAAGAAATGAACCAGATGTACAGCATTTTGAACTGATAAAATGTATAAGAGCAGAATAATTCTAACTGGCTGGTGACGACCAGCCCCCTTTTTGTAATTACAGGAACATTGGACGTCCGGAATGAGATGGAGCGTCCTCGCCTTGATTCTAGGGATAAATATAAGTATTGCCATTATCGAGGGGGATTAGTAATAAGGAGAACACAGGATGAGGTGTATTCTAGTGTAGCACATAGAGTTACTAAGCTTGCCATTAATATGAGTACTTTTGAGATACAAAACAAACCTGGAACTCCCTGTGGGTAAAACAATTAGAGGATCCACAGGAGAAAAAAATCTATCTTACAAAGATGTAAGAAACGGGGAGTATTGGAAACGACCGGAGCAGGGTATGCGGCCGGGTTAGCAACAGTTAATAGCTTGGACATAGAAGGAGTAAACGAAGGAGTAGAAGAATTACAAGCAAAAATAGAGAAGTTACTAAAACAAGCTACTGGAAATAGCCAGCAATTGACACTGGCAGGGAAACCAAACAATAATGCAATTGTCGGGGGTGGAAGAGATAGTAGCCCCCCATGCAGAAACAATCAATACAATTATTGATAGACTTAATAATGCTTCTCGCCAAACCGATAAGGAACTAATATGTGCCACGTAGGGCTCATGGCTATTGTCGAATGCTCAGCATAACATGAGGCAAATAAATAATGAACAGATCCCTGATTGGATTACTAATAAGGATCTGGAACCTTGGATTGACACAAATAAAAGCCTATGTAAGGAATGTAAAATGGGACAAGTATACCGGGCAGGCGATTGTCTGACCCCATGGACTAAGATGATTGGCTTTGTACTGGCCATCCCACAATTCCCAGAAGGGGGACAACTCCGATACGATGTGATTAATATAGGAGAAGTACAAAGGGAAAGTGGGTTAAATATCATGATGTCCCTACCAAGGTGCTTTGGGAAAAGGATGAAGATAATAAACAGAAGAATGAAACCTAAAGGGGGGTGGTAGTGGACGGGTGCCACCACAAGGGAAGGACATGGGTGTGCACACACCCCCCCACCGAGGGAGACACATCAGAGTACGGATTTATGAAAATTACCAATTGCACCCTCGAGGTTCACCCAAGGGGATACACTGGACCTGGGTAGCATCAAGGAACAATGGGACCTGTTGTGTCACCACAATTGAACAGAAATATGAATATCAAGATATGGCTTATACCATTCCCCAACCAAACCGTTGTTTTGGTCTAAAGATACCTACACAGATAGGAAAACCTGGTCATTTGATAATATGGGACTTACTAAAAAGGGTTGAAACTTATGTCATACCAGAGCCCAAGGCAATTCCTAAGTTAGAGGAAGCTTGGCAGAAGTTACGGCAGGAAACGAAGGAAATTTTAAAGTACTATCATAAAATAGAAGAAGGCTTAAAGAAACAACAGAAAGACATTAGTACAACATTAGAGGAAACTCACCCACTTCCTCATATTTTGATAATTGGGGACCAGGATGGTCGGGGACTGTGGGCGCCTCGGTGGTACAAGGCATAATGATATTCCTCTTGATTGTTATTCTGATATATTGTGTATTTTTATTTCTCCAGTGCCTTTGTGCCAGAATGAGTAAGGCCGAAAGTGGTGCGGTGAAAGAAGTAGAGCCTGAGGAGGGGCAGGTAGCGATGTTAAGAATGGACAACTCCCCCGCCTCCAAGGCAAATGGTGTAAGACGCGATGGGAAGCCCTGAAATTATATGGGATTAATTGGGCATGGTAATTAAAGACTGGGCCGGCCAACCGTAAGATGGAGGTGGCAGAAGGAGGGTGGCAGAAGGAGGGTGGTGAATGAGGACTGGTGTGTGATGACAGTCTCGAATTGGCACGTCACACACCCCACGTGGGAATGAGGGACAGGCTTGAGCAGAAAAGCCTCAACCATTAGTGCAGGGTCTAAGGGGCCCCGGGAATGGTTACACCAGAAGGAGTGCATAAAGGAAAGACCACCCTAAAGGAAAGCCCACCGTAGAGGAAAGACCACCATACCACAGAGGGGGGAAGTCGGCCTCCAAATTAATAAGACATATACATGTATAACCTAGACTGGTAGAAGGCCAGGGAGTGCACGCTTTGGCAGACACCAGGCAGTGGAAATACATGTTTACCTGTTTTGGAACAATTGTCCAAAAGGTCAAAAGGAGGGACTGAAGTAAGATTTAAAAATGAGCGTAACGGGGCACGTTTAGTAGAACGCAATTGCGCAGCAAAATGTTTAAAGATGAAATGTACTAATTATTCGTATGTTTAATTGCAGAAATGACCATACCAGTTTAGAGAGATGAAACTTACAAAAAGAGACACTGACATAACCCTTTTCTGGAAAAACGAAACTTAGTAGTGGTCAAGAGAGGGTCTCGTTTCTCAGAAATCACATGACCTGATGACTCATTTCCAAGAAATCAGAGGGGCCACAGGCCCATACAGTGAAAAGTGAAACTTATGTTATTGGTTACCTTGTAGAAGTTAGGCACACCTAGTTAGTGATTAATGTATAGACTTTTAAATCGATTGGACCTCTGGAGTAGGAGGTCTCGGAATATGTGTATAACTGTGTAAACCTCAAGAGATTCGGTGGAGTTGGAGCCTTGTGTTGGGACGCAAGAGCCATAGCTCCCCAGGCCTGAATAAACCGTTTTTACTTCAATTATTGGGTCTGTCTTTCTTAAAACAAGCCAGTGTTGTCGACTGTGTATATCACTCAGTCCACACTTTGGGGGCTTACATCAGGAACTGTGAAGTTATCCACTTTGGTAGGAAAAACAAAAAGCAGAATATTTTTTGAACGGTGAGAGACTGGGAAATGCTTGCACTCAGAGGGACCTGGGTGTCCTTGTACATGAATCACAGAAAGTTAACATGCAGGTACAGCAAGCAAATGGTATGTTAGCTTTTGTTACAAAGTGATTAGAGTATAAGAGTAAAGAAGTCTTACTACAATTACACAGGGCATTGGCGAGGCCACACTTGGAGTACTGTAACAGTTCTGGTCTCCTTACCTGATGAAAGACATGCTTGCCTCCGAGAGAGTGCAGCGAAGGTTCACTAGACTGGTTCTAGGGATGAGGGGGATTGCTCTATGAGGAGAGATTGAGTAGACTAGGCCTATATTCCTTAGAGCTTAGAAGAATGAGAGGTGATGTAATTGAAACATATAGGGGGAAAAATTCGGTATCGCCCATTTTGGGGCGCTAATATCGGCCAGGCACAAAGTTTAGCGCCCGGTGCTAATTATCGCCTCCGACTGCATAACTCGCCTCTATCGCCCCTGGAGGTGATTTGAGCGCTAAATCGGGCGCTACACACCTCTCTTAAGGCGCAAACGTCAGGGACCAAGGCACTACCTCAGAATGCTACCGAAGCTCAGGCGATGTCAGTTACCATGGAAGCCAGACAGACTGGCGCCGTCCAGTTCTTAAAGGGGTGGGGCCATCTTGCTGACCAGCCACTCCCTGCTCATTGCAGCCTTGAATCTCGGCCTGGGGCGATGTGATGAAATATGTCATTCATCAGACTCTGTAGTTAACTGTATATATTGTATTGCCTGCTCCGGTGTTTGTACCTTGTATTGTGTACAGGGCACCGCCCCCTTTGTGTGTCGGCTCCGCCCATACCTGGCCCTACTTAATACAAGTCCAGGCTTGTCCTGCAGTAGAACAGCAGCACGCCAGGTGAAGCTAGGTGCAGCCACCGGCATCTTTTCTTTGCTAATAAAAGCCTTGTTTTATTCTGCTAACTTCGAGTCTTGAAGTTATTGAGGCACGTCAATTTTATTAGCAAACTTTTAACGATGGATCAACTTTTGAAACCGGAACGCTTGGATTTGGACCCGCATGCTTCGGATGCATCGGCACGGTTTGGACACTGGTTCCAGTGCTTGGAATTCTTTATGGCCAACTCCGAAGTCGTCACAGCCTCTACAGCCACCGGAGATGTGAAACTCGGGATCCTACAGAATCGGGTAAGCCACCGGGTTTTTCCACTCATACAAGATGCCGCCAGCTACCTGGATGCCTGCAACATCCTAAAGGCCCACTATCAGCGGCCTACCAACGAAGTGTATGCCAGGCACCTGCTTGCTACCTGCACACAGCGACCCGGAGAGTCGCTAGAGGACTTTCTAGTCACCCTAAAAGTGCTTGGCAAAGACTGCAAATGCAAAGACGTGAAAGCCACGGTATACACAGACGAGCTGATTCGGGATGCCTTTATCGCAGGCCTTAGCTCTAATTATATCCGGCAGAGACTGCTAGAGAAAACGGGCCTAGATCTGACACAGGCTGTGGACACAGCGCGATCGTTGGATGTGGCTCAGAAGAACTCTGACTCCTACTCGGCAGGCCGCGCGGCCCACGCCGCCTCTGTTTCCCAGCCCGGTAGCCCAACACCGTCGGGGCCCTGCTCTCACCCCAGAAGCCCTACGACTGCCGCGACGCATCGGGGCCCCAAATGCTACTTCTGCGGGCAGCCGAAGCACACCAGGAACCTGTGCCCGGCGAAAGGCACCACCTGCTTTAAGTGCGGTAAGAAGGGGCACTTTGGGAAGGTGTGCAGAGGGAACCCCGCAGGCAAAACCGCCACCGCCGCGTGCGCGCCGTGGGAGCGGCAATCTTGGACGCCATCTTGTCCGACCTCGTGGGGTCCGCCATCTCGCGAGCAGACAGCGTGGACGCCATCTTACCCGGCCTCGTGTGGCCCACCATCTTGTCCTGATCAGGGCCCTACAGGCGACCTCAAAAGTAATTGTGTTGGAAGCACTAATGGATAGGCCCAGGGAAAGAGCTCGACGCTTAGGAACTTTTAAAGTGGTGCTGAGGGTCAAAACTCCTTAGGACAGCGTTAAAACCAAAAATTTTGCCGACAAGAAAAGGCAGGAAGCGCACGCCTTTAAATAGCACTCCCCCAGCCCCTTCCCGACTTGAAAATGTTCCCCTCTACCTGTCATTCATAGCGGCAGGCGCTAAGGCAGGGGTCGCGACTCAATATCGGGGTGCTACCGGGGCGTTGTACGCTTGACTGACGTCATGATCTGCGGGCGCAGGAGATCGTGGTGGTAGTGTTTAGTGCCACCGCAAAAGGACTGGTCAATTTCATGAGCGGCGCTAAAATCGCCACACTCAGGTGCTAAGTTCCTAGCGCCGCATTAGTGCCCCCTGGAGGCGCTAGCGGGAGGTGCTAACCAACTGAATTTTTCCTCATAAAATTCTTAAGGGGCTTGGCAGGGTTAATGCTGGGAAAATGTTTCCCCTGGCTGGGGAATCTAGAACACTGGGTCACAGGCACAGAATAAGGGGTCGGCCATTTAGGACTGAGATGAGGAGAAATTTCTTCACTCAAAGGGGTTGTGAATCTTTGGAATTCTCTGCCCCAGAGAGATGTGGATGCTCAGTAGTTGAGTATATTCAAGACAGAGGTCAATAAATTTTTGGGAATGAAGAGATATGGAGATAGTGCAGGAAAGTGGAGATGAGGTAGCAGATCAGCCATGATCTTATTGAATAGCGGAGCAGGCTCGAAGGTCCAAATTGCCTACTCCTGCTCCTATTTCTTATGCTCTTATGTTTCTTATGTTACTAGTTTGAAACTTGTCCTTGTCCTGCTCTCACGATTTAGTTTGAAGTGATTTTCCGCATTCAGAGGGAGGGAGAGAGAGGAGGGGAATCGGAGAGGGGCGGGAAATCGGGGGGAATTGGAGGAGGGAGACGGGGGGAATTGGAGGAGGGAGACGGGGGGAATCGGAGGAGGGAAAGGGGGGAATCGGAGGGGGGAGAGGGGGGGAATCGGAGGGGGGAGAGGGGGGGAATCGGAGGGGGGAGAGAGAGGATGTCAGGGACTCGGGTGGGGGGGAGGTAAGGAGCCCCCTCTCTGCACCCTCCCACCCCAATCCCCATACTGGCTCTCTTTCTCCCCTCAGTGCATCCATCATCCCACACACCAAGCACGTGTCTCTTGCATCTGAGAGGACAGTGTGAGTAAGCTGATTATCCGGTGTTGCCAATGCCCTTCTCCATATGCCACCAGAAAGCACAAAAATTGACCCAGTTCAGACTCCTCATCAGATGTTAAGGGGCATGTGATGTAATTTTTTTGAATCTACTTTTTTTAACCTTAAAAAATCTTTATTTTATTTGTGTTTTCTATCCATTCTTTCTGCTACTTACGGATCTGCCGTTCCTGGAGGACATTACTTAGAATGTGCTTTTTGGTTGAAAAATAATCGGTTTGGCTTTGATGCCCATTAAGGTAAAGTATGACCATGTTGGAGGATGGAATTCTCACTTCTTGCACGCAGAGTGAGAACCAGGCAGCCCCAGTCAGGTGCGGCACAGCTTAGTTGCAGGGTTTAGCTCCCTCTACACTATGAAATCAACATGGGCAATAAATGCTGGCCTTGCCAGCGATGGCCACATCCCGCAAACAAATAAAAAAAACCTGCTTCGGCTCCTAATGCAAATGGGTGAATCTTTATTTCTTTCGACAGCAAACCCAATAGCCTCTCAGATCAAAAGTCAACTTGGTGCCCATTTTTGGTACTGAATAAACGATTTTATGCTGCAGGCACCGACCTATCTGGACGTAATCTGTTAAAGTATCTGACTGAGAGAAGACCGTCCTAACATCAGTCTGAGTGGAATTTAAACCAACGCTTCAAGATGTGAAATGGACAATGTTCGAACCCACTGCACTACCTGGGGCTTGGAGCTACATTTCCTTTGAAACACAAGCAAAGAAATTACGGCTATTAAAGAGGCAGGCTCGCCTGGAGCTGTTCAATCAGCTGGACAGAAGAATGGATTTCAACCATTGAAATTAAACATTAGTCAGCAGCTGCACAGTAAACTTTCACTTTTAAACACTTTGGCCTTGAAACTACGCCTCAGGACACAAGTGTTCCAAACTCTTTGTGTGGAGTTTCTTCTTTCATCATTTCTAATTATCAGAGGAAAGAATTTCATACAAATGCATTTCATACAAATACATACACTGGACTCAGGAAAAATATATTCCGCTAAAACACAAGAACAAGCTGAACACTAATGAGACACCATGGATGAATAAAGACAGAAGGGAAAAAGGGAAAGTAAGGAAAGAGGCACACACTAAATACATGGACAGCAGGGGAGAGCATGATAAGAGTCAATACAAAGAAATTCGGAGAAAAGTAAAAAAAAAACAATTAGGAAGGCAAAAAGGAACTATGAAATTAAATTATCAAGGAACATAAAACAAAACAGTAAAATACTTTACAGGCACTTGAATTAAAAAAGGAAAGTCAGGATGGGAATAGCTAAAGGGTGGACAGGATAATATCACAGATAGCGATAGAGGGATGACAGAAATATTAAATAATTACTTTGCTTCAGCGTTTACCAGGAAGATAGAACAGATGGACATGACATCAGATGATGATAATAGAAATGATGATAATAACTGCATTTAAAATAAAAAGTGGAGAAATATTAACTAAACTAATCAAACTCAAAGAGAATAAAACCCCTGGTCTGGACGGATTACATCTGCACATTTTAAAAGAATCTAGGGAAGAGATAGCAGAGGCACTATTACACACACTTAATAATTCATTAGAACAAGATGTAGTGCCAGATGACTGGTGGATAGCTAACATAATACCTATATTTAAGAAGGGCAACATAATATGTCCAGCTCAAAACTGGGCAGCCATGAGGCGTTGTGGACCATCAGCAGCAGCAGAATTGTATTCCACCACAATCTGTAACCTCATGGCCCAGCATATCCCTCACTCTACCATTACCATCAAGCCAGGGGACCAACCCATGGTCTTCCGCGCCGACAGAACTGCAGACTCCGGTAAGAGCAAGGGAGGCGGTTTGTGCATTTACACTAACAATGCCTGGTGCACTAACATGGACATAATCGATAGATCCTGCTCGGCTGATTTGGAATTCCTCATGGTAAGGTGCAGACCCTTCTACCTGCCTCGGGAATTCACGGCTGTTATCATCACTGCGGTCTACATCCCACCACACGCTAATGCCAAACTAGCACTGAAGGACCTCTACAGGGCCATCAGCGAACAACAAACTGCGCACCCAGACGGAGCTTTTATCGTCGCGGGGGACTTCAACCACATAAACCTAAAAACTGTACTACCGAAATTCCACCAGAATGTTTCCTGCCCCACAAGAGGGGAGAACACACTGGATCAAGTCTACACGAGCATTGTAGACGCTTATAAGGCCATTCCCTGCCCCCACCTTGGGAAGTCTGACCACCTCTCCCTGTTTCTAGCCCTGGCATACAAACCGCTCATCAAAAGAGTGAGAACATCAGTGAGATCAGTGAAGGTATGGCCAGAGGGGGCAGTCTCGGAGCTTCAGGATTGCTTCGAACGCACTGATTGGGGCATGTTTGCCCATAATGACATCGAGGAATACGCATCCACAGTGCTATTCTACATTAACAGTTGTGTCGAGGTTGTCACGACCCATAAAAATATCAGGACATACCCCAACCAGAAACCCTGGATGAACGGAGAGGTCCGCTCGCTGTTGAAAGCACGCGACGCAGCATTTAAATCTGGCGACGCAGCGGCTTACAGTGCAGCTAGGACCAACCTAAAAAAGGGTATCAGGACTGCCAAAAGGAAACAGACACTGTGGATGGAGGATCATTTCTACAACAACTCGGACCCCCGGCGCATGTGGCAAGGCATCCAGTCCATCACTGACTACAAGAGCAAAAACACCAGCCCCCCCGGTTAGCGATGCCTCCCTTCCGGAGGAGCTTAACAACTTCTACGCTTGCTTCGACAGGGACAACAGGGAGCCGGCTACCAAAGCCTTGCCACCCCCGGAAGACCAGGTGCTCACTCTGTCGACCTCCGACGTAAGGTGTGTTCTACGCGGAGTGAACACACGAAAGGCTGCTGGACCGGATAGCATCCCTGGACGGGTACTCAAGGAATGTGCTGATCAGCTGGCTGATGTCTTCACCGCCATCTTCAATCTGTCATTGGCCCAGGCAGTAGTCCCTACATGCTTCAAGACCGCTACCATTATTCCTGTGCCAAAACAAACGGCTGTGACGTGCCTGAACGACTATCGACCTGTCGCACTCACACCCATCATAATGAAGTGTTTCGAGAGGCTGGTCCTGGCTCACATCAAAGCCAGTGTTCCCGCCTCTCTTGACCAACACCAGTTTGCCTATCGTGCAAACAGATCAACGGAGGATGCAATCACAACTGCTCTACACTCTGCACTGAATCACTTAGACGGTAAAGAAACCTACATCAGAATGCTGTTCATAGACTACAGCTCAGCATTCAACACTATCGTCCCCAGCAAGCTGGCCACCAAACTCCACACTCTAGGCCTGAACACTTCCCTCTGCAACTGGACCCTGGACTTCCTAACAAACAGACCCCAGTCTGTCAAATTAGGTAACCACACCTCCCCCCCGACCCTGAACACGGGGGCCCCACAAGGATGTGTGCTGAGCCCCCTCCTCTACTCCCTCTTCACCCATGATTGTGTGGCTGTTCATGGTTCCAACACCATCATCAAGTTTGCGGATGATACCACGGTAGTAGGCCAGATCACCAACAACGATGAGTCAGCCTACAGGGAGGAGGTCCAGCATCTCGTGAAGTGGTGCGCCGATAACAACCTGGCCCTTAACATCAAGAAAACCAAAGAAATCATTGTGGACTTCAGGAAGTCTAAAGGCGGAAGTCACACCCCCATCCACATCAATGGGGCTGTGGTGGAAAGGGTGGACAGCTTTAAGTTCCTCGGAGTCCACATCACGGAAGACCTCTCCTGGTCCCTCAATACCTCCTCTCTGGTGAAGAAGGCCCAGCAGCGCCTATATTTCCTAAGGAGGCTGAAGGGATGTAACCTGTCACCCCTGATCCTCTCTAACTTTTACCGCTGCACAATAGAGAGCATCCTGACGAACTGTATCACAGTATGGTATGGCAGCTGTAGCTACTATGACCGGAAAGCCCTGCAGCGGGTAGTCAAAACTGCCCAACGCATTACCGGCACCCGGCTACCGACCATAGAGCACATATACCAGAAACGCTGTTTACGGTGGTCACGGTCCATCATCAAAGACCCTACCCACCCCAGCCACAGTCTGTTCGCCCTCCTGCCATCTGGGAGACGCTACAGATGCATTCGCACCCGTACGACCAGATTTAGGAACAGCTTCTTTCCCAGGGCTGTCATCCTACTGAACTCCACAAATAAACTCTAAAGCCTGCACATCTGCCAATGCGCTTTATTATGGTTATGTTTATGTTATTGTATTACAAGCCAAATGTATGTTGAATGTTTAAATGTCTTAATCTAAATGTACACTCTCGGGAGCCGCAAACCTACATTTCATTGTACTGCACCTGTGCACTAACAATGACAATAAAGTTGATTATTATTATTATTATTATTATTATAAGGAGTGTAGAAGAGCATGCCAGGAGCAGCACCAGGCGTACCTAAAAATGAGGTGCCAACCTAGGAAAGCTGCAACACAGGACTACATGCATGCTAAAAAGTGGAAGCAGCATGCTATAGGCAGGGCTAAGCGATCCCACAATCAACGAGATCAAAGCTCTGCAGTCCTGCCATATTCAGTCATGAATGGTGGTGGATCATTAAACAACTAACGGGAGGAGGAGGCTCCATGAATATCCCCATCCTCATTGATGATGGAGCCCAGCACATGAGTGCTAAAAACAGGGCTGAAGCGTTTGCAACCATCTTCAGCCAGAACTGCTGAGTGGATGATCCATATCGGCCTCCTCCTGAGGTCCCCACCATCACAGAAGCCAGTCTTCAGCCAATTCGATTAACTCCGTGATATCAAGAAACGGTTGAGTGCACTGGATACAGCAAAGGCTATGTACCTCGACAACATCCCGGCTATCGTGCTGAAGACTTGTGCTCCAGAACTAGCCGTGCCTCTAGCCAAGCTGTTCCAGTACAGCCAAAACACTGGCAACTATCCAACAATGTGGAAAACTGCCCAGGTATGTCCTGTCTACAAAAAGCAGGACAAATCCAATCCGGCCAATTACTGCCCCATCAGTCTACTCTCAATCATCAGCAAAGTGATGAAAGGTGTCATCGACAGTGCTATCAAGCGGCACTTACTCACCAATAACCTGCTCACTGATGCCCAGTTTGGGTTCTGCCAAGACCACTCTGCCCCCGACCTCATTACAGCCTTGGTCCAAACATGTACAAAGGAGCTGAATTCCAGAGGTGAGGTGAATCAAGGCAGCACTTGACCGAGTGTGGCATCAAGGAGCCCTAGTAAAACTGAAGTCAATGGGGATCTGGGGGAAAACTCTCCACTGGCTGGACTCATACCTAGCACAAAGGAAGATGGTTGTGGTAATTGAAGGTCAATCATCACAGCCCTAGGACATCGCTGCAGGAGTTCCTCAGAGCAGTGTCCTAGGCACAACCATCTTCAGCTGCTTCATCAATGATCTTCCCTCCAACATAAGGTCAGAAATGGGGATGTTCGCTGATGACTGCATAATGTTCAGTGCCATTCACAACTCCTCAGATAATGAAGCACTCCATGCCTGCATGCAACAAGACCTGGACGACATTCAGGCTTGGGCTGATAAGTGGCAGGTAACATTCGCGCCACAGAAGTGCCAGGCAATGACTATCTCCAACAAGCGAGAGTCTAACCACTGCCCCTTGACATTCAATGGCATTACCATCGCCAAATCCCCCACCATCAACATCCTGGGGGTCACCATAAACCAGAAACTTAACTGGACCAGCCACATAAATACTGTGGCAATAAGAGCAGGTCAGAGGCTAGGTATTCTGTGGCAAGTGTCTCACCTCCTCACTCCCCAAAGCCTATTTACCATCTACAAGGCACAAGTAAGGAGTGTGACAAAATACTCTCCACTTGCCTGGATGAGTGCAGCTCCAATAACACTCAAGAAGCTCGACACCATACAGGACAAAGCAGCCCACTTGATTGGCACCCCATCTACCACCTTAAACATTCATTCTCTCCACCACCGGTGTACCTTGGCTGCAGTGTGTCCCATCTACAAGATGCACTGCAGCAACTCGCCAAGGCTTCTTCGGCAGCACCTCCTAAACCCGCGACCTCTTCCACCTAGAAGGCCCAGAGCAGCAGACACATGGGAACACCACCACCTCCAACTTCCCCTCCAAGTCACATACCATCCTGACTTAGAAATATATCGCTGATCCTTCATCGGCGCTGGGTCAAAATCCTGGAACTCCCTAAAAGCACTGTGGGAGTACCTTCACCACACGGACTGCAGCGGTTCAAGAACGCGGCTCACAACCACCTTCTCAAGGGCAATTAGGGATGGGCAATAAATGCTGGCCTTGCCAGCGATGCCCACATCCCATAAATGAATAAAATAAACTATAGGCCAGTCAGCTTAACATCGGTGATAGGAAAAATAATGGAATCCCTACTTAAGGAGAAAATAGAAGAACATCTAGAAATGAATAATATAATAATGAATAGTCAACATGGATTTCTAAAGGGAAAGTCTTGCTTGGCCAACCTCATTGAATTTTTTGAAGTGGTAACAGAGAGAGTAGACAAGGGTAATGTAGTAGATGTAATTTATTTAGATTTTCAAAAGGCCTTCGATAAGGTACCACAGAATAGACTAATGAATAAGGTCAGAGCATGCGGAGTCAGGGGGCAAGTAGCAGAATGGATAACTAGTTGGCTTCAAGACAGAAAGCAGAGAGTAGGGGTAAAGGGTAACTATTCAGAGTGGCAGAAGGTGGGAAGTGGTGTTCCACAAGGATCAGTGCTGGGACCGCTGTTGTTCACAACTTATATTAATGATTTAGACTTTGGAATCAAATACACAATTTCTAAATTTGCAGATGACACCAAATTGGGGGGATAGACAATACTGAGGAGGGCTGCAACAAATTACAAGAAGACATTAATAAACTTGAAGAATGGGCATATAATTGGCAAATGAAATTCAACACAGATAAATGTGAGGTTACATTTTGGTAAGAAAAATAAGGAGGTCACATATTACTTGGAAAATACAAATCTAAGTGGGGTAGAAGAGCAAAGGGATCTCGGAGTACATATACACAAGTCACTGAAAGTAGCGACACAGGTTAACAAGGCCATAAAAAGGCAAACCAAGCACTAGGTTTTATTTCTAGAGGGATTGAATTGAAAAGTAGAGAAGTTATGTTAAACTTGTATTGAACCTTTGTTGGACCACACTTGGAGAACTGTGTACAATTCTGTTTGCCATTTTATAAAAAGTATATAGAGGCACTGGAGAGGGTGCAAAAAAGATTTACAGGGATGATACCAGAAATGCGAGGGTATACATATCAGGAAAGAATAAACAGGCTGGGTCTCTTTTTCTCTTGAAAAGAGAAGGCTGTGTTGTGACCTCGTAGAGGTAAAATTATGAAAGGTTTTGATAGAGTGGATCCAGAGAGAGTATTTCCACTTGTGGGGAAGAGTTAACTAGAGGCCATCAATATAAAATAGTCAGCAAGAAACCCAATAGGGAATTCAGAAGAAACTTCTTTACTCAGAGAATGGTGAGAATGTGGAACTCGCTACCACAGGGAGTGGTTGAAGCGAATAGTATAGATGCATTTAAGGATTGGCTAGGTAAGCATATGAGGGTAAAAGGAATAGAGGGTGTAATGATCAATAACATGTCATTCTATAGTGGACACTAGGTGGAGCCGTAGAGCTGTGTAGAGCTGTATATAGCTGTATGTATAAGACTACACTACCCAGCTGTATGTATATTAAGACTACATTACCCATGAGGCACTAGGCTACCCACAAGGCAGCAGTCAAGATGGAAGCCTCTACAGATACTGTACCTAGTCCACATGTGCTCAATAAAAGTGTCTAGCAAAAGCTAGCTGTGTTCATAATAAGAATGTCTATTTATTAATGAACATAAGAGAGGGTTATGCTCCATTCGAGTTTCCTCACATCTTTCCTCACAATGTACTTGATACCTGTAAATTTAATCACAAAAGCAATGGTGTTATTGTTTGTGATTGTAACGCAGTTACAGAGCATTAATGCTGCTAAATTTGTATGTAGAGGTGGGGGGGTGGGTTGTTCATGTGTTTACTTACTCAGGAAGTATCTTTTCCAATCATCCACTTCTCATCGCTTTGTCGCTTCAAAGTACAGATAATCCTGCAAAAGCACAGTTTCATTCAACAGCTTGCATTTATACCTTTAACGTAGAAAAACGTCCTAAGGTGCTTCACAGACACATAATCAGACAAAAATTGACACCGAGCCAGGGAACGAGATATTAGGATGGGTGACTAAAAGCCTGGTCATAGAGGTGGGTGGGTTTTAAGCAGTGTCTTCAAGTAGAAGGAGAAGGCGGTTGAGACCTGAAGATGTTTAGGGAGGGAATTCTAGAGCTTGGAGCCTAGATGGCTGAAGGTGTGGCCGCCGACTGTGGGGCAGAGAGATTTTGGGATGCACAAGAGTCCAGAGTTGGAGGAAATCTGAGTTCTCGGAAGGTAACGGCTGCAGACAGTCACATAGAGAGAGGGAGTGGTGAGGCAATGAATGAATTTGAACACAAGGATGACATTTTAAATTGGAGGCACTGGGGGATGCACGCGCAGAGTCAATAGGTGAGTGACACAATGCGGAATAGGATATATTGGAATAGCTGAATTTGTAGGTGACAAAGGCATGGGTGAGGGATTCAGCGGCAGGCGGGCTGAGGGAGAGGCAGAGGTGGATGAGGTTATGGAGGTGGTCTTTGTGATGAAGAGGAATTGGGGTCGGAAGCTCAGCTTTGGGTCAAATTGGACGCTGAGGTTGAGAACAGTCTGGTTCAGTTCAGATTTAAAGAGAATTACTTACATTTTGTCAGTATTGAATAGGAATCGCAAAAGATGAAGAAACTGTTCAATCATCAATAAATCTAGGAAAACAATCACATTGGGGTGCGTTGCAAGACAGTAACGCATCAGAGAGAACATCGTGTTTTATCAATGGCTCAACATATCTCAGCTTTGGAGACACTGATCATGAAATTATACTGTGCAAATATTATCCTATGAATGCTATGAACACATTTGTATGAAAATTCCTCTCTAACCCAATTATAATAAATGGATTAATGCCACAGTTAAAATAATGGCCAGAAGAATTTATACATTAATATTCCCACGGTGTAATTTCAATGCCATTATGTTCTTTCTATTTTCTCTCCAGATTCCTCCTGAAGTCGCTGACTCATGCTGGGGTTTAGTTCCAGGGGCTTTGGCAGCCCTCTGCCACCTCCGCTAAGTAGATGTTCTTCATGAGTCTGGACAGTGAGTATCAGCAGGCTGTTCAATCATGGTGTCACAGCTGAGCCTGATTCTATCCTCCCTCACCCAATGTCCAGTAAGAGTCACGGAAACCGATCAGGAGCGGGGGGATTCTAGCTGATTTCCCCCCCGCTCTTCCCTAGCTCAGGGAGGCTAAGGTCAAATGTAGGTATTAACAATAATGATCATTCTTAAGAATTTACATTTTTAAAAATTGTGGAAAGTGATGCTTGCTCTTTAATCTTAGTTCTGTTATTGAAAGTGCTTCCCTTATCCTTTCCTTTGGTTAATGTACAAGAGGATCGTAAGATATTTTCCCAGCCTGATCACCAAAGGCAGGGATGAGCCCTGATTTTAGCTCAGGGCAGGAATCGGGCAGGTAGGGACCGAGGCGGGCGGTAAACCGTCTAGATTTCAGCTGCATGAGGCTCTGCTCCTGATCCCACAAAGAAAGTGATAAAAAAGTTAAAAAGACTTGCCTCTTTGGGCCTCTTCTGGCCCCGGCTCCTTTTCCCATTAGGTTGACCTGGCAGGAAAGCCACAGTTGGCATCCCCATAGTTAAAATAGCAGTCGGGCCCCGATGACATCATTGAAGCCTGATCTGCATATTTAAAGAGGTACCTCACTGGTTTCTGTCGGGTATCCTTCCCACCTACTCAGAAGATTGTGTTAAAACCAAAGGCTGTGGGACGTCGGCGGGTAAGTCCCCTGGGCGATTTTAACTGTCCGCCTGGTTACCACCAAGCGGGCAGGGTTAAAATCGCCCCTATAGAAATTTTAGCATGGCAGAAGGCTGTTCACCCTTTCTTGCCTGTGCTGCATCTAGGTCCCTCGTAGGGGCTACTTTTATACTGTCCACTTTTCCTTCTTTCTCCCCAGACGAATCCCATTCTCCTGCTTTCTCCTCATAGGCTTTTGTATTCTTCTTCAAGTAATTATGTTGTACCTTATTTTACTATTGCAAAAATTTCAACGATGATCACCACTTAAGGTAAAGCATTCTACATTCTGAAAGTTTCTTTTAATTTCCCCTTTTATGCATCCAATGCTTATCTTGAGATCATAGCCTTGTGATGTACATATCAATGGAAATAATCCATCTAAGTTTATCCCTTCTATTTAAAAAAAATATTTTGAATGTCTCTAACAAATTCTCTCTCAATCTTCTTAGTTTGAGAAGATACCGCCTGGTGACTCTCGCCTTTCTTTGTAATTCAGACCCTCTCAGTTCTGCTATCAACCTGGTAAATCAGTTGCATGTTGCACTAACACTTCTATACTTACAATTAAAAAGCAGGCGCCCATCAGGGTCGCTTTAGCCCTAACGTCCAAGTTAATTGGAAAGCTGATCTCAAAATTATCTACATCTGTGAGAGCTTCGACCATTAGTCCGCCCCACTTCTTCGTGATTTTTCCTACTGTTTCAGATTCATCAAGGTTTGTAATCTGTAATAAAGTAATAAAATGGTGACAATGCAAGGCCACCAGTGATGGTATTCAATGCTATTTCAGACAAGAAAGAAAGAAAGAACTTGCATTTGATTCGCGCCTTTCATGTCTTCAGGATGTCCCAACATGTTCACAGCCAATGAAGCACTTTTGAAATACAGTCACTGTTATGATGTCATCAAATACAGAAGCCAATCTTTACACAGCAAGATCCCACAAAGAGTAATGAGATAAATGCCCAGTTCATCTGTCTGAGGGGAATGAGTCTTTGGCTTAGCTGAAGTGCTCTTGCAGAGAGCCGGCACGGGCTCGACGGGCCAAATGGCCTCCTTCTCTGCTGTAACCATTCTATGATAACATTCTGCCTCTGAGTCAGAAGGTAAAGGGTTCGAGTTCCATTCCAGACAGCCCTGGCGAGTCGAGACTGGAATATGCTAAGTACTAGGTTGATATCCAGAGGAGTACCCATGTCTGGATGGAGTGACCAGTAGTTCAGTGGTAGTATTCCCACCTCTGAATCAGAAGGTATAGGGTTCGAGCTACATTCCAGACAGCCCCAGTGAGCAGAGGCGGGGGCGATGGCTCTGAGTTCTGGGTTGGCGTCCAGCGGGGATACTTGCCCCCCTGCCACCCCCCCCCCCCCCCACCATCGTAAGGATGAGTGGGGCTCTTTAGCATTGGTTACAGCCCACCTAGGAGAAGATACTACCAAGATTAAAAACTGTGAGGAAAGCAATGGGAAACCATCTCAACTCTTCTTTCCTGGTAAGTGGCTCAAGAATTGCATGACTTTAGTTAGGACCTGCCCGAGTGCAGGACCATTTAAGATAATTGGCAAAAGAACCAGAGGGGGAGATGAAGAGAAAATTTTGTGACATAGCGAGTTGTCATGATCTAGAATGCACTGCCTGAAAGAGTGGTGGAAGCAGGTTCAATAGTAACTTTCAAAAGGGAATTAGATATATATTTGAAAAGGAAATACTTTGAGGGATATGGTGAAAGAGCAGGGGAGTGGGACTAACTGGAGAGCTCTTTCAAAGAACTGACACAGGCACGATGGGCCGAATGACCTCCTTCTGTGCTGTATTATGATTCTATATATCAATGAAAACACAACAGACGATGGAATCAGTTTTAGTCATCTTGGTTAAGTATTGGCCAGGACACCCTTGCTCTTCTTTGAGTAGCACCATTGGCTCTTTTATGTCTACCTGAAAGGGCAGACGGCGCCTTGGTTTAACTTCTCATCCAAAAGACAGAACCTCCATCAGTACAGCACTCAATACCTCACTGTAGTGTCAGCCTAGATTATATGCTCCAGTCTCTGAGGTGGGGCTGAAACCCAAGTCCTTCTAACTCAGAGGTGGAGAGTGCTACCATTGAGCTAAGGCCAACTATTCAAAGTTCTTGAAGGAAAACGGTGATGGGACTAAAACATTGCACATTTTCCCACTTTGCTGCCAATGACAATAACAAGCATTCCCATATCAGCTGTAGTAAAGGCTGGATATAATATAGCACGCAAACTCACCACTAGCTGTTTTACCCCCTACCCGTTACCCTAACCCTAACCCTAACCCTCAAGACAGCATGTTGGCACTTTCAGTCCCCATCAACCCCACTCTATTTCAAAGGGTTCTCAGGAGAAAATTAAAGTAATTTAAGCCTTGAACTTACTGATGGTGATATTAGCCTAACACATTCCTGACATTCCTTTATTTGCTATTTTAATGTAAGCCTCAACAGTGTAGGTGGGCTAATGACTCATTAAAATAGTAGGCAGAAGAATGTCATGCATAGAAACATAGAAAAATAGGAGCAGGAGTAGGCCATTTGGCCCTTCGAGCCTGCTCCACCATTCAATATGATCATGGCTGATCCTCTATCGCAATACCATATTCCTGCTTTCTCCCCATACCCCTTGATGCCTTTTGCATCTAGAAATCTATCTATCTCCTTCTTAAATATATTCAGTGACTTGGCCTCCACAGCCTTCTGTGGTAGAGAATTCCACAGGTCCACCACCCTCTGAGTGAAGAAATTTCTCCTCATCTCAGTCCTAAATATCCTACCCCATATTCTGAGTCTGTGACCCCTCGTTATAGAGTCCCCCAGCCAGGGGAAACATCCTCCCTGCATCCACGTTATACTGCATCTGCCATGTATTTGCCCACTCACTCAACTTGTCTAAATCGCCTTGAAGCCTCTTTGCATCCTCCTCACAACTCACAATCCCACCTAGTTTCATGTCATCAGCAAACTTGGAAATATTACATTTGGTTCCCTCATCCAAATCATTGATATATATTGTGAATAGCTGGGGCCCAAGCACTGATCCCTGCGGTACCCCACTAGTCACTGCCTGCCACCCCGAAAAAGACCCATTTATTCCTACTCTCTGTTTCCTGTCTGTTAACCAATTTTCAATCCATGCCAGTATATTACCCCCAATCCCATGTGCTTTAATTTTGCACACTAACCTCTTATGTGGGACTTTATCAAAGGCCTTCTGAAAATCCAAATACACTACATCCACTGGTTCTCCCTTATCTATTCTACCAGTTACATCCTCAAAAAACTCCAGTAGGTTTGTCAAACATGATTTCCCTTTCATAAATCCATGTTGACTTTGTCTAATCCCGTTGATATTTTCTAAGTGTCCTGTTATCACATCCTTTATAATAGACTCTAGCATTTTCCCTACTACTGATGTTAGGCTAACCAGTCTGTAGTTCCCTGTTCTCTCTCTCCCTCCTTTTTTAAATAGTGGGGTTACATTTGCCACCCTCCAATTTGCAGGAACTGTTCCATAATCTATAGAATTTTGGAAGATGACAACCAATGCATCCACTATTTCCATGGCTACCCCTTTTAATACTCTGGGATGCGGATTATCAGGCCCTGGGGATTTATCAGCTTTCAGTCCCATTAATTTCTCCAGCACTTTTTTTTACTAATACCTGTACTAATTTCCTTTAATTCCTTTCTCACTAGACCCTTGGTTCCCTAGCATTTCTGGGAAGTTATGCATGGTTACATTAATATTGCCAACAGTAATGCCTAGGCTCTGCTACCTTATTTCCTTATCAGTTTTATTCATGGCTCATCCAGTGGATAGATGCTGGCCTGTATTTCCTCTCCATAGAGGGAATGTTAATTGACTTTGAATCACAAATTGAATATTTGGTAATCCATGACTTAGGAAACGTAGTGGCTGTATTGCAGTTTTTCCTGAGTGTGGCTGTATCTAACAATACATCCAGCTGGGAGTGTGGGTCTTGTCAAAAGGGAATACAGCAGTTGGACCAATATAAATAATACACTTCTGCTATTTCTTGAAGGGCGTACCTTAAAATTAACTGCACAACCACAGCCAGAAACACAGCATGGAGCACAGATCTTCAAAACAGATTCTTGGTTTCTATCTTGAATAATAAACTTTGGCAAGCATGGGTTCCATTTTTGGACAATGTATCCTATTGGCTCACCAGGTGGTGCTTGAACTTCCATCTGTGAATGAAATAGATTAGAACAAAGGGAATGAAACAAAGTTATGCAAGCAGTAGGATATTAATACTAGATCCACTGTTTCATGGGTAAGTGGTTAATTTCCAGATCAAAACTCAATCACTGAGACCCTGATCACAATGGGAATAGAATGATCCTATAGTCTCTGGAGTTTAGAAGAATGAGAGGTGATCTCATTGAAACATCTAAGATTCTGAGAGGGCTTGACAGGGTAGATGCGGAGAGGCTGTTTCCCTGGCTGGAGAGTCTAGACCTTGTCTCAGGATAAGGGGTTGGCCATTTAGGACCGAGTTGAAGGGAAATTTCTTCACTCAGGGTTGCGAATCTTTGGAATTCTCTACCCCAAAGGGCTGTGGATGTTGAATCATTGAGTATATTCAAGGGTGAGATTGATAGATTTTTGGACTCATGGGGAATCAAGGGATATGGGGATTGGGCAGGAAGGTGGAGTTAAGGTTCTTATGTTCTTCTAACTAGGGGGCATAGTCTCAGAATAAGGGGCCGGCCATTTAAGACCGAGATGAGGAGGAATTTCTTCACTCAGAGGGTTGTGAATCTTTGAAATTCTCTGCCGCAGAGGGCTGTGAATGCTGAGTCTTTGAGTATATTTAAGGTTGAGATAGATACATTTTTGGACTCTAGGGGAATCAAGGGTTATGGGGGTCAGGCGGGAAAGTGGAGTTGAGGTCGATGATCAGCCATGATCTTATTGAATGGCGGAGCAGGCTCGAGGGGCCGTATGACCTACTCCTATTCTTATTTCTATGTTCTTATCCCCTTCAAAAAATAATAGTTCAGTTGACAGCAGCATAAGTAAATGTCTTTCAATTTTCTGAAATGTTGAAATACACAAACACTAGTAGCTCATTATCAGTTCGATGTTCAATTCCTGTTTACTTATTTCGGAATAGTTCCGATACTATCCCTTGTCGAATAAGCTTCAGAATTCACTGGCACTATGTAAATTATTCATGTGTAGAATGATGAAAAGATGAAATAATGTCACAAGGATCAAGTTTAAATGGTTAACGATGATATCGGAACCCTGAGAATATTACAGTCTCATTGTCATCCTTCACTATATTTCTGGTCCAGAAATTCCAGGCTCTCTGCTCCACCACCCAGATGTGCAGTGAAGTGGGTTTCCCGACCACCAGATGTTGACCCTGTCCCAAAACGCAAGCATAGAGTCCAGATAGATACATGGGATGGGCAGCCCATGCCTGTACTGGTGTACTGGAGGCACCCGCCCAAAAAATCACCGTGTTGCTCAGATGGAGGAGGAACAAGCCATTGAAGGGCCGAACAACGACATTTATTATCTCCACATGGACTAAATGGACAAAATGGAGAAGGTAATCGCTCTGCCCAAAGTCACTGCCAACTGCATTATCAGACTCCCAACTTCGTGGCCTTTGGCCCTCCATTCACCAGGCTATTTCTGCAGCCATCAATTTTCCCAACCACTCCCTCAACATCAATTTTGATGCCCCTTTGCACCAACAAAACCTTTACTGTCTCCCACCGCAGTCATTTCCCCTGGTATGGATCCCATCTCCACTTCCTCAAGTCCAAGGGGTGCAGACTTGAACGTATCTGATGCAAAATTATAGTTGTATTTTGGACATTAATTTTGTGTATATTCCTATTTTCAGCAGTTAGAACTTGTGGCCTTAAAGGAACAGGTTAGCTTAAGCACAGATTTACATCAGCAGCAGAATTATACATTGTATGTTGTATGTCACATGGTAACCTGTCCTTATCAAATAGAGTATTGTGGCGGAGCCACCAGGGGGACTCTGATCTAATGTACATAATTATCTTTAACAAATTATTAGCTACAGAATGAATCTGTATCTTTGTTCATATCATTGCATGTACATAGCGCGGTCCCTTTAAGAATGAGACCAAACGCGATGACGTCATCACGTTGATCACGTGATCCTCCAGCGGCGGGAAAACGTGATGACATCATGACGTCAGGCTGGGGAGCCGCCCTAGCCAGTCCTCATGGAGCCAGCAAAGAGTACAGACCTGTAATGTAGTTCTCCTGTGTTTTCGTTTTAAACTCTGTTGATTAGTATTAAACATCGTTTGTTTGACAGACTGACTTGACCTCAGTCCTTTAGTTAGGAATCTAGCCATTCCTACAGTGGTGACCCCGAATTTTCGTGAACAATTTTCACGGAAGAAGCGAAGCGCGACGAAACATGGAAGCGAACTCCGTGGCTTTGAAGCTCCCACAGTTTTGGGAACAACAGGCAGCCTCCTGGTTCGTCCAAGCAGAAGCACAATTCGATCTCCGAAACATCGTTGCGGATCAGACCTGTTACCTTTACGTGGTCTCCGCACTCGACAGCTCCACGGCCTCACGGATCATCAGCCTGCTCGAAAACCCCCCGGTTGACATCAAGTATAATACTCTTAAAGTGCGGTTAATACAGGTCTTCAGGCTCACGAAGGCGGAGCGTGCCCGCCGGCTACTCACTTTGCCCGGGCTTGGCGATTCCAAGCCATCTGAGTTAATGAGCCAGATGCTCACGCTCCTTGGCTCAGAACCACAATGTTTCCTCTTTCGGGAGTTATTCCTGAGTCAACTACCCGAGCAGGTTCAGGCTGCCCTCGCCAGATCGGAAGCCACAGATTGCGCAGCACTTGCTGCAGAAGCAGATACGATTTATGCGGTCACGCAGCAATCCTGCGCCACCACGAGGCACCCCTGCCTCACGAACGCTGCCCCGACGCTTCCATCCCCCAGCTTGTGTTTTTACCACGCCTGTTTTGGCGCGAAAGCCAGAGGCTGCCGCCCTCCCTGCAGTTTCGCGCCTAAAAAAAAAACGACATCAACACCAGCAGCAACTCCAGAAAAGGAGGGCCGAGTCTGAGGGACGTTCCGCGGCCGCGATGGCGATTGGAAATTCCGGGAAGCTCCTCTACATTACAGATTCCCTCTCAGGCCGGCGCTTTTTATGCGATACCGGGGCGCAGTGTAGCATCCTTCCTGCCTCAGCACTCGATATTCAGTCTGGGATGCACGGCCTCTCCCTCGTGGCAGCTAATGGCGGGGCCATTCGTTCCTTTGGCAAACGGCGGGTCCAGGTGTGCTTCGGCGGGCAACGGTTTCAGTGGGAATTTATTACAGCCAAGGTTTCGCAAGCCATCCTCGGCGCGGATTTCTTATGCGCCAACAGCTTCTTGGTGGATGTAAGAAATCGTCGATTGGTCAACGTGGCCACCTTCCACTCCATCCCTTGCTTCTGCAGTTCCGCAACGTCGCACATTGTCTCCTGCGCGTTGTCCTCGCCGGACGAGTTCACTCACCTATTTAGGTGAATTCCCGGAGCTGACCAAGCCCACTTTCTCCTCCTCGGCCACTAAGCATGGTGTCGAACACCACATTACTATGACTGGCTCTCCGGTTTATGTGTGGGCTCGGCGCCTGGAACCCGGCAAGCTCGCGGCTGCGAAGGCAGAGTTTGCCACGATGGAACGGCTGGGGACTATTCGCCGGTCGAATAGTCCCTGGTCCTCGCCTCTCCACATCGTCCCGAAGCCTGGCGGTGGACGGCGGCCATGCGGGGACTACCGACGCCTTAATGACACCACTACTCCCGATCGGTACCCGATCCCGCATATATAGGATTTCTCCGCCCATTTGGCGGGAAACTCAATCTTCTCCAAGGTTGGCCTCGTCCGTGGCTACCACCAAGTTCCCATACACCCGCAGGAAGTCCAGAAAACAGCCGTCATCACTCCCTTTGGACTGTTCGAGTTTCTACGGATGCCATTTGGGCTCAAGAATGCTGCACAGGCTTTTCAACGATTAATGGACTCGGTCCTGTGGGATCTTCCCTTTTTATTTGTCTACCTTGACGACATCCCGATAGCCAGCTCTACCAAAGAGGAACACGTCTGCCATCTCCGCACCCTCTTTCGGCGCCTCAGCCAACATGGCCTCGTAATCAACCCGGCCAAGTGTCAGTTCGGCCTACAACAGATTGACTTCTTGGGCCACCGCATTACTTCGGAGGGCGCAATTCCGCTGCAGTCAAAGGTCGAAGCAATTACGGCACTCCGAAGGCCGCAGTCCACCAAGGCTCTTCAAGAAATCCTGGGCATGGGGAATTTCTACCACCGCTTTGTGCCCAAGGCAGCACGACTCATGCAGCCCCTCTATGAGGCCCTCAAAGGCAAGGCCGGAAAGGATACAATAGCCTGGACGGTCGAAATGGACAACGCTTTCGACAACACAAAAACCGCTCTAGCCAATGCAACTATGTTGGCGCACCCTCTGCCGGGTGCCACCATCGCCCTTACCACCGACGCTTCCGACTATGCCATAGGCGCTGTGCAGGAACAGTGGGTCAACGGGATGTGGCAACCACTGGCATTTTTCAGCCGCCAACTCCGGCGCAACGAATGCAAATACAGCACTTTCGACCGGGAGTTGCTGGCGCTGTTCCTGGCTATCCGCCATTTCCGTTTTTTGTTAGAAGGATGTCCCTTCACTGCGTTTGTAGATCACAAACCACTGACCTTCGCCATGGCCAAGACCGCCGAACCATGGTCGGCTCGACAGCAGCAACAGCTAACTTTAATTTCAGAATTCACGGCAGACGTCCAACACGTAGCTAGCAAGGACAACTTGGTAGCTGATTGCCTTTCTCGCGCGACCGTACGGGCGGTCCAGCTGGGCATCGATTATGCCCTCATGGCTACCGATCAGGCATCCGACCCTGAAATACAGGCGTATCGCACCGACACCTCTAGCCTCCAACCGACTGATGTGCAATTCCACGCTGCAGGCACCTTGTTACTCTGCGATGTCTCCATGGGAGATCCCCACCCGATCATTCCAGTCGCCTGGCGCCGCAAAGTTTTCAACGCCATACATGGGCTTTCGCATCCTGGCGTGAAGGCATCTCAAAAATTAATGTCGGCTAAGTTCGTCTGGAGAGGAATGCGTAAGGATATCCGTGACTGGGCTAACACCTGCGCCGTCTGTCAAACGTCTAAGGTGCAACGTCACGTTAAGGCCCCATTGGCCACGTTCGCAGTACCAGAATGTCGATTCGACCATGACAACGTGGACCTCGTCGGGCCGCTTCCACCGTCGCAGGGGTTCACACACATCCTCACCATGGTCAATCGTACTACTAGATGGCCAGAGGCAGTTCCTCTGGCGTCTACTACGTCCGCTGAGGTCGCCAGAGCATTCCTCTCCTCGTGGGTCGCACGTTTCGGCGTTCCGGCGGACATTTCTTCAGACCGTGGTCCACAGTTCTCTTCTGAGCTCTGGAACGCTGTGGCCCAAGGTCTCGGCACCAAGCTTCACCGCACCACGGCCTATTACCCGCAAGCAAACGGTTTGTGCGAACATTTCCACAGATCGTTAAAGGCATCGCTGAGGGCCAGCCTGCAAGGCGCCGGATGGGTGGATAAGCTTCCGTGGCTCATGTTGGGTCTCCGCACGGCACCCAAAGAGGACCTGCAATCGTCCGCCGCGGAGCTCGTGTATGGCCAGCCACTCCGCGTACCGGGAGATTTCCTGCCGCTTCCAACTGAGCCGTGTGTTAGATCCGTGGTTTAGTGGATAAATAATTACACGGATGCTGTACATAAACAAACAACAGGTCTTTACTGGAGGAGGGTCATCTCTAGACTGGGGTACAGAGGCATGCGCACAGCTTATATACCGGTGTGGTTACTGCCGGTACTACAGTATACAGGAGCTGTAAAAAGTAGTTCTGACTTAAAGCACATACACTACAATTCCTCCCTTTTTAGATTAATAATACCCCCTTAATATTCAAATAACAATTACATTTTTACATGTACATTTAATAACAAAAGTCCATTTATAGATTCAGTCTTTGGGCGGCTTCCTGACCCTTTCGGGATAGCGCCTTTCCGGAGGTTCTTGTTCTTGGTGCAGAGGTGATTCTGACCCCTTTTCATCGGGCAGTTCATCGGGTTCCACTGCTACTGGGTCTGAAGTAGATGCTACCGGTATGCCGGGTTCATCCCCAGGTACTCGAGACATGGGGTTGACGCCTTCCTGTGACGCTAAGATCTGATCGATGTGGCGTCTCACAATGTTCTCCCCGACATCCACTGTGTACATTAATGGCCCCTGCCTTGTACATATCGTTCCGGGTTGCCACTTCTCTGTTCGATAGTCACGGGCCAAGACTGGTTGCCCTGCATTGAAGCTCCTTGTCGGCTTCTCGTTGATGTGCTGGAATTGTTTGTCCTCAACATTTCTTCGCACATTTGGTCTGAGCAAGTCCAGACGAGATCTCAACCTTCGGTTAAAGAACATCATGGCCGGGGTCTGGTTGGTAACTGCATGTGTCACGTTTCGGTAGGCTAATAAGAAATTGTCCATCTTATGCTGTAGTGGAATTTCCTCGTCGCATATGGCCTTTATCGCCTTCTTAAAGGTTTGTACGAACCTCTCAGCCAATCCATTGGTGGCTGGATGGTATGGGGCGGATGTGTAATGCCTTACCCCATTCCTTTTCATGAATTTTTGGAACTTGTCGGACACAAACTGTGGTCCATTATCAGAGCAGATCTGCTCTGGCAAACCGTTTCTGGCAAATATGGTCCGTAGGACTGCAATCGTTTTCTCTGTAGTGGTTGGAGACATCTTTATCACCTCAGGCCACTTTGAATGAGCATCCACTGCTATTAAGAACATTGAGTCCACGAATGGACCAGCGAAATCAATGTGCACCCATTGCCATGGAGAGGAGGGCCACTCCCATGGGTGTGGAGGGGCATGTGTCGGTGCATTTTGGACCTTCTGGCATCCTAAGCAGCTCTTAGTTAGGTCTTCGATTTGTTGATCGATTCCCAGCCACCACACATAAGCCCTAGCAAGGCTTTTCATTTTCACTCCCCCCAGATGACCTTCATGTAGCTCGTTTAGCACTCTCTCCCTTAACTTGGGTGGAATCACCACTCTGGATCCACACATCACTGTCCCCTGGCATACTGACAGTTGTTCTCTTCTGGATGAGAATGCTGGCAACAGTGAGTCACCATGTGTTGGCCATCCCCTCACCGTCAATTCATATACCCGTGACAGCGTCGGATCATTGCGGGTCTCCTTCTCTATATCCGCGTTTGTTACTGGCAATTGTTCAATTATCGACGAATAAAATATCTCGATAGGGTCCACTGCTGGTGCTTCCTCCACCGTAGGCAGTGGCAGGCGCGATAGCCCATCAGCGTTCCCATGCTGTTTCGTGCCTTTATATTCTATTTCATATTGATTCGCCCCTAGAAACAGGGACCATCTTTGTAACCGCTGTGCAGTCATTACTGGCACGCCCTTCTTAGGATTAAAGATGGAGACAAGTGGTTGATGGTCAGTCAGCAAGGTGAACTTCTGCCCATGCAGATAATGGTTGAATTTTTTTACTCCCCATACTAGGCTGAGGGCCTCCCTGTCAATCTGGGCGTAGTTGCGCTCGGCTGAGGTTAGTGACCGAGACGCAAAGGCCACTGGCCTCTCCAACCCGTCTGGGAATTTGTGCGACAGCACCGCTCCAATGCCGTAGGGTGATGCATCACCTCTTTTGATGTGATCAATTCTTTACACTTCTGGAAAGCTCGTCTACGTTCGTCATCCCACTTCCATGGTACCCCTGTTTGCAGTAGGGTGTTCAGCGGGTGTAGTACCGTAGACAAATTTGGTAAGAACTTGTGGTGATAGTTTACCAGCCCGAGGAACGACCTCAGTTGTGACACATTTTCCGGTGCTGGAGCCTTGACTACTGCCTCAATCTTGTCAGGGGACTTATGTAACCCCTCTTCATCGATGACGTGGCCGCAATACGAGATCTGTTTCTGGAAAAACTCGCACTTGTGGCGATTAGCTCGTAGCTCATATTCCTTTAATCTGGCGAGCACCTTCTCCAAGTTAGCGAGGTGATCACCGTCATTTTCACCCGTGACCAAGATGTCGTCCAAATAACACTGGGTCCCTGGAATCCCTTGCAGGACCTGATCCATCGCCCTTTGCCAGATAGCCGGAGCCGAGGCTACTCCAAACACCAGCCGGTTGTATTGATAGAGACCTTTATGGGTGTTGATCGTAAGATAATGTTTTGAAGCTTCTTCTACCTCCATTTGCAAGTATGCCTGGGCTAGATCAATTTTGGTGAAGTGTTTACCACCAGATAGCGAGGCGAAAATATCCTCAATTCGTGGAAGCGGATATTGCACCGTGTGAAGGACTGGGTTCACTGTCACCTTAAAATCCCCACAGATGCGGACCTTCTTTGGTTCCCCAGGCGTATTACTCAATGACCTCTTCATTACAGGGACGATGGGTGTAGCCCATTCGCTCCAGTCCACTTTGGACAGTACTTCTGAATGTTCCGACCCTTCCAGCTCTGCTTCAACCGCTGGTCTGATCGCATAAGGCACTGGTCTGGCCTTCAGAAACTTTGGGCTTGCATTTTCCTCTATTTTAATTGTTGCTGTTATTCCTTTTAGTGTTCCTAGTCCCTCCTGGAACACTTCTTTTGCGTCAGTTAGCATTTTTGACAGTCGTCCAAGTGTGACGTCGTCATCCTTTTTGGCCTCCACCTTCAGTGCCTGTATGGAATGCCAAGCTAAATGTATCTTCCGGATCCACTCACGTCCTAGCAGTGGTGGGCCTCCATTTGGCAATACATATATATCCATTTTAGGTATTTCCTGACCTTTATATGTCACTTTCACCCTTATTTTTCCTTTGGGGTAGACTTTTTGCCCCGTATACGTCTTCAAGACAATCTCTGTAGCTTTCAAGGGTATGTGTGAAAATAGCCGCTTGTAGTCTCTTTGATTTATGATTGTTAGAGCTGACCCTGTGTCCAATTCCATTTCCACTTGGACTCCGTCTATCTTGAGTGTAACCCAGATAGTCTGGTGGTCCTCTATTTCGGTTACATTATGTAGTTTCAGACAACCCATCTCCTTGCTTCCGGAGTCTGTGTCACTTTTCTGTTCGTCTGAACCACTGTCCATCACCTGGTGTACCTTTTTGTACTTCTCCTGTGGAGATTTCTTACTGTTGGTTTTCTTCCCAGACCTGCAGACTCTTGCTATGTGTCCTGCTTTCCCACACTGTCTGCACACTTGGTCCTTGAACCAACAATCTTTCTGGTCATGTGTTGTTCTGCCGCAGCGATAGCACTTCCCTGTTCCATAGGTCATTTCGTTGGTGCCGTATTCTTGCAGTCTCCATTGTATCTCTGCAGCGCCCCTTGCGGCTGCTTCGTGTGATACTACCATATTGAAAGCTTTGTCCAGCATACGGTCCTTTTCTGATAGAAGCTGTTTCTGGGTTCCTTCACTTTGTAGCCCACACACAAACTTGTCCCTTAACGTGTCTGCTAGTCCCGCTCCAAACTGGCAGTATTTCGATAGCTTGCGCAGTTCCGTTAGGTACTCAGCATTGCTTTCGTCTTTGTGTTGGTTCCTTTTATGGAACTTAAATCGTTCTGCTATCAGCAGCGGTGTGGGGCTTAAGTGGTCCTGTAGGATTTCTACTATGCTTCCAAAATCCTTGTTTACCGGCTTCTCTGGGGTTATTAGATTTCGCAGTAACCCATAAGTTTTTGCACCCATGGAATTTAACAGAACCAGTGCTTTATTAGCATCTGGCACTTCATTCACCCTGCAGTACACCTCAATACGTTCCACATATGTCGCCCAATCTTCGACTTCATTGTCGAACGTAGAGATACTGCCACTCTTCGGCATCCTTGGTTGTGCGTTAACTATCACCAATGGTGCCTCCCGTGCTTCCCCTTCTTCTCCGCTGGCACAAAATGGCGCCTCCCGCGCTTTCCTTCCTTCCCGCGCTCGCCCGTCTTCTCCGCTGCGGCTTCGCAAAATGGCGTCTCCCGCGCTCTTCCTTCTTCTCCGCGGCTCAATGGCGCCTCCCGCGCTCTCCCTGCTTCTCCGCGGCTCAATGGCGTCTCCCCTTGCTTCGCCCCGCGGACCCTGATCAGCCCGTGATCCCTGGCTGTGCTCTGCGCGTTCTTCTCTTGATATTTGTCGACGCCGCTCAGTCTAGAACCCGGCTGTTTCTTACCCTCTCTCTCTCCGGTTTGCAGTGTTTTTTTCCTCGACGCCGCTCGGTGATCAATCCCCGGCTGCGCCCTGCTCTCTTCACCCTCTTTCTTACCCCGTCGACGCTGCCCGGCTCTCTCTCTCTGCCGTCGGTCGGCTCCAGCCGCCGCTGCTCGGGAAGGGTCTGCTCTGGACCTGTCGTCGGTCTCTTACTGCTCGTTGTGGCTGGGGAACCAAGCCCGGCTCTCCACAGCCTCCCCAGCGAAGTTGGATCTCTGCCTGGCTGCTGGGCGGTTGCTCGCGGTCAACGCCCGTGTTCCTGGACTCAACTATTTTTTTTGGTTTTTTTGTTTAATGTTGCAGGTAGATTCGCATCAACACTCGTCGCCACTGTTAGATCCGTGGTTCAGTGGATAAATAATTACATGGATGCTGTACATAAACAAACAACAGGTCTTTACTGGAGGAGGGTCATCTCTAGACTGGGGTACAGAGGCATGCGCACAGCTTATATACCGGTGTAGTTACTGCCGGTACTACAGTATACAGGAGCTGTAAAAAGTAGTTCTGACTTAAAGCACATACACTACACCGTGGTCTGCAGCCGAACAACTCAGCAGCCACCGGGAAACAGCCAGGGCTTTTGCGCCTATCCCAACTTCGCATCACGGCCTTCCATCTTCACACGTACCAGCGGAGCTAAAGAATGCTGAATTTGTATTCATTCATCATGATGCCCATAGGGATCCGCTCAAGGCCCCTTACACAGGCCCTTTTCGCGTACTGGAGACAGGTGACAAGAGTTTCTCTGTAGACATCGGTGGTAAACCCGACCACATGTCCATTGACCGTCTCAAACCGGCACACCTGGACATCGACCGGCCAGTAGAGACTGCACAGCCACCACGACGTGGTCGACCTCCCGCTGCATCCACGCCAGACCGAAGGCTTCCATCTGCTAGCCCGCCCGCTGTTCAACAACGTCCACTCCAAGAATACAGGAGTCGCTCTGACAGGCTTGTCAGACCTCCTAGTCGATTGACTTTTACTGTTAAAGACAATTCTGGGGGGGCGCATGTGGCGGAGCCACCAGGGGGACTCTGATCTAATGTACATAATTATCTTTAACAAATTATTAGCTACAGAATGAATCTGTATCTTTGTTCATATCATTGCATGTACATAGCGCGGTCCCTTTAAGAATGAGACCAAACGCGATGACGTCATCACGTTGATCACGTGATCCTCCAGCGGCAGGAAAACGTGATGATGTCATGACGTCAGGCTGGGGAGCCGCCCTAGCCAGTCCTCGTGGAGCCAGCAAAGAGTAGAGACCTGTAATGTAGTTTGTTGTGTATGTACCTTTAAGGGAATAGCTGGTCTCAGACTGCAGTACCGGCAGTGACCACCCCTGTATAAAAGGCCCTAGCAGGCTTCTGTAGTTTCAGTTTCCAGGTTGTCTCCATTCAGTAAAGACTTGTTATAATCAACTCCTGCAGTCCGTGCCTCAATTATACACGGACATAATACTGGCGACGAGTAAGAAACGAACTTACCTGCAACTCGGCAGCACCTCAGACGACGTTATTGAAGGTCGGAGCCAGAAGAAAGAAAAAAAAAATAATCCAAAGAAACTCGAGAAACGGGCGTCGACCGTGGGCAACCGCCCTCCAAATCATCGAATTGAAAAATTGCAGGAGAGACTGTCGAGAGCCAGGCTTGGTTCTCCAGTCTGTGGTTTCCCAGCTGGTCGGGCTGGTGGCAGGTAGTGCACTGATCCTTCCTGGGCTGCGGCGGGCTAGTGCTCGATTGGGTGGCTCTGCAACGGGGCCGGGCAGCGAGTCGAGAAGCAAAGAGAGAGAGAGAGGGTGGAGCACTCAGGGCGCGGCCGGTGCTTCGAAGCCGGGCAGTGTTCGGGCCTAAGAAGAGGGATGGAAGTGTCCCTGAGGGTCCGCTCCACGACGGGAACGGTTCTTCAATTAACGGAGCAAATATTGAAGCGCGATAGAAAAATAAAAATACCGCGGAGAGCGGCGTTGGCAGCAGCGATCGGGGAGGCGCGAAGACCATAGGGCGTCGCCATTACAAGATAGTAAAATAAATATAATCGCCAGCAAATTGGCAGCAGCGGCAGCGGTGGGAAAGCGCGGGAGGCGCCATCTTAACTTGGCGGGGAAGAAGGAAAAGCGCGGGAGGCGCCATCTTAGATTTTCAAGATGCCAAAGACTGGCGATATCACTGCCTTCGATAATGCAATAGAAGACTGGACCACGTATGTGGAAAGAGTCGCGGTATATTGCGAGGCAAACAAAATAGCCGATGAGAAAAAGGCATCGGTATTGCTAAATTTAATGGGCGCAAGAACGTACAGCCTATTGCGGGACCAGATTACTCCAGCCAAACCGAAGGCGAAGAGTTTTAATGAAATTGTTGCAATCCTACAGGAACACCTAAATCCTACACCGCTGCTGATAGCAGAAAGATTTAAATTCCACAGGAGAAATCAGCATAAAAATGAGAGCAATGCTGATTACCTTACGGAACTACGCAAGCTATCAAAGCACTGCCAGTTCGGAGCAGGACTGGCAGATACCTTACGGGACAAATTTGTCTGTGGACTCCTGAGTGAAGGAACCCAGAAGTGGTTACTCTCAGAGAAAGAGCTGACGCTAGACAAGGCTTTCAGCGTGGCAGTATCGTACGAAGCAGCAGCAAGGGGAGCTGCGGAAATACAACAAAAGCCACAGGAATATGGCACCCACGAAATGACACGGGGATTTGCAAAATGTTATTGCTGCGGCAGAACAAACCATGACCAGAAGGACTGCTGGTCCAAGGACAAAATATGCAGGCAATGCGGAAAGATGGGACACATTGCACGAGTTTGCAGGTCTGGGAAGAAGACCAACGACAACAAAAAGGCTACTAAGGAACCGTACAGGAAAGTACAAAAGATGACGGACAGTAGTTCCGAAGACCAGATGAGCGATAGTGAATCCGGGAACAAGAGACTAAGCTGTCTCAAACTTCACAACGTAATCGCAAAAGAGGATCACCGAACCATTTGGGTCACCCTCATGATAGCAGGGTCCCAAGTCAAAATGGAATTGGATACAGGATCAGCTCTAACCGTTATGAATCGACGAGACTATGAGCGGCTATTCTCACACATACCCTTGAGAGAGACATCCATTGTCTTGAGGACGTATACGGGGCAAAAAGTATACCCCAGAGGAAAAATAAGGGTGCCTGTCGAATACAACGGCAAGAAAATACGGAAATTGTATCTTTACATTCTGCAAGATGGTGGACCACCGTTATTGGGACGTGAATGGATCAGAAAGATAAGTTTAGACTGGCACTCCATTCAGGCACTGACGGTGGCTGGTAAAAAGGATGACGACGTCACTCCTGGACGATTGTCAACAATCTTAGCTGACGCCAAAGAGGTATTTCAACAAGAACTGGGCACTCTTAAAGACATAACCGCCTCGATAAAAATAGAGGAGAATGCAATTCCCAAGTTTTTCAAAGCAAGACCGGTACCATATGCAATTCGCCCAGCCGTCGAGGCAGAGCTGGAGAATCTGGAGAATGCAGGCATGTTATCTAAGGTAGACTGGAGCGAGTGGGCGACACCCATCGTTCCCGTCATGAAAAAAACGTTAAACAATAAGTCTGAGGAGCCGAGGAAGGTTCGCATCTGTGGGGACTTCAAGGTGACGGTGAACCCAGTCCTTCACACAGTACAATATCCTCTTCCAAGGATAGAAGATATCTTCGCCTCACTATCTGGAGGGAAGCGTTTTACAAAAATTGACCTAGCACAAGCATATTTGCAGATGGAGGTTGAAGAATCCTCTAGGAAGTATCTCACGATAAACACTCACAAAGGTCTTTACCAGTATAATCGACTGGTATTCGGAGTAGCATCAGCTCCGGCGATATGGCAAAGAGCGATGGAACAAGTCCTGCAAGGGATTCCGGGGATTCAGTGTTACTTGGACGACATCCTAGTGACAGGTGAAGATGACAGTGAACACCTTGCCAACCTAGAGCACGTGCTCACTAGACTACGTGAACATGGGCTATGAGCCAATCGCCCCAAGTGCGAGTTTTTTAAGAAACAGATATCGTATTGTGGCCACGTGATTGATGAAGAGGGGTTGCATAAGTCCCCTGACAAAATTGAAGCGGTAGTTAAGGCTCCAGCGCCTGAAAATGTGTTGCAACTGAGGTCATTCCTCGGATTGGTGAATTACTATCATAAGTTTTTGCCGAATTTGTCCACAATTCTGCATCCACTGAACGCCCTACTACGAACGGGAGTAGCATGGAAATGGAGCGATGAATGCAAGCGGGCCTTTCAGAAGAGTAAGGACCTAATCACTTCAAGAGAAGTATTGGCTCACTACAACCCATCACTACCGATAAGACTGGCGTGTGATGTGTCTCCCTACGGCATTGGGGCGGTACTGTCACATAAATTCCTTGATGGTTCAGAGAGGCCGATAGCTTTTGCGTCACGCTCGTTAACTTCAGCCGAGCGTAACTACGCCCAGATTGACAGAGAGGCCCTCAGCCTGGTGTGGGGGGTGAAGAAGTTCAATCACTACCTGCACGGTCAGAAATTTACTCTACTAACTGATCATCAACCTCTCGTCTCCATTTTCAACCCTCAGAAGGGCGTACCGATAAAGATGGCACAACGGCTACAGAAGTGGTCCCTTTTCCTAGGGGCTCACCAATATGACATCGAGTACAAAGGAACTAAACAGCATGGGAATGCTGATGGATTGTCGCGCCTACCGTTGCCGACGGTGGAAGAAGAACTGGCAGTGGATCCAGTGGAGTTATTCCACTCGACTATAGTCGAATGTCTCCCTGTGACGAATGCAAACATAGAAAAGGAAACACGAAATGACCTGACACTCTCCTGGGTCTATGATTTAACGGTGAAGGGATGGCCAGCACACGGCGAAGCACTGCTGCCAGCATTCTCGCCGAGAAGAGAACAGCTGTCAGTGTGCAGAGGAACCTTGATGTGTGGATCCCGAGTAGTAATTCCACCCAAATTGAAAGATAGAGTGCTCAATGAGCTTCATGAGGGTCATCTGGGAGGGGTAAAAATGAAGAACTTAGCCAGAGCGTTTGTGTGGTGGCCGGGAATCGATAGAGAAATCGAAGAGATGACCAAGAGCTGTACAGGATGCCAGAAGGTCCAAAACGCCCCACCACAAGCCCCTCTACATCCATGGGAGTGGCCCTCATCTCCATGGCAAAGGGTGCACATTGATTTTGCTGGTCCCTTTATGGACTCGATGTTTTTAATTGCAGTGGATGCACATTCAAAGTGGCCAGAGGTAATAAAAATGTCCTCACCCACCACAGAAAAAACTATCACAGTCTTACGAACCATATTTGCCAGGAATGGGCTGCCTGAACAGATTTGCTCTGACAATGGACCACAGTTTGTGTCTGAAGAGTTCCGGAGATTCTTAAAGAACAATGCTGTTAAGCATTACACATCCGCCCCATATCATCCAGCCACTAATGGATTGGCTGAAAGGTTTGTTCAAACATTCAAGAAGGCTATCAAGGCAATGTGTAATGAAGATATACCCCTACAACACAAGGTGGATAACCTCTTGTTTGCCTACCGGAATGCGACACATGCGGTTACCAACCAAACTCCAGCCATGATGTTCTTCAATCGAAGACTACGATGCCGCTTGGATTTGGTTAAGCCAAACATCAGAAGAGATGTGGAGAACAGGCAGTTTCAGAATATGACTGAAAGGCCGACCAGAAGTTTTAAGATAGGTCAACCAGTTTTGGCCCGGGACTACCGCACAGAGAAATGGCAGCCAGGAATGATCTGTACACGGCAAGGACCTCTAATGTATACCGTGGACATTGGAGAGAGCATTGTAAGACGCCATGCTGACCAGATTCTAGAGTCACTGGAAAATGTCAAATCCACACCACGATCTGATACACCTGGCGATGAAATCGACGTACCAATTGCATCTACCGCAGAATCGGTGATTGGAAGCAGACGAACCAAACAACGACATTGATCCCGACTCAACCTTGCCAGAAGAACCTGATATCCCAAAGAGGCGTTATCCAGACAGAATCAGGAAGCCTCCTCAAAGACTGAACTTATAATTGCTTAACTTCAACCAATGTATCTAGCAACCGTAATTGTAATTGTAATTAGTTATTATTTAGTTGTTAAATGAATGTTATGTACTGTTTATCTAAAAGGGGAGGAATTGTTGTGTATGTACCTTTAAGGGAATAACTGGTCTTAGACTGCAGTATCGGCAGTGACCACCCCTGTATAAAAGGCCCTAGCAGGCTTTTCCAGGTTTAGCAGTTTCAGTTTCCAGGTTGTCTCCATTCAGTAAAGACTTGTTATAATCAACTCCTGCAGTCCGTGTCTCAATTATACACGGACATAATAGAGTTCTCCTGTGTTTTCATTTTAAACTCTGTTGATTAGTATTAAACATGGTTTGTTTGGCAGACTGACTCGACCTCAGTCCTTTAGTTAGGAATCTAGCCATTCCTACAGTATCCTCTCACTTAGTGTGAACAATGAGAAGGGTGTCTACTAGTGTTTATTATTTTTAGCACTAGCTTGTAGTTTTCAATATTGAATGCTATTTGTCACTTATCTGCTCAGGTTTCTTTGAATAATATCAATCTCATTATGCCATTGCTGTTTCCAATACAAGTTTGCATTATCAACAAATTTAGACATTCTTGACCCTAAACTCTGATGGGCTACTGGGTGGAAGTCATACAGATCACTCCACAAGGCGCCCACAATTTGGGACAGAACCCAGGTCCAACAGCTTTCTGTCCAACAACCTCTACCGCCTACCCCGCCCCCGCCACTCCCATGTCCTCCTCACACAGCCTTGGGGCAGGTCTGGGGGTGTTCCTGGACGACCACTGGAATTCCATGCAGTGCGCTGCTGATAGCCTCAGAAAGACCTGCGCCATTTGAGAGCTGATGTAGGTCTTGTGCTGGTCCTTAGGAAGGCCCCAATAAGAAAAATGAACGCGAAATCAATCCCTGACAGATCAATTAGTCTTCAGTAGCTGACACCCTTGGCTCCCTGAGGGAAGAAACATTTTTTTTTTTAAACCTCTTCCTTTTTCTGCCCTTTTCAGGCCTTTACCGGGGAGAACTCCCCATCTCTTCTTTGAAATAGTGCCATGGGATCTTTTACAACCACCTGAGAGAGCAGACGGGGCCTCGGTTTAATATCTCACCTGAAAGACGGCACCTCCCACAGCTCTGCATTGGAGTTTTAGTCTAGAACTTGTGCTCATCTCTGGAACCCACAGCCTTCTGACTCAGAGGCGAGAGTGCTGCCAGCAAGCCACGGCTCAGCACAGTGGAAAAGAAAATTGGGCAGGCTGTAAAACGGGTGCGATGGATGGGAAAGCGTATTGGGGTGCAGATGGTAGAGGGAAATCAATGGCACACCCATCGCCCATGGGCAGGCACATTCTAATGTGTAATTTCATATGGACTAGAATGTAACAAAAATAGCTGAATCGCCACTGTCTTTTTAATCAATCACTGACCTTCTGCAAACAGCACGGACACCAGCAGGAGTCACATCGCATAGGCCGTCTCAGGCATATTACTTCTGTCCCCATATTGTCAACAATATGCATTTTGAAAGATCGCCGCGACTTACAGAATAGTCTACAGCACACGTTAGACTTTTCAGTGGCAAAGTAGATCTGTTGGCCAATCTTGTTCTTAATCTCATATCTGTTGTTGATCTCGAATCCCAATACAACTGAAAGCAAAGAAATATACAATCACTGCTAACAGCGGTGTGCTACAAAGAGAAACATGTCACTTGAAACACAGGGTATTGCAGCAGCGACAGTGGTTTTCTGAGTCCTTTCATCAGTTGAGAGGCCTCTAAGTCACAAGGGCCACATGCATAAAGGACGTAGGAAGGCCAACAAATCAATATTCTACGGGAGGTGGAGGTGGGCAAGGTTATTTGCAGCATTCAGGAAGGAGATGCAAGGTCGGGCGCTTAAACAGCAACCAAATGCAAATAATTTTGATCTGTTCCCCATTTTTCCGCTTGTTTCCTGAAAGTGGTGACTTATGCTCTGGTATGATTTGCAGTAAGTGCCTGCATCTTGAGGAACTTCAGCTCAGAGTTTTTGAGCTGGAGTCTGAGGTGCAGACATTGTGGGGCATCAGGGATGGGGAGAGTTACCAGGACACTTTGATCCAGGAGGCAGTCACACCCCTTAGGTTAGGTACTGGTCCAGGTCTGGTTAGTGGTCAGGGACAGGAGGGTGTGACTGCAACTCAGGCAGGTAAGGGGTCCACAGGTGCAGTGCTGGAGGAGCCTTGGCATTTGTCCTTATCCAACAGGTATGAGGTTCTTGCTGCCTGTGTGGATGAGGGAAAAGCCTGCAGGATGGATGAGCAACCTAACCATGGCACCATGGTACAGGGGGCCATTCAAGTGGGGGGAGTGAAAGGGAATATTGTTGTGGTAAGGGACAGTATAGTCAGAGGGATAGATACTGTTCTCTGCAGCCGCGACCGGGAGTTCCGAAGGTTGTATTGCCTGCCTGGTGCCAGGGTTAAAGACATCTCCTCGTGGCTGGAGTAGATTTTGGAGTGGGAGGGGGAGAATCCAGTTGTCGTGGTCCACGTAGGAACCAACGACATAGGTAGTACTAGGAATGATGTTCTGTTGAGAGAGTTTGAGGAGTTGGGGTCCAAATTAAAATGCAGAAGTTCAAAGGTAATAATCTCTGGATTGTTACCTGAACCACGCGCCAATTGGCATAGGGATAAGCAGATTAGAAGGTTAAATGTGTGGCTCAAAGAGTGGTGTGGGAGGCAGGGGTTTTGTTTCATGGGGCACTGAGGAAAAAGGGAGCTGTTCCATTGGGACAGGCTCCACTTAAACAGGGCTGGAACCAGTGTCCTGGCAAATCGAATAACTAGGGCAGTAGACAGGCTTTAAACTAATGAAGGGAGGGTGGGGGTTGGGAGGATTCAGGAACGAGTAAGTTTAAAAGCAGCGAGAGAAATGTCAAGGCTTTAGAGCAGAGCAGAGTTTTGGGTAAAAATAAGCAGAGTGAGTCAGGAAGGGACGGAGAGAGTAACAAAGGTAATAGGGCATCAGTGACTGAGGTGACATCAGGGAAAAATAGAAATAAGTCAAAACTAAATGTACTATATCTGAATGCGCGAAACATTCGCAACAAAATAGATGAATTAATAGCACAGATAGAAATTAATAGGTTGGATCTAATAGCCATTACAGACACGTGGGGCAGGATTTTAACTCAGGTGCGGGATGGTGTCGTGTTATCCGTATTTCGTGTTATCCACCCGAATCTAAATGGATGTGGGAGATTGATGCAATTTTAACTTAATTGTCCAATTGATTTCCAACGTGTGGGAACTCTTGGCAAATGGGTTTTTCCTGACTGAAAGTCGCCTCCGATGACGTCATCATCGCTGCTGCATTTAAGGTCTACAGCAAGCCTTGCTTCTTCTGCAGGCTGCCAAGCTTTCTCCGCTTGGTGTGAGAGACCTGCAGGAAAGATGACAAGCGGGAGGCCCAGATCAGCTCCTCGCTTCGACGAGGTGGCCCTGCAGGCATTGGTGGATGGGACTAGGGCCAACAGGGAGATGCTCTTCCCTTCCTCAGGGAGGAAGAGGCCTCCCAAGCAGACTAAAGCAGTGTGGATGCAGGTGGCTGAGGAGGTCAACTCCTTGGGAGTCACACGAAAAATCTGGAATCAGTGCTGGAAAAGATTTCATGACCTTCAGCGCATTGGAAAAGTGAGTACGAATTTCCCATCAACCTCAAGCTAATCCCCTTGGCTTTTCCTCTCTAGCACTCAGCTTCAGCAATCTCTTCCTCCACATCCCACTTGACACTGACATCCATGCACCCTTACCCATTCCCTCGCTCTCTATGCTCACATTCACATAACTATTCGACCATGCAGCCCTCACACTCCCTATCACTGTGATGTTTTGAACACAACTGACAACACACAGGGAGGGCCCTTGGTCTTGCAACCTCACTCCATCTAAATATCTATGCTATGCAATCACTACACTCACTCCTTCATTCTCACGCAACCTCCACTTGTCTCCCTCATTGCAGGAAAAGAGAGCTCACAACAAAAGAGAGCGAGAGAGGACAGGAGGAGGGACAGCTTCAATAGCCCACCTGACCTCCTGGGAGGAGGTGGTACTGGAAATAGTGGGAATGGAGGATAATGCACACGTGGGGGACGGACAGACGGGTGCAACACAGCAAGCTGGTGACAGAAAAGTTTCCCATCTCTCTCTTTGACATTGCATGAGTCGCTGATAATGATTGTGAAGCTCTAACAGATGGACTTATGAGCATCTGCAAAAAGCAATATGCATGTAGCCTTGGCATCACATCTCTGACTCTTTCCTTTACTCCCCCACAGGACCATCACAAGCATCCGCCCCCCTAGCCAGGAAGAAGAGGCTGAGCAGCCAGACTCCTCAGAGGAAGCTGCAACCTCTGAGGGCGTAGGGTCACCAGAAATCTACGCACCCAGCACTAGCACAGACACTCATACTTCGGTGGGACCTTCGGGACATAGAGTAATGTTCGCAACTCCAGAGGACGCCCACCAAAGGTGTCGAGACAGGAGCAGCAGCAAAGTGAGCAAGGGGCCTCCACATCTGCTGAAGCCACAGGGGAGGCACCACGTAGGAGCACGCGTAAGAGGAAAATTCTGCACAGTCACAAGGGTAGTCACTTGGGTGCAATTTTGTGTTTACTGTAAAAATGCCATCACTTCGTTATTGTCCATAAAAATTCTGATGGCTAATGTTGCAGTTGTGGCGTCTGTCAATTCGCTATTGGGACTTCCACATTGAGGGCTTAGGAATACTTGCAACTGTCAGTATGGTGGTCAGAGTGCTAGGAATCCTCTGGTTCTTGGCCATTGTCAATGCTCTGGTAAGAAGCTGCGAGGCAAAAGTGTTTGATTGACTAGGCTAAGCAAATCTGGCCAGGATGAGTGCGTTCCTTGCATCCCGGGCAGCAATGTTCTCGCGTAATGCTGCCGCTGGTTGATGGGCCTCTGCAGGATGTTCATTTTCGCACTCCTCCTCCTCCTCCTCCTCTTCCTCATCTGAGGAGGATATGTGAGGAGCCACTTGGTCCTCAGGAATCTGCAAGCCACGACGCTGTGCCATGTTGTGAAGTGCACAGCAAACCACGACGATTCTGGAGACCCTGGCTGCTGAGTACTGCAGGGCTCCACCTGATCTATCCAGGCATCTGAAGCGCATCTTCAGCAAGCCGATGGTTTGCTCGATTATGGCTCTGGTGGACATATGGCTGGAGTTGTAGCTCTCCTCAGCTTCGTTGGATGGGCTCCTCAACGGCGTCATTAGCCATGCCCACAGGGGATAGCTCTTGTTTCCAAGTAGCCATCCGTTAAGTTTGTCAGGCAGACTGAATAGCGGAGGCACACTAGACTGGCGCAGTATGAAGGAGTCATGGCAACTGCCGGGGTACTTGGCACAAACATGCAAAATTTCTTTCTTGTGGTCACACACCAGCTGAACGTTAAGGGAGTGGAAGCCCTTGCAGTTGACAAAAATACCTGGATTGCGATGGGGTGCCTTAAGGGCCACGTGTGCTGTCAACGATGCCCTGCACCCTTGGAAAGCCTGCGAGATGAGCTAATACAACTGCATGCGCTGTGACACTTGCTCGATCGTTGGTGAAATGGATGTGATTGTGCGCGAGGGCAAAGAGGGCATCGGTTACCTGCGTTATGCAAGTGTGTGTGGCCGCCTGGGAGATGCTGCTGATGTCTGCTGCTGATCCCTGGAATGAGCCTGAGGCAAAAAAGTTGAGTGCGGCGGTGACTTTGACGGCCACTGGTAATGCTTGTCCACCTGGTCCTCTGGGCAGCAGGTCTTGCTGTAGCATTGCGCAGATGTCAGTCACTACCTCTCGCGAAAGTCGGAGCCTCCTTTGGCACTGCTGCTGGAACATGTTGAGATAGCTGGCCCTGTGTCTGTAGACCCTGTTTGGGGGTTATCTCCTGCGCCGACGGGCTTCCAGGCGCTGGCCCCTTCTGGCCTGTGCAGCTTCAGGTGGGTGAGCAGCAGCCTGGCGCTCCTGCTGCTGCTGCCGCTGTTGGTGCTGCTGTTTTTCCTGGTTCTGCTGGTGCCGCGGCTGATGCTCGAGCTCCTCTAATGCCCAGATGGGAAGGAAATAAATGGCTCCCATGCTTTTGGTATATGCCTCAGTTGAGGAAGCGCTGAGTGAAGGTGGTGAGAGGGGTTTGCCAGGAGGTCACACTGGAGATGGGTGTCAGGCTCCAACCTTCCACAGGTGTGGTTAAGCCTTCTAAAAGTTGCCCCAGACCTGAGACCACTAAGTCCTGCCACCTGCAAATCAGTTTTTGCGATTTTAACCCCCCACATGCCTCCAAGCCCGCTTCCACGGCTCAATGAAAATCCTGCCCGTGGTTGCAATGTGGCCAAGGTTGGGAATTAAATATTCCAGGATACTTAACTTTTAGAAGAGATAGGCAAAATGGAAAAGGAGGAGGGGTAGCCCTGATAATAAAGGATGGGACAAAGACAGTAGAGAGAAAGGATCTTAGCTCCGAAAATCAAGAAGTAGAATCAGTTTGGGTGAAGCTAAGAAACAGCAAGGGGCAGAAAATATTGGTGGACATTGTTTATAGGCCCCCAAACAGTAGTTGTATTGTAGGGCAGAGTATAAATCAGGAAATTAGAGGCACATGTAACAAGGGTAATACAGTAATCATGGGGGACTTTAATCTACATATAGACTGGGCAAACCAAACTTGCAGTAACAGTGTGAAGGACGAATTCATGGAATGCATACAAGATAGTTTTCTAGATCAGTATGTTGAGGAACCAACTAGGGAACAGGCTATTTTAGATCTAGTATGATGCAATGAGAAAGGGTTAATTAATAACCTTGCAGTAAAGGGGCCTTAGGGTAGAGTGACCATAATATTATAGAATTTTATATTAAGTTCGAAAGTTTAGTTAAATCTGAAACTAGGGTCTTAAATCTAAACAAATCAAACTACGTAGTTATGAGGGGCGAGTTGGCTTCAGTAGATTGGGAAACTACATTAAAAGGTATGACGGTAGACAAGCAATGGCTAGCATTTAAAGAATTAATACATAATTTACAACAAATATACATTCCATTAAGGCACAAAAACTCCGCAGGAAAAGTGGTCCAACCGTGGCTAACAAGTTAAAGGTAGCACTAGATCAAAGGAAGAGGCTTATAATGTTGCCAAAAAAAAGCATTGAGCCTGAGGATTGGGAGAATTTTAGAATTCATCAAATGAGGACCAAGAAATTGATAAAGAAAGGGAAAATAAAATATGAGAGTAAACTAGCAAGAGACATAAAAACTGACTGTAAAAGCTTTTATTGTATGTAAAAAGGAAAAGATTAGCAAAAGTAAATGTGGGTCCCTTACAGGCTGAGACAGGAGAAATGATAATGGGGAATAAGGAAATGGCAGAGAAATGAAATAAATACTTTGGCCGCGATTTTGCCGGCACTCAGAAGGCGGGTTTGGCGGCGGGTCAGATGGTAAAATCGCAAATATTGACGGCGGGTTCCGATCCTGCCGTCAACCCACCTCTGTGCAACTTTTCCAAATGCGGGCTTCCAGACTCCCGATTGGTTCCGCCACCAATCGGCAGGATAGGCCCTTAAGGCAGTTAACAGCTTGTTACCTGCCTGGATGATGCTATTTTGACAGTGGTTTTAGATTTTTCCACTTTTTCTGCATGTTCCACGCCATTCCCAAACCACATCAGCTGATTGTGCCGGGTTCACCAAGTGGCTGCCTTCTTGACAGCTGCAGCTCCAGCATAAAAACAAAGCTCGCAACAAGGATCAGTTACAGAACTTTGTTTTTTCAGGTCTGGGAAAACTTTTTGCAGGTCTACTGATCTTGTAAGTGGTGAAGCTGAGATCCATCTCCACTGTGACCTCCTGGGAAAACCCTCTCCCCATATTGGCTGAGCGCTTCCTCAACTGAGATACCTACCAGCAGCATGGGAACCATTTATTTCCTTTCATCCTGGTCCTCAGATTCGAAGGATGAGCAACCGCGGCAGCAGCAGAACCAGGCACAACAGCAGCACCAACAGCAGGAGCGCCAACCACCTGATGCTGCACAGGGCAGAGGGCATCAGCGCAGGGCTGCATGTCGCCGCAGGAGATACCCCCAACACAGGGTTTACAGGCCGAGGATGACCTTCCTCAACATGACTGAGCAGCAGTGCCAAAGGAGGCTGAGACTTTCGCGAGAGGTAGGCGGCGACATCTGTGCAATGCTGCACCAACACCTGGAGCCCAGAGGAACGGGTGGACACCCCTTACCAGTGGCTGACAAAGTCACCACCACCCTCAGTTTTTTGCTTCAGGGTCCTTCCAGGGCTCATCAGCAGACATCAGTGGCATCTCCCAGTCGGCCTCACACAGATACATAACGCAGGTTACCGACGTCCTCTTTGCAAATCCACTTCTCGACAGGTCAAGCAAGTGTAACCGTGCATGCGGTTGGCTTTGCAAATATGGCAGGCTTGCCAAGGATGCAGGGCGTCGTAGACTGCACACATGTGGCCATTAGGGCACCCCATCACAACCCAGCTGTTTTTGTCAACTGCAGGGACTTCCACTCCCTTAACATCCAGCTGGTGTGCAACCACAGGAAGGACATTTTGCGCAAAGTACCCTGGCAGTTGCCATGACTCGTTCATCCTGCGGCAGTCTAGTGTGCCTCAGCTTTTCAATCCGCCAACACAACTTTCCGGGTGGCTACTTGGAGACAAGGGCTATCCTCTGAAGACGTGGCTGATGACGCCGTTTGTTGTGTATGTACCTTTAAGAGAGAACTGCTTTTATACTGTAGTACCAGCAGTGACCATACCTGTATATAAAGCCGTAGCAGGCTTCTGTACTTTCAGTTCCAGCATACCCTCTGTTCAGTAAACACCTGTTATTACCGTTCTCCTGCAGTCCGTGTGTTATTGATACGCGGACACTACACTGGCGATGAGCAGGTTCGAACTCACCTGCAGTACTGCATCACCTCACGGGGATCCATCCCTGAAAAGAAGCTTCTTGGAGGTCGAAGTCAGAGCAACGGGCGTCGACCGTGGGCAACCGCCCAGTGATCCATCGGAGTTCAGAGAATCGCAGGGGAGGCTGTGGAGAGCTGGGCTTGGCTCCCCAGTCAAGGTGTTCCAGCAAATCGTGCTGGTAGCAGGTAGTGCGCTGACCCTTCCGGACTGCGGCGGGCTTGAGCTCGATCGAGCGGCTCTGCAAAGGGGCCGTGCAGCGTCGTCGGGAAGGAAAAGAGAGAGGGTGGGGCGCACAGGGTCGGTGCTCAAGAGCCAGGCAGCGTTAGAGAAAATAAAACGAGGGGAAGGAAAAGAGGCGCGCAGTGGACAGCGTCGAAGAAGAATAAAACGAAGGAATTTAACTAACAAAAGAGAGACACGCCGAAGCCGCGGGGCGCCGCCATTACTATTTAGAATGCTAGGAGCAGCATTGGCAGCAAGGGGAAGAAGGAAAAGTGCGGGAGGCGCCATTTTAATCCATTGGGGAAGAAGGAAAAGCGTGGGAGGCGCCATTTTAAACCACCCAAGATGCCGAAGAGTGGCAGTATCACTGCTTTCGACAACGAAATAGAAGACTGGACCACGTATGTGGAAAGAATTGAAGTGTACTACAAGGCAAATGAGTTGGCCGATGGAAAGAAGGCGTCGGTATTATTAAATTTGATGGGCGCGAGAACGTACGGCCTATTGCGGAATTTCATTATCCCAGCTAAACCAATGGAGAAAAGCTTTGAAGAGATTGTCAATATCTTACAGGAACATCTAAACCCTACACCGCTGCTGATAGCAGAAAGATTCAAGTTCCATAAAAGAAACCAGCACAAAGATGAGAGCAATGCTGACTATCTTACGGAACTACGCAAGTTATCGAAGCACTGCCAGTTCGGAGCAGGACTGGCAGATACCTTAAGGGATAAGTTTGTCTGCGGGCTCCAGAGTGAAGGAACCCAGAAACGACTACTTTCGGAAAAGGACCTGATGCTAGAAAAGGCCTTCAGCGTTGCACTATACTACGAAGCAGCTGCACGGGGAGCTGTGGAAATACAACAGAAACCGCAAGAATATAGCACCAACGAAATGGCATATGGAGCAGAAAAGTGCTATCGCTGCGGCAGAACAACCCATGACCAGAAGGACTGCTGGTTTAAGGACAAAGTATGCAGGCAATGTGGAAAAGTGGGACACATAGCAAGAGTCTGCAGGTCGGGAAACAAAACCAACACTAAAAGAACTACTAAGGAAAAGTACAAGAAAGTAAAAAAAATGACAGACAGTAGTTCAGAAGATCAGGAGAGTGATAATGACTCCGGGAGCAGGAGACTAAGTTGTCTAAAGTTACACAACGTGATCGCAAAGGAGGATCACCAAACCATTTGGGTCACCCTCATGATAGCAGGGTCCCAATTAAAGATGGAGTTGGACACAGGATCAGCCCTAACTGTCATGAATCGACGAGACTATGAGCGGCTATTCTCACACATACCCTTGAAGGACACGTCCATTGTATTGAAGACATATACGGGGCAAAAAGTCTACCCCAGAGGAAAAATAAGGGTGCCCGTTAAATACAACGGCAAGGAAACACAGAAACTGTATCTATATATACTACAAGATGGAGGACCACCATTATTGGGACGTGAATGGATCCGAAAAATACAATTGGATTGGCATTCCATTCAGGCGCTAACTGTGGCTGACAAAAAGGATGACGACGCCACACCTGGACGACTGTCAAAAATTCTAACTGACGCGAAAGAGGTGTTCCAACAAGGACTTGGGACTCTAAAAGGAGTAACGGCAACGATAAAAATTGAAGATAACGCAAATCCAAAATTTTTTAAGGCCAGACCGGTACTGTACGCGATCCGCCCAGCCGTCGAAGCAGAGCTGGAGAGTCTGGAGCATTCGGGTGTGCTGTCCAAGGTGGACTGGAGCGAGTGGGCCACACCCATCGTTCCTGTAATGAAGAAATCATTGAGCAGCACGCCTGGGGAGCCGAAGAAGGTTCGCATCTGTGGGGACTTTAAGGTAACTGTGAACCCAGTCCTGCACACAGTACAATATCCTCTTCCACGGATAGAAGATATTTTCGCCTCACTATCTGGAGGGAAACGCTTTACGAAGATTGATCTGGCCCAAGCGTATCTACAAATGGAGGTAGAAGAAGCATCTAGAAAATACCTCACGATAAACACTCACAAAGGTCTTTACCAGTACAACTGACTGGTATTCGGGGTAGCATCAGCTCCGGCTATTTGGCAGAGGGCGATGGAACAAGTCCTGCAAGGTATCCCAGGTACCCAGTGTTATTTGGACGACATCCTGGTTACGGGCGAAAATGACAGTGAACTCCTTGCCAACCTGGAGCAGGTGCTCACTAGATTACAAGAATATGGGCTACGAGCCAACCGCCCCAAATGCGAGTTTTTCAGGAAACAAATCTCATATTGTGGCCACGTGATTGATGAGGAGGGGTTGCATAAGTCCCCAGACAAGATTGAGGCAGTAGTCAAGGCTCCAGCACCGGAAAATGTGTCGCAACTGAGGTCGTTCCTCGGGTTGGTGAACTACTACCATAAGTTCTTGCCAAATTTATCTACAATTCTGCACCCACTGAACGCCCTGCTGCAAACTGGAGTAGCATGGAAATGGAGTGATGAGTGTAAGCGTGTCTTTCAGAAATGTAAATGCCTAATCACTTCAAAAGAAGTATTGGCCCACTACAATCCAACACTACCGATTCGGTTGGCATGTGATGCGTCTTCCTACGGCATTGGAGCGGTGCTGTCACACAAATTCCTTGACGGTTCAGAGAGGCCAATAGCCTTTGCGTCGCGCTTGTTAACCTCAGCCGAGCGTACCTACGCCCAGATTGACAGGGAGGCCCTCAGCCTGGTGTGGGGGGTGAAGAAGTTCAATCACTATCTGCGCGGGCAGAAATTCACCCTACTGACTGATCATCAGCCTCTTGTCTCCATTTTTAACCCAAAGAAGGGCGTTCCGGTGATGACGGCGCAACGGCTGCAAAGATGGTCCCTTTTTCTAGGGGCACATCAATACGACATAGAGTACAAGGGTACGAAACAGCATGGAAACGCTGATGGGCTGTCGCGCCTACCGTTGCCTACGGTGGAGGAAGCACCTGCAGTGGACCCTGTTGAGATATTCCATTTGACCATAGTCGAATGTCTACCTGTTACAAACTCAAGTATAGAGAAGGAAACCCGAAATGACCTGACACTCTCTCAGGTCTATGATTTGACGGTGAAGGGATGGCCAGCACATGGCGACTCGCTGTTGCCACATTCTCGCCAAGGAGAGAACAGCTATCAGTGTGCCGGGGGACCTTGATGTGTGGATCCCGAGTGGTAATTCCACCCAAGTTGAGAGATAGAGTGCTCAATGAGCATCATGAGGGTCATCTGGGAGGGGTAAAAATGAAGAGCCTAGCCAGGGCGTTTGTGTGGTGGCCGGGAATCGATAAAGAAATCGAGGATATGACCAAGAGCTGCACAGGATGCCAGAAAGTCCAAAACGCTCCACCACAGGCCCCGCTACACCCATGGGAGTGGCCCTCATCTCCATGGCAACGGGTACACATTGATTTTGCTGGTCCATTTATGGACTCAATGTTTTTAATCACCGTGGATGCACATTCGAAATGGCCAGAGGTCATCAAAATGTCCTCCACCACCACGGAGAAAACTATTGCAGTCCTACGGACCATCTTCACCAGGAATGGCTTGCCAGAACAGATTTGCCCTGACAATGGACCACAGTTTGTGTCCGAGGATTTCCGGAGGTTTTTGAGGAATAATGGGGTAAAACATTACACATCTGCCCCATATCATCCAGCCACAAATGGATTGGCTGAGAGGTTTGTTCAGACCTTTAAAAAAGCAATAAAGGCGATGTATAACGACGACATACCACTACAACACAAGGTGGATAATGTTCTTTAACCGAAGGTTAAGATGTCGCCTGGATTTGCTCAAACCAAACATAAGACGAGATGTTGAGGATAAGCAATACCAGCACATCAATGAGAAGCCAACCAGGAGCTTCAAGATAGGGCAACCAGTCTTGGCCCGCGACTACCAAACAGAAAAATAGCAGCCAGGAACGATATGCACACAGCAGGGACCACTAATGTACACAGTGGACGTTGGAGAGAGCATCATGAGACGCCATGCTGACCAGATTCTAGAGTCACAGGAACAAGTCAAACCCATACCACGAGCATGCGCACCTGGTGATGAATCCAAAGTACAGATTGCGTCTACCTCAGAACCAGTGGTATTGGAAGCTGACGAACCAACCAATGACAATGAGCCATAACCGACTCCGCTGCAAAAACAGGACACTCGAGAAAGGCGCTATCCAGACAGGATCAGGAAGCCTCCTCAAAGACTGAATTTATAAATGATTACTTCAGTTGATGTATATAGTACAGAGAAAATTGTAATTGTAATTAGTTATTATTTAATTGTTAAATGAATGTTATGTACTGTTTATCTAAAAGGGGAGGAATTGTTGTGTATGTACCTTTAAGAGAGAACTGCTTTTATACTGTAGTACCGGCAGTGACCACACCTGTATATAAAGCCGTAGCAGGCTTCTGTACTTTCAGTTCCAGCATACCCTCTGTTCAGTAAACACCTGTTATTACCGTTCTCCTGCAGTCCGTGTGTTATTGATACGCGGACACTACACCGTTGAGGAGCCCATCCAACGAAGCTGAGGAGCGCTACAATTCCAGCCACATTTCAACCAGATCCATCATCAAGCAAACCATCGGCTTGCACAAGATGCGATTCAGATGCCTTGACAGATCAGGTGGAGCCCTACAGTATTCAGCAGCCAGATTCATCGTGGTCTGCTGTGCACTGCACAACATTGCACAGAATCATAGCTTGCATCTGCCTGAGGAACATGTGGCTCAGCGCATAGCCTCCTCAGATGAGGAGGAGGAGGAGGAGGAGGAAGAAGAGCTTGTGGAGGCGGATCAGCCAGCTGCAGCAGCAACGAGCACATTGCTGCCCGTGATGCAAGGGATGCACTAATCTTTGCCAGATTCGCTTAGGTAGACGAATCAAACACATGTGGCTGGCACCTTCTTATCACACCATACACAATATACAAGAACCTGTGGGTTCCTATCACTCTGACCACCATCATTACAAGTGCAAGTCGCCCTGAGCTCTCAATGTGCAATTTCCATTTCCGAGATCACATAGGCCAGAACTTCAACTGTTTTCCATCACTTCTGTTTAATCAATACACAAAAGGATGACAATGGCAAAATTTAAAGACAACAAAAGACAACAGAACAGAACACCCAAGTGACTACCCTTGTGACTAATTGTGCTTTATCTTCCTCTTACGCGTGCTTCTACGTGGTGCCTCCCCTGTGGCTTCAGCAGATGTGGAGGCACCTTGCTCACTTTCATGCTGCTCCTGCTTCGACACCTTTGGCAGGCGTCCTCTGGGTTTGCGAGCCTGTGAGGGTTCGGCAACAGTCTACTCCTCCTGCGGCTGTGCAGGGGCTGAGACACCCATCTCAGTTGGGTGAGGTCTCTGGTGGGGCTCTGACTGAGGGCTACTCAGTGGCATGTGAGCGCTTGGAGAGGAGCCCCCACTTCCTTGTTGCCTGCCACCAACATCCCTCTCATGGGTCAGTCCCACTTCAGTGCTAGCAAGTGGCTTGACAGCAGCTTGCTGCACATCAGGGAAGCCATGAGGACCCGTCTCTGCACTGGCAGTCCTACTCCAGAGGACTTCCATGAAGCTCTGGTTTCTCTGCTCAATAGCTGTCTGTCGCTCCTCCAGAGATGCCAATCTATTCTGACAATTCACCATATTTTCCTGACTTTGGCGACTTATTTCCTCCATGGCCGTAGCCATCCTCTCCTCTACCGTAGCCATCCTTTCCATGGAGGTTGCCATCCTTTCCGTGGTGGTGCATTCATGCGCCATTGACTCCACAAAGGCACTGCTCAGGTTAGAGATGGACTCCTCCATCCTCTCCACACTCGCAGTAACTCTGGAGACAAAACCTGCCAGAGACTCCTCCACTTGTTCCTGGAGTTCCGGCACCGCCCTCCTTCTGGATGGATCCAGAGGCACAGGGTTCACATAAAGCTGAGCAGATCTGGGAGCGCGCTGCGGCCTCCGGCGGGGACTCTCCACTGCTGTCCCTGTCTCCACCGTCTGCTGATGCTCACTTGTGAGCTGTGATATACCAGGTGACAACACTACTCTATCTTGCGAAGGTCCCACCGAGGTGTGCGTATCTGCGCTGGTGCTGGGTGTGCTTAATTCTGCTGACGCTGTGCCCTCAGAGGTTGCAGCTTCCTCTGAGGAGTCTTCAGGCTCACACTCTTCCTCCTGGACAGTGGCGAGGGGGGCTGTTGATGGTCTTGTGGGGGAGTAAAGGCATGAGTTAGACATGTGATATTAACGTAGCATGCACATGGAATTGTGCAGATGATCGTAAGTCAATCTGTATGAGTATCAGATGCCATATCTGTTGTATCCGTGTGTTAATGGAGACACGGAATGCAGGAGTTGGTTTAACAGGTGTTTACTGAACAAAGTCTGGAGGTGAACTAACAGATACAAGACACTATACAGGCTTATATAGCCCGAGTGGCCACTACCGGCATTACAGTATACAGGGGCTCTTAAAGGCACATACACTACAATTCCTCCCCTTTTAGACAACCTGTACATAATATTTTAAGTAATCATTAATTAACATATTACAAGAACTATAATCTACACATTTGCTGCAGTTAATCAATTATAAGTCAGTCTCTCTGGAGGCTTCCTGACTCGGTCCGGATAACGCCTCGGTGGTGTAGTAGGTTTTGGTGGTGTAGTAGGTTCTTTTGGCAAGGTCGATTCGGCTTGAATGCCAGTGTCGGGTTCATCTGGTTCCAGTATCACCGGATCGGAGGTAGATACTATGGGTATCTCTGCTTCATCATTAGGCGTATAGAGTTGTGGTGTAGGTTGTCCCTTTTCGGAGGACTCTATGATCTGGTCAGCATGGCGCCTTATTATGCTTTCTCCAATGTCCACGGTATACATCAGCGGTCCTAGTCGTGTGCAAATAGTTCCAGGCTGCCATTTCTCGGTACGGTAGTCCCGGGCCAAAACTTGTTGACCTATCTGGAAGGTTCTAGTTGGCCTTTCATTCATGCCTTGAAATTGCCGGTTCTCCACGTCCCTTCTGATGTTTGGCTTGATCAAATCCAGCCGGCATCTTAGGCTTCTATTGAAGAACATCATGGCGGGAGTTTGGTTTGTAACCACATGTGTTGCATTCCTGTATGCAAACAAGAAGTTATCTATCTTATGCTGAAGTTTTATGTCTTCATTACCCATGGCCTTTATGAAGGTCTGGACAAACCTTTCAGCCAATCCATTGGTGGCGGGATGGTATGGGGCGGACGTGTAGTGCTTAACCCCATTGTTTTTTAAGAACTTCCTGAATTCTTCGGACACAAATTGCGGTCCATTATCAGAACAGATCTGTTCAGGCAGCCCATTCCTGGCAAATATGGTCCTTAATACTGTGATGGTTTTTTCCGTGGTGGTGGAGGACATCTTTATTACCTCCGGCCACTTGGAGTGTGCATCAACAGCGATTAAGAACATTGAGTCCATAAATGGACCAGCAAAGTCAATGTGTACCCTTTTCCATGGAGATGAGGGCCACTCCCATGGATGTAGAGGGGCTTGTGGTGGGGCGTTTTGGACCTTCTGGCATCCTAGGCAGCTCTTGGTCATTTCTTCGATGTCTCCATCGATACCTGGCCACCACACAAACGCTCTGGCTAGGTTCTTCACTTTCACTCCACCCAGATGCCCCTCATGAAGCTCCTTTAGCACTTTATCCTGGAGTTTGGGTGGAATCACCACTCTGGATCCACACATCAAGGTTCCTCGACACACTGACAGCTGTTCTCTTCTTTGCGAGAATGCTGGCAACAGTGGTTCGCCATGTGCTGGCCATCCCTTCACCATTAAATCGTAGACTCGTGAGAGAGTCGGGTCATTCCTCGTTTCCTTTTCAATGGCAGAATTTGTTACTGGTAGGCATTCCACTATGGTTGAGTGGAACATCTCCACTGGGTCCACTGTAGGTGCCTCTTCTACCGTTGGCAACGGTAGGCGCGATAAACCGTCAGCATTCCCATGCTGTTTTGATCCTTTGTATTCTATGTCATATTGGTGTGCCCCTAGGAAAAGGGACCACCTCTGTAGCCTTTGCGCTGTCATAATGGGAACACCCTTTTTAGGGTTGAATATGGAGACGAGGGGTTGATGGTCAGTCAACAAGGTAAATTTTTGTCCGTGTAGGTAATGGTTGAATTTCTTCACTCCCCATACCAGGCTAAGTGCTTCGCTGTCGATCTGGGCATAGTTACGCTCAGCTGAGTTCAATGAGCGTGACGCAAAAGCTATCGGCCGCTCCGAGCCATCAGGGAATCTATGTGATAATACCGCTCCTATGCCGTAAGGGGATGCATCGCACGCCAGTCTGATTGGCAGTGATGGGTTGTAATGAGCCAAAACTTCCTTGGATGTGATCAAGCCTTTGCATTTATGGAAGGCACGTTTACAGTCTTCGCTCCATTTCCAAATTACTCCCGTTTGTAGCAGTTCGTTAAGAGGGTGCAGAAGAGTTGACAAGTTCGGTAAAAATTTATGATAGTAATTTATCAATCCCAGGAACGACCTTAATTGTGAGCCATTTTCAGGTGCTGGGGCTTTTATGACCGCTTCAATTTTTTCAGGTGACTTATGCAACCCTTCCTCGTTAATTATGTGGCCACAATATGATATTTGTTTCTGGAAAAATTCGCACTTGGGGCGATTTGCTCGTAGGCCCCGTTCTCTCAACCTAGTGAGCACCTGCTCCAAATTGGCAAGGTGCTCGTTGTCGTTTTCTCCTGTTACAAGGATGTCGTCTAGGTAGCATTGAGTCCCCGGAATCCCTTGGAGGACTTGCTCCATAGCTCTTTGCCAGATAGCTGGAGCTGATGCTACTCCGAAAACCAGTCGATTGTACTGGTACAGGCCTTTGTGTGTATTTATCGTGAGATACTTTTTAGAGGCCTCTTCAACCTCCATCTGTAGATATGCCTGAGCCAAGCCAATTTTGGTGAAACGTTTTCCTCCGGATAGTGAGGCGAAAATATCTTCTATCCTCGGAATAGGATACTGTACCGTGTGAAGGACCGGGTTTACAGTCACCTTGAAGTCCCCACAGATGCGAATTTTTCTCTGTTCTTCAGATTTATCATTATTTAACGTTTTCTTCATGACCGGGACGATGGGTGTTGCCCACTCGCTCCAATCTATCTTGGATAATACGCCTGCCTTTTCCAAATTCTCCAGCTCTGCCTCGACTGCTGGACGAATTGCGTATGGCACTGGCCTTGTCTTAAAAAACTTGGGAATTGCCGCATCTTCCACTTTTATTGAGGCGGTGACGCCTTTCAAGGTTCCTAGTTCCTGTTGAAACACTTCCTTGGCGTTGGCCAAGATGTCTTTTAATCGTTCAGGTATGACGTCATCATCATTTTTTTTCTTACTGGTCACCGTCAGTGCCTGAATGGAGTGCCAGTCTAAACGTATCTTCCTGATCCATTCACGTCCCAACAGCGGTGGACCACCATCTTGCAGAACGTATAAATACAACTTCTGTATTTCCTTGCCGTTGTATACAACAGGCACCTTTATTTTCCCTTTGGGGTATACTTTCTGCCCCGTATATGTTTTCAAGATAATGGATGTGTCTTTCAAAGGTATATGTGGAAATAGCCGCTCGTAATCCCGTCGACTTATGACGGTCAGAGCTGATCCTGTATCTAGCTCCATTTTAACTGGGGACCCCGCTATCGTGAGGGTAATCCAAATGGTCTGGTAATCTTCTTTGGCAATTACATTATGTAATTTGAGACAGCTTAGTCTCTTGTTTCCGGAGTCGCTATCACTCTTCTGGTCTTCGGAGCTACTGTCCATCATCATTTGTACCTTTCTGTACTTTTCCTTATTGATTTTTTTTCTGTCCGTGGATTTTTTGTGTCCAGATCGGCATACACGTGCAATGTGTCCAATCTTTCCGCATTGCCTGCATGCTTTGTCCTTGAACCAGCAGTCCCTCTGGTCATGGGTGGATCTGCCGCAGCGATAACATCTCTCGAAACCCTGTGTCATTTCATGGGTGCCGAAGTCCTGTGGCTTTTGCTGTATCTCTGCAGCTCCTCTTGCGGCTGCTTCGTATGATACAGCCATACTGAAAGCCTTGTCCAGTGTCAAATCTTTCTCAGAAAGTAGCCTTTTCTGTGTTCCTTCACTTAGGAGACCGCAGACGAATTTGTCTTGAAGAGAATCTGCCAGTCCTGCCCCGAATTGGCAGTGCTTTGACAGCTTCCTTAATTCGGTGAGGTAATCAGCGTTACTTTCATTCTTGTGCTGATTCCTCTTGAAGAATTTGAATTGTTCCGCTATCAGCAGCGGTGTTGGGTTTAAGTGCTCCTGTAGGGTATCAACAATCTCCTTAAAATTCTTGTCCTTTGGTTTGGCTGGAGTGATTAAGTTTCGTAACAGCCCGTATGTCCTTGCGCCCATTAGATTTAGAAGTACTGATGCCTTTTTATTATCTTCTATTTCATTTGCTGTGCAATATACCTCCACTCTTTCCACATATGTGGTCCAATCCTCTATATCGCTATCGAAAGCATTAATATTGCCAGCCTTAGGCATCCTGGAAAAAAATGGCGCCTCCCGCGCTTTCCTTTCTTCCCTGCAGAAAAAAATGGTGCTTCCCGCGCTTTCCTGCCGCTGCTGCTGCTGACAACGCTGTTCGCCGCGGTTTTTATTTACATAGGCTTTTTTTTCAATCGGTGGAGACTCGTTCCCGCCGGACTCTCTGGGACTTTTCCCTCCCTCTGCTTGGTCCGAACGCCGACCTGCTTTGCAGCGCCGGCCGTCTCCCGAGCGCTCCCCCCCTCTGTCTCTGTTTACCTCCGCCTTCGCTGCTCGGCTCCGCTGCAGAGCCAGCCGATGGAGCCCCAGCCCGCCGCCCAGGAAGGATTATTGCAGTACCTGCCACCAGCTCGGCCAGCCGGTGAAACCACAGCCTTTCCCTTTTCTCTTTTCTTTCTTGTTTTTCTTCGACTTTCGTCTGAGGAATCGATCTCCTTGAGGTGCTGCCGAATTGCAGGTAAGTCCGTTTCCAATTCGTCGCCACTGTTGTATCCATGTGTTAATGGAGACACGGAATGCAGGAGTAGGTTTCACAGGTGTTTACTGAACAAAGTCTGGAGGTGAACTAACAGATACAAGACACTATACAGGCTTATATAGCCCGAGTGGCCGCTACCGGCATTACAGTATACAGGGGCTCTTAAAGGCACATACACCACAATGTCAGTCACTCATGCAATGTAAATGAGAGAGATGCAAATCTATTCTGTCACCAGTTTACTCTGCTGCGCCTGTCTGACCGTCCCCCACTTCCAGATTCTCATCGCTTCCGATGATTTCCAGTGCCGCCTCCTCAGTATTGTTGAGATGTGAAATGGAAGGTGGCCCTCCTCCTGTCATAGTCCTCTCCCTCTTATTATGGGCTCTCTTTTCCTGTAATGAGGGACACAAGTGGAGTTTGAGTGAGAATGATGGAGTGGGTGTAGAGAATCCATAGCATAGATGCTTAGAAGGGGACAAAGATGGAGAGAGGTGTCAATACCAAGGGCCCTCCCTCATTGCATAACAGTGATAGCGAGTGTGATGTCAGCATAGTCGAATAGTGTGGTAAACCACTTTTATCGTTCACTATCGTTACACTATGGTTATCACTGTTATATCGTTACACTATGGTTATCACTGTTTACACTGTTGTATCACTACACGAGGTCGCCTCTTGTCACGCTGTTATACCTGGGCTGACCACTGCTGACTCCGCCCATGGCTCCACCTACTTGCCCAGGTATAAAGGTGGTCGACTGGCTGGTATTCCTCCTTGTTGGATCCGATCACCCACGAGGGTTGGCTCTGTTATTTAGCCAATAAAAACCTATAGTTACTGTCTTAACTCGTCGCTTTTCATTGCATGAATTGATAGGTATATCAAATAGTGAAGTGATTGTGCACATAGAGAGAGAAGGATGGTTAAGGGTGCAAGGGATGTATGGGTAAAGTGGGATGTGGAGGAGTAGTTTGACAATGCAGAGTGCTGGTGATGAGAGGAGATGGGGAGCAGATTGAGGGTAATGGTGATGTTATACTCACTTTCCCTGAGCGGACCAGGTCATTGAACCTTTTTCGGCACTGTACCCAGGTTCGAATGCACATCGATGTCGAGCTGACATCCTGTGCAATTTGCAGCCACACAGCTTTGGTCTGCTGTGGTGGCTTCTTCCTCCCAGAGGATGGGAAGAGTACCTCCTTTTGACCTCTGACTCCCTCCACAAGAGCGTGGAGGGAGTCATCATCAAATCAGGGAGAGGCCTTGGCCCTTGAGGTAGCCATGGCAGCAGTTGTAACAAGGAAATCCAGCATCAAATAATGAGAGAATGAACCAAGACTGCATGGGCCCCTTAAATGCAACTGGCTCACAGACGTCAGCAGAGGCAAATTCCAGACCCAAAACAGTAATTGGCCAGGGGAGCGCACACGCAGGGACTCAATAGCTCAATTAGGGCAAAATCGCAAATTTTTACTGGATGAAAGCGGAGGCGGGACCGGGACCTGCCAACAACTGACCAGCACCCACCCCGCCACCAATGAGAAAATCGCAGCCTTTGTGTCTGTCTTCACGGAAGAAGACTCAAAAAACTTCCCAGGAATAATGGAGAACCAAGAGAATGAGGAACTGAAAGAAATTAGTATTAGTAAAAAAATAGCACTGAAGAAATTAATGGGACTGAAAGCCAATAAATCCCCTGGACCTGATGGCCTACATCCTAGGGTTTTGAAAGAGGGAGCTATAGAGATAGTGGATGCATTGGTTGTCATCTTCCAAAATTCCATAGATTCTAGAACGGTTCCCACAGATTGGAAGGTAACAATTGTAACCCCACTATTTAAGAAAGGGGGGAGAGAGAAAACGGGGAATTACAGACCAGTTAGCCTGACATCAGTAGTAGGAAAAATGCTAGATTCTATTATTAAGGACGTGGTAACAGGACACTTAGAAAATAATAATAGGATTGGGCAGAGTCAACACAGATTTATGAAAGGGAAATCATGTTTGACAAATCTGTTAGAGTTCTTTGAGGTTGTAACTAGCCGAATAGATAAGGGGGAACCAGTGGATGTGGTGTATTTGGATTTTCAGAAGGCATTCGATAAGGTGCCACACAAGAGATTATTAAACAAAATTAGGGCCCACATGATTGGGGGTAATATACTAGCATGGATTGAGGATTGGTTAACGGACAGAAAACAGAGAGTAGGAATAAACGGATAATTTTCAGGTTAGCAGGCTGTAACTAGTGGGGTACCAAAAGGATCAGTGCTTGGGCCTCAGCTATTCACAATCTACATCAATGAGGGGACCAAAGGTAATATATCCAGGTTTGCTGATGATACAAAGCTAGGTGGGAATGTAAGTTGTGAGGAGGATGCAAAGAGGCTTCATGGGGATATAGACAGGCTAAGTGAGTGGGCAAGAACATGGCAAATGGAATATAATGTAGAGAACTATGAAGTTATCCACTTTGGTAGGAGAAATAGAAAAGCAGAGTATTTTTTAAATGGTGAGACATTGGGAAATGTTGGTGTTCAGAGGGACCTGGGTGTCCTTGTACGCAAATCACTGAAAGTTAACAGGCAGGTACAGCAAGCAATCAGGAAAGCAAATGGTATGTTGGCCTTTATTACAAGAGGATTTGAGTATAAGAGTAAAGGGCCTAGAAATTGGGTTGGGGCGCCAAAGTGGCGCAAAAGTCGCCTGAGCGCAGGATTTAGCGCAGCGTTCGCGGCTTCAGCGATCATCCGATATTCAGTTTCATTGCCCCTCGAGGGGCACGGGGCGAGGCTCGAGGCGCTCCGCGTCCCTCTTAGGGCGCTGAAACTGAATATCGCAGCGCAATGTGCCGCAGCGCCACACGCTGCGGCATGGCACGCTGCGGTACTGCAGGCCTTCCTCCCACTGTTACGGGGGAGGTGCCTGCAACAGCGCAAACCCTGATCGCGAGTGCCGGCAAACAAGCCCGGCACCAAGGAGAAGTGCCGGGCTCTCGGGAAACAGCCGGCAATGCCGCGGCGGGGGGGGGGGGGGGGGTTAGGAGGCCGGGGATGGAGGTGCTGGCAGGCGGCCGCCCTCCACCTTAACTTGCGCCGCTGCCGGCACAGTAAGGCCCTGTGTACCGGGCGTGGGTAGCGCAACTGCGGCGTTCGCTACCAAATATCGCGAACGGGGCGCGAATGGGGCGCTGCACACACCAATGACGTCATCGGTGGCGGCGCAGTGCAAGAGAGTAATGCCACCATTATCGCCCTAACTCAATATCGCGGGAGGCGCAGCCAGTGGTGCTACAGCCACTGCCTGCCTCTTTAGGTGCTAACAAGTGGCGCTACTTACCCAATTTCTCCCCCAAGATGTCTTACTGCAATTACATAGGGCCCTGGTGAGACCACACCTGGAGTATTGTGTACAGTTTTGGTCTCCTTACCTAAGGAAGGATATACTTGCCATAGAGGGAGTGCAACGAAGGTTCATCAAACTGATTCCTGGGATGGGGGGATTGTCCTATGAGGAGAAATTGAGTAGACTAGGCCTATATTCTCTAGAGTTTAGAAGAATGAGAGGTGATCTCATTGAAACATACAAAATTCTAAAGGGTTTGACAGGGTAGATGCAGGGAGGATGTTTCCCTTGGCTGGGGAGTCTAGAATCAGGGGTCACAGTCTCAGAATAAGGGGTCGGCCATTTAGGGCTGAGATGAGGAGAAATTCCTTCACTCAGAGGGTGGTGAATCTTTGGAATTCTCTACCCCAGAGGGCTGTGGACTGTCAGTCACTGAGTATATTCAAGATAGAGATTGATAGATTTTTGGATATTAAAGGAATCAAGGGATATGGGGATAGTGCAGGAAAGTGGAGATGAGGTAGATGATCAGCCATGATCTTATTGAATGGCGCAGCCGGTTCGAGAGGCTGAATGGCCTCCTCCTGCTCCTATTTCTTATGTTCTCAAAACAGCTCACAGCATTTCACACAGCAGAGCACAGTGACTGTTGTTATTTAGGAAAATGCAGTAGCCATTTTGTGCTAGCAACAACAATGAGATGAATGACTTGTCAATCTACCTTTTTTTGGGTGTTGGTTGGGGAGGGTTGTTGGCCAAAATTCTGGGAGGACCTCCCATAGGTAGGACTTTGATATTTTTATTGTAAGCTCTTGTATAGACAAGATATTTCAATGTTCAGGGAGCGAAAGGAAAACTTTAATATCATATGCACAGCTCAATCTGGAATCACTGTCAATGAGATAGTGCCAATTCATCTGTCCTTACAATCGCTTACCTTCTGTTAGCTCCATCTGCTGATGAACCAGAAGCTGGTCTATCTGTGAAACAACAGAGTTTAATTGATTTTCTATTTCTTTCACAAGTGGCACAAAGTGAACATGACTGCCATGTAATGGGTTATTTCTGTAAGTTTAGTAAGTATAATTTTTGCACTTGAATCTTTTTTGTGTTATTTTCTGCTGTGTGATTTCAAATACTTTTTGATGGTCTTTCGTGCTTTGTATCTCTCGTGAGGTTGTTTTGCATATTTGAAAGATAGTGGATAAAATACTCCAGCATTTGAAGCTGTCCTCTACAATGCTCTCATGGTCGGTATACAATCACACTGGCACCATAGGGTGCAATCATACCAGTCCTGGGGAGGCGGGTATGGAGGCAGGACTGCCGGGAAAATGGCAGAATCTGGGGGCGAGTGCCCATCCCGCCCCCAACCCGCCTCCATGCCATCTTCCCAGGAGGCGGGTAGCCGACCCTTGCTGGGTCCCGTCACCAGGAGGCGGGAAGGGGATTACAGCCACTTAACTGTCTGTTCACAGGTAGTTAACAGGCAGTTTAGAGGATTATCCCCATTTTTCCAGCAGAGGCGCGGGCTTCCCGACGTCGGGAAACCCTGCCAGGGTCACCGAGGCGAGCAGTGGGTCTGCGGGGGTCGGAGGGGTGCAAAAGTGCGCTGTGAAGGTAAATGATGGGTGCAAGTGTGGAGAGGTAAGTATGTGAGGTGAGTGGAAAGTGGTAGAAAATGTTTACTTACTTTTGTTTCTTCCTGCAGGCTTTAAAAGTTGGGGTTGCGGAGACTCTCGCATCTAACCGGCAGAGATGACAGATGGCTGCTGCATTCTCCGATGCAACAACCATTTAATTTCTGCTGACATAAGAGGTTTGATGAGTCTTGAATACAAGAACTCATCAAACAACAGAGAATGTCAGTGTTTGACAGCTTCACAGAGCTGGCAAACGATGACAATTCATCTGTCAAAAGTTTTTGACAGATGAAACGTCATGCGCTGACGTTCTCTGTAACCAGCTTCCCCTTAATTGGCCTGCTAAGCCCACTCAGAAATCACAGAAACCCCACAGTGCAGATAGAGGCCATTTCGGCCCATCGAGCCTGCACCGACACATATCCCACCCGATCCCCCTAACACTAAGGGTCAATTTATCATAGCCAATCAACCTAACCCGCACATCTTTGGACTGTGGGAGGAAACCGGAGCACCCGGAGGAAACCCACGCAAACACGGGGAGAATGTGCAAACTCCACACAGTCACCCGAGGCCGGATTTGAACCCGGGTCCCTGGCGCTGTGAGGCAACAGTGCTAACCACTATGCCACCGTGCTGCCACTGTGTGGGCTTAACAAGGCCAATCAAGGGAAAATAGCGTGGGTTGGCCACACGTCGATGGAGGCGGGACTAAAACCCGACAAGTGGGAGTCCTGCCTCCAATGCGCCCCCATTGGCAAAATTGCCCCCTTTGTGTCGTCTCATGTGCGTAAACAGCAGAGCTTCGGGGAAAAGAGGCACTTTACGCCCAATGTTATTCCCTTCAGCACACAGTGGGGTCAATTTATCAAATGATGCTCTTGAAGCTGAGCCTTGGCCATTGAAAATGCTTGTAGAGGATTTGGGCATACACTCCCTGCGATTCTCCGTCTGTTAGCATGAACGGAGAGAAAACTACAGGGAACAGCGTCCATTTCTTGCTTGATGCTCCTGTCGAGCATGGATCCATGCCAGGAGCGTGATTTTGTGCAATTCCTACTAATATTCCAAAAACGGCCTCACCAATGATTGATACAAAAATAACTTGCTTCCACCTATGATTAAAACCCCAAATATATGACTAGCCTTTCTAATGAGTTTGCACCTTACTGAATGCTGTCAACGACTCGTCAATAATCATACTCAAATCCTTTTCGTTTTCCTCCTCGGCCAGTAGATATGAGGGCTGACTCCGTCCGTGATCAGGCCCTCCTGGTGAGGGGGCGGTGCTCACAGGGAGCACTGGTTGGGGGGATGCAGGCCTGCAGCCCCTGATTTTCAGTCCAATTTTAACGGATGGAAATCAAGATCTGTGGTCTTATAATTTCCCAACCAGCAAGAACCAGGCATTATCAGGAGCAGTCTATCGGAGAATCAATCCTTTTGTGTCTGTTAGAGGCAAAGGACTGTGCAAAGGCAGTGCAAAGCACCATCACAAAGTGCTCTGTGATGACATCCATGACCAGCCACTCTTTGGCTTGCCACGTTGGTGTCGAGCATAGCTCTGCTCTGATCTATGAGGCGGCCCTCTGAGTGTAAACAGTTTTCCTGGAAAACGCAGCCAGGGAGGCAATCGCACCGAGCATGCCAAGTACAAGACCATGACTGGCATGCAGACGCTGTGTACTCTGAAATCCCAGGACCATACTACCTGTTATTGCAGCAGCTGAAGAACATGAATCTTTATACAGAAACGTAAAATCCCATTATCAAGCACATTGGGGGCAATTTTAACCCTACTCGCTCAGCAGAAACCTGACGGGTGGGCAGTTAAAATCGCCCTGGCCGATGACCTGTCCAAAAGCCGCCATGATCGCAACATCTGTAATTTTAACCTGCTCTCCTGAGCAGGCAAACAACAACACCTGCCCGCAGCCAACAGGGTCCTTCTATACATATGCATGTTGTGGCCCGACTCAAATTTTAACTCAGGCCTGAGCAGGGAATCCGCCTGGAGTTAAAGTCGGGGCCAATCACGATCCCTGTTCCAATGTTCATAACTCAACAGTAAAATTCATTAAATTCCACTTTCCATTCCTTGGCCCATCTGCTAAATTGATCCAATCCCCTTTTTTAATTCTCCCAGTGTCCTGATCAACATTCTTTCCTGAATCAGTGCAATCTATAAACAGACTGATTGGCCATTCACTGCAATGGCTGTTTGTGAGAGGTTGTTGACACAGAATGGCTGTTATGTAACGAAAGCCACTGCAATTTATAACTCACTGGGCTGGATTTTGATACTGGGGCGGTTTGGGGTCGTGTAATCCGCATTTTGTGTTAGCCACCCGATTCTAAATCGATGTGGGAAAATGATGCCATTTTAACTTAATTGGCCAATTGAGTTCCAACGTGTGGGAACCCATGGCCAATGAGTTTTTCCAGTCTGAAAGTCGCCTCCAATGACGTCATCATTCCTGCTGCATTTATGGTCTGCAACAAGCCTTGCTTCTTCTGCAGACTGCCAACCTTTTGGCCTTTGCAGTGAGAGGCACCTGCAGGAAGAATGGCCAGCCAGAGACCTAGGTCTGCACCCTGCTTCGATGACGTTGCCCTGCAGGCTTTAGTAGAGGGAGCAAGAGCACATAAAGAGGTGCTCTTCCCTTCTTCAGGGAGGAAGAAGCCTCCCCAGCAAACCAAGGCTGTGTGGATCCAGGTGGCAGAGGAGGTCAACTCCTTGTCAGTAACTCGCAGAACCTGGCTTCAGTGCAGGAAGAGATTTCATGACCTTATGCGCACTGGAAAAGTGAGTATGAATTTCCCATCACCCTCAATCTGATCCCCATTGCCTTTCCCCACCAGCACTCAGCTTTAGCAATCTCTTCCTCCACATCCCACTTGACACTGACATCCATGCACCTTACCCATTCCCTCTCTCTCTATGGTCACATTCACCTAACTATTCGACTATGCAGCCTTCACACTCCCTATCAATGTGATGCTATAAAAACAACTGACAACACACAGGGAGGGCCCTTGGCCTTGCCACCTCACTCCATCTTTGTCTCCTTCTAAGCATCTATGCTATGGATTCTCTACACTCACTCCTTCATTCTCACTCAACCTCCACTTGTCTCCCTCATTGCAGGAAAAGAGAGCTCACAATAAAAGGGAAAGAGTGAGGACAGGAGGAAGCCCACCCTCAGTAGCCCAGCTCAGCCCCTGGGAGGATGCGGTCCTGGAGATCGTGGGAGTGGAGGACGATGCGTAAGTGGGGGACAGACAGACGGGTGCATCACAGCAAGCTGGTGACAGAATAGTTTTCCATCTCTCTCATTGACATTGCATGAGTCGCTGATAATGATTCTGACGCTCTAACAGATGCATTTATGATCATCTGCAATATGCAATGTGCATGTAACTTTGGCATCACATCTCTGACTCTTTCCTTTACTCCCCCACAGGACCATCGCAAGCACCCGTCACCACTAGCCAGGAGGAAGAGCCTGAGCATCCAGACTCCTCAGAGGAAGCTGCAACCTCTGAGGGCACAGCGTCAGCAGAATTAAGTGCACCCTGCACCAGTGCAGATACTCACACCTCGGTGGGACCTTCGGGACATAGAGTACAGTTGTCACCTGGTGTATCACAGCTCACAAGTGAGCATCAGCAGATGGTGGAGACAGTGATAGCAGTGGAGAGTCCTAGTCGGAGGGCGCAGGACTCTCCCAGTTCGGCTCAGCTGCATGTTGACCCTCTGCCTCTAGGTCCATCCACAAGATCAACGGTGCTGGAACTCCAGGAACAGATGCAGGAGTCTCTGGCAGGTTTTGTCTCCAGGGTTGCTGCGAGTGTGGAGCGAATGGAGGAATCCATTGCGAACATGAGCAGAGCCTTTGTGGAGGCCATGGAAAAGATGGCAACCTCCATGGAGGTGATGTCGCCAGAGTGCAGAAAACATGGTGAGTGTTCAGAATAGAATGACATCTCTGGAGGAGTGATGGTCATCTATTGAACAGAGAAACCAGACCTTCATGGAAGTCCTTCTGAGTAGGACTGTCAGTGTAGATATGGGTCCCCATGGCCCCCCTGATGTGCAGCAAGGTGCTTTCAAGCCACTTGCAAGCGTTGAGGGGGACCTGACCCATGAGAGGGAAGTTGGTGGCAGACATCAAGGAAGTGGGGGCTCCCCTCCAAGCGCTCACACTTCTATGCCACGGCAGAGCCCTCGGTCAGAGCCCCGCCAGAGTCCCCACCCAACTGAGATAGGCGTCTCAACCCCTGCACAGCTGCAGGAGCAGCAGATTGTTGCCGAGCCCTCAAAGGTTCGCAACCCCAGAGGATGCCCACCAAAGGTGTCGAGACAGGAGCAGCAAGAAAGTGAGCAAGGGGCCTTCGCATCTGCTGAAGCCACAGGGGAAGCACCACGTAGGAGCATGCGTAAGAGAAAGATACTGCACAAATAGTCACAAGGGTAGTCACTTGGGTGAAATTTGATGTTTTATGTTAAAAAGCCATCAGATGATTACTGTAAATACAAAATCTGATGGCTACTGCTGTAGTTGTGACGTGTGTCATTTCGCGAATGGGACTTCCATATTGAGGGCTTAGGATTACTTGCAATTGTCAGTATGGTGGTCAAATTGCTAGGAATCTGCTGGTTCTTGGCCATTGTGGATGCTCAGGTAAGAAGCTGCGAGGCAAAAGTGCTTGATTGGCTAGGCTAAGCAAATCTGGCCAAGATGAATGCGTTCCTTGCATCCCGGGCAGCAATGTTCTCGCGTACTGCTGCTGCTGGTTGATGGGCCTCGGCAAGATGTTCGTTTTCGCTCTCCTCCTCCTCCTCTTCCTCCTCCTCTTCATCTGAGGAGGATATGTGACGAGCCACTTGGTCCTCAGGAATCTGCAAGCCACGACGCTGTGCTATGTTGTGAAGTGCACAGCAAACCACGACGATTCTGGAGACCCTGGCTGCTGAATACTGCAGGGCTCCACCTGATCTAACCAGACATCTGAAGCACATCTTCAGCAAACTGATGGTTTGCTCGATTATGGCTCTGGTGGACATGTGGCTGGAGTTGTAGCTCTCCTCAGCTTCGTTGGATGGGCTCCTCAACGGCGTCATTAGCTACGTCTTCAGGGGACAGCCCTTGTCTCCAAGTAGCCATCCGTTAAGTTGGTCTGGCGGACTGAATAGCGGAGGCACACTAGACTGGCGCAGTATGAAGGAGTCATGGCAACTGCCAGGGTACTTGGCACAAACATGCAAAATTTCCTTCTTGTGATCACACACCAGCTGAACGTTAAGGGAGTGGAAGCTCTTGCGGTTGACAAAATACCTGGAATGCGATGTGGTGCCTTAAGGGCCACATGTGTGCAGTCAACGATGCCCTGCACCCTTGGAAAGCCTGCCAGATTAGCTAATCCAACCGCACGCGCCGTGACACTTGCTTGATCCTTGGTGAAATGGATGTGATTGTGTGCGATGGCAAAGAGGGCATCGGTTACCTGCGTGATGCAAGTGTGTGCGGCCGCCTGGGAGATGCCGCTGATGTCTGCTGCTGATCTGGAATGAGCCTGAGGCAAAAAAGTTGAGTGCGGTGGTGACTTTGACGGCCACTGATAAGGGTTGTCCACCTGGTCCTCTGGACTGCAGGTCTTGTTGCAGCATTGCGCAGATGTCACCCACTACCTCTCGCGAAAGTCGGAGCCGCCTTTGGCACTGCTGCTCAGACATGTTGAGGTAGCTGACCCTGTGTCTGTAGACCATGTTTGGGGGGTATCTCCCGCGCTGATGGGCTTCCATTCGCTGGCCCCTTCTGGCCTGTGCAGCTTCAGGTGGGTGAGCAGTAGCTTGACGCTCCTGTTGGTGCTGCTGCTGTTGGTGCTGCTGTTGTTCATGGTTCTGCTGGTGCCGCGGCTGGTCTTCGTCCTCATCTAATGTCCAGAAGGGAAGGAAATAAATGGCTCCCATGCTTTTGGTATATGCCTCAGTTGAGGAAGCGCTCAGTCAAGGTGGCGAGAGGGGTTTCCCAGGAGGTCACACTGGAGATGGGTGTCAGGCTCCAAACTTCCACAGCTGTGGTTATGCCTTCTAAAAGTTCCCCCAGACTTGAGACAACAAAGTCCTGCCACCTACAAATGATGGCTGATCAAATCTCCTATTTAATGGTTGAGCTGCAGCTGATAGTCAGCAATCCAATTGTGCTCCCGCCAGGTTTCACTGTCGTGTTTCAGAACAGGCGTGCTTCACGTGGGAAAAGCGTTAAAATCACCAAATCCTATCAAAATGGCATTATAGCGGCAATTTAGTGCTTGTTAAGGGCCTTAACGGCCTATCCCGCCCCTTGGAGGCGGGACGGAGTCGGGACCAGTAGACACGATTTAATGAAAATTGCTTGGAGGCGGGATGGAGGCGGGGTTGGGCCCGCCAGTGTTTGCAATTTTAACCCCCCACACACCTCCAATCCCACCTCAACGGCCCAAAGAAAATCGAGCCCATTGTGTGAGCTGTGTTGAGACATTTCACTGTGAAAGGCCTTTATAGAAATGCAAATGATTATTTATTTTATTTGCAACCTTATACTCATTACCTGGGCAAATGGCTTGGTATCATCACTAAGTTAATAATACTGCAAGAGGTCCCTCCTTCACTTTAGTTATGAATAGTGTGAAGAACAAGCGACCGATAACAAATCCTTATGGAAACTCATAAGTCACTGTCCCCATCCAGAGCTTTTTCCATTTACCGTCATGTTCTTCTTTTTATTACTAAGCTCATTTTCAATCCAATTTCCTAACATACTTCATGAGCCTTAGGGTGCATTCACACTTTAACTGCAGTGTTGGTGTGCTGCACTTATAAAATGGACTTTTGTGAGATCCTGCACAAGATGGAGGCGTATTAGAAAATTGCAGGTTCATGATGTTCTGTCTACGGAATTCAATGGATGGAAAATGGCGGGCAGTGTACCCGTGATTTTCTGTTAAGCTGCCTTGCTGCATGGCGTTGGGTTTCAGGAAATCTTGCCCACAGCGTGAACGCAGCCCGATTAAGGAGTTAGGCCATGAGGAACGAGGTTTTCTGGAGAAGGGAGTCTCACTAGGCTTCATTTCGGTGTCAGTTCAGCCCCTGACATCCAATTTACACAGTTTAGTGTTGGTGTAAAGCTGAAACTGTTAAACTTGTTGTGCTAATGCTCCATTAGTCGCCCTCATAAGGCTTATGTGTAGATTGTCTTAAAAGCCTTCTCCAAATCCAGGCACGTTTTTCACACTGAACTGCTGTCATTAGTTCCTTCCTCAAAGAACTCCAGCAGATTCACAAAGTATGACCCGTGTTCAGTCCAGCCTAACTGTTCCTTATGGCGTTCGTGCTCTTTACATGCACATTGATAGAATTCAGCGAAAAGCCGTGTTGCCTTCTCCCCAACATTAGACTGTCTGATCTATAACCACTGGGTTTAGACAACTTTTATTTGAACATAAAAGTAACATTTTGATGCTCTCTAAATTATAAGGGGGTGAAATCCAACGTTGGTGGGGCAGAGAACGGGCGGTGGTGGTCAGGCCGCCCACTGTACACTCTGTCTGGTTTTCCATGCCATTGAAGGACAATCGGGAGAGGTGTGTAGCAGATGGCCAATCCCATGTCACCCCTTAGTACTACCGACAAAAGTTAAAATGAGCAATCGGTCAAGTGCCTTTCATACCTGTAGGAGATACTCTAGTCCTGGTGGGCAGTTTGCCGTATGTATTGAAAATTGATTCGATTGTACTTCATCCATTCTTAGTTGACCTTGTGGGAAGTTGAAGACCAGAAAAGTTGATGAGGAAACAGTCCCAGGCCAGTTGAATTGAAGCAGAATTCCTAAAGTGTTAATCGTTGCAGTTAACTGTTATTGCAGGAGAATGCGTCAATCTTTTCACAACTGAAATGTAACAACAGATAAAAGGATCCAGAAGTATCTGAATCCAGGGAAATCTTCAAAGATTAGAAATAGGATTTGAAATTATAAATAGAAGTAGCGACAAAGGTAGTCAGATATGCTTTGGCGCCTGTGATATTGAGACCATGGAAATGCGATCTGCAGTCAGTATCTAGGCAGGGTTCCATGATGTTGGAGGTCAGATATTCCCACCTTTCCCTTGACTCCTTTGGAGAGAGGGAGAAATGTTCTCAGGAGATTCCTGGGATGGAAGGGTTGTCTTATGAGGAAAGGTTGAGAGGTTGGGCCTACACTCATTGGAGTTTAGAAGAATGAGAGGTGATCTTATTGAAACATATAAGATTCTGAGGGGTTTGGACAGGGTAGATGCTGAGAGGATGTTTCCCCTCGTGGGCGAATCTAGAACAAGGGGGCATAGTCTCAGAATAAGGGGTCGCCCATTTAAGACGGAGATGAGGAGGAATTTCTTCTCTCAGAGGGTCGTGAATCTTTGGAATTCTTTACCACAGAGAGCTGTGAAGGCGGAGTCATTGAATATATTCAAGGCGGAGATACACAGATTTTTGAGCAACAGGGGAGTCAAGGGTTAAGGGGAGCGGGCAGGAAAGTGGAGTTGAGGCCAAAATCGGATCAGCCATGGTCTCATTAAATGGCGGAGCAGGCTCGAGGGGCCGAATGGCCTGCTCCTGCTCCTATGTCTTATGTTCTTATTAAATGGCAAATCCTGCAAACCTGCACTTCCAGTGGGGATACCACACTGAAATGGAGTGCTGGTTGGAGCTAGGGCTGCCACACTGCGGCCATGGTTCTCCGACCCTCGCTCGCTGTTAATGTGGCTCTTCACTGGAAGCTTGTGATTGCAGAATTTAACTTTAAGCACGTGGGTGGGATTCATGATGTGTGTATTTTGTAGAGGAAATAGGCTTGATGCATCAAGTAGCCTTCTCTTGTTAATGCCTCCTTCCTCTCTTTTCAACTCTGACCAATTGAATCCATAGTCCCAGCATTTCGATCATCCATATTTGCAATTTTTCCGGCCCGTTTTTTTGTCACCAGTTTTTTTTCCCCCCTTTCTACTTCTCCCCTTTATCGACTCCTTGTTGGGCTATAGCTGAGCTATAAATCCACAGGTACTGGCTGCACTTCAGCACGCCTCCCAAAATGGGCGCTCATCGTGTTTGAAGAAGGTGTGAGCCTGGACAGTGAGGGGGCAATTTTAACCCAACCCGCCCTTCGGGAGGCCAAGGGGACCGGGCTGGTTTTAAGCCTCGCCCAACTTTACTCTCCTTTTGAAGTCAACTAAGAACAATATGGGGCGGGGCATAAAACCGGTGTTCCACCCAATCCCGGGGGTTTCCTGCTGGGGCTAGTTTGGTTAAAATGACCCTCCAAGTGTCAGCATGCGTTCCGACTACGCAGGGCGGGGAAGTGGGGGGGGGGGTTTATGGCGGTTTGGGGAAGGGGGGGAATATCTGGGACCGATCGTAACATAACTCGTTCAAAGACAGCACCAATATTTAAACAATCTAAGACAAACATGTTTACCCAGCGCCTGGGAGATATCTACCAGGGAGTGTGCAGCATCTGTGTATCGCCACATGACAGGTGTGTGAATAAAAACAACAAAGGCATTAAAGAAGTTGCTCTGATCTGCTGACTAGCTGCCACAGGACCTGTTCCTGCTTAGTTAGGGAGTGAAAACCCAATAACAACAATTGAAATCTATTGTGTATACATGTGACTATTTATAAAAACAGCATATTGTGCAATCAATAGCTCAGTTGTTACTGCCCAAAACCCACTGCCGAAATACATAAAAATAAAAATGTCTCTTCAGTCACATTCCATACACCAGAAGGCACCGTTCAGTGCTGAGTATTTATTTTATCGGGGTGCCAATCGGCAGCTGGTGGCTATGGCTGGTCCCATTAAAATAAATGAAGGAGAATATAAGGCCATTTTCAAAAGGCCCCAACTGTAAATTTATGTCTGTTGGTTTTATCTGGATGGACAGCGCACTCGCCATTGATCCTCATGTACTGGTTGAGTGCCAAGCAGCACGGGCCCTCTCTATATGATGTTTAAAAAATTCATTCTTGGGATATGGGCGTTGCTAGCAAGGCCAACATTATTTATTGCCCATCTCTTGATCCGCTGCAGTCCGTGTGATGAAGGTACTCCCACAGTGCTGTTCGGGAGGGAGTTCCAGGACTTTGACCCAGCGACAATGAAGGAACGGCGATATATTTCTAAGTCAGGATGGTGTGTGGTTTGGAGGGGAACTTGGAGGTGGTGGTGTTCCCGTGCGCCTGCTGCCCTTGTCCTTGAAGGGAGGGGGGAAGTGTGGGGGTGGAGAAATTCCAGGCCAAGGCAGGCCCGCAACTTTCCCTGTGGGTCCCTGAGGAGCACTCCTGCTTTACCTGGCCGCACAAAGGAACCATTTCCACTTATCTTGGAGTGCCCCTGCATCCTCCTGACAGCTGCCAGCGTGCCTTCACCCGGCGGGAAAACTGTGGCGCCTTCCCTGCTTGGGCCCGGGTTCAAATGCAATGGGGATCCCATTAGCATAACGGGACTCCAATTTGCGTAAAGTTATGAGGCTCCCGCTTGCTTCCAGCGGGCGCCTCTGCCACATAACAGCAGGGGAGCCAGTGGTCACTGGTGGCCAGTGCGATTCTAGCACGAATGAGACGCTAAGGCTGAATGCTTCATTTTAAAGGCTCACCCCCCCAACCCCTGCCCGCCAGGGTGGGTTAAAATCCCCTTCCCACCACTCCCCACCCCCAAAGAATATGTTCAGCTAGGAGGGTCCAAATCTTTATGGGTCACTTTGTTTCGTATTTTGGCGCCCTGTGGGCCACGGATAAGGAATGTGCTGTGGTCCCAGATGCAGTGCCAGTGGGACTGCTGCTCCTCGAGTGAAATGTGCACCACTGGAAGCACTGACCTCATTGTGTCTGAGTTCACGACGTCAGATCATTTCAATGATTAGGACGCGCCACCTCGCCAGATTGGACTAGGCGGGCATGGCGGATTAATGAGGAAAGGTTAGCTATCTGGCATGACCCAGAAGCCCTTAAGAGCTGCTGGCAAAATCTAGAAGGACGCTGTCACTTAAAGGTGGCGTTATAGGGGCTGGAGGGTGGGGGGAGGGAGGGAAGGTAAGTGGGGGTGGAATTTTCCAGCCTTTTGAATTAGTTTAATAATAATTATCAGCCTTTCTAAAACTGTATGAAGTGGGGGGAGGAAGAGGCAGGCTCAAAGCAAACCCAATGTCGAGGCATGAAACAGTCTGTGGATAAGTGATGGAGCAGTGGAGCCCCAGGCTGCCTGCTTGATGGCTGGAGAAGTGCAGGGGCTGGTGCATGAGGTTGGTACAATGAGAGCGATCCCTGTTTTGGCACTGCAGAGCGCAATGCCCATCAGGCAGCTGTGCATTGTGCCTGGCAGGGGTTGCTGCCAATCTCAGCGCTGGGTACGGGACCAGGATCAGATGTGGGAGAGGACTTTAAGAAACCTGGGAAGGTAAAACTGGCAGCGATGCCGTGTTTCCGGTAGATGGCCCAACACTGCGTGTCAAACCGTCCCGCATCTGCTCTAGCCCATGCCAAGCCCTCACAAAACCACGCGAGCCCTTTCATTGCATTGCATGCGTACCCATACGTCAAGCTTGCCAACTCCTGTTGAAAGCCTTGGCACACATATATCATCCAAAGGCTTCACAAATCAAACCGCTGTCAATTACAGTCATCCAGGGTGAACTTTTGGCTGGGCGTTGGCCATCAGTGACCGCCCGTGCTTTGGGAAATGCTACAGTGCACTGACATTGGGCAGTTGAGTCATTTAGTGAGGGGAAATGAAACTGTCGGTCATGCTGACACCTGTTTGATAAATGTGTGAGCAGCACAATAGCTGATGGTATAGAGTTAGCTTGGAATTAGCTACAGGCATAAAGGTTGAGGGAAGAAATAACCACGAGCAGTGCTGTTGCGTGTTGCAACTGAGCTGCAGGTGTCCTTACTGCTGATGACTACACTTCGAAAGTTGTAAAGTGCTTTGGGATGTCCTGAGGTTGTGAAAGATGCTTTATAAATACATTTCTTTCTTTTTATAACAAAACTCTACAACTGGCTTCCTGCTGAACCAGAGCAAGCTGAGATAGCTGTCCTCAACTATTGGCAGGTAGGTGTGCCTAGGTCTGCAGGTACAGGGCTGGGATATTGGTGGAAAAGGTAGGCCAACCAGGCAGCAAGGCCTATTGTTGCCTTCTCGTCTGGACCTCAATTTGTGCCCGTCCATATCAGAAAATCAGGGGCTGCGTGGCGGGCCCATAGATTCCTGACCAGGGATCCCAGCTTTTTGCTCGGAGTGCCTGATCAGGAATCATCTCCTGATGCTTTAAAAAAAAAATATTCTCGGGTTGTGGGCGTCGCTGGCAAGGATGGCATTTATTGCCCATCCCCAGTGGCCCTGGGTGCCCCGATAAGGTGGTTTGCTCGGCCACTTCTTCAGAGGGCAGTTCAGAGTCAACCACATTGGTGTGGGACTGGAGTCACAGGCCAGGTAAGGACAGCAGGTTTCCTTCACTAAAGGACAATAGTGAACCAGTTGGGTTTTTATGACAATCCAACCAAGCTTGATGGTCAAGTTACTGATGTCAGCTTTTTAGTTTCAGATTGTTTAAACGGAATCCAATGGGTGAGATTTAAATACACAACAACAACAACTTGTATTTATATAGAGCCTTTAATGTAGTAAAACGGCCCAAGGTGCTTCACAGGAGTATTATAAGGCAAAAAATTTGACACCAATCAACATAAGGATAAATTAGGGCAGGTGACCAAAAGCTTGGTAAAAGAAATAGGTTTTAAGGAGCGTCTTAAAGGAGGAGAGAGAGGTAGTGAGGCGGAGAGGTTTAGGCAGGGATTTCCAGAGTTTAGGGCCTAGGCAACAGAAGGCACGGCCACCAATGGTGGAGCGATTATAATCAGGGAGGCTCAAGAGGGCAGAATTAGAGAAGCGCAGGTATCTCGGGGGGGTTGTGGGGCTGGAGGAGATTACAGAGCTAGGGAGGGGCGAGGCCACGGAGGGATTTGAAAGCAAGGATGAGAATTTTGAAAATTGAGGCGTTACTTAACCGGGAGCCAATGTAGGTCAGCGAGCACAGGTGAACGGGACTTGGTACGAGTTAGGACACGGGCAGCAGAGTTCTGGATCACCTCAAGTTTACATAGGGTAGAATGTGGGAGGCCAGCCGGGTGTGCGTTGGAATAGTCAAGTCTAGAGGTAACAAAGGCATGGATGAAGGTTTCAGCAGCGGATGAGCTGAGGCAAGGGCGGAGATGGGCGATGTTACGGAGGTGGAAATAGGCAGTCTTAGTTATGCTGCGGATATGTGGTCGGAAGCTCATTTCAGGGCCAAATATGACACCAAGGTTGTGAACAATGTGGTTCAGCCTCCAACAGATGTTAGGGAGAGGGATGGAGTCAGTGGCTAGGGAACGGAGTTTGTGGTGGGGACTGAAAACAATGGCTTCGATCTGCCCAATACTTAACTGTTCTTTGGATCTTCAGTCCAGTAAACATAACCACACTACACTACCACATCCCACATGCTCCCAGATAGACCACAGAGTTAACAACCAAATATCCTATGTACAAAAACAACATTCTATATCAAAATAATTGAGCTAAGTTAAACACTGATAAAGGTAATAAATGAATACTGTGGTAATTGCGTATTAATGTCACTTATGATAATATCAAAATATTAATCCAAGATAACTCACAATGTATTGACCTTCAGCCGTGCCTGACTGGCAGTTTAACTGACTCACTCAGAATCCCCAGCAGGAACACTTCAAACCTGCAACTGTTCTGGAATGCATCTCCCCGCTGATGTCAGTGCCGTCCATGGGTGATGAGGGCAGCACCCAGTGCGACACTGCACCAGCAGCTGGCATGTTCCAACCTGCTCTGTGCTGATTTACCTGAGCTCGGTCGGGGCAACAATTGGCCGAAGTTATCCTGGGCGAGGGAGTGTTAGCATTAACCGGCAAGCCCCTTACATTCTGATCACTAGCCAGTCAGCGTCTGCTGGGAAGTTGCGGGCATTGTGTGTGGGGGCCAGGATCAGGCTCGACTCTGATGCCTTCTGTGGTTGAATCGTTCGCTGATACTCAGTGGTGGTTTGTGGGGGGGGGGGGGGGGGGATAGATCTTCCTGTTCCTGAGCCTGGGGTTATTCCATTGCTTGGGCGCAGCGAATACAGGAAATTTGGATGTGGGGTGGGGTGGGTGGGGGGGAATGCAGCGTTTGCCCCCTGGCGATGGTGGCCCAATTTTCATTCATTTAAATGAGAATTTGCGGCTAGTTGAGAAACTGTTTTCTCTTGGCAGGAGGGCCGGTAGCCAGAGGACACAGATATAAGGTAATTGGCAAAGGAACCAGCGGGGAGATGAGAAGAAATTGTTTTATTCAGCGAGTTTTCGTGATCTGGAATGCGCTGCCTGAAAGGGTGATGGAAGCAGATTCAATAGTAACTTTTCAAAAGGGAATTGGATAAATACTTGAAAAGGAAGAATTTCCACAGCTATGGGGAAAGAGTGGGAGGGTGGGACTAATTGGACCGCTGTTCGAAAGAGGCAAGATGGGCCGAATAGCCTTCTGCTGTGCTGTATGATTCTATGATTCTGTGAAAGGAAAATTCGGTGGACTTCCAGGCAGGCGTGTGCTCCTCCCTACCCTGTAATCGCACTGTCCAGGAAACCCAAAAGCCTCAGGCGCAAGAACTGAAAGATCTGCCTCACAGTCAACCAGTACTCCCTCAAAGACTGCCAACGGATAAGTCATTGCGTAACGCCTGATCAGCCAGGAGTAATGCTTACTGGTGTCCTAGTGCAACCTCAAGGGAGGTTACCTGCGGTGCCCGCTCGAGTGGGCCTGGTTGTTTATTCCTTACAATATCAGCTGCTTACTTATTGCAGTAGGGTCAAGCCATTAGTTCATGAATTTGTGCTTCACTGAAATGTTAACTGACAGATCCCTTCAGCGCAGCAGAATACTAAAGCCAGTTCTTCTTTCTCACCGCTCTAGGTCTTGAGCTGTGTGTCACTCACTTTGTGTAACAGTCACTTCACATCTGCTAATACTGTGATCTGTGGTGGGAAATGGAGCTCTGGTTCCCCGTGACAACAGCTGAAGCTCATTCTCTGCCTGTCACTCTCAATCAGCCGGCTTCAGCATTTCCAATCAGTGAGGTCTGACAGAATATCTGTACAACTGGCAGAATTTCACAGAATCATAGAATCATCGAAATTTACAGCACGGAAGGAGGCCATTTTGGCCCATCGTGTCCGCGCCGGCCAACAAAAAGCTATCCAGCCTAATCCCACTTCCCAGCTGTTGGTCCGTAGCCCTGTAGGTTACGGCACTTCAAGTGCATATCCAAGTACTTTTTAAATGTGGTGAGGGTTTCTGCTCTCCCACCCTTTCAGGCAGTGAGTTCCAGACCCCCACCACCCTCTGGGTGAAAACATTTCTCCATAAATCCCCTCTAAACCTCTGACCAATTACTTTAAATCTATGCCCCCTGGTTGTTGACCCCTCTGCTAAGGGAAATAGATCCTTCCTATCCACACTATCTAGGCCCCTCATAATTTTATACACCTCAATAAGGTCTCCCCTCAGCCTCCTCTGTTCCAAAGAAAACAAACCCAGCCTCTCCAATCTTTCCTCATAGCTAAAGGTCTCCAGTCCAGGCAACAGCCTCGTAAATCTCCTCTGTACCCTCTCTAGTGCAATCACATCTTTCCTGTAATGTGGTGACCAGAACTGCACGCAGTACTCTAGCTGAGGCCTAACTAGTGTTTTATACAGTTCAAGCATAACCCCCCTGCTCTTATATTCTATGCCTCGGCTAATAAAGGCAAGTATCCCGTATGCCTTCTTAACCACCTTATCTACCTGGCCTGCTACCTTCAGGGATCTGTGGACATGCACTCCAAGGTCCCTTTGTTCCTCTACACTACTCAGTGTCCTACCATTTAATGTGTATTCCCTTTCCTTGTTAGCCCTCCCCAAATGCATTACCTCACACTTCTCCGGATTGAATTCCATTTGCCACTGTTCTGCCCACCTGACCAATTTATTGATATGTTCATGCAGTCTACAGCTTCCTTCTTCAGTATTAACCACACAGCTGATTTTAGTATCATCTGCAAACTTCTTAATCATACCCCCTACATTGAAGTCTAAATCATTGATATATACCACAAAAAGCAAGGGACACCAGGAATAATTTCCCAACTCTTCTTTGAAATAGTGCCATGGGATCTATTTCCATCCACCTGAGAGGGCAGACAGGGGCATCGACTCATCTGAAAGACGGCACCTCCAACAGTGCAGCACTCCACTGGAGTGTCAGCCGAGAATTTGTGCTCAAGTCTCTGGAGTGGGACTTGAACCCACAACCTTCTGACTCAGATGCGAGGGAGTGCCACCCACTGAGCCACGGCTGACACCTAAAAGTTTGAAAGGAGGGACGTCAGAAGTTTTGTGCTTTAGGTGAGTGATGCCAGTGTTAGTGGAAGGAATCCTTTCCTGCTTTTTGCATCGCGTCTCCAAGATATTGCTGATCCAATTTTTTTTAGACAGTCGAATGTCTGTTGGTCCTGTACGACCAGTGTTAAGAAATGTGTTAAAATGTCCGACGGTGATTCTCTCTTCTCTCTTTTGCTTTCTAACTTATATATTTTTCTTTTCAGAAGTAAACTGCCTGTGGGTTAATATGAAACAAAAACCTGGCCAAATTTTGATTTTCTTTTCAACATAAGCTTATACTTTCGGGCCCGTGGCGATCGATCTCTGGTGACAAGGGTTAACTCCTGCACTGAGAACTGTTAGATTAGTTGCCCGCCGTGTACTCTGGCTGGAATTCCCAGACGGTTGCACTCTGCTGCCTCCAGCAGTCTGTGAATCTCCAGTGAAAAGAAAAAAAAGAGAAAGCGCCTTTCACGACCACCGGACGTCTCAAAGCGCTTTACAGCCAATGAAGTACTATTTGAAGTGGAGTCACTGTTGTAATGTGGGAAACGTGGCACGTGATAATGACCAGATAATCTGTTTTTTTGGTTGAGGGATAAATATTGGCCAGGCAGGACACTGGGGATAATTCCCCTGCTCAATATCGAGTTCAACAGCACTCCCTCAGCACTGCACTGGAGTGTCAGCCTAGCTTTATGTGCTCAAGTCTCTGGGAGCGGGACTTGAACCCACAACTTTCCCAGAGGCGAGTGTGCTACCCACTGAGCCACAGCTGACACGGTGGGCTGGATTTTCATTCAGGAGTCGGGAAGGAGGCGGGACTACAACGTTCGGGTTTTAGTCCCGCCTCCATCGAGATGCGGCCAATCCGCGCGATTTTCCCTTGATTGACCTTGTTGAGCCCGCCCAGCGGGCTCAGCAGGCCAATTAAGGGCCACCCAGCAACAGGTGACGTTACAGACTGAAATTTCATCTGTCAAGACGTGTTGACAGATGAAATATCAGTGTTTCACAGCTGTTTGAAGCTGTCAAACACTGACAGTCTTACTTCTAACCTGAGTCCTTCTACGCAGACTCAGTTAGAAATCTCGCCGGCTCTGGAAGCTGAAGGCTGTCACTTTTGACAGCTCGTGGCCATTCTGCTTTCAGTGCCGGCTGAATGATGGACTCCCGAAACCTAGAGGAAGGAAGGCTGTAAAGGTAAGTACAGGTAATTTAAACTTCTTTACACACTTTAGACACACCAAACACACTTACCTTTGCACTCATGCACCCATCACTCACCTGAACACCGACATCTCGACCCCTCCAAGTCCTTCAGCCCGACGGCCCGACTCCTCTAACCTGGCGCGGTTTGGAGCCGTCGGGAATCCCACACAACCTTCAAAATAGGGATTAGGCTAAAAACTGCCTGTTAACTACCTGTTAACAGGCAGTTAATTGGCACTAATCCCTTCCCGCCTCGGGTCGGCGGGTCCCAGTGCGGAGCGGGTACCCGTCTCCTTTGAAACTTACGTGGAGGTGGGTTTTGGGCGGGATGGTGTCGGGACCCCCCGAATTCGGGATTTTAGCCCCCCGCACGCCTAAAAGCCCGCCTCACGGCACACTGAAAATCTAGGCCGGTGCGTAAATAAGTTTGAGGAACTGACTCCCTCTAGTGGCCTGATCAGGAACATTTCTTTTTCTCTGCAAATCTTTTTTTTAGCCCGACATCAAGAGCCAGCTCCTGTCATTCCTCTTCGGGTTAGACCTTCAGCGAGCAGCCGTTCAAAGTGCACAGGCCAAGAAAGCGCGAGAGCTACAGTGCGGGTATTAGTGGAACCTCTACAGGTCCGTGCCCGCCAACAACCAACAGGAGACTGTCTTCCATTCTCACGTCACACTAGACGCTCCTTGCACCTCCTTCAGTTACCCGCTGAAGTTATCGGTAGAGCTTGAGGCAGATACACTTTGGTCGAGTTAGACATCAAGCAGATAGAATAATGGATACTTGGAGTGATAACATGCAGTAACTTCTTGGAATGATTATGGACAGCAATCTAATCGGGGGGGAGGCAGATATTAAATTACATGTTGAATACTAGATTGTTGGAGTGAGTACAGAGCAATCGATTAGAAAGCATTAAATGGCATGCAGCATAATTGACAATTCCAGTCATTTCAAGTTTATGATTACAGTAATTTATTGGAGAGGTTATGGGTTATAGAGGTTATAGCCGGGGCGCTAACGAGAGGCGCAAAGCAACCCAATTTCTAGCCCTATATATCTTGCACAAAGCACTCAGAGTACAATAATGCTTTTCTGCAGCAGGCAATGATCAATTTTGAATGGATTCTCCAGCCACATTATCTCCATTATTGTTCCATGTTAGCTGCTTGTTAGGTGGTTACCTTCACTCAATGTTGTGATTCGTTTTTTGGGGGGTTAACTATATCTTAGAGCAGTACCATCGCAGGTGCCATCTTCTGGACGAGACGTTAAACCGAGGCCCCGTCTGCTCTCTCAGATTGACATAAAAGATCCCAGGGCACTGTTGCAAAGAAGAGCAGGGGCATTGTCCTGGTGTCTCGACACTCACACCACCAAAAACAGATCAACGACTCATTCATCCCATTGCTGTTTGTGAAATGTATGCAAATTGGTTGCCACATTTGCCTACAAAACAACAGCAACTACACCACAAAATCATTCCTCGGCTGTAAAGCTCTTGGGGACGTTCTGTGGATGTAAAAGACACTTTAAACCTGCAAGTTCTTTTCTTTCTTTCTTTCGTATTAGCAGCTGTTAATTTTGGAGTGGAAAAGGCTAGCGAATTAAGTTGTAACGCAAAGCGTTGCATTCAGTTGAACAGAATGTCTACAAGCAGTTGGAAAAATAAAGATCGCATAAAGCCCTTTTCCCAGAGGAGATTAGAACAGTCTGAACAGGCTGGGTCTCTTCTCTCTTAAAAAGAGAAGGCTGAGTGACCTAATAGAGGTTTTTAAAATCATGAAAGGTTTTGATAGAGTAGATACAGAGAGAGTGTTTCCACTTGTGGGGAAGAGCAAAACTAGAGGCCATCAATATAAGGTAGTCACCAAGAAGCCCAATAGGTAATTCAGAAGAAACCTCTTAGAGAGTGGTGAGAATGTGGAACTCGCTACCACAGGGAGTGGCTGAAGCGAATAGTATGGATGCATTTAAGGGGAGGCTGGACAAGCATATGAGGGAGAAGGGAATAGAGGGTTATGCTGATAGAGTTAGATGAGGAAAGACGGGAGGAGGCTCGACTGGTTGGGCCGAATGGCCTGTTTCTGTGCTGTATATCCTATGTAATCCTATGTAGTCTTGACAGAATGATGGACAAAGAGCAAGATTCATCCAATTTATCTTGAGGTAAGATAAGGAAGGAAAGCAAAGGAGAACTAATGGCAGTATCCAAGATATATAAATTTCCATGGTAAAAAGAATGAGAAGAAGTGAGATATTCTTTTTCAAATCCAGATGGACTCCATAAGACAGATACTTCACGTCTAGCTGCTCCGGAGAAGGTAGAGCTGAAATGTAAGTCGTTCACATGTTCAGTTCCACTGTGGACAGGTTAGATCTTGAGAAATGCTCACGTTTATTAGCCATTGGACCAGTAGGGCTGCCAACCCTCCAGGATTGGCCTGGAGACTCCGGGAATTGAAGGTTAATCTCCAGGACACTGCCAACAGCAAACCTGGAGATAAATCAGAGGAGCATTAAAAATAAATGTTGTGGGGTTTTTTTTCCACTTCCTTTGAAGACTTTCGTTGATTAGTTATAAAAATATTGGAGAGGGGGGGAGAGGGGAAAGGCTGTCAGTCAAGCAATCGGGTAATGAAGAGTTTTTTTCACTTTCCAATTGGGGTGGGAAGACTGGGTGCCGCGAGGGGCCCTAGAGATGGAGCATGCGGTGTCCGCCGGCACGCTCGAGCTCTTTCGTGGCCGGTGGGCGCCGCGGGGACTGGAGTGCATTGTTAATCGGGACAACCAAATTTTAATTTGATTGGTGGAGGGTTATTTAAAAGGGTAATTGGGTTTTTTGTCACCTTATTTGTGAAATTGTTTCTTTTTTTTTTTTGGGTCCAATGAAAAGAGAGGGTGCCGCGAGGGTCTTGTTGTTGCTGGGCGACCAATAGCGGGAGCACGGGGCTGGGTCATGTGATAAAACCTCTAGGAATACTTTCAAGCAGTTTGGCAACCCTCTGGACCAGGCATAAGGCCAACAGCTGGCTGGTTTGGGACTGGACCAATTCTAAACTCTTCCACCAGCTTCATTCGGCACAGGGGGAAAAGTACCTGATCTACATTACAACACTGCCATCTGCTGTTCAGAACTAGAAACGCAAGCAGGTTGGCGCTTGATCAGTTGAATTCGTTTTGGTCGCACAATTGTTGAAATCAATCATCTTTTCTGAAATTGAAACCGAATTTTTCAGAGTTTCAGGTAGTATCTACAAAATACAACTTAAATTGCCTTGCGGCAAATCGTCTTCCGCACCGCACGTATTGATTTTCATTAGAAGCGGTGTCCTGACAGCTGTGGAACCTGCAGCTGTGGGGGTTCAGCCAGTAAGAGCCAACACTTCGAGATTCCCAGTGCCATTACTATAGTTTGTCCTGGCTGAGGTCATCCAAAACTCTGCTGCCCGTGTCCTAACTCGCACCAAGTCCCGTTCGCCCATCTCACCTGTGCTCGCTGACCATCATTGGCTCCCAGTTAAGCAGTGCCTCGATTTCAAAATTCTCATCCTTGTTTTCAAATCCCTCCATGGCCTCGCCCCTCCCTAACTCTGTAATCTCCTTCAGCCCCACAACCCCACCGAGATATCTGCGCTCCTCTAATTCTGTCCTCTTGCGCCTTCCTGATTATAATCGCTCCACCTTTGGTGGCCGTGCCTTCTGTTGCCTGGGCCCTAAACTCTGGAATTCCCTGCCTAAACCTCTCCCCCTCGCTACCTCTCTTTCCCCCTTTAAGATGCTCCTTAAAACCTACCTCTTTGACCAAGCTTTTGGTCACCTGCCCTAAATTATCCTTATGTGGATCGGGGTTAAAAAAATGTTTTGGTCTTAAGATACTCCTGTGAAGCGCCTTAGGATGTTTTACTACATTAAAGGTGCTATATAAATACAAGTTGTTGTTGTTGTTGCAGTTGTTGTTGCCACTGTTGTTATTGTTGCAGTTGTTGTTTTGTTGTTGTTGCAGTTGTTGTTTTGTTGCAGTTGTTTTGTTGTTGCAGTTGTTGCTGTTGCTGCTGTTGTTGCTGCTGTTGTTGTTATTGTTGCTGTTTATTGTTGTTGTTGCTGTTGTTTATTGTTATTGTTATTGTTGCTGCTGTTGCTATTGCTGTTGATGTTGTTGTTGTTGTTCACCTACTTGTGTTGCACGGGTTTCCCTAAGGCGTAAATAGCTAAAGACGAACGCAAAGCAGAACAGAGTTTGAAGGTGGAGGTTGTTCGACTTAAAATGGAGAGTTTGAGCCCTGCAGGCAGCAAATCTGCAAGTTCAACAGCCGGTGCTGACGGAAGACACCCAGCCAGAGGCTGACTCTGTGAAATGTAATGATCAATCGGAGGGTAGTGGGGAGTCCCAGTCGAGAATAGCACTTTTACCTGTTATTTGTAAAGCAGTGCGTTGTGTTTTACAGTTGGGTAGCCGGAATCTCTGGGTCCATCCTGTGAATGCAAGAGGCTTTAATGAGCCGACCTCACCGCCTATCTCCGTATTTGACAAATTACTGATTGGCAAGCTTTTGTCTGAAAGATTTTCTACTGCAAAGGTACCTTTCCCCCGGAACAGTGACGAGACTCCTGACGTTGAGCACCTGCCTTTGATCAATGAAGCAATCTACTGATTACAAGCAGCAGCTGCTCCGTACTCAGCAAGGAGTCTCCTCAAACTATAGCCACAGCCTCACTCCCTTAGAGGGAGAAAAATACAATTATACCCATAATATTCAGCAGCATTTTTGTAATAACGCCCCCAATCAATTTACAAATCAAACACGCTTTATCCTTAGGAAGGATCAAGCTTGGCTTGATGTAACTGAAGAAAGTGCAGCCTAAATATGAGTTACGTTTTACTACCAACCAAAAAGCTGTCAGACGTGGCTCAGTGGGTAGCTTTCTTGCCTACTTAGTCAGAAGGTTGTGGATTCAACTTCAGCTCCAGCGACTGGCATTTCAGTGCAGTACTGAGGGAGTGCCGCACTGTCGAAGGTGCCCTCTCAGGTGGACGTAAGAGATCCCGCGGCACTATTTCAAAGAAGAGCAGGGGAGTTCTCCCCGGTGCCCTGGCCGATATTTATCCCTCAACCAACATAACAAAAAAACAGATTATCTGGTCATTATTACATTGTTGTTGGGGCTTTGCTGTCTGCAAATTGGCTGCCAGGTTTCCTACATTATAACAGTGATTACACTTCAAAAGTACTTCATTGGCTGGAAAGCGGTTTGGAACGTCCTGAGGTCGTGAAAGGCGCTACAGAAATGCAAGTCTTTCATTCTTTCTTAGGGTATTAATGGGACTCTGCATAAATTTAGTCAGTCATTTGGATTATTTGGCAATGGGCCTTTCTTGTCACCTTGTGGGCTGTTGCCAAAAGGATTGCTCTGGACTCGGTGGGGAAGACCTGCCACCCACTATACAGCCTGCCCAATTTCCATTGAAGTCAATGGAAAGGTGCATAGGAACATTAGGAACAGGAATAAGCCATTCAGCCCCTCGAACCTGTTCTGCCATTCAATTAGATCATGGCTGATCTGCACCTCAACTCCATTTACCCACCCTTGTTCCTTATCCCTTGATACCCTTGCATAGGAACATAGGAACAGGAGGAGGCCATTCAGCCCCATTCAAGCCTATTCTGCCATTCAATTAGATCAAGGCTGATCTGTATCTTAACTCCATCTACCCGCCTTGGTTCCGTAACCCTTGCCTAACAACAATCTACCTATCACAGGTATTTTCACAGCCTTTTGGGGGAGATTTCTACTACCCTTTGTGTGAAAAAGTGAGAAGGAAAATTGGGCAGGGTGTATAACGGGCGGCCGAGCACCTACTGCCTGTTTTGCGCCCCGCCGAAGTTAAATGTCACCTCCTACCGTACAGAAGCTGGTCACAGGGACTACTCTTCCTCCTTTCCTTTTTAACTTAAGGAAGAAGATGCTATCTATGGTGCTTAAAAAAGGTCTTTGTTATGTAATCATAGCTTACAGTTCAGGCTCTGCCCCTGTTGAGAAATGAAATAAAAAGCTTTTAAACAGCATGGGGTTGGGAGAGAATCACAACGGCTTAAAAGACTACACTTGTCAGAGGTGTACCATCCTACTCATTCCTTCCCCTTCCCCCATCTTGATGAGGCACCTATTCTCTTGATCACCCCCAGGTAGTACAATTTATGGACTGCATGCATGAAACCAAGAATTATAAATGGGGAGTGGTGGGGGGAGGGGGGGGGGTATTTTAACTGGAAGTGAGTTTCAGGCAAGTGGGGGTAGAGTCAAGTGACAAATCCTCCCCCACCCCCGGACGTCATCAATTTGAGGCCTGGGCTAATTTAAAATCCCGTTGTCCAGCTGCCCACCTGAAGTGGCCATAAAGAGTCAGGTAGCTTGGCTGCCAGCAGGTGACATTCGGGCAGCCCAGAGGGCGCCTTCTGCCACTCAAATAAGCTGTGTTAGGGCCTTTGGCAGGGTCCCGCGGGTGGGAAGGGGGCGGGAGGCTGCATTTATATATATTTATATTAAAACGTAATAGGGTAGATGTAGGGAACATGTTTCCATTTGTGAGGATGTCCAAAACTAGAGGTCATAAATATAAGATTGTCACTAATAAATCCAATCGAGAATTCAGGAGAAACTTCTTTACTCAGAGAGTGGTTAGAATGTGGAACTCGCTACCACAGGGAGTAGTTGAGGCGAATACCATAGCTGCATTTAAGGGGAAGGTAGATTAAACACGGGGAGAAAGGGATGGAAGGTTATGCTGAAAGGGTTAGATGAGGGGGGGTGGGAGGAGGCTCGTGTGGAGCATAAAGGCTGTCATAGACCAGTTGGACCGAATGGCCTGTTTCTGTGTTGTAGTCACAGGAAAAATAGAGAAGAGTTGTGGAATTCGATCCCCCAAAGCACTGGTTAAAATCCCAGAATACCGCATAATAAACACAGAATTTGGGTTATTGAGTCACCGTAAATCAGTGGCCCTGACAACTGATGGTGCGTTACATAGCATGTAAACCTTATATTGCTATAAAACAGCATGGCCTCTGACTCACAGCGAGCATCGCCACGGGAGATCCACCTGTTATACATTTAACGTTTTGCGTGTAGCGTGCGCCTCCTGTAACTGCCCCGCTTAATTCCTGTGGCGCTCTTCGCATCACACGTTGTTGACAAAACCCCCGTTGTCATAAAGCAGCTTAATCTCTGACCCACCACTGCCAGGGGTCTGCTAGCATAACACAGACAGAAAAGTACACTTTTCACATAAGTGAGTTGACAGGTAGGTGGCAATAGCGCCAAGTTCTTCTCAGTTTCTTAGCAACCATAGAAAATGCCTGTTGTAATAAGATCTCCTCGATGGGCATTTGTGCGTTGCAATGGCTTTTTTTTACTGGTGACGGGAAGATTAGGAGAAGGTCCTAATACTCCCGCTGACTGGCCTGTGGAAAATGACCCCTCTAGGGTTCAATTAAGATGTCAACTCTGTACAGTTAACTCAGCCCCCACCCCGAGCAAATCACAGTTGTTAAAAAATTGCCACCTTCTATCATGCAACCACTGCAAATTCAATTTTCTGTAAATAACTAATCCTAGGCTTTGCTCAGAGATAATGAATAAAATATTAACATCCTATGCCAGTGGCTCATTTAAATGAATCTGTGTTTTACAATTTCATTATAATAGATGTTGAAGCAAAGAGCGTGGGAGTGAGACATCCACCTGTCACACGAATAACATAAAACTGTTTCATCACATTGCTGGGGCCAGCACAACCCTCTGGGGCAGTTTTCGTATATCGTTAGAAATAAGGTTAATCCATGAGGGGGAGCTTTTCGGGATAGAAATTTGCCTTGGGCATTGGTGCAAAATGGACGGTAGCCGCATGGGCCGCCTGTGTTACTCCCTGCCTGATACTCAGTTCTATTGAAGCCAATGGAACTGAGCATCGTGCGGGTGGCATAACAGGCGGTGGATACGATACCACCTGCCCTGCACTACTGCCCGTAAACATTTCCACCACTTCATCATTAGCGAGGGGCAAAACCTGGCCATCTGGAATCAGCGCCCCCTGTTATATACCCCACCCAATTTTCATTTCCATTGAAGTTATAGAAAGTAAAATCAGGTGGTTGGGGGGGGGTGTTGGTGGGTAGTATAATGTGTGTGTGTGGGGGGGGGAATCTGCTACCGTTTAATTTGTCAGACCTCTTTCTACTGGATAAGGGTTCTGTAACATTATGGTATTTTCACCTCGTTCATAGAGACAACAGGGTGGTACATTTGTTTCCAAAACTCATTAATCAGGAGTCATATATTTTTAGCCTTTTTAGACATTGCTGATGGGTTTTAACAATATATCGGTTGCACTGGAAGTTGCACTGTTTCGGTGGGGATGGAATGGCAGGAATTTAGGATGGAGCCTGCTTTTGTTGTATTTCCACCCCTTCCTGGCTCCGAAGGCAGTGGGAGTGGCGGGAGCTTCTTCCGCCCAACCCCCCACTCCACTGTGACATCACTTCCGGAGGGCAGGATGGCGGGATGCCAAGCTAACCCAGGAAGTCCTGCCAATTCTGCTTCCTGCACAGCCCACAGTAAGTACACCCGCATGAAGCAGGCACACTCGCTGTACAGGGCTATTTCTGGGCCCCACCCTCCCCACTCCCGGCCACGCTGTATTCAAATGATAATCGGTCCAAGAGAGATCAAGGGAGCCGAATTAGTGGGGGATCGGCAAGACTTTCAACTTTGGCCTGTGCTCCCCTTCCACACCGCACCACCCCCCCCCCCCCCCCCCTGAGTAGTGGCAGGATGACGCTGCGCAATCCCACCAGATCTGGGCGCCCAGTAATATTGGTACTGGCATGGGGAGTCTGCCCCTTTTATTTAAAATACCCTTGTCCCCAAGGATTTGTGATTCTGCCAAGGCGAAGACCAACATGAGGGGTGGAAGTCCCACTCTGTCGCACGTTTAGCCGCGCAGCGCCAGGACTACCATTTCTAGGCTATTATGTCCAGAACATAGAAATATAGAAAAATAGGAGCAGGAGTCGGCCAGTCGGCCCTTCGAGCCTGCTCCGCCATTCAATATGATCATGGCTGATCCTCTATCTCAATACCATATTCCCGCTCTCTCCCCATACCCCTTGATGCTTTTTGTGTCTAGAAATCTATCTATCTCCTTCTTAAATATATTCAGTGACTTGGCCTCCACAGCCTTCTGTGGTAGAGAATTCCACAGGTTCACCACCCTCTGAGTGAAGACATTTCTCCTCATCTCAGTCCTAAATGTCCTACCCCGTATCCTGAGACTGTGACCCCTCGTTCTAGAGCCCCCCAGCCAGGGGAAAAGGTTGACTCAATAACGATGAGGATGGGATTTGAACACACGGGGGCAGAGCACCTCTCGGCCACCTCATCTCCCCTATTTACAGAAATAACTTGCATTTATATCGCACCTTTCATATCCTCAGAATGTCCCCCTGCCAATGAATGCCTTCAGTCACTGCTGTTTTTGCAGGCAAATGTGGCAGCAAATTTGCGCTCGGCAAGATCCCACAAGCAGCGTATGAAATAAGCAACCGATGAATCTGTTTTTGTAGTGTTAGTTTGAGGGTTGTTATTTTCCTTCCTGCTTTTTCTTGAATAATGTCCACCTGAACGGGCAGATGGGGCCTTAGTTTAACGTCTCATCTAAAAGTACCTCTGACAAGGCAGCACTCCCGCAGTACCGCACTGAAGTGTTGTGTGCTCAAGTCCTAGAGTGGGGTTTGAACCCACAATCTTCTGATTCCAATGCAAGAATGCTATTAACTGAGCTTTTTACTGTATATATGTTGAATTCCTAGCCTTGACTCAACCAACATGGGAAGTGTCTTATTTGGTATGTGTGCACTAAATCCATCTACTCTGAAATCATACAGAGCTACCCACCTCCTACACCCTCTTCCCCCCGCCCCGCACTCCCCTTTCCCAATAGGGATATTGAGGGGGAGGAGCTCGGTCCCTCCTCAGATGGAGAGAGAATTCGAGGGATATTCACCCACGGAGCCACTTGTACACATTTTGTGTGTCGTCTTCTTCTTCTTCTTAGGCAGTCCCTTGGAACTGAGGATGACTTGCTTCCACATTAAAAATGAGTTCTCAGGTGACTGATGAGTCCAATGTGGGACCTACAGTCTCTGTCACAGGTGGGGCAGACAGTGGTTGAAGGGGCGGGTGGGTGGGGTGCTTGGGTTGAGGTGCGCTCCTTCCACTGTTTGCGCTTGGCTTCCGCTTGCTCCCGGCGAAGAGACTCGAGGTGTTCAGCGCCTTCCCGGATGCTTCTCTCCACTTTGTGCAGTCTTGGGCCAGGGATTCCCAGGTGTCGGTGGGGATGTTACACTTTTTCAAAGAAGCTTTGAGGGTGTTCTTGAAGCGTTTCCTCTGCCCACCTGGGGTTCTCTTTCCGTGTCGGAGCTCCGAGTAGAGCGCTTGTTTTGGGAGTCTCGTATCGGGCATGCGGACGATGTGGCCTGTCCATTGGAGCTGATCGAGCATGGTCAAAGCTTCGATGCTGGGGATGTTGGCCTGAGTGAGAACACTGACGTTGGTGGCCTATCCTGCCAATGGATTTGCAGGATCTTGCAGAGGCAGCGTTGGTGGTACCTCTCCAGTGCTTTGAGGTGCCTGCTGTACATGGTCCATGTCTCTGAGGCATACAGGAGGGCGGGTATCACTACTGCTCTGTAGACCATGAGCTTAGTGCCGGGTTTGAGGTCCTGGTCTTCAAACACTCTCTTCCTCAGGCGACCAAAGGCTGCACTGGTCCACTGAAGGTGGTGTTGGACTTCGTCATCGACGTCTGCCCTTGTTACCAGTAGGCTCCCGAGGTATGGACAGTGGTCCACGTTGTCCAAGGCATCGTCGTGGATTTTGATAATCAGGGAGCAGTACTGTGTGGCGGGGGCAGGTTGGTAGAGGACCTTTGTCTTACGGATGTTTAGTGTAAGGCCCATGCTCTCGTACGCTTCGGTGAAGGTGTTGACGGTAGTTTGGAGTTCGGCCTCAGAGTGTGCGCAGAAGCAAGCATCGGCTGCATACTGTAATTCGATGACAGAGGATGGGATGACCTTGGATCTGGACTCGAGGCGACGGAGGTTGACCATTTTCCCATTTGTTCTGTAGATTAGCTCCACTCCAGCAGGGAGCTTACTGAGGGTGAGATGGAGCATTGCAGCCAGGAAGATCGAGAAGAGCGTTGGTGCGATGACACAGCCTTGCTTGACCCCAGTCTGTACGTGAATTGGGTCTGTGGTGGATCCGTTGGTCGGGATCACGGCTTGCATGTCGTCGTGAAGCAGGCGGAGGATGGTTACAAACTTTTGAGGGCAGCCAAATTTGAGGAGGACACTCCATAATCCCTCACGGTTGACAGTGTCAAAGGCCTTTGTGAGGTCAAAGAAGGCCATGTACAGTGGTTGGTGCTGTTTCTGCATTTCTCTTGTAGTTGACACGCGGTGGAGATCATGTCCATTGTGCCCCTTAGTGGGTGGAATCTGCATTGCGACTCTGGGAGGAGCTCTTCAGCCACTGGGAGAAGGCGATTGAGGAGGATTCTTGTGATGACTTTCCCTGTGGCAGACAGCAGGGAGACTCCTCTGTAAATACCGCAATCGGACTTGTCACCTTTCTTGAAGATGGTCACGATTACGGCATCACTGAGATCCCCTGGCAAGCTTTCCTCCTTTCAAATAAGAGAAATTAGTTCATATATTCGCGCCAGTAGTGCTTCTGCACCATGTTTTAGCGCCTCGGTGGGGATTCCATCTGCTCCTGAGGCCTTGTTGTTATTCAGTTGTCGAATGGCCTTTTCAACCGCATGCTGGCCTGGGGTTGTGCTGAGGTGGTGACGGGTAGCATGCTGCAGGATGGAGTTGAGGACACTCGCGTTGAAGACAGAGTCTCAGTTAAGGAGATCTTCAAAGTGCTCCTTCTAGCGGGCACTGACTGCCTCTCTGTCCTTGATGTGTACCTCTCCATTCTTGGCCCACAGTGGGGTAGGACCTTGGGTGCTTGGGCCGTAGGCAGTCTTGACTGCGCTAAAGAATCCACGCACGTCGTGGTTGTCGGCTCGCTGCTGGATCTCCTGCACTTTCTCCACCCACCATCTGTTCTTTAGGTCGCGAGTTTTTTGTTGGACCTCGGCCTTCAGGTTTCTGCAGAGCTGCTTTCTTGCTCTCGAGTTCTGTTGCTGTTTCCAGATCAGGAATGCCTTGCGCTTGCGGCTTATTAGCTCCTGGATCTCCTGGTCATTCTTGTCGAACCAGTCTTGGTGTTTCCTGGTCGAGTGACCAAGCGTCTCTTCACAGGTGATGATTATGGAGGTCTTGAGTGCAGACCAGGTGCTGTGGACACACTGTGTCTTTGAATCACTGGGAGTCGTCAGGTTGGTTGTGAGGCGCAGGCTGAATAGGGCCTTCTTTGAGTGCTCCAGCGTTGATTTTCCTGTGGCATTGCTTCTGTTGCCATCACTGTTTTGGGGCTATGTTGATGGTGTATAGTTATCAGGACTTACTCAGCTGCTTGGTGGAGGCATGGAGAGACCAGAAGAGGAGAGATAAAAAGTCTTATAAAATGTAAATGAAAATGTTCCCCAGATGTAGAAAAATGTGACGACCTAGTCCTGTCTGATAGCTGTCCAGAAATCATGCTACGGAGTCATTTTGAGTCTTGGTATGTTGAGCTGATAATAATAGCTAATGTAAAACCAAGAGTGAAGGTCAGGGATGAGGTAATGCAAGAGCATTGTATTGGGAGTTGGGAGATAGAGAAGGGAGGCACCTGGAGAGTTGCACTGGCTGTGTGTGGTACCTTATGTGACCAATGTTATCTTGATGACTGGGCATGAGTACGCTCAGGTTAATTTAACCCTTAATAAATCTGCAAGTGTTAGACTGCTGAATTCATTCATGGCATACAGACACAGGGCTGCAGCTTTTGTCTGTAATATTATCAAAATTCACATTCCTAACACAACAACAACTTGCATTTATATTGCACCTTTAATGTAGCAAAACGTCCCAAGGTGCTTAACAAGAGCATTATCAATAAAACAATTGTCACCGAGCCATAGAAGGAGACATTAGGACAGGTGACCAAAAGCTTGGTCAAAGAGGTAGGTTTTAAGGAGCATCTTAAAGGAGGAGAGAGAGATAGAGACAGAGAGGTTTAGGGAGGGAATTCCAGAGCTTAGGGCCTTGGCAGCTGAAGGCACGGCCACCAATGGTGGAGCGATGAAAATCAGTGATGCACAAGATGCCTGAATTGGAGGAGCGCAGTGATCTCAGAGGGTTGTAGGGCTGGAGTATGTTACAGAGATAGGGAGAGGCGAGACCATGGAGGGATTTGAAAATAGGGATGAGGATTTTAAAGTTGAGGCATTATCAGAGCGGAAGCCAAAGTAGTTCAGCGAGCACAGGGGTGATGGGTGAACAAGACTTGGCGCAAGTTAAGATACGGGCAGCAGAGTTGTGGATGAGCACATGTTTATGTCGGGTGGAAGATGGGAGGCTGACCAAAACAGCACAGGAATAGTCAAGTCTCGAGGCAACAATAGTCAAGTCTCGAGGCAACAATAGTCAAGTCTTGAGGGTTTCAGCAGCAGATGAGCTGAGGCAAGATCGGAGTCGGGCGATGTTACGGAGATGGGAGTAGACGGTCTTGGTGATGGAGTGGACATGTGGTCGGAAGCTCATCTCGGCGTCAAACTCAACACCAAGGTTGGCCCAGCTTCAGACAGTTGCCAGGGAGAGGGATGGAAACGCTTGTCAGGGAATGGAGTTTATGGCGGGAACCAAAGACGGTGGCTTCAGTCTTCCCAACGTTTAGTTGGAGGAAATTTCTGCAGTGTGACAAATTAGAGACAGTGGAGGGGTCGAGAGGGATGGTGGTGAGATAGAGCTGAGTGCCGCCAGTGTACATGTGGAACCTGATGTTGTGTTTTCGGATGAGGTCGCCGTGGGGCAGCATGTAGACAAGATGAATTGTCCAGTGGTTTGAGTAAATTGGGAGGATCCATCAGCAGCCGGTTTAAAATCAGCTCAGCTTTCCCTGTTTAATCAGCATACTGCAGAATACTGGGCAGAAACCATGCCAGGGTTCCTGATTTTCCAATGGGACACTTAAAATAAAAACAAATCCTGGCATTGAAAAGAGTTAGTTTACATTTACTTTTCAAAGATCAGAGCTTTTATGAAAAGAGAACGTAATCAGTTCAATTTTAGATAACATTGTACCCAGTTTAAAAAAAAAAGCTTGTACACAGATCAAAATGTGACGGTTTGTTTTAAAGATTTCCCATCAAATTAACACCATTCTGAAACAACAACTGCAAAAACATACGAGCCTCCAGGAAAAGCTTTATGGTGCCATCTGTGGTCTGATCTGAGGCAAACTGAACCCCACTGATATTTAAAATGCTCCTCAAGTCTCTTTCACATGAGAAGTTTTATCTTCAAAGAAGGAAAGGATTTCGCTCTGATGTGTTTCAACTGCAGGGTAATGTTCGTCCTGTGCAGCCATTCGGTGGGGTGACCCGGGGGGGCGCGGGGGAGGTGGAGTGGGGAGGGGGGGAACGCTCTTGTGATCTTTGAGACACTTAAAAATAATTTTTGTGTTAGCCACATTGTGACAATGCAGTAACAGCACAAGCTGATCAAACAAAGACATTGAAGAAACACAACAAATAGAATATTATTCGTGCTTCTCAGCGTGAAAGGAAGTGCCCATTCACTTGAACAGCAACAAGGAAGATGAGAGGAGTTAAAACCATGATCTACAGAAGATGTAAATAATATATGCTTTCTTTTTAAGGAAGTGAGAGTTGCAATTCTGTGTTTGGAGATATCAGTGCTAGGAACAAAACATTTTCTTCTACTCTTGGCAACCAGTACCAAGCACTCGCTGGTCAGATATGGAGAGGGAAGAGTTTTTCCGGTTACTATGTGTTAAGTGGCATCTTAAACATAGTGGAAAGACTTCCTTGTGAGGGAATACACCATATTTCAAAAAGATACACCATAATATGAACAGAATATTGATATTATTAATACATGATATACTGGGTTTAAAAATCTAAAGCCTCGGAGACACAGGCTGCAAACAGAAATAAAGGGCATCTGAGATAAAGATCAGTTGTTTAACAAAGTTGTAAAAACCAAACAAGCTTTGAAATGGGAATTAGTTAAATATACCAAAACAATTACCCCATTGAAATGGCAGTTTGGCGCTTCCGAAAGGTCTAGAGTTTGGAGGGAACACAATAAAAATGCCCAGTTTAAGGTGTTACCAGCGAACACATTGAACAGAAACACAAACATTAAAAAAACCATGTGCCTTTGAAAAGATGACATCAAGTAAAAGAAACACCTGCTGGTCAAATAGTTTTTATGTTAAACTTGGAAGACAGGAAACATAAGATTAAATATGCAACCAATTGAGATAGCTAGAAATGTAAGAACCACCCTAGTTGAAGTGTCTTTAATATATACATAGTAAATATGATACCAACAAGAACACTTTGAAGATATGACTTCAGTAGATGCACCAAGTAATTACGTTGTGTTTGTATTAAACTTGGATCAACACGGAGTCACAATGGCCTAGAAATTCAGTATAGCCACTTTTGGGGCGGTAAAGTCGGGCGGGCGCTAAAGTTTGCACCCGGCGCAAAGTCGATGGCACTTCGCCGATATTCAGTAGCTTCGCCCTAAGAGGTTGCTTGAGCGCTAAAACTGGCGATGCACGCCTATCTTTAGGCGCTAAGCCGGCGGTGCTGAGGGATAGCGCCGAGGCCGGGCGCAGCGCAGGTGCGGTCATTTCTTGATTGACAGCAGACACCGTGGCGCCGGCCAGCTCTTAAAGGGGGAAGGGTCAACTTGCTCTGCTGCAACGGCCTGCACACTGCAGCCTTCCAGCTAGGCCTGAACACTGCTGGTGATCAGAAGGAGCTATGGCAACGGTACAGAAGGCCCGTGAGCGTGCCCTGCGCTTCTCAGCCCATGACTTGAAGGTGATGGTGAGGGCCTTGGAGAAGAGACAGCACATCTTGTTCCCGGACACTGGCAGGAAGCCTCCCACCAGCGTCTATAGGAAAGCCTGGAGGGAGGTTGCCCGCTGGGTGTCGGCCACCGGCGATGCCCCCAGGGACAATGTCCAATGCCGGAAGAAGTTTAATGACCTGACCAGGATTGTCAGGGTGAGTACCCTTTCCAGTCTCCTCCTCATCCTTGCATGTACACCTGACATGATGGGCAAAGGGACCTGAAAGCCCTAATGGTCAGCCCTCAGCCAGCAGCTATGGGACAGTCATGAACATCAATTGCACATTCTGCACTTTACACCATGGGAGGCAGTGCACACCACATCAGGGCTACACACTGGCCAAGTTATTCCACCATGGGAGGCAGCGCACACCACATCAGGGCTACACACTGGCCAAGCTATTCCACCATGGGAGGCAGCGCACACCACATCAGGGCTACACACCGTACTTACAGGCCGTCCTTTCTCTTGCAGGCAAAACTTGCCAACAACCGAAGGCACCAGGAGCAGACCGGGGGAGGCCGCCCCCAGATCCAGGAGCTCACTCCCCTGGAGGAGCACGTGAGTCGCCTCATGGGACCCCGGGTGATTGGGCCCGTCGCCTGTGGAGATGCCGACCCTCTTCTGGGCCACAATGGTATGGACATCACCTTTTGGACCTCTCTCGTTGCACTTGCGCAGCCGATCTACCTCCTTTGCCATTGTCCGACCAATGCGCTGAATGCCACCAGTCATGCCTCCCTCGCTGACGCCCTCTCCTCACTCTAAAGCTACTCTTGTGCCTTCCTGCTTTCAGCTGGTGACGAGGAGCTCCCTGAAGCTGCCAGTGACAGCCCCTCCGAGGAGGAGGAGGAGGAGGAACAGGAAGGCGGACCATCAGGGCAGCAGTCAGGTGCGGCTGCAGATGCCGAAGTAGTGGACACATCTTCCCTGGAGGAGAGCCTGGAGGAAGTGTCGGAGGGGAGTGGAGCTGCTGGGACCAGTGGCGTCCAGCAACCCAGGAGGGCTGCGGTTGGTCCGCGGCCTTCCCCCCAGAGGGGGGAAGGATCGGAGGGGAGTGCAGTTGCTGGGCCCAGTCGCCGCCGGCAACGTGGCAAGGGTCGGCCAGCTCTGCCCCCTGCTCCCCAGCGGGAGAGTCCGGACTCCAGTCCGGCCACGTTCAACTCAGAGGAGGTGCGCCACCTCGATCAAATGGCCCAGGATTCGGATCGCCGGCACACCGAGCTGATGGGGGTAGTGGCACGGATGCCTGAGGCCATCGAGTCCCTGGCTAGTAGTGTGCGCGAGTTCGGGGCCTCACATGCCGCGAGTGGCCGGCTGATCAGTGATGCCGTCCAGACAGTGGCTGTTCTGTTGCGGTCGCAGACCAGGGCAACAGGGGCACTGACTGCTGCCACATGCGCTGCGTCAGCCAGGCATCGCCTGGACACCCGCCGCGCTGCAGCAGCACAGCGGGCTGCCCTTCGGCAGATTGGTGCGCATGCTGCAGTGCGGGCCCGTGTGAGTGCCAGAGTGCCACATCACCAGCCAGGGCCGACCATCCGCCAGATTGCACACATTCCTCCAGCCGTCACCGCCACTCCCCCAGTGGCGCGTCAACGGCAAGCGGCTGCGAATGATGTTGGCCAGGCACAGCTGCGCCAATCACCAGCCGGCCCCTCGAGGGGCAAACCCCGTCTAGGCCGCCCCCCAAGGGCATCTGCCGGAAGGACATCTAACCCTCAGGAGCCTTTCCCCAGCCTCGCAGCAGCCACTGGGCAGAGCTTGCGGAGGAGCAGCAGGCCGGGCAGGGGCCCCAAAAGGCTCGACAAGGTCTCGCCCTCGTGGCCCAATAAGTAGACGGTGTGGCCAAGTGTTATTTTATATGGCGATGCCTATGTTTCTTTTGGGGATGGTTGTTTTGTTTTTGGGGTTAAGGCCGAGGATGAAGGCCATTTTTGAACAAATGTTCAGTTATTCCTCCCCAGGTTGTGGGAGTGAGTCATTTGATGTACTGTTTTTTGGGGCCGTTGAATGTTTCTGGGTTTCATGTGTGAAGGGGTTTCATTGGTCTAAAATAAAGATTTCTCTTTATTCAGAGAGTGTCCATGTTTGTTGCTGTAAGTGTTTGTTGCCTTCGCCGGCTGAGGGCTTGCGGAGCGGCTGCGTTCATGTTCCTTCATGGCCACAAGGCATTCCCTGACAGGGGGCTTAGAAGTGACGTTCAATAAGCCGCCGACGGACGGCCCTTGGACCTTCTCGCTCCCTCCTGGCATGGTACTCCTCCTCCTCCTGCTCCTCCTCCTCATGCTCCTCCTGCTCCTCCTCCTGAGGTGGTGGTCCAATGTGAGGTGGCAGTGCCTGAGTCCTGCGGAGAGCCAGGTTGTGCAGCATGCAGCAAACAACGACGAATTGGGACACTCGGTCCGGGGAATACTGCAGAGATCCGCCAGAACGATCCAGGCAGCGGAACCGCTGCTTGAGGACGCCAATTGTTTGCTCGATTATGTTCCTGCTCGCTTGATGACTCTCGTTGTATGCCTCTTCAGCAGGGGTCCTGGGCGCGCGGAGCGGGGTCATGAGCCAGGTACACAAAGGATAGCCTTTGTCCCCGAGAAGCCATCCTCTTGGGGGAGGCTGTGCCTCGAACATGTCACGCACAGTTGTCTGCCGCAGGATAAAGGCATCGTGGCTGCTGCCTGGAAAGCGGGCATTGACAGCTAGGATGCGCTGCTTGTGGTCACACACCAGCTGCACATTGAGGGAATGGTAGCCCTTCCGGTTGCGGTAATCCTCGGCATGCTCCACAGGTGCCCGCAAAGCCACATGCGTACAGTCAATGGCGCCCTGCACCAAGGGGAAGGCCACGAATCTTGCAAATCCCAGTGCACGCTGATGCTGCCTCTCCAGGGCCATGGGGAAGGAGATGAATTGGCATCTCCTTCTGAAAAGGGCATCGGTCACCTGGCGGATGCAGCAATGCACGGCAAACTGGGATATGTTAACAATGTCCCCAGCAGCGGATTGGAAGGAGCCGGTGGCATAGAAGTTCAAGGCCACCGTCACCTTCGCCTCCACCGACAGAGACGTCTTGCTCCTGAGCTTTGGATGCAGATCTCTGCGAAGCAGATGGCAGATCTCTCCAACCACTTCCTTTCGTAATCTCAGCCTTTTCACACATCGCGCGCCACTCATGTTGAGGTAGGTGCGCTGCTGGCGGTATGCCCTGACTGGGTAAGGCCTATGTTGCCGACGCCTGTTGCCCCCTCTGCGTCTAGCCAGGGCTGCCCCTCTCACACCGCGTCTGCGAGCCCTACGGACATGACGCTGAAACTCAGCGTTGGCACCCCATGCAGCCCCCATAATATGCTGCCAAACAGTCAAATATACAAGAGGCCACTTGCAACGCTCTGGCCTGAAGCCAAAAATACCTGAGCTAGTGTTGGCCCAAACCAGAAAGCTGTCTTCCTTGGTCTCTCTCCAGAAATCCGTTGCACAAGAGTGTTTGCTGCAAAATGCCTGCCCTTTATAGTGCAGGGTAAGTGCCCTTTAATTTACGCTCCCCGGGTCCCGCGTCGGCTCTGTTGCGTTCCACTAAACAAGCGTGCGGGCCGCCGGCCGCCAATGGGGCGGTCCCACTGAAGTTCTGGATCGGGGCGCGCAAAGAGCGTTGCACGAGGATATGACGTCATTTTCTGCGCGCGCAGGTGAGCGCGCGCTAAACTTTGCGCTGGCGCTAAATGTCTACTTAATTTGGGGCGAGGCGCAGATCGCGCTGCGCCCGGACGCTACACGCATAGCGCCCGAAATTCACTTCTCTTAAGGCACTAACGGCTGGCGCAATCAACTGAATTTCTAGGCCAATGTCTGCTAAAAACCAGTAAAGCTAATATTAAGAATTGAATGAAAGAATTTTGTAAGAATGGGATCAAACAGAAACCATTGCTGTCATATTGCTTTTATGATGGTTTTTGGAACACCTAAAAGTAGAGACATAATGGCCCAGAAATTCGGGTCGGGGGCTTCCTGCGGGTGCAAGCCCCCGATCTGCACTTACATTACGCGCCGGCCGTTGAGCTCTGGGCCCCCGTGGAATTCCAATCCGGGGCCTGGTCCAGCTGCCGGCGCGCAGTGCTTGTGTATTCCAGGGGCGCAGTTAGTTTGATACGTCCCCTGGGATCACGTGGGCCATGGGGAGCCAATCGGAGCAGGGAATGCTCCATTCATAAGTCTGACAGGAAGTGCTGTCAAGACTTATAAATACTACGGCCCCAAAATAGAACTAAATCTTCAAATAAATTTTTTTTAAATCACATTTTTTAAATAAACTATAAATTACATGAAATAACTATTTTAAACAATAATTTAAATTTTTGAAAAAAATAATTTTATTTTCTAACGGGGCTAAAAATAAACTTACCTTGCTTTAAAGTATTTAAAAATAATAAACCTGTGGAAAAAATGTTTTAATTTTAATTAATTCACCACTTACCTTGTAAAAAGCAGGCCTTACGCCTGCTTTTTACATTTCTAAATTCTGCAGGCTTACCCTCCCGGGAAAACCTGTAAAAAAAAAACAAAAACCTAAGTTTGATGCGCACGCGCAGCCTCTCCTGCGCACGCGTTCGACCTCTGAACCTCTTCGTTCAGAGGAACGGAAGTGCCGGTTTCCCGCGCATGCGCAGTGCATGCAGGAAACCAGCACTTCCATTGGGCCTACGGATGAGTACCCCGTGCGTACTCACCCGTGGAGACCCGAATTTCTGGGCCATTTATGCATGCAATAGTTGAATTGACAGTAAGATAGAAAGCATTCAAAAGAGTGTATCAATAAAGATAATTAGCTGACATCAACAAAGAACTTCAAAGAATAAACCACTGCCGAAAGTATTACGTCCGTGAATGATTGAGACACGGACAGCAGGAGTGGAACAAAATAAGTCTTTACTGATGGAAGTCAATAGTGAAACTGAAACAACAGAGGCTCACTAGCGCCTTTTATACAGGGGTGGTCACTGCCGGTACTGCAGTCTGAGACCAGTTATTCTCTTAAAGGTACATACACAACAATTCCTCCCCTTTTAGATAAACAGTACATAACATTCATTTAACAACTAAATGATAACTAATTACAATCACAATTACTGTTGCTAGATACATTGGTTAAGTTTAAGCAATTATAAGTTCAGTCTTTGAGGAGGCTTCCTGATTCTGTCTGGATAACGCCTCTTTGGGGTATCAGGTTCTTCTGGCAATGTTGAGTCGAGATCAATGTTGTTGTTTGGTTCATCTGCTTCCAATATTACCGGTTCTGCGGTAGCTGCAATTGGAACGTCGATTTCATTACCAGGTGTATCAGATCGTGGTGTGGAGTTGACGTTTTCCAGTGACTCTAGAATCTGGTCAGCATGGCATCTTACAATGCTCTCCCCAACGTCCACGGTATGCATGAGAGGTCCTTGTCGTGTACAAATCGTTCCTGGCTGCCATTTCTCAGTGCGGTAGTCCCGGGCCAAAACTGGTTGACCTATCTTAAAACTCCTGGTCGACCTTTCATTCATATTCTGAAACTGCCTGTTCTCCACATCTCTTCGGACATTTGGCTTAACCAAATCCAAGCGGCATCGTAGTCTTCGATTGAAGAACATCATGGCTGGAGTTTGGTTGGTAACCGCATGTGTCGCATTCCGGTAGGCAAACAAGAAGTTGTCCACCTTGTGTTGTAGGGGTATATCTTCATTACACATTGCCTTGATAGCCTTCTTGAATGTTTGGACAAACCTCTCGGCCAATCCATTAGTGGCTGGATGATATGGGGCAGATGTGTAATGCTTAACACCATTGTTCTTTAAGAACCTCCGGAACTCTTCAGACACAAACTGTGGTCCATTGTCCGAGCAAATCTGTTCAGGCAGCCCATTCCTGGCGAATATGGTTCGTAAAACTGTGATAGTTTTTTCCATGGTGGTTGAGGACATTTTTATTACCTCTGGCCACTTTGAATGTGCATCCACCGCAATTAAAAACATTGAGTCCATGAAGGGACCAGCAAAATCAATGTGCACCCTTTGCCATGGAGATGAGGGCCACTCCCATGGATGCAGAGGAGCTTGTGGTGGGGCGTTTTGGACCTTCAGGCATCCTGCACAGCTCTTGGTCATCTCTTTGATTTCTCTATCGATTCCCGGCCACCACACAAACGCTCTGGCTAAGTTCTTCATTTTTACCCCACCCAGATGACCCTCATGAAGCTCATTGAGCACTCTATCCGTCAACTTAGGTGGAATTACTACTCTGGATTCACACATCAAGGTTCCTCTGCACACTGACAGCTGTTCTCTTCTCGGCAAGAATGCTGGCAGCAGTGGTTCGCCATATGCTGGCCATCCCTTCACCGTTAAATCATAGACCCGTGATAGTGTTGGGTCATTCCGTGTTTCCTTTTCTATGTTTGCATTCGTCACAGGGAGACATTCGACTATGGTCGAGTGGAATAACTCCATTGGATCCACTGCAAGGTCTTCTTCTTCCACCGTCGGCAACGGTAGGCGTGACAATCCATCAGCATTTCCATGCTGTTTAGTTCCTTTGTACTCGATGTCATATTGGTGTGCCCCTAGGAAAAGGGACCATCTCTGCAGCCGTTGTGCTGTCATTATCGGTACGCCCTTCTGAGGGTTGAAAATGGTGACAAGAGGTTGATGATCGGTTAGTAGAGTAAATTTTTGACCGTGCAGGTAGTGATTGAACTTCTTCACCCCCCACACTAGGCTGAGGGCCTCTCTGTCAATCTGGGCATAGCTACGCTCGGCAGAAGTTAACGAGCGTGACGCAAAAGCTATCGGCCTCTCTAAACCATCAAGGAATTTATGTGACAGTACCGCCCCAATGCCGTAGGGAGATGCATCACACGCCAGTCTGATCGGCAGTGCTGCGTTGTAGTGAGCCAATACTTCCCTTGAAGTGATTAAGTCCTTACTCTTCTGAAATGCACGCTTACAATCATCGCTCCATTTCCATGCTACCCCCGTTCGTAGCAGGGCGTTCAGTGGGTGCAGAATTGTCGACAAATTCGGCAAAAACTTATGTAGTAATTCACCAATCCGAGGAATGACCTCAGTTGTGACACATTTTCAGGCGCTGGGGCCTTAACAACCGCTTCCATTTTGTCAGGGACTTATGTAACCCCTCTTCATCAATCACGTGGCCACAATACGATATCTGTTTCTTTAAAAATTCGCACTTGGGGCGGTTGGCTCGCAGCCCATGTTCCCGTAGTCTAGTGAGCGCCTGTTCTAGGTTGTTAAGGTGTTCACTGTCATCTTCACCTGTTACAAGGATGTCGTCCAAGTAACACTGAGTCCCCGGAATCCCTTGCAGGACTTGTTCCATCGCTCTTTGCCATATCGCCGGAGCCGATGCTACTCCGAATACCAATCGATGATACTGGTAAAGACCTTTGTGAGTGTTTATCGTGAGATACTTCCTAGAGGACTCTTCAACCTCCATCTGCAAATATGCTTGTGCTAGGTCAATTTTTGTAAAACGCTTCCCTCCAGACAGTGAGGCGAAGATGTCTTCTATCCTTGGAAGAGGATATTGTACTGTGTGAAGGACTGGGTTCATTGTCACCTTGAAATCCCCACAGATGCGAATCTTCCTTGGCTCCCCGGACTTATTGCTTAAAGTTTTCTTCATGACAGGAACGATGGGTGTCGCCCACTCGCTCCAGTTGACCTTAGACAACACGCCCGCGTTCTCCAGATTCTCCAGCTCTGTCTCGACGGCTGGGCGAATTGCATATGGTACCGGTCTTGCTTTGAAAAACTTGGGAACTGCATTCTCTTCTATTTTTATCGAAGCGGTTACGCCTTTAAGCGTGCCCAGTTCTTGTTGAAATACCTCTTTGGCGTTAGCTAAGATTGTTGACAATCGTCCAGGAGTGACGTCTTCATCTTTTTTACCGTCCACCGTCATTGCATGAATGGAGTGCCAATCTAAGTTTATCTTCCTGATCCATTCCCGTCCCAATAACGGTGGTCCACCATTTGGCAGTATGTAGAGATACAATTTCCGTATTTTCTTGCCGTTGTATTCGACAGGCACCCTTATTTTTCCTCTGGGGTATACTTTTTGCCCCGTATACATCGTCAAGACGATGGATGTCTCTCTCAAGGGTATGTGTGAAAATAGCCGCTCGTAGTCTCGTCGATTCATGACGGTTAGCGCTGATCCTGTATCCAATTCCATTTTAACTTGGGACCCTGCTATCGTGAGGGTGACCCAAATGGTTCGGTGATCCTCTTTTGCGATTACGTTGTGAAGTTTGAGACAGCTTAGTCTCCTGTTCCCGGATTCACTATCGCTCATCTGGTCTTCAGAACTACTGTCCGTCATCTTTTGTACTTTCTTGTACGGTTCCTTAGTAGCCTTTTTGTTGTCGCTGGTCTTCTTCCCAGACCTGCAAACTCGTGCAATGTGTCCCATCTTCCCGCATTGCCTGCATATTTTGTCTTTGGACCAGCAGTCCTTCTGGTCATGGTTAGTTCTGCCGCAGCGATAACATTTTGCAAATCCCCGTGTCATTTCGTGGGTGCCGTATTCCTGTGGTTTTTGTTGAATTTCTGCAGCTCCCCTGGCTGCTGCTTCATACGATACTGCCACGCTGAAAGCCTTATCTAGCGTCAGCTCTTTCTCTGAGAGTAACTTCTTCTGTGTTCCTTCACTCAGGAGTTCACAGACAAATTTGTCCCGTAGGGTATCTGCCAGTCCTGCTCCGAACTGGCAGTGCTTTGATAGCTTGCATAGTTCCGTAAGATACTCAGCATTGCTCTCATCTTTGTGCTGAGTTCTCCTGTGGAATTTAAATCTTTCTGCTATCAACAGCGGTGCAGGGTTTAGGTGTTCCTGTAGGACAGCAACAATTTTGTTAAAACTCTTCGCCTTCGGTTTGGCTGGAGTAATCAGGTCCCGCAATAGGCCGTACGTTCTAGCGCCCATTAAGTTTAGCAATATCGATGCCTTTTTCTCCTCCGCTATTTCGTTTGCCTCGAAATATACCTCAACTCTTTCCACATACGTGGTCCAGTCCTCTATTGTATTATCAAAAGCAGTGATACAGCCAGTCTTCGGCATCTTGCAAATCTAAAATGGCGCCTCCCGTGCTTTGCCTTCTTCCCCGATTTAGCAAAATGGCACCTCCCGCGCTTTGCCTTCTTCCCCGCTGATTAAGATGGCGCCTCCCGCGCTTTGCCTTCTTCCCCGCTGTTGTTAGCGCTGCTTTCCACGGTTTCTTGCGCGTTTAATATATATATATTTTTTTATTATTTTCCCGTCGTGGAACAACCCTGTGGGACTCTTGCCTCCCTCTTCGCGGGTCTATACGCAGCCCGGCTTTGTAGCACCGGCCGCGCCCTGTGTGCTCCACCCTCTCTCTCTCTTCTTCCCGACAACGCTGCTCAGCCCCGTTGCAAACCACCTGCTCGAGTTCACGACCGCCGCAGCCCAGGAAGGATCAGTGCACTACCTGCCACCAGCCCGATTAGCTGAAGCACCGTCGACAGGAACCAGGCCCCGCATCCGACAGCTTCTCCAGCAATCTTCAACTCTGCAACACAGGGCGGATGCCCACGGTCGACGCCCGTTTCTACTGCCTCTTAGTTTCTTTTCTTTCTGGCCTCGACCTCTGCTCACTTTGCTGTAGGAATGGATCCCAGGAGGTGGTGCAGACTGTAGGTAGGTTCGTATCTGCTCGTCGCCAGTATTACGTCTGTGAATGATTGAGACACGGACAGCAGGAGTGGAACAAAATAAGTCTTTACTGATGGAAGTCAATAGTGAAACTGAAACAACAGAGGCTCACTAGCGCCTTTTATACAGGGGTGGTCACTGCCGGTACTGCAGTCTGAGACCAGTTATTCTCTTAAAGGTACATACACAACAGAAAGGGTATAAAAATAAGAGCTTTTCAAACAGAAAGTCAGAACTCGCTGAACTGGCCAAGCGTTTCTCAACTCTTCAGAGGCATCTCTGTAAGTTTTTAACTATGAGTCTCGGGTAATCAAAGTAATTGATTTTGGTGGATAATCTGGATTTAGAAATAAATAAGAAATGTAGAAATGTAACAAAATAAAGATTTGAAAATAAGGATCTCTGAGAAATAAGAAATGTAAGCTATCTGTATTTTGAATTGTTAATGTTGCGACTGATTCAACAGCTGTTAAATGAATGTCGGCTCTTAAATAAAACTATATATTTTTAGAATTGTCTCAAAGAGTAATTCTGTATAAACTCGCGAACCCAATCTCTGTACACTCTTTTGTAAGAAGTTGCAGAATTCTGGGGGGTATTCCGGACCCTCATAATATCCAGAAGGTTACAGTCTAGTTAAACTTATTAAAAGTGCTATCTGGAGGACGGTAATATCTTCAGTTGTTCCTTTCCTTTAGGGAGAGATAGCCTGAACCCTTAGACCCATTTAAGCATCTTAAGGAATTTGGCTATCTCTAACTTAAGTTGAAGGTGAACATCTGGGGAATATGCCTGATCTGGGGTAGCCCGAAAGGGCTAGGACTTGTAATTACCCCTCCATCCTCTGATTACTATTTCCAGTGAAATTGTAAACCCAAGTCTTTTAGGACGCTTTTACTATTTTGCTCAAAGTATCAAACTCTCTGCTATATTTCTGATAGCATTAATGCATGGTGGCCAATGGAAAACTTCCCTCCGCGGTGCAGATTTGAACAAAAGAGCAAAAAGCATAGAGTGAGGAAAGGTCATTATGCACATTTTTTCCACAAACCATGTACCAGTTGCCCTGTCATGGACTCTATCCAAGCTTCTTAATCCCCTGAGGAAGACTTCTGTCAGATTTCTCAATGATTCTCAAAGGTAATCATGCAAAACTGCAGAATATCATATCTAATCTTACAACTTGTATCATTCAACCATGATTGGTTGCTTTTCACAGATGATCTTTCGATGGTCACTGAGCACAGGAATCACCATCTTCCATGGACTATTTGATTATGTCTGTTGATGCTTACCCTTCAATCTCATTCCTCGCTAGATATTTATTCTGCTCTTTTTGAAGAAGTTCAATGACCCAGCATTGACTGTATTTTTTTCTGCAATCTGTCCCGGTGTAAGCTGTGGGGAAAAAAAATTGCTCAAAATTGCTTCACTTGAAGCTTGTTAAGTTTATGCTCATAGCCATTAGTTAAATAGATTGCTCACAGATATATCATCTCATCTAAATCTTTTTTCTTTGCCACTATTTCTAATTCACACCTCTTTATCATATTCATGTATCACATTCCTTGTCCTAATACATAGTATTTTACTTTTTTCATGTTAAATTAGGAGATTATGGATAATATCAGTGGAATCAAGCCATTTAACTTACCCTGTAAGTGATGGATGTGTGCAGCAAACTCCCATGAAAGAGTATTATGTCACCCCTTCCTATCTCTGTAACCACCTCCAGCCCTACATGACTCCGAGAACTCTGTGTTCCTCCAATTCTGGCCTCTTGTGCATCCCTGACTTCCTCCTTCGCACCGTTGGATGTCATGCCTTCAGCCGTTCAGGCCCTAAGCTCTGAAATTCCCTCTCTAAACCTCTCCGCCTCTCCACCTCTCTTTCCTCCTTTAAGATACTCCTTAAAACCTACCTCTTTGACCAAGCTTTTGGTCACCTGTCCTAATGTCTCCTTCTTTAGCTCAGTGTTAATTTTTTCGGATTATACTCCTGTGATGTGCCTTGGGACGTTTTACTACGTTAAAGGTGCTATATAAATGCAACTAGTTGTTGTTGATTAACTTCTTCTAAAAACAAACTGGGCAACTATCTGATTAAGAACTGGATTGGTGGTTCTAGGGATATGTGGAGAGACAGCAATGGTCAAATAATCCAAAGGAGAAAATGGGCTTTACTAAGTCCATGGGGTAGAGTTTTGTCTTTCATGCTTGGGCAGTAATCTGGAGGGACGGATCGCATGCCCTTTATAGAATCCGCCTGATATTCGTTCCATTGAAAGTAATGGAATTAAAATCAGGGGGTTACTGTAAAGGGTGCGCAATCCCTCCACAAGATTACTGCCCAGGTGGTGAAGACAGAAATCATCCGCTATGGAAATACCATTTGTGGAAAGCAAAGTTGGAGGATGTAGGTCATAAGGTTAGATAGATAGTCAGCAGTTTTACTCGACTATATTTAGATGTTGGGGAGAACATTTGCAGAACTTTCTTTTTGGAAGTTAAATAAAATTGGGTACAGTTCATGATGGGGTAAATTCTATACAATCTGCAGGAGAGAGTGATAATTGAATGATGTTTCTTTATTCTATATGATTTCATGTTTTGGTTTCCTTATCTGAGGAAGGATATACTTGCCTTAGAGGCAGTGCAACGAAAGTTCACGAGATTGATTCGTGAATGGTGGTGGCCCATTAAACAACTAACAGGAGGAGGAGGCTCCATGAATATTCCCATCCTCAATGATGGTGCAGCCCAGCACGAGAGGGCAAAAGGCAAGTCTGAAGCGTTTGCAACCATCTTCAGCCAGAAGTGCCGAATGGATGAGGTGCCAGTCTTCAGCCAATTCGATTCAGTCCACGTGATATTAAGAAATGGCTGAGCGCAATGGATACAGCAATGGCTATGGGCCCCGACAACATCGCAGCTGTCGCGTTGGAGACTTGTGCTCCAGAGCTAGCCGCGCCTCTAGCCAAACTGTTCCAGTACAGCTACAACACTGGCATCCGTCCAACAATGTGGAAAACTGCCCAGGTATGTCCTGTCCACAAAAAGCAGGACAAATCCAATCTGGCCAATTACCACCCCATCAGTCTACTTTCAATCATCAGCAAAAGTGATGGAAGGTGTCATTGACAGTGCTATCAAGCGGCACTTACTCTCCAATAACCTGCTCACTGATGCTCAGTTTGGGTTCCACCAAGTCCACTCGGCTCCCGACCTCATTGCAGCCTTGGTCCAAACATGGACAAAGGAGCTGAATTCCAGAAGTGAGGTGAGATTGACTGCCCTTGACATCAAGGCAGCATTTGACCGAGTGTGGCATCAAGGAGCCCTAGTAAAACTGAAGTCAATGGGAATCGGAGGGAAAACTCTCCACTGGCTGGAGTCATACCTAGCACAAAGGAAGATGGTTGTGGTGGTTGGAGGTCAATCATCACAGCCCCAGGACATCACTGCAGGAGTTCCTCGGGGCAGTGTCCTAGGCCCAACCATCTTCAGCTGCTTCATCAATGACCTTGCCTCCAACATAAGCTCAGAAATGGGGATGTTCGCTGATGACTGCACAGTGTACAGTGCCATTCACAACTCCTCAGATAATGAAGCCGTCCATGCCCTCATGCAACAAGACCTGGATGACGTTCAGGCTTGGGCTGATAAGAGCCAGGTAACATTCACGCCACACAAGTGCCAGGCAATGACTATATCCAACAAGTGAAAGTCTAACTACCCCCCCCTTGACCTTCAACGGCATTACTATCACTGAATCTCCCACCATCAACATCCTGGGGTTCACCATTGACCAGAAACTTAACTGGACCAGCCACATAAATACTGTGGCAACAAGAGCAGGTCAGAGGCTAGGTATTCTTCGGCGAGTGTCTCACCTCCTGACTCCCCAAAGCCTTTTCACCATCTACAAGGCACAAGTAAGGAGTGTGATGGAATACTCTCCACTTGCCTGGATGAGTGCAGCTGCAACAACACTCAAGAAGTTAGACACCATCCTGGACAAAGCAGCCCGCTTGATTGGCACTCCATCCACCACCTTAAACATTCACTCCCTCCACCACCCGGCGTACCGTGGCTGCAGTGTGTACCATCTACAAGATGCACTGCAGCAACTCACCAAGGCTTCTTCAGCAGCACCTCCCAAACCCGCGGCCTCTACCACCTAGAAGGACAAGGGCAGCAGGTGCATGGGAACACCACCACCTCCAAGTTCCCCCCCCTAGTCACATACCATCCTGACTTGGAAGTATATCGCCGATCCTTCATCGTCGCTGGGTCAAAATCCTGGAACTCCCTCCCTAACAGCACTGTGGGAGTACCTTCACCACACGGACTGCAGCGGTTCAAGAAGGTGGCTCACCACTACCTTATCAAGGGCAATTAGGGATGGGCAATAAATGCTGGCCTTGCCAGCGACGCCCACATCCCATGAACGAATATTTATAAAAAATTCAAGGCTGAGATCGATAGATTTTCGGACTCTAGGGGAACCAAGGTATATGGGGATTGGGCGGTAAAGTGGAGTTGTGGTGAATGATCAGCCATGATCTTATTGAATGGGCTCGAGGGGCTGTATGGTCTACTCCTGCTCCTAATTCCTATGTTCTTAAGTTCTTATATTTATATTTGAGAGGTGTAAAATTGATATATTGGTGTCAATCAATCTGTCTATAATATATACTAAAATCTTAAATCTATGCACGCTTCCTCTTTACAAAATCTTAGTGCCTGTCATTACATTTTTGTCACATTTGTGCATCAACTTTTTCCATTTTAACTTCCTATCTCCAGATTTATGATTGTAACTATCTATGTCAACATGTCCCTCTGTAATTACATCATATCAATAGCATTGCTGTCGGAATTCCGTTTGTGTCTGCTTCCAAAATTACCATACGTTATGCGGTATAAGTATAAATAATAATAACATAAAATCAAATATCTATAATCTATTAAAAATGCTGCATGAGTCTCAACATTCCATCCAGAAATATATTAACAAATCCTATGTGAGGTTTTGCCAATTGGTTTACCCATTTTAAAAGTCTCAACTTTTACCTGTAGTACCAGTTATGCCTCTAGGTGGTGGTGTGATTGGTATTTAAGTTATTAAATGCCTGTCACATAACGCTAGGTGTAAAGCCCACAATTGCCACTGTGTGCTGGCCCTGAAATCAGCTTGCATTTCCAGCATAAAGATAATAGGTACCAATGTAGAAACATAGGTAGACCTTATCAGGGAATTCCCATGTTGGGGCAAAAGTTAAGCTTTTTGATAAAATGGATAATTATCAAAGCCAAAAAATTCATTCCTACAGTGACCAGACAAAAGCAACCATGGTTCCTGGTTCTAATCCCTTTTCCTTTGATTCCTGCTCTGGCTCTCTGTGGGGTGTCGAAAGTATTCCCAAAATCCATCCTCACCTTCCCGCCCTCTAAGATAGTTTTGTGACCTTCTGTTTACCCTTCCCCCTTACTATCCTTTTGCGTAAAGGCTGCCCTTTACTAACAGAGGCAACAGAGAAGAGAACAACAACAACGTGTATTTATAAGCCACCCAAATGCGACTCCCTCCACTCAGAGGATTTGCCAGGCAGCAAGAAGCCCCTTCCCTTCCACTCCGCCTGTCCCCCTCCACCTCCCCTCCATTCTTCTCTCCCACTCCTCCTCCTCTCCCAATCTTCTCAATGCCATAAGAGATCGACTAGCACATCATTATAATTGGCATGTCATATCACCTTTGTATTCAGAAGTCCTATGTCCAACAGTGTCTAAGACATTTTCAGCATTGGCTCACCTCTGACTCAGAATGCCATGGGCTCAAGCCCCACCCCAGAAACTTGAGCACATAATCTAGGCTGCTACTTCGGTGCAGTGCTGAGGGAGTGCTGCACTGCCAGATGTGCCGTCTTTCAGATGATACGTTAAACTTGTTTAGGTGGGTGCAAATGATTCCAAGTAAGAGCAGGGAGTGCTCCCAGTGTTTTAGGCAACATTCATCCCTTAAATAATATCATCAAAGGGCTTGAACCTGTGACCTTCTGACTCAGAGGTGTAAGTGATAATACTGAATCATAAAATGTGTTATTAAAACTAATTCAAGTGAACAGTTCCACTAATGTTTTGAACTCCAAGCTCCAGGAGTTAGTGTGTAAGTGAATAAAAACGGTGGATTTGTTGAGCGGGGGTGAGATCCCAAAATTAGAGTTGAGTTGCATTGTCAATGTGAAATTTTAATGGGACACCCTAGTGCTAGAAGTGACTGAGGACTGCTTGGTACTCTCAATGAAGGGCAATGGAAAAATACTTAGCATTTTCCAGCTGTTATCCTTCACTATAATGAGCACTTTAAAACAAAGAGTGACGAGTTTCTTTGTAACAACCTTAGACATTGTATAAATTTTGTGTAAAATTATCCAGTGAACAGCAGGAACACTTCTTTTGGATTGATTTTATTTTTCGGATGCAGTATTGTTCTGACAATCAACATGACGGCCTCTAAGAATGAAACACTGCTGTCACTTCCTGTCCAAGTAGTAACTGCTTTTATATCAGATACAGCAGGTGTCTGAAGCTATAAGTGCCAACAATAAACCCCTACACTCAACCTCAGAAGAACATTGTGCAAGTTATTTGACTTGAAACTACTGAATTAAATGCCACATTTTGGAAATGCCCTGCGATAGATAAATGCAACAAATACCATGCTAAAAATACATCCCTTACCTCCCTGCCTCAGTGATTTACTGTAGAATACCTCCGTTTGTTATTAACTGCATTGATTTCTTGTCATAAGCCCTCCCCATTATGGAATGCAATATATCGGAGAATGCAAATGCAAAAATAGCCTTTACCAGAGCATCTAATTACAGCCATAGCCTTACCACTAGCTTAGAATATAAAACAACAGCTGCATGGCAGGGAATTGAGGTTTATGGCACAACTGAGGGGTTCAGAGGGCGCACACATACCACAACAGCAAAATGCCAGGTGGTTTGCGAGGATCTTTTGAACTGCTCGCTCCAACATAATGGGGTAGATTGAATAGTTGCCACCCAGACGTAAAACTGGCATTGCAGATCGGCCGTCATTGTGGAATCCGCTCGATTTTCATCTCCATACCTTTCAAAGGAGGGGAAAATCAGACGATTGTTGTGATAGAGTTTCACCTCACAACAAAAAGTTTTGAAGAAAATTGAAAGGGGAACAAAATATTCTGAGCAGAGGTTGAACATTTAGTGGATCATCCATCCGGTCTTGATGCAAAATCATCTGGCAAACACACTTTTCATTGCTTACAAGCAAACAGGTCAATGATGTGAATGGGATTGGAACATTATAAGCTTCTTCTTTCAATCTAATGCTACCCTTAACTTCTTTAGTTAGCCACGGTTGGATCACTTTTCCCATGGAGTTTTTGTTTCTCAATGGAATGTATTTTTGTTGAGAATAATGAAATATTACTTTAAATGCTAGCCACTGCTTATCTACCACCATACCTTTTAATCTATTTTTCCAATCTACCTTAGCCAACTCGCCCCTCATACCTATGTAATTGGCTTTATTTAAGTTTAAGACTCTAGTTTTGGACTTAGGCAAGTCACTCTCAAACTTAATGTGAAATTCTATCATATTATGATCACTCTGCCCCAGAGGATCCTTTACTATGAAATTACTAATTATCCCTGTCTCATTACATAGTACAAGATCTAAAATAGCCTGTTCCCTGGTTGGTTCCATGACGTATTGTTCCAGGAAACTGTCCCCAATGCATTCCGTGAGTTCGCCCTCCAGACTACCTTTGCCAATTTGATTTGTCCAGTCTATATGAAGATTAAAGTCCCCCACGATTATTGCATTACCTTTGTTACAAGCTCCTACTATTTCTTGATTAATATTCTGTCCAACGGTATAGCCACTGTTAGGGGGCCTATAAACTACTCCTACCAGTGTTTTCTGCCCCTTGTTATTTCTTATCTCCACCCATGCTGATTCTACTTCCTGATCTTCCGAGCCGAGATCCTTTCCCTCTATTGTCCTTATGTCATCCTTTATTATCAGGGCTACCCCACCTCCTATTCCATTCTGCCTGTCTTTTCGAACGTCCAGTACCTGGAACATTTAGTTCCCAACCTTGGTCACCTTGCAACCACATCTCTGTAATGGCTATTAGATCAAACCCATTTATCTCTATTTGTGCCATTAGTTCATCTATCTTGTTACAAATGCTTTGTGCATTCGGATAAAGAGCCTTTAATTTAATTTTTTTTAACCATTATTCCCTGCTTTGACCTTATTCTCTACTGCACTGCTACCGTTAAAGTCTCTGGGGGAAAAATTTGGTGGCGCCCCCTTTTGGGCGCTAACTTCGCCGGGGCATTACCTTTAGCGCCCTGAAGAAATTGGCGCCCTGTGCCGTAAATTCAGTGGTAGTGCCCCAAGCAGGAGGCGGGGTGCTACTGGAGGCACTCCCCCTCTTTCCTGGGGTGCTACAAGTGAATATCGCGGCGCCACGCGGTACCACAGGCCTCCCTCCGCTGATTAAAGGGGAGGGGCCTAGCACTGCGCGCACTGGGGCCCTGCTGGACCACCGGGGAGCGGGGTGCCGGGAAAACAGCCCGGCACTCAAGAAAAGCGGTCGCAGCCGGCACCCCGAATAAAAAAGGGGAAAAGGGGGCAGGTGCTGGCAGGCGGCTAAAAAAAAATGCTCGCCCGACACCTGCCCTTTCAATTGTGTCTGCAACTCTGACCCTGTCGGACATATCATCCGGCGATAGGTCAGGAGGCGCTACTGAAGTTTGTGGCCGAGGCGCGAGTGGGGCACTGTGCACGGCGATGACGTCATCGCCGGAGGCGCAGCGCCAAGGGGTGCTACCGACTACTACCCCTGGGGGCGCTAACAGGAGGCGCAAAGCAACCCAATTTTTCCCCCTCTGTCCCTTCCTGTCACACTCTGCTTATTTTTACACAAATCGCTACTCTGCTCTATTGCCTTGACCTTTCTCTTTAGATTTCTAAATTTCCCCTCACATGAGCCCCCTGTCCCCCGCCCCTGACTTTTTTAGTTTAAAGCCCTATCTACAGCCCTCGTTTTTCAATTCGCCAGGACGCTGGTCCCAGCCCGGTTTAAGTGGAGCCCGTCCTGATGGAACAACTCCCTCTTTCCCCAGTACTGGTGCCAGTGCCCCATGAATCAAAACCCCTTCTTCCCACACCACTCTTTGAGCCATGCATTTAACTCTCTGATCTGCTTGACACTATGCGAATTTGTGCATGGCTCAGGTAGTAATCCAGAGATTATTACCCTTGAGGTTCTGCTTATTAATTTAGACCCTAGCTCCTCAAACTCCCTCAGCAGAACCTCAATCTTAGATCTACCTATGTCGTTGGTTCCTACATGGACCATGAGAACTGGATCTTCCCCCTCCCACTCCAAGTTCTTCTCCAGCTGCGAGGAGATATCCTTAACCCTGGCACCGGGCAGGCAACACAGCCTTCAGGACTCTCCTTCTTGGCTGCAGGGAACAGTATCTATCCCCCTGACTAAACTGTCCCCTACCACTACCACATTCCTTCCTTCTCCCCCCACTTGGATGGCCCTCTGTACCACAGTGCCATGGTCAGTTTGCCCATCCTCCCTGCAGTCCTTTTCCTCATCCATACAGGTAGCAAGTACCTCATGCCTGTTGGACAAGGTCAAGGGCTCAGGCTCCTCCATCACTACATCCTGGGTCCCCATACCTGCCTGACTCGCAGTCACACCCTCCTGTCCCTGACCACCGACGAACTCTAAAGTACTACAGGAAACTCTCGATTTACCGGCACCTAAATAACCGGAAATCTCTGTTAACCGGCAAAATTCAGGAGTAGGTTCAGGTAAGTTTTACTTCATATTAGTGGCCGTTCCTGGATCTGTGGCTTTGTAACCGGGGTTCCTGCACCTGTTGCTAAGCAACAGGGACACCTGTGTAAGAGCCATAAAAGCTTAAGAAAATACTTTAAAATATTGGTTAAATAGCATAATACAGTTAATTTACCTGATTGACTTATTGTATTAAGAAACCCCCTATTTTCTTGCTCCAGTAGTATAGTCCGAGACACCCCCTTCATTCTTGCCACAATGGTACAGTCCCTAAGCCACACATGGTATGCAGCCATTTTACAGTTTAAACTCCACGTGGCTGAAGGAGGCAGAAGTTGTGAGGTTTGGAGCAATACAGTTTTTGACCGTGTTCGTTTATACGTGTTTGCTTTGTAATTCTGTTCGTAAAGTGTTATAGTAAACAGTTTAAAAGACAAAGCTACGTTTGGGAACGTTTTATTTCGACACGCGTCTACTCGTTGTTAAAAGCCCCACAGCTCAGTGGCTGCCTGTTTGGAAACTAAGAAGCGCCACTACATTAGTCAAAAACTTGCTCCCTAAGAAGGAAAGGACGGAATCGTCGGCGAACGTATACATGAATGGTCACGGAGCCAGACGACAATATAAGAAAGCGAAGGTACAGTGACTGTTACTTGCTTTGTTCATTCTATTGAGAAGCTAAATAAGAGCTGCGGGTAAAATGGCCGAGGCCTTACGGAGCCAGGGGCTTCCCCCAGCCAGAAGGATTGCTGGCCAAAAGAGGGAAATAAAGCTCCCCCCAAAGGCAATGGAAGAGAAGTTACATAGAAGCATAGGTGCAAGGAAGGCTAAATTAGCTCAGATAACTGGAAAAATGAAGATAATGGATCGTCTCATGGAAGATAATGCTAATATTAAGAAAGCTGAAGACATAATGTATTACGATTTCTCCAAGCTGCATGAAGAATTTAATGTACTCAATGAAGATGTATTAGCACTTCTGTCTGAAGAAGAGGGAAACGCTGATCAGCACAACTGGTTTGATCTTAAATCAACCAGCATTAAGGACTATATCAAGGCCACAGAACAGTGGATGTTAAAGATTCGTCAAGATGCTGATACAGCAGAGAAAGATAAAGTTGACGATGAAGTCGGACCAGACGATAGCATTTTAGAGACTTCCGCCAGACCGAGCAAAAATCGAAAAGAAGGTAGCTCTGTTTCTGGACGCAGGTCAGTCGCTTCTACCACAAGCTCGTCGCGACGCATGAGAGAGGAGGTTGAACGGGCGGCGTTGATGGCGCGCGCAGCATCTTTAGTGGAGAAGCAAGCTCTTGAACGGGAAGAGGCCCAACTGCAGGTCTAAGAGGCCCAACTGCAGGCCCAACAGGCCCAACAGGCCCAACTGCAGGCCCAAGTGCAGGCCCAACAGGCCCAACTGCAGGCCCAACAGGCCCAGGTGCAGGCAAAGAAAGAACAGCTGGAGATAAAAACAGCTATCGCGGTCTCAGACGCCAGGTTGAGTGCGTATGAAGATTACGAAGGCTCACGGGACGGCGGGAGCGAATACTGCCAGTCAATGTTGTCACATAGAGTTGGATCCAGGGCACCTTCAAGAGTTACAAGAGAGTCCGAAGGCAATCCCCTGGCATTACGGCGTGGAAGAGTGGCCTCTCCACTAACAGGAGCACGTGATGCTACCCCAGATGTCAGACGGTCTAGACTAGACCCTGCTGATGACCACCAGAGGCCTGAAGACACAGGGAGAAGCCTATACCGAGTGATGCAACGTCAGAACGAAATTACAGAGATGCTTGTAAAACAACAGAATCTGTTTCGACTCCCTCAAAGAGACATACCAGTGTTCCAAGGCGACCCACTCAAGTATAAGCCCTTCATCAGATCCTTTGAACAAGCCATTGACTCCAAAACAGAGAGCAGCAGTGATAAGTTGTACTACCTGGGACAGTACACCAGTGGTAAACCACAAGACCTGGTCAGAAGCTGTGAACACATGAGACCGGACCGGGGATACATAGAAGCCAGGAAGTTGCTGCAGGAGCACTATGGTAACGAGCTGAAGATAGCCACTGCATATATCGAAAAGGCTACCAAGTGGCCACAGATCAGATCGGAGGACGGAGAGGCATTGAACGCATATGTTCTTTTCCTCATAGGATGTCGCAACACCATGGAGGATGTTGAATTCATGGAAGAGATGGACAATCCTACGACTATGAGAATCATCATCTCTAAGCTTCCTTACAGGATGAGAGAACAATGGAGAAGAACAGCCTTTGAGATAATGGAGAGACGGAAAAGTAGAGCCAGGTTTGCAGACTTAGTGAATTTCATAGACAAACAGGCTAAAATTGCTAGGGACCCATTGTTTGGAAACATCCAGGACGCCAGCCCGACCACCGATGGAAGAGTGAAAGCCAAGCCTGTTGAATCAAAGACTCTCAGGAAAGGTGGTTCCAGGGGAAGCAGCTTTGCAACTATCGTCACTCAGGCCGAGGAAGAAAGGCCCCAGAACTCATCTCCCAAAAAAAGCAGCACAGTGACGCCTGCTAATGCCTTTCAGAAGCCATGCTTATTCTGCCAGAAGAATCATACATTGGATTTCTGCAGCGACATCAAAGCGCAGCCACATAAGGACAGAATCGAATTCCTGAAGTACAACGGCCTGTGTTTTGGATGTCTCTCTCAGGGGCACCTGAGTAGAAACTGTAAGCAAAGAACAACATGCAGAGAGTGCACTCGGAAACATCCCAGTCTGCTGCATATCCATAAAGAAGAACAAGTCTCTAAGAAGAGTGAAGAAAACAATACCGACGAGAAGGTTGTTTCAAGTGCTCTGGTGTCGCTAGAACCAGAGACTTGTGGACTCACTGGGGCCGGTGAAAGTGATTGTATTCTTGCCATCGTACCAGTAAAGATCAAGTCTAAGAGGAGCGAGAAGCTTGTGGAGACTTACGCCTTCATGGATCCAGGTAGTTCAGCAACATTCTGCACAGAATCACTCATGCGACAGCTGAACGTTAGAGGCAGAAGAACAGAAATCCTATTACGCACCATGGGTCATGAGAAGTCAAAAAGTTATATCCTGTCAGACTTAGAAGTGTGTGGACTTGAAGAGAAGGACTTCATAGACCTGCCTAATGTTTTCACACAGAGGGAGATTCCTGTTAGAATAGGGAACTTAGCCCTGCAGAAGGATGTGGATAGATGGCCTTACCTAGAAAAGGTGCGTCTCCCATACATCGAAGCAGAAATTGGCCTATTAATTGGAACCAATGCCTACAAAACTATGGAGCCATGGCAGGTGATAAACAGCAAGGATGACGGACCCTACGCCGTCAGGACAGCCCTTGGATGGGTAGTCAATGGACCGGTAAGGAGAGATGATGGCAACAAGTCGAACAAGGAGGAACGACAAAATGTCACAGTTAATCGCATCTCTATCGCAAGCATTGAAGAGCTGTTGATACAGCAGTTCAACGCAGACTTTTCAGAACGCAGCTGTGAGGAAAAGACAGAGATGTCACAAGAAGACCATCAGTTCATGGATTTGATGACAAGGTCTACACAGTTCATTGATGGCCACTATCACATTGGTTTGCCACTGAGAAGACAGACCGCGAAGATGCCGAACAATCGCTGCATAGCAGAGCAACGCACCATCAGTCTAAAGAGAAAGCTGAACAAGAACCCTGACTTTCACGAAGACTACAAAGGCTTCATGAGAAACATCATAGCGAAAGGCTATGCTGTAAAAGTGCCCGAGGAACAGTTGAACAGAGACGATGGAAGGGTCTGGTACATTCCTCATCACGGTGTGTATCACCCAAAGAAGAAAAAGATCCGTGTAGTGTTTGACTGCGCCGCCTCATTCAGAGGAACTTCACTGAATGACCAGCTGCTTCAAGGTCCTGATCTTACTAATACCCTCATTGGCGTCTTGACTAGGTTTAGACAAGAGCTCGTTGCCATGATGGCAGACATAGAATCAATGTTCTACCAAGTCAGAATCCCTGATGAAGATGCTGATCTTCTGCGTTTCCTTTGGTGGCCAGGTGGCGACGTTAGTCAAGCGATGGTGGAATGTAGAATGGCCGTACACTTGTTCGGAGCCACATCATCTCCCAGCTGTGCAAGCTACGCTCTCAGAAAAACTGCAGAAGATGGCAAAGGCAAAGCACCATCAGAGGCTGTGGAGACAATCTTCAGAAACTTTTATGTCGAAGACTGTCTGAAGTCCGTGTCAACAGAAGACGATGCCATCGCACTGTCAAGAGACCTTAGAACTCTGTGTTCGAATGGAGGATTCCATCTGACTAAGTGGATAAGCAACAGCAGAGCAGTTCTAGCTTCTATCCCAGAAAATGAAAGAGCCACTGAAGTCAAAGATCTGGACCTGAGCCACGATGTCCTTCCTATCGAGAGAGCTCTTGGTGTACAATGGTGCATTGAGTCAGACACGTTCAACTTCAGGATAATGGTGAACGAAAGACCATCCACAAGACGAGGGATTCTCTCCGTGGTCAGTTCCATCTACGACCCTCTCGGATTCCTGGCACCACTCATTCTGCCGGTGAAGCTGATGCTACGAGAGCTGTGTAGAGACAAGAGAGGATGGGATGAAGATATCCCAGAAGGTCAAGCTCAGAGATGGCACAGATGGTTGACAGATTTGCAACAACTTTCTAGCTTCAACGTCAGTAGATGCATCAAGCCCGTGAGTTTTGGAGTTACAAAGACGGCTCAACTACATCATTTCTCGGACGCCAGTGAGGACGGCTATGGCACGGCTACTTACCTCTTGCTGACAAATCAACAGGGCCAGAAACATTGTGCCTTCCTCATGGGGAAATCCAGGGTGGCTCCGCTGAAGCAGGTCACCATCCCGAGACTGGAGTTGACGGCAGCGGTTGTTGCAGTTAAAGTTGACCAGGTGATGCGGAAAGAGTTACAGCTCCCACTAGAAGAATCTGTCCTCTGGACGGATAGCACGACGGTGCTGAAGTATATAGAGAATGAGAAGATACGCTTCAAGACCTTCATAGCAAACAGAATCTCATCCATTAGAGAAGCTGCACAACCATCTCAATGGAGGTATGTAAACACCTCATTAAACCCAGCAGATCAAGCCTCACGGGGATTGAAGGCTGAAAACTTCATTAGGAGTGAAACTTGGATACAAGGCCCAAGTTATCTGCTGGAAACAGAGAGATCATGGCCAGAAAGACCAGATATGCCAAGTCAGATTGCTGAAGACGACGTCGAAGTCAAGAGATCAGTCACAGTAAATCTCATAACTACGAAAGAGAACTTTGACACAGCGAACAAGCTTGTTAACCATTTCTCAGGATGGCACCAGTTGAGGAAAGCAGTTGCATGGTTTCTAAGGTTGAAAGAGTTGCTGCTACACCTGAGCGGTAAGAGAAAAGAGTACCGAGCCACTATCAGTCAGTCTGAAAGTAACCCCGATAAGCAGAGAATGCTTCTACAGCAGTATATGCATCAGCACAAGACCACATTGGGTAAGAATTCATTGACCGTGGAGGATTTGGCCAAGGCTGAGATGGAGATAGTTTGCTTCAGTCAAAGACAAAGATACCCAGAAGAAATCGAAGCTTTACAGCGAAATACTCCAATCAAGAAAGGTAGTCATATCTCCAAGCTGGACCCTACACTGCAAGATGGAGTACTGAGGGTGGGAGGGAGACTAAACAAATCTGCTATGCCAGAGGAGGCCAAGCATCCTGCTATCCTTTCTAAGGACCTCCGGGTTGCTACTCTCATTCTTCAGCATATACACCAGAGTATTGGACACAGTGGGAGGAATCACGTGCTTGCGAAGCTAAGACAAAGATACTGGATTCCAGGAGCTAATTCTGTAATAAGAAAAATACTCTCTGAATGCATTGTTTGCAGACGGTTACACGCTAGAGCTGGGGAGCAGAAAATGGCAGACCTGCCTGAAGACCGTTTGTTACCAGACAAGCCCCCATTTACAAACGTAGGGGTGGACTATTTCGGGCCTTTCGAGGTAAAGCGAGGACGGAGCCTTGTCAAGAGATATGGTGTGCTTTTCACTTGTTTGACCATCAGAGCAGTTCATATTGAGGTGGCACACACGCTTGACACTGATTCCTGTATTAACGCCTTGCGGCGCTTTGTCTGTAGAAGAGGTCAGGTGTCCATTATGCGTTCTGATAATGGCACTAATTTCGTCGGAGCGGAGAGAGAACTACGGGAAGCTATTGAAGGTTGGAATCGGCTTAAAATACAGGAAGCCATGATGCAAACAGGAATTAAGTGGATCTTCAATCCTCCGGCTGCATCCCACCATGGAGGTGTCTGGGAAAGACAGATACGCACCGTAAGAAAACTACTCAGTTCTGTACTGAAGCAGCAAGCGCTCGACGACGAGGGACTCCAAACCGTTCTGTGCGAGGTCGAAGCCATCATTAATGACCGACCGATAACTAAGACATCAGATGATCCCAATGACCTCGAAGCCCTGACTCCGAACCACCTGTTGTTGTTGAAAACACAGCCAGCCATGCCCCCGGGAGTCTTCAAAAAGGAAGATCTGTATGCCCGTCGGAAGTGGAGGCAAGTTCAGTATATGTCAGACCTTTTCTGGACCAGATGGACAAGAGAATACTTACCTCTGCTACAGGAGCGTCAAAAATGGTCCAAAATAAAGAGGAACTTCATTGTCGGAGACATTGTCTTAATCGTGGATGATTCAGCCCCTAGAAATTCTTGGTTGATGGGAAAAATAATTAAGACCATGCCAGACTCCAGAGGCGTCGTTCGTCGCGTTTGTTTGCAAACCAAGACCAGTACCCTGGAAAGACCGATCACAAAGCTCTGCCTGCTACAAGAAGCAGCGTGAAAAGCTCCTGAACGAAAAAAGTGGACACTTATATTGTAAATATGTTGAACTCATTAGTTTATGACTCTTAATGTTTGAGTAATTGATACGCTTCATGTGCCTAGTCAATTAGGGGCCGGAATGTAAGAGCCGTAAAAGCTTAAGAAAATACTTTAAAATATTGGTTAAATAGCATAATACAGTTAATTTACCTGATTGACTTATTGTATTAAGAAACCCCCTATTTTCTTGCTCCAGTAGTATAGTCCGAGACACCCCCTTCATTCTTGCCACAATGGTACAGTCCCTAAGCCACACATGGTATGCAGCCATTTTACAGTTTAAACTCCACGTGGCTGAAGGAGGCAGAAGTTGTGAGGTTTGGAGCAATACAGTTTTTGACCGTGTTCGTTTATACGTGTTTGCTTTGTAATTCTGTTCGTAAAGTGTTATAGTAAACAGTTTAAAAGACAAAGCTACGTTTGGGAACGTTTTATTTCGACACGCGTCTACTCGTTGTTAAAAGCCCCACAGCTCAGTGGCTGCCTGTTTGGAAACTAAGAAGCGCCACTACAACCTGGATCTTGTGGCCGGGGTTCCTGCACCTGTTGCTAAGCAACAGGGAAGCCTGGATTTGTTGCTGTGTATGGAGCTCTCGTACCTTTTACTATACCTCTCTGTAATCCAGACTTTTTGATAAACCAGCACCACGCCGGTCCCGTCGGTGCCGGATAAAAAAGAGTTTCCTGTACTTAACCTAAAGGGTTTGACTGCCTCCTGGAACAAAGTGTCCAGGTAACCCTCCCCCCTCCCTGATGCATTGCAATGTCTGCAGCTCGTACTCCAGCTCAACAACTCTGAGCCAAAGTTCCTCGAGTTGCAGACACTTACTGCAGATGTGGTTGCTCGGGATAGCGGTGCCAAGATTTTGTTCTATCAGACATGCAGTAAATTATCGCTTTTTGATTTACTGTGCAGACACTGTTGTTCAGTCTGTGTGTTATATTGAGAATTACTACACAGACCACAAGAGTAAAATTTAACAGGTCTTTACTAGTCGAAGGTCAGGGCGGAACTGCCCAATAAATCATTACACAGCACTTATATACTGGTGTGGTCACCACCGGTATTACAGTATACAGCAGCCAAGATAAAGTAGTGCAACCCTTAAAATAGTTCTCTTAAAGGTGGAACGGTTACATACACTACAATCCTCCCTTTTTAGCTTAACAGTATATATTCCTCATTAAACATAACATCATAACATATATACACAACTTCAGGTAAACACAGTTCACAGATTCAGTCTCTCTGGAGGCTTCCTGACTCGGTCCGGATAACGCCTCGGTGGTGTAGTAGTTTTCGGTGGTGTAGTAGGTTCTTTTGGCAAGGTCGATTCGGCTTGAATGCCAGTGTCGGGTTCATCTGATTCCAGTATTACCGGATCGGAGGTAGATACTATGGGTATCTCTGCTTCATCATTAGGCGTATAGAGTTGTGGAGTAGGTTGGCCCTTTTCGGATGACTCTATGATCTGGTCAACATGGCGCCTTATTATGCTTTCACCAATGTCCACGGTATACATCAGCGGTCCTAGTCGTGTGCAAATAGTTCCAGGCTGCCATTTCTCGGTACGGTAGTCCCGGGCCAAAACTTGTTGACCTATCTGGAAGGTTCTAGTTGGCCTTTCATTCATGCCTTGAAATTGCCGGTTCTCTACGTCCCTTCTGATGTTTGGCTTGATCAAATCCAGCCGGCATCTTAGTCTTCTATTGAAAAACATCATGGCGGGAGTTTGGTTTGTGACCGCATGTGTTGCATTCCTGTACGCCAACAAGAAGTTATCTACCTTATGTTGTAGATTTATGTCTTCATTACCCATGGCCTTTATGGCCTTCTTGAAGGTCTGGACAAACCTTTCAGCTAATCCATTGGTGGCGGGATGGTATGGGGCGGACGTGTAGTGTTTAACCCCATTGTTTTTTAAGAACTTCCTGAATTCTTCGGACACAAATTGCGGTCCATTATCAGAACAGATCTGTTCCGGCAGCCCATTCCTGGCAAACATGGTCCTTAATACTGTGATGGTTTTTTCCGTGGTGGTGGAGGACATCTTTATTACCTCCGGCCACTTGGAGTGTGCATCCACCACGATTAAGAACATTGAGTCCATAAATGGACCAGCAAAGTCGATATGTACCCTTTGCCATGGAGATGAGGGCCACTCCCATGGATGTAGAGGGGCTTGTGGTGGGGCGTTTTGGACCTTCTGGCATCCTAGACAGCTCTTGGTCATTTCTTCGATGTCTCCATCGATACCTGGCCACCACACAAACGCTCTGGCTAGGTTCTTCATTTTCACTCCACCCAGATGCCCCTCGTGAAGCTCCTTTAGCACTTTATGCTGAAGTTTGGGTGGAACCACCACTCTGGATCCACACATCAAGGTTCCTCGGCACACTGACAGCTGTTCTCTTCTTTGCGAGAATGCTGGCAACAGTGGCTCGCCATGTGCTGGCCATCCCTTCACCGTTAAATCGTAGACTTGTGAGAGAGTCGGGTCATTTCTCGTTTCCTTTTCAATGGTAGAATTTGTTACTGGTAGACATTCCACTATGGTTGAGTGGAACATCTCCACTGGGTCCACTGTAGGCGCCTCTTCTACCGTTGGCAACGGTAGGCGCGATAAACCGTCAGCATTCCCATGCTGTTTTGATCCTTTGTATTCTATGTCATATTGGTGTGCCCCTAGGAAAAGGGACCACCTCTGTAGCCTTTGCGCTGTCATAATGGAAACGGCCTTTTTAGGGTTGAATATGGATACCAACGGCTGGTGGTCTGTCAGCAGTGTAAACTTCTTGCCCTGCAGGTAATGATTGAACTTCTTTACACCCCACACAAGGCTGAGAGCCTCCCTATCTATCTGAGCATAGTTGCGCTCAGCGGAGGTCAATGATCTGGATGCAAATGCGACTGGCCTTTCCGAGCCATTTGGCAACTTGTGTGAGAGTACTGCTCCAATACCATAAGGGGAAGCATCACAAGCTAGACGAATAGGTAGCGTTGGGTTGAAGTGAGCCAACACTTCCTCTGAGGTGATCAATGCCTTGCTTTTGCGAAAGGCCTTCTTACAGTCCTCGCTCCACTTCCATGGTACTTCTTTCTGCAACAGAGCATTCAGCGGGTGCAGCACCGTGGATAGATTTGGCAGAAACTTATGGTAATAGTTAATCAACCCTAGGAACGACCTCAACTGGGATACATTTTCCGGAGCGGGAGCCTTCACAACAGCTTCGATCTTGTCAGGTGACTTGTGCAGCCCCTCCTGGTCAATGACATGACCACAGTACGAGATCCGTTTCTGAAAGAACTCACATTTCTGGTGATTAACTCAAAGGCCATATTCCTTCAACCTGGTGAGCACCAGTTTCAAATTTGCGAGGTTTTCCTCATCGTCCTCTCCTGTAATCAGGATATCGTCCAAGTAACATTGAGTGCTTGGAATTCCCTGTAATACCTGCTCCATGGCCCTCTGCCAAATTGCTGGAGCTGAAGCCACTCCAAAAACCAGTCTATTATATCGATACAAGCCTCTGTGCGTGTTGATTGTGAGATACTGGCGCGACTCTTCCTCAACTTCCATCTGTAAGTACGATTGCGCCAGGTCTATCTTGGTGAAGTGTTTCCCGCCAGACAATGAAGCAAAGATATCCTCAATCCGCGGAAGCGGATATTGCACCGTGTGAAGCACCGGATTAACTGTGATCTTGAAGTCTCCACAGATGCGGACCTTCCCCGGTTCCCCTGGCTTGTTACTCGATGAACGCTTCATGACGGGAACAATGGGCGTGGCCCACTCACTCCAGTCCACCTTAGACAGTACTCCTGAATGTTCAAGCCCTTCCAGTTCAGCTTCCACAGCAGGTCGTATCGCATAAGGTACCGGTCTGGCTTTGAAAAATTTTGGGTTTGCATGTTCTGCAATCTTGATTTTTGCCTTAATTCCTCTCAGTGTTCCCAGTCCCTGTTGGAACACCTCTTTAGCCTCATCCAATATTCTGGACAATCGTTCAGGTTTGACATCTTTCTTTCCGGAATCTACCGTTATTGCTTTTAGGGAGTGCCAGTCCATATTTATTTTCCTGATCCACTCCCGTCCCAGAAGTGGTGGACCTCCCTCAGGTAGTACATATATGTCCATTCCTTGGTGTTCTTTGCCCTTGTGTATCACCTTGACTTTTATCTTTCCGATGGGGTATACTTTTTGCCCCGTGTATGTCTGCAATACTGTCTCCGTATCACGTAGGGGAATATGTGTGAATATCCTTTTGTAATCTTGCTTATTCATGACCGTCAACGCCGATCCGGTGTCCAATTCCATCTTCACATGGACTCCTGCTATCTGCAGTGTGACCCAGATAGTTTGTCGGTCAGCTTCCTTACTCACATTGTGAATTCTCAGACTACCCAGTTCCTTGCTGTTGGAGTCTGAATCCGAATTCTGTTCATCCGAACTCTTCTCAGCCACCTTATGTACCTTTCTGCACTTTTCCTGCGGTGACTTTTTGTTGCTGGTCTTCTTTCCTGACCGGCATACTTTAGCTATGTGACCAAGCTTGCCACATTTTCTACATTCCTGGTTTTTAAACCAGCATTGGTTCTGATCGTGTTTTGTTTTCCCCCAACGATAACATTTCGTTGTACCCAAAGCCATTTGATCTACGCTGAGTACCGCTGCCTTCAGCTGCATTTCCGCAGTGCCTCTCGCTGCGGCTTCGTGCGATGCTGTAATAGAGACAGCCTTATCAAGTGTAAGATCATTCTCTTCAAGCAGCCGCTTTTGTGTTCCTTCTTTCGACAATCCGCACACGAATTTGTCTCTCAGTGCCTCTGTCAGACTTTCCCCAAACTGACAGTATTTCGCTAGCTTACGCAGTTCAATTAAGTACTCCGCGTTGCTTTCCTCTTTCAGTTGTGTTCTCGCATAAAATTTAAATCGTTCCGCTAACATCAGCAGTGTGGGGTTCAAATGATCCTTCAGGACAGCAACAATATTAGCGAAAGTCTGATCCGCCGGTTTAGCTGGTGATAGAAGATGCTTCAATAGCCCGTATGTCTTTGCACCCATTGAGTTTAGTAAGGTTAGTGCTTTATCTTCATTTGATATTTTATTTGCCTTACAATATATCTCTATGCGTTCTACATACGTGGCCCAATCTTCAACATCGGGATCGAAATCGTTGATGTTACCACGCTTAGGCATCCTCGCAATCTTCTTGAGAAACAAAAAGAAATTTTTCTTTAACTTTTTTTTTTTCAAAATGGCGGTTTCCCGCGCTTGTCTTCTTCCCCGCCCACGAAAATGGCGGCTTCCCGCGTTTGCCTTTCTCCCCCGCTGGCTGTAATGGCAATTGCCGTATTGCTGCGTTCGCCCTCCCCAGCAGTTCTCGAATCGTGCCTCCCAGCCCCTCTTGCAGTCCGATCCTTTCCCCCCGGCTGCGGCTGAGTTCTCCGCGGTTTTTTAATTTTTTTATTTTCTCCCGCGCAAGCGGTTCTCGAATCGTGCCTCCCAGCCCCTCTTGCAGTCCGGTCCTTTCCCCCCCGGCTGCGGCTGAGTTCTCCGCGGTTTTAATTTTTTTTTATTTTCTCCCGCGCCTTTCGCTGTCCCGGTCGCTGCGCCTCGCGGCCTCGGTAGCTGCCCGGCCTTTTTCACCGGTCGCGGTCGAGCTTGCTCTTGGCGCTGTTGCGTCTCCCAGCCCGCTTGCAGCCCAGTCTCTCACACCGGCTGCATTTGCATTTACCGCGGCTTCCGTGCCTTACACTGCCCCAGTCTCAGCACCTCTGGCCCCGACTTCTGTCCGGCTCTTTTCCCCGGCCGTGGTCGAGTTCTCCACCCTTATATCCTCCGATCTTCCCTCCCCTATTTCACAGCCAACATGGCCGACTTGCTGCTCGTCGCTGATCGGCTTACCCACCACCGTGATAGAAGGGATGATCACTGCCTGTTGCTGATGGAAGGCTTCGTGTCAGAATTCTTCCTTTGCTCTGCAGACCCGAGTCTTCTCTCAGCAGCATGATGAGGGCGGATGCCTCCTCTCGACGCCCGTTAAACTGCCTTGGATGTATCTCTGCCGCAGGGTAAGATCGTACTCGTCGCCACTGTTAAGTCTGTGTGTTATATTGAGAATTACTACACAGACCACAAGAGTAAAATTTAACAGGTCTTTACTAGTCGAAGGTCAGGGCGGAACTGCCCAATAAATCATTACACAGCACTTATATACTGGTGTGGTCGCCACCGGTATTACAGTATACAGCAGCCAAGATAAAGTAGTGCAACCCTTAAAATAGTTCTCTTAAAGGTGGAACGGTTACATACACTACAACTGTCATTTGGACAGAGTATGATTCCATGCACACTAAAACACTCAAGGAAATATACTGGCTGTTCTCCACATGGAAATCAACATACACTTTTAATCGAGTTTTGACTACATTGTTGCAGTGGGGATTACACCACACCATTAGAAAGCAATGCGTTTGCCAAAGTGTCTGCAGAGTTTTTTCCCCCCCTAAAGCCTGTAGCTTGGTAGATAAATCTAGAATATTTTACATAACAGATGAAAGTGGGAAAAAAAATCTTGATTCAATTTCCCTGCTATTCATGTCTGATATTATCTCCAGTTGAGGTCAATGATGTTGTTCTTCGATATTGGCCCCTAATTTGCGGTCAGTGGCGAAGCAAAGCCTCCTGCAATTGGAATTAGAAATTGGGTTTAGAGTACAGCATGTAACCAGATACAGCATCATGGATGGATTTGTTTATGATCACGTGACCTAGTATTTGACATAATAAAACTCACTATGTACTTGGTGTGAGCATACAGCAAGGCTTAGTGAGTTTAATTACGTCAATTTAATCAACTTATTTCAGAACATGGAAGTCTAGTTGTATCCACTAGCTCCTTGTCTTTACAAAATGCCCCTGGCAAGCTGGGGCCAACGCCCGAGTATTTATACGCCTTGGATGGCGCCACCAGCTGGCCGTCCAGTGTTATTTCATAGGTAGTTTCTCGATGATGAGATTTATGACAGTATTCAAACATAACTTTTCTTGGGCATCTATGTTTGATGGGTAACTAGTCCAGTGGTTAGTTTGTTAGTTAGTTAGAGTCTCCTGTGCCTAGTCACGCACAAGGCAGCCCATTTCTTCCACTGCTGCCTGTCCAGCGCAAGCCCGATCTTCTCCAGCAACATGCTAACTGCAGGAAGGTCTTTGCTGAGGCTGTTCTGAATCGGCTGCCAGAAGATGCATAACATTTGCCTGCGGATGTTTTTCTCTCTCTGATATTTTCTTCCCTGTAGAGAAGTGCTTGGTCTTTGCGCATTGCTTCCCTGCAGTGATCTAGCTGAAGTTGGGGATTCGTAGCATGAGAGATTGAACAGCATCCTGCCACTTGCTGGGATTGCGCATTGGCACTCTGAGGAGCTCTACCATCACACTTTAGAAACCGCTTTTAAAAGAGCACCCACAATGACAGTGTGCTGCTGAAGCATGCAGACCAGTAAAACGCCAGCTTGAGTCAGCTGATTCCAACTGGCGTAGCAGTATGATACGTCTTCCTTTTACGTTCTGATGTCTTTTTCCTCAACCGAGGATTCCCCTCTACCGTGGTTGACATGGCCCTTGACCGTGTCCGTTCCATTTCCCGCACTTCTGCTCTCACCCCTTCCCCTCCCTCCCAGAACCACGATAGGGTTCCCCTTTCACCCAACCAGCCTCCACATTCAACAGATCATCCTCCGCCATTTCCGCCACCTCCAGCGTGATCCCACCACCAAACACATGATCCCACCACCAAACACATCTTCCCCTCCCTTTCCCTTTCAGCATTCCGAAGGGACCGCTCCCTCCGCAACACCCTGGTCCACTCCTCAATCACCACAAAACACCCCCTCCCCTTCCCACGGCACCTTCCCGTGCAAGCGCAGGAGATGCAACACCTGCCCTTTTACCTCCTCCCTTCCCACCGTCCAGGGCCCTAAAAACTCCTTCCAGGTGAAACAGCAATTTACTTGTACGTCTTGCAATTTAGTATACTGTACTCGCTGCTTATGATGCGGTCTCCTCTACATTGGGGAGACCAAACGCAGATTGGGTGACCACAGTCAGTAAGTGTGATCCCGAGCTTCCGGTCGCCTGTCACATTAATTCTCCACTCCATTCCCACTCTGATCTCTCTGTCCTCGGCCTTCTCCACTGTTCCAATGAAGCTCAATGTAAGCTCGAGGAACAGCACCTCATCTTTCGATTAGGCACTTTACAGCCTTCTGGACTCAACATTGAGTTCAGCAATTTCAGATCATAACCCCTGCCCCCATTTTTTCAGACGGCAGCCATTGATGATTCTGCTGTTCCCATTTACACCTCTTCTGGACCCATCTTTTGTTTCTTTACTTGTCCCATTACTATCTCCTTTTGCCTTGCACCATCATCCCTTTTGTCTTTTAATCTCTCCTCCCTTCCGCCATATCACAGACCTTCCCTTTTGTTCTTTCCTCCCTTCCCCCCTTTCCTGGCCTTGACACTTGTTTAAAACCTGTTATATCTCTAACTTTTTCCAGTTCTGATGAAAGGTCATCAACCTGAAACATTAACTGTTTCTCTCGCTCTCCACAGGTGCTGCCTGACCTGCTGAGTATTTCCAGCATTTTCTGTTTATATTTGAGTAGGATACTGTAATTTGCCTCAGTGTCTTTTTGCTAGCGATGGGGAGAATCAGCCAAACGGTCGAGCTCCTGAACATTAACCGGTGACCTCTGCTGGAAAATACATACGTGTGTGACATCTGGAAATCTGGAACTCTCTCCCCGAAAAAGCTGTTGAGGCTAGGGGTCAATTGATCATTTCAAAACTGAGATTGATAGATTTTTGTTCGTCAAGGGTATTAAGGGTTATGGCACCAAGGTGGGGAGCTGGAGTTGAGGTACAGATCAGCCATGGTCTAATTAGATGGCAGAACAGGCTCGAGGGACTGAATGGCCTCCTCCTGTTCCGATGATCCTTTATGTGCACGGCAGGCAGGAACGGCCTTAGCCGTAACGGCCGAGTGAAATGAATAGCCTGTTACAATCACTGTGTAGGTGCCACTTTGAAGAATGGCCACTGGAGTGAGGTACAGGAGGGTGGATGACACCCATTGAGCCTCACCTCAGTATGACTCGGCAACCTCAGGATAGAAAATTGAGGGGGGTGGGGGTGGGGGGCGCGTGGGCGGGCGAGTAGAAATCCTTAAAAAAAATCAAATCATTCTTGTCCAAAGAAAATTATTCATTTTAATATCCTTGCATTTCTTCTGTCTGAATTTTTTTCCTGAGGTGTGTGGGGGGGGGGGTAAAGTATTTGTTTAAACCGCAAAGCACTGAAGCTATCGTTGAGAGCGGCATTTGGAAGGAGCTACTGAATGTGACAGCGAGAGGAAGCTGGATTAATGTCAGGTAGAGATAGTCATTAGCCCAGGGGTGCTTCAGTGATCATTTCAATTCAGCTCCTTCGCGCTGTTTGGCTTCAAACCGATTTCGCATCAGTGCTTCCCCCTCCCCCCTCCCCAAAGATGTCACCATCACTCACTGTTTAATCAAAGACGTTCAAAACGTGACAGAGGTGGCCGGAAATGAACAAGCGACGACTGGGACACGTGTAAACTGGATTTGCACCGCACTAACGCCGGCAGAGTGGGAGCAGCGCCGAGGAATTTCCCGGCCAATATTAATATTGATCATAATTCTTTTTAACTGATTTTTTTTACATATAATGAGGTCCTGGTAGTGAGATTTATTCTTTAATAATCAGCAAGACGTATAATAAATTTAGTGAAGAGTTATTGCGCCCACAAATTGACTCCAGATGTCAGTGTTAACGTGTAGGCCCCGTGGTTACGTGTGCAAGTGTTCTCAAAATGGATTCGTGCCTGCGTGGTGTGCGTTACATGTTAGCTGCAGAAAGTATAATTGATATTCAGTAATAGTAATTACCCTGGTAATTGCTCTGTGAGGGAAAGTACGAGCAACCTTTAATCTCAATAAAGTGCTTCACTCGGGATACAGCCCATGAAAACCCAGCAGAAACGAGAGACTTAAGTAGGGTCACAGGAGCAGCAGATGCAAGCATCACTAAATCATGCATCTGTAAAGCAAACACATCTTGTTGGTGACATTCTCCTGCCTATTTCTGTGAAATTTCCATGCGGAATATAACTGCGCTGGTGTTTTTTTTCCAGTTGGAATAAAGCCTTGTATCCCTACTGCTATCTTGAGGAACGGCTGCAGCTAAATATAAACTGCTTCAAACTGCCAACACAACTAGTCACCAGGGGGACTAACTATATAATTATATTGGAGCCAATCCAACAAACCAGCTACTCTGTTTGTGATCGCTGCTTCTATGAAACATATAGACAGCTATTTGCCATCTTTGGGAATTGCTTTTAATATTCAGTAGAATATCAATTTCGCTTTCAACTATGAGCAGCCATTAGGATAGTCAAGACACTGGCAAATAGCCATCTGCTCTTAAGATGACATTACATATCACTCTGCTTTCAAGAAGAACATTTGTGTGTCTGTTGTGTCTGTAGTTTTTTTTTCTCCCTTTGCCCCACTTAATGTATGCGTGGCTCCTCCCTTAATCGTTTCACATAACAACTGTCTCTACCCATTAATTTTTCAACTTTAATGTGAGAGTGTTGCAGAATCTTTGCCCAGATGCCTCACTAAACAAAATTACATTCAGTGGTACGGCTTGAAATGAAGGCATCACAACAGGTCCATGGGGCTCATTAGGCACAGGAAATGAAGTTACAGTAAATTGTATTCCACAGTAATGGACTAAAGAATTGTAGAAAACTGTACAGACAGCACAATGTGTGACTTATGCTCATATTTTATAGAATGTGTGCAATGTGTTTTAATGGCTTAATGTTCAAACATTCTACCGTGCATTACTGCCTCCTTTCTGAGTGGACTATTAGATGTGATGCTGTATGTTTATATATATATATATATATATATATAAAGGATCTTATTTCAAAGAGAAAATAACCTGTCAAGAGGAGCCGCCATAGTTTTCTTTTTTCCTATTTAAGTGAACACAGGTGATGAAAGACAATAATAATATAAAATAATTACCACTTTGAATGGGAACAATTGTAACATTTTATTATTCAGGCTTTGATTGCAAAAAAAGAGGCATCTCCTTTGAAAAGGGACAATAGTTGTACTTAGCCAATTTTATTGCTTAAGATTTCCCCTCCCATGTTTTTAACATTGATTTCACCCCCACCCCTACCAACCCTCTTAAGGTTTCTGGGTGCCAGGCTCCACTCTGGGGCTGAGGGGATGGGCAGGTGATCTGCTCCCAGGCTTCTGTTGCTGATATAGTGTGACTGTCTACAATGAGGCAGGGACCCACCCTAAACATGGTCAAGTTCCAACCCCCACTTTATAGAGACTGGCAAGTGCTCAACCATTCTCTGCCATTTTGTGCTCAGAGAGCCTTCCTTGAGAGTACACTATAGATGAATAATGGAATGCAAACCATGCAGTTTAGAACTGAAACCTGCTGTAATTTATCATAAATTATTCAGAAGGTACTTAATCCAGTCTCTATGATGTTGGTCAGTTGTTCAAAAGGTGTTTGATCCAATCTCTATGATGTTGGTCAGTTATTCAGAAGGTGTTTGATCCAATCTCTATAATGTTGGTCAGTTGTTCAGAAGGTGTTCGATACAATCTCTATGATGATGGCCAGTTGTTCAGAAGGTGTTCAATCTACTCTCTCTCATGTTGCAGGAATTCAACAGCAACACCAACGCTAAAGTTGTCCACAACTGATTAAATCATATCTATGGGGATTCCCCTAATTTTGTGCTTTAGGAGCTCTAGTGAACTGGGGGGGAGAGAGATGTCCAAAGATGTGCGGGTTAGGTTGATTTGGCTATGGTAAATTGACCCTTAGTGTTAGGGGATTAAATACGTGGGGTTACGGGGATAGGGTGGGCCGAAATGGCCTCTATCTGCACTGTGGGGATTCTGTGATTCTATGATATATGCATAGCTCCTCAGACAGGGTAAAAACCACAGGGTGGATTTTCAACTTGACATCTGGGCATAAAACTGGTGTTGCAGATCGGCCGCCCATTATAGGTTTCAATGGGAATGTAAATAGGGTGGTTTCTATAATGGGGCAGGCAATCCGCAAGGCCAGGTTAATGTCCAGAGGGAAATTCTACCCCCATATGTTTCTTTGTGCGCTAGTAAAGCAACTTGCTTCTGTGCAACTTATCTAAAGACCTTGATCACAGGGTAGATTGTGTGAAGCTCACAGGTGAGAATGCTGTATCAGCAACTGTTATGCTGAACAGTAGGGTGGCCTTGTGGTGTGGGTTCATGCCCATTAGGAACTTGACCGAGATTTAGCAAAACTAACTTCACTGGCAATCCTTAGAGAGCAAACTTTCTGATAAAATCTGTTCTTAAGCACCAACATTTTTTTAGCATGTGGAGTTTGCAGAATTTACCAGTATGCATCAATAGATTTCTCTGAGTTGAAGTAGAGAGGGTGTCCCCTCATCCTGTGAGAATTTGAGAGCTTATTTCCTCTTTTCAAAATACTTCAAAACGAACTGGAGGTTGAATTCTCAAACCATTATTTCCGCTAGGATTTACATTTATAAGAAAGAAAGTACTTGACTTTAGATAGGATCCGACCTCATGATGTCCTAAAACATTTCAGAGCCAATGAAGTACTTTTGAAGTCATTGTTGTAATGTAGGAAAATGTAGCAGAAAATTTGTGTACAGCTAGTTCCCCCAAATAGCAATGCGATAAATGATTGGATAATCTGATTTAGTGATGTTGGTTGAGGTATAAAAATTGGCCAGGACGTCGGGAGAACTTTCCTGCTCTTCGAATAGTGCCATGGGATCTTTTACATCCACTTGAGAGGGCAGACTGGGCCTCAGTTTAACGTATCATCTGAAAGATGGCACCTCTGACAATGCAGCACTCCCTCAGTACTGCACTGAAGTGTTAGACTAGATTATGTGCTCAAGTCTCTGGACTGGGGCTTAACTGCTGTTCTTTTTCTATCATGAATGGCAGTCAGAAAACACTTGTGGGCAACAGCACCTGTGGTTTCTTTTGTTGACAGTTAGAAGAAGAAAGACTTGCATTTATATAGCACCTTTCACAACCCCAGGAAGTTCCAAAGCGCTTTACAGCCAATGAAGTACCTTTGGCGTGTAATCACTGTTGTAATGTAGGAAACACGGCAACCACAGCAAACTTCCACAAACAGCAACGTGATAATGACCAGATAACTGTTTAGAAAGCAAAAAAAAAACAGAATTTACTTGGGGGTTCCACTGGACTCATCACTGCAACTCTGGTGGGCAACTGGCAGAAGCTTCCGGAAAGTGGCCTGGACCCAGTTGTGTCAGGTCCATGCTCATTGCAGGATTTCCTGGTCATCCTTTTGAAGGGCAGAGCCTCATCACATCCCTTACAAAGCCAATGACATCAGGGATTGGCTCCAGGGCGAATCCAGGGGCAGTTACTGCCGATACTGGAAGTACCCACTTCTCTGACTTAGTAGGGACTTATTGTAATACTGAAGGCCCTGGCTGAAAAGTGACAAGGGACAGGGGCACTATGACCTCTTCTGAACTATCAGACTCCGAACCTCTACTACGTTCCCGCCCATTAGCCTCCTAGCCGCCTCAACCATAACCACTTTTCCACACTCTGGTTCGCCTCAACCACATTTTGTATTGTCTGCCGGTTCCTGTCTTGAAGTTCATACCTTGAGGTATTTAAGAGTAAGTTTTATGCTTCTTGCAATTAATGGACAGAACATCATGAGGGCAGAATTTCTCAATATGCACTGCCAGTGTGTATTAGGAGCAGAGAAGCAGAAGATTAACCCGGTAATGCACAATAACTAAGTTTGTCAACTTACACAATCTTCAACAAACATCAATTTCAATAAGTAAACAAAAATCACCTCATAAAGTGCTCAAAAGTTCATCATTTATGCAGTTTTCTGTCTTCAAAAATGGCTCAGAAGATAAAGATTTTTAATTGAATGTTTCGACTGAAATAGAGATGAGTGGCTCAAAAAATTTATCCACTCGATAAACAATTATATTTTCTAACCAGCGTCAAAGAAAAACCACACCTACTCTAGAAAGGAGATGTCTGTCTTTGAGCATTTCGTGATAGCATTTGTTAATACATTTAAACATCATAACTTGCCTGAATGAAAGCTTGTAGAATTCCATCTCCAGTTTGCTTTAATGTCATGGAGAAAGAAAAAAAAGCCCTCTGCAATCCTCACAGAGTGAGGGGATAAAATCTTCTACACTTCAAGTCATGCTGATGCACAGATTGCATGCTCGGAAATTTTACAAGCTCCGCATGCTCAGAATGCACAGATGTGATTAGAATCGCTGTCCTGCTGTTCTGAGGTAAAAATATCAAGTCAGAGCCCAGACTTTTTAAACAGGTTGAGGCATAGAAGTAAAGTCTTTAAGGAAGGTATTATAATTCAATTGGTAAATTTAATCATGTTATTGTGAATATGTGTTTCATCATTTTACTTAAAACCTTATTTTGGACAATAGAAATTTCAGTTACTGAGGAAAAAGCGACATATTATTTTGATTTGATTGGTTTATCAAAAAAACCGTGATAGTGAAATATTTACATAATGTTCTCCCAGTATAAGATTTTACATACTTAGACACATTAAGACAGGTTTTCCCAAATTTCAACGTTGAAAACATTACAGGAAATGCCATTTGTAGAATCATAGAATGGTTACTGCACAGAAGGAGGCCATTCGGCCCGTTGAGCCCGTGCCGGCTCTCTGCAAGAGCACGTCAGCTAGTCCCACTACCCCACCCTTTCCCTGTAGCCCTGCAAATTTTTTTCCTTCAGGTACTTATCCAACTCCATTTTGAAAGCCATGATTGAGTTTGCCTCCACCACCCTTTCAGGCAGTGCATTCCAGATCCAAACCACTCACTGCGTAAAACAGTTTTTCCTGATGTCACCTCATGTATGAACAGGAAGTGTGTGCCATGTGGAAATTTAAAAATAATATATCAATATTCTAGATATTGAACTATAGTGGGAACATTCTGGTATTAGGGCGGTTAATGACAAGGGCTCTCAAAGTGATACCTTGGATTACTGAGGTTAACGAAACTGGGAACATTTACGCTGAAGAAAAGAAGGCTCAGGAAAGATCTTACTGGGGTATTCAAGATTCTAAGGACCTTAGACAAACTGAGCCTTAATAACGTACTCAAAATAATTATGCATTCTGAAGGCTCAAGGTCAGAAGGTGAACCATCAGTTTAGATTTAACTACTTTGCACAAAGGTGATGAATATTTGGAGTAGACCGCCCAGGGGAGACAGCGGAGGAGGATATTGTCAACAAACTCAAGAGGAACGGGATAGTTATTTGGCAGAAAAAGCAATTGAAGGGTTAAGAGATAGAGCTGTGAATGGTATCTTTTGGGATAGGCCAGATGGATTACTGTGGTATGCTCCCACATCCCAAAAGCTTCTCTTCCAATAGTACTTTTCATTTATTGGTTCAAAAAATCTTTTAAGTCCTATTTCTGCCTTGCAAAAAATACTTTTTGCTGAAAGAATAATAGGTAGCCAACTACAAAACAGCAATTTGCATTTACATAGAGGCCTTTAACGTAGAAAAATGTCCCAAGGTGCTACACAGAGGCGTAAGGGAAAAATGGGCATGAGTCAAAGAAGGAGACCTTAGATGGGGTGTCCAAAAGCTTGGTTAAAGAGGTAGGTCTTAAGGAGGGCCTTAAAGGAGAGAGGGAGGTGGAGTAGCAGGGAATTCTAGAGTGTCGGGCCTAGGTGGGTGATGGTGGGGCAAAGGGAGGAGGGGTGCATGAGAGGCTGGAGTCATAGGAATGGTGAGCTTGGGGGTGATGTAACACTGTAGTGTTACTCAATCCTGACTTTTAACATGGCGGGAGGGAATAGTATTGAAATCTATTTGTAAATTGCAACCAGTATTAAATTAAAAGAGCAGTGTAGAAAAAATGGAAAAAAAAATACTTATGCGAAATACAAGTTATGTGCAACTTGGTGTATAGATGCTGTCTAGATCTTCACATGGCACAGCAGAATCTAGCCGAGCCCATAACATTACAGAGACCAGCATTTTCCAGAATGGGAGGGTCCTCGGTCAGGACAGAAGCAAATCAATTTTTTTTAATATGAAGTCAATGGAAATGAGAATCGGGAGAGATTTACAATGGGAAGCTGATCCGATATCGCTCGTTTTACACTATCGCCCAAAGTCCAAATGTCTATCGATATATCTCCTTGTACAACATATATGGCATTCAGTGTAACTTTTTAAGGAGTTGTGTTTCTTAGATGTTTTCACAGGCCTGGGAGTAAATTGTGTAGTTTGTTAAAGTTTTCAGGTTAATGAAGCTCAGTCTAAGCAGTATAGCAAACACTCTTAGGGCGACACCATATTATTTATATGGGACCCCACCTGGTAGAATTTATGTATGAAATACACACTGTGACATATACACATCAGCAAAATTACTTATGTACATAATTTTGCATACAATTAAGAGGTAATGTGTTTTTCTTTCTACGGTTGCTTATGTTAATTAAACAATCAATAAAGAGTCAAAAATTATGTATGTTTATTGACAGTTGCTAAGCAGTTATTATGCAGCCAGTCAGAACTGGGAACCACAGTGAGATTTAAAATAAGTTTCAGGAATTAAGATTAAGGACACGTTACGTTTGATAATATATGATTTTAAAATTCAGATCCAGTTAGCATTGATGTGTAAGCCAGAATTTGCTATTATTTGAAAAAATAGTGTGGTCAAATTATCCGAGTGTTAGTAGGATAAGATTTGCTGAACATGATGAGTGGCATTAATGCATCAGCTGATTCGAATTGTCCCTCTTCCAGCTATGCAACACAGTATTATCAAGCTTGACCACTTGGAGAAAGGTAAATCTCCTTAACAAGAGCATTACAAAAACCCAGCCAATTCAATAGAGTAGACTCATTGGGCTCGATTTTCATTGAGGAGTTGGGTTGGAGGCGGAACTACAACTTTCGGGGTTGTAGTCCCGCCTCCATCGAGATGCGGTCAATCCACGCGATTTTAACTTGATTGACCTTGTTGAGCCCGCCCAGTGGGCTCAGCAGGTAAATTAAGGGCCACCCGGCAACAGGTGACGTCACAGACTGAAATTTCATCTGTCAAGATATTTTGACAGATGAAACATCAGCGTTTCACAGCTGTTTGAAGCTGTCAAACACTGACAGTCTTACTTCTAACCTGACTCCTTCTCCACAGACTCAGTTAGAAATCTCTCTGCACAGAAAGCTGCAGGCTGCAGCTTTTGACAGTTCGCAGCCATTCTGCTTTCTGTGCTGGTGAGATGACGGACTCCCGGAACCTAAAGGAAGGAAGGCTGTAAAGGTAAGAAAAGGTAATTTACACTTCTTTAATCACTTTAGACACACCAAACACACTTACCTTTGCACTCATGCACACATCACTCACCTGAACACCGACATCTCGACCCCTCCAAGTCCTTCAACCCGACGGCCCGACTCCTCTAACTTGGCATGGTTTGGAGCCGTCGGGAATCCCACACTTCAACCTTCCAAATAGGGATTAGGCTAAAAACTGCCTGTTAACAGGCAGTTAATTGGCACTAATCCTTTCCCACATCGGGTAGGCGGGTCCCAGTGTGGGGCGGGTACCCGCCTCCCTTGAAACTGGCATGGAGGCGGGTTGGGGGCGGGATGGTGTCGGGACCCCCGATTTCAGGATTTTAACCCCCCGCATGCCTCCAATCCTGACTCCACGGCACAATGAAAATCCTGCCCATTAACTGAAGTGGAACATGCACCATACGAATTCATTGAAAAAGTATTGGTTACTTTATCAACATTTTTAACTTATAATAAATTTTTCAACTGCTCCTACTAAACGCCTAATTGAGAGGCTTTTCACGGTCCAGTGTTTGCGTAAAGTCAGACATGTCACCATTATCATCTGAAGCTTCAAGTCCCAACTCCTGTTATCTTCATCGGTCTCTTTACGTGAAAACTGAACAAACCGAACTCTGCTACGGTGTGGACTAAAGTTTACCTGTGTTGACGGCTTTACTGAGTGGTTATCAAACAAATCTGCTTTCTACTTGTAATAGTCCACGATTAAACTTGCACTATCCGACATTAAAGCAGCACAGAAGAACTTGAGAGAGCTACAGGCGCCTTGGGACCAAATTTAGAAATGTGCCAGTATATAACACTAAAATGGTGATAATGGATTTATAACATTTTGGGGTGAATTTCCCTAGGATTTGCAACATTTGAATTTCCTCAATACGGTCCACTCCACCACTGTAACTTCAGTGTAAGATCAGCGGACCCCCTGTTTACATTGAACGTCTACTGACGTTGCAGTGACAGACTGAGAGAAGCTTGGAGGAAATTTGTCCCCTCTACCCTCTCCCCCACCCCCGTTGTTTCTGTAATACAATATGTATGTAAGAAGTCACACAACACCAGGTTATAGTCCAACAGCTTTATTTGAAATCACAAGCTTTCGGAGCGCTGCTCCTTCGTCAGGTGAAGTGGAGAAATGCATAAAGACACAGCTTATATAGTCAGAGAATAATGTCAGATGTTTACAGGTAATCTTGCCAACTGCCATTTATCACACCTCGGCAGAGAGATAGTGACAGCAATCAAAGGTGTGAATGGTGTCCAAACAGGTCAGTCAGGAAAACATTACATCAAAGAACAATGAGGTGGGGTCACAAGGGGTCAAATATTGCAGATGCTGGGGTCTGTATGAAAAACAAAAAAACAGACAAAAAACATTTTTTTTTGCTGGAAATCACAGCAGGTATGTAGTGTGATTGCGAAAGAGACCGATGAAGATAACAGGAGTTGGGACTTGAAGCTTCAGATGATAACGGTGACATGTCTGACTTTACGCAAACACACAATATGTAGTCAGACTTATTAAGGAAACAATATACAGGAACTATTACAAATGTTAAAGTACAATGCTGCACTTTGCTGTAAAAGCTCATGAAAAGCTGAAAGCATGGGCTCTCTTGATACAAAATGGTGTCCAGAACTCTGAGGTTGTCCTGTAAAACCAGTCATAACAAATTAATTGTAGGATGACATCAACATCTAAACAAGGCCCATGTGGCACATCTAATTCATGTTGGCACATGAAGCTGGTGCCCTCAATAAGCCTGCCTTGGAGGTTGCTGAGTGCCAATGGCTACCCTGTCACTTCTATCATCTGCTGTCTTCGATTTTAAATCGCAGTGCCAGGACTCCTGAGGAGCCTGGATGGTGCTGAGCCTTGCCTCTGAGTTATTTTGTGAAGTTTTGGGATCATGAGTACAGGATGCCACACTTTTACCACCCAACAGCAGCACCAGTCCCCCCCTCAGGTCAGATATAGTGCAGACTGCATGCAGAGTTGTGCAGGTTGGATGTTCCCTCTGGTAAACCACAAGAAAGTACCTTAACTGCAAAAAGTAGGCTGGAAAAATCATGTAAATTAGGAATAAGACATTGAACTAATGGCATGTACTGTCACCGCTGGAGAAAAGTACATGCTACTGTATAAAGTCAGCACATAGCAGAAATGAAATGTCGCCGAGTTCATCAGAATGTAATTTCTTGTACCAAAATAACACAATACAGACTCACAAAAACCCACATTGCTGAGGACGCCCTTCACTGGATTCAATTCAAATAATCGTACATTGATGTGTGTGCCATTAAATGAATGCATCAGTTCTGAAAAGAATTCATTTCCCTTCATGGCTACCTATAAAGAAGCTCTTGTCCACTTGACGATACTCCTTCAATAAAACCTTTTATTTATTAGTGCAAGGAAAAACAGCATTGATGCATCCTACAATGGAAATGTCTTTGATGTCAAAACAGCAGTTATTTAGCCAATACCTGTCATGGTTGCATAAGGCCAGTGCTTCAAATTCTTACTACATTGTTGAAGAATATTATCCTTTGTTACGCAAGCTTAATGTTTTATGAATGAACGGTTTTGCTTCATCTCGCCAATTTGATAAACCTTGACCTTTATAAATGTTTTGTTTTATATTCTACTCTTTTCCCAGGGCCTTTCAAAGGGAACAATTCCGGCAGTGGCTTTTAATGTGTCCCAGTGTGGTAATCCGTAATGGGTGTTTAACAGCTCTGTTTGTGAGCCCGAGTCAAGAAAATAGATTGCTTTCATCAAGTGCGAATACTCGAGAGTGAAATTTCACCGTGCTCTTGCTCCGTGAGTGAAAGTGTCACGAGGCACCGATAACTACTGTCACTGTTGAAATCATTCAAATTGTTTAGCCACTCGAGAGAAGTAACACGTCACCCTAGGCTATGTGCTCATTCCTCCATTCGTTGCACTCAGATCTGAAAATCTGCTGTCAGCGACTACTAAACACTGATGTAGGTTCAATTACTTGTTCCGTCATTCAGCATCCAAGCATTTCCTATCCCCTTACACCTGTCAAGCTTTGTGGGGTGTTAAAAGGAAGGCTGAGGAAATGGCTCAAGGGACTGTTTTTTGCTGAAGAAGTATCACTGGACTGGCCACAAATCATTCCGGAAAACACAAAGCTGCATTGTCGAAGGATTCCCCTGTCTCCAGAGATGAGAATGGTTGCAAATGATTGGCTACATTACATGTGCAATCACGGGCTTTAGTAAAGGAAGAACAGCTGATTTGCTCAAATGCAGCAATGGCTGCCCATGTAAAACCACCTGCCAAATAAAATGAAATAGGTATTTGATCTGCTGCAATACTTGTTGGCTACATCGTTTAAAAATTCTCACTGAATAGCACAGAATTCACATTTTTTAATTACTAGAACTATTTGTTTCCTACCAGGTGCCCTGGTGCCCTCTCGGGAAGGTGCCCTGTGTGCCAAATGATCTCAATGAATGGCAGAACAGGCTCGAAGGTCTCAGTAGCCGATTCCTGTTCCTATGTTTCTATGTCAGGATAAATCACATCAATACCTGTTTAAGAGACAAAATAACTGACATTAGTACCACTTTATAGGATTTTCACCATCAAATACATCTTTAAATATGCAGCAATGAAACTATACCAAGGTTTCCGCTAAGAGGCCACGCAGCTGCCTGCAGGTCCCGCGCAGGCCGCCGACTGGCATTTCGATGTGAGATTTCGCGCATGAGCCTTGCAGGCGGTTAAAGGGAACACGCACCCCCCAAAAATGAGGGGGAACATTGATTATATGCCTTTAAAAGGAGGAGTTTCACCTTTCAGATCCCTTATCAATTTGTATGTTTAAAATATAACAGGTAAAGCGTATAGTTAACATGCTCCTGTTTTTTAAGGCTGGATGAGGAACATGCCCCAAGTTCAGTGCAAGTACAGGGTGGATGGGTACAGAGTGGTAGGGTACAGAGTGGATGGGTACAGAGTGGATGGGTACAGGGTGGATGGGTACAGTTTGGATGGGTACAGATTGGATGGTGTTGAGTCTGTGTGTCCCAGTTATGTTTAGGATCAATCACTGATACAGACAACAAGAATAACTTTTAACAGGTCTTTACTATTCGGAGGTCAGGGCTGAACTGCCCAGCAAATCCTTACACAACACTTATATACCGGTGTGGTCACCACCGGTATTACAGTATACAGCAGCCAAGAGAAAGTAGTACATCTCTTAAAGTAGTTCTCTTAAGGTGGAACAGGTTACATACACCACAGATGGTGTGAGCTATGGGGGCGGTTTCCTGGTGGATGGATGGTATGTGGCCACCAGATAGAGACAAAGTCCCCCTCTCACTCCAATTCAGGAAGGCCACACCTACCTCCAACACACCTGAGGCAAATCTGTCCATTAACTCACTAGTTTAAAAGGTCAACTAGTGCATTCCTTCAGGGCCAGAGAAAGGGTTCCTGAGAGAGGACCAGGCCAATCTCTGAGGGGACCAAAGCAGGGCCAGGGCCAGGGCCAGGGCCAGTCCCAGTCCCTGTCCCTGCGGGGACCAAAGCAGCACCAGAGGTCAGTACCTGAGGGGAAGGCCCGGGGCCAGGGCCAGGGCCTATGGGCCAGTGGGCCTGAGAGGAGGCCAGTGGGCCTGAGAGGAAGCCAGTGTGCCTGAGGAGAAGGCCAGTGCCTGAGGAGATTGCTGTTGTACTGTTATAGGCTGGCACCTGAGGGTAAAGCCAAGACAAGGCCGGTACCTGAGGGTAAAGCCAAGACCAGGCCGGTACCTGAGGGTAAAGCCAAGATAAGGCCGGTACCTGAGGGTAAAGCCAAGGAGAGAAAATGGATTTATTCCATGTGAACGTCTTACGATTTTGGATTGTGCCAGACGTGAAACTTTTTCCCCATTTGCTAAAATAAAACACAGCTAATTGCTGGTTTTCATAGACCAATCTTGTGACTGTGTTTGTGTCCTCCTGTTCCCGCATCAACACACCCTTCGGTCTAGGGGATGGTTGATCACAATGGGCACAGATTGGATGGGTACAGATTGGATGGGTACAGAGTGAATGGGTACAGAGTGGATGGGTACAGGGTGGGTGAGTAGAGATTGGATGGGTACAGGGTGGATGAGCACAGAGTGGATGGGTACAGGGTGGATGGGAGCAGGGTGGATGGGTACAGACTGAATGGGTACAGGGCGGATGAGTACAGAGTTGATGGGAACAGGGTAGATGGGTACAGGGAGAATGGGTACAGAGTGGATGGGTACAGATAGATGGGTACAGGGCAGATGAGTTCAGATTGGATGGGTACAGAGTGGATGGGTAGAGTGGATGGGTACAGATTGGATGGGTACATGGTGGATGGGAACAGGGTGGATGGGTATAGAGTAGCTGGGTACAGATTGGATGGCTATGGGGTGGATGGGTAAAAAGCAGATGGGTAAAAAATGGGTCGGTATATGGTGATGGATAGAGCGTGGATGGGTAGAGTGCGGATGGGTAAAAAGTGAATGGGTACAAAATGGATCGGTACAGGGTAGATGGATATAGAGTGGGTGGGTACAAAGTGGCTGAGTACAGGATGGATGGATACAAATTGGATGGGTACAGATTGGATGGGTACAGGCTGGATGGGTACAGAATGGATGGGTACAGTTTGGATGGGTACAGATTGGATGGGTACAGTTTGGATGGGTACAGATTACATGGGCACAGATTGGATGGGTACAGTTTGGATGGGTATAGATTGGATGGGCAGAGTGGATGGGTACAGATTGGATGGGTACAGGGTGGATGGGCACAGTGTGGATGGGTACAGATTGGATGGGTACAGATTTGATGGGTACAGATTGGATGGGAATAGGGTGGAAGGGTACAGATTGGATGGGTACAGGGTGGATGGGTACAAATTGGATGGGTACAGGTTGGATGGGTACAGGGTGGATGTGTACAGATTGGATGGGTACAGATTGGATGGGTACAGATTGGATGGGAACAGGGTGGATGTGTACAGATTGGATGTGTACAGATTGGATGGGTACAAAGTGGATGGGTACAGATTGGATAGGCACAGATTGGATGGGTACAGATTGGATGGGTACAGAAGGGATGGGTACAGATTGGATGGGTACAGAGTGGATGGGTACAGAATTGATGCGTACTGATTGGATGGGTACAGAGTGGATGGGTACAGTTTGGATGGGTACATGTTGGGTGGGTACCTGGTGGGTGGGTACAGATTGGATGGGTACAGGGTGTATGGGTACAGACTGAATGGGTACAGGGTGGATGGGTACAGGGTGGATGGGTACAGGGCGGACGGGTACAGACTGAATGGGTACAGGGTGGATGGGTACAGGGTGGATGGGTACAGGGCGGATGGGTACAGACTGAATGGGTACAGGATGGATGGGTACAGACTGAATGGGTACAGGGTGGATGGGTACAGGGTGGATGGGAACAGGGTGGATGGGAACAGGGTAGATGGGTACAGGGAGCATGGGTACAGAGTGGATGGGTACAGATAGATGGGTACAGGGCAGATGAGTACAGATTGGATGGGTGCAGATTGGATGGGTACAGGGTGGATGGGTACAGATTGGATGGGTACAGTTTGGATGGGTACAGAGTGGATGGTTACAGACTGGATGTGTACAGAGTGGATGGGAACAGGGAGGATGGGTATAGAGTGGCTGGGTACAGATTGGATGGCTATGGGGTGGATGGGTAAATAGCGGATGGGTAAAAAATGGGTCGGTATATGGTGGATGGATAGAGCGTGGATGGGTAGCGTGTGGATGGGTAAAAAGTGAATGGGTACATAATGGATCGGTACAAGGTAGATGGATATAGAGTGGATGGGTACAAAGTGGCTGAGTACAGGATGGATGGATACAAATTGGATGGGTACAGATTGGATGGGTACAGGCTGGATGGGTACAGATTACATGGGCACAGGGTGGATGGGTACAGATTGGATGGGTACAGATTGGATGGGTACAGGATGGATGGGTATAGGATGGATGGGTACAGTTTGGATGGGTACAGATTGGATGGGCACAGATTGGATGGGTACAGGGTGGATGGGTACAGTTTGGATGGGGACAGATAACATGGGCACAGATTGGATGGGAACAGGGTAGAAGGGTACAGATTGGATGTGTACAGATTGGATGGGTACAGGGTGGATGGGTACAGAGTGGATGGGTACAGATTGCATGGGTACAGGCTGCATGGGTACAGGGTTGATGGGTACAGGGTGGATTCAGAGTGAATGGGTACAGGGTGGATGGGTAAAGGGTGGATGGATACAGGGTGGATGGGTACAGGGTGGATGGGTACAGATTGGGTGGGTACAGGGTGGATGGGTACAGAGTGGATGGGTACAGGGTGGATGGGTACAGAGTGGATGGGTACAGAGTGGATGGGTACAGATTGGATGGGTACAGAGTGGATGGGTAAAGAATGGATGGGAACAGATTGGATGGGTACAGATTGGATGGGTGCAGGGTGGATGGGAACAGGGTGGAAGGGTACAGATTGGATGGGTACAGATTGGATGGGTACAGGGAGGATGGGTACAGGGTGGATGGGTACAGGGTGGATGGGAACAGGGTGGTTGGGTACAGAGTAGATGGGTACAGCGTGGAAGGGTACAGATTGGATGGTTGCAGATTGGATGGGAAGAGAATCGATGGGTACACATTGGATGGGTACAGGGTGGATGGGTACAGATTGGATGGGTACAGATTGGATGGGCACAGATTGGATGGGCACAGATTGGATGGGCACAGATTGGATGGGTACAGAGTGGATGGGTATAGATTGGATGGGTACAGATTGGATGGGTAGAGTGTGGATGGGTAAAAAGTGGATGGGTACAAAATGGATCGGTACAGGGTGGATGGATATAGAGTGGATGGGTACAAAGTGGCTGAGTACAGGATGGATGGATACAAATTGGATGAGTACAGATTGGATGGGTACAGGCTGGATGGGTACAGTTTGGATGGGTACAGATTGGATGGGTACAGGGCGGATGGGTACAGATTGGATGGGCACAGATCGTATGGATACAGTTTGGATGGGTACAGATTACATGGGCAGAGATTGGATGGGTATAGTTTGGATGGGTACAGTTTGGATGGGGACAGATTGGATGGGTACAGATTACATGGGCACAGATTGGATGGGTACAGGGTGGATGGGTACAGTTTGGATGGGTACAGTTTGAATGGGTACAGATTACATGGGCACAGATTGGATGGGAACAGGGTGGAAGGGTACAGATTGGATGTGTACAGATTGGATGGGTACAGGGTGGATGGGTACAGAGTGGATGGGTGCAGATTGCATGGGTACAGGCCGCGTGGGTACATGGTTGATGGGTACATGGTGGATTCAGAGTGAATGGGTACAGGGTGGATGGGTAAAGGGTGGATGGATACAGGGTAGATGGGTACAGAATTAAAGTATCCAGAGCGGATGGATACAGAGTGAACCTATCCAGGGTGGATTGGTACAGGGTTGATGAGTATAGGGTGGATTGGTAGAGGGTGGATGGGTACAGGGTGGATGGGTACAGGGTGGATGGGTACAGGGTGGATGGGTACAGGGTGGATGGATACAGGACGGATGGGTACAGATTGGATGGGTACAGATTGGCTGGGAACAGGGTTGAATGGTACAGATTGGGTGGGTACAGATTGGATGGGTACAGGGTGGATGGGTACAGATTGGATGGGTACATATTGGATGGGAACAGGGTGGATGGGTACAGATTGGATGGGTACTGGGTGGATGGGTACAGGGAGGGTGGGAACAGGGTAGATCGGTACAGATTGGATGGGTACAGATTGGATGGGTACAGATTGGATGGGTACAGAGTGGATGGGTACAGAGTGGATGGGTACAGGGTGGATGGGTACAGATTGGATGGGTACAGAGTGGATGGGTACAGGGTGGATGGGTACAGATTGGATGGGTACAGGGTGGATGGGTGCAGAGTGGATGGGTACAGAGTGGATGGGCACAGATTGGATGGGTACAGAGTGGATGGGTAAAGAGTGGATGGGAACAGGGTGGAAGGGTACAGATTGGATGGGTACAGATTGCATGGGTACAGGGTGGATGGGTACAGATTGGATGGGTACAGAGTGGATGGGTAGAGAGTGGATGGGTACAGGGAGGATGGGTACAGGGTGGATGGGTACAGGGTGGATGGGAACAGGGTGGTTGGGTACAGAGTAGATGGGTACAGGGTGGAAGTGTACAGATTGGATGGTTGCAGATTGGATGGGAAGAGGGTCGATGGGTACACATTGGATGGGTACAGGGTGGATGGGTACAGATTGGATGGGTACAGATTGGATGGGCACAGATTGGATGGGCACAGATTGGATGGGTACAGAGTGGATGGTTATAGATTGGATGGGTACAGATTGGATGGGTATAGACTGGATGAGTACAGATTGGATGGGTAGAGTGATGAAGGGTACAAAGTGGATGGGTACAAAATGGATCGGTACAGGGTGGATGGATATAGAGTGGATGGGTACAAAGTGGCTGAGTACAGGATGGATGGATACAAATTGGATGAGTACAGATTGGATGGGTACAGGCTGGATGGGTACAGTTTGGATGGGTACCGATTGGATGGGTACAGGGGGATGGGTACAGTTTGGATGGGTACAGATTACATGGGCACAGATTGGATGGGTATAGTTTGGATGGGTACAGATTGTATGGGTACAGGATGAATGGGTACTGTTTGGATGGGTACAGTTTGGATGGGTACAGATTACATGGGCACAGATTGGATGGGTACAGGGTGGATGGGTACAGTTTGGATGGGGACAGATTACATGGGCACAGATTGGATGGGAACAGGGTGGAAGGGTACAGATTGGATGTGTACAGATTGGCTGGGTGCAGGGTGGATGGGTACAGAGTGGATGGGTACAGATTGAATGGGTACAGGCTGCATGGGTACAGGGTTGATGGGTACAGGGTGGATTCAGAGTGAATGGGTACAGGGTGGATGGGTAAAGGGTGGATGGATACAGGGTTGATGAGTATAGGGTGGATTGGTAGAGGGTGGATGGGTACAGGGTGGATGGGTACAGGACGGATGGGTACAGATTGGCTGGGTACAGATTGGATGGGTACAGGGTGGATGGGTACAGATTGGATGGGTACAGATTGGATGGGAACAGGGTGGATGGGTACAGATTGGATGGGTACAGATTGGATGGGAACAGGGTGGATGGGTACAGATCGGATGGGAACAGGGTGGATGGGTACAGATTGGATGGGTACAGATTGGATGGGTACTGGGTGGATGGGTACAGAGAGGATGGGTACATGGTAGATGGGTACAGATTGGATGGGTACAGATTGGATGGGTACAGATTGGATGGGTACAGAGTGGGTGGGTACAGAGTGGATGGGTACAGGGTGGATGGGTACAGATTGGATGGGTACAGAGTGGATGGGTACAGGGTGGATGGGTACAGATTGGATGGGTACAGATTGGATGGGAACAGGGTGGAAGGGTACAGATTGTATGGGTACAGACTGGATGGGTACAGGGTGGGTGGGTACAGATTGGATGGGTACAGAGTGGATGGGTACAGGGTGGATGGGTGCAGATTGGATGGGTACAGAGTGGATGGGTACAGATTGGATGGGTACAGAGTGGGCGGGTACAGAGTGGATGGGTACAGGGTGGATGGGTACAGGGTGGATGGGAACAGGGTGGATGGGTACAGATTGGCTGGGTACAGATTGGATGGGTATAGACTGGATGAGTACAGATTGGATGGGTAGAGTGTGGATGGGTAAAAAGTGGATGGGTACAAAATGGATCGGTACAGGGTGGATGGATATAGAGTGGATGGGTACAAAGTGGCTGAGTACAGGATGGATGGATACAAATTGGATGAGTACAGTTTGGATGTGTACAGATTACATGGGCACAGATTGGATGGGTATAGTTTGAATGGGTACAGATTGGATGGGTACAGGGTGGATGGGTACAGATTGGATGGGTACAGGGTGGATGGGTACAGATTGGATGGGTACAGATTACATGGGCACAGATTGGATGGGTATAGTTTGGATGGGTACAGATTGGATGGGTACAGGGTGGATGGGTACAGTTTGGATGGGTACAGTTTGGATGGGTACAGATTACATGGGCACAGATTGGATTGGTACAGGGTGGATGGGTACAGCTTGGATGGGGACAGATTACACGGGCACCAATTGGATGGGTACAGGGTGGATGGGTACAGAGTGGATGGGTACAGATTGAATGGGTACAGATTGGATGGGTATAGACTGGATGAGTACAGATTGGATGGGTAGAGTGTGGTTGGGTAAAAAGTGGATGGGTACAAAATGGATCGGTACAGGGTGGATGGATATAGAGTGGATGGGTAAAAAGTGGCTGAGTACAGGATGGATGGATACAAATTGGATGAGTACAGATTGGATGGGTACAGCCTGGATGGGTACAGATTGGATGGGTACAGGGCAGATGGGTACAGATTGGATGGGCACAGATCGTATGGATACAGTTTGGATGGGTACAGATTACATGGGCAGAGATTGGATGGGTATCGTTTGGATGGGTACAGATTGGATGGGTACAGGGTGGATGGGTACAGTTTGGATGGGTACAGTTTGGATGGGTACAGATTACATGGGCACAGATTGGATGGGTACAGGGTGGATGGGTACAGTTTGGATGGGGACAGATTACATGGGCACAGATTGGATGGGAACAGGGTGGAAGGGTACAGATTGGATGTGTACAGATTGGATGGGTACAGGGTGGATGGGTGCAGAGTGGATGGGTACAGATTGCATGGGTACAGGCCGCATGGGTACAGGGTTGATGGGTACTGGGTGGATTCAAAGTGAATGGGTACAGGGTGGATGGGTAAAGGGTGGATGGATACAGGGTAGATGGGTACAGAATTAAAGTATCCAGAGTGGATGGGTACAGGGTGAACCTATCCAGGGTGGATTGGTACAGGGTTGATGAGTTTAGGGTGGATTGGTGCAGGGTGGATGGGTACAGGGTGGATGGGTACAGGGTGGATGGGTACAAGGTGGATGGATACAGGACAGATGGGTACAGATTGGATGGGTACAGATTGGCTGGGAACAGGGTTGAATGGTACAGATTGGATATGTACAGATTGGATGGGTACAGGGTGGATGGGTACAGATTGGATGGGTACAGATTGGATGGGAACAGGGTGGATGGGTACAGATTGGATGGGTACAGGCTGGATGGGTACAGAGTGGATGGGTACAGATCGGATGGGAACAGGGTGGATGGGTACAGATTGGATGGGTACAGATTGGATGGGTACGGAGTGGATGGTACAGATTGGATGGGTACAGAGTGGATGGTACAGTTTGGATGTGTACAGATTGGATGGGCACAGATCGTATGGATACAGATTGGATGGGTACAGAGTTGTTGGGTACAGGGAGGATGGGTACAGATTGGATGGGTACAGATTGGATGGGTACAGAAGGGATGGGTACAGATTGGATGGGTACAGGGTGGATGGGTACAGATTGGATGGGTACAGATCGTATGGATACAGATTGGATGGGTACAGAGTGGTTGGGTACAGGGAGGATGGGTACAGATTGGATGGGTACAGATTGGATGAGTACAGAAGGGATGGGTACAGATTGGATGGGTACAGGGTGGATGGGTACAGTTTGGATGGGGACAGATTACATGGGCACAGATTGGATGGGAACAGGGTGGAAGGGTACAGATTGGATAGGTACAGGGTGGATGGGTACAGATTGGATGGGTACAGAGAGGATAGGTTCAGGGTGGATGGGTACAGGGTGGATAGGTACAGGGTAGATGGGTACAGAGTGGATAGGTACAGGGTGGATGGGTACAGAGTGGATGGTTACAGATTGCATGGGTACAGGCTGCATGGGTACAGGGTTGATGGGTACAGGGTGGATTGGTAGAGGGTGGATGGGTACAGGGTGGATGGGTACAGGGTGGATGGGTACAGGGTGGATGGGTACAGGGCAGATGGGTACAGATTGGATGGGTACAGATTGGCTGGGAACAGGGTGGAATGATACAGATTGGATGGGTACAGATTGGATGGGTACAGGGTGGATGGGTACAGATTGGATCGGTACAGATTGGATGGGAACAGGGTGGATGGGTACAGATTGGATGGTACAGGGTGGATGGGTACAGGGTGGATGGGTACAGATCGGATGGGAACAGAGTGGATGGGTACAGATTGGATGGGTACAGATTGGATGGGTACTGAGTGGATGGTACAGATTGGATGGGTACAGAGTGGATGGGTACATTTTGGATGTGTACAGATTGGATGGGCACAGATCGTATGGATACAGATTGGATGGGTACAGAGTGGTTGGGTATAGGGAGGATGGCTACAGATTGGATGGGTACAGATTGGATGGGTACAGAAGGGATGGGTACAGATTGGATGGGTACAGGGTGGATGGGTACAGATTGGATGGGTACAGGTCGTATGGATACAGATTGGATGGGTACAGAGTGGTTGGGTACAGGGAGGATGGGTACAGATTGGATGGGTACAGATTGGATGGGTACAGAAGGGATGGGTACAGATTGGATGGGGACAGTGTGGATGGGTACAGTTTGGATGGGGACAGATTACGTGGGCACAGATTGGATGGGAACAGGGTGGAAGGGTACAGATTGGATAGGTACAGGGTGGATGGGTACAGATTGGATGGGTACAGAGAGGATAGGTACAGGGTGGATGGGTACAGATTGGATGGGTACAGGGTGGATGGGTACAGGGTGGATGGGTACAGATCGGGTGGGAACAGAGTGGATGGGTACAGATTGGATGGGTACAGATTGGATGGGTACAGAGTGGATTGTACAGATTGGATGGGTACAGAGTGGATGGGTACAGTTTGGATGTGTACAGATTGGATGGGCACAGATCGTATGGATACAGATTGGATGGGTACAGAGTGGTTGGGTACAGGGAGGATGGCTACAGATTGGATGGGTACAGATTGGATGGGTACAGAAGGGATGGGTACAGGTTGGATGGGTACAGGGTGGATGGGTACTGTTTGGATGGGGACAGATTACATGGGCACAGATTGGATGGGAACAGGGTGGAAGGGTACAGATTGGATGTGTACAGATTGGATGGCTACAGGGTGGATGGGTACAGAGTGGATGGGTACAGATTGCATGGGTACAGGCCGCATGGGTACAGGGTTGATGGGTACTGGGTGGATTCAGAGTGAATGGGTACAGGGTGGATGGGTAAAGGGTGGATGGATACAGGGTAGATGGGTACAGAATTAAAGTATCCAGAGTGGATGGGTACAGAGTGAACCTATCCAGGGTGGATTGGTACAGGGTTGATGAGTATAGGGTGGATTGGTGCAGGGTGGATGGGTACAGGGTGGATGGGTACAGGGTGGATGGATACAGGACGGATGGGTACAGATTGGATGGGTAGAGATTGGCTGGGAACAGGGATGAATGGTACAGATTGGATATGTACAGATTGGATGGGTACAGGGTGGATGGGTACAGATTGGATGGGTACAGATTGGATGGGAACAGGGTGGATGGGTAGAGATTGGATGGGTACAGATTGGATGGGTATGGAGTGGATGGTACAGATTGGATGGGTACAGAGTGGATGGTACAGTTTGGATGTGTACAGATTGGATGGGCACAGATCGTATGGATACAGATTGGATGGGTACAGAGTTGTTGGGTACAGGGAGGATGGGTACAGATTGGATGGGTACAGATTGGATGGGTACAGAAGGGATGGGTACAGATTGGATGGGTACAGGGTGGATGGGTACAGATTGGATGGGTACAGATCGTATGGATACAGATTGGATGGGTACAGAGTGGTTGGGTACAGGGAGGATGGGTACAGATTGGATGGGTACAGATTGGATGAGTACAGAAGGGATGGGTACAGATTGGATGGGTACAGGGTGGATGGGTACAGTTTGGATGGGGACAGATTACATGGGCACAGATTGGATGGGAACAGGGTGGAAGGGTACAGATTGGATATGTACAGGGTGGATGGGTACAGATTGGATGGGTACAGAGAGGATAGGTTCAGGGTGGATAGGTTCAGGGTGGATGGGTACAGGGTGGATAGGTACAGGGTAGATGGGTACAGAGTGGATAGGTACAGGGTGGATGGGAACAGAGTGGATGGGTACAGATTGCATGGGTACAGGCTGCATGGGTACAGGGTTGATGGGTACAGGGTGGATTGGTAGAGGGTGGATGGGTACAGGGTGGATGGGTACAGGGTGGATGGGTACAGGGTGGATGGATACAGGGCAGATGGGTACAGATTGGATGGGTACAGATTGGCTGGGAACAGGGTGGAATGATACAGATTGGATGGGTACAGATTGGATGGGTACAGGGTGGATGGGTACAGATTGGATGGGTACAGATTGGATGGGAACAGGGTGGATGGGTACAGATTGGATGGTACAGGGTGGATGGGTACAGGGTGGATGGGTACAGATCGGATGGGAACAGAGTGGATGGGTACAGATTGGATGGGTACAGATTGGATGGGTACTGAGTGGATGGTACAGATTGGATGGGTACAGAGTGGATGGGTACAGTTTGGATGTGTACAGATTGGATGGGCACAGATCGTATGGATACAGATTGGATGGGTACAGAGTGGTTGGGTACAGGGAGGATGGCTACAGATTGGATGGGTACAGATTGGATGGGTACAGAAGGGATGGGTACAGATTGGATGGGTACAGGGTGGATGGGTACAGATTGGATGGGTACAGATCGTATGGATACAGATTGGATGGGTACAGAGTGGTTGGGTACAGGGAGGATGGGTACAGATTGGATGGGTACAGATTGGATGGGTACAGAAGGGATGGGTACAGATAGGATGGGTACAGAGTGGATGGGTACAGGGTGGATGGGTGCAGATTGGATGGGTGCAGAGTGGATTGATACAGATTTTATGGGTACAGATTGGATGAGAACAGGGTGGATGGGTACAGATTGGATGGGTACAGATTGGATGGGCACAGATTGGATGGGAACAGATTGGATGGGAACAGGGTGGATGGGTACAGGTTGGGTGGGTACAGATTGGATGGGTACAGGGTGGATGGGTACAGGGTGGATGGGTACAGGGAGGATGGGTACATATTGGATGGCTACAGATAGATGGGTATAGGGCGGATGAGTACAGAGTTGATGGGTACAGGGTGGATGGGTACAGGGTGGATGGGTACAGATTGGATGGTTGCAGATTGGATGGGAACTGGGTGGATGGGTACAGATTGGATGGGTACAGATTGGATCAGTACAGGGTGGATGGGAACAGTTTGGATGGGTACAGAATATTTGGACACAGATTGGATGGTTACAGATTGGATGGTTACAAATTGGATGGGTACAGAGTGGATGGGTGCAGATTAGATGGGTATAGACTGGGTGGTTACAGATTGGATGGGTACAGAGTGGATGGGTACATGGGTGATGGGAGCAGGGTGGATGGGTACAGACTGAATGGATACAGGGCGGATGTGTACAGGGTTGAGGGGTACAGGGTGGATGGATACAGGGAGGATCGGTACAGATTGGCTGGGTATGGGGTGGATGGGTAAATAGTGGATGGTTACAAAATGGGTCGGTATATGGTGGATGGATATAGCGTGGATGGGTACAGATTGGATGGGTAGAGTGTGGATGTGGAAAAAGAGGATGGGTAAAGAATGGATAGGTACAGGGTGGATGGGTACAGATTGGATGGGTACAGATTGGTTGGGTACAGGGTGGATGGGTACAAAATGCATGGGCACAGATTGGATGGGTACAGGGTGGATGGGTACAGATTGAATGGGTAGAGATTGGTTGGGTACAGAGTGGATGGGTACAGAGTGGATGGGTACAGATTGGATGGGTACCGATTGGATGGGTACAGAGTAGATGGGCACAGGTGCATGGGTACAGATTGGATGGGTACAGATTGGATGGGTACAGGTTGGATGGGTACAGGGTGGATGGGTACAGGGAGGATGGGTACAGAGTGGATGGATACAGGGTGGATGGGTACAGGGTGGATGGGTACAGGGTGGATGGGTACAGATTAGATGGGTACAGATTGGATAGGTACAGGCTGCATGGGTACAGGGAGGATGGGTTCAGAGTGAATGGGTACAGGGTGGATGGTTAAAGGGTAGATGGATACAGGGTAGATGGGCACAGGGTGGATGGGTACAGTTTGGATGGGTACAGGGTAGATGGGTACAGGGTGGATGGGTACAGGGAGGATGGGTACATATTGGATGGCTACAGATAGATGGGTATAGGGCGGATGAGTACAGAGTTGATGGGTACAGGGTGGATGGGTACAGATTGGATGGTTGCAGATTGGATGGGAACCGGGTGGATGGGTACAGATTGGATGGGTACAGAATATTTGGGCACAGATTGGATGGTTACAGATTGGATGGTTACAGATTGGATGGGTATGGGTACAGAGTGGATGGGTACACATTAGATGGGTATAGACTGGGTGGTTACAGATTGGATGGGTACAGGGAGGATGGGTACAGATTGGATGGGTATGGGGAGGATGGGTTCAGACTGAATGGGTACAGGGTGGAAGGTTAAAGGGTAGATGGATACAGGGTGGATGGGCATAGGGCGGATGGGTACAGATTGGATGGGTACAGATTGGCTGGGAACAGGGTGGATGGGTACAAATTGGATGGGTACAGATTGGATGGGTACAGGGTTGATGGGCACAGAGTGGATGGGTACAGTTTTGATGGGTACAGATTGGATGGGCACAGCTTGGATGGGAACAGGGTGGATGGGTACAGGGTGGGTGGACACAGATTGGATGGGTACAGCGTGGATGGGTACAGGGCAGTTGAGTACAGAGTTGATGGGTACATGATAGATGGGTACAGGGAGGATGGGTACAGAGTGGATGGGTACAGGGTGGGTGGGGACAGGGTGGATGTGTACAGGGAGGATGGGTACAGGGAGGATGGGTACATATTGGATGGCTACAGATAGATGGGTACAGGGCGGATGAGTACAGAGTTGTTGGGTACAGGGTGGATGGGTACAGGGTGGATGTGTACAGAGTGAATGGGTACAGGGTGGATGGGTACAAATTGGATGGTTGCAGATTGGATGGGAACCCGGTGGATGGGTACAGATTGGATGGGTACAGATTGGATCGGTACACGGTGGATGGGAACAGTTTGGATGGGTACAGAATATTTGGGCACAGATTGGATGGTTACAGATTGGATGGTTACAGATTGGATGGGTACAGAGTGGATGGGTACAGATTAGATGGGTATAGACTGGATGGTTACAGATTGGATGGGTACAGAGTGGATGGGTACAGGTTGGATGGGTACAGGAAGGATGGGTACAGATCGGATGGGTATGGGGTGGATGGGTAAATAGTGGATGGGTACAAAATGGGTCGGTATATGGTGGATGGATATAGCGTGGATGGGTACAGATTGGATGGGTAGAGTGTGGATGGGTAAAAGTGAATGGGTAAAGAATGGATAGGTACAGGGTGGATGGATATAGAGTGGATGGGTACAAAGTGGCTGAGTACAGGGTGGATGGGTACAGTTTGGATGGGTAAAGATTGGATGGGCACAGTGTGGATGGGTACAAATTACATGGGCACAGATTGGATGGGTACAGATTGGATGGGTACAGGGTGGATGGGTACAGATTGGATGGGTACAGGGTGGATGGGTACAGTTTGGAAGGGTAGAGATTGGTTGGGTACAGGGTGGATGGGTACAGTTTGGATGGGTACAGATTACATGGGCACAGATTGGATGGGTACAGATTGGATGGGCACAGAGTGGATGGGTACAGATTGGATGGGTACAGAATGGATGGGTACAGATTACATGGGCACAGATTGGATGGGTACAGATTGGATGGATACAGGGCGGATGGGCACAGATTGGATGGGTACAGATTGGATGGGTACAGAGTAGATGGGCACAGGGTGCATGGGTACAGTTTGGATGGGTACAGAGTGGATGGGTACAGGGAGGATGGGAACAGATTAGATGGGTACAGATTGGATGGGTACAGGCTGCATGGGTACACTGTTGATGGGTACAGGGAGGATGGGTTCAGAGTGACTGCATACAGGATGGATGATTAAAGGGTAGATGGATACAGGGTGGATGGGCACAGGGCGGATGGGTACAGATTGGATGGGTACACATTGGCTGGGAGAAGGGTGGATGGGTACAGATTGGATGGGTACAGATTGGATGGGTACAGGGTTGATGGGTACAGAGTGGATGGGTACAGTTTTGATGGGTACAGATTGGATGGGCACAGATTGGATGGGTATAGGGTGGATGGGTACAGATTGGATGGGTAAAGGGTGGATGGGTACAGGGCAGTTGAGTACAGAGTTGATGGATACATGATAGATGGGTACAGGGAGGATGGGTACAGAGTAGATGGGTACAAATTGGATGGGTACAGAGTGGATGTTTACAGAGTGGATAGGTACAGGGTGGATGGGTACAAGGAGGATGGGTATAGAGTGGATGCGTACAGATTGGATGGGTAAAGATTTGATGGGTACTGGGTGGATGGGTACAGATTGGATGGGTACAGATTGGATGGGTACAGAGTGGATGTTACAAAGTGGATGGGTACAGTTTGGGTGTGTACAGATTGGATGGGCACAGATTGGATGGGTATAGGGTGGATAGGTACAGATTGGATGTGTACAGATTGGATGGGAACAGGGTGGATGGGTACTGATTGGATGGGTACAGATTGGATGTGTAAAGATTGGATGGGAACAGGGTGGATAGGTACAGATTGGATGGGCACAGAGTGGATGGGTACAGAGTAGATGGGTACAGACTGGATGGGTACAGGGTGGGTGGGTACAGACTCAATGGGTACAGGGCGGATGAGTACAGAGTGGATGGGTAGAGGGTGGATGGGTACAGAGTGAATGGGTACAGCGAGGATGGGTACAGAGTGGATGGGTACAGATTGGATGGGTACAGAGTGAATGGGTACAGGGAGGATGGGTACAGTGTGGATGGGTACAGGGTGGATGGGTACAGAATGAAAGTATCAAGGGTGGATGAATACAGAGTGAACCTATCCAGGGTGGCTTGGTGCAGGGTTGATGAGTACAGTGTGGATTGGTAGATGGTGGATGAGTCCAGGGCAGATAGGTACAGATTGGATGGGTGCAGATTGGCTGGGAACAGGGTGGATGGGTACAGATTGGGTGGGTACAGATTGGATGGGTACAGATTGGATGGGTACAGGGTGGATGGGTACAGATTGGATGGGTACAGATTGGATGGGTACATGGTGGATGGGTACAGATTGGATGGGTAGAGAGTGGATGGTTACAGTTTTGATGGGTACAGGATGGATGGGTACAGGGAGGATGGGTTCGGAGTGGATGGGCACAAATTGGATGGGTACAGAGTGAATGGGTACAAAGTGGATGTGAACAGGGTGGAAGTGTACAGATTGGATGGGCACAGATTGGATGGGTACAGGGTGGATGGGTACAGAGTGGATGGGTACAGGGAGGATGGGTACAGTGTGGATGGGTACAGGGTGGATGGGTACAGAGTGAACCTATCCAGGGTGGATTGGTGCAGGGTTGATGAGTACAGGGTGGATGGGTCCAGGGCGGATGGGTACAGATTGGATGGGTACAGATTGGGTGGGTACAGGGTGGATGGGTACAGATTGGATGGGTAGAGAGTGGATGGGTAGAGAGTGGATGGGTACAGAGTGGATGGGTACAGTTTTGATGGGTACAGATTGGGTGGGCACAGTTTGGATGGGTACAGATTGATGGGTACAGGGTGGATGGGTACAGGACAGATGAGTACGGAGTTGATGGGTACAGGATTGAGGGGTACAGGGAGGATGGGTACAGAGTGGATGGGTACAAATTGGATGGGTACAGAGTGGATGGGTACAGATTGGATGGGTACAGATTGGATGGGCACAGATTGGATGGGTACAGATTGGATGGGTACAGGGTGGATGGGTACAGATTGGATAGGTACAGAGTGGATGGGTACAGGTTGGATGGGTACAGAGTGGATGCGTACAGAGTGGATGGGTACAGGGTGGATGGGTACAGTGTGGATGGGTACAGATTGGATGGGTACATGGTGGATGGGTACAGTTTGGATGGGTACAGATTGGATGGGCACAGATTGGATGGGTACAGATTGGATGGGTACATGGTGGATGGGTACAGTTTGGATGGGTACAGATTGGATGGGTACAGGGTGGATGGGTACAGTTTGGATGGGTACAGATTGGATGGGTACATGGTGGATGGGTACAGTTTGGATGGGTACAGATTGGATGGGCGCAGATTGGATGGGCACAGATTGGATGGGTACAGATTGGATGGGTACATGGTGGATGGGTACAGTTTGGATGGGTACAGATTGGATGGGTACAGGGTGGATGGGTACAGTTTGGATGGGTACAGATTGGATGGGTACATGGTGGATGGGTACAGTTTGGATGGGTACAGATTGGATGGGCGCAGATTGGATGGGTACAGATTGGATGGGTACAGGGTGGATGGGTACAGATTGGATGGGTACAGAGTGGATGGGTATATGGTGGATGGGAACAGGGTGGATGGGTCAGACTGATTGGGTACAGAGTGGATGGGTACAGATTGGATGGGTACAGCTTGGATGGGTACAGGGTGGATTGGTACAGATTCGATGGGTACAGAGTGGATGTGTACAGATTGGATGGGCACAGATTGGATGGGTACATAGTGAATGGGTACAGGGTGCATGGGTACAGAGTGGGTTGGTACAGATTGGATGGGTTCAGATTGGATGGGTACAGACTGGATGGGTACAGACTGGATGGGTACAGATTGGATGGGTACAGACTGGATGGGTACAGAGTGGATGGGTACAGACTGGATGGGTACAGAGTGGATGGGTACATGGTGGCTGGGAACAGGGTGGATGGGTACAGACTAAATGGGTACAGGGCGGATGAGTACAGAGTTGATGGGTACAGGGTGAATGGTTACAGGGTCGATGGGTACAGGGTGGGTGGGTACAGATTGGATGGGTACAGGGTGGATGGGTACAGAGTGGATGGGTACAGGGTGGATGGTTACAGGGTCGATGGGTGCAGGGTGGATGGGTACAGGGTCGATGGGTGCAGGGTGGATGGGTACAGTTTGGATGGGTACAGATTGGATGGGCACAGATTGGATGGGTACAGGGTGGATGGGTACAGAGTGGATGGGTACAGCGTGGATTGGTACAGAGAGGATGGGTTCAGAGTAAATGGGTACAGGGTGGATGGTTACAGTGTGGGTGGGTACAGTGTGGATGGGTACAGGTTGTATGGATACAGGGTGGATGGGTACAGAATGAAAGTATCCAGGGTGGATGGGTACAGAGTGACCCTATCCAGGGTGGATTGGTGCAGGGTTGATGAGTACAGGGTGGATTGGTATAGCGTGGATGGGTCCAGGGCGGATGGGTACAGATTGGATGGGGACAGATTGGCTGGGAACAGGGCGGATGGGTACAGATTGGATGGGTACAGGGTGGATGGATACAGATTGGATGGGTACAGATTGGATGGGTACAGGGTGGATGGGTATAGTTTGGATGGGTAGAGATTGGATGGGTACAGTTTGGATGGGTACAGATTGGATGGGCAAAGTTTGGATGGGTACAGATTGGATGGGTACAGGGTGGATGGGTACAGATTGGATGGGTCGAGAGTGGCTGGGTACAGGGTGGATGGGTACAGTTTTGATGGGTACAGATTGGATGGGCACAGTTTAGATGGGTACAAATTGGATGGGTGCAGAGTGGATGGGTACAGATTGGATGAGAACAGGTTGGATGGGTACAGAGTGGATGGGTACAGTTTGGATGGGTACAGATTGGATGGGCACAGATTGGATGGGTACAGATTGGATGGGTACAGGGTGGATGGGTACAGATTGGATGGGTACAGAGTGGATGGGTACATGGTGGATGGGAACAGGGTGGATGGGTCAGACTGATTGGGTTCAGAGTGGATGGGTACAGATTGGATGGGTACAGATTGGATAGGTACAGGGTGAATTGGTACAGATTGGATGGGTACAGTGTGGATGTGTACAGATTGTATGGGCACAGATTGGATGGGCACAGATTAGATGGGTACAGAGTGGATGGGTAGATTGGACAGGCACCGAAAGGATGGATACAGAGTGAATGGGTACAGAGTGAATGGGTACAGGGTGCATGGGTACAGAGTGGATTGCTACAAATTGGATGGATTCAGATTGGATGGGTACAGGGTGGATGGGTACAGATTCGTTGTGTACAGATTGGATGGGTACAGACTGGATGGTACAGACTGGATGGGTACAGGGTGGATGGGAACAGGGTGGATGGGTACAGATTGGATGGCTACAGGGTGGATGGGTACAGAGTGGATGGGTACAGATTGCATGGGTACAGGCCGCATGGGTACAGGGCTGATGGGTACTGGGTGGATTCAGAGTGAATGGGTACAGGGTGGATGGGTAAAGGGTGGATGGATACAGGGTAGATGGGTACAGAATTAAAGTATCCAGAGTGGATGGGTACAGAGTGAACCTATCCAGGGTGGATTGGTACAGGGTTGATGAGTATAGGGTGGATTGGTGCAGGGTGGATGGGTACAGGGTGGATGGGTACAGGGTGGATGGGTACAGGGTGGATGGATACAGGACGGATGGGTACAGATTGGATGGGTAAAGATTGGCTGGGAACAGGGTTGAATGGTACAGATTGGATATGTACAGATTGGATGGGTACAGGGTGGATGGGTACAGATTGGATGGGTACAGATTGGATGGGAACAGGGTGGATGGGTACAGATTGGATGGGTACAGGCTGGATGGGTACAGAGTGGATGGGTACAGATCGGATGGGAACAGGGTGGATGGGTAGAGATTGGATGGGTACAGATTGGATGGGTATGGAGTGGATGGTACAGATTGGATGGGTACAGAGTGGATGGTACAGTTTGGATGTGTACAGATTGGATGGGCACAGATCGTATGGATACAGATTGGATGGGTACAGAGTTGTTGGGTACAGGGAGGATGGGTACAGATTGGATGGGTACAGATTGGATGGGTACAGAAGGGATGGGTACAGATTGGATGGGTACAGGGTGGATGGGTACAGATTGGATGGGTGCAGATTGGATGGGTACAGATTGGATGGGTACAGGGTGGATGGGTACAGATTGGATGGGTACAGATTGGATGGGTACATGGTGGATGGGTACAGATTGGATGGGTAGAGAGTGGATGGGTAGAGAGTGGATGGTTACAGTTTTGATGGGTACAGGATGGATGGGTACAGGGAGGATGGGTTCGGAGTGGATGGGCACAAATTGGATGGGTACAGAGTGAATGGGTACAAAGTGGATGTGAACAGGGTGGAAGTGTACAGATTGGATGGGCACAGATTGGATGGGTACAGGGTGGATGGGTACAGAGTGGATGGGTACAGGGAGGATGGGTACAGTGTGGATGGGTACAGGGTGGATGGGTACAGAGTGAACCTATCCAGGGTGGATTGGTGCAGGGTTGATGAGTACAGGGTGGATGGGTCCAGGGCGGATGGGTACAGATTGGATGGGTACAGATTGGGTGGGTACAGGGTGGATGGGTACAGATTGGATGGGTAGAGAGTGGATGGGTAAAGAGTGGATGGGTACAGAGTGGATGGGTACAGTTTTGATGGGTACAGATTGGGTGGGCACAGTTTGGATGGGTACAGATTGATGGGTACAGGGTGGATGGGTACAGGACAGATGAGTACGGAGTTGATGGGTACAGGATTGAGGGGTACAGGGAGGATGGGTACTGGGTGGATTCAGAGTGAATGGGTACAGGGTGGATGGGTAAAGGGTGGATGGGTACAGAGTGGATGGCTACAGTTTTGATGGGTACAGATTGGGTGGGCACAGTTTGGATGGGTACAGATTGATGGGTACAGGGTGGATGGGTACAGGACAGATGAGTACGGAGTTGATGGGTACAGGATTGAGGGGTACAGGGAGGATGGGTACAGAGTGGATGGGTACAAATTGGATGGGTACAGAGTGGATGGGTACAGATTGGATGGGTACAGATTGGATGGGCACAGATTGGATGGGTACAGATTGGATGGGTACAGGGTGGATGGGTACAGATTGGATAGGTACAGAGTGGATGGGTACAGGTTGGATGGGTACAGAGTGGATGCGTACAGAGTGGATGGGTACAGGGTGGATGGGTACAGTTTGGATGGGTACAGATTGGATGGGTACATGGTGGATGGGTACAGTTTGGATGGGTACAGATTGGATGGGCACAGATTGGATGGGTACAGATTGGATGGGTACATGGTGGATGGGTACAGTTTGGATGGGTACAGATTGGATGGGTACAGGGTGGATGGGTACAGTTTGGATGGGTACAGATTGGATGGGTACATGGTGGATGGGTACAGTTTGGATGGGTACAGATTGGATGGGCGCAGATTGGATGGGCACAGATTGGATGGGTACAGATTGGATGGGTACATGGTGGATGGGTACAGTTTGGATGGGTACAGATTGGATGGGTACAGGGTGGATGGGTACAGTTTGGATGGGTACAGATTGGATGGGTACATGGTGGATGGGTACAGTTTGGATGGGTACAGATTGGATGGGCGCAGATTGGATGGGTACAGATTGGATGGGTACAGGGTGGATGGGTACAGATTGGATGGGTACAGAGTGGATGGGTATATGGTGGATGGGAACAGGGTGGATGGGTCAGACTGATTGGGTACAGAGTGGATGGGTACAGATTGGATGGGTACAGCTTGGATGGGTACAGGGTGGATTGGTACAGATTCGATGGGTACAGAGTGGATGTGTACAGATTGGATGGGTACAGATTGGATGGGTACATAGTGAATGGGTACAGGGTGCATAGGTACAGAGTGGGTTGGTACAGATTGGATGGGTTCAGATTGGATGGGTACAGACTGGATGGGTACAGACTGGATGGGTACAGATTGGATGGGTACAGACTGGATGGGTACAGAGTGGATGGGTACAGACTGGATGGGTACAGAGTGGATGGGTACATGGTGGCTGGGAACAGGGTGGATGGGTACAGACTAAATGGGTACAGGGCGGATGAGTACAGAGTTCATGGGTACAGGGTGAATGGTTACAGGGTCGATGGGTACAGGGTGGGTGGGTACAGATTGGATGGGTACAGGGTGGTTGGGTACAGAGTGGATGGGTACAGGGTGGATGGTTACAGGGTCGATGGGTGCAGGGTGGATGGGTACAGGGTCGATGGGTGCAGGGTGGATGGGTACAGTTTGGATGGGTACAGATTGGATGGGCACAGATTGGATGGGTACAGGGTGGATGGGTACAGAGTGGATGGGTACAGCGTGGATTGGTACAGAGAGGATGGGTTCAGAGTAAATGGGTACAGGGTGGATGGTTACAGTGTGGGTGGGTACAGTGTGGATGGGTACAGGTTGTATGGATACAGGGTGGATGGGTACAGAATGAAAGTATCCAGGGTGGATGGGTACAGAGTGACCCTATCCAGGGTGGATTGGTGCAGGGTTGATGAGTACAGGGTGGATTGGTATAGCGTGGATGGGTCCAGGGCGGATGGGTACAGATTGGATGGGGACAGAATGGCTGGGAACAGGGCGGATGGGTACAGATTGGATGGGTACAGGGTGGATGGATACAGATTGGATGGGTACAGATTGGATGGGTACAGGGTGGATGGGTATAGTTTGGATGGGTAGAGATTGGATGGGTACAGTTTGGATGGGTACAGATTGGATGGGCAAAGTTTGGATGGGTACAGATTGGATGGGTACAGGGTGGTTGGGTACAGATTGGATGGGTAGAGAGTGGCTGGGTACAGGGTGGATGGGTACAGTTTTGATGGGTACAGATTGGATGGGCACAGTTTAGATGGGTACAAATTGGATGGGTGCAGAGTGGATGGGTACAGATTGGATGAGAACAGGTTGGATGGGTACAGAGTGGATGGGTACAGATTGGATGGGTACAGTTTGGATGGGTACAGATTGGATGGGTACAGGGTGGATGGGTACAGTTTGGATGGGTACAGATTGGATGGGCACAGATTGGATGGGTACAGATTGGATGGGTACAGGGTGGATGGGTACAGATTGGATGGGTACAGAGTGGATGGGTACATGGTGGATGGGAACAGGGTGGATGGGTCAGACTGATTGGGTTCAGAGTGGATGGGTACAGATTGGATGGGTACAGATTGGATAGGTACAGGGTGAATTGGTACAGATTGGATGGGTACAGTGTGGATGTGTACAGATTGTATGGGCACAGATTGGATGGGCACAGATTAGATGGGTACAGAGTGGATGGGTAGATTGGACAGGCACAGAAAGGATGGATACAGAGTGAATGGGTACAGAGTGAATGGGTACAGGGTGCATGGGTACAGAGTGGATTGCTACAAATTGGATGGATTCAGATTGGATGGGTACAGGGTGGATGGGTACAGATTCGTTGTGTACAGATTGGATGGGTACAGACTGGATGGGTACAGACTGGATGGGTACAGAGTGGATGGGTACAGGGTGGGCGGGTACAGATTAGAAAGGTACAGGGTGGATGGGAACAGGGTGGATGGGTACAGATTGGATGGCTACAGGGTGGATGGGTACAGAGTGGATGGGTACAGATTGCATGGGTACAGGCCGCATGGGTACAGGGCTGATGGGTACTGGGTGGATTCAGAGTGAATGGGTACAGGGTGGATGGGTAAAGGGTGGATGGATACAGGGTAGATGGGTACAGAATTAAAGTATCCAGAGTGGATGGGTACAGAGTGAACCTATCCAGGGTGGATTGGTACAGGGTTGATGAGTATAGGGTGGATTGGTGCAGGGTGGATGGGTACAGGGTGGATGGGTACAGGGTGGATGGGTACAGGGTGGATGGATACAGGACGGATGGGTACAGATTGGATGGGTAAAGATTGGCTGGGAACAGGGTTGAATGGTACAGATTGGATATGTACAGATTGGATGGGTACAGGGTGGATGGGTACAGATTGGATGGGTACAGATTGGATGGGAACAGGGTGGATGGGTACAGGCTGGATGGGTACAGAGTGGATGGGTACAGATCGGATGGGAACAGGGTGGATGGGTAGAGATTGGATGGGTACAGATTGGATGGGTATGGAGTGGATGGTACAGATTGGATGGGTACAGAGTGGATGGTACAGTTTGGATGTGTACAGATTGGATGGGCACAGATCGTATGGATACAGATTGGATGGGTACAGAGTTGTTGGGTACAGGGAGGATGGGTACAGATTGGATGGGTACAGATTGGATGGGTACAGAAGGGATGGGTACAGATTGGATGGGTACAGGGTGGATGGGTACAGATTGGATGGGTACAGATCGTATGGATACAGATTGGATGGGTACAGAGTGGTTGGGTACAGGGAGGATGGGTACAGATTGGATGGGTACAGATTGGATGAGTACAGAAGGGATGGGTACAGATTGGATGGGTACAGGGTGGATGGGTACAGTTTGGATGGGGACAGATTACATGGGCACAGATTGGATGGGAACAGGGTGGAAGGGTACAGATTGGATAGGTACAGGGTGGATGGGTACAGATTGGATGGGTACAGAGAGGATAGGTTCAGGGTGGATGGGTACAGTGTGGATAGGTACAGGGTAGATGGGTACAGAGTGGATAGGTACAGGGTGGATGGGAACAGAGTGGATGGGTACAGATTGCATGGGTACAGGCTGCATGGGTACAGGGTTGATGGGTACAGGGTGGATTGGTAGAGGGTGGATGGGTACAGGGTGGATGGGTACAGGGTGGATGGATACAGGGCAGATGGGTACAGATTGGATGGGTACAGATTGGCTGGGAACAGGGTGGAATGATACAGATTGGATGGGTACAGATTGGATGGGTACAGGGTGGATGGGTACAGATTGGATGGGTACAGATTGGATGGGAACAGGGTGAATGGGTACAGATTGGATGGTACAGGGTGGATGGGTACAGGGTGGATGGGTACAGATCGGATGGGAACAGAGTGGATGGGTACAGATTGGATGGGTACAGATTGGATGGGTACTGAGTGGATGGTACAGATTGGATGGGTACAGAGTGGATGGGTACAGTTTGGATGTGTACAGATTGGATGGGCACAGATCGTATGGATACAGATTGGATGGGTACAGAGTGGTTGGGTACAGGGAGGATGGCTACAGATTGGATGGGTACAGATTGGATGGGTACAGAAGGGATGGGTACAGATTGGATGGGTACAGGGTGGATGGGTACAGATTGGATGGGTACAGATCGTATGGATACAGATTGGATGGGTACAGAGTGGTTGGGTACAGGGAGGATGGGTACAGATTGGATGGGTACAGATTGGATGGGTACAGAAGGGATGGGTACAGATAGGATGGGTACAGAGTGGATGGGTACAGGGTGGATGGGTGCAGATTGGATGGGTGCAGAGTGGATTGATACAGATTTTATGGGTACAGATTGGATGAGAACAGGGTGGATGGGTACAGATTGGATGGGTACAGATTGGATGGGCACAGATTGGATGGGAACAGATTGGATGGGAACAGGGTGGATGGGTACAGGTTGGGTGGGTACAGATTGGATGGGTACAGGGTGGATGGGTACAGGGTGGATGGGTACAGGGAGGATGGGTACATATTGGATGGCTACAGATAGATGGGTATAGGGCGGATGAGTACAGAGTTGATGGGTACAGGGTGGATGGGTACAGGGTGGATGGGTACAGATTGGATGGTTGCAGATTGGATGGGAACTGGGTGGATGGGTACAGATTGGATGGGTACAGATTGGATCAGTACAGGGTGGATGGGAACAGTTTGGATGGGTACAGAATATTTGGACACAGATTGGATGGTTACAGATTGGATGGTTACAAATTGGATGGGTACAGAGTGGATGGGTGCAGATTAGATGGGTATAGACTGGGTGGTTACAGATTGGATGGGTACAGAGTGGATGGGTACATGGGTGATGGGAGCAGGGTGGATGGGTACAGAATGAATGGATACAGGGCAGATGTGTACAGGGTTGAGGGGTATAGGGTGGATGGATACAGGGAGGATCGGTACAGATTGGCTGGGTATGGGGTGGATGGGTAAATAGTGGATGGTTACAAAATGGGTCGGTATATGGTGGATGGATATAGCGTGGATGGGTACAGATTGGATGGGTAGAGTGTGGATGTGGAAAAAGAGGATGGGTAAAGAATGGATAGGTACAGGGTGGATGGGTACAGATTGGATGGGTACAGATTGGTTGGGTACAGGGTGGATGGGTACAAAATGCATGGGCACAGATTGGATGGGTACAGGGTGGATGGGTACAGATTGAATGGGTAGAGATTGGTTGGGTACAGAGTGGATGGGTACAGAGTGGATGGGTACAGATTGGATGGGTACAGATTGGATGGGTACAGAGTAGATGGGCACAGGTGCATGGGTACAGATTGGATGGGTACAGATTGGATGGGTACAGGTTGGATGGGTACAGGGTGGATGGGTACAGGGAGGATGGGTACAGAGTGGATGGATACAGGGTGGATGGTACAGGGTGGATGGGTACAGGGTGGATGGGTACAGATTAGATGGGTACAGATTGGATAGGTACAGGCTGCATGGGTACAGGGAGGATGGGTTCAGAGTGAATGGGTACAGGGTGGATGGTTAAAGGGTAGATGGATACAGGGTAGATGGGCACAGGGTGGATGGGTACAGTTTGGATGGGTACAGGGTAGATGGGTACAGGGTGGATGGGTACAGGGAGGATGGGTACATATTGGATGGCTACAGATAGATGGGTACAGGGCGGATGAGTACAGAGTTGATGGGTACAGGGTGGATGGGTACAGATTGGATGGTTGCAGATTGGATGGGAACCGGGTGGATGGGTACAGATTGGATGGGTACAGAATATTTGGGCACAGATTGGATGGTTACAGATTGGATGGGTATGGGTACAGAGTGGATGGGTACACATTAGATGGGTATAGACTGGGTGGTTACAGATTGGATGGGTACAGGGAGGATGGGTACAGATTGGATGGGTATGGGGAGGATGGGTTCAGACTGAATGGGTACAGGGTGGAAGGTTAAAGGGTAGATGGATACAGGGTGGATGGGCATAGGGCGGATGGGTACAGATTGGATGGGTACAGATTGGCTGGGAACAGGGTGGATGAGTACAGATTGGATGGGTACAGATTGGATGGGAACAGGGTGGATGGGTACAAATTGGATGGGTACAGATTGGATGGGTACAGGGTTGATGGGCACAGAGTGGATGTGTACAGTTTTGATGGGTACAGATTGGATGGGCACAGCTTGGATGGGAACAGGGTGGATGGGTACAGGGTGGGTGGATACAGATTGGATGGGTACAGCGTGGATGGGTACAGGGCAGTTGAGTACAGAGTTGATGGGTACATGATAGATGGGTACAGGGAGGATGGGTACAGAGTGGATGGGTACAGGGTGGGTGGGGACAGGGTGGATGTGTACAGGGAGGATGGGTACAGGGAGGATGGGTACATATTGGATGGCTACAGATAGATGGGTACAGGGCGGATGAGTACAGAGTTGTTGGGTACAGGGTGGATGGGTACAGGGTGGATGTGTACAGATTGAATGGGTACAGGGTGGATGGGTACAAATTGGATGGTTGCAGATTGGATGGGAACCCGGTGGATGGGTACAGATTGGATGGGTACAGATTGGATCGGTACACGGTGGATGGGAACAGTTTGGATGGGTACAGAATATTTGGGCACAGATTGGATGGTTACAGATTGGATGGTTACAGATTGGATGGGTACAGAGTGGATGGGTACAGATTAGATGGGTATAGACTGGATGGTTACAGATTGGATGGGTACAGAGTGGATGGGTACAGGTTGGATGGCTACAGGAAGGATGGGTACAGATCGCATGGGTATGGGGTGGATGGGTAAATAGTGGATGGGTACAAAATGGGTCGGTATATGGTGGATGGATATAGCGTGGATGGGTACAGATTGGATGGGTAGAGTGTGGATGGGTAAAAGTGAATGGGTAAAGAATGGATAGGTACAGGGTGGATGGATATAGAGTGGATGGGTACAAAGTGGCTGAGTACAGGGTGGATGGGTACAGTTTGGATGGGTACAGTTTGGATGGGTAAAGATTGGATGGGCACAGTGTGGATGGGTACAAATTACATGGGCACAGATTGGATGGGTACAGATTGGATGGGTACAGGGTGGATGGGTACAGATTGGATGGGTACAGGGTGGATGGGTACAGTTTGGAAGGGTAGAGATTGGTTGGGTACAGGGTGGATGGGTACAGTTTGGATGGGTACAGATTACATGGGCACAGATTGGATGAGTACAGAGTGGATGGGTAGAGGGTGGATGGGTACAGAGTGAATGGGTACAGCGAGGATGGGTACAGAGTGGATGGGTACAGATTGGATGGGTACAGAGTGAATGGGTACAGGGAGGATGGGTACAGTGTGGATGGGTACAGGGTGGATGGGTACAGAATGAAAGTATCAAGGGTGGATGAATACAGAGTGAACCTATCCAGGGTGGCTTGGTGCAGGGTTGATGAGTACAGTGTGGATTGGTAGATGGTGGATGAGTCCAGGGCAGATAGGTACAGATTGGATGGGTGCAGATTGGCTGGGAACAGGGTGGATGGGTACAGATTGGATGGGTACAGATTGGATGGGTACAGATTGGATGGGTACAGGGTGGATGGGTACAGATTGGATGGGTACAGATTGGATGGGTACATGGTGGATGGGTACAGATTGGATGGGTAGAGAGTGGATGGGTAGAGAGTGGATGGTTACAGTTTTGATGGGTACAGGATGGATGGGTACAGGGAGGATGGGTTCGGAGTGGATGGGCACAAATTGGATGGGTACAGAGTGAATGGGTACAAAGTGGATGTGAACAGGGTGGAAGTGTACAGATTGGATGGGCACAGATTGGATGGGTACAGGGTGGATGGGTACAGAGTGGATGGGTACAGGGAGGATGGGTACAGTGTAGATGGGTACAGGGTGGATGGGTACAGAGTGAACCTATCCAGGGTGGATTGGTGCAGGGTTGATGAGTACAGGGTGGATGGGTCCAGGGCGGATGGGTACAGATTGGATGGGTACAGATTGGGTGGGTACAGGGTGGATGGGTACAGATTGGATGGGTAGAGAGTGGATGGGTAGAGAGTGGATGGGTACAGAGTGGATGGGTACAGTTTTGATGGGTACAGATTGGGTGGGCACAGTTTGGATGGGTACAGATTGATGGGTACAGGGTGGATGGGTACAGGACAGATGAGTACGGAGTTGATGGGTACAGGATTGAGGGGTACAGGGAGGATGGGTACAGAGTGGATGGGTACAAATTGGATGGGTACAGAGTGGATGGGTACAGATTGGATGGGTACAGATTGGATGGGCACAGATTGGATGGGTACAGATTGGATGGGTACAGGGTGGATGGGTACAGATTGGATAGGTACAGAGTGGATGGGTACAGGTTGGATGGGTACAGAGTGGATGCGTACAGAGTGGATGGGTACAGGGTGGATGGGTACAGTGTGGATGGGTACAGATTGGATGGGTACATGGTGGATGGGTACAGTTTGGATGGGTACAGATTGGATGGGCACAGATTGGATGGGTACAGATTGGATGGGTACATGGTGGATGGGTACAGTTTGGATGGGTACAGATTGGATGGGTACAGGGTGGATGGGTACAGTTTGGATGGGTACAGATTGGATGGGTACATGGTGGATGGGTACAGTTTGGATGGGTACAGATTGGATGGGCGCAGATTGGATGGGCACAGATTGGATGGGTACAGATTGGATGGGTACATGGTGGATGGGTACAGTTTGGATGGGTACAGATTGGATGGGTACAGGGTGGATGGGTACAGTTTGGATGGGTACAGATTGGATGGGTACATGGTGGATGGGTACAGTTTGGATGGGTACAGATTGGATGGGCGCAGATTGGATGGGTACAGATTGGATGGGTACAGGGTGGATGGGTACAGATTGGATGGGTACAGAGTGGATGGGTATATGGTGGATGGGAACAGGGTGGATGGGTCAGACTGATTGGGTACAGAGTGGATGGGTACAGATTGGATGGGTACAGCTTGGATGGGTACAGGGTGGATTGGTACAGATTCGATGGGTACAGAGTGGATGTGTACAGATTGGATGGGCACAGATTGGATGGGTACATAGTGAATGGGTACAGGGTGCATGGGTACAGAGTGGGTTGGTACAGATTGGATGGGTTCAGATTGGATGGGTACAGACTGGATGGGTACAGACTGGATGGGTACAGATTGGATGGGTACAGACTGGATGGGTACAGAGTGGATGGGTACAGACTGGATGGGTACAGAGTGGATGGGTACATGGTGGCTGGGAACAGGGTGGATGGGTACAGACTAAATGGGTACAGGGCGGATGAGTACAGAGTTGATGGGTACAGGGTGAATGGTTACAGGGTCGATGGGTACAGGGTGGGTGGGTACAGATTGGATGGGTACAGGGTGGATGGGTACAGAGTGGATGGGTACAGGGTGGATGGTTACAGGGTCGATGGGTGCAGGGTGGATGGGTACAGGGTCGATGGGTGCAGGGTGGATGGGTACAGTTTGGATGGGTACAGATTGGATGGGCACAGATTGGATGGGTACAGGGTGGATGGGTACAGAGTGGATGGGTACAGCGTGGATTGGTACAGAGAGGATGGGTTCAGAGTAAATGGGTACAGGGTGGATGGTTACAGTGTGGGTGGGTACAGTGTGGATGGGTACAGGTTGTATGGATACAGGGTGGATGGGTACAGAATGAAAGTATCCAGGGTGGATGGGTACAGAGTGACCCTATCCAGGGTGGATTGGTGCAGGGTTGATGAGTACAGGGTGGATTGGTATAGCGTGGATGGGTCCAGGGCGGATGGGTACAGATTGGATGGGGACAGATTGGCTGGGAACAGGGCGGATGGGTACAGATTGGATGGGTACAGGGTGGATGGATACAGATTGGATGGGTACAGATTGGATGGGTACAGGGTGGATGGGTATAGTTTGGATGGGTAGAGATTGGATGGGTACAGTTTGGATGGGTACAGATTGGATGGGCAAAGTTTGGATGGGTACAGATTGGATGGGTACAGGGTGGATGGGTACAGATTGGATGGGTAGAGAGTGGCTGGGTACAGGGTGGATGGGTACAGTTTTGATGGGTACAGATTGGATGGGCACAGTTTAGATGGGTACAAATTGGATGGGTGCAGAGTGGATGGGTACAGATTGGATGAGAACAGGTTGGATGGGTACAGAGTGGATGGGTACAGTTTGGATGGGTACAGATTGGATGGGCACAGATTGGATGGGTACAGATTGGATGGGTACAGGGTGGATGGGTACAGATTGGATGGGTACAGAGTGGATGGGTACATGGTGGATGGGAACAGGGTGGATGGGTCAGACTGATTGGGTTCAGAGTGGATGGGTACAGATTGGATGGGTACAGATTGGATAGGTACAGGGTGAATTGGTACAGATTGGATGGGTACAGTGTGGATGTGTACAGATTGTATGGGCACAGATTGGATGGGCACAGATTAGATGGGTACAGAGTGGATGGGTAGATTGGACAGGCACAGAAAGGATGGATACAGAGTGAATGGGTACAGAGTGAATGGGTACAGGGTGCATGGGTACAGAGTGGATTGCTACAAATTGGATGGATTCAGATTGGATGGGTACAGGGTGGATGGGTACAGATTCGTTGTGTACAGATTGGATGGGTACAGACTGGATGGTACAGACTGGATGGGTACAGGGTGGATGGGAACAGGGTGGATGGGTACAGATTGGATGGCTACAGGGTGGATGGGTACAGAGTGGATGGGTACAGATTGCATGGGTACAGGCCGCATGGGTACAGGGCTGATGGGTACTGGGTGGATTCAGAGTGAATGGGTACAGGGTGGATGGGTAAAGGGTGGATGGATACAGGGTAGATGGGTACAGAATTAAAGTATCCAGAGTGGATGGGTACAGAGTGAACCTATCCAGGGTGGATTGGTACAGGGTTGATGAGTATAGGGTGGATTGGTGCAGGGTGGATGGGTACAGGGTGGATGGGTACAGGGTGGATGGGTACAGGGTGGATGGATACAGGACGGATGGGTACAGATTGGATGGGTAAAGATTGGCTGGGAACAGGGTTGAATGGTACAGATTGGATATGTACAGATTGGATGGGTACAGGGTGGATGGGTACAGATTGGATGGGTACAGATTGGATGGGAACAGGGTGGATGGGTACAGATTGGATGGGTACAGGCTGGATGGGTACAGAGTGGATGGGTACAGATCGGATGGGAACAGGGTGGATGGGTAGAGATTGGATGGGTACAGATTGGATGGGTATGGAGTGGATGGTACAGATTGGATGGGTACAGAGTGGATGGTACAGTTTGGATGTGTACAGATTGGATGGGCACAGATCGTATGGATACAGATTGGATGGGTACAGAGTTGTTGGGTACAGGGAGGATGGGTACAGATTGGATGGGTACAGATTGGATGGGTACAGAAGGGATGGGTACAGATTGGATGGGTACAGGGTGGATGGGTACAGATTGGATGGGTGCAGATTGGATGGGTACAGATTGGATGGGTACAGGGTGGATGGGTACAGATTGGATGGGTACAGATTGGATGGGTACATGGTGGATGGGTACAGATTGGATGGGTAGAGAGTGGATGGGTAGAGAGTGGATGGTTACAGTTTTGATGGGTACAGGATGGATGGGTACAGGGAGGATGGGTTCGGAGTGGATGGGCACAAATTGGATGGGTACAGAGTGAATGGGTACAAAGTGGATGTGAACAGGGTGGAAGTGTACAGATTGGATGGGCACAGATTGGATGGGTACAGGGTGGATGGGTACAGAGTGGATGGGTACAGGGAGGATGGGTACAGTGTGGATGGGTACAGGGTGGATGGGTACAGAGTGAACCTATCCAGGGTGGATTGGTGCAGGGTTGATGAGTACAGGGTGGATGGGTCCAGGGCGGATGGGTACAGATTGGATGGGTACAGATTGGGTGGGTACAGGGTGGATGGGTACAGATTGGATGGGTAGAGAGTGGATGGGTAAAGAGTGGATGGGTACAGAGTGGATGGGTACAGTTTTGATGGGTACAGATTGGGTGGGCACAGTTTGGATGGGTACAGATTGATGGGTACAGGGTGGATGGGTACAGGACAGATGAGTACGGAGTTGATGGGTACAGGATTGAGGGGTACAGGGAGGATGGGTACTGGGTGGATTCAGAGTGAATGGGTACAGGGTGGATGGGTAAAGGGTGGATGGGTACAGAGTGGATGGCTACAGTTTTGATGGGTACAGATTGGGTGGGCACAGTTTGGATGGGTACAGAAGGGATGGGTACAGATTGGATGGGTACAGGGTGGATGGGTACAGATTGGATGGGTGCAGATTGGATGGGTACAGATTGGATGGGTACAGGGTGGATGGGTACAGATTGGATGGGTACAGATTGGATGGGTACATGGTGGATGGGTACAGATTGGATGGGTAGAGAGTGGATGGGTAGAGAGTGGATGGTTACAGTTTTGATGGGTACAGGATGGATGGGTACAGGGAGGATGGGTTCGGAGTGGATGGGCACAAATTGGATGGGTACAGAGTGAATGGGTACAAAGTGGATGTGAACAGGGTGGAAGTGTACAGATTGGATGGGCACAGATTGGATGGGTACAGGGTGGATGGGTACAGAGTGGATGGGTACAGGGAGGATGGGTACAGTGTGGATGGGTACAGGGTGGATGGGTACAGAGTGAACCTATCCAGGGTGGATTGGTGCAGGGTTGATGAGTACAGGGTGGATGGGTCCAGGGCGGATGGGTACAGATTGGATGGGTACAGATTGGGTGGGTACAGGGTGGATGGGTACAGATTGGATGGGTAGAGAGTGGATGGGTAAAGAGTGGATGGGTACAGAGTGGATGGGTACAGTTTTGATGGGTACAGATTGGGTGGGCACAGTTTGGATGGGTACAGATTGATGGGTACAGGGTGGATGGGTACAGGACAGATGAGTACGGAGTTGATGGGTACAGGATTGAGGGGTACAGGGAGGATGGGTACTGGGTGGATTCAGAGTGAATGGGTACAGGGTGGATGGGTAAAGGGTGGATGGGTACAGAGTGGATGGCTACAGTTTTGATGGGTACAGATTGGGTGGGCACAGTTTGGATGGGTACAGATTGATGGGTACAGGGTGGATGGGTACAGGACAGATGAGTACGGAGTTGATGGGTACAGGATTGAGGGGTACAGGGAGGATGGGTACAGAGTGGATGGGTACAAATTGGATGGGTACAGAGTGGATGGGTACAGATTGGATGGGTACAGATTGGATGGGCACAGATTGGATGGGTACAGATTGGATGGGTACAGGGTGGATGGGTACAGATTGGATAGGTACAGAGTGGATGGGTACAGGTTGGATGGGTACAGAGTGGATGCGTACAGAGTGGATGGGTACAGGGTGGATGGGTACAGTTTGGATGGGTACAGATTGGATGGGTACATGGTGGATGGGTACAGTTTGGATGGGTACAGATTGGATGGGCACAGATTGGATGGGTACAGATTGGATGGGTACATGGTGGATGGGTACAGTTTGGATGGGTACAGATTGGATGGGTACAGGGTGGATGGGTACAGTTTGGATGGGTACAGATTGGATGGGTACATGGTGGATGGGTACAGTTTGGATGGGTACAGATTGGATGGGCGCAGATTGGATGGGCACAGATTGGATGGGTACAGATTGGATGGGTACATGGTGGATGGGTACAGTTTGGATGGGTACAGATTGGATGGGTACAGGGTGGATGGGTACAGTTTGGATGGGTACAGATTGGATGGGTACATGGTGGATGGGTACAGTTTGGATGGGTACAGATTGGATGGGCGCAGATTGGATGGGTACAGATTGGATGGGTACAGGGTGGATGGGTACAGATTGGATGGGTACAGAGTGGATGGGTATATGGTGGATGGGAACAGGGTGGATGGGTCAGACTGATTGGGTACAGAGTGGATGGGTACAGATTGGATGGGTACAGCTTGGATGGGTACAGGGTGGATTGGTACAGATTCGATGGGTACAGAGTGGATGTGTACAGATTGGATGGGTACAGATTGGATGGGTACATAGTGAATGGGTACAGGGTGCATAGGTACAGAGTGGGTTGGTACAGATTGGATGGGTTCAGATTGGATGGGTACAGACTGGATGGGTACAGACTGGATGGGTACAGATTGGATGGGTACAGACTGGATGGGTACAGAGTGGATGGGTACAGACTGGATGGGTACAGAGTGGATGGGTACATGGTGGCTGGGAACAGGGTGGATGGGTACAGACTAAATGGGTACAGGGCGGATGAGTACAGAGTTCATGGGTACAGGGTGAATGGTTACAGGGTCGATGGGTACAGGGTGGGTGGGTACAGATTGGATGGGTACAGGGTGGTTGGGTACAGAGTGGATGGGTACAGGGTGGATGGTTACAGGGTCGATGGGTGCAGGGTGGATGGGTACAGGGTCGATGGGTGCAGGGTGGATGGGTACAGTTTGGATGGGTACAGATTGGATGGGCACAGATTGGATGGGTACATGGTGGATGGGTACAGAGTGGATGGGTACAGCGTGGATTGGTACAGAGAGGATGGGTTCAGAGTAAATGGGTACAGGGTGGATGGTTACAGTGTGGGTGGGTACAGTGTGGATGGGTACAGGTTGTATGGATACAGGGTGGATGGGTACAGAATGAAAGTATCCAGGGTGGATGGGTACAGAGTGACCCTATCCAGGGTGGATTGGTGCAGGGTTGATGAGTACAGGGTGGATTGGTATAGCGTGGATGGGTCCAGGGCGGATGGGTACAGATTGGATGGGGACAGAATGGCTGGGAACAGGGCGGATGGGTACAGATTGGATGGGTACAGGGTGGATGGATACAGATTGGATGGGTACAGATTGGATGGGTACAGGGTGGATGGGTATAGTTTGGATGGGTAGAGATTGGATGGGTACAGTTTGGATGGGTACAGATTGGATGGGCAAAGTTTGGATGGGTACAGATTGGATGGGTACAGGGTGGTTGGGTACAGATTGGATGGGTAGAGAGTGGCTGGGTACAGGGTGGATGGGTACAGTTTTGATGGGTACAGATTGGATGGGCACAGTTTAGATGGGTACAAATTGGATGGGTGCAGAGTGGATGGGTACAGATTGGATGAGAACAGGTTGGATGGGTACAGAGTGGATGGGTACAGATTGGATGGGTACAGTTTGGATGGGTACAGATTGGATGGGTACAGGGTGGATGGGTACAGTTTGGATGGGTACAGATTGGATGGGCACAGATTGGATGGGTACAGATTGGATGGGTACAGGGTGGATGGGTACAGATTGGATGGGTACAGAGTGGATGGGTACATGGTGGATGGGAACAGGGTGGATGGGTCAGACTGATTGGGTTCAGAGTGGATGGGTACAGATTGGATGGGTACAGATTGGATAGGTACAGGGTGAATTGGTACAGATTGGATGGGTACAGTGTGGATGTGTACAGATTGTATGGGCACAGATTGGATGGGCACAGATTAGATGGGTACAGAGTGGATGGGTAGATTGGACAGGCACAGAAAGGATGGATACAGAGTGAATGGGTACAGAGTGAATGGGTACAGGGTGCATGGGTACAGAGTGGATTGCTACAAATTGGATGGATTCAGATTGGATGGGTACAGGGTGGATGGGTACAGATTCGTTGTGTACAGATTGGATGGGTACAGACTGGATGGGTACAGACTGGATGGGTACAGAGTGGATGGGTACAGGGTGGGCGGGTACAGATTAGAAAGGTACAGGGTGGATGGGAACAGGGTGGATGGGTACAGATTGGATGGCTACAGGGTGGATGGGTACAGAGTGGATGGGTACAGATTGCATGGGTACAGGCCGCATGGGTACAGGGCTGATGGGTACTGGGTGGATTCAGAGTGAATGGGTACAGGGTGGATGGGTAAAGGGTGGATGGATACAGGGTAGATGGGTACAGAATTAAAGTATCCAGAGTGGATGGGTACAGAGTGAACCTATCCAGGGTGGATTGGTACAGGGTTGATGAGTATAGGGTGGATTGGTGCAGGGTGGATGGGTACAGGGTGGATGGGTACAGGGTGGATGGGTACAGGGTGGATGGATACAGGACGGATGGGTACAGATTGGATGGGTAAAGATTGGCTGGGAACAGGGTTGAATGGTACAGATTGGATATGTACAGATTGGATGGGTACAGGGTGGATGGGTACAGATTGGATGGGTACAGATTGGATGGGAACAGGGTGGATGGGTACAGGCTGGATGGGTACAGAGTGGATGGGTACAGATCGGATGGGAACAGGGTGGATGGGTAGAGATTGGATGGGTACAGATTGGATGGGTATGGAGTGGATGGTACAGATTGGATGGGTACAGAGTGGATGGTACAGTTTGGATGTGTACAGATTGGATGGGCACAGATCGTATGGATACAGATTGGATGGGTACAGAGTTGTTGGGTACAGGGAGGATGGGTACAGATTGGATGGGTACAGATTGGATGGGTACAGAAGGGATGGGTACAGATTGGATGGGTACAGGGTGGATGGGTACAGATTGGATGGGTACAGATCGTATGGATACAGATTGGATGGGTACAGAGTGGTTGGGTACAGGGAGGATGGGTACAGATTGGATGGGTACAGATTGGATGAGTACAGAAGGGATGGGTACAGATTGGATGGGTACAGGGTGGATGGGTACAGTTTGGATGGGGACAGATTACATGGGCACAGATTGGATGGGAACAGGGTGGAAGGGTACAGATTGGATAGGTACAGGGTGGATGGGTACAGATTGGATGGGTACAGAGAGGATAGGTTCAGGGTGGATGGGTACAGTGTGGATAGGTACAGGGTAGATGGGTACAGAGTGGATAGGTACAGGGTGGATGGGAACAGAGTGGATGGGTACAGATTGCATGGGTACAGGCTGCATGGGTACAGGGTTGATGGGTACAGGGTGGATTGGTAGAGGGTGGATGGGTACAGGGTGGATGGGTACAGGGTGGATGGGTACAGGGTGGATGGATACAGGGCAGATGGGTACAGATTGGATGGGTACAGATTGGCTGGGAACAGGGTGGAATGATACAGATTGGATGGGTACAGATTGGATGGGTACAGGGTGGATGGGTACAGATTGGATGGGTACAGATTGGATGGGAACAGGGTGGATGGGTACAGATTGGATGGTACAGGGTGGATGGGTACTGGGTGGATGGGTACAGATCGGATGGGAACAGAGTGGATGGGTACAGATTGGATGGGTACAGATTGGATGGGTACTGAGTGGATGGTACAGATTGGATGGGTACAGAGTGGATGGGTACAGTTTGGATGTGTACAGATTGGATGGGCACAGATCGTATGGATACAGATTGGATGGGTACAGAGTGGTTGGGTACAGGGAGGATGGCTACAGATTGGATGGGTACAGATTGGATGGGTACAGAAGGGATGGGTACAGATTGGATGGGTACAGGGTGGATGGGTACAGATTGGATGGGTACAGATCGTATGGATACAGATTGGATGGGTACAGAGTGGTTGGGTACAGGGAGGATGGGTACAGATTGGATGGGTACAGATTGGATGGGTACAGAAGGGATGGGTACAGATAGGATGGGTACAGAGTGGATGGGTACAGGGTGGATGGGTGCAGATTGGATGGGTGCAGAGTGGATTGATACAGATTTTATGGGTACAGATTGGATGAGAACAGGGTGGATGGGTACAGATTGGATGGGTACAGATTGGATGGGCACAGATTGGATGGGAACAGATTGGATGGGAACAGGGTGGATGGGTACAGGTTGGGTGGGTACAGATTGGATGGGTACAGGGTGGATGGGTACAGGGTGGATGGGTACAGGGAGGATGGGTACATATTGGATGGCTACAGATAGATGGGTATAGGGCGGATGAGTACAGAGTTGATGGGTACAGGGTGGATGGGTACAGGGTGGATGGGTACAGATTGGATGGTTGCAGATTGGATGGGAACTGGGTGGATGGGTACAGATTGGATGGGTACAGATTGGATCAGTACAGGGTGGATGGGAACAGTTTGGATGGGTACAGAATATTTGGACACAGATTGGATGGTTACAGATTGGATGGTTACAAATTGGATGGGTACAGAGTGGATGGGTGCAGATTAGATGGGTATAGACTGGGTGGTTACAGATTGGATGGGTACAGAGTGGATGGGTACATGGGTGATGGGAGCAGGGTGGATGGGTACAGAATGAATGGATACAGGGCAGATGTGTACAGGGTTGAGGGGTACAGGGTGGATGGATACAGGGAGGATCGGTACAGATTGGCTGGGTATGGGGTGGATGGGTAAATAGTGGATGGTTACAAAATGGGTCGGTATATGGTGGATGGATATAGCGTGGATGGGTACAGATTGGATGGGTAGAGTGTGGATGTGGAAAAAGAGGATGGGTAAAGAATGGATAGGTACAGGGTGGATGGGTACAGATTGGATGGGTACAGATTGGTTGGGTACAGGGTGGATGGGTACAAAATGCATGGGCACAGATTGGATGGGTACAGGGTGGATGGGTACAGATTGAATGGGTAGAGATTGGTTGGGTACAGAGTGGATGGGTACAGAGTGGATGGGTACAGATTGGATGGGTACAGATTGGATGGGTACAGAGTAGATGGGCACAGGTGCATGGGTACAGATTGGATGGGTACAGATTGGATGGGTACAGGTTGGATGGGTACAGGGTGGATGGGTACAGGGAGGATGGGTACAGAGTGGATGGATACAGGGTGGATGGGTACAGGGTGGATGGGTAGAGTGTGGATGTGGAAAAAGAGGATGGGTAAAGAATGGATAGGTACAGGGTGGATGGGTACAGATTGGATGGGTACAGATTGGTTGGGTACAGGGTGGATGGGTACAAAATGCATGGGCACAGATTGGATGGGTACAGGGTGGATGGGTACAGATTGAATGGGTAGAGATTGGTTGGGTACAGAGTGGATGGGTACAGAGTGGATGGGTACAGATTGGATGGGTACAGATTGGATGGGTACAGAGTAGATGGGCACAGGTGCATGGGTACAGATTGGATGGGTACAGATTGGATGGGTACAGGTTGGATGGGTACAGGGTGGATGGGTACAGGGAGGATGGGTACAGAGTGGATGGATACAGGGTGGATGGGTACAGGGTGGATGGGTACAGGGTGGATGGGTACAGATTAGATGGGTACAGATTGGATAGGTACAGGCTGCATGGGTACAGGGAGGATGGGTTCAGAGTGAATGGGTACAGGGTGGATGGTTAAAGGGTAGATGGATACAGGGTAGATGGGCACAGGGTGGATGGGTACAGTTTGGATGGGTACAGGGTAGATGGGTACAGGGTGGATGGGTACAGGGAGGATGGGTACATATTGGATGGCTACAGATAGATGGGTACAGGGCGGATGAGTACAGAGTTGATGGGTACAGGGTGGATGGGTACAGATTGGATGGTTGCAGATTGGATGGGAACCGGGTGGATGGGTACAGATTGGATGGGTACAGAATATTTGGGCACAGATTGGATGGTTACAGATTGGATGGGTATGGGTACAGAGTGGATGGGTACACATTAGATGGGTATAGACTGGGTGGTTACAGATTGGATGGGTACAGGGAGGATGGGTACAGATTGGATGGGTATGGGGAGGATGGGTTCAGACTGAATGGGTACAGGGTGGAAGGTTAAAGGGTAGATGGATACAGGGTGGATGGGCATAGGGCGGATGGGTACAGATTGGATGGGTACAGATTGGCTGGGAACAGGGTGGATGAGTACAGATTGGATGGGTACAGATTGGATGGGAACAGGGTGGATGGGTACAAATTGGATGGGTACAGATTGGATGGGTACAGGGTTGATGGGCACAGAGTGGATGTGTACAGTTTTGATGGGTACAGATTGGATGGGCACAGCTTGGATGGGAACAGGGTGGATGGGTACAGGGTGGGTGGATACAGATTGGATGGGTACAGCGTGGATGGGTACAGGGCAGTTGAGTACAGAGTTGATGGGTACATGATAGATGGGTACAGGGAGGATGGGTACAGAGTGGATGGGTACAGGGTGGGTGGGGACAGGGTGGATGTGTACAGGGAGGATGGGTACAGGGAGGATGGGTACATATTGGATGGCTACAGATAGATGGGTACAGGGCGGATGAGTACAGAGTTGTTGGGTACAGGGTGGATGGGTACAGGGTGGATGTGTACAGATTGAATGGGTACAGGGTGGATGGGTACAAATTGGATGGTTGCAGATTGGATGGGAACCCGGTGGATGGGTACAGATTGGATGGGTACAGATTGGATCGGTACACGGTGGATGGGAACAGTTTGGATGGGTACAGAATATTTGGGCACAGATTGGATGGTTACAGATTGGATGGTTACAGATTGGATGGGTACAGAGTGGATGGGTACAGATTAGATGGGTATAGACTGGATGGTTACAGATTGGATGGGTACAGAGTGGATGGGTACAGGTTGGATGGCTACAGGAAGGATGGGTACAGATCGCATGGGTATGGGGTGGATGGGTAAATAGTGGATGGGTACAAAATGGGTCGGTATATGGTGGATGGATACAGCGTGGATGGGTACAGATTGGATGGGTAGAGTGTGGATGGGTAAAAGTGAATGGGTAAAGAATGGATAGGTACAGGGTGGATGGATATAGAGTGGATGGGTACAAAGTGGCTGAGTACAGGGTGGATGGGTACAGTTTGGATGGGTACAGTTTGGATGGGTAAAGATTGGATGGGCACAGTGTGGATGGGTACAAATTACATGGGCACAGATTGGATGGGTACAGATTGGATGGGTACAGGGTGGATGGGTACAGATTGGATGGGTACAGGGTGGATGGGTACAGTTTGGAAGGGTAGAGATTGGTTGGGTACAGGGTGGATGGGTACAGTTTGGATGGGTACAGATTACATGGGCACAGATTGGATGGGTACAGATTGGATGGGCACAGAGTGGATGGGTACAGATTGGATGGGTACAGAATGGATGGGTACAGATTACATGGGCACAGATTGGATGGGTACAGATTGGATGGGTACAGGGCGGATGGGCACAGATTGGATGGGTACAGATTGGATGGGTACAGAGTAGATGGGCACAGGGTGCATGGGTACAGTTTGGATGGGTACAGATTGGATGGGCACAGAGTGGATGGGTACAGATTGGATGGGTACAGAATGGATGGGTACAGATTACATGGGCACAGATTGCATGGGTACAGATTGGATGGGTACAGGGAGGATGGGAACAGATTAGATGGGTACAGATTGGATGGGTACAGGCTGCATGGGTACACTGTTGATGGGTACAGGGAGGATGGGTTCAGAGTGACTGCATACAGGATGGATGATTAAAGGGTAGATGGATACAGGGTGGATGGGCACAGGGCGGATGGGTACAGATTGGATGGGTACACATTGGCTGGGAGAAGGGTGGATGGGTACAGATTGGATGGGTACAGATTGGATGGGTACAGGGTTGATGGGTACAGAGTGGATGGGTACAGTTTTGATGGGTACAGATTGGATGGGCACAGATTGGATGGGTATAGGGTGGATGGGTACAGATTGGATGGGTAAAGGGTGGATGGGTACAGGGCAGTTGAGTACAGAGTTGATGGGTACATAATAGATGGGTACAGGGAGGATGGGTACAGAGTAGATGGGTACAAATTGGATGGGTACAGAGTGGATGTTTACAGAGTGGATAGGTACAGGGTGGATGGGTACAAGGAGGATGGGTATAGAGTGGATGCGTACAGATTGGATGGGTAAAGATTTGATGGGTACTGTGTGGATGGGTACAGATTGGATGGGTACAGATTGGATGGGTACAGAGTGGATGTTACAAAGTGGATGGGTACAGTTTGGGTGTGTACAGATTGGATGGGCACAGATTGGATGTGTATAGGGTGGATGGGTACAGATTGGATGTGTACAGATTGGATGGGAACAGGGTGGATGGGTACTGATTGGATGGGTACAGATTGGATGTGTAAAGATTGGATGGGAACAGGGTGGATAGGTACAGATTGGATGGGCACAGAGTGGATGGGTACAGAGTGGATGGGTACAGACTGGATGGGTACAGGGTGGGTGGGTACAGACTCAATGGGTACAGGGCGGATGAGTACAGAGTCGATGGGTAGAGGGTGGATGGGTACAGAGTGAATGGGTACAGGGAGGATGGGTACAGAGTGGATGGGTACAGATTGGATGGGTACAGAGTGAATGGGTACAGGGAGGATGGGTACAGTGTGGATGGGTACAGGGTGGATGGGTACAGAATGAAAGTATCAAGGGTGGATGGATACAGAGTGAACCTATCCAGGGTGGCTTGGTGCAGGGTTGATGAGTACAGTGTGGATTGGTAGATGGTGGATGAGTCCAGGGCAGATAGGTACAGATTGGATGGGTGCAGATTGGCTGGGAACAGGGTGGATGGGTACAGATTGGATGGGTACAGATTGGATGGGTACAGATTGGATGGGTACAGGGTGGATGGGTACAGATTGGATGGGTACAGATTGGATGGGTACATGGTGGATGGGTACAGATTGGATGGGTAGAGAGTGGATGGGTAGAGAGTGGATGGTTACAGTTTTGATGGGTACAGGATGGATGGGTACAGGGAGGATGGGTTCGGAGTGGATGGGCACAAATTGGATGGGTACAGAGTGAATGGGTACAAAGTGGATGTGAACAGGGTGGAAGTGTACAGATTGGATGGGCACAGATTGGATGGGTACAGGGTGGATGGGTACAGAGTGGATGGGTACAGGGAGGATGGGTACAGTGTGGATGGGTACAGGGTGGATGGGTACAGAGTGAACCTATCCAGGGTGGATTGGTGCAGGGTTGATGAGTACAGGGTGGATGGGTCCAGGGCGGATGGGTACAGATTGGATGGGTACAGATTGGGTGGGTACAGGGTGGATGGGTACAGATTGGATGGGTAGAGAGTGGATGGGTAGAGAGTGGATGGGTACAGAGTGGATGGGTACAGTTTTGATGGGTACAGATTGGGTGGGCACAGTTTGGATGGGTACAGATTGATGGGTACAGGGTGGATGGGTACAGGACAGATGAGTACGGAGTTGATGGGTACAGGATTGAGGGGTACAGGGAGGATGGGTACAGAGTGGATGGGTACAAATTGGATGGGTACAGAGTGGATGGGTACAGATTGGATGGGTACAGATTGGATGGGCACAGATTGGATGGGTACAGATTGGATGGGTACAGGGTGGATGGGTACAGATTGGATGGGTACAGATTGGATGGGTACAGGTTGGATGGGTACAGAGTGGATGCGTACAGAGTGGATGGGTACGGGGTGGATGGGTACAGTTTGGATGGGTACAGATTGGATGGGTACATGGTGGATGGGTACAGTTTGGATGGGTACAGATTGGATGGGCACAGATTGGATGGGTACAGATTGGATGGGTACATGGTGGATGGGTACAGTTTGGATGGGTACAGATTGGATGGGTACAGGGTGGATGGGTACAGTTTGGATGGGTACAGATTGGATGGGTACATGGTGGATGGGTACAGTTTGGATGGGTACAGATTGGATGGGCGCAGATTGGATGGGCACAGATTGGATGGGTACAGATTGGATGGGTACATGGTGGATGGGTACAGTTTGGATGGGTACAGATTGGATGGGTACAGGGTGGATGGGTACAGTTTGGATGGGTACAGATTGGATGGGTACATGGTGGATGGGTACAGTTTGGATGGGTACAGATTGGATGGGCGCAGATTGGATGGGTACAGATTGGATGGGTACAGGGTGGATGGGTACAGATTGGATGGGTACAGAGTGGATGGGTATATGGTGGATGGGAACAGGGTGGATGGGTCAGACTGATTGGGTACAGAGTGGATGGGTACAGATTGGATGGGTACAGCTTGGATGGGTACAGGGTGGATTGGTACAGATTCGATGGGTACAGAGTGGATGTGTACAGATTGGATGGGCACAGATTGGATGGGTACATAGTGAATGGGTACAGGGTGCATGGGTACAGAGTGGGTTGGTACAGATTGGATGGGTTCAGATTGGATGGGTACAGACTGGATGGGTACAGACTGGATGGGTACAGATTGGATGGGTACAGACTGGATGGGTACAGAGTGGATGGGTACAGACTGGATGGGTACAGAGTGGATGGGTACATGGTGGCTGGGAACAGGGTGGATGGGTACAGACTAAATGGGTACAGGGCGGATGAGTACAGAGTTGATGGGTACAGGGTGAATGGTTACAGGGTCGATGGGTACAGGGTGGGTGGGTACAGATTGGATGGGTACAGGGTGGATGGGTACAGAGTGGATGGGTACAGGGTGGATGGTTACAGGGTCGATGGGTGCAGGGTGGATGGGTACAGTTTGGATGGGTACAGATTGGATGGGCACAGATTGGATGGGTACAGGGTGGATGGGTACAGAGTGGATGGGTACAGCGTGGATTGGTACAGAGAGGATGGGTTCAGAGTAAATGGGTACAGGGTGGATGGTTACAGTGTGGGTGGGTACAGTGTGGATGGGTACAGGTTGTATGGATACAGGGTGGATGGGTACAGAATGAAAGTATCCAGGGTGGATGGGTACAGAGTGACCCTATCCAGGGTGGATTGGTGCAGGGTTGATGAGTACAGGGTGGATTGGTATAGCGTGGATGGGTCCAGGGCGGATGGGTACAGATTGGATGGGGACAGATTGGCTGGGAACAGGGCGGATGGGTACAGATTGGATGGGTACAGGGTGGATGGATACAGATTGGATGGGTACAGATTGGATGGGTACAGGGTGGATGGGTATAGTTTGGATGGGTAGAGATTGGATGGGTACAGTTTGGATGGGTACAGATTGGATGGGCATAGTTTGGATGGGTACAGATTGGATGGGTACAGGGTGGATGGGTACAGATTGGATGGGTAGAGAGTGGCTGGGTACAGGGTGGATGGGTACAGTTTTGATGGGTACAGATTGGATGGGCACAGTTTAGATGGGTACAAATTGGATGGGTGCAGAGTGGATGGGTACAGATTGGATGAGAACAGGTTGGATGGGTACAGAGTGGATGGGTACAGATTGGATGGGTACAGTTTGGATGGGTACAGATTGGATGGGTACAGGGTGGATGGGTACAGTTTGGATGGGTACAGATTGGATGGGCACAGATTGGATGGGTACAGATTGGATGGGTACAGGGTGGATGGGTACAGATTGGATGGGTACAGAGTGGATGGGTACATGGTGGATGGGAACAGGGTGGATGGGTCAGACTGATTGGGTTCAGAGTGGATGGGTACAGATTGGATGGGTACAGATTGGATAGGTACAGGGTGAATTGGTACAGATTGGATGGGTACAGTGTGGATGTGTACAGATTGTATGGGCACAGATTGGATGGGCACAGATTAGATGGGTACAGAGTGGATGGGTAGATTGGACGGGCACAGAAAGGATGGATACAGAGTGAATGGGTACAGAGTGAATGGGTACAGGGTGCATGGGTACAGAGTGGATTGCTACAAATTGGATGGATTCAGATTGGATGGGTACAGGGTGGATGGGTACAGATTCGTTGTGTACAGATTGGATGGGTACAGACTGGATGGGTACAGACTGGATGGGTACAGAGTGGATGGGTACAGGGTGGGCGGGTACAGATTGGAAAGGTACAGGGTGGATGGGAACAGGGTGGATGGGTACAGATTGGATGGGTACAGGGTGGATGAGTACAGAGTTGATGGGTACAGGGTGGATGGGTAGAGGGAGCATGGGTACAGAGTGGATGGGTACAAATTGGATGGGTACAGAGTGGATGGGTACAGATTGGATGGAAACAGGTTGGATGGGTACAGAGTGGATGGGTACAGATTGGATGGGTACAGGGTGGATGGGTACAGTTTGGATGGGTACAGATTGGATGGGTACAGGGTGGATGGGTACAGTTTGGATGGGTACAGTTTGGATGGGCACAGATTGGATGGGTACAGATTGGATGGGTACAGGTTGGATGGGTACAGATTGGATGGGTACAGAGTGGATGGGTACATGGTGGATGGGAACAGGGTGGATGGGTCATCCTGATTGGGTACAGAGTGGATGGGTACAGGGAGGATGGGTACAGAGTGGATGGGTACAGATTGGATGGGTATGCGGTGGATTTGTAAATAGTGGATGGGTACAAAATGGGTCAGTATATGGTGGATGGGTATAGTGTGAATGGGTACAGATTGGATGGGTACAGATTGGATGGGTACAGATTGGATGGGTACAGGGTGGATTGGTACAGATTGGATGGGTACAGAGTGCATGTGTACAGATTGGATGGACACAGATTGGATGCGTAGAGATTGGATGGGTACAGAGTGGATGGGTACAGATTGGATGGGTATAGATTGGACGGGCACAGAAAGGATGGGTACAGAGTGAATGGGTACAGGGTGCATGGGTACAGAGTGGATTGGTACAGACTGGATGGGTACAGGATGGATGGGTACAGTTTGGATGGGTACAGATTGGATGGTTATAGATTGGATGGGTACAGAGTGGATGGGTACAGGATGGACGGGTGCAGATTGGATGGTTGCAGATTGGATGGGAACAGGGAGAATGGGTACAGATTGGATGGGTACAGATTGGATCGGTACAGGGTGGATGGGTGCAGTGTGGTTGGGTACAGATTGGATGGGCACAGCTTGGCTGTGCACAGATTGAATGGTTATATATTGGATGGGAACAGGGTGGATGTGTACAGATTGGATGGGTATAGACTGGATGGTTACAGATTGGATGGGTACAGAGTGGATGGTTACATGGTGGATGGGAACAAGATGGATGGGTATAGACTGAATGGGTACAGGGCGGATGAGTACAGAGTTGATGGGTACAGGATGGATGGGTACAGTTTGGATGGGTACAGGGTGGATGGGTACAGTTTGGATGGGAACAGGGTGGATGGGTACAGGGTGGATGGGTACAGTTTGGATGGGTACAGATTAGATGTGTACCTATTGGATGGGCACAGTGTGGATGGGTACAGATTGGATGGGTACAGATTGGATGGGTACATTTTGGATGGTGCAGATTGGATGGGTACAGATTGTATGGGTACAGAGTTGATGGGTTCAGAGTGGATGGGTACAGGGTCGATGGGTACAGATTGGATGGGTTCAGATTGGATGGTTACAGGGTCGATGGGTACAGATTGGATGGGTACAGGGTGGATGGGTTCAGAGTGGATGAGTGCAGATTCGATGGGTACATTGTGGATGATTAGAGGGTGGGTGGGCAGATAATAAATGGGCACAGATTGGATGGGTACAGGGTGGTTGGGTACAGATTGGATGGGTACAGAGTCGATGGGTACAGATTGGTTGAGTACAGAGTGGATGGGAACAGGGTGGATGGGTACAGATTGGATGGGTACAGGGTGGATGGGTACAGAATGGATGGGTTCAGGGTGGATGGGTACAGAGTGGATGGGTACAGGGTGGATGGGTACTGGGTGGATGGTACAGGGTGGATGGGTACATGGCGGATGGGTACTGATTGGTTGAGTACAGGGCAAATGGGTACAGAGAGGATGGGTACAGGTTGGATGGGTACAGGGTGGATGGGTACAGGGTGGATGGGTACAGGTTGGATGGGTTCAGGGTGGATGCGTACAGGGTGGATGGGTACAGATTGGATGGGTACAGATTGGATTGGTACAGAGTGAATGACTACAGAGTAGATGCGTACAGGTTGAATGGGTACCGGGTGAATGGGTACATGATGGATGGGTATAGATTGGATGGGTACAGTATGGATGAGTACAGGGTGGATGGGTAGAGAATGGATAGGTTGTGGGTGGACGGGTACAGGATGGATGGGCACCGAGTGGATGGGTACAGGGAGGATGGGTACAAAGTGGATGGGTACATACTGGATTGGTACCCTCGTCTAGTTCATTTATATATATTGTGAATAGCTGGGATCCTAGCACCGATCCCTGCGGCACCCCACTAGTCACTGCCTGCCACTCAGAAAAAGACCCGTTTATTCCAACTCTTTGCTTCCTGTCTGCCAACCGGTTCTCTATCCAAGACAATACCTTACCCCCAATCCCATGCACCTTAACTTTACATGCTAATCTCTTACGCGGGACCTTATCGAAAGCCTTCTGAAAGTCCAAATACACCACATCCACTGGTTCTCCCTTATCTATTCTACCAGTTACATCCTCAAAAAATTCCAGTAGCTTAGTCAAGCACGATTTACCTTTTGTAAATCAATGTTGACTTTGTCCGATCCTGTCACTGTTTTCCAGCTCTGCTATTACATCTTTTTTAATGGACTCTGGCATTTTCCCCACTACCGATGTCAGGCCTACCGGTCTATAATTCCCCGTTTTCTCTCTGCCACCCTTTTTAAATAGTGGGGTTACATTTGCTATTCTCCATCCACATGGTGGATGAGTACAGAGTGGATGTATATAAGGTGAATGGGTACACGGTGGATGTGTACAGAGTGGATGGGTACAGGGTGGATGTGTACAGAGTGGATGGGTACACGGTGGATGTGTACAGGGTGGATGGGTACACGGTGGATGGGTACAGAGTGGATGGGTACACGGTGGATGTGTACAGAGTGGATGGGTACACGGTGGATGTGTACAGGGTGGATGGGTACACGGTGAATGGGTGCACAGTGGATGTGTACAGAGTGGATGGGTACACGGTGGATGGTACAGGGTGGATGGGTACACGGTGGATGGGTACACGGTGGATGGTACAGAGTGGATGGGTACACGGTGGATGGGTACACGGTGGATGGTACAGAGTGGATGGGTACACGGTGGGTGTGTACAGAGTGGATGGGTACACGGTGGATGGGTACAGGGTGGATGGTACAGGGTGGATGGTACAGGGTGGATGGTACACGGTGGATGGTACAGGGTGGATGGTACAGGGTGGATGGGTACAGGGTGGATGGGTACAGGGTGGATGGGTACAGAGTGGATGGGTACACGGTGGATTGGGACAGAGTGGATGGGTACACGGTGGATGGGTACACGGTGGATGGGTACACGGTGGATTGGGACAGAGTGGATGGGTACAGATTGGACGGGTAACGCCTGTGGCAATGTTTTCATGCTGCCAGCAGTCACTGGAAAATCTGCTTTTCTCAGTGTTTAATCTTTGGATTTTATGGCTGCTAACTCATATTTTGTGCTGTGAACTAATTGCAACTGTTAAGCACCATCAGCCAAGTAGAAAATCAGCAATTAAGCCAATAACAAATGGCCAGAAGAGACTGAAACCAAACCCAAAATGATTTTGCGTCACAGTCTTTTGAATGCTAAACATGTTCTATTACGGAGCTCTGACTGGGGTGCTCTGCAGCCCTTCATTTCAGATCTGCTGCAGGCACAGTGTTGGAATTAGAGTGGTCTGATTTATAAAATTATTATAATTCATTTCTAATGACTGTGAAGCAATCAGGGACGAGTTGTGGATTACTGTGATGCAATCAGAGAAGGGCTACAATAATGTAAACAATAGACATGACATTTAGACTGAGATCAATAGATTTTTCCTTGGCATATGGAGCAAAGGCGGATAACTGGAGTTGAGGCACAGATCAGCCCTGATCTGCTTCAATGGCGGAGCAGTATGAAACCATCTTCTAACGGAAAAGATTAAACAGTTGTGGAAAAATATGTTCCATACTGGCCATTAGTGTATGATTACATTGCACCATGCAATGATGAATGCTGGCTTGTGTTTGTGACTGTACATACGGCAAAGCCCAGATCTCAGCCAGCCCACTGGGGTAATCTCTGAGAAGATGGCCCTTCCATCCAGAGTTCGTGACGTAAATTTGAAACTATGGCGGAGGAAGCTTGTCCCGCATTTGAATGTGAGTGCCCCTAACGTCACCCGTAATGTCACTGGGTCCACCTGCCGGGAAATGTTGCCTGTCTTTTCCAGCCCACTCTGTCCTAGATCTACCAAGAAACCAGAAAGTCCAGCTTTAAATGACCCTGTCACTAAAACCAGAGTGGAACAGGTGCTGGATGTGGCAGGGTGGGGGGGGGGGGTGGGGGTTGGGGCAGAACATCTGGCTCAGACCCATAAAAGCAGATCTCTGTCACTGTGCCATGCGCCTTTTTTCCAGCAGGCCTTTTAGACCGGCCTAAGTTGCTCTTACTCAAATGAAGCCTCACTAGTCTTTCCATCCACTTACGATGGAATTGGGTGGATCTGGGCCAGTGGGAAGGTGGCAAGGGTCAAACTGCCCACACGCCTCCGCTTTAGCCCTGGAATGGTATCTCGCCTTAGAACTGTTTTCCACTGGCAGCAAGCTCTAGTATTCAGGCTGCTACCCTGAAAATTATCCTCAAGAGGTCAAAGACACCATTGCAAAATTGCAAATGTTTTAGCAATGGGCCTCATTCTTATTAACTGTAAAACTCCCTTGACCCTTGTAGATCACAATCTGTATTCTCGTCTCTTTGTGTTACAGAAATAGGCCTTATGGTTTTACAGTCCTTTAAATATCTTGATATAGTCTGTCAGAAATTGACTTGATATCTACAAAAATGTTTGGCTATCCCTTCTCTCATAACATACTGTGAACAACATCAGTATTTCCTGAGGATCTGGTAGCACACTGGGATAGGGCAGCAGACTAGCCAAATCTCACTCTTTTTCATTTAGTTTTGGGTTAAAATGTAATTGTTTTATTGTTTGTCTCACTCTGTGAAATAAACTAACACACTTACATGGGCTTGCAATCTCTCTCAAGAGTTTGTCGTAAAATCCCACTCCTGCTAACACACTAAATAAAGTTAACCGTTGTCAAGGTCTCAGACACTGTCCTCCTCCAAAGGCCTCACTGCAATTCGAAATAAAGAACACACAAGAAACAGAAAAGACTTGCATTTATATAGCGCCTTTCATGACCACCACTGTTATAATGTAGGAAATGTGGCAGCCAATTTGTGCACAGCAAGCTCCCACAAACAGCAATGTGATAATGACCAGGTAATCTGTTTTAGTGATGTTGATTGAGTGATAAATATTGGCCAGAACACCGGGGATAACTCCACTGCTCTTCTTCGAAATAGTGCCAAAGGATCTTTTGCGTCCACCTGGGAGAGATGGGGTCTCGGTTTGACATCTCATCCAAACGACAGCACCTCCGACAGTGCAGTGCTCCCTCGGTACTGCACTGGCGTGACAGCCTAGATTGTTGCGCTCAAGTTTCTGCAGTGGGACTTGAACCCACAAGCTTCTGACTCGGAGGAGGGAGCGCTGCCCACTAATCCATTGAAATGTCCCTGCCTTTGTGCTTCTGATTGTCCCTTCTTACGGAGCAGGATTGGGATCAAAAAGGGAGGTGACGAAGACAAACTTTTGTTACTCAGAGCTACAAACTATTGCTCCGTGTAACATTCCGTGATTCAACTGGGGGAGCGAGCATGAGAGAGCAGGACTGGACTACATGGCACAGGTGGAAGAAGAAGATTGGCACAGGCTTGATAAGCCGAATGGCCTGTTTCTGTGCTGTAACATTCTGTGATTCTACATAAGAACATAAGAACATAAGACGTAGGAGCAGGAGTAGGTCAGTTGGCCCCTCGAGCCTGCTCCGCCATTCAATAAGATCATGGCTGATCTGATCTTGGCCTCAACTCCACTTCCCTGCCCACTCCCCATAACCCTTGACTCCCTTACCTTTCAAAAATCTGTCTATTGGGGAGCGAGCATGGAGAATATAATTACACTAGATATCTCCTGTGGAAAAAAATGCCAGCATCGGCTTGATGGGCCAAATGTCCTGTTTCTGTGCTGTAACATTCTATGATTCTATAACTAGATTGGCAAACTGAGAGGTTATACTGTTTATAGTAAAACAGAGTTCAATCTTTGAATGTGATTACACCATCTCCTATATAGCACAATCATATACAGAGCCACATTGTTCACAGCACTAAGTAATGCCATTGGTGCATCGTTGAAAGGGTCTGAATATCTTCACTGTTTTAGCATTGGTGAGATTTCTATCCTGAATGTTTTTCACAACATCGCATACTTTCTTTTTTAAATATGTAATTAGCGGTGAATCCGTAATTTTGCTGTAAATAAACAGTGCGTTAATGCTGCAGGTGCTACATCATAAAATCAACATACCTTGAGGTCCTTGTTGCTTTACAGACACTGTACAGCAAGGGTGCAAACATTTTCACCACGGTGGTATTTAAAAAGAAAAAAATACTGTTTATAATATGAAAGTTGCTCCGAATTTATTAATTCAATCTTGGGGTTTAAATGAAAGACATAAATCAGGAGTGTGATATAAATGGAATCATCCGATTGGATTTCTGCCTTTTTATTCATAGAAGGGTTATCTAATATTTTAAGGCAAGGCGACCTTACCATCTCACAAATGTAGTAAATTAGAAATGATTCAAAATTTGCAATATCCCCGTTGTCTTAATGTACTGGCCGCGCTAGACATGCTCCTATCTAGTTATCCAGCAAGTTAAACACGTATTCAAAATAATTCTTCGTGAAGCCGTTTGCTGTTTGAAGCCTTTACTTGAACAAATTTGTGAAACTGTAAACAAAGATAAAGTATGTTTTGTACATAAACTGAGTACTATACATTCAATATTACATAAGATATAACATATTTACAACAGTAGAATAGATTAATTGTATAACTAACTAACATTTGGACTCACTTCTGTAACTATCAAATATTAACCTTTTATAAACATAGTGTTATCAAAATACTACTCTGAGAACGTTGCTATTATGCTAACAAACAAAGATACTCACAGATATTGCGCTTGGCCTAACATATGAAATCAGATTACATTGGATTGTGAAACCCTCATGGAATCCTCCATTACTGCCAGGTTCTTCCTGGAATTCTACTTCCTGGGATTCTACTTCCTGGGTTACACAGGAAGAAAGGTACAAAGGTCAAATGACCTCTCACAGGAAGAAAGGAACAAAGGTCAAATGACCTCTGTTTCATACAAACACACTGCTAACACATAACCACCACCAGAGGGTGCTATCTGCACATAAAATAGTCCATCAGTCCAGAACACTTAAACTACTAAAATCCAAGTCAGGCTCCTGCATTCCAAGCCGATAAAAGAACAAATGGTTTTCATCAGTCCCAATCTGCATTGAACAGATTGTTGATGATGCATGTCCACTCTGATCTCCACATGGTTACAAGCATGCTGAAATACGTCTCTTTTTTTACCATGTGGAGATCAGAGCAGACTTTCATTATTGCAGTCATTTCAAGCATTAGCACTTGACCCTGCTTTTGCTGCTGACTCCAGTGAGAACTCCAGCGACCATCTGCAAAGGGATTCTGGCTGCAGAAATGCTCAGCCGACTGCCAGGTTGCTAAGTAGCTGTGCTGGCTAGTTACCAGTAGCAATAAGGAAATGCTTTACCCAAATTACAAACGTACCACCAAAAACAACAACTTGAATTTATACAGCGCCTTTAACCTGCTTTGGCACTTTCTCGTCCTTTGATCATCTCACCTTATTTCACCCCTTTTACCTCTAATTTAAAATTCTCCTTCTCTACCGACCACCCAAGTACCATAAAATGTTATCACCGAGATTTCTTCACTGCTTCCCTCCCTCAGCCTCTGCACCGAACGACTTCTCATCCTCGGTGATTTCAACCTCCATCTCAATTCATCTTGCTCGCTCTCCTCTGAGTTCACTAGCCTCCTATCCTCCCTTAACCTCTCTCCCCAAGTAAACTCCCCAACCCATATTCACGGCCACCCCCTCGATCTTGCCATCTCTCATGGCCTCGCTACTCCCATTGAGTCAATTGCAGCGAAGACCATCTCTGACCACTTCCTCGTATCGCTCTCCACCCACATCCCCCTTCCACCCACCTCCCCCAACCCTACTTCCTTCTGTGTCCGCCCCGGAAAAAAAACTCTCCCAACACTCATACAACAGGTATACCGCTTTGGATACTGTTGAGGGGGATGACTCACCAGGGGAAGGCAGCAGCAGCCAACTTCCTGGCACTGGGGGTGCTCCTGCTGCCCAGGAGGGGGGGAAAAAGAGTGGGAGAGCAATAGTGGTAGGGGATTCTATAGTAAGGGGAACAGATAGGCGTTTCTGTGGCCGCAAACGTGACTCCAGGGTGGTTTGTTGCCTCCCTGGTGCCAGGGTCAAGGATGTCACTGAGCGGCTGCAGGGCATTCTGGAGGGGGAGGGTGAACAGCCAGTGGTCGTGGTCCACATTGGTACCAACGACATAGGTAAAAAGAGGGATGAGGTCCTGCATCAAGAATTTAGGGAGCTAGGTAACAGATTAAAGGGCAGGACCTCAAAGGGTGTAATCTCTGGATTACTCCCAGTGCCACGTGCTAGTAAGTATAGGAATGGGAGGATAGAGCAGATGAATGCGTGGCTAAAGAGTTGGTGTAGGGGGGAGGGTTTTACTTTCCTGGATCACTGGGCCTGCTTCTGGGAAAGGTGGGACTTGTACAAGTCGGACGGGTTGCACCTGAACCAGAGCGGGACAAATATCCTTGCGGGGAGGTTTGCTAGCACTGTCGGGGGGGGTTTAAACTAACTTGGCAGGGGGATGGGATACAGAGGGAAGCTGAAATAGGGGGGGATGTGCTGCCAATTATGGAGGAAAAAACAAGTCAGCTTGGTAGACAGGGCAAATATATAAGGGCAAGGCTGGATGGCATCTATTTTAATGCAAGGAGTCTTGCAAATAAGGTGGATGAACTGAAGGTGTTGATAAACACATGGGAGTATGATATTGTTGCTATCACGGAGACATGGTTGAGGGAGGGGCAAGACTGGCAGCTCAATATTCCGGGGTACAGAATCTTCAGGCGAGACAGAGGGGGAGGTATAAGAGGAGGGGGTGTCGCAATATTAATTAAGGAGTCAATTACTGCAGTAAGGAGGGATGATATATTAGCAGGGTCCTCTAATGAGGCCATATGGGTGGAGCTTAAAAACAAAAAGGGGGCAAGCACTTTGCTGGGAGTGTACTATAGGCCTCCAAACAGTCAGGGGGAAATAGAGGAACAGATATGTAGGCAAATCTCAGAGAAATGTGCAAATAATAGGGTAATAATAATGGGGGATTTCAACTTCCCCAATATTAACTGGGATAGTCAAAGTGTGAAAGGCTCAGAGGGTGTAGAATTCTTAAAGTGCATCCAGGAGAGCTTTTTGAGCCAGCATGTAGAAAGTCCTACAAGAGAGGGGGCGGTACTGGACCTAATTCTAGGGAATGTGGCCGGCCAAGTGGAAAAAGTGCTAGTAGGTGAGCACTTTGGTGATAGTGACCATAATATGGTAAGATTTAAGGTGGTCATGGAAAAGGACAGGGATGGGCCGGAAATAAAGGTTCTAAATTGGGGGAAGGCCGATTTTAATAGGATAAGGCAGGATCTGGCCAAAATGGACTGGGATCAGCTACTTGTAGGAAAATCCGCATTGGAGCAATGGGAGGCTTTCAGAAGGGAGATTGAGATCATACAAGGGCAACATGTTCCCATAAATGTCAAGAGTGGTTCCAAAAACCACAGGGAACCGTGGATGTCAGGGGATATACGGGAATGGATTAGGAAAAAAAGGAGGGCTTTTGGTAGATACAAAAGGCTAAAGACGGAGGAAGCCCTAGAGGAGTACAAAAAGTGCAGGGGGATACTTAAAAAAGAAATTAGGAGATCAAGGAGGGGCCATGAAATAACACTGGCGAGCAAAATAAAGGAAAATCCGAAGATGTTTTATAAGTATATTAAGGGTAAAAGGATAACTAGGGAAAAAATAGGGCCCATTAGGGACAAAAGTGGCAATCTGTGTGTGGAGCCGGAAGATGTAGGAGGGGTTCTAAATGAATTTTTTGCATCTGTTTTCACTATGGAGAAGGACGATGTAGACATAGAAATAGGGCGGGGGGACTGTGATATGCTCGAACATATTAACATCGAGAGGGAGGAGGTATTGGCGGTTTTAGCTGGCCTAAAAATGGATAAATCCCCAGGCCCGGATGAAATGTACCCCAGGCTGCTGTGTGAGGCAAAGGAGGAGATTGCGGGGGCTCTAACACATATATTCAGGACCTCTCTGGCCACAGGGGATGTGCCAGAGGACTGGAGAACCGCTAATGTAGTACCATTATTCAAGAAGGGTAGTAGGGAAAAACCGGGGAACTACAGGCCAGTGAGCCTAACATCAGTGGTAGGAAAATTACTGGAAAAAATCCTGAGGGACAAAATTTGTCTCCACTTGGAGAGGCAAGGATTAATCAGGGATAGTCAACATGGCTTTGTCAAGGGAAGATCATGTCTGACTAATTTGATTGAATTTTTTGAGGGGGTGACTAGGTGTGTGGATGAGGGTAACGCAGTGGATGTGGTATACATGGATTTCAGTAAGGCCTTCGATAAAGTCCCGCACAGGAGACTGGTCAAGAAGGTAAGAGCCTATGGAATCCAGGGTGCCTTGGCACATTGGATACAAAACTGGCTTAGTGGCAGAAGGCAGAGGGTGATGGTCGAAGGTTGTTTTTGTGACTGGAAACCTGTGGCCAGTGGGGTACCACAGGGATCGGTGCTGGGTCCCTTGCTGTTTGTGGTCTACATTAATGACTTGGATATGAATGTAAAGGGTATGATCAGTAAATTCGCGGATGATACTAAAATTGGTAGGGTGGTAAATAGCGAGGAGGGTAGCCTCAGTCTGCAGAACGATATAGATGGGTTGGTCAGATGGGCGGAACAGTGGCAAATGGAATTTAACCCGGAAAAGTGCGAGGTGATGCACTTTGGGGGGTCTAACAAGGCAAGGGAATACACAATGAAGGGAAAGACCCTAGGCAAGACGGAGGGTCAGAGGGATCTGGGTGTGCAGGTACACAGATCCCTGAAGGCGGCGGAACAGGTGGATAAGGTGGTAAAAAAGGCATATGGGATACTTGCCTTCATTAGCCGAGGCATAGAATATAAGAGCAAGGAGGTTATGATGGAGCTGTATAAAACACTGGTTAGGCCACAGCTGGAATACTGTGTGCAGTTCTGGTCGCCACACTACAGGAAAGATGTGATCGCGTTAGAGAGGGTGCAGAGGAGGTTCACCAGGATGTTACCAGGGCTGGAGCGCTTCAGCTATGAAGAGAGACTGGGCAGATTGGGTTTGTTTTCCTTGGAGCAGAGGAGGCTGAGGGGGGACATGATTGAGGTGTACAAAATTGTGAGGGGCATAGATAGGATGGATGCTGAGGAGCTTTTCCCCTTAGTAGAGGGGTCAATAACTAGGGGGCATAGATTCAAGGTAAAGGGCGGGAGGTTTAGAGGGGATTTGAGAAAGAACTTTTTCACCCAGAGGGTGGTTGGAGTCTGGAACTCACTGCCTGAAAGGGTTGTGGAGGCAGAAACCCTCACAACATTTAAGAAGCATTTGGATGAGCATTTGAAATGCCATAGCATACAAGGCTACGGGCCAAATGCTGGAATATGGGATTAGATTAGACAGGGCTTGATGGCCGGCATGGACACGATGGGCCGAAGGGCCTCTATCCGTGCTGTATTACTCTATGACTCTATGACTCTATAACTGTACTTACGAAATCCCGACTGTCCAGCCTTTGGCCCTCCATTCACCATGACATTTCTGCAGTTACCGATCTGCTAAACCACGCCTTCACCACCACCTTTGCTGCCCTAGTCCCTACTAAAACAATTACCCTCTCTCACCCTGGCCGCTCCCCCTAGTACGGCCCTCATCTTCGCTCCCTTAAGTCCAATGGACACAGACTTGAATGGGTACGGTGGACAACTGGTTTAGCAATTCACCGCCTGAAATAAAGAGTAGATTTGCCTTTCTAAATCTAGGCTTTATTAACCTTAAAAACCCAGCAGCACATCTTCAACACCCAGTCCCAACCAAGGCTGTAGAGAACTGAATTTAAGATGGCCACCACAAATCACATGACATCAACTACCAATGAGTTTACAGCATATATCACAAGGCAGGAAACAGGCAACCAATCACAATACTTCTTACAAAACAAGAATAATCACCACATTCACCCCTCCTTTTAAAACATACTCCAACCTAGGTAGCCTTTACAATTTACAATTAATTATTTATAACTAAAACAATACAAATATAATATTTCAACAATTTTAAAACATTACTATCAAATTATTTTAAAAGTCCATTTTCAATCGGTCGACCGGATATCTTGTTCGTGTCGACCTTCTTAACCTTGGTGAAATTCCTTGCCCTCCCACACCAGGAGACACGGAAGTATCTTCTGCAGGAAGGCTATCCATATCCCGATTATCAACGGTTTCCGAATTGGAAATCCCATCAGAAGGTAAACTGGGACGGTCATGAACATCCATCGAGGGCTGACTAATAGAATTATAATTATCTGCAATAGGATTGGAAATATTCGTAGTATCTGTGACGACATCCACATTATCTGAATCATGACTATTGTTAATATCCTCAGAAGAGGGCTGGCCACCACAAGGAGCCAAGTCTTTAATTGAAACAGTACTTTCTTTCCCATCTTGGAATCGAATATGAGCATATTAGGAATTTGCCTCCAACAGCTCCACCTCCTCCACTAAAGGATCATATTTTGACAATCGAACATGGCGTCGAAGCAGCACAGGTCCCTGCATAGTAAGCCATGAAGGTACCGAATATCCCGTAGTAGATCTCCGCGGATAGTTAAAGAGCCTTTCATGGGGGGTCACATTAGTAGCCGTTGAAAGCAATGATCTAATGGAATGCAAGGCATCAGGCAATACCATTTCCCACTGTGTATTCTTAAGGTTCCGGGATGTCAAAGCCAACATAACTGCCTTCCAGATCACCCCATTGTATCATTCGCACTGTCCGTTACCCTGGGGATTATACGGGGTAGTTCTACTAGTAGAGATTCCCCGACTCTGGAGGTATTCCTTCAACTGGGAAGACATAAAAGAACTTCCCTGATCCGAATGGATATACGCAGGCATCCCAAAGATGACAAAAAGTTGAGTCAGACATTTGATAACTGTAGCAGCTGATACATCTGCGCAAGGAAAAGCAAAAGGGAACCTTGAAAACTCATCCACAACAGTAAATATATATCGATTCTGAGTCGGTGAAGGAAGAGGCCCCTTAAAATCAACGCTCAAACGTTCAAGAGGAGAAGTAGCCTTTATAAGATGAGCTCGTTGAGGCTTAAAGAAATTCGGTTTACACCGAGCACAGATAGAACATGATGAAGTCATCCGCTTGACGTCTTCAACTGAAAAGGGCAAATTCTTACTGCGTACGAAGTGTATCATCCTCATAACACCAGGATGGCACAAAGCATTATGAAGATTAATAAGCGTATCTCCGTGAATCACAGAACAATAAGCCCTCGACAGCGCATCAGCAGCAACATTATCCCTCCCCGGACGGTAAACTATATCAAAATGGTAGCATGCCAACTCAATCCTCCACCTCATTATTTTATCATTCTTGATCTTTCCAAAACGTTTGACATCAAACATAAAGGACACAGATTTTTGGTCAGTTACCAACGTAAAATGTCGCCCCGATAAATAATGTCTCCATTTACGCAGTGCTTCTACTATTGCATACGCCTCTTTCTCTATTGAGGAGTGTCTTTTCTCTCTATTGTTCAAAGTACGTGAGAAAAAGGCCACAGGTCTTCCATTTTGGTTCAGAGTAGCCCCAATTGCAAAATCGGAAGCGTCCGTCTCAATCACAAAGGGAACCTGCTCATCAATAGAATGCACAACTGCTCCAAGGATATCCTTTTTGAAATTATCAAAACACGTCCTGGCCTCCCATGATAGAGGATATGTCGTAACCCGAATAAGGGGCCAGATCTTCTGCGAAAAGTTTGCAATCCAATTAGAATAATAAGAAAACAGTCCAACAACTCGTTGCAAAGCCTTAGAATTAGTAGGACAAGGTAAATCAATCAATGGTCGCAGGCGTTCTGGATCTGGTTTAATCTTGTTTCCCGAGATAATATACCCCAGTAGATTTACCTCAGTGGTCAAAAAGATACACTTCTCTTTATTGAAAGTTAAACCAACTTTTTCCGCAGCTTGAAGGAATCTTTCTAAATTAGAATCATGCTCCACCCTTGATTTGCCACACACCGTGATGTCATCTAAATATGAAAAGGTGTCAGAGAGAGAGTTATCACGTATAAAAGCATCCATTGCCCGTTGAAAACAGGCAACACCATTAGTAACACCAAATGGTACTCGGCAAAACTGATACAGCTTTCCGCCAGCCTCAAAGGCCGTATATGGTTGATCCCTCTTAACGATAGGAATCTGATGATAAGCACTCTTTAGGTCAATAGTGCTAAAAACCTTATACTGAGATACTTTGTTGATAAGCTCATCAATCTTAGGCAAAGGGTACGCATCTAATTGAGTATACCTATTAATAGTTTGATAGTAGTCTATCACCATTCGTTTCTTATGTCTCTCATTAGTGGTGACAACTGCTTGTGCCCGCCAGGGCGAACAACTAGGTTCAATGATTCCTTCCAATTAAAGACGTTGAACTTCAGAATTAATAAATTCTTTATCCTGACTGCTATACCTTCTTGACTTGGTAGCAATTGGCTTACAATCCGGCATCAAATTGGAAAAAAGTGATAATGGAGAAATGGATAAAGAAGTTAATCCACAAATAGATAAAGGTGGCTTAGTTCCTCCAAAAGAAAGACTGAGAGACTCGTGTAATTGAAGCACATCATGACCAATCAAAATATCCGCACAGAGATTAGGCAAAACAGATAGGCGTATATCAGTATACGTATTACCTAGAAGAATTAATTTCACAAGGCAACAACCAGCTACTTGTGAGGTGAGAGTCGTCTGAGCCATACACACCTGATAAGTAATAGGCGAAATTTTCAAACGCTTCTCCTTCACAAACTGAAGACTTATAAAACTCTCGGTACTGCCCGTATCTATAAGGGCCTTCACTTCTAACCCATTAACTTGGGCCATAACTATAGCTTTATTTAGGCCATGAGCAAAGGCAGCAGAAACTGATGCAATAAACGCCCTATCTAAAGGCTGAATAGTCGCAGAGGAGGCAATTGATTTACAAACACGTGCATAATGACCTCTCTTGCCGCATTTACTACACACAGCCTCCCGAGCAGGACACTTCAGATGAGGGTGCCGGGCGTTCCCACAAAAATAACACTTCTGAATCCTAGAGGCAACAGCAGCCGAAGTAGAAACTGTTTCAGAATCTGGTAAACCACTCCCATTAAGTCCACATAATTCCTTTTCATCTGGAACTGCCGAAACCACAGTCGCAGGCCGATTAAAAAGAGCGTAAGAATCCAAACTTCTCTGAGCCAAATCCAATGTAGAGGCTTGCTCAAAAGCACTCTTGAGACCCAAAGTCTCATTTTCTAACAACCGCTGACGATTGATCTAGACAGTAATCCATTAATAAAAGCATCCCGTACCGATTCTTCCTTATATTCTTCTGCTGACACGGCCTTATAATTACAGTTAGCACCAAGGCGCCGAAGTGCTTGTAAATAAGCATCCAAAGATTCTCCCACCTGCTGCCTACGGGCAGATAGAAGATGACGTGCAAATACCTCATTCTTTGGTTTAACAAAAATCTTTTCCAATGTAGCGATAGCCAATTCGTAAGTTTCACAGTCCAAGATATACTTATACACATCTGAAGCAATGTAGTTGATCAGTATATTCAACTTATTTAGAGACTCTTGATCCAACACACCCAAAAAGTTTTTAAATGTACGATACCAGTGTTTCCATTTATCATCCAATCCTGCAGAATTAGGGTCAGCATTAAATCGTTCCGGTTGAAGATATCGCTCCATTCTTACAAAAGGTTAATAAATTGAAATAAAGAATAGATTTGCCTTTCTAAATCTAGGCTTTATTAACCTTAAAAACCCAGCAGCACATCTTCAACACCCAGTCCCAACCAAGGCTGTAGAGAACTGAATTTAAGATGGCCACCACAAATCACATGACATCAACTACCAATGAGTTTACAGCATATATCACAAGGCAGGAAACAGGCAACCAATCACAATACTTCTTACAAAACAAGAATAATCACCACACCGCCAGATCTGGCTGGACCACATAAAGCATTATCGGGTCCTGCTCTCATCTGCCAAAATTGCTCACTATTCCAGAATCATTCTGGAATGCAGAGATAAACCCTGGCTTCTATTCTCCACACTAACCGTCTTCTTAAACCCCTCTCCCCTGTCTCCTCCACCCTCACCTCCGATAACAAGTGTGAGGAGCTCATGGACTTCTTTGTCTCTAAGATTGAGACCAACCATTCAGCTGCCTCTGCCACTTCCCTTCCTTGCCCTAGCCCACCTGGCCAAACTTCCTCTAAGGTTCCCCTCTGCCCTAGCCCTGAATTCGCAACTTTCTCCAATTTCTCTCTGATATCTCCTCACGACCTCTACGCACTCATCTTGTCCATGAGACCCACTTCCTGCTACCTTGACCCTATTCTCACCAAACTGCTGACCATCCAACTTCCTTTTCTGGCTCCCACGTTAGCTGACATTGTTAATGGTTCTCTCTCCTCAGCTACTGTCCCCCTCCCCTCTAATCTGTCATCATCACCCCTCTCCTCAAAAACCAACCCTTGACCCCTCCATCCTTGCAAACTACCGCCTCATCTCCAACCTCCCTTTCCTCTCCAAAGTCCTTAAACTTGTTGTCGCCTCCCAAATCTGTGCCCACCTTTTCTGCAACTCCATGTTTGAATCCCTCCAATCAGGTTTCCGACCCGCCACAGTACCAAAATGGCTCTCATCAGAGTCACAAATGAAATCCTTTGTGACTGTAACAAAGGTAAACTATCCTTCCTCAGTCTTCTTGACTTTTCTGCAGCCTTTGACACAGTTGACCACTCTATCGTTCTCCAACGCCTCTCCACCGTCGTCCAGCTGGGTGGGACTGCACTCACCTGGTTCCATTTTATCTATCTAATCGTAGCCAGAGAATCATATGCAATGGATTTTCTTCCCACACCTGCATTGTTACCTCTGTTGTCCCCAGGGATCTATCCTTGGCCCCCTCATATTTCTCATCTACACGCTGACCTTTGGCCACATCATCCGAAAACACAGTGTCAGTTTCCACATGTACGCTGATGACACCCAGCTCTACCTCACCACCAGTTTTCTCGACCCCTCCGTGGTCTCTGACATCCAGTTCTGGATGAGCAGAAATTTTCTCCAATTAAATACTGGGAAGAGTGAAGCCATTGGTTTCGGTCCCTGCCACAAACTCCATTCCCTCGCCACTGACTCCATCCCTCTCCCTAACATCTGTCTGAGGCTGAACCACACAGTTCGCAACCTTAGTGTCATATTTGACCCTGAACTGAGCTTCCGACCACATATCCTCAGCATAACTAAGAAGGTCTATTTCCACCTCCGGAACATCGCCCGTCTCCACACTTGCCTCAGCTCATTTGCTGCTGAAACCCTCATCCATGCCTTTGTTACCTCTAGACTTGACTATTCCAATGTACTCCCGTCTGGCCTCCCACGTTCTACCCTATGTAAACTTGAGGTGATCCAAAACTCGGCTGCCCATGTCCTAACTCGCACCAAGTCCTGTTCACCCATCACCCCCTGTGCTCGCTGACCTACACTGGCTCTCGGATAAGCAACGCCTCGATTTCAAAATTGTCATCCTCATTTTCAAAACTCTCCATTGCCTTGCCCCTCCCTATCTCTGTAATCTCCTCTATCCCCACAATCCCTGGGATATCTGCACTCCTCTAATTCTGCCCTCTTGAGCATCACTGATGATAATCGCTCAATCATTGGTGGCCGTGCCTTCTGTTGCCGAGGCCCTAAGCTCTGGAATCCCTCCCTAAACCTCTCCGCCTCGCTACCTCTCTCTCCTCATTTAAGACACTGCTTAAAACCTACCTCTTTGACCAAGCTTTTGGTCACCTGCCCTAATTTTTCCTTATGTGGCTCGGTGTCAAATTTTTTGTCTGATAACACTCCTGTGAAGCGCCTTGGGATGTTTTACTACATTAAAGGCGCTATATAAATACAAGTTGTTGTTGCTGTTGTTAACATAGTCAAACGTCCTAAGGCGCTTCGCAGGAGGGTGCTTAGACAAAAAAAAATTGACACCGAGCCACAGTTAGTACAGGTGACCAAAAGTTTGGTCAAAGAGGTAGGTTTTAAGGAGTATCTTAAAGGAGGAGTGTGAGGTGGAAAGAGAGCTTAGGGCCTAGACAGCTGAAGGCATGACCACCAATAGTGGGGCGAAGGAAGTAAGGGGTGCACAAGAGACCAGAATTCGAGAAACACGGTGTTGATTTTTGAACTTGCATTTATATAGCGCCTCTCATGAGCTCAGGACGTCCCAAAGCACCCTACAGCCAATGAAGTACCTTTGAGATGTCGTCACTGTTGTAATGTAGGAAACATGGCAGCCAATTTGCACACAGCAAGGTTCCACAAATAGCAATGTGATAATGGAATCATAGGCCGTGATTTTGCTGATGTCGGCAGATTCGTGGCGGGCGACATCAGTGGCGGGTCCTGACCCCACTGCTGGCTCCATCCTGCTCTGTGAAATGAATTTCCCTTCATTGGGCTTGTTAAGCCCGCCCAGCGCGTTACCCGGCCCAATTAGAGGAAGCGTCATCAGCCGGTTTCCTTAAAGGGACCATGGCCAAATTAATTTTGACATTCATGCTGTCAGTGTTCTACAGCATTGAGGTGTTTCAAACACTGACAATCGCTGACAATCACTGCACAAAGGCACAGGGCTGCACCCTTGCTCTCCTGTGACTTCCTACATATGCGGGAGTCACAACATGCAGGGTGGTCTTCTTCCCTTCCCATGGGCGGAAGAGACCTCCCCAGGAGATCAACACAGCCTGGTTGCACATTGCACAGGAGGACACAAGCAGGGATGTGGTCAGGAGGACCTGGGTGCAGTGCCGCAAATGTTTCAATGATCTTAGTAGATCACGAAACGTTAGTACAAAGCCACACTCATACTCATCCTGCTGTGCCTCTCATCACATCCCCATCACTCTGCCTTCCCTACCCTACTCCTGCACATCCTTACTCACACCAACATACATAGAGTCATAGAGTCATAGAGTAATACAGCACGGATAGAGGCCCTTCGGCCCATCGTGTCCGCGCCGGCCATCAAGCCCTGCCTAATCTAATCCCATATTCCAGCATTTGGCCCGTAGCCTTGTATGCTATGGCATTTCAAGTGCACATCCAAATGCTTCTTAAATGTTGTGAGGGTTTCTGCCTCCACAACCCTTTCAGGCAGTGAGTTCCAGACTCCAACCACCCTCTGGGTGAAAAAGTTCTTTCTCAAATCCCCTCTAAACCTCCCGCCCTTTACCTTGAATCTATGCCCCCTAGTTATTGACCCCTCTACTAAGGGAAAAAGCTCCTCAGCATCCATCCTATCTATGCCCCTCATAATTTTGTACACCTCAATCATGTCCCCCCTCAGCCTCCTCTGCTCCAAGGAAAACAAACCCAATCTGCCCAGTCTCTCTTCATAGCTGAAGCGCTCCAGCCCTGGTAACATCCTGGTGAACCTCCTCTGCACCCTCTCTAACGCGATCACATCCTTCCTGTAGTGTGGCGACCAGAACTGCACACAGTATTCCAGCTGTGGCCTAACCAGTGTTTTATACAGCTCCATCATAACCTCCTTGCTCTTATATTCAATGCCTCGGCTAATGAAGGCAAATATCCCATATGCCTTTTTTACCACCTTATCCACCTGTTCCGCCGCCTTCAGGGATCTGTGTACTTGCACACCCAGATCCCTCTGACCCTCCATCTTGCCTAGGGTCTTTCCATTCATTGTGTATTCCTTTGCCTTGTTAGTCCCCCCAAAGTGCATCACCTCGCACTTTTCCGGGTTAAATTCCATTTGCCACTGTTCCGCCCATCTGACCAACCCATCTATATCGTCCTGCAGACTGAGGCTACCCTCCTCGCTATTTACCACCCTACCAATTTTTGTATCATCCGCGAACTTACTGATCATACCCTTTACATTCATATCCAAGTCATTAATGTAGACCACAAGCAGCAAGGGACCCAGCACCGATCCCTGTGGTACCCCACTGGCCACAGGCTTCCAGTCACAAAAACAACCTTCGACCATCACCCTCTGCCTTCTGCCACTAAGCCAGTTTTGTATCCAATGTGCCAAGGCACCCTGGATTCCATGGGCTCTTACCTTCTTGACCAGTCTCCTGTGCGGGACTTTATCGAAGGCCTTACTGAAATCCATGTATACCACATCCACTGCGTTACCCTCATCCACACACCTAGTCACCCCCTCAAAAAATTCAATCAAATTAGTCAGACATGATCTTCCCTTGACAAAGCCATGTTGACTATCCCTGATTAATCCTTGCCTCTCCAAGTGGAGACAAATTTTGTCCCTCAGGATTTTTTCAATAATTTTCCTACCACTGATGTTAGGCTCACTGGCCTGTAGTTCCCCGGTTTTTCCCTACTACCCTTCTTGAATAATGGTACTACATTAGCGGTTCTCCAGTCCTCTGGCACATCCCCTGTGGCCAGAGAGGTCCTGAATGTATGTGTTAGAGCCCCCGCAATCTCCTCCTTTGCCTCACACAGCAGCCTGGGATACATTTCATCCGGACCTGGGGATTTATCCATTTTTAGGCCAGCTAAAACCGCCAATACCTCCTCCCTCTCGATGTTAATATGTTCGAGCATATCACAGTCCCCCCGCCCTATTTCTATGTCTACATCGTCCTTCTCCATAGTGAAAACAGATGCAAAAAATTCATTTAGAACCCCTCCTACATCTTCCGGCTCCACACACAGATTGCCACTTTTGTCCCTAATGGGCCCTATTTTTTCCCTAGTTATCCTCTTACCCTTAATATACTTATAAAACATCTTCGGATTTTCCTTTATTTTGCTCGCCAGTGTTATTTCATGGCCCCTCCTTGATCTCCTAATTTCTTTTTTAAGTATCCCCCTGCACTTTTTGTACTCCTCTAGGGCTTCCTCCGTCTTTAGCCTTTTGTATCTACCAAAAGCCCTCCTTTTTTTCCTAATCCATTCTCGTATATCCCCTGACATCCAAGGTTCCCTGTGGTTTTTGGAACCACCTTGGACCTCCACCCATCCCTCTCTATCTACATTATCACTTCCCCATCTCACTAGCCACCTCTCACACTCACGCTCATCCTAGTCCAATCATGCCAACTAACAACACACAAGTGTAGGCACTTGGGTGTTTTATGCAATGTTCATGTAAAGTTTCTGTTAATGTAGTGTCAAACATTGAAACCTTTATTTCCAACACTTTCCACTTTTGGACAGATTTGTGTGCACCTTTGGAAGTGGCTTAGTGAGTTGCAGTGAATGGTGAGGCATAACGGTACCCCCCCGCAATGGTGATGCGTGTGAAAGGAATGGCTTGGACATTGTAGGGATGTTTTATGGTGTTTGTGTGGGGTGATGCCAACCTGGTGCATCATGTGGCAGCCAGGGTGTACAGTGTCAAGTGAAGTGAATCTGGCCATGGTGAGGCCATCCCTGGCCATCCGGACAGCAATGTGGTCGGGTGCTGATGCCCTCTATCCTGTGCAGCATCCGTTGATTACGGAGAAGGTTGGTGTTGTTGTTGGTGCTGCTGGTGTGCCTGGTGCTGCTGATGTTGGAGCTGATCGTAGTGGGATTCTGAGGACCAAGGTGAGACAGTATAAAGGGTGCCCATGCTGATGGAATAGATGGCAGGTGAAGTAGAGATGACAGAAGCGATCTGTCAATGGTGAGAGAGGTAATGAGGTCAGACTGGATGGAGACTTGTGTAAAGACTTGTAGCATGCTGAATCTGTTGTGGAAATGCATTGAGGAAGAGCTTGTAGCTGAGGGAAGATAACTCTGTAAGGTAGATGCTTTTACTTTAAATGTGAAGCTGTCAACTCAACAGGTGATTCAATGGCCACTGAACTCTCGCCTCAGCTTGACAGACGTGGTCCACGACCAGCATGGCTCCCGTGAGCGAGCTGTCAAATGCAAAAGGTGAGCTGAAATTTATTCTTAACTGACTCTAAACAAGCCACTACTTACCTGAATTGGGTCGCCCGCCGCTGCCCGTCGGGTCTGCTCAGCGCTGACAAACCTGACATTGGGAAAGGCGGGTGGGAGCGAGTTGAAAGTGGGTTCCCGACCCGCTGTCAAAAATATCAAATTTCCCACCCGACCCGCCACCAATCCCGCTTGCTGACCCCCCAAAAATTTCTGGCCATAGAATGGTTACAGCACAGAAGAAGGCTATTCGGCCCGTCGAGCCCGTGCCGGCTCTCTGCAAGAGCACTTCAGCTAGTCCCACTCCCCCGCCCTTTCCTCATAGCCCTGCAAATTATTTCCTTCAGGTACTTATCCAATTCCCTTTTGAAAGCCACGATTGAATCTGCCTCCACCACCCTCTCAGACAGTGCATTCCAGATCCTAACCACTCGCTGCGTAAAAAAGTTTTTCCTCATGTTGCCTTTGGTTCTTCTGCCAATCACCTTAAATTTGTGCCTCTGGTTCTTGACCCTACTGCTAATGGGAACAGTTTCTCTCTACTCTGTCTAGACCTCTCATAATTTTGAACACCTCTATCAAATCTCCTCAAACTTCTCTGCTCGAAGAAGAACAACCCCAGCTTCTCCAGTCCATCCACGTAACTGAAGTCCCTCATCCCTGGAACCATTTTTGTAAATCTTTTCTGCACCCTCTCTAAGGCCTTCACATCCTTCCTAAAGACCGGTGCCCTTAGAATTGTACCCTTTAGTTTATATTGCCTTTCCTCGTTCTTCCTACCAAAATGTATCACTTTGCACTTTTCTGTGTTAAATTTCTTCTGCCACGTGTCTACCCACCAGCCTGTCTATGTCCACTTGAAGTCTATCACTATCCTCCTCACTGTTCACTATACTTCCAAGTTTTGTGTCATCTGCAAATTTTGAAATTGTGCCCATTATTCCATGGGCTTCAACTTTGCTGGTAAGCCTATTATGTGGCACTTTATCAAACGCCTTTTGGAAGTCCATGTACACCGCATCAACTGCACTGCCTCATCAACCCTCTCTATTACCTCATCAAAAAACTCAATCTAGTTAGTTAAACATGAGTTGCCTTTAACAAATCCGTGCTGGCTTTCCTTATAAATACACACTTGTCCAAGTGACTGTTAATTTTGTCCCGGATTATCATTTCTAAAAGGTTCCCCACTACTGAGGTTAAACTGACTGGCTTGTAGTTGCTGGGTTTATCCTTACACCCTTTTTTGAACAATAGTGTAACATTTGCAATTCTCCAGTCCTCTGGCACCAACCCGTATCTAAGGAAGATTGTGGCCAGTATCTCTGCAATTTCCACCTTTACTTCCATCAGCATCCTAGGATGCACCCCATCCGGTCCTGGTGACTTATCTAATTTAAGTACAGCCAGCCTTTCAATTTTTATCCCATCCAGCATCTCAACTACCTCCTCTTTCACTATGACTTTGGCGGTATCTTCTTCCTTGGTAAATACAGCTGCAAAGTACTCATTTAGTACCTCAGCCAGACCCTCTGCCTCCGTGCGTAGGTCTCCCTTTTGGTCCCTAATCAGCCCCACCTCTCCTCTTACTACCTGTTTACTATTTATATGCCTATAGAAGACTTTTGGATTCCCTTTTATGTTAGCTGCCAATCTATTCTCATGCTTTCACTTTGTCCCTCTTATTTCCTTTTTCACTTCCCCTCTGAACTTTCTATATTCAGCCTGGTTCTCATTTGTATCCTCAACCTGACATCTGTCACACACGCCCTTTTTCTGCTTCATCTCACTCTCTACCTCTTTCATCATCCAGGGAGCTCTGACTTTGGTTGCCCTACCTTCCCCCTCTTGGGAATATACCTCGACTGTACCCGAACCATTTCCTCTTTAAAGGCAGCCCATTGTTCAATTACAGTTTTGCCTGCCAATCTTTGATTCTAATTTACCCAGACCAGATCCATTCTCAACCCACTGAAATTGGCCTTCCTCCAATTAAGTATTTTTACTCTAGATTGCTCCCTGTCCTTTTCCTTATGATACTATGATCACTGTTCCCTAAATGTTCCCCTACTGACACTTGCTCTACTTGACCTACTTCATTCCCCAGAACCAGATGCAGCAATGCCTCCTTCCTCGTTGGGCCGTAAACATACTGATCAAGAAAGTTCTCTTGAACACACTTCAGAAATTATTACCCCTCCCTGCCCTTTACACTAGTACTATCCCAGTCTATATTAGGATAGTTGAAATCCCCTATTATCACTACTCTATAGTTCTTGCACCTCTCTGTAATTTCCCTGTAAATTTGCTCCTCTATATCATTCCCACTAGTTGGCGGTCTATAGAATGCACCTAGTAGTGCAATGGCACCTCTATTGTTTCTTAACTCTAACCAAATAGATTTTGTCCTTGACCCCTCCAGGACATCCTCTCTCTCCAGCACTGTAACATTCTCCTTGACCAATACTGCCAGCCCACCTCCGATCTTTCCTTCCCTATCTTTGCTGAACATCTTATATGCAGGAATATTTAAAACCCAATCCTGTCCTTTGTTGAGCCAGGTCTCCATTATCGCCACAACATCATATTCCCATGTGTCTATTTGCGCCTGCAGCTCACCAACCTTATTTACCATGCTTTGTGCATTTATACACATGCACTATAAACCTATCTTCGACCTTCTTGTATTCTCTTTTAGTCTGACCCCACCTAACACATTACTATTTCTTACTCTAGTGCTATCTGTCTCTCCCAATCCTTTGTGCACCTTGTTTCTCCTTTCTAATGCTACATCCTGGTGCCCATCCCCCTGCCAAATTAGTTTAAACCCTTCCCAACAGCACTATCATGTGCCATGTCTCTATTTAAAAGACAGCACCTCCGACAGTGCAGCACTCACTCAGTACTGCACTGGAGTGTCAGCCTAGATTTTAGAAACATAGATAGAAACATAGAAGATAGGAGCAGGAGTAGGCCATTCGGCCCTTCGAGCCTGCTCCGCCATTCAACGAGATCATGGCTGATCATCCAAACCCTAGCACCCGGTCCCTACACCGACAGACATCCCACCCAAGCTCTATCCCCGTAACCCCGCGTATTTAATCCCCCCTAACACTAAGGGCCAATTTTTTTATCATGGCCAATCAACCTAACCCGCACATCTTTGGACTGTGGGAGGAAACCGGAGCACCCGGAGAATGTGCAAACTCCACACAGACAGTCATCCGAGGCCGGATTTGAACCCGGGTCCCTGGCGCTGTGAGGCAACAGTGCTAACCACTATGCCACCGTGCTGCCCGGCTACTTGAGTGGGACTTGAACCCACAACATTCTGACTGACTCAGAGGTGAAAGTGCTACCCACTGAGCCACGATGTCAAGAGTAGCTTTAGTACTCTAATATGAACCTTGTAATGCTAAGATATTTAAATTGAAATCAAATATTTTAGCCAGTTTGAGGGAACACTTCTGCTACCACTGATCCACAGCTGAGATGAGGGTTAATTTCTCAGAAGGTTGTAGGGCTGGAAGAGGTTACAGAGATAGGGAGGGGCAAGGCCATGAAGGGATTTGAACACGAGGATGAGAATTTTAAAATACCAGATTTGAATGTGTTGATCGGTGGTGTGTCGGGTGGGAAAGTGTTTTTTTTTTACAGCGGGTCGGGACCCTGCTGTCAACCCGCCGCAATGCGCCTTTCCCAAATGTCGGTCTGTCAGCGCTGAGCAGACCTGACAAGCAGTGGCGGGCAACCCAATTAAACTCATTATAATGTACTTAACAGACCCTTAACAGGCTTTTCAAACTTACTTTTTAACTTTAACTTCATGGCCACGAGAACCACGCTGCTTGGGGACCACGGCTGTCAACCTGAGGCGGGGGTTCAGTGGCCATTGCTCCAGCTGATTACTTGACAGCTTCAAATGTACAGTAAAAGCTCCCACCTGACAGATATCACTTTCCTCAGCCACTGTCTGTTTCTCAGTCCATTTCCAGAACAGATTCTGCAGGCTTTCCACTTTCCACTCTCCATCCAACCTCACCTCATTGGAAGAACTCTCTCACCATTGACAGAATGCTTCTGTCATCTGTACTTCCCTTGCCATCTATTCCATCAACATGGGTGCCCTTTATACTGTCTCACCTTGGTCCTCAGAATCCAATCATGATCAATCCCAGCACCAGCAGCACCAGGCACACCAGCACCACCAATAACATCAACCTTCTCCGCAATCACCTGATGCTGCACAGGACAAAGGGCATCAGCACCCGACCACCATGGCCAGATTTACTTCACTTGACGCTGTACAACCTGGCTGCAGGTTGCGCCAGGTTGGCACCACCACACACCAACACCATAAAGCATCCCTACAATGCCCAAGCCATGATTGGCCATGATAAAAATTGACCCTTAGTGTTAGGGGGGATTAAATACGTGGGGTTACGGGGATAGGGCTTGGGTGGGATGGCTGTCGGTGTAGGGACTGGGTGCTAGGGTTTGGATGATCAGCCATGATCTCGTTGAATGGTGGAGCAGGCTCGAAGGGCCGAATGGCCTACTCCTGCTCCTATCTTCTATGTTTCTATGTTTCTATGTAAGCCATTCCTTTCACACTCACCACCATTACGGGGGGTACTGTTACGTCTCACTATTCACTGCAACTCACTAAGCCACTTCCAAAGGTGCTCATAAATCTGTCCAAGAATGAAGAGTGTTGAAAATAAAGGTTTCAATGTTTGACAGCACATTAACAGGAACTTGACATGAACATTGGATAAAACACCCAAGTGGCTACCCTTGTGTGCTGTTCGTTGGTATGATTGTGTAGTGTATGTACCTTTAAGAGAGAACTACTTTTACAGCTCCTGTATACTGTAGTACCGGCAGTGACCACACCTGTATATAAGCCTTGAGCATGCCTCTGTACTGTTAGTCTTTAGACTACCCTCCTCCAGGAAACACCTGTTGATTGTTAATTTACAGCCTCTGTCTAGTTATTGGAAAACATCATACTTTAAGAACCACGGATTCAACAGTGGCGACGAGATCGATTCGAATCTACCTGCAACTCTGCATTTCCTTTCAAGGATTCACTCCGGGAGGATGGTGGAAGAAAGTCGAGGCCAGAAGCACGGGCGTCGACCACGGGCAACCGCCCAGTCATCCGGCAGAGAGTGAACATCACAGGGGAGGCTGTTGAGAGCTGGGCTTGGTTCTCCAGCCACGATGATCCAGCAACAGACTTGCAACAGGTATAGCGCAGACCCTTCCCGGACAGCGGCGGCTGGAGCCGACCGACGGCACAGAAAAGGCCGAGCAGCGTCGACGGGGTAAGAGAGAGGGTGAAACGCACAGGGCGCAGCTGGGGGGTTGAAAACCGAGCGGCGTCGACGGAAAACAAAAAGAGAGAGAGGGTAAAGCAGCGGCCGGGTTCAGGACCGAGCGGCGGCAACGAGAGAGGCGCACAGGAGAACGCGCAGAGCACAGCCAGGGCTCAAGGGCTGAACAGCGTCCGCGGGGGAAAGAAAGGAAGCGCGGGAGATGCCATTGAGCCGTGGAGAAGAAGGGAGAGCGCGGGAGACACCATTTTAGAAGCCGCAGTGGAGAAGAAGGGCGAGCGCGGGAAGAAGGGAGAGCGCGGGAGACACCATTTTAGACAGTTTAATCACACCCAGGGATGCCGAAGAGTGGCAGTATCACTGCGTTCAACAATGAAGTCGAAGATTGGGCCACATATGCGGAACGCATTCAGGTGCACTGCAAGGCGAATGAAGTGCCAGATGCTAGGAAAGCACTGGTTTTGTTGAATTCCATGGGTGCAAAAACTTATGGCTTACTGCGAAACTTAATAACCCCAGAGAAGCCAGTGGATAAGGATTTCGAGAGCATAGTGGAAATCCTACAGGACCACTTAAACCCCACACCGCTGCTGATAGCAGAAAGATTTAAGTTCCGCAAAAGGAACCAGCATAAAGACGAAAGTAATGCTGAGTACTTAACGGAATTGCACAAGCTATCGAAACACTGCCAGTTTGGATTGGGACTAGCACATACGTTAAGGGACAAGTTTGTGTGTGGGCTCCAAAGTGAAGGAACCCAGAAACGGCTTCTATCAGAAAAGGATCTTACGCTGGACAAGGCTTTCAGCATGGCAGTACGAAGCAGCCGCACGGGGCGCTGCAGAGATACAACGGAGACCGCAAGAATATGGCACCAATGAAATGTCATATGGAGCAGGGAAGTGTTATCGCTGCGGCAGAACAACACATGACCAGAAGGATTGTTGGTTCAAGGACCAAGTGTGCAGACAGTGTGGAAAAGCAGGACACATAGCAAGAGTCTGCAGGTCAGGGAAGAAAACCAGCAGCAAGAAATCTCCACAGGAGAAGTACAAAAAGGTACATAAGGTGATGGACAGTAGTTCAGACGAACAGAAAAGTGATACAGACTCCGGAAGCAAGGAGCTGGGTTGTCTGAAACTACATAAGGTAATCAAAATGGAGGATCACCAGACTATCTGGGTCACGCTCAAGATAGACGGAGTCCAAGCGAAAATGGAATTGGACACAGGATCAGCCCTAACAGTCATAAACCAAAGGGACTACAAGCAGCTATTTTCACAGACAGAGATTGTCTTGAAGACGTACACGGGGCAAAAAGTCTACCCCAAAGGAAAAATAAGGGTGAACGTGATATACAAAGGCCAGGAAATACCCAAAATGGACCTATATGTATTGCCAGATGGAGGACCACCACTACTAGGACGTGAATGGATCCGGAAGATACAATTAGATTGGCATTCCATACAGGAACTGAAGGTTGAGGCCAAAAAGGATGACGACGTCACTCCTGGTCGACTGTCAAAAATGCTAACTGACGCACAAGAAGTGTTCCAGGAGGGACTCGGAACACTAAAAGGCATAACAGCGACGATTAAAATAGAGGAAAATGCAAGCCCAAAGTTTTTTAAGGCCTTATGCGATCCGACCAGCTGTCGAAGCAGAGCTGGAAGGGTTGGAACTTTCAGGAGTACTGTCCAAAGTAGACTGGAGCGAGTGGGCTACACCCATCGTTCCTGTAATGAAGAGGTCGTTGAGTAATACGCCTGGGGAACCAAAGAAGGTCCGCATCTGTGGGGATTTTAAGGTGACAGTGAACCCAGTCCTTCACACGGCACAATATCCACTTCCATGGATTGAGGATATTTTTGCCTCGCTATCTGGAGGTAAACACTTCACCAAAATTGATCTGGCCCAGGCGTACCTGCAAATGGAGGTAAAAGAAGCCTCGAAACAACACCTCACGATCAACACTCATAAAGGTCTCTGCCAATACAACCGGCTGGTGTTCGGGGTAGCATCGGCTCCGGCTATTTGGCAAAGGGCAATGGATCAAGTCCTGCAAGGGATTCCAGGGACCCAGTGTTATTTGGATGACATCCTGGTCACGGGCGAAAATGACAGTGATCACCTCGCCAACCTGGAGAAGGTGCTCACTAGATTAAAGGAATATGGGCTATGAGCTAATCGCCACAAGTGCGAGTTTTTCCAGAAGCAGATCTCATATTGTGGCCACGTTATTGATGAAGAGGGGTTACATAAGTCCCCTGAAAAGATTGAGGCAGTAGTCAAGGCTCCAGCACCGGAAAATGTGTCACAACTGAGGTCGTTCCTCGGGCTGGTAAACTACTACCATAAGTTCTTACCAAATTTGTCTACAGTATTACACCCACTGAACACCCTACTGCAAACGAGGGTACCATGGAAGTGGAATGACGAATGTAAATGAGCTTTCCAGAAGTGCAACGAATTGATCACATCAAAAGAGGTGTTGGCCCATTTCAACCCAGCACTACCAATTCGGTTGGCATGTGATGCATCACCCTATGGTATTGGAGCGGTGCTGTCGCACAAATTCCCAGACGGGTTGGAGAGGCCAGTAGCCTTTGCGTCTCGGTCACTAATCTCAGCCGAGCACAACTACGCCCAGATCGACAGGGAGGCCCTCAGCCTAGTACGGGGAGTAAAAAAATTCAACAAATAGCTGCATGGGCAGAAGTTCACCTTGCTGACTGACCACCAACCACTTGTCTCCATCTTTAATCCAAAGAAGGGCGTTCCGGTGATGACTGCACAACGGCTACAAAGATGGTCCCTTTTTCTAGGGGCAAACCAATATGAAATAGAGCATAAGGGCACGAAACAGCATGGAAACGCTGATGGGCTATCACGCCTGCCACTGCCTACTGTGGAGGAAGCACCAGCAGTGGGCCCTATCGAAATATTTTATTCATCGATAATTGAACGATTGCTAGTAACTAACGCAGATATAGAGAAGGAGACCCGCAATGATCCGACACTGTCTCGGGTATATGATTTGACGGTGAAGGGATGGCCAACACATGGCGACTCACTGTTGCCAGCATTCTCATCCAGAAGAGAACAGCTGTCAGTATGCCAGGGGACAGTGATGTGTGGATCCCAAGTGATAATTCCACCCAAGTTAAGGGAGAGAGTGCTCAATGAGCTTCACGAAGGCCATCTGGGAGGGGTGAAAATGAAAAGCCTTGCTAGGGCTTATGTGTGGTGGCCGGGGATCGATCAGCAAATCGAGGACCTGACAAAGAGCTGCTCAGGATGCCAGAAGGTCCAAAATGCACCACCACATGCCCCTCTACACCCATGGGAGTGGCCCTCCTCTCCATGGCAACGGGTGCATATTGATTTTGCTGGTCCATTCATGGACTCAATGTTCTTAATAGCAGTGGGTGCTCATTGAAAGTGGCCTGAGGTGATAAAAATGTCCTCAGCCACTACAGAGAAAACGATTGCAGTCCTACGGACCATTTTTGCCGGGAACGGCTTGCCAGAGCAGATTTGCTCTGATAATGGACCACAGTTTGTGTCCAAAGAGTTTCGGAAATTTATGAGAAGGAATGGGGTAAGGCATTACACATCCGCCCCGTATCATCCAGCCACAAATGGATTGGCTGAGAGGTTCGTACAAACCTTTAAAAAGGCGATAAGGTCCATGTGCGATGATGAAATTCCACTACAGCATAAGGTGGACAATTTCCTGTTAGCCTACAGAAATGCGACACATGCAGTTACCAACCAGACCCCGGCCATGATGTTCTTTAACCGAAGGTTGAGATCTAGTCTGGATTTGCTCAGACCAAATGTACGAAGAGATGTTGAGAATAAGCAATTCCAGCACATCAATGAGAAGCCGACAAGGAGCTTCAATGTAGGACAACCAGTCTTGGCCCACGACTACTGAACAGAGAAATGGCAACCCGGAACGATATGCACACGGCAGGGGCCATTAATGTACACAGTGGATGTCGGGGAGAACATTGGGAGACGCCACGTCGACCAGATCCTAGCGTCACAGGAACGAGTCAACCCCATGTCTTGCGTACCTGGGGATGAACCCGACATACCGGTAGCATCTACCTCAGAAACAGTAGCAGCGGAACCTGATGAACTAACCGCCGAAAGGGGGCCAGAATCGCCTCCGCACCAAGAACAAGAACCTCAGGAAAGGCGCTATCCAGAAAGGATCAGGAAGCCGCCACAAAGACTGAATCTATAAATGGACTATTTCAGTTTAATGTGCATGTTAAAGTGTTAACTGTTATTTGAATGTTATGGGTACTGTTAATCTAAAAGGGGAGAAATTGTAGTGTATGTACCTTTAAGAGAGAACGGCCTAGAAATTGAGTTTGCCTCCGCCAGGGCTGTAGCGCCTGAAATTTAGCGCCAGCGTTAATTGCCGCTGCGCCCGCCAAAAATTCAGCTGCGCCGCGCCCAGACGGCTGCGGGCGCTAATGGAGGGTGTCAGCGCCTCGCAATGGGTGCTGAATGCAGGATTGCGGCACTAATCCCCCGCTGCGGCACCCGATGCGGTGCGGCAGGCTGGGGTACTGCAGGCCTCCTCCTTCTGTTAAGGAGGAGCTGCCTGCAGCCAACCGCTGGCCGGTGGAATCGCACGAAAAATGAGCCCGGCACCTCGGAGAAGTGCCGGGCTCGAGGCCCACACACATCTGTGCCGCGGGGGGGTGGTGGAGGAGTCCGGGGAGGGAGGTGCGGGCAGGCGGCCGCCGGGAAAGCGGCCGGCCGCCGCGCCACCTTAATGCGCCGGCGCTAAGTCCAGCAAGAAACTTTTGAAAAATCGTTGGTTGCGGCTGCCACGGGCGAGGCGGCCGCAACTGAATTTCAGCGTCCGGCCGCGTTACCACGGCAACCGGGACGCTGCGCACACCGATGACGTCATCAGTGCCGGCGCAGCGCTACCGGCTAACGCCGATGGTAGGGCCCAAATCAATTTCCGAAGCGGCTATAATTCCGGCGCAAGGCCCTCTAGCGCCTCTAATTGGGCGCTAACCCCACTCAATTTCTAGGCCAACTACTTTTACAGCTCCTGTATACTGTAGTACCGGCAGTGACCACACCTGTATATAAGCCTTGAGCATGCCTCTGTACTGTTAGTCTTTAGACTACCCTCCTCCAGTAAACACCTGTTGATTGTTAATTTACAGCCTCCGTCTAGTTATTGGAAAACATCATACTTTAAGTGTAGTGTATGTACCCGTCTACCTTTAAGGGAACTATTGAATGTAACCGTTCACCTTTAAGAGAACTACTTTAGGTGTGTCACTATTTGTTTGGCTTCTGTATACTGTAATACCGATAGTGACCACACCAGTATATAAGTGTTGTGGCAGGATTGCTGGGGCAGATTCGCCCTGACCTTCGAATAGTAAAGACCTGTTTGTTTGTTACTCCTGAAGTCTGTGTCGTTGTTAACCGTACAACCCACAGACTTTACAGTGGCGATGAGTCCGATCGTACCCTGCGGCAAGACTACCAAAGCAACGAAGAGCGTCGAAGAGAGGCAACCGCCCTCGTCGTGCTGCTGAAAGAAAACACGAGGCTGCAGCAGGAGGAAGGAGGAAGACTTTAGCAATAAAAGCTTCCAGCAGCAACAGGCACTGACTACCCTTCTACCACGGTGCAGAGTGAGCCGATCAGCTGGAAACAAGGCGGCCGTGGAGACTGTGAGTAGGGGAAAGTGTAGAGAATATCCGGAGGATAAGGGCTGTGCACTCGACCACGGTCGAGGGGGAACGGAGCCGGTCAGAAAGTCGGGTCCAACGGCGTCGTGAGACAGTCGGACCTCGATCGGCGGGAAAAGCCGGGCAGCGACCGCAGCCACGAAGCGCTGAGACTGGGAGTAGGCGCGGGAAGAGAAACCCAGCTGCAGCCGGGGAGCGAAACACCGGTCTGCGAGAGGGCTGGGAGGCGAACAGGAACCGTGCGGGTGGGAGAGAGAGACAGAGCCGAGCAAGGGGAGAGAGACTGTGCGAGAGCCAGTCCAGCGGCTGAACTGTTCTCCACCAACGGGGTACCCAGGGCCGGTAGAACCGAACGTGCGGGAGAGAGAGCGACAGAGCCGGGTACGGAGAGAGAGACTGCGCGAGAGCCAGTCCAGCGGCTGAACTGTCCTCCGTTAACGGGGTGTACCCAGCGCCGGTAGAGCCGTGCGGGCGGGAGGAAAAGACAGAGTCGAGTAAGGGGAGCTGTGCGAGAGCCAGCCCAGCGGCTGAACCTGTCCGCTGTGGGGAAAGCGTACCCCTTCCACCAGGAAGAAACGCGGGAAGCCGCCATTAGGCGGAGGAGACGACAGAAGCGGGAAACCGCCATTGAAGCGGGCGGGGAGAGAAAGGAAGAGCGGGAAACCGCCATTTTCGCGGGAAAACCGCCATCTTAACTGACATACCGCCATTGAAGTGGGCGGGGAGAGAAGGAAAGAGCGGGAAACCGCCGATTTCGCGGGAAAACCGCCATCTTAGAAATAAACAAATAAATAAGAATACTTAAAGAAATACTGGTGCTGCTCCCAAGGGAAGAAAGATGCCTAAGCGAGGGAATATTAACGACTTTAATTCTGAAATAGAAGACTGGGCCACGTACGTGGAACGCATAGAGATCTATTGCGAAGCCAACAAAATAGAGGAAGACGACAAGGCGATAACATTGCTAAACTCGATGGGGGCAAAAACATACGGGCTCTTGAAGCATCTAATAGCACCAGATAAACCAGCGGATCAGACCTTCGAAGAGATTGTGGCTGTGCTGAAGGACCACTTGAACCCCACACCGTTGATGCTGGCTGAACGATTCAAATTCTACGCAAGAACGCAGAGGAAAGACGAAAGCAATGCGGAGTACTTGGTCGAACTGCGTAGGCTAGCGAAATGCTGCCAGTTCGGAGGGAATCTGACAGAAGCACTGCGGGACAAGTTCATATGCGGATTGTCCAAAGAAGGGACGCAGAAGCGACTACTGGAAGAGAACGACCTCACACTGGACAGGGCTGTCCTTATAGCTGCATCGCACGAAGCCGCAGCGAAAGGAACGGCGGAAATGCAACTAAAGGCGGCGGCACTCGGGGTGGACCAAATTACTTCAAGCACAACAAAATGCTACCGTTGTGGGAAGACAACGCATGACCAGAATCAATGCTGGTTTAAGAACCAAGAGTGTAGGAAATGTGGCAAACTGGGTCACATCGCGAAGGTATGCCGGTCAGGGAAGAAGACCAACAATCAAAGGAAGCCACCACAAGAAAAGTACAACAAGGTACACAAGGTGGCTGAGAAGAGTTCAGATGAACAGAATTCAGACTCAGACCCAAACAACCAGGAGCTGGGTAGTCTGAGAATCCACAATGTGGGTAAAGAAACGGATCTACAAACCATCTGGGTCATACTAAAAATAGCTGGAGTCCAAGTAAGGATGGAGCTGGACACTGGATCAGCTCTATCAGTCATCAACCGAAGGGACTACCACCGGCTATTCTCTCACATACCTTTAAGAAATACCAAGTTCGTATTACAGACACACACGGGGCATAACGTATACCCCATGGGGAAAATAAGAGTCAAGGTGAGAGATAGGGGTAAAGAACACCCAAGAATGAACTTGTACGTATTACCTGAAGGAGGACCACCACTTCTAGGACGGGAGTGGATTAAGCAAATAGATATGGAATGGCACTACCTAAAAGCCATAATGAGGGAGGACTCGGTGCAAGCTATCAGCTCAGATTCTGAAATGGATGACGATAAGACCAATTCAAATATGGAAGACAAGGCTAAAAGGGACTTGCCGACGATGGGGAAGGAAACGAAGACATGCAGAAGGACGTATGTTACCAAGAAGAATAAAGCTGCAGAGCAGAACTCCAGGTTGACAGAGAATTCTGAGCCTGTTCAAGCAAAGGATTCATCCACGACGGAAGAACACCGAGTTCGGACTCAAACTTATGTCAAAGTACGACAACAATTAGAACAGTTGAGTAACCGTCTCGTACAAGAGATGAAAAATATGGAAAAGTTCTGGGACACCAAATGGGAGAACCTGGAAAGACAACAGAGACAGCTAGCTCAAGCAGAGAGCGACCATAGAGCCATCGTGGCCAAATACCAATCACATTCCCCTGATGCTGTTCAGGAACTAGAATATTTACAGAACGAACCAAAGGAAGAGGAATCTTCAGGAAGCCAGGATTTTATCCCAGTTCATCTCTACGACTCATTGCAAGCAGAGTGTAACAAGTTGAAAGAACAGTATGAACAGGCCCAGACTACAATCCTGGAAGGGGTTAACTCGGCAACCTCCGAAAAGCTAGTTTTAGTGAAAGCATCTGAACAGCTAAAGGTTGAACATGAGCGAGAATTACAAAGGCTGCAGAAAATGTTTGATGAGCTCCAGGCCAAGACAGACTCATCGGTAGAGATTCCATCCATCGATGAAAAATTAGAGGTGGAAGACATAGCAGAACATGAAATTCAAGATGTCCAAGAACTCATTAAATTATTGAAGGCAACCCAGGACAAATATGAGGCGGCAATGGCCGAGGTTCAACAACTTGAAGAACATATTCAACTAGGAATCCGGGCAGTGGAAGGAAAGGCAACTGGAAGGATCACAGAGACTGTAGGAATGGCCCCTGAACAGGAGTTAGAGAACATCAAGGCGCAACTTCTTCGAGCGCTTAAAACCAAAGTACCGGAGGAAAGGAAGGTGAAAACATTGGAGGGAAAGGTGGATGAAATGGAGAAGACTCTAATCCACAGTGTCCCCGTAGAAGAGTTAACGGCCAGCCAACTCTTACACACGCTGAGGGACAAGACTCCAAAATGGGAACACGAGTTTCAGGGTTCAAAGGGAAAGAATTCGGAGCTTCCAAAAGTCACGGAGATAGCTGAGGTGGCAACACAGCTTTTACAAGGATGCCAAAAGTACGCTGAATTGCGTCAAGGGGAACAGAAGGGGGTGGAAACAGATACTCCAGTAGAAGGATTAAATAGCCTGACAACGAAATCCCCGATGGAAGGGAAGGTATCGAACTCACAAATGAGGCCAGTAGTGAAGGAATGGCAGACATCCCCGGAAGAGCGGAATGAATATGAATGTTTGAAGAAGTCTTTTCAAGAAAGATGGTTAGGGAAGGAACCACCGTCGGCTAACGTCCAGATGGATAAGAAGGAAGTAGAAGGGCCTCTCACTGGCCTAACTCAGGACGACCCCGAATATTACCATGACCTGTTGAGTGACACTGAATATTACGAGGATCTGGTCTGCTCAGTTTGTGATGAAAACTCCCAAAGTGCTGAAATCCGGATGAAGCACTTAAGGTCTAAGGAACATAGAGAGTTGGTGGCGCTACAGCTGGCAGCCGAGAAAGGAGCTCCGAGAGTGTCAAAAAGGCAGAAAAGAAAAAGAAGAAGCAGAAGATAATAACTGTCTAAAATATTAGCACTTCTACCATCTCAGGCGGGACACTACGAAAGGAACTAAATTAGTGGAAAAACTGGAAAATATCAAGACAGCCAGTTGGTTGTAAAAGTCCGCACTGCTGGTTCAACAGGACGAAAGTTCAAGCTGTTACGTCAAGAAAAAGGCTATGGAGGAGTCACGCTAGCCATGTGAACCGGCTACACCAAAGAGATGTTGTTTGGAACGAGTCAAGATCAGAGACTGAATCTATGAACTGTTTCTGCAGAGACTGAACCTGTGAACTGTTCCCACCAAGATTATATCTGTAAATTGTTTTATATGACATTGACTCCACCGAGATTATATCTGTAATTTGTTTTATAGGAAGTTGAAGATATGTATGTTAACGGGGACTCTGTAAGTAATAAGCTAAAAAGGGAGGATTGTAGTGTATGTACCCGTCTACCTTTAAGGGAACTATTGAATGTAACCGTTCACCTTTAAGAGAACTACTTTAGGTGTGGCACTATTTGTTTGGCTTCTGTATACTGTAATACCGATAGTGGCCACACCAGTATATAAGTGTTGTGGCAGGATTGCTGGGGCAGATTCGCCCTGACCTTCGAATAGTAAAGACCTGTTTGTTTGTTACTCCTGAAGTCTGTGTCGTTATTAACCGTACAACCCACAGACTTTACATTAAGAATCACGGATTCAACAGATTGCACTAGGGTGAAGCGAGTGTGAGGGGTGGCTAGTGAGATGGGGTTGAGATAATGTAGATAGAGAGGGATGGGTGAAGATGTAAGGTAAGTTGGCGTAAGGATGTGCAGGAGTAGGAAAGGGAAGGCAGAGTGATGAGGATGTGTTGAGAGGCACAGCAGGATGAAGGTGAGTGTGGCTTTGTATTAACATTTCGTGATCTAATGAGATCATTGAAAGGTTTGCGCCACTGCAGCCTGGTCCTCCTGACGACATCACTGCTTGTGTCCTCCTGTGCAATGTGCAACCAGGCTGTGTTGATCTCCTGGGGAGGTCTCTTCCGCCCATGGGAAGGGAAGCGGACCTCCCTGTGTGCAGTGACTTCCTCCATAAGCATATATGGAGGGAGTCATGGGAGAGCCTGGATGCAGTCCTCTGCCTCTGTGCAGTGCTTGTCAGTGTTTGCAGCACCTCAATGCTGTAGAACACTGACAGCACAAATGACAAAAGAAAGTTGGTCATAGTCCCTTTAAAGAAACCGGCTGATGACACGTCATGAATGATGTCACCAGACCCGCTTCCACTAATTGGCCTGGGAAACGTGCTGGGTGGGCTTAACAAGTCCTATCAAGGGAAATTCATTTTAGGCAACTGGATACAGCCAGCAGCGGGGCCGTGACCCGCCACCGACATGCCGAGGTGAGCAAAATCCCGGCCATTGTTCCTATTATCCATAACTGCTCCAGTTTGAAGTAGCATTAACAGCATGAAATTCTCATCTCAGCAAATTCAGTTGGAGCGCCCCAAAGGGAAGCGTGGCGCTACTGAAGGCACCCTGCATCCCTCTTGGGGCGCTGCGATTGAATATCGTTGCACTACATGCTGCAGCGCCACACGCTGCGGCACGTCGCGCTGCGGTACTGCAGGCCTTCCTCCCCTTCTTAAAGGGGAGGGGCCTTGTTCAGCGCGATCTGGGGCCCAGCTGGGCCCCCGAGGATCGCGAGTGCCGGCAAAAGAGCCCGGCACCGAGGAGAAGTGCCGGGCTCTTGTGGGGGGGGGAGGCGTTCAGGAGGCCGGGGACGGCAGCGCAGAGAGGTGCTGGCAGGCGGCCAACAACAAAAATGGCCGCCCCGCACCTCCTTTAATTTGCGCCTCTACCGCCGCAGGTAGGCCCCCCTGAACCGGTCACACATAGCGTCCGGTGGTAAATCAGGGGGCGCTGCCAAATATCGCAGCCGGGGCGTCAGCGGAGCGCTGCGCACACCGATGACATCATCGGCAGCGTCGCAGCGCTAACGGCTAGCGCCACCACTAACGTCCCGTGGAATTTAGCGGGAGGCGTGGGCAGTGCTGCGCTCGGGCGCGAGTTGGCTTACGACCCACTTAGCGCCCTCTTAAGGCGCTAACGGGTGGCGCAACCAACTGAATTTCTCCCCCCAATAAGTTTTAAGAAAGTAAAGCAATCACACTGAGTACACAATGAGAATGGAAGAAAATTTCCTCTGGTCTTTATGTGTTAGCAACATCATAAATGTACTGGAATTGTAAACGCCCGTTTTAAGAAGGCTTTGAAACTTTCGCTAACATGGGAAGTCTTCCCACAGGTTGTTTCAATGGGATTTACAGAGCAACAAGTGGAAATCGCAAACCCAAAAACAGGATTGTTCTCCACTGGAGATGGGGGAACAGTGACAAAAGGGGATTTCAACAACAACAACAACAACTTGTATTTATATAGCACCTTTAACATAGTAAAGCATTCCAAGGCGCTGCACAGGAGCATTAGAAGACAAATAAAAATTTCAATGGAAATAAAAATGGGGAGATGTGTAAAACCAGCTGCTGATTTGCTATTACCCGTTTTATATTTTCGCACAAAGTCAAAATGACTCCCAATCATTATGCTATATTATTCCCTTTGTTTGTGAGCTAGTACAGTGCTGTGATATACTGTGGCCTCTAATTCCCCGTTGCCCAGATTGTGAGCTCCTGATCTCAGCTGAGTGGTCACTAAGAGGTGGGGAACAGCGATTGGGTGCTTCCATACAGGAAGACATCAGTCCAGTTGTGTTCCCATACCTCTAAGCGGGCGGTTACACCGCGGCATTGGGATAGGTCTGGGAGCAGATCTTGGCTACGATACAATTCAGGAGGAAGCTGCGGGAAGGCTGTGCCAAAAACTTAAAATTGAATCGTTATATCAAGAGCTTTCCCCCCCATCATTGGAACATTTTGAAATTGTTCAATGCAGAAACTGCATTGGCCCGAACCTAACCACCAGCAGCTTTATTCAGTCAGCCGCTTCCATCACCAGCAACTGTGTTGCGCAATAAATTGACAGCGGGCATTTATTATGGGATTTACTCTGTGAATGATTCAAATGACTACCGATATGGGAGTGCTGATGTGTTTTGAGGTTACCAGCTTTATTTTGGGGCGGCGACTGCCCTCCTTTCCGAGGAAGATAGGGGTGGGAGTCGGAAGGGTGAACAATTATTCTCTTCAAAGTGCCCTTGCAATGCAATCAGTATTAAGTATATTTATTATAAAGCGATTGGCAGAATCAAGGCATTAATTCAATCAGAGGGGTTTCCAGGGCTGTCATGAACCCCTCAAGCTTGGCTCTTGTACTTCATTATCTCATTAGAACCCAAAGATTAAATTACTGCTTGATAATGCCGTGAGATACTTCCATTTCCCATCTATCTGTTTGTCTGTCTGTCTCTATCTATCTATCTATCTATCTATCTATCTGTCTATCTATCTATCTGTCTGTCTGTCTGTCTGTCTATCTAGCTGTCTGTCTGTTTGTCTATCTATCTAGCTGTCTGTCTGTCTATCTGTCTATCCGTCTGTTTATCTATCTTTCTATCTATCTATCTATCTATCTATCTATCTATCTATCTATCTATCTATCTATCTATCTATCTATCTATCTATCTATCCATTACGTATACAATATAATGTAACATAATATCATTTAGTTCTTTTTTCTAATGAAAAGCCGGACACTTAGCAGCAGTTTGCAATCAGGCGTTTTGTAGCCTGATTGTGTGACCTGCAGGGACACAGAAATCTCAGGCTGCCTGATTTTCTAGCTCAGAAATTGATCATATAAGTGATTACACAAGTATAACTCCAAAAGGAATTTAGCTGTGGAAGGGTTGGCAGACCAATAGGAAAAAACTATTGCAGGCTCAGAAAAATCTGATAACGACGTCAAACTCAGCATGTGCAGTTATTACAGGGCTTTAAAATTATAACTCTCAAATCCTTGAATTATTATTCATTTTAAATTAATTTCCCTGAAAATGGGACGATAATATTAAACACTATCAAAACTCTGTTTCGCCCCCCAAAAATGCCACAACTCGAAGTGAAAATCTTTTAAACTCCGAATTATCTTTGCACCTCAGTTGACTGTCATTTCAAAGTCAGGCCACTGGAAACAGCCGCTCCTCTTTGCAGTACTTTGATTCAATTAAATGCTTGAGACATGACAAGCGAAACATGAAACAAAAAAACAAATTACATTAAAATGGTCAAACTTGCTTTCATCATTGTTTACTCAGCAGCCCTTTTATGAGTACATCTGTCTTTTAAAAGAAAATAAAAATCAGACTTTCTGTCAGCACCTGCCCCCGAAAATCGGGCGGAATTAAGTCACTGAGGGCCGCTTCTCAGGCCCCATAGAAAGCTATCGCAACAGATTTTTTTCCCCCTGAACAGTTCAAAGGGTCCATTTTCCATCTGTGTTTGGTGAAGGGTGCAGGAACCATGGGGCCATCTGCAAATTCAGCTTCATCACTAACACTTGCAATAACAAAGGTGTTATTTTTCAAAGCTGCTCCTTCTCTCCCTCCCACCCCTCCTGTGGTGGCTATGCGGATACGGTTCAGGGAAAGTGGGAAACTTCTAAGCAGATAGTTTGCTCCTGGACTTTGCCTCCGTCAGGGAGTTCTTTGAGGATGTCATGGCTGTGGATTGTACAACATGGGTTACTGCCAACAGAGACCAGGCATACTTGATGAGGCCCGGAAAGAAATTCTCTTCATCATTCCTCTTGGAAAGCTGCTGTGAGGAGGAGGAGGAGGCACAGTGGCAGTGAAGGTACCGTGCAATTTAAAGTCAAGTATGTAGGTGGCACTGTGGGTCCATATATTTCACTGAAAATCGCGATTCCTGTCTGCAGTACTAACTGTAAGTAATCTGCTGCTATCATTCTCTACCAGATCCAAGCAGGCGTTAGCATCTTACCGTGCGTTCCCTTCACTCACTGCCATTTTTATTCCTGACATTACCCTCTCTCAGGTTTGCCACTGCTGCTGTCTTTGCCAAGTGCGCCAATTGCCCTGAAGTGCCGTTACCCTCTCCGATGCCATCACCACTATATTCTGAGTCTGTTGCTCTCTCCGTGTATAAATGTCACTCCTCTTTTAAAAAAATCTCCAGAATCAGGAGGATCCATGGGGCAGAGCGTCAGCCACATTGGCACATACATTTAAAATGGTCAGACTCAGATCCTCTCTCGTGATTTCCACCGTCCCCCCCCCCACACCCCCCACCCCCCGCACATTGAAATGACACAAGGAGGGGAAAAAATACTCGAGGGTTTTATGAAATCTTGCTGCCGCAAGTGCGTATTGGGAAATCATGGGTTTAAGTCCCCACAATATTCTGTCCATAATGGATGGAAAATCGCAGGGAACGTAGCCGGGATTTCCCAGTATGTACTTCTGGTGGGCGAGACTCCATGCTGGGAGCGCGCATTCATAAAATCTGCTCTAGTTCCAGATGATACTGCGACCCCCCCCCCAGGTTCATTTCCTCAGACAACAGCATTGTCACAACCTGACAAATATAAGGAAACTTCTTGCAATTTGTCGCTACTTTCAGAATTTCTGTGGCACTGAATTGGCGCAAACTCAATTTTCCAGCTCACAAATTGGGGAAGCAGCCATTTTCACCGGTTTTTCGGCCCAAAATTGATGCACCCAAGTTCCTAGCGGTTGTTCGGGCCTCCCCATGATCCACCCCATGGAGCTCATTAATATGCACTAACATGGGGGCCAGTGCTGTTGGTGCTTTTAAATCCCACAAGTTATGCTTCGAATGCACCAGGCAAAACAGGACCAGATAAATAAGGCGCAGTAATTGCCGGTCACTGTTGCCGGTAATAGCTGAGACTGGGGGAAGTGTGTAGAAAGTTTGACAACTGATTACTGGAGTTGGGAAAGAATTCTTGGAGTTGTTTTTTTGGTTTTTCACCTAGACAGTGCTGGACTTGCGTCTGACTGCCAATGGGACTGTTGGACCGCTGGGATGTTTTTTGTGCCCACCCACAGTGAGAGGTTCTGAGGACCAGGTATGGGATTTCCAATGGGCATTCCCTCGTTTGCCGTTATAATGGAGGAGCAGCAGGACAGGGTAGAGGATAGGAGGGTGAGGCAGTATATGAGGAACGTGCACCCTTTAAGTTATTATCCCCCCTCAAAGAATTTAAAGGCCATGTAGATTCTGTAAAGACCTTAGTGAGGAGCTCTGTGCCAGAAGACCATTCTTCACCAAAGAGGCATGCACTCTACTGCACATAGATCTGCAGCCATAGTCATCTGCCTTCACACCTCTGCCTGTGTCTGCGATCTCGATCTGTGTAATGTCACCTAGGTTGCTGCCCTATTGTGCATTCGTCAGGTAACTAACATACTATTCCTAAGAATTTGATTTGCTGGAAGTTGCAATGGTTCATTCAATCTTAGGAAGATAATCAGGTGAACAGATAGCTTGTGGGTGATAGGATGTGCTGCCATGGATAATGAACCTTGTAAGAGATCCAAGACAGCAGCTAAGGAGAAATATAAGGGACATGTGCTTCTACCAGAGTAGTCATTAGGCGGACATTTGGGGTTGTAAAGTGGTGCTTTTAGCTCCCTTGATAGGTCAGGAGGGGCTCTGCTGTACATTCCAGATTATATAGTTGTAATCTCCTGTGTTTATGACTTTGATGAGAGTCGTTTCGGTACTGTAGTTTTGCCATCCACAATGACCTGGATGTGGACGTGTCTGGGGAGGTACCTCTAGCTGCTTTGAAGGGTATAAGTACATGAGAGTATCAGGATGATTGTCAATCCGAGTACACCCCAGTGGCTGCTGCGTGGACATCAGTGCGCAACTTATTAATGAAATGTACTCACCCATTTAACACAGTCTACCATTGTCACAACTCGCATATCTCCAACCCCACCTTCAAATAAAGAACAAATCTTTCAATCCAGTATCCACCTTAGAGCATCACATCAGAACAGACCTGTATATGACCATGCAAGTTCTTAATCATTTGATTGAATAGGTCAGTATGCAATACATGTACTCTTTCCTGTGTGATGATAATCTCCACAAATAATAGTGCACACCATAAGTGCACATTCTCCTTTTATACACCTAACTCCAAAGTGACCATGAGCTGTCCCTTATTGCCACTAGAGCTGCTGCCTGTGCTTCAGTGGTGGCGGAGTCACCAACTAGCCCCTAGTTGTTTCTGAGGTACTTGACTGCAGCAGATTCCAAAGAAGCTGCCTCACACTCCTTTGATGCCTACAATGAAGAGTAAGCTTCCCTGATGTTTCCACAAATGAGGGCTGTAGACTCCAGAGTAAAACATCCTCGGAGACTGACCTCAGAGCTTGCATGCAGGTGTGCCGTACCTTTAACATCCTTCTTCTTAGGCGAGTAATCCCTCCAATCAGGATCCCACCCCTGCCACAGTACCGAAACGGCTCTCATCAAAGTCACAAATGACATCCTTTGTGACTGTGAAAAAGGTAAACTATCCTTCCTCGTCCTTCTTGACTTTTCTGCAGCCTTTGACACAGTTGACCACTCCATCCTCCTCCAACGCCTCTCCACCGTCGTCCAGCTGGGTGGGAATGTACTCACCTGGTTCCATTATCTATCTAATCATAAGAATCACCTACAATGGCTTCTCTGCCCGCGCCCGTATTGTTACCTCTGGTGTCCCCAAGGGTCTATCATTGGCCCCCTCCTATTTCTCATCTACATGCTGTCTCTTGGCAACATTTGGAGTTAAGGTACAGATCAGCTATGATCTAACTGAATGGCAGAACAGACTCAATGGGCTGAATGGTCTACTCCTGTTCCTATGTTTCTATTCCAATGCTCTACTAGTCGGCCTCCCACCTTACACCCCCTGTAAACTTGAGCTGATCCAAACTCTGCTGCCCGTGCACTGCCTCGCACCAAGTCCCGTTCACCTATCATGCCTGTGCTCATTGAACTACAGTGTTTGCAAATCCTTCCATGGCCTCGCCCCTCCCTAGCTCCGTAACATCCTCCAGCCCTATAACCCTCCGAGACCTCTGCGTTCCTCTAATCCTGGCCTCTTGCGCATCCATGATTTTCAACACTCTACCATTGGCAGTCGTGCCTTCAGTTGCCTAGGCCCTAAGCTCTGGAATTCCCTGCCTAAACCTCTTCGCCTCTCTACCTCTCTCTCCTCCTTTAAGACTCTCCTTAAAACTTACCTCTTTGACCAAGCTTTTGGTCACCTGTCCTAAAATCTCCTTATGTGGCTCAGTGTCAAATTTTGTTTGATAACGCTCCTATGAAGCGCCTTGGGACATTTTACTACGTTAAAGGCGCTATATAAATGCAAGTTGTTGTTCCTATACTTCTGTCCTTTTTGATGGTAGAGCGTGCAGAGGAGGGAGGTGCTGTCGAAGTAACACAGTGCACCCTGTAGCCATAGTGCACCTGTGGTGAAGGAAGTGGATATTGAGCCCAGTGGCAGGGAACCATCGAGTGAACTGTTCTATCCTGTATAGTCTCAAGCTTCTTCAATGTTGTTGTAGCTGCACTCATCAAAGTCATTGGTGAGTATTCCATCACATTCCTGCCTTGAGTCTTGTAGATGATGGCGAGGCTTTGAGGGATCAGGAGATGAGCCACTGCCCTGCTCTTATAACCACGGAGTTGATGTTGCTGGTCCAGTTCAGCCTCTGGTCAGTGGTGTCCCCCAAGATGTTGATGGTAGGGGACTCAGTGATGGAAGGGCTGTTGAAGGCCAAGGGAGATGCCTGGTCTTTGTCTTATTCAAGGTGGTCATTACCTGGTGTGAATGTTAGCTGCCATTTGACAGCCATGCACAGATGTTTTCCAGGTCCTGCTGTAGACTAGTATGAGCAGTGAATCTTGCTGAACACTGTAAAATCATTAGCAAACAGCCCCACTCCTTTGTGTCCAGTATGACTCCAGCCACTGGAGTGTTTTCCTTTTGACCAGTTTTGCTCGGGATTGGTGCCATGCTCAGTTAAATGCTGCCTTGATGTCGAGGGCAGTTACTCTAACCTCTCCTCTGCCAGAAAGGAGGGCAGAGGTAAGAATAGGTCAGCATAATCCCATTGGAATTAAGGAGACAGAACTATGTGTGAATCCTTATGGCAGCGTGCTGCTTCACTGAGATACCATGGTGACTGTATAGCTGTGCACCCACTAACCTGCCACCTGAGTTGCCCCAACAATTTCTCCATCTCCTACAGAGTGCCTGCCCGCCAGCACCATGGCTTGCTCCATGTAGGGGCTGAGCTCTCTGGTGTATGAAAGGCTCCCTTTGCTATCCTACCTCTCAAAGGATATTGCCCATTTTACACTAGCGCCCAAAGTCAAAATTACCCCCATTGTGTGCAAGTTTCTCCTGCAACAAGTTTGAGTGAATTGGTGAAGACTAGCAATTGAGCGGTGTCTCTCAGGGTAATAGGCTTGCTGATATCATCCTGCTAAAGTGAATGAAGGGGTCATAAAGTTCTGCATAGAAGCAATTGCGGTTAGGGGAGATAGAGACACATAGGAGGTAATTTTGACTTTGTGCGATAGTGTAAAATGGGCGATATCGGATCAGCCACCTGTTATGCATCCCCCGATTTGAAACCAATGGAAAGGAAAAATGGGGGGAGATGTATAACAAAAAAGTGGCTGATGCAATATCATCCGTTTACACTATCGCCCAGAGTCAAAAACACCCCATGCTGTAATGTTTCAACTTAACCACAGTACAGTTGTTTGTGCAGCTCCTAATTTTAGAGGTTGAGCAGCGTGTTGGTGCTCACGGTGTCCGAAGAGTGAATAGTGTGATAACTTGCCTCGTCAAGTCACTGAACGTGTCCCAACATTAGTCTGCAATTCCGGGGGCGAGATCGGTGGCTTTAAGCGCATCTTTCTAACATTGGCACAAGATCCAGAGGTGACATGAGGAAAAACTTTTTTACGCAACGAGTGGTTAGGATTTGGAATGCGCTGCCCGATAGGGAGGTGGATACAGATTCAATAGTAGCCTTCAAAAGGGAATGGGATAAATACTTGGAGGAGAAAAAAATTGCAGGGATGTGGGGAACGAGCGGGGGAGTGGGACTGACTTGATTGCTCTTTGATAGAGCCGGCGCAGACTCGATGGGCCGAAGGGCCTCCTTCTGTGCTGTACTATTCTACCATGATTCGTTCCCATGGGCGTCCACCATCTTCCTCTCCTTTGCTGTATCTCACCAGGAAGCTTTGTAGGTTTACCTCATTAAAATGTTTATGCTCTTCTTTTCTGCGTCCTTGCAATACTCTGCACTCTTCCCCCCCAGTGGAAGAGTGGCACAAAATCACACATGAGCCATCTAGTGCAGCTGTCTGACAGTCAACCCACTGAGCCAGGCACGTTTCTACCCCTGCTGCGATCTGGAGCCATTCATGGCTTTTTATAGGTTACACTCAGTGCACTATTCCCATTTTACAGAGGATTTGTGCTACTGAATCGCCAATGGATGTATAAAGGAGCTGACCCTGCACATATAGACAGGGTGAGTGCTTGCAGAGGAGCGGTGGGCACAATGACTGACTCAAAATCAACATAAATGGCCAAAACGTATTTTGAGCTGTAAATAAACCAAACTTGGCTCAGATCTCAGCAGACATCCATTCTCTGCAGAATTTCAATATAAAAAATAACAGGCTTACCAAATGTGATGCCACTGCATTACAATGTCACAGAGGGTGTCATTTTGGGATTAGTCTTTACTTAGTGGCTGATGGATTGGCATGGCTATGTGTGTGTGTGTGCGTGTGGAGGAACCATTTTCATGGCCCTCGGTGACTCTGGGAACTTTGAAGAGCTACACAGTTTTGCTGCAGCTTAACATGGCAAATTAGAATTTTAATTTGTAATTTAAGCTTGCAGGTCCAGATTTGCACGGGAAGCAGGGCCGGATAAATTCTAACTGATGAGTGTTATCTGAAGCCTGGTGTAGAAAGATTTTCAGGTATGCCTTTGCCTCATTAAAATGTACTGATTTTCTACCCCTTCCCCAGTAGATTTGATGTTCAAATTGTTAAATTGTTTTATAGACGTCCTGGGGTGACACTCGTGAATTACCATAGAACATGGGTAATCTAATTGCCGTGTGAATGCTGCTCCAGACAAAAATTGGAATAGACATTTTGAGCTTTCCATTTTATCAAAAGTACAGTAATCCCTTGATTAAAATAGTCGGTGGTTTACATTACAAATGGTTTAGAGAGGATTGTTTTTCCCCAGAATATTCAATTGAATCTCGCGAATTGCAGCATTCACTTGGACACTTTATAACGCAGGAGGGCAGCGTTTAATTAAAAGAATCTTATTTCAATTCATTTGCTTGTTTAGTCTTATTGTTCCTTCATCCATCTGTAGGGTATTTTGAAGAAATAATATATTTTACATTCCAATTTTCTCCAGTGTAGTTCTACTGCACCTGGCCTTGCTGATTCACATCAGCTACAGATAATGAAGCCATCATCAGGGCCCACTCTTTTACAATGGCTGAATAAGTTCAATTCCAATTTTATTACATGGGATTTCAGGAATCTTACAAGCATTTTTGAGGATCACATTACTTGTTTCCATCCATTTATACTGACTGAAAGGGGGTTATTTTAACCTTTGCCGGTAGGGTAAAGCAGGCAATATCGGATCAGTCGCCCGTTATACACCCCACCCGATTTACCTTTCCATTCAAGTCGATAGAAAGGAAATTTGGGAGAGATGTATAACTATCGCCAAAGGGTAAAATTACCCCCAATAAGTCAACTACTGTTCTTATTATGGGATTTTCCAGGATTTTTGCCAGTGTTTTGGTGGATTGCATTCCTCAATTCTATTTATCCATGAAATCTCCAGATCAGTGGCTTTGCCCATCATGCTTCTCGTTATCCCACTGACTGCTCACAGTGTGCCATCAGTGTGCCAGTGCAGCCTTCGGTCGCCTGAGGAAGAGAGTGTTTGAACACCTGGACCTCAAACCCGGCACTAAGCTCGTGGTCTACAGAGCATCAGTGATACCCGCCCTGCTGTGTGCCTCAGAGACATGGACCATGTACAGCAGGCACCTCAAAGCACTGGAGAGGTACCACCAACGCTGCCTCCGCAAGATCCTGCAAATCCATTGGCAGGATAGGTGCACCAACGTCAGTGTTTTCGCTCAGACCAACATCCCCAGCATCGAAGCTTTCACCACGCTCAATTAGCTCCGATGGACGGGTCACATTGTCCGCATGCCCGATATGAAACTCCCAAAACAAGCGCTTTACTCGGAGCTCTGGCACGGCAAGAGAGCCCCAGGTGGGCAGAGGAAATGCTTCAAGGACACCCTCAAAGCCTCCTTGAAAAAGTGCAACATCCCCACCGATACCAGGGAATCCCTGGCCCAAGGCCGCACAAAGTGCAGGAGAAGCATACGGGAAGGCGCTGAACACCGAGTCTCTTCACCGGGAGCAAGCGGCAGCCAAGCGCAGGCAGCGCAAGGAGCGCACGTCAACCCAAGCACCCCACCCACCCGCCCCTTCAACCACTGTCTGCCCCACCTGTGACAGAGACTGTAGGTCCCGCATTGGACTCATCAGTCACCTGAGAACTCATTTTTAATGTGGAAACAAGTCATCCTCGGTTCCGAGGGACTGCCTAAGAAGAGATCCCACTGACTGCTCGGATAACACCGTCAGACCACCGTTCTGCTTGAAATAAATTTTAAAGACAAAATAACATATTTTCCAGATACATTTATAATTACATGCTAACAGTAATTATCTCCGAGTAATCAACTGTTGATTATCACTCACAGTGATCGCATCCCAATTGGTAATCATTCAGTGTGGATATCATTCTGTGTTAAGAGAAAACAGTGGCTGCCACCATTTACCATGGCACTGCTCTCTGCAGAAGTAAAGACCAAAAACACAATGAGCTGACCCTAAGATCTTCACAGTACATTAGATAAAGTAATATATGCCCTGGAATGATTAGATGACTGTAATTTTATTTAAGATAATAGTTATGAGCTGCTTGATCTTCAGCTTCCTGGTATTCGGTGTCATCTAAAGCCATTGAGAGTTCCAGTGGGGTGGGCGGGGTGTCTGAGCAGATGCCAAATATGTACCTATGCAACAGATAGGTTGAATGGCTTTTTCTTATTCATACCTTCTTATATCTTTATCTTTATAATATACACTGAGCTTATTATTCCCCTGTAACAGGCAGTGAAATTAGATCCAATATCTTGCTGCAGTTGTACAGGGCCTTGGTGAGACCACACCTTGAGTATTGTGTGCAGTTTTGGTCACCTTACCTGAGGAAGGACCTTCTTGCCATGTTGGGAGTGCAGCGAAGATTCACCAGGCTGATACCTGGGATGGCAGGAATGACGTTGATGTGCCTCAATAATTCCGAGACTCGATGTTAGCGAAACAAAACAAGGCTTTTATTAACTTAGAAGGTAACACGCAGTGGAGAGAGGTATCTTCCATCTGGAGGTCTGCAGTACTGGATATGAGGCCAGACTGAGCTTGCTTACATAGGGGCCAGGTATGGGCGGAGCCCTACACACAATACATTACAATATACAATACAATGGTGAGGAGACGGAACTGAGGTAAGGGAACTGAAACCTGAAACCAACCACAGTCACAGGCAGTGATGAATGGAATATTTCATCACATTCACCCCTTCTATAGATTTAGTCTGCTCGGGGGTTTGATAGTCCTCTGCGACCGACGTGGCTGTTGTGGTGTCGCGGGTGTCGGCTGGGTGTCCCCGGTGGCCTCCTGGGTCTCTGCCGGGGGTGCCGCCAGGGTTGTTGAAGGGGTAGTTGGTGGGGGTGCCGTTGGTCGATGTTCTTCCGGGGGTGATGAAAGAGTAGTGGGTGGGTAAGAGTTGCTGTGATCGTTGTTGTTGCTATTGCCATGGTTGTTGTCGTTACCGGCTGGGGCGACGTCTTTTATGGACACGGTGTCCTCCCTTCCGTCGGCGTGCCGGACATACGCGTATTGGGGGTTGGCGTGGAGTAGGTGCACTGGCTCCACGAGAGGGTCCGTCTTGTGGCCCCTCACATGCCTTCGCACGAATACCGGACCTGGGGTGGAGAGCCATGACGGCATGGATACGCCTGAGGTGGATTTCCGGGGAAAGACAAACATTCGTTCATGAGGCGTGGCATTAGTGGCAGTACACAATAGCGACCGTATCGAATGGAGCACATCTGAGAGGACTTCCTGCCAGCGGGAGATAGGGAGGCCCTTGGTCCTTAGAGCTAGAGTGACTGCTTTCCATACTGTCCCGTTCTCTCGCTCCACTTGACCGTTACCCCGGGGGTTGTAGCTGGTGGTACGGCTCGTGGCGATCCCCCTGGACAGCATGTACTGGTGTAGCTCTTCACTCATGAAGGACGCCCCCCTATCCGTATGGATGTAGCTCGGCATACCGAACAGGCAGAACAGGCTGTTGAGGCATTTAATGACCGTGGCGCTGGTCATGTCTGGGCATGGGAAGGCGAATGGGAAACGGGAGTATTCGTCCACAATGTTCAGGAAGTAAACATTGCGGTCGACTGACGGGAGGGGGCCCTTGAAATCTAAGCTGAGCCGCTCAAAGGGCCGTGTAGCTTTGATTAAGTGGGCTCTATCTGGGCGGTAGAACCGAGGCTTGCACTCAGCGCAAGTGCGGCAGTTCCTGTTCAGAGACCGAACTTCCTCAATCGAGTAGGGTAAGTTACGGGACTTTATGAAGTGGAACAGCCGCGTGACCCCTGGGTGGCAGAGGTCGTTGTGGAGGGTCTGTAGCCGATCCCCGGTGGCGCTGGCACACATCCCTCGTGAGAGGGCGTCAGGGGATTCGTTAAGGGCCCCTGGCCGGTAAATGATGTCATACTCGAAGGTGGAGAGCTCGATCCGCCACCTAAGAATCTTATCATTTTTAATCTTCCCCCTCTGTTTATTATTGAACATAAACGCTACCGACCGCTGGTCGGTAAGTAGGGTGAAGCGTTTGCCGGCTAGGTAGTGGCGCCAGTGGCGCACTGCCTCCATGATGGCTTGGGCCTCCTTTTCTACGGAGGAGTGTCTGATCTCGGGCCCTTGGAGGGTCCTCGAGAAGAAAGCTACGGGCCGCCCCGCCTGGTTGAGGGTGGCCACCAAGGCAAAGTCAGACGCATCACTTTCCACTTGAAAGGGAGTGTTCTCGTCCACTGCCTGTAGCGTGGCCCGCTCAATATCCTGCTTAATGCTTTTGAAGGCGGCGTGGGCCTCAGCAGAGAGCGGAAAAGAGGATGCTTTCAAGAGGGGGCGGGCTTTGTCGGAGTAGTTGGGGACCCATTGGGAATAATAAGAAAATAACCCCAGGCACCTTTTCAGGGCTTTGGGAGTGTTGGGCAGGGGCAGCTCCCGTAGGGGGCGCAATCGGTCGGGGTCTGGTCCGATGTCCCCATTCTCCACCACGCTGCCTAGTATGCAGAGACGCGTGGTGTTGAAAACGCACTTGTCCTCGTTGTAGGTGAGGTTGAGTTTTTGTGCGGTTTCCAGGAACCTCTCGAGGTTCGAGCCGTGATCCTGCTGGTTGTGACCGCAGATGGTGATGTTGTCGAGGTAGGGGAAGGTTGCCTGCAAGTGGTGGTCATCGACCATGCAGTCCATCTCCCTCTGGAAGACCGAGACCCCATTCGTCACCCCAAAGGGTACTCTGAGGAATTGGTAGAGGCGTCCGTTCGCCTCGAAGGCGGTGTACGGGCGGTCCTCTGGTCTGATAGGGAGCTGGTGGTACGCTGACTTGAGGTCGATGGTGGAGAACACCCGGTATTGGGCGATTTGGTTCACCATTTCTGATATGCGGGGTAGCGGGTAGGCGTCTAGTTGGGTGTACCTGTTGATCGTTTGGCTATAGTCGATCACCATCCGTTTCTTCTCGCTACCCCTTACCACTACCACTTGGGCACGCCACGGGCTGTTGCTGCGTTCAATAATGCGCTCTTTCAGGAGCCTGTCTACCTCGGTCGCGATAAACCGCCTGTCCTCCCAGCTGTACCTCCTGCTTTTGGTCGCTATTGGCCGGCAGTTAGGGGTAAGGTTCGCGAATAGCGAAGGCGGCTTTACCTTCAGGGTAGCCAGACCGCACACTGTGAGGGGCGGCTGGGACCCACCGTACTTGAGCGTGATGCTTTGGTGGTTGCACTGGAAATCCAGGCCCAAGATCACGCTCGCACATAGATTCTTCATGATTAATACTTTAAAATTATCGTATACAGTTCCGTTAACGGACAATTGTACCGTGCAGTAACCCAGAATGGTCGATGTCTGGGTTTATCAGCCATAGAGATGGTACCCTGAGTAGGGACCACCTTTAGGGAGAGTTGTTGTGCCAGTTCAGGGTGGATAAAACTCTCCGTGCTTCCACTGTCAATTAAACATTTAACCCGGCACCCGTTTACCTCGATGTCCACCATTGATTTGGATAGCGGGTGCGGCCTGGTCTGGTCCACTGTGACCGATGCCACTGTAGGGCCCTGATCGAGACAAGATGGCGTCCACGCTGTCTGCTCATGAGATGGCGGACCCCACGAGGTCGGGCAAGATGGCGTCCAAGATGGCCGCTCCCACGGCGCACACACGGCGGTGGCGGGTTTTCCGGCGGGGTTCCCTCTGCACACCTTCCCGAAGTGCCCCTTCTTACCGCACTTAAAGCAGGTGGTGCCTTTCGCCGGGCACAGGTTTCTGGTGTGCTTTGGCTGCCCGCAGAAGTAGCAGTTGGGTCCCCGACGCGTCGCGGCTGTCGTAGGGCTTCTGGGGGGAGAGCGGGGCCCCGACGGTGTCGGGCTGCCGGGCGGGGAAGATGCCTTCCAAGATGGCGGCGCCCTTGGTGCACACGTGGCGGCGTGGATGGCGCGGGCTGAAGAGTAGGCGTCCGAGTTTCTCTGGGCCACATCCAGGGATCGCGCGGTGTCCGCAGCCTGCTTCAGGTCCAATCCCGTTTTTTCCAGCAGTCTCTGCCGGATGTAAGTGGAGCTGAGGCCTGTGATAAAGGCATCGCAAACAAGCTCGTCAGTGTACACTGCGGCTTTTACATCTTGGCACTTGCAGTCTTTACCAAGCATTTTCAGGGTGCCTAGGAACTCCTCCACTGATTCCCCAGGTCGCTGTGCGCGAGTAGCGAGCAGATGCCTAGCATACACCTCATTCGTAGGCTGCTGGTAATGCGCCTTTAAGATGTCGCAGGCGGCCAGGTACGTGTCGGCGTCTTGGATGAGGGGGTAAACCCGGTGGCTTACCCAATTCCGCAGAATTCCGAGTTTCATACTCGCAGCGTCCGTAGCGTCTTTGACGGCTGCGGAATTGTCCAGGAAGAATTCCATACACATAAACCAGTGTCCGAAGCGTGCCGATGCGTCCGAAGCATGTTGGTCCAAATCCAAACGTTCGGGTTTTAGGAGTTGATCCATTGTGTTGAAAAATAAGTTAATAAAATTGATGTGCCTCAATAATTCCGAGACTCGATGTTAGCGAAACAAAACAAGGCTTTTATTAACTTAGAAGGTAACACGCAGTGGAGAGAGGTATCTTCCATCTGGAGGTCTGCAGTACTGGATATGAGGCCAGACTGAGCTTGCTTACATAGGGGCCAGGTATGGGCGGAGCCCTACACACAATACATTACAATATACAATACAATGGTGAGGAGACGGAACTGAGGTAAGGGAACTGAAACCTGAAACCAACCACAGTCACAGGCAGTGATGAATGGAATATTTCATCACAGACGTACGAGGAGAGATTGTGTCGATTGGGCTTATACTCACTGGAGTTTAGAAGATTGAGAGGGGATCTCATCGAAACCTATAAAATTCTGTCAGGTCTGGACAGACTAGATGCAGAAAGTATGTTTCTGATGGCCGGGGAGTCCAGAACCAGGGGTCATAGTCAAAGGATAAGGGGTAAGCCATTTAGGACAGAAATGAGGAGGAATTTCTTCACCCAGAGAGTGGTGAACCTGTGGAATTCTCTGCCACAGAGGGCGGTGGAGGCCAGTTCATTAAATATATTCAAGAAAGAGTTGGATATGTTTCTTGAGGCTAAAGGGATATGGGGAGAAGGCAGGGACAGGGTACTGAATTTGGATAATCAGCCATGATCTCATTGAATGGCGGAGCAGGCTCGAAGGGCCGAATGGCCTACTCCTGCTCCTATCTTCTATGTTTCTATGTTAAATCATATGGTAAATAGTGCTTCAATCCCAATGACTTAAGGGGAAGAATTGCTCTGGTTGATGCCTGTCCTTTTGACTTTAATGATGCTGACATAATCTGAGCAATTTTTCCTCTTTAGTGGACTCTGCTGCCTGGATGAGCTCCACCTGAAAATATATAGAGAGTCAGGGGTACCTATTGGCCCCTGGTAGATTAAAAGAAGAAGCTTACAATGTTGCCAAAAAGAGTAGTAAGCCTGAGCAGTGAGAGGGTTTTAAAAATCAGCAAAGGGTGACCAAGAAATTGATAAAGAGGGAGAAAATAGAATATGAGAGTAAACTAGCAAGAAATATAAAAACAGATTGTAAGACCTTTTACAAGTATGCAAAAGGGAAAAGGTTAGTGAAAGTAAACGTGGGTCGTTAGAGGCTGAGACAGCAGAAATTATAATGAGGGATAAGGAAATGGCAGAGACATTAAACAAATATTTTGCATATATCTTCACAGCACAGGACACAAACAACATACCAGAAATTGTGGGGAACCAAGGGTCTAATGAGAGTGAGGAACTTAAAGGAATTAATATTAGTAAAGAAAAAGTACTGGAAAAATCAATGGGAAAAATCAAAAGCTGACAAATTCCCAGGACCTAATGGCCTACACCCTAGGGTTTTAAAAGAGGTGGCTACAGAGATAATGGAAGCATTGGTTTTGATCTTCCAGAATTCCCTAGATTCTAGAAAGTCCCTGTGAATTGGAAGGTAACAAATGTAACCCCGCTGTTCAAGAAAGGAGGGAGAGAGGAAACAGGGAACTACTGGCCAGTTAGCCACACATCAGTCATAGGGAAAATTATTATTATTAAAGACGTGGTAACAGGGCACTTGGAAAATCACATTGGCCCAGTAATTCCGTTCCAAACGCGTGAGTACGGTCGGGGTACTCACGCGTCTGGCCGGAGGAAATGCCGGTTTTCAGCATGCACAGCGCATGCGGAGAAAACTGGCATTTCCTGTCCTCTGAACGAAGGGGTTCACAGGCACAGCGCGTGCGACTGCACAGGCAGCACGTGCGCAGTGAACTTTGTCGATTTCATTCATGGATTCAGTGAGGTTAAGTCCTTACAACTTACACATGAAAAAAGCATGTGTAAAGTTGCTCCAGAGGCTACGGAGGAAGATATATTTTATCGTGGAGCTTCTGAAAGGCAATATTTTTGTTTGGGAAAGGGAGGAAAGTTATTTTAAGAAATGATGAGGTAAGTTTTAAAGTTTAATTTTTTTTTTTTAAACAGGTTTTCAGTACTGTAGGTAGAAGGAGCAATTGTGGCTGTGTGAATTGAATTTGCTGTGTTTATTAAATGTGAAAATGACTGTTCTAAAATGAGTAATGTAACATTTCCAACATTTTTAAGAAAGAAACTGTTCATCAGTAATATATTCTTTTAAGTAATTATGTATGTATGTCCGTATATATTCCTTTACGTATATGTATATATTCCTTTACTTATGTGTATGAATGTATGTATTTAATTATGATTTTCCAATAAGTTACTTTCTCTGAAAGTCATAATTAAATACATACATTCATACACATAAGTAAAGGAATATATACATACATATACGCAAAGGAATATATACAGACATACATACATAATTACTTAAAAGAATATATTACTGATGAAAAGTTTCTTTCTTAAAAATGTTGGAGTCATTTTCACATTTAATAAACACAGCAAATTCACATAGCCACAATTGCTCCTTCTACCTACAGTACTGAAAACCCATTTTAAAAAACAATAATAAACTTTAAAACTTACCTCAGCATTTCTTAAAATAACTTTCCTCCCTTTCCCAAACAAAAATATTGCCTTTCAGAAGCTCCACGATAAAATGTATCTTCCTCCGCAGCCTCTGGAGCAACTGTACTCATGCTTTTTTCATGTGTAAGTTGTAAGGACTTAACCTCACTGAAAGCATGAATGAAACCGGCGAATTTTACTGAGCACGCGCTGCCTGTGCAGTCGCACGCGTTCTGCCTCTGAACCCCTTCGTTCAGAGGACAGGAAATGCCGGTTTTCCCCGCATGCGCTGTGCATGCTGAAAACCGGCATTTCCTCCGGCCAGACGCGTGATTACCCCGACCGTACTCACGCGTTTGGAACGGAATTACTGGGCCAACATTTTACATGTCAATAAAATGAAAAATTTAACAATTGCACGATTTGCCCCCTTGCATCTGCGACTGAGGGTCCAAGGAGGTGCATTGTGCAAGAGGTCATCGTCGTACGTATCCTCACACTGTTCCCTTTCGGGAACTGTATGAAGTGGTGGAAGGATTTCTGGCCACGTTAACGCTCCTTCCGTGACCATAACCATCTTCATACCAGCCATTAGGGTGGTTAGTCCTATGGCGTGAGGGTTTTACGGGCTCCCACAACCCATCTGAGGGGGGGGCCCACCCACACCCGCGGACGCAAGTATCCCGCTGGATGTCCACCCAGAATTTATAGTTGGAGCTCCGACTCCACTTGCCGGGACTGTCTGGAGCGGGGCTCGAAACCCTACTCCTTCTGGCCCAGCGGCGGGGATGCTTACCGCTACGCAAAAGGCCCACTCCGCGCAAAAGGTGACACCCATACGTTTCCTGCGCCTTTTCCCTCCCCGTGACTGGAGCCCTATGCTGCCACTTGAAAGACCAAGCTATCATCTGTCCTTTTTGCGGCGCCTTGGACTTCTCATTACCAATGATGAGCAGGCGCTGCGCCTCCACCTCATTGAGGAGATTGCTGAGGTCATCATCAGTTCAATTGTGAGTTCTTTAAATGCCGTGAATTGTGCTCATTCCAGCCATTTCACGTTGCTAATCTGAGTGGGCCTTTGGCGTAGCGGTAGCATCCCCGCCGCTGGGCCACACGGCGTAGGGTTTCTAACCCCGCTCCAGACAGTCCCGGCAAGTGGAGTCGGAGCTCCGGCTCTAAATTCTGGGTAGACATCCAGTGGGATAGTTGCGTCCGTGGGTGTCGGTGGCCCTCCCCCTCGTATAGGTTGCGGGAGCCCGTAAAACCCTCCCGCCATAGGACTAACCACCCTAATGGCTGGTACAAAGATGGTTACGGTCACGGAAGGAGCGTTAATCACGGCCAGAAATCCTTCCACCACTTCATACAGTTCCCCAAAGGGAACAGTGTGAAGACACGTACGACGACGACGTTGCTAATTAAATAAATGGAATGCAAAAAATGCTTTCAGGGCTTTTAAAAGTCTTTAAATCGCTTTAATTCTGTTTAAAACTACTTCAGATTCTTCAAAATAATGTAAACGTTTTTAAAAGTTTATAAAAGTTACCAAAAGCTTCTTAAAAATACCAAAAACCTATTTAAAATGCTGCTCTACATGTAAAAATGCTTTGCAGCTTGTGAGAAACATTGGGGGCGTGTCCTTTTAAAATGAGACCTCAAGGGGCGTGTCTCACTTGCACTGCGCGCTCCAGGCTTCGCGCTGGCTGCACTCCTGGGCGGCGTGACGTCAGACGCTGCCCGGGAGTCAACATTTTAAAACAGGAATTCCAGGCATCCCTGAAGCTCAACGGCCGGCGCGTCAGGTGAGTGCAGATCGGGGGCTTGCACGCGCGGCAAGCCCCCAACCCGAATTTCTGCCCCAGTATGTTTAGGGAGAGTCAACATGGTTTTATAAAAGGGAAATCATGTTTGACAAATCTAATAGCTTTTTGAGGGTGTAACTAGCAGGGTAGATAAGGGGGAACCAGTGGATCTGGTATATTTGGATTTTCAGAAGGCATTCGATAAGGTGCCACACAGGAGGTTGTTATACAAGATTAGGGCTCATGAGATTGGGGGTAATATATTAGAATGGATTGAGGATTGGTTAATGGACAGAAAACAGAGAGTAAGAACATAAGAATTAGGAGCAGGAGTAGGCCATACCGACCCTCGAGCCTGCTCTGTCATTCAATAAGGTCATGGCTGATCGTTGACCTTAACTCCACTTTCCTGTCCGATCCCATATCCCTCGACTCCCCTAGAGTCCAAAAATCTACCTATCTCAGTCTTGAATATACTCAACGACTCAGCATCCACAGCTCCTTGTGGCAAAGAATTCCAAAGATTCACAACCCTCTGAGTGAAGAAATTCCTCATCATCTCAGCCTTAAATAACCAACCCCTTATCCTGAGACTATGCCCCCTAGTTCTAGACTCTCCAGCCAGGGGAAATAATCTCTCAGCATCTATCTTGTCAATCCCTCTCAGAATCTTATATGTTTCCAGAATCATTCTGGAATGCAAAGATAAACCCCGGCTTCTATTCTCCGCTGCTAACCATCTTCTTAAACCCCTCTCCGCTGTCTCCTCCACCCTCACCTTCGACACAAGTGTGAGGAGCTCATGGACTTCTTTGTCTCTAAGATTGAGACCATCAATTCAGCTGCCTCTGCCACTTCCCTTCCTTCCCCTAGCCCATCAGGCTGAACTTCCTCTAAGGTTCCCCCCTGCCCTAGCCCTGGACTCACATCTTTCTCCAGTTTCTCTCTGATCTCCTCTCATGACCTCTCCACGCTCATCTTGTCCATGACACCCACTTCCTACTCCCTCGGCCCTATTCCCACCAAACTGCTGACCACCCAACTTCTTTTTCTGGCTCCCATGTTAGCTGACATTGTTAATGGTTCTCTCTCCTCAGGTACTGTCCCCCCTCCCTCAAATCTGTTGTCATCACACCGCTTCTCAAAAAAACAACCCTTGACTCCTCCATCCTTGCAAACTACCATCCCATTCCAAACTCCCTTTCCTCTCCAAAGTCCTTGAACATGTTGTCGTCTCCCAAATCCATGCCCATCTTTCCCACAACTCCATGTTTGAATCCCTCCAATCAGGTTTCTGCCCCCGCCACAGTACCAAAACGACTCTCATCAAAGTCAGAAATGACATCCTTTGTGACTGTGACAAAGGTAAGCTAACCCTCCTCATCCTTCTTGACTTGTCTGCAGCCTTTGACACGGTTGACCACTCCATCATTCTCCAATGCCTCTTCACCGTCGTCCAGATGGGTGGGACTGCACTCGCCTGGTTCCATTCTTATCTATCTAATCGTAGCCAGAGAATCACCAGCAATGGCTTCTCTTCCCACTCTCGCATCGTTACCTCTGGTGTTCCCCAAGGATCTATCCTTGGCCCCCTCCTATTTCTCATTTACATGTTGCCCCTTGGCGACATCATCCGAAAACACAGCGTCAGTTTCCACATGTACACTGACGACACCCAGCTCTACGTCTCTACCACTTCTCTTGACCCCTCCACGGTCTCTAAATTGTCAGACTGCTTGTCCAACATCCAGTTCTGGATGAGCAGAAACTTTCTCTAATTAAATATTGAAAAGACCGAAGCCATTGTTTTTGGTCCCCGCCACAAACTCCATTCCCGAGCCACTGACTCCATCCCTCTCCCTAACATCTGTTTGAGGCTGAACCACACTTTTCGCAACCTTGGTGTCATATTTGACCCTGGAATGAGCTTCCGACCACATGTCCACGGAATAACTAAGACCGCCTATTTCCACCTCTAACATCGCCCGTCTCCAGCCTTGCCTCAGCTCATCCGCTGCTGAAAGCCTCATCCATGCATTTGTTACCTCTAGACTTGGCTATTCCAACGCACTCCTGGCTGGCCTCCCACGTAAACTTGAGGTCATCCAAAACTTGGCTGCCCGTGTCAAATTTTTTTGTCTTATAATACTCCTGTGAAGCGCCTTGGGACGTTTTACTATGTTAAAGGCGCTATATAAATACAAGTTGTTGTTTATGCTTAGGAGTAGGCTGCTTTCTATGGACAGACATACCTGGGCCATTTTCCATATCGTCAGACAGATGCCAGTGTTGTAGCTGTACTGTAACAGCTTAGCTAAAGGCAAGGTCACTACTGGAGCACAGGTCTTCGGTACTACAGTCTCCACTTTCCCGCCCTATCCCCATATCCCTTGATTCCCTTAGTGCCCAAAAACCTATCGTTCTCCATCTTGAAGAGACTCATCAACTGAGAATTAACAGCCCTCTGGGGTAGAGAATTCCAAAGGTTCACAACCCTCTGAATGAAGAAGTTTCTCCTCATCTGAGTCCTAAATGGCCGACCCCTTATCCTGAGACTACGACCTCTAGTTCTAGACTCTCCAGCCAGGAGAAACAGCCTCTCATCATCTACCCCATCAAGCCCTCTAAGAAATGTATTTGTTTCAATGAGATCACCTCTCATTTTTCTAAACTCCAGAGTATAGATAGCAAAATACTGCGGATGTTGGAAATCCGAACTAACAACAGAAAATGCTGGAAAAACTCAGCAGGTCAGGCAACATCCGTGGAGAGAAATTTGAGTTGACGTTTTGGGCAAGAAGGGTGCGACCCGAAACGTCAACTCAAATTTCTCTCCACGGATGTTGCCTGACCTGCTGAGTTTTTCCAGCATTTTCTGTTGTTATTCCAGAGAGTATAGGCCCAGTCTACTCAATCTCTCCTCATAGGACAACCCCCCATCCCAGGAATCAATCTTGTGAACGTTGCACCCCCTCTAAGTATATGCTTCCTTAGGTAAGGAGACCAAAACTGTGCACAGTACTCCAGGTGTGGTCTCATCAAAGCCCTGTATAATTACAGCAAGATTTCCTTACTCTTATATACTCCAACCCCCTTGCAATAAAGGCTAGCATACCATTTGATTTCCTAACTGCTTGCTGTACCTGCATGTTAAATTTCTGTGATTCGTGTACAAATCCCTCCGAATACCAACATTAACTAGTCTCTCACTTTCTAAAAAAGATTCTGCTTTTCCATTCTTCCTACCAAAGTGGATAATTTTACACTTCCCCACATTATACTCCATCTGCCACCTTCTTGCCCAACCACATAACCTGTCTCTATCACTTTGCAGCCTTTTTGCATCCTCCTTACAGCTTACTTTCCCACCTAACTTTGTATCATCAGCAAACTTGGATATATTACACTTGGTCCCTTCATCTAAGTCATTGATATAGATTGTGAATAGCTGAGGCTCAAGCACTGATCCTTGCGGCACTCCACTAGTTACACCCTGCCATCCTGAAAATTACCTGTTTATTCCTGAGTAGGACACAAAGGGCCTGCAAAGGGATATAGGCAGGTTAAATGAGTGGGCAATATGATGGCAGATTGAGTATAATGTGGGGAAATGTGAAGTTATTCACTTTGGTAGGAAGAATAGGAAAGCAGAATTTTTTTAATTGCTGAGAAACTATGAAATGTTGGTGTTCAGACAGATTTGGGTGTCCTCGTACAAGAAACACAGAGGGCCAGATTTTCAGTGTGCCATGAGGCGGGCTTTCAGGCGTGCGGGGGGCAAAAATCCCGAATTCGGGGGTCCCAACACCATCCCGCCCAAAACCCGCCTCCACGTAAGTTTCAAAGGAGGCGGGAACCCGCCCTGCACTGGGACCCGCCGACCCGAGGCGGGAAGGGATTAGTGCCAATTAACTGCCTGTTTACAGGTAGTTAACAGGCAGTTTTTAGCCTAATCCCTATTTTGAAGGGTGCCGTGTGGGATTCCCGACGGCTCCAAACCACGCCAGGTTAGAGCAGGCGGGCCGTTGGGTTGAAGGACTTGGGGGGGTCGAGATGTCGGTGTAAAGGTGAGTGATGGGTGCATGAGTGCAAAGGTAAGTGTGTTTGGTGTATCTAAAGTGTGTAAAGAAGTTTTACTTACCTGTACTTACCTTCATAGCCTTTCTTCCTCTAGGCGTCGAGAGTCCATCACTCAGCCGGCACTGAAAGCCGAATGGCTGCGATCTGTCAAAAGTGACAGCCTTCAGCTTTCAGTGCCGGTGACAGTTCTAACTGAGTCTGCGTAGAAGGACTCAGGTTAGAAGTCAGTCTGTCAGTGTTTGACAGCTTCAAACAGCTGTGAAACACTGATATTTCATCTGTCAAAAACTCTTGACAGATGAAATTTCAGTCTGTGACATTACCTGTTGCCTGGTGGCCCTTAATTGGCCTGCTGAGCCCGCTGGGCGGGTTCAACAAGGTCAATCAAGGGAAATCGCGTCAATTGGCCGGACGTCGATGGAGACAGGACTAAAACCCAAAAGTTGTAGTCCCGCCTCCTTCCCGACAGCTTAATGAAAATCCAGCCCAGAGAGTTAGCATGCAGGTACAGCAAGCAATTAGGAAGGCATGTTAGCCTTTATTGCAAAGGGGTTGGAGTATAAGAGTAAGGAAGTCTTGCTACAGTTGTACAGGGCTTTGGTGAGACCACACCTGGAGTACAGTGCACAGTTTTGGTCTCCTTATCTAAGGAAGGATATACTTGACTTAGAGGCGGTGCAACGAAGGTTCATTAGATTGATTCCTGGGATAAGAGGGTTATCTATGAGGAGAGATTGAGTAGACTGGGCCTATACTCTCTGGAGTTTAGAAGAATGAGAGGTGATCTCAACAACAACAACTTGTATTTATATAGCACCTTTAACGTAGTAAAACGTCCCAAGGCGCTTCACAGGAGTGTTATCAGACAAGAAATTTGATACCGAGCCACACAAGGAGAAATTAGGGCAGGTGACCAAAAGCTTGGTCAGAGAAGTAGACTTTAAGGAGCGTCTTAAAGGAGGAAAGAGAGGCGGAGAGGTTTAGGGAGGGAATTCCAGAGCTTAGGGCTTAGGCAACAGAAGGCACGGCCACCAATGGTTGAGCGAATATAGTCAGGGATGTTCAAGAGGGCAGAATTAGAGGAGCGCAGATATCTCGGGGGGTTGTGGGGCTGAAGGAGATTACAGAGATAGGAAGGGGTGAGGCCATGAAGGGATTTGAAAACAAGGATGAGGATTTTGAAATTGAGGCATTGCTTAGCCAGGAGCCAATGTAGGTCAGCGAGCAGTAAGGTGATGAACGGAACCATCAACAGTGCCACCAAGCAGCCTTTATTCACCAATAACCTGTTCACCGATGCTCAGTTTGGGCTCTGCCAGAACCACTCAGCTCTACATTTCATTACAGCCTTTGCCCAAACATGGACACAAGAACTGAATTCCAGAGGTGCGGTGAGAGTGACTGTCCTTGACATCAAGGCAGCATTTGACCGAGTGTGGTACCAAGGAGCCCTAGTAAAACTGAATTGGGGATCAGGGGGGCAAACTCTGCAGTGGCTGGAGTCATACCTAACACAAAGGAAGATGGTTGTGGTCATTGGAGGCCCATCATCTAAGCCTCAGGATATCGCAGCAGGAGTTCCTCATAGCAGCATCCTAGGCCCAAATATCTTAAGCTGCTTCGGCAAAAACCTTCACTCCATCATACAGTCAGAAGTAGGGCTGTTCACTCAAGGTTGCACAGTGTTAAATTCCATTCGCAATTCCTCAGATAATTAAGCAGTCAATGCCCTCATGCAGCAAGACCTGGACAACATCCAGGGTGGGGCTGATATGTGGCAAGAAACAATCGCACCACGCAAGTGTCAAGCAATGACCATCTCCAACAAGAAAGAGCATAACCACTTCCACTTGACTTTCAATGGCATTAACATCGCCGAGACCCCCACCATCAACATCCTGGTTGCTGTTAAGTCTGTGTGTTCTAGTTGTAATTACTAACACAGACTACAAGATTAAAGTTCAACAGGTCTTTACTGGTTGGAGGTCAGGACTATACTAAATACAATGTTACTACACAGTGCTTATATACCGGTGGTCACCACCGGTATTACGTATACAGCAGCCAGAGAAAGTAGTACATCTCTTAAGGTGGAACAGGCTTAAGTTCTCTTAAGGTGGAACAGGTTACATACACCACAATCCTCCCTTTTTAGCTTAACAGTCATATCCCCATTTAACATAACATAATAACATATATAACTTCAGGTATAAACAGTTCAATGGTTCAGTCTCTCAGGAGGCCTTCTGATTCGGTTTGGATAACGCCTTTCAGTGGTCTCTGATTCCTGTTGCTGAGGTGACTCCTCTAGTTGGTCTCCCATGCATTGGGTGTTATCATCATCATCAGGTACATTCCCTGCCGAGGTAGATGCTTCAGGTTCATTAACGTCTTCCACAGTTGTCTCTGTCGCAACCATGGGTTCGACCCTTGCTCTCGATTCTACCAGTTGATCCGCATGACGCCTTATCACATTGTTACCAATATCTACTGTGTACATCAGAGGTCCTTGTCTGGCCCGAATTGTTCCGGACTGCCATTTTTCGTTTCCATAGCCCCTTACCAACACTGGTTGTCCTACGTCGAAACTTCGAGTGGTCTTGTTATTAATATGCCGGAACTGTTTGTTTTCCACTTCCCTCCGCACATTTGGTTTTAACAAGTCCAACCTGGACCGCAACCTCCTGTTATAAAACCTCATGGCAGGACTTTGGTTAGTCACTGCATGAGCGGCGTTTCGATATGCCATTAGGAAATTGTCCACCTTGTGCTGTAGTGGAATCTGATCATCGTTCATGGCCTTTATTGCCTTTTTGAATGTTTGGACAAATCTCTCGGCCAACCCGTTTGTCGCCGGGTGATATGGGGCAGAGGTATAATGTTTCACCCCATTCTTCTTTAAGAATTTTTGGAATTCTTCCAACACGAACTGTGGTCCGTTGTCCGAACAGATCTGTTCTGGCAATCCGTTCCTTGCGAATATTGTTCTTAACACCGCAATTGTCTTTTCTGAAGTAGTGGTATTCATCTTGCTCACTTCTGGCCATTTGGAATGTGCGTCCACCGCAATTAGGAACATGGAGTCCATGAATGGACCAGCAAAGTCAATATGTACGCGTTGCCATGGGGCTGAAGGCCATTCCCATGGGTGTAGTGGTGCGATCGGAGGTGCATTTTGCACTTTTTGGCACCCAGCGCAGCTTTTCGTCAACTCCTCTATCTGTTGCTCAATACCCGGCCACCATACATAAGCCCTAGTAAGACTTTTCATCTTAACTCCCCCCAGATGACCTTCATGCAGTTCTTTTAGAACTCTTTCCCTTAACTTGGGAGGAATAATCACTCTTGTCCCATACATCAAAGTACCATGGCAGACGGACAGCTGGTCTCGCCTTGCCGAGAATGCCGGTAACAGAGGATCACCACGTGTTGGCCATCCTTTCACTGTCACCTCGTAGACTCTGGACAGTGTCGGGTCGTTCCTGGTTTCTCTTTCAATACTTGCATTGGTGACTGGTAAACACTCGATGATGGTCGAATGAAATAACTCAACAGGGTCAACTTTCGTCGTTTCTTCTTCTTCAGGTAGTGGCAGGCGCGACAGCCCATCAGCATTGCCATGCTGCTTCGTACCTTTGAATTCTATTTGATATTGATGTGCCCCTCGGAAAAGGGACCATCTCTGGAGACGCTGTGCTGTCATCACTGAAACACCCTTCTTAGGGTTAAAAATGGATACCAACGGCTGATGGTCTGTCAGAAGTGTGAATTTTTGGCCCTGCAGGTAATGATTAAACTTCTTCACTCCCCATACAAGGCTGAGAGCCTCCCTATCGATCTGCGCATAGTTGCGCTCAGCGGAGGTCAATGATCTGGATGCAAACGCGACTGGCCTTTCCATGCCATTTGGCAACTTGTGAGAGTACTGCCCCAATACCATATGGAGAAGCATCACAAGCCAACCGAATAGGCAGTGTCGGGTTGAAGTGAGCCAACACTTCCTCTGAGGTGATCAATTCTTTGCTTTTGCGAAATGCCTTCTTACAGTTTTCGCTCCATTCCCATGGTACCCCCTTCTGTAAAAGAGCGTTTAGCGGGTGCAGTACCGTGGATAGATTTGATAGAAATTTATGGTAATAGTTAATCAATCCTAGAAACGACCTCAACTGAGAGACATTATCCGGAGCGGGAGCCTTTACAACTGCCTCTATCTTGTCAGGAGACTTATGAAGCCCCTCCCGGTCAATGACATGACCACAGTACGAGATCCGCTTCTGGAAGAACTCACATTTCTGCCGATTAACTCTAAGTCCATACTCTTTCAGTCTGTTGAGCACCAGTTCCAAGTTTGCGAGGTGTTCTTCATCACCATCACCTGTAATCAGAATATCGTCCAGGTAACATTGTGTGCCTGGAATTCCCTGTAATACCTGCTCCATGGCCCTCTGCCAAATTGCTGGAGCCGATGCCACTCCAAAAACCAGCCTATTGTACCGGTACAAACCTCGATGCGTGTTGATCGTGAGGTATTGGCGTGACTCTTCTTCAACCTCCATCTGCAAGTACGCCTGCGCCAGGTCTATCTTGGTGAAGTGTTTCCCGCCAGACAACGAAGCAAAAATATCCTCAATCCGCGGAAGCGGATACTGCACCGTGTGAAGCACCGGATTAACGGTGATTTTGAAATCTCCACAGATGCGAACCTTCCCTGGTTCTCCTGGCTTGTTGCTCGAAGGACGTTTCATAACGGGAACAATGGGCGTAGCCCACTCACTCCAATCTACCTTAGACAGTACACCTGAACGTTCTAGCGCTTCCAGTTCCGCTTCTACAGTAGGTCGTATTGCATAGGGTACCGGTCTGGCTTTAAAAAAATTTTGGGTGTGCATGTTCATCAATCTTGATGTTTGCCGTAATTCCTCTCAGTGTTCCCAGTCCCTGCTGGAACACCTCTTTAGCATCATCCAATATTTTGGACAATCGTTTAGGTTTGACATCTGTTTCCCCGGAATCTACCGTTAGTGCCTTCAAGGAGTGCCAGTCCATATTCATTTTCCTAATCCACTCCCATCCCAGTAGTGGTGGACCTCCTTCAGGTAGCACATATAAGTCCATTACTTGGCTTTCTTCGCCCTTGTGGACCACTTTTACCTCTATCTTTCCGATGGGGTACACTCTTTGCCCCGTGTAGTTTTCAATATAATCTCCGTATCCCGTAGGGGAATATGTTGGAATAACCTTTTGTAATCTTTCTTATTCATGACCGTCAATGCCGATCCAGTGTCCAATTCCATCTTTACTTGGACTCCTGCTATCTGAAGGGTGACCCAAATTGTCTGGAGATCTGCATCCTTACCAACGTTGTGTACTCTTAAGCTACCCAGTTCATTACTGCTAGCGTCTGAATCTGACTTCTGTTCGGTCGAACTGTTCTTTGTCACCTTGTGTACCTTTATGTATTTTCCTTGCGGTGACTTTTTGTTGCTGGTCTTCTTTCCTGACCGGCATACTTTAGCTATGTGGCCAAGCCTGCCACACGTTCTGCATTCTTGGTTTTTAAACCAACACTGGTTCTGATCGTGCGTTGTCTTTCCACAATGATAACATTTTACAGTACTCAAACCCAATTTATTTGTACTGAGTTCCGGTGACCGTAGCTGCATTACTGCCGTGCATCTCGCTGCGGCTTCGTGTGCTGCTGCCATAGTGACCGCTTTCTCAAGCGTCAGCTCATTCTCCTCGAGCAGTCGCTTTTGTGTATCTTCTTTTAATAAACCACACACAAATGTATCTCGTAGCGCCTCTGTCAGTCTCGTTCCAAACTGACAGTACTTTGCTGGCTTACGCAATTCCATTAAATATTCAGCATTGCTTTCATCCTTCAGCTGCCTTCTGCTGTAAAATTTAAATCGTTCCGCTAGCATCAGCGGCGTGGGGTTTAGATGATTTTTCAGGACAGTAACAATCTCCTCGAACGTCTTATCCGCCGGTTCATCTGGTGATAAGAGGTGTTTCAATTGCCCGTATGTCTTCGCACCCATTAAGTTTAATAATGTTAGTGCTTTCTCTTCATCTGGGATTTTATTTGCTTTACAATAATTTTGTATGCGTTCTACATACATGGCCCAATCTTCGATGTCGCTATCAAAGGTATTAATGTTCCCATGTTTAGGCATCGTTGCAATTTAATTTTTTTTTATTTTTTTTATCCAAGATGGCGGCTTCCCGCTCTTGTCTTCGTCCTCCGCCTACAAAATGGCGGTTTTCCCGCGCTTGGCGGTCTTCACCCGTCCCCCGACGCTGTCTCCGTTTCACCGCGGCTCTCGCGCCTTCAGTTGCCCCAGACGCTGCGCCTTTTTAGCCCGAATGCGGCCCGGCCCTTATCACCAGCCGCGATCGATGTCCCCACGCTGCGCCTTTCGGCCCGAATGCGGCCCGGCCCTTATCTCCGGTCGCGATTGATCTCACCGCCCTTATTCCTCCGTCTTCCCTCCCCGTCTGTACAGCCAACGCGGCCGACTTTCTGGTCGCGTCGCTGCCCGGCTTACCCACCACCGAGGTAGAAAGAAGATAGCTGACAGCCGCTGATGGAGGCTTCGAGTTCAGGATGTCTTCTGCACTCTGGTTTGTCGATGTCTGCCGCGCGACGTGTCTTCCAGCAGGATGATGAGGGTGGAAGCCTCTCTTCGACGTCCGTTCTGTGGACGAAGCCGCCGTGGATATAAACTGCCGCAGGGTAAGAATCGGACTCGTCGCCACTGTTAAGTCTGTGTGTTCTAGTTGTAATTACTAACACAGACTACAAGATTAAAGTTCAACAGGTCTTTACTGGTTGGAGGTCAGGACTATACTAAATACAATATTACTACACAGTGCTTATATACCGGTGGTCACCACCGGTATTACGTATACAGCAGCCAGAGAAAGTAGTACATCTCTTAAGGTGGAACAGGCTTAAGTTCTCTTAAGGTGGAACAGGTTACATACACCACAGTTGCCATAAACTGAACTGGACCAGCAACATAAATGCCGTGGTTACTCGTGCAGCTCAGAGGCTGAGTATTCTGTGGCGAGTGGCTCGCCTCCTGACTCCCCAAAGCCTTTCTACCACCTACAAGGCACAAGTCTGGAGTGCGATGGAATACTCTCCATTTTGTTAGTGCTGGAATGAAACACTTTCTACCTTGGGCATGCGGTATCCGTCATCTCTGCCCGATCCAGTATGGCACAGTTAGATGTGGAGTAAGGCTTTCGCTATTCTGCCACAACAATGTGTCCCAATCGTAAAAGCTGCTGCTTCAGTGGGATGTATTTCAATTTTCCACACCAGTCATCCTGTTTACTCTGAATGAGATTGCCAATTTTTTGTGCCCATGTCCACTAGGACCCGGATTTCATGTAGAACTCTAATGGGCAGCAGACAGATGGGACATTTTTCATCAATCTAGGCTGGATTGGAGTCCATTCCCAGAGGTGAAAGGGCAATATCTAACCCATTGCACCAGACAGTTCCCTTTTAAACAATATAAAAAATATAAATGCTACCTAATGGATATTTATAATGAATAAAAAATATAGCTGGCAAACATATTAGGAAGTATTTCAATTCTGATGATATTTAAAATCACTTGAGCTTTGCACTCACTGTTTATGGCATCATCAGAATGCTTCCATTCAACTACTTTTTCATATCTCACTGGCAGCCCTTTATTATCTTTTAAATATTTCAAATACAGCAAAGGGAATGCATTTCTCAAATGGTTAAAGAACGGACCTGTTTTAAGCAGACTAGCATTTCAAATCGGATCTGTCAGCACTAAGTCCATAGCATTTAAAGCCATTGTTTTCTTTGTCAAATCATCTCATCACTTGCTTTCAAGCCAAGAATCAGCCTTTAAATCAAACAGCACACCCTACTGTGGCACTTGCATGTTGCTGATGTGCTGTCTGCTGAAGAGGCCTATTGGAAAGTAAGGGGAACTAAAGATGCGAACACTTACACCGTCCAACTCCCTCCACTTGCTCGTAAGGGGTTTAGCAGCTCATCCTAATGATAACAGCCGATCATTACTCTGGGAACCAAGCGGCTTGATGGTATCTACAGCCCAGAGCAGAAAGACGTATGCAGGAATGCCACTGTGCACTGGTTCATCAAGGACTACGGCGAAAAGGTACGTGCGTATCTTTTTTTATTTACTCTCTTTTGTTGAGCAGACAAAAAAAAATTGATTTTGCGCTTTCTCAAGTCATGTTACATTACAGAATGCATGGCACTTGCAGATTCATGTAATGAAGGTGTTACATAGTACACTTGAGTGACACTACTGATTGACAAGTTCAGGGTCCAATCTCTGCAGCAGCTGTGGGTTGGGCAGGAACCCACGTCAACAGATTTTTTTTTATAGACTCCAGATGATGGCCCTTTTGTTTCCCCATCAATCTAGGATTGATTGCAGTAAAAAAAAAAGTTGGAAGTTGGTGTTGCCCATTGACACGGAGGCACAGTATGTTCACTTAACATCATGCAGTTGCAGGATGTGGATTTATGCCTGTGGTTCTTCACATGGTGTGTTTTACATCCCATTCTGGTGTTGAGCACACCTAATTCCACCATCGAAAATCAGTGTGAGCACTCGATATCTTCTAGTAGCTGGTGAAAGACTTACACCAGCTGATGACTGAAAGCATTGCCTGAACACCCTTACAGCTAGGGAATGGTGCGTGATGGAGAAATTGAAAGATTTCTAAAAAGATACATGCTATGAGATAATGGTAATTCCGTATCATTGCATCACCAATTACACCAGTGCTTAAATAAAACAGACATGAAAGCTGCATCCTAGTAGTTCACACAGAAGTATAGTGCCTGTACCAGGAACTAAACTTGCCCTCAAGAATGATGATGCCACTTTAAAGGGTGGTATTGCAATAATATTCTGCTACTGGATGTCAGCAGCACATTTACTAAATGCTAGATCATGCTTAAAACCCATGCTAAAGATACCTAGGGACAGAACATCATTACTCAGAGGCAGTCTTAAGAGTTTTCAGGGCCTCCAGCGAGAATCACTGACCTTCTGCACTGCCCCAAGTTTTCTGTTGTCAAGTGCAAGGAATGACTAATCCCATCCAATCCCATTCGCCCCAAAATCCAGATGAAATGCTCCGAAGCACAGATATGCAGAGATTTCAAACAGGCTGAACTGTTACCCTCGGTTATACTTAGTGTAAATTTGATTGTGCTTGTCTGCCGGCTGCCGATTCGCTATCACCTGTTTTACACTAACGCACAAAGTCAAAGTTACCCCTCTTGAATCCACTACTGGAAAGGGAGTCTGGAGGCCATCTTCCTCACTTGAGACCAGTGGTTGAAAGGTGGTAAACATAGAAACATAGAAGATAGGAGCAGGAGTAGGCCATTCGGCCCCTCGAGCCTGCTCCGCCATTCAATGAGATCATGGCTGATCATCCAAATTCAGTACCCTGTCCCTGCCTTCTCCCCATATCCCTTGATCCCTTTAGCCTTAAGAAATATATCCAACTCCTTCTTGAATATATTTAATGAACTGGCCTCCACCACCCTCTGTGGCAGAGAATTCCACAGGTTCACCACTCTCTGGGTGAAGAAATTCCTCCTCATTTCAGTCCTAAATGGCTTACCCCTTATCCTTAGACTATGACCCCTGGTTCTGGACTCCCCGACCATCGGAAACATCCTTCCTGCATCTAGTCTGTCCAGGCCTGACAGAATTTTATAGGTTTCGATGAGATCCCCTCTCAATCTTCTAAACTCCAGTGAGTATAAGCCCAATCGACACAATCTCTCATCATACGTCATTCCTGCCATCCCAGGTATCAGCCTGGTGAATCTTCGCTGCACTCCTTCCATGGCAAGAACGTCCTTCCTCAGATAAGGCGACCAAAACTGCACACAATACTCAAGGTGCGGTCTCACCAAGGCCCTGTACAACTGCAGCAAGACATCCTTGTTCCTGTACTCGAACACTCTTGCTATGAAGGCCAACATACCATTTGCCTTCTTAACTGCCTGCTGCACCTGCATGCTTACCTTCAGCGACTGGTGCACAAGAACACCCAGGTCTCTTTGCACTTCCACTTCTCCCAATCTATTGCCATTCAAATAATAATCTGCCTTCCTGTTTTTGCCACCAAAGTGGATAACCTCACATTTATCCACATTATAGTGCATTTGCCATGTTTCTGCCCATTCACCCAACCTGTTCAAATCATACTGGAGTTTCATGACCTCCTCCTCACAGCATACCCTCCCACCCAGCTTTGTGTCATCTGCAAATTTGGAGATATTACATCCAATTCCCTCATCTAGATCATTAATTTATATTGTGAAGAGCTGGGGTCCTAGGACCGATCCTTGCGGTACTCCACTAGTCACTGCCTGCCACTCGGAAAAAGACCCGTTTATTCCAACTCTCTGCTTTCTATCCGCCGAACAGTTCTCTATCCAAGTCAATACCTTGCCCCCAATCCCATGTGCCTTAATTTTGCACGCTAATCTCTTATGCGGGACCTTATCGAAAGCCTTCTGAAAGTCCAAATACACCACATCCACTAGTTCTCCCTTATCTGTTTTACCAGTTATATCCTCAAAAAATTCCAGTAGATTAGTCAAGCACGATTTACCTTTTGTAAATCCATGTTGACTTTGTCCGATCCTGTCGCTGCTTTCCAAGTGCTCTGCTATTACATCTTTTATAATGGACTCTAGCATTTTCCCCACTACTGATGTCAGGCTTACCGGTCTATAATTCCCCACTTTTTCTCTACCACCTTTTTTGAATAGTGGGGTAACATTAGCTACCCTCCAATCCATGGGTACTGTTCCAGAATCTATCGAGTTCTGGAAGATGACCAGCAATGCATCTACTATTTCTAGGGCAACTTCCTTAAGTACCCTAGGATGTAGATTGTCAGGCCCTGGGGATTTATCGGCCTTCAGTCCCATCAATTTTCCTAACACCATTTCCCTACAAATACTGATTTCTTTCAGTTCCACCCTTTCATCAGACCCTATGTTCCCCGGCATCTCTGGGAGGTTATTTGTGTCCTCCTTTGTGAAGACAGAACCAAAATATGTATTTAGTTGGTCTGCCATTTCTTTGTTCCCCATTATAAATTCCCCTGATTCTGACTGCAAGGGACCTACGCTTGACTTCACCAATCTTTTTCTCTTCATGTATCTATAAAAGCATTTACAGTCAGTTTTTATGTTCCCTGAAAGCTTACTCTCATATTCTATTTTCCCCTTCTTAATTAATTCCTTTGTCCTCCTTTATTGAATCCTAAACTGCTCCCAATCCTCAGGATTATTGCTTTTTCTGGCCAATTTATATGTCCTCTCCTTGGATCTTATGCTATCCCTAATTTCCCTTGTTAGCCACGGTTGCGTCACCTATTTTGTTTTATTTTTATGTCAAACTGGGATGAACAAATTCTGCAGTTTATCCATTCGGTCTTTGAATGTTTGCAATTGCCTATCCACCGTCAACCCTTTGAGTGACATTCCCCAATCAATCCTACCCAACTCGCTCCTCAGACCATCATAGTTTCCTTTATTTAAATTGAGGACCCTAGTCTCTGAGTCAACTACTTCATTCTCCATCTTAATGAAGAATTCGATCAGATTATGATCGCTCCGACCCAAGGGGCCTCGTACAACAAGATTGCTAATTAATCCTTTCTCGTTACATAATACCCAGTCTAAGATGGCCTGATCTCTGGTTGGTTCCTCGACATATTGGTCCAGGAAACCATCCCGTAAACACTCCAGGAATTCCTCCGCCACAGTATTGTTACTAATTTGGTTAGCCCAATCTATATGTAGGTTAAAGTCACCCACGATGACTGCTGTGCCCTTATTGAACGCTTCTTTAATTTTCCTTTTAATGCCATCCCCAACCTCCGCTTACTGTTTGGAGGTCTATATACCACTCCCACTAACGTTTTCTGCCCCTTAGTATTTCTCAATTCTACCCATACAGATTCCACATCATCAGAGTTAATATCCTTCCTTACAATTGTGTTAATCCCTTCTTTAACCAGTAATGCTACCCCACCTCCCTTTCCTTTTTGCCTATCTTTCCTGAATATCGAATACCCCTGGATGTTGAGTTCCCAGCCTTGGCCATCCTTGAGCCACGTTTCCATAATCCCAACCAAATCATATTCATTTACCTCTATTTGCGCAGCCAATTCATCCACCTTATTACGAATGCTCCTCGCATTAAGACACAAAGGCCTAGAAATTCAGTTGTTTGCGCCAGCCGCTAGCGCCTTAGGAGGAGGAGATGTGGGGCGCTAGGCGGCTAGCGGCCGGGCGCAGCGCGATCTGCGCCTCTCCCCAACTTCAGTAAAGATTTAGCGGTGGCGCAAAGCCTTTGCACGCGCTCAGCTGCGCGCGCAGATCCTGACGTCATTTCATCGTGCAACGCCCTTTGTGCGCCCCGAACCGGAAATTCAGTGGCGCCGCCCTTCTTTGCGCCTGGCGCCCCCAGCGACTGGTAGAGGGGAACAGTTCCCAGTCTCTGCGGGGCACGGGGGGCGCTATTTAAAGGGGACTCCTCCTGCAGTATAAGTGGCAGCCATTTTGTGCCAATCCCTCTGTGTGAGAGACGGATATTTGGAGAGAGACAAAGGCAGAGAGCTTTCTGCTTTGACTCAGCGCTTGCACAGGTACTTGTGGCTTCAGGCCAGAGCTTTGCACTTGGATTTCACTTTCAGTGCCATAGCCTTGAGTCGCCACATATAATGGGGGCTGCAATGGGTGGAAACGTTGGCTTTCTGCATTGCATTCAAAGGCATCAGAGACGCCGTGAGAGAGTGCCAGTCATGGCCAGACGGAGATTGGCCAACAGGCGTCGGCAAAGGAGGCCTTACCCACCCAGGGTATACCGCCAGCAGTTCTCATATCTGAACATGTCTGAGGAGCAGTGTGTTCGGAGGATGCGATTCAGAAGGGAGGTGGTCACTGAGATCTGCCACCTGCTTCGCAGAGATCTGCAGCCACAGCTGAGGAGCAGGACGTCTCTGTCAGTGACAGTGAAGGTGACGGTGGCTCTTAACTTCGATGCCACTGACTCCTTCCAATCCGCTACTGGGGACATTACCAACATCTCCCAGTTCGCGGTACATTGCTGCATCCGCCAGGTGAACAATGCCCTTTTCAGAAGGAGACGTCAGTACATCTCCTTCCCCATGACCCTGGACAAGCAGCAAGAGCGTGCAATCGGCTTTGGAAGAATAGCGGGCTTCCCCACGGTTGAGGGCGTAGAACTGATGAACCAGCAATGGTCAGGCCTTGCTTCAGGGCTGCAGTGTGCAGGGCATGGCAGCCAAACAAGTCGACCCTTCCCCTTTAAGAGCTGACCGGCGCCAGCGTGTCTGCCTTCATTGAGCAACTCGCCGCACCTGCGCTGCGCCCGTCCTCGGTATTAGCGTCCCGGATCGCCGGTTTAGCGCCGAATGATAGTCATGCATCGCCTGCTTTAGCGCAGCAGCAACCTCTTGGGGCGATGCCACTGAATATTGGCGAAGGTGGCGCGAAGTTGCGCCGGGCGCATACTTTAGCGGCCGCCCGGCTGTAGCGCCCCAATCTTGGCTATACTGAATTTCTAGGCCAAAGCCTTCAGGCTTGTTTTTTTAACACTCTTAGACCTATTAGAATTATTAGTTACTGTGGCCAGTTGATTTCTCTGACTGCCACTTTTGTTTTTCTCCTTCCTATCTTTTGCTTTTATCCTTGTTTCCCTTTCCTCTGTCTCCCTGTTCAGGTTCCCAACCCCCTGCCATTTTAGTTTAAACCCTCCCCCAGAGCACTAGCAAACACTCCCCCAGGACATCGGTTCCAGCCCTGCCCAGGTGCAAACCGTCCGGTTTGAACTGATCCCACCTCCCCCAGAACCGGTTCCAATGTCCCAGGAACTTGAATCCCTCCCCCTTGCACCATTCCCCTAGTCACGTATTCATCTGAAATATCCTTCTATTTCTACTCTGACTAGCACGTGGCACTGGTAGCAATCCTGAGATTACTATCTTTGAGGTCCTATTTTTTAATTTACCTCCTAACTCCCTATATTCCGCTTTTAGGACCTCATCCCGCTTTTTACCTATATTGTTGGTGCCTATATGCACCAGGACAACTGGCTGTTCACCCTCCCCTTCCAAGGTGTTCTGCAGCTGCTCTGAGACATCCTTGACCCTTGCACCAGGGAGGCAACACACCATCCTGGAGTCTCATTTGTGGCCGCAGAAACGCCTATCTATTCCCCTTACAATAGAATCCCCTATTACTATAGCTCTACCCCTCTTTTTCCTCCCGTGCTGTGCAGCAGAGCCACCCCTGGTGCCAGGAAGTTGGCTGCTACTGCTTTCCTCTGATAAGCCATCCCCCCAACAGCAATCAAAGTGGTGTATCTGTTCGAGAAGGGGATGTCCACAGGGGACCCCTGCACTACCTGCCTGCGCCTAGTACTCTGCCTGTTGGTCACCCATTCCCTTTCTTCCTGTCCAACCTCTACCTGCGGTGTGTCCAACTCCGTAAACGTGCTATTTACAATGTCCCAAGCATCGCAAACGCTCCAGTATGCATCCAATCGCAGCTCCAGTGCCGCAATGCGGTCTGTCAGTAGCTGCAGCTGGATACACTTCCTGCACATGTAGTTGTCAGGGACACAGGAAGTGCCCCTGAGTTCCCACATATCGCAGGAGGAGCATACCACGTGGCCGTACTGTCCTGCCATGACTTACCCTTTAATTAATTGAATTTGAATTAAATCAATCAATCCCACTAATTACACTACAATTAAATGGTTTACCAACAGTCCCCGCTACACCAGAGAGACCTTAGTAACTATAAACCACAGAGTTAAAGTTTAAAAAGAGAGAAATACTCACCAACCAATCACTTACCTGCTTCCTGGTGACGTCACACTTTGATTACTTTTTACCTTTCTCCCCCACTGCTGAATTGGTAAGCCTCGCTTGTTGCCGCTGGTTTTATACCTCGCTCGCTCCTCAATCCACTCCCAGGTCCGCTCCAGCCGCTCTGGTCGGGCCTCGCTCGTTGCTGCCGGTTTTATACCTCGCTCGCTCCTCAATCCACTCCCAGGTCCGCTCCAGCCGCTCTGGTCGGGTAGGTACTCCGCTTGTGCTGAAGGTATCAGGCAGAACACTTGGCCCTGAAACTGTGCGGTCTCCCAATCTCCCACTGTAAATTCAGTAACAGACCACCGGAATTCCCAGAGAAATGGTGTCAGTCGCCATGTACACCAAATCTGCAGGGGTTCCTGCGGAGTTTATGATGGGAGAGTGGGAGAATCGCCACAGAATGTTATGACCCAGGGTGTTAAACTATTCCAAACATTTAATGTGCACCTTTCATTTTACTGCCAAAATGATATTGGTCCCACTTTTCACACAGACTATAGCACCAAATGATATAATGGCCTAGAAATTTGTCTCGGGCGGTGCCGTAAACCGGGCGGTGTTGGATCGGCCATTCATTTCCATTGCAGTCAATGGGTTTAATGTAAAAATAGGAGCGATTCACCATGACATTATCAGTGGAATAATCCACTACGGATGAAGGCATCATGCATTTAGCAAGAAATTAAACATGTCCTTTTATAACTTAAAATGACTGAATAATCAAACCTTAGCAAGGAATCCACTGCTTGTCACATTTTATAAAGTTAGTTGTGCATTATTTAAGTGGAAACTTATTTAAATTGGACTATTTTCCCCTTGAGTGGGTCTTTGATTCCCCTGTGCATGCTCAAGAGAACAAGTGTCATTTTTTTTGGGAAAGTTTCCTTTGCAATAGGATTACTCATAACAGCTTGAACATTTTGACCCAATATTTTGTTTCTGCTCTTGGCACTTTTTCAAATCTTTGTGTGTAAATCTCTCTGTAAGGAATACTCTGCCTGTTTAAAGCGGCATTGTTGTTTTTTGACTACAGCTGAAATGCTTCAATATATAAAATGATGTGGAGATGCCGGTGTTGGACTGGGGTGGACAAATGTAAGGAGTCACACAACACCAGGTTATAGTCCAACAGTTTTATTTGAAATCACAAGCTTTCAGAGTGCTGCTCCTTCATCAGGTGAAGTGGAGAGATGCATAAAGACACAGCTTATATAGTCAGAGAATAATGCCAGATGATTACAGGTAATCTTTCTAACTGCCATTTATCACACCTCGGCAGAGAGATAATCACAGCAATCAAAGGTGTGAATGGTGGCCAAGCAGGTTAGTCAGGAAAACATTACATCAAAGAACAATGAGGTGGGGTCACAAGGGGTAAAATGTTGCAGATGCTGGGGTCTGTATGCAAAACAAAAAACAGACAAGAAAACATTTTTTTGCTGGAAATCACAGCAGGTCCGGCCGCATCTGTGTAGAGAGAACAAGCCAACGACGACTCGAGTCTGGATGACCCTACGTCAGGTGGGGTTACACGTGGCGTGACATGAACCCAAGATCCCGGTTGAGGCCGTCCTCATGAGTGCGGAACTTGGCTATCAGTTTCTGCTCGACGATTTTGCGTTGTCGTGTGTCTCGAAGGCCGCCTTGGAGAATGCTTACCTGAAGATCGGAGGCTGAATGTCCTTGACTGCTGAAGTGTTCCCCGACTGGGAGGGGAACACTTCAGCAGTCAAGGACATTCAGCCTCCGATCTTCGGGTAAGCATTCTCCAAGGCGGCCTTCGAGACACACGACAACGCAAAATCGTCAAGCAGAAACTGATAGCCAAGTTCCGCACTCATGAGGACGGCCTCAACCGGGATCTTGGGTTCATGTCACGCTACGTGTAACCCTACCTGACGTAGGGTCATCCAGACTCGAGTCGTCGTTGGCTTGTTCTCTCTACACAGATGCGGCCGGACCTGCTGTGATTTCCAGCAAAAAAATGTTTTCTTGTCTGTTTTTTGTTTTGCATACAGACCCCAGCATCTGCAACATTTGACCCCTTGTGACCCCACCTCATTGTTCTTTGATGTAATGTTTTCCTGACTAACCTGTTTGGCCACCATTCACACCTTTGATTGCTGTGATTACCTCTCTGCCGAGGTGTGATAAATGGCAGTTAGAAAGATTACCTGTAATCATCTGACATTATTCTCTGACTATATAAGCTGTGTCTTTATGCATCTCTCCACTTCACCTGACGAAGGAGCAGTGCTCCGAAAGCTTGTGATTTCAAATAAAACTGTTGGACTATAACCTGGTGTTGTGTGACTTCTTACATCAATATATAATAGACATCATCCAATATGATGTTGTACTGCTGGTGCGCCATTCCCTAACAACCACCTGAAAGCTTACCCAATGCTTTTATACTGCAGTACCTGTCGCAAAAAACTCTGACCCGGGCTTTTCCACTCGGCCTTTGTGCCACTGGAAGGGAGGTGGGCAGACACCTCCGCCTACCCCACCAAAGCCCTCCTGATCCTGGCCGCATCTGTTCCAAGGAAGCCCAATAGTCCAGGATGAATGATGCAGAGTCTCAGGTTAGATGGATGTTTGGAGTTGTTCTTGATTTGCCTTCGGATAAAACGCACGATCCAGCAGGCTGCGCCCAGTCTGTAGAAGGAAAGCCTATATGTCTTTATGTCAAACGTCATCACCGGGTGGTAGAGGCAGAAACCCTCATCACATTTAAAAAGTACTTGGACGTGCACTTGAAGTGCCGTAACCTGCAAGGCTACGGAACAAGAGGTGCAGAGTGGGATTAGGCTGGATAGCTTTTTCTCGACCGGCGCCGAATGGCCTCCTTCTGTGCTGCAAATTTCTATGATTCTATGATCTGGGCCTGTAAACTGTGTTGTGTTTTCCTTACAGTGTTTACCTTCCTGGTGCCACTGGCAAAACAACTGCAACGAAACCAAATACAAAAAGAAAAAAATGATAATGAGAATCAGATTAGAACCATCAGTAAGGATGATTTCCTCTAATCGCTGTACGTAACGAAGTTGTAATCAAATGTGAGAAGATTTTCTGTGTTGGTATTTCTAGTGAGTCTGTAAATGTGTTCTTTTGAACACTATTATGACTCTGCTGGAAATACTGGAGGAAATCTGCCAGCATCTGTTTATGATGTGATGAGGAAATCATCCCCAGATAGTTTGAGACTTTGGCAAATCACTTCTTTCAACAAATGCTGCTATATATATATATCGACACTTAAATTTTGACTATTTCTGACTACCCAATGCACACAGCTTGCTGCTGCACCACTAGAAGAGACAGCCAGGAACAGCTAAAGCTGAAATTCTGCCATATTGGCTCTTTCAGGAGATGTTAAACTGCAGCAGACAGCAGATGTTGAAATTTATTGCGGCTTGAACATTTCCCAGGCATTTTCCAATGGCCTTTATTTTGCGGTATTTGCGGCAAATGCACGAGGTGACACAATGAAATAAAAACAGAAAATGCTGGAAATACTCAGCAGGTCGGAAAGAAAGACTTGCATTTCTATAGCGGCTTTCACGACCACCGGACGTCACAAAGTGCTTTACAGCCGATGAAGTACTATTTGAAGTGCTGTTGTAATCTGTGGAGAGAGAAACAACGTTAACGGAATCATTAGGCTGGATTTTGTGAATGGAGATGTGTTGGAGGCGGGACTGCTGCTTGTCGGGTCTCAGTCCCGCCTCCATCATGTTCTAGCCAACCAGTGGGATTTTCCCCTGATTGACCTGGTTAAGCCCACCCTGTGGGCTCAGCAGGCCAATTAGGGGGAAGTCACTGACAGAGCATGTCAACGTCTGACGTGCCATCTGTCAAGACTTCTTGAAAGAAGAAATGTCAGCATTTGACAGCTCTGTGAAGCTGTCAAACACTGACATTCTGTGTAGTTTGATGAGACCTTGTGTTCAGGACTCATCAAACCTTTCAACTTTGTAGAAAGCAGATGACTGTTGGTTCGGAGGATCCAACAGCCAGTCTGTGAAATCTACAACGAAGATGTCGGGATTCCGGAACGACCGCGGCTAAAGGCTGTAGGCAGAAACAAAGGTAAGTGAACATTTTCTAACACTTAACACTCACCTCACATACTTACCACTCCACACTTGCACCCATCACTCACCTCTACCTCTCACTTTCAAGCCCCTACAACCCCCGTAGGCCTCCTACTCGACTCCTCCAAACTGGCGGGGTTCTCCGAGGTCGGGAAGCCTTCACCTGAAAAGGTAAAATGGGACTAATCCTTTTTCTGCCTGTTAACTACCTGTTAACAGACAGTTAAAAGGATTTATTCCCTTTCCCGCCTTGAGGTAACGGGACCCGGGGCAGGACGGCTTCCCGTCTCCTGGCAAAAGGGCACGGAGGCGGGATGGGGGCGGGTTTGCCATCCGCCCCCACTTTCTGCAACTTTACCGGCAGTCCCGCCTTCATACCCGCCTCCTCGGGGCTGACAAAATCCAGCCCCTTGACTCTGTTTCTCTCTCCACAGATGCTGCCTGACCTGCTGAGTATTTCCAGCATTTTCTGTTTTTATTTCAGATTTCCAGCATCCGCAGTATTTCGCTTTTGGCACACTATTAGAGTATGATCCCAACACCACTGCATACATCTATGGGCCCTAGGCTATGAGGAGTTCAACAGAACTCAGGAGGTCCATCAGTAATTGAAAAGGGGAAAACTAGGTTAATGTTTCAAGTGTACACCCTTCATCAGAGTTTCGACAGTGAAACGTTAACTTATCTTTTCGCTTTTCAGGTGCTGATGGACCTGTTTTATTTCAGTATTGGACTGATTTTTAATTCAACAACTTGTATTTATATCGTGCCTTTAATGGAGAATTTTTCTTTCTTTTCCAGCTCGTGAATTTTGTTTTCTTTTTATCTCGACGGAATTGAATTTGTTTTTATTAAATGATAATTAGGGGAGTCGCGCTCCATGTTTAAAGAATACTGAGAAGAATGAATAATATAGATCTAAACAGGTTTACTTATATTGTAAACACTGATCTAGAGGACATGAGTATGAAATTAATAAGCAAGATTCAGAATGCTTTTGGTCGCCTCTCCTAATATCTCCTTCTTTGTCTCAGCATCCATTTTTGGCTAAGTGCACCAAAGTTAACTTTGGGACGTCTCTCTACCTTAAAGGCGCTATATACATGCCACTTGTTGTTGAGAAGAGATTTATTTTAGAAAAAAAGAACATAGAAGATAGGAGCAGGAGTAGGCCATTCGGCCCCTCGAGCCTGTTCCGCCATTAAATGCAATCATGACTGATCATCCAAATTCAGTACCCTGTTCCTGCTTTCTCCCCATATCCCTTGGCCTCTTAGCCTTAAGAAATATATCTAACTCCTTCTTGAATATATTTAATGAATTGGCCTCAACTGCCTTCTGTGGTAGAGAATTCCACAGGTTCACCACTCTCTGGGTGAAGAAATTCCTCCTCATCTCAGTCCTAAATGGCTTACCCCTTATCCTTAGACTGTGACCCCTGGATCTGGACTCCCCCACCATCGGGAACAGCCTTCCTGCATCTAGTCTGTCTAGTCCTGTTAGAATTTTATAAATTTCAATGAGATCCCCTCTCATTCTTCTAAACTCTAGCGAATATAAGCCCAATCGACCCAATCTCGCTTCATACGTCATTCCTGCCATCCCAGGTATCAGTCTGGTGAACCTTCGCAGCACTCCCTCCATGGCAAGAACATCCTTCCTCAGATAAGGCGACCAAAACTGCACACAATACTCAAGGTGTGGTCTCACCAAGGCCCTGTACAACTGCAGCAAGACATCCTTGCTCCTGTACTCGAATCCTCTCGCTATGAAGGCCAGCATACCATTTGCCTTCTTAACTGCCTGCTGCACCTGCATGCTCACCTTCAGCGACTGGTGCACAAGGACACCCTGGTCTCGTTGCACTTCCCCTTTTCCCAATCTATTGCCATTCAGATAATAATCTGCCTTCCTGTTTTTGCCACCAAAGTGGATAACCTCACATTTATCCACAATATTCTACATCTGCCATGCATCTGCCCAATCACCCAACCTGTCCAAATCGTACTGGAGTTTCTCTGCATCCTCCTCACAGCACACACGCCCACCCAGCTTTGTGTCGTCTGCAAACTTGGAGATATTACATCTAGTTCCCTCGTCTAGATCATTAATATATATTGTGAATAACTGGGGTCCTAGCACCGATCCCTGCGGTACCCCACTAGTCACTGCCTGCCACTCGGAAAAAGACCCGTTTATTCCAACTCTTTGCTTCCTGTCTGCCAACCAGTTTTCTATCCAAGTCAGTACCTTACCCCCAATCCCACAAAGTCATGGATATGCGGAATAAATTCTCAGTTAAAAAAGGTTAATGCTGTGTTAGTTGATACCTTTTAAAAATAGCTAGATAAATGTCTGGTTATAAGATTAAGACCTGTGTAGCACAAGATGGATACTAATCTACTAACTCTTGGATGAATAATGTAGAGTGTAAGGTTAGATAAGTAGTTGAAGTTAGTCTTGATTAATCTTTGGTTAAAATGCACGCTACAGCAGAATGTATCCAGTCAGTGGAAGTAATGGGCTTACTGGGCCAAATGAACCCACCTTGTTCCATGGTTCCTAAATTCTTACACGTTCACAAATGGCATTAATTGGTTAGCTACGTTTTACGCAAAGACAACACAACATCTGTCTAATAGCTGCAGTCAGGTCCTTCGATAAGATAAGATTGGGGAAAATCTTCTTGTCAGCCACAACTAGCACTGAGAGGGGTTGCAATGATATTGGAGGGAGAACACTGTAAGCCCTTGGACTAACAACTCCACTGAAAGGCTGCCCTGTTGGCTGGCTCGATGAGTGGGTGCTGCGCTAGTTACTTCAGCATGGTTTTTCCTTCGGCAATCTTTGATCCGACTTCCAAGTTATTAAAAAAACCTGCGTGACACAATAGCACCATTATGTTAGCAATCACATCATTGCACACATTTGTTTTAAGAATTTTCTAAAGTGCGCTGCAGAAATGCTCCTTTAAAAAAATGACAAAACCACTGTAAGAAAAATATATATATATCTTATCGGGACATGAGCTTTGAAAACATTACCGTAAAAGGGTACATTGTGCGATGAGATTTTTTATGATTTTTCTGCTGCTTGTTTTTTCTGTTCTACTATTAACATTTATTGTAGCCAAATGTCTGGCTGCCTGTGGAGTATAGATTAAGGAAAGTTATACTAATGTGCTTAGCACACAGCATTGCTGTGCTGATTCATGATGCCTCTGTGAATAGGTACAAAAGAATGTGTTTCCAATAACAGTCTCTTTACCTTAACGTTACTCCAGCCTGACAGAGCCCTTTCTTTTTGTTGTTGATTTTTTTTTTTCGAAACTCCCCAAATCCTCTTCATCTTGTCACATTCCAGGGTAGGCAGATGTTTTGCAACAGGGTTGGTTACAAATGATGGATGTAATTGTCATGCTTTGCCGAGGTCAGAGGAGAATGATTCGGAGAAATAAATAGACGGATTTTTATTTTTTAAATCTGATCCATTTATCATTTCAGCAATTTGACCCCCAGTTTCCTCTGTAATAACATACTTTAAAGGGACAACTGCTGCGTTCATTCCTGCACACCCCAGTGGATTTTAAATACTACGTAGATAATAACCTTTCCCAAAATGTCCTGTCATTTGTGCATACTCATCATGTATTAAAGTTGGTGAGGAAATCAGTGTCGTTTTTTTTTTTAAGTACACTATGAAGTAAAGGCAATCACTGACTTGCAAAAGAAGCTGTGTTGAATCTGCCTTATCAGTTTAATACTGCAGTCATTTAAAACATTCTTTGGGGGGGAGTTGGCATAGGTATGTTGAATGTCAAATCTTATCCAATTACAAATGTACCATTTATAGAGGCCACAAATGGCCGTAATAGTAAAATAAAGGCAGATTACCCTGACCGCACCCAGGCCCCAGCATAGTGGTAGCATTTATATTGTTATATAAGCTATAATTGCAAACCCATTCAGAGACTGGTAAGCAGATTCTGTAGTTCCTACATTTTTCAAATTCTGTATCATAATATGTAAAGTTCCAGAAAATCTGTCGCTGTTGTTATCGTTGGCAAGCTTGTCCTTGATTTTGTATACCTCTCTCTCTCTCTCTCTCTCAATGTATCCCAGGATTTCCCCCTGTTGCTGCCTCTTGCTTTTAGAGGAAGAGAAAGCAGATTTCTATCCAGTTGATTTTGGTCACCATTTTGCGATCCATTGTGAGGCAAGGCAGAGCCTTCCTGTACCTGCTCCCCCACCATACTCACTCACTCTAGAGGCCCTGTTGGGTACATGCAAAGTTGACCCAACAAGGAATAGCGGGGTAGAAATCCGTCGTGAGCAGTAGGGCGAAATGGGTGTTATTGCACAGGCTGCCCGTTATACGTCCCGCTTAATATTCAGTTCTACTGAAGTCAGTGGAACTGAACATCATCATCAGCAACAACAACAACAAGAACTTGCATTTATACAGCGCCTTTAACATAGTAAAATGTCCCAAGGCGCTATCGGGCAGGGTTTTTAATGGGGGGTCAATTCGATCGCGCCCGCTTTGTGCTCCCGCGATGAATTTCTGCCCCAATAAGTTTGAATGCAAATCAAGCTCGGTTTTCTAATTCCTTTAGTCGGAAAAATCAAGCCTACACTACAGGAAGACATGATTACATTTTTGTGGGGTTCACTGGGCCAAGAGAGTCAATGAGAGAGTCAGCCTGCAGACCTTTTCATATGGCAAGAATGTTGCACCGCCATCTATTATTGAGGTCCTTAAACACAAGACAATGTTCCGTTCAGTCATGGAAATGTATTATGGGCCAACATCTGGTAATGAGGTACTTAGGCACAATGCAATCCTAAGTCTGGGAGTAAAAAATATATATTTTTAGAAAAAAAAATGTCTCGTAGAGCCTAAAGCTGCAATAACAGAATGTGTGAGAAAATGGAAACACTAAGCCTATCAAAAGAATTAAACCTGATTAAAACCTTTGGAGGTCTGGATAAAAGTTCAGATTTGAGCCCACATCCACCTTTTGTTCTCTCTCTATTACCATAGTTACCAGGATATGTAACCAAGCAGATTTATTAAACGTATTCCAACCAGAGGGAGGGAGTTTGAATCCCAGCATTGATTGTCTTTCAGATTTGCTTGTTCTTATTGGCTGAATGTTGCTGGTACTCAACAGGACTTCTGGATGGGTTTGCTGGGCAACAGGTACAGAAAGCTTAATAAATCTCCAGTCAAGCTGTGTATGATAAAGGATTTTGAACATAGGATAGTTTAATAGGCAGTTTTTTTTACCAGTGAATTATATTTATAGGGGTATTCCTTCAAACAATACACTTAGGTATAAAAAGCCAAAAGGGGCCGAATTTCCTCGGCCATTCCAGCAGAAGTTTACCATAATTAACGGCTCAGAAATAGATCGGGGCCTAAATATGTTGGGTCTGGATATATACTGGGATTTCATAGAGTCATAGAGTTATACAGCGCAGAAAGAGGCCCTTCGGCCCATCATGTCCACGCCGGCCATCAAGCCCTATCTATTCTAATCCCATTTTCCGGGACTTGGTCCGTAGCCTTGTATGCTATGAAACACAGTAACATAGAAACATAGAAGATAGGAGCAGGAGTAGGCCATTCGGCCCCTCGAGCCTGCTCCGCCATTCAATGCGATCATGGCTGATCATCCAAATTCAGTACCCTGTCCCTGCCTTCTCCCCAAATCCCTTGATCCCTTTAGCCTTAAGAAATATATCTAACTCCTTCTTGCATATATTTAATGAATTGGCCTCAACTGCCTTCTGTGGTAGAGAATTCCACAGGTTTACCACTCTCTGGGTGAAGAAATTCCTCCTCATCTCTGTCCTAAATGGCTTACCCCTTATCCTTAGACTGTGACCCCTGGTTCTGGACTCCACGGCCATCGGGAACATCCTTCCTGCATCAAGTCTGTCTAGTCCTGTTAGAATTTTATAAGTTTCAATGAGACCCCCTTTCATTCTTCTAAACTCCAGCGAATATAAGCCCAATCGACCCAATCTCTCCTCATACGTCATTCCTGCCATCCCAGGTATCAGCCTGGTGAATGTTCGCTGCACTCCCTCCATGGCAAGAACATCCTTCCTCAGATAAGGCGACCAAAACTGCACACAATACTCAAGGTGTGGTCTCACCAAGGCCCTGTACAACTGCAGCAAGACATCCTTGTTCCTGTACTTGAACCCTCTCGCTACGAAGGCCAACATACCATTTGCCTTCTTAACCACCTGCTGCACCTGCATGCTTACCTTCAGCGACTGATGCACAAGGATACCCTGGTCTCGTTACACTTCCCCTTCTCCCAATCTATTGCCATTCAGATAATAATCTGCCTTCCTGTTTTTGCCACCAAAGTGGATAACCTCGCATTTATCCACATTATACTGCATCTGCCATGCATCTGCCCAATCACCCAACCTGTCCAAATCATACTGGAGTTTCTCGGCATCCTCCTCACAGCACACACGCCCACCCAGCTTTGTGTCATCTGCAAACTTGGAGATATTACATCTAGTTCCCTCGTCTAGATCATTAATATATATTGTGAATAGCTGGGGTCCTAGGACCGATCCCTGCGGTACCCCACTAGTCACTGCCCGCCACTCGGAAAAAGACCCGTTTATTCCAACTCTTTGCTTCCTGTCTGCCAGCCAGTTCTCTATCCAAGTCATTACCTTGCCCCCAATCCCATGTGCCTTAACTTTACACGCTAATCTCTTATGCAGGACCTCATCGAAAGCCTTCTGAAAGTCCAAATACACCACACCCACTGGTTCTCCCTTATCTATTTTACCAGTTATATCCTCAAAAAATTCCAGTAGATTAGTCAAGCATGATTTACCTTTTGTAAATCCATGTTAACTTTTTCCGATCCTGTCACTGTTTTCCAAGTGCTCTGCTATTACAGCTTTTATAATGGACTCTAGCATTTTCCCCACTACTGATGTCAGGCTTATCGGTCTATAATTCCCTGTTTTCTCTCTACCACCTTTTTTGAATAGTGGGGTAACATTAGCTACCCTCCAATCCATGGGAACTGTTCCAGAGTCTATAGAATTTTGGAAGATGACCAGAAATGCATCTACTATTTCTAGGGCCACTTCCTTAAGTACCCTAGGATGTAGATTATCAGGCCCTGAGGATTTATCGGCCTTCAATCCCGTCAATTTCCCTAACACCATTTCGCTACAAATACTGATTTCTTTCAGTTCCTCCCTCACATTAGACCCTATGTTCACCGACATCTCTGGAAGGTTATTTGTGTCCTCCTTTGTGAAGACAGAACCAAAGTATGTATTTAATTGGACTGCCATTTCTTTGTTCCCCATTATAAATTCCCCTGATTCTGACTGCAAGGGACCTACGCTTGACTTCACCAATCTTTTTCTCTTCACATATCTATAGAAGCTTTTACAGTCAGTTTTTATGTTCCCTGAAAGCTTACTCTCATACTCTATTTTCCCCCTCTTAATTAATCCCTTTGTCCTCCTTTGTTGAATCCTAAACTGCTCTCAATCCTATGGCGTTTCAAGTGCTCATCTAAATGCTTCTTGAATGTTGTGAGGGTTCCTGCCTCTACCACTCTTTCAGGCAGTGAATTCCAGATTGCAACCACCCCCTGGGTGAAAAGGTTTTTCCTCAAATCCCCTCTAAACCTCCTGCCCCTTAGCTTGAAACTGTGCCCCTTGGTTATTTACCCCTCTACTAAGGGGAAAAGTTCCTTTCTATCTACCCTATCTATGCTCCTCATAATTTTGTACACCTCAATCAGGTTCCCCCTCAGCCTTCTCTGCTCTAAGGAAAACAACCCTTGCCTGTCCAGTCTCTCTTCAGAGCTGAAACGGTCCAGCCCAGGTAACATGCTGGTGAATCTCCTCTGCACCCTCTCCAATGCAATCACATCCTTCCTATAGTGTGGCGACCAGAACTGCACACAGTATTCCAGCTGTGGCCTAACTAGTGTTTTGTACAGCTCCGTCATAACCTCCCTGCTCTTATATTCTATGCCTCGGCTAATGAAGGCAAGTATCTCATATGCCTTCTTAACCACCTTATCTACCTGTCCTGCTGCCTTCAGGGATCTATGTACATGCACACCAAGGTCCCTCTGATCCCCTGTCCTTCCTAAGGTCCTACCATTCATTGTGTATTCCCTTGCCTTGTCAGTCCTTCCAAAATGCATCACCTCACACTTTTCAGGGTTAAATTCCATTTCCCATTTGGTCTTTTAAGTGGTGGAGTCTCCACCTCCGCCCTCCACCCCCTTACAAAGCCAGTGATGCAGAGGGCATGATCTGGGGGCAGGAACTCCCTACACTGGGAGTTCCCACTTGCCTGGTTTGAGATTTCATGTGTGACAATTGTGATGGGCACAGGTTGCATTCTGCAGCATGTTTTGAGATGTTTCTATATTAACATAGAAACATAGACATAGAAGATAGGAGCAGGAGTAGGCCATTCGGCCCCTCGAGCCTGCTCCGCCATTCAATGAGATCATGGCTGATCATCCAAATTCAGTACCCTGTCCCTGCTTTCTCTCCATATCCCTTGATCCCTTTAGCCTTAAGAAATATATCCAACTCCTTCTTGAATATATTTAATGCATTGGCCTCAACTGCCTTCTTTGGCAGAGAATTCCACAGGTTCACCACTCCCTGGGTGAAGAAATTCCTCCTCATCTCTGTCCTAAATGGCTTACCCCTTATCCTTAGACTGTGACCCCTGGTTCTGGACTCCCCGACCATCGGGAACATCCTTCCAGCATCTAGTCTGTCTAGTCCTGTTAGAATTTTATAAGTTTCGATGAAATCCCCTCTCATTCTTCTGAACTCCAGCGAGTACAAGCCCAATCGACCCAATCTCTCCTCATACGTCATTCCTGCCATCCCAGGTATCAGTCTGGTGAATCTTCGCTGCACTCCTTCCATGGCAAGAACATCCTTCCCCAGATAAGGCGACCAAAACTGCACACAATACTCAAGATGTGGCCTCACCAAGGCCCTGTACAACTGCAGCAAGACATCCTTGTTCCTGTACTCAAACCCTCTCGCTACGCAGGCCAACATACCATTTGCCTTCTTAACCGCCTGCTGCACCTGCATGCTTACTTTCAGCGACTGGTGCACAATATTAATCTCTTTCCTTATGAAATTTTAGCTAGGCCAAATGTAAACTGATTCCTATTAACTGCTTTCTGGAAAGGCTTCTTTTTGCCATGTGTGTGCATGCACGATACACACTAATTTGCAACAGGATTTCTTTACTGGCTGTGAGTCTTTGGATACCGCAGTAGCTTTTGAATTATAGAAACAAAATCATTCGCCTTTTTAGGACAATAGTGATTTTACTGGTAAACACCAATCATGCAGGTTCTCAAAATGGGTGTTTACAGAGGCAGTCATGATTTCTACTGGCTGAGCCATGGAAAAACAAATCTTTGTTTACAAAAGCTGGCAGGGTAGACAGTGTGTTGGTATTTCCAATTCCTGAGTAATACAGACGCAAGGTATCAGAGCTCATTTACATGGAATGTGAGCATCTCCCGCCTTCATGTCTTCGATCTGGCTTGATTGACAGTTCTGTATTCAGGGACTTTTCAGGCTGGGGTAAATGCAGCAGGGTTTGGCCTGTAACTTTGGTTCACTCAGTTCAAGCATCTTTCACAGCAGTGAGGTAGAACGCCAAGGAGCTGGAGCACCCTGACGTAAGGAAACTCACTGCGCACATGCTTTGTGTATAAAGCAAGGCTTTAATCAACTTGTTTCAGAACATGGAGGTCTAGTTGTACTTCACTAGTTCCTGTCTTACAAAATGTCCCTGGGCAAGCTGGGGCCACGCCCGAGTATTTATACTCCTTGGACGGCGCCACCAGCTGGCCGTCCAGTGTTATTTCATGAGTCGTTTCTTCATGATGATGAGATTTATAACACACCCTGTTATGTTTATCCAGGTATTTTTTGAGAGACTGAACAAGGGGGGCATAATCTTAAAATTAGAGCTAAGCCGTTCAAGGGGGATGTCCGGAAGCACTTCTTCACACAAAGGGTAGTGGAAATCTGGAAATCTCGCCCCCAAAAAAGCTGTTGAGGCTAGGGTTAAATTGAAAATCTCAAAACTGAGATTGCTAGGTTTTTGTTAGACAAGGGTATTAAGGGTTATGGAACCAAGGCGGGTAAATGGAGTTAAGGTACAGATCAGCCATGATCGAATTGAATAGGCTCAAGGGGCTGAATGGCCTACTCCAGTTCCTATGCTTCTGCAACTCTACAAATGGACTTTAAGAATTTTGAAATAAAAACAGTAAATGTTGGAAACACCTGGGGCAGGATTTTCATTGGGCCGTGGAGGCGGGATTGGAGGCGTGTGGGGGGTTAAAATCCCAAAATCGGGGGTCCCGACCCCATCCCGCACACAACCCGCCTCCATGCCAGTTTCAAAGGAAGCGGGTACCTGCCCCGCACTGGGACCCGCCTCCCTGAGGCAGGAAGAGGATTAGTGCCAAATAACTGCCTGTTAAAAGGTACTTAACAGGCAGTTTTTAGCCTAATCCCTATTTTTAATGTTGAAGTGTAGGATTCCTGATGGCTCCAAACCACGCCAAGTTAGAGGAGGTGGACCGTCGGGATGAAGGGCTTGGAGGGGTCGAGATGTCCGGTGTTCAGGTGAGTGATGGGTGCATAGGTAAGTGTGTTTGGTGTGTGTAAAGTGTTTAAAGAAGTTTTACATACCTTTACTTACCTTTACAGCCTTCCTTCCTTCAGGTCTTGGGAGTCCCTCATCTCACCGGCACAGAAAGCAGAATGGCTGTGAGCTGTCAAAAATTGCAGCATTCAGCTTTCTGTTCCGGGGAGATCTCTAAATCATCCTGAGGGGAAGGAATTAACTTAGAATCCAGATTGTTAGTGTTTGACAGCTTCAAACAGCTGTGAAACGCTGATATTTCATCTGTCAATAGGTCTTGACAGATGAAATGTCTGTCTGTGATGTCACCTGTTACCGGGTGGCCCTTAATTGGCCTGCTGAGCCCGCTGGGTCGGCTCAACAAGGTCAATCAAGTGAAAATCGCGTGGGTTGGCTAGAACTCGATGGAGGCGGGACTACAACCCCGAAAGTTGTAGTCCCGCCTCCTACCCAACTCCTCAATGAAAATCCAGCCCCTGGATTTTGATGAAAGACCATCGGCCTGAAAGGTTAACCCTACCCGACTCTCTCCACAGCTGCTGCCCGACCTGCTGAGTGTTTCCAGCGTTCAGTTTTTATTTCAGATTTCCAGCATCTGCAGTATTTTGCTGCTTTTTTAAAGAATTTTGAAATGCTTTGCTATTTTGGTTTAACAAAAGAATTTAAAATGAAGATGTTAGTTCAATACGGTGATTTCTGTTCATCTGCTGATTTATCTTGCTTCTGTATAAATTTATATTTCACAAATTGTGGTGTCATACTTTCACACCTGTCAAAGTGGCTAAAAAGAAAGTAGAAAGACTTGCATTTATATAGCGCCTTTCACGAGCGCAGGACGTCCCAAAGCGCTTTACAGCCAATGAAGTACTTTTGAAGCGCAGTCGCTGCTGTAATGTGGGAAACGCGGCAGCCAATTTGCGCACAGCAAGCTCCCACAAACAGGATTGAGATAATGACTGACAGGAATCTTGTCATTCATGTGGAAATGACTTATGAAGTAATACTGGGCGGCCTGCTGGTGGCGCTGTCCAGGGAGAGTATAAATACTCGGGCATGGGCCCAGTTTGCTCAGGACATTCTTTAACAGGAACTAGTGAAGGACACAACTAGATCTCCATGTTGATTAAAGCCTTGTTTAATACTCAGACCAAGTGCCTAGTAGTTTTTTTACGTCAATGACCAGTTAATCTGTTTTTTTGGTGATGTTGGTTGAGGGATAAATATTGATCTGGACATTTTGGCATATCTTTCCAGTGTGTAACAGAAGGGAAAGGTAATTGTTAATTTTACAGCTACAAATCCATTCAGCTCACACGTGAAATACTTATGTTTCAGTTCATAGGAGATGTGGGCTTACCTATGAAAACCTTGAGATTGAGTTGTGGGAAACCCGAATTGTAAATTAACAATGAAAAATGGTCATTCAAACATGTGAAATAGTACTCAGTAATCACCAGCAATATGTTTGCCAGAAACTGTATTGTCCATACTTATTGATAATAGTGAGTTTCAGACATCCCAGTACTTGCTCAGAAGTATCATGATATTCTCAGATCTGCGATGCCCATGAATTATGAACCTTACTTGCTCGTGGAATGTCAAGATGGCGGCCGTGATGGTCTGGTGCTGAGATCGCTCTCCCTGCTTCGGGCGGCCAGCTCTCGCCGCTCGCTCCTGCAACCGGAGCGAGGTGCTCGGCGAGTCAGGCAGAGGCAGCGCAGCGCGGTGAGCAGCAGCAGCAGCCAAGCCGACCCACTGGAGCACATCGGCCGGCAGCTCCTCGGCGGGAAGGAATTCCGACTGGGAGGAGGGGAGCCGAGCATGGCGGCCAGAGGCCGACCCGCGAAGAGGGAGAAGCAGGCCCCGGGCCGTGGAGCGTGGAGCCGGCGACGGTGAAGAGGAGGCTGAATTGGAGCATTCACATCCCGACAATGTGTTCGGCAAGTCGGGCAGAGGAGCACAGCGCAACGAGCAGCAGCAGCAGACTCACGACACGCTGCAGCACGTCGGCCGGCAGCTCCATTTCGGGTAACTCGCAGTCCGGCTAGGAGGGGGGGAGCCGGGCATGGTGGCCAGAGCGGGAGAAGCAGGCCACCACATGTGGAGCCGGCAACAGTGAGGAGGAGGCCGCGGTGAAGAGGAGGACGGAGCGGCTGAGGGACATCGTGCTCCCACTGCCACGGGAAGCCATTGTATTGACTCTGAACGCGGCGCTGTATGTATAGCTGACGCATCCCTACGGGGAACAAGCATTCCATTGTACTTGTTACATATGGCAAATAAATCTAATCTGAATCTGAATCTGAAAAAAGTGTTGAAGCTCACTGACGCTGGGGAAATCCTGTCTTTGCTCAAATACAATATTTAAAAGAGACAGGAAGTCCTGGCTGAGTGGCAAGATCAAAGGTGTGCATCATCATATTCAAAACTGGAAGAGCACACTCTCTTCAGAGTTGAACATAGTCAACAAACATGCACTCATGAAATGTCAGTCTGAAATAGTCTTGTATTACACAATAAGAAAGGACCAGCTCATGGATGACATGGGTGCCCTGAGTGTTAGAGCACTGGAAGAAGGCAGCCCACCACCACCTTCGCAAGGTAACAGTGTCAGCTGTGGCTCAGTAGGTAGCACTCTTGCATCTGAGTCAGAAGGATGTGGGTTCTTGTCCCACTCCAAAGACTTGCGCATAAAACCTAGGCTGACACTCCAGTGCAGTGCTGAGGGAGTACTGCACTATTGGAGGTGCCGTCATTCAGATTGGACACTTAACCAAAGTCCCATCTGCCCTCTCAGGTGGATGTAAAAAATCTCATTGCACTATTTCAAAGCAGAGCAGCGGAGTACTCCTCGGTGTCCTGGCCAATATTTATTCATCACTAAAACAGATTGTCTGGTCATTATTTGCTGTTTGTGGGACCTTGCTGTGCGCAAATTGGCTGCCACATTTCCTACCTTACAACAGTGACTGCACCTGAAATTGGCTGTAAAGCACTTTGTGACGTCCTGAGGTAATGAAAAGCACGATATAAATACAAGTCTTTCTTTCTTTCAACTAGGGATGGGCACTAAATGCTGGCCTTGAATCTAGATGCTGTTGGATGACCAATCTCTTATGTATCCAATTCCAACTGAAATACTGCTCCCAGAAATAAATGCTATCACAGTTCAGAGATTTGCTCATCAGCATGCATAAGCAGAAAGCATTAAATAAATAACATATTCACAGATTATACTAAAATGGCACGGGGTTGGGAACCTGAGCAGGGAGACAGAGGAAAGGAAAACAGGGATAAAAGCAAAAGATAGGAAGGAGAAAAACAAAAGTGGCAGTCAGAGAAATCAACGGTTTAAATCAAATGTGGCCACAGTAAATAATAATTCTAATGGGTCGAAGAGCATTAAAGAAACAAGCCTGAAGGCTTTGTGTCTTAATGCGAGGAGCATTTGTAATAAGGTGGATGAATTGGCTGTGCAAATAGAGGTAAACGAATATGATTTGGTTGGGATTACGGAAACGTGGCTCAAGGATGGCCAAGACTGGGAACTCAACATCCAGGGGTATTCGATATTCAGGAAAGATAGGCAAAAAGGAAAGGGAGGTGGGGTAGCATTACTGGTTAAAGAAGGGATTAATACAATTGTAATGAAGGATATTAGCTCTGATGATGTGGAATCTGTATGGGTAGAATTGAGAAATACTAAGGGGAAAAAACATTAGTGGGAGTGGTATATAGACCTCCCAACAGTAAGGCGGAGGTTGGGGATGGCATTAAAAGGGAAATTAAAGAAGCGTGCAATAAGGGCACAGCAGTCATCATGGGTGACTTTAATCTACATATAGATTGGGCCAACCAAATTAGTAACAATACTGTGGAGGAGGAATTCCTGGAGTGTTTACGGGATGGTTTCCTGGACCAATATGTTGAGGAACCAACCAGAGATCAGGCCATCTTAGACTAGGTATTATGTAACGAGAAAGGATTAATTAGCAATCTTGTTGTACGAGGCCCCTTGGGTTGGAGCGATCATAATATGATCGAATTCTTCATTAAGATGGAGAATGAAGTAGTTGACTCAGAGACAAGGGTCCTCAATTTAAATAAAGGAAACTACGATGGTCTGAGGAGCGAGTTGGGTAGGATTGATTGGGGAATGGCACTCAAAGGGTTGATGGTGGATAGGCAATGGCAAACATTCAAAGACCGAATGGATGAGCTACAGAATTTGTTCATCCCAGTTTGGCATAAAAATAAAACAAAAAAGGTGACTCAACCGTGGCTAACAAGGGAAATTAGGGATAGCAGAAGATCCAAGGAGAGGACATATAAATTGGTTAGAAAAAGCAATAATCCTGAGGATTGGGAGCAGTTTAGGAGTCAACAAAGGAGGACAAAGGGATTAATTAAGAAAGGGAAAATAGAATATGAGAGTAAGCTAGCGAGCAACATTAAAACTGACTGCAAAAGCTTCTATAGATATGTGAAGAGAAAAAGATTGGTGAAGTCAAGCGTAGGTCCCTTACAGTCAGAATCAGGGGAATTTATAATGGGAAACAAGGAAATGGCAGACCAACTAAATACATACTTTGGTTCTGTCTTCACAAAGGAGGACACAAATAACCTCCCAGAGATGCCGGGGAACATAGGGTCTGATGAAAGGGAGGAACTGAAAGAAATCAGTATTTGTAGAGAAATGGTGTTAGGAAAATTGATGGGACTGAAAGTCGATAAATCCCCAGGGCCTGATGGTCTACATCCCAGGGTACTTAAGGAAGTGGCCCTAGAGATAGTAGATGCATTGCTGATCATCTTCCAGAACTCGATAGACTCTGGAACGGTACCCATGGATTGGAGGGTAGCTAATGTTACCCCACTATTCAAAAAAGGTGCTAGAGAAAAAGCGGGGAATTATAGACCGGTAAGCCTGACATCGGTAGTGGGGAAAATGCGAGAGTCTATTATAAAAGATGTAATAGCCGAGCACTTGGAAAGCAGTGACAGGATCGGACAAAGTCAACATGGATTTACAAAAGGTAAATCATGCTTGACTAATCTACTGGAATTTTTTGAGGATGTAACTGGTAAAATAGATAAGGGAGAACCAGTGGATGTGGTGTATTTGGACTTTCAGAAGGCTTTCGATAAGGTCCCACATAAGAGATTAGCGTGCAAAATTAAGGCACATGGGATTGGGGGCAAGGTATTGACTTGGATAGAGAACTGGTTGGCAGACAGAAAGCAAAGAGTTGGAATAAACGGGTCGTTTTCCGAGTGGCAGGCAGTGACTAGTGGGGTACCGCAAGGATCAGTCCTAGATCCCCAGCTGTTCACAATATATATTAATGATCTGGACGAGGGAATTGGATGTAATATCTCTAAATTTGCAGATGACACAAAACTGGGTGGGAGGGTAAGCTGTGAGGAGGATGTCGTGAAACTCCAGTACGAATTGGACAGGTTGGGTGATTGGGCAGAAACATGGCAAATGCACTATAATGTGGATAAATGTGAGGTTATCCACTTTGGTGGCAAAAACAGGAAGGCAGAGTATTATTTGAATGGCAATAGATTGGGAGAAGGGGAAGTGCAAAGAGACCTGGGTGTTATTGTGCACCAGTCGCTGAAGGTAAGCATGCAGGTGCAGCAGGCGGTTAAGAAGGCAAATGGTATGTTGGCCTTCGTAGCAAGAGGGTTCGAGCACAGGAACAAGAATGTCTTGCTACAGTTGTACAGGGCCTTGTTGAGACCGCACCTTGAGTATTGTGTGCAGTTTTGGTCCTTACCTGAGGAAGGACGTTCTTGCCATGGAGGGAGTGCAGCGAAGATTCACCAGGCTGGTACCTGGGATGGCAGGAATGACATATGAGGAGAGATTGTGTCGATTGGGCTTATACTCACTGGAGTTTAGAAGATTGAGAGGGGATCTCATTGAAACCTATAAAATTCTGTCAGGTCTGGACAGACTAGATGCAGGAAGGATGTTTCTGATGGCCGGGGAGTCCAGAACCAGGGGTCATAGTCTAAGGATAAGGGGTAAGACTAAGCCATTTAGGACAGAAATGAGGAGGAATTTCTTCACCCAGAGAGTGGTGAACCTGTGGAATTCTCTGCCACAGAGGGCGGTGGAGGCCAGTTCATTAAATATATTCAAGAAAGAGTTGGATATATTTCTTGAGGCTAAAGGGATCAAGGGATACAGGGAGAAGGCAGGGACAGGGTACTGAATTTGGATGATCAGCCATGATCTCATTGAATGGCGGAGCAGGCTCGAAGGGCCGAATGGCCTACTCCTGCTCCTATCTTCTATGTTTCTATGTTTCTTTATAAAGTTGGTTTTATTCTTGGAATAGTGCACTCTTGATGTAGTAATGGAGAAGGTTAGTGAAAGCGTTGAAAGCTAAAACAAATCAATGGTTCTTATTGGAGTTCTAGATTTATTATATATAGACAACTATTGCAGAAATTTGACCATCCAATTGATAAAGCTTTCATAGCATAAACTTCCCTGATGGGCATATGTAGCTGATGAGTCAAAGGTAAAACAGAAAAATAAAATGCCATATTTAAGCTGCTAAATATCAACCAACTAATGACTTAGTTCGGCTCCTGGTTGCTAAAAAATTATAAGTGGTTTAGCAGGGAATCCCCAGTAGTAATATTTCTTGTTTAAAACTAATCTTGATGGTGAATCTTCCTCCCTATAAAGATACTTATGCTGAGGCTTTCTTTAAAGGGACCGCGTCGCTGATACTAAAAGGACGGAAAGACTTTATTCATTTTAAGAGTTAGAAAATGATTGGTTAACAAACCACTAGGATTAGAGAATAGTAAACTAGAAGGAGCATGTTTAGCAAGGATTTTAGCCCGCCAGGGACCATCTTGGCACAAGGTGACACAGAGAGGTAAAATCTAGAAAATGCACAGCTTTGCGTTCATTACGACCATTAAAAGTATTTTGGTTTATTTTTAATAACATTTTAAATTTAATTTCTGTTGCTGGCTGTGATTCTCTTTACTTCACAGCAGCAGCACTGAGGCACTACAATTAATGGGTTTGCGTTGAGTGAGAGCGTACATTTAATGTGGCGTTTAACCAATCGTAACTTTGCTTTATCACAGCACGTCATCCAATGCAGTTGGATATTGAAGTAGTCGCATTTAAAGGTATTTAACCACTTGGCTACTCCTGGTGTCTTCCAGCATTCATAACACTGATACAATGGCCTGGAAATTTGATGATGCCATGCCTGTTTTTCAGGCGCAAAAACAGGCACCTCCAATATGACGGATGGACGGGGGTGGGGGCGCATGCTCATTATGTGCTGGAAGTGCACCACCTGCCTGTATTATATGCGGCTGGAACAAATGAAGGTCAGAGACACGATGAGTTGCTCATCCATGTGCTTGTTTACTCGGTCAGTGTGAACTGAGCATGCTTATACTAAACCATGCGACAAACCATGTGATAATACATTACACTGCTTTCCCCTTAAAAAATGTACATATTCCCCTCTCAAATACAACAAAACTATGGTCCCACCTTTCCCAGCATTACATGTACCACATTACAAAAACTCCTGGCTTTTTTTCCTTTAAATAAACTACAAATCCAGTTTAATAACAGGTTTGTGGAGCCTTCCTGATCTCCTTACAGAAGGTTTTGGTGTTGAACCAATTTTCAGGCTGTTTTGCTTTGGTTTCGAATTCTAAGAAGCAGGTACCACCACTCTGTTTCCCCACCTGATACAACCTTGCTCACAAGACAATTCAGTATGACGGTTATGGACTGGTTTCATCTCTGTGTCCAGACATTGATCAGTCCATCCATTCAAGGTGTTTTCATACACTCTTTTCAGTACTGAGTCCTTTTGAATCTCATTTGCAATCTCAGTTGCATTCATGGGAAAGTCTTTGTCAACTGCACCTAGCGTGAAAATCTCACCTTCACTCCCAATACATGAGTCCTCATGTGGCAACCTGGACAAGGCATCTGCAATTGCGTTTTGCTTTGAAGTGCGATATTCAATCGTGCAGTCATATTGTGACAACAACACTGCCCAATATTTCATTCTTGATGCGGCCATTGCAGGGATGGCTGATTTGGGCCCCGTTATTGCTAGGAGCGGTTTGTGATCGGTTATCAGGGTAAAATTTCCGCTAATCAGGAACTGTTGGAATTTCTTGATTCCAAACACTATGGCGAGTGCTTCCTTTTCAATTTGCGTGTAGTTTCTTTCGCTCTTTGTGAGGGTTCGCAATGCAAAGGCGATTGGTTTCTCTTGGCCGTCATCCATTACGTGACTTATAACAGCTCCCACACCATAGCTGGAAGCATCACACTCTAGCTTAAGCTCATGCTTTGTGTCGTAGTCCACAAGTAGAGCATCGCTAGAGAGACTTCTCTTACAAGCATCGTAAGCTTCCTGTTGCACTTCTGTCCACTTCCACTGGACATCCTTCTCGAGGAGCTCGTGCAATGGAGCTAACATGGTCACTAACTCAGGTAAGAAACGTGCGTAGTACTGGACCATTCCAAGGAAAGATCTTAACTCAGACATGGTCTGTGGCTTTGGAGCATTGATGACAGCATCAACCTTTTCCTTAACTGCTTGCAAGCCATTTGCATCAACTTTCAGACCAAGCTACACAACCTCGGGCTGCACAAAAGCACATTTGCTCCTTTTCAATTTGAAATTGTGGGAATTCAACCTTTGAAGCACTAAATCGAACACTTCTAGATTTTCTTCCTTGCTGCTTGTTGCAATCAGCACATTGTCTTGATTGCATAAGCAATTTGGAACTCCTTGCAAAATCTTATCCATCGTAGCCTGGAAGATTCTGGGGAGAACATTACACCATACGGCAGCTTGTTTTATGAGTACAGTCCCTTGTATGTGTTGATAGTGATATACTGTTGACTCTCTTTGTCAACATTCAGCTGAGCGTAAGCGTGTGACAGGTCAAGCTTAGAGAAAATCTTTGACCCAGAGAGTGCTGCATACAAATCTTGCGATGTAGGTAACGGGTACTGCTCATTGTCAACTGCTTGGTTGATAGTAACTTTGTAGTCACCGCACAAGTGTACAGTTTTGTCTGCATTGGGCACTACCACAATCGGGGTAGCCCATTCACTTTTGTCAGTTTTTACTAGCACTCCGCTCTCTCCATTTCTCTAGCTCTTCCTCCACCTGACTTTTCAACGCACAGGGGACTGGCCTTGCCTTACAATAGACAGGCTTCGCATTGGACTTGTTGCAGATGTGCGCATCATACCCTGTGATGCCCTCATAACTGTCTGAGAACATGCTTTAATACTTGTTCAGCATTGTGTCGAGTCGCTCCTTTGAAGCATCTACACTGAAGATGTTTTTCCAGTCTATTTTTAACTTTCTCAACCAGTCTTTGCCCATAAGGGTTGGTCTGTTGTTGCAGCTCGCTACAATAATAGGCAGCTTTACTGACCGGCCATTGTGCTGAACTGTACATTCCATTTGTCCACATGTCTCTAGGATTTGTCCGGAGTAGGTTTTTAACTCTACGGTACTCTTTGTAAGTGGTATTTGATTAAACTTACTCTCATATATGTCCTTATTCATGATAGAGCACTCTGCCACTGTGTTGCTACACATATCAATATGTTGGTCATTGATCAAAAGTTTTGTACAGATCTTTCTCACGACTGCTAGTGTTGCCACTAGTGGAATAGATACTGTAGAATGCCTAGTCCTTCAACATCAGGTGTGTTCACTTCAACATTGTGAACTCCTCCCTTTTGTTGCTGCTTTGCATTGCCACTAGAATGGTTCTTACTTCCTGTTTTAGACCTAGCTCTGCAAGCTGTTGAAATATGGGTTTGCTTCTGGCAGTGAAAATACTTTGCATTTCTGTATTGGCAGGTCTGTGGTGAGTGATTTCCATTGCAGCGATAACAATTCACTGAACTGCCCTCACCGACATGCTTTTGACTCGGTCTCACAACTTTAGGTTTGGCGGTGGCTTTGTGACTGTAGACCTCAGCTGCACTAGTCACTTGAGTTGGACGGAGCTCCCTAGTATTCTTAGATGCCATCGCCATAGTTTGAGCAATTTTGCATGCTGTGTCAAACGTTAGGTTCGGAGCGTTCAATAACTTGGACTGTGTGCGCTCATCCACCAGTCCACACACAAACTTATCTCGCAACGCACGGTCCAAAAATGTGCCGAAGACAGGTTTTTAAGAGCTACAATGTACTCACTGATGGCTTCACTTTGTTTTTGGTTTCTGGTACCAAACTTATAGCATTCTGCTACTTCTAACGGCTTTGGGTCGAAATAGTCCTCGAGTTTCTTGACAGTGTCTTCAAATGACACATCCTTCACTTTCCCTGGCGTGAGTAGGTTTATCAACGTTCCGTAAACATCTGGCCCGATCTCCATTCGAAAAATTGCTTTCTGACGTTCACAAATTACTTTATTTTGTGCTTGAACATTCTCATCTGCACCTTCAGTCTCAATAATGTTATTGGCCTTAAAAAAGATATCCATCCGCTCAATATAAGAACCGAATGGTTCGCGAGCTTGGTCATACATGCTGAGGCTTCCGATGAATCCCGTAGGCGCGGCCATGATTGTCCCGATCCTGTTGAACAGAGACTCAGCACATTACCTGTGTTTCAGTGAGAATCAACACCGCTGTTGCTGTGTATACATACACGCAAAGGTGAAGCACAGTCGATTCTGCATCAGCATTACCAGTAAAACAGCACAAAAAATTCAGCTTAGGTATCACAAATTCACTGTAAACTTTTCCACTTGAAGGTTGAACACTGTGTCCTTCCATGATCCCTGAAAATGGCTTTGGGACCCCATTCTTGTCATCAAAATGTAATATATGTGGGTAGAACAAATGAAGGACGGCAACAGGATGAGTTGCTAGTCAAGGTGCTTGTTTACGAGGCCAGAGCGAACTGAGCATGCTCATACTAAACCATGTGACAAACCATGTGACAATACATTACACTGCCGTATTGGTAAAGGTAGAAAAAGATGACTGGCATCCACACCTGAAACAAAAAGTTAATGAAAGCGTTGAAAGCTAAAACAAATCAATAGTTCTTATTGGTGTTCTAGATTTATTATATGTAGACAACTACTGCAGGAATATGCATCTTTGCTTATGCATATAGGAGACCTGACGCCAGTTTGAGGACCAGTTTGGGCTGCCCTGCATGCAGCCGTTGCCGGGCCAGCTGCATTCAGGAGGTCAAATGTTTAAGAGGTCAAATGTCTGTCCGCTTGCCTCACTGGCAGCCAGCCAAAGGTATGGAGTGAGGTTGGACCGATACCGGGGGGGGGGGTGGAGGGATGCTGAGTTGCATAATTATGAGGACTGTGGAGTAAGGGGAGCACTCCTGCTTCTCCTGGCTCCACATGAACGCTTTGTGCCTCGCCCCGACAGCGGCAGGGAGAGGAGGCATCAGGCAGGTGGATGCCGGCTCCAGTGACGCTGCTTAAATGGATCATGAGTAATGAGTCTTAGCTGTCAGGTTAGTGCTGTTTCACTGCTTCCTTGTCAGTTTGACATTGTGCAACAGTTTAATTCAAACATTTAAAGGTTGTTTAGTATCAGGAGCGTTGTGGCTACTAACAAGGGGTACATTTATTATCACAACATATCAAAATGCTACACTTGGTTACATTAATGGGGGCTGTACTAGCAGTCAATCTCGCCCTCCAGGATCTACGGCGGTGGGAGCAGAGGCACCGACAAAGATTGGAACATGTGGCCAGAGGGAGGAAAAGGGCCATGAGGGTTGCTTGTGTCATCCGACACCTTCTCCTTGACTTGCTGCTGACGGCTGAGATGTCTGCATAGCTAGCATTGATGAGAATGAGGTTCTGCTGCATCACTGAACCTCCCCTTTAAGAACTGGAAAGAGCCTGTGGCAATGATGACTTGTGATTAGACTGCACCTGATATTGGTCAGCACTTCGAGTCTAACACCACTGAGCTAGGCCATTAGCACTTGATTTAGTGCTCCAATCCTTTCTTTGTGCAATGAGACTTAATTTTGCGTGCAGTCTGGCACTAATTCTCAAACTTTTCAAAAGTTACCACCCATTCCTGGGCTATAATGAATTTCTCCCCAGTTATCATACCTTTTGTTAAGCCCCTAATCAGCATATGCAAAGGGGCCTATCACCTATTTCAGGTGGGCGCTTGGGCCGCCTAAAAAATGGGCCCGACAAATTTAGCAGTGGCCCAAACATCCATGCTGATTGGGCGCGGGCCGTCCCACTGCTAAACTTGACAGCGCTGCACCTGTTTTATGTATGAAAAACTAGCACAGCGCATACAAATTTTACTCGAATGTTTCAGGTATAGCTCCTTCATCAGAACTTTGCCAAATTCCATGACACCACTCAAATTTTGAAACTCCACCCAAAATACGGTCTGCTCATAGCCATCTGCAGTCTGCGAGTTGTCCGAGGGTCGTTACACTACCTGATGTTATCTGGAGATTTAACTTGTGTTACTTCTCCCCCCATCTTTATGTCCCCCTCCTGCAGGGTGGGTAAGCAACAGACTCCCAGACCTCTGTCAATTACATTCTGTATCTGTTTTGAGTTGTTACAACAAAGACGGTTGTTAAAGGGTTAATGCAGATTTTAACATGCAATGTGCTGCACTATTCCAGTGTGAATTAAGCAGAGACTTGCAGCTTGCACACAAAATACTTTTAGTGAACAATTTAATTCTGTCTTATTGCACTTTGCAACTTCAGCAGGCATAGTACATTTTTCCAACTGATCTAAAATCAACTGCTGACCATTTAAATACAAACATCCACACATACACACCAATTATATAAAATCATAAAGGAAGCACAGATAACTGTTATGGAAACAAACTTTCAGTCAATACTTACTTTTAACAAACTCAATACAATTAGCTGATCTTGACCTAATCCCAGGTTATTCCTGGCGCGCTAGTTTAGGACAGCTGGCTTCACTAACATTGGCCTCCCCGCAGTGCAATCTGCCGGGGTTCTGACACGTTACCATGATTCCTGCCCTCTGACCCAATCAGAACTTCTACCCTTCCTCCTTACCCCATGCTAACCGCACAATTAATGAACTTTGCACATGACTTAAAGATATCAGCATGGAGCAAGTCTTAAACCCTACTGTGAAAAGCTCCATTGTTTCTATCACTCTGATTGACCCTTTGTACCTCTGAACTCCAAAATCAATATGGTTACCTAGGAACCATCTTTTATTAATATCTCCCAGAACACTACTGCCTAAATACCTTTAGTCTTCCAAAATGACTTCAATTAATAACCATAGTGCTATTCAGTATTGCCTGAAACAAGTATCTAGCTGCGAATTCCCTTGATGGAAATTGCTATAATTACTCAAGCTGCAGGGGCAAAAACTTCTTTCACCAAATTATCAATGGCTTAATTTTTAAATAATATCTTTTATACCTGTTTCACATTTATCCCCATCCGCAATCAAAAATGGGCATTTTATTTTTAAACCGTATTTAATAGGCATCGTAATGCAACAATGAAGTATTGTTTGGGTATTTGTGATTATTATTGTGAATCTGGAATAAATTTGAGATTTGAAAGCTGAGCTTTGTAAGTAGTGGAGTTAGCTGATGATAGCACTGAAGGCAAATCGTAGGCTAAACTCTGTTCCAACGTTTGTTGGTAATTTTGTGTTCTGCCAGTATTTTGACACCTTGGGGGTAATTTTGACTTGGGGCAATAGTGTAAACTGGGTGGTTTAGGATCAGGCACATGTTATACATCTCTCCTGATTTTCAGTTTCATTGACTTCAAATCGGGAGCGATGTTTAATGGGCGGCTGATCTGATATCGCCCGTTTCACACTGGCTCCCAAAGACAAAATTAATCCCCTTAAATATTATGTGGAATTTTTCAAATGAAGTATTTTTTACAGTTGCACTGATACATATTGCGAACACATGCAATTGAACCATTTCACCACATAGGAGGTAAAGTTAGAATCATAGATTGGTTATCACACAGAAGGAGGCCATTTGGCCTGTCGAGCCCATGCCAGCTCTCTGCAAGAGCACTTCAGCTAGTCCCACTCCCCCGCCCTTTCCCCGTAGCCCTGCAAAAATCTTTTCCTTCGGGTACCAACTCCCTTTTGAAAGCATTGATTGAGTCTGCCTCCACCACCCTTTCAGGCAGTGCATTCCAGATCCTAACCACTCGCTGCGTAAAAAAGTTTTTCCTCATGTCGCCTTTGGTTCTTCTGCCAATCACCTTAAATCTGTGCCCTCTGGTTCTCGACCCTTCCACCAATGGGAACAGTTTCTCTCTATCTACTCTGTCTAGACCCCTCATGATTTTGAACACCTCTATCAAATCCACTCAAAGTAATGTTATGATATTGTTAATTGTGGGTTGTAAAGATCTAGGGGGAAAAGTTGGGTTGGTTTGCTCCTCACGTTAGCGTCCCGGGGGCACTAACGAGGCACAAAGCCCCTAGCACCTGGGCACGATGCTGCTAACACCTCCTGTGAAATTCAGTGGGGGGGTTAGCGGCGGCGGTAGCCAGTAGCACCCTGCGGCCCTGCGCCTCCGGCAATGATGTCATCGCTGTGCGCAGTACCCGCCTCGCGCCCCGGCTGCAAACTTCAGTTGCGCCCCCGATCTACTGCCGGATGACATGTCCAACAGGGTCAGGGTGGTGTTTTTGCGGCCGCGGTGGCACATTTTCTTTTGGGCCGCCTGCCAGCACCTGCTCCCTTTTGCTTCCTCATGTGGGGTGCCGGCCGCTGTTTGCCCGGCAACCTGCGCTAGGCCCCTCCCCTTTAATCAGGGGAGGGAGGCATGTAGTTTGGTGGCACTACGTGCTGACGCACTTGGCGCTGTTGCACGTAGCGCCGCGATATTGAATGGTAGCGCCCCAGGAAGGAGGGGGAGTGCTTCCAGTGGCACTCCGCCTCCTGCTTGGGGCTCTACCACTCAATTTACGGTGCAGGGGCGCTAAATTTTTTGGGGTGCTGAAAGTAGCACCCCGGCAAAGTTAGCGCCCCAAAGGGGGCACGACTAAATATTTCCCCCCTATTGTTTACTGCGCTAGGAAGTGGCGCAAGTATAAATTGCTGCTGTTGTTGCTCTGCCATGGTCATGTTAAACCAAGAGAGCCCCCCTGTACTGATTTACAAATATAATACATGCTTTATATGATCTTTATTGCCTGTGCTAATTTACTGAGAACATTGGTCCTTATTCAATGTGTAGTTTCATATTCTGTATTTTTCACCACACCTAAACAGGAAGGCAAATCCAACGTCATCATCATTCTCTTATACAGTGGGTTGAGTTTCCAGATATTGTCCACTAGGTCTCTCAATGAAGGAAATGTTTAAGCACGACAAGCAGTTAGCAATCACCTAAGAATGCTGCAGTTTCCTCTCAGCGAATCAGTGCGGCTCTTTTTCCATAATGTTTGGTAAACCAATCAGAACGGAGTCACGGTTTATAGCTCTGGGATAACAGACAATTTCTCGTGACTTCCTCATCACCCGTAGAGAATTCCTCTACCCTGTATCACATTGAGGTAGATTTCTAATTTACTGCTCAAGTGTAAAGCTGGCCTTGCAGATCAGCCATCCGTTGTAGTTTCTATAACGGCTGGCCGATTCGCAAAGCGAATTTTATGCTTGGGCACTTAAGCTGGAAATCTACACCATACTTTCCTGTGCAGTATTCTGATATACCATCAACTACAACATAGTCCCTTTTTTTTAATGGCACCCTCACCAAGTCCTATCAACTGTCCAGCATACACATACGGCTAGATGGTCAGCTGATGCCTGGCATAAAACTGGGCAGTAGATTGGCCACCTGTTACAGAAACTGTACCATTTCCATTGGAAATCCAATGGAAATGGTAATCGGACAGTTTCTATAACGGGCAGCTGACCCTCAATGCTAATCTCACACTTGGGAGGTAGGTTGAAAATCTACCACATCATTTTTGCACAGTGCTGAAAGACAGCCTCTTAGGGAGGTTCCACCACACTACAATTTACTTTTCCACCCCTCCGTTCCGTTATATTTGTAGAGGATCGATTTAGGTTCGCATGCAGTTAGTATTTTACGCTTGTAATTTCTGATCAAACTAATCCTTCTTTCTTTGACTTTTCTTGGAGACAGCATTTTCTGACTAAATAAATCGAGTTAATTATTAAATAAAACTGTTTAGGGTTTACCTTTGTGTAGACGGACAAGTGGGTACCACAGGAATTGAAAAACAACCTCTCTACTGAGTGAAAAGCTATCTAAATGCGCACCAGTTTAATATAAATTCGGGAGTAACTTGCAAACAATCAGGCAACTGATTTTACAATCAGTTCTAACCACAAAACAAGGTCAAATTAGACTAGTGAAAAAAATTACTTCCATTTTGTTGCTGTGAGGTTTCTTAGTCACAAATCACATGTCTAATTTCAGTTTCGCCACAGCAATAGTTATTAACTTGACCAAACAACTTATAATATGTGTTTCAGCCAAACGTGACACCGTTTTATGGCATGATGTAAATTTTCTGTTGGATAAGCCTTGAGAGTTATTCAAAAGATCCCATTCATGCATGTTTAAATCTAAATAATCTGAAATGTGGTGCTTCACATTCACAACAGTGCTTTTAACATTAACACAATCTCAAGTTAACAAGTTAATAAATGGCAAAATAGAACGATTGCAATTTTGCTGTCTTTTCCTGAATGTTCAACTGATGAACAGTCTGGGGTGATCTGATATGTAGACAGTGAAGTATGCCCCACTTCCATTAGTTCTACAGCTTTTCATGTAATGGCACATAACATTTATGAGTACCTTTCTTTTGTTCTAGAGACAAGTTTTTTGTCCCTTTAATCTCCACTCTTGCCTTTTCACATTCTGAAGGAGCCCGTGTCCTGCTGGTAGACCGAGTGGAAGCCTCCCACTGGGACTTTTACACTGCCAGGTGTCATGGCTTCCACATTGAGCTGATAAACACTAAGTATTACCTGTCAGAAAGAACATTTGCATTATGGCCTTTGCTTCAGAATCAAAAAGGTATTACAAGATGTCAAAGACGAGTACCTAATGGTGACTAAGCAGTTCCCGCATTTTAGCATTTCTGTCTTGACTTTTAAGGCTACTTGTATTGGCCTCCTGCAGGTAGGCCTAATAATTTCAACTCGAGAGCCAGGATCTTTCCACACCTTTTTATGATAAAAGGTGGGATTGGCCATTGTCTCTGATTGTCCATCAGGTCTAATCCCTTCTCTGCATGAAGCATTTTAGCATAATTGCAGTGAAAGGATCTGAAATGTGCATTGTGTTGTTCCAAAATGACGCAGCCCCTTCTTGATAAAAAAAAAAGATGGGTCTTATTTAATGCATTAATTCAGTAGTTGCATGTTTCTTCAAAGAAAAATACATTAAGCCAGTAGCCTTTTCATCCTTTGTAGTATATCAGATGCTGCTGCTGCTTCACTCACTAAGCTCCAAGCGGCCTTGTAATGTGCACCATTAGTATTAACTCGCATCAAAAGACTTGCAACTAATACCGGGGACTGGTACAATGGAAACTTTTAGCTCTTCCCACCCTGCTGTTTTCCAGAAAATGTCACATGAAGAGAGGAGTTCTTTTTTTATATATGTATTTCAGGAGAAGAAAAAAAATGGAGCTCATGCAGCATCTACTGGCGAAATGTGTTTTGTCGATTCTTCAACGCACTTCACAGAGCCAGAATATTCCTCTTCACAGGATACATTATGTGAAAATTAGGTATTTTTTTAACTCCATTTTTCCCTCCTCTCTTGAATGCACTGACTCATACACCCGTCCCGCCCCCACCCTTCACCAGTACCTCACCCGAGTGTTCATTTTTCATGTGTGAGTCTTGACAGCAAGTATTGACCATCTGTATGCCCATGGGGATCATCACAGCCGAGCCCAATTCTATCCGTACCTGATGTTTCCACATGCACATCTTCCAATAGGTGTTAATGGATCAGGATCAGGAACCTTGGCTGATTTTCCCCCTGTTCCTGCCCTCCCTAGTTTTTGCTGGATGAGATCAGATAACTCAGCATCGATCAGGAATCAAGGCTGGACAATTTGGGTTTGTATCGCTTGGTTCTACAACATGTGGCGCCTTTAGATAAGAAGTCGCGGGGAGCTAAGATCACATGTTGCAGTGCAGAGTTATAGGGCGTACGTTGTGACTGCAATTCCCAATGTGGCAAACATAGAAACATAGAAACATAGAAGATAGGAGCAGGAGTAGGCCATTCGGCCCTTCGAGCCTGCTCCGCCATTCAACAAGATCATGGCTGATCATCCAAACCCTAGCACCCGGTCCCTACACCGACAGCCATCCCACCCAAACCCTATCCCCGTAACCCCACGTATTTAATCCCCCTAACACTAAGGGCCAATTTTTATCATGGCCAATCAACCTAACTCAGTCATAGTGATGGGTGGAGGCCAGGAGCTTCCCACAAGGATGAAAAGATGTCAGTGAGAGAGCTGAACCTGGGGTTTGCTTCTTCAATGGGCAGGCAGCCAGTCTCTCGCTCTCCCTCCCAGTCTCTCTCTCGCCACCACCCCCATCTCTCTCCCTCTCCCCCCCAGTCTCTCTCTCTCTCCCTCCTTTCCTTGGTCTCTCTCCCCAGTCTCTCACTCCCCAGTCGCCCTCTCTCCCCAGTCTCTCTCTCTCCCCCCAGTCTCTTTCTCCCCGTCTCTCTCTCTCCCCCAGTCTCTCTCTCTCTCCCAGTCTCTCTCTCTCCCTCAGTCTCTCTCTCTCCCAGTCTCTCTCTCTCCCCGTCTCTTTCTCTCTCCCCCAGTCTCTCACTCTCTCCCCAGTCTCCCTCTCTCCCCGTCTCTCTCTCTCCCCCAGTCTCTCTCTCTCTCCCCCCAGTCTCTCCCTCTCTCCCCCCACTCTCTCTCTCCCCCCACTCTCTCTCTCCCCCCACTCTCTCTCTCTCCCCCAGTCTCTCTCTCTCCCCCCAGTCTCTCTCTCTCCCCCAGTCTCTCTCTCTCCCCCAGTCTCTCTCTCTCTCCCCCCAGTCTCTCTCTCCCCCCACTCTCTCTCCCCCTAGTCTCTCTCCCTCCAGTCTCCCTCTCCCCCCAGTCTCTCTCTCTCTCGCCCAGTCTCTCTCTCTCCCCAGTCTCTCTCACCCCCAGTCTTTCTCTCTCTCCCAGTCTCTTTCTCTCCCCAGTCTCTCTCTCTCTCCCCAGTCTCTCTCTCTCTCCCAGTCTCTCTCCCCCCAGTCTCTCTCTCCCTCCCAGTCTCTCTCTCTCTCCCAGTCTCCCACTCATCCAGTCTCTCTCTCTCCCCAGTCTCTCTCACCCGCAGTCTCTCTCGCCCCTCAGTCCCTCTCCCCTCCCAGTCTCTCTCCCCAACAGTATCTCTCTTCCCCTCAGTCTCATTCTCTCTCCCCTCGGGCCTGGCAGTTAATATCCATCAGGCCTCTGATAAAGTCATTCAAGTCGATGTTCATTTTGGATTGGCGAGCGCTGGAGTATTTTGAATTGGACAAGGAGCGCTGCAGATGACAAACTGATATCCAGCTGCAGCTTGCCAGTCTTCGGCCGGCAGAGGGATGGGAGGGGAGGGGAGGGGAGGTGAGGCTGGGACCAGCAGCCACCCACAGTATTCTTGTGGAGCCAGGAGGGGCAGTCCTGCTCCCTATGGCTTCAGAAAAAAAATTAAAAATTGTTCCGGTCTGAGCGGAATGCCAGTCATAGAGTCATAGGGCTCGAATTTCATCGGGCCGTTGAGGCGGGATGGGAGGCGTGTGGGGGTTTAAAATCACAAAATCGGGGGGCACGAACCCATCCCGCCCCCAACCCGCCTTCATGCCCATTTCACAGGAGGCGGGTACCCGACCTGTGCTGGGAGCCGCCTCCCCGAGGCGGGAAGAGGATTAGTGCCAATTAACTGCCTGTTAACAGGTAGTTAACAGGCAGTTTTTAGCCTAATCCCTATTTTTATCCCTGAAGTGTGGGCTTCCCGATGGCTCCAAACCACGCCAAGTTAGTGAGGCGGACCGTCGGGCTGAAGGTCTTGGAGGGTTCGAGATGTCCGGTGTTCAGGTGAGTGATAGGTGCATGAGTGCAAAGGTAAGTGTGTTTGGTGCGTGTAAAGTGTTTAAATAAGTTTTACTTACCTTTACTTACTAATGCAGGCTTTTTTTTACTTCATTGATGGGATGTGGGCGTCGCTGGCTGGGCCTGCATTTAGTGCCCATCCCTAATTGCCCTTGAGAAGATGGTGGTGAGCCGCCTCCTTGAACCGCTGCAGTCCATATGGTGTAGGTACACCCACAATGCTGTTAGGAAGGGAGTTCCAGGATTTTGGCCCAGCGACAGTGAAGGAACGGCGATACAGGTCCAAGTCAGGATGGTGTGTGGCTTGGAGGGGAACTTGTAGGTGGTGATGTTCCCATGCGTCTGCTGCCCTTGTCCTTCTAAGCGGTAGAGGTCGCGGGTTTGGAAGGTGCTGTTGAAGGAGCTTTGGTGAGTTGCTGCAGTGCATCTTGTAGATGGTACACACTGCAGCCACAGTGCGCCGGTGGTGGAGGGAGTGAATGTTGAAGGTGGTGGATGGAGTACCAATCAAGCGGGCTGCTTTATCCTGAATGGTGTCGAGCTTCTTGAGTGTTGTTGGAGCTGCACTCATCCAGGCAAGTGGAGAGTCTTCCATCACACTCCTGACTTGTGCCTTGTAGATGGTGGAAAGGCTTTGGGGAGTCAGGAGGTGAGACACTCGCCGCAGAATTCCCAGCCTCTGGCCTGTTCTTGTAGCCACAGTATTTATATGGCTGGTCCAGTTCAGTTTCTGATCAATGGTAACCCCCAGGATGTTGATAGTGGGGGATTCAGCGATGGTAATGCCATTGAATGTCAAGGGGAGATGGTTAGAGTCTCGCTTGTTGGAGATGGTCATTGCCTGGCACTTGTGTGGTGCGAATGTTACTTGCCACTTGTCAGCCCAAGTCTGAATGTTGTCCAGGTCTTGCTGCATATGGACACGGACTGCGTCAGCATCTGATGAGTCTCGAATGGTGCTGAACAGTGTGCAATCATCAGCGAACATCCCCACTTCTGACCTTATGATGGAGGGAAGGTCATTGATGAAATAGCTGAAGATGGTTGGGCCTAGGACACTGCCCTGAGGAACTCCTGCAGTGATGTCATGTGATTGAGATGTATGACCTCCAACAACCACAGCCAACTTCCTTTGTGCTAGGTATGATTCCAACCAATGGAGAGTTTTCCCCTTGATTCCCATTGACTTCAGTTTTGCTAGGGCTCCTTGATGCCACACTCGATCAAATGCTGCCTTGATGTCAAGGGCAGTCACTCTCACCTCACCTCTTGAGTTCAGCTCTTTTGTCCATGTTTGGACCAAGGCTGTAATGAGGTCAGGAGCTGAGTGGCCCTGGTGGAACCCAAACTGGGCGTCAGTTAGCAGGTTATTGCTGAGTAAGTGCTGCTTGATAGCACTGTCGACGACACCTTCCATCACTTTGCTGATGATTGAGAGTAGACTGATGGGATGGTAATTGGCCAGGTCGGATTTGTCCTGCTTTTTGTAGACAGGACATACTTGGGCAATTTTCCACATTGCCAGGTAGATGCCAGTATTGTAGCTGTACTGGAACAGCTTGGCTAGGGGCGCAGCTAGTTCTGGAGCACAAGTCTTCAGTACTATTGCCGGGATGTTGTCAGGGCCCATAGCCTTTGCAGTATCCAGTGTCTTCAGCCGTTTCTTGACATCACGTGGAGTGAATTGAATGGGCTGAAGACTGGCATCTGTGATGCTGGAGACCGCAGGAGGAGGCCGAGGTGGATCATCCACTTGGCACTTCTGGCTGAAGATAGTTGCAAATGCTTCAGCCTTGTCTTTTGCACTCACGTGCTGGGCTCCACCATCATTGAGGATGGGGATATTTTTGGAGCCTCCTCCTCCTGTTAACTGTTTAATTGTCCGCCACCACTCACGACTGGATGTGGCAGGACTGCAGAGCTTTGATTTGATCTGATGGTTGTGAGATCGCTTAGCTCTGTCTATCGCATGTTGCTTCCGTTGTTTGGCCTGCAAGTGGTCCTGTGTTGTAGCCTCACCAGGTTGACACCTCATTTTTCAGTATGCCTGGTGCTGTTCCCGGCATGCTCTCCTGCACTCTTCGTTAAACCAGGTTTGATCTCCCGGCTTGATGATAATGGTAGAGTGAGGGATATGCCGGGCCATGAGATTACAGATTGTGGTTGACTACAATTCTGCTGCTGCTGATGGCCCACAGCGCCTCATGGATGCCCAGTTTTGAGTTGCCAGGTCTGTTCAAAATCTGTCCCATTTAGCACAGTGGTAGTGCCACACAACACGGTGGAGGGTATCCTCAACATGAAGACGGGACTTCGTCTCCACAAGGACTGTGCGGTGGTCACTTCCACCAATGCTGTCATGGACAGATGCATCTGCAACAGGTAGATTGGTGAGGACGAGATCAAGTAGGTTTTTCCCTCTTGTTGGTTCCCTCACCACCTGTCGCAGACCCAGTCTGGCAGCTATATCCTTTAGGACTCGGCCAGCTCGGTCAGTTGTGGTGCTACCGAGCCACTCTTGGTGATGGACATTGAAGTCCCCCACCCAGAGGACATTTTGTGCCCTTGCTACTCTCAGTGCTTCTTCCAATTGGTGTTCAACATGAAGGAGTACTGATTCATCAGCTGAGGGAGGGCGGTAGGTGGTAATTAGCAGGAGGTTTCCTTGCCCATGTTTGACTTGGTGCCATGAGACCTCATGGGGTCCTGAGTCAATGTTGAGGAATCCCAGGGCTACTCCCTCCCGACTGTATACCACGGTGCCACCACCTCTGATGGGTCTGTCCTGCCGGTGGGACAGGACATACCCAGGGATGGTGATGGTGGTGCCTGGGACATTGGTTGTAAGCTATGATTCGGTAATTATGACTATGTCAGGCTGTTGCTTGACGAGTCTGTGGGACAGCTCTCCCAATTTTGGCACAAGCCCCCAGATGTTGGTAAGGAGGACTTTGCAGGGTCGACAGGGCTGGGTTTGCCGTTGTCGATGCCGGGTGGTCCGTTCGGTTTTATTCTTATTGCTTTTCGTAGCGGTTGTTTACAACTGAGTGGCTTGCTAGGCCATTTCAGAGGGCATTAAGAGTCAACCACATTGCTGTGGGTCTGGAGTCACATGTAGGCCAGACCAGGTAAGGACGGCAGATTTCCTTCCCTAAAGGACATTAGTGAACCAGATGGGTTTTTGCAACAATCGACAATGGTATCATGGTCGCCATTACTAAGACTAACATTTCAATCCAGAATTAAATTGAATTGAATTGAATTTAAATTCCACCAGCTGCCATGGTGGGATTTGAACCCATATCCTCAGAGCATTTGACTGAGCCGCTGGCTTACTAGTCTAGTGACATAACCACTACGCCACCGCCTCCCCTTCAGGTCTCGGAGTCCCTCATCTCACCAGCACAGAAAGCAGAATGGCCGCGAGCTGTCAAAATCTGCAGCTTTCTGTTCTGGAGAGATCTCTAAATCAGCCTGAGAGGAAGGAATCAACTTGGAGTACAGATTGTCAGTGTTTGACAGCTTCAAAGAGCTGTCAAACACTGATATTTCATCTGTCAAAAGCTCTTAACAGATGAAATGTCAATCTGTGACATCACCTGTTGCCGGGTGGCCCTTAATTGGCCTGCTGAGCCTGCTGGGCGGGCTCAACAAGGTCAATCAAGTGAAAATCGAGTGCGTTGGCCACAACTCGATGGAGGCTGGACTACAACCCCAAAAGTTGTAGTCCTGCCTCCTACACGCCTCCATTGACAAAATCCAGCCCATAGAGTCATAACGACACAGAAGGAGGCCATTCGGCCCATCGAGTCTGTGCCGGCTCTCTGTAGAGCAATCCAGTCAGACCAATTCCCCCGCTCTATCCCCGTAGCCCTGTAGGTTTATTTCCCTCAAGTGCCTATCCAGTCTCCCCTTGAAAACATTGAGTGTCTCCGCTTCCACCACTTCTGTCAGCAGCGAGTTCCAGGTCCTCACCACTCACTGCATAAAAAGGTTTTTCCTCACATCCCCCCTGTATCTCTTGCCCAAAACCTTAAATCTGCGTCCCCTAGTCCTTGTACCAGCAACTAGTGGGAACAACCTTTCCCCGTCTAGCCAATCCAAACTCGTCATAATCTTGTACACCTCACTCAAATCACCCCTCAACCTCCTTTGCTCTAATGAAAACATTATTTCTTAAGGCTAAAGAGATCATAGAAACATAGAAGATAGGAGCAGGAGTAGGCCATTCGGTCCCTCAAGCCTGCTCCGCCATTCAATGCGATCATGGCTGATCATCCAAATTCAGTACCCTGTCCCTGCTTTCTCCCCATGTCCCTTGATCCCTTTAGCCTTAAGAAATATATCCAACTCCTTCTTGAATATATTTAATGAATTGGCCTCTACTGCCTTCTGTGGTAGAGAATTCCACAGGTTCACCACTCTCTGGGTGAAGAAATTCCTCCTCATTTCTGTCCTAAATGGCTTACCCCTTATCCTTAGACTGTGACCCCTGGTTCTGGACTCCCCAACCATCGGGAACATCCTTCCAGCATCTAGTCTGTCCAGTCCTGTCAGAATTTTATAAGTTTTATAAGTTCTGGTCACCACACTTTAGGAAGGATGTGAAGACCCTTGAGATGGTGCAGAGGAGATTTACCAGAATGGATCAAGGGGTATGGGGAGAAAGCAGGGAGAGGGTACTGAATTTGGATGATCAGCCATGATCTCACTAAATGGCGGAACAGGCTCGAGGGGCCGAATGGCCTACTCCTGCTCCTATCTTCTATGTTTCTAAATCCAACTTCTCCAAACTGTCCTTGGAGCTAAGATCCCCCATCCCCGGAACCATTCTGGTAAATCTCCTCTGCACCCTCTCAAGGGCCTTCACATCCTTCCTAAAGTGTGGTGACCAGAACTGGATGCAATACTCCAGTTGTGGCCTAACCAGCGCTTTAAAAAAGGTTGAGCATAACTTCTCTATTTTGTACTCAATACCTCTATTGATGAAACCCTAGATCCCATACGCTTTGCTAACCCACTCTCTCTGTATGCCACACACTCCACCCATGTATCCATTAAAATTGCAATCGGGGTTCTAACTATGACACTGGGACCCAGATTTGCATGCAAAAGAGGCCTACCATCTCTTTCAGGCAAGCACTCTGGCCGCCTAGCTGTAGGCCCCTTTCAAAATGACAGTGACAGGAGGGTGGACGTCAACACAGCGCTAAGCCTACCAACCCCATTATTTCTCAGATGATTTCCCCATTATTCTTTTCATTGCCAGCGGATCAACAATGTGTCACGTCTGTGAAAATGTGACGTGTGCACGTGAACAAGACTTGATGGCTGACAGCAAGCTACAGTGTTGAATGGTTCTATGAAAAGGCATTTAAGACGCCAATAGTCGGCGCGTACTTTTAGGATAACAAATAGATGTAAATGATAATTTAACCCCCCCCCTCAAGATCAGTATTGAACAACTCGCTGTTGTTTGTGTGATATCTTCCGTGTAGTGAACTGGAAATGACTTCCCCTCCCAATCAGTATTTAGTGACTCGCAGATGTGAAGGCGAGACTTTTTGTAATCCACCAGGAGGCATTCTGGCTTGCTTGACCCAAGTTCATTTTTCGGCAGCATTTCAATTCAATGTAAAAATTAGCTTTACATTAACAAATGTAATGAGCCTGCATTAATCATGTGGCTCTCCTGTGCAAACTGACAGAGAGTTTGATGGGGAACCAACAGCGCCATACGGTATATTGACAGTCAGTCTTTTACTGCATTCTACATAATTAACAATCTGGAGTCAAATGTCGTGTCCCTAGAAAATGTCACTTTTGACTCTTCAGTATATTCCTAACAGTATTGACTATATTTTTAACATTTCTCCGAACAAAATGTCATACCTGATGTTTTAATCGTTAATTGACTGTAACATCCCTTGAGGAGCTGTGGCATTAACCTTGTGAACTAATGAGACCCAAAGGGACGATCTGCTTGTTAGTTTGCAAGCTTTTGTCTGCTACAGCAGGTGAAAATCCAGTCCTCACCTCAGGGAGCTCAACAGGTCGAATAGCCAAAATCTTCTGCAGTTACCACTCCCCCCGCCCCCACCCCCTCCCCACCCCCCACAGAAGGAAGTGTTTTTCATGCTGGAGTTTTTGAGTGGCCCAGGACTGGTGGGAATTGTTTGTGGGCGTCTCGCTTGGGTGAACTGCTCGAAGCAATGTCAGCTGGTCTCTCCAGGTCCAGTGCTCCACGGGCCACGTCGAATTCCTGCCTGACAAGACGTGTTTTCCCCTGTGGCTAACACCTCCGCTGCTCATTACTCGTGTTGTGGTCTTGCGTGTGATGTGGCAAGGGCCACACGAGGCTGGCATCATGTTTGCCCTATATGCAAGCTATGCTGTGATAGTACAGTGGCTGAAACTGTTGCATGGCTCTCAGCAGTGGCTGCCCCCCACGCTCGCATGACTGCTGCTTAACTGAAGCAGCCTCGCCCCTCGCTTCTTAAGCAGGCACAGAACTCAAGGCTATCTCATCGTGGACAAGGCGCGGAGCTGAACAGTTATTGTGTCGCAATGGCCGGCCTTGATTAGCCAATAATGCGTTCTCTGGAACCAATGACTCTGAGGAGTGTGGCTAAACTGTGAGCCCAATGTTCTCCACCTGCTTCTGCATGGTCCCCATGTCTTGAATCTCTCCCATTCTCCAATGGCTCACACGACCCTGCTTAGCTGCACACTGACTGATACTCATCCTTTGCCATAATCACTTGATTTTAAGGCAGTTCCCTGCACCAACACTCTTTGACCCAGAAAGGCAAGTCTTGCGGTGGCTCCTGGGAGGTCAAGGCTATCCTCTACAGTCAATGTCTCTTGGCCCCTGTGTAGTATCCCAGGACACAAGCTGGCTGCCCCTACGATGAGAATGATTCATGAACCTCATGGATGACGTAAGAAAACTACTAGGCACTTGGTCTGAGTATTAAACAAGGTTTTAATCAACTGTTTTTCAACATGGACATCTAGTTGTGTCCTTCACTAGTTCCTGTTAAAGAATGTCCTGAGCAAGCTGGGCCCATGCCCGAGTATTTATACTCTCCCTGGACAGCGCCACCAGCAGGCCGCCCAGTATTACATCATAAGTAATTTCCACATGAATGACAAGATTCATGTCAATGGATGCTCAGCACACCGTGCTGATGGTGCACTTCAAGTGCCTGGATCAATCCGGGGTCATCCCTCAGTATTGTCCCGCTAGGGTCTCAAGGATCATGGCTACTTTCTTCATGCTGCACACAATTTTGCCTTCCAAAGAGCCATCATTGTCGAGGCCCAGGACAAAGAAGGACCCAGGAAACGGGGGGGGATCGGTAACAGGAGCAGCAGCAGACTGAAGAGCATGTGGAGGACAATCCATCGCTAGCTTCAAATGGCATTCCTGCCGCTCTCAAAAAGAAAGACTTCTCCTCGACTTACATATTTGTTGACTGCCTTAACAGTTTTACATCTTCCTCCATCCCTCCACAAAGATGTCATCATCCACCCTTCTCTCTATGGAATAAATCACCAAGCGGTCATTCAGACTACCTGATGAAAACAACTTCTAAATATCTCCTAGATCAATGGGGTTGATTTTAACTCCCCACACCTGGTTTTCGCCAGGCCGGGGGGGGGGGGGTAGTTAAAATGGAGCGGGGGACTTAACCACTCCATTCCTACCCCGATCTTGCCAACTGGGGGGCAAGGACACCTAACCCTAGCCAGCGGAGTCATCTTTAAATATGCTCTGATGATGCCATTTTAACCTGCTGCCTGAGTTGGGCAAAACCTGTAAGGAACAGCAGCGAGGGCCAGAAGAGGCCCAGTAAGGCAATTTTTTTAATACAGGTTTCCTTGTGGGCCAGGAGGAGCAGGAGTGCAGAGAGAGATGGAAAGAGAAAGACAGCAAAAGATCAGCAAATAACAGGTTGTATTTATATTTGCACATCAGAGTATCAGTCAAACTCAACTAGGATAGTTCATAAAATATGTTCCACAGTCTTACAGCTTAATGGCTCAGGCTGCAGGTAAAAATGGCATCACTGGAGCATATTGGGTGTCATTGGGAAAATGCTGCAATCCATTATTGAGGAAGTCGTAGCAGGACATTTAGAAAATCATAATACAGTCAAGCAGAGTCAGCGGGGTTTTATGAAAGGGAAATCATGTTTGACAAATTTGCTGGAGTTCTTTGAGGATGAAACAAGCAGTATGGATAAAGGGGAACCAGTAGATGTAGTTTATTTGGATTTCCAGAAGGCATTCGATAAGGTGCCACATAAAAGGTTACTGCACAAGATAAGAGCTCACGGGGTTGGGGGTAATATATTAGCATGGATAGAAGATTGGCTAACTAACAGAAAACAGAGGATCGGGATAAATTGGTCATTTTCTGTAACTAGTGAGGTGCCACAGGGATCAGTGCTGGGCCCTCAACTCTTTATAATCTATGTTAATGGCTTGGATGAAGGGACCGAGTGTAACGTAGACAAATTTGCTGATGGTACAAAGATAGGTGGGAAAGCAAGTTGTGAAGAGGACACATAGGGCTGGATTTTGCTACGGGGGCGGGTTGGAGGTGGGAAACCCACATTCGGGCTTGTTGTCCCGCCTCCATGGAGATGTGGCCAACCCGCTGGATTTTCCTCTGATTGACCTTGTTGAGCCCGCCCTGTGGGCTCAGCAGGCCAATTAAGGGCCACCCGGCAACAGGTGACGTCAGAGATTGACATTTCATCTGTCAAAAGCTTTTGGCAGATGAAAGATCAGTGTTTAACAGCTGTTTGAAGCTGTCAAGCACTGAAAAACTGCTAATTCAGCCTCAGTCCTTTCTCAGGATAACTTTAAAATCATTTTGCTGCAGAAACCAAGAAGCTGATTTTTTTTTTTAAATCGGAGCTTCTGTGGTTCTTGCAGCCGACTCCCGACACCGGAATGCAGGACTCCTGTAAAGGTAAGTAAAAGTAAGTTAAACTTATTTAAACACTTTAAACACTTTAAACACTTACCTTTGCACTCCTGCACCCCTCACTCACCTGAACACTGGGCATCTCGACCCCTCCAAGACCTCAGACCCACGTCCCGCCTCGAAAACTTTTCGTGGTTTGGAGCTGTCGGGAAGCCCACAAACCAGCAATAAAAATCGCGAATAGGCAAAAAACTACCTGTTAACTACCTGTTAACAGGCAGTTTAATTGCCTTTAATCCCTTCCCGCCTCTGGGAGTCGGGTTCCAGCACTTGTCGGCAACCCGACTCCTATGAAATTGACATGGAGGCGGGTTGGAGGCGGGATGGGGTCGGGACCCCCGGATCTCCGATTTTTATCGCCCGCACGCCTCCAACCCGACTCCAGGGGCTTAGGAAAATCCAGCCCAAAGAGTCTGCAAAGGGATATAGATAGGTTAAGTGAGTGGGCAAAAATTTGGCAGATAGAGTATAATGTGGGATAATGTGAGGTTATCCACTTTGGCAGGAAAAATATAAAAGCAAATTATTATTTAAATGGAGAGAGATTACAAAATGCTGCAGTACAGAGGGATCTGGGGGCCCTTGTACATGAAACACAAAACGTTAGCATGCAGGTACAGCAAGTAATCAGGAAGGCAAATGGAATGTTGGCCTTTATTGCAAGGGGGGGTGGAGTATAAAAGTAGGGAAGTCTTGCTACAACTGTACAGGGTATTGGTGAGACCACAACTGGAGTACTGCGTACAGTTTTGGTCTCCTTATTTAAGGAGGGATATACTTGCATTGGAGGCAGATCAGAGAAGGTTCACGAGGTTGATTCCTGAGATGAAGGGGTTGTCTTATGAAGAAAGGTTGAGCAGGTTGGGTCTATACTCATTGGAGCTTAGAAGAATTAGAGGTGATCTTATTGAAACATATAAGATGCTGAGGGGGCTTGACAAGGTAAATGCAGAGAAGATGTTTCCCCTCGTGGGAGAATCTAGAACTAGGGGGCATAATTTCAGAATAAGGGATCTCCCATTTAAAACAGAACTGAGAAGGAATTTCTTCTCTCAGAGTGTCGTGAATCTGTGGTATTCTCTACCCCAGAGAGCTGTGGAGGCTGGGTCATTGAATATATTTAAGGTGGAGATAGACAGATTTTTGCAAGATAAGGGAGTCAAGGGGTATGGGGAGCGGGCAGGGAAGTGGAGTTGAGGCCAAGATCAGATCAGCCATGATCTTATTGAATGGCAGAGCAGGCTCGAGGGGCCAAATGGTCTACTCCTATTTCTTATGTTCTTATATTTAAAGAGAACTCTGCCGGGTAGGGGTGGGTGTCCTTGCCCCCAGGTACATTGGCTTGATGGCCTCTGATCACTCTTCCTTCCCCATCATTCCTACACATGTGACTGAGCTAATCAAAACCTATCCGCTGATTGTGTTTTAAGCATCTCTGGGACCTGTTTAAATGCTCTATTTCTTACAATACCAACAGGTATATCCTACTGCCTTGTGCAATACTGCTTTTCTTACATATCAATGTTCTTACAGATCCCATCTAGCTAGTTGTTACACAAGTAATGCCCTTTACCACTATGACTGCTGCTCCTACTGGATCTCAAGAGAGATTTCTTTTCTGACCTGTACTGTGAAAATAAGTCACTACAACTTATTAAGTCTCAAAGAGACTTTACACTTTGGCTGTGAAGATACCAGAATGGATTAAGGAAGGTCCATTTGGGCCTATCCCAAAAAGCTTTAACAAAGGTAACCATTCCATTAAATGCAGTAAACTGGCATGAAGCGTCAAACATCAAAAGGGAGCTGTCACCATACTGGGGACATGAAAGACCCCAATTGTATAAACATTGCTTTATGTTTGCCACATTAATATCTGGAATGAGTTTGCAATACATCATACTCCATGGACACGACTTTTTATCTCCATTACGCCCCTTAAACAGGTACACATGGAGCACAATGGAGCAGAAAAAGGATTGAAATCAGGGCCACTGGGTTTGTGCCTGAAATGTCTTTCCAGTAATAATTTAAATCGGTGCATGAATCTCCCAACTGTTTCTGAAATACATTATCGGAGGATGCATGATGACACATGGGCATCCCCATGATTTGGGGCAATTAATAACAGTTTCACATGGATTCCTAACCAATGCTCATGCTGCAGACGTACTGCTAGGCAGCAACTGGAGGAGGCTTAAAATTTAAGGGGACACATGACTTCAAAGTCCTTACTGTTCTTTTTTGTTAAACCACTAACTTGCACCGCGGGTTGTGCCACTGCCATTGGTTTCCTTTTCGAAATCCTGCAATTTCGATGTCTGATGGGAGGAAGAGAAAGAGCAACAGAAGGATGCCAGGTGGCTGACATTTCAGCGCCCGACTGTACCTACCCGCTGTCATCCTCCCATCCATTAGCAATTACAGGAAACTTTCTGGTATCCAGCACTGACGGGACCGAGCTGGTGCCGGTCGATCAACACTGCCGGAGAAACCAGCGCTAATGTTAAAACATACGGAGCTTCTGAGCTCCGTATCTAGCAACAAACCCTGTTGCTTAGCAACAGCTTCAAAACAGTCAGCGCAGCTTGCAAGCGTCTCTGTAGCTAAGCAACAGCTTCAGCTAGACGCTTGCAGAGCCAGGAATGGAGAAAAAAAGCAACGAAAAGTAAAAAAAGTTATCTGAACCGACTCCTGAATTTTGCCGGTGGATAGAGCATTCCGGAGATTTAACCTCCGTTTAAACGAAAGTTTCCTGTACTTGGGTTTGTCAAAGGACAAGGTTGGCTTTGATTCACCTGGAGGCAGTGACAGAATTGTGTTGCCAGCTGCAATCTAATCAGCTCAGATATGTGCCCCCAGTGGCTGTGAAAGTCACTTCAGCCCTTATCTTTTATTCCTCAGATTTATTGCAGGGGTTCTCACCGATGTCATACGGAGCTCCGCCAAAGAGTGTGACTCTTCTCACGCCCATACCAGGCAGCATAATGCCCGTTTCACCAGCCTAAAGGGGTCAGATCCTGGGCTGCTCCATCTCTTGCCCCATGACTATGTATAGGTCTGCTACAATTTTGCCTTTCCATTCTTGACCCCTCTCCACCCTTCAGCCTTGCCAATGGCTGCCATCAAACTAAAATGCCATTTCAGCCTTTCTTAAAAGCTGTCAGAATTTGTACGCTTCCTATGCAGCTACTTCCCTTTAGGTGAACACATCCCTCTAAATTGCGCCTCCACTGCTTTTCCCGTGTCCCCAATAGATTTGCTCCCCACAGCAAGACAAATCTGCAATTGGAGCTGCGAGTAATTATGCAAAAGAGCTAACCCTAGAAAACTACAATTTAAAAAAATTGGGATGTGGGCGTCACTGGAAGGGCCAGCATTTATTGCCCATCCCTAGTTTCCCAAATTCTTTGCAGTGGCTATGATACAACTGAGTGGCTTGTTAAGCCACTTTAGTGGGTAGTCAAATTGGTGTGGGTCTGGGAGTCAGACAGCAGAGGACAGCAGATTTCTTCCCATAAGGACATTAGTCAAACAGCTGAGTTTTTACGACAATCCAACAGCTTCATGGTCACTTTTACTGATTTTTAATTTCCAGATTTTCTTTTAAACTGAATTCAAATTCTCAATCTGCCATGGTGGGATTTGAACTCGCGTTCTCCGGATTATTTGTCCAATATTAGTGTCAGTTGTGGCTCAGTTGGTAGCACTCTCGCCTCTGAGTCAGGAGGTTGTGGGTTCAAGTCCCACTCCAGGGACTTGAGCACATAAAAAAGCCGGGCTGACACTCCAGTGCAGCGCTGAGGGAGTGCTGCACTGTCAGAGGTGCCGCCTTTCAGATGAGACGTTAAACTGAGGTCCCGTCTGTTCTCTCAGATGAACGTAAAAGATCCCATGGCACTATTTCGAAGAAGAGCAGGGGAGTTATCCCCGGTGCCCTGGCCAATATTTATCCCTCAACCAGCATAACAAAAACAAATTATCTGGTCATTATCACATTGCTGTTTGTGGGAGCTTGCTGTGCGCAAATTGGCTGCTGCATTTCCCACATTACAACAGTGACTCCACTTTAAAAGTACTTCATTGGCTGTAAAGCGCTTTGAGACATCCGGTGGTTGTAAAAGGCGCTATATAAATGCAAGTCTTTCGTTCTTCTTTTCTTTTATAACACAACCACTATATTAACACAACACATGCCCTTTTACCTCCTCCCTTCCCACTGTCCAGGGCCCCAAACACCCCTTCCAGGTGAAACAGCGATTTACTTGTACTTCTTGCAATTTAATATACTGTATTCGCTGTTCACGATGTGGTCTCCTCTACATTGGGGAGACCAAACGCAGATTGGGCGACTGCTTTGCGGAACACCTCCGTTCAGTCCGTAAGGGTGACCCTGAGCTTCCGGTCGCCTGTCACTTTAATTCACCGCTTCACTCCCACTCTGATCTCTCTGTCCTCGGGCTATTGCATTGTTCCAATGAAGCTCAACGTAAGCTCGAGGAACAGCACCTTATCTTTCGATTGGGCACTTTGCAGTCTGCCGGACTCAACATTGAGTTCAACAATTTCAGATAATTATCCCTGCCCACATTTTTCATGCAGTATGATTTTTGCCATTCCCATTTGCAACATTTTATCTTTCCTGCCTCTTACAAAAGTACAGGGTATTCTTTCTATTCCTTCCTCTCCTCCTAAACCCCCGCCCCCCTGTCTCTGCACCTGCTTAATATCTGTTACATCTCCAGCTTTTTCCAGTTCTGATGAAGGGTCCCAGACCTGAAACGTTAACTCTGTTTCTCTCTCCACGGATGCTGCCTGGCCTGCTGAGTATTTCCAGCATGTTCTGTTGTTATTTCACTATATTACCATATCTGCATGCTGTTACCATGCAACACTTCTGACAAAATTTGCACCAGCTCTTAACCTTTCAGGGTTACATTTTGCCAGGACATGAAAATGTACCCCTATATATGTTGCAGGTAAGAAAAGTAGATCCTTTTTGAAATTCATTTGGATTTTTAAAAATAAAATTGAAATAACAGAAGTCACGGGTCAGGTGATGATATCAGTGTGGCATTTTACAAACCTGCTCAAACTTCTAAAGCTGTACTTACTCCTAATCTTACACAATTAACAGGAGAAAACCGCAGTCACTGGTGGTGCTGTGATGAAAGAGTGCAGATTTTCAAAAATATTGGATGAATTCAATTTTGTTCTCATTAGACAGTGTTGTTTATTCACACTGTTGAATTGAAGAATTTATAGAAAGGCTACCGTTACGTCTGATGCATTAAATTTCCATCCCAAAGGTATTAATTTTTTTTACATTTTTACCACAGTATTGTAGAGTTCCACATCAATAGCAGTAAAGATGTTTCAGCTAATGAATAACAGTTTTAACAGAACAGGAAGGACCCTCCCTTTGAGAGTAGCAGTAATATAGTAAAATTCATCTCTCTTCCGTGGTCTTTCTCTCTAAGTAGGCTTCTTGATTGTGCGAAGGGGAAACCAGCCATAATACACTTCCTGTTTAGAGGAAGATACAATATATAATATGAATAGCTGACCGGTCCATGACCTTATTCTTGGGGGGAAAAAAAACCTTGTGGTAATCTGAAGCAGGCCCAGCGCCCCTGATTGAAAGGACATGTGTGAGGATGGGGTGCACCACTGTGTCGCACTACACGCAGCTTGTTTCTGGACTGCAACAGGCTGCATTTGGGTAAAGTAGGCTTGCAAATATTGCCGTGTTGGTCAATAATATCGTGAAGAAGTGTACTGCAGCACATGTACACATATTAAGAGTCGCTTACTAACCACTTTATCAGGTTTGCTGTGATATCTGTTTGATTCATTCATTTACAGGATGTGGGAGTCGCTGGCAAGGCCAGCATTTATTGCCCATCCCTAGTTGCCCTTGAGAAGGTGGTGGTGTGCCGCCTTCTTGAACCGCTGCAGTCCGTGTGGTGAAGGTACTCCCACAGCGCTGTTAGGTAGGGAGTTCCAGGATTTTGACCCAGCGACCATGAAGGATCGGCGATATATGTCCAAGTTAGGATGGTGTGCGATTTGGAGGGGAACTTGCAGGTGGTGGTGTTCCCATGTGCCTGCTGCCCTTGTCCTTCTAGGTGGTAGTGGTCACGGGTTTGGGAGTTCCTGCCGAAGAATATATTCTGATGCAATGAGATTGAAAGCAAAGTAGAAACAAAACATTTTATGGTGTAAACTTGCAATATAGGTGATGTGGTATTCTGATGTATCCTGAACTGGCTGCTGCAACCACTATGACAGTGTTGGAACTGAGGCTTGAACAAAGTTGTTTCTGACTAATTTAGGGATTGAGTCCCTCTGAAACACCTTGCAATGCAATACTGCTTTCTATTTAAAACCAGCCTCACTGATCTCTTAACAGAACTGACTTACACTGGAAAACATAGTTGCAAACTTCTTCCCGGGAAGGCAGGGACGGGTTGAAATCAGGCATAATAGTGTTGGAGGGAAAGGAAGTTGGGATGGAACTTTGTCCCATGAAAGAAAGAACAGGAAATTCCTAATGGAGGGCAGCATCCTCCACCCACTTCAGTTTGGGAGCATTTCTAGGGACATTCCTGGCTTCCAACAAGAATTCTGTGGGATACACCACTGTAAGGCCCAGGAGTACCACCAGGCACAGCTATCATTCTGGGTCATGTATGAGCCCCACAGAGATACATTCAAATTGCAATGGCTGTTTGATCCTAGGTCCTACGATCCCAGGCGCAAAGGAAGACAAGTGAAGAAATCCAAAAACCTTTGGCTTAACTGACTTGTGTTACAACAGAGCTTGGGTAGATATCCAGCTTGGATTGATGAGATAATATTTTTATCTCTTTGATGAGTGTGAATGAAATGAACTTGGACAATTCACGGTGGCATAGTGGTTAGCACTGTTGCCTCACAGCACCAGGGACCCGGGTTCGAATCCGGCCTCGGAGTGTGGAGTTTGCACATTCTCCCTGTGTTTGCGTGGGTTTCCTCCGGGTGCTCCGGTTTCCTCCCACAGTCCAAAGATGTGCGGGTTAGGTTGATTGGCTATGATAAATTGACCCTTAGTGTTAGGGGGATTAAATATGTGGGGTTACGGGGATCGGGTGGGATATGTGTCGGTGCAGGCTCGATGGGCCGAAATGGCCTCTATCTGCACTGTGGGGTTTCTGTGATTCTGTGAATTCCTACTCATGTCCTCAGAGGTGTGGAGTACAAAACTATAATTGATTCAATTGAAGTGTGTTAATTAATACTGTGAGAGGTAAGCTTGCAGGTGTTAAAGATTAAACCAAGCCCCCCCACCCCACACACACACCCCGTCTGCTGTTGAGGGATATATAGAAATGACTGGTGCAGTAAGTGGTGCTGTTTTGAGGCCGGGATTAGGGTCTGTTGTACGGTCAGAGTAGAGGATCTCTGTATCTGCTTGATACAGACAGTTTGCTGCAAGAAATTAAATAACGGTCCCGATCACAAACTGACATTGCTGACTTTGATCCGGACAAAACTCACAAAGGCTGTGAATTTCCTCCGAGCTGTTCCCGCTCTGTCGCTGTAACTTGGGTGGAAGTGCGGCGGAAACACTTTATTTTGGCGATGGAGCCGGGGCAGCCCTGAGGAAATTCCCGGCCCAAGTATTAAAAAGAAACTAGAAAAAATTGGTTAGCTAAATAAGGAAGAAAAGTGAATGCTATGCTATGAATATTTTAGAAGCAACGTGCTCTTCAGTGATGTATGTGGTTATAGCATTAGACTAAGTGCTGCACCACATCATATTAACTTCAAATGTAAATGTACGGGCATTCAGTAATATAGTAATGAATTGGGCTTCGACTTACCCCAAAGCAATTCCGTCTAATGAATCAGCGTCATAAACTGCGATAGTGAAGCTCAGGTTTACGACCATCATCTGAACTCTGAGATTCCTCTCACTCTCCCGCTTCAAGTCATCGGAAGTTGACTGATAGGAGTGGGACCTCTTGAGTTGTAAAACTGATAAATGGAGACTGTAGCCCAGGTAATCTGTATTGCTGCACAACTTGCCTTCATGGGGGGAAAAGTCATCTGTGCACTGCCTGTAATGCAATCATCAACCCGTTCTTTATTCCTGAGAAAATCTTCCCCCTATCATGACCAGACAAAATATGATAATCACTGCGAAAAATCTGGTGTCGAGTTTAGTGCGATACATTAATGTGGCAAATTGCCGTATGTGTCCAGTGCATGTAAACAAAGCAATGATACACTGTTGTTCGATTACAGCATTTCTGACTGATAAGAGTAAGTACAGATTTCGGCACATATTCTTTGCCTTGGATAAAAGTTTCCACTTTCAGTGTGGCAATCGTGATGAAGCTGTTGTGCCAAACTTTAACTTTTATTGCAGCTCAGAGGACATTAGATGGCTGGAAGTGAATTACAATCCAATTAATGGGTTCAAATGCCATCATAAATTGAGAGAGCTAAGCATGAGTGGTTTTTAGTCACCTGAGATTGAGTTACTGCCAGCCGTCCATCACATATTTCTAATGTTGAATTATTTTCTTCCACTGCCGTTGGGGTAAATATTGAACAACTTCACAGAATATCAGGTTTTAATAGATGGTCAAATTACAAAGAAATTCACCATATAAAAGAAATCCATTGCTTGAATCTTAAAGAGTTGAATTGTAGCTTCATGTCCACGGGTTCACTATAAAGTGGACTCTTGGCGCTCGATTTTCATTGAGCCATGGAGTCGGGCTTGGAGGCGTGCGGGTGGCGGCGGGGGTTTAAAATTGCAAAAGCGGACACCCCCCCTGATTCCCAACTCCGAGCAATTTTAACTCAGGCATGTCTGATGGTCCCAACTCGTCCCGCATCCAACAGGCGGAACTGGTCTTTAAGGCCCTTAATAACCTCTAAATGGCCTCTATAATCCTATTTTAACAGGCCCTTGCAAATTTAACCCTTTTCCCACATAAAACACGCCTGGTGGGAAACACAAATGTGAAATCTGGCGGGAGCACTATTGCATTGCTGACTATCAACTGCAGGTCAACCATTAAAGAGGAGATTTGATCAGCCATCATTTGCAGGTGGCACGACTTAGTAGTCTCAGGTCTGGGGCAACTTTTAGAAGGCTTAACCACACCTCTGGAAGGTTGGAGCCTCACATCCATCTCCAGTGTGACCTCCTGGGAAACCCCTCTCGCCACCTTCACTCAGTGCTTCCTCAACGGAGGCATATACCAGAAGCATGGGAGCCATCTGGGCATTAGAGGAGCTCGAGCACCAGCCACAGCAGCAGCAGAACCAGGAACAACAGCAGCAGCAGCAGGCGCGCCAGGCTGCTGCTTACCCACCTGAAGCTGCACAGGCCAGAAGGGGCCAGTGGCTGGAGAGCACCTTGCTGCACATCAGGGAGGCCATAGGGACCCATATCTGCAATGGCAGTCCTACTCAGAAGGACTTCCATGAAGATCTGGTTTCTCTGTTCAATAGATGCCTATCGCTCCTCAAGAGATGTCATTCTGTTCTGAACAATGACCATGTTTTCCATACCCTGGCGACTAAGCTCCTCCATGACCGTAGCCATCCTCTCCTCTACTGTAGCCATCCTCTCCTCTACCGTAGCCACCCTTTCCACGGAGGTTGCCATCCTTTCCGTGATGATGCGTTCATGCGCCAATGACGCCACAAAGGCTCTACTCATGTTCGCTATGGACTCCTCCATTCGCTCCACACTCGCATCGACCCTGGAGACAAAACCTGCCAGAGACTCCTGCATCTGTGCATGGAGTTCCATCACCTCTGATCTTATGGATGGTCCCAGAGGCAGAGGATCGACATGCAGCTGAGCCGAGCTGGCAGAGTCCTGCGCCCACCGATGAGGACTCTCCACTGCTGTCCCTGTCTCCACAATCTGCTGATGCTCACTTGTGAGCTGTGATACACCAGGTGACAACACTACTCTATGTCCTGAAAGTCCCACCGAGGTGTGAGTGTCTGCGCTGGTGCTGCACCCTCAGAGGTTGCAGCTTCCTCTGAGGAGTCTGGCTGCTCAGCCTGTTCTTCCTGGCTAGGGGCGATGGATGCTTGTGATGGTCCTGTGGGGGAGTAAAGGAAAGAGTCAGAGATGTGATGCAAAGGCTACATGCACATAGCGTTTTGCAGATGCTCATAAGTCCATCTGTTACAGCTTCACAATCATTATCAGCGACTCATGCAATGTCAAAGAGCAAGATGGGAAAATTTTCTGTCACCAGCTTGCTGTGTCACACCCGTCTGTCTGTCCCCCACGCGTGAATCATCCTCTATTCACATAATTTCCAGGACGGCCTCCTCCTAGGGGGTCAGGTGGGCTATTGAGGTTGTTCCTTCTCCTGTCCTCTCTCGCTCTCTTTTGTTGTGAGCTCTCTTTTCCTGCAATGAGGGAGACAAGTGAAGGTTGAGTGAGAATGAAAAAGTGAGTGTAGAGATTGCATAGCATAGATACTTAGAAGGAGACAAAGATGGAGTGAGGTTGCAAGACCAAGAGCCCTCCCTGTGTGTTGTCAGTTGTATTCAAAGCATCAGAGTGATAGGGAGTGTGAGGGCTGCATGGTCGAATAGTTATGTGAATGTGAGCATAGAGAGAGAGGGAATGGGTAAGGGTGCATGGATGTCAGTGTCAAGTGGGATGTGGAGGAAGAGATTGCTAAAGCTGAGTGCTGGTGAGGAAAGGCAATGGGGATCAGATTGAGGGTGATGGGAAATCCATACTCACTTTTCCAGTGCGCTGAAGGTCATGAAATCTTTTCCTGCACTGTATCCAGGTTCTGCGGGTGACTCCCAAGGAGTTGACCTTCTCAGCCACCTGCATCCACACTGCCTTGGTCTGAGTGGGAGGCCTCTTCCTCCCTGATGAAGGGAAGCGCACCTCCCTGTTGGCCCTAGCCCCATCCACTAATGCCTGCAGTGCCACCTCGTCAAAGCGAGGAGCTGATCTTGCCCTCCCACTTGTCATATTTGCTGCAGCTCCCTCACACTGCACAGTCAAGAAGCTTGGCTGTCTGCAGAAGAAGCAAGGCTTGCTGTGGACCTTAAATGCAGCAGCAATGATGATGTCATTGGAGGGGACTTTCAGTCATGAAAAACCCATTTGCAAAGGCTTCCCACACGTTGGAAATCAATTGGACAATTCAGTTAAAATTACGTCAACCTCCCACAACCATTTAGATTTGTGTGGGAAACACGAAATTCGGATAACACGACACCATCCCGCACCTGAGATAAAATCACCCCCTTGATCTCAAGCCTAGGCCACCACAGTGTGCAAGTGGAGCCATGGCACTTCTTCATAAGGAGTCACAAAAATCAGAGGGCACTTCAATCTAATGATTAACTTGTTACAGAGCAACATTGGTAGTGGCCTAGGAACTGGTCATCTGTCTGGCTTAATGGCTGGTACTAATGTGTTACATAGGAGGACCTGACATTACAGTAATAAGGTTACTCAAGTGTTACAAATAGCTTATTATTCTATTAGACTTATACAAAAACAAAATTGAAATTAAAAAAAAACTTTAAGCACTGAACTTCTGCATTCCCTTTCTTCTGCCATTATTATTACTGCAATCTTTTCTTTACTCAATATAATCTTTGTTATTTTGCTCTTTTTTAACTTTTAAGTGCTTTACTTACATATGAACATATGGAAACGATAGACGGGAAAAGGCTAGCTGGTCCATCAAACCTGCCCCACAGTCATGAAGCCTGGAGCATCATGACTAGATAGATGAGAAGATACATATCATACAGTATCACCATGGGGAAACATGGTGGCCACACACACTAGTCTTATAGACTCATTACTTTTAGGGTATTAGGGCAGGTGCTATGCAAACCCCATGCCCGTATCTTTTATAGTGCCAGAGTCAGGGACTGTTCCCTCAGACTGGAAGGATGTCGGCATATTTCCAATTTTTTAAAAAGATGATAAGGCAAAGCTGGGTAACTATAGGCCCATTAGCCTGACTTTAGTAATAGGTAAGATGTTCAAAGATATCATTAGTGATGCTCAATATGATCACTTGGATAGCGAAGGCATTATCAGGGACACCCAACACGACATCCAGAAAAGAAAGTCATTTTTGGTTAGAAGAGGCATATTTGGGGGCCGAGTCACAAGAGGGTTATGGCCAGCCTAACGGGTGTGATATTTATTATAGTATGCTGATGCCATGACATTTTCTAATTCTATCATTTGTTGGTTTTCAGTTGAATATTATTTAACTTGACAAAATCATTGACCTTGTTATTTGAACCATTTCTTTGCATTATTTGGATGATACCAATCGACTGCAACAGGACATAAAAAGGCTAGCAGAATGGGCAGACATGTGGCAGATGGAGTTTAATACAGAGAAGTGTAAAGTAATGCATTTTGGCAGAAGGAACAGGGAGAGACAATATACACTTAATGGCACAGTTTTAAAGAGTGTGCAGGGACAGAGGGACCTGGGAGTTAATGTGCATAGGCCCCTGAAGGTGGCAGGATGTATTGAGAGACTGGTTAACAAAGCATATGAGATCTTGGGCTTCATAAATACAGGTATTGAGTACAAAAGTTATGCTGAACCTTTATAAAGTGCTGGTTAGGCCACAACTGGAGTATTGCATCCAGTTCTGGTCAGCACACTTTAGGAAGGATGTGAAGGCCCTTGAGAGGGCTCAGAGGAGATTTACTAGAATGGTTCCGGGGATGGGGGATCTTAACTACAAGGACAGGTTGGAGAAGCTGGATTTGTTTTCATTAGAGCAAAGGAGGTTGAGGGGTGATTATAGAGGTGTACAAGATTATGACGGGTTTGGATAGGCTAGACGGGGAAAGACTGTTCTCACTAGTTGATGGTACAAGGACTAGGGGACACAGATTTAAGGTTTTGGGCAAGAGATACAGGGGGGAATGTAAGGAAAACTTTTTTACGCAGCGAGTGGTGAGGACGTGAAACTCGCTGCCGATGGAAGTGGTGGAAGCGGAGACACTCAATGTTTTCAAGGGGAGACTGGATAGGCACTTGAGGGTAATAAACTTGCAGGGCTACGGAGATAGAGCGGGGGTATGGGACTGACTGGATTGCTCCACAGAGAGCCGGCATGGACTCAATGGGTTGAATGGCATCCTTCTGTGCCATTATGACTCTATGGGGGTGATTTTGTGAATGGAGGTGCGTTGGAGGCGGGGCTGCTGCTTATCGGGTTTCAGTCCCGCCTCCATCGAGTTGTGGCCAACCCACGCTATTTTCCCTTGATTGACCTTGTTAAGTCTGCCCAGCAGGCTTAGCAGGCCAATTAAGGGAAAGCCGGTTGCAGAGCACGTCAACGTGTGACGAGTCATCTGTCAAAAATTTTTGACAGATGAATTATCATCGTTTGACAGCTCTGTGAAGCTGTCAGACAGTGACAATCTCTGCAGTTTGATGAGGTCTTGCATACAAGACCTCATCAACCTTATTTCTTTTGCAGAAATGAGATGTTCGTTGCATATGAGAATGCAACAGACATTTCTCATCTGCAACACGGAGGTGAGAAACTCTCCGTATAGACACCGACTGAAGCCTGCAGGAAGAAACAAAGGTAAGTACACTTTTAAAAAACACTTAGGACTTACCTCAGATACTCACCTCTACACTCTTGCACCCATCACTTACCTTCATGCCAAACTTTTGCACCCCCCCACCCCCCGCTGACCCCCGCAGACCCAGTACTCACCTCGCTGAGTTGACGGGTTTTGGAGCCTTCGGGAAGCCCGAACTTATGAGGGCAAAAACGGGATAATCCTATTCCTAGTTAATAGGCTTTAATCCATTCCCGCCTCCAAGGAGACGGGAGACGGGACCCGGCGTGGGACGGCAACCCGCCTCCTGGGAAGATGGCATGGAGGCGGGTTGGGGGCAGGTTTGCCACCCGCCCCCAAATTCTGCCATTTTCCCGGCAGTCCCACCTCCATACCCGCCTCCCCAGAGCTGAGAAAATCGCCCCCTATGACTCTATGGGGGCAAAATTGGGTCGTGCTCCCTTTGGGGTGCAAACTTCGCCGGGGTGCTACTTTTAGCACCCTGACAAAATTAGCGCCTCCGCGCCCGAAATTCACTGGTAGCGCCCCAAGAGGGAGTTGGGGTGCTACTGTAAGCGCCACGCCTCCCTCTTGGGGCGCTGTGAGTGAATATCGCAGCATTACATGCCATGCTGCAGGCCTTCCTCCCCTTATTAAATGGGAGGGGCCTAGCGCAGCACAACCTGGGGCCCAGCTGAGCCACCAGGGATCGGAGTGCCGGCAAAAGAGTCCAGCACTCAAGAAGAGTAACATAGAAACATAGAAGATAGGAGCAGGAGTAGGCCATTCAGCCCCTCAAGCCTGCTCCGCCATTTAATGAGATCATGGCTGATCATCCAAATTCAGTATCCTGTCCCTGCTTTCTCCCCATATCCCTTGATCCCTTTAGCCTTAAGAAATATATCCAACTCCTTCTTGAATATATTTAATGAATTGGCCTCAACTACCTTCTGTGGTAGAGAATTCCACAGGTTCACCACTCTTTGGGTGAAGAAATTCCTCCTCATTTCTGTCCTAAAAGGCCTACCCCTTATCCTTAGACTGTGATCCCTGGTTCTGGAATCCCCGACCATTGGGAACATCCTTCCTGCATCTAGTCTGTCCAGTCCTGTCAGAATTTTATAAGTTTCAATGAGATCCCCTCTCATTCTTCTAAACTCCAGCGAGTATAAGCCCAATCGACCCAACCTCTCCTCATACGTCATTCCTGCCATCCCAGGTATCAGTCTGGTGAATCTCCGTGAGTACCGGGCTCACGGAGTGCAGCCGGCCCCCCACGGCGGGGGGCTTCACGGGGGCCGGGGACAAGAACAGGGGCAGGTGCTGGCCGGCGGTCAGCAACAAAAATGGCTGTCTGGCACCTCCCCTTTAATTTGCGCCAGCCCGGCCGCATGTGCGCCCCCCTGACCCTGTCGGAAATAGCGTTCAGTGGTGAGTCAGGGGGCGTTACCAAAGATCATGGCCGGTGCACAAGCGGGGTGCTAGCGGTTTTCGCCGCCGCTAAGCTCCCATTGAATTTCGCGGGAGGTGTTAGGGGCGTCGCGCCCGGGTGCTCATTGATTTGCGCCCCGTTAGCGCCCTCTTAGGGCACTAATGGGAGGCGCAAATCAACTGAACTTTTCCCCCTATGACCCTATGGCCGAGAGCATACCTGAAGAGGTGCGTTGGAGGTGGGACCTTTCTGGTTCTAGTTCCGCCCCCAGCGACGACCAATGCACAGACGCTATTTTGCCTACCCTGCGGGCTTGCTGGCAAATTAAGAGAAAGCTGGTGTCAGCTGACATCAGTTGATGACGCAACATCTGCTGGTTTTCTTAAAGGGGCCACCACCATTTCTTTTTGACAGAAGATTTTTTCACGTTTGACAGCATTGAGGTGCTGCAAACACTGACGATCACTGTACAAAGGTGAGCCCTTGCATCCAGGCTCTCCAGTGACTCTCTCCTTAGGCTAAAACAGATGGCAGTTGCAGGTGAGGTTACAGAAGCAATCTGTCACTGGTGAGAGAGGTTCTCCCAATGAGGTGGGACTACCCAAGCACTTCAAAGCTTGTAAAGAAAATTCTAAACACATTAAAAATGACTTTTCCAACATTTTCTTACCTCTGCAACTCACCAGTGTCCCATTGGATCCTTCACACCACTTCTGCAGCTATCACCTATACACAAACATTACAGTAGACTCGCAGCACGCCACATTTACCCTGGCGGGGTTTCCCGACATTGGGAAGCCTGCAGTAAAAGTATCAAAATTGGAAAAAGCCACTTTAATGCCTGTTAACTACCTGTTAACAAGCAGTTAAGTGGCTATAATCCACTTCCCGCTGCTAGGAGTCGAGTCCCTGTGCAAATTGGGGACCCGACTCCTGGGAAGATTGATTGGAGGTGGGTTGGAAGTGGGTTCAGGACCCACTGCCAATCTTTTTGATTTTGCCAGCAGTCCCACCTCCAAACCTGACCCCTGAGCGCCAGCAAAATCGCCCCCATGACTATTTTAAACATTTCTGATTGTAACTCAGCAAATTTAAACTACACATAACTAGAGGCAATTCAACAGGAATTTGTTGTTAATCTATTAAAATAAGTAAAGATTTAAAAGGAAAGCTCATCATGCTGCCTTTTACCCATAAAGGGCTGGATTTTCATTGAGGAGTCGGGTAGGAGGAGGGACTACAACTTTCGGTGTTGTAGTCCCACCTCCATTGAGTTTTAGCCAACCCACGCAATTTTGACTTGAGTGACCTTGTTGAGCCCGCCCAGTGGGCTCAGCAGGCCAATTAAGGGCCACCCGGCAACAGGTGACATCACAGATTGACATTTCATCTGTCAAGAGCTTTTGACAGATGAAATGCTCGCGTTTCACAGCTGTTTGAAGCTGTCAAACACTGACACTCTGTACTCCAGGTTAATTCCTTCCTCTCAGGATGAATTAGAGATCTCCCTGGAACAGAAAGCAGAGGCTGCAGATTTTGACAGCTGGCAGCCATTCTGCTTTCTGTGCCGGTGAGATGAGGGACTCCCGAGACCTAAAGGAAGAAAGGCTGTAAAGGTAAGTAAAGGTTAGTGGAACTTCTTTAAACACTTTACACAGACCAAACACACTTACCTCTGCACTCATGCACCCATCACTCACCTGAACACCGGACATCTCGACCCCTCCAAGCCCTTCATCCCGACGGCGTGGTTTGGAGCCGTTGGGAATCCCACATTTCAACAATAAAAATAGCGATTAGGCTAAAAACTGCCTGTTAACTACCTGTTAACAGGCAGTTAATTGGCACTAATCCCCTTCCCGCGTTGGGGAGGCGGGTCCCAGTGCGGGGCGGGTACCCGCCTCCTTTGAAACTTGCATGGAGGCGGGATGGGGTCGGGACCCCCTGTTTCGGGATTTTAAACCCCCACACGCCTCCAATCCCGCCTCCACGGCCCAATGAAAATCCAGCCCAAAGTGTCTATCTGCACTATGGGTCTTGACTCTGCACACTGGTTTGACAACGACAACAACAAAAATACATCTCACATGTCAAGGCCTAGAACCTCGATTGTGCCCCAATTGGGGCATGATCCCGGTGCAGCCTATGCTGCACGTGTCTAGAGAGGCTACCAGCAGGATCACAGCCAGCTGAGGACCTAAGGTAAATCTGGGATAGATGGGGAAGATTTTAGCAGGGGGTGGTGGGGTGGGGGTGGGGGGGGAGCGCGGGGGGTGGTGGTGGGGAGTGTGCAGTGGCTGGCAGCAGTCTGTGGTTTACTATGGGAGGGGCAGGCATGATCTTTCCGGCTCCACATTCAGGTAAGTATTTTTTTAAACTTACCTTTTTGGTGGCAGCTTCCAGCAGTCCCTTTAAGGACCATCAGTTAGGTCCCAAGTACACAAGAAATGGGAGCAGGAGTAGGCCATTCGGCCCTTCGAGCCTGCTCCGCCATTCAATGAGATCATGGCTGACCTTCTGCCTCAACTCCATTCACCGGCCCTATCGCCATATCCCTTGATGCCCTTACTAGTCAGAAACCCATCGACTTCTGTTTTGAATATACCCAATGACTGAGCCTCCGCAGCCTTCTGAGGTAGAGAATTCCAAAGATTCACCACCCTCTGCGTGAAGACATTTTTTCTCATCTCAGTCCTGAATGGCCTACCCTTTATCCTGAGGCTGTGGCCCCTGGTTCTAGACTCCCCAGCCAAGGGAAACATTCTCCCAGCATCCACCCTATCAAGCCCTATGTAGACCTGGTCATCCTGAATGCAGCCAGACCGACACCTGCTGAGCTCAGTGTTTCCAGTTCTGGTCCGAAACCAGGTGTTAGGCCTCCTATTGGCATATTTAAAAGAAGCCAACGCCTGCTTTAGGCGCTCGCCAGGAGCACCTCTGTGTGCCCAATCCAATATGCCATTGAGTGTGTTTCCGACGATATTCGGGCGTGGAAGGTTGTCCCCTGAATTGGACCTATTTGCACCCATTTTCCGCCTAGAAAATGGCACAGAATGATCCAATTCCCAAGCCCAGATATCTGAAATGATATTGGATCTAATGTAAAGGACGGCCCCTCCCCTTCAGAACATCCTGGATGCACTCCTCCATCACCATTATTGTTATTCCATTGCGGAAAAACTAGGATACACCTTTCTATAACAACAACAACTTGCATTTGTATAGCACCTTTAACGTAGTAAAACGTCCCAAAAAACACTTCACAGGAGCGATTATCAAACAAAATTTGACACCGAGTCACATAAGGAGAAATTAGGGCAGGTGTCCAAAAGCTTGGTCAAAGAGGTAGGTTTTAAGGAGTGTTTTACAGGAGGAGAGAGAGCCGGAGAGGCTTAGGGAGGAAATTCCAGAGCTTACGGCCCAGGCAGCTGAAGGCACGGCCGCCAATGGTGGAGCGATTAAAATCGGGGATGCTCAAGAGGCCAGAATCGGAGGAGCGCAGATATCTCGAGGCGGGGGGGGGAGGGTGTTGTAGGGCTGGAGGAGATTACAGAGGTAGGGAATGGCAAGGTCATGGAGGGATTTGAAAACAAGGACGAGAATTTTAAATTCAAGGCGCTGCCAGACCGAGAGCCAATGTAGGTCAGCGAGCGCAGGAGTGAGGGGTGAACGGGACTTGGTGCGAGTAAAACAACTTATCTGGTTTTCCAAAACAAAATGAAGCTGCATGGCCCTCATGATTGTTTACAAGACTCAGAAGCTGCTTTTGGATGTAAACATTTTTCTCAGTCGGATGCTTGACTGAACATCTGTGCTCATTACGTTCTAAAATGTTTATTTTTTTTAATTCTTCCTGTGAATGAAGGAGTTGCTTGTAGAGGCGGCGAGACGGCTCAGATGAGTACAGGGAAATGACAGTGATTCACCTAAAGTACAATATTTGGGAGTCGCAATCAAACTTAATGATCACGTAAGCACGACATTAATTCACACCCTTATTAATTTGTAAAAAACACCATTAAACTTTACATAATGTCTCATTGCCATGCTGTCCGCTTCCAAGTGATGCTATTTGAGAATGCAATTCTGCTTCTGGAAAAAGGTCAAGGTTCAGCTTACTGTCTGCATGGAGTCATGCGATGTCAAGTAAAGGCTATATACAGTAATGCATCCGAATCTCTCGGTTCCCCAATTTGACTGGTGATGCGGGGCTCACAGGCATCTAAAGAAGCATTACAAGCATGACACCAGTTGTAGAACAGTACACTGTAAATGATTAGTTTAATTTTATGCCACATGACATCATCAGCTGATGAATTATTTATAGCAGTTCAGTTGTAATGAGCTTTGCGTCTTATTTAGGAGCTCCATCATTGCTTAACATAAAAGATGTGCAAGCAAATTACCATCACTTGCAATTAGAATATATTTGCTGCCAAATGTACTCTTTACTGAATATTCTAGAACTGAACAAATTACTCTGCACTGTGTTATATTTTCTGTGTACCATATTATAGAAATTTTCAAGCAGGTTTAGTTCTAAGTATTATATAGATTTAGTAATAAGGTAATTTATTAAAAGAGCGCTGAGCTTTCCACTCAGACTAAAAGACAAATAAACTAAAAAAAACTTTAAAAAATAGATTGAGATCCACATAGAATATTAGATACATAGAAGTGATTAAAAAGACATTGGGATGGTTTAGATGAAGCCTATATACAGTAATAGCAACCCTTGTGCAACAAGTAAATGAAGACCAGTAGCAATTAATTGGTGATGATAGGCTGACCCGACAATGCAGTACTGAGGGAGTGCTGCACTGTCGGAGGTGCCACTTTTCGGATGAGGCGTGAAACAGAGGTCCTGTCTGCCCTCTCTAAAGGATCCCATGGCACTATTCGAAGAAGAGCAGGGGAGTTCTAGTCAATATTCATCCCTCAACCAACCTCACTAAAAAAAAAACAGATTATCTGGTCATCATCATATTGTTGTTTCTGGGGCCTTGCTGTGCACAAATTGGCTGCCGCGTTTCCTACATTACAACAGTGACTGCACTTCACAAATACTTCATTGGCTGTAAAGCACTGAGGTTGTGAAAGGCACCTTGGGCCTGCTCTACATGGCTATGGTGACGATTTTTTAAGTACACAGATATTTAAATATAAATATAAGCACAGAAAGCTGTTAGCCTTCAAAGGGTCCCACGTAGAACAAAAACATTTAATTATTCAGTGAAAGGGAATCTTATCAGTATGAGGCCATGCTCCTGCTTTTGGGTGTACACGATCAGAACCTGGTTCCTACTGATATCCTAAAACAGGATTCTCTGTTGTGTCTAAGTATAACGGCCCAGAAATTCGGGTCGGAGGCTTCCTGCGGGTGTAAGCCCCCGATCTGCACTTACCTAGCGCGCCGGCCGTTGAGCTCTGGACTCCCGTGGGATTCCGATCCGGGGCCTGGTCCAGCTGCCGGCGCGCAGTGCTTGCGTATCCCAGGGGCGCAATTAGTTCGAAGCGTCCCCTGGGATCACGTGGGCCATGGGGAGCCAATCGGAGCAGCGAATGCTCCATTCATAAGCTTTGACAGGAAGTGCTGTCAAAACTTATAAATACTATGGGCCCCAAAATAGCACTAAACCTTCAAATAAATTTTTTAAAACATCACATTTTTTAAATAAACTATAAATTACATTAAATAACTATTTTAAACAATAATTAAAATTTTTGAAAAAAATAATGTTATATTCTAACGGGGCTAAAAATAAACTTACCTTGCTTTAAAGTATTTAAAAATAATACAGTAAACCTGTGGAAAAAATGTTTTAATTTTAATTAATTCACCACTTACCTTGTAAAAAGCAGGCCTTATGCCTGCTTTTTAAATATCTAAATCCTGCAGGCTTACCCTCGCGTGAAAACCTGTAAAAAACACCTAAGTTTGATGCGCACGCGCAGCCTCCCCCGCGCACGCATTCGACCTATGAACCCCTGCTTTCAGGGGAACGGAAGTGCTGGTTTCCCGCGCATGCGCAGTGCATGCAGAAAACCGGCACTTCCATCGGGTTTACAGGTGAGTACCCCGTGCGTACTCACCCGTGGAGACCCAAATTTCTGGGCCATTAATGTTCTGATGGTCTACAGAAGTAAACCACAGATGAGCACTCTTCCTTCAGCCTACTTACTTCAGTGCTCCAGATTTTGGAAGCGTTAGTCTTGAAGCATGAGTATTATGGAGCAGAGTCAAGGCATGGCACTTTCATTGAAGATGTTTAAAAAAGCTGAATTGCTTGAGAAGAATTGGAGATCTTTTCCAGAGCATTAGAATTAAATGCACAATTGTTGGATTTGAGAGTTTCAATGGCGAGCAGATCCCAATCACCTCTCAGCCCAGCTAATCAAAAGTGCCAAGCAATATATGGTGCAAAATATTGCATTATTCACTGGGGTAAACTCTCTATTGAATAGGAACGTTTGATGTAATATTACAGTACATGAGCCTTGCTTAAATCACTAACATGTATTTATTTCCTACATCCACTTACCTGTGGGATAAAATCACGCTGGGCTATATTAGCATAGAAACGCTTAATACATTTGCATGAAGCTCCTTTGATGTTTAATGCTTTGGTAGGAAATTCCGTTAGCTGCAGCATAAATGGAGACATTAACCAGTTTTAAATAAACAGGGTGACACCTCTGTTAAATCACAGACACCGGAATTCCATACAAACCTGTTAAGTATTAAGTGTTGGTATGCTGACTCCTCCGTGCAGCTTCAATCCCCAGGTGTTGATAATGTTAATAATGTGGAATTATCTGATGGACTAAGCACGCTGGGCAATCGCAGGCCTGTAAAGACACTGACGTAATAATTAGGCAGTGGTCTCTAAAACTAAGAATTTGCTTGAGATGGTCAAGTTCAAGGGTGTCAATGAGAGGGTTCAGATGAAATTATAGCTTGAAGGACTGGCACTCGTTGGACATGAACATTATTGAATAAATAGTCCAACAGTCTCCTGACTCATGGAAAGAAGGAAGGAAAGAAAGAAAGAAGGAAAGAAAGAAGAAAAGAAGGAAAGAAAGGAAAGAAGGAAATAAATAAATAAATAAATTTATATAGCGCCTTTCATGACCTCAGGACATCCCAAAGCACTTTACAGCCAATGAAGTATTTTTTGAAGTGTAGTCACTGTTGTAATGTGGGAAATGCGGCAGCCAATCAGCGTACAGCAAGGTCCCACAAACAGCAATGAGATAATGACCAGATAATCTGTTTTAGTGATGTTGGTTGAGGGATAAATATTGGCCCCAGGACACTTTGGTTAAAACTCAACTTTCTTTGCAAAGAAGATCTTGTGGAAAATGCTTAAAATGAATAGGATTTCCTTCCCGGTGAGTTTACTGCGGTGGGTTTGATTTTAACCTCGGGCGGGCAGGGAGCAGGCAAGTGTGAAACGCATTCGCTGTAGAAGATTTCAGGCCTGGGGTATTGTAACTCTCGGCTATCATTTAAATCTGATAGGCTGATTGATGGCTAAACGGGAATACTGCCCCATTTCCTTCGTGAAATTTCCATGGGTCCGCCAGAGGCCTACTTAAAGCGGGAATGCACCTCTTAAAGGGAGATTGCATTCCTACTGTCTGCTTGTGACTGAAAACTGTCTGGAAGGAGGACTGGGCAGAATGAGTCACAAGCAAACCCCCAGGTCTCAGAAGCTCCCCTGAAGGTGCTGTTGGAAGGGGTGAGGGCAAAGATGGACGTTCTGTATCCCAGCAGTGGAATAGGGTTCCCAAACGTGATGTGTGCTAGTCATGGTGAGAGGTGGCAGAGGTTTTAAGCTCCAGAAATGTACTTCAAGGACCTGGCTCCAGTGCAGGAAGCACTTTGATGACCTAACAATATTAGCAAGGATAAGCAAAGCTTTTCATTTCTCCATCTCCCTCAAGAACACATGGCAGCAGTCCTTCGCCCCCTCTCCCAGCACTGTGATCTAATCCCTCCCCTCCATCACCACCCATCACAAGGGCACTCTACACCACCTCTCATTTTTTATTCAAAATGCACACTCACCTCTTTCTTTCTGCCTTCACAGTAGCCACTGGCAGAATTCTGTTCTCACATGGTAGCCTTTGCAGTATCAGCAACTTCTCTCATTACTTCTTCCTCACGTCACACTCCAGCCACTTGCTTTCCATTCAACACCTCCTCATCCTGCTTATATTTTGCTTTTGCTCCCTCTCCGCATGTGCATCGCAAGCAGAAGCCTCACTTATGTGCACTCTCCTTTAACAACAGTATTTATTTATATAGTGCCATTAATGTAGTAACACGTCCCAAGGTGTTTCACAGGAGCGTTGTCAAACAACATTTGACACTGAGCCACATAAGGGACACTAGGACAGATGACCAAAAGCTTGGTCAAAGAGGTAGGTTTTAAGGAGCATCTTAAAGGAGGAGAGAGAGGATGAGAGGCAGAGAGGTTTAGGCAGGGAATTCCAGAGCTTAGGGCCTAGGCAGCTGAAGACACAGCCGCCAATGGTGGACCAATTAAAATCGGGGATGCGCAAGAGGTCAGAATGGAGCGCGGATATCTCGAAGGGTTGCAGGGCTGGAGGAGGTTACAGAGATAGGGAGGGCGAGGACATGGAGGGATTTGAAAACAAGGATGAGAATTTTAAAATTGAGGCATTGCTTATCCGGGAGCCAATGCAGGTCAGCGAGCACAGGAGGTGATGGGTGAACAGGACTTGGTGACTTGGTGTGACTTATGATACGGGCAACTTTGGATGAGTTTAAGTTTATGGAGGGTGAAAGATGGGAGGCCGGCCAGGCGTGCGTTGGAATAGTCAATTCTAGTGGTAACAAAGGCATGGATGAGGGTTTCAGCAGCAGATGAGCTGAGGCAGGTGCTGAATAGGACAATGCTATGGAAATGGAAATAGGCGGTCTTAGTGATGGTGCAGATATGTGGTCAGAAGCTCATCTTGGGGTCAAATATGACACCAAGTTTGTGAACAGTCTCAGACAGTTGCCAGGGAGAGGGATGGAGTCATTGGCTAGGGAACGGAGTTTGTGGCAGGGACCGAAGACAATTTAGTTGGAGGAAATTTCAGCTCATCCAGTACAGGATGTCGGACAAGCAGTCTGGCAATTTAGAGGCAGTGGAGGGATTGATAGAAGTGGTAGTGAGGTAGAGCTGGGTGTTGTCAGCATACATGCGGAGCTTGATGTTGTGTTTTCGGATGATGTCACCAAGGGGCAGCATGTAGATGAGAAATAGGAGGGGGCCAAGGATAGATCCTTGGGGGACACCTGAGGTAATGGTGTGGAAGTGGGAAGAGAAGCCTCTGCAGGTGATTCGCTGGCTACGACTGGATAGGTAAGAATGGAACCAAGCAAGTGCAGTCCCACCCAGCTGGACGATGGTGGAAAGGCGTTGGAGAAGGATGGTGTGGTCAACTGTGTCAAAGGCTGCAGACAGGTTCGGAAGGATGAGGAGGGATGATTTACCATGATCACAGTTGTATAGGATGTCATTTGTCCCGCTCCTGCACTGTTACCTCTGGTGCCCCCAAGCATCGATATTGTGGCGGGGCGGAAATCTGATTGGAGGGATTTGAACATGTAGTTCTGGGAAAGCTGGGCATGGGGTTGGGAGGTTACAGCACTTTCAAGGGCTTTGGAGAGGAAAGGGAGGTTGGAGATGAGATGGTAGTTTGCAAGGACGGAAGGGTCAAGGGTTTTTTTGAGGAGAGGGGTGGTGATGATGGCAGATTTGAAGGGGAGGGTGACAGTATCTGAGGAGAGGGAATCGTTAACAATATCAGCTAACATGGGGGCCAGGAAGGTGTTATGTTCATAAATAAATAGACGTTTTCATTATGAACAGCTAGCTTGAGCTAGTCATTTATTCAGCCATGTGGACTAGTGTACAGGCATCCATCTTGACTATTGCCTCGTGGGTAGCCCACTACTAAACATACAGCTCCACCTAGTGTACCATTCTAGAATGACATGTTACTGATCATTACATCCCCCTTCCTTTGAGGTAAAGCAAAATCAATATCAATCAACTTTCAAGAAAAACGATAAAGATGATATCAGTAACACTTTTGTTAGTGCTCTATAAACCTTCGAACGAACTTGTTTTTTTTTACATAACGACATAAACATCTTCACAACAGTCAACACATTTTCAAAGCTTTACTTTATGAACTCTAAGCTTTTCATTCTTTTATTATAGTTTTCTTTGTACTCAAAGATTAAGTCTATCAGGCTTTTTTACTTCACGTGTGGATCGTCTCAGCACAGGTAAGTCTGATGTGTTTGCATGAGAGCCTGTATGTGTGTTTGTGTTAGATTGTTCTGGTGGTGAGTGACAAGATTCAGTTGTGGCATTGTCATCGATTTGCTCTTGGATAGTTTCTTGTGTTTTCAGGAGGGAATGGCGGTTCCTCCTGAGAATCTGTCCTTCCTCAGTTCTAACAGTGTATGACCTTGGTCCTACTTCCTCAAGAACTGTAGCTTTCCTGTTCCATGCATCTGGATCCTCAATCCTGACAACATCATCCCTTGTCAATGGTTTCAGAGTTTTGGATGACTTGTCATAGTGTGATTTCTGTTTCAGCTTTAACAGTTGAAGTCTCTGTCTCAGTTCCTTACTCTGCTTTTCTTTTGCACAGCAGGGTAGCGTGGTGCGCAACTTGCGACCCATTAGGAGTTCAGCAGGTGAAGAACCACAGTCTAAAGGGGAGGCTCGGTAGCTCAGCAGGGCGAGATAAGGATCAGACTTGCTTTCTGTTGCTTTCTTCAGTAGCTGTTTGAGAACTTGAACACCTTTCTCTGCCTTACCATTCGACTGAGCATACAGAGGACTGGATGTGATGTGTTGAAAGTCATAATGTGCTGCAAACTGTTGCCACTCCTTACAGTTGAAGCACGGACCATTGTTGCTAACGGCAATCCTGGGAATTCCATGTCTGGCGAAGATGGATTTAACATGCATTGTGACACTGCTTGCTGATGTGCTTGAGAGCAGCGCCATCTCAGGATAGTTAGAATAGTAGTCAATCACTATTAGATAGTCTTTACCATTCAAATGAAAGAGGTCCATACCAACCTTTTGCCATGGTGCTGTTGGTAAGTCAGCTACTATCATTGGTTCCTTTGCTTGTTTGTTTTGGTGTTTCTTACATGTCTCACATATGCCTATCATGTTCTCAATGTCCTTATTTATGCCAGGCCAATAAACAGTGTCTCTTGCTCTCCTTTTGCATTTTTCAATTCCGAGGTGTCCCTCACGAATCCTTTTCAGCATGTCTTTACGTAGAGCCTGTGGAATGACTATTCTGTTCTGTTTTAGTAATAGTCCACTTGCGACACTCAACTCTGACCTGATGTGATAGTACTTTGGACAGGAACCTTTTGGCCAACCATGATGAATGTTCTCTATTACTGTTTGTAACACTGTATCTTTTACTGTTTCTTCTGCTATTTGCTTTGATTTTGTGTCTGACACGGGCAGTGCAGCAGTGACCATACTCACATGAACATCCACGTCTTCCTCAGTAGAGCTCACATGACTCATTGTGGGTGCTCGGGATAGTGCATCTGCTAACACTATGTATTTGCCTGGTGTGTAGATCAGTTCAAAGTCATATCTTTGCAGCTTCATCATGAGTCATTGAATCCTTGGAGACATCTCATTCAGATTTTTTAAAATGATGGCAACCAGTGTGCAGTGGTCTGTCTCAACTGTGAAGGTGGGAAGTCCATATATGTAGCCATGGAACTTTTCTAGTCCAACTACCAAGCCTAGACATTCCTTTTCAATCTGGGCGTATCGACACTCAGAGTCAGTCATAGACCTGGAGGCATAGGCAACAGGCTTCCAATCTTCACCCTCTGCTTGTAGCAAGACCGCGCCTAGGCCATCTTTTGATGCATCCGTTGACACTTTGATTCTCTTTGTTGGGTCAAAGAAGGTGAGTACAGGTGTGGTTGTCAGCACTGTTTTGAGGTTCATCCACTCTTGTTCATGTCTTTCTGTCCATGCGAACTCATTTGTTTTATGCAGCAGGTCTCACAGACAGGCTGTCTTGGCTGACAAGTTAGGAATGAACTTTCCAATGAAGTTTATCATCCCCATTATGCGTAGCACTCCTTTTTTGTCAGTGGGTCGGGGCATGTTGAGTATGGCGTTTACTTTTTCCATATCTGGCTCTATTCCTTTACCAGATAGATTATCTCCTAGGAAAGTGACTTCCTGGATGCCAAACTGACACTTGGCTTTGTTGAGCTTTAGTCCATTCCGGCATATGCTCTGTAGCACTTTAGTCAGTCTCTCATTGTGTTCTTTCAGTGTGGAGCCCCAGATGATGATGTCATCAGCATAGACCCAAACTCCTTCCAGACCTTCAATTATGTGTTCCATCGCTCTATGAAAGATTTCAGATGCAGATATTATCCCGAAAGGCATTCTGAGGAAACAATACCTGCCAAATGCTGTGTTGAAGGTACAGTATTTGGTGCTCTCTTCATCCAGTTTTAGTTGCCAAAATCCTTGTGAGGCATCGAGCTTTGTGAAGTATCTGGCACGTGACATTTCACTGGTGATTTCTTCTCGCTTGGGAATCTGGTAGTGTTCACATTTTATGTTTGCATTTAAGTCCTTTGGATCCATGCATACTCTTAGATCATTGTTCTTTTTCTTTACACATACCATGGAGTTAACCCAGTCTGTTGGCTCTTCGACTTTCCTGCTGACTCCTAGTGTGGTCATTCTGTCCAGTTCTTTCTTGAGCCGGTCACGCAGGGGTGCTGGAACTCTTCGTGGAGCATGTACCACTGGCTGAGCATCCTCCTTTAGCTGGATCTTGTAAGTGAATGGTAGAACTCCAAATCCTTTGAACACATCCTGGAAATTACTCACTACAGAATCCACTGAGTCATCTGGTTTGCTTATGGCACAGTTTATACGGTAGACTCTCTTGACCAGTTCTAAGTCCTCACAGGCTTTGTCACCTAGTAGTGAATCAAGTCCTTCAGCCACAACAGAAAACATGAGATGATGCACTTTGTCTTTGACTGTCACTTTAAGTCTGCATACACATAAGCTATCTATTTTCTGTCCATTATAGTTCTTCAGTAGTACTGACCTTTTCTGTATTTTGGGCTTTTCTTTCATATTTTTAATATCACTCATACTGATTAAGTTTGCTTTTGCCCCAGTGTCTAGTTTCAATGTAACTAATGCTCCATTTACCTGCAGTGGCATTATCCATTTGTCCTCTTTTACTGCATTAACTTTATGTTCAGCATTGTCCATTCCTGAGGGCTGCACATTTTCTGTATCCTTTTCTATATTGTCACATGACACCATTCCTACAAAAAATGTCTCACTTAAATCAGTGTCCTCAATCACATTGACTTGTTGCCCTTTCTTTGTTTTTACTTTTGAAAAGCATTGTTTGGCAAAGTGATTCTTTCCATTACATTTTGTGCGCATTTTCCCAAATGCAGGGCATTGTCTTGACTGGTGCTGGTAACCACAGCATTTACAATAAAAAATTCCATCCTCCGATTGCTTTGCATTTCTGTTCTGCCCACGTTTCTTCCCCTTGTAGGACACAGCACCGACAGCAGCACAGTCATTCACTACAGTCGCATTATTATTAATTTCACTGAAAGTCTTTGCGTGCTGTTGAGCTAGTTCACTGGCATGGCATATTTTCACAGCATCCTCCAATGTTAGTTCGGTTTCTCTCAACAAACGTTCCCTGACCTTTTTATTATGAATACCAAACATAATCTGGTCACGAATCATGGATGATTTCAGTTCACAGAAATTACATGTCTGTGCTTTCAGTTTCAGATCGGTCACAAAGCTATCAAAAGTCTCATTTTGCTGCTGTGTCTGTGAACGGAACATATACCTCTCATAGGTCTCGTTCTTTTTGGGAGAACAATGTGTATCAAACTTCTTTAGCACATCATCCATCTTTTCTCTGTCCTCCTCTTGATCAAATACAAATGTATTAAATACCTCTATCATCTGCGGGCCTGCAACCATGAGCAGTAACGCTATTTTCCTTGCGTCTGGCTTCGTACCGAACCCGATGGCGGCAATTTAGAGTTCGAATTGTTGTTTGAAAGTCCGCCAATTGCAGTCGACATTCCCCATGAGTTTCAAACCCTCCGGTGGCTTCAAAGCCTCCATGTCGCATTTCACAATATTCAGCAGATATTACCACTCCTGGTACCATGTTGTTATATGTTCATAAATAAATAGACGTTTTCATTATGAACAGCTAGCTTGAGCTAGTCATTTATTCAGCCATGTGGACTAATGTACAGGCATCCATCTTGACTACTGCCTTGTGGGTAGCCCACTACTAAACATACAGCTCCACCTAGTGTACCATTTTAGAATGACATGTTACTGATCATTACAGAAGGGAAGTTGGGTGGTCAGCAGTTTCATGGGAATAGGGTTGAGGGAGGTGGAGCAGAAGACATTCACTAACTCTGGCCCTCTCTGTCTGCAGGAGAAACAGCGAACGCCACCAGGGAGACAAGTAGGACTAGGGGAGGACAGCCAAGCTCTTGGTCATATCGGAGCTCGAACAGCAAGTTCTTGAAATAAGTGACCCTGCAATAGCTGTGCGCATCGGGGATGTCGAGTCAGGGGGCTTATCTGAACAGGGTCTCTGGCTATCACTTGTACCCCTTCACGAAGCACAGAAAAACACACATTCTGCCAGCTATAATACATCAACTGCGTGATCTGCAACTGTCCAGTTTTTCAGAGCCATCTCAACTATTGTCCCTTTTCTCTTTCCTCTAGGTCCTTCTCAATAGCCACAACCCACTGTAGAAGAAACCTCGGAGTTAACATTTAAAATTGCATCAGGTTCCTAATTACATCATAGGATCCCAATTTGCATTGATTAATGAGGCACTCGCCTGTTTCCGGTGGGTGCGTTTGCCACTGGAGTTAACTCCCACGTTGGTCGGCGGTTTGCAGTGGGAACGGGACAGTAAGTGCGCTAGCGAGTATTTTCATTTAGTCCCTGAAAGAAACGATGGCTAAAAAGGAACAGCAACTGAGTGTCATAACATACATTGCCACTAGCAAACTCAAATATACAGGAAGATACATCTTAGAGTAATCTGACAACAACAATATGAGTTAGCGAAGTTGTACTTAGGGAAACAATAGGGTGCCCCTGCCAATGTGACAATCACAATGTGGCAGAATAAGTTTTTTGAGGCTGATAAATATCAGGGTGTCTCTGAATGAAGGACATCATCCATAGTGTAACAACAGCCATATAATGGAGCCCCCACTGAGACAAATGTGTATCTCTTGTGTTAAGGAAACAAGATGTTCTCCAAAAGACCACCAGCAACATTCTTACTGAGAGAACTGATAAGGCCTCCTTTGCTAATGCTACAACCAAATTATGCTGAGAAGCACACGTATTGAAATGTCACCTAGAAGTGAGATTACATGGGTAAGTGCCACAATAGGATACGACTGACAGAAAGTGTGACAAGACAAACAGTTCTAATATTCTAGAAAGACCTGTATTCTTTCGCAGAAGTGTGCAGATTAGTCAGTTCAAAATGAGGCAAAGAATTCATTAAAGCAAATCCAAACATCTATCCCTGAAACAAATATTCCTTGAATAGCATTGTTTACATCAAATGTGCGACTGACATCATTATACATGTGTTTGGTGCCTGAAGTGGCCAGGGGTTTCACAGAGATGAAATAGTGCCCGTTCCTTTACAAAGGTCCGCAATCTAGTGATTGAAAAGCAACACTAATTTCATCACAGGTGCTGTATATTTCCAGGTTACCTAAATTATTTTCCAGAAGTTGGAAAAAAAGATCTAGAGCTGAACAAAACACTTGAAGCTTTCTAGTTTGTTAAACCATTAACTCATCGTGATTCCAAACACATTGCGCCGAATTCCATTCTTTGGTTGTGCATTATTGCGGGTTTATCTATTTTATCTCCTCTCCTTGTTTTATCATGCTGTATTTATCAGTGACCCATGTAGGTATTAGCTGAGATTCAAAGAAGACGACTGTGAAAATGTTTTGTTTTAGACAACAATTTGTGAATAACTTAACCAGCCATGAAATTTTCAGTTTCCATTGTTCCATTTTATTCAAGTATGTCTTCAGGCAGGAGACAACACAATGGAATTTGTTCTCTTCACCATAATGCGTTGAGCATTCAAACGCATTGATGTATCTGGTCTTATCACCACAGTGATTGAGAACCAGAACCTAAGAGAATTTTAACTGTCCGAGGATCAACTACCGTGATCACAGTGAGTTGAGAAACCTTGGGTGGAACAGGGAAAGAAATGTCAGTTTCAATTTTATTTAAGTTATAGATGTCAACATATTTTAAATCTGTGAGAGGGATATTTCCAATAGGATATAGACGTAAGAGTGACTTTACTGACAAGGGTGGAAGAGCTGGACAGACCCCTTAAGGAAGGCCTCCTTATCCTCCTCAAGGATTGAACCATGAACAAAGGTAATGGCCCTGATTTGCTGCTGGAATCTGTCCAAAGGAAGTTCAGGGCATCAGTCAAAGGCAAGACAGAGGTAATGACAGTTTTGACAGAAGCTCCTCAGTCATCTCCACAAAATAAAATCGGGGAAAAAGAACTCAAGCCTTTGGAACTATTTTCTGGTTGGAAGTAATGGTTTGGTATTAACTGAGACACCTTCCTGGCAAAACATCTTCCTCAGATAAAACAACTAAGATCTCACCCATTCCTTGTTATTTGCTCACCTTTTTGGTTACCTGATACTTCTAATCTAATATGCTGAGCAATTCTGTGATAGTGCCTAGCTGGAATTATAGCTTGAAAAACCAAAGCAGGGATGATTACTAATACCCAACGGGGCTGATCTGCTGCGATATTGCATCTTGTGAATGCATGGATTTACAGATATAATACAGTCGAGGGAGAAGCTGAGGTGACTCAATAGTAATTGCATACTATTCCCAGCAGGCTTGGAATAATTATAAATATTGTGCACTGGATTAATTATGAGACGCAATCAATTATTTGTTGCAAAACTTGACATTTTAATTGTTCTCCTCCCTTATCTTAAAAGGTTCCCATTCCTACTTTATTTAGACCATTTACCAATGTAAAAAACAGTAGACGGCAGCTGTTTGTAGGTCAGTGGTGCTAATTATGCACAAAATGGTGAAGTGGCACAAAATTCATTAAGGATATTGATGGTAAACTAACTGGAGGGGTAACCATTTTATATGTGTTTATGTGTCTGCATTGAAACAGTCGCTATATGAGGGTAATATAGCAAAAAGGAAATGAATTGGGGAGAGTGAAAAGTTGGACATCTGACCATTAACAGTTGTGTAACATCTGATTGAATTTGATCTGATAGGATGTGAATAGAGTGAGATCTACTTAAAGAGAAAGGACACTGTGTATGGTACATCAGTTGGCAGCATCTGTTTTAGTCATTTTCACACTAATTTATGTAACATGAAAAAAATGTGCTAAATTAAATCTTTCAAATGTGTAGAAAATATGTTAAGCAATGACGTATTTGTTCAGTTGCTGTAATAATAATTTGAATGGGTCTGACGTGTTATTTTCGAAAATGTTTCATAGACAAGAGATCCTTACAGCATGTACTAGATGTTGTAAATAATGCTGTTTGAATGTTCACCATTGGATGGCAGTAGAATACTACAGCCAGTTGACCAGTTTGGTGCTTTAGATCTGCCCTGTGTTGTATGGCAAACTTTAGTGATTTTTCTTTCCCCCTTTGAATGTACCATAGAATTCTGCAATCAAATCTGTGATGTAATGAGGTGAGGAGTGGCACAGTTAAAAAAAAAATGAGAAAAAGTAACCATTTTTCCATAGTCGCGTCAGTATAAAGCATTTGTGGTTATAGAGGTCAACTGTTACGGCATTGAAGGAAGCAGGCATTTTGTCGATGTTAAATAAAGGGACAGGAGGACATTGGAGCTGTAATTAAAAATTCACTAGTGGCATCCTACCGAGTACTCTTCGTATTTTTGTTCGAGAAAAACAAGGGACGATCAGAAATTTAAGCAGAAACAGTAAATTGTGGATCCATTGCTTTTCAGTAGGAGTAAGAATAGACCTTTGATTATCCATTGAGATATGTTAGACATTCCCCTGTTTTTCCCCAGTGATTATTTAAAACCTATTAAGTAGCCAATGATTTTAAAAACTCTTTACATTGATCATATACTTTCAATAATATAATTTATTTAATTATTGTACATTAGCACTTACACAGATTTAAATTAACCTAAGCGTGCCACTGCTCATGGCAATAGGCAGAAAGGTTGCCATTTTGTTTGATTTATATTGCAACGGGCTCTTTTCAAGGGACTGTTACAGTTCCTAGCTGTGACCTGACAATGTTATCAACAGGTATGAATGCCAAATTGTCAGCAGCAATAAATCCAGTGAGATCCACTAAGATGGCGAACTGTGTTTCTTTAGTAGCCTGAGGAGGGTTCCCCTCATTAAGAATTTAGAGGTTTACCACAGTGAATAGCCTCAAAGACACTTTTATAGTTTGGTGTCCATTTTTGGTAGACGAACAGTTCATGCCCGAAGTTAGTCAATGTTTTTTTTTAGGTCCTTGTCAGAAATCGTGGAATATTGAAATTTATTGTTTTCATATAAAAGCAGCTTATTTTTACAAAGCAGATTAATTAATACTATTTCATAAAATGATCTTTGTCAGGCTCATGTATAAAAAGATCATGTAAGCTCTGCTAGTTTGAGCTGAGAGAACAGGCATATCTGGCAGACCTGACATTTCTGCTTATCTTCACAACAGGTGGGGGGAGACTAAAATAAAGGTTATTGTTGTTGTCTCTGTTGGTTTGCATTAAGAAAAATGGTCAAAATGAAATAAATGGAGGCGTACATCTTTGGACAATTTACAGTGTTTGTCAGCTTTCTCAGAAGCCACCTAATTTCAACTCTGCTTGTTACTGGGGTCTTCAGATTCAACCAAACCCGTGAAAGCGGTTCACTTGTGTGAAGGTCGAGGGTGGTGCAGTGAAACGCATACCTTTCTGGTGCTAACAGATGATGGTCAACAAAGAAAGAAAACTTGCATTTTTATAGCGCCTTTCATGGCCTCGGGACGTCCCAAAGTGTCTCACAGCCAATGAAGTACTTTTGAGATGCAGTTAAGAATATCCCTTGGTTCTGCTAAATGTTTACCAGCAAAAATGATTTGCAATTTCTGAGCTGCATAATGGAGATCCAAGAATTCCAGACCATGTGGAGCGTGAGGCAATATAACCAACCATTGACATCAGAAATAGAACTTGGTGCCTTATTTATTATACCTGCAGCAGTGACTGAACCAAATGGTTTCTTTTGTGTTCTGTCTCAAGCATATTTGTCAAAAATATATAAAATAAGCTGCAAGGTTGCCAAAGACCTACAGCTGAGCAAATATGATAGAGATAACTGAAAGTTTAAAGCTGTAACACTGCATAGTTGTCTCAAATTTACCTCCCCCAATATGTAGATAAGAACTAAACACCTTCTATTTAAAAAGAAAATTCTTCTGTGCTCCATCTGTTATGATGTTACTGTTTCAGTGCCAGTGTTTGACGCTGACACTACGGCACACGTTGCGTGGTCATGTCACTGACTTCCTTTTCTTCCCCTGCTAATGGTATGGGAACCACGGGGAGGAAAGCCAACTGTATAAATGCACGGAAACTATACATTCCCGAAATGAACTTCTGGCTCAAGACCACGAATATCTCAGCACAGGACACAAAAAGTTTTTGTTTTGTTGGTTATCACAACTCAGCAAATGGATCAGCTGCCAGCAAAAAAAAAATTAGGTGACATCAATTGTGAAGCACTGCAACTTTAAAATGGTATGAGCGAGATGGAGTAGGGCGTGGATTTTGTATTACTGGACTGCAGACTGTGTATCAATTACACCATAAATACATACATATCAAAGAAAGCAGCAGGTGACCCAGTTAGTGGAGATCACACATAAAGAAGGGAATATGTTGAGAACATTAAACTAAATTATATTACCCACCATTATCTCCTTCACAGTGGCTCGTGTGATAGAGCACTGAGCTCCCATCTTAGTGATGTGCTCATTCGCATCCCCGACTTGGCTAACATTTTGAACTTAGCTGTACTAGTTGAATGTTTTCAGGAGATCCAGGCTGAATCACTAAACCAAGCTACAGCAGAGAGAGACTCAACTTGGGCAGGTGGTGGAAAACGTGCCTGCCTGGCTAGTTGAGTATTTTCCCTGGAAAGAAAGATGCAATGAGATATTAAGTGGCACACACGCTGTGACGAACAACTTTGGTTAACTATCGAATGTTACTATCTCTGTGGTGATACTTGTGCCAAATCATTGTTTCCCTAATCATCAGCTGAATCAAAGAGGTAGATGAACCTGCTACTGTATGTAATTTGGATTTAGATTTCCAGCATCCGCTATTTTGCTTTTGTTTGATGTAATTTGGAAATATGTTTTGAAGAATACAAGTGACTGTGCCCAATAATCTATGTTTCATTGTTGCAATTTCTGTATCCAATGCTCGGTAGAATTCAGAATGGAGGCTGACTTGTGAGCCTATGAAGTCTGTGATGCAGCCAGCCTCTGGTTAATTTCACCTTCAGTTGCGCGGAGAAGCGATTGTCTCGATTTATTTCTCTTGAACAATTAAATGGAGTCAGTTTATTTTTAAGCGGGATGAACTCAATCACCCACAAACTTTGAAAGAGCTTACTTTTAGCTATGTTTGCTGTTTTCAGCAGGTGGCTCACTTAAGATTGGAAATCATCAGGACAGACTGTTCTGTGATTGTTCCACGGTACAATTATGAAACTACTCCGCTTAGGAACCTTGGCTCTGTCAGATGGGAATCTCTTACTGACTTTATAGAACAGGTTTTCATCAAATTAGTGATAGATGCCCATAATTGCAGTATACTTTTAGGATTGGGCAGAGTCAACACGGATTTATGAAAGGGAAATCATGTTTGACAAATCTTTGAGGTTGTAACTAGCAGAATAGATAGCCCATGGCCTACTCCTGCGTAGGATGCAGACTGCACTGTGGAATTTTTGCAAACAGTTTATTGAAGTCAAATATTTGGAGCCTACTCAGGTTGGATAGCCAATTATTTAAACCATTGATAAAACGGGTTTAGATAAAGGAAGTATAGCACAATTGAGCGAACAAAGACTTCATGCTAGTTGATTGACTTTCCTGTCTGACGATGGTTGTTCTATCTCAGAGTTCCAAATGGCTTACAATCAATGCTGGAAAAACTCAGCAGGCCAGGCAACATCCGTGGAGAGAAAATAGAGTCAACGTTTCGAGTCAAACCCTTTGTCAAGACTGAAAAGGCACAGGAAATGAACTAGATTGAAAGGCCAGGCTGGGAGAGATCTATTTCAATCTATTTCATTTCCTGTGCCTTTCCAGTCTTGACAAAGGGTTTGACTCGAAACATTGGCTCTATTTTCTCTCCATGGATGTTGCCTGGCCTGCTGAGTTTTTCCAGCATTTTCTGTTGTTATTTCGGATTTCCAGCATCCGCAGTATTTTGCTATCGGCTTACAATCAATGTTTACAACATCATTAGATACAAATCGTGCATAATAACATACTCAAACATATACATATGTGAAGGGAGGCCTGGTGGCATAAAACAACAGGATATTAGCATGCTGCTTTGCAGAATGGAGTGGAGCGGAGTAGTAAAATTGAGATTCATATCAGTCGTTCCATTATAATGAGTTCCCAGTCTTAGGTTGGGCTGTCAGGGGAGAGGCTGAACAGCTTTGCTTATCTTTCCCAAAGAGAGGGAAGAAAAACTGTGAGGTGATGCAAGCTATGTTGCTCTCATAGACCTTCTTGAACTTAAAATGTCTCACATGAGACAGGTGCAAACCCTGGTTTTCAAGCTTTTAATGGATCCATTTACAAAGGATTTCCTAAGGAGGCTGAAGGGATGTAACCTGTCACCCCTGATCCTCTCTAACTTTTACCGCTGCACAATAGAGAGCATCCTGACGAACTGTATCACAGTATGGTATGGCAGCTGTAGCTACTATGACCGGAAAGCCCTGCAGCGGGTAGTCAAAACTGCCCAACGCATTACCGGCACCCGGCTACCGACCATAGAGCACATATACCAGAAACGCTGTTTACGGAGGTCACGGTCCATCATCAAAGACCCTACCCACCCCAGCCACAGTCTGTTCGCCCTCCTGCCATCTGGGAGACGCTACAGATGCATTCGCACCCGTACGACCAGATTTAGGAACAGCTTCTTTCCCAGGGCTGTCATCCTACTGAACTCCACAAATAAACTCTAAAGCCTGCACATCTGCCAATGCACTTTATTATGGTTATGTTTATGTTAATGTATTACAAGCCAAATGAATGTTGAATGTTTAAATGTCTTAATCTAAATGTACACTCTCGGGAGCCGCAAGCCTACATTTCGTTGTACTGCACTTGTGCACTAACAATGACAATAAAGTTGATTATGATTATGAAAACGGCACATCGCATTCCTACATGGTGACTGAGAACTTAAATGCAACAAAAAAGGAGCAGCCAATGAGATTTTTGAAGCAACTAATAAGCAACTTGACCACTATAAGTTTAGAAAAGTCCAAGAATCTAATTTTGGAGTGTGGAATAACAGTCATAGATGGCTCAATGATGGCAGCATAAAACCAATTTAGAATGCTGCCCGGGATGAGGGACTTCAGTTATGTGGAGCGACTGGAGAAGCTGGGGTTGTTCTCCTTAGAGGTGTTCAAAATGATGAAGGGTTTAGATAGAGTAAATAAGGAGAAACTGTTTCCAATGGCAGAAGGGCCAGTAAACCAGAGGACACATGAGAAAACATTGTTTTCTACATGGCGAGTTGTTGTGATCTGGAATGCACTGTCTGAAAGGGTGTTGGAAGCAGTGTCTATAGCAACATTCAAAAGAGAATTGGAATAATACGTGAAGGGATGAAAAAAGTACAGGGCTATGGGGAACGAGCAGGGGAGTGGGATTAATTGGATAGCTTTACCAGAGAGCTGACACAGGCATGATGGGCTGAATGGCCTCCTCCTGTGCTGTTTCATTCTATGATTTTAATTTTAGTGAGGTGACTTTGCAAGTGTTGGTGAACATTATGGTGAACAGACGGGTGCTCGTTTTGATTGTGGGAGGACAACCTCCTCTCCATACACAAGGAAGGCAGCAAGTATGACAATGTATCACTGATGGTGTTGCTGCTGCAGCACCTGGTAAAGCGATTGACTCTCGAGATATTCCAAGTGGTTGCCTGAAAGGTACATAAAAGTTAAGGGTGGTGATGCCTGTTGTTGGCACTGGTATTTCATTGCAGATTGTTGACTAACTCTGCAGAGCTCAGTAGATCGGATGGAACAGCTCCGTCGCAACCTCCCCTGTTGAATCTGAGGCTCTTCGGATAATTTCTTCATGCCCCATCAAAACCTGCTGCAATTTATGAGCCCTGGATGTCCCTCTCTTCCTTCTCCATTGGGACCCCGTCATTGGCCACTGCATCCATTTGCTGGTGGTCAGAAGACTCATGTTGACCAGGCTCTTACTATTTGCTTGCTCTTTGCCATTCTTCATTATCATGATTCCTTACTTACACCAAGTCTTTGAACTTTTGCAAACTGCGTGTGCCTCTGCACTTGTGGAATTCTGTACTAGTTGCTTATTCATTGCACTGAACAATGCCCTCACAAATCCAATTCTATTTTTATTCCAACTTTTCTTAAGTTTTCTAACACTTCACCTCATTTAACAAGCAAATAGATGGTGTAATGGGATGACAGTCGTAGGGTTGTTATGCTGCACAGGTGAAAACAAGTGGGCCAAAGGGGCTTCTTTTTCCCAACGTATCATGTGACCTGTTTTTAAGGTGTAGGAGACACTGGACAGGCAGGTCATTCTTTTCCACTTTTTCTTATCATTACACCACGCTTCACACGTTTCTAGTGCTTTGTGAGCAAAGGAACATCTGCCCCTTAGTGCTTGTTTGAAGAGCAATATTTCAGAGATGTGAGCGCAGATACATTCCTGCTGTAGAGTGATGAAAACTACAGGTCACCATAATGAGAAGAAGGAAAATACTTTTTATTTGAACGGTGAAAATAATACAAAAATCGACATCTGCGTACAAGTAAAACACTATGGATCATATACACTGGCACTTATAAAGTAGCTTGTGAGATCACATATCAGCAGTCACAAACAACTTCACAAGTGATGTATTACTTTGAAGTGCAGTGATTGGTGTTCTGTAGGCATACAACAAGATCCCACAAATAACAATGAGATGAATGAGCGGCTAATTTTTTTTGATGGTGTTTATTGAAGAGGTATCGGTCAGGATGAAGAGAATGGCTTATTCTTTGGATTGCGTCAGACGATCTTTAATGTTCATATGAGCCACTGAAACAGGCAGATAAGACCATAGTTTAATATCCCATCAAAAGAGTGGCACCTCCAACAATATGATACTTTTCCAGTGCTGCGTTGGAACCTCAAGCTCAATTATTCAGTCAAACCCTGGAGTGGGCCTTGAACCCACAACCTTATGACTCCAAGGCGACCCAAACTGACATGGGTATCAATAATAGTCCTGTTGAAGCAAGAAGCTTTTCTTCCAGATTAATGTATTACAGAAGAGCTTTTGCTGGGTCTGCACCCAGACACACTGGATCGTGTGAGCACAGTGTATATCGGAAGCTCAGGTGGGCTCAGGTGCATGCCTGTAAAGGAACCAATCTGCTTTTCCTCCATTTAAATTAATGGAACAAAATCAGGTGGAATCTTTTACAGGCATGCACTTCAATCTGCCTGAGCTTTTCAAAATTTACTGTACTTAGGCAATCCAGTAGGCCTGAGCATAGACCTGGGAAAGTCTCCCCTTATACCTTCTTCAAAACATTTACTTCAACATTTTTGGTATTATAAAATGGTCTCTAATATATGTTTAATGGATCTTAAAGAATGTCCTTGAACCGAACCCATCTGAGGGAGATAAATAGCAATGCCACTACAGCATTCCTTCTTACACTTGCTCATAAGGTTGCAGCAGGTTGTAGGAACAGTGCCCCATAAAATTGCCTGAAGGGTTGCCTTCGTGATTCGGAGCAGAAATACCCTGTAAACTGCTTGAGGTTGCCCATACAATATGGAGTCCAGCTGTTGAGCTGACTGCTGGGAAGTGAATAGTTAATACAGGCTTCCAAACATTGAATACAGGCTTTTAAGCAATTAAGTCATAAAGTCATTATCCTTGGCTCAGGTCCAAGGAAGAAGCACTTAGTGAATTGTGAATAGGTTAAGTCCCCTCAAATTTGTGTGGGTCCCTTTGTTAAAAGTAAGGCTGTAAGGTAAGGGGAGAGGGTTGTAAAAGTGGAGTCAGCCTGTCTGGAGAGCCATGCTTCAGTGCTGACTTATTGGGGGTGATTGACATAAAAAGAGCTGAGCCCTTCTGAGACATGGGTCACTCATAAGCAGAGTTCATCTTTGTCTTTGGTGTAAGCAATAGTCTTTCATAGTCTTTGGGGTAAAAATTGGGTAGCGCCCCCTAATTTTAGCACCCCGAAAAAGTTAGTGCCCCCGCGGCCGATTTTCCCAGGTAGCGCCCCGAGAGGGCGGAGGGGCAATACTGGAATCACCCTGTGTCCCTCTTGGGGCGCTGCGAGCCAATATCGTGGCGCTACATGCACCTTGCGCCGTGGTACTGCAGGCCTTCCTCCCCTTATTAAAGGGGAGGGGCCTGGCGCAGCACGTCCTGGCACCCAGCTGGGCCACCAGGGATAGGGAGTGCCGGCAAACAAGCCAGGAGTGCCGGGCTCACAGAGAGCAGCCGGCACCCCATGGGGGGGCTTCACAGGGGCCAGGGACAGCAACAGGGGCAGGTGCTGGCAGGCGGCCAGCAACAAAAATGGCCGCCCGCCACCTCCCCTTTAACTAGCGCCACCCTGACCGCAGGTAGGCCCCCCTGACCCCGGCGAACATAGTGTCTGGTGATAAGTCGGGGGGCACCACCCAATACAGTATTACAGCCGGGGCGCGAGCGGGGCATTGCGCACGGTGATGACGTCATCGCCGGCGGCACAGCGCCCCGCGGCGCTAACAGTTAGCGCTGCCGCTAACCTTCCGCTGAATTTTGCAGGAGGCGTTAGTGACACCGCGCCCAGGCGCTCGTTGATTTGCGCCCCGTTAGCGCCCTAAGAGTGCGCTAACGAGAGGCACAAATCAACCGAATTTAGCCCCCACAGTGTTAATCAGAAGAGTTTTATTTCCTCTATTCTTGTTTACCTTGCAGGTGTCTGAGGTATCCTTAGCAGTACAAGGTACCTTTAAGGACAGAGGCCTAGAAATTCAGTTGTTTGCGCCAGCCGTTAGCGCCTTAGGAGGAGGAGATGTGGGGCGCTAGGCGGCTAGCGGCCGGGCGCAGCGCGATCTGCGCCTCTCCCCAACTTCAGTAAAGATTTAGCGGCGGCGCAAAGCCTTTGCGTGCACTCAGCTGCGCGCGCAGATCCTGACGTCATTTCATCGTGCAACGCCCTTTGTGCCCCCCGAACCGGAAATTCAGTGGCGCCGCCCTTCTTTGCGCCTGGCGCCCCCAGCGACTGGTAGAGGGGAACGGTTCCCAGTCGCTGCGGGGCGCGGGGGGCACTATTTAAAGGGGACTCCTCCTGCAGTATAAGTGGCAGCCATTTTGTGCCAATCCCTCTGTGTGAGAGACGGATATTTGGAGAGAGACAAAGGCAGAGAGCTTTCTGCTTTGACTCAGTGCTTGCACAGGTACTTGTGGCTTCAGGCCAGAGCTTTGCACTTGGATTTCACTTTCAGTGCCATAGCCTTGAGTCGCCACATATAATGGGGGCTGCAATGGGTGGAAACGTTGGCTTTCTGCATTGCATTCAAAGGGATCAGAGACGCCGTGAGAGAGTGCCAGTCATGGCCAGACGGAGATTGGCCAACAGGCGTCGGCACAGGAGGCCTTACCCACCCAGGGTATACCGCCAGCAGTTCTCATATCTCAACATGTCTGAGGAGCAGTGTGTTCGGAGGATGCGATTCAGAAGGGAGGTGGTCACTGAGATCTGCCACCTGCTTCGCAGAGATCTGCAGCCACAGCTGAGGAGCAGGACGTCTCTGTCAGTGGCAGTGAAGGTGGCTCTCAACTTCGATGCCACTGGCTCCTTCCAATCCGCTACTGGGGACATTGCCAACATCTCCCAGTTCGCGGTACATTGCTGCATCCGCCAGGTGAACAATGCCCTTTTCAGAAGGAGACGTCAGTACATCTCCTTCCCCATGACCCTGGACAAGCAGCAAGAGCGTGCAATCGGCTTTGGAAGAATAGCGGGCTTCCCCATGGTTGAGGGCGTAGAACTGATGAACCAGCAATGGTCAGGCCTTGCTTCAGGGCTGCAGTGTGCAGGGCATGGCAGCCAAACAAGTCGACCCTTCCCCTTTAAGAGCTGACCGGCGCCAGCGTGTCTGCCTTCATTGAGCAACTCGCCACACATGCGCTGCGCCCGTCTTCGGTGTTAGCGCCCTGGATCGCTGGCTTAGCACCTAATGATAGTCGTGCATCGCCTGTTTTAGTGCAGCAGCAACCTCTTGGGGTGATGCCACTGAATATCGGCGAAGGTGGCGCGAAGTTGCGCCGGGCGCAAACTTTAGCGGCCGCCCGGCTGTAGCGCCCCAAACGTGGCTATACTGAATTTCTAGGCCAGAGTGTCCAAGTTTAGAAGCTAAATTGTAGTTACACCCGCCCATCACAGGCAAAGCTAAGAGTGTGACTTAATTGCGAATTATCTGAGATTGAATAAAGTGAGAGGAAGTCTATTCAGATGTTACCCGTGTGTACGCTGGCTTCAGTTGGAACTGAAGATCCAAGTAAAATAGATAACCTCGCCATGAAGAGGTTCCTCGACTCAACACTCCAGAAGCTAATGTCTGTGGCCCAGGGAAGGAAGGAGATTGACCCAACCATGTCACCCGTGACGATGTGGTTGTGTAAGCTCTGAACGTTGTTAATCACACACGTGGACTTGAGCTATTAGATAGGCTGGCTACTCAAAGCTGTTAACTTGTCAGCTCGCTAAGGAATTAATCTTAAAGTAATCTCACCAATTTATAATCTCAGGCTCTGGTCACCGCTCTAGTTTGTACTCAGCATCCATTATTGCTGATTTACAGTGATGTGCTGAATTGCTTGTGTATCGTTTGCTGCTCATTTTGTTAAGTAACTCTGTCCATTAACTATTTGCTACTAAACTGCTAGGTAACTCTGATCACATTTATCGATGTCTATCAAGCTTTCGCGTGCCCCACTTTAACTTTAGTATAAGACAGTTCGGCGAGCTGAGTCAGACATAATTCATCGCTCGGTCTATACTGGGAGGTTAAGCCCCAGACAGGTCTTTAGTAAGGAGTTAAACAAGGGCCTAATGCCTGTTTTAGGTGGCCACCAGAGACTACGCCTCTACAGTGCTTGAAACACTTATGGCATTGGATGTGTTTCCAATGCTGCTCAGGCGGGGGACGTTGGCCCCCTATATCGGACCTCCTTTGCACCCATTTTTCAGCCAGGAAATTGGCGCAACAAGGTCCAATTTCATCCCCCAGTTTATCCTTTTAGGTGATATTTTGCTAACAGCCTCTTTCTGGAACCTCAATCTTGCTAACTGTACAGAAAACCTCGAGTAAATCAATACTCAGCTCCATCCAGTGAGCATTCACCAAATATAAGTTACAGTGATTCATATCTCTGTAGCGATAGAACAACTCTCCTTATAAGATCACTGCTGTGCCATTGCCCAGCTACTTCAACATGCCAACATGGGAGATTGCAGGTCATAAATTATGGACAGTATCAAAATCTGAATTTTTCTGAATGCTTGAGCATGGCAGTAGTTAGGAAACAGTCCAGAATATTTGATGCCTGATGCTGTAATCGTGAATGTCAGCAAGCATGACCTTTCATCTGAACAATAGGTGACCAGCTAATGGATAGCTAGTAGGATCACTTTATCCTATCATGCAGTTTTCTAGATGGCTGGAAACATGGAGATACCAATATGGCGATCAATAAGTTTTCCATCTGACCAAATAGACTGTTCAATCTCCGTGCTAAAGAGATGATATGTATTGTTCATTGTGTATTAAATAAGGTTAGAATGTTTCTGTGATAAATTGTAGGATTCTTGCATTGTATTTTATATGATTTTAGATAGACTGGGTAAATGTGATTTCAGAATTGACTTCAGTACTTTTGGGCAAAGTTTATTGTTTCTGTGGCAAGGGTGACTAATACTTAATCAGACTATGGCGATAGGAGATGTCTGTCATTGATGGATTAAATTTGTTTGCATCTGCACTACTGTTCAGAAACTGAGTGAGTGAAATGTTGCTTCATAGTTAGGACTGGTTGTTTGATCTGTTAACATATGCAGATTGACATATTGGAGGATGGACAAAGTCAATTACTCCAATTGCTGTGCCATTGAAGTGAGATTTTGCCAACATTAACATTTCAAAATGTGCGAGTTCTGTTGCTCGTGGACTTCAAAGACATGGTTGTAACGTAAAGATTTTCCACGACATAAAACTATAACTCAGATTAATCAGCTTTAGTTCTATCTTCAGATAACTAAGAAAATTCCAGAGCTCTGAGCCTAGACGTTTGGGGGCTTTGTGGGGTAGAGGTCTGATGCACTGGGAGCAGAGGGATTAGAATCTGAGGCGGAAACTGTTGCTGCTGGCATTTACCCTTTTCTGGCTGTGATCGTAAATTCTGACGGGGAGTTCTTCTTTCCCCCCCGCTCCCCCCCCAGTCTATTGCGCTGTCACTTTTGGGAGTTGGACTTGCAGGATGTTGAACTCCCATAGACTAGACCAGTTCTGCCTAGTCTATGGCCAGTGATAAGCACGCTAGGGTTAGTCATTCTAAACATACAGGCCCACAGTGTCATTTCCCAACGACAGTTAATTTAAGAGAGATTTGTTGCCATTTGGATATCGGCAGAGCAGCGAAGGAGCACTGTTGAAGGGGAGTGCCCCACTTTTTAAGCTTCAGCCTGTCTGACCTGTGCCACCCCCTGTCACAGAGTAACAAGGTGGTGCTCCGAAATCCCATGGGCCCAGCTGGTGGGTGCGCCAGTAGTGATGGTTCTGGCACAGGCTAATTTTTAGAATGAGGTCAAAGCAATGGCAAACAAGCAGACAAAAAACCCACTTTGTTGCAAATCAAGCAGTGCAGCCTCAGGACAGCAGTTTTCTGGGATCTGAAATCTCTGGAATGGAATGGTTGGGGGTGGAGTCAAGAGACATGGGCCTTTGGTGCTGGGGGGGAGACGTTTGGGGTGCCCTCAGCAGGAGCCACATACAGCAGCGTTAGTCGCCAGCTCTGGGAGGGCGGGGGTGGAGAGAAGGTAGGATGCCAGCCTCTCATAGTTAACAAATACATTACGCCGTCCACCCACCACAGCAACCTATGTAAGGGGTGCACTTTTAAACATATAAAAAGCATACTTGAGTTCTCCTTTACAGGCACCAATCCTTTGTCCTAGTTGCCTCAATGGGCCCCATTCTTCTTCTTCTTAGGCAGTCCCTCGGAGCCGAGGATGACATGCTTCCACATTAAAAATGAGTTCGCAGGTGACTGATGAGTCCAATGCAGTCTCTATCACAGGTGGGGCAGACGGTGGTTGAAGGGGCAGGTGGGTGGGGTGCTTGGGTTGACGTGCGCTCCTTGCGCTCCTTGCGCTTGGCTTCCGCTTGCTCCCGGCGAAGAGACTCGAGGTGTTCGGCGCCTTCCCGGATGCTTCTCCTCCACTTTGTGCGGTCTTGGGCCAGGGATTCCCAGGTGTCGGTGGGGATGTTACACTTTTTCAAGGAGGCTTTGAGGGTGTCCTTGAAGCGTTTTCTCTGCCCGCCTGGGGCTCTCTTGCCGTGCCGGAGCTCCGAGTAGAGCGCTTGTTTTGGGAGTCTCGTATCGGGCATGCGGACAATGTGACCCGTCCATCGGAGCTGATCGAGCGTGGTCAAAGCTTCGATGTTGGGGATGTTGGCCTGAGCGAGAACACTGACGTTGGCGGCCTAGCCTGCCAATGGATTTGCAGGATCTTGCGGAGGCAGCGTTACTGCAGGGATCTGGAAGATATGCCTGGTTCCACCGTTACTACTGCGGGTCCTGACTGGGAGCCAGGGCATGGGGACTCCAGCCTTCCTGAGTCCCACTCCCACCGCCTCGCTCCCCCAACCGATGTTACTGATCTTGTAGCGGCAGGCTCTATTAGACCATCCCAGAATCTCTGAGTAGTGGTTCTGCGAATGGCATTACAGTGGGCCAAAGGATCCTTTGTTTTTTCAAAAACTAATCTCTAGCTGGCATTTTTATGGTAATTTTTTTCCCATATTTTAAAATTCTTTTCTCCAGTAGTAGTGGATGATCTATTTCTTGAAGGAAAATAAATATTTTCCTTTTCTTTTTAAACAAATTGCCTGATAACAAAAAGGGGACCAGGTCTTAAAGACCAAAAGATCATTCCAGTCAGCAAAATTAGAATATAACAATCCCTCCAACTGGTGATACATTTCATAGGACAACCGAGTTATGTGGCCTCTCTCCAAGTGCTGCTGCTTCTCTTGTCCCGTCCCCCCCCCACCACCCTCCCCAAGGGCTTATCTATCTCTCTTTCTCTTTCCTCTTCTAAAAACACTGCTCCTGTCTTCCCTTTCTCTCCATACCAAAGGTCACTGCTTCCCCTTGCCCCAGGCACTGCTCCAGAGTTCCTATCTGCTCCTGCTCTTGCTGTAACCGATGATCTATGCATTCAGTGGGAATTTCCAATTGACAGTCACAGTATGCAGTGCTGTCTATCACATCAGGAGTGTGAGCAGGTAGGTGCAGCGCTTGCAGGAGGGGTTTGGTCCAAATGTGGTCAGGAACCCAGAATGTTGATTGCCTGTGTCAAATGTAGACAGTTAACAGGTATGCAATATCTGGGAGAAACAAATGTCCACCAGTGCCCATGGAACTGTACCGCACCACCACCCCCCCCCCACTACCACCCTGCCCCCACCACCCTACCCCCCACCCCCGCTCCCCACACCCCTCAACAGCCCCCACCATCACCCAACCACACCCAACCCCCAAACTCCACCACCACCCCCCATGCCCACCCCCCAACACTCCCCACTACCACCCCCAACCACCCCCACACCCAACCCCCACCACCCCCCAAACCCACCACCACCACCCCCCACCCCCCCCACTCCCCACCCCCCACCACCCCTCCCAACCCCAACACCACCACCCCCCACCCCCCACTCCCCACTCCCCACCCCCCAACCACCCCTCCCAACCCCACCACCACCACCCGCACCCCCCAAAATACCACCCCCACACCCACCCCCCACCACCCCCCCAATCCCACCACCCCCAGCCCCCCAACCCACATCTGCCTTGAGGAATAAGAGGAAAAAACAGTAAATTGCCCTCTTTGAAATCTAAAACAGCATCTGAAAATCTAACTGTTTTTAACAAGGGAAAATATTTACTTTGCCAACCATCATAAACGGAGAACTCACCTACTGATTTTATAAAAAGTAATTGACCTATTTGAGAATTTTCCATTTCCTAAAGTGCACCAAAACCTTACGCCATTCTATGTTCAGAATCACAGCGGGGGTTTGATAAATACAGCCTCAGGATGCAGGCTCACATTCCAAGGTGCTCTCTGGTGCATCTCCAGACTTCAACCTCAATTGAAGCAGAGTTTTCAACATGCTTAGTCATTGGCCTACACAGGGACGACTCCTAACCATGGTCAGTGACTCACCCTGGTACTAGGGTTACCAACTCTGGTTGGATGTATTGCTGGAGGTTTATAGGTCGGTAAGTCTTGCTTAAGGTATTGGTAAACAGATTCACCCCAGTACACCTCCTACCCATTCTGAGTCATTGACTCATGCTGGTACAACTTCTAGCCATGCTCAGACGATGATTCCCCCCGGTACAACTCCTAACCACAGTCAGTGACGTGATGCCGGTGGGCGGGAATGGTTGAGCGTGGCAGTAGGCCACCACCAGGGACACACGGGAATGGTCCTCGGCACAGGTAAGTCTAAAGGGGAGAGTTCCGGAGGCAATCCCAGGCCGGGGGGCGGGGTGCGAGGTGGAGGGCTATGCAGGGAAGCCCTAGGTTTCCTTATGGGGCCCAGAGGAGCACGCCTTTTTATATAAAAAAAAACCCACCAACCTTCTTGACTTTCTTCTGGGCCTGCTGCTCCTTGTTGCCCAGTTCTGCCTGGAGAGGCCAGCATCCAGCAACAACCTCACTGAAAACTAGTTATAGTGTCGGGGCCTGATTTACGTCATCAGACCCTGACTTTTGAATCTCAGTGAGGCCCTCGTCTACCTGGACACACTAGCCAAAACACGTCTGCTAATATGGCACGTGGCGTGGCTGCCTGCCAGAACTGTACAGATGCTCCTGATTGTGGGATTTGGGACAGGTTGTGGGATGAATCCATGGGGCAAGAGGAAGTTCTGGATAATATAGACACGCAAGCAGATTATTGAATTTAGAATGCCATCTGATCACGGAACTAGAAGTAAGAAGTTCTATCCCCTGGTCTCGCTTCAGACTTGTTGTCTCAGAGACAGAGGATAGAAGATTTTTTTTCTCCGCAGGGTAGTAGATATTTGGAAACTTGTGTTTAAAGAAATAGGGTCAAAGGTTCTTAGGATAAGTACTGATTTAAATACTCTGTGGAACTTGATGGTTGCTGTGTGGCTGGGATTATGGAAATACCATCTGTGGAATGCACCTGGTTAGGGCTATATAATGGAGGTTATAATGTCAGATTAATATCCTGGAGTTTTGCTGCATTACTTTAGGGGCCGAGGGAGAAATTTTTACTGCGCCTTATATCCTTGAAAGTTTCACATGACTGCCCCAAGGAGATGACATAAGTCAGGTAGAATTCATAGCTACGCAAATTATACATGTTTTGTGGAAGGATTCAACTTCATGCACCGAACGGCCTCTTCTCGTTCCATGTTTTCAACCGATCCGCAGTTAGCTAAATGTATCATAATAAAGATAAAAGAGATGTGACCTGTACTGGTCATTATCTCGTTGCTGTTTGTGGGTCCTTGCTGTGCGCGAATTAGCTGCCATGTTTCCTACATTACCCACAGTGACTACACTGCAAAAACTACTTCATTGGTTGCTAAGAGCTTTGGGACGTCCTGAGGTCATGAAAGGCGCTATATAAATGCAAGTTCTTTCTTTTACTCCACTGTGGAATATGCATAACTTGTACAGAGTAAAAGAAAAAGATAACGTGCAGATCATGCACAAGATTCATTATCTGCTATCAAATAGCGCAACTGAGAATTAAAGGGGATTCTCTCCTTCAGTTCCGTGACATTGCAGCAGCTTCATTACTTTGGTTGCTTCCAGCTTTCACACAAAGGAGAATTTCCTTCACTTCAGCAGCAATAGTCACCTAAAGTGATGTCTGCACTGTCTTGAGGGGAGAAAAAAAGAACATGATGAATTAGTCGCCGTGAATGCACGCCTCGTAACTGCAGTGCTTAGAATCTGCGGCATTAGTCCCATAAACTTAATAACAAAACTCTTTTGCACATAAACACACTAAAGATAAATGCAAACTAAGAGTGGCTGCTGTGCCAGTAATACACAACGCCATTAACTATAATCAGGGCTTCAGTTTATAGCATGTACCATCTGTGTGTGACAGGCAGACAATCCTGTATATATTAAATACTTTCTCAATGGTGTCACTTGCTCCAAGTTTTTTTAATACGAGTATCAAAACCACATGTTTGAGAATCAAAACCTGGCAGAAAGCCAAACTATCATTTTCCTCCTCTTTGGTTGACTATTGTGTACCAGATACAGTGAGCTATACATAATGCTAATGTGTCATCTGTTCACTTTAAGGAGACGTTTTGCTGAGACACTAATTCAAACTCCATATCTTCTGATGGTGTAAAGAACTAGTGGCTTACAGGAACAGAGCAGCTGAGCATTGCTCTTTAGTAACTGCTGTTGGGTCATTGATTCAGTGCCAGACTGCCTAACAAAGTTTAAGGTCCTGATATTACACCATGTAATAAACTCTTAACATGTTTGTGTGAAATTCTTTCCTACACTGTTTTAATAGAGGTTCGACCTCTAACCCATTTAATGAGTTAATACTACAGCATCAAGCATTCATTTGCCCATATCTCGCAATGTCATTTCAGAGACATTTGAAGAGTGAATTACCCTGATATTTCTCTTGTGGAAAATGTGGGGGTTGCAGGCACAAAGGGGATGAAAAATGGGTGGAGACCTGCGATGGTGGGTATCTCCCCCTTTGTGCTGTCCTGGGAATTCCCCAAGAGAAAGGGGCAGAGTGCCAGCACCTACAACAGGTGAGCTCTTGTAATAGCATGGAACTTTATGGTTCCTGTCTTTGGACAGCAGCTGGATGTCCAAACCCTTATTCTGTGCACAGGCCCCTTTCCATTGGAAATAACAACAGGAAATGCTGGAAATACTCAGCAGGTCAGGCAGCATCCGTGGAGAGAGAAACAGAGTTAACGTTTCAGGTCTGGGACTCTTCATCAGAACTGGAAAAAGCTGGAGATGTAACAGATATTAAGCAGGTGCAGAGACAGGGTGGGGTGGCGGGAGGGGAGGAAGGAATTGAAGGAACATACTGTGCTTATGTAAGAGGCAGGTTGGGCCAGAAATTCGTGTCGGAGGCTTCTCGCGGGCGCAAGCCCCCAACCTGCACTTACATAGCGCGCCTGCCGTTGTGCTGTGGGCCCGCATGGGATTCCAATCCTGGGCCTCCTCCAGCTGCTGGTGTGCATTGCTCACGTATCCCAGCGGCGCAGTTAGTTCGAAGCGTCCCCTGGGATCACGTGGGCCATGGGGAGCCAATCGGAGCAGGGAATCTCCATTCATAGATTTGACAGGAAGACCTGTCAAATCTATGAATAGAGATCGGCCCCAAAACATAAGTAATAACTTCAAATAATTTTTTTTTAAAACATCACATTTTTAAAATAACTATAAATTACCTAAATTAACTATTTTAAACAAAAATTTAAATTTTTGAAAAAATTAATTAAAGTTTTTAGCAGGGCTAAAAATAAACTTACCTTTCTTTAAAGTATTTAAAAATGATAAACCTGTGGAAAAAATGTTTTAATTTTACTTAATTCACCTCTTACCTTGTTAAAAGCAGGCCTTGCGCCTCCTTTTCCACGCGCAGCTGCTAGGGACTTACCCTCACGGAGAAACCTGTGAAAAAAGCGGAGTTCAAGGTCTACCCGCTGCCTCTCTGGCACACGCGTTTGACCCTCGAACCCCTTCCTTCAAGGGAACGGATGTCCCGGTTTCCAGCGCATGCGCAGTGCATGTGCAAAACCGTCACTTTCATTGGCCAGACGGGTGACTACACAGCGCGTACTCACCCGTGGGGACCCGAATTTCTGGCCCAATATGTTGCAAATGGGAATGGCAAAATCATTCAGCATGAAAAATGGGGGCAGGAGTTATAGTTTGAAATTGTTGAACTCAATGTTGAGTCCAGAAGGCTGTAAAGTGCCTAATCGAAAGATGAGGTGCTGTTTCTCGAGCTTACATTGAGCTTCATTGGAACAATGTAATAGGCCGAGGACAGAGAGATCAGAGCGGGAGTGAAGCAGAGAATTAAAGTGACAGGTGACTGGAAGCTTAGGGTCACCCTTACGGACTGAATGGAGGTGTTCCGCAAAGCGGTCGCCCAATCTGCGTTTGGTCTCCCCAATGTAGAGGAGACCGCATCGTGAGCAGCGAATACAGTATATACCCCTTTCCATTGGGATGGCTTGTATTGGTGATACATTAGGGTAATGCTAATGATCTGAACCTGCAAAAACGTTCAGGGAATGTCAGGCGAAGCACACTTCAGGTGTGCTCTGGGCCTGACCTGTTCCCAGTCCAGTGGTGGGTGGCGGTGAGAATATTGCATCCAAATCTTTTGACCCACAGTTCAAGTTCAACGGATTTTCAAAATTTGCGGCATAAATGCAAGTTCAGTTTTTTAAATAAAAATAAAGAGAAACTGCCATCTGCCAATAGTTAACCAAATACTGTCACTCTGTGAGGTGAATACTGGTTAGGATTTTATTTTAATAATTGAAAACATAGAAACATAGAAGATAGGAGCAGGAGTAGGCCATTCGGCCCCTCAAGCCTGCTCCGCCATTTAATGAGATCATGGCTGATCATCCAAATTCAGTACCCTGTCCCTGCTTTCTCCCCATATCCCTTGATCCCTTTAGCCTTAAAAAATATATCTAACTCCTTCTTGAATATATTTAATGAATTGCCCTCAACTGCCTTTTGTGGTAGAGAATTCCACAGGTTCACCACTCTCTGGGTGAAGAAATTCCTCCTCATCTCAGTCCTAAATGGCTTACCCCTTATCTTTAGACTGTGACTCCTGGTTCTGGACTCCCCCACCATCGGGAACATCCTTCTTGCATCTAGTCTGTCTAGTCTTCTAAACTCCAGCAAATATAAGCCCAATCGACCCAATCCCTCCTCATACGTCATTCCTGCCATCCCAAGGATCAGTCTGGTGAATCTTCACTGCACTCCCTCCATGGCAAGAACATCCTTCCTCAGATAAGGCAACCAAAACTGCACACAATACTCAAGGTGTGGTCTCACCAAGGCCCTGTACAACTGCAGCAAGACATCCTTGCTCCTGTACTCGAATCCTCTCGCTATGAAGGCCAACATACCATTTGCCTTCTTAACCGCCTGCTGCACCTGCATGCTTACCTTCAGTGACTGGTGCACAAGGACACCCAGGTCTCATTGCACTTCCCCTTCTCCCAATCTATTGCCATTCAGATAATAATCTGCCTTCCTGTTTTTGCCACCAAAGTGGATAACCTCTCATTTATCCACATTATACTGCATTTGCCATGCATCTGCCCAATCACCCAACCTGTCCAAATCATACTGGAGTTTCTCGTCATCCTCCTTACAGCACACAAGCCCACCCAGCTTTGTGTCGTCTGCAAACTTGGAGATATTACATCTAGTTCCCTCGTCTAGATCCTTAATATATATTGTGAATAGCTGGGGTCCTAGCACCGATCCCTGCGGTACCCCACTAGTCACTGCCTGCCACTCGGAAAAAGACCCGTTTATTCCAACTCTTTGCTTCCTGTCTGCCAACCAGTTCTCTATCCAAATCAGTACCTTATCCCCAATCCCATGTGCTTTAACTTTACACACTAATCTCTTATGCGGGACCTTATTGAAAGCCTACTGAAAGTCCAAATACACCACATCCACTGGTTCTCCCTTATCTATTCTACCAGTTACATCCTCAAAAAATTCCAGTAGATTAGTCAAGCACGATTTACCTTTTGTAAATCCATGTTGACTTTGTCCGATCCTGTCACTGTTTTCCAAGTGCTCTGCTATTACATCTTTTATAATGGACTCTAGCATTTTCCCCACTACCAATGTCAGGCTTACCGGTCCAAAATTCCCCGTTTTTTCTCGACCACCTTTTTTAAATAGTGGGGTTACATTAGCTACCCTCCAATCCATGGGAACTGTGCCAGAGTCTATAGAATTTTGGAAGATGACCAGCAATGCATCTACTATTTCTAGGGCCACTTACTTAAGTACCCTAGGATGTAGATTATCAGGCCCTGGTGAATAATCGGCCTTCAATCCCGTCAATTTCCCTAACACCATTTCCCTACAAATACTGATTTCATTTATTTCCTCCCTCTCATTAGACCCTATGTTTCCCGACATCTCTGGGAGTTTATTTGTGTCCTCCTTTGTGAAGACAGAACAAAAGTATATAGCAAGCAGATTGAATAGAAATTACATAACCTCCCGCTTTAACCTTCTAATAACTTTTGTGAGGAGTGCAGTAGATTAATTTTATACTCTCACATCTGCTAATGCAAGCCAGTTGTTAGAGATAGCTTAACAGGGTAGTTTCACCAGGCTGGGGCATTCTTGACCTTGCAAAATTGCTGATGGGCCAGTGACAGTGTGCTACAGCAAATTCTTTCAAAATCCATGATATATACCACGGGACAGATTTTCCGCTCCTCCTGTAAAGTGCCTTGGGATGTTTTTTACTATGTTAAAGCTACCATATAGAATCATAGAATGGTACCGCACCGAAGGAGGCCATTCGGCCTATCGTGCCTGTGCCGGCTCTTTGGTAGAGCTATCCAATTGATCCCACTCCCCTGCTCTTTCCCCATAGTCCCGTAAGTGGTTTCCCTTCAAGTATTTATTCAATTCCCTTTTGAAAGTTACTATTGAATCTGCTTCCATCATCCCTTCAGGCTGTGCATTCCAGATCACAACAATTCGCTGTGTAAAAAAATGTTTCCTCATGTTGCCTCTGGTTCTTTTGTCAATCATCTTAAATCTGTGTCCTCTGGTTGCCGACCCTTCCGCCACTGGAAATAGTTTCTCCATCAAAGCCATTCGTAATTTTGAGCACCTCTATCAGATCTCCTCTTAACCTTCTATGCGCTAAGAAGAACAACCCCAGCTTCTCTAATCTCTCCACATAAGTGAAGTCCCTCATCTCTGGTACCATTCTAGTAAATGTCTCTGGCACCCTCTCGAAGGACTTGACATTATTCCTAAAGTGTGGTGTCCAGAATTGAACACAATACTCGATCCGAGGCCTAACCTGTGATTTATAAAGTGTTAGCAAAACTTCCTTGCTTCTCTACTCTATTCCTCTATTAATAAAGCCCATATGCTTTTTTAACAGCTTTCTCAATGTGTCCTGCCACCTTGAAAGATTTGTGTACAAATACCCCCAGGTATCCCTGCTCCTGCACCCCCCTTAACATCGTACCATTTAGTTTATATTGCCTCTCCTCATTCTTCCTACAAAATATAGCACTTCACATTTCTCTGAGTTAAATTTCACCTACCATGTGTCTGCCCATTTTATTGTGCTTGTCTATGTCCTCCTGAAGTCTGTTGCTATCCTCCTCATTGTTTACTACATTACTGAATTTCGTATCATCTGCAAACTTGGAAATTATGCCCTGTATACGCAAGTCCAGGTCTTTAATATATATTAAAAAGAGCAGTGGTCCTAATACTGACCCCTGGGGAACACCACTGTATACCTCCCTCTACTCTGAAAAATAACGGCCCAGAAATTCGGGTCCCAACGTGTGAGTACGCTTGGGGTACTCACGCGTAGGCCCAACGAAAGTGCTGGTTTCGTGCATGCACTGCGGCACTTCCGTTCCCCTGAAAGAAGGGGTTGACAGGTGGAACGCGTGCGCCGGAGAGGCAGCGCGTGCGCATCGAACTTATACTTTTTTTTACAGGTTTTTCCGGGAGGGTAAGTCTCCAGCAGTTACACTTTTAAAAAGCAGGCACAAGGCCTGCTTTTAACAAGGTAAGTGGTGAATTAATTAAAATTAAAACATTTTTTCCACAGGTTTATTATTTTTAAACACTTTAAAGAAAGGTAAGTTTATTTTTAGCCCCATTAGAAAATGTAATACATTTTTTCAAAAATTTAAATTATTGTTTAAAATAGTTATTTCATGTAATTTATAGTTATTTTAAAAATGTGATTTAAAAAAAAAATTATTTGAAGTTTTAGTGATGTTTTGGAGCTTATAGTATTTATAGGTTTGACAGCTCTTCCTGTCAAACTTATGAATGAAGCATTCCCTGCTACCATTGGCTCTCCATGGCCCACATGATCCCAGGGGATGCATCGAACTAACTGCACCCCTGGGATACGCAAGCACTGCACGCCGGCAGTTGGAGCAGGCCCAGGATCGGAATCCCACGTGGGCCCACAGCTCAACGGCCGGTGCGCTAGGTAAGTGCAGGTCGGGGGCTTGCACCCGCGGGAAGCCCCCGACCCGAATTTCTGGGCCAACATGTTTACCACTACTCTCTGCTTTCTGTCCCTTAGCTAATTTTGTATCCATGCTGCCACTGTCCCTTTAATCCAATGGGCTTTAATTTCACTAACAATTCTATTATGTGGTACTTTGTTAATCGACTTTTGAAAGCCCATATACATATCATTAACCTCACTACCCTCATCAACCCTCTCCGTTAATTCATCAAAAAACCCGATCAAGTTAGTCAAACACGATTTGCCTTTAACAAATCCATGCTTACTTTCATTAATTAGCCAATTCTTTCCAAATGCCGATTAATTTTGTCCTGGATTATTGTCTCTAAAAGTTTCCCCACTTCCGACATTAGGCTGACTGTCCTGTAGTTGCCACCTTTATCCCTCTCCCTTTTTTTGAACAGCGGTGTAAGATTTGTAATCCTCCAGTCTTCTGGCACCACCCCCATATCCAAGGAGGATTGGAAGATTGTGACCAAAGCTTCCACAATTTCCACCTTTACTTCCTTTAGTAACCTAGGATGCATCCCATCTGGACGGGATGACTAATCTACTTTGAGGACTTTTAAGTACCCCTTCTTTATCTATTTTTATCCTATCCAATATCACTACTGCCTCCTCCTTTACTGCTACATTAGCTGCATCCTCTTCTCTAGTGAAGACAGATGCAAATTACTCATTCAATCCCTCAGCCATGCCCTCTGCCTCCACAAGGTCTCCTTTTTGGCCCCTAATTGGCCCCACCATTCCTTTGACAACCCTTTTACTATTGGTGTTTATAAAAGACTCTGGGGGAGAAATTGGGTGGAGCCGCAAACGGGGCGCCAAGCTCGCCTGGGCGCCAGATTTTGCACTGCGATCGGAGCAGCAGCGATCGCCGGAAATTCAGCTTGAGCGCCCCAAGAGGGACACGGGGCGAGGCTCGAGGCGCTCCACGTCCCTCTTAGGGCGCTGAAACTGAATATCGCAGCGCAACGTGCCACAGCGCCACACGCTGCGGCACGGCACGCTGCGGTACTGCAGGCCTTCCTCCCATTCTTAAGGGGGAGGGGCCTGCACCAGCGCGATGAGCGATCGCGAGTGCCGGCAAAAGAGCCCTGCACCGAGGAGAAGTGCCGGGCTCTCGGAAAACAGCCGGCAATGCCGCGGGGGGAGAACAGGAGGCCGGGGACGGAGGTGGTGGCAGGCGGCCGCCGAGAAAAACGGCCGCCCCGCACCTCCACCTTAATTTGCGCCACTTACGTCACAGGTAGGCCCCGTGAACCGGGCGCGAGTAGCGAGCGGCGCTACAGAGGCGGTCGCTGCCAAATATCGCGATCGGGGCGGTAGGGGGGCGCTGCGCACACCGATGACGTCATCGGTGGCGGCGCAGCGCAACAGGCTAACGCCGCCATTAGCGCCCCAGCTAAATATCGCGGGAGGCGTGGCCAGTGGCACTAAAGCCACTGAGTGCCCTCTTTAGGCGCTAACTGGTGGCGCAGCCCAACGAATTTCTCCCCCTTTTAGTTTCCCTTTTATGTTAGCCACAAATCTATTCTCATACTCTCTCTCTTTGCCCCTCTTATTCCCTGTTTTAGCTCTCCTATGTACTTTCTATATTTAGCTTCGTTCTCTGCTGTATTATTAACCTTACAATTGTCATAAGCCTCCTGTCTCATGTTAACCTCCATGGGGTAAAATTGGGTAGCACTCCCTTATTGGGTGTTACCTTTGCCGGGGCGCTAATTTTAGTGCCCCAAAAAAGTTAGCGCTTCCGCGGCCGATTTTCCCAGGTAGCGCCCCGAGAGGGAGGAGAGGTGCTACTGGAAGCGCCCCGTGTCCCTCTTGGGGCGCTGCGAGCCAATATCACAGTGCTATGTGCCGCAGCGGCATGTGTTGCGGCACGTGGCACCACAGTACTGCAGGCCTTCCTCCCCTTATTAAAGGGGGGGGGCCTTGCGCAGCGCGTCCCAGCGCCCAGCTGGAACACCAGGGATCGGGAGTGCCAGCAAACGAGCCCGGCACTCAAGAGGAGTGCCGGCTCACAGAGAGCTCCCCGTGGGGTGGCTTCACGGGGGCCGTGGACAGCAACGGGGGCAGGTACTGGCAGGCGGCCAGCAACAAAAATGGCCGCCCGCCACCTCCCCTTTAACTAGCGCCGCCCTGGCCGCAGGTAGGCCCCCCTGACCCCGGCGGACATAGTGTCTGGCAGTAAGTCGGGGGCACCACACAATATTACAGCCGGGGCATGAGCGGGGCGCTGCGCATGACGATGACGGGAGGCGCAAATCAACCAAATTTAGCCCCCTATATCTTTATTCATCCAGAGAGCTCTAGCTTTAGATGCCCTTCCTTTCCCCCTAATGGGATTGTGTTTACTCTGTACCCAAACCATCTCCTCGTTGAAGGCCTTCCATTGTTAAATTACTGTTTTGTCTACCAATTTTTGATTCCAATCCACCTGGGCCAGATCCATTTTCAACTCACTGAAGTTAGCCCTCCTCTAGTTAAGTATTTTTATGCTGGATTGTACCTGATGACACTATGATCACTGTTCCCCAAACGCTCTCCCACTGAAACATGCCCTACTTTCCCCACTTCATTCCCCAGAACTAGATCCAGCACTGCTTCCTTCCTCGTTGGGCTGGAAACATACTGATCAAGAAAGTTCTCTTGTACACATTTCAGGAATTCCTCCCCCTCTTTGCCCTTTACACTGTTGCTATCCCAGTCTATATTAGGATAATTTGAGTCACCCATTATCACTACTTTGTAGTTCTTGCATCTTTCTGTAATTTGCCTGCAAATCTGCTCCTCTATTTCCTTCCCACAATTTGGTGGCCTATAGAATACACCCAGTAACATAATAGCTTCTCTATTGCTCCATAATTCTAACCAACTAGACTCTGTCTTTGGCCTCTCAACTACATGATCCCTCTCCAGCACTACAGTAGTTTATTTGGCCAATACTGCCATCCCCCCTCCTTTCTTTTCTTCCCTATCTTTGCTAAATACCTTATAGCCAGGAATATTAAGTTCCTAAACCTCCCTTTCTTTGAGTCAGGTCTCTGTTATTGCCATGATATCAAAGTCCCATACAGCGACTTGTGCCTGTAGCTCACCCACCTTATTTACCACGCTCTGTGCATTTATGTACATGCACTCCAAACCCATCTCAGACTGCTTTGCATTTGCCCCCTGCTTGATCCCTCCTGTTTCTAAACTATTCTTTACTCTAGTGCTATTTGCCTCTCCCAGTCTTCTGTGCACCTTGTTTCTCCTCTCTAGTGTTTCATCCTGGTGTCCTTCCCCCTGCCAAATTAATTTAAACCCTCCCCCACAGCACTAGTTAACCTTCCCGTGAGGACATTGGTCCCGGCTCTGTTGATGTGCCACATGCCTGCCCCAGAACTGCTCCCAATGTCCCAGGAATCTGAAGCCCTCCCTCATGCGCCATATTTCCAGCCATGCTTTAACCTGTTTTATCCTACTATTCCTATGCTCACTAGCGCCTAGCACTAGGAGTAATCCGGAGATTACTACTTTTTGGGGTCCTGCTTTTTAACTTCCTCCCTAGCTCCTGAAACTCTGACTACAGGACCTCAACCCTTTTCCTTGCTATGCCATTGGTCCCCACATGGACCATGACTTCTGGGTGTTCCCCTTTCCCCCCTTCAAAATGTTCTGAGTGATGTCCTTTACCCTGGCACCAGTGAGGTAACACACCAACCGGGACACACGTCGGCAGTTGCAGAAACGCATGCTGTTGTTGTCGTTATAAATTATAAATGCAAGCTGTTGTTGTTGTTGTATTGCGGGGCTATACCAAGCCAGTTGTGTGCTAGGTGTGCTCAAGCCTGTAACCTTGGAACTGGAAGGTGCACAGGCGCAATATCAAGGGGAGCAGTGGGGGTGGGAAACTGTGAATGACTCCGAGGGGACAAGCACAGCTGTTGAGAATTTAACAATATCAATGTTGTAATGGCGAGGGAGGGCCAGAGGACAGGATGCTGGGAATTAGAATGTGAGCAGGGAGGAAGATTTTTCCAAGGGTGGGGTGTGGTGGTAGGGGGGTGGGGGGGACAGGGAAATGTGGACAGAGAACTAAAGGTGTCGCAGTGATGCCACATGGTCTTGCCGATGACCAACACCATAGAACTGACCATGCCTCTGGTGATGACAGGGTCAGGACTTTATGTGCGGGGATAAATTGAGTGAGGACAGGTGGGTAGAGGAGTTGGAGGTGTGGGGGGCGGGGTATAGGGGAGTTTAAATGAAGTTTGGAATCACAAAAGATGAGAGGTTGCATGGTACAGAGACAAGGGAGAACAATACGGTGGAGATCTCAATGAAGAAATAGTGCCTTAATAGGAATGCTTCAATAGGGGAAAGGTTTGGTCGCCACAGAAGCACTCCTGTTAAGAGGGTTCTACTGAAGCAGGGCAGGAGCACAGCTTATTGATGCTCCAACGTTCATGGAGCAGGAAGGTGGGGGTTTAGGTGTTGATTCTTTGCAATGTGAGTTCCTAATCTTAGCCAATACTGTCAAGCGAGGGAGAGTCTATTCACTTCCTGCATCAAAGGTCAAGGCATCCTGGGCGGCTTCTATTCACCTCTAAGTGGTGATTAGCTGATTGCACAGCTGCAATTAGGACAGTTCTGCAAATTGTCCTGGCAATAAGAATGAAAACATTGGGGAAGGAAGGGAAGCGAAAACTAAACACCTTAAAAAAGGAGAGAAAAGAGGCTTCTGGTTCGCTAGTAGAGATGTAAATAGGTGAGATCTGTGAGTACACCCAACTGCAGTGACCTCGGTTGCACAAGCAGTTGGGTTTTGTGACAGATAGTAGCCCTAGGGAGAATATCCACGTTCTTTGAAACACACTTCATTAACGCAGCAGGTTTATGCTGCTTGGCCTGTACATTTACATGAAGAACTCTTCTCTGATGTACAGCCCACTAGCAAAATAACTAAAAGCCTTTTTATTTTCAAGGGTATGAATGAACCCTCTGAAGGTAGCTTACAGCTACACATTGTGTACCGTTTAACAGTGGCAAAGAAAGGCTTCACCAGGCTTCCTCAGTGCATTACCCAAAGTTCAGCTGAGTACATATTTCCTGTGACCCTCTCACATGCATAATAAAGGTTTTATTATTGCAGCCTGTTTCTACTCTGTTTCAATGTTGTAAAAATCTACAGATTAATATTAAGTTTCATTTTTAATTTATACATTTCTCCAAATATACTGCACAAAGTACGCGGTGACAGGAAGCTAGGTGTTAATAGGTTCCTGACAGATTCGTCTGGGGAATAGAAATGGAAATGTGTAGATCTAGTTCCACACAGAGGACCATTTTGTGCTGAGAATATCAGAACATGTGTATGTTTTAATAGTGCATTTAAGTAAGACATTTGTGAGCATTAAGGTAAGGAATGGGAGGGGGCGATTTTGTGACTGGGGATTCGTTGGAGGCGGGACTGTTGCTTGTCGGGTCAATGTCCCGCCTCCATCGATTTGTGGCCAACCCATGCTATTTTTCCCTTGATTGACCTTGTTAAGCCCACCCAGCAGGCTTAGCAGGCCAATCAAGGGAAAGCCGGTTGCAGAGCACATCAACGTATGACATTTCATCTGTCAAAAGTTTTTGACAGATGAATTGTCATCATTTGACAGCTCTGTGAAGCTGTCAAACAGTGACATTCTCTGCAGTTTGATGAGGTCTTGCAAACAAGCCCTCATTAACCTTCTTTCTTTTACAGAAATGAGATGGTTGTTGCATCTGAGAATGCAACGGCCATCTGTCATCTGCAACACGGAGGTGCGAGACTCTCCGCATAGAAACCGACTGAAGCCTGCAGGAAGAAACAAAGGTAAGTACACTTTTAAGAACACGTTGCACTTACCTCAGATACCTCTATAGTCTTGCACCCATCACTTACCTCACACCACACTTTTGCACCCCCCAAAACCCCGCAGACCCAGTACTCGCCTCGCTGAGCTGGCGGGTTTTGGAGCTTTCGGGAAGCCCGCACTTGTGAGGGCAAAAAGGGGATAATCCTATTTTCTGCCTGTTAACTACCGGTTAACAGGCAGTTAATAGGCTTTAATCCCTTCCCGCCTCCAAGGAGATGGGACCCGGCGCGGGATGGCTACCCGCCTCCTGGGAAGATAGCATGGAGGCGGGTTGGGCACCCGCCCCCAAATTCTGCCATTTTCCTGCCAGTCCCGCCTGCAAACCCGCTTCCCCAGGGCTGGCAAAATCGCCCCCAGAGTATCAGTATGAGTATCAGCATCAGACACTTGCAGATAAGGTTAGATGAAAGGACCATGATCCTGAATTTTCTCCAGTCCCGCGCTACCACACTAAGTATAGAGGGGCAGTAACTGCCACCTGCACCCATAAGCCTGACCCAATTCCTGAGGTCTGGGGCATTTAAATATCTTCGGTGAGTGCTGATGTCATTTGCTGTTGGGTCGTTAGCCTCAGGTGGTGGTGGTGGTGGGGGTTTGGGGGTGGGGTGCAATCTTCCCTTTAAGCTGCACGGCTGCGCAGCGCTCTGCAGCTCCAGCGCAGCCGGCTCACCGGATCTTAAATGGGGAAAACCGCGCATGCACGATATTTTGAATGGGCCGCACAGCCCCTTAAAGGGTCCTGGCACCCCCCAAAAAAAATTAAAGGGAACATTGGTGGGATGGTGGTGGGGGGGGGGCGGAATTTGCTGTGGCCTCTTACCACTGCATAAATGGTCCTATAATATGCACTGAAGAGTCTTATAATGCTGCCACTTCAGTTTGAGTTCAACCATGTCAGCACAGACCAAGGTTTGAACTTGACTCCTTCTGCTCTGCATGGCTCAATGCCATACCAGATGGTGTCAATATGAAATAGCAACAGAAAATACTGGAAAAACTCAGCAGGCCAGGCAACATCCGTGGAGAGAGTCAACGTTTCAGGTCGAAACCCTTCTTCAGAACTGAGAAACAAAGGCAGGAAATGAAACAGATTAAAAGGCAGTTTGGGGGCTGGGAAATGGGGGAGGGGATGAAAGAAGAGACATTAAGAGATATTCAAGGTGAGACGAGATAGTAATAGGCCAGGTAAAGAAACAGACAATGGCTCTAGATGAAGTGTGAAATGCGCTGGCAGAGTGAGAGACAGCTGCCATGTGGGAGAGAGAAAAAAAAAGGAAAAGGCACAAACCAGAAGTGTGGATAAAAAATATGAAAATATGATAGGGGCCGAGGTTATGATCTGAAGTTGTTCAACTCGATATTAAGCCCGGAAGGCTGTAAAGTGCATAATCGGAAGATGAGGTTCTGTTCCTCGAGTTTACGCTGAGCTTCCGTGGAACAATGCAAGAGGCCGCAGACGGTGAGGTCTGAGTGGGAATGGAACGGTGAATTGAAATGACAGGCGACCGGAAGCTCAGGGTCACCCTTACGGATTGAACGGGACAGTGTCAATATGATCCGTGCTGTGAAGTTCATAGCGTTTGGGTTTGAACCCCTTTTCGTCTTATTGGAGGTAGGTGTTGTGTCAGACTGGGCAATGCATACGGCTGATTCATGATAATGTCCTCATTACAGGATTCATGAATGTGGCACTGTCGCTGCAAGTTTAGTGAATTATAAGCAACGGTCACCTGGAAATTTTATGGTCAGTATAAGAAAGCTGACGTTTCCCACTGAAACCCCTCCAGTTATTCAGAAAGTGGTCACTGTTGCCAAAGTCACAATGTAGTGGAGGCAGCAATACTATTCACGTTGTTTTGCTCAGAATTTGTTAACAACAGGCCTCTGGTGACCCAAGGGTACCATTAAGGAAAACCGTCTGTTATTAATGAGTCTGTACAAACAAATCAATAATTATGTTCAATGTTGGGTTACACAGTTTACAGGGGACGCTGGCGCTTAATTACCCGGAGCTGAGGTTTCCGTTAGGTTGCGCTGGTTTTTTCAGCGCTGTTCACACAAATTAGCCAAACCAGCGCAAAAGATTGCGGAATTTTAAGCGCAAATTACGTTCAGTGCAAATCGAGTTTCCGCGATCTTTTGCGCTCATTTAAAAAACACTGCGCTCGAAGCTGGCCCCACCCACAAAACTAGCCACTCCCCCAGATCGAATTAAGCACCATTGCGAGTTTCTGCTAATTGCGCTTGTTATTTTTAGGCACAAGGACACCGATAGGCACATTCTAAAAGCTTTTAAATATTATTTTTTAATTTACTAAGAAACTGACTACTGTACACCAATATAACTAGCAAATGGTTCTGTGTAGTTCTTTAAAGGTATTTTCAGTTATTTAAAATTGAGTTACGGCAGCACCTCCCAAACCCGTGACCTCTTCCACCTAGAAGAACAAGGGCAGCAGGCGCATGGGAACAACACCACCTCCAAGTTCCCCTCCAAGTCACACACCATCCTGACTTAGAAGTATATCGTCGTTCCTTCATCGTCGCTGGGTCAAAATCCTGGAACTCCCTCCCTAACAGCGCTGTGGGAGTAACTTCACCACACAGACTGCAGCGGTTCAAGAAGGCGGCTCACCACCACCTTCTCAAGGGCAATTAGGGATGGGCAATAAATGCTGGCCTTGCCAGCGATGCCCACATCCCATAAACAAATTAACAAAAAAGGTGGTGGACTATACACTGTGATTAAATAGCTTATTTTTTTGTGATAAACCCATTTTCAGCTGTATTAATAAAGCTGCACCAGGTTACTACTCTTAAATATATCAAGGAATATTTTGTAATGCAATTTATTTAAAAAAATTACATTTTCCATTTGCTAATATGCAAATGAGTTTGAGTGGAAACATGAGAAAAAAACTTTCCAAAACTAGCACAGTTTGCGCCTGGATTGTCGATTGTGCCCAAAGCAGACACTCTTGGTCCTGATCCTGAAATAATACAATGGGCTGGATTTTCCAAGCCCCGAGGAGGTGGGCATGGAGGTGGGACTGCTGGTAAAGTAGCAGAGAGTGGGGGCGGATGGCAAACCCGCCCCAATCCTGCCTCTGTGCCCTTTTGCCAGGAGGTGGGAAGATGTGCTGCTTTGGGTCCCGTCTCCTGGAGGCGGGAAAGGCATTAAATACTTTTAACTGACTGTTAACAGTTAGTTAACAGGCAGAAAAAAGGATTAGTCCCATTTCACCTTCACAGGTGAAGGCTTCCCGACCTCGGAGAACCCCGTTGGGTTGGAGGAGACGTGAAGGAGGTCTGCGGGGGTCGGAGGCACCTGGAAGTAAGATGTAGTGAATGATGGGTGCAAGTGTGGAGTGGTAAGTATGTAAGATGAGTGATAAGTGTAAAAAAATGTTCACTTACCTTGTTTTCTTCCTACAGCCTTCATCCACCCTGGACCGGGAGACCCGACATCGTCCTTGTCGATTTCACAGACTGGCTGTTGGATCCTCCGACCCAACAGCCCTCTGAAATCGACAAAGTTGAAAGGTTTGATGAGTCCTGAACACAAGGACTCATCAAACTACAGAGAATGTCAGTGTTTGACAGCTTCACAGAGCTGTCAAACGCTGACATTTATTCTTCCAAGAAGTCTTGACAGATAGCATGTCTGACGTTGATGTGCTCTGTCAGTGACTTCCACCTAATTAGCCTGCTGAGCCGGCAGGGCGAGCTTAATAAGGTCAATCAGGGGAAAATCCCTCAGGTTGGTCAGACGAGGATGGAGGCGGGACATTGACACGACAAGCAGCAGTCCCGTCCCCAACTCGTCTCCATTGAGAAAATCCAGCCCATTGCGTCAGGGAATAAACCGCCTTCAAATTATTTGTCTGTTGGTGGTTGGTAAGGAAGGGGCAACAGCTCACCGAACACAATCAGTAAAACACATTTTAGTCACGTTAGCAATGTCACATAACAAGTAACATTTGTTAAAACAGAAGCTGAAGCTTTTACAAAGTTTTAGCACAAAGATTCATCAGCATGGGGCTGGGATCAGGTTTATACTCTTGTTAAAATACTGAATGGAGGATAATAAGGTAACACAATAAGATTGCAATCTATAAGAAAATTTGCATCAGTTAATAATTATAATAAACTGAAGTGAGATTCCCAATATAGCTGAATGTTATGCTTGGAATCAAATTAAGTGTGGATCAGGATTTCTGTAAACTCTGCATTAAAAATGACCAAGTTACAAATTGTTGTACTGTAACCATTCAATCACTCAGAACTTTAATCAGCACCAAACTAGGAACAATGCTGCCCCATCAGGGGGCTTTCAGCCAGACCGAGTCCCTGAAACAGGAAAGAATAGCCAGCCCTATAAACCTCTCTGTGCCAGCTACTGGGAAAAACTTGCACAGCAGCCGACGTTATATCTGGTACATGCTGAACTTTTCCAGCAAGCGGGCGGGCGGGGGGAATTGGTAACACATAATGATCAGTAGGAATCTTCCCCTTTATATTGGTTTAATTTTTCTTCCCTCTTCCCTCTCTTGCTGCTTGTCAACTTTAATCAGACTGCTGTCCACCAGGTTCTGTGAATGGTTACTAGGAGGTGCACTAGAGTAGCCTTGGGTAACTTCTAATTTTCTTTCCTTCCATGTGGGTCGTGACTGACCTCCAACTGGGACCTCACCATACCGAAACAACTAGGATCAGCAACTCACAATGATGCACATCCATATCTTGCCACTGAAATGAAATCCCGCTGCACTGTACCAACCCATATTAATTCAGAGGAAGAAAATACAACAGGCAGTGCGTGGACTGTATTTGGTATGACAGGCATTTAGAATAGGGATAGTTGGGTTATATGCGTGGATAGAATTTGAATGTTGTGCTTGGATCAGATACATCATATAGTGGGAGTGAATGGATATGGAATATAGACGCACTGGAGAACTTGGATGATACCAGAACTGAGAGGCTATACCTATCAGGAAAGACTGAACAGGCTGGGGCTCTTTTATCTAGAAAAGAGAAGGCTGAGGGGCGACCTGATAGAGGCCTTTTAGATTATGAAAGGGTTTGATAGGGTAGATGTAAAGAAGACGTTTCCACTCATGGGCAGACCAAAGCTAGGGGCCATAAATATAAGATAGTCACTAATAAGTCTAATAGGGAATTCAGGAGAAACTTCTTTACCCAGAGAGTGGTTAGAATGTGGAACTCGCTACCACAGGTAGTAGTTGAGACAAATAGCATCGATGCATTTAAGGGGAAGCTAGACAAACACATGAGGGAGAAAGGAATAGAAGGATATGTTGATGGGATTAGATGAAGAGGGGTGTAAGGAGGCCTGTGTGGAGCATAAACACCGGCATGGACCTGTTAGGCCTGTTCCTGTGCTGTACATTCTATGTAATTCTACATAGAATAGACTTGGCACATGGGAGTTCTAAACATAGATCAGGTATACATGGGAATTAATAAAATAAAATTTTAGCAATTTCCACTTAAATAATTCCCATTTTTTTAGGGTGGTGAATTGGTAAAGAAGCAATTACCTCTCAAATTAAAAAAAACACTATTTCCCATTGTTTGCTTACTAAAAACCAGGTCCAGAGATGAGTGTTCATGACATCAGCACACATTTTGTGTGTTGTGTGTGTCATACTGATGTGAAAGATGCAATGTGCCTACAGTCTGGATCCAATTTATTGCAGGAAATGAAAGAAAGCTTTATACTGCAGCAAATATCAGGCTTTCATTCTTAGCTAGGTCTGGAGCAAGAGCAGTAGTACCCTGAAAGCTGAGATCTTCAGGCAAAAGGCTGACTTAGGTAACACTCAAAGGCATTGTTTACTAAAAACAAACATCGCAACTATTCTTTCTAGTCTTTATATAGAAGTACATAGAACGTACAGCACACAAACAGGCCATTTGGCCCAACTGGTCCATGCCGGTGTTTATAGAATCATAGAATGATACAGCACAGAAGTGCCACAAGAGCATTCTCCCACCTATTTCTATAGCATTTTTTTGTTATCTCACCATCATAGCAGCGGATAAGTGATTGAAGCCATACCATTAAACATAGCGGCCCGGAGCTTCCGCTCGATTGCGCTGATTTTTTTCGGCACAATTGCCCCGATATCGGCGTAACTGGCGTAAATGATCACAAAATTTTAAGCGCAAATTGCGTCAGGCGCAAATAGTTTTCCCCCGATCTTGTGCGCTTGCCTTAAAAACAGGCCCCGCCCACAAAACTGGCCACGTTCCCAGGGTGAATTAATCACCATTGGGAGTTTCCGCTAATTGCACTCGTTTGCAGGCCTTCAAGGAGGCTCCAAAAATTAAGCTGGAACTTTTGGGCACAAGTTCGCTGATAGGTACATTTTGAAAGGTTTGGAATGAATTTATTTTTTAAATTTATTAAGGAGCTCTCTACTGTACCCTAATCAAGCTAGAAAATAGTTTTGTATATTTTTAAAAAGTCATTTTCAGTCATTTTAAAATTGGGTTACTCACAGGCGGTGGAGTGACACTGTGATTTAAAATGTTTATTTTTTGTGATACACTCAATTTTCAGCTGTATTGATATAAATTTTCCCAAGTTACCACTCTTAAATATATCAAGGAATATTTTTTTAAAGCGTATTTTTTTTTATAATTACGTTATAAAACACCGCCCGATTGCGTGGGATCCATGGTAGATTTTGTGTTTGGTGATATGCAAATGAGTTTGAGCAGAAACTCGAGAAAGAAACACTTTTCAAAACGGGCGCAATTTGCGCCGGAATCGCCGATTGCGCCCAAAGCAGAAACTTTACCTCAGCTTCTTCAATTTTAGTTTTAAAACAATCGAAAGGTTAAATTATTGTGAGCTGTCATTTATCTTGACATTACCCTATTTTATGTACTTTGCTGATTTTCTTGAACTTTAGCAGTTCAAAATAATAATTGATTTTACACAATGTTTTTGTTTGGGGGGGGTTCCTTTGTTCCCACTGATTTTCTATCTTTTTATACTAAAACTAAACCAGCAAAAAAATAGGATTTTTAAAATGCTAATAAAAGTTGACTTCAATGATTCTTCGGTATATATTTGCATTGAGCTAACTGGGTGTCATATAAAATGCCTTTCTGGTTTACAATGGTCAGCTGGCATTACCAGAATGTACCACTGACAACCTAGGAAAAAAGCATATGGATATCTGAAATGGGCTACATCATTAATAAATATAATAATTTTTAAATAAACAGTAAACATATCAAAATTAAAATATTTCCTTCTTATTTTGATAAAGGGTCAGACTTGAAGCATTAAGCTGTCTTCCTCCTTCAGATGCTGACTGACCGGCTGTGTGTTTACAGCATTATCTTAGATTTCTAACAATCGCAGTTTTCCTTTCTTTGTTAGTTCCTGTTGCGTTGCTGTCGGATAGATGTGCATTTTCTGCAACATTTTAAACTTAAATATCTTCTTTGAAATTGTTGATAAATATTCCTCTGTTAATCATTGCTAAGTGAACGTGTCAGGTGGATATTTCAAATGATAAATGATGTCCCTCCAGCTCCACTATGAAGCTCTTGTTCGCATAAGGCAGGGCTCTTAATTTTTTGTGACAAAACAGCAGCCCTAATCCCTCTAAATCAATTATCAGCCTTTTATTTCAGGTAGCTCTATTTGTAGATGATGCTTTAATGTTGCCCCTTTTGATGCACAGTTGGAGTACAGTGCTGGATAGAACTGCTTTCTTTCTCTGTATTCTTTAGGTGGCCTACTGGATAGATTGCATGACATCACTGGCAAAGCTGAGAATATAATGTAAAGGTCATTTGCTGCATTGATCTGAGGTCCTGATAAAACCTGAGCATTATGATCCATTCTTAGAGTGTTTTATACACACTAGGCGGTAGAAACCATTTACAAATGGAGCTTTCATTGTCTTCCCATTCAGTCACAGTGATAACTGGATTTGCACTTTGATGTCAAGCTTAGCACGAAACACTTAGGAGTTTCTGACCTTTATTTAGTGCAGATTAAATCTATATTCGGTGGTTAAGAGGCAACAATGAAAAGTACATCGAAGTAAATGTATTGCCAATGATTTACAGAAAACCGGCAATTCTCTTGCACATTGGGGGATCAATTTATCAGAGGCAATACCCAAAAACATGTTCATTTATTTAATAAGATGTTATTGCTTCTTGGTGATAAAAAAATAAAAAAAATAATTGCAAATGCTCAAAGTCTGAAATCAAAGCAGAAAATTTCAATGCTGAGGTTCAGGGGTGCAGCCTGAACGCCAACCTTCCAACTCGGGGGGTAAGAATACAACTATCCGAGTCAGGCCAACGCTGATTGATGATATACCAGACTTGTGAAAAGTGGCTTACTGAAAAATAAAACACCTTTATACATCAGACTATATAACCTTTGCAGTTTGAGTTATGTCGTCCAATGCCACCCATTCCTTGTTAATCTGGTTCTCCAAAACTCTTTTCCCTCATGAATTTTGAGATGAGGGATGTAAGTACTGGGAAATGGAATACTTCCCCATTTTGAGCATTCTCATCTCAGCATCAAGCACTTGCAGTTCAGGAACAGGACACGTTAGATGTGGAGTAAACCTTCCTCTACACTGTCCACCAAGCACTCCCAAGTCAGGAATAGCACAGCTAGAATCTCTCTCTGTTCTGTCCCAAAATGGGGCACTGACCTCAACGTCAGCAAAGTACCCTCCACTACACCAGAATTATATTTTTCATTTCTTAAGTCTTTCTTATTTTTTGATTCTTTCTTAGACCAGCCATCCTGTGGACCACCTTTGCTAAATTGTCAATTTAGTACCAATCAGTGCCAAATTAGGGGCAATTTTGTGTTGCATTTTGCGGCACATACCCACTAGGAAGGGGACTAAGATGGGTAAGCCAAGCGCAGGCAGCGCAGGCAGCGCATGTCAACCCAAGCACCCCACCCACCCGCCCCTTCAACCACCGTCTGCCCCACCTGTGACAGAGACTGTAGGTCCCGCATTGGACTCATCAGTCACCTGAGAACTCATTTTTAATGTGGAAGCAAGTCATCCTCGGCTCCGAGGGACTGCCTAAGAAGAAGAAGATGGGTTGAACTCATTTCACAATGATGCCAGCTTCTATTTTGTGGATTAAGTGAATTTCTTTCATTTGTTACCGCACTAAATTATACTGCACAATGGGTATCACACTGATTCTAATTCAGCCCAAATATAGTCCGCAATGTGCTGTACAACTTTCTAAACTGCTCGAGGCTGGAACAAACAAATCCACAACAACACCTTGATCTCGTTACAGCTCTGTAACCATCTGGCTTCACCTTTGCTGCAAGTGCACTTGGATTCCATATTGAGCGCCTTAGAGTACATCACACAATGACATGATGTTGTGTAAGACATCATTGTGTTGCTGTGTGATATATTCTAGGGTGATTGACAAATTCACTGCAAATTGTTTTTCCAGGGACAGTAGAACTGCCTCAAATTACTAAATGCAGTTCTGTTACAATCAGGGTGCAACCGGAACAGTGGGATTCTGAATACCAAAGGTTCTATTTAACTGATCTATCAGAGAATAGAATTCGGCCTATAGTTTTATGTAAATTCTGGTTGTGCCTTAGAAAAAATAGTCAGGCTGGCAAAGAACCTCACATTACTGAGACTGAGGTGTGAGACTTAATATTAGTTGGCCAGCTGTACCAGGAATGAGGTGTGAATCTCTGCCTCTAGGAGCTCTGTGATCACACTGCCCTACATATCACACTGAACAGTACCTGCAAGGAGACGCAAATCACTGCTGCCACTACATTCTTCTGTTCTTTTATTTATTTTTTCATCATTCATCCTTTCATTGATGCCAATTGTTGTCCCTTCTCCTCCTCCTCCTCCTCTTCTGAAATCATTGACTCTTTATTGGGGTACAGCTCCAAGGCTCTGCTCGCCCTCTGGTACTTTGCCCAAGTAGCCATACTTTCGGCATGATATTACCTGGCTATTTGACCACGGAGGGCATTGCATATACAGGAAACTTTCATTTAACCAGAGGTTAAATGTCCGGAAAGCTCTATCCACCGGCAAAATTCAGGAGTCGGTTCAGATAAGTTTTTTTACTTTTTGTTGCTTTTTTTCTCCAGTCGTGGCTCCCAAGCGTCTAGCTGAAGCTGTTGCTTAGCTACAGATATGCTTGCAAGCTGCGCCGACTGTTTTGAAGCTGTTGCTAAGCAACAGGGTTTGTTGCTTCAGACGGAGCTCAGAAGCGCCGTATGTTTTAATATTAGCGCTGGTTTCTCTGGCTGTTTTGATGGGACGGCACCAGCTCAGTCCCGTCAGTGCCGGATACCAGAAAGTTTCCTGTAGCCTGATCCTGTATTTATCCGCCATCCACATATGTGCCCGTCCAGCAGGTGTAATTCAATTCAGGAGCAGGACGATGAACAATGGTCAACTCCTGAACCAATGCCCCACCCATTGCTCCAATTGAGATCAGTTAACGCAACACAAACTAAGGCTGGCACTTGAGGGCTGATTCCCTGATTGCAGTAGGGAAAAATGGCCCACATGCCCAGGGCCCCTGAGCACACCTACGCTGGTGGAGAGGAAGTCCGACCCAGGTAGATTCCCATGTATTTGGGTCATTAGTATAATTTGACTACATTTTCTGTGCATTTTTTACATTCACAGGGAGGGGGCAGGGAATCCAAAGTTTGGCAGCTCTTAAAGGGTTGCTGCACTTAAAGTGGAAAGCAACCTGTTGAGGTGGAGACTGACTTCTCTTCAAAGAAGATGGCAGGAGGAGCAGCAAGAGAACCTGGAGGTGCTGCTGGAGGAAGTGGTGCTGAGGAAAGTGGTGCTAGTGGGGACTGAGAGGATCCTTTCTAATAAGAGTACATGTGCAGCAGGCATGACAGGGAGTGGTAAACAGAAGCGATGTACCCTCCCACATCCCTAGGTCATAGGAGCATATGCTCAGGGTTGAGGAAGGGTGCCGAAGGTTAGCTTCGATAAATGGTGCCCGCTCAAATAAAAGCAATGTCTGTACTCTGCTTATACCATCAGTGAGACCACAGCATGCTATCACATCAACAATACACCCTGCAAAATGCCCTCCCCAACTGTTGGATTTTTTTAATTGATTCACGGGACATGGGTGTCACCAGCAAGGCCAGCATGTATTGCCCATCCCTAATTGCCCTTGAGGAGGTGCTGGTGGTGGGCTGCCTTCATGAATACAACTGAGTGGCTTGCTAGGCCATTTGAGAGGGCAGTTAAGAGTCACATTGCTGTGGGTCTGGAGTCACATATAGGCCAGACCGGGTAAGGACAGCAGATTGCCAAAAGGACATTAGTGAACCAATCTGGTAGTTTCATGGTCACCCTTACTAATGCTAGCTTTTTATTCCAGATTTATTTAATTAAAAATCTCCAGCTGCCATGGTGGGATTATGAACTCATGTCTCCAGATCATCTGGATTAATAGTCCAGTAACATAACCACTATGCTACCATACCCACCACACTACCTTATCAGTACAACTGCAGTGTCAGCTTGGTGACTGACGAGGGCCAAGGCTTTCTTCCACAAACAGAAGTGTTGCATGTTTTCAGAACCACTTTTCACCCTCTTCACTCCTCCTTTCACTTCAGGTGAAATATGAGCTGGGTGTAGGACTGCATCTAGTCTTACATTCTCATGGAGACCATCTAACCTACAACTGTCGTGAGGAGCAGGACCTCCAAATGATTGGCGCGGAGGCATTTAAAGGAGTGGGGAGGGCGAGGTGGTGGCTTCATGCCAGCCTGACGATGTAAGAATTGCCTTCAAATTCCACTTCTTACTCGCACTTTACACTCAATGACTAACAAGCTGCCACATCTGCTCCTCTGCTGTAAGGAATCATATTGACCTTGCTACATTATGCACGTCCATTAGCAGATCCTATGCTAACACATGTTCCCTCTTCTTTGTGCAGAGGTCTCCCAAGAGGAAGATGCTGGCAGAAGGGCGGAGCGGGAATAAGCCCCATCACATGATTGCTTGCCAAACACTCCAGTCCCTGCTGGCACCAGCACAGAAACATCCACTTCGGGAGGGGGCATCAGATCGGCGGAGTCAGAAGGGAGTAACTAGTGAAGCACTGAGTATCAGAGAAGAGGAGCAAGTGGAGGTAGCAGCAGATGAGAAGTAACCGGAGGAATGGAGAGTTAGAGCCAGAGGCTCAACTCCTGGATGATCCATGGATTTGCCTTTACCAAGTCTGCATACCAGGTGCACTCATTAATCAGCAGAAACTCCTTGCATATTCCTTTGAGAGTCTTCAGCATGCCCCGCATGGAATGTTGGCGAACATACAGTGGTGATGGTCCAATATCTGTGTGGGCAAAGAAGCAGGGTTTCTGGAACCTGCAGAATTCCACGCAGCGAGTGGAAATTTCAGGGCACCCCGTGGGGAGGTCCTCAACATATAGGGCCCAAGCACTGATGTAGTTTTGCTCACCAACACTGCGTCTGCTGAATTGACACCTTGGTCTCCATTTTACAGGACGCTCTTAATTATGGTCCACAGAGGGATTGACTTGATAGGTGTAGAATTCGCAAAATTGAACATTGTCCTATAAGGGTCTATTGGCAGAAAAAGGCCTTGATTTTTAAAGACTGTTTTAAAAGAAGCCCAGGAAAAGGGGCACACAAAATGGCCGCCAGACCCCGTGACCAGCTTTTTGGGACATTTTAAAATGGTTCCTGCAGTCCCCAGACAGCTTTTGTGGATTCAGCCCACAGTAAGTTCTGGAAGGCAGTTTTGGAGAAAACAAAACCAGACAGAGCCCCATACATATAGATTGGATGTAGATCCAATCAGATCGGCCTGTAGATAAAGGCCATCTAAATGTTTACCCAGACAAAGGGGAACAGATTCAAGTTCGAAGGGGGACATTAAAGACAATACAAGGTCATTCCAGACCAGAGATGGCAGTTACCGGCCATCCCGAAGATACTTCAAACACAAAGACTACCCTGCTGTGCTACAAGCCCGCCAAAAGTTAAACAAAGACTAACCTTGATTTGGCGGGAGATAAGGGCCTCCATGGAAAAGTATAACTGGAGACCTGGGGAGTCATCTAGGGACTGCGGAGTTGGGAGGCAGCTTCATCAGGTGGCGATTGAGGTAGCCATTGAGGAGCATCAGCTTCATTGGTGCAGAGTTTGAGTGGAGATGATCGAGGAGAGGATCGGGTTCGGAGGATCGAGATTCGAGTTCGGAGAGAAGCTCGAGAGAGAAAGAGAGGTTCGAGAGGGGAGATCAAGTCAGCGCCCAGCCCCGAGGTAACTGTCGGGAGATCATCGACCAACCCCGGGACGTTGACAAGACGAGAAGAAACCCATCTGAAAATGGTAAAACAGATGGCCTCTCTCCACACCGATGTCCAGGCCTGCTAACATCCAACCTTTCCGAGTCCATTACCTTGAGGGAGGAAAGAGTGTGTCGCAGCCCGCTGCGTTCCGCTGACCACGTGGAGACAGGACGCCTGAGAGGACCAAAACGCAGACTTCAAAACCTCTGTTTTTCTAACTGGGATTGGTGAGCATGTTTCTGGCCCCTCATAATCTAATCTAGCTAGGTTTAGGGGGTGGGCATTTAGGGGATAATTAACAATGAGTTGTTGTCCCTCGATGTTCCGTGTGTTTTCCCTGTTTCATGATGAACCTTGTAAAGCATAATATGCCTGTAGATATATTGGTTAGTACTGTATTATGATTTGTTTTTCCCTCCCATGTACCTTATTTTGGCTTACATTCAATTTTTCCTTTATGCAATAAAATTTCATTTCGTTTCATTAAACTTGGTCTATAAAGTATTCTCTGCATTGTAGTTCCTGCCTCAAAGTCCAGTGTATAGAACCTAAGGGGTGAGTGGGTCGAACCACTCGGTAAATTACTGTGCAAGAGAGAGAGGCCTCTAGAGCGAGAGGGAGACCTCGGCGATCGAAAACCCTTTACAGAAGACCTTGATGGCAGCTTTCCTGCTCTTTACTGCTGGCCGAGGGTCAGAGTCCACACAGATTCCTGGTCATCCACAAGGGACAACCAGCAGCTGCGGTAGCAAGCCGTGACCTCTCAGGGAGGTGACCCATCCATCCATTTCAGCTGGCCGCTCAGAGGGCTATAGAACAGGCAGAGAAGAGGCAAGAGCAGCCAGCAGGTACAAATGCCAAGGTCCTGGGAGTAGTGAGAGTGTCAGATCATGATCCAGCAGAAACAGGGCATTGACGCCAGGCGAGTTACAAAGTCCATACTGAGGAGTAGCAGCATGACAGAATACTTGCTCCTCCTGCTGAGCAGTTAGAAGGAGCAGGAGAGAAGCAAGTAGTAGACAACACACACCCTACACTTTCACCAAGGGCAAGTACGAGGGAGGCAAACGTTGATGCAGGGAGACACATGTGGAGTGGAGTAATAAAACGATTGCACCTTCTTTGAAATGTTTAAGGATAATTTTGTAAAACAGAAGAGACATATGAATGATGGAGGTAAACGTGTAGGCATAATTGTGAAGGCAAGAAGCTTTTTGGCCCAGTATGTTGTTATGGGTGAGTGTGTTACAGGTAGGGTCATATGGCTGTTTATATAAGAGCTCAAGGGCTGCTTGTAACTGAAAATCTTGTCAGTAACTCCATGGATCAGCTTTGACCTGTTCTCCTTGCTCCTCTTCCTCCCATGCAGCCAAAGCTGCAGACCTGCCTTCCAGCACTTCTCACTGCATGAGTTCCCCTCTATGAAGGCTGATATTGTGCAGCACACAGTGGACACGGATGATCTTGGATACTTTCTTGGGGCTGCAGATTAGGACGCCACATAATTTGTCTAGACAGTGGAATTACTACTTCAATGTACCAATGGTATGTTAGAGGAGAATTTGGGTGGAAGCATGACCTTCATTGTATTTTCTCTCCCTCTCAGTGCTGGGTTGCTGACTGGTGTTAACAAACAGGGCAGCAAGGGCTAACCCTGGTCCTGCAGCAGTCATCAGTCCATTCTGTCTGCTCCTTCAAGTAGCTGTGGATTTGTGGACTATTACTGAGTTATCTTGAATCTTCTGCGTTATCCCATTGTGGTGGTTCAAGACCACTGGAGTGCTGACAGATTGGAGTCTTTTGTGATTCATATATACATAGGGTTGGCAGGTGCTCTGATGGCTACTTAGGTGCCATCAGTGATGACCTGCATTTTTGAGAACTTAGCTATTGGGTAGAACTGGTGTGGAATCTTAAGGTGCTCCTTATTTTCCATGCTGCCCCTGGAAAACAAGACTTCAATGATCTGTACGATGCATCATTCTGACTAATGTTCTTCTTCTTGGGCAGTCCCTCGGAACCGAGATGATTTGCTTCCACATTAAAAATGAGTTCTCAGGTGACTGATGAGTCCAATGCGGGACCTACAGTCTCTGTCACAGGTGGGGCAGACAGTGGTTGAAGGGGCGGGTGGGTGGGGTGCTTGGGTTGACATGCACTCCTTGTGCTTGGCTTCCACTTGCTTCCGGCGAAGAGACTCGAGGTGTTCGGCGCCTTCCTGGATGCTTCTCCTCCACTTTGTGCGGTCTTAGGCCAGGGATTCCCAGGTGTCGGTGGGGATGTTACACTTTTTCAAGGAGGCTTTGAGGGTGTCCTTGAAGTGTTTCTTCTGCCCACCTGGGGCTCTCTTGCCGTGCCAGAGCTCCGAGTAGAGCACTTGTTTTGGGAGTCTCGTATCAGGCATGTGGACGATGTGACCCGTCCATCAGAGCTGATCGAGCGTGGTCAAAGCTTCGATGCTGGGGATGTTGGCCTGAGCAAGAACACTGACGTTGGTGCGCCTATCCTGCCAATGGATTTGCAGGATCTTGCGGAGGCAGCGTCGGTGGTACCTCTCCAGTGCTTTGAGGTGTCTGCTGTACATGGTCCATGTCTCTGAGGCATACAGGAGGGCGGGTATCACTACTGCTCTGTAGACCATGAGCTTGGTGCCGGGTTTGATGTCTTAGTCTTCAAACACTCTTTTCCTCAGGCGACCGAAGGGGCACACTGAAGGCGGTGTTGGAGTTCGTCATCGATGTCTGCCCTTGTTGACAGTAGGCTCCCGAGGTATAGAAAGTGGTCCACGTTGTCCAAGGCCTTGTCGTGGATTTTGATAATCAGGGGGCCAGTACAGTGTGGCAGGGGCAGGCTTGTAGAGGACCTTTGTCTTACGGATGTTTAATATAAGGCCTATGCTCTCGTACGCTTCGGTGAAGGTGTTGACGATGGTTTGGAGTTCGACCTCCGAGTGTGCGCAGACGCAAGCGTCATCTGCATCCTGTAATTCGATGACAGAGGATGGGACAACCTTGGATCTGGACTGGAGGCGACGGAGGTTGAACAGTTTCCCATTTGTTCTGATGTGGTTTCAAATGAGCAAGGGGCATAAATGTGGTGGTGACTCTGATAACAATAGGCAAGGATGTCCCTGTGCTGGTGTAGCCTGAATGTCAAGCTTTAGTACATGTCACAACTTGGTGACAGCCTCCCTACTGAAGCATAAAGAGCAAAGTCAGGTATCGTCAGACATGCTTACTTAGTGATGCCTGGGTTGGATAATGTAATTTCCTGGGATGCCTGTAGATCAGTGCCAGATGCCTGAGGTACAAGTGCACCTGCCTTTCCTCCTTCTGCAGGAACTTGTCCTCCTCCCTCAACCCCAAGATGTCCATTGGCAGACCCCATGGAATACCAATGCTGAGCACTGTGCATGCAGCTGCAGGAGACAACTGGTGGCAGCAAGAATGTTTCTGTTGCAAGTCTGCACCAATGGAGCGCTGAAATGCAGAAAGCCAGCAGCAAGCAGCAGTAAAAATAAATGAACTGGCCATAATGCACCAAGTTCGGTTGGTAATTCAAAACAGCAGGGAAAGTGCAAGTCTTCAGAATGAGTCAACTTAGCTTTCAGTAGTGGCGCTCTGGAGCGAACAGCCTGCAGGCCTCCCAGCACTTTGTACAGGCACTCAAAGAATGCTCTACAGAGGACCATTGGGAATTTATCATTGGGCCCATTCTAATTAATCAGCATAATTTTCCTGGAGCTAATGAGGCCAGTGCATGCTTGTGGTGCAGCCTCAAACTGCAGTCACAGTGGAATCGAGACTGCGCTTGGGCCTACCCTCTGATTATGTGGGCTCCGTGCACTGCCCCCAGAGTGACGGCGGGGCATCAGCTCTTTGGGACTGCCGTGGTCTGCATGTCTCAGCAACTCACTGCGTTAATCAGCCAGGCCATCGCGTGAGCTATTCTTTTAAATTGGTGGTATCATCTGCCACTTCCAGTACCTTCAGTTACAGTCCAGATCTTTGTATGAATGCTGCAGGCTAGCATTTATATATCACCCTTTAAATTGAATGTTTTCTTTTTCTGCAGACAATGTCAACAGCAATTAAACAGTAACACTTGGCGCCACATATTATATCAGAAAGTCTTCTTCCCACCAGCTTATTTTCCTCTATTTCACACTGTAGCATATGCTCATTCCATTATTGCTTCATATTTTCCTTAAAAGGGGAGTACAGCCTAGAGGACTATGCTTTGGTCCCAATACCGTCCCATTCATTGCAAAGTATTATTCACCATTACTTTATTTCATGGTTTTTGTAAATATGCTACTTTTATTGGCAGCACATTGTTTTCTACTAAACCTGTCCAGCTCCACTAATGTCACAGACAGGGAGTGCTCCCAAGTGCTTCCAATAGGGACCATCACGTCAGACTGTTCTGGGAGCTAATCTAGAGCCATAAGACACCTGAAACCACGTTGTCTACTGGAGACAGAGGGGGGAATTTTAACTCCAATCAAGCAGGTGGGTTGGGCTGGGTGGGAGGATAGAGTTAAGAAACTGAATCCCGACCCCCAACCCACCCACTTCCAGTTTTATCAGAGGCGGGACGGGGCGGGCAGACAAGCCGATGCCAGGAGGTGGGTCACGTATTTAAATATTATAATGAGGCTGGCGTGCCTCATGGTGATGTAACTGGTAGAATAGATAAGGGAGAACCAGTGGATGTGGTGTATTTGGACTTCCAGAAGGCATTCGATAAGGTCCCGCATAAGAGATTAGCGTGCAAAGTTAAAGCACATGGGATTGGGGGTAAGGTACTGAATTGGATAGAGAACTGGTTGGCAGACAGGAAGCAAAGAGTTGGAATAAACGGGCCTTTTTCCGAGTGGCAGGCAGTGACCAGTGGGGTACCGCAGGGATCGGTGCTAGGACCCCAGCTAGTCACAATATATATTAATGATCTAGACGAGGGAACTAGATGTAATATCTCCAAGTTTGCAGACGACACAAAGCTGGGTGGGCGTGTGTGTTGTGAGGAGGATGACGAGAAACTCCAGTATGATTTGGACAGGTTGGGTGATTGGGCAGATGCATGGCAGATGCAGTATAATGTGGATAAATGCGAGGTTATCCACTTTGGTGGCAAAAACAGGAGGACAGATTACTTTCTGAACGGCAATAGATTGGGAGAAGGGGAAGTGCAACGAGACCTGGGTGTCCTTGTGCACCAGTCGCTGAAGGTAAGCATGCAGGTGCAGCAGGCGGTTAAGAAGGCAAATGGTATGTTGGCCTTCATAGCGAGAGGATTCGAGTACAGGAGCATGGATGTCTTGCTGCAGTTGTACCGGGCCTTGGTGAGACCACACCTTGAGTATTGTGTGCAGTTTTGGTCGCCTTATCTGAGGAAGGATGTTCTTGCCATGGAGGGAGTGCAGCGAAGATTCACCAGACTGATACCTGGGATGGCAGGAATGACGTATGAAGAGAGATTGGGTCGATTAGGCTTATATTCGCTAGAGTTTAGAAGAATGAGAGGGGATCTCATTGAAACTTATAAAATTCTAACAGGACTAGACAGACTAGATGCAGGAAGGATGTTCCCGATGGCGGGGGAGTCCAGAACCAGGGGTCACAGTCTAAGGATAAGGGGTAAGCCATTTAGGACTGAGATGAGGAGGAATTTTTTCACCCAGAGAGTGGTGAACCTGTGGAATTCTCTACCATGGAAGGCAGTTGAGGCCAACTTATTAAATATATTCAAGAAGGAGTTAGATCTATTTCTTAAGGCTAAAGCGATCAAGGGATATGGGGAGAAAGCAGGGACAGGGTACTGAATTTGGATGATTAGCCATGATCTCATTAAATGGCGGTACAGGCTCGAGGGGCCGAATGGCCTACTCCTGCTCCTATCTTCTATGTTTCTATGTTTCTATGATCCACCATTACAAATTTAACTCTGGCTGATCGGGTTTCCTGGGCCTCGGGGAATCCGCCAGTTAAAGGAAGGCGCGGACTGCTGGATCCAGGATGTAAGTGCCTTTCCACTTTCCTGCTGGATCCGGCGCCCCTACCTTATCCAACTCCTGTGATCGATCACCCCCCACAAGGCCTCTGATCACCCAACGAGGCCTCCGTTTCCCCCCATGAGGTCTCTGATCCCTCCCACAAAATCTTCAATCCCCCCACCAGGCCTCCAATCACCCTCACAAGGCCTCCAATTCCCCCCCCCCACCCCTCCCGCAAGGCCTCTGATCCTGCCTGCGTCTCCCAATCACCTTCACAGCCTCCCCCCTCCAGCCCTGATGCTTCTCCAGCGCCCGAGTCCTAACACCCCCACCACACCCCCTGATGCTCCTCTGGCTCCCGAGTCCTAATCACAATCCCACACCAATGTTCCTCTGGCCCCCGATGTTTCTCCAGCTCCCAACCACCAGACCCCACCACCACCCCCCCGATCCCTCCCTCCTCTCTGTGGCCTAGTGCCGCAGGCCTACATGCCCGCGTCTCCATCTGACTGGCTGCGGGTGGGAAACAAGTTTCAAATGCTAATCAGGCTCTGCCATTAAATTCCAGACTGCTTTCTAGCCCCCTGCTCCCGACCCGCCTCCAGATTAAAATTCTGGCCAGATTATCCAGACAGTAGCATGGTTTCCTAGGATAAGGGGTCAACCATTTAGGACTGAGATGGGGAGAATTTTCTTCACTCAAAGGGTTGTGAATCTTTCGCATGCTCTACCCCAGAGGGCTGTGGATGCTCAGTCATTGAGTATATTCAAGACAGAGATCGATAGATTTTTGATATTAATGGAATCAAAGGATATGGGGATAGGGCAGTGTAGTGTATTATCACATGGTTTGTCACATGGTTTAGTATGAGCATGCTCAGTTCGCTCTGGCCTAGTAAACAAGCACATGGACTAGCAACTCATCCTGTCTCTGTCCTTCATTTGTTCTACCCACATATATTACATTTTGGTGATAAGAATGGGATCCCAAAGTCCTTTTTAGGGATCATGGAAGGACACAGTTTTCAACCTTGGAGTGGAAAAGTTTACGGTGAATTTGTGACACCAAAACTGAATTTATTTTTGCGATGTTTTACTGTTAATGCTCATGCAGAACTGTCTGTGCTTCTCCTTCGCGTGTATGTATACACAGCAACAGCGGCATTGATTCACACACGTACACAGGTAGCGTGCTGAGTCACTGTTCAACGGGATCGGGACAATCATGGCCGCACCTACGGGATTCATCAGAAGCCTCAGCATGTATGACCGAGCTCGCGAACCATTCAGTTCTTACATTGAGAGGATGAAGATGTTTTTTAAGGCCAATAACATTATTGAGACCGAAGGTGTAGATGAGAATGTTCAAGCACGAAATTAAGTAATTCATGACCGTAAAAAAGTAGAGAGCTATAAGTTTGGTACCAGAAACTAAAAACAAAGTGAAACCATCAGTGAGTACATTGTAGCTCTTAAAAACCTGTCTTTGCATTGTAACTTTGGCACATTTTTGGATCGTGCTTTGCGAGATAAATTTGTGTGTGGACTGGTGGATGAGCGCACACAGTCCAAGTTACTGAACACTCTGAACCTAACGCTTGACATAGCAAAATTGCCCTATCTATGGAGATGGCATCTAAGAATGCTAGGGAGCTCCGTCCAACTCAAATGACCAGTGTAGCTGAGGTCTACAGTCACAAAGCCACCGCCAAACCTAAAGTTCTGAGACCGAGTCAAAAGCATGTTGGTGAGAGCAGTTCAGTGAATTGTTACCGCTGCAATGGAAATCACTCACCACAGTCCTGCCAATACAGCTTGCAGAGCTAGATCGAAAGCAGGAAGTAAGAACCATTCTAGTGGCAATGCAAAGCAGCGACAACAAAGGGGAGGAATTCACAATATTGAAGTAAACACACCTGATGTTGAAGAAATAGGCATCTACAGTATCTATGCCACTAACGGCAATGCTAGCAGTCATGAGAAAGACTTCCGTACAAAACTTTTGATATGAGTATCGACACAGTGGCGGACTGCTCTATCATGAGTAAGGACGCATATGAGAGTAAGTTTAATCAAATACCACTTACAAAGAGTACAGCAGAGTTAAAAACCTACTCCGGAGAAATCCTAGAGACATGTGGACAAATGGAATGTACAGTTCAGCACAATGGCCAGTCAGTAAAGCTGCCTATTATTGTAGCGAGCTACAACAACAGGCCAACCCTCCTGGGCAAAGACTGGTTGAGAAAGTTACAACTAGACTGGAAAAACATCTTCAGTGTAGATGCTTCAAAGAAGCGACTCGACACAATGCTGAACAAGTATTAAAGCATGTTCTCAGACAGTTATGAGGGCATCACAGGGTATGACGCGTATATCCGCAACAAGTCCAACGCGAAGCCTGTCTATTGTAAGGCAAGGCCGGTCCCCTATGCGTTGAAAAGTCAGGTGGAGGAAGAGCTAGAGAAACTGAGAGAACGGAGAGCTAGTAAAACTGACAAAAGTGAATGGGCTACCCCAATTGTGATAGTGCCCAAAGCAGACAAAACTGTACACTTGTGCGGTGACTACAAAGTTACTATCAACCAAGCAGTTGACGATGAGCAGTACCCAATACCTACATAGCAAGATTTGTATGCAGCACTCTCTGGGTCAAAGGTTTGCTCTAAGCTTGACCTGTCGCATGCTTACGCTCAGCTGAGTTAGCGACCATGTTCGCTCCATTGCATGAGCTCCTCAAGAAGGACGTCCAGTGGAAGTGGACAAAAGCGCAACAGGAAGCTTACGATGCTTGTAAGAGAAGTCTCTCTAGCGATGCTCTACTTGTGCACTATGACACAGAGCGCGAGCTTAAGCTAGCGTGTGATGCTTCTAGCTATGGTGTGGGAGCTGTCATAAGCCACGTAATGGATAATGGCCAAGAGAAATCAATCACGTTCGCATCGCAAACCCCCACAAAGAGCGAAAGAATCTACGCGCAAATTGAAAAGGAAGCACTCGCCATAGAGTTTGGAATCAAGAAATTCCAACAGTTCCTGATCGGCAGAAAGTTTTCCCTGATAACCGATCACAAACCGCTCCTCGCAATATTGGGGCCCAAATCTGCCATCCCTGCAATGGACACATCAAGAATGCAACATTGGGCAGTGTTGTTGTCACAATATGACTACACGATTGAATATCGCACTTCAAAGCAAAATGCAATCGCAGATGCCTTGTCCAGGTTGCCACATGAAGACTCATGTGTTGGGAGTGGAGGTGAGATTTTCACGCTAGGTGCAGTTCACAAAGTCTTTCCAGTGATTGCAACTGAGGTTGCAGATGAGACTCAAAAGGACTCAGTACTGAAAAGAGTGTATGAAAACACCTTGAATGGATGGACTGATCAGTGTATGGACGCAGAATTGAAACCATTCCATAACCGTCGTACTGAATTGTCTTGTGAGCAAGGTTGTATCAAATGGGGAAACAGAGTGGTGGTACCTACTTCGTTGAGAGATAGAATTCTGACCGAACTTCATACTGAACATCCAGGGATCGTCAGTATGAAATCAATTGCAAGAAGCTTTGTTTACTGGCCTGGATTAGATATGATCTTGAACCACTTGATCATGAATACATACATGAGTTTGACTCTGTTCAGACTTCAGAAACTGAAGTACCAAGTTCAAACAAATCTGAGATAGAAACCAGATCATCTTTGAGTTCAGAACCAGAAAAAAACAGCCCGAAAATTGGTTCAACACCAAAACCTTCTGTAAGGAGATCGGGAAAGCTCCACAAACCTGTTATTAAACTGGATTTATAGTTCATTTGTAGGATTTGTAGTTCATTTAAAAGAACAAAAGCCAGGAGTTTGTGTTATGTGGTACATGTGATGCTGGGCAAGGTGGGACCATAGCTTTGTTGTATTTGAGAGGGGAATATGTACATTTTTTTAAGGGGAAAGCTGTGTAATGTATTATCACATGGTTTGTCACATGGTTTAGTATGAGCATGCTCAGTTCTCCCTGGCCGAGTAAACAAGCACCTTGACTAGCAACTAATCGGCCATGATTTCGTCGACCGAGGTGGGTCCGGGGCGGCCGGGGTTGGTGTCGCGGTCCCAGCCCGTTGCTTACTGCAGCCCGCACTCTCCAAGTGGTTTTACGTCAATAGGACTTGTTAAGCCCCGCCCTACGAGGTTCCTGGCCAATTAATAGTTAGCGGGTCTGATGATGTCATTTGATGACACGTCATCAGCCAGTTTCCTAAAGGGACCATGTCCAAATTGATCTTGACACTTCTGCTGTCAGTGTTCTACAGCATTGAGGTGCTGCAAACACTGACAAGCACTGCACAAAGGTGCACGGCTGCACCCAGGCTCTCCCATTACTCCCTCTATATGCTTATGGAGGGAGTCACAGCACGCAGGGTGTTCCTCTTCCCTTCTCATGGGTGGAAGAGACCTCCCCAGGAGATCAATGCAGCCTGGTTGCACATTGCAGAGGAAGGCACAAGCAGGGATGTCATCAGGAGTACCTGGCTGCAGTGCCGCAAATGTTTCAATGATCTCAGTAGATCACAAAACGTTAGTACAAAGCCACACTCAACCTCATCCTGCTGTGCCACTACTCACATCCACATCACTCTGCCTTCTCTACCCTACTCCTGCATATCCTTACTCATACCAACTTACCTTGCACCTCCACCCATCCCTCTCTATCTACATTATCACTTCCCCATCTCACTAGCCACTCACCCTCGTCCTACTGCAAGCATACGAACTAACAACACACAAGGGTAGGCACCTAGTGGTCTAGCCAATGTGCATGTCAAGTTTCTATATTTTCAACACTTTACCTTATTGGACAGATCTGTGCTCACTTTTGGAAATGTCTTAGTGAGTTCCAATGAATGTTGAGACATAACTTCTCCCCCCCCTGCCACAATTGTGATCAGTGTGAAAAGAATGGCATGGACATTGTAGGGATGCTTCACGGTGCTGGTGTGGGATGGTGTCAACCTGGCACATCATGTGGCATCCAGGGTGTACAGCATCAAGTGAAGTAAATCTGGGCATGGTGATGCCATCGCTGGCCTCCCGGGCAGCAATGTGGTCGGGTGCTGATGCCCTGTGTCCTGTGCAGCATCAGGTGATTGCGGAGAAGGTTGGTATTGTTGTTGGTGATGTTGGTGTGCCTGGTGATGTTGGTGCTGGGGCTGATCGTGGAGGGATTCAGAGGACCAAGGTGAGATTTTTTCAAGGGCACCGATGTTGCTGGAATAGATGGCAGCTGAAGTTGAGATGACAGAAGCGATCTGTCAATGGTGAGAGAGTTTGCTCCAAGGAGGTGACAGTGGGTGGAGACTTTACTCTAAACACTTCCAAACTGCGTACAGCTCAAAAGTGTCGTCCAAGTCCTGAAGGCTCAAGCTTCCGACATTGGAAAGTGACCAGCTGTGAAATGGTAGCTTTCATACCACAGGATGGTGCCGGTTGATCAAAAAGTCCAGATTACAGAGAGGTCTACTTACCAAGGTACGAGAGCCCCGTACACGGCCACAGTGCAGGAACTCCGGTTACATGGCCACAGATCCAGGAACCCTGGTTACACGGCCACTAATATATAGTAAAACTTACCTGAACCTACTCCTGAATTTTGCCGGTTAAGAGAGATTTCCAGATATTTAGGTGCCAGTAAAAAGAGAGTTTCCTGCACTTTTGTAGCTGTCACCTATTCACAGCAATGGGGAGACATAGAGAACCTGACCTACTTACCTGACGTGATCTCCGAACGACGTGAACCTTGTTAAGAAGTGGCAAAATAGAAATAGGCTAGCATAATAGTAGCTAACAAGCGTTTAACAAGCATTTAACTATCTTAAATGCCTCCCTGGCCGATTGGCGTCTGGTCTGTTCTGAAATCGTAGAACAGACATGGAGGTGGATTCGGAGCGGGCTCCCAACCCGCTGTCAATCATTTCGATTTTGACAGCGGACCTGCCTCCAAACCCGCCCTCTGAGCGCTGGCAAAATGGCGGCCATCGTGTCTCTGTCCTTCATTTGTTCTACCCACATATATTACAGGCAGGAAGGAGGAGTTGATGCCGATGATCAGCCGTGATCTTATTGAATGGCGGAGCGGGCTCGATGGGCCATATGGCCCACTCCTGCTCGTAATTCTTAAGCTCTTATGTTCTCAGTTCCAGAATATCTCTGAGGCTGCTTAGAAGTTGTGGCCCTCATTGTCTCCCGTGGCACTGATCTTGGGTGCACAGGTAGACATCAGTGACCTCGGCGTGGCCAGGGGACGGGGTGAGGGGGCTGACACAAATGTTTCCATGTCGGCAATAAAATTACATTTCTACATAAGCATCAAATTAAATAACATTTATTTTTCTATATAGAATGGGAAAGTATTCTGAGCAAAAAGTACTTTCTCTTTAAGTAATCCTCTGCTCAGCAAGCTTCTGCTGTCCTATTCAGTGGCGCACACTGCTGCACCGTATTTATCTAGTCAAGATACTGTTTGTGTTTCATTTGAGGAATTAATTGATTGATGATTAATAAAGATTTCGATAATCTAGAGCATTTGATCAACTAATTTCCTCCTGCCATGTGTGAATCCACACGGTTTGGTGCTATACTATACATAACAGTTACTGCACTTCAACAACAGCAACCTGCATTTATATAGCACTCCTCGCATGTAAGAAGATGTTTCAGAGTACTTTACAATGAGGAGAGGGACACATGGGACACCAAGCAAGGGGAACGGAGAGGGGAATGGAAAGGCGGATTTAGAGAGCCAAAGGCAGTTGAAGGAGGAGGGTTGTAATTAACTTTTTGAAAGCAGGGAGGAGGTGGCAAGGTGGAGAAAATTTGGTTGAGAACTCCAGAGGGCAGGGGTGCAATGCTTGCGCGAGTGAGCGAGCAAGCAGTTGTCAATGAGAGAGTGGAGGAAGCAGGAGTGAGAACAAGTCTGCTGTTAGAGGATCGGAGGTGTGAGCAAGGACATATGGCAGGAGGAGATCACTAAGGTAGGTTTGGATGAGGCCACGGAGAGATTTGTAAACAAGCATGAGAATTTTGAGATGCATGCATTGGAACACGGAAGCCAGTAACGCTCGGAGATGATGGGGGCGATGGCAGTGAGGGACCTAGTGTGGGTTGTGGCATTTTAGTGAGTTGAAGCTTGGCAAGGGTTTGATGTGGGTAGGTCAGCTAGAAGGGACTTGGAGAAAGTAATTCATTGTATGTGAAGTGCGTTGAGATATTCCATGAGAGATGTGATAAGGTGCTTTATAAATGTGTCTTTTTGCTACTCATATCTCCGTGTCTTCACATTAAAATAGTTACTTTCAAACCACCTACTCCCTCACCATCTACAGATTTGGAGGTAGCCTGTGGGGATTTGTATTTCATCTGCTACGAACATACGAACAATGACGGACAGGTAAAGACCATCTGGTCCATCGAGCCTGTCCCACACAATGGTGATACCTTGTGTATCACAGCATACACACTCCACCCGACCTGAAACCATGTGATGCAAAAAACAAGATAAAAAACCCAGGCCAATTTGAGAAAAAAAAATCGGAGAAATTCATCTCCGACCCATCGAGACGATCGAAACTAGTCCAGGAGATCACGCTGGCCCTGAATTCCCTGCAGTGCCTACCTTCTGTAAGAGGTGATCTCCGCCCCAGCCAGAAACAAATCCAGCTCTCACTTGCAGGGATTCAGCGAGTCCGCCTCCACCACACGAGATGGCAGCCTGCTCCAGAGGTCCGCTATTCTCTGGGAAAAGAACCACCTCCTGACATCAAGCCTAGATCTAGCCTTACACAACTTAAATTTGTGACCTCTGGTCCTGCCTAACCTGTTTAATTGAAATAAACTGTCAGCTGGAACACAATCTAGTCCCTTCATTATCTTATAAACCTCAATAAGATCCCCCCTAAGTCTACGCTTCTCTAAGGTGTAGAGTCCCAACTCTTTTAGTCTATCTTGAAAACTAAGATGCTTTAGACTGGGAATTAGACTAGTGGCCCTCCTCTGCACCCTTTCCAAAGCCTCAATATCACCCACCATGTGAGGAGACCAAAACTGGGCACACTATTCCAAGTGTAGCGTGACTTATGTCTTGTACAAGGACAAAACAGTATGCCCCATCTTGTACTCAATTTTCCTATGGATACACCCCAACACCCTATTTACTCTAGCTATCGCTACACAGCATTGCTAATGTACCTTTAAGGGTGTATGCACTAGAATGCCCAAATCTCTTTCTATCTCCATCATCTTTAATGCCTTTCCCTGAAGGGTGTATGAATGTTGAGTATTTGCCCTGATCACATGCATAACACTGCACTTATCTAAGTTATACCTCATTTTCTAGTCTTGAGCCCAATCTCCCAACACATTAAGATCTGCCTGAAGCAGACGAGCATCTAACACTCACACAGATCTTGATATCATTTGCAAATTTGCAGACTGTGCCCCCAACACCTACATCCAGATCATTAATAAAAATTGTAAAGAGCAATGGTCCTAATATCGATCCTTGCGGGACACCCCAGGTGACCGGTCTCCAAACAGATACAAATCCATCTATAACTACTTTTTGCCTACGTCCTGCCAGCCAGTTCTGAACTCAGCTCAATATATTACCACTAATACCAGAGGCTTTGATCTTACAGAGAAGCCTCTTATGCAGTACCTTATCAAAAGCTTTTTGGAAATCTAAGTTGATAATGTCTACTGGACTTCCCTCATCACCAACTTTGTAACTTCTTCAAATAATAGAATTGGATTTGTAAGACATGACCTCCTTTTTATGAAGCCATGTTGGGTGTCCGTAATATGTCCCTCTTTATCCAAGTATTCATATATTGCATCCCCATTGATTCTTTCAAGCATCTTACCTATTACAGATGTTAAACTAATGGGCCTATAGTTATCCGGGCCTGACTTGTCACCTTTTTAAAGATGGGGACTACATTAGCCGCCTTCCAGTCTTTAGGAACCATTCCAGAGTGCAGTGAGCTATTAAAAATACAGGCTAGAGGCTGGCACAGCACATGCCCCATCTCCCTGAGGACAATTGGGTGGATATCAACCAGCCCAGCTGCTCCATCTATTTTCTAGTTCTTAATTCTTTCTAAAACAATATGTTCATCTATGTTAATACTAGTTTTGTTAGTAACATTATTAAATTCTAATAGTCGAGCATCATCTTCAAGGGTGAAGACCGATGCAAAGTACTCATTTAACGTTTCCGCCATACCCAGTGAGTCCTTTGTAACCTGATTGCAGTTTCTCCAATCAGCAAACCTGGATCAAATCAAATCAAATCAAATCAACTTTTATTGTCATTGTTAGTGCACAAGTGCAGTACAACGAAATGTAGGCTTGCGGCTCCCGAGAGTGTACATTTAGATTAAACATTTAAACATTCAACATACATTTAGCTTGTAATACATTAACATAAACATAACCATAATAAAGTGCATTGGCAGATATGCAGGCTTTAGAGTTTATTTGTGGAGTTCAGTAGGATGACAGCCCTGGGAAAGAAGCTGTTCCTAAATCTGGTCGTACGGGTGTGAATGCATCTGTAGCGTCTCCCAGATGGCAGGAGGGCGAACAGACTGTGGCTGGGGTGGGTAGGGTCTTTGATGATGGACCGTGACCTCCGTAAACAGCGTTTCTGGTATATGTGCTCTATGGTCGGTAGAAAAAAAAATGGCGGCGCACACGGACGCAGCGGCTTTGTCTCTCCCGAGACTGAGCGTTTTCACCCTCCTTCTGAGTCTCTTCTGGACTCTGCTGATATGGGAATTGAGGGCAGACCTACTGTACAGCCGGCAGATGCTGGATGTGACGAATCATTCACTACTCAGTTACCTCCTGTGAAAGTTGAAAGTAATTTTTTAATGTATGTGGGATACTTACCTTGGTTTTTAAATCATGTATTGGCTAAGGAATGAGGGGGAAAAGATGTCCTTTGGTTAATACCATCAGTTTAATTACTGTAACCAGTCTGATTCATACAATCAGTTTAGTTCGTCCATCTGAGTGAAACTATACAAAAAAATGAGGTGAGTGTAATTTGTTCCTGGTGGGTTCATGATTTGAGCTGTGCGTTCTGTCGGAGATAGTGCAAATCCTTTAGTAATTGGCTCCAATTTAGGTGAGGTTAGGAAAGGAGAGAATATGTGATTCCTTCAGGCAGAGGAGTTAATGGTCAGGTTGCAACCAGGGCCATCTGAAGTATCTCTAAGAGCCCAGGTTGTGTCTTTCATTGCAAATGAAATTTACTCAGTGCAGGAACAGCTTTTCACACTTCAAGAGGTAATTCTGGCCCTTGAGTTAAAATTGCCGACATTAAAGCAAAACCACATAGCTTTACGGAAAATACTTGCAAACAATCTATTTTGCTTTTTCAAGTCTTTCAGCATTTCTTCTATGGTGGCACTTTCTCCGCTGACAAATTCTTGAAAGGTGAATTTCATTGCAGGATCAGTAGAAAACCAACAAAGCATGCCTGTAACACTGCTGGTTTCACACTTCCCCATTACCTAAATTGTCCATTACTCAGTACAAATGAGGAAAGTTCCAGCTATGGTGTGCACACGAGAGAACAGAACTTCACCTTTAGCCAGCTGCTGAATTTGTAAATCCCAACTTACACACCAGAACGCGGAGGCAGTAATAGATGCACATCATTGATACGCAAACTACACTGAAAATGAATGAATACATTTCTGTGACTAACAAAAGATTTTTTTTAACAAAAGTGCTTGTTGTTAAAGAGGTCTTTTTTTTTACGCACATGGGCCTAAAAAGGACTGAGAGAGTGCTGCATTGTTGGAGGTACTGTCTTGCACGTGAAACGCTAAACTGAGCCCCGTCTGCCTGTTTAGCTAGACGTATTTGAAGAAGAGCAGGATAGTTGTCTTGGCCAACATGCACCCCTCAATCAACACCTCCAAAAATAGGTCACTTATCCCATTGCTGCTTGTGGGACCATGTGGTGCACTAAAGGGTGTGAATATTGTAGCACACTGCATTCCCCCAACATGAAAAAGGTGCTTTATTTTAACATGAATGCAGATCCATGATACTAACCTTGTATTCACAGGGAACTTAGTGACTACTTAGAGAATAAATTATCCAGCATAGCAAAGCCTACCTTTCTTCTTTTGTAGCAGTAGCAGCCATTCCAATTAACTCAACTTGCTGTTCCGCTGTGCCTCGTCAGGAGTGCACATGACAGAGGGTTCAAATGTAAAGATGAATTAAGTCCAGCAATTCCAAGAAGTTAAGGAAGAGCTAACAGGCACACGAGGATATTTTTAAAAATCTGTTTATGGGATGTGGGCGTCGCTGGCAAGTCCAGCATTTATTGCCCATCCCTAATTGCCCTTGAGAAGGTGGTGGTGAGCCGCCTTCTTGAACCACTGCAGTCCGTGTGGTGAAGGTACTCCCACAGTGCTGTTAGGGAGGGAGTTCCAGGATTTTGACCCAGCGACGATGAAGGATCGGCGATATACTTCCAAGTCAGGATGGTGTGTGACTTGGAGGGGAACTTGGAGGTGGTGGTGTTCCCATGTGCCTGCTGCCCTTGTCCTTCTTGGAGGAAGAGGTCACGGGTTTGGGAGGTGCTGCCGAAGAAGCCTTATTTATATATATATAGATATACTATTTATATATATAAATAAATTCAATAGAATACTGCTGTGGGACTGGCGGACAGCTAATGTTAATCCTATATTCAGAAAGGGAGATAGAACAAATCCAGGGAACTATGGATCAGTTGGCTTAATGTCAGTTTAGAAAAGATATCAGAATCTTTACTCAAAGATGTAATAGAAAAACATCTAGAAACTGACAATATAATAAAGAACAGTCAGCACAGAACTCAAAAGGGAAGGTCATGCATGACCAACCTTATTGAATTCTTTGAAGAAGTAACAGAAAGCGTAGACAAGGGTAATGCAATAGATGTAATATATATATTTTTTTAATTCATTGATGGGATGTGGGCGTCGCTGGCTAGGCCTGCATTTAGTGCCCATCCCTAATTGCCCTTGAGAAGATGGTGGTGAGCCGCCTTCTTGAACCGCTGCAGTCCATATGGTGTAGGTACACCCACAATGCTGTTAGGAAGGGAGTTCCAGGATTTTGGCCCAGCGACAGTGAAGGAACGGCGATACAGGTCCAAGTCAGGATGGTGTGTGGCTTGGAGGGGAACTTGTAGGTGGTGATGTTCCCATGCATCTGCTACCCTTGTCCTTCTAAGTGGTAGAGGTCGCGGGTTTGGAAGGTGCTGTTGAAGGAGCTTTGGCGAGTTGCTGCAGTGCATCTTGTAGATGGTACACACTGCAGCCACAGTGCACCGGTGGTGGAGGGAGTGAATGTTGAAGGTGGTGGATGGAGTGCCAATCAAGTGGGCTGCTTTATCCTGAATGGTTGTCGAGCTTCTTGAGTGTTGTTGGAGCTGCACTCATCCAGGCAAGTGGAGAGTATTCCATCACACTCCTGACTTGTGCCTTGTAGATGGTGGAAAGGCTTTGGGGAGTCAGGAGGTGAGACACTCGCCGCAGAATTCCCAGCCTCTGGCCTGCTCTTGTAGCCACAGTATTTATATGGCTGGTCCAGTTCAGTTTCTGATCAATGGTAACCCCCAGGATGTTGATAGTGGGGGATTCAGTGATGGTAATGCCATTGAATGTCAAGGGGAGATGGTTAGAGTCTCGCTTGTTGGAGATGGTCGTTGCCTGGCACTTGTGTGGTGCGAATGTAACTTGCCATTTGTCAGCCCAAGTCTGAATGTTGTCCAGGTCTTGCTGCATATGGACATGGACTGCGTCAGTATCTGACGAGTCTCGAATGGTGCTGAACAGTGTGCAATCATCAGCGAACATCCCCACTTCTGACCTTATGATGGAGGGAAGGTCATTGATGAAACAGCTGAAGATGGTTGGGCCTAGGACACTGCCCTGAGGAACTCCTGCAGTGATGTCATGTGATTGAGATGAATGACCTCCAACAACCACAGCCAACTTCCTTTGTGCTAGGTATGATATGCATGGACTTTCAAAAGGCCTTCAATAAGGTACCGCATAGTCGACTCATGGCTAAGGTCAGAGCATGTGGATTCAGGGGACAGGTAGCAGAGTGGAAAGCAAACTGGCTACAAAACAGAAAATAGAGTAGGGGTTAACGGTACCTCGGACTGGCAGAAAGTGGGAAGTGGTTTTCCACAGGGACCGGTGCTGGGACCACTGTTGTCCACTGATGTAAGAAAACTACTAGGCACTTGGTCTAAGCGTTAAACAAAGCTTTAATCAACTGTTTTACAACATGGAGGTCCAGTTGTGTCCTTCACTAGTTCCTGTTAAGAATGTCCTGTGCAAGCTGGGCCCGTGCCTGAGTATTTATACTCTCCCTGGACAGCGCCACCCGTAGGCCGCTCAATATTATCTCATAAGTCTTTCTTTCATGAATGACTGATTCATGTCATTCACCATTTACATAAATGATTTGGACTCGGGAATCGGAAATACAATTATCAAAATTTGCGGATGGCACCAAATTCAGAGGTAGAGTTAATACTGAGGAGGACTGCGACAAAATACCAGAAGACAGTAATAAACTTGCAGAATGGGCGTGTAAATGGCAAATGAATTTCAATATAGATACGTGCGAGTTGGTGCATTTTGGTACGAGGAACAAGGAGGCCACCTACTTCTTGGAAAATAAAAGTCTAAATGGGGTAGAGGTGCAAAAGGATCTAGGGGTACAGATTCACAAATCGGTAAAATTAGCAACGCAGGTTAACAAAGCCATACAAAGTGAAAACAAAGCACTGGGGTTCATTTCTAAAGGAATAGAATTCAAAAGTAGAGACCATGGCCCAGAAATTCGGGTCGGGGGCTTCCCGCGGTGTAAGCCCCCGACCTGCACTTACCTTGCGCGCTGGCCGTTGAGCTGTGAGCCCGCATGGGATTCCGATCCTGGGCCTGCTCCAACTGCTGGCGCGCAGTGCTTGCATATCCCAGGGGCGCAGTTAGTTCGATGCGTCCCCTGGGATCACGTGGGCCATGGAGAGCCAATGGTTTGACAGGAAGTGCTGTCAAAACTATAAATATTATAAGCCCCAAAACATCACTAAATCTTCAATCAATTTTTTTTTAATCACATTTTTTAAATAAACTATAAATTACATGAAATAACTATTTTAAACAATAATTTAAATTTTTGAAAAAAATAATTTTATTTTCTAATGGGGCTAACAATAAACTTACCTTTCTTTAAAGTATTTAAAAATAATAAACCTGTGGAAAAAATGTTTTCATTTTAATTAATTCACCACTTACCGTGTAAAAAGCAGGCCTTGCATCTGCTTTTTAAATGTCTAACTTCTGGAGACTTACTCTCCCGGGAAAACCTGCAAAAAAAACGTAAGTTCGATGTGCACGCGCAGCCTCTCCTGCGCACGCATTCGACCTCTGAACCCCTTCTTTCAGGGGAATGGAAGTGCCGGTTTCCCACGCACGCGCAGTGCATGCAGGAAACCGGCACTTCCATTGGGCTTACGGGTGAGTACCCCGTGCGTACTCACCCGTGGAGACCCGAATTTCTGGATTATGTTAAACTTATACAGAACCTCTGTTAGACCCCACTTATATACTGTGCACAGGTCTCCATATTACAAAAAAGGGTATGAAGGCACTGGAGAAAGTTCAAAAAAAGATTTACAAGGATAATACCAGAACTGAGCGGGTACAACTATCAGGAAAGACTGAACAGGTTGGGGCTCTTTGCTCTAGAAAACAAAAGAAAAGACTGAAAGGTGACCCGATAGAGGTCTTTAAAATTATGAAGAAGTTTGATGGGGTAGACATAGAGAAGAAGTTTCCGCTTGTGGGAGAGTCCAAAACAAGGGGCCATAAATATAAGATAGTCATGAATAAATCCAATAGGGAATTCAGGAGAAACTTCTTTACTCAGAGTGGTGAGAATGTGGAGACTCGCTATCACAAGGAGTAGTTGAGACGATTAACATTGATGCATTTAAGGGGAAGTTAGATAAGTACATGATGGAGAAAGGAATAGAAGGGTATGGTGATAGGGTGAGGTGAAGTAAGGTGGGAAGAGGATTGTGTGGACCATAAATGCCAGCATAGACCTGTTGGGCTGTATAACTCTCTGTAGATGGGCCTACTGTGTTTACTTTGCGGCCCACCACTATGGGTTTGAATATTTGGCAGCTGAAGGCCAGTTTCTGCTTTGTTTTTCTCTGCATCATGGAAAGATTTAATGCGGGGGTGGGGTAACTTTAACTAATCCGCCTGGCGGCAAACTGATGCGATCAGATCGGACGCCTGTTTTACACCCTCTAGATTTTACTTTCCCTTGAAGTTGAAAGGTTGGCACGTACACGCATGGTTATTCATTCCATTATCAGTTCTGCACAATATGTGCTCTGTAGCCTTGTTTATGCCGTCAGGTTACTATCAGTCAGAATCTGGTATAAATTCAACTCTGGAATGAAACTGGTGGTGTAAATGCTGTTTCACTGTGTGCTCCAGAATTAGATTGGCAGATATGATGCCAACCTGTCTAGAGATGGGTTCCATGCCAGTCAGACTCTAGAGGTGTATCCATGTAAATCTAGAATCTGTATCCCAGCAAGTATTACTATTGCCTGGCAACACAAGGTGATTGGAATTGTGCCTGACACTGGCATCTGTCCATCATCACACCATTATCTTTGATCAGAGCTGCCTCGCTGTGCCTGTAGTGTAAACAGGGCATGTTCTTTTCATTATTCTCAAGATTATTTAGAGTCCTACTGGAGATCAGTAACAAATGTTACATGAATATAATTGGCATTGATGTCAGCTGCAGCTCACTTGTACAGATAAAGTTTGTGAAGTGTTAGATCTGTACAAATAACAAGTTTCAATTTCAGGAAAGTTAGACTTTGGAACTATAGACTTAAATTGAGATCCTGAACATTGTGACAACACAAGTGCAACAGCAATGCTAAGCTCAAACTCTTGTTTTTATATAATATCACCAGCTCAGCCACAGGCATCATTGTCCATTAAAGTAAAGAAAGAAAGATAAAGAAAGAAAGACTTACATTTAGATAGCGCCTTTCACGACCACTGGACGTCCCAAAGCGCTTTACAGCCAATGAAGAACTTTTTGAAGTGTAGTCACTGTTGTTATGTAGGAAATGCAGCAGCCAATTTGCACACAGCAAGCTCCCACAAACAGCATTGTGTTAATGACCTGATAATCTGTTTTTTTAGTGATGTTGATTGAGGGATAAATATTGGCCAGGACACCAGGGATAACTTCCCTGCTCCTCTTCAAAATAGTGCCATGGGATCTTTTACGTCCACCTGAGAAAGAAGACGGGGCCTCGGTTTAACGTCTCATCCAAAAGATGTCACCTCCGATAGTGCAGCACTCCCTCAGTACTGCACTGGAGTGTCAGCCTAGAGTTTTGTGCTCAAGTCTCAGGAATTTAAACAACTCCATTAAACATAATCCAAATCCTACCTGATTTCTGATCGGTCCATGATGGAAAGGACTGTTGTTTGACACTTGGCCAGCTTGATGATCTTTCTAATAACACACACTGTGCGAAAGAATCAGTGACAATAAAATAACTGGGAAAAACAAATATTATCCAGTGAGAATTTATGTCGAATGTTTCATATGACATTTAACAAAATGTATTCCATTGTGAATTGCTGATATATGCTAATTTCACTGATTCAGTCATTATTTTTCTAAATACATTGTAACAACAACTTTATATAGCGCCTTAAACATAGTGGCCCAGAAATTCGGGTCGGAGGCTTCCCGTGGGTGCAAGCCTCCAACCTGCACTTACCTAGCGCGCCAGCTGTTGTGCTGTGGGCCCGCGTGGGATTCCGATCCTGGGCCTACTCCAACTGCCGGCGCGCAGTGCTTGCGTATCCCAGGGGCGCAGTTAGTTCGAAGCGTCCCCTGGGATCACGTGGGCCATGGAGAGCCAATGGTAGCAGGGAATCTGTATTCATAGATTTCACAGGAAGACCTATGAATCTATGAATACAATTCAGCCCCAAAACATAACTAAAACTTCAAATCACCTTTTTTTAAATCACCTCTTTAAAATAACTATAAATTACATAAAATAACTATTTTAAACAATAATTTTAATTTTTGAAAAATTAATTACAGTTTCTAACATCGCTAAAAATAAACGTATCTTTCTTTAAAGTATTTAAAAATAATAAACCTGTGGAAAAAATGTTTTAATTTTACTTAATTCACCACTTACCTTGTTAAAAGCAGGCTTTGCGACTGCTTTTTATAAGCGTAACTCCTGGAGACTTACCCTCCCGGAAAAACCTGGAAAAAAAATGGAAGTTCCAGGCGTACGTGCTGCCTCTCCCTCCGACGCACGCGTTCGACCTGTGAACCCCTTCCTTTAAGGGAACGGAAGTTCCGGTTTCCCGCGCAAGCGCAGTGCATGCACAAAACTGGCACTTTCGTTGGGCCTACGCGTGAGTACCCAGTGCGTACTCACCCGTGGGGACCCGAATTTCTGGGCAAATAAAACGTGCCACAGCGCTTCACAGGAGTATTATAAGACAAATATTTGACACGGAGCCACATAAGGAGAAATTAGGGCAGATGACCAAAAGCTTGGTCAAAGAGGTAGGTTTTAAGGAGCGTCTTAAAGGAGGAAAGAGAGACAGAGAGGCGGAGAGGCTTAGGCAGGAAATTCCAGAGCTTAGAGCCTAGGTAACAGAAGGCACGGCCACCAAAGGTGGAGCGATGAAAATCGGGGATGCTCAAGAGGGCAGAATTAGAGGAGCGCAGATATCTCGGGGGGGTTGTGGGGCTGGAGGAGATTACAGAGATAGGAAGGGGCGAGGCCATGGAGGGATTTAAAAACAAGGATGAGAAGTTTGAAATCGAGGCGTTGCTTAACTGGGAGCCAATATAGGTCAGCGAGCACAGGGGTGATGGGTGATGGAATACTCAAAACTCGCCTGGATGGGGGCAGCCACAACAACACCCAAGTTTGACACCATCCAGGACAAAGCAGTGCACTGATTGGCAGCCCTGCCACTAGGCTCAGATTATAGACTTTTTAAACACCAGGGCCTAGAAATGAGTTTGCGCCCGATGCTGGGAGTGGAGGCAACCTACATCATAAGAACATAAGAACATAAGAAATAGGAACAGGAGTAGGCCAATCGGCCCCTCGAGCCTGCTCTGCCATTCAATAAGATCATGGCTGATCTGATCCTAACCTCAAATCTACTTCCACTCTCCATCCCACCCGAACCCATGTGATCTCCCGGGAGAGGCGAAAAAACAGATAAAAACCCAATGGCCAATTTGGGAGAAAAAATCTGGGAAATTCCTCTCCGACCCATCTAGGCGATCGAAACTCGTCCAGGAGATCACTCTGTCCCTGTATTTCCTGCAGTACTTACCTTCTGTAAAAGATGATCTCCACCCCAGCCAGGAACAGGCCCAATTTATTCTTGAAGGACTCCTAGCTGGCAGCCTGTTCCCGAGGTCTCCACTAATCCCTGTGAATAGAACCATCTCCTGAAATCGAACACAGAATTAGAACACAAGAAGTAGGAGCAGGACCAGGCTACACGGCCCCTGGGCCCGCTCCGCCACCCACAGGGCCATGACCGATCCGACCTAGCCTCATGTCAGGAATTCCTTTGTTCCTAATCTGCAGTGGGGCCTGGCTGTATGTTGGTGGAGGTATGCCTCATCACTCCAGGCATACCTTGCTGAAAACTAACTGGTTGAGGAGTCCACTAGGTAATGAGGTCCCGGCCAGCAAGAAAAAGAAAGGCCGTAATTTGCGGTCAATGGCGAAGCGACGGCGAATGTTATTTTTAATTCTAGTAATTTATCACAATGGAGAAATTTGATGTTCCACAAATTTAAAATGAGTTTTTCAGGGCCAAAACGGTTGTTAAGCAGTCAATACGCCGTTAAAACCCCAGTTACACCTGTTCCAACAAGGCTTAACATTTAATGGGGTGCTTAACAGCGATATTAGTGTGGAAAAGCTTAAGTTTTCGTCAGTTCAACTGATTTCACTCATTGCCGGCTATGGGGTGGGGGTGGGTGGTGAGGGTGGGGTGGGGGTCTACAGCGCAGCCTGTGTCGGAGCATGATTTAGCGCACCTTCAGGATTTCCGCGTTTAGCTGCACATGCGCTAAACCCTGAAGTTACAGTCAGTTTCAGAGGGGTGATGACAGCGAACGCTGCCAGTTCAGCGTCATTACCTGTAATATATGTGGGTAGAACAAATGAAGGACAGAGGCATAATGGCAGCACGGTGGCATAGTGGTTAGCACTGTTGCCTCACAGCGCCAGGGACCCGGGTTCAAATCCGGCCTCGGGTGACTGTCTGTGTGGAGTTTGCACATTCTCCCTGTGTTTGCGTGGGTTTCCTCCGGGTGCTCCGGTTTCCTCCCACAGTCCAAAGATGTGCGGGTTAGGTTGATTGGCTATGATAAATTAACCCTTAGTGTTAGGGGGATTAAATACGTGGGGTTACGGGGATAGGGTGGGATATGTGTTGGTGTAGGGGTTACGGGGATCGGGTGGGATATGTGTCGGTGCAGGCTCGATGGGCCGAAATGGCCTCTATCTGCACTGTGGGGTTTCTGTGATTCTGTGATTCTGAGAGACAGGATGAGTTGCTAGTCAAGGTGCTTGTTTACTAGGCCAGAGCGAACTGAGCATGCTCATACTAAACCATGTGAAAAACCATGTGATAATACACTACACTGTTCTCCCCTTAAAAAAAATGTACATATTCCCCTCTCAAATATAGGGCAGTGTCCTAGGCCCAACCAGCTTCAGCTGCTTCATCAATGACCTTCCCTCCAACATAAGGTCAGAAATGGGGATGTTCGCTGATGACTGCACAGTGTTAAGCACCATTCACAACTCCTCAGATAATGAAGCAGTCCATGCCCGCATGTAACAAGACCTGGACGACATTCAGGCATGGGCTGATAAGTGGCAGGTAACACTCGCGCCACATTTGCTCCTTTTCAATTTGGCATTGTGGGAATTCAACCTTTGAAGCACTAAATCGAACACTTCTAGATTTTCTTCCTCGCTGCTTGTTGCAATCAGCACATTGTCTTGATTGCATAAGCAATTTGGAATTCCTTGCAAAAGCTTATCCATCGTAGCCTGGAAGATTTTGGGGAGGACTTTACACTATATGGCAGCTTGTTGTATGAGTACAGTCCCTTGTGTGTGTTGATAGTGAGGTATTGTTGACTCTTTTTGTCAACATTCAGCTGAGCATAAGCGTGCGACAGGTCAAGCTTAGAGAAACCTTTGACCCAGAAAGTGCTGCATTCAAATCTTGCGATGTAGGTAACGGGTACAGCTCATCATCAACTGCTTGGTTGATAGTAACTTTGTAGTCACTGCACAAGTGTACAATTTTGTCTGTTTTGGGCACTACCACAATTGGGGTAGCCCATTCACTTTTGTTAGTTTTTACTAGCTCTCCGTTCTTCTCAGTTTCTCTGACAGGCTTCGCGTTGGACTTGTTGCGGATATGCGCATCATACTCAGTGATGCCCTCATAACTGTCTGAGAACAGGCTTTTATACTTGTTCAGCATTGTGTTGAGTTGTTTCTTTGATGCATTTACACTGAAGATGTTTTTCCAGTCTAGTTGTAACTTTCTCAACCAGTCTTTGCCCATGAGGGTTGGACTGTTGTAGCTCACTACAATAATAGGCAGCTTTACTGACTGGCCATTGTGTTGAACTGTACATTCCATTTGTCCACATGTCTCTAGGATTTCTCCAGAGTAGGTTTTTAACTCTACTGTACTCTTTGTAAGTGGTATTTGATTAAACTTACTCTCATATGTCTGCCACTGTGTCGCTACATATATCAATATGTTGGTCATTGATCAAAAGTTTTGTACGGAAGTCTTTCTCACGACTGCTAGCATTGCCGCTAGTGGAATAGATACTGTAGATGCCTAGTCCTTCAACATCAGGTGTGTTTACTTCAATATTGTGAATTCTTCCTTTTTGTTGTCGCTGCTTTGCATTGCCACTAGAATGGTTCTTACTTCCTGCTTTCGATCTAGCTCTGCAAGCTGTTGAAATATGGCCTTGCTTCTGGCAGTGAAAACACTTCACATTTCTGTATTGGCAAGACTGTGGTGAGTGATTTTCATTGCAGCGATAACAATTCGCTGAACTGCTCTCACCAACATGCTTTTGACTTGGTCTCGCAGCTTTAGATTTGGCTGTGGCTTTGTGACTGTAGACCTCAGCTGCATTAGTCACTTGAGTTGGACGGAGCTCCCTAACATTCTTAGATGCCATCTCCATAGATAGGGCGGTTTTGCACGCTATGTCAAACGTTAGGTTGGGAGTGTTCAGTAACTTGGACTGTGTGCTCATCCACCAGTCCACACACAAACTTATCTCGCAACGCACGGTCCAAGAATGTGTCGAAGTTACAATGCAAAGACAGGGTTTTAATAGCTACAATGCCACTGATGGTTTCACTTTGTTTTTGGTTTCTGGTATCAGACTTATAGCTCTCTGCTATTTCTAATGGCTTTGAGTCAAAATGGTCCTTGAATTTCTCGACAATGTCTTCAAACGACACATCCTTCACTTTCTCTGGTGTGAGTAGGTTTGTCAATGTTCCATAGACATCTGGCCCAACCTCTGTTAGAAAAATTGCTTTTTTACGTTCATGAATTACTTTATTTTGTGCTTAAACATTCTCATCTGCACCTTCGGTCTCAATAATGTTATTGGCCTTAAAAAACACCTCCATCCATTCAATATAAGAACTGAATGGTTCGCGAGCTCGGTCATACATGCCGAGGCTTCCGATGAATCCCGTAGGCGTGGCCACGATTGTCCCGATCCTGTTGAACAGAGACTCAGCACGCTACCTGTGTTCCTGTGAGAATCAACGCCGCTGTTGCTGTGTATACATACACGTGAAGGCAAAGCACAGATATATGTAGGATAGGGAGTACCTGTAGGATTTAGTAAACATTGTTAAGATTTTGTAACCCTTATTAAATAACTATAATATGTGAAATTGTATGTTAAAAACCTAAAAAGCCTGTATAAAATGGTGAATGGTTGAGAAGTAAAGCAGGATGGGAAATTATGCCAACCTGACTAAACTGTGTTAGAAAATGCTGTACTAATGAAATGTTGTGTTAAGTAAACCCAGAGTCTGTCGGAGACATGGAATTTGGTAATGTTATGGGAAAGAGGTAAGAGCTAGAGGAGAGGGATATGAGTTAGAGACAGCCTTCACACAAGAAGCTGCAGAATAGGCAAACTATTTAGAAAACACCTCAAGAATGTTCTGTAAAGTGAAACTCTTAGATAAGGGAAGCTTGTTATGCACAGAAATTGGCCTAGTGGGATTCACAAGGTCATAAGATGACTGGCAAGGAGAGGAGGGACATTTACTAGGTGTCAGGGGGCTAGTTACTGCCACGTAGGCAAAATGGAAAAAAAAGGTATAAATGAACAGATATTGAACACTGAAGGCTGCGCGAAGCCAGAGGTAGAAGAAGCTTCAGTCAACAGAACACAGCAAGAGAATTAAAGAGACCGCGTCACAGTCACTTGGAAGGAACGCCGGGGTTCGATGAACAGACTGCGACTATCTTCTTTTTAAGTATTTCTTCTTTGTACAGGATGTTTAATGCTTAATAAACCTGTTTTACTTATACACATTAGAACTTCGGGTCTCCACGGGTGAGTACGCACGGGGTACTCACCCGTAGGCCCAATGGAAGTGCCAGTTTCGTGCATGCACTGCGCATGCGCGGGAAACCAGCACTTCCGTTCCCCTGAAAGAAGGGGTTCAGAAGTCGAACGCGTGCGCCGGAGAGGCAGCGCGTGCGCATCGAACTTACGTTTTTTTTGCAGGTTTTCCTGGGAGGGTAAGTCTCCAGAAGTTACACTTTTAAAAAGCAGGCACAAGGCCTGCTTTTAACAAGGTAAGTGGTGAATTAATTAAAATTAAAACATTTTTTCCACAGGTTTATTATTTTTAAATACTTTAAAGGTAAGTTTATTTTTAGCCCCGTTAGAAAATAAAATTAATTTTACAAAAATTTAAATTATTGTTTAAAATAGTTATTTCATGTAATTTATAGTTTATTTAAAAAATGTGATTTAAAAAAAAATGTATTTGAAGATTTAGTGATGTTTTGGGGCTCATAGTATTTCTAAGTTTGACAGCACTTCCTATCAAACTTATGAATGAATCATTCCCTGCTCCGATTGGCTCCCCATGGCCCACGTGATCCCAGGGGACGCATCGAACTAACTGCGCCCCTGGGATACGCAAGCACTGCGTGCCGGCAGTTGGAGGAGGCCCAGGATCGGAATCCCACGCGGGCCCACAGCTCAACGGCCGGCGCGCAAGGTAAGTGCAGGTCAGGGGCTTACACCCATGGGAAGCCCCCGACCCGAATTTCTGTATTACATTATACCTGTACCTGGAGTGGTTTGTGTAATCACGGACAAATTATTCTGAAGAACTTTTAAAGCAACAATTCTGCATCAGCATTAACAGTAAAACATCACAAAAAATTCAGTTTAGGTGTCACAAATTCACCTTAAACTTGTCCACTCAAAGGTTGAACACTTGATCCCTAAAAATGGCTTTGGGACCCCATTCTCGTCGCCAAAAATGTAATATATGTGGGTAGAACAAATGAAGGACAGAGACAGGATGAGTTGCTAGTCAAGGTGCTTGTTTAACTAGGCCAGGGCGAACTAAGCATGCTCATAATAAACCATGTGACAAACTATGTGACAAACCATGTGATAATACATTTCATTACCCACCACAAAATTCGGGCCAATAACTTAAAAGAAGATATTTAAAAGTACCTCCCCTTACAAAAGCGAGTATTCTGGGGGCACTTGTAAATTGTTTTTGGTAGGCGGGCCTAGATGTGTCCCTAGTGACACAGATGCCCGACAGTGGCAGGAAAATTCACCAGATTCCCAGTGGGTGCAACTCAACAGTTACGCCAAGATGCATCCCATCGAGGATTTTCAGGACCCATCAGTTTTCATTTGTATAATTGAAGACCTCTGGATTTATGTAAAGTTGGTAGAAAATGGGCAGTACATCAACAACAACTTGCATTTATAGAGCACTCTTAAGGTGGGAGAATATCCCAACAAGGCGCTTCACAGGAGCGTTATCAGACAAAAATTGACACCGAACCAAAGAAGAAGACATTCGGACAGGTGGCCAAACACTTGGTCAAACATAGAAACATAGAAGATAGGAGCAGGAGTAGGCCATTCGGCCCCTCGAGCCTGTTCCGCCATTTAATGAGATCATGGCTGATCATCCAAATTCAGTACCCTGTCCCTGCTTTCTCCCCATGTCCCTTGATCCCTTTAGCCTTAAGCAATATATCTAACTCCTTCTTGAATATATTTAATAAGTTGGCCTCAACTGCTTTCTGTGGTAGAGAATTCCACAGGTTCACCACTCTCTGGATGAAGAAATTCCTCCTCATCTCAGTCCTAAATGGCTTACCTCCTTTCCTTAGACTGTGACCCCTGGTTCTGGACTCTCCCGCCATCGGGAACATCCTTCCTGCATCTAGTCTGTCTAGTCCTGTTAGAATTTTATAAGTTTCAATGAGATCCCCTCTCATTCTTCTAAACTCCAGCAAATATAAGCCCAATTGACCCAATCTCTCTTCATACGTCATTCCTGCCATCCCAGGTATCAGTCTGGTGAATCTTCGCTGCACTCCCTCCATGGCAAGAACATCCTTCCTCAGATAAGGTGACCAAAACTGCACACAATACTCAAGGTGTGGTCTCACCAAGGCCCTGTACAACTGCAGCAAGACATCCTTGTTCCTGTACTCGAATCCTCTCACTATAAAGGCCAACATACCATTTGCCTTCTTAACCGCCTGCTGCACCTGCATGCTTACCTTCAGCGACTGGTGCACAAGGACACCCAGGTCTCGTTGCACTTCCCCTTTTCCCAATCTATTGCCGTTCAGATAATAATTTGTCTTCCTGTTTTTGCCACCAAAGTGGATAACCTCGCATTTATCCACATTATACTGCATCTGCCATGTATCTGCCCAATCACCCAACCTGTCCAAATCATACTGGAGTTTCTCTGCATCCTCCTCACAGCACACACGCCCACCTAGCTTTGTGTCGTCTGCAAACTTGGAGATATTACATCTAGTTCCCTCGTCTAGATCATTAATATATATTGTGAATAGCTCAAAGGGGTAGGTTTTAAGCAGCCTCTTAATGGAGGAGAGGTGGAGAGGCAGAGAGGTTTGGACAGGGAATTCCAGGGCTTAGGGCCTAGAAGGCTGAAGGGATAATATGAGTAAGTATATGTGAAACTTCAGCGGTCACATGGAGTATCATGCCTAGGATATTACAGAGATTGTTTTTATGTTTAGTTCTTGGGATGCAGGTCAGCAATGCTCACATTTATTGGCCATTCTTGGTTGCCCTGATAAGGTGGCGATGGGCTTTCTTTACCTGCTACAATCCTTGTGGTGATGGTCCGACCACAATGTGGATAATACATACTGGAGTGACAGTGCACCGGCGGTGGAATGCATGGATACTGAGTCCAGTGGCAGGGCTGCCGATCAGTAGACTGCTTTGTCCTGGATGGTGTCAGACTTACGTGTTGTTGAGGCTGCTCCCATCCAGGCGAGTGGTGAATATTCCAGCACGCTCCTGACTTGAGCCTTGTAGATGACAGATCAGAAATATTTAAGTCTATTTTCTAAAATGCCTCCACTCGCTTACTTTAAGCAGAAGGCAAAGACTTTCTGTATTTTGAAAACAACTGGCACAGGTCTCTTTTTAAAAAAAAATACTGCATAGAATTACTAAGCAAATGTAAAAATTAGCAATTCAACTACATACAGCATTTTACAGTGACCTCTGTTTAATTGGAGGTAATTCTTTTTTTCACACTTGCAAAATTAAGGCTCATGGGATTGGGGGCAAAGTATTAACGTGGATAGAGAACTGGCTGGCGGATAGAAAACAGAGAGTTGGAATAAACGGCTCGTTTTCGGAGTGGCAGGCAGTGACCAGCGGGGTGCCGCAAGGATCTGTCCTGGGACCCCAGCTGTTCACAATATATATAAATGATCTGGATCAGGGAATTGGATGCAATATTTCCAAATTCGCTGACGACACTAAACTAGGAGGAGGGGTGGGCTCTGATGAGGATGTCAGGAGGCTACAGTGTGATTTGGACAGGTTGGGGGAATGGGCGGATACGTGGCAGATGCACTATAATGTGGATAAATGCGAGGTTATCCACTTTGGGGGTAAAAACAGGAGGGTAGATTATTATCTAAACGGCAATAGATTGGGAGATGGGGAAGTGCAGAGGGACCTGGGTGTTCTTGTGCACCAGTCACTGAAGGAGAGCATGCAGGTGCAACAGGCGATTAAGAAGGCAAATGGTATGTTGGCCTTCATATCAAGGGGGTTCGAGTATAGGAATAGGGATACCTTACTACAGCTGTACAAGGTGCTGGTGAGACCGCATCTGGAGTATTGTGTACAGTTTTGGTCGCCCCATCTGCGGAAGGATGTTCTTGCCATGGAAAGAGTGCAACGGCGATTCACCAGGCTGATACCTGGAATGGCGGGAATGACCTACGAAGAGAGATTAAATAGTTTGGGCTTGTACTCACTGGAGTTTAGAAGATTGAGAGGGGATCTCATCGAAACATATAAAATTATGGCAGGCCTGGACAGGCTGAATTCAGAGAGAATGTTTCCAATGGCCGGGGAGCACAGAACCAGGGGCCACAGTCTAAAAATAGCGGGCAAATCATTTAAAACAGAGATGAGGAAGAATTTCTTCACTCAAAGAGTGGTGAGCCTGTGGAATTCCCTGCCACAGAGGGCTGTGAAGGCTAATTCAATAAATATTTTCAAGAGAGAATTGGATATATTTCTGAAGGCTAAGGGGATTAAGGGTTACGGAGAAAAGGCGGGGACGGGGTACTGAACTGGTAAGATCAGCTATGATCTCAGACGAAGATCAGCCATGATCTCATTGAATGGCGGAGCAGGCTCGAAGGGCCGAATGGCCTACTCCTGTTCCTATCTCTATGTATCTGCTACTTGACATTGTTTACTCTCTGCTGCTTTTACAGTCCCTTTCCATCTATAATATCAAATAAATTACAATGAAGAAAGCATCCAGTTTGAGATATATATAGAGTGCACTTCATGGAGGTGTGTGTGTGAAATGTTCCAGATGTAATGTGTGACTTATGATAAGCTTCAAGCATTGTAAGCTGCAGCCATATATTCATTTCTTTGGGTCAGCCTGATGTCTTGACTTGTGCAGAAAACCATTACCATACTTAAACGTCTCCAAACCAAAGTACTCAAATGCACATAAGTAGATTTTGTATGCGCCTGCCATGGAGTGCACACCCTCTCCCTGTGGCAACACACCCAACTTAACTGAGCCCAGAAAACAGAGGCAAAGCTTGGTAAGGTTTAGAGACCTCCGTGTATGTGGTGGGGTAGCTCGGGAATTTAACCAGCTCTAAAGCGCAATTAACCATTTGCCCAATCACCCAAACGGGACTCTATAAAAAGGATCCCAACTGTCCGAACTAGATACATCGCCAATACAACTTTTTAAATGTCGCTCATCTTGATGATCTGTTAGAATGTTCTGTGCTAGATGTCAGTAGCCCATTTAGTAAATGCTATATTATATTTACAAAGCACGATAAAGACACTTAGAGCAAAATGGCATGACTGTACCAACGCTATTTCAATTTCACTTGCTGATAATTCTAACTTTTTTTTATTTGTTCCTGGGACGTGGGCATCGCCGGCAAGGCCAGCATTTATTGTCCATCCCTAATTGCCCTTGGGAAGGCGGTGGTGAGCCGTCCTACTCCATACTACTTAGAGTATTTTTCATTAGTCGTGTGCACACGTGAGACAAGGCCAGGAAATCTGTAGGGATTTCCCTCTCTCTCTAGTTGAGGATGTGAAAGGTCAAGGATCAAGTGAGACACTAGTTATTTATTAACTGTAAAGAATTTAATTTGATATCCAGACACAGCAGTTTTTACCAAAAAGTATAGCTTCTCGTCCAACATTTCTAGCGAGTGCAACTCAAAAACGAAGGAATGATCAAGTCCTGCTTCTTCTTGGGAGGTAGGAAGGTTCCTCTTCTACGCCGTCTTGTTCAAACATCGCATGTGGTTCTCCTAAAAATCCTTCCAAGCTGGGATGTTTTATAGGTTTTTCTCTTTCAGGCTTGTGAATGCTATATTTGTGCATGTTTTCCATTCTAACAGTCCAATAACTTGTTTGTCAGTTTTTCCAGCCTTGTAACTTATCTCAGTAGCAGTCAGCATGTTTACCTTGTCCTGGCCTTGTAGCCTGCTATGGGCTCCAATCAGTCTTGCTGACATTGCATTATCTCCCAAGCATCATGGACAGTCAGCAAAGACCATCATGCACTCTGATTTGTGGCCAAGCAGACAATTCTGTGATCTTTCTTTTGTTGTTCATACTGTTAACCAGATCCAATATTTTCTTCCTTAAAAGATCCATACTGAAAAGTCCCAAATCCTTCAATCTATTGACCAAGCTTTCAGTTACCACTCCTAATCTCGCTCTTCTAGCTTAGTGCCTGCTCTTCTTACACTTATTTGTGAAGTATCTTGGGACATTTTCTTACATTATAGAATTACACATAGAATTAACAGCACAGAAACAGGCCATTCGGCCCAACTGGTCTATGCCAGTGGTGTTTATTCTCCACACGAGCCTCCTCCCACCCCTCTTCATCTAACTCTATCAGCATATCCTTCTATTCCTTTCTCTCTCATGTACTTATCTAGCTTCCCTTAAATGCATCTATGCTATTCAGCTCAACTATTCCATGTGGTAGAGAGTTCCACATTCTAACCACCCTCTGGGTAAAGAAGTTACTCCTGAATTTCCTATTGGATTTAGTAGTGACTATCTTCTACTGCTGATCCCTAGTTTTGGACTACCCCACAAGTGGAAACATCTTCTCTACGTCAGTAAGCATTTGTTATTATCACCAAAGATAGCAATATAATTGAAAGTTGTTAAGAATTCAGAATAGCTATCCTCCCTGGGTTAATGCCCTTTCTGGTGCACTACTCAGCCTGACAGATTGGGTGACCGCTTTGCAGAACACCTACGTTCAGTCCGTAAGGGGGACCCCGAGCTCCTGGTGGCCTGTCACTTTAATTCACCGCCCCATTCCCACTCAGACCTCAGCGTCCTTGGCCTCTTGCATTGTTCCACGGAAGCTCAGCGTAAACTCGAGGAACAGCACCTCATCTTTCGATTAGGCACTTTACAGCCCTCTGGGCTCAACATAGAGTTCAACAATTTCAGATTATAACCTCGGCCCCTATCACATATATATATTTTCTCTTTTTTTTAATCCACACTTTCGTCTGGGCTTTTTTCTTCCCTCCCACATGGCAGCTGTCCTTCATTCTGCCAGGGCCATTCACACTTCATCCAGAGCCACCCTTTATTCCTTGAATATCTCTTAATGTCTCTCAATGTCTCTTAATCTCTCCTGCTTTCTATCCTGTCGCTGACCTTCCCTTTTGTTCTTTCATCCCCTCCCCCTTTTCCCAGCCCCTACTTGCTTTAAAATCGATCCCCTTTCCTGTTTTTTTCCAGTTCTGACGAAAGGTCTTCGACCTGAAACGTTAACTCTGTTTCTCTCTCCACAGATGCTGCCTGGCCTGCTGAGTTTTTCCAGTGTTTTCTGTTGTTATTTCAGCCTGACAGGTGCCAGGTGCAATGTCTGGTCTGCAGTGTGTTAGTTGATCTTAGCTGGGGTGGCATTGATGGTGCTGCAATTGATCTCAGTAGCCCTGGACTAGCAGCCAGGGTTCCTGCACCTGAGCACTAGCTAGTGACCCTTGAGGGAAACTGCATGTCCGTGGACAAAAGGTGAGGACAAAGCTGGACTCTGCTGCAATGCCCCTTATGGTGAAGTAGCCTGCCAATACACACTGTCTAGGCTCAAGTATGAAGAAAAACCTCCCAGGCAGGGTTGCTGGCACCCAGTGAACTGTACTCTGGTTTGAGTCACCACATTCGGGAAAGGAGGTTAGGGCAAACATGTAAGAGGATTTTTGTGATATTCAGACGAGAGGATATGGGGAACCTTCAAAAAAAAACTCATATTTAAATAGAAATACCTCCATCATTAAATCTATGTCCTGAATCCATAGAATTGGGATCAACTGAAAGTGCCTAACAAGTCATAAAAAATTATTAATTCATTTGGAAAAATGTTGGGTTCACAAGAAAATTGTGTTTGAAAAAAAAATTAGGAGTAGAAAAATAAAAAAATAAAAATAATATTAAAAGTAATAAAGGTGAAGTAATTTTAAATTTATCGAGCAAAATTCAGAAGACTGGATCCCTCCTAGGTATTATTACGCAACGTCCAAATAAAATCCCCTCTTGTTTCTTGCATCACTGAAGCTCAAAATGAATTCCCCAGACACACGCAGTGATGAAAAATATATTTTTTTTCAAGCAGCTTGCATTTCTAGCTGTGTAGCATCAGCCTCTTGTACCTAACTGCACAACATATTTCTTTTCCACAGGAGGTAGTTATGACAAATTAGAAGTCCAACATTTTTCTGATGGTGCAAAGCCTCCAGCTGTCACGAGGGAAATACTGATCAGATTTCCGAGCCCCATGGTCCCGAGGCGCCACAAGGAGTTCCATATGGTCATCCAAATGCTTCACCTGTGTCTGGTCACACTTTCAGTAAGAAAGTTTACGAAATTTATTCGATCAAATCCTCAACTTTTTTTGGGGGGTGGTGGGCGGGGGTGAAGATGGGGTGGTTGTTTAATGATTTTTTTTTTCCATGTACAGTCTGATTAGTAATTTGAAGGGCACCTCCCTCCATACTGAAACATTGAGGCTCTTTTCGATATTACTAAATCGAGGAACAGCACCTCATCTTCCGATTAGGCACTTTACAGCCTTCCGGACTCAATATCGAGTTCAACAATTTCAGATCATAACCTCGGCCCCCATTACATTTTCACTTATTTTTTATCCACACCTTTGTTTTGGCCCTTTCCCCACCCCCCTTTTTTTCTCTCCCACATGGCAGCTGTCTCCCATTCTGCCAGCGCATTTCACACCTAATCTAGAGCTATCTTTTGTCTCCACTAGTCCTATCACCATCTCGTCTCGTTTTGAATACCTCTTAATGTCTCTTCACGTCTCTTTTGTTCTCTCCCAGCCTGGCCTCTTAATCTATTTCATTTCCTGTGCTTTTCCAGTCTTGACAAAGGGTTTGACCCGAAATGTTGACTCTATTTTCTCTCCACGGATGTTGCCTGGCCTGCTGAGTTTTTCCAGCATTTTCTGTTGTTATTTCGGATTTCCAGCCTCTGCGGTATTTTGCTATCTTACTAAATGAAGGTGTTTCCAATATGATTTTCGTGAGCTTATTTTCTTCCCCCACCATTTTTAAGCTCTTTTATTCCACCGCTCAAGTGTGCTCCATACAGTGCACCTTTTGCCCAGGCTGCGAGGCTAACCCTGCGACTAGGCCGCTGTCAAAGCGGTTGCCAAACAGGCTGCTACAAATGTGCAAGGTTCGGTCTTCCGCACGTCCCCCTCCTATGGTGGAAGTGCTGAGTCTTTCACTCACTGCCCTCCCTTAAAGAGGACCCTCGAGATTCAAGAACTTATAGTGGGGAATCACCGACATGAATCTAGATCCAACGGGTCCATTGGGGCACCATTTCGCTGCGTCACCTGCCACATTGCACCTGATCAGCATCATTTTTTCCCCTAATGTGCCCCTCTCCTCTCCTGACTCCTGCTGGGATATGGTTCCACACATACCAACAGCCACCCGTACCTCGATCAAGCGGCCACTCATCGTGTACGAGTGTAATCAGTGACCACCAGCAGGCTAGTTAACCATGAGGGCATTGGAACTGAGCCTGACCCCTGCTCTCAGCTTATGCTCCCCCACACACACACGCATGCATGCACATAACAGCAGGAGTCATTGGATATCTACCAGGAGCGGGAAGCCGAGGTGATTTTTCCCTCCATCACCCGGGCCAATGGTAACATTCCAACATCTCCCCAAGCTGATACCAGTTAACTCAGCCCTAAGTGAACTTGTAGCCCTCATGTTCTATACCAGGTGGTGCACTTACCCAGTAGGCCTTAAGGAGAATGCTAATCAACATTTAGAACAAATAAATGATCTTAAGTCAGGAATCCTATATAATGATGTATTATGATAATGATGGGTGAAAACTTTGCAATTATGTTCTATTGTACTTACAAGTCTTTCAGATTATTATATTTGGCCGGGATAAATCCCGTTCAAGAAATCTATCAACAGTTCCGTTCAATATTACTGAGGACATTGCCTTTTCCAAGAAATGGTGCTGATGCTGTGCTGAATAAATCTTAATGTCAGATGCACATTTACTAGATGAAATGGCTGACACTGGTCTAAGACACAGTCCTTCAACTCTGGAGATCTATGTCTAAAGGTAGTTTAGGAATGAATGATGAAGGTTATTTCTCATTAATCGCTGTTAAGGTCACAAATGAATGTCTTCTAAAAGTCTTATTCTAAACCTTCCAAGGGTATGCATCACAAAACTATTCTAATTTCTACAGTCTTGTAACCTCTTCTCCCTCATTGAGTTTTTTTTTTAAATCGCAGTGAATGGGAAAAATACAAAATTATTCACTGACGAGGCTGCATATTTACTGCTTTATGACATACTTGGTCATGAAAAATCCAACACTATTGAGGTTTCAGATGCTCTTTCTACAACAGTTATTCTAATAAAAGCCTGTTAAGTGTTTGTTCTGATTACAGTTTTTAAACCAAGCGTTCACTCTATTTCTATGGGAGCCTGATCCATTAAGAGGAAATAGCCAAGGATATTTGTAAGTAAGTGAGAAGTTTTGCATTTAGTTCCCCTCCCCATTCTCAACGCAGTAAGTGTTCATCTTTAGCTGTTCATAACTGTATTAAAGACCATGCTGTGTAGGTATCACACCCTAAATACTTTAAAGAGGAAGTCTATCAGGATACATGTAAAAAATTATTGTAGAATCATAGAATAATTCTATTGTGGCTGTGCTGGCTCTTTGAAAGAACAGTCCACTCCCTTGCTCTTTCCCCATAGTCCAACAAATGTTTCTCCCTCAAGTATTTATCCAATTCCCTTCTTAAAGTTATTGTTGCATCTGCTTCCACCACCCTTTCAGGCAGTGCATTCCAGATCATAACAACTCGCTGCGTTAAAAAAATCTCCTCATCTCCTCTCTGGTTCTTTCGCCAATTATCTTAAATCTGAGTCATTTGCTTACCGACCCTTCTGCCACAGGAAACAATTTCTCCTTAAATAACAACAGGAAATGCTGGAAACACTCAGCAGGTCAGGCAGCATCGTGGAGAGAGAAAAACAGAGTTAAGGTTTCAGGTCGATGACCCTTTGTCAGAACTGGAAAAAGCTGGAGATGGAACAGGTTTTTAAGCAAGTGTAGGGGCAGGGAGAGGGGGGAGGGGAGGAAAGAACAAAAGGGAAGGTCTGTGATAGGCTGGAAGGCAGGAGAGGTTAAAAGACAAAAGGGATGATGGTGCAAGGCAAAAGGAGATGGTAATGGGACAAGTTGAGAAACAAAAAATAACTCTGGATGAGGTGTAAATGGCAATGGCAGAATCATTAACATTAACGTTAATACGATAGCAAAATACTGCAGATGCTGGAAATCCGAAATAACAACAGAAAACGCTGGAAAAACTCAGCAGGCCAGGCAGCATCCGTGGAGAGAGAAACAAAGTTAACATTTCAGATCGAAGACCTTTTGTCAGGACCTGACAAAGGGTCTTCGACCTAAAACGTTAACTCTGTTTCTCTCTCCACGATGTTGCCTGGCCTGCTGAGTTTTTCCAACATTAACGTTAACCCTGTTTCTCTCTCCACGATGTTGCCTGACCTGCTGAGTGTTTCCAGCATTTTCTGTTGTCATTTCAGATTTCCAGCATCTGCAGTATTTTACAATTGAACAGTTTCTCCTTATTTACTCTTATCAAATTCCTGCATTATTTTGAACATCTCTATTAAATCTACCCTTAATCTTCCCTGCTCTAAGGAGAACAATCCCAGATTATTTAGTCTCTCCACGTAACTGAAGTCTCACATCCCTGGTACCATTCCTGCACATCTCCTCTGCACCTTCTCTAAGGCCTTGGCATCCTTCCTAAAGTGTGGTGCCCAGAGTTGGACACAATACTCCAACTGGGGTGTAACCAGTGGTTTATAAAGGTTTAGCATAGCATCCTTGCTTTTCTACTCTATGCCTCTATTAATAAAGCCAAGGATCCCATATGCTTTTTTAACAACCTTCTCAACTTGCCCTGCCACCTTCAGAGATTTGTGTACATACACCCCCCAGGTCTCTCTGTACCTGCACCCCCTTTAAAATTGCACCATTTCATTTATAATTAGTTTTGTTGATGAATTATTATTAACATTAATAGCAGAGTTAGAATTTGTTATTTTTCTGCTAGTGGTTTGATGCTGATTTAAGTATAAACATCGATGGCATAATCAGGAGAACTGACAATGAGACATCAGCTGATATTGACCGTGTGAGGGAGGAGGTCCTATCATTAATTGAATTTTGCTTCATTTCAATTGTATACGTTAAAAACAATTGTTCTGGGGATGTGGGCAACACTGGCAAAGCTGCATTTATTTCCCAATCCTAGTAACCCTGAGAAGGTGGTGGTGTGCCTTCTCTTGGAACTGCTGCAGTCCTTGTGATGATAGTATTCCCATGATGGTGTTAGGTATGGAATTATAGGATTTTGACCCAATAGCGATGAAGGAATGGCGATATATGTCCAAGTCAGGCTAGTGTATGACTTGGTAGGTAACGTGAGGCGATGGTGTTCCTATGCGATTGCTGCTCTTGTCCTTACCTTAGTGAGGTGATGCAATGTATTCTTGAAGATAGTACATACTGCAGCTAGGGTGTACTGGTGATGGCAGGAGTGGACATTGAGTTCAGTGGAAAGGTCACCAATAAAGAGGAATGCTTTGTTCTGGATGGTGTTGGGCACCTTGAGTGTTGTTGAGGCTGCATCCATTCAAATGACTGCCGAGTATTCCATCAGGCTCCTGACAATATGCAGATTGAAACAATGAAGAATGCTAGAAGCCTACTGTAAATGTAGGAAATGTTGCACAGTAACCATATCCCTCATAGAATTGAACCAGTACCACAAAATACTCTATTGGGAATAAATGGAGGATTTATTTTGAGTATTTTTTGAACTTTTGATTATTATTTTAGATTTTGGGAGAGAATTTTGTGTTCTATATTTTAACCTCGGCAAACAGTGCTTAAATCCAGATTGATGGGATGAACAGCTTCTCTCTAACATACGTAAGATACTAAAAGCCCTCATGAAATAAAATTTGGGCATTCTCAAATCAATTCCTTGGAGCAAAGGAGGCTGAGGGGGGACCTGATTGAGGTGTACAAAATGATGAGGGGCATAGATAGGGTAGATAAAGAGGAACTTTTCCCCTTAGTAGGGGGGTCAATAACAAGGGGGCATAGATTCAGGGTAAGGGGCAGGAGATTTAGAGGGGATTTGAGGAGGAACTTTTTCACCCAGAGGGTGGTTGGAAGCTGGAACTCACTGCCTGAAAGGGTGGTAGAGGCAGGAACCCTCACAACATTCAAGAAGCATTTGGATGGGCACTTGAAATGCCATTGCATACAAGGCTATGGACCAAATGCTGGAAAATGGGATTAGACTGGACAGGGATTGATGGACGGCGCAGACACGATGGGCCGAAGGGCCTCTTTCTGCGCTGTAAAACTCTACTCTATGAAAATGTAAGTACAAACTAATGCCCCCCCATAATTGTAGACTAATTGGCACTAAACTGACAATGTCTTTCAGAGATGCCATGAAGATGGCTATGGTGGGAAATGGAAATGTCTCTCTGATTGCAATTGAGGTTGCCTTTAAGGTGTTTTCAGGGAAGATTTCTTCTGTCCTATGCATAGCAAAATCACGAATGCATTTATAAAGAACAAGTTTACAATTTTGCTACAAATAGCAAACAGAAAACATTTTACCCCATTATTGAGGTCAAATAAAAGAAAGTTCTATCCTGCATGTAACCCATAATGTAGCTAACATGGGTACCAAAGTGGAAAAGTGGTCCCATTCTCCAGCATTGTCATCCCTCTTTGTGGTGAGCATAAATTAGCCATATTTTCACTCATATGCACATACGGTGTATATAAATAAATACATTATAAATATATAGAAATCCCGTGGTACATTGCGTTGCTGGAAATGCAGCAAGATGGAATTTCAGCCTGCTGCTTTCACCTGCCAACGACCCCATTCCAAAAATGAAAACGAAAAATGCTGGGAAACACTCCGCAGGTCAGGCTGCATCTGTGGAGAGAGAAACAGAGTTAACGTTTCAGGTCGATGACCTTTCGTCACCTCAGGGTCATTTAGTTAATGGAAGTAGGCACAGCAGGGGCGCCTGCCCATCGGAGTGTTGGTGTGGTATCCTGTCGCTCCAAGAGGGGAAGCCAGAGGCCCAGATAAAGCTGAACATAAGAACGTAAGAACAAAAGACGCAGGAGTAGGTTATTTGGCCCCTCAAGCCTGCTCCGCCATTCAATAAGATCATGGCTGATCTGATCTTGGCCTCAACTCCACTTCCCTGCCCACTCCCCATAACCCTCGACTCCCTTATCGTTCAAAAATCTGTCTATCTCCACCTTAAATATATTCAATGACCCAGCCTCCACAGCTCTCTGGGGAAGAGAATTCCAAAGATTCACGAACCTCTGAGAGAAGAAATTCCTCCTCATTTCCGATTTAAAAGGGTGCCCCCTTATTCTGAAGTTATGCCCCCTATTTCTAGATTCCCCCACGAGGGGAAACATCCTCTCTGCATCTACCCTGTCAAGCGCCTTCAGAATCTTATAGGGGGGAAATATTTCAATAAGATCCCCTCTCATTCTTCTAAACTCCAATGAGTATGGGCCCAAACTGCTCAACCTTTCTTCATAAGGCAACCCCTTCATCTCCGGAATCAACCTCATGAACTTTCTCTGAACTGCTTCCAATGCAAGAATATCCTGAAAAGATGCGTTAATATGGGCCATGTAGTAATGATAATTGATTCCTCTGGGACTGATTACCATTGTATCGCGCACTGTTGAAGATCTCACTAAGCCCAGAATGCCATCTATGCCTGCTGTCAGAATATGTACGTCCCACTGCCCTAGCAGGGGTGGGGTTGCCCAGGAATGCCTTCAAAGTGCCTTCAAAGCCTTCAAAGTGCTGGCTCGACATAAGGGAGGCTGGGCAGAAGGACTGCCCATTTTACCCAGATTGGGATGCGCTAGGGAGTTTAAATAGGACAGAAACCTGGGGAGAAGACGGGGGCTCCAGGAGCCACCCCAAATTGCAAATCCCGCTACAACTCTGCTGGAATCTCGCCCGTCCCATACATCCAGGGTGTGGAATTTCTATTCTGTAAAGTGTATGGAATATTTTTTATCATGGATTTCAAAACCTGAAGCCAGGAGACTTTGGTACTGTAAAAAGATTTTTATATTTTTTCTTTTATTTAAAAAAAATGTTGATATGTTGAGGACCAATATCCAGCATGTGTTCTTGTCATTATGTGAAATTAGCAATGATTTGGCAATATTCTACTTGCTAAGCATTGAAAATATGAACACTTGTGAGGATGTTATGCTTGGATGAGAATTACGTGTTTGAGTGTTATGCCTTGATCAAACGTTCCATCTAACAACAGTGACTTGGAATTGATGTTGTACATTGGATGCTCTGCTTGGATCAGAAGTATATTTATCACATCCAAACTGTGTTATAAAATGGACGTATAAAGATTCAGCAAGAGTAAATATTTAAACTGAATGCTGTCAAGGACAATAAACACCGAAGGATTTGTAGCAGTTGGGAAGTGATTTTAGTTCTCAATGTCCAACAATGTACCACAATTAAAGGTTTGCTGATTTGATGCTGAACCCCTGCCAGAACAATCCATGGGAGTAGCTCTTTTATAAAATGATTTTCAAACCCAATGATCAAGAAACCCTTGACTCATTCTTCCTGCCCAACCCACGCCCCCTGCCAGGGATGAATCTTGGCCTTCTGTGTCAAAAATGAAACATTCTTGTCTATGGTGGATTGTTTATGGGCAGTTTGGCAAACAGCAATCAAGACAGTAAAAGATCTAGACAGATTAGCAGAATTGGCAAACAGATGGAAGATGTAACTTAATGTGGATAAGTGTAAGCTAATACATTTTGGGAGTAAAAAACAAGGTATGAGAGTATACACAATGGAAAAATGATGAAAGGTGTGAATGAACAGAGAAACCTAGGGGTTTGAATACATAATTCACTGAAAGTATAATTGTAGGTAGAAAAATCTATATAACAGGCCAACAGCATTTTGGGTTTTATAAATAGGGGCACAGACTACAAGAATAAAGAAGTCATGATACGAAATATTGGTTGGAGCACAGTTACAGTACTGTGCGCAGTTTTGGATGCTCTGTTAAAGAAAGGAAATTAAAACCACAGAACATTTTCACTGTAGGTTCATCAGAATGATGCCAGGGATGGAAATCTACAGTTGTGAGGAGCGATTTGAGATACCAGGGCCTAGAATAGTGACACAGCGCAGCTAACGAGGCCAGCAACAGAACGACAGCAAACTGGTCCCACGGCCTCGTTATTAAAGTACCGGACCACTGTGGGCACTCGACACATTCTGATTCATATGGAATGCAACATCTATTTACAGGAGAGCCTGGTGATCTTGTACCCGAGGAAATATCTAAAAATGCAATACCCTGCCAATGAGTAATGCCACTCAAAAGCACAGAACTGTGTAAGATCTTTATGTACGATAGCAAAATACTGCAGATGTTGGAAATCCGAAATAACAACAGAAAATGCTGGAAAAACTCAGCAGGTCAGGCAACATCCGTGGAGAGAAATTTGAGTTGACGTTTCGGGTCGAACCCTTCTTCAAAACTGGAAAGAAAAGAAAATAGATCGAAGGCAGGGCTGCGATCGGACAAAAGAAGTGAAAGAAACAAAAGAGCTAGACGAGATGGTAATAGGCTGAGATTAGGTGTAAAGTGTACTGGCAGGGCAAGAGATAGCTGCCAGGTGTGAGAGAGAAACAAAAGGAAAGGTGGGGGGAGGGGGGGAAGGAGTGGAAAAATTACAAGAAAAAATGTGTAATAGGGGCCGAGGTTATGATCTGAAATTGTTGAACTCGATATTGAGTCCGAAAGGCTGCAGAGTGCCTAATCGGAAGATGAGGTGCTGTTCCTCGAGTTTACGTTGAGCTTCCGTGGAACAATACAAGAGGCCAAGGATGGTGAGGTCCGAGTGGGAATCTACAAATGTTGTACTACAATTGTATTGTAGGATGACCTGAGAAAGTATGGAATCTGTTTCTCGTGTTATCAAACTTGCCATGAAACATATTTTATTGACTTAATCTCTGCCAGTCAGCTCAGCAAAGTTGGCAGCCTCTGGGTCAGAAGGTTGTGGGTTCAAGTCCCACACCAAGACTTGAGCACATCATTTGAGCTGATACTTCATTGCAGTACTGAAGGATTCCTGCATTGACGAAGATGCTGTCTTTCAAGTGAGATATTACACTGAGAAAACTGTTTGCCCGTTCAGCTGGTTGTATAAGATCCCATAACACCACTTGAAGAAGAGCAAGGAGCTCTCCTGGTGTCCTGACTAACGTTTGTGGGATTTTGCTATGTGCAAATTGGCTGTCTTGTTTGCACTTTGGGCTGTCCTGAGGATGTGATAAGCTTCTATATAAATGCAAGCTCAATCCTTCTTTCTCTCCTCTTTATTTCTCTTTTTCCAAGCAGTTAGTTTTTGACAAACATACAGCAGATATGGTGCTGCAGTAGCATCGAAACCTTTATAGATAGTAGTTCAGAAAGTTTGTTGAAATTGGAAGAAAATGTTAAAGAAAGCACACCAGCACATTATTTATGTGAAAAAAGCATTAATTAGGCCACATAGTTTCTGTAACCTAAATGCATATTCTGATAACATTTTGTAAAATCCCAGCTAGCAGAACCAGCATTATTATTTATGGAAAGCATACAAATATTATAAAATATATGACATTCAGAAAAAGAGGATAAGCATGTCTGTGGTTCACAAGAAGGCAGCATGTGTCCTATAATCAGAGGTAAACCAGACGCATCTAGGTCATCCATCTGAGTGAACAGAATATTTTATGCAAGTTGATAAAAGACAATGGCAATGAGGACATTGAGAAGTGGAAACCACACTTACAAAGATGGACATGTCGACTGTCCACAACCAAATAACAATACAATGCAAACCATGAACGTTGTGTCTTCTCCCGATCTGTATGTCTTAAACTGCAGTGAGAATGAATTTCAAAAGCATTACTCATTCTCTTTTACAAAAACAATCCTTGTCCCTTTTGACATTGCTGAGTTCAGTCATAAGCAATTCCTCAAATCCCAGACTGGCAAAACTCGGTCCTGGAACATCATTGATCAAATAAAATGTCTTTATTAATAACCGAGTTAACACCAGTGATATTTGGCCACAGAACCACATGCCATGGTAACAGATTAGTTCTCCCAGTATTGAATTTTAAAGTGCCATGAATAAGTCAGCAATCACATTTGAATAATGAAAAAAAATCAGATGATTAAGATATGCAATTTAAAAAAAAAAATGTAAATACTCAAATCATTCTACAGGTCAAAATAAGATTGTTACTGTTTAATAATACAGAAAAACCCGCACACTGAGCTTCCCACCTGAACTGACCCATCGGGAGAGTAGGGCATGTTGGGGAAACATGCAGCTGGTGTGAAGTGATTTTTTAGAGCAGAGGAGGTAGAACTGATTAGAGGGGGGAGAGTCACCATGCTAAGGGTCTTACTCAATATGAGGAGCATAGGAAGAGTGCTGGAAACGTATGTCTGCACAGTCTCTTAGCACGGAAGAGTGCAATGCATGAAGACGGAAGACCATGACAGGAAGACAGAAGAGGATAGCTTGCTAAATGGAGGGATAAGAAGTTTAAAAAAATTAGAGAAGCATGAATTACAATCTGTTACACAGAACAGCAAAAATTACAATTAGAAATTACAGTTTCCTTTGGTAAAATATAAACAGTATTTCTATCATGTTCGGAGAGGAATTACAATCTCTCTGCATGACAGGTATTACAGTGATCTACAGCTTTTGTAATCTGTGTATATGAACTGCTCTGACCCTTTCCATTATTAATGGATTAGCGCAGATACTTTATAATTAAACTCAGAAAGTATGAATTGATGTCATCTACTCAGTATGGCGGCTTGGCATTTTGTGCCAAAGCACCTGTTGTTCTAGTGAGAAACAGCTGATATCATTATCCACTCAGCCGGACTGCACAGGTTCCCGCTGGTTCAAGATTGTCCAAGGGGTTACACACACACTGTAATCAAGAATAACATAAAGGGTACAAATGACGAAGGTAACCATTAATGTGATAACATTCGGATACATCCCTTTGATTAAATATCAATTTACCTCATTTCTATATCTAGTTTCTAGGTAATGTCCTTATTTTACCATGTCACTATTTTGAAATTTCTCTGTTTGCCTTCATTTAAAACTCCTGTTTTAAAGGTTTGATATAGGCAAATTAAAATCTTAAAGGCCGCTGTGAAGAAGTCTTGAACAAACATTTTCTTTTTTTCTAGTCATCACATGCAAGTGACCCAGTGGTCATTTTGATGCAATTTATGTCACAACGTTCAGTGTTTTTCCATTTGTTACAATCATTATGGCTACAGCAGGGTTTTTAAAAAAACAGGTTACCCATGGAAAGAAAAATCACTTACATAATGCGATTAGTTTTCAAGAATTTTCTTTTTAATAGTGGAGATTATGGGGCACAGCAATTCCTGGATACAAAATAGTTTCACGTTAGTAATATAGTAATCTTTAAAAAAAATGCAAATTAGCCTGAATTGTCCTGCTTCAGATGATCAGCAACTTTATGGTATGGTGTGGAGATGCCGGAGTTGGACTGGGGTGGACAAATGTAAGAAGTCACACAATATCAGGTTATAGTCCAACAGCTTTATTTGAAATCACAAGCTTTCGGAGCGCTGCTCCTTCATCAGGTGGTAATTAGACAAGAGTTAACAGCCCAACCCTTAGAAAGCCATTTCCCCATTCCTGAATGGTAGTTTAACACTAACATTTAAAAAGTTAACTCATTTTGCAATAGTTGGTTTAAGTACCCTAACTAGCCCGAGGTGTGAAATCTCGGCCCCTGTAAGTTACCACGTAATTCTGCGATGAGCTCACTGAGAAAAATTGTACCTTTGCCTGCAAAACCCAGGAAGCTTAACATTTACAGCAGAGGGAATTGAATTGATTATGGAGAAGATGCTGAGGAGCAAGCGTCCATCTTAGGAACCCTCAAACACCAGAGACCACTGAAGGACATGGTGAGAGATTGCTCAATAACATTAAACTGCCTCTCGTATTAACAAAACCTGGCAAAATATCAAACATTGTATCAAGAAAACTGCCATGAATGCATCTGAGGAGGAACCCATCATTTGAGACCTCTCGTCTTTATAATATAAAGAGATGTTTTGAAACATTTAAAGCAAAGAAACCTTTTGGCATTATGCAAGACACAAAGTTAAATTAATGCTCAACAATAGCAACACGAAGGCCCATTAAAAGGTGTGCAGACATGTGTCCAGATTTTACTTTGGACATCCTCAGGGTGAGATTTTTTTTTTTAAACAGGATTTCTTCATTAATAAACAATTATATTATCTCAATTAAAAGAGAGTGTGGAACAATTCTTTTCTCATTACTCTTTGAAAGGAGAATGTGGTTGATACACCTATCAATTCATCCAATGAAAAGCGACGAGTTAAGAAAGTAACTATAGGTTTTTATTGGCTAAATAACAGAGCCCACCCTCGTGGGTGATCGGATACAACAAGGAGGAATGCCAGCCAGTCGACTACCTTTATACCTGGGCAGGTAGGTGGAGTCATGGGCGGAGTCAGCAGTGGTCAGCCCAGGTATAGCAGCGTGACAAGAGGCGACCTCGTATAGTGATACAACAGTGTGAACAGTGATAACCATAGAGTAACGATATAACAGTGATAACTATAGTGTAACGATAGTGAACGATAAAAGTGGTTTACCACATTCACCCCTTGTTTAGATTTGAGTCCGGCGGGGTGAAGTGTACTATCAGTTCTGGTATGTCAGTCTGTCCGGAGGCCTCGTAAGCCTTTCTGATCGTCGCAGCGGCGGTGTTGCATTATCCGGTGTTAATGCTGGCGTCTGCGTGGTCGGCGAAGGCTTGTGGGGTTCCGGCATGCCGTCTACCTGGTCTGGAATTGGGGGGGTGGTGGGGGGGGGTGAAGGTGGTGTCTCCGGAGTGCCCGAGGGTGCGAGGTCTCGTAAGGAGACTGTGTCCTCCCGCCCGTCTGGGTATGCCACATAGGCATACTGGGGGTTGGCGTGCAGGAGGTCCACCCTCTCGACCAGGGGGTCCGTTTTATGGGCCCTCACGTGCTTTCGCAGCAAGACGGGCCCCGGAGAGGTCAGCCAGGTTGGTAGCGTGGTTCCCGTAGTCGACTTCCTGGGGAAAGCAAACATTCGTTCATGGGGGGTGGCGTTGATGGCAGTGCAAAGTAGTGACCGGGTGGAATGCAGCGCTGCCGGGAGGACTTCCTGCCAGCGGGAGGTTGGGAGGCCCTTAGACTTTAAGGCTAAGAGGACGGCCTTCCATACCGTCGCGTTCTCTCTTTCTACCTGGCCGTTCCCTCGGGGGTTGTAGCTGGTAGTCCTGCTTGCAGCAATACCTCTCGCTAGTAGGAACTGACGGAGTTCCTCACTCATGAAGGAGGAGCCCCGGTCACTATGTATATAGTTTGGAAACCCGAACAAGGCAAAGAGGTCGTTCAGGCATTTAATGACCGTGGTACTGGTCATGTCTGGGCAGGGGAAGGCAAAGGGGAAACGGGAGTACTCATCAACAATGTTGAGGAAGTACACATTACGGTCAGAGGACGGGAGTGGCCCCTTAAAGTCGATGCTCAGGCGCTCGAAGGGGCGGGTGGCCTTGATCAGGCTTGCTCTGTCCGGCCTAAAGAAGTGCGGTTTGCACTCGGCACAGGTCTGGCAGTTCCTGGTCATGGTCCTGACCTCCTCGATGGAGTAGGGCAGGTTGCGGGCCTTAATGAAGTGGTAAAGTCTGGTGACCCCGGGGTGGCAGAGGTCGTTGTGGAGGGTCTGAAGTCTATCACTTTGCGCGCTGGCGCATGTAATTCGTGACAGAGCATCGGGGGGTTCGTTCAGCTTACCTGGCCGGTACAAGATATCATAATCGTAGGTGGAGAGCTCGATTCTCCACCTCAAGATCTTGTCATTCTTGATTTTGCCCCTCAGCTTGTTATTAAACATAAAAGCGACCGAACGTTGGTCGGTAAGGAGGGTAAATCGTTTGCCTGCCGGGTAGTGCCTCCAGCGTCGTACCGCCTCCACAATCGCCTGGGCCTCCTTCTCGACCGACGAGTGTCGGATCTCAGGGCCCTGTAGGGTCCTTGAGAAGAAGGCCACCGGTCTCCCCTCCTGGTTAAGGGTGGCGGCTAGGGCGAAGTCGGATGCATCGCTCTCGACTTGGAAGGGGATGGACTCATCCACTGCGTGCATAGTGGCCTTGGCAATGTCTCCCTTAATGAGGGAGAAGGCTGCGCACGCTTCCTCCGTAAGGGGGAAGGATGTGGACTTCATGAGGGGTCTGGCTTTGTCTGCATAATTGGGCACCCATTGGGCATAGTAGGCGAAGAGCCTCAGGGTTCTCTTCAGTGCCTTTGGACAGTGGGGGAGGGGTAGCTCCATGAGGGGGCGCATTCTTTCGGGGTCGGGGCCGATGACTCCGTTCTCTACTACACAGCCGAGGATGGCAAGGCGCGAGGTGTTAAACACACATTTATCCTTATTGTAGGTGAGGTTCAGCCGTTGGGCCGTACGGAGGAATCTCTCCAGATTAACATCGTGGTCCTGCCGGTCGCGGCCGCAGATGGTGACGTTATCTAGATAGGGGAACGTGGCGTGCAGCCCATTCTGGTCAACCATCCGGTCCATCTCCCTTTGGAAGACCGAAACCCCGTTGGTGACGCCGAAGGGAACCCTAAGGAAGTGGTAGAGGCGGCCGTTCGCCTCGAAGGCTGTATACTGGCGGTCCTCAGGGCGGATAGGGAGTTGGTGATAGGCCGACTTAAGGTCGATGGTGGAGAATACCCGGTACTGCGCAATCTGATTGACCATATCAGATATGCGGGGAAGGGGGTATGCGTCCAGCTGGGTGCACCTGTTTATGGTCTGGCTGTAGTCGATGACCAGGCAGTTTTTATTGCCGGTCTTAACGACCACGACCTGGGCACGCCAGGGGCTGGTGCTCCCCTCGATGATGCCCTCCTTCAGGAGACACTGCACCTCAGAGCTAATGAAAGCTCTGTCCCCGGCGCTGTACCGCCTGCTCTTGGTAGCGACGGGTTTGCAGTCGCGGGTGAGGTTAGCGAACAGGGAAGGTGGCGGGACCTTGAGGGTGGATAGGCCGCAGGTGTTACGCGGTGGGCGGTTTAAAATCTGCTGGTTGTCGACTGTGAGTGGGGGGAGGGGTCCGCCGTATGCTAGCGTGACGCTTTGGAGGTGGGATTGGAAGTCTAGGCCTAGTAGGACGGCAGCGCATAGCTGGGGCAGGACGAGGAGTTTAAAATTTTTATACTCCGTACCCTTAACCGACAGGGTCACAACACAATAGCCGCTGATGTCAGTGGCGTGTGACCTCGATGCCATCGAGATCCGGTTGCGCGTTGGCAGGACAGGGAGGGAGTAGTGGCTCACCGTGTCTGGGTGGATGAAGCTCTCCGTGCTTCCGCTGTCGAACAGGCAGGTCATGGCGTGGCCGTTTACTTTGATGTCCATCATCGACTTGGACAGGTGATGCGGGCGGGCCTGGTCCAGTGTGACGGAGGCTAGTGTATAGCTGAGCGAGTTGTTGTAGTCTGCGGTTGAGGCGGTAGTCGGGTCTAGAGGCACGGTGGCGGTCGGGCGTGGTGGGTAAAATGGCGTCTCCCACGAGGTTGGACAAAATGGCGGAGAAGATGGCTGCCCCCATAACTCACATGAGGCACTGCTGGTGTCGGTTGCCTGTATCAAAGATGGCCGCCCCCATGACTCACATGTGGGGATGCTGGCCTCTGTTGCCTTGAAGGAAGATGGCCGCCCCCACAGCTCGCATGAGGCACTGCTGGCCTCTGATGATCCACCTCTGCAGGCCTTAGCGAAGTGGCCTTTCTTCATGCAGTTTGAGCAGGTAGAGTTCCTGGCTGGGCAGCGCGACCTCGGGTGTTTCGCCTGGCCGCAGAAGAAGCAGCCGGCGGCCCGATCGCGGGGGTCCGATGTCGGAGCCGGTACCGGGGGTGGCGGTCTCGATCGGGTCCGGGACGCTGACGCTGAGGTAGGTCCCAGGGGGGTTGCTGCGGGGGGTATTGCGGTCGGGGTCGGTCCCAAGTCCCAGGGTTGCGAGTTACAGTACCTTGAGTATGCCTCGAGGTCCCGATGGGCCACCTCTAGAGAGAGAGCGAGGGCTGCAGCTTTGTCCAGGTCGAGGTCCCTTGCTTCCAGTAGTCTTTGCCGTGAGTAGTCGGACCGCAGGCCTTTCACGAAGGCATCGCGGACATTGTCTTCAGTATTTTCTGCCGCCGTTACCGCTTTAAAGTTACAGTCTCTGCCGAGTGCTTGTAGCAGCCGTAAAAATTCCTCCACGGGCTCTCCTGGCTGTTGCGGGCGGGATCTCAGGAGGTGTCTGGCATACATGGAATTTACCGGGGTTTGGTACTGTCTTTTCAGCCGGTTGATGGCGTCCTCGTATGTTTTAAGGTCCCGGATGAGTGCGAATACTTTAGGGCTCACTTGGACGTTCAGAACTCTTAGCATGGATTTCTGAGGCACGCCGGATTCTCCCAGGTAGGCTTCGAAGCAGCTCAGCCAGTGTTCGAAGTCGAGGGCTGAGTTTGCTGCCTGTGGGTTTAGATCCAGGTACGGTGGTCTGAGGGCTCGCAGCCAGGCCGGCTGCTGTGGCTGTTGTAGCTGGGCGTCTGGCTGGTCGCTTGGCTGGTCGTTTGACTGCTCAGGTGTCGACATTTTACAATTTAGCCAATAAAATTGATATACCTATCAATTCATCCAATGAAAAGCGACGAGTTAAGAAAGTAACTATAGGTTTTTATTGGCTAAATAACAGAGCCCACCCTCGTGGGTGATCGGATACAACAAGGAGGAATGCCAGCCAGTCGACTACCTTTATACCTGGGCAGGTAGGTGGAGTCATGGGCGGAGTCAGCAGTGGTCAGCCCAGGTATAGCAGCGTGACAAGAGGCGACCTCGTATAGTGATACAACAGTGTGAACAGTGATAACCATAGAGTAACGATATAACAGTGATAACTATAGTGTAACGATAGTGAACGATAAAAGTGGTTTACCACAGTGGTTATGTGATTGGTAATAGTAGAATTGTTTCTGCTCACTGTCCCTCCAAGTACATATAGGTGTGCAAACAAATAATGAACCGTAATGCTCAGTAGATGCCTTATTGTGTTCACCATAAGCTTAAATAATCGTTAGCACTGCAGATTGCTAATCTGTGTACATGTGTGACATATTCTATTGCTATGTGAACATGCAAGTTCATTACATAATTACATTTTCTTTCTCTGCAGTTCATTCTGGGAACAGAGATTCCAAGAAAACCAACTGCAACTGATAATTCTCAAGGAAATGCCAACACCACTGAGACAAGTGCTGGAACCAACACAGAACCATAAGCGCCATTCAAATCCTCTCCACCTGATGCAGAGTACCTGAGAATATGGTTCACCTATTGGAGGAAGTGGCTGCAGATACCTTTTAGAAACTGAACATTTATGAGAGTCACATGCAAAGGGAGATGTTACAACAGAAGTTTATTTGCCTCCGGAGAAAATACTTTGTTAGATCATCGTTGTTAGATGTGGCATTAAAGATTGATGGATTTTGAGGCAGGAAAGCTTGCATGAGCTGCACTGTGCCTTGTATAGTAACATGGCCACCATGCACAGTGAGTGGTTTGTCCCAGAGAAGCAATGTCAAAATGCTAGGGAAGTAAAAAGCCGCCATTAGAGTCATAGAGTCATAGAGTTATACAGCACAGAAAGAGGCCCTTCGGCCCATCGTGTCTGCGCTGACCATCAATCCCTGTCCAGTCTAATCCCATTTTCCAGCATTTGGTCCATAGCCTTGTATGCAATGGCATTTCAAGTGCTCATCCAAATGCTTCTTGAATGTTATGAGGGTACCTGCCTCTACCACCCTTTCAGGCAGTGAGTTCCAGATTCCAACCACCCTCTGGGTGAAAAAGTTCCTCCTCAAATCCCCTCTAAACCTCCTGCCCCTTACCTTGAATCTATGCCCCCTTGTTATTGACCCCCCTACTAAGGGGAAAAGTTCCTCTTTATCTACCCTATCTATGCCCCTCATCATTTTGTACACCTCAATCAGGTCCCCCCTCAGCCTTCTTTGCTCCAAGGCAAACAACCCCAGCCTGTTTAGTCTTTCTTCATAGCTGAGGTGCTCCATCCCAGGTAACATCCTGGTGAATCTTCTCTGCACCCTCTCCAAAGCAATCACATCCTTCCTATAGTGAGGCGACCAGAACTGCACACAGTACTCCAGCTGTGGCCTCACCAGCGTTTTGTACAGCTCCATCATAACCTCCCTGCTCTTATATTCTATGCCTCGGCTAATGAAGGCAAGTATCCCATATGCCTTTTTAACCACCTTATCTACCTGTTCCGCTGCCTTCAGGGATCTATGTACATGTACACCAAGGTCCCTCTGACCCTCTGTACTTCCTAGGGTCCTACCACTCATTGTGTATTCCCTTGCCTTATTTGTCCGTCCAAAATGCATCACCTCGCACTTTTCAGGGTTAAATTCCATTTGCCACTTTTCCGCCCATCTGACCAACCCGTTTATATCGTCCTGTGGCCAGAGAGGTTCTGAAAATTTGTGTCAGAGCCCCTGCAATCTCCTCCTTTGCCTCACACAACAGCCTGGGATACATCTCGTCCGGGCCTGGGGATTTATCCACTTTTTGGCCTGCTAAAACCACTAGTACCTCCTCCCTCTCGATGCTAATATGTTCAAGTATGTCACAGTCCTCTTGCCCGATTTCTATGTCTACATCATCTTTCTCCATAGTGAACACAGATGCAAAAAATTCATTCAAAACCCCGCCTACATCATCTGGCTCTACACACAGATTGCCACTTTGGTCCCTAATGGGCCCTACCCTTTCCCTGGTTATCCTCTTGCCCTTAATATACTTATAAAACATCTTAGGATTTTCCTTTATTTTGCTCGCCAGTGTTATTTCATGGCCCCTCCTCGCCCTCCTAATTTCTTTTTTAAGTATGCCCCTGCACTTTTTATACTCCTCTAGGGCTTCCTCCATCTTTAGTCTTTTGTAACTGCCAAAAGCCCCCCTTTTTTTCCTAATGCATTTTTGTATATCCCTTGTCATCCAAGGTTCCCTTTGCTTGTTGGTCCCACCCTTGACCTTTACAGGAACATGTTGGCGTTGTACTCTCTCTATTTCCCTTCTGAAAGTCTCCCACTGCTTTGATGTGGATTTTCCTACAAGTAGCTGCTCCCAGTCCACTTTGGCCAGATCCTGCCTTATCATATTAAAATCGGCCTTCCCCCAATTTAGAACCCTTATTTCCGGGCCGTCTTTGTCTTTTTCCATGACCACCTTAAATCTCACCGAATTATGGTCACTGTCACCAAAATGCTCTCCTACTGACACTTCCACCACTTGCCCGGCTACATTCCCTAGAATTAGGTCCAGTACCGCCCCCTCTCTTGTAGGACTTTCTACATGTTGGCTCAAAAAGCTCTCCTGGATGCACTTTAAGAATTCTGCACCCTCTAAGCCTTTCACACTCTGACTATCCCAATTAATATTGGGGAAGTTGAAATCCCCCACTATTATTACCCTATTATTTTTGCACTTCTCTGAGATTTGCCTACATATCTGTTCCTCTATCTCCCCCTGACTGTTTGGGGGCCTATAGTACACTCCCAGCAAAGTGCTTGCCCCCTTTTTGTTTTTAAGTTCTACCCATATGGCCTCATTAGAGGAACCCGCTAATATATCATCCCTCCTTACAGCAGTAATTGATTCCTTAATTAATATTGCAACACCCCCTCCCCTTTTACACCCCCCTCTGTCTCGCCTGAAGATTCTATACCCCGGAATATTGAGCTGCCAGTCCTGACCCTCCCTCAACCATGTCTCCGTGATAGCAACAATATCGTACTCCCATGTGTTCAACAACAACTTCAGTTCATCCACCTTATTTGCAAGACTCCTTGCATTAAAATAAATGCCTTCCAGCCTTGCCATATTCCCTTTTGCCTTCACATATTTGCTTGAACCTTATTTCCTGGCCTTTGAGAGTGAGCTTTCTTAAAGGTTGGTGGACTTGTTTTGAAAGTGACAGAGATTGTTTTGTTTTGGGCTTTACAGATTGCTTTTTGTTGCAGTTAGTTAGCTCCATTCATAGAATCATAGAAATTTACAGAAATTCAGCCCATCGTGTCTGCGCCGGCCGAAAAAGAGCTATCCAGCCTAATCCCACTTTCCAGCTCTTGGTCCGTAGCCCTACAGATTACAGCACTTCAAGTGCGTATCCAAGTACTTTTTAAATGTGATGAGGGTCTCTGCCTCTACCACCCTTTCAGGCACTGAGTTCCAGACCCCCACCACCCTCTGGGTGCAAAAAAGTTCTCCTCAACTCCCCTCTAATCCTTCTACCAATTACTTTAAATCTATTCCCCCTGGTTATTGACCTCTGTGTTAAGGGAAATGGATCCTTCCTATCCTAGGCCCCTCATAATTTATATACACCTCAATTAGGTCTCCCCTTAGCCTTCTCTGTTCCAAAGAAAATGATCCCAGCCTATCCAATCTTTCCTCATAGCTAAAATTCTCCAATCCTGGCAACTTCCTCGTAAATCTCCTCCGCACCCCTTCTAGTTTTGCTTTTCAGTTTTTCTCTTTTTTTCAAGTTGCTTTTTTCCTTTTCATCTTCTGCCTGGGAGTTTAATTATTTTAAAACGGCATAAACTGGAAGAATGTGCATTCCTCTGGGAATTCCTTTTGCTCTCGAGCTTCAGAATGTGGAGGAGTTGCAGAGGAAGGAAAATTTGATAGAGGGGGGGTGTGAGAGATCTTGTGGGGTATGATACTTAAAAGACACTGGGACCAACTGGTGCTAATTAGAGAGCGGTTCAACCTGCATGGATACATTGGTGTCGAAGTATGCAAGTCTACAGATCCTGCCATAGCTACTTGGGCACATCAAAGGAAATGTGCCTTTGCCCCTCATTTCATGCCTCTCTCCTTTGACCTGGAGTCAGGAATTTATAAATGTCTGTCAATCTGTAAACTTCCCTCCACAACAGCAATTTACCTCTAATTGAACTCAAAGAGGGAGAAATTCAACTCACGGCCATCTGCTTTGCGTCTGAGGAACAAGTGGTACTGAGTTGAAAATCGGCGGGGGGGGGGGGTGTGGGAGAAGAGCACCTTGGAGGCCCATTCACATGAAGGCCCATCTGAGGCTGTATTCAGGTGAGCCTGTAAATGGGCTCACCCACCTGAAAAAGGCATTAGGCTGCTATACAACACAAATTGGGGTTGCAGAAGCCCGATGCAAAATGCAGGTACAAATGGGCAGAGCTTGTGCCCAGCTGTAGCAGGTATTACTCTTGAGTGGCCTAACCAGTGGTCCTTAAAGGAGCTGTTGGCGGGGCCGTCCAAAAAACCGGCCACAAAACTTTTTCAAGGTTATGTTTTCGTGGAGGAGTAGGAGTGCTTCTCCTCGCTCCACGACAATACTACGGGCAGCTGCCGGCCCGGGCTCGGCGCATTCCCCCCCGCCCGCCCCCCCCAGGAACTACCTGCAGACTGGCTCACTGTCTGAGCTGGCTGGAATTTGTCAGGCCCATACCAGCGAGCTACATCATAATGCCCGTTCAGTGCCTGCAGCTCGCCCCTTCCCCTTCAAACGAAGCCTGATGCTGAATTGGCTCAGGCCTTAGGCCGGCAAGGACCAGTGCGCGGAGCAGTCGCTCTGCCGACTTGTCGACCATTTCGGGTGCACGTCGAGTTTCTCCCCCAGAATGTTTTACAGCAGTTACACTTTCTGGCCTTAAAGGGATGGGTCATGTTTAGCGTGGTGCTATGCACTTACAATGTTCCTGTCATTATTAAACAGCATATAATTTCTGTGAGCAACGGCACGAAGGATCTACTAGGTTAATGTCGTGTGTCCAAGCTATGTTTCAAGAATTAATTATTGTATCCCAGTCTTATTTCTGCGTCCAAAAAAATGAGAAGCACGGAGTCATTTTATCAAAGTCACATTGGTTACATTGCACGTTGAATGTTTCCGCTAGCTTTGAAGATTAAAGGTGAGGGAAGGGGTCAGTCTTTCTTCAGGAGTGGTTTCCATGCAAGAAGATGACAGCTGTTGTGATGCTCCTTCTCTGTATGCTTTTGGCAAAGTGTCCCTGGATAAGGCTTCCCTTATTTCCTTGGCCACTTCAAGGGCACTGTGTGCACCATCAGGCTGTTTCAGCTCTGCATCCACCATTGCCAAGGTGCACATCTGTTCTGTGGACAAGTTAGACTAATGCAATGTCGATTGGCCAAATTATGCATGAAGCAGCATTTAACAAATATTCAAAGTTTACAGAAACTCCAATCAAAGCTTAAAAGTTACTGCAAGCTAGTTAGCATTGTAGGATTCGCAAAATTGAACTTTATATTATAAAGGGTCGAATGGCAGAAGAGGCCATGATTTTAAAGACTGTTTTAAAAGAAGCCTAGGAAAAAGGGGCATTCAAAATGGCCACCAGATCCCGTGACCAACTTATTGGGACACTTTAAAATGGTTCCTGCAGTCCTCAGACAGCTTTGTGGATTCAGCCCACAGTAAGTTCTGGAAGCCGTTTTTGAGAGAACGAAACCAGACACCCACATATACATATAGATTGGATGCAGATCCAGTCAAGATCGGCCTGCAGATAAAGGCCATCTAAATGTTTATCCAGACAAAAGGGAACAGTTTCATATACATGAGAAGAGCATCAAGGACCCGTTAAGAACATCACCAGGACATTAAAAACAATGAAGGTCATTCCAGACCAGAGATGGCCCGTTACCGGCCATCCAAGAACAGTTTAAAATATAATAACTACCCCGTTGTGCTCCCAGCCCGCCAAAATTAAAACAAAAGACTAACCTGATTTGGCGCAAGATAAGGGCTTCTGATGAGAAGTATATCTGGGAACCCAGGGGTAGAAAGAAAAAGGACGGCCATCATGGAAAGCGGTGCTCGTGGTGCTACCATCGTATCGGTGGCGTCATCGCCAGAAGAAGGAGAAGAAGACGGTTCGAGCTGGCGTCCCGCCCTGGGGTAAAACATCGGGAGATCATCGACCAACCCCGGGCCGTTGACGAAACGGGAGGCCATCGACCCACTCCGGCTCGGGAGAAGAAACAATAAGAAACTGAAGAAATGATGAGGGCCAGCCCGAGGCTCCTCTGACCGGGGTCGAGCAGACGATCCCCGACCCCGCCGACATCCAGACCAGCCGGTGTCCAGCCGTCCCCGACCCCCACCTCAGGAGAGAGGTGTGGCGCAGCTCGCTGGGGCTCCACCAACCACGTGGAGACAAGGCACCTGAAAGAATCAAACGCAGACCTGTTTCAAAACCTTACACTTCCTAGTTGGGTTGGCGAGCATGTTTCTGGCCCTTCATAATCAGATCTAGATAGGTTTAAGGGGGTGGACATTTAAGGGTATAATTAACATGAGTTGTTGCCCCTCGATGTTCCGTGTGTTTTCCCCATTTCATGACGATCTTTGTAGAGTATAGAGTATGTAGCCTGTATTTACCTTAGTTAGTACTGTGTCATTATGATTTGTTTGTGCTTTCCCCTCCCATGTACCCTCTTATTTGCTTGCATTTTGATTTGTTTTACATTATGCAATAAAATTCCATTTCGTTTCATCAAACTTGGTCTATAAGAGTTTTCTCTACATTGTAGTTCCTGCCCCAAAGTCCAGAGTACAGAATCTTAGGGGCGAGTGGGTCGAACCACTCATGGTTTTACTGTGCAAGAGAGAGAGGCCTCTAGCGAGAGAAACCTCTGCGATCTAAAACCCCTTACAGAAAATGGCGACCGCGGCAGGACTCTGGCAGCAGGATTGCAATGTACTAGATCCAAGTTTGAATGGCCGAAATGCAATGGATGAGAGGATAGCGGATTATGTCTTTGGTAAGGTAAATCTCACTAAGCAGTGGATTTCTGATCTGTTACTGGATGGGCGTCCGGTGGACGCAGCCATCAGGTGGACAGCGAGCAAAGAGCATAAGAAGTCAGTGGAGAAGGCAGTGTGGCTGATGTGTTACAAGAAGTAAGTCCAGATCTTGGACCAGGTCGTTGCAGCACAGGCAGCCAGGATCACAACCCAGGCAGCAGAGATAGAGGAAAAGGCCATGGGTGGGGAAAAACTCATCACAGCGCTTCACGCGCTGAATCAGGAACGCCAAGTGGTAGCTAGTCAACATCAGGCTAGAATAGAGTACCTGGAGTGCCAGGTTACTGAGGCAAAGATCAATGAAATGAGGATACAGGAGAAAAACGCCCGCCTTGCACAACAGCTAAGAGCGCAGGAGGAGAGAATAGTGGAGGTTAAGGCAGCTTACAAGCTAGCCCTCGAGCATGGGTTCGAGAGCACAGACCATGGCCCCTGCCAAAAGACCATAGAGGACCTGAGAACGGCCCTGGTTAAGGCAAAAGGCATGGTGTGTCTCGTCAGCCTGAAAGCCAGTCACATGGACTTTTTAAAGGAATCAAAACAGCCAATTCCAGCCGAAGTAGTTGTGGTACCAGCCACCGAGCCCTCAGCACCACCGAGCTATAGTGAGGCTTGGCCGGAAAAACAGGGGGTGGTAAAAGAGGAGGTAGCTGAGGTGGAATGTGAGGAAGAACAGCCACTGGTAGCAAAGCCGGGACCGGCACCGATGTGTCCTGCTCGGCACCAGAGGTTCGGTCCCAACGCCGCAAATGCCGATGCCGGACCCCCCAGAACCAACTCGTGGTGCCCTACACTGCCCAGCAATTAAGGTCCATGGTGAGCCACCTCGCAAGAATCACAGTAAAGGGAGATCCCTCGATTCATTTCAGGGAGATAGAGGAGACAGCAGCCATTAATGACTGTGATGATCAGGAACAGGCGAAAATGTTGCTTTTCTCCCTGGATTGCACAATCCTTCAGTGCCTCTCAGATGAGAGTAAGAGGGGACAGAAAGGGTATGTGGATCTCAGGGAGGAAGTTTTAGAAGTAATGGGAGTGGACGATGGTAGTCCATTCGACCGTGTGGAAGGGACTGTGCAGCTACCTGGAGAACCCCCACGGGTTTTCGCAGAAAGGCTGTGGCCAGTGTATCGACGCAGCTGTCCGGGCATGCCTGACTGGGTCACAATGAACGACGAACAGCGGGTTCATTGGCTCCGTTGCTTGGTTACCAACAGCTTGCCACAGATACGGGCCCTAGCCAGATCTTGGTTTGATCACCAAGGTCCCGGTGTCACGGAGGAGACGGTGCTCCGCCAGCTCAACGTTGCGTATAAGAATTGTAGAGGTCAGGAAACACCTCCCCAGAAGGGAAAGGTGCATGAGGCAAAACGCGCAGCCCCAAGCAAGAAGGAGTGGCGTCAGGAGGGGAATCGCCCTGCCCAAGCCAAGCTCAATTGCTACGGGTGTGGGAAGGATGGACATTGGCGCAAGGACTGTAGAAATCCGTGGAAGGATAATAAGGGAAAATTTCCCGCAGCCCAAGCCCAAGCCCAGACCGCCGCCCAAACACCAGCCCAAACCCAAGCCATAGCTCCTGCCCCAGCACAAGGAGTTGGTGCAGCTATGGATCCCGCTGCGATTGAATCAATTTTAGAGACAATGCGGTCTCTGATGATCGCGCAGGGGAAGATAGCCGTCACCACTGGTCTTGTCGTTCCCGAAACCCCGACCGCTGTGCCCAAATGACTAAAGCCGGCGCAGCCCGTTTACTTGTGTGCGCTGCGATATGATGTATGGAGGCGACCCCTCGTGGAGATGGAAGTGGAGGAGGTGAAAGGGACCTATTTGCTGGATACGGGGGCATCGTGCACCGTGATCCACGCAGATGACCCTGCCACCTCACCTCTGTCCACCGGGGTTCCATATATTCTATTGGGCTTCACAGGCAAGGAACAGGCTGGCGCGTTTTCCATTCCCCTCTCCGTTCATTTAGGACCACTCCGCACCAAGTGGAAGTGTATACTAATGAAGTGGGAAGTGGAGAATGGGAAGGGGATCCTCGGGTCCGATTTCTTGGTAGAACACGGGATCCTCGTGGATCTAAGAAATCATTGCCTTTGGGGAGCGGGTAAGGGAAAGCCGGGCAAGGTAGTCGTCATCCCAGGGAAAGGAGAAAGAGGGACCCTGTTTACCGTGAAGCCAAAAGAGGGCTACGACCTCGAGCTCATGGTCGCAGGCGTCCCACAAGATCTGCAGGCATTCGTGTCAGATAATCTGACTACGTTTGCCACGCACAAGCACGATTGCGGGAGGGTCACCGGGTTTGAGGTCAGAGTAGATGGAGACCACATGGCCCGACCCTAAAATCAGTACAACTTCCCCCGGGAAGCGGAGCCCAACATGGAGACAGCAATGTCTTCACTGGTGCAGCAGGGCGTGTTGAGACCGATAGTCACCCATGTAAACTCTCCGTTATGGCCGGTGAGGAAGCCGGACGATTCCTGGAGAGCCACGGTGGACTACAGAGTCCTCAATAGCAACATCCCAGCCAACACGCTGACGGTAGCAGCAGTTGCCGACCTGATAGGAAGCATTCCAGCCTCCGCAACCACGTTCACGGTGCTGGATATTTCCAATGGGTTTTGGTCTATCCCTTTAAGGAGGGAGGATCAGTACAAGTTTGCCTTTACCTTTAAAGGGCAACAGTACACCTGGAACTGCTTGCCACAGGGTTTCCACAATAGCCCCAGCATTTTCCATCAATGCATGGCAGGGAGTTTAAAGGAGTTCAGCCAGCCCAACCAACTAGTGCAATATGTGGATGACCTGCTCCTGTTCACGGATTCCAGAGAGGAGCATGGCCCACTATTGGCCGAGTTGTTGGAGCTGTTAGGCAGAAAGGGTTTTAAAGTGAACCCAAAGAAGGCATGGATCGGCCAGCAAGAAGTAAAATTCTTGGGTCTGACCATCTGTGCCGGCGAAACAGCCATAAAGCCAGATGGGAATCGGTGCAAGAACTACCGATCCCCACCACCGTAACAGGTGTGAGGTCCTTTCTGGGACTGACTGGGTATTGCAGAGACTTCATTGAGGACTATGCAGCCACAGCCGCCCCGCTGCTCCGACTCCTACACAAGGGAGTGGAGTGGTCCTGGGATGAGGGTTGCCAGGCAGCATTTGAGAAACTCAAGAGAGACTTGCAGACCACGCCAGCCCTGGGGGCCATAGATGGGGGAGAGGAGTTTTTCCTGGAGGTAGCGGCTAGTGGGGATAGCTTGAGAACTGTACTGCTTCAAGAGCGACACGGCAAGCTAAGGCCAGTGGTCTATTCCTCCAGGGAGCTCACTGATGTGGAAAAGAGTTTTTCCAATTGCGAGCGGCATCTTCTGGCCACGCATTGGGCTGTGAAAAGATCTCTGATCTTCACAGGCACCTCTCCCATCACTCTTCTCACCCATCACACACCCACCCAAATGCTTCTAGATGGAAGGATTAAGGATGGGACAGTAAGCAGTGCACGCATTGCGTGCTGGACCCTCCTCCTTTCACAGATGGAGCTGAAGGTAAAGGGTCTCTGCGAGCCCAAGCTCGCGGCTAACATGGTATATCCCGGAACAGCCCATCGGTGTTCCGTAGAAGGGGTATGGGAGGTGGACGTAGGTTTACGGGCCGGGATAAATCCCATGGGCCGCGAGATCTACGTAGATGGTTCCAGCACGGCATCTGCTGGCGAACGACTCACAGGGTGTGGAGGTTATGACCCCATGGCAAACATTGCCCTGGCGATTAAGCTCCCCAGCACTATGAGTGCCCAGCAGGCTGAACTGTCTGCGGTGGTGTATGTCGTTACACACCCCGAGATCTTCCCCACCCCATACACGATTTGCTCGGACAGCATGTTCACATGCAACTCGTGTACGGAGTACCTAGCCATCTGGTCCCGCCGCGGATATACCTCTGCGGACGGGCGGCCCTTAACCGTAAAGCCCCTGTTAGAAAAGATCTTAGCTGCGGTGGGAGAGAAAGGGGAAGTCTTTATCCACAAGGTAAAGGCCCATTCCCCCACGGAACCCCGCGGCGAGGGTAATCAGCAAGCGGATACACTAGCCAGGGAGGGTGCCCGCACCGGCACTTTCTGGGATCCCTATGGGTCCAAACCCGTGGCAGTAATCCGAGGCAGGGATGGGACTCAGGGAACCACAGGGGTAACACTGCCCCCAGACCTCAAGACCATCCAAACCCTAGATCCCGCCCTAAAAACAGTCCTCAATGCCATCACTGAGGGCAAGGAAGTAGAGGGTCCATACGGTACAGCAGCCCTCTCCATCAAGGAAGGCATGTTGTTCCGAGAGGAACAGTGGGTTGTGCCGCAGCAGCACCGGAGGGAATTCCTTCAACTGGCCCATAAGGGTCCAGGAGCAGGACACCCCGGGCCTGAGGTCACCTGGCAATGGGTGGAACAGGCGGGGTGGTGGCCGGGACTTCGGGACGATGTCCGCGAGTTCTGCGCCAATTGCCTAGTGTGCGCTGCGAACAACCCAGACCCCCAGAAAAGGAAGGTGCCTTTGGGACACATCAGGAGACTAGAGGGACCATGGCAGTCGATACAGATCGATTACATCGGGCCACTGCCCACCACCCAGGGAGGTTTTAAGTACTGCCTCGTCCTGGTGGATGTGTTCACCAAGTGGGTAGAAGCCTTCCCATGCCGAACAGCCACGGCACTTGGTACTGCCAGGATCTTGGTCCGGGAGGTGTTCTCGCGGTGGGGACTACCACGATTTGTGGAGTCTGACCGAGGGGCTCATTTCACTGGCCAAGTGATGCAGGACACCCTCATGCTCTTAGGCATTGAAGGGAAGTGGCACGTGGCCCACAATCCTCAGTCATCCGGGATTGTGGAACGCATGAACCGCACCCTAAAAGAAAAGCTGAGTAAGGAGATGAGGGACTCGCCCCAGAAATGGGCGGAGGCCTTGCCCCTAGTCCTCATGGGGATCCGGGCTAGCCAGTCTAAAAGTATGGGGTACTCCCCGCACGAATTAATGACTGGGAGAGTCATGCGAACCCCCACCCATGTACTAGCCCCGGTGCTCACTGAGGGTCAGCTCCAAGAGGTAAATCGGGACAAGTTTGCCCGAACCCTTTTTGAGCGCCTGAAACAGATTTATGGGCAAGCGGCTGGGAACATGGGAAGGCAGCATCAGGGCAACCGATTGCTGCTTGAACCCCGAAAAGCACATGAGTGGGAAGTTGGAGATCAGGTCATGGTGAGAAACTATGCCTGAGTAGGGAGTTTAGAACCACTGTACATGGGGCCCTACAGCATTGTAGACAAGGCCAGCCCCATGGTATATGCAGTGAAGTTGCCCCGGCGCACTAAATGGTTTCACATCAATCAGTGCAAACTGTTTAAGCCAGGTGCAAGAGTACCAGCAACCGAAGCCAGGTCTGAGGGTAAAGATCCTCAGCCTGAGGCGTGTGATGAGCCACAGACCACACAAGCTGGCATTGTAGCCTGCTTGGAAGGAGAAACTGTCCCGCCCACCTTGGGGGGAGGTTTCCCCTATGGCCTGGGACTCAGACGAGGAGGAGCCCGAAGATCAAGGCCCTCCCCCTGATCCGAACGCTATCGGAGCCGAGGAGCCCGAACAGCTGGGCCACGCCCTTGATACGATTCTGGAGGAGGTGGAGTCGGAGGACGGAGATCCTGCCCTCGACTCAAGTTTGGGGGAGATAGAAATTGGGGACGGAGATCCTCCACCTGTAGGGACAGGTGAGGAGGAGTTGCCTGCCACAGACCCAAATCCCAAAGGGGCAGAGCCTAAGGGAAGGGAGCCAAAGCCGGCAGTCGTGGAGGAGCCATGGGCTGTGAGAGCCAAGGTCCCACCTGTTAGATCCGTGATTCTGAGAGTATGATGTTTTTCAATAATCACACGGATGCTGTAACTGAACAATCAACAGTTATTTACTGGAGTAGGGTAATCTCAAGACTGGGGTACAGAGGCATGCTCAAGGCTTATATACAGGTGTGGTCACTGCCGGTACTACAGTATACAGGAGCTGTAAAAGTAGTTCTCTCTTAAAGGTACATACACTACAATTCCTCCCCTTTTAGATTAGTAGTACCCATAATATTGAAATAACAATTAACACTTTAACATGAGGAGAGACTATGTAGTTTAGGGATGTACACACTGGAGTTTAGAAGATTGAGAGGGGACCTCATAGAAGTGTATAAAATTCTGACAGGTCTAGACAGACTGGATGCAGAAGGAATGTTTCCCTTGGCGGGTGAGAACAGAACTAGAGGACATAATTTAAGGATAAGGGCTAAACCATTTAGGACAGAGATGAGGGGGAATTTCTTCACTCAGAGAGTGGTGAACCTGTGGAACTCATTGCCACAGAGGGCAGTGTACGCCAGCTCATTAAATATATTTAAGAGGGAATTAGATATATTTCTACGGGCAAAAGGGGTTAAGGGTTACGGAGAGAAGGCGGGGACGGGATACTGAATTAAAGGATCAGCCATGATCTCATTAAATGGCGGAGCAGGCACGAAGGGCCGAATGGCCTACTCCTGCTCCTATCTTCTATGTATCTATGTATTAAACAACAATAGTCCATTTATAGATTCAGTCTTTGGGGCAGCTTCCTGATCCTTTTGGGATAGCGCCTTTCCTGAGGTTCTTGTTCTTGGTGCGGAGGCGATTCTGGCCCCTTTTCATCGGTGAGTTCATCGGGTTCCACTGCTACTGGTTCGGAGGTAGATGCTACCGGTGTGTCGGGTTCATCCCCAGATACGCAAGACATGGGGTTGACTCGTTCCTGTGACGCTAAGATCTGATCAACGTGGCGTCTCACAATGTTCTCCCCGACATCCACTGTGTACATTAATGGCCCCTGCCGTGTGCATATCGTTCCGGGTTGCCATTTCTCTGTTTGGTAGTCACGGGCCAAGACTGGTTGTCCTACATTGAAGCTCCTTGTAGGCTTCTCACTGATGTGCTGGAATTGTTTATCCTCAACATTTCTTCGCACATTTGGTCTAAGCAAGTCCAGACGAGATCGCAACCTTCGGTTAAAGAACATCATGGCCGGGGTCTGGTTGGTAACTGCATGTGTCGTGTTTCGGTAGGCTAATAAGAAATTGTCCACCTTATGCTGTAGTGGAATTTCATCGTCGCACATGGCCTTTATCGCCTTCTTAAAGGTTTGTACGAACCTCTCAGCCAATCCATTTGTGGCTGGATGATACAGGGCGGATGTGTAATGCCTTACCCCATTCCTTCTCATAAATTTCTGAAACTCTTCGGACACAAACTGTGGTCCATTATCAGAGCAAATCTGCTCTGGCAAGCTGTTTCTGGCAAATATGGTCCGTAGGACTGCAATCGTTTTCTCTGTAGTGGTTGAGGACATTTTTATCGCCTCAGGCCACTTCGAATGAGCATCCACTGCTATTAAGAACATTGAGTCCATGAATGGACCAGCAAAATCAATATGCACCCATTGCCATGGAGAGGAGGGCCACTCCCATGGGTGTAGAGGGGCATGTGGTGGTGCATTTTGGACCTTCTGGCATCCTGAGCAGCTCTTGGTTAGGTCTTCGATTTGTTGATCGATTCCCGGCCACCACACATAAGCCCTAGCAAGGCTTTTCATTTTCACTCCCCCAAGATGACCTTCATGTAGCTCATTTAGCACTCTCTCCCTTAAGTTGGGTGGAATCACCACTCTGGATCCACACATCACTGTCCCCTGGCATACTGACAGCTGTTCTCTTCTGGATGAGAATGCTGGCAACAGTGAGTCGCCATGTGTTGGCCATCCCCTCACCGTCAAATCATATACCCGAGACAGCGTCGGATCATTGCGGGTGTCCTTCTCTATATCCGCGTTCGTTACTGGCAATCGTTCAATTATTGACGAATAAAATATCTCGATAGGGTCCACTGCTGGTGCTTCCTCCACAGTGGGCAGTGGCAGGCGCGATAGCCCATCAGCGTTTCCATGCTGTTTCGTGCCTTTATATTCTATTTCATATTGATTCGCCCCTAGAAACAGGGACCATCTTTGTAACCGTTGTGCAGTCATCACTGGAACGCCCTTCTTAGGATTAAAGATGGAGACAAGTGGTTGCTGGTCAGTCAGCAAGGTGAACCTCTGCCCATGCAGATAGTGGTTGAATCTTTTTACTCCCCATACTAGGCTGAGGGCCTCCCTGTCAATCTGGGCGTAGTTGCGCTCGGCTGCGGTTAGTGACCGAGACGCAAATGCTACTGGCCTCTCCAACCCGTCTGGGAATTTGTGCGACAGCACCGCTCCAATATCATAGGGTGATGCATCACATGCCAAACGAATTGGTACTGCTGGGTTGAAATGGGCCAACACCTCTTTTGATGTGATCAATTCTTTACACTTCTGGAAAGCTCGTCTACGTTCGTCATTCCACTTCCATGGTACCCCTGTTTGCAGTAGGGTGTTCAGTGGGTGTAATACCATGGACAAATTTGGTAACAACTTATGGTAGTAGTTTACCAGCCCGAGGAACAACCTCAGTTGTGACACATTTTCCGGTGCTGGAGCCTTGACTACTGCCTCAATCTTTTCAGGGGACTTATGTAACCCCTCTTCATCGATGATGTGGCCACAATACGAGATCTGCTTCTGGAAAAACTCGCACTTGTGGCGATTAGCTCGTAGCCCATATTCCTTTAATCTGGTGAGCACCTTCTCCAAGTTGGCGAGGTGATCACTGTCATTTTTGCCCGTGACCAGGATGTCGTCCAAATAACACTGGGTCCCTGGAATCCCTTGCAGGACTTGATCCATCGCCCTTTGCCAAATAGCCGGAGCTGATGCTACCCCGAACACCAGCCGGTTGTATTGGTAAAGACCTTTATGAGTATTAATCGTAAGGTATTGTTTCGAGGCTTCTTCTACCTCCATTTGCAAGTACGCCTGGGCTAGATCAATTTTGTTGAAGCGTTTACCTCCAGATAGGGCAACACGGTGGCATAGTGGTTAGCACTGTTGCCTCACAGCGCCAGAGACCCGGGTTCGAATCCGGCCTCGGGCGACTGTCTGTGTGGAGTTTGCACATTCTCCCCGTGTTTGCGTGGGTTTTCTCCGGGTGCTCCGGTTTCCTCCCACAGTCCAAAGATGTGCGGGTTAGGTTGATTGGCTATGATAAATTGACCCTTAGTGTTAGGGGGATTAAATACGTGGGGTTACGGGGATCGGGTGGGATATGTGTCGGTGCAGGCTCGATGGGCCGAAATGGCCTCTAACTGCACTGTGGGGTTTCTGTGATTTCTGTGATAGCGAGGCGAAAATATCCTCAATTCGTGGAAGCGGATATTGTACCGTGTGAAGGACTGGGTTCACTGTCACCTTAAAATCCCCACAGATGCGGACCTTCTTTGGTTCCCCAGGCGTATTATTCAACAACCTCTTCATTACAGGAACGATGGGTGTAGCCCACTCGCTCCAGTCTACTTTGGACAGTACTCCTGAATGTTCCAACCCTTCCAGCTCTGCTTCGACAGCTGGTATGATCGCATAAGGCACTGGTCTGGCCTTAAGAAACTTTGGGCTTGCATTTTCCTCTATTTTAATCGTTGCTGTTATGCCTTTTAGTGTCCCAAGTCCCTCCTGGAACACTTCTTTTGCATCAGTTAGCATTTTTGACAGTCGTCCAGGTGTGACGTCGTCATCCTTTTTGGCCTCAACCTTCAGTGCCTGTATGGAATGCCAATCTAATTGTATCTTCCGGATCCATTCACATCCTAGCAGTAGTGGTCCTCCATCTGGCAATACATATATATCCATTTTAGGTATTTCCTGGCCTTTATATGTCACTTTCCCCCTTATTTTTCCTTTGGGGTAGACTTTTTGCCCCGTGTACGTCTTCAAGCCAATTTCTGTAGCTTTCAAGGGTATATGTGAAAATAGCCGCTTGTAGTCCCTTTGGTTTATGACTGTTAGGGCTGATCCTGTGTCCAATTCCATTTTCACTTGGACTCCGTCTATCTTGAGTGTAACCCAGATAGTCTGGTGATCCTCCATTTTGGTTACCTTATGTAGTTTCAGACAACCCAGCTCCTTGCTTCCGGAGTCTGTATCACTTTTCTATTCGTCTGAACTACTGTCCATCACCTTGTGTACCTTTTTGTACTTCTCCTGTGGAGATTTCTTACTGTTGGTTTTCTTCCCAGACCTGCAGACTCTTGCTATGTGTCCTGCTTTTCCACACTGTCCGCACACTTGGTCCTTGAACCAACAATCCTTCTGGTCATGTGTTGTTCTGCCGCAGCGATAGCACTTCCCTGTTCCATAGGACATTTCATTGGTGCCATATTCTTGCGGTCTCCGTTGTATCTCTGCAGCGCCCCTTGTGGCTGCTTTGTGTGATACTGCCATACTGAAAGCCTTGTCCAGCGTAAGATCCTTTTCTGATAGAAGCCGTTTCTGGGTTCCTTCACTTTGCAGCCCACACACAAACTTGTCCCTTAACGTATCTGCTAGTCTCGCTCCAAACTGGCAGTGTTTCGATAGCTTGCGCAGTTCCGTTAGGTACTCAGCATTGTTTTCGTCTTTGTGTTGGTTCCTTTTATGGAACTTAAATCGTTCTGCTATCAGCAGCGGTGTGGGGTTTAAGTGGTCCTGTAGGATTTCTACTATGCTTTCGAAATTCTTGTTCACAGGCTTCGCTGGGGTTATTAGGTTTCGCAGTAACCCATAAGTTTTTGCACACATGGAATTTAACAAAACCAGTGCTTTCCTAGCATCTGGCACTTCATTCGCCCTGCAGTACACCTCAATATGTTCCACATATGTCGCCCAATCTTCGACTTCATTGTCGAACATAGAGATACTGCCACTCTTCGGCATCCCTGGGTGTGATTTAACTGTCAAAAATGGCGTCTCCCGCGCTTCCCCTTCTTCTCCGCTGGCACAAAATGGCGTCTCCCGCGCTTTCCTTCTTCTCCGCGGCTCAATGGCGTCTCCCGCGCTCTCCCTTCTTCTCCCCGTGGACACTGTTCAGCCCTTGAGCCCTGGCTGTGCTCTGCGCGTTCTTTTTTTTTTGTGCGCCTTTCCCGTTTCCGCCGCTCGGTCCTGAACCCGGCTGTTGCTTTACCCTCTCTCTCTCCGTTTTGTTTTTCCTCGACGCCGCTCGGTTTTCAACCCCCGGCTGCGCCCTGTGCGCTTCACCCTCTGTCTTACCCCGTCGACGCTGCTCGGCTTTCTCTCGGCCGTCGGTCGGCTCCAGCCGCCGCCGTCCGGGAAGGGTCTGCGCTGTACCTGTCGTCAGTCTATTGCTGATCGTCGTGGCTGGAGAACCAAGCCCGGCTCTCCACAGCCTCCCCTGCGATGTTCACTCTCTGCTGGACGACTGGGCGGTTGCTCGTGGTTGACGCCCATGCTTCTGGCCTCGACTTTCTTGCACCGCCCTCCCGGAGCGAATCCTCGAAGGGAAATGCAGAGTTGCAGGTAGATTCGAATCGACACTCGTCGCCACTGTTAGATCCGTGATTCTGAGAGTATGATATTTTTCAATAATCACACGGATGCTGTAACTGAACAATCAACAGATATTTACTGGAGTAGGGTAGTCTCAAGACTGGGGTACAGAGGCAAGCTCAAGGCTTATATAAAGGTGTGGTCACTGCCGGTACTACAGTATACAGGAGCTGTGAAAGTAGTTCTCTCTTAAAGGTACATACACTACACCACCCAAAGGTCCACTCGCTACGGGAGCCTCACCAAAGGCACCCCCTCGCAGGTCGCCTCGAGCGCCACAGCCAAGGAAGCCCTGGCCCGATTCCCCCACCTTCAGTAAACGCAGACTTGGGAAACCCCTGGCAGAACGCAGTCCCCAGTTGACAGCAAAAGGCTGCGAGGAACCCAAGCCACAGGTTACTGCAGCCCCACCACAGGGAGCGGCAAGCTGCAGTCCAATCAGGGATTAGGCAAGCCGCCCGGGGATGGGCGGCGCTGTACATAAGTTTAAGTTTTAAGTTTAAGTTGTGTAAATATTAAAGTGATTAGAGTTATAAGTAGTTTTGAATCTGCCCAGTACGTGTGTTTGTTTGGATCGAGGTCAAAAGACCCGATCATCCCTTCACCTAAGCCAGAATCTCTCGGGAGCCTGGCTATATTGTCTAATTTGTTACAGGAACCAAGAGAAAGATGAGCAGGATCCTTGTCGTGGCCATGATGATCGGGTACAGTGTGGCCTATCGGGGCCGCACTAAGGGCTCCACAGTGTATGGGTGCTCTGGCAACAGAGGCCCCATCGCGATTGACGGAACTGGCCCGCGGGACGCTGAAGAGACTGCTGCCTACTTCCATGAAGGAAGATGGCCAGGCTGGCTGGGGTCAAACTCTACTGAATACTCCAGCCAGACGGGGTTTGCATACAGAGAGACATCTCTGATGTGCCCCAGAGTGCGGATCATAGCACCCAGAGTCAGCGTTACAGTCGGGAAGAAGATTTGCCTGGTCTGCAAGGGACATGTACCTTTGAATCGCTGGTGGTGGCTGCGCAAGTTGAGCAGCACCATGAAGAACTCCACAGTCGAGTGGGAGAGATTGGGTAACAACACCCATCGGACTATTACGGGGACTCATGGGGGGTTGAGTGTCTGTTGGGAAAAATGGTGGGAACCAGATGAGGGGATCTACATCTGTATGTGGGGTTCAGAACGCGCTTGCCCCACAGGCGTCTCCATCTTTTTCCAAAGGCAGTGGCAAGATGCTGGGAGAGGAATGAGGTGGGACATCAGCACACGGGCGTGCGGAGTCCCATACTCTCAGATCCCGGTAAACGCCACTGAGCTCATCATCCGCCCCCGCAAGCCCCTGCCCACGATTCCGGTAGCCAAAGCCCGCAAGGAAGGGTGCCCCACCACTACCAAGGGACCCGGGAACGGATTGGTATTAGTACCCACAGGTCAGGTACTGTACCAAGGGGTACACTACGCGGTGACTTCGGTGATTTTAAACCTCACCGAGGTGCGCTTGCCCGAGTGGTGCCCCAAGGAAACGGAGCAATTATACCAGGTCCTGTTAACAAACATGTTTAAACAGTTTTACGAATTCGACTTTGCCGATGTCGACAGAGCCGAATTGTACACCACACTACATGAGGTCTTGGACAGGATAGGGAGGCAAAGAAGGGGTGCAGTAAATGATATTTTCACAGCTTTTAATACAGGAACTTCCGTCATCAACACACTGGATGATGTGGAGCTGCAAACCCAGATCAATGGTTTGAAAACACAGTTAGGAAAGATACTGACTGACGAGAACAAGGTAGTGGGTTCTGAGTTACATGAGGACCAGGCCATGACACTACACTTAAAAGAAATTATAGCTGAGCTGGAGAAACACACCAGAATGGTAAATGCTCTCATCAGGGAGGATCGGAATGCGTCCGATCAGGCTGCGCAGAACGAAGCTTGTGTGCTATACGGGGCGTGGTTACTGGGCGAGGGCGGCAGTAACCTGGAGGAGTTGAAACAAGGTTTAGTCCCCTCCTGGATCAGCAACAAGCACCTCGCAGCCCTCCACCCTTTTGCAAATGCATTGAGTCCGTGCCAGCTCAGACTAGCTTCAGAAGCCTACCCAGACCCAGTGGACTGTGGACGGTCTAATCACACCATTATGGGTATAGTGGTAAGAATGCCGGTGATGGGAAAGACAGCTAAACCCGCCCCGGTATACAGGGTGGAGAACATTGGAGTCATTCAGGGGGGTGCGCACATTCGCTACACAGGGGTCCCACCTTACGTCATTCGGTGGTAGCATGCAATGATGGGTACCGGCCTCTCGGGGTGCCGGAGCCGGGGAGCACACATCATCCTGTGTCCCCAGCACTTGAATGCCCATTCAAAACCACAGTGCGGGTTCAGAACTGCTGGCGCGGAGCCTATAAATTGCACCATGGAAGCAATGGCACAAGGCCATGTGCCCCCGCAGGTGGCATATATAGGAGGTGGGACATAGTGTGTCACCACTGCAGCGCCCCACTACCAACATGGACAGCACGGTTGGTGTCCCGTTAGTGACAGCAGGGCGGGCTCAACAAGGTCAATCAGGGGAAAATCCAGTAGGTTGGCCACATCTCCATGGAGGTGGGACAACAAGCCCGAATGTGGGTTTCCCACCTCCAACCCGCCCCCGTAGCAAAATCCAGCCCCATGTGGTAGATTTACTGATCTGTTGCTACCAGCACGTTGCAGAATTCATTCTGTAGCCTTCTCTCCAGTACATGCTTGTTGTATCCGTGTGTTAATAGAGACACTGAAGGCAGGAGTTGGTTTCACAGGTGTTTACTGAACAAAGTCTGGAGGTGAACTAACTGATACAACACAATATACAGGCTTATATAGCCCGAGTGGCCATTACCGGCATTACAGTACACAGGGGGCCCTTAAAGGCACATACACTACAATTCCTCCCCTTTTAGCCAACCAGTACATAATATTTTAAGTAATCATTAATTACATGTTACAAGAACAATAATCTACACATTGCTGCAGTTAATCAATTATAAATCAGTCTCTCTGGAGGCTTCCTAACTCGGTCCGGATAACGCCTCGGTGGTGTAGTAGTTTCTGGTGGTGTAGTAGGTTCTTTTGGCAAGGCTGATTCGGCTTGAATGCCAGTGTCGGGTTCATCTGGTTCCAGTATCACCGGATCGGAGGTAGATACTATGGGTATCTCTACTTCATCATTAGGCGTATAGAGTTGTGGTGTAGGTTGTCCCTTTTCGGATGACTCTATGATCTGGCCAGCATGGCGCCTTATTATGCTTTCTCCAATGTCCATGGTATACATCAGCGGTCCTAGTCGTGTGCAAATCGTTCCAGGCTGCCATTTCTCGGTACGGTAGTCCCGGGCCAAAACTTGTTGACCTATCTGGAAGGTTCTAGTTGGCCTTTCATTCATGCCTTGAAATTGCCGGTTCTCCACGTCCCTTCTGATGTTTGGCTTGATCAAATCCAGCCGGCATCTTAGGCTTCTATTGAAGAACATCATGGCGGGAGTTTGGTTTGTAACCATATGTGTTGCATTCCTGTATGCAAACAAGAAGTTATCTACCTTTTGCTGAAGTTTTATGTCTTCATTACCCATGGCCTTTATGGCCTTCTTGAAGGTCTGGACAAACCTTTCAGCCAGTCCATTGGTGGCAGGATGGTATGGGGCGGACGTGTAGTGCTTAACCCCATTGTTTTTTAAGAACTTCCTGAATTCTTCGGACACAAATTGCGGTCCATTATCAGAACAGATCTGTTCAGGCAGCCCATTCCTGGCAAATATGGTCCTTAATACTGTGATGGTTTTTTCCGTGGTGGTGGAGGACATCTTTATTACCTCCGGCCACTTGGAGTGTGCATCAACCGCGATTAAGAACATTGAGTCCATAAGTGGACCAGCAAAGTCGATGTGTACCCTTTGCCATGGAGATGAGGGCCACTCCTATGGATGTAGAGGGGCTTGTGGTGGAGCGTTTTGGACCTTCTGGCATCCTAGGCAGCTCTTGGTCATTTCTTCGATGTCTCCATCGATACCTGGCCACCACACAAACGCCCTGGCTAGGTTCTTCATTTTCACTCCACCCAGATGCCCCTCGTGAAGCTCCTTTAGCACTTTATCCTGGAGTTTGGGTGCAATCACCACTCTGGATCTACACATCAAGGTTCCTCGGCACACTGACAGCTGTTCTCTTCTTTGCGAGAATGCTGGCAACAGTGGTTCGCCATGTGCTGGCCATCCCTTCACTGTTAAATCGTAGACTCATGAGAGAGTCGGGTCATTTCTTGTTTCCCTTTCAATGGCAGAATTTGTTACTGGTAGACATTCGACTATGGTAGAGTGGAACATCTCCACTGGGTCTACTGTAGGTGCCTCTTCTACCGTTGGCAACGGTAGGCGCGATAAACCGTCAGCTTTCCCATGCTGTTTTGATCCTTTGTATTCTATGTCATATTGGTGTGCCCCTAGAAAAAGGGACCACCTCTGTAGCCTTTCCGCTGTCATAATGGGAACACCCTTTTTAGGGTTGAATATGGAGATGAGGGGTTGATGGTCAGTCAACAAGGTAAATTTTTGTCCGTGTAGGTAATGGTTGAATTTCTTCACTCCCCATACGAGGCTGAGTGCTTCCCTGTCGATTTGGGCATAGTTACGCTCAGCTGAGTTCAATGAGCGTGACGCAAAAGCTATCGGCCGTTCCGAGCCATCAGGGAATCTATGCGATAATACTGCTCCTATGCTGTAAGGGGATGCATCGCACGCCAGTCTGATTGGCAGTGATGGGTTGTAATGAGCCAAAACTTCCTGGGACGTGATTAAGTCTTTGCACTTATGGAAGGCACGTTTACAGTCTTCGCTCCATTTCTAAATTACTCCTGTTTGTAGCAGTTCATTAAGAGGGTGCAGAAGAGTTGATAAGTTCGGTAAAAATTTATGATAGTAATTTATCAATCCCAGGAACGACCTTAATTGTGAAACATTTTCAGGTGCTGGGGCTTTTATGACCGCTTCAATTTTTTCAGGTGACTTATGCAACCCTTCCTTATTAATTATGTGGCCACAATATGATATTTGTTTCTGGAAAAATTCGCACTTGGGGCGATTTGCTCGTAGGCCCCGTTCTCTCAGCCTAGTGAGCACCTGCTCCAAATTGGCAAGGTGCTCGTTGTCGTTTTCTCCTGTTACAAGGATGTCGTCTAGGTAGCATTGAGTCCCCGGAATCCCTTGGAGGACTTGCTCCAGAGCTCTTTGCCAGATAGCTGGAGCTGATGCTACTCCGAAAACCAGTCAATTGTACTGGTACAGGCCTTTGTGTGTATTTATCGTGAGATACTTTCTAGAGGCCTCTTCAACCTCCATCTGTAGATATGCCTGTGCCAAGTCAATTTTGGTGAAACGTTTCCCTCTGGATAGTGAGGCGAAAATATCTTCTATCCTCGGAAGAGGATAGTGTACCATGTGAAGGACCGGGTTTACAGTCACCTTGAAGTCTCCACAGATGCAAATTTTTCTCTGTTCTTCAGATTTATCATTATTCAACGTTTTCTTCATGACCGGGACGATGGGTGTTGCCCACTCGCTCCAATCTATCTTGGATAATACGCCTGCCTTTTCCAAATTCTCCAGCTCTGCCTCGACTGCCGGACGAATTGCGTATGGCACCGGCCTTGCCTTAAAAAACTTGGGCATTGCCGCATCTTCCACTTTTATTGAGGCGGTGATGCCTTTCAAGGTTCCTAGTTTCTCTTGAAACACTTCTTTGGCGTTGGCCAAGATGTCTTTTAATCGTTCAGGTATGACGTCATCATCATTTTTTTTCTTACTGGTCACCGTCAGTGCCTGAATGGAGTGCCAGTCTAAACGTATCTTCCTGATCCATTCACGTCCCAACAGCGGTGGACCACCATCTTGTAGAACGTATAAATACAACTTCTGTATTTCCTTGCCGTTGTATACAACAGGCACCCTTATTTTTCCTTTGGGGTATACTTTCTGCCCCGTATATGTTTTCAAGATAATGGATGTGTCTTTTAAAGGTATATGCGGAAATAGCCGCTCGTAATCCCGTCGATTTATGATGGTCAGAGCTGATCCCGTATCTAGCTCCATTTTAACTGGGGACCCTGCTATTGTGAGGGTAACCCAAATGGTCTGGTAATCTTCTTTGGCAATTACATTATGTAATTTGAGACAGCTTAGTCTCTTGTTTCCGGAGTCGCTATCGCTCTTCTGGTCTTCGGAGCTACTGTCCGTCATCATTTGTACCTTTCTGTACTTTTCTTTATTGATTTTTTTTTTCCTGTCCATGGATTTTTTTTGTCCAGATCGGCATACCCGTGCAATGTGTCCAATCTTTCCGCATCGCCTGCATGCTTTGTCCTTGAACCAGCAGTCCCTCTGGTCATGGGTGGATCTGCCGCAGCGATAAAATCTCTCGAAACCCTGTGTCATTTCATGGGTGCCGAAGTCATGTGTCTTTTGCTGTATCTCTGCAGCTCCTCTTGCGGCTGCTTCGTATGATACAGCCATACTGAAAGCCTTGTCCAGTGTCAAATCTTTCTCAGAAAGCAGCCTTTTCTGTGTTCCTTCACTTAGGGGACCGCAGACGAATTTGTCTCGAAGAGAATCTGCCAGTCCTGCCCCGAATTGGCAGTGCTTTGATAGCTTTCTTAATTCGGTGAGGTAATCAGTGTTACTTTCATTCTTGTGCTGATTCCTCTTGAAGAATTTGAATCGTTCCGCTATCAGCAGCGGTGTTGGGTTTAAGTGCTCCTGTAGGGTATCAACAATTTCCTTAAAATTCTTGTCCTTTGGTTTGGCTGGAGTGATTAAGTTTCGTAACAGCCCGTATGTCTTTGCGCCCATTAGATTTAGAAGTGCTAACGCCTTTTTATCATTTTCTATTCCATTTGCTGTGCAATATACCTCCACTCTTTCCACATATGTGGTCCAATCCTCTATATCGTTATCAAAAGCATCAATATTGCCAGCCTTAGGCATCCTGGAAAACAAATGGCGCTTCCCACGCTTTTCTTTCTTTCCTGCAGAAAAGATATGGCGCTTCCCGCGCTTTCCCGCCGCTGCTGCTGCTGACAACGCTGTTTTCCGCATTTTTTAAACATTTTTATTTACAGGTGGAGACTCGTTCCCGCCGGACTCTCTGGGACTTTTCCCCCCCTCTGCTAGGTCCGAATGCCGACCTGCTTTACAGCGCCGGCCATCTCCCAAGTGCTCCCCCCCGTCTGTTTTTGCTTGCCTCCGCCTTCGCTGCTTGGCCTCGCCACAGAGCCAGCCGATGGAGCCCCATCCCGCCCAGGAAGGATTATTGCAGTACCTGCCACCAGCTCGGCTAGCTGGTGAAACCACAGTTTTTGTTTTTTTTTCTTGCTTTTCTTCGACTTTGGACGTCTGAGGAATCGATGTCCTTGAGGTGCTGCCGAATTGCAGGTAAGTTCGTTTCCAATTCGTCACCACTGTTGTATCCGTGTGTTAATAGAGACACTGAAGGCAGGAGTTAGTTTCACAGGTGTTTACTGAACAAAGTCTGGAGGTGAACTAACTGATACAACACAATATACAGGCTTATATAGCCCGAGTGGCCATTACCGGCATTACAGTACACAGGGGGCTCTTAAAGGCACATACACTACAATGCTCCCTTCAAGACGACTCCATACTAGGAGTGCAGGATTTGTGAATTTAGCCATTTATCTGGGGACTGGCTGGTGTACTTAGATGGAACACTATCCTTTCACCTCTGGAAACTGGTTTTTTAATCCAGCCCAGATTTATGGAATGAAAGTGTACATTCTACCAGCTGAAAGGGTCCTAAATTGAACTAGTCAGAGCAGTCTACCCAAGGTTCTTGAGGTCATAAGCCACACTACAAGATCTGACCATAATTAACGCTTAGTTGATACCCTCACTCTGAGTGGCTGCAAGAAAGCTTAGTGTAAGAAGTGGAAATATTACTTAAGAACATAAAGCATAGAATGAATAAAGGCAATTTTGTCTATCAAACCCACTCTTCAAGGTTGCCTATAACCCTCCCTGCCATGCACTACCGAATTCACCTCTTGAAGGAAAGCGCTGTTTGAATATTCCTTAGTTTGCAAAATTAGTCAAACTAAACTCCAGAATATTCATTCATCTTCCCATCTCCACTCTTCAAACCTGACTTGCTGCCCTACACACATAATTTTTGCCTTCTTCCTCCCAACACCAATAGCTGTGCAATATTTGCTCATCACAGTTTATACCTTAACCTCCAATCCCATTCCCAACTATTTATCCAACTCCTCTTTGAAGGCTCTGAGTGACATGGCCTGAACTGTTTCATATATCCACTACTTTGAGGGGGGGAAAGTTTCTTCTAATCTCTAGTTGCACTTAAACTTATTTATTTTAAACATGCATCCCCTCTAGGTCAATAGCTTGTTTACGTTGACATCATCTGTGCCTCTCGACATTTGGGAGGTGCTCTTCTGAAGCTGGTGTTCAGGCATATTAATAGACCAGCTATAACTGATATTGAAATTAGGTGCAAAAATGGATAAGTGTTGCTTGCATTCCCACTGTGATGATGACATGTTTAAAATTAATAAGCCTTTAGTGCGACTAGAGCTTAGAAAAAACTTTTTTTTTTAAGAGCACTGTGCATATGGAATAGACTCTCAGCCAGCATGACTGTAGGAATGGGAGGTATTGCCTCGCAAAATTATTAAATTCCCATCTTGTGCACTCCCACAATAGAACTGCACACACCTGCGGTCCAAATCAGGGATTTTGGTATGTGACATCCATGATTTTTGTCCATTAAAATGAACAGAGCACTGATGATATAAATTACTCCTAGATTGTTTTCGTTGTTGCAAGAGTCGCGGTATTTAGCAGATAAGGATTAAAAGAAAGTGGATATTATTCATCTAGATTTTAAAAAGATGTTTGACATTGCCCCACATAAAGAACTAATGCATGAAGTTTGGGCTGATGGGATTGAAGATAATATGCTCGAATTTCCAAGCCCCGTGGAGGCGGGTTTGGAGGTGGGAGTGGGGGGAAAATTGCAGAATCGGGGGGCACAAACCCTTCCCGCCCCAACCCGCCTCCATGCCCGTTTCCCAGGAGGCGGGTACCCGACCTGTGCTGGGAGCCACCTCCCTGAGGCGGGAGGGTGATTAGTGCCAATTAACTGCCTGTTAACAGGTAGTTAACAGGCAGTTTTTGGCCTAATCCCTATTTTCATTGTTGAAATGTGGGATTCCCGACGGCTCCAAACCACGCCAAGTTAGCGAGGCGGACCGTTGGGCTGAAGGACTTGGAGGGTTCGAGATGTCCGGTGTTCAGGTGAGTGATGGGTGCATGAGTGCAGAGGTAAGTGTGTTTGGTGTGTGTAAAGTGTTTAAATAAGTTTTACTTACCTTCACTTACTAATGCAGGCTTCCTTCCTTCAGGTCTCGGGAGTCCCTCATCTCACCGGCACAGAAAGCAGAATGGCCGCGAGCTGTCAAAAGTTGCAGCATTCTGCTTTCTGTTCTGGAGAGATTTCTAACTGAGTCTGTGGAGAAGGACTCAAGTTAGAAGTCAGATTGTCAGTGTTTGACAGCTTCACAGAGCTGTCAAACACTGATATTTCATCTGTCAAAAGTTCTGGACAGATGAAATGTCAATCCCTGACGTCACCTGTAACCGGGTGTCCCTTAATTGGCCTGCTGAGCCCACTGGGTGGGCTCAACAAGGTCAATCAAAGGAAAATCGAGTGGGTTGGCCACAAATCGATGGAGGCGGGACTACAACCCAAAAAGTGGGAGTCCCGCTTCCATCACGTCCCCATTGACAAAATCCAGCCCAATGTATTGAACTGGATGAAAGAAAGCAAGTAATGGGTAATAGTAAATGGAAGGCATCTGGCTGATAGCTAGTTATTAGTGTGTTAATACAGGGATTATTGGGCTACTGCTGATTTAGCATTTTTATAAATGCCAGAGACTGGAGCTGGTTCAAAAGTGTGTACTTGGAGATGCCTGTCAAGACCTTCCAGTTTTCAGTGAGGTGGGATTTGTGCTGGTCCTACTGTTGCCACTGATCTCAGGAAATTGTCTCAGGTCAGCCTTGGTGCGTGGTTGCAGCAGGATGAGACGTTAAACCAAGGCCCCTTCTCCTCTCTCAGGTGGATATAAAAGATACCATGGCGCTATTTCGAAGAGCAGAGGAGTTATCCCCAATGTCCTGGCCAATATTTATCCCTCAATCAACATCACTAAAAAACAGATTATGCGGTCATTATCACATTACTGTTTTTGGGATCCTGCTATGCGCACGTTGGCTGCCGCGTTTCCTACATTACAACAGTGCCTACACTTCAAAAGTACTTCACTGGCTGTAAAGTGCTTTGGGGCATCCTGAGGTCATGAAAGGCGCTATATAAATGTAAGTCTTTCTTTAGGAACCCAATTGGATTCAGTTGAAAGTAAAAGGGTATGAAAGCTTATTGGAGGCCAGCTTTAGTGAGGCTGAGTGGGACAAGGGAGCTGCAGGAAGATAGGTGGATCTAGGATTGACCCTCTCAGCATGAGAGGAACATAACATAGAAACATAGAAGATAGGAGCAGGAGTAGGCCATTCGGCCCCTCGAGCCTGCTCCGCCATTCAATGCGATCATGGCTGATCATCCAAATTCAGTACCCTGTCGCTGCTTTCTCCCCATATCCCTTGATCCCTTTAGCCTTAAGAAATATATCCAACTCCTTCTTGAATATATTTAATGAATTGGCCTCAACTGCCTTCTGTGGTAGAGAATTCCACAGGTTCACCACTCTCTGGGTAAAGAAATTCCTCCTCATTTCTGTCCTAAATGGCTTACCCCTTATCCTTAGACTGTGACCCCTGGCTCTGGACTCCCCGACCATCGGGAACATCCTTCCTGCATCTAGTCTGTCCAGTCCTGTCAGAATTTTATAAGTTTCAATGGGATCCCCTCTCAATCTTCTAAACTCCAGCGAGTACAAGCCCAATCGACCCAATCTCTCCTCATACGTCATTCCTGCCATCCCAGGTATCAGCCTGGTGAATCTTCGCTGAACTCCCTCCATGGTAAGAACATCCTTCCTCAGATAAGGTGACCAAAACTGCACACAATACTCAGGATGTGGTCTCACCAAGGCCCTTTACGAGTGACGAGTTGTGTGGCCACATACTGGGAGTGGAGCGTTGGAGCAAGGAGCACAGTTTGTTAAAGGAGTTGGGCAAATTGAAGGACAGAAGCAACTCCATGAACCTAGAAAAGGAATCATTAAGCAGTAGAAACAGAGAACAGACAGGGTAATCAAACCTACGTTGATTGTTCAAAGAAAGGTTGGCAAGTGAATTTTTCTTTAATATACAAGTTACTGAGTAAGGAGGGGGAGAAAGAATATAATCACTGGTGGTTTGAACTGCAGGTGGGGAGGGCACTGGCATTTGATTTATTTATTAATTGATGGAATGGCACAGAGATGAAAAAGAACAGATTTTTTTTTAGCATTAGTTGGATTTAACCTAGCAGCTGGAAGATAGCAGGTCAAAAAGCAGTTATTTCAAGTATTCGTTCATGATAGTAAACTGGTGGTGAAGGGGGTGGGAGGGAAGGGTTGTGGAGAAATTAATTATTTAGATATCCATTTACTGTAGGGATAAAGTCCCTCACACTATAGTGTGTCTTCCAAAAATCTGTATGACAATCTATTGACATACCTGTACTAGCTTTTGGAAGGCCCACTATAGCATGAGGAACTCATTTCTTCACAGTTATAGTGAAAAACCTACGTTATTTATTACTTTATTGGATGGTAAATGCTGGTGTGAGGAGAATGGGGGACACAGAAATAATTTTTGTAGTGGTTTATGGTCGGGAGCGTGGTAGCATTAGGGGACACATTTGTTTAGTTATTTATTATAGGCCATTGGAGAAATAATGTACTTATTATAAAATAATGCACCAAACACAATAGCATGAGCGAAATTAATTAATTTATTAATTAATTGAAGGAATAGGGCTACAGAGTACATGAGTATAAACAAGTAATGATAAAATTGTATAAAACATTGGTTAGGCTGCAGTTAGTGTGTCAGAGTACTGTGTGCAGTTTTGGATATCCCATTATGGAAATGATATTAAAGCCACAGAGAGCGTACCGCATAGATTTACCAGAATGATGCCAGGGATGGAAGCCTACAGTTATGAGAAAAGACTTGTGATACTAGGATTATTTTCACTGGAGCAGAGAAGGCTGAGAGAAGATCAAAGAGATTTTATTAAATGATTAAGGGTTTTAACAGACTGAATAGGGAAATACTATTTTGTCTGGTTGCGGAGTCAGTAACAAGGGTTCATCAATTTAAGACTGTCACAGAGAGAGGTTAGGAGAATTTATTTATACAGAGGATTGTTGGAGCATGGAATGCTTTTCCACAGCTAGTGTTTGAGGCACAGACTACCATATTTATATGGAAAAATTGGAAGCAGTGGAGGATACAGGACTATGGCAATAATATTAGTTTTAGATTGCTCAAACATAGTGCTGACACATACAGGATGGGTTAAATAGTCTCCTTTTGTGCTGTAAGTCTTTTAAGATTCTATTCAATCACATATTGATTGGTGGCTTGGGTAATTCACATATTGATCATCTTATCACTGTAGGGTTCTCAACATTCCCACATTCCCCAAAAGTTATGGATAAAGGGACCCTATGGACAAGTTATTAAAAAGGGTACCCAAAATGGCTTCTGAAACCTCGTGACCAAGGCTTGCAGGATTTTAAAAAGCAAGGCCCTGCAAGAAAAGCAGGCCCATTTCAAATCCTGAAACGAAACCTAACATGCATGGGTCTGTGAAAGACTTTGTCATTTTCTAAAGCCAGACAGCTAGGTAAACACAGAATATGCATTCTTCAGTTTGGAACAGATCAAGTCAGGATGGACCTAGTCTTGAGGCCATTAACTTTTTGCATAAATAATCGGTAGCAGCTCACAGGTGGCTACCAAGCCAGGAAAGACGATTATATTTTCATAAATAACAAACAGCCAGGATAGCGAAGCCATTAAACGAGGAGACAACCGCCCCAAAAGTCATTAAAGTGAATGACTGTAATCATTTTAGACGAGCCCGCCAAATTAAACAAAGAACTGACCTGATTTGGCGTGCAGATAAGGGGTGAAGAACCGGGTATAATTGTAGGCCCGCCGGTAGCCAAGCTCTCTTGCTTCTCTTGCCGCTTGCTCCTGCCTTTCCCGACACCGAGGACGCCCATTACAACACCGAGGGCCAAAACACGGGAGGGGAACAGAACCCGATTCAAACACGCACGGGACACACGGGGCCGCAACCGGGCAGACGAGACGAGATGAAAGGAGGAACCGATAAGCAGAGAAGGGCAGCATAAAGAAGCGTTGGGGACAAGCGGCCTAGTTATAAGCTGGCGTTTGATGCATGGATAGTAAAATCAATCGACGATAAAACCGCCAACCGAGCCCCAACCGCAACGAAACCATCGGCGACCAGACCACCACCAGAAGAACAACCATTCCTGCAAGGTGAAGTACCCAACAAAAGACTTTACTCTAACGAAGGAAAAAGGAGGGTACTTCGCGCAGACAATTCCATCGCCGCGCCCTGTGACCACGTGACGACAGTAGGCCCCAAGGACAACAAGAGCGAACCCCAAAACCACAACCAGCTTGATCGACAGGTTTCGAACCGTAAAAGAAACCCCATTGGTGAGCATGAATTCCTGGCCCCTCGTAGCTTAATCTAGTTAGGTATTGAGGGTGGGACAAGGATAAGGGGATTTTAATGTGTTTGTTCCCTCGATGTGCTGTGTGTTCCCCATTCCCAAATAAGTGTAATTTTATATACCTGTAATTATTCCAGTAATTCTCAGTATTGTGTTTTATTGTGCCTTTTAATAAAATTACGGTTTCTTGTACCAAACCAGTTGTCTGCTCTATTTCTGTATCGCTGCCTGTACCTAAGTCCGGTGTCTAGAACCCAGGGGTGTGGGAGCGATTCGAACTGCTCAGAGACAGTCAGGGGCAGAGCTGACTGGGCACACGCCACCCCCTACATCACTATGACCCAAGATAGGAGCCACACGAGAGAAGTCAAGTTGCTAAGTGGGCCTAGAAATTCGGTGGGCTGCGCCACCAGTTAGCGCCTAAAGAGGGCACTCAGTGGCTTTAGCGCCACTGGCCACGCCTCCCGTGAAATTTAGCGGGGTGCTAATGGCGGCGTTAGCCGGTAGCGCTGCGCCGCCACCGATGACGTCATCGGTGTGCGCAGCGCCCCGCTACCACCCGGAACGCGATATTGGGTTGCGCCCCCCCCATAGCACCGGTCGCAAATCGCGACCGGTTCACGGGGCCTACCTGTGGCGGTAGTGGCGCAAATTAAGGGGGAGATGCGGGGCGGCCATTTTTTCAGTTGCCGTCTGCCAGCACCTCCTCGCGCTGCCCTCCCCGGCCTCCTGATCCCCCTCGCCCCCGCGGGCAGTGCCGGCTGTGTCCCGAAAGCCCGGCACTTCTCCTCGGTGCCGGGCTCTTTTGCCGGCACTCGCGATTGGTGATCGTGCTGGTGCAGGCCCCTCCCCCTTAAGAAGGGGAGGAAGGCCTGCAGTACCGCAGCGCGCCGTGCCGCAGCATGTGGCGCTGCAGCACGTTGCACTGCGATATTCAGTTTCAGCGGCCCAAGAGGGACGCGGGGCGCTTTGAGCAGCGCCCCGCGTCCCTCTTGGGGCGCTCAAACTGAATATCGGGATGGCGCTCCCGGCTCCTTCCGGCAGGACTTCCGGCGCCCAGGCGAGCTTGGCGCCCCAAACGCGGCGCCATCGAATTTTTAGCCCCATGAGTTTAAGTATTAGATGAGCCAGGTAGGATATGATTTAAGCACCAAATAGAGTCCCAAGCAATTACTAAGAAAGTACAAGGAGAGCACTGAGTATTGTTTAGGCCAGCATGGAGGTAGATCAGGTACAGGTGAGCACTAACTGGAGCTCGGGCCAATTGCCAGGTAAGATGGTGGATGAACAGCAGGTAAGGTGCCTGGTGAGCACAACGATGGGTATTGGACAAGCACCAGGAAGGTGATGAGTGCCTTCTTGGTAATCTGCAGGTGAGCATGGGTTTTCCAGGTGGTCTTTCTATGCTGGAAAAAATTCCAAACCAACTCAAGTTACTGCTACCACCCTGCAGTTAGATTTCACACCTTGGGGGAGAAATTCAAGTCGCGGCTGCCCGTATTGCACCGGCAGCTGGAAATCGAGGGGGGGAGGGGGTGTGGGTGACACCTCGGCTGCCCGGTTAATGCCCAAGGCCCGCCTGATAAAATATTCAGACGGGCAAGTAGCCGCCCACCTGAAACAGGATGCACTGGTTGTAAACTTCCAAAATTCCCTTGACTCTGGAAAAGTCCCTGCAGATTGGAAAACCGCAAATGTAACGCCCTTATTCAAAAAAGGAGGGAGACAGAAAGCAGGAAACTATAGGCCAGTTAGCCTAACATCTGTCATTGGCAAAATGCTGGAATCCATTATTAAGGAAGTAGTAGCAGGGCATTTAGAAAATCATAATACAATCAAACAGAGTTTAAGTTCCTCGGAGTCCACATCACGGAAGACATCTCCTGGTCCCTCAATACCTCCTTGTGATGAAATATGCCATTCATCAGGCACTGTATTCCCTGTGTTTAGTTTAGTTTCAGTTTCATTTCCTTACCTGTATTGTATTGTGTGTAGGGCTCCGCCCATACCTGGCCCCTACTTAAGCAAGCCCCAGCGTGTCTCACAGGAGTACAGCAGATCTCTGGATGAGAGACACTTCTCCAATGTGTATTACTTTCTGAGTTAATAAAAGCCTTGCTTTGTTCCGTTAACGTCGAGTCTCGGATTCATTGAGGCACATCAATTTTATTAACTCAATTTTCAACGCAATGGACCAACTCTTGAAACCCGAACGTTTGGATTTGGACCTGCATGCTTCGGACGCATCGGCACGATTCGGACACTGGTTTAAGTGTATGGAATTCTTCCTGGACAATTCCGCAGCCATCACAGGCGCTACGGATGCTGAGAGTATGAAACTCGGAATCCTGCGGAATTGGGTAAGCCACCGGGTTTACCCCCTCATCCAAGACGCCGACACGTACCCGGCCACCTGCGACATCCTAAAGGCGCATTACCAGCAGCCTACGAACGAGGTGTACGCTAGGCATCTGCTCGCTACTCGCAAACAGCGACCTGGGGAATCGCTGGATGAGTTCCTAGTCACCCTGAAAACGCTTGGCAAAGACTGCAAGTGCCAAGATGTAAAAGCCGCAGTGTACACTGACGAGCTTGTTCGTGATGCCTTTATCGCAGGCCTCAGCTCCACTTACATCCGGCAGAGACTACTGGAAAAAACGGGATTGGACCTGAAACAGGCTGTGGACACAGCGCGATCCCTGGATGTGGCCCAGAGAAACTCGGACGCCTACTCTTCGGCCCGCACCGCCCACGCCGCCACGTGTGCACCAAGGGTGCCGCCATCTTGGAAGGCATCTTCCCCGCCCGGCAGCCCGACACCGTCGGGGCCCCGCTCTCCCCCCAGAAGCCCTACGACAGCCGCGACGCGTCGGGGCCCCAACTGCTACTCCTGCGGGCAGCCGAAGCACATCAGAAACTTGTGCCCGGCGAAAGGCACCACCTGCTTTAAGTGCGGTAAGAAGGGGCACTTCGGGAAGGTGTGCAGAGGGAACCCCGCTGGAAAACCCGCCACCGCTGCGTGTGCGCCGTGGGAGCGGCCATCTTGGACGCCATCTTGCCCGACCTCGTGGGGTCCGCCATCTTGTGAGCAGACAGCGTGGATGCCATCTTGTCTCGATCAGGGCCCTACAGTGGCATCGGTCACAGTGGACCAGACCAGACCGCACCCGCTATCCAAATCAATGGTGGACATCGAGGTAAACGGGTGCGGGGTTAAATGTTTAATTGACAGTGGAAGCACGGAGAGTTTTATCCACCCTGAACTAGCACAACAACTCTCTCTAACGGTGGTCCCTGCTCGGGGCACCATCTCTATGGCTGATAAAACCCAGACATCGACCATTATGGGTTACTGCGCGGTACAATTGTCCGTTAACGGAACTGTATACGATAATTTTAAATTACTAATCATGAAGAATCTATGTGCGAGCGTGATCTTGGGCCTGGATGTCCAGTGCCACCACCAAAGCATCACGCTCAATTACGGTGGGTCCCAGCCGCCCCTCACAGTGTGCGGTCTGGCTACCCTGAAGGTAAAGCCGCCTTCGCTATTCGCGAACCTTACTCCCAACTGCCGGCCAATAGCGACCAAAAGCAGGAGGTACAGCTGGGAGGACAGGCGGTTTATCGCGACCGAGGTAGACAGGCTCCTGAAGGAGCGCATTATCGAACGCAGCAACAGCCTGTGGCGCACCCAAGTGGTGGTGGTGAGGGGTAGCGAGAAGAAGCGGATGGTGATAGATTATAGCCAGACGGTTAATCTATACACCCAGCTAGACGCCTGCCCGCTACCCCGCATATCCGAGATGGTGAACCAAATCGCCCAATACCGGGTGTTCTCCACCATCGACCTCAAGTCAGCGTACCATCAGCTCCCTATCAGACCAGAGGACCGCCCGTACACCACCTTCGAGGCGAACGGACACCTCTACCAATTCCTCAGAGTCCCCTTTGGGGTGACGAATGGGGTCTCGGTCTTCCAGAGGGAGATGGACCGCATGGTCGATGACCACCACTTGCAGGCAACCTTCCCCTACCTCGACAACGTCACCATCTGCGGTCACAACCAGCAGGATCACGACTCGAACCTTGAGAGGTTCCTGAAAACCGCACAAAAACTCAACCTCACTCACAACGAGGACAAGTGCATTTTCAACACCACGCACCTTTGCATACTAGGCAGCGTGGTGGAGAATGGGGAAATCGGACCAGACCCCGACCGATTGCGCCCCCTACGGGAGCTCCCCCTGCCCAACACTCCCAAAGCCCTGAAAAGGTGCCTGGGGTTATTTTCTTATTATGCCCAATGGGTCCCCAACTACTCCGACAAAGCCCGCCCCCTCTTGAAAGCATCCTCTTTTCCGCTCTCTGCTGAGGCCCACGCCGCCTTCAAAAGCATTAAGCGGGATATTGAGCGGGCCACACTACAGGCAGTGGATGAGAGCACTCCCTTTCAAGTGGAAAGTGATGCGTCTGACTTTGCCTTGGCGGCCACCCTCAACCAGGCGGGGCGGCCCGTAGCTTTCTTCTCGAGGACCCTCCAAGGGCCCGAGATCAGACACTCCTCCGTGGAAAAGGAGGCCCAAGCCATCGTGGAGGCAGTGCGCCACTGGCGGCACTACCTAGCCGGCAAACGCTTCACCCTACTTACCGACCAGCGGTCGGTAGCGTTTATGTTCAATAATAAACAGAGGGGGAAGATTAAAAATGATAAGATTCTTAGGTGGCGGATCGAGCTCTCCACCTTCGAGTATGACATAATTTACCGGCCAGGGGCCCTTAACGAATCCCCTGACGCCCTCTCACGAGGGATGTGTGCCAGCGCCACCGGGGATCGGCTACAGACCCTCCACAACGACCTCTGCCACCCAGGGGTCACACGGCTGTTCCACTTCATAAAGTCCCGCAACTTACCCTACTCGATTGAGGAAGTTCGGTCTCTGAACAGGAACTGCCGCACTTGCGCTGAGTGCAAGCCTCGGTTCTACCGCCCAGATAGAGCCCACTTAATCAAAGCTACACGGCCCTTTGAGCGGCTCAGCTTAGATTTCAAGGGCCCCCTCCCGTCAGTCGAACGCAATGTTTACTTCCTGAACATTGTGGACGAATACTCCCATTTCCCATTCGCCTTCCCCTGCCCAGACATGACCAGCGCCATGGTCATTAAATGCCTCAACAGCCTGTTCTGCCTGTTCGGTATGCCGAGCTACATCCATACGGATAGGGGGGCGTCCTTCATGAGTGAAGAGCTATGCCAGTACAAGCTGTCCAGGGGGATCGCCACGAGCCGTACCACCAGCTACAACCCCCAGGGTAACGGCCAGGTGGGGCGAGAGAACGGGACAGTATCGAAAGCAGTCACTCTAGCTCTAAGGACCAAGGGCCTCCCTATCTCCCGCTGGCAGGAAGTCCTCCCAGATGTGCTCCATTCGATACGGTCGCTATTGTGTACTGCCACTAATGCCACGCCTCATGAACGAATGTTTGTCTTTCCCCGGAAATCCACCTCAGGCGTATCCATGCCGTCATGGCTCTCCACCCCAGGTCCGGTATTTGTACGAAGGCATGTGAGGGGCCACAAGACGGACCCCCTCGTGGAGTCAGTGCACCTACTCCACGCCAACCCCCAATACGCGTATGTCCAGCACGCCAACGGAAGGGAGGACACCGTGTCCATAAAAGACGTCGCCCCAGCCGGTAACGACAACAACCATGACAACAACAGCAACAACGATCACAGCAATTCTTACCCACCCACTATCCTTTCACCACCCCCGGAAGAACATCGACCAACGGTGCCCCCACCAACTACCCCTTCAACAACCCTGGCGGCACCCCCGGCAGAGACCCAGGAGGCCACCGGGGACACCCAGCCGACACCCGCGGCACCACAACAGCTACGTCGGTCACAGAGGACTATCAAACCCCCGAACAGACTAAGGCCTAGAAATTCAGTAGGCTTAGCACCCCATTTGGGGCGCTGGAGGGCCTAGCGCCGGAGTTATGGCCAGTTGGCAAATTCAGTGGGGCCCTTCCGTCGGCGCTACACCGGTTGCGCTGCGCCGGCACCGATGACGTCATCGGTGTGCGCAGCGTCCCGGTTGCCGTGGTGACGAGCCCCAGCGCCGAAATTGAGTTGCGGCCGCCTCGCCCGTGGCAGCCGCAACTAAGGCTTTGGCAACCGAGTCTTGCAGGAGTTAGCGCCGGTGCATTAAGGTCGCGCGGCGGCCGGCCGCCTGCCCGCACCTCCCTCCCCGGACTCCTCCACCCACCCCCCCGCGGAACAGATGCGTCTGGCCTGCAAGCCCGGCACTTGTCCGAGGTGCCGGGCTCATTTTTCTGAACATTTGAACGGCCAGCGGGCGGGTGCAGGCAGCTCCTCCTTAACTGAAGGAGGAGGCCTGCACTTCCCCAGCCTGCCGCACCACATCGGGTGCCGCAGCGCCGGAATTGCGCCGCAATGCGGCACTCAGCGCCCATTTCGAGGCGCTGACACCCTCTAGTAGCGCCGGCAGCCGTTTGGGCGCGGCGCTACTGAATTTTTGGCGCGCGCAGGGGGACTTAGCGCCGGCGCTAAATTTCCGGCGCTAAAGCCCTGGCGAACCCACAACTGAATTTCTAGGCCTAAATCTGTAGAAGGGGTGAATGTGATGAAATATGCCATTCATCAGGCACTGTATTCCCTGTGTTTAGTTTAGTTTCAGTTTCATTTCCTTACCTGTATTGTATTGTGTGTAGGGCTCCGCCCATACCTGGCCCCTACTTAAGCAAGCCCCAGTGTGTCTCACAGGAGTACAGCAGATCTCTGGATGAGAGACACTTCTCCAATGTGTATTACTTTCTGAGTTAATAAAAGCCTTGCTTTGCTCCGTTAACGTCGAGTCTCGGATTCATTGAGGCACATCACTCCTCTCTGGTGAAGAAGGCCCAGCATCGCCTATGTTTCCTAAGGAGGCTGAAGGGATGTGACCTGTCACCCCTGATCCTCTCTAACTTTTACCGCTGCACTATAGAGAGCATCCTGACAAACTGTATCATAGTATGGTATGGCAGCTGTAGCTACTATGACCGGAAAGCCCTGCAGCGGGTAGTCAAAACTGCCCAACGCATTACCGGCACCCGGCTACCGACCATAGAGCACATATACCAGAAACGCTGTCTACGGAGGTCACGGTCCATCATCAAAGACCCTACCCACCCCAGCCACAGTCTGTTCACCCTCCTGCCATCTGGGAGACGCTACAGATGCATTCACACCCGTACGACCAGATTTAGGAACAGCTTCTTTCCCAGGGCTGTCATCCTACTGAACTCCACAAACAAACTCTAAAGCCTGCACATCTGCCAATGCACTTTATTATGGTTATGTTATGTTAATATACTACAAGCCAAATGTATGTTGAATGTTTAAATGTCTTAATCCAAATGTACACTCTCGGGAGCCGCAAGCCTACATTTCATTGTACTGCACTTGTGCACTAACAATGACAATAAAAGTTGATTTGATTTGATTTGATTTTAACATGGTTTTATGAAAGGGAAATGGTGTTTGATAAATCTATTAGAGTTCTTTGAGGAGGTAACGAGCAGGGTGGATAAAGGGGAACCAGTAGATGTAGTGTATTTGGATTTCCAAAAGGCAGTCGACAAGGTGCCACATAAAAGGTTACTGCACAAGATAAGAGCTCATGGTGTTGGGGGGTAATATATTAGATTGGATAGAGGATTGGCTAACTAACAGAAAACAGAGAGTCGGGATAAATGGGTCATTTTCAGGATGGCAATCTGTAACTAGTGAGGTGCTGCAGAGGTCAGTGCTGGGGCCTCAACTATTTTCAATCTATATTAATGACTTGGATGAAGGAAGTGAGTGTATTGTAGCCAAATTTGCGGATGATACAAAGATAGGTGGGAAAGCAAGTTGTGAGGAGGACATATTGGGCTCAAATTTCATCGGGCCGTTGAGGCGCGATTGGAGGCATGTGGGGGATTCAAAGCGCGAAATCAAGGGGCACAAATCCATTCCACCCCCAATCCGCCTCCATGCCCATTTCACAGGAGGCGGGCACCCGACCTGTGCTGGGAGCCACCTCCCCGAGGCGGGAAGGGGATTAGTGCCAATTAACTGCCTGTTAACAGGCAGTTTTTAGCCTAATCCCTATTTTTATCCCTGAAGTGTGGGCTTCCCGACGGCTCCAAACCACGCCAAGTTAGCGAGGCGGACCGTCGGGCTGAAGGACTTGGCGGGTTCGAGATGTCCGGTGTTCAAGTGAGTGATGGGTGCATAAGTGCAGAGGTAAGTGTGTTTGGTGTGTGTAAAGTGTTTAAATAAGTTTTACTTACCTTTACTTAATAATGCAGCCTTCCTTCCTTCAGGTCTCGGGAGTCCCTCATCTCACCGGCACAGAAAGCAGAATGGCCGCGAGCTGTCAAAATCTGCAGCCTCTGCTTTCTGCTCTGGAGAGATCTCTAAATCAGCCTGAGAGGAAGGAATTAACTTCGAGTACAGATTGTCAGTGTTTGACAGCTTCAAAGAACTGTCAAATGCTGATATTTCATCTGTCAAAAGCTCTTGACAGATGAAATGTCAATCTGTGACGTCACCTGTTGCCGGGTGGCCCTTAATTGGCCTGCTGAGCCCGCTGGGTGGGCTCAACAAGGTCAATCAAGGGAAAATCGAATGGGTTGGCCACAACTCGATGGAGGCGGGACTACAACCCCAAAAGTAGGAGTCCCGCCTCCTACATGCCTTCTTTGATAAAATCCAGCCCAAAGAGTCTGCAAAGGGATATAGATAGGTTAAGTGAGTGGGCAAGAATTTGGCAGATAGAGTATAATGTGGGAAAATGTGAAGTTATCCACTTTGGTAGGAAGAATAGAAAAGAAAAATATTATTTAAATGGAGGAAGACTTCAGAATGCGGCGGTACAGAGGGATTTGGGTGTCCTCGTACATGAAACACAAAAAGTTAACATGCAGGTGCAGCCAATAATTAGGAAGGCAAATGGAATGTTGGCCTTTATTTCAAGGGGGATGGAGTATAAAAGTAGGGAAGTCTTGCTACAACTGTATAGGGCGTTGGTGAGACCACACCTGGAGTACTGCGTACAGTTTTGGTCCCCTTATTTAAGGAGGGATATACTTGCATCGGAGGCAGTTGAGAGAAGGTTCACTAGGTTGATTCCTGGGTTGGAAGGGTTGTCTTATGAGGAAAGGTTGAGCAGGTTGGGCCTATACTCATTGGAGTTTAGAAGAATGAGAGGTGATCTTATTGAAACATATAAGTGTTAAGTCTGTGTGTTATAATGAGAATTACGACACAGACCACAAGAGTAAATTTTAACAGGTCTTTACTAGTCGAAGGTCAGGGCGGAACTGCCCAATAAATCATTACACAGCACTTATATACCGGTGTGGTCACCACCGGTATTACAGTATACAGCAGCCAAGATAAAGTAGTGCAACTCTTAAAATAGTTCTCTTAAAGGTGGAACGGTTACATACACCACAATCCTCCCTTTTTAGCTTAACAGTATATATTCCCCATTAAACATAACATCATAACATATATACACAACTTCATGTAAAAACAGTTCACAGATTCAGTCTCTGAGGAGGCCTCCTGACTCGGTCCGGATAACGCCTCGGTGGTGTAGTAGTTTTCGGTGGTGTAGTAGGTTCTCGTTGCTGGGGTGACTCATCTAATAGTCCTTCACTGGACTTAACAGCTTGAACTTTCGTAACTTCAGAACCAGCATTGCTGACTTCTAAAGGCTCGAGTACCTTGGGAAGTTTTTCTACTTCCAGACTGATTTGGCTCAGTTCGGAGGGACCACGTGCGTGACCTGGTAGGGGTGATAATGGTTCAGATGAGTCATCATCTTCTGCTTCTTCTCTATTGTCTTCTATTTCCTCCATCACTTCAGCTTTTGTCTCTGCCACCAATTCCCTGAGTGGCTTATTACTGCTGACACTGCTCACAAAAGGGTGCTCTTTCTTCTTAGCTTTCAACTGATCGATGAATTTGACATATTCCCTTTCTTGCTCAGCTTTGATTCGTTTGGCCTCATCGCGCAGACGGTGTGTGTGTTCCTGTTCCATTTTCTCAATCAGCTGCTTCTGCTGTCTTTCCAGATTCTCCCACTCTGTGTCAAAGAACTTTTTCTTTGCATTCATCTCTTGCTCAAAACGGCGAATCATTTGTTCTAATTGCTGTTGTAGTTTGCAATTGAGTTGAGTTCGAGCCCGGTGTTCCTCAGAAATGTGCATGTCTGTAGACTGGACAGACTCAGAATTCTCTGTCAAACTATGTTGTTGTTGTTCAGTGGAATTCTGTTCTGATACTTTGTTCTCTTCTGAAGCATTTATGCACTCCTTCGTTTTTCCATCATTAGTCTGCAAGTCCATTTTAGACTTGTCTTTTGCACATGGGCTGGTCTTACCATCATCAGTTCCAGAGTCTGAGCTGATTGTCTTCACCAAGTTCTCACTCTCTGCTTTGTCACTGTCACTGCTGCATATGCCCTCATCCAATATTCTGGACAATCGTTCAGGTTTAACATCTTTTTTTCCGGAATCTACCGTTATTGCTTTTAGGGAGTGCCAGTCCATATTTATTTTCCTGATCCACTCCCGTCCCAGAAGTGGTGGACCTCCCTCAGGTAGTGCATATATGTCCATTCCTTAGTGTTCTTTGCCCTGGTGTACCACCTTGACTTTTATCTTTCCGATGGGGTATACTCTTTGCCCCGTGTATGTCTGCAATACTATCTTCGTATCCCGTAGGGGAATATGTGTGAATAACCTTTTGTAATCTTGCTTATTCATGACTGTCAATGCCGATCCGGTGTCCAATTCCATCTTCACTTGGACTCCTGCTATCTGCAGTGTGACCCAGATAGTTTGTCGGTCAGCTTCCTTACTCACATTGTGAATTCTCAGACTACCCAGTTCCTTGCTGTTGGAGTCTGAATCCGAATTCTGTTCATCCGAACTCTTCTCAGCCACCTTATGTACCTTTCTGCACTTTTCCTGCGGTGACTTTTTGTTGCTGGTCTTCTTTCCTGACCGGCATACTTTAGCTATGTGACCAAGCTTGCCACATTTTCTACATTCCTGGTTTTTAAACCAGCATTGGTTCTGATCGTGTGTTGTCTTCCCACAACGATAACATTTCGTACCCAAAGCCATTTGATCTACGCTGAGTACCGCTGCCTTCAGCTGCATTTCCGCAGTGCCTCTCGCTGCGGCTTCGTGCGATGCTGCAATAGTGACAGCCTTATCAAGTGTAAGATCATTCTCTTCAAGTAGCCGCTTTTGTGTTCCCTCTTTCGACAATCCACACACGAATTTGTCTCTCAGTGCCTCGGTCAGTCCTTCCTCAAACTGACAGTATTTCGCTAGCTTACGCAGTTCAATTAAATACTCCGCGTTGCTTTCCTCTTTCCGTTGCGTTCTCGCATAAAATTTAAATCGTTCCGCTAACATCAGCGGTGTGGGGTTCAAATGATTTCTCAGAACAGCAACAATATTAGCGAAAGTCTGATCCGCCGGTTTAGCTGGTGATAGAAGATGCTTCAATAGCCCGTATGTCTTCGCACCCATTGAGTTTAGTAAGGTTAGTGCTTTATCTTTATTTGATATTTTATTTGCCTTACGATAAATCTCTATGCGTTCTACATACGTGGCCCAATCTTCAACATCGGAATCGAAATCGTTGATGTTACCACGCTTAGGCATCCTCGCAATCTTCTTGAGAAACAAAAAGAAATTTTTTTTTTTCTTTTTTTTTTTCAAAATGGCGGTTTCCCGCGCTTGTCTTCTTCCCCCGCCTACGAAAATGGCGGCTTCCCGCGTTTGCCTTTCTCCCCCGCTGGCTGTAATGGCGATTGCCGTATTGCTGCGTTCGCCCTCCCCAGCGGTTCTCAAATCGTGCCTCCCAGCCCCTCTTGCAGTCCGGTCCTTTCCCTCGGCTGCGGCTGAGTTCTCCGCGTTTTTTAAAATTTTCTCCCACGCCTTACGCTGTCCCGGTCGCTGCGCCTCACGGCCTCGGTAGCTGCCCGGCCTTTCTCACCGGTCGCGGTCGAGCTCTCTCTCGACGCTGTTGCGTCTCCCAGCCCACTTGCAGCCCGGTCTTTTACACCGGCTGCGTTTGCATTCACCGCGGCTCCCGTGCCTTACGCTGCCCCAGTCTCAGCACCTCTGGCCCCGACTTCTGTCCGGCTCTTTTCCCCGGCCGTGGTCGAGTTCTCCGCCCTTATATCCTCCGTTTTTCCCTCCCCTACTTCACAGCCAACGTGGCCGACTTGCTGCTCGTCGCTGATCGGCTTACCCACCACCGTGATAGAAGGGATGATCACTGCCTGTTGCTGATGGAAGGCTTCGTGTCAGAATTCTTCCTTTGCTCTGCAGACCCGAGTCTTTTCTCAGCAGAATGATGAGGGCGGATGCCTCTTCTCGACGCCCGTTAAACTGCCTTGGATGTATCTCTGCCGCAGGGTAAGATCGTACTCGTCGCCACTGTTAAGTCTGTGTGTTATAATGAGAGTTACTACACAGACCACAAGAGTAAATTTTAACAGGTCTTTACTAGTCGAAGGTCAGGGCGGAACTGCCCAATAAATCATTACACAGCACTTATATACCGGTGTGGTCACCACCGGTATTACAGTATACAGCAGCCAAGATAAAGTTGTGCAACTCTTAAAATAGTTCTCTTAAAGGTGGAACGGTTACATACACCACAATAAGATGCTGAGGGGGCTGGACAGGCTGGATGCTGAGGGGACGTTTCCCCTCATCAGGGAATCTAGAACGAGGGGGCATAGTTTCAGAATAAGGGGTCGCCCAGCTAATACTGTGATGAGGAGGAATTTCTTCTCTCACAGGGTCGTGAATCTTTGGAATTCTTTACCCCAGAAAGCTGTGGACGCTGAGTCATTGAATATATTCAAGGCTGAGATAGACAGATTTTTGAGCAACAGGGGAGCCAAGGGTTAAGGGGAGCCGGCAGGAAAGTTGAGTTGAGGCCAAAATCAGATCAGCCATGATCTCATTAAATGGCGGAGCAGGCTGCTCCTGCTCCTATTTCTTATGTTCTTATATGAGGCTGCTTAAATATGCAAAGTGGGATCCTATGCCGGTTGTAGGACCCTGATTACAAAGTTTAGGTACAAATTGGCAGAGTGTGCACCATACAGGCTCCACCTGCTCGTGCCAGGCGGTGACTCGGCCCCTAAAAGTTAAGCGAAAAACTATTTCTGCGGGGGCCAGGAGGAAGCAGGAGTGCTCCTGCGGGCTCCACAAGAATAAGGTCACCCCGATTCTCCACCTCCTTCCCCACAATTAGCTCCACACCGCCACTGCCTACCGCGCCCCCCCCCCCCCCCCGCCGGATGTACCTTGCTGCATGTTTGGTGCCTGCAGCTCACTGGCAGCATGGTAATGAGGCCCAAACCCAAATTCAGTCTGGGCCTCACGTTGGCACCAAAAGGCTGGCAGAGCAGCCGCACCACTGTCTTCACCCCTGTTTTGGGCAGAAGTCAAACTTCTCCAATCCCACTCCCACCAACTCCCCCCCGCCACCCACGTCCCTTATGTCAGCGTGACAGGAAACGTCTTCACATTGACATAAAATGCACTTTATATCTGTAACATCAAACAATGAAATATAATACTTAAAGCACTTTATCACCCAGTCTGTGTATTGGCTTGTGTATGTCACACTATGGATGCCAGTAATGTGCGCAATAAATAGAAACATAGAAGATAGGAGTAGGAGTAGGCCATTCGGCCCCTCGAGCCTGCTGCGCCATTTAATGAGATCATGGCTGATCATCCAAATTCAGTACCCTGTCCCTGCTTTCTCCCCATAACCCTTGATCCCTTTAGCCTTAAGAAATATATCTAACTCCTTCTTGAATTGGCCTCAACTGCCTTCTGTGGTAGAGAATTCCACAGGTTCACCACTCTCTGGGTGAAGAAATTCCTCCTCATCTCTGTCCTAAATGGCTTACCCCTTATCTTTAGACTGTGACCTCTGGTTCTGGGCTCCCCCGCCATCAGGAACATCCTTCCTGCATCTAGTCTGCCTAGTCCTGTTAGAATTGAATAAGTTTCAGTGAGATCCCCTCTCATTCTTCTAAACTCCAGCGAATATAAGCCCAATCGACACAATCTCTCCTCATACGTCATTCCTGCCATCCCAGGTATCAGTCTGGTGAATCTTTGCTGCACTCCCTCCATGGCAAGAACATCCTTCCTCAGATAAGGCGACCAAAACTGCACACTATACTCAAGGTGTGGTCTCACCAAGGCCCTGTACAACTGCAGCAAGACATCCTTGCTCCTGTATTCGAATCCTCTTGCTATGAAGGCCAACTTACCATTTGCCTTCTTAACCGCCTACTGCACCTGCATGCTTACCTTCAGCGACTGGTGCACAAGGACACCCAGGTCTCATTGCACTTCCCCTTCTCCCAATCTATTGCCGTTCAGATAATAACCTGCCTTCCTGTTCTTGCCACCAAAGTGGATAACCTCACATTTATCCACATTATACTGCATCTGCCATGCATCTGCCCAATCACCCAACCTGTCCAAATCATACTGGAGTTTCTCTGCATCATGCTCACAGCACACACGCCCACCCAGCTTTGTGTCGTCTGCAAACTTGGAGATATTACATCTAGTTCCCTCGTCTAAATCATTAATATATATTGTGAATAGCTGGGGTCTTAGCACTGATCCCTGCGGTACCCCACTAGTCACTGCCTGCCACTCGGAAAAGAACCCATTTATTCCAACTCTTTGCTTTCTGTCTGCCAACCAGTTCTCTATCCAAGTTAGTACCTTACCCCCAATCCCATGTGCTTTAACTTTGCACGCTAATCTCTTATGCAGGACCTTATCGAAAGCCTTCTGAAAGTCCAAATATACCACATCCACTGGTTCTCCCTTTTCTATTCTACCAGTTACCTCCTCAAAAAATTCCAGTAGATTAGTCAAGCATGATTTACCTTTTGTAAATCCATGTTGACTTTGTCCGATCCTGTCACTGTTTTCCAAGTGCTCTGCTATTACATCTTTTATAATGGACTCTAGCATTTTCCCCACTACCGATGTCAGGCTTACCGGTCTATAATTCCCCATTTTCTTTCTACCACCTTTTTTAAATAGTGAGGTTACATTAGCTACCCTCCAATCCATGGGAGCTTTTCCAGAGTCATTGAATTTTGGAAGATGACCAGCAATGCATCTATTATTTCTAGGGCCACTTCCTTAAGTATCCTAGGATGTAGATCATCAGGCTCTGGGGATTTATCGGCCTTCAATCCCGTCAATTTCCCTAACACCATTTCGCTACAAATACTGATTTCATTCAGTTCCTCCCTCTCATTAGACCCTATGTTCCCCGACATCTCTGAGAGGTTATTTGTGTCCTCCTTTGTGAAGACAGAACTAAAGTATGTATGATGTACCTATCAATTCATCCAATGAAAAGCGACGAGTTAAGATAGTAACTATAGGTTATTATTGGCTAAATAACAGAGCCCACCCTCGTGGGTGATCGGGTCCAACAAGGAGGAATACCAGCCAGTCGACCACCTTTATACCTGGGCAAGCAGGCGGAGTCATGGGCGGAGTCAGCTGTGGTCAGCCCAGGTATAACAGCGTGACAAGAGGTGACCTTGTGTAGTGATACAACAGTGTAAACAGTGATAACCATAGTGTAACGATATAAACAGTGATAGCCATAGTGTAACGATAGTGAACGATAAAAGTGGTTTACCACATTCACCCCTTGTTTAGATTTGAGTCCGGCGGGGTGAAGTGTGCTACCAGTTCGGGTATGTCAGTCTGTCCGGAGGCCTCGTAAGTCTCTCTGATCGGCGCAGCAGCGGCGGCGGTGATGCAGTATCCGATGTTAATGCTGGTGTCTGCGTGGTCGGCGAAGGCTCGTGGGGTTCCGGCATGCCGCCTACCTGGGGTGGATTTGGGGGGGTGGTGGGGGGTAACGGTGGTGTCTCAGGGGTGCCCGAGGGTGCAAGGTCTCGTAAGGAGACTGTGACCTCCCGCCCGTCTGGGTATGCCACATAGGCGTACTGGGGGTTGGCGTGCAGGAGGTCCACCCTCTCGACCAGGGCGTCCGTTTTATGGGCCCTCACGTGCTTTCGCAGCAAGACGGGCCCCGGAGAAGTCAGCCATGTTGGTAGCGAGGTTCCTGTAGTCGACTTCCTGGGGAAAACAAACATTCGTTCATGGGGGGTGGCGTTAATGGCCGTGCAAAGCAGTGACCGGATGGAATGCAGCGCTGCCGGGAGGACTTCCTGCCAGCGAGAGGTTGGCAGGCCCTTAGACTTTAAGGCTAAGAGAACGGCCTTCCAGACAGTCGCGTTCTCTCTTTCCACCTGGCCGTTCCCTCGAGGGTTGTAGCTGGTGGTCCTGCTTGCAGCAATGCCTCTCGCTAGTAGGAACTGGCGAAGTTCCTCGCTCATGAAGGATGAGCCCCGGTCGCTATTTATATAGTTCGGGAACCCGAACAAGGCGAAGAGGTCGTTCAGGCATTTGATGACCGTGGTACTGGTCATGTCTGGGCAGGGGAAGGCAAAGGGGAAACGGGAGTACTCATCAATGATGTTGAGGAAGTACACATTACGGTCAGAGGACGGGAGGGGCCCCTTAAAATCGATGCTCAAGCGCTCGAAGGGGCGGGTGGCCTTGATCAGGCTTGCTCTGTCCGGCCTAAAGAAATGCGGTTTGCATTCGGCACAGGTTTGGCAGTTCCTGGTCATGGTCCTGACCTCCTCGATGGAGTAGGGCAGGTTGCGGGCCTTAATGAAGTGGTAAAGTCTGGTGACCCCGGGGTGGCAGAGGTCGTTGTGGAGGGTCTGCAGTCTATCAATTTGCGCGTTGGCGCATGTACTTCGTGATAGAGCATCTGGGGGTTCGTTCAGTTTACCAGGTCGGTACAAGATATCATAATCATAGGTGGAGAGCTCGATTCTCCACCTCAAGATCTTGTCGTTCTTGATTTTGCCCCTCAGCTTGTTATTAAACATAAAAGCGACTGAACGCTGGTCGGTGAGGAGGGTAAATCGTTTGCCTGCCAGGTAATGCCTCCAGCGTCTTACTGCCTCCACGATCGCCTGGGCCTCCTTCTCGACCGAAGAGTGTCGGATCTCAGGGCCCTGGAGGGTCCTTGAGAAGAAGGCCACAGGTCTCCCCGCCTGGTTAAGGGTTGCTGCTAGGGCGAAGTCGGATGCATCGCTCTCCACTTGGAAAGGGATAGACTCATCCACCGCGTGCATTGTGGCCTTAGCAATGTCTCCCTTTATGAGGGAGAAGGCTGCGCACGCTTCTGCCGTCAGGGGGAAGGAGGTGGACTTCATGAGGGGTCTGGCTTTGTCCGCATAATTCGGCACCCATTGGGCATAGTAGGCGAAGAGCCCCAGGGTTCTCTTCAGCGCCTTTGGACAGTGGGAGAGGGGTAGCTCCATGAGGGGGCGCATTCTTTCGGGGTCGGGGCCGATGACCCTGTTCTCTACTACGCAGCCGAGGATGGCGAGACGCGAGGTGTTAAACACACATTTCTCCTTATTGTAAGTGAGGTTCAGCCGTTCAGCCGTACGGAGGAATTTCTCCAGATTAACATCGTGGTCCTGCCGGTCTCGGCCGCAGATGGTGACGTTATCTAGATAAGGGAACGTGGCCTGCAGCCCGTTCTGGTCAACCATCCGGTCCATCTCCCTTTGGAAGACCGAAACCCCGTTGGTGACGCCGAAGGGAACCCTAAGGAAGTGGTAGAGGCGGCCATTCGCCTCGAAGGCGGTATACTGGCGGTCCTCAGGGCGGATAGGGAGTTGGTGATAGGCCGACTTAAAGTCGATGGTGGAGAATACCCGGTACTGTGCAATCTGATTGACCATATCAGATATGCGGGGAAGGGGGTATGCGTCCAGCTGGGTGTACCGGTTTATGGTTTGGCTGTAGTCGATGACCAGGCGGTTTTTATTGCCGGTCTTAACGACTACGACCTGGGCACGCCAGGGGCTGTTGCTCCTCTCGATGATGCCCTCCTTCAGGAGACGCTGCACCTCAGAGCTAATAAAAGCTCTGTCCCCGGCGCTGTACCGCCTGCTCTTGGTGGTGAAGGGTTTACAGTCGCGGGTGAGGTTAGCGAACAGGGAGGGGGGCGAGACCTTGAGGGTGGATAGGCCGCAGGTGGTATGCGGTGGGCGGTTTAAAGGCTGCTGGTTGTCGACTGTGAGTGGGGGGAGGGGTCCACCGTATGCCAAAGTGACACTTTGATGGTGGGATTGGAAGTCCAGCCCTAGTAGGACGGCAGCGCAGAGCTGGGGCAGGATGAGGAGTTTAAAATTTTTATACTCCGTGCCCTTAACCGACAGGGTCACAACACAGTAGCCGCTGATGTCTGTAGAATGGGACCTCGACGCCATCGAGGTCCGGTTGCGCGTTGGCCGGACAGTGAGGGAGTAGTGGCTCACCGTGTCTGGATGGATGAAACTCTCCGTGCTTCCGCTGTCGAACAGGCAGGTCGTGGCGTGGCCGTTTACTTTGATGTCCATCATGGACTTGGACAGGTGATGCGGGCGAGCTTGGTCCAGTGTGACGGAGGCTAGTGTATGGCTGAGCGAGCTGCTGTAGTCTGCGGGTGAGGCGGTGGTCGGGTCTGGAGGCAAGGTGGCGGTCGAGTGTGGTGGACAAAATGGCGGCACCCACGAGGTTGAATAAAATGGCGGAGAAGATGGCCGCCCCCACAACTCACATGCGGCACTGCTGGTGTCGGTGGCCTTGATCAAAGATGGCCGCCCCCACGACTCACACGAGGGGATACTGGCATCTGTGGCCTTGATGAAAGTTGGCCGCCCCCACAACTCGCATGAGGCACTGCTGGCGTCTGTGGCTCTCCCCCTGCAGGCCTTAGCGAAGTGGCCTTTCTTGTGGCAATCGGAGCAAGTCGCGTTTCTTGCAGGGCAGCGCGTCCTCGGGTGTTTCGCCTGGCCACAGAAGAAGCAGCCGGCGGCCCGATCGCGGGGCTCCGATGTTGCAGCCGGTACCGGGGGTGGCGGTCCCGATCGATTCTGGGACGCCGACGCTGAGGTAGGTCCCAGAGGCGGCGGTGCGAGGGGTATTGCGGCCGGGGTCGGGCCGGAGTCCCAGGGTCGCGCAGCACAGTACCTGGAATACGCCTCGAGGTCCCGATGGGCCACTTCCAGAGAGCGAGCGAGGGCTGCAGTTGTATTCAGGTCGAGGTCCTTTGATTCGAGCAGTCTTTGCCGTGAGTAGTCGGACCGAAGGCCTTTCACGAAGGCATCGCGGATATTCCCTTCAGTATTTTCTGCAGCCGTTACAGCTTTAAAGTCACAGTCCCTGCCGAGTGTTTGTAGCGCCCGTAAAAATTCATCTACAGACTCTCCTGGCTGTTGCGAGCGGGATCTTAGGAGGTGTCTGGCATACATAGAGTTTACCGGGCTCCGGTACTGCTCTTTCAGCAGGTTGAGGGCGTCCTCGTATGTAGTAAGGTCCTGGATGATTGCAAATACTTTAGGGCTCACTTGGGCGGTCAGAACTCTTAGTTTGGATCCCGGAGGCACGCCGGATTCTCCCAGGTAGGATTCGAAACAGCTCAGCCAGTGTTTGAAGTCGAGGGCTGAGTTCGCTGCCTGTGGGTTTAGATCCAGGTACGGCGGTCGGAGGGCTCGCAGCCAGGCCGGCTGCTGTGGCTGTTGTAGCTGGCCGTTTGGCTGGTCGTTTGGCTGCTCCGATCCACTCATTTCAAAATTTAGCCAATAAAATTGATATACCTATCAATTCATCCAATGAAAAGCGACGAGTTAAGATAGTAACTATAGGTTTTTATTGGCTAAATAACAGAGCCCACCCTCGTGGGTGATCGGGTCCAACAAGGAGGAATGCCAGCCAGTCGACCACCTTTATACCTGGGCAAGCAGGCGGAGTCATGGGCGGAGTCAGCTGTGGTCAGCCCAGGTATAACAGCATGACAAGAGGTGACCTTGTGTAGTGATACAACAGTGTAAACAGTGATAACCATAGTGTAACGATATAAACAGTGATAACCATAGTGTAACGATAGTGAACGATAAAAGTGGTTTACCACAATGTATTTAATTGGTAATCCATTTCTTTGTTCCCCATTACCAATTCCCCTGGTTCTGACTGTAAGGGACCTACGCTTGACTTCACCAATCTTTTTCTCTTCACATATCTATAGAAGCTTTTACAGTCAGTTTTTATGTTCCCTGCAAGCCTACTCTATTTTCCCCCTCTTAATTAATCCCTTTGTCCTCCTTTGTTGAATCCTAAACTGCTCCCAATCCTCAGGTTTACTGCTTTTTCTGGCCAATTTATATGTCCTCTCCTTGGATCTTATGCTATCCCTAATTTCCCTTGTTAGCCACGGTTGTCACCTTTTTTGTTTTATTTTTATGCCAGACAGGATGAACAAATTCTGTAGTTCATCCATGCGATCTTGAAATGTTTGCCATTGCCTATCCACTGTCAACCCTTTAAGTAACATTCCCCAATCCATCCTAGCCAACTCGCGCCTCATACCATCGTAGTTTCCTGTATTTAAATTCAGGACTCTAGTTCTGAGTCAGCTACTTCACTCTCCATCTTAATGAACAATTTTATCATATTATGATCGCTCCCCCCAAGGGGCCTCGCACAAGATTGCTAATCAATCCTTTCTCATTACATAATACCCAGTCTAAGATGGCCTGATCTCTAGTTGGTTCCTCGACATATTGGTCCAGGAAACCATCCCGTATACACCCTAGGAATTCCTCCTCCACAGTACTGTTACTAATTTGGTTAGCCCAATCTATATGTAGATTAAAATCACCCATGATAACGGCAGTGCCCTTATTGCACGCGTCTCTAATTTCCCGTTTAATGCCATCCCCAAGCGCAGCATTACTGTTTGGGGGTCTGTATACAACTCCCACTAACGATATAAAAGATGACAAATCACTCACGTCTGGCACTATATGACTTGCGTTTGTCTCTGTTAGTTCCTGTGCGCGCACAACAGATACTGCATTAAAAACTCGCAGCTTGCTCCCACCTGGACATTTGTCATGCTCATACTGCTTGAACAGCACCTCCTGCTGGCTGATGATAGGACAGCATAATTGCCACAGTCTTCGGATCAGACAGACTCCACGTTATATTCGCAGGAGTGATGTATTGTCTGCAAGAGGGCAAAAATATTTTAGGTAAGAGGAAGTACAATAAAAAAAAATAAGATTAATAAAAGATTTGGGCAGAAGCACCAGCACTTCCCACAGTGAAAGAAAGACTTACGCATTCATGACCACCGGATGTCTCAAAGCGCTTTACAGCCAATGAAGTACTTTTTTGAAGTGTAGTCACTGTTGTAATGTGGGAAACGTGGCAGCCAATTTGCGCACAGCAAGCTCCCACAACCAGCAATGTGATAATGACCAGATAGTCTGTTTTTTTGTTATGTTGATTGAAAGATAAATATTGTCCTGGACACCGGAGATAACTCCCCTGGTCTTCTTTGAAATAGTACGATGGGATCTTTTACGTCCACCTGAGAGCAGACTGGGCCTCGGTTTAACGTCTCTTCCGATTTCCAGCATCCGCACTATTTTGCTTTAGTTCCTCATTATTGTACTTTGCTTGTGTGACCAGGTCCGCGGCTAGTTTTCTGTTAAAGCTTGCAGAGGCAAAAGTGTCAATATTGTACAAGATTAGAGCTCTTTATTTCAGTGCGGGCAAGAGCAGTACAGAGATATATTATTATGTATGCCTATTTACCTACTAATAGTGTGTGCTTGATCTTGAGTGAAATTGATGTAAACACTATGCAGCACAGTTTTACCCATGACTGCATGTCCTTTTCATTGTATTTATAGATGATATGTTTCAGAGAACCATTCTATATGAGAAAATATTCAACAGGTGACCCGACCATGAAAGCTTTGAACCATGTCATTGTGCTTGGGCTGTGCTGGCAGGTCAAACTCAAGTGTTGAAGATTTGTTGAGCAAGTGTTAGCTGTGGCTCAGTTGGTAGCACTCTCGCCTTTCGGTCAAATGGTTGTGGGTTCAAATCCCACCTCAGAGACTTGAGTTCATAAATCTAGGCTGATACTCCAGTGCAGTACTGAGGGAGCGCTGCACTGTAGGATGAGATGTAAAACTAAAGCTCAGTCTGCTCTCTCAGGTGAAGATCACATAGAAACTAGGAGCAGGAGTAGGCCATTTGAGCCTGCTCCGCCATTCAATGAGATCATGGCTGATCATCCAAACCCTAGCACCCGGTCCCTACACCGACAGCCATCCCACCCAAGCCCTATTCCCCACGTATTTAATCCCCCCTAACACTAAGGGCCAATTTTTATCATGGCCAATCAACCTAACCCGCACATCTTTGGACTGTGGGAGGAAACCGGAGCACCCGGAGAAAACCCACGCAAACACGGGGAGAATGTGCAAACTCCACACAGTCACCCGAGGCCGGATTTGAACCCGGGTCCCTGGCACTGTGAGGCAACAGTGCTAACCACTATGCCACCGTGCTGCCCTATTCACATGGCACTATTTTGAAGAAGAGTAGGGGAGTTCTCCCCCTTGGCCAATATTTATCCCTCAATCAACATAACAAAAGCAGATTATCTGGTCATTATCACATTGCTGTTTGTGTGCCAATTGGCTGCTGCGTTTCCTACATGACAACACTTCAAAAAGTACTTGATTGCCTGTAAAACGCTTTGGGACGTCCGGTGGTCATGAAAGGCGCTATAGAAATGCAAGTCTTTCTTTTTTCTTTCACTGGTGTTTCCGAATTAGTCTTCAGTGGTTCTACCTGTCACTGCAAAAGTATCAACCCCTCCTGTTTGGGGAAAAAAAAGAAAGTAACAGTCCCAGTTTTTTTGAGAAAGTAGAAGTGCAGACCTGTTAGCACCAAGTGATGTGGTTCGAAGACTGACCATTCCTAAACATGGTAGCGGGGTCCCCCCTATCCAAGGGATTCAACAATTTGGACATGAAGGCAGCTCAGTGAAGGGAGAAGGGGCATTGCCATTTTATTTTAAAACTGCAACCAACAATGCATGGGGTACAACCACATCACCTCTGAGGAGGAACATGGCATTATTGTCACATAAAATCAGGTAACAGCCCATAAACTACGCCACGGTTGGACAGCTTTCGCTCCATCGACCTGACAGGCTTCTTTAGTCTATAAACCGTGGGCTGGTAATATATTCCTGTTCCTGCTATATTTATGTATTTGTTTAAGAATCATTAAATAAATGTCATTTCCTTTGCTCCGGCATCAGTTATTACACACTGGTTTTACTTACTGCACTCTGTATGACTCCCTCGAGTCTGTTTCACTGCACAAGAATGAACGCATTCTTCACTTATGGTCAGTGGGATGTGGTTAATTTGAAATCACTTAAACTATTATATCTGTCAAGCACAGTTATTTTATTTTCAATTCACATCAATGTTTCAAGAGGCGCACTTGGTTACTGGGTCAAACTGGCAGTTTAATTTCACCCCGCTTTCAGCAGCGAGGCATTTCATCTTTGTCTTTTATTTAGAGGCTGCTGTGGAAAGTTAGTCATTGCCTATGCAAGCTTTCATTTCAGCTGAAGTACATTCTTAATTGTAGTCGCGCAACAATCTTACAAATTCAGGAAGTCTTTCAAAACGGTTCAAGATAGTACAGTTTCAGCACCAGTGATTTTGTGGCAGTTTTATGAATCAACCGTTTTTACAAGCACACATTTAAATGTAGATATTTATTTCTCTTTTTCCCTTCCTCCATCCCCCCGCCCCCCGCCCCCACCCATTCAAAAAAGACATTCCTTCCTCCTAAGCACAAATTCTCCACCTGAGAGGGTGGTCCTGGTGACCTGCTGCCAGGCCTCTGGCAATGCTGCTGTGTTGTCAGCTGCTGGAAGGTGTCTACTGACGTCTTCCCCCAACAACCCCCCCCCCCCACCCACCCCCCCTGCCCACAACCCCCGCACCACCACCCCCACCCCGGTGAAGCAGCGAGTGCCTCAGATCTGCTCAGTGCCTCTCCATGACAGGCTAGCTGAGAACAGAAGGGCACTGCAGTGCGAGTCATGGTGCAAATCTGTGTCCTAGCAGCTTGTGATGTGCTGGCTTTGCATGTGGGTGCACCAGTTGTGACATCAAACCATTGCACGGAAAAGCCCATGTTTTGCTTTCCGTTTAAGTTTCTAGTTTGGCCTGCACAATATACCAGCAAGATGGGTTTACAATGGGTTATTCTATGTGCATTAACGACAGGCCATGCTCTTTGATGTGCACCACACTTATCATTATAACACTCCTTACTGTATCATTCTCATACATCGTGCACCTCACTGTATTACTATGGTACACCAGACACAAACATTCTTATATATCACACAACAATACTGTAACACTGATACATCGTACCTCACAATATAACAGTGTGATAGATTACACCTCACACTCGAGTATAACACACCCCATACTATAACATGGTGATAAAATACACCCCACACTATAACACTGTAATACAACACATCTCACAATAACACACTAATAACGATAGCAAAATACTGCAGATGCTGGAAATCCAAAATAACAACAGAAATTGCTGGAAAAACTCAGCAGGTCAGGCAACATCCGTGGAGAGAAATTTGAGTTGACGTTTCGGGTCGAAACCCTTCTTCAAAACTGGAAAGAAAATAAAATAGATTGAAGGCAGGGCTGCGATCGAACAAAAGAAGTAAAAGAGACAATAAAAGGTATTTGAAACCAGACGAGATGGTAATAGGCCCGTGGAGACAAAAGACAGCTGAGATTAGGTGTGAAGTGTACTGGCAGGATAGGAGACAGCTGCCAGGTGGGAGAGAGAAACAAAAGGAAAGGGGGGGGGAAAGGAAGACCCAAAACAAAGGGGTGGAAAAAATTATCATTAAAAAAGGAATAGGGGCCGAGGTTATGATCTGATTGGTTGACCGCTTTGCGGAACACCTCCGTTCAGTCCGTAAGGGTGACCCCAAGCTTCCGGTCGCCTGTCATTTTAATTCACCGCTCCATTCCCACTTGGACCTCACCGTCCTTGGCCTCTTGTATTGTTCCACGGAAGCTCAACGTAAACTCGAGGAACAGCACCTCATCTTCCGATTAGGCACTTTGCAGTCTTCCGGACTAAAAATCCAGTTCAACAATTTCAGATCATAACCTCGGCCCCTATTCCTTTTTTACTTATCATTTTTTCCACCCCTTTGCTTTGGGACTTCATTTCCCCCCCCCCCCTTTCCTTTTGTTTCTCTCTCCCACCTGGCAGCTGTCTCCTATCCTGCCAGTACACTTCACACCTAATCTCAGCTGTCTTTTGTCTCCACTGGCCTATTACCATCTCGTCTGGTTTCGAATACCTTTTATTGTCTCTTTTACTTCTTTTGTTCGATCGCGGCCCTGCCTTCGATCTATTTTCTTTTCTTTCCAGTTTTGAAGAAGGGTTTCGACCCGAAACGTCAACTCAAATTTCTCTCCACGGATGTTGCCTGACCTGCTGAGTTTTTCCAGCAATTTCTGTTAACACACTAATAACATTATCCTGCACGACATTCTGATACACCACACCACACCAACACCGTGATACTACACACCGACACTATAACAAGGTGATATAACATACTCCACATAATGTCACTTTGATACAACATACTTAGGGGGAAAAATTCAGTTGGTAGCGCCACCCGTTAGCGCCTTAAGAGGGCGCTAAGTGGGGCGCAAACCAACTAGCACCCGGGCGCGGCACTGCCCATGCCTCCCGCAAAATTCAGCGGGAGGTTAGTGGTGGCGCTAACCGGTAGCGCCCTGCTGCGCTGCGCCGCTGGCGATGACGTCATTGATGTGCGCAGCACCCCGCTCATGCCCCGGCCGTGATCTTCGGGAGCGCCCCCTGATTTACCGCCGGACGCTATGTCCGACAGGGTCAGGGGGCGTACCTGTGGCCGGGGAGGCGCAATTTAAAGGCGAGGTGCGGGGCAGCCATTTTAGTTGCTAGCCGCCTGCCAGCAGCTGCTGCACTCCCGTCCCCGGCCTCCTGAACCCCCCCGCGGAGTGCCGGCTGCGCTCCAAGAGCCCGGCACTTCTCTTGGGTGCCGGGCTCTTTTGCCTGCACTCCCGATAGGTTGCGCTACACAAGGCCAAGGCCCCTCCCCTTTAAGGGGAGGAAGGCCTGCAATACCGTGGCGCGACGTGCCGCAGCGTGTGGCCCTGCGGCACGTCGCGCCACGATATTCACTCACAGCGCCCCAAGAGGGAGGCGGGGCGCTTCCAGTAGCGCCCCGCTTCCCTCTTGGGGTGCAACCACTCAATTTCTGGCGCGGGGGTGCTAATTTTTTCGGGGCGCTACTTTTAGCGCCTCAGCGAAATTAGCGCCTCAATTGGGGTGCTACTCCATTTTTAGCCCTTAGTCTCCTGTGCCTAATGCCACATAAGGCAACCCATTTCCTCCACTGCTGTCCGTCCAGAGCAAGATATCTGACTCCGATCACACTATAACACATTTCGACACTTGTAATGATGTCACATCCCTTAATATACACACCCTTTGACACAATACAGTCCTCGCTATAATACACAGAATGTACAGCACAGAAACAGGCCAGTCAACCCATCTGTTCCAAGCCGGTGTTTATGCTCCACACGATTCTCCTCCCATCCCTCTTCATCTAACCCTATCAACATATCCTTTATTCCTTTCTCCCCCACGTGCTCATCAAGCTTCCCCTTCAATGCATCTATGCTATTCACCTCAACTACTCCCTGTGGTAGCGAGTTCCACATTCTCACCACTCTCTGAGAATGCCATATTTTTTTTATATTCACTTATGGGATGTGGGCATCACTGGCAAGGCCAGCATTTATTGCCCATCCCGAATTGCCCTTGAGAAGGCGGTGGTGAGCCGCCTTCTTGAACCGCTGCAGCCCGTGTGGTGAAGATACTCCCACAGTGCTGTTAGGGAGGGAGTTCTGGGATTTTGACCCAGCGACAATGAAGGAACGGCCGATATACTTCTAAGTCAGGATGGTGTGTGACTTGGAGAGGAACTTGGAGGTGGTGGTGTTCCCATGCACCTGCTGCCGTTGTCCTTCTAGTTGGAAGACGTCGCGGGTTTGGGAGGTGCTGTCGAAGAAGCCTTGGCGAGTTGCTGCAGTGCATCTTCTAGATGGTACACACTGCAGCCACGGTACGCCGGTGATGAAGGGAGTGAATGTTTAAGGTGGTGATTGGGTTCCATTCAAGCGGGCTGCTTTGTCCTGTATGGTGTCGAGCTTCTTGAGTGTTGTTGGAGCTGCACTCATCCAGGCAAGTGGAGAGTATTCCATCACACACCTTACTTGTGCCTTGTAGATGGTGGAAAGGCTTTGGGGAGTCAGGAGGTGAGACGCTCGCCGCAGAATACCCAGCCTCTGGTCTGCTCTTGTTGTCACAGTATTTATATACCACAACTTGTACAGCACATTTTTTATGTTTTAATAATCAGTCAAGAAACCAAATACAGCATCCTCTCTAAAGCATGCTTCTTACGATAATAAACTTCTTATAATATCAAATATTGCTTAATACGCAGAGTTGACTCTGCTGTCTTATGACGGCTATATTGTGATCAGGCTACAGAAGTTTTTCATTATCACGAGTTTGTACGTACAAATCAAAAAATCCAGCTGACATACACAAAATATTGCCATGCGGATTGCGTTCTAACACTGTTGACTCCACTCTCTGAAAGTAGTCCTTTATGTAAGATAGTGACGGGAAACGTGGGTCCACTGGCCTTTTGGAGTTTTTTTCAACAATAACACAGGTTTTGAAAAGTTTCCAAAAATCAGGAATCCTCACATCAAAGTTTTTAAGGCGCGAGTGGCTTCGTTATTAATTGACTATAATTGTCCAAAACTCTGTGGAAAGCAAAATTATGTCAGAGGACTGAAGTGATTGCCCTCTTCATCAAAGGAAACAGAAACAAGCCAGGAAATTATAGGTAAATTAATTTTACTTTAGTTAGAATCATAGAATGGTTACAGCACAGAAGGAGGCCATTCGGCCCGTCGAACCCGTGCCGGCTCTCTGCAAGAGCACTTCAGCTAGTCCCACTCCTCTGCCCTGACCCCGCAGCCCTGCAATTTTTTTTCCTTCAGGTACTTATCCAATTTCCTTTTGAAAGCCATGATTGAATCTGCCTCCACCACCCTTTAAGAACGTAAGAACATAAGAAATAGGAGCAGGAGTAGGCCATTCGGCCCTTCGAGCCTGCTCCACCATTCAATGCGATCATGGCTGATCTTCTGCCTCAATTCCATTCACTGGCCCTATCGCCATATCTCTTGATGCCCTTACTAGTCAGAAATCTATCGACTGCTGTTTTGAATATACCCAATGACTGAGCCTCCACACCCCTCTGGGGTGGAGAATTCCAAAGATTCACCACCCTCTGTGTGAAGAAATTTCTTCTCATCTCAGTCCTGAATGGCCGACCCTTTATCCTGAGGTTGTGGCCCCTGGTTCTAGACTCCCCAGCCAAGGGAAACATTCTCCCAGTATCCACCCTACCTTCCTCCAGTCCGAAAAACAACCATTCACCACTACTCTGTTTCCTGTCCTCCAACAAGCGAGACTCTAACCATCTCCCCTTGACATTCAATGGCATTACCATCGCTGAATCCCCCACTATCAACATCCTGGGGGTTACCATTGATCAGAAACTGAACTGGACCAGCCATATAAATACTGTGGCTACAAGAGCAGGCCAGAGGCTGGGAATTCTGCGGCGAGTGTCTCACCTCCTGGCTCACCAAAGCCTTTTCACCATCTACAAGGCACAAGTCAGGAGTGTGATGGAATACTCTCCACTTGCCCGGATGAGTGCAGCTCCAACAACACTCAAGAAGCTCGACACCATTCAGGATAAAGCAGCCCGCTTGATTGGCACTCCATCCACCTTCAACATTCACTCCCTCCACCACCGGCGCAATGTGGCTGCAGTGTGTACCATCTACAAGATGCACTGCAGCAACTCGCCAAAGCTCCTTCAACAGCACCTTCCAAACCCGTGACCTCTACCACTTAGAAGGACAAGGGCAGCAGACGCATGGGAACATCACCACCTACAAGTTCCCCTCCAAGCCACACACCAACCTGACTTGGACCTGTATCGCCGTTCCTTCACTGTCGCTGGGCCAAAATCCTGGAACTCCCTTCCTGACAGCATTGTGGGTGTACCTACACCATATGGACTGCAGCGGTTCAAGAAGGCGGCTCACCACCATCTTCTCAAGGGCAATTAGGGATGGGCACTAAATGCAGGCCTAGTCAGCCAGCGACGCCCACATCCCATCAATGAATTAAAAAAAAACAATTTTGTATCCATTTATTCCATGGGCTTCACCTTTGCTGGCAAGCCTATTATGTGACACTTTAACAAACGTCTTTTGGAAGTCACGTACACCACATCAACCATATTGCCCTCATCAACCCTCTCTGTTAACTCACCAAAAGACTCCATCAAGTTAGTTAAACATAATTTGCCTTTAACAAATCCACACTTGTCCAAGTGACTGTTAATTTTGTCCTGCATTATCATTTCTAAAAGCTTCCCCACTACTGAGGTCAAACTGACTGGCCTGCAGTTGCTGGGTTTATCCTTACACCCTTTTTTGAACACGTGTGTAACATTTGCAATTCTCCAGTCCTCTGACACCACCCCCATATCCAAGGAGGATTGGAAAATTATGGCCAGTACCTCCGCAATTTCCACCTTTACCTCCCTCAGCATCCTAGGATACATCCCATCTGGTCCTGGTGACTTATCTACTTTAAGTACAGCCAGCCTTTTTAGTACCACCTCTTTATCAATTTTTATCCCATACAGGATCTCAACTACCTCCTCTTTCACTATGACTTTGGCAGCATCTTCTTCCTTGGTAAAGACAGATGCAAAGTACTCATTTAGTACCTCAGCCATGCCTTCTGGCTCCATGTGTAGGTCTCCATTTTGGTCTCACCCCTCCTCTAACTATCCATTTACTATTTATATGGCTATGGAAGACTTTTCGATTCCCTTTTATGTTAGCTGCCAATCTATTCTCATACTCTCTTTTTTCCCCTCATATTTCCTTTTTCACTTCCCCTCTGAACTTTCTATATTCAGCCTAGTTCTCACTTGCTTTCTCAATCTGTCATACGCCTCCTTTTTCTGCTTCATCTTACTCTCTATCTCTTTCGTCATCCAGGGAGCTCTGACTTTGGTTGCCCTACCTTTTCCTCTTGTGGGAATGTACCTCGACTGTACCCGGACCATCTCCTCTTTAAAGGCAGCCTATTGTTCGATTACATTTTGCCTGCCAATCTTTGATTCCAATTTACCCGGGCCAGATCCATTCTCAACCCACTGAAATTGGCCCTCCTCCAATTAAGTATTTTTACTCTGGAATGCTCCCTGTCCTTTTCCACAGCTCATCTAAACCTTATGATATTATGATCACTGTTACCTAAATGTTCCCCTACTGATACTTTGCTCCACTTGACCCACCTCATTCCCCAGAACCAGATCCAGCAGTGCCTCCTTCCTTGTTGGGCCAAAACATACTGGTCAAGAAAGTTCTCCTGAACACACTTCAGAAATTCTTCCCCCTCTATGTCCTTTACACTATTACTATCCCAGTCTATATTAGGATAGTTGTAGGCCCCTATTATCACTACTCTATACTTCTTGCACTTCTCTGTAATTTCCCTGCAAATTTGCTCCTCTATATCCTTCCCACTAGTTGGTGACCTATAGAATACACCTAGTAGTGTAATGGCACTGGTATTATTTCTTAACTCTAACCAAATAGATTATGTCCTTGACCCCTCCAGGACATCCTCTCTCTCCAGCACTGTAACATTCTCCTTAATCAATACTGCCACCCCACCTCCTTTCTTTCCTTCCCTATCTTTCCTGAATGACTTATATGCAGGAATATTTAAAACCCAATCCTGCCCTTTTTTGAGGCAGGTCTCCATTATCACCACAATATCATAATCCCATGTGGCTATTTGCGCCTGCAGCTCACCAACCTTATTTACCACGCTTTGTGCATTTATACACATGCACTGTAAACCTATCTTAGACCTTCTTGTACTCTCTCTTCCTCTGACCTCACCTAATACCGTACTATTTCTTACTCTAGTGCTACCTGTCTCTCCCAATCCTTTGTGCATTTTATTTCCTCTTTCTAATGCTACATCGTGGTGCCCATTCCCCAGCCAAATTAGTTTAAACCCTCCTCAACAGCACTAGCAAACCTCCTGGTGAGGACATTGGTCCCGGCTCTGTTGAGGTGCAACCCGTCTGGCCTGTACAGGTCCCACCTCCCCAAGAAACGGTCCCAATGTCTCAGGAATCAAAAGCCCTCCCTCCTGCACCATCTCTCCAGCTATGCAATCATCTGCTCTATCCTCCTATTTCTATACTCACTAGCTCATGGTACCAGGAGTAATTCAGAGATTACTACCTTTGAGGTCCTGTTTAGGACAGAGATTAGGAGGAATTTCTTCACCCAGAGAGTGGTGAACCTGTGGAATTCTCTGCCACAGAAGGCAGTGGAGGCCAATTCATTAAATATATTCAAGAAGGAGTTAGATATATTTCTTAAGGCTAAAGGGATCAAGGGATATGGGGAGAAGGCAGGGACAGGGTACTGACTTTGGATGATCAGCCATGATCTCATTGAATGGCAGAGCAGGCTCGAGGGGCCGAATGGCCTACTCCTGTCAGGGCGAGGCTGGTTCTGGACCCAAGTGCAGACAGACGAGGCGAGAAGCAGGTATGCAGTCTTAAATAAAAGTACTTTACTAGAATCACACAGGTAAACAGTTACAAACATAGGAGCTCAAGACAAGCTACCACTAGGCAAACGGCTTGTCAAGACTGAGCACAGAGGGAAGAAACCACAGAACTTAAATACAAGCAAAAACAGATGAAACCAATAAACCTGATAAAAGGCAGTTAAGTAATAAACACAGGAGAAACTAGTAACAATTAGCAAAGGGAAAAAAACAAGTGAAGGTGCCATCTAGGGGTTACTGAGGGAACTAACCGGCACCCTCACAGGACCCCCTCCCCTAGGAACGGCTCCTGATATTCCTCCTGGATGATCAGGGTGGCGACGGCGAAAATCCCTGATGGGTTCAGGATCCAAAATGTCCCAGGCCGGAACCCAGGAACGCTCTTCAGGACCATAAACCTCCCAGTCGACCAGGTATTGAATGCTCCTCCTAACCCGGCGACTATCAAGGAGGCGACAAACAGTGTAGGCTTGCTGACCGTCAATCATGCAGGGCGGGGGGGGGGGGGAGGTCTGGAAGCAGGAACCAAGGGACTGGTAAGTACCGGCTTGAGGTGAGAGACGTGGAATGTGGGATTTATCTTCATCGACCGAGGAAGGAGGAGCCGGTTGGCCACAGGGTTTACTTTTTCCAAAATCCTAAAAGGTCCGATGAACCGGGGAGCCAACTTGCAGGACTCCACATGGAGTGGAAAATTCCGGGTAGACAGCCAGACCTTCTGTCTGGTCCGGAACCGAGGCGCTGGGCGGCGGTGTCGGTCAGCCTGCACTTTCTGCCGAGAAGAAGCAAGCTGCAAGGCGGATCGGACCCTCCTCCAGGTACGGCGACAGCGTTGGACGAACCCCTGGGCAGCCGGGACTCCTACCTCCCTCTCCTGTTCAGGGAAGAGTGGCGCTTGGAAGCCATATTGACATTCGAAAGGTGATAGGCCAGTGGAGAAGCTCTGAAGGGTATTGTGCGTGTACTCCGCCCAGACCAGATACTTGCTCCAGGTGGAAGGATTGGAGGACACAAAGCTTCTTAGCACCCTCTCCAGATCTTGGTTGGTTCCTCTTCGGTGCTAACAGGTGGACTCGGGGGTACTCGGAAACTCTTGGTCAGATTCAAAACACCGGACGGTCCCACCTCTGTGGAAGTAGTGAATCTCCTCTCTCTACCATGCTCCCGGAGGCAGTTATCCACTCTGATGGCAAGGGAGATGAGCGTGTCAAGGTCCTCCGGAACCTCTCTGGACGCCAGTTCATCTTTGATAGATTCGGAAAGGCCATGAAGAAACGTGGAGAGAAGGGCCTCGGTGTTCCAGCGGCTTTCCGCAGCAAGTGTGCGGAACTCAATGGCGAAGTCAGCTACGCTGCAGTTGCCCTGGCGGAGATTCAAAAGTCTCTTAGCTGCCTCCCGTCCACTCACAGGATTGTCAAAGGTTTTGATCATCTCTTCGGCGAAAAGGAGAATGTCCGAGCAGACGAAAGATTGCTGCTCCCAGATAGCGGTAGCCCAGGCGAGAGCTTTTCCCGAGAGTAGTGATATGATGAACGCTACCTTAGAGCGGGGTGATAGGAACATGGAGGGTTGGAGTTCAAAAACTAGGAAGCACTGGGTGAAGAAGCCGTGACACTTGCTCGGATGACCATCATAGCGCTCTGGCGTGGGTAGGCGAGGCTCTCGGTGAGTCTGGAGGTCGGCGGCCGGTGCGGTAGTACCCAAAGGAACTGACTGAGGAGGAACATCCTGAGCAGAAGCCACAGCGGCTGGGTGTTGAATGGTCTGAGTCCACGTATTTACTTTGCCCGAAATGCTTTGGAGAAGTTGCTCAAGGTGGCCGAGGAAAGCACCTTGATGGTAGAGAATAGAACGAAATTCCTCCATCACTGCTGGGTCCATACTTGCTCAGTCTTGCTGTCAGGGCGAGGCTGGTTCTGGACCCAAGTGCAGACAGATGAGGCGAGAAGCAGGTATGCAGTCTTAAATAAAAGTACTTTACTATAATCACACAGGTAAACAGTTACAAACATAGGAGCTCAAGACAAGCTACCACTAGGCAAATGGCTTGTCAAGACTGAGCACAGAGGGAAGAAACCACAAAACTTAAATACAAGCAAAAACAGGTGAAACCAATAAACCTGATCAAAGGCAGTTAAGTAATAAACACAGGAGAAACTAGTAACAATTAGCAAAGGGAAAAAAACAAGTGAAGGTGCCATCTAGGGGTTACTGAGGGAACTAACCAGCACCCTCACAACTCCTGCTCCTTTCTTCTATGTTTCTATGTTTATTAATTTCTTTCTGAGCTCCCTAAAATCTGGTTGCAGGACCTCATCCCTCTTTCTACCTATGTCATTGGTACCAATATGGACCACGACCTAGAATCATAGAATCATAGAAAGGTACAGCACGGAAACAGGCCATTTCGGCCCATCGTGTCTGCACCAGCCAACAAAGAGCTATCCAGCCTAATCCCACTTCCCAGCTCTTTCTCCGTCGCCCTGCAGGTTAGAGCATGCCAAGTGCACATCCAAGTACTTTTTAAATGTGGTTCGGGTTCCTGCTTCTACCACCCTTTCAGGCAGTGAGTTCCAGACCCCCACAACACTCTGGGTGAAGAAATTTCCCCTCAAATCCCCTCTAAACCATCCACTAATTACTTTAAATCTGTGCCCCCTGGTTTATGACCCCTCTGCTAAGGGAAATAGGTGCTTTCTATCCACTTTATCTGTGCCCCTCATAATTTTATACACCTCAATAAGGTCTCCCCTCAGCCTCCTCTGTTCCAAGAAAAACAGACCCAGCCTATCTAGCCTTTCCTCATAGCTAAGATTCTCTACTCCCGGCAACATCCTTGTAAATCTCCTTTGTACCCTCTCTAGTGCAATCACATCCAGTGCACAGTGACCAGAACTGCATACAGTACTCTAGCTGAGGCCTAACTAGTGTTTTATACAGTTGAATAACTTTCCTGCTCTTGTATTCTATGCCACGGATAATAAAGGCAAGCATTCCGTATGCCTTCTTAACCACCTTATCTACCTGGCCCGCTACCTTCAGGGATTTGTGGACATGCACTCCAAGGTCCCTTTGTTCCTCTACACTACTCAGTGTCCTACCATTTAATGTGTATTCCCTTTCCTTGTTAGCCCTCCCCAAATGCATTAACTCACACTTCTCCGGATTGAATTCCATTTGCCACTGTTCTGCCCACCTGACCAATTTATTGATATCTTCGTGCTGTCTACAGCTTCCTTCTTCAGTATCAACCACACAGCCGATTTTAGTATCATCTGCAAACTTCTTAATCATACCCCCTATATTCAAGTCTAGATCATTGATATATACCACAAAAAGCAAGGGACCTAGTACTGAGCCCTGCGGAACCCCACTGGAAACAGCCTTCCAGTCACAAAAACACCCATCAACCATTACCCTCTGCTTCCTGTCTCCGAGCCAGTTTTGAATCCAACTTGACACTTTGCCCTGGATCCCATGGGCTTTTAACTTCATGACCAGTCTGCTATGTGGAACCTTATCAAAAGCCTTGCTAAAGTCCATATACACTACATCAATCACACTGTCCTCATCTATCCTCCTTGTTACCGCCTCAAAAAATTCAATCAAGTTTGTCAGACACAACCTTCCCTTAACAAATCCGTGCTGACTATTCTTGATTAATCCGTGTCTTTCTAAATTAAGATTTATCCTGTCCTTCAGAATTCTTTCCAATAATTTTCCCACCACCGAGGTTAGGCTGACTGGCCTGTAATTACTCGGTCTATCCTTTTCTCCCTTTTTAAACAAGGGTACCACATTAGCAGTCCTCCAGTCCTCCGGCACCACACCTGAAGGCAGAGAGGATTGAAAAATGATGGTCAGGGCCTCTGCTATTTCCTCTTTTGCTTCGCTTAACAGCCTGGGATACATTTCAGCTGGGCCTGGGGATTTATCCACTTTTAAAGCTGCTAAACCCTTTAATACTTCCTCTCTCGCTATGTTTATTTCATCTAATATTTCACACTCCTTCCCCCTGACAGCAATGTCTGCTTCGCCCCTCTCCTTTGTGAAAACAGATGCAAAGTATTCATTAAGAACCCTACCAACATCTCCTGCCACCACACACAGATTACCTTCATGATCTCTAATAGGCCCTACCCTTTCTTTAGTTATCCTCTTTTAATATGTTTATAAAACATCTTTGGGTTTTCCTTGATTTTACTTGCCAAGAATTTTTCATGCTCTCTCTTTGCTTTCCTAATATCCTTTTTAATTGCACCCCTGCACTTTCTGTACTCCTCTAAAGATTCTGGAGTATTTAGCCCTCGGTATCTGTCATACGCCTCCCTTTTTTTCTTTATCCTACCCTATATGTCCCTAGACATCCAGGGGCTCTAGATTTGTTAGTCCCACCTTTTTTCTTTAAGGGCACATATTTGGTCTGAACCCTCCGGATCTCCTCCTTGAATGCCTCCCACTGCTCTGACACTGATTTACCTTCAAGTAGCTGTTTCCAGTCCACTATGGCTAAATCCCCTCTGAGCTTAGCAAAATTTGCAAGGTTTGTCATCGCATTCTGCGGTTCTTCCATCTGTTTCCACCGTTCTTCTCCAAAGCAGTGCTCCTAGCAGCTCTAAGTTCATGCCGCCTCTTAATGTGAATACCACTGTAACCTCCTTTCCTCTTCTCCTCCTGAAACTAAGCCCTAAGAAACAGCCCCTCAGCTCCACACCCTACCAACACTGCATCCCACATGCTGTCATGAACCTTCCAAGTATCAACAACAACAACAACTTGGCCTGAATTTTCATGGGGAAGGCGGGTTGGTGTGGGGGGCGGGGGGGCTCCAATGCTGGCGGGAAACCCCTGAGAACAGGTTTCCCGCGGGCTCTGCCGAATTTAACAGCAGCGTCTGATTTGCATCTGAAGCCTATTTCCTGCACGCAGCCAGCCAGATGGAAAGGCTGCTGTGCTAGGCCGCACAGAGGAGGGAGGGATTGGGTGGGGGCCGTGACGGCCCCTGGAGGATGGCGGGGTGGGGGTGGGTGTGCGATGGGGAGAAGAGAAGATCGGGGACATCATGGGACTGGGGGTGGGGGGGGGGGGGGAGGAGGGAGGGAAGACCACTTCGGGGCCGGCAACCAGAGGATCATGGCCCACCTCAGGATGATCGTATTTTATCATGAATCGCATCGTTCATTCTGTATTTCAAAGCCTGCCAGATATTAAAGGAAATATTTGAAATATATTGACCTAAGTATTTTAGGAGAGTAAAGTCTGGTGCAAATGCAAGGTATAGTACTGGAGGCACGCTCCATTTTAAAATTCGGTATGTATAGTGTTACTTCAATTCATTGGATCCTAATAACTGGCTGAATTGGTGTTTTCAGCTCACTGGTGGTAATGTGTTAAACCTACTTTGGAATATGCGAACTGGTGTTAATCTTGTCTAAAATAGCCTCAATGCCTGGACTTCCATTTTCCTCAGGGCAGTAAGTCAGCATAAAAATTACCGATACTCAGGATATAAACTCCTTGATGTTTTGTTTGAATCAGACGAACACTTCAAAACCTTTAATGAGGTCGATATGATGTGCAGAATACTGGATAAAAGGAATAATTCTATAAACAAAATCAGATAAAGAGTTCAGTGTGTGCAGAAACACCGTCTTACAAAAACTGAAATTCAGATGCTATGAAGTCCTTGAGTTGCCTTTGATTTTCTTTGTCTGAAGGGTTCTTTTTTATTCAGTAATCAATAAAAAAAATATGTAGAGCAAAAATCAGGGCAACCAGGAAACAGGAGAGAAATAAGAGAATTCAAATTCATAGCATTCACTACAATTCAGTGCAATTTTCAAAAAGAAGTCCACTCGCTTTAAAAAAAAAACTAATCTCTGGAATTAAGCAACTGCAGAATCCACTCCTTATTTAGTTTTCCGAAAGGCATAGAGCAAAGCTGAGCCTTTTTTTTCCTGTAACTACCTTTCAGTTGACATTGAAAGCTTAATTTTGTTGCGGTGATCCTTAGCCTGTCACCCAGCCCCCCACACACACGCACCACACACTTCTGGTCGGGCTGCTTTTTGTCAAGAAGGTCACGCCATTTCCTCATCATTTAACCTTGATTTGAAGAGCGCTCCATCACTGGCTGCAGTCGGCTGTGTCCAGTGCCAGATTTCTGGGCCTAGAGCTACGTCAGGTTGTGAGTTTAATAAGAGTAATTTATTATTTGTGTCACCTGTAATGACCTATTTACACTTTACAAAGAAAAAAAAATGACAAACGGGAAATATTGTCAATTTCCCTTTTTTTTTAAGGAAACATTATCCACAACTACTAGTCTGTTATTTAAGGGGGATGAGAGTTATAACTGATAGTGACCTTCTTTTGAGATCTGAATCAGTTGAAGAGGCTCACAATTATGTTGAAAGCAAACAGCCTTGTAGAAAAGATTGATTGCAACTTGTTTTCACCGGCACCAGTAGCTGTCAGTCATTATTGGCAATAAGTGCTCAGCTTTCTTCACAGGAATACTCGCTTTCTGAAGAAATTTAATGATTACTCAAGAACTGTTGGGCTGGAGGCACATACATCACCATCACCATCTGAAGAGTGTCCATTCCTCACAGCAAAATGTTTTGCTACTACCCTATTTCATCTCGAGAGCGAGACTTTCTGGTCCGGCCATCATGAGTTTTGGGGCAGGCTTGATCGACAAGCTGGTCTTTTCCTGCCCGTCAATTTTCCCCTTTGGTAAGTATTTATATGGGTGTGGCGGATCGCCACCTAAACGGGCGCAATCCACTTTTCCGTCCGTGGACAATAAATCGGGCACCTTGCCTTTAAGAAGCATGCTGCCTTTAAGGCATGACAAAGGAGCGGGCGTCGCCCTCAGTGTGTACACAAAAGCGCGGGCGTCGCCCTCATTCCGTTTTCAGGTTTAGCAGAGAGAAGAGCTGGGGCAGCCATCTCTCAAGAGAATGTAATAAAAAGCCATGTGTTCCTCAGATCGGTTCGGCCTCCATTCGTGTTCCGCGGCAGCCTCAATATTGGTGACCCCGACGCTCAGAACGTATTCCGAGCACTGCAATGGCGGATACGAATGCAGTTTCCGTGAAACTGCCGGAGTTTTGGGAAAACCAGCCCGAAGCCTGGTTCCTCCAAGCTGAGTCCCGATTCCGGCTGCGACACATCACCACAGATGGGACGAAGCATGACTACCTCGTCGCATCACTCGGTAGCTCCACAGTCACGAAGGTCTGGATAGCGCTGCAGAACTCACCAGAGGAGGGCAAGTATGCACATCTTAAGGCCGCGCTCCTTATAAAAATTTACGATCTCGACATACCAGCGAAACTGCCGCCTCCTCGACCTTCCAGGCCTCGGTGACGCCTCACTGTCAGACCTCCTCTCCCACATGCTCTCACTCACCGACGAGAGCCCACCCGGGTCCCTCTTCCGCATGCTGTTCATCCGCCAGCTACCTCCCAGCATCTGCCCAGTGATCGTGGCATCCGGCCTCACGGACCTAGAAGCCCTGGCCGACGAGGCCGACAAGCTGCTGTCTGCTCACTCCAGCCGCGACGTCGCTCCGGACCTGGCAGCCACAGCCTGCGCGCGCCCCTCACCGGCCACCACGCGGCCACAAGGCCCAGCCATGGGGCCCACGGGGCCTTCGCGCCCCACAAACTCGGGCTACTGTTACTACCACGCACGGTTCGGCGCCAGGGCACAACGGTGCACACCTCCCTGCTCCTTCAAGTCCGCCCCCGTACCAGCCCCCGCGATGGCCGTGGGCCACGCGGGCTCCCTGCTGTACGTCACGGATGACAAAACCGGCCGCCGGTTCCTGTGCGACACTGGAGCTCAGCACAGCATCATCCCGGCCTCCACCCTCGACATCCAAAAGGGCGAATGAGGACAGGCGCTGGCTGCCGCTAACGGCTCGGACATCTGGACGTACGGCACCCGCACAGTCACCCTCGACCTCGCTGGTCGCCGCTACCGATGGGAGTTCATCACTGCCAAGGTACTCTCCCCTCTCATCGGCGCAGATTTCCTGTGCGCCCACGGCCTACTGGTAGACATCCCTCGACACCGCCTCGTGGACATGAACACCATGTCCCCCATCCTGGGCGCCATGGCCCCCCGTCAACCCGCCGACATGGCGTCACAGTGCCACGCCCGGGCCACGGATGACTACTCGGCACTCCTGGCCAAATTCCCGGCCCTCACCAACCCGACCTTCTCCGCGGAGGTCGCCAAACACGGGGTGGAACACTTCATCCCCACCACAGGCCCCCCAGTGTACGCCCACGCCCGCAGGCTGGACCCGGCCAAACTGGAGATCGCGCAGACCGAGTTTGCCACTATGGAACAGCTCGGCATCATCCGCCGCTCCAACAGTCCCTGGGCCTCCCCACTCCACATCGCCCCCAAACCAGGCGGGGGTTGGCGCCCCTGCGGGGATTACCGCCGCCTCAACGACGCCACCACCCCTGATCGGTACCCCGTGCCGCACATTCAGGACTTCTCGGCTAGACTGGCCGGCCGCTCAGTATTTTCCAAAGTCGACCTGGTGCGCGGCTACCACCAAGTCCCCGTCCACCCCGCGGACGTCCCCAAGGCGGCCGTAATCACCCCCTTCGGGCTTTTCGAGTTCCTGCGGGTGCCCTTCGGCCTCAAAAACGCGGCCCAGGCATTCCAACGGCTCATGGACTCAGTCCTTCGGGACCTGAAGTTCCTGTTCGTCTACCTGGACGACATCCTGGTAGCCAGTTCCTCCAAGCAGGAACACCTCGAACACCTCCGCATCCTGTTCAGGCGCCTCAGCGACCACGGGCTCATCCTCAGCCCAGCCAAGTGCCAGTTCGGCCTGGACAAGATCGACTTCCTCGGCCACCACATCACCCATGCTGGGGCCATTCCCCTGCCCACCAAGGTGCAGGCTGTCCAGCAATTTCCCCGCCCCACCACCATCAAAGGACTCCAGGAGTTCCTCGGGATGGTGAATTTCTACAACCGCTTCATCCCCAAAGCGGCATCCCTCATGAGGCCCCTGTATGAAGCCCTCCGGGGCAGGAGCGGCAAGATGGCGGTTGAATGGACGGCAGACATATCAGCCACCTTCAACTCCACCAAGACCGCGCTCGCCGACGCCACCCTGCTCGCGCACCCACGGCCCAATGCCAGAGTAGCGCTCATCACGGACGCCTCCGACCACACGGTCGGCGCTGTGTACGAGCAGTGGGTCGATGGAGCCTGGCAACCACTTGCCTTCTTCAGCCGCCAACTACGCCCCCTGGAGGTCAAGTACAGCACCTTCGACCGCGAGCTCCTCGTTCTGTACCTGGCGGTCCGCCATTTTTGGTTTTTGCTGGAGGGCCACCCCTTCACTGCGTTTGTCGACCACAAACCCCTGACATTCGCAATGGCAAAGACAACCGACCCCTGGTCCGCCAGGCAGCAGTGCCAGCTCGCGGCAGTGTCCGAGTTCACCACGGACATCCAACACCTCTCCGGCCGAGACAACATGGTAGCCGACTGCCTCTCCCGCCCCGCCATCCACGCCGCATACCTGGCAGTCGACTACGCTCAACTCGCAGCAGACCAGCTCACGGACCCTGATCTGCTCTCCGCACCTACCAACCTACCAGGGCTACGCCTGGCCAACGTCGCCTGCGGCCCGACCGCAGTCACGGTCAAGTGCGACATATCCCTATCTCAACCTCGGCCTGTCGTCCCAGCATCCTGGCGCCGCCGGGTATTCGAGATTCTCCACAACCTCTCCCACCCCGGCGCCCGCGCATCCATCAAATTGGTAGCCAACCGCTTTGTCTGGCGCGGCCTTCGCAAGGATGTGCGTACTTGGGCCAACTCCTGCCTAGCCTGCCAACGGGCCAAGGTGCAGCAACACACGAAAGCACCCCTCGAGGAGTTCACCGTCCCTTCACGTAGATTCGACCACATCTGCGTGGACATCGTTGGGCCCCTGCCGCCGTCGCAAGGCCACACACACTTGCTGACGATCGTCGACCGCACCACGCGCTGGCCCGAGGCAATTCCACTGACCTCTACCACCACCGCCGACATCGCCAGAGCCTTCGTCAGCACCTGGGTCGCACGGTTCGGCGTCCCCTCCGACATGACGTCGGACAGAGGTCCGCAATTTACCTCTGAACTCTGGACCGCCATCGCACGCAATCTCGGGGTGACCATTCACCGCACCACAGCGTACCACCCCCAAGCCAACGGACTGTGTGAGTGGTTCCACAGATCCTTGAAGGCATCACTTCGAGCCAGCCTCCAGGACGGCGCCTGGACCGACCGACTCCCGTGGGTCCTCCTCGGCCTGCGCTCCGCGGTTAAAGAAGACCTCCATGCATCGGCAGCAGAGCTCGTGTACGGCCAGCCGCTGCGCGTACCCGGCGAGTTCCTGCCCACCGCCACGACACCCTGGTCAGCCGACCAGCAACGCCACGACTTCACCTCACTGGCGCTACAGTGCGCCCCGGTGCCCATTGCCTGGCACGGCGAATCCACCTCACACGTCCCGCTAAGCCTGCACCAGGCACGGTTCATTTACGTCCGGCACGACGCCCACCGCGGACCCCTTCAACCCCCGTACAACGGGCCCTACAAAGTGCTACAGGCTGGGGACAAATTTTTCGCCCTACAAGTGGGCGACAGGACTGAAAAAGTGTCGGTTGACCGACTCAAGCCAGCACACTCGGAGCCCGGTGAGCAGGTCCCAGTAGCTCATCCACCGCCACGCGGCCGACCTGCCCTCAAGCCAGTACACCCGGCTGCTCCACGCCCGGCCGTTCCACGTCCACCGGCGTCCTACAAGAGCCGCTCCGGCCGGCCCATCAGACTGCCGCACCATCTCGTCCACACCTCCTAAGCGGATTCTGGGGGGAGCTGTGTGGCGGATCGCCACCTAAACGGGCGCAATCCACTTTTCCGTCCGTGGACAATAAATCGGGCACCTTGCCTTTAAGAAGCATGTTGCCTTTAAGGCATGACAAAGGAGCGGGCGTCGCCCTCAGTGTGTACACAAAAGCGCGGGCGTCGCCCTCATTCTGTTTTCGGGTTTAGCAGAGAGAAGAGCTGGGGCAGCCATCTCTCAAGAGAATGTAATAAAAAGCCATGTGTTCTTCAGATCGGTTCGGCCTCCATTCGTGTTCCGCAGCAGCCTCAATATGGGGGTCATTTTAACCTCCCCCTCCCCGAGGCGGGGAACTGATGGGATGGGACGGGCTGCTCAATTTTACTTTCCGTTGACCTTCACCAGGTGCACTGGCTGCCGATCCAGCTCCTACTGGCTGAGAAGTTGAGGAACTGCGATGTTTGGAGATCCCAGTCCTGTCCCCTCTAAAGCCACTCGCCACTGACAAAACCGAGCAGGGATATCCTGCACAGGGCTAGGCCCGGGCATGCCCAGGTCCTGGCCTGGATTCCAGCCCCTTCACCCCACCCCCGTACCCCCATCAAAGTTACAGCAGGCTAATATTCCAGTTCTGTTGAAAAGCTGGCTGCACTCCAGGACCCGAGCAAGAATTCGAGGTTGACAGGCCAGTACAGTACTGAGAGAGTGCTGCACTGTTGGAGGTGCTGTCCATGAGAGGTACGATTTACCTATTCTGATGATTCAAATGCTCTTTAAACATCTCATAGCACCACTCAAAGAATAATGGAGAGTTCCCCTGATATTCTGGTCAATATTCCTTCATTAATTAAAACCACCATTAGTGAGATCTTGCTGTGTGAAAGGTGGCAGCTGTGTTGCCTGCATATCAATAGCCATTGCACTTCAAAGTAATTCATTGTATGTGGGAGATGAGACAAGGCGTTAAAATATTCAAAGTCTTGCTTTCATTTTCTATCCTACGGTGAGCTAAATATTTAACAATAATAATAAGAATAATGATGCAGTAGTGCACAGGTATTGATATGTAGGATCAGAAGCCAGTGCACCTGGTGAAACCAGGCATGCCAGGCCACTGAACAACAGAAGTGGGGCACACCTGGGGGTCTAGGTCGAGATCTTGGCCTGGACCCCAAAAAGGGACCTTAACACTTTTGCTTGCAGCCTCCTTACAAAAAAGAAGCTATTGACTTCAATGGGGAATGAAATTGGGCAGAGTGTGAAACGGGCTGCTGACTTGCTATCCGCCTGTTTTGTGCTACCACCCAGGACACATTTCTACCCCAGGGGGTTGTATTTATTCCTGGGACTCGTGCTAAAGGCCATGGGGGAAAAATTCAGTTGTTTGCGCCTCCTGTTAGTGCCTAAGAGGGCGCTAATGGGGCGCAAAGCAACTAGCGCCCGGGAGCGGCGATGTTTGTGCCGCTCGCGAAATTAACTAGACATTTTGCGGCGGCGCTAAACACTACTGCCACGATCTCCTGCGCCGGCAGATCGAGACGTCAGTCGAGTGCGCAACGCCCCGTTAGTGCCCCGGCCCAGATATTGAGTGGCGCCCCCTGCCTTACCGCCTGCCGCTAGCAACAACAGGTTGAGGGGAGCGTTTTGCAGTCAGAAAGGGACTGGGGGAGCGCTATTTAAAGGTGACCGCTTCCTGCCTTTTTTTGTTGGTGACATTTTTACACCACGCATTCTGAGAGAGAGAGAGAGACTTCTGGCGAGATTCAACGCTGTGTGAAGGAGTTTTGAGTACTGAGCAGCACTTTGCAGGTTCATTTTGATTTGCCCTTCCTTGCTTCGCCTGCGCTCTGAGGTAGCGCCTCGCTCCTTGGCCTTTGCGCCTTAAGACAGGTGTGAAGTGCCTGATTTAGCGCTCCAATCACCTCCAGGGGCGATAAAAGCCAAGTTTGCCGTCGGAGACGATAATTAGCGCCAGGCGCTAAACTTTGCGCATGGTCGATAATGGCGCCCCAAACGGGGCGATATTGAATTATTCCCCCCATGTCTCCTCAAAAATTGATACAAGTGGAATGAGTAGCTTTTTATTCTTTTACTGCATCTCCAATGCTTTAGGTAAGGGAGTCAAGGGTTATGGGGAGCAGGCAGGGAAGTGGAGTTGAGGCCAAGATCAGATCAGCCATGATCTTATTGAATGGCGGAGCAGGCTTGAAAGGCCAAATGATCTACTCCTGCTCCTATGTCTTATGTTCTTATGAGAAACCTGTTTGGGGGCGGGGTGGGTGGGTGCGGGGGGGGAGGTGGGGAGACCCAGCACCTTTCTGGCAGGCATTTTTCTGCTTTGCAGGACAATGGTAGGCATCCCGGACGTGCCACTACTGCTGCGGGCACACACCATCGCCTTCCAAAAGCAGGGACCTCCCCTTGAACCGGCAAATGTTGGCAGGGCCAGCAGTGGAAGTCCTGGGTGGGTGCATCTCAGTACTTCAGCTGTGACTTTTGGGACTATTTTCTGTCCTGATAACGAATAATTAGGAGTGTGCTATGGCATGCCAACATATCTGATGATGATATAAGCTCCAAGAGTAAAATTGGAGTAGTTCCTCAATATTACCTGAAATCCTCTTTACTCCTCTCACTGAGATGTTTTACTCCTCGCACCAGGAGGTGAATTGTAGTAAGTTGAGAGGCCAACCTGTAACTGTAATGTTATATATGTTATATATACACATTAGAATAAATGCTGTGTTAGAACATATTATGAAGTTACAACATAATTGAGGGATTCATATAGCACCATAAACCATGAGAATGTAACTCCATGTTATTTATCGATACACTATATAACCTTCATAGACTGGTATTCCTGCACTTACCTCTTATTAATCTTAAGCATCGCCTGGTCAAGAATAATGGTACAGGAAACTCTTTGGTATCCGGCACCGACGGGACCGGGATGGTGCCGGTTGATTAAAAATTCCGGATGACGGAGAGGGTTATCTACCGAGGCTATTTTTAACAAACAAAAATTAAAAAATCAAGAAATGTGCAGTATATAGCAATTGGGTACTCACCTACAGAACGTTGTGTTAAATGGATGGTGGAGGATGCTTGATTAAGTACAGTACTGCCAGTTGAGGGTACTCCATAACTCTTTAATTACTTCCGACAGTGCCAAGAAGCCGAGTAGTGGCAGTTTGGAGAACTACCCCCACTGACTAACTCGGCCACCGCGGGAGACTCGGACTCAGACTCGGCAACATTTCCGGTTATTGAGGTGTTTTCGGAGTATGAATTTTGCCGGTTAATAGAGAATTCCGTATATTTAGGTGCTGTTTAAACGAGAGTTTCCTGTAGTAATGTTAAAGAACAAAGACCAGAAATTCTGTTCCTTCTTGGGGCAGAATTCCGGTGTGGGGATAGTGGATGGACCATTCCCGGTGTGGGTGGGTGTCTGCCTCCCATATGGTAATAACCCCATTCCCGGGGATTTGAGACAAGGCTATGAGACCAAAGCAACAGGTGGAGTTTCCGTCCTAGGGCACTTGTGGTAGCGCAATATGGCCGTCTGTATTTCTACCCTCAAGACTCTATTGACAGGTATTCTATAAGTGGGCCATTAGTCCACGTTTCAGTTAATAGTTGAGCTCTCGGCCTGCTAGAGTACAATTTACTTCACAGAATGCCATACGCCCTTACACTAGTTTGTAGTTCAGTACCCTCTATTATCTTAGCCACAGGTCTCAACTAACCCAAATTGTACCTGCCAGATCTCAAATACACAGACTGTCTCTATCATCCGGTGTTGCAATGATCGTGTTCAGTTGCCAGCATCTCCCTTGAATTTGGAAATGTGTAGCTTTCTAGGTCTCATTGCAGATCTACCTTTCTCTTTCTGCTACAGTTCTCTCCCTTTCCAGCTGCTCTCTCTCTCTCTCTGGCTGATTTCAGGGCTCTCTCCCTCTCTGGCTGCTCTGAGAGCTCTTTCCTTCTCTGCTTATTCTCAGTTGTTTTTTTTTAAACCTCGCCCCCCACCCCACACCCCGCAAATGACTTTTCGTTATTGAACCAAGCTCCAGCCCATTTTCCGTAGCAATCGTGGTCTACAGTGTGGTTTCCTTGGGTTGACCTGAAGTAACATCCTTGGCTGTTTGCAATAGAGTTGCTCTGAGACACTCCCTATAATTGATATCACTGGAGAGGCCTCGCAGGGAGGGAGCCCTACTCTAGGATCAGGGGCTCCACAGTGGTGCTAAAACTGATGTTTTTTTTAATGTTGAAAAATTATGAGGTGACTATTATTTTCTCCCATCAAAGAGGAGGGTACTTTGAATGAAAAGTACTACCACACACATTACTTCCCTGCCAACTCATTCGACAGCTTTGGGGAAGTAAAATAGCAATTGTAACAGTGTCCGCAGATGATTGCATCATGTGACAGGAAGAATCACTGGTGCGGTCTACCTTGCCCATGCAATATTGTGATGTTAGACAAATTATTCTTTTCGAATACTTTCATGATTTTGCTAGAAATAGCAATCATGGGACATCTCCCTGCTGTGTGTACAATGTCACCCACCTATAGTGACCAGTGGAAATCATCTCTCTATACGTTATACAGAAATTAAACAAAAACTATACTTCGCCACTATTGTGGGGGCTCTTTTCTATATTTTTTTAATCTGCCCTTTTTATTTGGAGGTCCTAGTCTGAACTCCCAAGTGGTCTGCACGAATGTCAAAAATTTCATGGACTACATGTTGCAGTGTGATCTAAATAAATTGTTTCTATATTTCACGGAACTAAAAATCTACAGTTAAGAGCATCTGAAATGACAAAGAAATACGTTACAGCTCCACACTCCTACTAACTTAAATATCTGCCTGTGATCTTGTAATCTAGCAGCTCTTGTGGTAGAACTAGACTTTCCAAACCCAGCCTGTTTTAATCATTTCAATTATTTCTCAAACTAAATGAAGCTCACATTTTTACTATTTAAAAAAAAAAAAAATTATTTGTTAAAATAAATTTTTGTTTTCTCATCGTTAAAGCTGTTCATGTTCACCAGCAACGTCTTCACATCAGCTTCATTCACACCACATGTTTCTAAGCAATCTGTGATTTATTTCTGTTTTCAGCCAGTTTCATTTGGCAACCCCTTGTGAAACAGCACAGACTTCTCCCCCCCCCCACCCCCTTTGCAATATGAAAAATATTAGAAGATTGCATCAAACAGAATCAAATGGTTGTACATGTGGGATTGACATCAATTGATGGGAATCTGTATCCAATCTATATTTTAATTCAGTTGTCTTTGTTCTCGCTACTAATGCACAGAAATAATTTTCATTCATATAAAGAAAATGAAAGAAAGAACTTGCATTTATTTTGCTCCTTTAATGGCCTAAGATGTCCCAAAGCACTTCATAGCAAATGAATTGCTTTTGAAGTATAGTCACTGCTGTAATGTCAGGAAACATGGCAGCCATTTTGTGCACAGCAAGATCCATTAACAGCAATGCGTTAAATGAGTAATGAAACTGTTTTAGTGGTGTTGGTTGAGGGATAGATTTTGGCCAGGATACTGTGAGAACTCCCCTGCTCTTCTTCAAGTAGCACTAAGAGATCATTTATGTCCACCTGAGAGGACAGATGGGACCTTGGTTTAACGTCTCACCCAAAAGACGGCACCTCTGACAGTGCAAAGCTCCCTCAGCACTGCCGAAAATATGTGATGAAGTCTGGATTGGAGCTTTAACCTTCTGACTCAGAGGTGAGAGTACTACCACTGAGCCAAGGGTAAGAGTACTACCACTGAGCCAAGGGTGAGAGTACTACCACTGAGCCAAGGGTGAGAGTACTACCACTGAGCCAAGGGTGAGAGTACTACCACTGAGCCAAGGGTGAGAGTACTACCACTGAGCCAAGGGTGAGAGTACTACCACTGAGCCAAGGGTGAGAGTACTACCACTGAGCCAAGGGTGAGAGTACTACCACTGAGCCAAGGGTGAGAGTACTACCACTGAGCCAAGGGTGAGAGTACTACCACTGAGCCAAGGGTGAGAGTACTACCACTGAGCCAAGGGTGAGAGTACTACCACTGAGCCAAGGGTGAGAGTACTACCACTGAGCCAAGGGTGAGAGTACTACCACTGAGCCAAGGGTGAGAGTACTACCACTGAGCCAAGGGTGAGAGTACTACCACTGAGCCAAGGCTGAGAGTACTACCACTGAGCCAAGGGTGAGAGTACTACCACTGAGCCAAGGGTGAGAGTACTACCACTGAGCCAAGGGTGAGAGTACTACCACTGAGCCAAGGGTGAGAGTACTACCACTGAGTCAAGGGTGAGAGTACTACCACTGAGCCAAGGGTGAGAGTACTACCACTGAGCCAAGGGTGAGAGTACTACCACTGAGTCAAGGGTGAGAGTACTACCACTGAGCCAAGGGTGAGAGTACTACCACTGAGCCAAGGGTGAGAGTACTACCACTGAGTCAAGGGTGAGAGTACTACCACTGAGCCAAGGGTGAGAGTACTACCACTGAGCCAAGGGTGAGAGTACTACCACTGAGCCAAGGGTGAGAGTACTACCACTGAGCCAAGGGTGAGAGTACTACCACTGAGCCAAGGGTGAGAGTACTACCACTGAGCCAAGGGTGAGAGTACTACCACTGAGTCAAGGGTGAGAGTACTACCACTGAGCCAAGGGTGAGAGTACTACCACTGAGCCAAGGGTGAGAGTACTACCACTGAGTCAAGGGTGAGAGTACTACCACTGAGCCAAGGGTGAGAGTACTACCACTGAGTCAAGGGTGAGAGTACTACCACTGAGTCAAGGGTGAGAGTACTACCACTGAGCCAAGGGTGAGAGTACTACCACTGAGCCAAGGGTGAGAGTACTACCACTGAGTCAAGGGTGAGAGTACTACCACTGAGCCATGGGTGAGAGTACTACCACTGAGTCAAGGGTGAGAGTACTACCACTGAGCCAAGGGTGAGAGTACTACCACTGAGCCAAGGGTGAGAGTACTACCACTGAGTCAAGGGTGAGAGTACTACCACTGAGCCAAGGGTGAGAGTACTACCACTGAGTCAAGGGTGAGAGTACTACCACTGAGCCAAGGGTGAGAGTACTACCACTGAGCCAAGGGTGAGAGTACTACCACTGAGCCAAGGGTGAGAGTACTACCACTGAGCCAAGGGTGAGAGTACTACCACTGAGCCAAGGGTGAGAGTACTACCACTGAGCCAAGGGTGAGAGTACTACCACTGAGCCAAGGGTGAGAGTACTACCACTGAGCCAAGGGTGAGAGTACTACCACTGAGCCAAGGGTGAGAGTACTACCACTGAGCCAAGGGTGAGAGTACTACCACTGAGCCAAGGGTGAGAGTACTACCACTGAGCCAAGGGTGAGAGTACTACCACTGAGCCAAGGGTGAGAGTACTACCACTGAGTCAAGGGTGAGAGTACTACCACTGAGCCAAGGGTGAGAGTACTACCACTGAGCCAAGGGTGAGAGTACTACCACTGAGTCAAGGGTGAGAGTACTACCACTGAGCCAAGGGTGAGAGTACTACCACTGAGTCAAGGGTGAGAGTACTACCACTGAGTCAAGGGTGAGAGTACTACCACTGAGCCAAGGGTGAGAGTACTACCACTGAGCCAAGGGTGAGAGTACTACCACTGAGCCAAGGGTGAGAGTACTACCACTGAGTCAAGAGTGAGAGTACTACCACTGAGCCAAGGGTGAGAGTACTACCACTGAGCCAAGGGTGAGAGTACTACCACTGAGCCAAGGGTGAGAGTACTACCACTGAGTCAAGGGTGAGAGTACTACCACTGAGCCAAGGGTGAGAGTACTACCACTGAGTCAAGAGTGAGAGTACTACCACTGAGCCAAGGGTGAGAGTACTACCACTGAGCCAAGGGTGAGAGTACTACCACTGAGTCAAGAGTGAGAGTACTACCACTGAGCCAAGGGTGAGAGTACTACCACTGAGCCAAGGGTGAGAGTACTACCACTGAGCCAAGGGTGAGAGTACTACCACTGAGCCAAGGGTGAGAGTACTACCACTGAGCCAAGGCTGAGAGTACTACCACTGAGCCAAGGGTGAGAGTACTACCACTGAGCCAAGGGTGAGAGTACTACCACTGAGCCAAGGGTGAGAGTACTACCACTGAGCCAAGGGTGAGAGTACTACCACTGAGTCAAGGGTGAGAGTACTACCACTGAGCCAAGGCTGAGAGTACTACCACTGAGCCAAGGGTGAGAGTACTACCACTGAGCCAAGGGTGAGAGTACTACCACTGAGCCAAGGGTGAGAGTACTACCACTGAGTCAAGGGTGAGAGTACTACCACTGAGCCAAGGGTGAGAGTACTACCACTGAGCCAAGGCTGAGAGTACTACCACTGAGTCAAGGGTGAGAGTACTACCACTGAGCCAAGGGTAAGAGTACTACCACTGAGCCAAGGGTGAGAGTACTACCACTGAGCCAAGGGTAAGAGTGCTACCACTGAGCCAAGGGTGAGAGTACTACCACTGAGTCAAGGGTGAGAGTACTACCACTGAGCCAAGGGTGAGAGTACTACCACTGAGCCAAGGCTGAGAGTACTACCACTGAGTCAAGGGTGAGAGTACTACCACTGAGCCAAGGGTGAGAGTACTACCACTGAGCCAAGGCTGAGAGTACTACCACTGAGTCAAGAGTGAGAGTACTACCACTGAGTCAAGGGTGAGAGTACTACCACTGAGCCAAGGGTGAGAGTACTACCACTGAGCCAAGGGTGAGAGTACTACCACTGAGCCAAGGCTGAGAGTACTACCACTGAGTCAAGGGTGAGAGTACTACCACTCAGTCAAGGGTGAGAGTACTACCACTCAGTCAAGGGTGAGAGTACTACTACTGAGCCAAGGGTGAGAGCACTACCACTGAGCCAAGGCTGAGAGTACTACCACTCAGTCAAGGGTGAGAGCACTACCACTGAGCCAAGGCTGAGAGTACTACCACTGAGCCAAGGGTGAGAGTACTACCACTCAGTCAAGGGTGAGAGTACTACTACTGAGCCAAGGGTGAGAGTACTACCACTCAGTCAAGGGTGAGAGTACTACTACTGAGCCAAGGGTGAGAGTACTACCACTGAGTCATGGGTGAGAGTACTACCACTGAGCCAAGGCTGAGAGTACCACCACTGAGCCAAGGGTGAGAGTACTACCACTGAGCCAAGGGTGAGAGTACTACCACTGAGCCAAGGGTGAGAGTACTACCACTGAGCCAAGGGTGAGAGTACTACCACTGAGCCAAGGGTGAGAGTACTACCACTGAGCCAAGGGTGACACCGAAGCACTTTCACATCCTCAGGATCTTCCAAAGAACTTTACAGACAATAAATTACTTCAGTCACTGTTGTCTTGTAGGCAAACACGGCAGCCCATTTTCACAAGCAAGAGCCCACTAAAAGCAATGAAATGAATGACCAGTTAAACTGTATTTGGACGTGTTAACTGAGAGATAAATATTGGCCAGGGAATCTCCATTGCTTTTCTTCAAATAGTGCCATGTTTTCACTTGCATCAACCTGGAGAGGACAGAGCTTCAGTTTGCTGTCTCCTCTGAAAGACAGCACCTCCGCCAGTGCTGCACTGAAGTGTCAGTCCAGATTACGTGTAAGTCCTGGAGCCCTAGAACCCATGACCTTCTTGATTCACAGCTGGAAGTAGTACCACTGAGTCAAGGCTAAACTAAGCACAGTAGTCCCACCATCCAAAGAGCACAGGTTTATTAATGGTGTTTCTTCTCTGAAATAGGGCTCTTTATTTATTATTTGTTGCTAAAATTATACACTTTTCATGTAACACCTTCTGTTTAGAAATGAAAACAGATGTACAATTAACACAATATATATTGTAGAACAATAACACAATATGGGGGTGAAATTCTACTGTGACGGGGTCTCAGGACGGGCAGTAACGGATCGGCCAATTGCCATACACCCTGCCCGCTTTTGCTATCTGAATACTTACCTATTGGGTGATGGTGACAATAATTATTATTAGCTGTGTGACATTGCAGGCAGAGTGTTCCAACAGTAATGGAAGATCGCCATTGCTGGAGAAAGCAATGCGGCACTCTGTTTAACACATGTACGGCGTGGCCATGTTTTTGAACAAGTTGTCACGGTTTCGCGTTTTCCATTTGACAGCTGCTGTGCTATGGTGTGGTTCGCTTCTGCGAAAGCCGACCCATTGCAGGATGCAAACCTCTATTCTGAACCTGAGGTATTGTTCCGAGACTGCCAAGATACACACGTGCCTGCCAATTTAGGACTACACTCCTCCCTCCTCTGTCACCACAAATCAGATGCATAACTCATCAAATAACAGCCAAGAAATGATTGACTCCAGCACCACACTGCAAGCAACAACAAAAACAGTTATCCTACAACCAACTGTAGCCCAGTCATACTTGAAAATGATGTCACAGGCTTGTTCGATAGGCAGGTCTTTCTGGACAGGCCCAAAAATAGACAAATTTGGAATTTAAACAACAACTGCTGGAAATACACAGCAGACTCATCAGCATCTGCAATGAGAATAGATTGATTAATGCCACAGGACTTTTTACAGATACTTAGTGACAGAGCTTCTATCCATTGATTTCAGATTTCCAGCTTTTTTCTCACAGGTAAATTTGGGCTCCTTCAGTTTTTTAAATCCGGTTCAGTCCCCACCTCTAGCCTAGAACTACAAAAAAATATGCCCACTGGGGACAGCTGCCTTTAGGTGAGCTCCTGTATCCAGCTTCCGATTCCAGCACATCACTAGGAATATATGGGGCTGCCCACAGGATATTACATAAAATGAACGAGGGATGGTTTAGTCGGGTGGTTTGGCACTCGTTATATTCTTCTCTGCTTAGGAAGTCCCTCAGAACTGAGGATGACTTGCTTCCACATTAAAAATGAGTTCTCAGGTGACTGATGAGTCCAATGCAGGACCTACAGTCTCTGTCACAGGTGGGGCAGACGGTGGTTGAAGAGGCGGGTGGGTGGGGTGCTTGGGTTGACGTGCGCTCCTTGTGCTGCCTGCGCTTGGCTTCCGCTTGCTCCCGGCGAAGAGACTCGAGGTGTTTGGCGCCTTCCCAGATGCTTCTCCTCCACTTTGTGCGGTCTTGGGCCAGGGATTCCCAGGTGTCAGTGGGGATGTTACACTTTTTCAAGGAGGCTTTGAGGGTGTCCTTGAAGCATTTCCTCTGCCCACCTGGGGCTCTCTTGCCGTGCCGGAGCTCCGAGTAGAGCGCTTGTTTTGGGAATATCGTATCGGGCATGCGGACAATGTGACCCGTCCATCGGAGCTGATTGAGCGTGGTCAAAGCTTCGATGCTGGGGATGTTGGCCTGAGCAAGAACTCTGATGTTGGTGCGCCTATCCTGCCAATGGATTGGCAGGATCTTGCGGAGGCAGCATTGGTGGTACCTCTCCAGTGCTTTGAGGTGCCTGCTGTACATGGTCCATGTCTCTGAGGCATACAGCAGGGCGGGTATCACTGCTGCTCTGTAGACCATGAGCTTAGTGCCGGGTTTGAGGTCCTGATCTTCAAACACTCTCTTCCTCAGGCGACCGAAGGCTACACTGGCACATTGAAGGCAGTGTTGGACTTCGTCGTCGACGTCTGCCCTTGTTAACAGTAGGCTCCCGAGGTATGGAAAGTGGTCCACGTTGTCCAAGGCCTTGTCATGGATTTTGATAATCGGGGGACAGTACTGTGTGGCAGGGGCAGGTTGGTAGAGGACCTTTGTCTTACGGATGTTTAGTGTAAGGCCTATGCTTTCATACGCTTCGGTGAAGGTGCTGATGATGGTTTGGAGTTCGACCTCCGAGTGAGCGCAGAGATATACAGAGATATACTCGTTCTATACAGAGATCTCGACTGCCAGCTCAGGACAGTGTACATTTTAACCTGTTCAATGTTTGATTTCTTTATGCAAGGCCTGTCCCGAACCATGAGGCATTAATCTAATCCTGAATAGAAATACTCACAGCGGTTGAGATTTCACTGTGCAATGCTAGTAACAAATTCAACTGCACGAAAGTCCTTTGACCACCATTTTAATAAAGGTGTTGGCCTATTTAATTTAAACCGGGTAGTTCTTTGTGATGGGGTTTCCAGAATTCTGTGTGCCACATATCCCTGACTACTTACTATTGATTCCAAATGTAAAGCTATATGTATCTAAGCTTGAGGACCAATTTGTAGTGTTTAGTTGGTTTTAATTAGTAAAAATATTTCAGTTAGCTTTTTATGGATCATCTTGTAGTTAACTGAAATGTCACGTGTTACACATTCCCAAAGCATAGCTCTTTTACAAAACCGAGTGATTTCAGGCTAACTTTTATACTTTAGAGCACCTGGTTCAAAGCCTCACACGACAGGAACACATATCAGGAATATGATTGACTGCAGAGGTGAACAGCCCGATTCGCAGCTCACGTGGTTTATCATCCATTAAAATGAAAGGACACACAATCATGTCAACACTGCAAACTGTTACAACTTACACTTTGTTTTTGAAACAATGGTCCCGAAATTCCTTGTTGTTTCCGCCAGTGTCCAGTCCTAACTCTGATATTTTCCTGGCTGCTTTGTAAGGGCTGGAACCTCCCGTCTGCTACCTTACAAGGCAAATGGTGGCATGGGTGCACAGCCAGGGGTGAGTATGCCCGATGCCGGGAGTTCCCACTCCTTAGGCTGGACTGGAATCAGTGGGGGCCGGTACGCTGATTGAGTTGGGACGTATCGGACCCCACTGGGGAGAAGGAGAAAACTTGCCAGTGCTCGGTGTTGTGTTGCTACCTTTCTACCTAGACACAATTTAGGACTCAGAAATCAGAGATTCAAACATGAAGTGCTTTATTGGAAGGAAAGGAAGTTCTGGAAAGTTCCGAACAAAGAGAGCTAAACTTAACAGAGAACACCCAACCGTTTATCTCCTGTGACGGCGCCACCACAGGTGGGAGGAGAACACACAATAGAACACACAATACGTAACATATTCCTCCCCTCTTAAATGGAAGGTCCACAGTATTCCTCAACAGGTAAGTTACTTTCAATGCACTCAACGAACCTAGGGTAGAGGTAGACTGCCTCAACCCCTGACTTTACCCTGGGGTTTATTCTGCCCCAGTCTTGTGGGTAAGTCACTAAGCCTACAGATCCAAGCGTCTTGGAGGCTGCCACTCTCTGACAGGATACTGGCGGTCATCGCTGGCTTCCACAGCAGTAGGCATTGACACAGGCCTGGATGGAGAAGGTGCCTGTGTCAGTCGAAAGTCAGGAGTTTGCACAGGTGGAACAGTCTCTTTGACTTCCTGTGTTGGAGAAGAGCACTGTGGCAAAGGATGCTGGTTTGCGGTATCATCCGGAAACAGTTCAGGCCAACCAGCCGTTGGAGCCTCTGTGGCTGTCTCTGCTCCTAGCAACAGTTGATCTGTGTGTCTTCTCCAGACGACGTCCTCAGCAGTCTCAACCGTGTAAGACACAGGGCCCGTCTGCGCGATCACCGTAGCAGGAACCCATTTCGGTCCAGTGTTGTAGTTTCGAGCTAGGACGTGCTCTCCAGGGTAAAACCGTCTCTCCTTGGCTCTTTTCTCTCTCTTTTCAACTTGAGCTTGTTGTTGACAATGGACAACCTGTTCTGCCCTTGGAGGTTTCAGTAAGTCAAAACTTGTCCGCAACTGCCTCTTCATCATGAGCGAAGCGGGGAAGTTTTGGTTGTGGCATGCGGCTCGTTCCTGTAGGACAACAGGAAGCTGTTCAGACGTTGGTGGATTGAGCCCTGACCTTGCGATGCCTTCAAGGCGTGCTTCAAAGTTTGCACAAACCTTTCTGCCTGGCCGTTAGTAGAGGGATGATAGGGCGCAGACCTGATGTGTTGGACACCATTCACATGCAGGAAGGTTGCAAACTCCTGTGATACAAATTGTGGACCGTTGTCACTTACGAGTTGTTCCGGTGAGCCATAACGGCTGAACATCTCACCAAGTTTCTCAATTGTTTTCTCTGCCGTGGTAGACCTCATCACAGCGACCTCCGGCCACTTGCTACGAGCGTCCACAACCACCATAAACATCTTCTCTTCGAAAGGACCGGCGAAGTCCACATGTACTCACTGCCACACTTCTGCAGGCCAATCCCAGGGGTGTAGGGTTGCCAGCTGTGGAACATTCCGGACCCTTTGACATGGGGAACATGTTTTGGCTTTCTCCTCAATATTCCCATCGCGACCTGGCCACCAGAAGTAGCTTCTTGCCATTTCCTTCATCCGAACCATCCCACTGTGTCCTGTATGAAGTTGTTGCAGTCTAGGTTCCCTCAGAGGTGGTGGAATGATGACACGGCGTCCCCAAAGAAGACAACCTGCCTGGATGGAGAGCTCATTTCTTTTTGAAACGTAAGGTTTCAAACTAGGAGAATCTCCTATAGCTCTCCCTCGAATGACATCGTCCATTACCTCAGACAGGACTGGATCGTTGCGGGTGTACCTTCGCACCTGAACTGCAGTGACAGGTGCTCCCTCCACTTGTCTAAAGTAGAAGATGTCTATCTGACGAGGCTCTGGGGGAGTAACAGGCAAGGGTAGCCTCGAGAGACCGTCTGCGTTGCCGTGCAAGTCTGATTTGCGATATTTGATGTTGTATGTGTGTCCTGACAACAGTAAAGCCCACCTTTGCATCCTGCTTGCAGCGAGAGACGGAATTCCAGTGTGGGGCCCGAAGATTGAAGTCAATGGACGGTGGTCCATCAGGAGTGTGAACCTTCTCCCAAACAGGTACTGATGACATTTTTGAATTCCAAAAACGATTCCCAAGGCCTCGCGCTCGATCTGCGCATAGTTACTCTCGGCCTTGTTCAAGGTGCGTGATGCGAAGGCGATAGGTTTCTCTTCACCCGAAGGCATGATGTGGGATATGATTGCTCCCACACCATATGGTGATGCATCACATGCTAGCTGCACGGGTAGCTTTGGGTCGAAGTGTGTCAGGACCTCCGATTTCAGCAATGCTTTCTTTGCTTGGGCAAAAGCTTTGTTGCACAGTTCAGTCCATTTCCATGTTTTGCCTTGACATAGCAACTGATGTAATGGCTTCAGCAATGTTGCTAAGTCTGGAATAAACTTCCCATAGTAGTTAAGTAGCCCCAGAAATGAACGTAACTGGCTCACATTCTGGGGTGCTGGGGCCTCCACGATCGCCTTGACCTTTGACGGCGCCTTATGCAGGCCAGTAGCGTCAATCACATGCCCCAGGTACTCAACTGAAGACTGAAAGAATTCACATTTGTCTTTGCGAACTCTGAGTCCGTACTTTTTCAGTCGTTGTAGTGTCGCATCCAAGTTCAGAAGATGATCCTCCTCATTTGTCCCAGTGACAAGGATGTTGTCCAGGTAGCACTGGACTCCTGGCAGTCCACTCAAAATCTGATCCATTGCCCTTTGGAATAGAGCAGGGGCCGACGTAATTCCAAACGGAAGGCGGCAGTACCTGTATAGCCCCTTGTGTGTCACAATTGTCAGCAGCTCCTTTGATTTGTCATCGACATGCATTTGTAGATAAGCCTGGCATAAGTCTATTTTGCTGAACTTTTGCCCTCCGGCCAGGCCCGTAAAAAGATCCTCAATGAGGGGAAGAGGGTACTGTTCTGCAGACAGCACTGGGGTAATAGTCACTTTAAAATCCCCGCAGATTCAAACAGATCCATCCTTTTTCAGGACAGGAACAATGGGTGTGGCCCATTTGCTCATGCTCACAGGCTCCAGGACTCCATTCTCGACTAAGGCCTCCAAGTTAGCCTCAACTTTTGGCCTAATTGCATAGGGTACAGGTCGGGCTTTGTGAAACTTCGGCTTGCTGTCAGGTTTAATGTCCAGTCTCACACTGATCTTTTTCATGCTCCCAAGTTCCCCATTGAAGAGTTCTGCGTGTTTGTTTAACACTGCAGTCAGACCTGACTCCCCTTTTGACATCATGCGGACTGCAGGCCAGTCCAGCGTGATTTTCTCCAGCCACGCACGTCCCAGTAGCGATGGGTAATTTCCCTTTACCACATATAGTGGCAGTTTTGCAGTCTGTCCGTTCAATTTAACTGTCACCTCAATGACATCTCTCATGGCCACAGGTTCGCCGGTATACGTCTTTAGCACAATGTTTATTGGCTGAAGGGTAAGATGCTTTAGCATTTTGTAGTAGACAGTGTCTGAAACAAGGGACACAGCCGCGCCTGTGTCCACCTCCATCCGCACTGATTGTCCCTCCACCAGTGGTGACACCCAGTAGCCATTTGAATCACCTGCAACCGTCAGTATGTGCACCTCTTCCTCCTCAGAGGTGTCGCTCCCCTCTGTTTTGCTTGTTCCATCATACTGCACTGAATGAACACTCTTTTTCCTCTCTTGTCCAAATACAGACATTTTGCTTCCATGCTTCCCAGCTCTGTCTGTTCTTTTATTTACCTCTACAGGCGCGTTCAATGTGACCCTTTTTGCCACAATTTCAGCATTCCAGCTCCGTACACCAGCAGTCATTAGCGTGATGGCCCGTTTTCCCACAATGGTAACATGTGCCGTTCCGCGCACCTTTAGGCTCAGACGACACCTTGTGAACTCTCCCTGTTGAACTCAACTGGTGAGCCTCCTTTTCCGCCATCTCCATGGAGACACTAACTTCAATGGCCTATTCAAGAGTAAGGTTGTCCTCAGTAAGAAGGCGCTTCTGTGTGGCTGCATTTTGCAGACCACACACAAGTCTGTCTCTAATGGTATCATTCAGCACCTCCTTGAACTGGCAGTGTTCCGACAACCTTTTTAAAGCAGCAATAAACATCGTCACTGATTCCCCCTCCTCTTGATTCCGTTTGTGAAATCTAAATCTTTCAGCAATAACCAGAGGTTTTGGTGAAAAATGTGCTCCAAGAATTTCCACTAGTTGCTTATATGTTTTAGTTCCTGGCTTATCTGGCTGCACGAGGCTGCGAAGTAAATTGAATGTCTTCGGCCCGATTACACTCAAAAAGGTAGGCACGACCTTTTCATTTGCCACCGCATTCGCCAAAACAAAATAGTCAAAACATTCTGTATATGCGCTCCATTGCTCCACATTTTCATCAAAATCACCGATGTTTCCTAATATAGCAGCCATCTCACGTTTCAAATTAAATTTTCTGTTTACTCACTGCACCCGTAACGTACGCAGATTCATCCGCTGCTCGTTGCCACTTGTTGTGTCGGTACCTTTCTACCTAGACACAATTTAGGACTCAGAACTCAGTGATTCAAACATGAAGTGCTTTATTGGAAGGAAAGGAAGTTCTGGAAAGTTCCGAACAAAGAGAGCTAAACTTAACAGAGAACACCCAACCATTTATCTCCTGTGACAGCGCCACCACAGGTGGGAGGAGAACACACAATAGAACATGTTGAATCCGTGATTCTTAAAGTATGATGTTTTCCAATAACTAGACGGAGGCTGTAAATTAACAATCAACAGGTGTTTACTGAAGGAGGGTAGTCTAAAGACTGACAGTACAGATGCCTGCTCAAGGCTTGTATACAGGTGTGGTCACTGCCGGTACTACAGTATACAGGAGCTGTAAAAGTAGTTCTCTCTTAAAGGTACATACAGTACAATTCCACCCCTTTTAGATTAACAGTACCCATAACATTCAAATAACAGTTAATACTTTAACATGCACATTTAACTGAAATAGTCCATTTATAGATTCAGTCTTTGGGGCGGCTTCCTGATCCTTTCTGGATAGCGCCTTTCCTGAGTGTCTTGTTCTTGGTGCAGAGGCGATTCTGGCCCCCTTTCGTCGGTTAGTTCATCAGTTTCCGCTGCTACTGTTTCTGGGGTAGATGCTACCGGTATGTCGGGTTCATCCCCAGGTACGCGAGACATGGGGTTGACTCGTTCCTGTGACGCTAGGATCTGGTCGACGTGGCATCTCACAATGTTCTCCCTGACATCCACTGTGTACATTAGTGGCCCCTGCCGTGTGCATATCGTTCCGGGTTGCCATTTCTCTGTTCGGTAGTCGCGGGCCAAGACTGGTTGTCCTACATTGAAGCTCCCTGTCGGCTTCTCATTGATGTGCTGGAATTGCTTATCCTCAACATTTCTTCGCACATTTGGCCTGAGCAAATCCAGACGAGATCTCAATCTTCGGTTAAAGAACATCATGGCCGGGTCTGGTTGGTAACTGCATGTGTCGCATTTCTGTAGGCTAACAGGAAATTGTCCACCTTATGCTGTAGTGGAATGTCATCATCGCACATGGCCCTTATTGCCTTTTTAAAGGTTTGTACGAACCTCTCAGCCAATCCATTTGTGGCTGGATGATACGGGGCGGATGTGTAATGCCTTACCCCATTCCTTCTCATAAATTTCCGAAACTCTTCGGACACAAACTGTGGTCCGTTATCAGAGCAAATCTGCTCTGGCAAGCCGTTCCTGCCAAATATGGTCCGTAGGACTGCAATCGTTTTCTCTGTAGTGGTGGAGGACATTTTGATCACCTCAGGCCATTTCGAGTGCGCATCCACTGCTATTAAGAACATTGAGTCCATAAATGGACCAGCAAAATCAATATGCACCCGTTACCATGGAGAGGAGGGCCACTCCCATGGGTGTAGAGGGGCATGTGGTGGTGCATTTTGGGCCTTCTGGCATCCTGAGCAGCTCTTTGTTAGGTCCTCAATTTGTTGATCGATCCCCGGCCACCACACATAAGCCCTAGCAAGGCTTTTCATTTTCACCCCTCCCAGATGGCCTTCGTGAAGCTCATTGAGCACTCTCTCCCTTAACTTGGGTGGAATTACCACTCGGGATCCACACATCACTGTCCCCTGGCATACTGACAGCTGTTCTCTTCTAGATGAGAATGCTGGCAACAGTGAGTCGCCATGTGTTGGCCATCACTTCACCATCAAATCATATACCTGAGACAGTGTCGGATCATTTCGGGTCTCCTTCTCTATATCCGCGTTAGTTACTGGCAAGCGTTCAATTATCGATGAATAAAATATTTCGATAGGGTCCACTGCTGGTGCTTCCTCCACAGTAGGCAGTGGCAGGCGTGATAGCCCATCAGCGTTTCCATGCTGTTTCGTGCCCTTATACTCTATTTCATATTGGTTCGCCCCTAGAAAAAGGGACCATCTTTGTAGCCGTTGTGCAGTCATCACCGGAACGCCCTTCTTTCGATTAAAGATGGAGACAAGTGGTTGGTGGTCAGTCAGCAAAGTGAACTTCTGCACATGCAGATAGTGGTTGAATTTTTTTACTCCCCATACTAGGCTGAGGGCCTCCCTGTCAATCTGGGCGTAGTTGCGCTCGGCTGAGGTTAGTGACCGAGGCGCAAAGGCTATTGGCCTCTCCAACCCGTCTGGGAATTTGTGCGACAGCACCGCTCCAATACCATAGGGTGATGCATCACACGCCAACCGAATTGGTAGTGCTGGGTTGAAATGGGCCAACACCTCTTTTGATGTGATCAATTCTTTGCACTTCTGGAAAGCTCGTTTACATTCGTCATTCCACTTCCACGGTACCCCTGTTTGCAGTAGGGTGTTCAGTGGGTGTAATACTGTACACAAATTTGGTAAGAACTTATGGTAGTAGTTCACCAGCCCGAGGAACGACCTCAGTTGTGACACATTTTCCGGTGCTGGAGCCTTGACTACTGCCTCAATCTTTTCAGGGGACTTATGTAACCCCTCTTCATCAATAACGTGGCCACAATACGAGATCTGCTTCTGGAAAAACTCGCACTTGTGGCGATTAGCTCGTAGCCCATATTCCTTTAATCTAGTGAGCACCTTCTCCGGGTTGGCGAGGTGATCACTGTCATTTTCACCCGTGACCAGGATGTCGTCCAAATAACACTGGGTCCCTGGAATCCCTTGCAGGACTTGATCCATTGCCCTTTGCCAAATAGCCGGAGCCAATGCTACCCCGAACACCAGCCAGTTGTATTGGTAGAGACCTTTATGAGTGTTGATCGTGAGGTATTGTTTCGAGGCTTCTTCTACCTCCATTTGCAGGTACGCCTGGGCCAGATCAATCTTAGTGAAGCGTTTAACTCCTGATAGTGAGGCGAAAATATCCTCAATCCGTGGAAGCGGATATTGTACCGTGTGAAGGACTGGGTTCACTGTCACCTTAAAATCCCCACAGATGCGGACCTTCTTTGGTTCCCCAGGTGTATTACTCAATGACCTCTTCATTACAGGAACGATGGGTGTAGCCCACTCGCTCCAGTCCACTTTGGACAGTACTCCTGAATGTTGCAAACCTTCCAGCTCTGCTTCGACGGCTGGTCGGATCGCATAAGGTCTGGCCTTAAAAAACTTTGGGCTTGCATTTTCCTCTATTTTAATTGTCCCTGTTATGCCTTTTAGTGTTCCGAGTCCCTCCTGGAACACTTCTTGTGCGTCAGTTAGCATTTTTGACAGTCGTCCAGGTGTGACGTTGTCATCCTTTTTGGCCTTAACCTTCAGTGCCTGTATGGAATGCCAATCTAATTGTATCTTCCGGATCCATTCACGTCCTAGTAGTGGTGGTCCTCCATCTGGCAATACATATAGGTCCATTTTGGGTATTTCCTGGCCTTTGTATGTCACGTTCACCCTTATTTTTCCTTTGGGGTAGACTTTTTGCCCCGTGTACATCTTCAAGACAATCTCTGTAGCTTTCAAGGGTATATGTGAAAATAGCCGCTTGTAGTCCCTTCGGTTTATGACTGTTAGGGCTGATCCTGTGTCCAATTCCATTTTCACTTGGACTCCATCTATCTTGAGCGTGACCCAGATAGTCTGGTGATCCTCCGTTTTGATTACCTCATGTAGTTTCAGACAACCCAGCTCCTTGCTTCCGGAGTTTGTATCACTTTTCTGTTCATCTGAACTACTGTCCATCACCTTATGTACCTTTTTGTACTTCTCCTGTGGAGATTTCTTGCTGCTGGTTTTCTTCCCTGACCTGCAGACTCTTGCTATGTGTCCTGCTTTTCCATACTGTCTGCACACTTGGTCCTTGAGCCAACAATCCTTCTGGTCGTGTGTTGTTCTGCCGCAGCGATAACACTTCCCTGCTCCATATGACATTTCATTGGTGCCATATTCTTGCGGTCTCCGTTGTATCTCTGCAGCGCCCCATGCGGCTGCTTCGTGTGATACTGCCACGCTGAAAGCCTTGTCCAGCGTAAGATCCTTTTCTGATAGAAGTCGTTTCTGGGTTCCTTCACTTTGAAGCCCACACACAAACTTGTCCCTTAACGTATCTGCTAGTCCCAATCCAAACTGGCAGTGTTTCGATAGCTTGCACAGTTCCGTTAAGTACTCAGCATTACTTTCGTCTTTATGCTGGTTCCTTTTGTGGAACTTAAATCTTTCTGCTATCAGCAGCGGTGTGGGGTTTAAGTGGTCCTGTAGGATTTCCACTATGCTTTCGAAATCCTTATCCACTGGCTTCTCTGGGGTTATTGGGTTTTGCAGTAAGCCGTAAGTTTTTGCACCCATGGAATTCAACAAAACCAGTGCTTTCCTAGCATCTGGCACTTCATTCGCCTTGCAGTGCACCTCAATGCGTTCCACATATGTTGCCCAATCTTCGACTTCATTGTCGAACGCAGTAACACTGCCACTCTTCGGCATCCCTGGGTGTGGTTAAACTGTCTAAAATGGCATCTCCTGCGCTCTCCCTTGATCTCCGCTGGCTCAAAATGGCATCTCCCACGCTTTCCTTTCTTCCCGCGCTCGCCCTTCTTCTCCGCTGCGGCTTCTAAAATGGCGTCTCCCGTGCTCTCCCTTCTTCTCCGCGGCTCAATGGCATCTCCCGCGCTTCCTTTCTTTCCCCAGGGACGCTGCTCAGCCCTTGAGCCCTGGCTGCCCTCTGCGTGTTCTCCTGTGCGCCTCTCTCGTTGCCGCTGCTCAGTCCTGAACCCCGGCTGTGCTTTACCTTCTCTCTCTTTTTGTTTTCCGTCGACGCCGCTCGGTCTTCAACCCCCGGCTGCGCCCTGTGCGCTTCACCCTCTCTCTTACCCCGTTGACGCTGCTCGGCCTTTTCTGTGCCGTCGGTCGGCTCCAGCCGCCACTGTCCGGGAAGGGTCTGTTGCTGGATCGTCGTGGCTGGAGAACCAAGCCCAGCTCTCAACAGCCTCCCCTGCGATGTTCACTCTCTGCCGGATGACTGGGCAGTTGCTCGTTGTCGACACCTGTGCTTCTGGCCTCGACTTTCTTCCACCGTCCTCCCGGAACGAAGCCTTGAAGGAAATGCAGAGTTGCAGGTAGATTCGAATCGACCTCGTCGCCACTGTTGAATCCGTGATTCTTAAAGTATGATGTTTTCCAATAACTAGACGGAGGCTGTAAATTAACAATCAACAGGTGTTTACTGAAGGAGGGTAGTCTAAAGACTGACAGTACAGGTGCCCGCTCAAGGCTTATATACAGGTTTGGTCACTGCCGGTACTACAGTATACAGGAGCTGTAAAAGTAGTTCTCTCTTAAAGGTACATACACTACAGAACACACAATACATAACACTCAGGGTGTAGGAATCCGGCAGTAGCCCTCCCCACCATCGCTGCGGTGCTCGATATTGCGTGGTGCAGCGGATAGAAAGTCTAGCCCTCCATGTCTAGATTCACATATGAATAATGGGTGAGGTACAGGAAGATGACCATGGCCTGCGGAATAGTATCCCAGTGACGGTGACTACTTTGCACCAACACTGAACTTGTGCAAATGCTGCCTAAGTGAACACAGTAGGGCCGATTTCACATCTCGAAGCTGCTGGTGGGGAGTGGTGCTTGGATGGAGCCCATGGTGGTAAATTGATCCCATGCAGCCTGTAATTTTTAATCACTAGCATTGATGGATGGAAGATCCTGCAATTTCCTCTCATGTGGTTCATGCAAGTGCCACTGGGGCTTACAAACATACGGAAATGTCGGGCCGGAAAAGGCCCGCTGGTCCAACAAGCCTGCCTAGAGAATCATGACTAGACACTTCCTATAACCCCTTGCAGCCATGTAATATCCTGGGAGAGGCAAACAAAATGGGGAAAAAAAACACAGGGCCAATAAGGGAAAAATAAACTCTGGAAAATTCCTCTCTGGCCCCCTCAGGCAATTGAAACCAGCCCAGGTGATCACGTTGTATGGAAACATTGAACCAGCCTAATAGGAAACCCTTTGCATTATGGAGTTGTTCCATTACAATTAAGACTATGTTGTGGCGTACCGATCACAGAAAGGACACAATCCGCTTTTTGGTCCGTAGACTATAAATCAGGCGTCATGCCTTTAAGAAGGATCACACCTTTAAGAAACTCGATCTGCAACATAGTTAAGCCCAGAGCGGGGGAGGGGCAGTCGAAGCTGGGGACTGATGAAAAGCAGTCAGACTTGGTGTAAGCTCTGACGCCATTTTTGTGTGCAACATGTGGTCTCAACAATTAAACCTTTTCTGTTGAACCTCTCCGAGTTCAGTATATTTTGTTAGGAGTACGTAGACTCCTACAATGTCATGGAATATGTAACTGAGAACACCCTCACTGGATGTCAGGTGGGGACAGAATTGGGCTGGGCTGTGGTGCGCTCTTGAATGAGGATCTGGCCGCTCCCTTCCTCTCTTTAGACGCTGGCTCACGCTGTGGGTCAGCGTCAAAGGTGCCAGTTGCCCTTCAGTATCTCACTTGAGCGGCCATTCTTACATTAAAAAACAGACTAACTGTCAGCAGGCTATTGAACTACGGGAGGATCACAGCACAACTCAATCCTGTTCCTACCAGCAGAAGTATTCCAAATCACAGATCCTTAGCAAAGGGTGGAGGGAGGAAAACTGGTGCAAAAAAAGGCAAGAGGGGAAAAAGATAAATGTTATTTACAGATCAGTGAGCAGGGTGCAGAATCTAATAGCAGTAATAAATTAGATATGAGCTTTTTATTTTAACCTCACAAAGGTTTGTCTTATGCCAAAAAAAATCAACGGAACGGTATGGTTTAACTCCCATCAACCTAATTTCTAAAATGGCCATCAATAAATCTGTTTTGAGTAGCACACTGAATCCCTCATTGTGTGGATTTTATCTCTGTTTTCGAAACTGCTGACTCCAGGTTGCAGTACAAGGAGATGTTAAGTATTCTCTAAAACAATGCAGCACACTCTTGCAGTGTTGAGGCCGCGCACTGGTCTGCACCACAGGAAAGCTAAAGATGCTTCGTTCTAGCGATACTCAACGATACTCCGCATTAATGAAGCCACCCATACATGCATGCATATAAATGGTTAATTAACTCAGGCAGCAACACAAACAAGTCATCTCTGTTATTTCCCTACCAAAGCTTTCATTTTGGTAATTGGAAGGCAGCACGCGAGTGGCAAACCCGATTCTGAAATGGAAGAGTATTTTTTTGTCCCTCTAGTTCGAAACAGAGGGGGTTGCTGAACTATTGCAACACCAAATATTCCAAGCCGACATCAAAGGAGAGAATCAGCCGAAATGACAGCAGCAGCTGCAGCATCTGCCTTTAAATTAGGCTGTGACTCAAAGACTGGACTCAGCTGCTAAGCAGCATAAAGACCCAGGAGGAAGGCAGTGCAAGAAAAGAGTTTGCTTTCCAACCACAGCACATCAAAGTAGATACCGAGAAGATGGAGCAGTAAATACGCGCACAGCAAGTGCCCACGTGCTGTCTAATTGCATAAGAGGCGTGAAACTTATAAAATCTTTGCATTATGTCTAATTTCGAGAGCTGCTTGTGTGCGGGCAAGTGACATAAATGTACAGGGCTGATTAGAGCTTCGCTTTGTAATGGAACCGAGTACAGCTTCAAAAGATGTTCTGTTTTGAAGTCATCAAAGATCTCAAAACCTACCAATCCTTCAAGACTGATACGAAGGGCAAAGCTCCACAACTATAGTTAATCCTAATAGTTAAACAAACACGCAAAATATAAATTCTCGGTGACATTGAGAATCGGGGATTTTTTTGAAACAGAATTGCACGTGGTTAAAACGAAAAAACAGGTTTTATTACGAAATCTGGGGTAATACTTCACACCAGTCCTACTCAATGAAAGATGTACAGCTGTGCCATCTGAATCTTTTAATAATTGAATATTCTATTAATAATTGAAATATTTGGATATTAAACCACTGCAAAAAAATGATACAATTTCATGGTTAAAGGATCCTATTCACACGGAAAAACTCAACTAATCCAACCTCGTGTGATCCCTGAATCCACTGCAAGTTTCATATAATAATTATGTACTTGGGTGTGTTCATGGGTGTCATGCTGGATACTCTTCCCGCCCCCAATTTTATGTTATGTATTTTACTCATATAAAATCATTTTATTAAAGAGCCCTTATTAAAAAAAAAGGCTTGAATAATCAGTTAGAAAGATTGAACTTGCCTCTATATAGCACTGCATCCCATACTTGGGCTGTCCCAAAATGCTTCACATTAAATGAATTACTTTTGACCTGTAGTCCCAGTTATTGTATTGGTAAACAGTGTTTGATTAGGCAGTGTTTGATGAGCTTCATCATGAGCTCTTGTTTTGTCTCTGTCCATTTCTGTTGATCTTTTCTCTTCCAGGATATCTTTGTTGAAAACGGTGAATGCTGATGACGGCATCGCATTGAATTGCCTTCAGGGGAGTGAGTGACTGAGCCCAACCGTGCGAGGGACCTGAACTAACACCCACAGCTGAAATGACACAACCGCCAATGCACTCTGGGTTAATTGGTCCTTTTCTACGAATGATAATTCGGCCGGCCTCGCACAATGCAACTTCTCGCACGCTGGTCCTCCCAATGGCGTCACCACTGCTCGCCGTCTAAAACAGAAACAGTCGGCCAGACAAAAAGCTCGGTGCTTTACCTGGCTTTGCCAGAATGCACTGACGGCTTCACATATGACGTGTTCTCAGGGAGACTGTTCCGGGACCAATCCTCCCTCCGCTGAAATGAAAATTGGGCGGCACAACACCGGGTGGCAAGTTGGAAATCTAGCCCAGGTACGTGTGTCTCAGTGGCAATGCAAACTTAGACCATACCAACATCACCGCCCTTCCACCGATAGCTAATCTCCACCATGCTTTCTGCTCCCCCAGGAAGCAGATTTCATTACAAATCCGGGGTAATATTTTGCATCAGCCCTACTCACAAATCAGGGTTTGATGTATGTCACCCTCACACCTGAAACCTGCTAACTTACCTGACCTTACTCAATGTTCTGGGGTTCCAAATCATGATCAGACTTCTCCATGTGTCATTTTCCTGGGCACCCAAAATAAATCAATACCATGGAAACGATGAAGTTGTTCAATATAAAACAGTCCCTGCTGACAAACTTCGTTGGCATCCACTATCACAATGGGCCCAGGGTCTGTGCATTGATAATTACATAGATGGTCTGGTTACATCTCCGTGAAAGGTACACAGACTGTGCCTGTTATGTTATCCACACACTGTCAAGGCTCTGGGGGAGAAATTGGGCACCTGAGTGCCTTCCGTTAGCGCCTCCGGGGCGGGGGGAGGGGATAATGGGGCGCTAAGCACTGACCAACCGGGCGCGGCGAGATCGACTCCTGCTATATTTGGTGGGAGGTCTGCGGCGGCGGTATGGCATTGTCCCCTGATCTCCTTCGCCCGGAGATATCATAATCATAATCAACTTTATTGTCATTGTTAGGGCACAAGTGCAGTACAACGAAATGTAGGCTTGCGGCTCCTGAGAGTGTACATTTAGATTAAGACATTTAAACATTCAACATTCATTTGGCTTGTAATACATTAACATAAACATAACCATAATAAAGTGCATTGGCAGATGTGCAGGCTTTAGAGTTTATTTGTGGAGTTCAGTAGGATGACAGCCCTGGGAAAGAAGCTGTTCCTAAATCTGGTCGTTCGGGTGCGAATGCATCTGTAGCGTCTCCCAGATGGCAGGAGGGTGAACAGACTGTGGCTGGGGTGGGTAGGGTCTTTGATGATGGTCCGTGACCTCCGTAAACAGCGTTTCTGGTATATGTGCTCTATGGTCGGTAGCCGGGTGCCGGTAATGCGTTGGGCAGTTTTGACTACCCGCATCACCCTGGTTTCACCCCCTGCAGCATCACCGGGCGAAAACACTGACAGCTGCAGGAGGCGTGGATCGGGAGGCTGGGCGCTTCGGGGGCGATACTTAAAGGCGAGGTGGCCGAGGTAAATAAAAAAAAATTCTGAATTGCTCTTTCTTTTTTCCCCCCTATGTCTTCCCCAGCACTTGACCAGCCCGGCACTCTGCTGCAGGGCATCGGGCTGATCGGGCCAGATCGCGGCTGCCGTCGGGGACCAGGTAAATTTTCCCCTTGCAGAGCCTGCAGCGATGGCCCTTCCCTTTAAGGGAGGGAAGGAGCCTTTGAAAGTGGCAGCGCTGCTCACCTCCCGCTCTGCCTGCTGCTTGTTGCGCTCCAGGAATGAAGTGGAGTGCTTGATTAGTGCTTCACTTCCTTCCTGGAGCGCCAACCCCGAATTTTTTAGAAGTTGAGAAGCATTAGCACCTGGCGCTAATTTTTTCAACTTTTAAAAGTTAGCGCCCCAAACGGGGCTATAATGAATTTCTCCCCCAAAGTCCCTCATGTTCCCTGCAAATTACAAATTTCCTGATTTCTCGACAAAAGCTGTAAACTGGTAAAACTGAGGGTGCTTACTGCTGTCTGCCAGTAACAGGGCTGTGGCTGTCACTCTTTGCCCAATCTATAACACAGAGCCATATTCAAATCCAGAAATGAGCTTTTACTTTTCACCTTGGTGCTGACTGAACCACTTTCTGTATCGTTTAGGCTTCATTTTATCAGTAGAACTGTGAAACTGATAACTGAAAAAACACGCTTCTCCCCTAACAGGGCAAACCCTGCCACTCTAGCTTGGCCATTACCAGAATGGTTTCACTCATATTTATAGTTTTTCCCCTGCAGGTAGGGGAGGGAAATTTCCTTAAAAAGAAACTGTGCCTGTCAACAACAACAACTTGCATATATATAGCACCTTTACTGTAGTCGAAATGTCCCAAGATGCTTCACAGGAGCTTTATCAAACAAAATTTGACGCCGAGCCACAAAAGGAGATATTAGGACAAGTGACCAAAAGCTTGGTCAAAGAGGTAGATTTTAAGGAGTGTCTTAAAGGAGGAGAGAGAGGTAGAGAGGCGGAGAGGTTTAGAGAGGGAATTCTGGAGCTTAGGGCCTTGGCAGCTGAAGGCAGTGATGGAGCAATGAAAATTTGGGATGTGAAGGAGACCAGAATTGTAGGAGTGCAGAAAGGTTGGAGGGCTGGAGGAGGTTGCAGGGATAGGGAGGGGGGCGAGGCCATGGAGGGATTTGAAAACAAGGATGAGAATTTTAAAATCGAGGCGTTGTCAGACTGGGAGCCAGTGTAGGTCAGTGAGCTCAGGGGTGATGGTTCAGGTTTACGGAGAGTGCATTTTGGAGGCTGGCCAGGAAAGCATTGGAATAGTCAAGTCACTGCTCATGCTGATTGTGGGGCTGAATTTCATTGGCTCCACTGGGCGGTAGTACCTCAAAAATGATGGCCCTGAACTTACTGTTCTGTTCACACTCCCGAAGTGCCCACTGCCATTTTCAGCTGGTAAATTAGCAAATCAAATAAGAACCGTAAAAGAACAGCTGGTAGAGAAATGGGATAGAATAAAAATAGATAAAGAGGAGGTAATTAAAAGGTTGGCAGCGCTCCAAGTAGAAAAGTCACCTAAACCGAATGGGATGCATCCTAGGTTGCTGAGGGAAGGAAGGGTGGAGCAGGAGGCTCTGTTCACAATCTTAAGAACATAAGAAATAGGAGCAGGAGTAGATCAAGCAGCCCTTCGAGCCTGCTCCGCCATTCAATAAGATCATGGCTAATCTTCTACCTCAACTCCACTTTCCCGCCCGATCCCCATATCCCTTGATTCCCCTAGAGTCCAAAAAACTATTGATCTTGTCTTGAATATCCTCGGTGACTGAGCCCTACAGCCCTCTGGGGGAGTGAATTCCAAAGATTCACCACCCTGTGAGTGAAGAAATTTCTCCTCATCTCAGTCCTAAATGGCCGACCCCTTATTCTGAGACTGTGACCCCTGGTTCTAGATTCCCCAGCCAGGGGAAACATCCTCCCTGCATCTACCCTGTCAAGCCCCTTAAGAATTGTATATGTTTCAATGAGCTCACCTCTCATTTCTAAAGAGCATCTGAAGTTTAGCCATTTAAATCTAAATTGAATTAACTTTGCATAAAAACAACCGTTAGATGTGTGTGCAACACATTTGGTCTTTTTTCTGTTGGGATGCTGTTAGTGTTACCACAGGGGGGATAAAACAACCAGAAAATGATTTGGTGCCCAAGGGAGCTTTGCTTAAAATCCCAGATGTTGATAGAACATAAGAAACAGGAGCAGGAGTCGGCCAATCGGCCCCTCGAGCCTGCTCCGCCATTCAATAAGATCATGGCTGATCCAATCTTGGCCTCAGCATCACTTTCCCGCTCTCTCCCCATACCCCTCGACTCCCTTGCAGTGCAAATGTCTGTCTATCTCCGCCTTGAATATATTCAATGACTCCGCCTCCACAGCTCTCTGGGGTAGAGAATTCCAAAGATTCACGACCCTCTGAGAGAAGAAATTCCTCCTCATCTCCGTCTTCACTAAGCGACCCCTTATTTTGAAACTATGCCCCCTAGTTCTAGAAACCCCCACTAGTTGGCCACAAATTCCAAAAACTGGTCAATAAATTGGTCCCTCAGATTTGTCAACTGAAAATGGCTGCTTGTGTTCACATGGTATTGAAAAATTCAGACACTGAACAATTTTCTGTTTCACTTGTGACAGGCATTGGTTATTATTATTGGTTACTGTGTATTCCTCTTAGCAAGCACCTGCTGGAGTTACTTTTGTTGAGTTATAACCGACAGCTGAGAATGCATGAGCTCACTCCTTTTCTATTCAATCTTGCATTCCTTACAATATATACATACATGAGGAGTCAATCACAATGCACTTGAGCTGCTGAAGAAGCTTGATGCAAGGATCTGAAAACTGTACCACATGGAAGTTTCAGATTAAAGATTTGCAACAAGTAATGGTAGCTGGGCATTGCAAGTTAACAGCAGATACCGGGATATTCCACTCATTCAACTGTGAAAAATTTCGTGGAAGCATTCTTGTACAAGCCAAGTCTTTATTGACAACTGCTGCCTCTTGTACATCCTCATCTTCCTCCTCATTCACGTCTTCCTATCGCTGGGGTGAAGCACCTGGGGTGTGTACCTCTGTGCAATGCCACAGATAATGCAGCACACCATGACAACGCCACCACACATTTTGATGCATTCAAAGAAAGAAAGACTTGCATTTATATAGCGCCTTTCACAACCACTGGACTTCTCAAAGCGCTTTACAGCCAATGAAGACATTTTTGAAGTGGAGTCACTGTTGTAACGTGGGAAATGCAGCAGCCAATTTGTGCACAGCAAGCTCCCACAAACAGCAATGTGATAATGACCAGATAATCTATTTTTGTTATGTTGGTTGAGGGATAAATATTGGCCAGGACACCGGGGATAACTCCCTGCTCTTTTTCAAAATAGTGCCATGGGATCTTTTATGTCCACCTGAGAAAGCAGGCCTCTGTTTAATGTCTCATCCGAAAGACAGCACCTCCGACAGTGCAGCACTCCCTCAGTACTGCACTGGAGTGTCAGCCTAGTTTTATGTGCTCAAGTCTCTGGAGTGGGACTTGAACCCACAACCTTCTGACTCAGAGGCGAGTGCGCTACCCACTGAGCCACAGCTGACACTTAAACAGCTGTCACTGTAACCTCCTCTAGCCCTTCTTGAGCTAGTCCCACTTCCCCACCCTCTCCCCATAGCCCTGGAAAAAAATTCCTTCAGGTACTTATCCAATTCCCTTTTGAAAGCCACACATTTTAAAAGAATCTAGGGAAGAGATAGCAGAGGCATTACTACACATATTTAATAATTCATTAGAAAAAGGTGTAGTGCCAGAGGACTGGTGGATAGCTAACACAATACTGATATTTAAGAAGGGGGATAGAACATTTACAGGGAATTATAGACCAGTCAGCTTAACATCAGTGGTAGGAAAAATAATGGAATCCCTACTAAAGGAGAAAATAGAAGAAACTCTAGAAACCAAAAATATAATAATGAAGTCAGCATGGATTTCAAATGGAAAGTCTTGCTTGACCAACCTTATTGAATTTTTTGAAGAGGTAACAGAGAGAGTAGACAATGGCGATGCAGTAGATGTAATTTATCTGGATTTTCAAAAGGCCTTCGATAAGGTACCCCATAATAGACTAATGAAGAAGGTCAGAGAAAGCGGAGTCAGGGGACAAGTAGCAGAATGGATAGCTAGCTGGCTTCAGGACAGAAAGCAGAGAGTGGGAGTAAAGGGTAGCTATTCACAGTGGCAGAAGGTGGGTAGTGGTGTTCCACAAGGATCAGTGCTGGGACCACTGCTGTTCACAATTTACATTAACGATTTAGACTTTGGAATCAAAAACACAATTTATAAATTTGAGGATGACACCAAATTGGGGGGCAGATAGTCAATACTGAGGAGGACTGCAACAAATTACAGGAGGACATTAATAAACTTGCAGAATAGGCATATAATTGGCAAATGCAGTTCAACATAGATAAATGTGAGGTATTACTGTTGTGTCCGTGTATAATAAGACACAGACTGCAGGAGAACGGTACAACAGGTGTTTACTCAGCTTGGCTCACAGTGGAACTGATCTGTACAGATTACTACTCAGGGCTATTTACAGGTGTGGTCACTGCCGGTACTACAGTATACATGAGCTGTAAAAGATAGTTCCCCACTTAAAGGTATATACATTACAATTCCTCCCCTTTTAGATTAACAGTACCATAACACTCATTTAACAATTAAATATCAAACTAATTACAATTAACACTTTTAACATGCAACATTAGCTGAAAATAGTCTATTTATATATTCAGTCTTTGGGGAGGCTTCCTGATCCTTTCTGGATAGCGCCTTTCCCGAGTGTCTTGCTCTTGGTGCGGAGGCGATTCTGGCCCCCTGTCGTCGGTTGGTTCATCAGCTTCCGATGCTACTGTTTCTGGGGTAGATGCGACCTGTACGTCGGGTTCATCACCAGGTACGTAAGGGCGAGGCATGGGGTTGACTTGTTCCTGTGACTCCAGGATCTGGTCAGCATAGTGTCTCACGATGCTCTCCCCAACGTCCACTGTGTACACTAGTGGGCCCTGCCGTGTGCATATCGTTCCTGGCTGCCATTTTTCTGTTCGGTAGTCGTGGGCCAAGACTGGTTGCCCTACATTGAAGCTCGTTGTTGGCTTCTCATGGATGTGCTGGAATTGCTTACTCTCAACATCTCTTCGTACGTTTGGTCTGAGCAAATCCAGGCGAGATCTTAACCTTCGGTTAAAGAACATCATGGCTGGGGCCTGGTTGGTGACTGCATGTGTCGCATTCCGGTAGGCGAACAGGAAATTGTCCACCTTGTGCTGCAGCGGAATGTTGTCATTGTACATAGCCTTTATTGCCTTCTTAAAGGTTTGTACGAACCTCTCAGCCAATCCATTTGTGGCTGGATGATACGGGGCGGATGTGTAATGCCTTACCCATTCTTTTTCAAGAACCTCCGGAACTCTTCGGACACAAACTGTGGTCCGTTGTCGGAGCAAATCTGTTCTGGCAAGCCATTCCTGGCAAAAATGGTCCGTAGGACTGCAATAGTTTTCTCCGTGGTGGTGGAGGACATTTTGATGACCTCAGGCCATTTCGAGTGCGCATTCACGGCTATTAAAAACATTGAGTCCATGAATGGACCAGCAAAATCAATATGCACCCGTTGCCATGGAGATGAGGGCCACTCCCATGGGTGTAGAGGGGCCTGTGGTGGTGCATTTTGGACTTTCTGGCATCCTGAGCAACTCTTGGTCAGATCCTCGATTTGTTTATCGATTCCCAGCCACCACACATTAGCCCTGGCTAGGCTTTTCATTTTTACCCCTCCCAGATGACCCTCATGAAGCTCATTGAGCACTCTATCCCTTAATTTGGGTGGAATTATCACTCGGGATCCACACATCAAGGTCCCCCGGCACACTGACAACTGTTCTCTCATTGTCGAGAATGCTGGCAACAGTGAGTCGCCATGTGCTGGCCATCCCTTCACCGTCAAATCATATACCCGAGACAGTGTCGGGTCATTTCGGGTTTCCTTTTCGATACAAGCGTTAGTTACTGGTAGGTATTCAACTACAGTCGAATGGAATATTTCGACAGGATCCACTGCTGGTGCTTCCTCCGCAGTAGGCAGTGGCAGGCGCGATAGCCCATCAGCATTTCCATGCAGTTTCGTGCCCTTATATTCAATCTCATAGTGGTGCGCCGCTAGAAAAAGTGACCATCTTTGTAGTCGTTGCGCAGTCATCACCGGAACGCCCTTCTTCGGATTAAAAATGGAGACAAGAGGCTGCTGATCCGTCAGCAAGGTGAATTTCTGCCCGTGCAGATAGTGATTGAACTTACTCACTCCCCACACTAGGCTGAGGGCCTCCCTGTCAATCTGGGCGTAGTTACGCTCGGCTGAGGTTAGTGATCGTGACGCAAAGGCTATTGGCCTCTCTGAGCCGTCTGAGAATTTGCGCGACAGCACCGCTCCAATGCCGTAGGGTGACGCATCACATGCCAACCGAATTGGTAATGCTGGGTTGTAATGGGCCAATACCTCTTTCGACGTGATTAGTGTTTTGCTCTTCTGGAAACTCGCCTACATTCGTCACTCCACTTCCATGGCACCCCAGTTTGCAGTAGGGTGTTCAGTGGGTGTAGTATTGTAGACAAATTTGGCAAGAACTTATGGTAGTAGTTTACCAGCCCGAGGAGCGACCTCAGTTGTGACACACTTTCCGGTGCTGGAGCCTTGACTACTGCCTCAATCTTCTCTGGGGGCTTATGTAACCCCTCTTTATCGATAACGTGGCCACAATACGAGATCTGTTTTCTAAAAAACTCGCATTTGGGGCGGTTAGCTCGGAGCCCATATTCCTGCAATCTAGTGAGCGCCTGCTCCAGGTTGGCAAGGTGATCACTGTCATTTTCGCCCGTGACTAGGATGTCGTCCAAATAACACTGTGTCCCTGGGATCCCTTGCAGGACTTGTTCCATTGCCTCTGCCAAATAGCCGGAGCTGATGCTATCCCGAATACCAGCCGGTTGTATTGGTAGAGACCTTTATGGGTGTTGATTGTGAGGTATTTTTTTGATGCTTCTTCTACCTCCATTTGCAGATACGCCTGGGCCAGATCAATCTTAGTGAAGCGTTTCCCTCCAGATAGCGAGGCGAAAATATCTTCAATCCGCGGAAGTGGATATTGTACGGTGTGAAGGACCGGGTTCACTGTTACCTTAAAGTCCCCACAGATGCGAACCTTCCTTGGTTCCCCAGGCGTGCTGCTCAACGACTTTTTCATCACAGGGACGATGGGTGTAGCCCACTCGCTCCAGTCTACCTTGGACAGTACACCTGAACGTTCCAGACTCTCCAGCTCTGCTTCGATGGCTGGGCGGATCGCATAAGGTACCGGTCTGGCCTTAAAAAATTTTGGGCTTGCGTTTTCTTCAATTTTAATCATCGCTGTCATGCCTTTTAGTGTTCCGAGTCCTTGCTGGAACACTTCTTTCGCGTTAGGATCTTTGACAGTCGCCCAGGTGTGACGTCGTCATCCTTTTTGTCAGCCACAGTCAGTGCCTGTATGGAATGCCAATCCAGTTGTATTTTCCGGATCCATTCACGTCCCAGTAATGGTGGTCCTCCATCTTGTAATACATACAGGTCTAGTTTTGGTGTTTCCTTACCGTTATATATAACGGTCACCCTTATTTTTCCTTTGGGGTAGACTTTTTGCCCCATGTACGTCTTCAAAATAATTTTTGTGTCTCTCAAGGGTATGTGTGAGAATAGCCGCTCGTAGTCCCGTCGGTTTATGACTGTTAGGGCTGATCCTGTGTCCAATTCCATCTTTACCTGGACTCCTGCTATCTTGAGAGTGACCCAAATGTTTCGGTGATCCTCCGTTGTGATCACATTATGTAGTTTCAGACAACTCAGTTCCCTGCTTTCGGAGTCGTTATCACTCTTTTGTTCGTCTGAACTATTCTCCGTCATCTTATGTACCTTCTTGTACTTTTCTTTGGTAGGTTTCTTATTACTGGTTTTCTTTCCCGACCTGCAGCCTCGTGCTATATGTCCTACTTTTCCACACTGTCTGCACACTTTGTCTTTGAACCAGCAATCATTCTGGTCATGTGTTGTTCTGCTGCAGCGATAGCACTTCTCTGTTCCATATGACATTTCGTTTGTGCCATATTCTTGCGGTCTCTGTTGTATCTCTGCAGTGCCCTGTGCTGCTGCTTCATATGATACCGCAATGCTGAAAGCCTTTTCCAGCGTAAGGTCCTTTTCAGATAAAAGCCGTTTCTGGGTTCCTTCACTTTGAAGCCCACACACAAACTTGTCCCTTAAGGTATCTGCCAGTCCCGCTCCAAACTGGCAGTGTTTCGATAGTTTGCGCAGTTCTGTTAAATAATCAGCATTGCTTTCATCCTTATGCTGGTTCCGTTTGTGAAACTTGAATCTTTCTGCTATCAGCAGCGGTGTGGGGTTTAAATGTTCCTTTAGTATCGTTACTATGTCTTCAAAACTCTTTTCCATTGGCTTCGTTGGGGTTACTAGATTTCGTAATAAACCATACGTCTTTGCACCCATTAAATTTAACAATACCGACACTTTCTTGTCATCTGACACATCATTTGCCTTGCAGTACACCTCTATTCGTTCGACATATGTAGTCCAATCTTCGACTTCATTGTCAAATGCGGTGATACTGCCTCTCTTCGGCATTTTGGGTGTGGTTTAAAATGGCGTCTCCCAATGGCTTAAAATGGCGTCTCCCGCGCTTTCCTTCCTCCCCTGCTGCTGCCAACGCCGCTCTCGGCGGTTCTCGTGGCAATGGCGGCACCCTGTAGGTTTCTGCACGTCCCTCTCTCCGACGCTGCTCGGCCCCTGAACACCGGCTGCGCCCTGTGCGCTCTGCCCTCTCTCTCTCTCTCCCCCGTTGACGCTGCTCGGCCCTTTGCTGTGCCGCTCGGTCGGGCTCTAGCCCGCCGCTGTCCGGGAAGGGTCTGCGCACTACCTGTTGCCAGCCCGTTTCGCTGGACCACCTCGACTGGAAAGCCAAGCCTGCCTGTCGACAGCCTCCCCCGCAATTCTCGAGTCTCTGCTGGATGACTGGGCGGTTGCCCGTGGTCGACGCCCGAGTCTCTGGCCTTGACCTCCAATCCACTGATCTCCAGGAACGAATCCCCGGGAGGTGACGCAGAGTTGCAGGTAGGTTCGAACTTGCCTCGTCGTCAATGTTGTGTCCGTGTATAATAAGACACAGACTGCAGGAGAACGGTACAACAGGTGTTTACTCAACGTGGCTCACAGTGGAACTGATCTGTACAGATTACTACTCAGGGCTATATACAGGTGTGGTCACTGCCGGTACTACAGTATACATGAGCTGTAAAAGATAGTTCCCCGTTTAAAGGTATATACATTACAATTACATTTTGGTAGGAAGAATAGGGAGGTCACTTATCACTTGGAGGGTGCGAGTCTAGGTGGGGTAGAGGAACAAAAGGATGTTGGAGTACAAATACACGAATCACTAACAGTTGCGATACAGGTTAGCAAGGCCATAAGAAAGCAAACCAAGCACTAGGTTTATTTCTAGAGGTATGGAATTGAAAAGTAGGGAAGTTATGCTAAACCTATCTCGAACCTTGGTTAGACCACACTTATAGTACTGCATACAGTTCTGGTCGTCATATTATAAAAAGGATATAGAGGCACTAGAGAGGGTGCAAAGAAGATTTACAAGGCTGATACCAGGAATGCGAGGGTATACATATCAGGAAAGATTGAACAGGCTGGGTCTCTTTTTTCTCTTGAAAAATGAAGGCTGAGGGGTGACCTAATAGAGGTCTTTAAAATTATGAAAAATGTTGATAGCGTGGATACAGAGAGAATGTTTCCACTTGTGGGGAAGAGCATAACTAGAGGCCATCAATATAAGATAGTCACCAAGAAATCCAATAGGGAATTCAGAAGAAACTTCTTTACCCAGAGAGTGGTGAGAATGTGGAACTCGCTACCACAGGGAGTGGTTGAAGCGAATAGTATAGATGCATTTAAGGGGAGGCTAGACAAGCACACGAGGGAGAAGGGAATAGAGGGTTATGCTGATAGAGTTAGATGAGGAAAGACGGGAGGAGGCTCGAGTGGAGCATAAACACCGGCATGGACTGGTTGGGCCAAATGGTCTGTTTCTGTGCCGTATATCCTATGCAATCCTATGTAATCCTTTGTAATTGAATCTGCCTCCACCACCCTTTCAGGCAGTGCATTCCAGATCCCAACCACTCGCTGTGTAAAAACATTTTTCCTCATGTCGCCCTTGATTCTCTGCTGATCACCTTAAATCTGTGTCCTCTGGTTCTCGACACTTCCGCCAATGGGAACAGTTTCTCTCTATCTACTCTGTCTGGACCCCTTATGATTTTGAACACCTCTATCAAATCTCCTCTCAACCTTTTATGCTCTAAGGAGAACAACCCCAGCTTCTCCAGTCTACCCACGTAACTGAAGTCCCTCATCCCTGGAACCTGTTAACAGGCAGTTAAGTGGCTGTAATCCCCTTCCCGTCTCCAGGAGATGGGACCCGGCACGGGTCGGCTACCCGCCTCCTGGGAAGATGACACGGAGGCGGGTTGGGGGCGGGATGGACACCCGCCCCCAAATTCTGCCATTTTCCCGACGGTCCTGCCTCCAAACCCGCCTCCCCAGGGCTGGCAAGATTGCACCCAATATTCCAGTTGAGGCTCAACCAGTGTTTTATCCATTTCGGTAGGAAAAACAGAGTATTATTTAAATGGTGATAGATTGGGAAATGTTGATGTACAAAGGGACCTGGGTGTCCTTGTACACCGATCACTGAAAGCAAACATGCAGGTACAGCAAGCAGTTAGGAAGGCAAATGTCATGTTGGCCTTCATTGCAAGAGGATTTGAGTACAGGAGCAAGGATATCTTCCTACAGTTATACAGGGCCTTGGTGAGACCACACCTGGAGTACTGTGTGCAGTTTTAGTCTCCTTACCTAAGAAAGGATATACTTGCCATAGAGGGACTGCAGCGAAGGTTCACCAGACTGATTCCTGGGATGGCAGGACTGTCGTATGAGGAGAGATTGGGTCGACTAGGCCTGTATTCACTAGATTTTAGAAGAATGAGAGGGGATCTCATTGAAGCGTATAAAATTCTGACAGGGCTAGACAGGCTGGATGCAGGGAGGATGTTTCCCCTGGCTGGCAGGTCTAGAACGAGGGGTCACAGTCTCAGGATACGAGGTAGGACATTTAGGACTGAGATGAAGAGAAATTTCTTCACTCAGAGGGTGGCGAACCTGTGTAATTCTCTACCACAGAAGGATGTGGAGGCCAAGTCACTGAATGGCCCAGAAATTCAGGTTGGGGGCTTCCCGCGGGTGCAAGCCCCCGATCTGCACTTACCTTGCGCGCTGGCCGTTGAGCTGTGGGCCCCCGTGGAATTCCGGGGCCTGGTCCAGCTGCCGGCGCACAGTGCTTGCGTATCCCAGGGGCGCAGTTAGTTCAATGCGTCCCCTGGGATCAAGTGGGCCATGGGGAGCCAATCGGAGCAGGGAATGCTCCATTCATAAGATTGACAGGAAGAGCTGTCAAGACTTATAAATACTACGGCCCCAAAACAGCACTAAATCTTCAAATAATTTTTTTTTTTAATCTCATTTTTTAAATAAACTATGAATTACATGAAATAACTATTTTAAACAATAATTTACATTTTTGAAAAAAATAATTTTATTTTCTAACGGGGCTAAAAATAAACTTACCTTGCTTTAAAGTATTTAAAAATAATAAACCTGTGGAAAAAATGTTTTAATTTTAATTAATTCACCACTTACCTTGTAAAAAGCAGGCCTTGCGACTGCTTTTTAAATGTCTAACTTCTGGAGACTTACCCTCCCGGGAAAACCTGCAAAAAAAACGTAAGTTCAATGCGCACGCGCTGCCTCTACCGCGCACATGTTCGACCTCTGAACCCCTTCGTTCAGGGGATCGGAAGTGCCGGTTTCCCGCACATACGCAGTGCATGCAGGAAACCAGCACTTCCATTGGGCCTACGGGTGAGTACCCCGTGCGTACTCACCCGTGGAGACCTGAATTTCTGGGCCAATATATTTAAGGAGGAGATAGATAGATTTCTAGACACAAAAGGCATCAAGGGGTATGGGGAGAGAGCGGGAATATGGTATTGAGATAGAGGATTAGCCATGATCATATTCAAAGGTTCGAAGGGCCGAATGGCCTACTCCTGCTCCTATTTCTCTATGTTTCGATGTTCATCATAACTTCCTTGATTTTTTACTCTGTGCCTCTATTTATGAAGCCCAGGATCCAGTAAGCTTTTTTAACCACTTTCTCAATCTGCCCCGCCACTTTCAACAATTTGTGCACATATACCCCCAGGTCTCTCTGTTCATGTACCCCCTTTAGAACTGTAACCTTTAGTTTATATTGCCTCTCGTTCTTCCTACCAAAATGTATCACATCACACTTTTCTGCATTAAATTTCATCTGCTACGTGTCTGCCCATTCCACCAGCATGTCTATGTCTTCTTGAAGTCTATCACTATCCTCCTCATTGTTCACTATACTTCCAAGTTTTGTGTCATCTGCAAATTTTGAAATTGTGCTCTGTACACCCAAGCCCAAGTCATTACGATATATCAAGAAAAGCAGTGGTCCTAGTACCAACACCTGGGGAACACCCCTGTATACCTTCCTCCAGTCCAAAAAACAACCGTTCACCGCTACTCTTTGTTTTCTGTCACTTAGACAATTTTGTATCCATGCTGTCGCTGTCCGTCCGACAGTGCAGCACTCCCTCAGTACTGCACTGAAGTGTCAGCCTAGAGTAAGTGCTCAAATCTCTTGAATGGGACTTAAACTCTCAAACATTCTGGGCTCGAATTTCCAAGCCCCGTGGAGGCGGGTTTGGAGGTGGGAGTGGGGGGAAAATTGCAGAATCGGGGGGCACGAACCCTTCCCGCCCCCAACCCGCCTCCATTCCCGTTTCCCAGGAGGCGGGTACCCGACCTGTGCTGGGAGCCGCCTCCCCGAGGCGGGAAGGGGATTAGTGCCAATTAACTGCCTGTTAACAGGTAGTTAACAGGCAGTTTTTGGCCTAATCCCTATTTTTAGCCCTGAAGTGTGGGCTTCCCGATGGCTCCAAACCACGCCAAGTTTGCGAGGCGGACCGTCGGGCTGAAGGGCTTGGAGGATTCGAGATGTCCGGTGTTCAGGTGAGTGATGGGTGCATGAGTGCAGAGGTAAGTGTGTTTGGTGTGTGTAAAGTGTTTAAATAAGTTTTACTTACCTTTACTTACTAATGCAGGCTTCCTTCCTTCAGGTCTCGGGAGTCCCTCATCTCACTGGCACAGAGAGCAGAATGGCCGCGAGCTGTCAAAAGTTGCAGCATTCTGCTTTCTGTTCTGAAGAGATTTCTAACTGAGTCTGTGGAGAAGGACTCAAGTTAGAAGTCAGATTGTCAGTGTTTGACAGCTTCAAACAGCTGTGAAACACTGATATTTCATCTGTCAAAAGCTCTTGACAGATGAAATGTCAATCCTTGACGTCACCTGTAACCGGGTGTCCCTTAATTGGCCTGCTGAGCCCACTGGGCAGGCTCAACAAGGTCAATCAAGGGAAAATCGTGTGGGTTGGCCACAAATCGATGGAGGCGGGACTACAACCCAAAAAGTGGGAGTCCCGCCTCCATCACGTCCCCATTGACAAAATCCAGCCCTCTGACTCAGATGCTAACACTGAGCCAAGGCCGACACCTAACCTGCAAACTTCACTGGTTTGACATAGCAATATTGAAATATTGGAATATATGAATATCCAAACCTTGCATTGAAAATGTCTTTGCGAGCTGTGTGACCACTGTTTTACTGAGAGTAAATAGCTGTAACAATATTAAAAATTGCAATTCTTTGCATTCCGAGGAACTGATTTAATTTTCTAATTAGTACTGATAGAGTTAGTTCAGTGCATTCCTCATATAACTACAGAATTAATTTTAAGTATGTAAATGGCAGGTTAAATAAAGGTTGGCTTATCAAATGGAACAGCATTGCAGTTGATGTCAATTTCAAATTCCTCGTCCTTGCTTTGAAATCCATCTATGTTCTCACTCCATGTTATTTTGACAATATTCTCCAGCTGTACCTCCCGGGCTACACCCTCTGATTATGGTGTGCTGTATATCTGCATGCCCTCTGAAGTGAGAGCTGGAATGCACTGCCTGAAAGGGTGATGGAAGCAAATTCAATAATGGCCCAGAAATTCGGGTCTCCACGGGTGAGTACGCACGGGGTACTCACCCGTAGGCCCGATGGAAGTGCCGGTTTCCTGCATGCACTGCGCATGCGCGGGAAACCGGCACTTCCGTTCCTCTGAACGAAGAGGTTCAGAGGTCGAACGCGTGCGCGGGGGAGGCTGCGCGTGCGCATGGAACTTCGGATTTTTTTACAGGTATTTCCGTGAGGGTAAGCCTGCAGAATTTAGAAATATAAAAAGCAGGCGTAAGGCCTGCTTTTTACAAGGTAAGTGGTGAATTAATTAAAATTAAAACATTTTTTCCATAGGTTTATTATTTTTAAATACTTTAAAGCAAGGTAAGTCGATTTTTAGCCCCGTTAGAAAATATTTTATTTTTTCCAAAATGTATATTATTGTTTAAAATAGTTATTTCATGTAATTTATAGTTTATTTAAAATATGTGATGTTTGTTTAAAATTTATTTGAAGATTTAGTGCTATTTTGGGGCCGTAGTATTTATAAGTCTTGACAGCACTTCCTGTCAGACTTATGAATGGAGCATTCCCTGCTCCGATTGGGTGCCCATGGCCCACGTGATCCCAGGGGATGCATCGAACTAACTGCACCCCTGGGATCCGCAAGCACTGCGCGCCGGCAGCTGGGCCAGGCCCCGGATCGGAATTCCACGGGGCCCTACAGCTCAACGGCCAGCGCGCAAGGTAAGTGCAGGTATTTGCAGGGCTATGGGGAAAGGGCAGGGGAATGGGACTAATTGGATAGCTTTCAAAGAGCCGGCACAGGAATAATGGGGCGATTGGCCTCCTTCTGTGCTGTCAAACCAGTGACGTTTGCAGTTTAAGTGTTGGCCTTGGCTTAGTGTTAGCATCTGAGTCAGAAGGTTTGAGAGTTTAAGATTCTATTATTCTCTGTTCACCATCAAAGGATGATCTTTCAGTTACTACGGGGTCGATTTTCCCGAACCTGTCGGGAAGAAGGTGGGACTTCCCCTTTCGGGTTTTTGACCCGCCTACATCGACGTCCGGCCAATCCACGCGATTTCCCCTTGATTGACCTTGTTGAGCCCACCCAGCGGGCTCAGCAGGCCAATTAAGGGCCACCCGGCAACAGGTGATGTCACAGACTGCAATTTCATCTGTCAAGAGTTCTTGACAGATGAAATATCAGTGTCTCACAGCTGTTTGAAGCTGTGAAACACTGACAGTCTGAGTTCTAACATGAGTCCTTCTGCACAGACTCAGTTAGAACTCTCAGCAGCACTCAAAGCTGAAGGCTGTCACTTTTCACAGATCGCAGCCGTTCAGCTTTAAGTGCCGGCTGAGCGATGGGCTCCCGACGGCTACAGGAAGAAAGGTTGTTAAGGTAAGTACAGGTAAGTAAAAGTTCTTTACACACTTTAGCCACACCAAACACACTTACCTTTACACTCATGCACCCATCACTCACCTGAGCGCCGACATCGCGACCCCTCCAACTTCTTCAACCCGATGGCCCGCCTGCTCTAACCTGGCGTGGTTTGGAGCCGTCAGGAATCCCACACGAAACCCCTCAAAATAGGGATTAGGCTAAAAACTACCTGTTAACTACCTGTTAACAGGCAGTTAATTGGCACTAATCCCTTCCCGCCTGGTTTCGGCGGGTCACAGTGCGGGGCGGGTACCTGCCGCCCCTGAAACTTGCGTGGGATGGGGTTTTGGGCGGGATGGTGTCGGGACCCCCAAATTCGGGATTTCCCCCCCCCCCCCACACGCCTGAAACCCCGCCTGACGGCTCCAGGAAAATCTAGCCCTACATCTCTTTGGGATTCTCTCCCAAAACCTCTTTGCCTTGTTACCTCTCCCTTGCTTCAACAGCCTCCTAGAAACATGCATTTCTCACATGCACTCTCACCTCCGAGTCAAAAGGAAAAACACCATAAAAATTATTTCAACATGGAAGTTTGTTTCAGTGGTAAGAGAAGGAACACTTCCTAAAGTATATGTACATATTGCCCTTGATCCTTCCCCATCCCTTTAATGCTTCATGTCTCTTGTTTAGTGTCCTCCTCTCCCCATACAAATCACTCAGACGGTTTGCATGTGAGATCCTTTATAACTTCAAGTTGTTGTTGAGTCGCATAATTCATTCATGAATGCCTGCCATCTGGAACCATACTATTTAACTCTCCTATTATTTTTGTACGGGTGTAATGGCCTCTACTTATAATGATAATAAAGAATATCACATGGACATTGATGGGTTAGAAGACTGTGTATTGCTCCTGCTGGTTCAGGTGGTGGGATAGGAGAATCAGGCAGGATGTATAACGGGCAGCCGATCCAATATCTCCCGTTTTACACCATCACCAAAAATTAAAATGACCCCCTTTTGACTTTTCCCCTCTCAGGCTAATGACACCCTCATAACTTGCTGCTCAGGAATCTAAGTGTCCTACATTTACCGAAATGACCTGATATACATCAGCAGCCACCACGTCGCATTAACAGACATATTTGCTTACTGCAGCCAAAAGCACAGATGAACATTTGCCTTACTTGCAATTGTTGCTTGAAAATTACAACTAGTATTCTCAAATTCATTCACCCTCAAAGTTCGGTTTATAACAGACTGCTGCTTGTTTGTAAGGATTTACTACTGTGGCTGCATCCTATGTGAGTGAGGCTCTTCAGTGTTGCACTCTCTAGCTTGACCATGTATTAATGATGAGATAAATAATTAACTCATCAAATGCCTATTCTCCTGGGGATTTCATTAACATTTTACTGTGTATTAAACAGTTTTATTGTATCTTTTTTCACAAATCTAATTAACACCGTATCCCTTTTGAACAGATTTCAAGTTGCCACATGCATTAAACCGCGTTGTAACAGGCCTTTTGGGACAGAACCACATTAAGATCAATAGTGTCTGCTATTAAGGGCAACAAGTGCTAGAATATTGTCCTGAGAGTTGGTGAAGTGCTTGGCGATATCTAATTATGGTGATAATAACATAAGAGGAATTGGATTGAGAAAATTTGGTTGATCAAGCTTGTTCTCTTCTTGTACAATATGCCCTATCTTGCACTCTATTCATTAACCTCCTGTGGGAATGCTCTGCATAAACATCAATCCCCTGAAAATTATCGTGCAAAACTCAGAATATTCCTCCATTTGCACATTTCTACTGCTTAAACCAAACCTGCTGTCCTCCTGTTACTATTACCCTTGCCGTTTCTCAGCAGCGCAGAAGCTATTAGGGGACGTTTTACTCTGGTTGAAGGTTTGATCATGTGACATTCCCTCCCTAAACCTCTCCGCCTCTCTACCTCTCTTTCCTCCTTTAAGATGCTCCTTAAAACCTACCTCTTTGACCAAGCTTTTGTTCTCTGTCCTAATATATGTGGCTCGATATCAAATTTTGTTTTATAACGCTCCTGTGAAATGCCTTGGGAGGTTTTACTACGTTAAAGGCACTATATAAATACAAGTTGTTGTTGCTTTTATATTGTTCTTAATCAGGTGCGAGGACTACTGACTACCTGGCACTTGGGTGACATGCAGCTGGTGGTGGCAACCCCAGTTTGTAATTGGTTCTTCATGGCAGTCGGCCATAGCAAATGCAGCAGCTTACCCTGGGGTTGGCATTGGTTGTGCGAGATCAGCGGCCCTTGTAACCCACAAACTGTAATCCAAAAGTAGTTTGAGTTAGCTGTTCTCACCTGGGGCAGCAGACAGGCGCCAGAATTGGTCTCAGTGAAGGAAAGAAAAAAAATCAGGGTTACTACTCTTGGTTGCTAACAAGTGCCATTCTGCCGGAAAGTGTGAGCATGAGGCTGTTGGGTGAGGATGTTGGGATTGGGAACAGGGTGAGGATGTTGGGATTGGGATCAGGGTGAGGATGTTGGGATTGGGAACAGGGTGAGGATGTTGGGATTGGGATCAGGGTGAGGATGTTGGGATTGGGATCAGGGTGAGGATGTTGGGATTGGGATTAGGGTGAGGATGTTGGGATTGGGATCAGGGTGAGGATTGGAATCAGAGTGACGATGTTAGGATTGGGATTAGGGTGAGGATGTTGGGATTGGGATCAGAATGAGGATGTTGGGATTGGGATTAGGGTGAGGATATTGGGATATGGATCAGGGTGAGGATGTTGGGATTGGGATCAGAGTGAGGATGTTGGGATTAGGATTAGGGTGAGGATGTTGGGATTGGGATTAGAGTGAGGATGTTGGGATTGGGATCAGAGTGAGGATGTTGGGATTGGGATCAGGGTGAGGATGTTGGGATTGGGATCAGAATGAGGATGTTGGGATTGGGATTAGGGTGAGGATGTTGGGATATGGATCAGGGTGAGGATGTTGGGATTGGGATTAGAGTGAGGATGTTGGGATTGGGATCAGAGTGAGGATGTTGGGATTGGGATCAGGGTGAGGATGTTGGGATTGGGATCAGAGTGAGGAGATTGGGATTAGGGTGAGGATGTTGGTATCAAGTTGAGGATGTTGGGATTGGGATCAGGGTGAGGATGTTGGGATTGGGATCAGGGTGAGGATGTTGGGATCAGGGTGAGGATGTTGGGATTGGGATCAGGGTGAGGATGTTGAGATCTGTGTGAGGATATTGGGATTGGGATCAGGAGGAGGATGTTGGGATCAGGGCGAGGATATTGGGTTTGGGATCAGGGTGAGGATAAGAACATAAGAAATAGAAGCAGGAGTAGGTCATACGGCCTCTCGAGTCTGCTCCGCCATTCAATAAGATCATGGCTGATCTTTGAACTCAACTCCACTTTCCTGCCCGATCCCCATATCCCTTGATTCCCCTAGAGTCCAAAAATCTATCGACCTCAGCCTTGAATTATACTCAATGACTGAGCATCCAAAGCCCTCTGGGGTAGAGAATTCCAAAGATTCACCATCCTCTGAGTGAAGACATTTCCCCTCATCTCAGTCCTAAATGGCCGACCCCTTATCCTGAGACTGTGACCCCTGGTTCTAGACTCCCCAGCCAGGGGAAACATCCTCCCAGCATCTACCCTGTCAAGCACTCGAAGAACCTTATATGCTTCAATGAGATCACCTCTCATTCTTCTAAACTCCAGAGAATATAGGCCCAATCTACTCAATCTCTCATCATAGGACAACCCTCTCATCCCAGGAATCCATCTCGTGAACCTTCGTTGCACCGCCTCTGAGGCAAGTATATCCTTCCTTAGATACAGAGACCAAAACTGTGCACAGTACTCCAGGTGTGGTCTCACTAAAGCCCTATATAATTGCAGCAAGACTTCCTTATTCTTGTACTCCAACCTCTTTGCAATAAAGGCCAACATAACATTTGCCTTCCTAATTGTTTGCTGTGCCTGCATGTTAACTTTCTGTGTTTCGTGTACAAGGACATATAAATCCCTCTGAACACCAACATAAATAGTTTCTCGGCATTTAAAAAATATTCTGTTTTTCTCTTCTTCCTATCAAAGTGAACAGCCTCACATTTCCCCACATTATACACCATCTGCCACCTTATTGCCCACTCACTTAACTTGTCTATGTCCCTTTGCAGGCTCTTTGTGTGTCCTCACAGTTTACTTGCCCCCCCCCCCCCAAGCTTTGTATCGTCAGCAAACCTGGATATATTACACTCGGTCCCTTCATCTAAGTCATTAATATAGATTGTAAATAGCTGAGGCCCGAGCACTAAACCTTGCAGCACCCCACTAGTTACAGCCTGCCAAACTGAAAATGACCCGTTTATTCCTACTCATCTGTTTTCTGCCCTTTAACCACTCCTCTATCCATGCTAATATATTACCCCAACCCCATGAGCCCTTATCTTGTTCAACAACCTTTTGTGTGGAACCTTATCGAATGCCTTTTGGAAATCCAAATATACCAAATCCACCTTTATCTTCTTCTTCTTAGGCAGTCCCTCGGAACCGAGGATGACTTGCTTCCACATTAAAAATGAGTCCTCAGGTGACTGATGAGTCCAATGCGGGACCTACAGTCTCTGTCACAGGTGGGGCAGACGGTGGTTGAAGGGGCGTGTGGGTGGGGTGCTTGGGTTGACGTGCGCTCCTTGCGTTGCCTGCGCTTGGCTTCCGCTTGCTCCTGGCGAAGAGACTCGAGGTGTTCGGCGCCTTCCCGAATGCTTCTCCTCCACTTTGTGCGGTCTTGGGCCAGGAATTCCCAGGTGTCGGTGGGGATGTTACACTTTTTCAAGGAGGCTTGAAGGGTGTCCTTGAAGCGTTTCCTCTGCCCACCTGGGGCTCTCTTGCTGTGCCGGAGCTCCGAGTAAAGCGCTTGTTTTGGGAGTCTCGTATCGGGCATGCGGACGATGTGATCCGTCCATTGGAGCTGATCGAGCGTGGTCAAAGCTTCGATGCTGGGGATGTTGACCTGAGCAAGAACACTGACATTGGTGCGCCTATCCTGCCAATGGATTTGCAGGATCTTGCGGAGGCAGCGTTGATGGTACTTCTCCAGTGCTTTGAGGTGCCTGCTGTACATGGTCCATGTCTCTGAGGCATACAGCAGGGCGGGTATCACTGCTGCTCTGGAGACCATGAGCTTAGTGCTGGGTTTGAGGTCCTGGTCTTCAAACACTCTCTTCCTCAGGCAACCGAAGGCTGCACTGGCACACTGAAGGCAATGTTGGACTTTGTCGTCGACGTCTGCCCTTGTTGACAGTAGGCTCCCAAGGTATGGAAAGTGGTCCACGTTGTCCAAGGCCTTGTCGTGGATTTTGATAATCGGGGGTTAGTACTGTGTGGCGGGGGCAGGTTGGTAGAGGACCTTTGTCTTACGGATGTTTAGTGTAAGGCCCAAGCTCTCGTATGCTTCGGTGAAGGTGTTTACGATGGTTTGGAGTTCGACCTTCAAATGAGCGCAGACGCAAGCGTCGTCTGCATACTGTAATTCGACGACAGAGGATGGGACGACCTTGGATCTGGACTGGAGGCGACGGAGGTTGAACAGTTTCCCGTTTGTTCTGTAAATTAGCTCCACTCCAGCGGGGAGCTTACTGAGGGTGAGATGGAGCATTGCAGCAAGGAAGATCGAGAAGAGCGTTGGTGCGATGACACAGCCTTGCTTGACCCCGATTCGTACGTGAATTGGGTCTGTGCTGGAATCGCTGGTCAGGATCACGGCTTGCATGTCATCGTGAAGCAGGCGGAGGATGGTGACAAACTTTTGAGGGCAGCCGAATTTGAGGAGGACACTCCATAATCCCTCACGGTTGACAGTGTCGAAGGCCTTTGTGAGATCAAAGAAGACCATGTACAGCGGTTGGTGCTGTTCCCTGCATTTCTCTTGTAATTGAAGTGTGGTGAAGATCATGTCCATTGTGCCCCTTTGTGGGCGGAATCTGCATTGCGACTCTAGGAGGTGCTCTTCGGCCACTGGGAGAAGGCGATTGAGGAGGATTCTTGCGATGACTTTCCCTGTGGCAGACAGCAGGGAAACTCCTCTCTAATTACTGCAATCGGACTTGTCACCTTTCTTGAAGATGGTCACAATTATGGCATCCCTGGCATGCTCTCCTCCTTCCAGATAAAAGAAATGAGTTCATGAATTCACGCCAGTAGTGCTTCTCCGCCATGCTTTAGTGCCTCAGCGGGGATTCCATCTGCTCCTGAGGCCTTGTTATTCTTCAGTTGTCGGATGGCCTTTTCAACCTCATGCCGGGCTGGGGTTGTGCTGAGATGGTGTTGGGTAGCATGCTGCGGGATGGGGTTGAGGACACTCGCATCGAAGACAGAGTCGCGGTTAAGGAGATCTTCGAAGTGCTCCTTCCAGCGGGCACTGACTGCCTCTCTGTCCTTGATGAGTACCTCTCCGTTCTCGGCCCTCAGTGGGGTAGGGCCTTGGGTGCTTGGGCCATAGTTGGTCTTGACTGCGCTAAAGAATCCACGCATGTCATGGTTGTCGGCTAGCTGCTGGATCTCCTGCGCTTTCTCCACCCACCATCTGTTCTTCAGGTCGCAAGTTTTTTGTTGGACCTCGGCCTTAAGGCGTCTGTAGAACTGCTTTCTTGCTCTCGAGTTCTGTTTCTGTTTATCTAAACCTTTATCTAACCTGCTAGTTACATCCTCAAAAACTCGAATAGATTTTTCAAACATGATTTCCCTTTCATAAAACCATGTTGACTCTGCCTAATCATATTATGATTTTCTATGCGCCCTGTTACCACTTCCTTAATAGTGGGTTCCAGCATTTTCTCGATGACAGATGTCAGGCTAACTGGCCTGTAGTTCCCCGTTTTCTCTCTCCCTCCTTTCTTGAACCTTTTAGAACCCTAGGATGTAGGCCATCAGGTCCAGGGGATTTGTCAGCTTTTAGTCCCACTAATTTCTCCAGATGTTGGGTTTGGATGGATCAGGCTCAGTGGTGAGGCCCGCTGTCTTTCAATATGCTGCTGACTCAATAAAATGGAAAAAAAACACTTCAGCAAAGCACCAGAGGGGGTGCTAATATCAGTGGTACTGTACCTACCAGTTCCTAGCAGATAATCAAAAGCTCCAGAAGATATAGAGAAAAATCTGGAAAAAAGGCAAACCATCACTCTGTACTTGGATTTGTTAAGGAAGAGGTGGAAAAGCAGACCTGGAACCTTCCCAAGTCCCATGCAGAAATATATATTTTTTCACTTCATTTTCAACCATGTGCAGTTTTTCTTCATCTGTCTTAAGCACCTGTCAACAGGCCAGTGTATTATCTGTTAATCCTCTTTTGCATAGTAAGTACTGAGTTGACCTCTTTTGTATACCTGGTAATGACTTGTTAATATAGTTAGAGCTTACCAGAACCTTGCCATTAAACCCACTTTGCATACAGACAAAAGAACTGCCAATCTGAATGGAACTGACTGCAGCTCTCATACCTTTGTACTTATTCTTGTCTGCCTACTTGCGCCCTGAAGATATGAGTGGCTGAAAGCTCAAGAAACCCCTTTATTTTGAAAGGCAATCTCACTATCAGCACCCCATTTAAAATTTAAACAATAAAAAACCTACCATTTACTGTACAATCCCCTGGTTTTGTACATCTAACAATCTTGTCATTTGGTTGTGCATGTGTGTGTACGTCTGTGTGCTTTAATTCAACCTACCTCAACATGTCTTTTATTTCTTCAGATGTTGGGTTCGGATGGATCAGGCTCAGTATCCCTTGCCATGCTACCATTAACACTGACTAAACAAAATATTACTAAAACTAGACTGCAGAAATAAAAAGGACAGCAATCATAATTATTTTCAACTATTGTTTAAAAGCTCTCCCTCCTTAAGGTGCAAGAAACAGAACAATTATAGTTTAAAATAATTAGCTATGAGAAGATTGTTCAGGCCATCCAGGTAGCTCAGGATACGAGAAGAGATGATAAATGTCCAACATTAAAATGTTTCCTTTCTTTTTCAGATGCTGGCCAACCTCTGGTCTGTTTCCAGAATTCTGTGTTATCATTTTAGCTTGGATTGACGTCTATTTTCGGGATCTGTGTTGAAATTAGGGGGTCATTTGTTGGGGGGGGGGGGGATCAGCAGTGGTGGGTCGGCTGGGAATTTTTTTTGACAGCGGGTAGGGAACCCACTGTCAACTAGTTTCCCAGGTGTCGGGTCTGTCATCGCTGAACAGACCCGACACCAAGTGGCGAGGGAGACAATTTACATCATTAGAGAGATTGTTAAGAGGCAATTAACTAGGGTATTTGATGCTTACCTTTAGATTTTTAGAGATCGCCAACGGCTTCCCCGCTGCTCGAGGATCCCGTCAGGTAAGGGGGTCGGGTGTTGTGTCAACATGTGATGATTTCTTAACTTGACAGCTACAAATGGTCTATAAAAGCTCCCATTTCATTGGTTTTCACTTTCCAAGGTTAGAAGCTGTTGCTTACTGCATTTGGAAGACAGCTTGAGCTTTATGCAGGTTGCAAGTGTTTGGAGCAAACTCCCTATCCAGTGTCACCTCATTGGAACAACCTCTCTCCCCAATGACAGATCACCTCTGTCATCTCAACCTCACCTGCCATCTATTACATCAGCATCGTTGCCCTTGAAAAAATCTCACCTTGGTCCTTAGAATCCCACCACGATGAGCCCCAACACCAGCAGCACCAGGCACACCAGCATCACCAACAACACCAACCTTCTCTGCAATCACCTGATGCTGCACAGGACAGAGGGCATCAGCACCCGACCACATTGCTGCCCGGGAGGCCAGGGGTGGCTTTACCATGGCCAGATTTACTTCACTTGATGCTGTACACCCTGGCTGCCACATGATGCGCCAGGTTGGCACCACCCCACACCAACACCATAAAGCATCCCTACAACTCCCAAGCCATTCCTTTCACACTCATCACCATTGCGGGGGGTAGCATTATGTCTCACCTTTCACTGCAACTCACTAGGCCACTTCCAAAGCTGCACACAAATCTGTCCAAGAACGAAAAGTGTTGAAAATAAAGATTTCAATGTTTGACAGCACATTAACAGAAACTTCACATGAACATTGGCTAAAACACCCAAGTGCCTACCCTTGTGTGTTGTTAATTGGTATGATTGGACTAGGATGAGGGTGAGTGTTAGGGGTGGCTAGTGAGACGGGTATTATGTCCGTGTATAATTGAGACACGGACTGCAGGAGTTGATTATAACAAGTCTTTACTGAATGGAGACAACCTGGAAACTGAAACTACAGAAGCCTGCTTGGGCCTTTTATACAGGGGTGGTCACTGCCGGTACTGCAGTCTGAGACCAGTTATTCCCTTAAAGGTACATACACAACAACGGGGATGTGATAATATAGATAGAGAGGGATGGGTGGAGGTGCAAGGTAAGTTGGTGTGAGTAAGGATGTGCAGGAGTAGGGTAGAGAAGGCAGAGTGATGGGGATGTGATGAGTGGCACAGTAGGATGAGGTTGAGTGTGGCTTTGCAGTAACGTTTCGTGAACTACTGAGATCATTGAAATGTTTGCGCCACTGCAGGCTCCTGGCGACATCCCGGCTTGTGTCCTCCTGTGCAATGTGCAACCAGGCTGTGTTGATCTCCTGGGGGGTTTCTTCTGCCCATGGGAAGGGAAGAGGACCTCCCTGTGTGCTGTGACTCCCTCCATAAGCATATGGAGGGAGTCATGGGAGCGCCTGGGTGCAGCCGTGCACCTCTGTGCAGTGCTTGTTAGTGTTTGCAGCACCTCAATGCTGTAGAACACTGACAGCAGAACGATCAAAACAATTTGCGAATGGTCCCTTTAAGGAAACCGGCTGATGACGCGTCATCAAATTATATAATCAGACCCGCTTCATTCAATAGGCCGGGAAACGCGCTGGGTGGGCTTAACAAGCCCAATCAGCATAAAAAAAAATTTACAGGGCGAGCTGGAGCCTGCGTGGGGTCACACCCCGCCACCGACCCCGGCCGCCCTGGACCCACCTCAGTAGGCGAAATCGCGGCCTTAGTCTCTACAATCCTTTGAGATCTCTGCGCTCCTTCAATTCTGGCCTCTTGTGCATTCCTGATTTTCATCGCCCCACCATTGGCAGGCCCTAAGCTCTGGAATTCCCTCCCTAAACCTCTCTACCTCTCTTTCCTCCTTTAAGTCACTCCTTAAAACCTACCTCTTTGATCAAGCATTAGGTCACATGTTCTAATATCTCTTTATGTGACATATTTTGTCTGATAATGCTCCAGTGAAGCACCTTGGAACATTTTTACCACATTAAAGGTGCTATATAAATGCAAGTTGTTGTTGTACATGTTACAGTATTACCCATGTTGCTGGTTCAGTGTCAATACAAGAGAGGAAATCTGCATTAGTATACCTTTGGCTCTACTGTATTAAAATTGGAAGGCAACTCAATGCTACCCTCTAATGTGAAGACTTCTATGTAATAGTCATTTAAAAATTGAACTAGCTTATCTTCTTCCGTTCACCTCCACTTTTATCTTTAGAGGTCTAACACCCTCTCAAACCGCTCTTTTACTGTTACAGTACTGGAAGAATGGCCTAGTTTTGCACTTTTGATATGTTCCTTTTCTACCTCTAACATCTCACTTAACCTGTTTTAGCAAATTCCTAAACTACTTCCACAGTCTCCCACCACTCCTCCTTTCTCCTTGTAGCCTTTGTACAGTTTGTTTTTCTTTACATTTCCCATTTTAATTGCTCTAATCATCCATTTTGGATGTGAGCAATCAGTGAAATTGTAGAAATAAAAACAGAAAATGCTGGAACTACTCAACAGGTCAGGCAGCATCTGTGGAGAGAGAAACAGAGGTAACGTTTCCGGTCGATGACCTTCCACCAGTGAAAATGCAGAGCCCTGCTCAAATCATTGTTGGAAAAGGTGCAAAAACGATGCCCTATGGTGCAATATGACGAAGGAGCAGCGCTCCGAAAGCTTGTGATTTCAAATAAAGCTGTTGGACTATAACCTGGTGTTGTGTGACTTCTCAATATAAAAGTGGCATTCAATATCATAGTGCATCCTCGTCCTTCCCTAGCACCAAACCTGTGTGCTGTCACTCCCAAAATCAGGAACTTGTCTAGTTTCTTCCTTAAAAGATTCTAATGATTGTGGAATCACCATACTGGATTGCATTTTATCTTATAACTTTACAACTCAAAATAAGAGTATGTTGAGCTGTAAGTCATATCAAGCATGTGGTTTTATAAGCTCCTAATCATGACCCTTCTCCCCTACCCCCCGCTAGTTCTTTGCTCCTTACGCCACACAAAGGAGTTCTCAGAGCTTCCACCTTATCAACGCTGTTCATAATTTTAAACACTTGAATCATATTCATCCCTCCCCAATCTCCTTTTCTCTAATGAGAACAAATTGAGCTGTCTGAGCTTCTCCTCACAGCTCTAAACCCTGGAATCATCAGAGTTGTCCTTTTTTGTTCTCTTGCCAAATTCCCCCAACCACCCCCCCCCCTCTATTTCTTTCAAGTATATATAAATATAAAAATGTCTGATGTGGAACAATATCCTTGCAACAGCGCTTCAATCAATTCTGCTAATGGAGATTTTTCTTCAATGAAATATTCAGGGACAAAGATTGTTTTCTTTATCAATAAATAGAATGCTCAAAATAACTGCATGTTGCAAGCATCTGTGCTTAAAGGTCTGGGAAGATCGAAGCAGTGAAAGGGGAAATTCCTGATTAGAAGCCATTTCAGCTAAGAGCAAATTCTACGTGCACGTTATCTTGGAAAAGATTAATTTAAAGCTGTAATGTCCTACAGTTATTATCTTGTTTATTCTCAACATATACAAACAAATAAACTTGCATTTATATAGCACCATTCATGACCTCAGGATGTCCCAAAGCTCTTTACAGCGAATTAAGTTTTTTGAAGTGTAGTCACTGTTGTAATGTAGAACACAGCAACCAATTTGTGCACAGCAAGGTCCCACAATGAGATAATGACCAGATCAGCTGTTTTAGTGGTGTTGGTTAAGGGATAAATATGGGCCAGGGCACCAGGAGAAGCCCCCTGCTCTTTTTGGAACAGTGCCATAGGATTTTTTGCATCCACCTGTGAAGGTAGATAGGGCCTTGGCTTAACATCTCATCCAAAGGGCGGTACCTTTTGGTAGGAAGAACAAGGAGAGGCAACATAAACTAAAGGGTACAATCCCAAAGTGGGTGCATGAACAGAGAGACCTGGGGGTATATGTGCACAAATCATTGAAGGTGGCAGGGCAGGCTGAGAAAGCAGTTAAAAAAGCTTATGGGATCCTGGGTTTCATCAATAGAGGCACAGGGCTCGAATTTGCCAGGCCCGAGGAGGCGGGAATGGAGGCGTGTGGGGTGTTAAAATTGCAAAAAGTGGCGGGCGGGCCCGACCCCGCCTCCATCCCGCCTCCAAGCAATTTTCCCAAATGCGTGGTTTCTGATCCCGTCTCCGTCCCACCTCCAAGAGGTGGGATAGGCCCTTAAGGCCCTTAACAACCACTGAATTGCCTCTATAATCCCATTTTGAGAGGCCTTTCTGATTTTAACACTTTTCCAACGTGATGCACGCCTCCTCTGAAACACGACGGTGAAACCTTGTGGGAGCACAATTGGATTGCTGACTATCAGCTGCAGCTCCACTATTAAATAAGAGGTTTGATCAGTCATCATTTGCAGGTGGCAGGACTTTGTTGTCTCAGGTCTGGGGGAACTTTTAGCAGGCATAACCATAGCTGTGGAAGTTTGGAGCCTGACACCCATCTCCAGTGTGACCTCCTGGGAAACCCCTCTCGCCACCTTGACTGAGTGCTTCTTGAACTGAGGCATATACCAGAAGCATGGGAACCATTCATTTCCTTTCCTCCTGGACATCAGATTCAGATGAAGACCAGCCATGGCAGCAGCAGAACCATGGGCAGCAGCAGAACCATGAACAACAGCACCACCAACAGCAGCAGCAACAGCAGGTGCGCCAAGCTGCTGCTCACCCACCTGAAGCTGCACAGGCCAGAAGGCGCCAGCGCGCGACCACATTGCTGGCCGGGATGCAAGGGATGCACTCAACTTGGCCAGATTTGCTTAGCCTGCACAATCAAACAATTTTGCCTCGCACCTTCTTAACAGACCATCGACAATGGCCAAGAACCTACGGATTCCTAGCACTCTGACCACCATACTGACAATTGCAAGTAATCCTAAACCCTCATTGTGGAAGTCCCATTAGCAAAATGACACATGCCACAACTGCAACAGTTGCCATCAGAATTTTTATTTACAATAACCAACTGATGGCTTTTCAACATTGAACGTCACATTCCACCCAAGTGACTACCCTTGTGACTATTTGTGCTTTATTTTCCTCTTACGCATGCTCCTATGTAGTGGTTCCCCCTTGGCATCAGCAGATATGGAGGCCCCTTGCTCAATTTCTTGCTGCTCGTGTCTCGACACCTTTGGCGGCCGTCCTCTGGGGTTGCGAACCTGTGAGGGCTCGGCAACAGTCTGCTGCTCCTGCAGCTGTGCAGGGGCTGAGACGCCGATCTCAGTTGGGTGGGGACTCTGGTGGGGCTCTGACCGAGGACTTGGCAGTGGCATGGAAGTGTGAGCGCTTGGAAAGGAGCCCCCACTTCCTTGTTCTCTGCCACCAACATCCCTCTCATGGGTCAGGTCCACCTCAGCGCTTGCAAGTGGCTTGAGAGCACCTTGCTGCACATCAGGGGGGCCATGGGGACCCGTATCTGCACTGGCAGTCCTACTCAGAAGGACTTCCATGAAGGTCTGGTTTCTCTGTTCAATAGCTGACCATCCCTCCTCCAGAGATGTCAGTCTATTCTGAACACTCACCATGTTTTCTGCACTCTGGCGACTTAGCTCCTCCATGGCCATAGCCATCCTCTCGTCTACTGTAGCCATCCTTTCCACGGAGGTTGCCTTCCTTTCCGTGGTGCTGCGTTCATGCACCAGTGACTCCACAAAGGCTCTGCTCATGTTCGCGATGGACTCCTCCATTAGCTCCACACTCGCAGCGACCCTGGAGACAAAACCTGCCAGAGACTCCTGCACCTGTTCCTGGAGTTCCAGCACTGCTGTTCCTCTGGATGGACCTAGAGGCAAAGGGTCGACATGCAGCTGAGCCGAGCTGGGAGAGTCCTGCACCCTCTGACTAGGACTCTCCACTGCTGTCCCTGTCTCCACAATCTGCTGATGCTCACTTGTGAGCTGTGATACACCAGGTGACAACACTACTCTGTCTCGCGATGGTCCCACCGAGGTGTGAGTGTCTGCGCTGGTGCTGGGTTGGCTGAATTCTGCTGATGCTGCGCCCTCAGAGGTTGCAGCTTCCTCTGAGGAGTCTTGAGGCTCATGCTCTTCCTCCTGGATAGTGGGGACAGGTACTTGCGATAGTCCTGTGGGGGAGTAAAGGAAAGAGTCAGAGATGTGAGGCCAAGCTTACATGCACATTGAATATTGCAGATGATCATAAGTCCATCTGTTTGAGCTTCAGAATCATTATCAGCAACTCATGCAATGTCAATGAGAGAGATGAAAAACTAGCTGGTGCTGGGTTGGCTGAATTCTGCTGATGCTGCGCCCTCGGAGGTTGCAGCTTCCTCTGAGGAGTCTTGAGGCTCATGCTCTTCCTCCTGGATAGTGGGGACAGGTACTTGCGATGGTCCTGTGGGGGAGTAAAGGAAAGAGTCAGAGATGTGATGCCAAGGTTACATGCACATTGAATATTGCAGATGATCATAAGTCCATCTGTTTGAGCTTCAGAATCATTATCAGCAACTCATGCAATGTCAATGAGAGAGATGAAAAACTATTCTGTCACCAGCTTTCTCTGATGCACCCGTTTGTCCGTCCTCCACTTATGCATCGTCCTCGAGTCCCACAATCTCCAGGACTGCCTCCTCCCAAAGGGTGAGGTGGGCTACTGAGGGTGGCCCTCCTCCTGTCCTCGCTCTTTCCCTCTTATTGTGAGCTCTCTTTTCCTGCAATGAGACAAGTGGAGTTTCAGTGAGAATGAAGGAGTGAATGTAGAGAATTCATAGCATAGATGCTTAGAAGGAGACAAAGATGGAGTGAGGTGGCAAGACCAAGGGCCCTCCCTGTGTTATGTAATTTGTTTCCATAGCATCACAGTGATAGGGAGTGTGAGGGCTGCATAGTCCAATAGTTAGGTGAATGTGACCATCGAGAGAGGGGGAATGGGTAAGAGTGCAGAGATGTCAGTGTCAAGTGGGATGTGGAGGAAGAGGGTGCTAAATCTGAGTGCTGGTGAGGAGAGGCAATGGGGATCAGATTGAGGGTGATGGGAAAGTCATACTCACTTTTCCAGTGCGCAGAAGGTCATGAAACCTCTTCCTGCACTGAAGCCAGGTTCTGCGGATCAGGGACAATGAGTTAACCTCCTGGGCCACCTGGATCCACACAGCCTTCGTCTGCTGGGGAGGCTTCTTCCTCCTTGAAGAAGGGAAGAGCACCTCCTTATTAGCTCTTGCTCCCTCCACTAAAGCTTGCAGGGTGACGTCATCAAATCTGGGAGCAGACTTAGGTCTCCCGCTGCTCATTCTGCCTCCAGGTCCCTCTCACAGCAAAGGCCAAAAGGTTGGCAGTCTGCAGAAGAAGCAAGGCTTCTTGCAGACCTTAAATGCAGCAGCAATGATGACGTCATCGGAGGCGAGTTTCAGACTGAAAAAACTAATTGGACCATGGGTTCCCACACGCTGGAACTCAATTGCCCAATTAGGTGAAAATCGCATCAATCTCCCACATCGATTTGGAATTGAGTGGATAACACGAAAAGCGGATGACACCACCCCAGCCCGCCTCAATGACAAAATCGAGCCCATAGAGTACAAAAGTAAGGAAGTTATGATGAACCTTTGTAAAACACTGGTTTGGCCTCAACTGGAGTATTGTGTTCAATTCTAGGCACCCCACTTTAGGAAGGATGTGAAGGCCTTAGAGAGGGTACAGAAAACATTTACAAGAATGGTTCCAGGGATGAGGGACTTCAGTTACGTGGATAGACTGGAGAAGCTGGGGTTGTTCTCCTTGGAGCAGAGAAGGTTGAGAGGAGATCTGATAGAGGTGTTCAAAATCATGAGGGGTCTAGACAGAGTAGATAGAAGGAAACTGTTCCCATTGGCGGAAGGGTCGAGAACCAGAGGACACAGATTTAAGGTGATTAGCAGAAGAACCAAAGGCGACAACAGGAAAAACTTTTTTACGCAGCGAATGGTTGGGATCTGGAATGCACTGCCTGACAGGGTGGTGGAGGCGGATTCAATCATGACTTTCAAAACGGAGTTGGATAAGTACCTGAAGGAAAAAGATTTGCTGGGCTATGGGGAAAGGGCGGGGAGTGGGACGAGCTGAAGTGTTCTTGCAGAGAGCCGGCACGGGCTTGGCAGGCCGAATGGCCTCCTTCTGTGCTGTAACGATTCTACGATTCTACCTCCGACAAGGCAGTACTCCCTCCTGACTGCACTGATGTGTCAGCCTAGATTATGTACTCAAATCTCTGGAGAGGGACTTAAACCCAGGACCTTCTGACTCAGAGGCGAGTGTGCTACCACTGAGTCAAATCTGACACCTTAGATATAGATAAGAACTGAGAAAGCCAGTCAGTTAAAATAAATCTTATCACTAGCACTGTATGCCAGGAACATATCCTAATTATCACTGTGGAGGTCAGTTTCAGTTCTGGGCAGTTTGTGCACTCATGCTGCTGACCTCTGCTCTCCATCCTTTGGGTCTGGGTCTGTCAATGGCAGGAACCCAGGGGCAAAGGGCAGAGGTCAATGACACGTGAACACAAATCTTGCCTTCCTGTGAAAATGATCCCTGTTGCGAAAAATGTGAATTTCTTCATAAGGGATCTTTGTTAGACTGTGGCTTTCTCCCACCCCCCCTCCACCTCGTAACCCCACCCCACTCCCCTCCTGAAAGTGGCAACTTATGCTGGGGTATGATTCCAACAAGCCCGATAGATTTCCTGCACTTTGTCCATGTTCACGTGGAACAGTACAGTCGTGATTGTGCTACTGGTCTAGTGATCCAGAGAACGCGGGTTCATAGAAACATAGAAGATAGGAGCAGGAGTAGGCCATTCGGCCCCTCGAGCCTGCTCCGCCATTCAATGAGATCATGGCTGATCATCCAAATTCAGTACCCTGTCCCTGCCTTCTACCCATATCCCTTGACCCCCATTAGCCTTAAGAAATATATCTAACTCCTTCTTGAATATATTTAATGAATTGGCCTCCACTGCCTTCTGTGGTAGAGAATTCCACAGGTTCACCACTCTCTGGGTGAAGAAATTCCTCCTCATCTCAGTCCTAAATGGCTTACCTCTTATCCTTAGACTGTGACCGCTGGTTCTGGACTCCCCCGCCATCGGGAACATCCTTCCTGCATCTAGTCTGTCTAGTCCTGTTAGAATTTTATAAGTTTCAATGAGATCCCCTCTCATTCTTCTAAATCCCCCCCACAGCAGTTTGAACATTTGAATTTGAATCTGGAAATAAAAAGCTGGTATCAGTAAAAGCGACCATGAAGCTATTGGATTGTTGTAAAAGCCTAACTGGTTCACTAATATCCTTACCTGGTCTGGCCTATATGTGACTGGTTGTCTCTTGACTGCCCTCTGAAGTGGCCTATCAAGCCACTCAGCTGTATCATACTGCTGCCAGCTGTTCAAAAAGAGGGATCGCCATCATCTACTCAAGGGCAACTAGAGATGGGCAATAAATGTCGGCTTTGCCAACCACACTCACATCCAAAGAATTCATCAAAACAAATGTCTGAGCCTTTATAGTGAGTATTAGTATGTTCATTTATCATCGGCAATAAGAGGACAATCCCTTTCCCATCCAACATCCACACATGTGCATGTACCTGCAGGGGCCCCTAGAAAGCAATCAGAAGCAGGAACCCTAGCCCAGGCACACTGAGGCTAATTATATTGCTTCCTCTGCCTCTCACATGTCCCAATTCATTCAGGATGTCTCTATTTTGTGAGTGAATTTCAATCCCGGTTCACTGTTGCAAATTCTGCTTTGGAGCAGCATTCCTAGATTTTAAAGCAGATCTGAAGTGGTTGCCTCTTAGGTTTCTTTTATGAGTTTTAAGATAATTGGATAAAGAACCGGGGGGTGATGAGGAGAATTTATTTACGCGGCTAGTTGTTATGATCTGGAACTGCACTTCCTGAAAGGGTGGTAGAAGCAGATTCAATAATAACTTTCATTAGAGAATCAGATATAGACTTGAAAAGGAAACATTTGCAGGGCTATGGGGAAAGTGCAGGGGAGTGAGGCTAATTGGATCGCTCTTTCAAAGAGCCAGCACAGGCACGTTGGGCCAAATGGCCTCCTTCTGTACTGTAAGATTGCGGTGGGGGGACCTGCCGATGTCACCGCGGCCTCAGGTTTACGGCCGCTGAAAATGGCCGCAGCGCTACCGGACAAAAGTTCGCACTGGAGTTTTGTAGCACAGCACTAACTTTCCGTGTAATGCCCTCCAGGTGGCATTAGTGGAGGCATTCGGTCTGAAGTTCCCATCCAGGAGCAGCGTTGCATTTCTTACAGTCTCTGGGAGCGAGGCTGTGGAGCTCGCAGTGAATTGTGGGCAATTAAAAGGACTATGAGTTAAAGGGGCAATGCGTTCAGAACTAAAAAAAATTAGTCAAGTGAAAAAAATGCATTTTTCAACCCCTGCAGCCTTTCAAAAAAAAACATCAACATTAAAAAGAAGTCCCAAAATAGGAGTCTTCAGCACTTAAAGCTGAATTCCCTACTGAACCTCATAAAATGGGGAAAAGTGCTTCAGCACTAACACAAATGGTTCAGCAAGCTAGGGAAGGGGCACCCAGGGTCTCGCATGCAGCACTCCAGCTTTGTGCAGGGGGTTAACACTGCAAGAGAGGTCCTCCACTCACAGGGGCCAGGAGGCCCTCCAGAAAGCAGGATGTGGGACCACATCACCGAGGCTGACACTGCCAGCAGTGTTACCCCCACCACCTGGCTCCAGTGCCCAAAGAAGCTTCATGACCCCAGACCACTGGTCAAGGTCGGTGAATGCATCTTCAAAAGCTGTCTCCAACCAATTGAATCACGAGCCTCACTAACAGCTGAATGCAAGACTCCCCTCACCCACCCTGCCAATCACCCACCTACCAACAATCTGTAACAATCGCGAGGCACATCTCCCATTCCTAGCCTCACATCACCCTTGGAGGAGATGGTGCTGGCCATTCTTGGCAGGGGCATGGCATTATCCTCAGACATTATCCTCCTTCTGGCATGCACCTCTTGCTTTCCTGCCCTCCCATCACCACAACTCCACCCTTGTGCCTTCTTCATTACACACACCCAAGAAATGCAGCCTGTCCAGCCAGTGGATGACCGAGAGGAGAGAGGAAAAGAAGGAGAAGAAGAGGAAGAAACACCGTCACTCGATTTGACACTCCCAGTCACCAGCTTCTCAAGGTCGACCAGCAAGACCATTTGCCGTGTTCCCTGTAATGTATGTACCTTTAAGGGGGGAACTACTTTGTACAGCTCATGTATACTGTAGTACCAGCAGTGACCACACCTGTATATAACCCTGAGTAGTAATCTGTACAGATCAGTTGCAGTTTGAACCACGTTGAGTAAACATCTGTTGTACCGCTCTCTGCAGTCCGCTTCTTATTATACATGGACGTAACATTGGCGACGAGGCAGGTTCGAACCTACCTGCAACTCTGCATCACCTCCCGGGGATTCGTTCCTGGAGATCAGTGGATTGGAGGTCAAGGCCAGAGACTCGGGCGTCGACCACGGGCAACCGCCCAGTCATCCAGCGGAGACTCGAGAATTGCGGGGGAGGCTGTCGAGAGCCAGGCTTGGCTTTCCAGTCGAGGTGGTCCAGCGAAACGGGCTGGCAACAGGTAGTGTGCAGACTCTTCCCAGACGGCGGCGGACTAGAGCCGACCGAACGGCACAGCAAAGGGCCGAGCAGCGTCGATGGGGAGACAGAGAGAGGGCAGAGCGCACAGGATGCAGCCGGTGTTCAGGGGCCGAGCAGCGTCGGAGAGAGGGAGAGAGAGAAGCGCGCGAAACCTACAGGGCACCGCCATTGCCACGAGAACCGCCGGGAGCGGCGTCGGCAGCAGCGGGGGAGGAAGGAAAGCGCGGGAGACGCCATTTTAAGCCATTGGGAGACGCCATTTTAAACCACACCCAAAATGCCGAAGAGTGGCAGTATCACCACATTTGACAACGAAGTCGAAGATTGGACTACATATGTCGAACGAACAGAGGTGTACTGCAAGGCAAATGAGGTGTTAGATGACAAGAAAGCGTCGGTATTGTTAAATTTAATGGGTGCAAAGACGTATGGTTTATTACAAAATCTTGTAACCCCAACGAAGCCAATGGAAAAGAGTTTTGAAGACATAGTAACGATACTAAAGGAACATTTAAACCCCACACTGCTGCTGATAGCAGAAAGATTCAAGTTTCACAAACAGAACCAGCATAAGGATGAAAGCAATGCTGATTATTTAACAGAACTGCGCAAACTATCGAAACACTGCCAGTTTGGAGCGGGACTGGCAGATACCTTAAGGGACAAGTTTGTGTGTGGGCTTCAAAGTGAAGGAACCCAGAAACGGCTTTTATCTGAAAAGGACCTTACGCTGGAAAAGGCTTTCAGCATTGCGGTATCATATGAAGCAGCAGCACAGGGCGCTGCAGAGATACAACAGAAATCGCAAGAATATGGCACAAATGAAATGTCACATGGAACAGAGAAGTGCTATCGCTGCGGCAGAACAACACACGACCAGAATGATTGCTGGTTCAAAGACAAAGTGTGCAGACAGTGTGGAAAAGTAGGACACATAGCACGAGTTTGCAGGTCGGGAAAGAAAACCAGCAATAAGAAACCTACCAAAGAAAAGTACAAGAAGGTACATAAGATAACGGAGAATAGTTCAGACGAACAAAAGAGTGATAACAACTCCGAAAGCAGGGAACTAAGTTGTCTGAAACTACATAATGTGATCACAACGGAGGATCACCGAACCATTTGGGTCACTCTCAAGATAGCAGGAGTCCAGGTAAAGATGGAATTGGACACAGGATCAGCTCTAACAGTCATAAAACCGACGGGACTACAAGCGGCTATTCTCACACATACCCTTGAGAGACACAAAAATTATTTTGAAGACGTACACGGGGCAAAAAGTCTACCCCAAAGGAAAAATAAGGGTGACCGTTATATATAACGGTAAGGAAACACCAAAACTAGACCTGTATGTATGGCAAGATGGAGGACCACCATTACTGGGACGTGAATGGATCCGGAAAATACAACTGGATTGGCATTCCATACAGGCACTGACTGTGGCTGACAAAAAGGATGACGACGTCACACCTGGGCGACTGTCAAAGATCCTAACTGACGCGAAAGAAGTGTTCCAGCAAGGACTCGGAACACTAAAAGGCATGACAGCGACGATTAAAATTGAAGAAAACGCAAGCGCAAAATTTTTTAAGGCCAGACTGGTACCTTATGCGATCCGCCCAGCCGTCAAAGCAGAGCTGGAGAGTCTGGAATGTTCAGGTGTACTGTCCAAGGTAGACTGGAGCGAGTGGGCTACACCCATCATCCCTGTGATGAAAAAGTCGTTGAGCAGAACGCCTGGGGAACCAAAGAAGGTTCGCATCTGTGGGGACTTTAAGATAACAGTGAACCCGGTCCTTCACACCGTACAATATCCACTTCCGCGGATTGAAGATATTTTTGCCTCGCTATCTGGAGGGAAACGCTTCACTAAGATTGATCTGGCCCAGGCGTATCTGCAAATGGAGGTAGAAGAAGCATCAAAAAAATATCTCACAATCAACACCCATAAAGGTCTCTACCAATACAACCGGCTGGTATTCGGGGTAGCATCAGCTCCGGCTATTTGGCAGAGGGCAATGGAACAAGTCCTGCAAGGGATCCCAGGGACCCAGTGTTATTTGGATGACATCCTGGTCACGGGCGAAAATGACAGTGATCACCTTGCCAACCTGGAGCAGGTGCTCACTAGATTGTAGGAATATGGGCTCTGAGCTAACCGCCACAAATGCGAGTTTTTTAGAAAACAAATCTCGTATTGTAGCCACGTTATTGATAAAGAGGGGTTACATAAGTCCCCAGAGAAGATTGAGGCAGTAGTCAAGGCTCCAGCACTGGAAAATGTGTCACAACTGAGGTCGTTCCCCGGGCTGGTAAACTACTACCATAAGTTCTTGCCAAATCTGTCTACAATACTACACCCACTGAACACCCTACTGCAAACTGGGGTGCCATGGAAGTGGAGTGACGAATGTAGACGAGCTTTCCAGAAGAACAAAACACTAATCACATCGAAAGAGGTATTGGCCCATTACAACCCAGCATTACCAATTCGGCTGGCATGTGATGCGTCACCCTACGGCATTGGAGCGGTACTGTCGCACAAATTCTCGGACGGCTCAGAGAGGCCAATAGCCTTTGCGTCACGATCACTAACCTCAGCCGAGCGTAGCTACGCCCAGATTGACAGGGAGTCCCTCAGCCGAGAGTGGGGAGTGAAAAGCTCAATCACTATCTGCACGGGCAGAAATTCACCTTGCTGACTGATCACCAGCCTCTTGTCTCCATTTTTAATCCGAAGAAGGGCGTTCCGGTGATGACTGCGCAACGACCAGAAAGATGGTCACTTTTTCTCGGGGCGCACCACTATGAGATTGAATATAAGGGCACGAAACAGCATGGAAATGCTGATGGGCTATCACGCCTGCCACTGCCTACTGTGGAGGAAGCACCAGCAGTGGATCCTGTCGAAATATTCCATTCGACTATAGTTGAATACCTACCGGTAACACGCTTGTATCGAAAAGGAAACCCGAAATGACCCGACACTGTCTCGGGTATATGATTTGACGGTGAAGGGATGGCCAGCACATGGCGACTCACTGTTGCCATCATTCTCGACAAGGAGAGAATGGCTGTCAGTGTGCCGGGGGACCTTGATGTGTGGATCCCGAGTGGTAATTCCACCCAAGTTAAGGGATAGAGTGCTCAATGAGCTTCATGAGGGTCATCTGGGAGGGGTAAAAATGAAAAGCCTAGCCAGGGCTTATGTGTGGTGGCCGGGAATCGATAAACAAATCGAGGACCTGACCAAGAGCTGCTCAGGATGCCAGAAAGTCCAAAATGCACCACCACAGGCCCCTCTACACCCATGGGAGTGGCCCTCATCTCCATGGCAACGGGTGCATATTGATTTTGCTGGTTCATTCATGGACTCAATGTTTTTAATAGCTGTGGATGCGCACTCGAAATGGCCTGAGGTCATCAAAATGTCCTCCACCACCACGGAGAAAACTATTGCAGTCCTACGGACCATTTTTGCCAGGAATGGCTTGCCAGAACAGATTTGCTCCGACAACGGACCATAGTTTGTGCCCGAAGATTTCCGGAGGTTCTTGAAAAAGAATGGGGTAAGGCATTACACATCCGCCCCGTATCATCCAGCCACAAATGGATTGGCTGAGAGGTTCGTACAAACCTTTAAGAAGGCAATAAAGGCTATGTACAATGACAACATTCCGCTGCAGCACAAGGTGGACAATTTCCTGTTCGCCTACCGGAATGCGACACATGCAGTCACCAACCAGGCCCCAGCCATGATGTTCTTTAACCGAAGGTTAAGATCTCGCCTGGATTTGCTCAGACCAAACATACGAAGAGATGTTGAGAGTAAGCAATTCCAGCACATCCATGAGAAGCCAACAAGGAGCTTCAATGTGGGGCAACCAGTCTTGGCCCGCGACTACCGAACAGAAAAATGGCAGCCAGGAACGATATGCACATGGCAGGGCTCACTAATGTACACGGTGGACGTTGGGGAGAGCATCGTGAGACGCCATGCTGACCAGATCCTAGAGTCACAGGAACAAGTCAACCCCATGCCTCGCCCTTACGTACCTGGTGATGAACCCAACGTACAGGTCGCATCTACCCCAGAAACAGTAGCATCGGAAGCTGATGAACCAACCGACGACAGGGGGCCAGAATTGCCTCCGCACCAAGAGCAAGACACTTGGGAAAGGCGCTATCCAGAAAGGATCAGGAAGCCTCCCCAAAGACTGAATTTATAAATAGACTATGTTCAGCTAATGTTGCATGTTAAAAGTGTTAATTGTAATTAGTTTGATATTTAATTGTTAAATGAGTGTTATGGTACTGTTAATCTAAAAGGGGAGGAATTGTAATGTATGTACCTTTATGGGGGGAACTACTTTGTACAGCTCATGTATACTGTAGTACCGGCAGTGACCACACCTGTATATAACCCTGAGTAGTAATCTGTACAGATCAGTTGCAGTTTGAACCACGTTGAGTAAACACCTGTTGTACCGTTCTCTGCAGTCCTTTTCTTATTATACACGGACGTAACATTCCCCACTGAAAGTCAGCAGCCTTCCACCAGCCATGCTGCAGCCTCTGGGGTAGCACTGCGTGACATCAGTAGTATAGGCACACAAGGCAGTCACCAAGGGAATGCATAAGGGTGATGAGTTGATTTCTTGATGTCACATTGGATGGATAGATGTATAAAGTTGGATTGGCAAGTTTGCTTTGTGGTGGCTTTTATTTCAGCATTGTGACCAAGAGGATGCTGTGATGGTCAGTAACAGAGGGAAGGTAAGGTGTGGGACTATTGTTGAAAGGGAAATTGGGGTTGTGGTCACTGGGACTGCAGGGGGATGATTCTATCCCGGATATCCCGGCCAGAAAGTGGCTGTCTGGGCTGCATCCTTCCTTCCACTTCCTCCTTTTCGGCTTCCTCCCCTTCTGTGTCTTCCTCTTCCCTCTGCGAGCAAATGCTGTAAATCTGAAATAAAAGCATAAAATGCTGGAAATACTCAGCAGGTCAGGTAGCATCTCGACCTGAGACATGGGGCTCGAATTTTCAAGCCCCGTGGAGGCGGGTTTGGAGGCGGGAGTGGTGGGAAAATTGCAGAATCGGGGGGCTGGAACTCATCCAGCCCGCAACCTGCTTCCGTGCCAATGTCCCAGAAGGTGGGTATCCGACCTGTGCTGGGAGCCGCCTCCCTGAGGTGGGAAGGGGATTAGTGCCAATTAACTGCCTGTTAACAGGTAGTTAACAGGCAGTTTTTTGCCTAATCCCTATTTTTAGCGCTGAAGTGTGGACTTCCCGATGGCTCCAAACCACACCAAGTTAGCGAGGCGGACCGTCGGTCTGAAGGGGTTGGAGGGGTCAAGATGTCCATTGTGCAGGTGAGTATTGGGTGCATGTGTGCAGAGGTAAGTGTGTGAGGTAAGTGTAAAGTGTTTTAAGAAGTTTTACTTACCTTTACTTTCCCCTGCAGGCTTCCTTCCTTCAGTTCTCGGGAGTCCCTCATCTCACCAGCACAGAAAGCAGAATGGCCGCTGAACTGTCAAAAGCTGCAGCATTCTGCTTTCTGGTCTGGAGAGATCTCTAACTGAGTCTGAGTAGAAGGACTCAAGTTAGAAGACAGATTGTCAGTGTTTGACAGCTTCACAGAGCTGTCAAACGCTGATTTTTCATCTGTCAAAAGCTCTTGACAGATGAAATGTCAATCACTGACGTCACCAATAACCAGGTGTCCCTTAATTGGCCTGTTGAGCCTGCTGTGCGGGCTTAACAAGGTCAATCAAGGGAAAATAGCGTGGGTTGGCCACAAGTCGATGGAGGTGGGGCTACAACCCAAAAAGTGGGAGTCCCACCTCCATCACGTCCCCATTGACAAAATGCAGCCCATGAACTCTGTTACTCGCTCCACGGATGTTGCCTGACCTGCTGAGTTTTTGCAGCATTTTCTGTCTTCTCAGAGGCCTTCCTTTACCATCCGAGGCCTTTCAAGCAACCAGCAGCACTCCCTACACACTTAAAAAAAACTTTTCATGTGTATTGCAGCAAGCCACTACTTCAATAAAATAAAAAAAACAAATGCAAACAGACTGAAAGATGTGTGTGTCCCTTTTTAAGAAGTGCTGACAGCGCTCCTGTCTGCCTGCTTGCACGCTGGGTTTATCTGGCATGTTTAGGACCCAGCGCTGAACTCCGAGCTAGGGTCGAAGTTTGCCCTGGTGATGTTAAGTCGCCGTGACGTCACCACAGCGCCATTTTTCTTTTCAGGGCGATGCTACTTACCGGCAGCACTACGGGGACTTCGAAAATGGAGGACACTGCGGAACCCGCCACCAGTTGGTGGAAGAGTGGCAGCCATGGCTTTCTTGACTTACACCGCGCTAACGGGTAGTACTAAGGTAGGGAATTTCTCCCCCTGTTATTCTATGAGTTGCAAGATGAAGCAAGTCTGAAATACTTCAGATTTCTCAATCAGAGGGAGTAACTTTAAAGAAATATTTTGATGGCATATAGTTTAAGGTGTAAACTATCAAAACACAGTAAGGTGTTAAGCCCTTGGGTTGAGAAATGTAAAAAGAAAGCAAATTAAATTAGATATCATATTCCCTTAAATTGTGTTTGGATTTGTGGAAACCATAACATTAAATACATTAAATCCTTCGAAGCACAGTACATAAAATGAAAGGGTTGGGTTATTTGAATATTGATGGTGTTACATATAATAAAACAAAGGGTTTGTGGTCATTTTCAGTTTGTAGGTTAGGATGCATGGTCTCGTCACCTCTGTCCCAGCTGGGATCAGGTTACTCAGCTCAAACCAAGGCCTTGCACCTAAGACCTTCCTGAGCTGTGTAGCTACTATCACAACCTTCTGGTTTATTCAACCACTATATTATCAGGCAGTTCCTGAGCACCGGGAGCTTGAAAGCACCTCCCATCATCTAATTCATTGTTCGCAAAAGGACAAAATGAGAACAAAACCATCTGGTAAGATGACATCATCGCTGCGGTTCAACCAATGTTCCCTCTAATTTTTATTTGGGTGCGCAGCCCCTTTAAGAGGCTGCATGGCCCATTCAAATTTCTGCGCGTGCGGTTTTTCCATTGTAAAGCCAGCAAGCGGCCTGCACGGGGCCTCCAGACCACCTTAACGGGAACATTGGCATCAACGTCATTACAGCTCGTATTGTTATAGGAGACACAAGAAGAATTGTCACAGGACAGTTGACACAGTGGGGGTCATTTTAACTCTTAGCGCAGGGCGAAACGTGGGTGTTAGCGAACCAGCAGCTCATTTCATAGTTGCATGGAAAGAAAATGAGGAAAGCTGTAAACAGGCTGCCGATTCACTATCACACATTTTCCGCCCGGCGATTCAAAATTAAAATGAATCCCAGTAAGTTATAACGCTCTCCTTTCATTTCTGGGATCTACTTCATAATCTACTCCAAACCAATGATATTACAGTTTCTGCACTCTGGTGGCTGTAAAGCTCCTAAATGAAGTGCGTTTGGGCAATCTCAACCCAGTTCCTTGTGGGTTCTCGGGTTCAGTTCCTGGTTTGTGCTGGGCTAATATAGACACGGCATAAAATGGCCCCAAAACGCAGCAATAATGGGACAGTCATACTCAGAGGGGCGGCAAGGATGGTTGATGTGGGAAATGGAAATGTTATTCCAGTTCAGTAGCAGATAACTATCTGAAGTTGCAGAGAAAGCACATCATTAGGGCAGTGTTTTACTCTGCATCTAACATAATGCTATACTTGACTAAGTTAGGAGAGCTCGATGCCGACTCTGGGAAGAGAGAAAAAGAAAGTTCTGTTCAGCAACGTGGGCATCTCTCAGCTTGACGAGCATGAAATTTGCCACAAAAAGTGACACATTGCTATTGGTAACACCTCAGACTATTCCAGGCTGTTCCTATAGTGCTGAAAATGGCATAAACAGCCTGCGGATTGTCACAGTGCCTTTGAAACGATTACCTGCTGGAAGTTAACCAGCAGGAATTTAATGATTCGAGACTATGTCACCAATGAAATTCAAGGTTTTAAATTCTTCTACTGAGATGTGTTACGACAGTGGTTTAATATGTGAGACCTGGGCAATGTGCACTGCAATGATATTGAATACCTTTGTTTAGAAAATTTGAGTGGTGCGATGGATAATTAGTTGACCAATCAAATAAAGTTTCTGCTTTTAACTTTAACGCTTTCACAATTCCGAATATTATATATTTGGCTTTTATTTGGTGTTCTTCAGTTTGCTTCCTGCCATTTTCCACAACTGACCCTCTTTCTTTCCCCCTTCCACTCTTCTGCACTGTCGGAGGTGCTGTCTTTCGGATAAGACGTTAAATCGAGGCCCCGTCTGATCTCTCAAGTGGACGTAAAATATCCCACGGCACTATTTCGAAGAAGAACAGGGGAGTTCTCCCTGGTGTCCTGGGGCCAATATTTATCCCTCAATCAACATCACTAAAAACAGATTATCTGGTCATTATCACATTGCTGTTTGTGGGAGCTTGCTGTGCGCAAACTGGCTGCCGCGTTTCACTCATTACAACAGTGACTACACTCCAAAAAAGTACTTCATTGGCGGTAAAGCGCTTTGGGACGTCCGGTGGTCGTGAAAGGCGCTGTATAAATGTAAGTCTTTCTTTCTTTCTCTCAACACTCAGATGAGCGGAACAAGACTTGAGCACATCACAGGGATTCTGAATCCCAATATCGGATTCACAGATGTAACTGTTTGGCAGATTTATAAATTGTGCGCTACAATCCAAATTCTGTAACAGTGAAAGCTGTTAATAGTGTAGCTTTAGGTATTACTTGTCATAACTCCTACCGCTGTATTTACGTAAAACCAAGCGGGACCTGGTATCCAAATCGATCTGAACTCAGAAAAAAAAGGTACACGTAAGGAGACCTAAGTTATTTTCTTCTCTGCTACACACCTTGCATATCTCAGCTCCGAAACCCTCGCCACTGTTGCTTTATAACCGGCTATTAGGAAGTACTCAAGAAAGACCTCAGAGCTGCTTCGCCCACCATCCTTCCTCCTTGTCTGGATCTCCTGACCTCAACTGGACAAGACCTTAGTGTTGCCTTAATGAGATGCCTGAGATTGGGAACTCACTCAGGAGGGGACTGTGGCTGTGAACCTGTGTTCCGTCACTTTATGACATAGCATGGTTAAGCTCCAATTTGTGGCAACACTGTCCTGCTTTCTTAGGAGCTCAGAATCTGGAATCATTGATTCATGTGGCGATTTTTAGATAGTAGATGCCCTTAATGTTTTTATGACTTGTGATTGTTATAACTGTATAACCAGCTTTAAATATATATTTTAGAACTTTAGAACTGATTAGCTTTTAATGGTTTTATATTTTACTCTGTTCGCTAATTTTAGTGAACATGATGTGAATGTAAAGCTTGCAACATCTCTTTCATTGCAATAGCAAAATACTGCGGATGCTGGAAATCTGAAATAACAACAGGAAATGCTGGAAACAATCAACGGGTCAGGCAGCATCCGTGGAGAGAGAAACAGAGTTAACATTTCAGGTCTGTGACCCTTCATCAGAACTGTTGTTCTTTCATTGCAATGTCTGAGTGAGGAATTGTCTTGAGTTTTGAGAGTTGGTGGCTGTTGGTAATAAGCGATTAGGATTACAATTGGTTCTGGATAAATACAAACTGATCCAAGTATTATTGTTAACCAAACATAGAAGTCCAAAGTGTCAAACCATTTTCCTTTTACATCCGCTGAATTGAATTCCTAATCCAAGCATAATTTGTAAATACAAAGTCCTGTTTCAACCAATGAATATCGTTCAGTTCCACGTTTACTATTGGTGGTGGAGATTTATGTGGTCTTGGGCCTTTGGCTACCTGTCTTAACCCCTCTGCAAAGGCTAGGTGTCCATTTCTCACATCCTTTCTGAAGCGCCATGGGACATTATTCCACTTGAAGATGTTACATAAATGCAAGTTGTTGTTATATATCTGTGGCTCCAGTTATGTCATATTAGTTGTCAATTTTTTCAGTCTTTCAGCTTTTGACAACATCAGAATGGGTCAGAGTACTGTTATTTGTCACAAGTTTTTCAGTTGACCTGAACAAGGTACATTGTTTTTGGTTATTTCATCGCATTATATTGAAGGATTTGTGATCTTTGCTGGTGTATTGCATCTGCCGTGGCTCGGTGGTAGCACTCTCGCCTCTGAGTCAGAAGGTTGTGGATTCAAGTCCCACTCCAAGAAACTTGAGCACAAAATTTAGGCTGACATTCCAGTGTTGTACTGTCGGTGGTACCGTCTTACGGATGAGATGTTAAACTGAGACCCCATCTGCTCTTTCAGGTAGATGTAAAAGATCCCATGACACTATTTCAAAGCAGAGCAGGGGAGTTCTCCCCGGTGTCCTGGCCAATATTTTATCCCTCAATCAACATCACTAAAACAGATTATCTGGTCATTATCACATTGCTGTTTGTGGGAGCTTGCTGTGCACAAATTGGTTGCCGCGCTTCATACATTACAACAGTGACTAACTACACTTCATAACTACTTCATTGGCTGTGAAGTGCTTTGGGACGCCCTGAGGCCATGAAAGACGATATATAAACGCGAGTCTTTCTTTTTACAAAAGAATAATTAATGAGGGCATATCATTTTAAAAAATACAGTTTCTGCAATTAAAAATAATAAAAATTGAAGTGACAAACTGTATGTAGAGAATGAGAAAACGAGTGAGTCAAATGCTAACACATCCATGTAAATAGCCTGCTAGTGGAGAATCCATTGGGGTGGTGTTATAGCTACTGGGTTGGCACAGAGAGCGACTGTGAGCTCCTGATGACTGAAAGAAGGCCAAGCTACTTTACAACTTACAAAAACACTTGACAAGCCCACCTCAACTGTGGTAATACTTCACAAATCATAATCTGTAATGGATAGTATTAAATCAATGTATAATTATAATGCATTTTCCAGAATGCTCTTTGAATTTCATCAGGGTTGCCAACTCTGGGTGGGCACATTCCTGGAGGCTTCATCCCGTGACCTCCTGCCTCCAGTCGCCCCAGCCTTTTCTCCAATATTTTTATAACTAATAAATAAAAGTGTTGAAAGAAACTGAAAAATAAGGCAATTGTTTTTAACGCCCCTATGAATTTTCTCCTGAGTTGCTCGCAGAAGTGTCCAGGAGATTAATCTTTCATTCCTGGAGTCTCCAGGACAAGCCTAAGGGGTTGGCAAGTGGCAGCCTTAAATTTCAATTATCAATGCAGCTGAAATACAGTATTTTGAATTTCATTTTTTTTAACTCTCATCAAATGAAAGCCTACATCTTGTTTGTCATACCATACAGGATATCGTAATGTTCCTGCAGTAACAGAGTTTAAAATATTAAGACAGCTATTTATAAAATAACATAATGGCAGATTCATTTTGCAATGCCTCTCTGTAACTAGCCACTAGCAGGTTCACAATTGTGGCCTGACATGGCTCGCAATCCAATTTAGCTTTCGTGCACTGTGAGGGACCTAACGTTGGATATTTCCCCTGATGGTCTGGCTGGGATCAGGAACTCTCTAGGGCTGGATTTTGCCAGCCGAGACGAGTTGGGGGCGGGACTGCTGCCTTCCGGGTTCTAGACCCGCCCCCAGTGACGTCTGACGAATGCGCGCTATTTTCCCTTGATTGGTCTTGTTAAGCCCGCCCTGCAATTAAGGGAAAGCCGGTGACAGATGACGTCAGCATATGACGCTTCATCTGTCGAAATTTTTTTGACAGATATTCAGGTGAGCCCTTGCACATAGGCTCACCAGTACTTCTCTCCTCAGCAGAAAGCAGATGGCTGCAGCATCTGAGAATGCAGCAGCCATTCTGTCATCTCTGCCGTTGAGATGAGGCACCTCCGGATCCTCAACATTTGAAGCCTGCAGGAAGAAACAAAGGTAAGGAAACTTTTTCTAACACTATGCACTCACCTCTCATATTGACCTGTCCATACCTGCACCCATCACTCACCTCTACATCTTACATTTTGACCCCTTTCACCCCCGCAGACCCACTGCTCGCCTCGCTGACCCTGGCGAGGTTCGCAGCCGTCGGGAAGCCCGCAGCAGAAGGCTCAAAATGGGGAAAAACCTCAAAACTGCCTGTTAACTATCTGTTAGTGGACACGTACAAAAACATAATTAAAGAGGCTGATGGAACGTTAGCCTTCACCTCAGGGGAGTTGGAATTACAAAGGGGTGGAAGTTATGCTACAGCTGTATAAAGCTCCGGTTAGACTGCATGTGGAGTTCAGTTCGGAATGTTGGCCTTTATTGCAAGGGGGATGGAATATAAAAGTAGGGAAGCCTTGCTACAACTGTACAGAGCGTTGGTGAGGCCGCACCTAGAGTACTGCGTACAGTTTTGGTCTCATTATTTAAGGAGGGATATACTTGCATTGGAGGCAATTCAGAGAAGGTTCATGAGGTTAATTCCTGAGATGAAGGGGTTGGCTTATGAAGAAAGGTTGAGCAGGTTGGGCCTATACTCATTGGAGTTTAGAAGAATGAGAGGTGATCTTATTGAAACATATAAGATTCTGAGGGGGCTTGACAGGGTAAATGCAGGGAGGATGTTTCCCCTCGTGGGGGTATCTAGAACTAGGGGGCATAGTTTCAGGATAAGAGGTCGCTGATTTAAAACGGAGAAAAGGAGGAATTTCTTCTCTCAGAGGGTCATGAATCTTTGGAATTCTCTACCCCAGAGAGCTGTGGAGGCTGGGTCATTGAATATATTCAAGGCGGAGATAGACTTGAGCTACAGGGGAGTGAAGGGTTATGGGGCGTGGGCGGGAAAGTGGAGTTGAGGCCAAGATCAGATCAGCCATGATCTTATTGAAAGGTGGAGCAGGCTTGAGGGGCCGAATGGCCTACTCCTGCTCCTGTGTAACAGGCTGGAGGGGCCGAATGGCCTACTCCTGCTCCTGTGTAACAGGCTCGAGGGGCCGAATGGCCTACTCCTGCTCCTGTGTAACAGGCTCGAGGGGCCGAATGGCCTACTCCTGCTCCTGTGTAACAGGCTGGAGGGGCCGAATGGCCTACTCCTGCTCCTGTGTAACAGGCTGGAGGGGCCGAATGGCCTACTCCTGCTCCTGTGTAACAGGCTGGAGGGGCCGAATGGCCTACTCCTGCTCCTGTGTAACAGGCTGGAGGGGCCGAATGGCCTACTCCTCCTGTGTAACAGGCTGGAGGGGCCGAATGGCCTACTCCTGCTCCTGTGTAACAGGCTCGAGGGGCCGAATGGCCTACTCCTGCTCCTGTGTAACAGGCTCGAGGGGCCGAATGGCCTACTCCTGCTCCTGTGTAACAGGCTGGAGGGGCCGAATGGCCTACTCCTGCTCCTGTGTAACAGGCTGGAGGGGCCGAATGGCCTACTCCTGCTCCTGTGTAACAGGCTCGAGGGGCCGAATGGCCTACTCCTGCTCCTGTGTAACAGGCTGGAGGGGCCGAATGGCCTACTCCTGCTCCTGTGTAACAGGCTCGAGGGGCCGAATGGCCTACTCCTGCTCCTGTGTAACAGGCTCGAGGGGCCGAATGGCCTACTCCTGCTCCTGTGTAACAGGCTGGAGGGGTTCCTGCTCCTGTGTAACAGGCTCGAGGGGCCGAATGGCCTACTCCTGCTCCTGTGTAACAGGCTCGAGGGGCCGAATGGCCTACTCCTGCTCCTGTGTAACAGGCTCGAGGGGCCGAATGGCCTACTCCTGCTCCTGTGTAACAGGCTGGAGGGGCCGAATGGCCTACTCCTGCTCCTGTGTAACAGGCTCGAGGGGCCGAATGGCCTACTCCTGCTCCTATTTCTGATGTTCTGGGCACCGCACCTCAGGAAGGATATATTGGCCTTGGAGAGGGAGCAGTGCAGATTCACCAGAATGATACCGGTGCTAAAAGGGTTAAATTATGAGGACAGGTTGCTTCGACTAGGCTTGTATTCCCTTGAGTTTAGAAGATTAAGGGGTGATCTAATTGAGGTTGTTGGGAGGATTAAAGAATTTGTTAGGGTAGATAGGGTCGAGAGAAACTATTTCCTCTTTTGGGAGAGTCCAGAACAAGGAGTCATAATCTTAAAATTTGAGCTAAGCCATTCAGGGGTGATATCAGGAAGCACTCTTCACACAAAGGTGATGAAAATCTGGAACTCTCGCCCTCAAAAAGCTGTTGAGGCTAGGTCAATTGAAAAATTCTAAACTGAGATAGAAAAGATTTTTGTTAGGTAGGGGTATTAAGGGACATGGAGCGAAGACGGGTAAATGGAGTTGAGGTATAGATCAGCAATGCTCTAACTGAATGGCGGAACAGGCTCGAGGGGCTGAACGGCCTACTCCTATTCCTATGTTCCTATGACATGCTTTGAAAAAAAAATGCTCCTTTTGGGTAATTCAGAAAACAACCACTAGGGGTCATGCATAAATAAGTCTCATCCAGTCTGAACAAGTGAAGTACTCTGTGATGCCATTGATGGCTCTACCCACTGCAGATACACAAACACATTTGATTTGGCACAGTAACCTTTAACCTGTTGAACAATGAAACCCTTTTTCAACTCCTAATATCACCACATCTCTTCTTTCATGCAACATTTGCCAAGAACAAAAACAATTTCCCATAAATGTTACAGGTAAATATTACAGCCTAGAAATTGCTGTTGGTGACATTAGCTGGAAAACATTTCCTACGTTCAATTGATATTCCTCTGTCCACTATTTTAAAGCAGGCATTAACCAGTTTTTTTAAAAATGGGTTAACACCTTCATTAAAATAGTGGATAAAGGAATGTCATATGAGAGCATTAAACCCACTAATATTGGCAGCAGTGATTTCTAGACCTAAAGTGAGAATCGTTTACAAAACAGTAGAATGTTTTAGGATTAATAGAGTTCTTGAAATAGCATTACCCATTGTGACCTTGTTACATTCTTGTTTTTGCAGCTTTCAAAAGGTTAATAACATATTTCTGAAAATACACATTTATCAGCATTATCGTGATTCACATTCAAATGATTTAGGATTTTCATTTTATATTCACGGTGATTTGAACGCCCCGTCTCATCCCTCCCCCAACATATACAGCTATGGTATTATTTCTCAAGCCAAAACAATTATCAATCTCTGGTTGTTCCTACCATATCTGGCATCCCCCACAGTTAAACACCACATTAATGCGAGACCCCTATCAAACAAATGTCACTGATAGTCATTCTATTCTGTCGTCATGCATCTAATTTCTGCTTATTCACTATTAAGGCAGTATTGAAAATAATTAGATAGATAGCTCTTCAGTTGGTGAATTATAACAAAATCTGTAAAAGTAACAGTCGGGGCTCATTTAGCCTCTTCAGCTGTAGTGCTTGCTACTGCAGGCGTGTGGATCCATTTTGATCTCTTTAATATTCATGATTCACTAACAAGCCAACCGAAAGTGATAATGCTTTGATGGCAATTTAGGAATGGGAATGCAAGAGAACTTGATTAACAATATACTAATCATCGCCACCATTGACCTGATTCAAGAATCTTTTAAATTCTCACATTCACATTTCCTATATCGCAGATGATTGCATTGCCTGACTATGCTTTTTAAACCTAAAAAAAAAACCTCAATGTGCTCATAGCACAACATCAGACATCTTTTCTGAGAGGGGGAAGGGTGTTGCTGAATATGTCTTGACACCAAGTTTGTTAGTATTAACAGAATTACCCGGGGAACTGACCAATCGCATTGCAAGAAAACATGAAGGAGCATATCTTATATGATCTGTCATAAAGCATGTCCGTTACAATAATACCCTGGAAGTGATTGTGATTTCAGCGCAAGAGACGCAACTAGACCTTTTGAATTTACTATGAGCAGCATTCAGATGCGATCACAAGCTATGTCAATGCATGATGAGCATGACTGAATAAAACAATTACACTTCTAAGTATCTGTGTACTGTAAAATATCCTGGTGTTTCCAGTCTTTGCTACAAACAGAAAATCGGGCCCTGAAATGACGCTGTTGGACACTAGCGCCCAAACCTTTAACACATGGGTCTGAAATTCCTCCCTCTCTGCTACTTTAGCAAGGCATAATACATGGGTTGGCGCCTGCACTAAACTAGCGGAGGGAGGAATTTCAGACCAACGCTTCAAACCTTCGTACGCTGGCATTGCACTGTGGAATATCAGGTCTTACAAACACAAAATGCATAAAGAAAGTTTGGTGAGCTTTTAGAAGGCGACAATTCCCATATTTACACCGATTTTACACGGTACGGTTTTCATTCCATTGATTTCAACAGAATGCAAATCAGGCGGGTTCTAGAACGGGCGGGTTAGCCGCTCCACCATATTGCCACCCAGGCGATGAAGGCAAAAATTCACCTACCCCAGCATTCCTGCTTATTCCCCCAGAATGGCAGCCCTACTTCGTGTCGTATGCTTCAGAGTCTGTGCAAAGGTGCGCTGTCACTGATTGCTGTAGAAAGACAGACTTACATTTATACAGCACTTTTCACCACCTCAGCACGTCCCAAAGCGCTTTACAGCAAATGAAGTACTTCTGAAGCGTAGTCACTGTTGTAATGTAGAGGACAAGGGTTGAGAAAATATTACTCTTCCAGGTAACATTAAAAAGAATAATGTTATTCATGGCAAATAGTTCATTCCCTGCATTCATTTTCTTTATGGGATATTTACACCTTTGCATAATTTATTTTGATTTATTCCCATTTTATCCAATGAACACTAACGGAACTGAACCAATAGAAATAAACAGAGAGCCTTACGCTGAATACTACAACTTTCAAATTAATTTTAGTGTTCTTTTTAAGCGTAAACCAGTGAATTAATTGAAATGTAGCTAGGGACTACATTGAATTAGCACTGCAGTATTCAAACATTGCCCAGATTGATGGGATGAAAGTCTCCTTTCCCTGCAGGCTATAAGAATCATACATGAAATAGTGGTGGGGCAGTTTCAAGCCAGTTGCTAAATGGCAAAGATCCACAACACAGAAGTAATTATAATTTGGCATGAATTGACACTGAATTGGTAATCTCACTCAGCCTGGTCAGATTGAAACCAGGGTGCTCTGAATTTCCCAGTATCTAATTGAGAGTGAAGATGCAATCCAGTTTCTTTTTGCAAACCACCTTTCGATGGTCTGCCATCTGGTTATGGACTAACTGATTTGCATAATTATTCACCGCAACAGGTGCGGACTTAACACGTCCAAGGAGGACACTCGGGGGGTCATTTTAACTGTGGGTGATGGCATAAAATGCCGATATTGAATTGGCCGCACATTATAATTCGATAGCGCCCGCTTTACACTATCGCCCAAAGTTAAAGTTACCCCCTAGTTGTAGGAGAAGAAAGTTCAGTGTAAGCTAAACTTAAAGGGATGGCAACAATCAAAGGGGAGGGTCACAATAGAAGAGGAAATTCTAAAAACCTGGAGAGCCTCAAAAAGCATCACAACCCATTAGCAACATTTGCCAAAGCTGAATGGGAAGGAATCAAGACATGGCAGACAGAAATGAAGGGAATGATAACACTAGGAGTCTCTGTGGACAAGTGACCAAGCAGCCCAACACCCAACCCTACGCCCAGTTTGATGTCTGGTGAAGTTGAGGTGGTGCTGCATGCATACTGGTCAGTTAGGCATCCAGATATCATTGTGACACCTTCAGGATTTGCTGATACTACTTCGTAGGAACATAGGAACAGGAGGAGGCCATTCAGCCCCTCGAGCCTGCTCCACCATTCAATTAGATCATGGCTGATCTGTACCTCAACTCCATTTACCCACTTTTACTCCATATCCCTTGATACCCCCTGACATGAATCAGTCATTCATGAAAGAAAGACTTATGAAATAATACTGAGCAGCCTACGGGTGGCGCTGTCCAGGGAGAGGATAAATACTCGGGCACGGGCCCAGTTTGCGCAGGACATTCTTAACAGGAACTAGTGAAGGACACAACTAGACCTCCATGTTGTAAAACAGTTGATTAAAGCTTTGTTTAATGCTTAGACCAAGTGCCTGGTAGTTTTCTTACGTCACCCCCTACCTAACAAAAATCTTAACTATCTCAGTTTAGAATGTTTCAATTGACTCAACATCATTTTGGGGGAGAGAGATCCAGATTTCCACTGCCCTTTGTGTGAAGAAGTGCTTCCTGACACCTGTCTCCTGTTACTATAGGTTCCTGAGTGCAAGGGAACTGGGTTAGTCCTACCTCCCAATATGATACACAAACTTCTCTATTGCTATGAGATCATTAGCAGGAGAGAACAGTAGAATTTCGCGGGAGTAGTACTTGAAGGCATTTGGAGCAGGTTATGGAGTGAAACTCAGATGCATGAAAGGGCATCAGAGTCAGGAAGAGCCATAGGGTGTTCGAATAATCAGAGGCATGAGGGGCAAATCAGATGCATTAAAAGGTGTCAGGAGCTTTGAGAAAACACAATGGACTGAGAGATGCATCAATGTGTTGAGGATAGGCATAGGGGAGAATACAAGACTTAAGAAGCACGAGAGTCATCCGAGGCATGACAGGAAACATGAGATATCAGAGGTAGGGTGTGGGAAAATGAGAATTGGAGACATGCGGAAGGAGGGAGGGAGATCTGAGTTAGAAGCCTGGGCTGGAAGGATCAGAGGCAGGAACAAGCGATAAGAGGAAATAATACTCAGTCAATGCCATCAATGCTGCTTATTATTTTTTCAAGTGAATTAGAGCCCAGGTTTCAATTACTATCTCTATAGCTATGCTAGCTTGGGGTGTAATAGGGGACTGTATTTGAACCCAGTTAGATAATCAATTAGGAAAAATTAAAAATAGAAAATGGCATTCAGCTGTCTTAAACTTGTTGAACACTTAACCTAAAACATTAAAATTGAACTCTGCATAAATGTCTGTACACTCCTGATCATGTATTTTTCTACACGTTATAAGGCAGATTTCCCTCTTTCATGCTTGGGAATTAATTAATTGCTTGGGTGGAGTGAATAGAGGACAATTGCATGGGTAGGATCACAAGCCCATAACGGAGCTCGCCCATTAACTTAAATGGATGAAAATCGGGCAGGCTCCCACAGGTTCAGTGATCAAAATATATATCAGAATAGAAGGGTATGCTGATAAGGTTAAATGAAGAGGAGTGGGAAGAAGCTCACATGGAGCATACATGCCAGCATAGACCAATTGGGCTGAATGGTCTGTTTCTGTGCTGTAGACTCGATGTAAGAATATGATAAGAACTCAATGCCAGCTACTTGAGATGCGCTCCCAGTGGGCAAGGGTCCCCACTGTGATTGTGATTTTGTAAAATTGGCCTTTATGCATATAGGAGTGCTTATCCCTATGAAACAGAGTGTACTATCTTATAACATGTGCAGGAGCTCTCAAGTGTCCCGGATTATCCAGGACCTCCTGGTTTTAGTGTAGGAAGTTTCATCTATCCTGCTCACCTGATTGGCCTTGGGTGCGGGAGTCCCCATTCTGCAGCCTGTTCATTCTTCAGCAGGCCCACCAGCCAATCAGTTTGTGTATTCAAATTAGTCAAGTGGGCACCAAGCCCAAAGCTTCAGAGTGGTTGACTCTTTGACCTATAGAGGGTGAAGAGAACAGAATTGATTTTCTCAAAGTTTAGGTCTAAACGTTTATTTCCTAATCAGTTGGAAACTAGATTAAATTCTAAAGTTGTAGTCTAGAAATTACTGTCTAAGATCTAAACGTGCTCTTATGACATTCCTGTGTCCGTTATTTTAACAGGGGCATTAACCCGTTTATCTTAAATGCCTCCATTAAAATAACAGACAGAGGAAAGTCATGCAATTGTATTAAGTGCTCACTTGCTAATATCGCAAATAGTAATTCCTAGGTTTGCATCTGCTGATATTTAATGGACACATTTCCCTTGATAAACTAAAACTGTGCTATCAGCACACATGTGAACTCGGCTGATTGCACACAGACAGAAAGCCATTAATATAGACAAGAAAAGTAAAAGGTCCCAGTATTGAGCCCTGGGGATACAAACATCCACATCCAATGGCCTCGACATTGTCTGATATATAGACACCAATTGAGATCGGTCCATTAAGTAAGATTTGAATTGGCGAAGTGTTGCAACTGTTAAAATTTAAGTTGGCTAGTTTATTGAGAAGAATGGCATGATTCCTGGATCCTGAAAAAAGCCTTTGACACAATTAAATTAACAGTGTCAGAAGCCCTTTTTAAGACCCAGAAAAATGGGTTGCACAAACTGTCCTGCAGCAAGTGCAGGCAGTATATGTCACAAAGGTCTCTGTATAACATTTCATTAGAATAAAATCACGATTCCCGTGGTGAAAGGCGACTGTTACTCTTCACAAAACCTGTAAATTGTCTAGAAATGACAGACCTGTATTTAAACTTGCAAGAGAGGGGATTCTACTTTGCAAGCACAGGATATTTTCATTGGCCCAGTAATCCACGAGCTTGAACATATAACTTACATTCCTCTCCAAGTGAGATGAATCCCGATATGACTAATTAGCGGTAACCAGTTGCACTCCATCTTCCTTTTTCTTACTGGTATCTTTTCTGCTATGTAAAAGGTCTGTCAGGATGTGCCTTTGGTTTCTGCTTCTTCAAAAGACTTTCCTGTTTCAATTTGTTTTCACCCCTTCATTTGAAGTCGCACCTCCAGCTTGTGGAAACGACTTTTTGCCCAAACAATTTATGTTTATATTTGTGATTATTTAAACCTGCATTTACGCTTTGCTTTGGGCCCTCGTGTTGGCTGTGTGTTCTTTTGTGCACCTGTCTCCCATCCCCATCGTCTCCATGCAAAATCCTGATGTGCTGTTAGCAATGACATGATTTGGTTGCAATAACAACAATGGTTAGGATTTGGAATGCACGGCCTGAGAAGGTGGTGGATACAGATTCAACAGTAGCCTTCAATAGGGAATTGGGTAAATGCTTGAAGGAGAAAAAATTGCAGGGATATGAGGAAAGAGCGAGGGAGTGGGACTAACGGGATTGCTCTTCGAAAGAGCTGGCGCAGACTTGATGGGCCGAATGGACTCCTGTGCTGAACCTGTACCTGGTTCTATGAACCTATGAACTTGCATGTACACAGAACCTTTAACATAGAAGAACGTAATAAGCTGCTTCACGGCGGTGTGAGGAGCAAATAGGTTGCAATTTGCAGGCAGTGGTTAAAATAAAGGTGCAAACGTTAAAATAAATACTTGCTTGTAAAGCGGGTTTGTATGTGCAAGGAGTTCTGTTTTTGTAGTAAATTCGAAACCAAGTACATGATTTGAGGTTGAGGGTATGTTCTTAAGTAATTTACTGAATCGAGAGAGCTTTTCTGTTCTTGGCTTAGGTTAAAAGTCCTTGTTTTGTGATTTGTTTTGTAAAATTAAGTTACAATTTTTAACCAATTTTTCATGAAGCTGATCAGTAAGAACTTACTAAAGTTAACTTTTTATCGATGTTATAAATCTCCATCATCAAGAAACTACTCATGAAATAACGCTGGACAGCCAGCTGGTGGCGCCGTCCAAGGAGTATAAATACTCGGGCGTGGGCCCAGCTTGCCCAGGGACATTTTGTAAGACAGGAGCTAGTGAAGTACAACTAGACCTCCATGTTCTGAAACAAGTTGATTAAAGCCTTGCTTTATACTCAAACCAAGTGTGTAGTGAGTTTTATTACGTCAATCGACATTTAGCTCTTGGAAGATTGAGGTCCAGTAATTTCTTACCGTAACATTTTTTCCAATATTTGCTACAGTGAGGAAGAAATAAAGAACAAAAAAAAGCCTTCATAAAATTGCAGGTCACCGCCATTACATTATTCATTCAACATAACACAATGGAAACCAGTGTTAATCATCCTTACATATTGAAACATAAGGGAGCCATACCCAACAGCGGCACCTAATGGGAATGTGGGTGTCTATGCCCAAATTTCCAATCCGCACTTCTGATGGGCAAAGGTTCCTGCTTGCTGCCCTGCGATCTTCTGCAGATCCAGGTATTTTGATATAAGTCTTCTCATTTTAATATCTTACATCAATGCAATTTTATGGTAAAAAAAAGTTCAGGGTAAACCGAAGTCCGAAAATTTAATGGGTATCAAGTAGAGGTCAGTTAAACAGGCAACCAAAGTCATTGTCATCCCAGGCTGCTTATGCACATCCTAGAAGCTGGTACATGGAGTGATATTGGTGATCATGTCATCTGCCCATAAATATAGATGGAGAGACTAAGGTAGTGGAGAGAAATATCTTAAAATTAGAGGCCCTGAAATTCTGACATGGCTATAGGCTCACCTCTGGCGTAGGTGCTGGAAGGGGGAGGGGGGTGTGGGGAGGTGTAAAATGGTTTGGAATCTGTTCCGCTGGGATTCCGCCTAATTCAGAGATGCCAGGAAATTCTAGGAGGTGGGGTGGGGGGTGGGTGGGGGGGGGCGGCGGTGGAGGTGGAGGAGGGAGAGGATTGGTGAATCTGCTGTCCACTCCCTGCCCCCCCAAGTCCAGGGGATGTTGCTGAGAGCAGGTGTAGGTTTTCTTTATTCGTTCCTGGGATGTGGACGTCGCTGATAAGGCCGGCATTTATTGCCCATCCCTAGCTGCCCTTGGGAAGGTGGTGATGAGCCGCCTTCTTGAACCGCTGCAGTCCGTGTGGTGAAGGTACTCCCACATTGCTGTTAGGGAGGGAGTTCCAGGATTTTGACCCAGCGAGGATGAAGGAACGGCGATATATTTCTACGTCAGGATGGTGTGTGACTTGGAGGGGAACTTGGAGGTGGTGGTGTTCCCACGCGCCTGCCGCCCTTGTCCTTCCAGGCGGTAGAGGTCGCGGGTTTGGGAGGTGCTGCCGAAGGAGCCTTGGCAAGTTGCCGCAGTGCATCTTGTAGATGGTGCACACTGCAGCCACGGTACGCCGGTGGTGGAGGGAGTGTGATTACATTATAGGCAGAAGCAAGCAGGCCCTTTGAGAGTTGTAGAGTCGGGTCACTCTGAGGAAGCCCTTCCCATCGTGTTCCATGATGCTGTTGCTACTTCCTGTCCTCCATTGGGGCAGGTACCACTGATGCACCCTTACAGGCACTGGCAGGCTCCCCCAAGTACACTAATGACTCTGTCCCTGCAATTTTGGATGGGGTCTATGGTGGGTTCCATGGGCAGCCGAGAGATTCACTCCTCCATGCTTCTGCTGGAAGACTGCACCTCCCAGAATTTTGGGCCCTGGGATCTTTACGCACAAAACAAAAGAAGATGACTGGGAGGAAGTTTCCTTTGTAAATATTGAACAAGTCTATTACTATCTGCTGGAATGAAACTTGTGAGAGATAAAAGAAAAAGACCCCAAATGGTCCAAAAGTGACCTGGAGCAGTGTTATATTTAGCTGGCTGTCCAACATCCAATGGATATTTGACATTCCAATTAAACACCATAGAAAGGATCATCAGTCCAAATTGGGCAGTCTCCCCATTTATATGTCACTAACACTTTTAGCAAATTCAACTAATTTACAAAGCGTACTAAAGAAGTATGGATCAGATCAACATTCCAGGTATCTTATGTACTCCAGCATCAGCCCAGAGTCACCCAGACGGGAGGAAGTATTTAATGAGTCAGAAAGGTTTTCATATGGTGAAGCATTGAGTACGAGCAAGCATGAAGACCCAGAAGTGGAAGGTGGGGTGAACTGTTTATCCACAAAGGGTGAAGAAACATCTGCCCTCAGTTGAGAAACCTAAGGACCCAAATCTTAGAAGACCAATCTTCAAGAGAACAATGATCGGGAGCACCAATCTCATGTGTACACACAGTGCAGACAGTTCCATGCATATGGTTGAAATGATGGATAAATAGGAAGAGTCCACTACATGCATCTGCAACACAATGCAGAAAGTTTGTTATGACGTGTAGAAAGCCCTGGAGAATGTAGCAGTCCAGGAGATATCTGTGGAGCAAGGTGCAAGGAGAAGGTTCTAAGGACATTGGCAGGTTCTGGAAGAAGGTTCTAAGGGCATTGGCAGCTTCTGGAAGAAGATTTTAAGGACATTGGTGTCTTCTGGAATGGCAGCTCCTACTGCCTCTATAGCTGCCTTAACATAACACTTTCACAGGACTTCCAATACTTTATTAGGACTATTTGGTCTGTTCTCACATTGACCAGCAACACCTCGAGCCTCTGCCCAGCACCAGTGGACTACAAGGAGTGGTAACAGATGTCACTGTCTCTCATGAGAGTGACAATTAACCTACTTCCTTAAGGCCCCCTCCAATGCCATCATTTGAGGGGGCTTCAGACCTGGGCTTGGCACCTCTTGACATAGCAAGAGACAGGGATATCTGAGGTGGAGTCCTAAGGAACAACAGCTACACTGAGAAGAGAATCACCAAATTCCTCGGAGGCTCCAGTGGAAAAGTCCAAGTGGAAGCGCCACGTAGAAGTAAGGGGTAAGAAGCATCCATTAGTAAGAATCTAGAAACAAGGGTAGACATGGTGTGAGAAGTCATTGTAGTTAGTCTTTGAAATTGTTGTTACCATTTGGAAAATATAATGAAAACTAAAAATGTTTTGACTACATAGACATCAGAGTTCATTTTTCTGGATGCATACAACTTGGAGGACTGAGGCAATGAAATGTGATAGTGTGAGATCTTTATTACTGAAGCGAAGTAAGATGCTTTTGAAAATGCAGCTCTTAGTGAGGTAGCTAGGGGTGTGGGGCTGACCAGCCATGAGTGAAAGCTTTTATTTTCCCTGTACAACTTTTTATCAATTGAAACCAATGGCCAATGGGGAGGGTTTAAACTAGCTTGACGGGGGATGGGAACCTAAGTATAGAGTCAATAGGGAGGGAAGAAAAACTGGAATTGGAAAACAAAAATGTAGAAAGTAAATTGGAAGGACAGAGGAATCAAGGGCTAGATAGTAGTCAACAAGGAGGTTTGCCTGTACTAAATGGTATATACTTCAATGCAAGGAGTATAGCGAACAAGGCAGATGAGCTGAGGGCACAGGTAGATACTTGGGACTATGATATTATAGCTATTACAGAGATGTGGCTGAAAAAGGGGCCGGTATGGTAGCTCAACATTCCTGGCTACAGGAGCTTCAGACGGGATAGAGAGGGAGGTAAAAAGGGAGGGGGGGTCGCAGTATTGATTAAAGAAACTATTACAGCTGTGAGGAGGGATGATATGTTGGATCATCAAAAGAGGCCAAATGGGTCGAACTGAAAAACAAAGATAGGGCAATCACACTGCTGGGAGTGTACTACAGACTCCCAAACAGTGAGAGGGAGGTAGAAGAACAAATATGTAGACAAATTTCTGAGAAGTGCAAAAACTATAGAGCAGTAATAGTAGGAGATTTCAACTACCCCAATATTAACTGGGATAAAATTAGTGTGAAGGGTATAGAGGGTGCGGAATTCCTAAAATGCATCCAGGAGAAATTTTTTAGCCAGTATGTAGCAAGTCCAACAAGGGAGGGGACGGTTCTGGACTTAGTTTTAGGGAATGAAGCTGGGCAGGTAGAAGGTGTATCAGTGGGGGAGCATTTTGGTGCTAGTGACCATAATTCTGTTAGATTTAAGGTAGTTAGGGAAAAGGACAAGGATAGACCAGGAATAAAAATTCTAAATTGGGGAAAAGCAAATTTTGCTAAGCTCAGAGGGGATTTAGCCATAGTGGACTGGAAACAGCTACTTGCAGGTAAATCAGTGTCAGAGCAGTGGGAGACATTCAAGGAGGAGATCCGGAGGGTTCAGACCAAATATGTGCCCTTAAAGAAAAAAGGTGGGACTAACAAATCTAGGGACATACAGGGTAGGATAAAGAAAAAAAGGGAGGCATATGACAGATACCGAGGGCTAAATACTCCAGAATCTTTAGAGGAGTACAGAAAGTGCCAGGGTGCAATTAAAAAGGATATTAGGAAAGCAAAGAGAGAGCATGAAAAATTCTTGGCAAGTAAAATCAAGGAAAACCCAAAGATGTTTTATAAATATATTAAGAGTAAGAGGATAACTAAAGAAAGGATAGGGCCTATTAGAGATCATGAGGGTAACCTGTGTGTGGAGGCGGGAGACGTCAGTAGGGTTCTTAATGAATACTTTGCATCTGTTTTCACAAAGGAGAGGGGCGAAGCAGAGATTGCTATCAGAGGGAAGGAGTGTGAAATATTAGATGAAATAAACATAGTGGGAGAGGAAGTATTAAGGGGTTTAGCAGCTTTAAAAGTGGATAAATCCCCAGGCCTGGATGAAATGTATCCCAGGCTGTTAAGCGAAGCAAAGGAGGGAATAGCAGAGGCCCTGACCATCATTTTCCAATCCTCTCTGGCTTCAGGTGTGGTGCCGGAGGACTGGAGGACTGCTAATGTGGTACCCTTCTTTAAAAAGGGAGAAAAGGATAGACAGCCTAACCTCGGTGGTGGGAAAATTATTGGAAAGAATTCTGAAGGACAGGATAAATCTTCATTTGGAAAGACACGGATTAATCAAGGATAGTCAGCACAGATTTGTTAAGGGAAGGTCGTGTCTGACAAACTTGATTGAATTTTTTGAGGAAGTAACAAGGAGAGTAGATGACGGTAGTGCATTTGATGTAGTGTATATGGACTTTAGCAAGGCTTTTGATAAGGTTCCACATGGCAGACTGGTCATGAAGTTAAAAGCCCATGGGATCCAGGGCAAAGTGTGAAGTTGGATTCAAAACTGGCTCGGAGGCAGGAAGCAGAGGGTAATGGTTGATGGGTATTTTTGTGACTGGAAGGCTGTTTCCAGTGGGGTTCTGCAGGGCTCAGTACTAGGTCCCTTGCTTTTTGTGGTATGATTAAGAAGTTTGCAGATGATACTAAAATCGGCTGTGTGGTTGATACTGAAGGAGGAAGCTGTAGACTGCAGGAAGATATCAATAAATTGGTCAGGTGGGCAGAATGGAATTCAATGCAGAGAAGTGTGAGGTAATGCATTTGGGGAGGGCTAACAAGGAAAGGGAATACACATTAAATGGAAGGACACTGAGTAGTGTAGAGGAACAAAGGGACCTTGGAGTGCATGTCCACAGATCCCTGAAGATAGCAGGCCAGGTAGATAAGGTGGTTAAGAAGGCATACGGAATGCTTGCCTTTATTAGCCGTGGCATAGAATACAAGAGCAGGGGGGTTATGCTTCAACTGTATAAAACACTAGTTAGGCCTCAGCTAGAGTACTGCGTGCAGTTCTGGTCACCACATTACAGGAAAGATGTGATTGCACTAGAGAGGGTACAGAGGAGATTTACAAGGATGTTGCCGGGAGTAGAGAATCTTAGCTATGAGGAAAGATTGGATAGGCTGGGTCTGTTTTCCTTGGAACAGAGGAGGCTGAGGGGAGACCTTGTTGAGGTGTATAAAATTATGAGGGGCGACGTAAGAAAACTACTAGGCACTTGGTCTGAGTATTAAACACGGCTTTAATCAACTGTTTTTCAACATGGAGATCTAGTTGTGTCCTTCACTAGTTCCTGTGCAAGCTGGGCCCATGCCCGAATATTTATACTCTCCCTGGACAGTGCCACCAGCAGGCCACCCAGTATCATTTCACAAGTCATTTCCACATGAATGACAAGATTCATGTCAAGGGGCCGAGATAAAGTGGATAGAAAGGGCCTATTTCCCTGAGCAGAGGGTCAAAAACCAGGGGGCACAGATTTAAATTAATTGGTGGAAGGTTTAGAGGGGATTTGAGGGGAAATTTCTTCACCCAGAGGGTTGTGGGGGTCTGGAACTCGCTGCCTGAAAGGGTGGTAGAGGCAGGAACCCTAACCACATTTAAAAAGTACTTGGATGTGCACTTGGGATGCTCTAACCTGCAGGGCTACGGACCAAGAGCTGGGAAGTGGGATTAGACTGGATAGCTCTTTGTTGGCTGGCGCGGACACGACGGACCGTAATGGCCTCCTTCCGTGCTGTAACTTTCTATGATTCTATGATTCTATAAGATGCTGCCTCTTGTCTCTGACTGCACGATGATGGATCTCTTTCTCCACCTCCTCTGCTTCCTGTGCAACCTCTTCCTACTGTGGCAACGGAAGGTCAGCGGGCTCTCCTTCATCATCATATTCTTCAGCTTCAGGAAGTAGTAATCCTTTCTTGCTGGGCTCTACTGCAGGGGTTCCTCCAGATTTGTCCAGGCACCTAAAACGAGACTTTGGTTTGCTCTATTACATTTGTGGTCCCATGGGCCTCATTATATTTGTTCTCTCCCCTCTATCTGCAGATGTCATTCTGGAGTCATTAGCCATGACTGCAGGGGATATTTCTGATCGCCAATCCTGAAACATGGTTTTGAGTCATCAGGCCAGGTCTCGTGGTGTGTTGCATGATGAAAGCATCATGACAGTTTCCTGGGTAGCAGGTATTAGCATAAAGGATCAAATGTTAGAATGAAATCCGTTCCGATGAATGAAATTGAAGGGGTCGTTATATGGGGCTTTGAAGGCCCTATGTGTTCCATCAATTGCTCCCTACACCTGTGATAATCTGCCAATCTCTAAAATTGGACTTCTCATTCTCTTTGTTTTGAAGATTCCATTAAGAAGCTTATAGAACTAATAGGCCCACCTGAAAGGAGCACTGATGACTTTCTTTGTACACTGGTGAGCTTTTGCCTGATTAATGTGACAAAGGTTACATTGTGAGGCTGTTTGAAAATATACAATGACAAAAAACATTCAAGGCAAAGTTCACTTTCACTATTTGTTCTTGGGATGTGGGAAACATTATCAAGGTAGTACTTATTGCCGTCTCTGGTTGCATTAAGAGTTAACCATAGTGTGGGACTGGAGTCACATGTAGGCCAGACCAGGTAGAGGTGAAAGGGTTCCTTCCCCAAAAAGGACATTAGTGAACTAGTTGGGTTTCTGTAACAAGCTGACAGCTTTTAAAGGTCAAATTTTGTCCCTGGTGCCAGCCCACAAATTGAAAATTTATTGGGGTAAAATTTGTCTTGGGCAGTATCGCAGCGGAATTGAATATCAGGTGGGACGGATAACATGAGGCTGATATAATACCACCTGTTTTGCGCTACTGCCCAAGACTGATTTCTACTCCATTGAATTCAACGTCACAAATTGCCATAAGTGGGATTTGAATTCACAACCATCTAGGGTCTCCTCATTAAAGTGGACTGCAGGTCTTCATCCAGCAGCTGGCACTGCTCCCCAATAACCTGGCATCCCCGAGTACTAAAAGAGGTAGCCATGGAAATAGTGGATGCATTGGTTGTCATCTTCCAAAATTCTATAGATTATGGAACAGTTCCTGCAGATTGGAGGGTGGCAAATGTAACCCCGCTATTTAAAAAAGGGAGGGCGAAAACAGGGAACTACAGACCGGTTAGCATAAAAGCAGTAGCAGGGAAAATGCTCGAGTCTATTATAAAGGATGTGATAACAGGACACTTAGAAAATATCAATGGGATCAGGCAAAGTCAACATGGATTTATGAAAGGGAAATCGTGTTTGACAAACCTACTGGAGTTTTTTTGAGGGTGTAACTGGTAGAATAGATAAGGGAGAACCAGTGGATGTGGTGTATTTGGATATTCAGAAGGCCTTTGATAAAGTCCCACATAAGAGGTTAGTGTGCAAAATTAAAGCACATGGGATTGGGGGTAATATACAGGCATGGATTGAAAATTGGTTAACAGACAGGAAACAGAGAGTAGGAATAAATGGGGCTTCACTCCTGAATCCCACACCCCTAAAAAAAACAATTGCCTACTTGTGCCCTAGAACAATTCCGCTCTTCCATCAGCGCTGCCCTTCCAGTATATGGTGCTTGCACATACACAGTATTTTTTTCTCTTATTGATCTGTATTTTATGCCAGATTTCTTCAGCAGAACAGTCAAAGTGAGTACGAGAAAACCACTGCATGCAAGAGTGGCGTAGCAATGCAATGGCGAGGCTAGCTCTAAACTCCCACTTCTCTGGTCCTCCACCTGTCTTGAATACCAAAGCTTTTGTTGATCTGCTAAACACCACTTTTGCACCACTTGTTCCTGTCAGACCCCTCACGGTGGCCCACCACCCACCGATTCCCCTGCCACAACACCCATCGTTGTGACCTTGAAGAGGCTTGCAGGCAAGGTGCCAGTGGGGCAGCATAAAGCTGAGAGGATGGTCCCAATTTTGGAGACAGAGAAATCTATCAGCTTTTTACACCTGGCATCATAGCTGAGCTGGATGGGATGAGGGAGACTTTTTTAAGAACATAAGAACATAAGAAATAGGAGCAGGAGTAGGCCAATCGGCCCCTCGAGCCTGCTTCGCCATTCAATAAGATCATGGCTGATCTGATCCTAACCGCCAATCTACTATCACAGAACCATCTCCTGAATCTAACAGAATTAGGCACACGAAATAGGAGCAGGATCAGGCTACACGGCCCCTGGGCCCGCTCCGCTACCCACAGGGCCATGACCGATCCGAACCTAGACTCATGTCCAAATTCCTGCCTGCTCCCCATAACCCTTTATTCCCTTTACTTCTAGGAAACTGTCTATTTCTGTTTTAAATTTATGTAATGATGTAGCTTCTACAGCTTTTTGGGGCAGCATATTCCATGGACCTACCACCCTCTGAGTGAAGTAGTTTCTCCTCATCTCAGTTTTGAAAGAGCAGCCCCTTATTCTAAGACTATGCCCCCTAGTTCTAGTTTCACCCATCATCGGGAACATCTTCCCCGCATCCACCCGATCCAACCCCTTCACAATCTTATATGTTTCAATAAGATCGCCTCTCATTCTTCTGAACTCCAATGAGTAGAGTCCCAATCTACTCAACCTCTCCTCATATGTCCATCCCCTTATCCCCGGGATTAACTGAGTGAACCTTCTTTGTACTGACTCGAGAGCAAGTATGTCTTTTCTTAAGTATGGACACCAAAACTGTATGCAGTATTCCAGGTGCGGTCTCACCAATACCTTGTACAACTGAAGCAATACCTCCCTAGTTTTATATTCTATCCCCCTAGCAATGAAAGCCAACATTCCATTGGCCTTCTTAATCACTTGCTGCACCTGCATACTAACCTTTTGAGTTTCGTGCACCAGGACCCCCAGATCCCTTTGTACTTCAGTACTTTCCAGTTTCTTGCCATTAAGATAATAACTTGCTCTACGATTTTTCCTGCCAAAGTGCATAACCTCACACTTTCCAGTATTGTATTCCATCTGCCAAATCTCTGCCCACTTACTTAGCCTGTCTATGTCCCCTTGCAGGTTTTTTATGTCCTCCTCACTCACTACTTTCCCTCCCATCTTAGTATCATCTGCAAACTTTGATATGTTACACTCGGTCCCCTCCTCCAAATTGTTAATATAGATTGTAAAGAGTTGGGGACCCAGCACTGACCCCTGTGGAACACCACTAGTTACTGATTGCCAGTCCGAGAATGAACCATTTATCCCAACTCTCTGCCTTCTGTTAGATAGCCAATCCTCTATCCATGCCAGAATATTACCCCCAATCCCGTGATTTTTTATCTTGAGCAATAATCTTTTGTGTGGCACCTTGTCAAATGCCTTTTGGAAGTCTAAATACACTACGTCCACTGGTTCCCCTTTATCCACCCTATATGTTACTTCCTCAAAGAACTCCAACAAATTTGTCAAACATGACTTCCCCTTCATAAAACCATGCTGACTTTGTCCTATTAAATTATGATTATCCAAATGTCCTGTTACTGTCTCCTTAATAATGGACTCCAATATTTTACCTACCACAGATGTTAGGCTAACCGGTCTATAGTTTCCAGCCTTCTGTCTACTGCCCTTTTTAAATAAGGGCATTACATTAGCAGTTTTCCAGTCTGCCGGGACCTTTGCTGAGTCCAGGGAGTTTTGGAAAATTATTACCAATGCATCCACAATCCCTACCGCCACTTCCCTCAAGACCCTAGGATGTAAGCCATCAGGTCCAGGTGATTTATCCGCCTTGAGTCCCATTATTTTACCGAGTACCACTTCCTTAGTGATTTTGATCGTGTTTAGCTCCTCCCCCCCTATAGCCCCCTGTTTGTCCAGTGTTGGGATATTCTTAGTGTCTTCTACTGTAAAGACTGATACAAAATATTCATTCAGTGATTTTGCCATCTCCATATTTCCCACCATTAATTTCCCGGTCTCATCCTCTAAGGGACCAACATTTACTTTAGCCACCCTTTTTCTTTTTATATAACTATAAAAACTCTTACTATCTGTTTTTATATTTTTTGCTAATTTACTTTCATAATCTATCTTCCCTTTCTTAATCAATCTTTTTGTTATTTTTTGCTGTCTTTTAAAGTTTTCCCAATCCTCTATCCTCCCACTAGATTTGGCTACCTTATATGCCCTTGTTTTTAGTCGAATGCTATCCTTAGTTTCTTTACTTAGCCACGGATGGCTGTCTTTTCTTTTACACCCTTTTCTTCTCAGTGGAATATATTTTTTTTGGAAGTTGTAAAATAACTCCTTAAATGTACACCACTGATCATGTATCGTCTTACCCTTTAATCTATTTTCCCAATCCACTCTACTCAATTCCACTCTCATACCTTCATAGTCTCCTTTATTCAAGCTTAGCACGCTTGTTTGAGATCCAACCTTCTCACCCTCTAATTGAATATGGAATTCAACCATGTTATGGTCACTCATTCCAAGGGGATCCTTTACTAGGACAATTTTAATTAATCCTGTCTCGTTACACAGGACCAGATCTAAGGTTGCTTGCCCCCTGGTCGGTTCAGTTACATACTGCTCAAGAAACCCATCCCTAATACACTCCATGAACTCATCCTCAAGGCAGCCCTGCCCAATTTGATTTGTCCAATTAATATGATAGTTAAAATCCCCCATAATTATAGATGCTCCCTTATTACAAGCCTCAACTATTTCCTGATTGATACTCCGTCCAACAGAGTTGCAACTGTTCAGAGGCCTATAGACTACGCCCACTAATGTTTTTTTCCCCTTATTATTCCTTACCTCCACCCAAACTGTTTCATTATCCTGATCTTTTGACCCAATATCATTTCTCTGTATTACAGTGATTCCTTCCTTTATTAACATAGCCACCCCACCTCCCCTTCCTTCCTGCCTGTCCTTCCTGATCGTTAAATAACCTGGTATGTTTAATTCCCAGGCATGGTATGGAGAAGAGAAGTTTGGGGTTTGCCTTGCCTACTAGGATGATCCTGGATAATTAAGAAGATTTGGCAGCAGAGAGAGGATGGCATTAGTGGTTATGGTAACCAAACCAGATCTGGTGGTGGATGACCAAGCCAATCAAAGACCAGGTATGCTCAAACCTGTGGCCTTTTGATTTCCGATCACGAAGATGGGTGTTGTGGCAGGGGAATCGGTGGGTGGTGGGACACCATGGGTGGTCTGACCGGAACAAGTGGTGTAAAAGTGGCATTTAGCAGATCAACAAAAGCTTTGATATTCAAGACAGGTGGAGGACCAGAGAAGTGAGAGTTTAGAGCTAGCCCTGCCCTTGCATTGCTGGGCCACTCTCACATGCAGTGGTTTTCTCCTGCTCACTTTGACTGTTCTGCTGAAGAAATTTGGCATAAAATACAGATCAATAAGAGAAAAGCAATACTGTGTATGTGCAAGCACCATATACTGGAAGGACAGCGCTGGTGGAAGAGTGGAACTGGTCTAGGGCACAAGTAGGAATTTGTTTTTTTTAGGTGTGTGCGATTCAGGAGTGAAGCTCACAGACCAGAACTGGGAAGCTTAGTGATCAAAAGGAACGGTGGCTTTGTTAATTTTCACAATGTGAATCCTAAACTCCGAAAACAGTACTAAATGAGGAAGTGTACTAAGTGATAAACAAAGACTATTAAATGAAGTAAAACTGCTTGCTAGGGTTCCACTTCTGATCTTCTCCTATTCTTTAAGAAACAAAAAGTAATTTGATGCAGTCGTACACATGACTGATCTCTCTTTTCAATAATTAATAAGCAGCCTGGAACATTTCATTTGCAAATAATGCTGGTTTTACTATTTTCAAAGTTCAGGTGAGAAAGTTGCTCTGTCATTGTCAGTTCTTAAACACTAAGTCAATTTGAAGATGACTGTGATTCTGACTGGATCCCACCATCCATTACAATAGTATACTGTAATTTGGTCGAGAAGACCGTTACAATAATGGCTGCATCTCCCAACCTGAGCAGGAATACTGAAGCTTTTTGTCCACAATGGCCACTTTGGTGCATATCATGTAACATTGGGAGTTGCATATAATGACTGATTCCCCAATCAAATGCCTCCAGTGAGCAGTGGTACTTACAGAGTGTGCTGGTCATTAGCTCTTAAGCCCCCAAACCTTGATTTTCTTAATGAGTAATTAAGGTCTGTAGGCCTATGACATCATGGCCATGTGCTCCCTGTGGGTGCCATCCTTGACAGGAATTCCCAATTGGACAATTGGACCTATAAAGCTCATTTCTATGGGGGAAAAATGTGGTTGCTTTGCGCCCTGTTAGTGCCCGGGCGCGGCGCCGCCAATGCCTCCTGCAAAGTTCAGCGGGAGGCTAGTGGCAGCAGTAACCGTTAGCGCCCCGTGGTGCAGCGCCGCCGGCGATGACGTCATCGTCATGCACAGCGCCCCGGCCGTGCTCTTCTGTAGCGCCCCCTGACTTACCGCCGGACGCTATGTCCAACAGAGTCAGGGGGAGCCTACCTGCGGCCGGGGCGGCGCTAGTTAAAGGGGAGGTGGCGGGCGGCCATTTTTGTTGTTGGCCGCCTGCCAGCACCTGCCCCAGTTGCTGTCCCCGGCCCCCCGTGAAGCCCCCCGCAGGGTGCCGGCTGCTGTCCGTGAGCCCGGCACTCCTGGCTCATTTGCCGGCACTCCCGATCCCTGGTAGCCCAGCTGGGCGCCGGGACGTGCTGCGCCAGGCCCCTCCCCTTTAATAAGGGGAGGAAGACCTACAGTACCGCGGCACAACGTGCGGCAGCGCCACGATATTGCCTCGCAGTGCCCCAAGAAGGACGCGGGGCATTTCCAGTAGTGCCCCTCCCTCTCGGGGTGCTACCTGGGAAAATCGGGCACGGAGGGGTGGCGCTAATTTTTTGGGGGTGCTAAAAGTAGCACCCCGGCGAAGTTAGCGCCCCAAAGGGGGCGAAACTCAATTTTACCCCCTATATATTTAAGTCACTGATATTAATAGATCATAGTGTTCTGATTTAGGATTTATCCACCAATAAGGCAACAGTACTAAGTAATTTCCAAGCCCACTAAATTCAAACAGAACAAACCACAGAGTAAGAAATATAAGGAACATAGGAACAGGAGGAGGCCCTTCAGCCCCTTGAACCTGTTTTGCCATTTAATTAGATCATGGCTGATCTGTACCTTAACTTCATCCACCTGCCTTGGTTCCGTAACCTTCAATACCTTGCCGATCAAAAATCTATCAATCTCAGTTTTGACATTTTCAACTGACCTAGCCTAACAGCATTTTGGGGGAAGTAGTTTCAAATTTCCACTATGCTTTGTGTGAAGATGTGCTTCCTGACATCACCGCTGATCGGCCTAGCTCTAATTTTAAGGTTATGCCCCCCCCCCTTAAGTGTATATAAAAGTGAGTTGCATGGGCTTCTTGAGCTGGAGCTTGAGTTTATGTGGGGGGGGTGGAGGGTGGGGGGGCATGTGCCATATTTTGGACACCTGGACATAAAGCACAACTGGGAACACAGGACATCTACAATGAATGGGCACCCTCGGTGTCGAGCAAAAGAATATTCTTATAAATTTATTACCACTCACTATCACAGTTTATGAAGCCATCAGAATGGCTCTCCTTGAAAATGATTGACGTAATAAAACTCACTACGCACTTGGTTTGAGTATAAAGCAAGGCTTTAATCAACTTGTTTCAGAACATGGAGGTCCCGTTGTACTTCACTAGTTCCTTGTCTTACAAAATGTCCCTGGAAAGCTGGGCCCACGCCCGAGTATTTATACTCCTTGGACGGCGCCACCAGCTGGCTGTCCAGCGTTATTTCACGAGTAGTTTCTTGATGATGGAGATTTATAACATTGATCTTATGTACATTTGATTCAACGTGTTACATAATACTGGTTACGGACTGATTGCATAGCAATGGTCCCAACAAGTGTTTGGTTCTGGTCACAAACTGTATGGGGAAATCTTCAGCAGTTTCTGTTACCTGAAAACCTTGGCGACACCACAGCCCTGTATACAATCAAGGTTACCTACTGTTTTCCATAATATACACTGTGAACTTCATGGGGCTGTTCTATTTCATAAACGCTTTGGGACGCCCGAGATTGTGAAAGGCGCTATATAAATGCAAATCTTTCTTTTTTCTTCTGTTTCATCTTGGGTGTGCTATAATGTCAATAACTGCGATCGAAGCAGATTAACAATTGTGATGTGATCACCGCATGTTGATGAGGTGATGGCCTGCTGATTACCAGGGAAAAATGAGTTATGCAGTCAGTATACATTCTAAATAGCACAGTCAACATAGGAGTCTGCAAAGGTTTTCAACAGCCGGTACGAACCATGATATCAGTCTAAACAGAGGCACCTTATCTTCTTAATACTATTCATATTATTTATGACTAACTCAGCAACTAGAGCTCCTGTGCTTGAAATAAGCCTAAAATGAAACCAATCATCTTAAAGGCTGTTAAGAGTAGAATCTGTTTCACAGAAGCACAATGTTGTGTGTTTCCAAAATGAAGTTGTCACTTTGGTTTAAATAAATACTGGCAGCACGGAGTCTTGCTCAAGAAGATTTGTTTTTATTATTATTATTCTTCTCGCAGGATTTCTGTGTCATCGGATTCCCAACCCGCCTATGTGCAGGACCTTTATCCGGTTTTGATATTAGTGTCTGGCCACACTGGATTGTGAGTTACATCCCATGGTGCCAAGGTGCTTTATCAATTCAGTGAGGTTTCCAACATTGAACATCAAAATTATCCACGTAACTACGTCCATAATCAATTTGACAATCTGGATCAGAATCACTTGCAAGTTAAGAATATCATTTATAATTTAAAATGGTTACAGATCTGTATTATGTGTATATAGAGTCCCCTTACAAATTCAGTGCTTATCTATTACTTTTTGTAAATTGCAAGACTGAGGTGATGAAATTAGCAATGAAATATGAACATTAGGCATTACAGAGCTGTTTTTATTCACCAGACATCATAAATTGAACATAAATGAATACAGTATAAGGGAACAAGTGCATCTGTACAAACTCATTTAAAAGGAGAACATTTACAAAAAATTGATCTGCATTTGCAATGTTTGGAACAAATTACACCTGGTCTATGAAAGGATAGCCATTTAATTCTATACAGCCAAGCACACAATATTTGTCAGAGTCCATATTTTCAATTCATCATGTGCAGAAGCAATGCATCACATATAATTATCAGAGAACGCAGTACAGCATGTTTTTCATCAGGCCGCTTGTTACTTTTTATGTGGGAGAAAAAAGCAACAAGGGAAAACAAAAAGATGCATCACACAACAAAATTAATTCTTCAGCGAAGTGTACTTTGGTAACCTCGAAAGAGCTATGGTGCAAGATTCCAGTTGGGAGGATAGTGCAGAAAGTGGATAATCGGTCTGAATTGAGAGCTAAGAACCGATCTCTGTAGAGATGGCTGGTTAACAGCAAAGATGTGGAAATTATTTTCAAGCCTCCTTTTGTCACAGCTTTGATATCAACTCTACTGATCAAAAAAAAAGTATTTTTTCCCCTCTCCATTAATCTGTACTCTCAGGCTTAAAGGATTTGGGGTTTATGTGCATATGTCTGCATTATCTCTATCAAGCCACTGTACATCTTAAAACAAAAATGAGCTTTCAGAATGCAGTGAAATGTAATTGCAAAAAGTCAGGACTCCTCATAGAAGTCTTTTTTTTTAATTAAGTCTGACCTGCTCAAAGACATATAAGCATTTTCTGTACTACTTACAGGATTAAATCAAATCATGTACATACTCGAATTTCAGTGTTTGTGGGTTCTCAAAGATAAGGTTGCGTTTCAAGCCTTGTAATCAAAAGTTCATCAGCGTTTCAGTTTGCTGCAACTTCATTGAACTGATTGGAAGGTGAAACACACAAGCCCTTCAAGATTACCATGCAGTAATAAAGTGGCTGGGCAGCATACATGCAATGAGAACATTTGTTTAACTGGGAATAATGACTGAGGCTCCAATTCATTCATGCCAACAGAGAAACTGGGGTTTACAGGATCACTGTATTTTAATCTTTGCCAGTGCCATAACTTCATACATTTTTATCTTCTGACTTGAGTGCCTGAGATAGACGATGTGTAAATAAGGAAGATTAGTGTTCAGAAGAGGAGCTGAGAAAAACTCAGCACTTTTATTTTGATTTGTTATATTGTCAAAAGAGAATATAAAGATGGAGGTTCGCTATTTCATGTTTGCATAGGGTAAATTCACTAATTCCATGAAAGTGTGGGTCAAAGAATCTGTGCTACTGGGTTGTAGTCCTATCTCCAAGCTGTGCAACTTCCTGCTAAGAGCATGGGATCGGTGAATGGACCTTAATCCAAGTCAAAGTATCACCTATTCCATCTCTGATATCAACTGATTGGGTTTTACTTAGTTGGAATGGTAGCCTAGTGGACTAGACGATGAGCTGAAATCCTACCATGGCAGTTTGCGGTTGACTCCTGAGGGTGAATTCTAACACACCTCGCCTGGCGACAACGCGACGGGCATGCAGTTAAAACAACCGCGCACAGACTTACCGCCCCGTTTCTGCTTTAATCCTGCCAGCCGCCATCGTAACTGGGCCCTTTTTTTTTTATTTTTTAAGGTGGCCGAGGCCCCCAGGTGACTCAGGCAAGAGCCTCATTAATACAAAAACAAGTTGCATCTATATAGCACCTTAAACATAGAATAAACGCCCCAGGGCGCTTCACATGACCCCTATGGCATTTTAACGGTTTAATGAGCAGGGTGCCCGCCACAGGCGCCTCGCTCAGTAAAACCTGGTGGCGAAGAATAGGAGGTCCTCTACGGTATGTCAAAAACTTTCCTTAGTGCGGCCAGGAGTAGCACGGAAAGTGTGGGTCTCTGCTGTGCTGGGCTCCCCCCTCAAAACAGCCCTGATCAACTCCCCCCAGGCCACGACTTACCTTGGTGCAAAGTGTCCTAACTTGCACTAAGTCCCATTCGCCCATCACCTCTGTGCTCGCTGACCTACATTGGCTTCCGGTTAAAAAATTCTCATCCTTGTTTTCAAATCCCTCCATGACATAATATTATAATAATAATAATAATAAATAGGAGCAGGAGTAGGCCATTCGGCCCCTCGAGCCTGCCCCGCCATTCAGTAAAATCATGGCTGATCTGATCTTGGCCTCAACTCCACTTCCCTGCCCGCTCCCCATAACCCTCGACTCCCCTGGATCTCAATTATATGTTTATCTTCGCCTTGAATATATTCAATGACTCCGCCTCCACAGCTCTCTGGGATAGAGAATTCCAAAGATTCACGACCCTCTGAGAGAAGAAATTCCTCCTCATCTCCGTTTTAAATGGGCGACCCCTTATCCTGAAACTATGCCCTCTAGTTCTAGATTGTTAAGTCCCCTCAGAATCTTATATGTTTCAATAAGATCACCTCTCATTCTTCTAAACTCTAATGAGTATCGGCCCAACCTGCTGAACCTTTCCTCATAAGACAACCCCTTCATCTCAGGAATTAACCGAGTGAAACTTCTCTGAACTGCCCCCAATGTAAGGAGACCAAAACTGCACGCCATCCTCCAAGTGTGATTTCACCAGCGCCCTGTATAATTGTAGCAAGTCTTCCCTACTAGTATCTTCCGTCCCCCTTGCAATAAAGGCCAACATTCCATTTGCCTACCTAATTACTTGCTGTACCTGCATGCTAACTTTTTGTGTTTCATGTACGATGACCACCATATCCCTCTGTACCGCAGCATTTTATAGTCTCTCTCCATTTAACTAATAATTTGCTTTTTTATTTTTTCTACCAAGTGGATAACCTCACATTTTCCCACATTATACTCCATCTGCCAAATTTTTTCCCACTCACTGAACCTCTCTATATCCCTTTGCAGACTCTTTGCGTTCTCCTCACAACTTCCTTTCCCACCTGTCTTTGTATCTTCAGCAAATTTGGCTACAGAACACACGGTCCCATCATCCAAGTCATTAATATAGATTGTGAATAGTTGAGGCCCCAGCACTGATCCCTCTGGCACCCCACTAGTTACAGTTTGCCAACCTGAAAATGACCCATTGATCTCGACTCTCTGTTTTCTGTTAGTTAGCCAATCCTCTATCCATACTAATATATTACCCCCAACTCTGTGAGCTCTTATCTTGTGCAGTAACCTTTTATCGAATGACTTCTGGAAATCCAAATACACTACATCTACTGGTTCTCCTTCATTCACCCTGCTCATTACATCCTCAAAGAACTCTAGTAAATTTGTCGAGCGTGATTTCCCTTTCATAAAATCATGTTGACTCTGCTTGATTGTATTATGTTATTCTAAATGTCCTGCTATTGCTTCCTTAATAACGGATTCCAGTTACGTGGCTAGACTGGAGAACCTCGCCCCTTCCTATCTCTGTAATCTCCTTCAGCCCCACAACCCCCCACCCCCCCAGCCCCCCAGAGATATCTGCGTTCCTCTAATTCTGCCCTCTTGAGGATCCCTGATTATAAATCGCTCAACCTTTGGTGGCCATGCCTTCTGTTGCCTCGGCCCTAGGCTCTGGAATTCCCTGCCTAAACCTGTCCGCCTCGTTACCTCTCTTTCCTTCTTTAAGACGCCCCTTAAAACCTACCTCTTTGACCAAGCTTTTGATCACCTGCCCTAATTTATCCTTATGTCAAATTTTCTTTGCCTTAAAATACTCCTGTGCAGCACCTTGGGACGTTTTACGATGTTAAAGGCGCTATATAAATACAAGTTGTTGTTGTTGCTGTAAGTCGCAATTTTGAGCTACCCGAAGCCGGCTAGCTGCCTCTTTTCTGCCCATTTTGGGGAAGGCAGCTGGTCGGTGGGACCCAAGGGTCAAAATAGCCCGGGCCTCAAATTGATGACGTTGGGCGGGTTTGGCGATCACCACCACCCTCCACCATCCCCCCCCACCCAAAACCCACCTCCAGTTAAAACTCCCCCCTCTAACCTCCTTTGAAGTGGCCAAGTAAGCCAGTCAGCTGCACGAAGAATTGTTTATTCAAGGGGAAGGCCCATCATTACCATCTCAGGACAACTAGGGATGGGCAATAAATGCAGTTTTGACAGTGCTGTCCATATTCCAAGAACAAATAAAAAGAACAACTTGCATTTATATAGCACCTTTAACATAGAAAAGAAAAATTATGGGTCGTGCAGACCTCTGGCTTGGAGAGAAAAAAAAGAATTAAAATTACTGTGAATACTGAAGGGGAAATTTCCCAACGGGTGATAATTTGGTGCATGTGCTTAAATCCATTCACGCCAAATCCCTGCCAGTGTTAGTTTAAGGCAATACTTTATTCCAAATGGCGGAATGACTAAAATTCTCACACCAATTGGAAAATCTTCTTTAAAATAAATGGACTAAAACCTCCATTAAAATAGGGGACAAAGTAATGACATACAAAAACGCTGAACGCTGGTACACTAATATTTCACACATTAATTTAACTGAGGTACACATGACAAGCATTGTTGTTCTGGGGAATTCAGTGTGAGATAGAACATTAGCTTAGTGGCCAATGAGGCAAATGAAAGAAGGTACAAGAAGATTGTACAGTCTGCTCCAACTTGGACCAACTATTCTTTTTGGGTTGGAACAATAAATGTAGGTAGCTTAAACAATCGGAATAATATTTGTACATGGCAAACCAAGTACTGCGCACCTTGTTTAAGTTTAAAAAAAATAAATAGATGAGGTATAGCTCGTACACTTAGCTGGATGGATCTGCTATTGGCATACAATAAATCCAGTCCCAAGGAACTCAATGGGCCAGTTTTACACCACATTATTACTTAATGCATCCCTGCTGTTAGAGATTGATTAATGACTGCAGTTCTCAGGCACTTACAGGGTTATGTTACTGGCAATAGTGATCAGTGCATGTATTTTTAATGGTGTTTGCTTAGTGGAAATGATTGTTCGTTTGCCACGGGATTGTTCCAATTCAGAGGCTTCTACCTTAGTGAGAAGTTGACATGAATAAAATAGTCAGCTTGTCCTTACTAAATAATTTATCATTTTTCTTTGGCTTTTCATTAATACAAATGAAATGACATTAAAATGTCACAATAATTCATGTTAAATGCAAGTGGTAGAGTCATAAAACATACCAGGCATGAGGTAAGCTTGTTGTCTCTACAGTGTGTTCTATAATAGTTTATTCCACCTCTTCAATTTCTCTTCCCGTCTCTTAAAGGTGCCGACTCATTCTGGGCTACAATTGCACAGGTAGGCAGCCTAAAAGACTCACGCATAAAGCAAGGCCAATCAGCGAGCATCTGCTGGCTGTTTGACCGTGGAAGATATCGCGGTTTAGCCTTATCCTGTTCTCACCAGATGTCCATGTGCACATGTTCCAGCAGGAGTCACCAGATGTCAATTAGGTGTCTGACAGTGTTCCTCACTAGCCCAGGGGTACTGAGGCCAACTGTACTACCCCTATTATCACCACAGCTGACATTGGCTAACTCAGCAGCGAATGGGGATTGCACCTGGTCTGTGTGGTTCAGCTCCACACTGAATAGTCCACTGAGCAAAGGGGAACTCGTCCTACAGGAGTACAATATTGCAAACACATTAACCAATATGAGTGATGCCATTCTTTCAGACGCAACAACATTTGTACGGTTCTTGTAAAGCAATGAAAAGGCGCTGCACAAAGGAAAGAACAAGGTGGATGGAGAATTGACCAAGAGCATGGTCAAAAAGATTTTGAGGAGACTTTTATAGGCGGGAAGAGAAGTAGCAAGGCAAAGAAGTTTCGGGGTGCTCCAGAGAGTACATAAGAACATAAGAAATAGGAGCAGGAGTAGGCCACTTGGCCCCTCGAGCCTGCTCCGCCATTCAATAAGATCATGGCTGATCTTGGGCTCAAAGCCACTTCCCTGCCCGCTCCCCATAACCCTTCACTCCCTTATCTTGCAAAAATCTGTCAATCTCCACCTTAAATGTATTTAATGACCCAGCCTCCACGGCTCTCTGGGGCAGAGAATTCCACAGATTTACGACCCTTTGAGAGAAGAAATTCCTCCTCATCTCAGTTCTAAAAGGGCGACCCTTTATTCTGAAACTATGCCCCCGAGTTCTAGATTTCCCCACGAGGGGAAACATCCTCTCTGCATCTACCTTGTCGAGCCCCCTCAGTATCTTATATGTTTGTAATAAGATTGATGTGCCTCAATAAATCCGAGACTCGATGTTAGCGAAACAAAACAAGGCTTTTATTGACTTAGAAGGTAACACACAGAGGAGAGGTATCTTCCATCCAGAGGTCTGCCGTACTGGATGTGATGCAGGCTGGGCCAGCTTACATAGGGGCCAGGTATGGGCGGAGCCCTACACACAGTACAATACAATGGTGAGGAAACGGAACTGAGGTGAGGGAAATGAAACTGAAACCAACCACAGTCACAGGCAGAGAATACCAATGAGTGATGAATGGAATATTTCATCACAAAGATCACCTCTCATTCTTCTAAATTCCAATGAGTATAGACCCAACCTGCTCAACCTTTCCTCATAAGTCAACCCCCTCATCTCAGGAATTAACCTAGGGAATCGTCTCTGAACTGCCTCCAATGCAAGTATATCCTTCCTTAAATAAGGAGACCAAAACTGTACGCAGTACTCGAGGTGTGGTCCCGCCAATACCCTGTACAGTTGTAGCAGGACTTCCCTGCTTTTATGCTCCAAACCCCCTTGCAATAAGGGCTAACATCCCAGAGTAGACTCTAGAAGGCCGAAAGCTCTACCATCAAGTGAGGAACGTTCCAGGAGGGGGAGGGGGAAGATTCACAGGAAGGCAGAGTCGGATCATTGGGCATCAATGTGTCGGAAAATCCCACGTGCCCAAAGAGACTGTCACTTAATAGTAGAAATAATTAATATTCTAATGTATTTTTGCATGTGGAAACCTCCAGATGATTAAAGCACTTGGCTGCAGCTTGTGCATTAATCATCTCTCAATATTCATAATTACCTCAGTTAGAAGTTACTCACATTACATCAGCAATAAAGCCAACATGGAACTTATACTCACTAAATTTCAGTATATATCTGTTTGCCCAGCTAATAAAACTCTCTGCCAAGTGTCTAAACCACCCGCCACTCTGCAGTGGATTAGTAATGTTGTGTTCTCTCATCACTACGGGATGGCCTTGCTTCTCATTCATGCAATGCTTTCCGGGTCTGATGACATCACTGCGGTCAGCTGCTAGCTGTGCTAACCAAAAAGTTAAAAATAAATCCCCAGTGTTTGTTGATAAGTAGAAAAAGGAAAAAAAGACTTGCATTTATATAGCACCTTTCACGATCTCAGGATGTCCCAAAGCGCTTTACAGCCAATGAAGGACTATTGAAGTGTAGTCACTTTTTAATGTGGGAAACGCGGCAACCAATCTGCGCACAGCAAGCTCCCACAAACAGCAATGTGATAATGACCAGATAATCTGTTTTTTAGTGATGTTGACTGAGGGATAAATATTGGCCAGGACACTGGGTAGTACGCCCTGCTCTTCTTCGAAATAATGCCATGGGATCTTTTATGGCCACCCGAGAGTAAAACAACAAACTTTTTTTTTAAGAGCCACAAATCTTTGGGAATTTTATAAAACCTGCGTGAACAGAATACAGAAGCTGGCCACCAATTATAGTATCTTTCCCAGAATACACTGAATAAAGGAGATGCACTAAAACAAGGCTACTATTCTATTGACAATGAAAATGTGGTTATTTTAGGCTGCAGTTTTATGGTTACTTTGCGCCAAAGTGAAATACTTTTGAGTGTGTAGTGACGTGAAAGTAGAAGCATGACTAACCTGAGATGTGAGGCCCCCTAGAATAGGTTACCCTGTACTGCTTGAACTTTGTAACTTTGTACTAGGTGCAGTATAACTCCAGGCTGGTGCTAGACCACATTTAAAAGTTCTCAGATGAACTGTACTTTTATTTTTAGTACTTCTCATTTATGGAGTGCATTCTGGGAAGAGTTATATCAATGTAGTCCTAAAGGTCTTCTAAAAATGAACTGAACCGCCTGGGAACTTTAGAAACTTATTTCTCAACAGAATCATAGAATGTTACAGCACAGAAGGAGGCCATTCGGCCCATCGAGCCCGTGCCAGCTCTCTGCAAGAGCACTTCAGCTCGTCCCACTCCCCCTGCCCATTCCTCGTAGCCCTGCAACTTTTTTTCCTTCGGGTGCTTCTCCAATTCCTTTTTGAAAGCCACAATTGAGTCTGCCTCCACACCCTTTCAGGCAGTACATTCCAGATCCTAACCACTCGCTGAGTAAAAATTTTTTTCCTCATGTCGCCTTTTGTTCTTTTGCCAATCATCTTAAATCTGTGTCCTCTGGTTCTCGACACTTCCGCCAATGGGAGCAGTTTCCCTCTATCTACTCTGTCTAGACCCCTCATGATTTTGAACACCTCTATCAGATCTCCTCTCAACCTTCTCTGCTCCAAGGAGAACAACCCCAGCTTCTCCAGTCTATCCACGTAACTGAAGTTCCTTGTCCCTGGAACCATTCTTGTAAATCTTTTCTGCATGCCTCTCTAAGGCCTTCACATCCTTCCTAAAGTGCAGTGCCCAGAATTGGACACAATACTCCAGTTGAGGCCGAACCAGTGTTTTATAAAGGTTCATCATAACTTCCCTGCTTTTGTACTCTATACCTCTATTTATGAAGCCCAGGATCCCGTATGCTTTTTTAACTGCTCTCTCAACCTGCCCTGCCACCGTCAACGATTTGTGCACATATACCCTCAGGTCTCTCTGTTCATGCACCCCCTTTAGAATTGTACCCTTTAGTTTATATTGGGCCAGAAATTCCAGAACGGGGCTTGCAGCGCGTGCAAGCCCCGTATTTGCACTTACCCCGCGCTCCTGCCGATCAGCTCCAGGGACGCCTGCACTTCCAGAAACTGAAGCAAGAATCCCGGGCAGCGTATGATGTCACGCCGCCCAGGAGCGCAGCCAGCGCGGACCCAGGAGCGTGCAGTGTAAGTGAGACACGCCCCTTGAGGTCTCAGTTTCACTGGACACGCCCCCAATGTTTCTGTCAAGCTGCTTTGCTTTTTTACATGCAAAGCAGCAGTTTAAATAGGTTTTTGGAAGTTTTTTGAAGATTTTGGTAACTTTTATAAACTTTTTAAAATGTTTACATTATTTTGAGTAATCTGAAGTAGTTTTAAAGAGAATTAAAGCAATTTAAAGACTTTTAAAAGCCCTAAAAGAATTTTTTAAATTCCATTTATTTATTTAGCAATGTCGTCGTCATACGTGTCTTCACACTGTTCCCTTTGGGGAACTGTATGAAGTGGTGGAAGGATTTATGGTCGTGATTAACGCTCATTCCGTGACCGTAACCATCTTTGAACCAGCCATTAGGGCGGTTAGTCCTATGGCGGGAGGGTTTTATGGGCTCCCACAAGCTATACAAGGAGGGGGGGCCACCCACACCCACGGACGCAAATATCCCACTGGATGTCAACCCAGAATTTAGAGCCGGAGCTCCGACTCCACTTGCCGAGACTGTCTGGAGCGGGGTTCGAAACCCTACCCTGATCTGGCCCAGCGGCAGGGATCCTACCGCTATGACAAAGGCCCAATCCGATTAGCAACGTGAAATGGCAGCATAGGGCTCCAGTCACGGGGAGGGAAAAGGCGCAGGAAACGTATGGGTGTCACCTTTTGTGCGGAGTGGGCCTTTTGCGTAGCAGTAAGCATCCCTGCCGCTGGGCCAGAAGGAGTAGGGTTTTGAACCCCACTCCAGACAGTCCCGGCAAGTGGAGTCGGAGCTCCAACTTTAAATTCTGGGTGGACATCCAGCGGGATACTTGCGTCCGTGGGTGTTGGTGGCCGCCCCCCCCCCCCTCAGATGGGTTGTGGGAGCCCGTAAAACCCTCCCGCCATAGGACTAACCACCCTAATGGCTGGTTCAAAGATGGTTACGGTCACGGAATGAGCGTTAATCACGGCCATAAATCCTTCCACCACTTCATACAGTTCCCCAAAGGGAACAGTGTGAGGATACGTCCGATGATGACCTCTTGCGCAATGCACCTCCTTGGACCCTCAGTCGCAGGTGCGAGGGGGCAAGTGGTGCAAGTGTTAAATTTTTTATTTTATTGACATGTAAAATGTTGGCCCAATAATTCCCTTCCAAATGCGCTAGTACGGTCGGGGTACTTACGCATCTGGCCGGATGAAATGCCGGTTTTCAGTATGCACAGTGCATGTGGGGTAAACCGGCATTTCCTGTCCTCTGAACGAAGGGGTTCAGAGGCAGAACGCGTGCGACTGCACATGCAGCGCGTGCGCAGTATAATTCGCCGCTTTCATTAATGCTTTCAGTGAGGTCCAGTCATTGCAACTTACACATGAAAAAAGCATGGGTACAGTTGCTACAGAGGCTGCGGAGGAAGATATTTCTTATCGTGGAGCTTCTGAAAGTATGTATGTCTGTATATATTCCTTTGCGTGTTATGTATATATTCCTTTACTTATGTGTATGAATGTATTATTTAATTATGACTTTCAGAGAAAGTAACTTATTGGAAAATCATAATTAAAAACATACATTCATAGTAAAGGAATATAAAACATACATACATATACGTAAAGGAATATATGTGGACATACATACATAACTCATTCTCACATTCCATTCACACAGCCACAATTGCTCCTTCTACCTATCGTTCTGAAAACCCTTTAAAAAAAAAAAAATTTAAACTTTAAAACTTACTTAAAATTTCTTAAAATAACTTCCCTCCCTTTCCCAAACAAAAATATTGCATTTCAAAAGCTCCACGATAAAATATATCTTCCTCCGCAGCCAATGAACCACTTTACACTTGCTTTTTTTCAGTGCAAGTTCTGAGGACTTACCCTCACAGATTTCATGAATGAAATCCACGAAGTTCACTGCGCAAGCGCTGCCTGTGCAGTCGCACGCGCTCGAGGTCTGGAAATGCCGGCGTTCCCCGCATGCGCTGTTCCTGCTGAACGCCGGCATTTCCAACGGCCAGAAGCGTGAGTACCCCGAGCGCACTCACGCTTCTGGCCTGGAATTTCTGGCCTATTGCCTCTTCTCGTTCTTCCTACCAAAATGTACCACATCACACTTTTCTGTGTTAAATTTCATCTGCCACATGTCCACCCATTCCACCAGCCTGTCTATGTCCTCCTGAAGTCTATCACTATTCTTCTCACTGTTCACTATACTTCCAAGTTTTGTGTCATCTGCAAATTTTGAAATTGTGCCCTGTGCACCCAAGTCGAAGTCATTAATATATATCAAGAAAAGCAGTGGTACCAATAACTGACCTCTGAGGAACACCACTGTATACCTTCCTCCAGTCCGAAAAACAACCGTTCACCACTACTCTCTGTTTCCTGTCACTTAGCCAATTTCATATCCATGCTGCCACTGTCCCTTTTATTCCCTGTCCCTTAATGTTTTTAATATTAATGAGAAAATGTACGCTCCTGCCTGATCTCCTTCTCTTAACATTAAAAGTTAGCGGTTAAAGAAGCAAGCACAGAGCTCTATTGTCATTAGGCTCAATGTAAGTTGCAGTTGCCAGTATAACTGCAGTTTGCCTTCGGACTCCGTAGATACCAGTCTGAGACCGGAACTGGGACGTTATTCTGTTTGCATGCTTCTCGTAATCACACTGTAATGCTAATTTTGCCTGATAATACTTTTGTTGCACAGAATAAATAATGAATAAATGTATTTAAAACTAATTTTGTTGGAAGTAACTTATTTCCATGGGAACAACTCAATAAAGCCTAGACCGACAAAACTTGATAAAATCTATCTGGAAAGTTAAATAATCAATTACCGTAGGATGATTGCAACCTACAGCCCATAATAGGCAAGAAATTCTAAAAATCTGCACTTCCTTCATTCCGAGTGGGAAACTGTCTAATCTTAACGCTCGACCACTCAGTTACTGATTACAGGCGACCAGCCAGCAGCACTGTTTAATGGCTCTAAATCAAGTGGAAAGTTGGGAAAGTCCTGGGACTTCTGAGGCAAAATAAAATGGAATATTGTGGCAGTGTTACTTTAGTTATGCAAAAAAATGTTTCACGTTTATTCTAAATCCAGTATTACAAGCAAAAAACCCATTGCATATAGCATGGCCCCAGAGTGGTCAGCGGCCAGTATTATAGTACTGAGCCACACAAACGAGAAGGGACCGAGATCTAATTCCTGGTCTACAATAACTACTGAGCCTCAGCTTATCTTAGCTGCCCTGGATTAAAAGGACGAGCCAAGCCTTCCACTTCTGTCCTAACTCGTCCTGGAAACTGTCCCTGTGGCATATTTAGTGAGCAGATGTTGGGCTTAACATCAGACTCAAACCAGATGATTCCAGTCGGTGGTGGTTCAAGGGTGAAGTTGTTGCTTTTGAGTGTGTTTCTTTATAATATGCCCTCGCTATCCACTTTCAGCCTTGGGCGCCTCCTGCCATTAAGCCAATGGTTTTAGCTGGCAGCAGACTACTGGCTCTCTTCTTCAGGTGTGTTTATGTTTAACACTTTTGTAGTTCAGATCATAACAACAACAACTATTATTTATATCGTGCCTTTAACGTAGTAAAACATCCCAAGGCGCTTCACAGGAGTGTCATAAAACAAAATTTGACTCCGAGCCACATAAGGAGATATCAGGGCAGGTGACCAAAAGCTTGGTCAAAGAGGTAGGTTTTTCAGGAGCGTCTTAAAGGAGGAAAGAGAGGTAGCGAGGCGGAGAGGTTTAGGGAGGGAATTCCAGAAATTAGGGCCTAGGCAGCTGAAGACACAGTCACCAATGGTTGAGCGATTAAAATCAAGGATGCTCAAGAGGCCAGAATTAGAGGAGCGCAGATATCTTGGGGGGGGGGAGGGGGTGGGACTGGAGGAGATTACAGAGATAGGTAGGGGCCAAGCCATGGAAGGATTTGAAAACAAGGATGAGAATTTTGAAATCGAGGCATTGCTTAACTGGGAGCCAATGTAGGTCAGCATGCACAGGGGTGATGGGCAAACGGGACCTGGTGCGAGTGAGGGCATAGGCAGCCGAGCTTTGGATGACCTCAAGTTTACGTAGGGTAGAACATGGGCGGCTGGCCAGGAGTGCATTGGACTAATCAAGTTTAGAGGTAACAAAGGCATGGATGAGGTTTACAGCAGCAGAATCCAGACAAGTGGAAAATATTCCATCGCTCTCCTGACTTGTGCCTTGTCAGTGGTAAAGAAGCTTTGGGGAGTTGGGAGGTGAGCCACTTGCAGCAGAATACCCAGCCCCTGACCTGCCCTAGTAGCCACGGTATTTATGTGGCTGGTCCAGTTAAGATTCTGGTCAATGGTGACCCCCAGGACATTGATGATGGGGTATTTGGTGCTGGTAATGTCATTGAATGTCAAGGGGAGGTGGTTAGACACTCTTGTTGGAGATGGTCATTGCCCAGCACTTGTGTGGTGCGAATGTTACTTGCCACTTAGCAGCTCAAGCCTAGATGTTGACCATGTCTTGCTGCATGCGGGCATGGACAGTTTCATTATCTGAAGAACTGTGAATGTAGCTGAACACTGTGCAATCATCAGCGAACTGCTCCACTTCTGACCTTATGATGGAGGGAAGGTCATTGATGGAGCAGCTGAAGAACGTTGGGCAAGAACACTGACCTGATAAACTCCTGCAGCGAAGCCCTGGGGCTGAGATGATTGGCCTCCAACAACCACAACCATCTGCCTTTCTGCCAGCTATGTCTTCAACTACTGAGTAGTTTTCCATTGACATCAGTTTTACAAGGGATCCTTGGTGCCACACTCGGTTGAATGCTGCTTTGATGTCCAGGGCAGTCACTCTTACTTCACCTCTGGAATTCAGCTCATGTCCCTGTTTGCACCAAGGCTATAATGAAGATTGGAGCTGACTGCTCCTCCGGAACCCAAACTGAGCATCGATGAGTAGATTATTGGCAAGTGCCACTTGATAGTACTTTTGATGACTTCTTCCATCACATTGCTGATGATTGCAAATAGGCTGATATGGTGGTAATTGGCCAAGTTTGATTTCTGCTGAATTTTGCGGACAGCAAATACCTGGGCAATTTTCCACTTTGTTGGGTAGATGCCAGTGTCATAGCTGTACTGTAACAGCTTAGTTCTGGAGTACAGGTCTTCAGCACTACAGCCAGGATGTTGTCGGGGCCCGTAGCTTTGCTGCGTCCAGACCTCAGAAGGAGCCTGAGAAGGATCATCCACACAGCACTTCTGACAGAAGATGGTTTCAAACACTTCAGCCTTGTCTTTTACACTCATGTGATCTGTTGAGGATGAGGATTTCCATGAAGACTCCTCCTCCTGTTAGTTGCTTAATTGTCTACCACCATTCAGGACTGGATGTGGCAGGACTGCAGAGCTTTGACCTGATCAGTTGGTTGTGGGTTTGCTTAGCTCTGTCTATAGCATGCTGAAAGTCAGTGATCGTTCAATAAAATATACTTTGTTGGATAAACAAACGCTTGGGTTTTTGAACCTGCAAGGCCATTGCGAAGCTATAAATTGAGAAACACAGAAAATTGGCATCTCTCTACATCTGTGGTTTTCAAAACTTTTCTGTGAGGAACCCCCTGCAAACAATAACACACTCCCATGTCCTAACCTCTGAAAGACAGCATCAGCTAGCCAAAGGAAAGCAGTGTTTTCATTGCAGAAAGGATGTTTTATTGGTAAAAAGCAACAAAAATAACATGCTAATAAGTAAACAAAAACAGAAAAATACAGAAAGACCTCCTGGGATTCCCCCTTGGAAATTCTAGTTTGAAACCTATGCTCCACACAGCATATGCAGCAAACATACGGAAAGTCAGTGCGTTTGAAAACACAGGCTTGGGCTGAAAAGTGGCAGGTAGCATTCGCGCCACACAAGTGCCAGGCAATGACTATCTCCAACAATCGAGAGTCTAACCACCGCCCCTTGACGTTCAACGGCATTACCATCGCCGAATCCCACAACATCAACATCCTGGGGGTCACCATTGACCAGAAACTTAACTGGACCAGCCACATAAATACTGGGGCAACAAGAGCAAGTCAGAGGCTAGGTATTCTGTGGCGAGTGTCTCACCTCCTGACTTTCCAAAGCCTTTCCACCATCTACAAGGCACAAGTCAGGAGTGTGATGGAATACTCTCCACTTGCCTGGATGAGAGCAGCTCCAACAACACTCAAGACGCTCAACACCATCCAGGACAAAGCAGCCCGCTTGATTGGCACCCCATCCACCACCTTAAACATTCACTCCCTCCAACACCGGCGTACCGCGGCTGCCGTGTGTACCATCGACAAGATGCACTGCAGCAACTCGCCAAGGCTTCGTCGGCAGCACCTCCCAAACCCACAACCTCTTCCACCTAGAAGGACAAGGGCAGCAGGCGCATGGAAACACCACCACCTCAAAGTTTCCCTCCAAGTCACACACCATCCTGACTTAGAAGTATATCGCCAATCCTTCATCGTTGCTGGGTCAAAATCCTGGAACTCCCTCCCTAACAGCACTGTGGAAGTACCTTCACTGCACGGACTGCAGCGGTTCAAGAAGGCGGCTCACCACCACCTTCTCAAGGGCAATTAGGGATGGGCAATAAATGCTGGCCTTGCCAGTGACGCCCACATCCCATGAACCAATATTAAAAAAAAACAATGCTAAAGTAAAAATAGATCACAATAACAATATTAGGCTTTTTTCAATGGGTCTGGGATATTCTAATATTTTTCCCCATTTGTTTTTCTCAGCTCCCCCTGCGCTATGAATCAGTCTGCTTCCAGACCCATTTTAAACGGAGCCAGGAGATACGCAAGAGGAACTTCTTATCTTGAATGTTCCTCCTTCCCCACGGTTAGGCATCTGGTTTCTGCTTGCTTGTGGTGGAATCAACCACTCAATCTCATGTTGCAGAATGTCGGAGAACCAGTGCACTGCATCACTAAATCACACTGCCGACTATTTTGTACCGAATCCTTCAAATTCAAACACTTACCTAATTTTTTTTTCATCTTCCTGCCTTTGAAGAACCTGCGCCTGGCATTGTTCCGATGCTAACGTCACTGCACTGCTCCAGAGGATAATGAGCAGGCCACAGGCTGTGTTTGAGTCTTTGATCCCTGTTTTTTTTTAAACTTACTTTGAATCAGCTGGCATGTGAGTCCGTTTTTTTCTTCATAGTTAAGCTGCTTCAGCTGTGATCTACCTAAGAATTAATTAAACGCATCATACATATTTTATTTATAATCTATATCTATATGAAAGTCTTGGGGCTGGATCTCCTGGTCTGACAGGAATCCCACCAGATCAGTGGTAGGGCAGGCGACTGACCCTGGAAAGAATTATTTGTATGTTGTGAACAGACTCTACTGGCAGTATTTACACCACTGCCTGGTCACGCGTCTCAGGTGGGGGAGGGCGAGCGGCTGCGGCGCCTCCCATTGCGGAACATGACTGATGACAAGAAGAAAGAAATTATATATGTTTTAATTATATGGCAGCTGAATGCATTGGGCAAACCAGCCCTGCAATATTCAAAAGCCTTCTCAACTACCTTAGTGATGCAGGAATGTACAGGTGTTCCTGACTCCCAGCATCACGAAGGCATTAGTGACAGGAAATCTGTTGGACGATGTATTGCCCTCATTAACATCTAATTTGAGTAAAGCCACCCATATTCACTTCCGGCGGGAGACTCTGGGAAGCCACTGGAATGGCGCCCCCGCCCATCTCCTGACCCCCATTTCCCCAATTTCTGGAGGTAGTCTTGTGGATGATCTGTCTCCCTCTGCCCCCCCCTCGGTATCTAATGTACATCCACCGTATGTGTAAAGTGTCCATCACACAAAAGAATCCTGATTTGCTCATATTTCCCAGCAAAAACACTTGAACATTTACTTCACTGACTAACCGCATCTCTCATAAACCTCCCTCCAAACACTTCCAGAGGCTGTAGTCTCCCATTCCGCCACCCCACTTCCCCCACCACCACCAATCAAAGCCCCTGATTCACCAAGAACAATGGCACAGGAGATCCAATATAATATGCATGTATTAATAACAGATTTACAAGATCATCCGTAGTTATGATTACATAGAATTACATCGCAATTACACAGCACATTCTACAAACTGGTCTATGACAGTGTTTATGCTCTACACAAGGTTCCTCCTACCCTACTTTATCTCACCCTATCATCATATCCTTCTATTCCTTTCTCCCTCATGTACTTATCCAGCTTCCCCTTAAATGCATTTAGACCTTAAATTGTGTAATTAACGCAACATCAACTGGTCTGCCCTCTTACCACGGAAAAGTAATATTAAAGAAAGAAAAAGATTTGCATTTATATAGCGCATTTTAAGACCTCAGCATGTCCCAAGGCGCTTTACAGCCAATGAAGTAATTCAAGGAGTTGGATATATTTCTTAAGGCTAAAGGGATCAAGGGATATGGGGAGAAAGCAGGAACAGGGTACTGAATTTGGATGATCAGCCATGATCTCATTAAATGGCGGAGCAGGCTCGAGGGGCCGAATGGCCTACTCCCGCTCCTATCTTCTATGTTTCTATGCTTGAAGTGCAGAAACACAGCAGCCAATTTGGCACCACAAGCTCCCACAAACAGCAATGTGGTAATGACCAGCAATGTTGATTGAGGGATAAATATTGGCCAGGACACTAGGGAGAACGCCCCTGCTCTTCTTCCAAATAGTCTCAGGGGATCTTTCATGTCCACTTGATGAGTAGATGGGGCCTTGGTTTAACGTCTTAACCAAAAGACCTCCAACAGTGCAGCAAGCCCTAAGTGGAGTGTCAACCTAGATTATGTGCTCAAGTCTCTGGAGTGGGGCTTGAATCCACAACCTTCTAACCCAAAGTCGAGAGTGCTACCGCTTTTTTAAAATATATATTATTTATTAAACATTAAAAATATTTACAACATCATGATCATTCCATTGTATCATACAAATCCATTCCGCCGCTCTGCACAGCCATTCCTCCACCACATAGAGTCATAGAGTCATAGAGTAATACAGCACGGATAGAGGCCCTTCGGCCCATCGTGTCCGCGCCAGCCATCAAGCCCGGTCTAATCTAATCCCATATTCCAGCATTTGGCCCGTAGCCTTGTATGCTATGGCATTTCAAGTGCACATCCAAATGCTTCTTAAATGTTGTGAGGGTTTCTGCCTCCACAACCCTTTCAGGTAGTGAGTTCCAGACTCCAACCACCCTCTGGGTGAAAAAGTTCTTTCTCAAATCCCCTCTAAACCTCCCGCCCTTTACCTTGAATCTATGCCCCCTAGTTATTGACCCCTCTACTAAGGGAAAAAGCTCCTCAGCATCCATCCTATCTATGCCCCTCATAATTTTGTACACCTCAATCATGTCCCCCCTCAGCCTCCTCTGCTCCAAGGAAAACAAACCCAATCTGCCCAGTCTCTCTTCATAGCTGAAGCGCTCCAGCCCTGGTAACATCCTGGTGAACCTCCTCTGCACCCTCTCTAACGCGATCACATCCTTCCTGTAGTGTGGCGACCAGAACTGCACACAGTATTCCAGCTGTGGCCTAACCAGTGTTTTATACAGCTCCATCATAACCTCCTTGCTCTTATATTCAATGCCTCGGCTAATGAAGGCAAGTATCCCATATGCCTTTTTTACCACCTTATCCACCTGTTCCGCCGCCTTCAGGGATCTGTGTACTTGCACACCCAGATCCCTCTGACCCTCCGTCTTGCCTAGGGTCTTTCCATTCATTGTGTATTCCTTTGCCTTGTTAGTCCCCCCAAGGTGCATCACCTCGCACTTTTCCGGGTTAAATTCCATTTGCCACTGTTCCGCCCATCTGACCAACCCATCTATATCGTCCTGCAGACTGAGGCTACCCTCCTCGCTATTTACCACCCTACCAATTTTTGTATCATCCGCGAACTTACTGATCATACCCTTTACATTCATATCCAAGTCATTAATGTAGACCACAAACAGCAAGGGACCCAGCACCGATCCCTGTGGTACCCCACTGGCCACAGGCTTCCAGTCACAAAAACAACCTTCGACCATCACCCTCTGCCTTCTGCCACTAAGCCAGTTTTGTATCCAATGTGCCAAGGCACCCTGGATTCCATGGGCTCTTACCTTCTTGACCAGTCTCCTGTGCGGGACTTTATCGAAGGCCTTACTGAAATCCATGTATACCACATCCACTGCGTTACCCTCATCCACACACCTAGTCACCCCCTCAAAAAATTCAATCAAATTAGTCAGACATGATCTTCCCTTGACAAAGCCATGTTGACTATCCCTGATTAATCCTTGCCTCTCCAAGTGGAGACAAATTTTGTCCCTCAGGATTTTTTCCAATAATTTTCCTACCACTGATGTTAGGCTCACTGGCCTGTAGTTCCCCGGTTTTTCCCTACTACCCTTCTTGAATAATGGTACTACATTAGCGGTTCTCCAGTCCTCTGGCACATCCCCTGTGGCCAGAGAGGTCCTGAATATATGTGTTAGAGCCCCCGCAATCTCCTCCTTTGCCTCACACAGCAGCCTGGGATACATTTCATCCGGGCCTGGGGATTTATCCATTTTTAGGCCAGCTAAAACCGCCAATACCTCCTCCCTCTCGATGTTAATATGTTCGAGCATATCACAGTCCCCCCGCCCTATTTCTATGTCTACATCGTCCTTCTCCATAGTGAAAACAGATGCAAAAAATTCATTTAGAACCCCTCCTACATCTTCCGGCTCCACACACAGATTGCCACTTTTGTCCCTAATGGGCCCTATTTTTTCCCTAGTTATCCTCTTACCCTTAATATACTTATAAAACATCTTCGGATTTTCCTTTATTTTGCTCGCCAGTGTTATTTCATGGCCCCTCCTTGATCTCCTAATTTCTTTTTTAAGTATCCCCCTGCACTTTTTGTACTCCTCTAGGGCTTCCTCCGTCTTTAGCCTTTTGTATCTACCAAAAGCCCTCCTTTTTTTCCTAATCCATTCTCGTATATCCCCTGACATCCAAGGTTCCCTGTGGTTTTTGGAACCACCCTTGACCTTTAAGGGAACATGTTGCCATTGTATGATCTCAATCTCCCTTCTGAAAGCCTCCCATTGCTCCGATGCGGATTTTCCTACAAGTAGCTGATCCCAGTCCATTTTGGCCAGATCCTGCCTTATCCTATTAAAATCGGCCTTCCCCCAATTTAGAACCTTTATTTCCGGCCCATCCCTGTCCTTTTCCATGACCACCTTAAATCTTACCATATTATGGTCACTATCACCAAAGTGCTCACCTACTAGCACTTTTTCCACTTGGCCGGCCACATTCCCTAGAATTAGGTCCAGTACCGCCCCCTCTCTTGTAGGACTTTCTACATGCTGGCTCAAAAAGCTCTCCTGGATGCACTTTAAGAATTCTACACCCTCTGAGCCTTTCACACTCTGACTATCCCAGTTAATATTGGGGAAGTTGAAATCCCCCATTATCATTACCCTATTATTTGCACATTTCTCTGAGATTTGCCTACATATCTGTTCCTCTATCTCCCCCTGACTGTTTGGAGGCCTATAGTACACTCCCAGCAAAGTGCTTGCCCCATCAAACATTAACATCAAAACCTGAAGTTTTATTTGTCTCCCATAACATATACTAATATATATTGTACTTTAAAAATTGATCAGTAATCATGACTCTGAATAAGGGAAGTGTGCCTGATAATCCCCCCCATCATTTAATCTCCGGCCCTTCACTCCTCTCATGCAACTTCCCAACTTTTCAGGCAGCTGTTGCTTTCTCCTGCAGCCTCCGGTTCTTTTTCACCTCCTGTTTGAAACTTCCCTGCAGTTTCAGCCTCTGCTTTACCTTAGGTTTGGGCCGAGGAGCTGCCCCTTCTCCCTCCTTCTGCCCCTCACGAACCTTTCCCTTTCCACACGATGCCACCCCACTCCCATGCCTCTGTCCCCCTCTGACTCCTCACTCTCGAGCTCTTCAAACTCCCTGCACCCCGTCAGATAGATAATCTCCCTTCGAGAGTCTTCCTGCTATCACGGTTTCTTCAACAGTGCCACTCCCTTCGGCCTCATCTCCACCGCTGACCCTTGTTCCCCGTTTCTTCTCTCTCTGAGACAATGGCGCATCTGCACCTATCTTGCTCCTTTCTGGCTTCTTTGGCTCTCCGCTCCCGTCCTGCTGCCCCTTTGCTGCACTGTCGGAGGTGCCATCTTTTGGATGAGATGTTAAACTGAGATCCCGTCTGCTCTCTCAGGTGGACGTAAAAGATCCCATGGCACTATTTCGAAGAAGAGCAGGGGCGTTATCCCCAGTGTCCTGGCCAATATTTATCCCTCAACCAACATAACAAAAACAGATTATCTGGTCATTATCACATTGCTGTTTGTGAGACCTTGTTGTGCACAAACTGGCTGCCGCGTTTCCCACATTACAACAGTGACTCCACTTCAAAAGTACTTCATTGGCTGTAAAGCGCTTTGAGACGTCCGGTGGTCATGAAAGGTGCTGTATAAATGCAAGTCTTTCTTTCTTTCTTTCTTAAGGCTCTTGCCTCTTGCACCCTCTCTTTGTCTTGCCCCCTCCTGCCCCCCGAGATGTCCGACTCCCCGTCTTTCTTTGGAGTACTTACACTTGCCCAGCACCCCGCCACCTCTCCCCCCGCGGACACCAGATTTTTTAGGGAGAGCCGAGCTGTAATATGGCTCGACTCTGCCCTCGACCCGTGCTGCCGGCTGCTGTCTTTGTCCTTTTCCATTGTACTTGGTGAGTTTTCCACCATCGCCATCCTGTTCTCTGCTCCGCAATTTTCTGCCTCTTCCTGCGTTCTTTACTCCTTCCATTCACCAGCTGTGTCCTCCGCCTGCTCCGCTCCTCCAGCCGCTCCACTCACACCTCCTGCTCCTTCTCCTTCTCCTCCTCCCATCTCCTTGTCACTCAAGGGGCTTCCTTCTGCTGCACACTCACAGCAGGTGGGGCCTTTGTGACACACCCCCACAGCTCTCCGCCTTGCAGCTCCGAGCGCTGTGTCCAGACTCACTGCAGTTATAACAGTAAAAGTCTGGACAGCTTCTTACAAGACGGTCGTGTCCAAGACAATAATGACAAACCTTCACCTGGTTATCGTGCAGTACCCAGAAGTACTGCACTCCTGTTATTGTCTCAATTTTCATGCTACATGGCAATGACTTCACCCTCTCTGGGAACATAACAGGTTCCATCTGCGTTCCTGGATAGTATCTCCTCCTTATTGCCGAGCAAATTTTAATGTCCCACGACTCCAACTTTTTTATTAGCACATCGTCCTCAATATAAACCAGCAGGTTTAAGAATGAGACCACCACCTCTTCAGAAGAGAGCAGAGATACCTCCAGGAACTTATCTCCAACCTTCAAACTCAGTAAAAGTCTTTCCACCTCCTCTCGGCCACTGACCGTCATCTCGAACCCACCATTTGGCTTCGGTCGGCAGGCAAAGCAGCTTCCCTCGCAGCAGCCCTCATGTACCGCCTGGATAATATCTCAAGCTCTTGTCTCCTTATCCTCACACTGAACCACGACCGTGTTTTCTTTTCCAAACCTTTGGGCCTTTTTTTCTCCCTTCCCCCAACATTTTCTCCCCTGATTAAATTAATCTTGGGAACATTGTCCTCTGAGGGGCCCAGCACTCCGGGCCCCTCAGCAACCATCTGGCTGCTGTTTAAGGACCAAAAAGACCCTAAAACCTGACAAAAAAACACCAACTTTTTGCAAACTCACTCCAACTCCCTGCAGTAATCAAGCACCGAGCAGCACCTGCTCACTCCTAGCCCCTCCCACTTAGAGAGCGCTATCCACTGAGCCATGGCTGACATACAGTTGCCAGGTAAAGCCTATTGCATAAATACCAACTTAAAACAGAGTTTAAATAATTAGCTCTGCAGGTTTAAAGTAATGCAACACTATATACTTACAAGCAGCAATATAAGCCTAGGTTATTCTGATAACATCAGACCAATTGATACAGGATTTGCATTAATCTGGTCCTTGCAGATACTAATACCTATATGCACCCCCTCCTGGTTCAACACCCCTACTGCAGGTTGAACTGGTTCGCTCCATCTGCCTCTTAAAGCTGGATGATTCCATTCCACTATATCATCATTGCACCTAATCCTTAAAGCTTATTTTGGTGCACTGGATTCTGATTCTGAGGATATTGCCTTTCAAAAGGACTGGTGCCTAATTCATGTACAGATGGTAAAATCCTAAAGCTCATCTTGCAAGCAAACTCTTAGCAAGTGATGTGCCATATGTTTTTGTCACGTATTTAATTAGAACTAGGAAAGCAGAGCTGATCCGAGCGGGGCCAGACTGCAGTACCTTCCTCCGCACCCCTACACCTATGTTCAAAAACACGATTGGTGTCTAAAATATCAAGAGGAGTGACTGGGTGATTTCTGCAAGAATTAATGGCCCAGAAATTCGGGTCGGGGGCTTCCCGCGGGTGCAAGCCCCCGACCTGCACTTATCTCGTGCGCCGGCAGTTGAGCTGTAGGGCCCCGTGGAATTCCGCTCCGGGGCCTGGCCCAGCTGCCGGCACGCTGTGCTTGTGTGTCCCAGGGGCGTAGTTAGTGCGATGCGTCCCCTGGGATCACGTGAGCCATGGGCAGCCAATCGGAGGAGGGAAAAGCCCATTCATAAGATTGACAGGAGGACCTGTCAAAACTTATGAAAACTACGGGCCTCAAAATAGCATTAAACCTTCAAATAATTTTTTTTTTTAAATCACACTTTTTCAATAAACTACAAATTACATTAAATAACTATTTTAAACAATAATTTAAATTTTTGAAAAAAATAATTTTATAAAAAAACGGGGCTAAAAATAAACTTACCTTGCTTTAAAGTATTTAAAAATAATAAACCTGTGGAAAAAATGTTTTAATTTTAATTAATTGACCACTTACCTTGTAAAAAGCAGGCCTTACGCCTGCTTTTTAAATGTGTAAATCCTACAGGCTTACCCTCCCAGGAAAACCTGCAAAAAAATCCTAAGTTCAAAGCGCACGCGCAGCCTCCCCTGCGTGCGCGTTCGACCTCTGAACCCCTTCGTTCAGAGGATCGGAAGTGCCGGTTTCCCGCGCATGCGCAGTGCATGCAGGAAACCCGCACTTCCATTCGGCCTATGGGCGAGTACCCCGTGCGTACTCACCCGTGGAGAGCCGAATTTCTGGGCCAAGGTATTAATCGGCATAAACCTAACACCCAAGTCAATATTTTACTCATAAAACATGTCCTGAACCTGATAAATCAGGGGAAATCTTTTCACTATATTTACAATGTCACTAACATGTAATGAGCAGAGGAAATCTTGCCTCAGCATGGCTAGCAATTCCTTCATGTACTACACATGCATTTATCCTGCTGGCAAAGTTATAGAGGGTACACCACTCTGCTCATTGGATAAATGGAGAGAGGAATTTCTTGATATATTTCGGGTTTCTTCATTGCTTTTCCAAATTGACGGTTGTCCGTAAGCATCTTCTTCCGTTTACCCCGGAGTCACGATGAATGGCGATGAATCCACAGCCCCAACAAGCACAAGCGCGCTTCACTTTAATTTTTACTAGTACTATTTTATTCATCTTGCGAATCAAGGTCAATTAATAGTGAGGGATATTGCAGAGTTAGGAAAATCTTTTTGACAAAGCAGACCTTTGTGCTTTGCAGCCCACTTCCAGCAATACAGATTCCTTATAGGTAATTTTTCAACTTTGAGCCCCCCCCCACTGGGAACGCATATCAGAGATTCGAGTGTGCACTGTGCGTGATTTTTACCACCATTAATTTAAATGCTCAGAAAATCGTGCACAGTGCGCACTCAAATTTATGATACGCGCTCCCAGTGGGGGAGGCTCCCTGCCAGAAGCACAAAGTCAGAAAATTACCCCTCTGGTTTAAACCATGTCCCCTTTTTTACTTTTCTGTCCAAAGATGTCAGGGGTCAATTCACCATCCCCTACTCCCAGCGCGGAGCTGTTCTCAAAGGGAGTGCGGGTAGAAGACAGGGCTACAACCCTGTAGCACCAGTTCCTTAACTTGCACTCCCTTTAGTGCAGTTCCCCACTGGGGGCACAGGATTGGTCCATTTACCTTCTTATCCTACCTTGCTGCCGGCCGGGCAGCTTCTGAGCCAACCCAATATTGCACTGGCCTAAATCCAGTGAGCTGCATTGGGGTGCCCATTGGGTGCCTGCAGCTTGCCGGTTCTAGTTAAATGAGACCCGGGTCTCAAAATGGCTGCTGGCCTTTTCGCTGCTGGCGGGCTTCCTAAAAGTTAAAACCAACCCCACTGAGTGTAACTGTGTCTAGGTATGGCATTGGAGAGCAATGCTTTTTGTTCTGCAGTCTGCCATACCACTGTCAATCTGAAGAATAGGATCACAGAATCACACAGCACAGAAGGAGGCCATTCGGCCCACCGTGCCTGTGCCGGCTCATGTGAAAGAGCTGTCCTCTTCCCCTGCTCTTTCCCCGTGGCCCTGCGAATCTTTCCTTTACAAGTATTTATCCAATTTGTTTTTGAAAGTTACAATTGAATCTGCTTCCTCCATCCTTTCAGGCAGTGCGTCCCAGATCATAACAACTCGCTGCGTAAAAGAAAAAAAATGTCTTCTCGTCGCCCCCATGGGGATGAAATTGGTCTTGGGCAGTCGCGCAAAAACAGGTGATAACTTATCGGCAGCCCGTTTTACACCCCGCGCCCGATTTCTTTTTCCCATTGGCTTCAGAAAAGCGGACGTGAATTAAAAAAATTGATTTTCAGCCCTTCATACTTGTGCTTACATTTTTTTGCTGAAATTAGTGAGGACAAGAATTTCACCCCTCGTGTGAGGACAGCTATATTAAAAACCAGTTTTGGTCTGTTTGCACCATGACATCCTGATCTTCACAGCCACATTCAGAAAGTGGGCTTCAGCATCCTGAGGTGTCCAGTCCTCAGGAACAGGCTAACCCTTTTGCTAAAATGGGGCCGCTGACCTTCACTAAGGCCACAGTGTTTACATACTTTAGCACCTTAGTTGGAACTTATCTATTTATTTTAGATCTGTTTAATATTTAATAGAAAAGTTAATCAAAAGGAAGTTATAAATAAAAATATAAATCAGAAGTATTTTAAAATTCTCATCCTTGTTTTCAAACCTCTTCATGGCCTTGCCCCTCCCTGTCTCTGTAACCTCCTCCAGCCCTACAAAACTCAGAGATCTCTGCGCTTCTCCAATTCTGGCCTCTTGCGCATCCCTCAATTTTCATCGCTCCACCTTTGGTGTCCATGGCTTTAGCTGCCTGGGCCATAGGCTCTGGATTTCCCTCCCTAATCCTCTCCACCTCGCTCTGCTCCTTTAAGACGCTCCTTAAAATCTACTTCTTTGGCCACCTGTCCTAATATTTCCTTATGTGGCTAAGTAAATGCACGTTGTTATATACATTTCTATATCTCAAGATTCCGCTGGACATCCTTCAACTTGTACTCTGCTGATTTGACTACATCGTTTAGCATTCTATTTGCTTTGTTAATAACTGGACCTGCCTCGGATATACAAATAACTGACCAGTAGGATTTTAATATGTTTTTTTGAATTCCTGAAGACCTGGTTAACAAAACTGTAGTGTATGTAACTGTTCTACCTTTAAGAGAACTATTGTATGTAACCGTTCACCTTTAAGAGAACTATTTTAGGTGTGGCACTACTTTATCTTGGCTGCTGTATACTGTAATACCGACGGTGACCACACCGGTATATAAGTGCTGTGTCAGGATTTATTGGGCAGATTCGCCCTGACCTTCGAATAGTAAAGTCCTGTTAAAGTTACTCTTGTAGTCTGTGTATTAATTCAACATAATACCCACAGACTTTACAGTGGCGATGAGTTCGATCTTACCCTGCGGCAACAATACTTCCGAAGCAGTTAACGAGCGTCGAGAAGAGGCACCTGCCCTCGTCGTTCTGCTGAGAGAAAACTCGAGTCTGCAGAGCAAGGAAGAAGGAAGAATTCAGACACAAAGCCTTCCATCAGCAACAGGCACTGATTGTCCCTTCTGCCACGGTGGTGAGTGAGCCGATCAGCACGAGAAGCAAGTCGGCCACGGTGACAGTGAGTAAAGGGAAAATAAAAAAATAAACGGAGGATAAGGGCGGTGAACTCGACCACGGTCGGGGGAAAGGAGCCGGACAGAAGTCGGGCCCAGAGGCGCTGAGACTGGGGCAGCGTGGAGCATGGAAGCCGCGGTACAAGCGGGCTGGGAGACGCAACGGCGTCGTGAGACAGTTAGACCGCGACCGGCGAAAAAGGCCGGGCAGCTACCGAGGCCACGAGATAAAAATAAATAAATCACAGGGAACTCAGCCGCAGCCGGGGAGGAAAGCACCGGACTGCGAGAGGGCTGGGAGGCGCGATTGGAAGCCGCTGAGGGAGAGACAGAGCCCGAGCGAGCGGGAGAGACAGAGCCCGAGCGAGGGAGACTGAGCGAGATCCAGCCAGCGGCTGAAACTGTTCGCCGTCAACGGGTTGTACCCAGCGCCGGTTGCCCTGCCGAGAAAAGGGAACAACAGAGCCCGAGCGAGGGAGACTGAGCGAGATCCAGCCCAGCGGCTGAAACTGTTCGCCGTCAACGGGTTGTACCCAGCGCCAGTTGCCCTGCCGTGAAAAGGGAACAAGGAACGCACTGAAGCTGACGCGCAGGCTGCGAACCCCGAAAGCCAGCGGTCGTTGCCCGAGGGAAAAGCTTACCCCTCCCGCCAGGGGAAGAAACGCGGGAAGCCGCCAGTAGGCGGGGAAGACGACAAGCGCGGGAAACCACCATTTTGAAAAAAAAAAGTTAAAGAAAAATTTCGTGTTTGTTTCGCAGAAAGATAGTGAGAGATAGTGAAGATGCCTAAGCATGGTAACATCAACAACTTCGATTCCGAGGTGGAAGATTGGGCCACGTACGTAGAACGTATCGAGATATATTGTGAGGCCAATAAGATAGCAGATGATGATAAAGCTCTCACCTTATTAAACGCAATGGGGGCAAAGACATACGGGCTATTGAAGCATCTTCTATCACCAGCTAAACCGGCGGATCAGACTTTCGCTAATATTGTTGCTGTCCTGAAGGATCATTTGAACCCCATACCACTGATGTCGGCGGAACGATTCAAATTCTATGCGAGAACGCAACGGAAAGAGGAAAGCAACGCGGAATACTTGGTCGAACTGCGTAGACTAGCGAAATACTGCCAGTTTGGGGAAAATCTGACAGAGGCATTGAGAGACAAGTTCGTGTGCGGGTTGTCGAAGGAAGGAACACAAAAGCATTTGCTAGAAGAGAACGATCTCACACTTGATAAGGCTGTCCTTATTGCAGCATCGCACGAAGCCGCAGTGAGAGGCACAGCGGAAATGCAGCTGAAGGCAGCGGTACTCAGTGTGGATCAAATTACTTCGGGTACATCGAAATGTTATCGTTGTGGGAAGACAACACACGACCAGAACCAATGCTGGTTTAAAAACCAGGAATGTAGAAAATGTGGCAAACTTGGTCACATAGCTAAGGTATGCCGGTCAGGAAAGAAGACCAACAACAACAAAAAAAAGTCACCGCAGGAAAAGTACAATAAGGTACACAAGGTGGCTGAGAAGAGTTCAGATGAACAGAATTCGGATTCAGACCCAACCGTTCAGGAACTGGGTAGTCTGTGAATTCACAATGTGAGTAAGGAAGCTGACCTGCAAACTATCTGGGTCATGCTAAAAATAGCCGGAGTCCAAGTGAAAATGGAATTGGACACAGGATCAGCCCTATCAGTCATAAATCGAAGGGATTACAACCGGCTATTCTCACACATACCCTTGAGAGATACCAAGATCGTATTGCAGACATACACGGGGCAGAAAGTATACCCCATGGGAAAGATAAAAGTCAAGGTGAGAGACAGGGGCAAAGAACACCAAGGAATGTATTTATATGTACTACCTGAGGGAGGTCCACCACTTCTGGGACGGGAGTGGATCTGGGAAATAAACATGGAATGGCACTATTTAAAAGCAATAATGAGTGAGAACTCGGTGAAGACAATCAGCTCAGACTCTGAAACGGATGACGATAAGACCAGCCCAGGTGCGAAAGACAAGTTTAAAATGGACTTGCTGACTAAGGTTGGAAAAACAAAGGAGTGCATAAATGCTTATGCTTCAGAGGAGAACAAAGTTTCAGAACAGAATTCCACTGAACAACAACAACATAGTTTGACAGAGAATTCTGAGTCTGTCCAGTTTACAGATATGCACAATTCTGAGGAACACCGGGCTCGAACTCAACTCCATTTCAAATTACAACAGCAATTAGAGCAATTGAGTTGCCGTCTCGAACAAGAGATGAAAGCAATGAAAAAGTTCTGTGACACAGAGTGGGAGAACCTGGAAAGACAACAGAAACAGCTGATGGAGAAAAAGGAGCAGGAGCACACAAACCGTCGGGGCAAGGAGGCCAAACGAATCAAAGCTGATTCGGTTTCAGAAGGTGCGTGCTTTAATCTGGTGGAGCAAGAGGTTCAGCAACTGAAAGCGCTTGTTAGCGGATTGCAGGCAGAAAAGACTGATTTGGTCGCCATGAACTCCGAGCTCCTACGGAGGTTGGGTGCAGCATCACCGGACGATTCAAGTGGGGAAATTCGAATGGTGGAGGCTGCGGATGATGGCGAAGTAGAAACAGCAAAGGAGCCCCAGGGCAAGGTTATAAACAGCCCTGCAGCTACTGGGAAACGTATGAGATCAGAAGAGTTAACGGTCAGCCAACTCCTTCATATGCTGAAGGACAAGACTCTGAAATGGGAACAAATTGAACAGGAGTTTAAATCTTCAAAGGAGAGGGGTTTGGAGCTCCCAAAAGTTATTGAAATAGCTGAGGTTGCAACACAGACTGAGAAGATGGCAGCAGAGCAACCCTTGGATGCCAAAAGTACGCTGACTCACGTCAATGTTGAACAACAGAAGGTTGAAACAGCTGCTGCAGTAGAGGGATTGAATAGTCCGATCAACCAATCTCCGAATGAAGTTGAAATATTGAAATCACAAATGACGTCATTAATAAAAGACTTGCAGGAAGCCCAGAAAAAGCTGGATGAAGCTGAACGCCTGAAGAAGTCTCTTCAGGAAAGATGTCTGGATTTGGAACAAAAGCTGGCTAATGTCCAGCTGGGTATGGAGGAAATAGAAGACCCTCTCACTGGCCTAGCTCAAGATGACACCGAATATTACCATGACCTGTTGGACGACATCGAATATTACGATGACCTGTTCTGCCCAGCTTGTGATGAAAACTCCCAAAGTGCAGAAACCATGAAGAATCACAAAAAGTCTAAGGAACATCGGGAAGTGGTGGCGCTACTACGGAAAAAGGAGGACGAGAAGGAGGAACTGTGCATGCAGCTGGCAGCTGACAGTGGAGCCCAGAGAGTCTCCAAGAAGCAGAAAAGGAAAAGACGAAGCAGAAGATGATGATCATCTGGACCATCATCATCACTACTAGATCACGCACGGGGTCCCTTCGAACGGAGCCAAATCAGTTTGGAAGTAGAAAAACTTCCCAAGGTACTCAAGTTTTTACAAGCCAACAATGCTGGTTCAGAAGGACGGAAGTTCAAGCTGTTAAGTCCAGTGAAGGACTATTGGATGAGTCACTCCAGCAACGTGAACCGACTACACCACAGGGAACTGCTACACCACTGAGGTGTTGTCAGGACCGAGTCAAGAAGCACGGAAGGCGCATCCACCGAGATTGAATCTGTGAACTGTTTTCCGCAGAGACTGAATCTATGAACTGTTTCCCGCAGAGACTGAATCTGTGAACTGTTTCCGCAGAGACTACATCTGTGAACTGTTTTAACATGAAGTTGGATATATGTTATGATGTTATGTTTAATGGGGAATAAGTATGTTGTAAGCTAAAAAGGGAGGATTGTAGTGTATGTAACTGTTCTACCTTTAAGAGAACTATTGTATGTAACCGTTCACCTTTAAGAGAACTATTTTAGGTGTGGCACTACTTTATCTTGGCTGCTGTATACTGTAATACCGACGGTGACCACACCGGTATATAAGTGCTGTGTCAGGATTTATTGGGCAGATTCGCCCTGACCTTCGAATAGTAAAGTCCTGTTAAAGTTACTCTTGTAGTCTGTGTATTAATTCAACATAATACCCACAGACTTTACAAAAACTTTCCTGAAGTAATGTACCAAGGCCAAGCTAGTCTGGAAATTTCCACTCAGGAATAAGAAATGACTACTGTAGATTTTTTTAAAAATGCACTTTTCTCCTGGAAACACCTCCGACCATCTGTTTTGAAAGCCTCGTCCTATATAGATGGCCTGGAATCACATGATCCCAGTCAGCTGAGGATCCTTTTGCTGATGGCCTGTGACCTCTCCCAGCACCTTCTACTACTGACCAAGATGGAAATCGGGAGGTTCCCTGTCGAGAAGTATTTGTATCTTCTGTCAGTTCAGGTTGAACTTAAGCACATAGGAATGGGAGAGACTATTATGGTCTATGTGACTGTTTCCAAAGTTCAAAAGAAAAGCCACCTACTACTCACTCTCTCGTACCACTTAATCACACTCTTTGCCAAATCTAGTTCCACCTGCAATTTGCTGACTAGGCCTACAGTGGAGGGTGTAAAGGAAACTGGATAGATTACATTCATACATTTCTATCCATTAGATATACATTTATAAATCTAACTTTGAACTGATGTTCTCATGCAAACATTTGTATCTAATGTCTTTTCTCGTTATTTTAACAAAGGCATTAACCTGTGGGTTAATATCTCCATTAAAACAGTGGGGGAATAAGTGCAGTAAGCATTCGTACACTGACATCGCTCACAGTAATTTCCAGGCTCCAATGATTTCTGTTGTAGATTGTTACACGCACACACACACACGCACACACACTTCCAGCTAATTGTGTACAAGATACAATAGGCTGTGGGGACGTAACTGGCCTACGCCAGTAATGCGAAATGGGCTCACAGCAAATCAGCAGCCCACCTTACACTGCCCTCGGCAATCTTTTCCATTGTCGTCAGTGAGAACCAAAAGTCGGGCACGGTGTGAAACCATTTTTCCCTACTGACGTAGGCCAATTTCACCCCCTAATGCCTCAACAGGATGCTTGTCTGGGTTGTGAGAATTTGGAAACTTGTTATCTTAAATGGAGTTTATCCGTTAATCTGTCAAAATTAACAAAACCTGCTGCTGCTACCTCATATTGAGCAGCTGACCAAAATCTCCAGTATTTAGCAATTGTGAAATCGGAGAGATCACTGAGACAACACTTAACAGGCAATATGATTTCAACATGTCGGAGAATAATAACCATTAGTTGTGCAACCCTTATTGCTTGTTAGGATTTTTTTTTTAAAGTCAAGCGCCTTCTGTGATGTGCCTACAGAAATGTGCTTTCTTTACGCTCTTCAAAGTGGTTTGCCTGTAGGATTGATGCAATCTGAAATTCTAATTGACTACAGAGTACAGCTATGAATGATTATCTTTGAGGCACTTCATAAAATTAGCTTGAAGCTTCAGACTGGTAACACAACTATAGGGCTATAGTGCACCTATCCCCAGGAGTAGGAATTACTGCCTCTTTTAAAAATCAGCTCATAGTTTTATTATGTTACCAAATCATACTATCGTGTAATCACCGACAAAATAAAATTGTTCTCTTTTTCTCTTTCAAATGCTTGTGGCTGTCAATTACAATCACAGGAGAAAATTTAAGATCTGTACTCCCAAGAGCTGGGCTTTCTGATGACTTTTATAAAGAAAATCAGCTAAATTTAAAATGCATCAGAGGAGCTCCGGGGGTGAACACTGACATCCAGATGATCCATTTTTTCATCTCTCAGAGGGGTGAAAATCATCGATTTGCCTTTTATAAACTAAGAATCAAATGGGCACATAGTTCTTTCTCCCTACATTCATGTTATGTTCCTCTTTTCGGCTTTGATATGGAGTTTTGAAATCTGATCCCTTTGATAAATCATTTTCTTTCTATCTATCTATCTACTCCTGGCAATAATCATATTGCCTTGGTATCTTTATATAAAAAAAAAATACCCTGTGAACTTGCAAATGTTTAACTAGCTTAATATACATATCTGTTCCTTTTCTGTTCAAGTTACCTTTCTTTCTCTGTGACAGAGGAAGCACTATGTGATGCGACAATGGTAATCTTAGAGCAGCCCCAGCCTATAAGCCTCGCACTCTGTTGATTACATCATTAAGCATAATCAAAAACATTTCTCTGGGATGATTTGAGCTTTATAGCAGGGATTGATTCCTTTGAACTCTGTGCCATCGTTTTACGAGAGGATGCTCCTCATTTGCACTACAAATGCTTGTAAAAGATGAAAATGGTGAGCCTTTCCTCAGCCACATGTCGAAACCAAATGATTCAATTCAGCTGTTCACCAGCCAAGCAGCATCTGAAGGAAAACCATGCTTGTTAAATCATACGTTGAAAGAAGACTTTTTTTTAGAAACTATTTGAAACCTATGGGTTGTACTTGTTTTTCCTTCATCTTCTTGAAGAGTGTGAACACTTTCTACTAGCTCCTGCACGACTAAATTTTTCTTTATGATTTCCATGCAAATACGGCACATATTAACTGCATCAAGTTATTCCAGTTATTGTCTTTGTAAAGATTTTAGCCGCTCTGCAAATACGGTACTGCGTGTTACAAATTGTGCCGTTCGTAAATAATTAAAAGGCTGTAACCTGTTCATAAAAAATTAGAAATAAATTTACCTTCAGTTGCCTTTCCTCGGGTTCTGAAGGCTATGAATGTTGCTGAGGCACAGTTCCAAAAGTACCCACAAGCTCCAGCCCATTCATCATGTGTGGACCTAGAAAAGTGGGTCCAGCAGGCCAATCAACTATTGGGGCATCGTAATTGAATCCAATAAGGTTGTGGGTTCAACTCCCACTCCAGGGACTTGAGCACAAAAATCTAGGCTGACACTCCAGTGCAGTGCTGAGGGAGCGCTGCACTGTCGGAGGTGCTGTCTTTCAGATGAGACATTAAACCGAGGCCCCGTCTGCTCTCTCAGGTGGACGTAAAAGATCCATGGCACTGTTTCGAAGAAAAGCAGGGGAGTTTTTCGATTAGGCACACTACAGCTCTCTGGACTCAACATAGAGCTCAACAATTTCAGATCATAACCTCGGCCCCTATCACATATATATATTTTCTTTTCTTTTTTTATCCACACTTTCTGTTTGGTCTTTTTTCTTCCCTCCCACATGGCAGCTGTCCTTCATTCTGCCAGCACAATTCACACTTCATCTAGAGCCATCCTTTGTTCCTTAACCTGCCCCATTACCACCTCCTCTCGCCTTGAATATCTCTAATGTCTCTCAATGTCTCTCAATCTCTCCTGCTTTCTATCCTATCACTGACCTTCCCTTTTGTTCTTTCATCCCCTCCCCCCTTTTCCCAGCCCCTAAACCTGCTTTCCATTTCCTGCTTTTTACCAGTTCTGACGAAGGGTCATTGACCTGAAACGTTAACTCTGTTTCTCTCTCCACCGATGTTGCCTGGCCTGCTGAGTTTTTCCAGCATTTTCTGTTGTTATAGCAGGGGAATTTATCCCCGGTGCCCTGGCCAATATTTATCCCTCAATCAACATAACAAAAACAGATTATCTGGTCATTATCACATTGCTGTTTGTGGGAGTTTGCTGTGCGCAAATTGGCTGCCGCGTTGCCAACATTACAACAGTGACTCCACTTCAAAAGTTCTTCATTGGCTGTAAAGCGCTTTGAGATGTCCGGAGGCTGTGAAAGGCGCTATATAAATGCAAGTCTTTGTTTTTTCTTTCCATGGCCTCACCCACACGTTCCAGCAGGAGCCACTGGAGTGCAACCAATAGTGGGGAACCCTGGCCAATTCCCCGGCCGCGCTCTATCCAAGGGCACTGAGGAAAATTGTAGCTTCAACATGACTTTTAATACGTTCTTCAGATACTGAAAATTGTATACAGCAACAATTTGAATGTTAGCTTTATTTGTGATAGGTCCATGTACTGTTTGTTCATCATAGCCTTGAGTTTGCTGTTGCTATTCATGGATTACCTGTGGGTTACTAAAGTTCTGGGAATAACAAAGCCTGCTGTTTTACACACTATTTTGTTCTTTTCAGCCTCTGGGCCAAAACATGGGCTGTATCTCCCATACAGCTTGGCAGCAAATGAAAAGGGAGAAGCACTACTCGTATTAATTTGCTGTGAACTGCAATTGGGAGACATTTAATCAGCTGCACTAATAGTGGGAAGGCAGGCACAGATGTTTACTGAGCGGAACGTTTGTAGAATTGGGCATTATAGAGTGAGAGAAAGCAGGGTTACTGGTTAACTTCTAGAGGCCCTGCTGCAGGGAGTCAGGGGAGGAGGCATGTGGGTCTGATGGCCACCCTTTCTTCCCCTAGATGCATTTGGCATAGGAGGAGGTGGTAGAAAGCGGACAGCACCAGCCAGCCACCACAGTGCTGGACATGACTGACTCATATACCTGGCTTTTGTAATCTGTAGCTTAAGGAGGTCCAAGCAGAATCCCAGCAGGCTGTCCGTGCAACTCTGCAGGCAACCAGCACGCTTACTCCTTCCACAAGGGGAGTGACTTTGGAGGAATGGTAGGCTAGGTATTGTGCATTTGAAAGAAAGCACAAGCACCAAGGAGGAGCACCATGTCAACTCATTCACACTTTACACAATAGAGGAAATAACCGCACTAAACAATGTATTGTGTATTTATTTGTCATTTGTTGCAATACAGCAAGAACCCAGCAGAAGACAACAATAGATGGTATTTGAAGAATTGAACATGAAAGTGTAGGACAAGGTGGTCTAGGCACGGTTACTTTGAAGAAGTAGTTTGCAGCTTTAAGCAATGGTACAGACTTGTCACTCTTTGGAAGATATTTTGAATTAGTACCTGGTGCATTAACGTTTCTTGCTTCATTGCTGGTACCACTGCTACTTCCTCATTGGCATTTTCATCTTCTTACACTGTCATGGCTTTGTCTCCCTTAACATTGACCTGCCCGTCTCCCCCCTTGTCTTAGCTCATCCGCTGCTGAAACCCTCATCCATGCCTTTGTTACCTCTAGACTTGATTATTCAAATGCACTCCTGGCCGGCCTCTCACATTTCACCCTACGTAAAGTTGAGGTTATCAAAAACTTGGCTGCCTGCATCCTAACTCGCACCAAGTCCCGTTTGCCCATCACCCCTGTGCTCGATGCTCCCGGTTAAGCAGCCTCGATTTCAAAATTCTCATCCTTGTTTTCAAATCCCTCCATGGCCTCGCCCCTCCCTATCTCCTTTAGCCCCACAACCCCCCGAGATATCTGCGCTCCCCTAATTCTGCCCTCTTGAGGATTCCTGATTACAACCGCTCAACCTTTGGTGGCCGTGCCTTCTGTTGCCTGGGCCCTAAGCTCTGGAATTCCCTGCCTAAACCTCTCCACCTCGCTACCTCTCTTTCCTCCTTTAAGACGCTCCTTAAAACCTACCTCTTTGACCAAGCTTTTGGTCACCTGCCCTAATTTATCCTTATGCGGATCAGTGTCAAATTTGTTTGTCTTAAAATACGCCTGTGGAGCACCTTGGGACATTTTACTACGTTAAAGGCGCTATGTAAATACAAGTTGTTGTTGTTGTTGTTGTTGTTGTTGCATGTTTGGTGTTTTTAGGGGTGCAGTCATGGTGCAACAAGTAACTATTCTGGAAACCCTAGGTGGTTGGGGGACGGGAGGGGGACTGTGAAGCTGCCCTGATTGGGGCAGACACGTGGAGTACTGCTCCAAGATCCCAGTGGTATGTTCAATAATATTACTACAGGAAACTCTCGTTTAAACGGCACCTAAATATCCGGAATTCTCTATTAACCGGCAAAATTCATACTCCGAAAACACCTCAATAACCGGAAATGTTGCCGAGTCCGAGTCTCCCGCGGTGGCCGAGTTAGTCAGTGGGGGTAGTTCTCCAAACTGCCACTACTCGGCTTCTTGGCGCTGTCAGAAGTCCGAGCACCTCAATAACAGGAGTCTGACTCTTTGTTTGTTAAAAATAGCCTCGGTAGATAACCCTCTCTGTCATCCGGAAATTTTAATCAACCGGCACCATCCCGGTCCCGTCGGTGCCGGATACCAGAGAATTTCCTGTAGTTGTAGCATGAGCTTCATTGTAGCTGAGCTGTTTCTGTCTGTGCTTGGTACATGCGTATCAGGAGCCATTACTGCATAGGCTGTCCCTGCAGCCACTCTTCCACTCTTCACTTCCCTTCAGATAAAGTTGGCCCAGATGCTTGCCATTCAATAAAATCATTATGAGATATTACAGAGAAGTTGTTATTGACCTGCGTGATCCTATGATGGTGGTTACATACCATGCTCGCATTGAGAAAACAAAATCTCTCTCTGGACACAGAGAAGGCCACCATTATACACAAGAACTGAAATGGCAAAATGAGTACAATCAATGACTCTCTGGGAAAGTCAGCATTTTGGTAGAGTTCGGTTGCCCCTCACGTTGCTGATGTTATTCAATGGCAGAACTAATTGACTCTGTTTAAAAAAATGAATCTGTGACCCCCCTTGATACATCTAGTGGCAGTAAACAGCCTAACACTGCAGATATCCCTAGTGCTGGAGCAGAAAGAGACCGATGCATAAAAATTGAGGGCAAAGCTGAATTTGGCAGGCACTGGCAGTGAGTGCTGCATGGATATTACGTGTTTTATGGAAATCTTCCTGATGGATATTGCACAGCTCTGTCATAACCCATCTCAGTCTCCTTAGGCACTTCTCTGCTGTCATTACCAGGTAGCTGTGCATGGCTGGGTAGACCTCCTGTGCAGCAGAGGAGCAGGACTCGACAGCAAGCCTTACCTGACATCACTCCTTCCTGCTCTTGCTGGACCTGCTCTGCCAAGTCCAGTGCTAGTCGGGCACTGATTGCCGTCCCCATAGTACACAAAAACCCTTAAATGAACTCCATTCCAGCAATGTGTCCTTTCATTTGAGTGAGATGAACACATTGAAGAGTGGATGAGAAAGGCAGTATGGGGCATTATGCTCTTAAGTGCCTAATCTGCTGGTTTAATTGGCCTTTTGCATGAATTGAGCATGTTAGCATTTAAAGTAAAAAATGATCTCACAGCAAGTGGTAGGAAATGGGCGGGCACTGGCAGTGCTGCTTAACCAGGAGCCAATGTAGGAAAGCGACCACTGCACTGCAGTCCCGACATTAGTAGCCATTATCACACATTTGATGCCTGCATTAAGCGGAAGGCTGACAAAAATTTCTTATCTCATATATGCAGAAGGTTGTTGGAGCATGGAATGTGTTGCCACAGGGAACAGTAAAGGCAGAGACCTCTGCAACTTCTAGGGAAAATTTGGATAAATATTTTGAAGCAGAAGAAGATACAAGATTATGGGGAGAGCGGGATTTGTAGTGTATGTACTTTGCAGAAGGAACTATATTCTGCAGCCCCTGTATACTGCAGTACCAGTAGTGACCACCCCTGTATATAAGCCTGTGTAGTAACTTTTGTATAGTAGTTCCAGGTTGTCTCCACTCAGTAAAGACCTGTTATAACCAACTCCTGCAGTCCATGTCTCAATTATACACGGACATAATACTGGCGACAAGCAGATCCGAACTTACCTACAGTCTGCACCACCTCATGGGGATCCATCCCTGAAGCGAAGTTATCAGAGGTCGAGGCCAGAAGGAAGAAAGAAAAAAAAACAAAATGAACAGAAGAAACGGGCGTTGACCGTGGGCATCCGCCTCTGATTCATCGGAGTTGAAGATTTGCAGGAGAGGCTGTCGAGAGCGGGGCTTGGTTATCCTGTCGATGGTGTTTCAGCTAATCGGGCTGGTGGCAGGTAGTACACTGATCCTTCCTGGGCTGCGGCGGTCTAGAGCTCGATCGGGTGGCTTTTCAACGGGGCCGAGCAGCGTTGTCGGGAAGAGGAGAGAGAGAGAGGGTGGAGTACACAGGGCGCGGCCGGTGCTACGAAGCCGGGCAGCGTACAGACCCGAGAAGAGGGAGGCAAGTGTCCCGCAGGGTTGCTCCGACGGCGGGGAAATAATAAAAATTAGAAGCGCAGAAAGCCGCGAGGAGCTGCAGTTTGCCACGGGAACCGCGGAGAGCGGCGTTAGCAGCAGCGCGGGGGGAAGTGCGCGAAGACCATAGGGCGTCGCCATCAAGGCATAAAACGGCAGCAACAGCGCTAGCAGCAGCGGAGGAGACAGAAAGCGCGGGAGGTGCCATCTTAATCCATCGGGGAAGAAGGCAAAGCGCGGGAGGCGCCATCTTAGATTTCCAAGATGCCGAAGACTGGCAATATCACTGCCTTCAATAATGCAATAGAAGACTGGACCAGGTATGTGGAAAGAGTCGAGGTATATTGCGAGGCAAACGAAGTAGCCGATGAGAAAAAGGCATCGGTACTACTAAACTTAATGGGCGCAAGAACGTACGGCCTATTGCGGAAACTGATTACTCCAGCCAAACCGAAGGCGAAGGGTTTTAACGAAATTGTTGATATCCTACAGGAATACCTAAATCCTGCACCGCTGCTGATAGCAGAAAGATTTAAATTCCACAGGAGAAATCAGCATAAAGATGAGAGCAATGCTGATTACCTTACGGAACTACGCAAGCTATCAAAGCACTGCCAGTTCGGAGCAGGACTGGCAGATACCCTATGGGACAAATTTGTCTGTGGACTCCTGAGTGAAGGAAACCAGAAGAGGTTACTCTCAAAGAAAGAGCTGAAGCTAGATAAGGCTTTCAGCGTGGCAGTATCGTACGAAGCAGCAGCAAGGGGAGCTGCGGAAATACAGCAAAAGCCACAGGAATACGGCACCCACGAAATGACATGGGGATTTGAAAAATGTTATCGCTGTGGCAGAACAACCCATGACCAGAAGGACTGCTGGTCCAAGGACAAAATATGCAGGCAATGCGGAAAGATGGGACACATTGCACGAGTTTGCAGGTCTGGGAAGGAGACTAACGACAACAAAAAGGCTACTAAGGAACAGTACAGGAAAGTACAAAAGATGACGGACAGTAGTTCCGAAGACCAGATGAGCGACAGTGAATCCGGGAACAAGAGACTAAGCTGTCTCAAACTTCACAACGTAATCGCAAAAGAGGATCACCGAACCATTTGGGTCACCCTCACGATAGCAGGGTCCCAAGTCAAAATGGAATTGGATACAGGATCAGCTCTGACCATCATGAATCGACGAGACTACGAGCGGCTATTCTCACACATACCCTTGAAAGAGACATCCATTGTCTTGAAGACGTATACGGGGCAAAAAGTATACCCCAGAGGAAAAATAAGGGTGCCTGTCGAATACAACGGCAAGGAAATACAGAAATTGTATCTGTACATACTGCAAGATGGTGGACCACCGTTATTGGGACGTGAATGGATCAGAAAGATAAGTTTAGACTGGCACTCCATTCAGGCACTGACGGTGGCTGGTAAAAAGGATGACGACGTCACTCCTGGACGATTGTCAACAATCTTAGCTAACGTCAAAGAGGTATTTCAACAAGAACTGGGAACTCTTAAAGGCGTAACAGCCTTGATAAAAATAGAAGAGAATGCAATTCCCAAGTTTTTCAAAGCAAGACCGGTACCATATGCAATTCGCCCAGCCATCAAGGCAGAGCTGGAGAATCTGGAGAATGCAGGCGTGTTATCTAAGGTAGACTGGAGCGAGTGGGTGACACCCATCGTTCCTGTCATGAAGAAAACGTTAAACAATAAGTCTGAGGAGCCAAGGAAGGTTTGCATCCGTGGGGACTTCAAGGTGACCTCACTATCTGGAGGGAAGCGTTTTACAAAAATTGACCTAGCACAAGCATATTTGCAGATGGAGGTTGAAGAATCCTCTAGGAAGTATCTCACGATAAACACTCACAAAGGTCTTTACCAGTATAATCGACTGGTATTCGGAGTAGCATCAGCTCCGGCGATATGGCAAAGAGCGATGGAACAAGTCCTGCAAGGGATTCCGGGGACTCAGTGTTACTTGGACGACATCCTAGTGACAGGTGAAGATGACAGTGAACACCTTGCCAACCTAGAGCAGGTGCTCACTAGACTAAGAGAACATGGGCTACGAGCCAATCGCCCCAAGTGCGAGTTTTTTAATAAACAGATATCGTATTGTGGCCACGTGATTGATGAAGAGGGGTTACATAAGTCCCCTGACAAAATTGAAGCGGTAGTTAAGGCTCCAGCGCCTGAAAATGTGTCGCAACTGAGGTCATTCCTTGGATTGGTGAATTACTACCATAAGTTTTTGCCGAATTTGTCCACAATTCTGCACCCACTGAACACCCTACTACAAACTGGAGTAGCATGGAAATGGAGCGATGAATGTAAGCGGGCCTTTCAGAAGAGTAAGGACCTAATCACTTCAAGAGAAGTATTGGCTCACTACAACCCATCACTACCGATAAGACTGGCGTCTGATGCGTCTCCCTACGGCATTGGAGCGGTACTGTCACATAAATTCCTTGATGGTTCAGAGAGGCCGATAGCTTTTGCGTCACGCTCGTTAACTTCAGCCGAGCGTAACTACGCCCAGATTGACAGAGAGGCCCTCAGCCTGGTGTGGGGGGTGAAGAAGTTCAATCACTACCTGCACGGTCAGAAATTTACTCTACTAACTGATCATCAACCTCGTGTCTCCATTTTCAACCCTCAGAAGGGCGTACCGATAATGATAGCACAACGGCTACAGAGGTGGTCCCTTTTCCTAGGGGCACACCAATATGACATCGAGTACAAAGGAACTAAACAGCATGGGAATGCTGATGGATTGTCGCGCCTACCGTTGCCGACGGTGGAAGAAGCACCTGTAGTGGATCCAGTGGAGATATTCCACTCGACCATAGTCGAATGTCTCCCTGTGACGAATGCAAACATAGAAAAGGAAACACGAAATGACCCGACACTCTCCTGGGTCTATGATTTAACGGTGAAGGGATGGCCAGCACATACATAGATACATAGATACATAGAAGATAGGAGCAGGAGTAGGCCATTCGGCCCTTCGTGCCTGCTCCGCCATTTAATGAGATCATGGCTGATCCTTTAATTCAGTATCCCGTCCCCGCCTTCTCTCCGTAACCCTTAACCCCTTTTGCCCGTAGAAATATATCTAATTCCCTCTTAAATATATTTAATGAGCTGGCGTACACTGCCCTCTGTGGCAATGAGTTCCACAGGTTCACCACTCTCTGAGTGAAGAAATTCCCCCTCATCTCTGTCCTAAATGGTTTAGCCCTTATCCTTAAATTATGTCCTCTAGTTCTGTTCTCACCCGCCAAGGGAAACATTCCTTCTGCATCCAGTCTGTCTAGACCTGTCAGAATTTTATACACTTCTATGAGGTCCCCTCTCAATCTTCTAAACTCCAGTGTGTACATCCCTAAACTACATAGTCTCTCCTCATAGGTCATTCCCGCCATTCCTGGTATCAGCCTGGTGAATCGCCGCTGCACCCCCTCCATGGCAAGAACATCCTTCCTCAGATGAGGCGACCAAAACTGTACACAGTACTCGAGGTGTGGTCTCACCAGTGCCCTGTACAGCTGCAGCAAGGTATCCCTGTTCCTGTATTCTAACCCTTTTGCTATGAAGGCCAGCATACCGTTTGCCTTCTTGACCGCCTGTTGCACCTGCATGCTCGCCTTCAGTGACTGGTGTACAAGAACACCCAGGTCTCTCTGTACTTCCCCCTCTCCCAATCTATTGCCATTTAAATAATAATTTGCCCTCCCGTTCCTGCACCCAAGGTGGATAACTTCGCACTTGTCCACATTATAGTGCATCTGCCATTTATCCGCCCAATCGCCCAGTCTGTCCAAATCGCTCTGGAGCTTCCTGGTCTCTTCCTCTGAGCCCACCCCACCTCCTAGTTTAGTGTCGTCTGCAAATTTGGAAATGCTGCATCCGACTCCCTGATCCAGGTCATTAATGTAAATTGTGAACAGCTGGGGGCCCAGGACAGATCCCTGTGGTACCCCACTTGTTACTGCCTGCCATTCAGAAAATGAGCCGTTTATTCCAACTCTCTGTTTTCTATCTGACAGCCAGTTCCCTATCCACGCCAAAACTTTCCCCTTTATCCCATGAGCCTCAATTTTCCATGCTAATCTTTTATGTGGGACCTTATCGAAGGCCTTTTGGAAGTCCAGGTACACCACATCTACTGGCTCTCCCCCATCTATTCTACCAGTTACTCCCTCAAAAAATTCCAATAGATTAGTCAAGCACGATTTACCCTTTGTAAATCCATGTTGACTCTGTCCTATCCTGTCCCCATTTGCTAAGTGCTCCGCTATTTCATCCTTAATGATGGACTCCAGCATTTTGCCCACAACTGATGTAAGGCTTACAGGTCTGTAATTACCTGCTTTTTCCCTACCCCCCTTTTTGAATAGTGGGGTAACGTTAGCTACCCTCCAATCCATCGGCACTGTTCCCGAGTCTAATGAATTCTGAAAAATCATCCTTAGTGCATCCGCTATCTCTAGGGCCACCTCCTTCAGTACCCTAGGATGCATGTTATCAGGCCCTGGGGATTTGTCCACCTTCAATCCCTTTAGCTTCCTTAACACCATATCCTTAGAGATATTGATTTGCGTCAGTTCCTCCTTTGCCAATGTCCCTATTTTTCCCGATATCCCAGGGAGGTTTTTTGTGTCTTCCTTCGTAAAGACTGACCCAAAGTATGCATTTAGTTGATCTGCCATTTCCTTATTTCCCATTATATATTCCCCCGTATCTGACTGCAATGGACCAACTTTGGTTTTCACCAGTCTTTTCCTTTTGATATATTTATAAAAGCTTTTGGAGTTAGTTTTTATATTTTCCGCCAGCTTGTTTTCGTAAGCTATTTTGCCCCTCTTGATCATGCCCTTTGCCCTCCTTTGCTCTATCTTAAACTGTTCCCAATCTTCCGCTCTGGCGCTTTTTTTGGCTATTTTATACGCCCTATCTTTGGATTTTATGCTGTCTCTAATTTCCCCTGTTATCCACGGTTGAGTCACCTTTTTAGATTTCCTTTTATGCCAGATTGGTATAAACAATTTTTGCAATTTTGTCATTCTATCTTTAAATGTTTGCCATTGTTTATCTACCTCCAGTCCTCTCAGGAACGTTGTCCAATCAGACCTACTCAGTTCCCGTCTCATGGCATCATAATTCCCCTTGTTTAAATTCAGGACCTTAGTCTCTGAGTCAATTTCTTCGCTCTCCATTTCGAGTGAGAAATCGATCATGTTATGATCGCTCTGACCCAAGGGTCCCCGTACAACAAGATTACTGATTAGTCCCTTCTCATTGCACAGTACCCAGTCCAATATAGCCTGTTCCCGAGTTGGTTCCTCGACATATTGATCCAGATAACCATCCCTTAAACACTCAAGGAATTCCTCCTCCTCATTATTTTTACTGATTAGGCTAGTCCAATCTATATGTAAGTTAAAGTCACCTATGATGACAGCTGTGCTCTTATTGCACGCTTCTCTAATTTCCCTCGTGATGCCCTCCCTAACCTCTATTTTACTATTTGGAGGCCTATATACCACTCCTATTAATGTTTTTCGCCCCTCGCTATTTCTTAGCTCCACCCATATAGATTCTGTATTAACTGAGTTAATATCCTTCCTTTCAATTGCATTTATCCCCTCTTTTACTAGCAATGCTACCCCTCCTCCCTTTCTTTTTTGTCGATCCTTCCTAAATACTGAATACCCCTGTATGTTAAGCTCCCAGCCCTGCTCACCCTGCAACCATGTTTCCGTAATCCCAATTAGATCATAATTATTAACCTCTATTTCCACAGCTAATTCATCTACCTTGTTCCTGATGCTTCTCGCATTAAGGTATAAAACCCTCAGGCTTTTTTTATGCTCACATTTTTTATGAATTAGTTTGGCCCTTTGTTTTTTGTTCCTCACCCTTTTACCATTTATTTCTGTCTGCCTTTCACTTTCCTCTATTTCACTACATAGGTTTCTAGCCCCCTGCCATACTAGTTTAAATGCTCCCGAACTGCTTTATCAAAAATTACCCCGAGAACATCAGTTCCATCTCTGCACAGGTGTAGACCGTCCCTTTTGTATAGGTCACACCTACCACAAAACTGGTTCCAATGCCTCAAAAATTTAAAACCCTCCCTCTTACACCACTGCTCAAGCCACGTATTTAGCCTAACTATCCTGTTCTCTGTACTCTTACTAGCACGTGGCACTGGTAGTAATCCAGAGATTACTACCTTCGAGGTCCTACTTTTTAGCTTGGCTCCTAACTCCCTAAATTCTACTTGTAGGAACCACTGCTGCCAGCATTCTCGCCGAGAAGAGAACAGCTGTCAGTGTGCAGAGGAACCTTGATGTGTGGATCCAGAGTAGTAATTCCACCCAAATTGAAGGATAGAGTGCTCAATGAGCTTCATGAGGGTCATCTGGGAGGGGTAAAAATGAAGAACTTAGCCAGAGCGTTTGTGTGGTGGCCGGGAATCGATAGAGAAATCGAAGAGATGACCAAGAGCTGTACAGGATGCCAGAAGGTCCAAAACGCCCCACCACAAGCCCCTCTACATCCATGGGAGTGGCCCTCATCTCCATGGCAAAGGGTGCACATTGATTTTGCTGGTCCATTTATGGACTCGATGTTTTTAATTGCGGTGGATGCACATTCAAAGTGGCCAGAGGTAATAAAAATGTCCTCAACCACCACAGAAAAAACTATCACAGTCTTACGAACCATATTCGCCAGAAATGGGCTGCCTGAACAGATTTGCTCCGACAATGGACCACAGTTTGTGTCTGAAGAGTTCCGGAGGTTCTTAAAGAACAATGGTGTTAAGCATTACACATCCGCCCCATATCATCCAGCCACCAATTGATTGGCTGAGAGGTTCGTTCAAACATTCAAGAAGGCTATCAAGGCAATGTGTAATGAAGACATACCCCTACAACACAAGGTGGATAACTTCTTGTTTGCCTACCGGAATGCGACACATGCGGTTACCAACCAAACTCCAGCCATGATGTTCTTCAATCGAAGACTACGATGCCGCTTGGATTTGGTTAAGCTAAACATCAGAAGAGATGTGGAGAACAGGCAGTTTCAGAATATGAATGAAAGGCCGACCAGGAGTTTTAAGATAGGTCAACCAGTTTTGGCCCGGGACTACCGCACAGAGAAATGGCAGCCAGGAACGATCTGTACACGGCAAGGACCTCTAATGTATACCGTGGACGTTGGAGAGAGCATTGTAAGACGCCATGCTGATCAGATTCTAGAGTCACTGGAAAACGTCAATTCCACACCATGATCCGATACACCTGATGATGAAACCGAAGTACCAATTGCATCTACCTCAGAATCGGTGACATTGGAAGCAGACGAACCAAACAACGACGTTGATCCCGAATCAACTTTGCCAGAAGAACCTGATACCCCAAAGAGGCGTTATCCAGACAGAATCAGGAAGCCTCCTCAAAGACTGAACTTATAATTGCTTAACTTCAACTAATGTATCTAGCAACTGTAATTGTAAATATGTTATTTAATTATTAATCGAATGTTATGTACTGTTTAGCTAAAAGGGGAGGAATTGTAGTGTATGTACTTTGCAGAAGGAACTATGGCCTAGAAATTCAGTGGGCCTTGCGCCCACTTAGCGCCTAAAGAGGTCTTTTGCGCCGGCGGGGTGGTAGCGCGGAAATTGAGTGCAGCGGTATTGGCGGCGGTAGCCGTTAGCGCTGCACCGGGACCGATGACATCATCGGTGTGCGCGGTGGCCCGTAACGCCCCGAAACCGCGCCGATCCCCATATTTATTTGCGGCCGCCTCCTCCGAAGCGGGCGCAAACAGCGACCAGAAAACGGGGCCGTCCTGCTGCCATAGTGGGGCGCTTTAAAGCGGAAGGTGCGGCCGGCCGCCTTTTCGGCGGCCGCCTACCCGCACCTCCTTCCCCGGCCTCCTCCACCCCCCCCGCGGCATTGCCGGCTGGTTTCCGTGGAGCCCGGCACTTCTCCGTTGTGCTGGGCTCTTTTGCCAGCACTCGCGATCGGGGCTCCGGCCGTTGCAGGCACCTCCCACTTAAGAGAAGGAGGAGGCCTGCAGTACCGCAGCCTGCCGCACCGCATCGGGTGGCGCTGCGGCAACTAGCGCGCCGATATTCAGTTGCAGCGCCCCAAACGGAGGCGGGCACACCCTGGCATAGCGCCCGCTTCCGAATTGGGGCGCAGAAGACGAATATACGGCGTGCGCTAATGCCTCCCCGCCCAGCGCTAAATTTTGGGCGCGAGCGAGCTGCCCGCGCCCAAGTGAATTTCTAGGCCTATATTCTGCAGCCCTTGTATACTGCAGTACCAGTAGTGACCACCCCTGTATATAAGCCTGTGTAGTAACTTTTGTATAGTAGTTCCAGGTTGTCTCCACTCAGTAAAGACCTGTCATAACCAACTCCTGCAGTCCGTGTCTCAATTATACACGGACATAATAGGATTAGCTTTGGATTGCTCCAGCAGTGACAAGGCACAGACATGGCAAGCCTTCCGTGCTGTAAACCTTTATGATTCGATGTTTCTATATCTTGACACCTGCCTTCCTCCTCAGGCTGCGGCAGGCAGCTGAGGCCTACCACAGTAATTGGGCAGTCCTGGCTCGGCACAACTCCCTAGAGGAAGCTGGAGAGCCCACATTCAAATTACCCCAGGGCCAGAAAATCGTCCAGGGTTGGAGGCAGGCAGAAGCCCCCATCAGAAAATCCAAGCCATTGGGTTCAGTTCTCCAATTCTGAAAGCTCTGTACGTTACTTTTGCCCATGGGGCTCATATGTTGCTGCTGTATCACACCCATGATATAGATGCTAAGAATCCCAATGAATTATTTTTCGGTTCAATGGTACTTGACAAAATATTAATTTTCTGATCTGCTGTTGACTTTTTGTTTAAAACTGATTGAGAATTTTTTTTTAAATTTCTTCTCAGGTTGTGGGCAATGCTGGCAAGGTCACATTTATTGTCCATCCTTAATTTCCTTGAGAAGGTGTTGAAATCCTTGTGTTATGCTGTTCCTAAAATGATGACAGCTAGGGAATTCCAGGATTTTGACCCAGTGATGATGAAGGTTTGGCAATATATGTCCCAAGTCAAAATACTATGTGACTTAGATAGAAGGTAATGGTATTCCCATGATGTTGCTGCTTTCATCCTTTTTGCTTCTAAAGAGTTTCCAAAAAGTGACGGGGATGGGAGGTGCTGTTGAATAAAGCTCAGTGATATTTTAATAGGACTGCGGATATTTTAACACAGAGTCCACGGAGGGTGCAAACCTGGAAGTTTGTGGAGCTTCAGAACTGATCATAATTTATGCCCAAAATCCTTTTCAAATCTTTTCTTCCAACTTGGTCTTGCCATAAAATAAAACAAAATAGCTAAACACTGCAAGAACCAGAGCACAACGTCCTGCCTCCATCCCCTTGATGGCAGTCATCAGCTCGGCAAGATTGTCAGTGTTGCTGCCTTGCATGAGGATTGCAAGATCTGAAATATTCAATGGAGTAGTTGAACTGGCAAACTGCGGACCACAGAAACCACAGAAACCCCACAGTGCAAATAGAGGCCATTTCGGCCCATCGAGCCTGCACCGACACATATCCCACCCGATCCCCGTAACCCCTACATATCCCACCCTATCCCCGTAACCCCACGTATTTAATCCCCCTAACACTAAGGGTCAATTTTATCATAGCCAATCAACCTAACCCGCACATCTTTGGACTGTGGGAGGAAACCGGAGCACCCGGAGGAAACCCACGCAAACACGGGGAGAATGTGCAAACTCCACACAGACAGTCACCCGAGGCCGGATTTGAACCCGGGTTCCTGGCGCTGTGAGGCAACAGTGCTAACCACTATGCCACCGTGCATTTCAGCACATTTGAGACTACAATCCTGCAATGGATTACAAAACCGTCACCGAGTATAAACATTATTACCTAATCTTTTGCATAATCAGTACGGCATTTGCATCATTCTATATTGTTACATTACAGAATCCAAACTTCTTTCATCTATTCGCAACAACACTAATTACGATGAGAAAGGCCATTAGCTTCTCTAAATCCTGCCGTCAGGGAGATTCGAAGTTCCCCCCGGTGCAGTATCCAATTGTTTCTTAAATGACTCTAGGGTTTCCGCCTACACTGGTCTATTGTGAAGGGTATACTGTACATTGCTCACTCTTTGTGTGGAGAAGAACCTCCAGCTATCAGACCCTTTACTAGTTTGAATCTGTGTCCCCCTAGTCCTACTTTCACTATTGAATTTGAAGTAATACTCTGGATTTACCTTTTCCATACCATTTACATACTGTATAAAAAGTCACCTCTCAGATGCTACCTTCACAGGATGAGAAGTCCAGTCTTTCCTCATAGCTCAGGCCCTTGTCTTGCTCCCTCCCTCTTGCTTCCGACAATGCAGCACTCCCTCAATACTTGCCCTGAAATTCAAGTATTCCCATGTGCCTGTAGTCTGAGCCATAGACCCCTTCCCAAATTGCAGGGTCATTACCATAATAGAGACAGGCGGCCTGTGCCTGTACAGGTGCAACACAGCTACTGTCGGCAGGAAAATGGCAGCAACAGCATACCCCTCCAGTGGTAGATTGTGAGGCCCAGGAATGGCTAAAGAAAAATGTTGTTGATTTTTAAAAAAAATAGTCATAAGGGAGCAAATGGATGATTTTGACCTTCTCTGGGATTGATGATCTATCTCTAGGACGGTCGTGGGCCTTTAGCAGGCTCACAGTGGAACTTCGATCAGCTTTCAGCTGGCATGAGTCCCACTGGGCCTAGGGAGTGTGTAATGGGTGGAATTCACAAGGTGCTCTCGGAATTCCCACAGGCAAATGCCGCTGGACATTGAAGGGTGGAGTAGCGGGCGGATGACTCACCTGGCTCCCTCCCCTCCTGAAATTCACACCACATCTTACACGGTAGATCCAGGTTCCGCCATACGTACTGCCCTTTCTTGGCCCCTCCCACCACCCCTTCCCTCCCCCTTAGACGATCCACCCACTCTACGCCCTCCTCGGATCGAAGAACTTGAGTCCAAATTTGTGAGAACATATTTGTGTCTCATGCCACTTTGACTTCACATGGGCTGCAGTACAACGGTCAATGGTGCAAACCCCAATTTTTAAAATTAAAAGTTCAAAAGCACCCAAGTGATGTTTCCGAAAAGTGGTGCAAGCAGGGCAGTATAACTCTGTGCTGCCTGCTGTATAGGTCTTCAAGTAGGTACCAGTGTCAAATCAGTATCTGCAATATAATAGGACATATGGACAAGTTGGATAAAGAATTGCCTGGTTTCTTTTTAAAATGATTTTTGCAAATTGCACACTGAAAGTGATGAAATGCTGCATTTGGCTTGACATCGCATCAAATGCAACACTGTAAAGCAATTTACATATTGCACAATTTCAAATACAGTTGGATCCTAATAAACACATAACTTGTTTGCCAAAAAAAAAATATTATGCTTGGATGAGGATCATGCCTGGATCAGTATATCTATAAACTGCAGAGAAAATTAAGCCAACCAGTAAATATTTGTGCTCCAACCAATTTAATTATCAATCTGAACAAAAACAACTACAAACACCTCACAAAAAGACGTATGTAATTTTTACATCAAAGTAACAAGACTTTTAAAATGTGTCTCTGTGTTAAATTCAGTAGCATTTGGCTATGTTTAATGTGCTCAGGTAATATTTGAAGCTAGCTTCAGGATTTTGAATTTGAGCATTATGCTTGGATCAGTATAACAGGGGAGAATTCAACATTGGAATCAGGTGCCTGAGACCTGAGGTCTACTGTATGTACACAAACGAGTACAAATAATAGCTCTGGGTAACATGCACAAACTTTGCGTAACACAGGCAGAAAGTGCACAATATTCTGGTTTAGAAAATGAGACTTTTGAAAATGTATATACTGTAAACCAAAGCACGTCAAAAACCTATCGTAAACTAATTAACAATAAGGCTTTGTTTTATATCCGTTCCTTAACATCACCATATTACTCTGGAAATCTTTGCTATATTACTAGGTCCGCCTATTTAGATCGCTAACAAAAGCTTTTTTGTAAAGGTGAGGGCTGATCAAGCTTTTAAGAAGTCCTGGCTTTTCAGTAATTTCCCAGTATATTAATGCACCCATTTAGATAATGGCTAAGTGCGTTATTAGAAATAGTCAGTGCATTCACTTATAGGAAGCGAGGCAATCCTCAGCTCTCTTTAGAGGGTTTGGGATGCCCTTGATTCTGACATCGGATTAAAGCTGCAAGACCACGAGACGATCCAATCTCACTGACATGATTGTTATTTGCGATTATCATTAAATATTTCAATTGAACATCATTATCCCCCAACAATAGCACTCTGAAAATGTGTCAGGCAGGAGGGGAAAGATTGCAAAATGCAATAACTTTATTCAAACATTTAAAATAAAAACTATAATAAACAAACACAGGTAATGGATTTTGCTTTAAAATGGATCTGAACCGTGGTGGGGTGGGGGTGGGGGGGGGGGAGAGATATCCTCTTGCCATAATGCGCAACAAAATTGGAAACCTGTTTATAAAGAAAGCATTTGCAATTATGGTACACAAAGGAAATCTTCTCCCAATTTTTTTTAAATTTTCTGTTGAGAGTGCCAAAAATAAAACAGAAATCTATGTACCTGTATAATTTTTTGATATTTTTGCAAGTGCCTCTTTTAAAGCTTTTCCTCCATCTTTAAATCATTCACCATTCCTCCAAACAGAAAGTGGGCAGATTACCCTAAGTGGCAACTGTGGGGAATAGTACAGAGATTATTTGATGAATTTGCACCCCTGGCTGGAGATTCACCCACCGGGAGCACGTGACAGGAATTTGGGGGGGCCAGGCGCCCCACGACTTTCTATCTCTTTGGAGGAGTGCAACATTATAAAATGACCCCTTACAGCTCATGGAAGCCGCAATGTGCAGGATGTAGCTGATATGAAACAGGTGGAAAGGTTTCCAGAAGTCTTTTAATGCAATGCAATGAGAATTCTGCTGTATTTTAAATTTGGGGGGGGCATAATCCTGCCCATTTATTGATGCGGCAGCATCAGGATAGATTGAATTCGCCTCTTTTCACTCTCTGCTTCTCCCAGTTTTATTCTCTGCTACATTTTAAAAATAAATTTAGCCTAAGGATTTAATGGAGCAAACACCAGCTGCCACCAATCAATCCAAAAGGCGTAAAATAACCATAAAGGGCTTTCTTACTTCAATGTGCAGGTGGTTGGGAAAGCCCAGAAAATTATCCTTCTGGTGACTGGCAAATACTCAGGCTTAGCATACGACTCATTCACCCTGAACAAGTAGTGTGTTCCATTGTTATTTGAGCAGGACAAACGACTGCTAAGCTGGTTTATGTGGACCGCTGCTACCTGCTTAAACAATTGCTCATGGTGCCTCTAGCCAGATGTCAGCTGAGTATCAGTATAACCAAAGTTGCAAACCGACATGCTCTATAGCAGAGTGAGCTTAGGTGCACAAGTTGCTCCTGGGGTGCCCTGCAGTACAAGCCCCCAACCAACGTTCCCTTTAAGCTTGCGCGGCCACGCAGCGCTCTGGAGGCCCCGTGCAGCCGGCTCACCGACTTGTAATTGGAAAAAAACGCGCACACACGGAATTTTGAATGGGTCGCGTGGCCCCCAAAAAATTAGAGGGAACATTGCCCTCAACACTCTGTAAGCTGTTTGTTGCATGCTACATGCCTTGAGAAGCACGCGCCAAAACATCACTGAGGAACGCATCCATGTTCTGACGATGAAGGAAGAGAACCCTGAGTCAGGAAGGGATGTGTTTGTGGTAGCAGGCAAAATTAGGGACATAGAAACATAGAAACATAGAAGATAGGAGCAGGAGTAGGCCATTCGGCCCCTCGAGCCTGCTCTGCCATTTAATGAGATCATGGCTGATCATCCAAATTCAGTACCCTGTCCCTGCTTTCTCCCCATATCCCTTGATCTCTTTAGCCTTAAGAAATATATATAAGTCCTTCTTGAATATATTTAATGAATTGGCCTCAACTGCCTTCTGTGGTAGAGAATTCCACAGGTTCACCACTCTCTGGGTGAAGAAATTCCTCCTCATCTCAGTCCTAAATGGCTTACTCCTTATCCTTAGAGTGTGGCCTCTGGTTCTGGACTCCCCTGCCATCAGGAACAGCCTTCCTGCATCTAGTCTGTCTAGTCCTGTTAGAATTTTATAAGTTTCAATGAGATCCCAATCTCTCTTCATACGTCATTCCTGCCATCCCAGGTATCAGTCTGGTGAATCTTCGTTGCATTCCCTCCATGGCAAGAACATCCTTCCTCAGATAAGGCGACCAAAACTGCACACAATACTCAAGGTGTGGCCTCACCAAGGCCCTGTACAACTGCAGCAAGACATCCTTGCTCCTGTACTCAAATCCTCTTGCTATGAAGGCCAACATACCATTTGCCTTCTTAACCGCCTGCTGCACTTGCATGCTTACCTTCAGCGACTGGTGCACAAGGACACCCAGGTCTCGTTGCACTTCCCCTTCTCCCAATCTATTGCCGTTCAGATAATACTCTGCCTTCCCCACTGGGCAGCCTATCTGTTGAAGGAATCTCCCCTGCTGTTGTCCGTGAACTCTGGTGTTTATCTATGTGTGTGCACATTGTCTAAACTATCAACAAAGAAGCTGACTGAATATATAATCAAGTGTATTCATCAACCATCCGATTGGTCAACATTTACTTTTGTACAGAAAATACTAATTAGTGAGGGAAGTGCACAGAAGGGGTGCAGGGCAAGTCTCTTGTAACCACATCAGGTTTTACATTGTGGTTGCATTTGTATGGTTTAACATTTACTTACAAGGTAAAGACACGTGACATACAGAGACATCATGGCCGAGACATTGCACGTGTCTAGAGGCCAGCACCAGGATCATGGCAAACTGGTCCGCTGGCATCAATAGGATGTAGAAATAAGTGTAGAAATAATAGGGTAATAATAGTAGGGGATTTCAACTTCCCCAATATTAACTGGGATAGTCAGAGTGTGAAAAGCTTAGAGGGTGTGGAATTCTTAAAGTGCATCCAGGAGAGCTTTTTGAGCCAGCATGTAGAAAGTCCTACAAGAGAGGGGGCAGAACTGGACCGAATTCTAGGGAATGTAGCTGGGCAAGTGGTAGAAGTGTCAGTAGGAGAGCATTTTGGTGACAGTGACCATAATTCGGTGAGATTTAAGGTAGTCATGGAAAAGGACCAGAAATAAAGGTTCTAAATTGGGGGAAGGCTGATTTTAATATGATAAGGCAGGACGATGCAGGCATAGAAATCAGGCAGGGGGGATTGTGATATACTTGAACAAATTAGTATCGAGAGGGAGGAGGTACTAGCGGTTTTAGTGGGCTTGAAAGTGGATTGGGATCAGCTACTTGTAGGAAAATCCACTTCAGAGCAGTGGGAGTCTTTCAGACAGGAAATAGAGTACAACGCCAACATGTTCCCGTAAAGGTCAAGGGTGGGACCAACAAGTCCAGGTAACCCTGGATGTCAAGGGATATACAAGAATGGATTAGGAAAAAAGGGAGGTTTTTGGCAGATACAAAGGACTAAAAACAGTGGAAGCCCTAGAGGAGTACAGAAAGTGCAGGGGGGGTACTTAAAAAAGAAATTAGGAGAGCAAAGAGGGGGCATGAAAAAACACTGGCTGGCAAAATAAAGGAAAATTCCAAGGTGTTTTATAAGTATATTACGGGCAAGAGGATAACCAGGGAAAGAGTAGGGCCCATTAGGGACCAAAGTGGCAATCTGTGTGTAGAGCCAGAAGATGTAGGTGAGGTTTTAAATGAATATTTTGCATCTGTGTTCACTATGGAGAAGGACGATGCAGGCATAGAAATCAGGCAGGGGGATTGTGATATACTTGAACAAATTAGTATTGAGAGGGAGGAGGTACCAGCAGTTTTAGCAGGGCTTAAAAGTGGATAAATCCCCAGGCCCAGGCGAGATGTATCCCAGGCTGCTGTGTGAGGCAAGGGAGGAGATTGCAGGGACTCTGACACAAATTTTCAGAACCTCTCTGGCCACAGGGGAGGTGCCAGAGGAATGGAGGGCAGCTAATGTAGTACCATTATTGAAGAAGGGTAGTAGGGATAAAGCAGGAAATTACAGGCCAGAGAGCCTAGCATCAGTGGCGGGGAAATTATTGGAAAAAATTCTGAGAGACAGAATTAGTCTCCACTTGGAGAGGCAAGGATTAATCAAGGATAGTCAGCATGGCTTTGTCAGGGGGAGATCATGGCCCAGAAATTCGGGTCCCCATGGGTGAGTACGTGCAGGGTACTCACGCGTAGGCCCAACAAAAGTGCTGGTTTCGTGCATGCACTGCGCATGCGTGGGAAACCGGAACTTACGTTCCCTTAAAGGAAGGGGTTCACAGGTCGAACGCGTGCGCCAGAGAGGCAGCGCGTGCGCCTGGAACTTACGTTTTTTTTGCAGGTTTCTCCGGGAGGGTAAGTCTCCAGGAGTTACACTTTTAAAAAGCAGTCGCAAGGCCTGCTTTTAACAAGGTAAGTGGTGAATTAAGTAAAATTAAAACATTTTTTTCACAGGTTTATTATTTTTAAATACTTTAAAGAAAGGTAAGTTTATTTTTAACCCTGTTAGAAACTGTAATTAATTTTTTCAAAAATTTAAATTATTGTTTAAAATAGTTATTTTATGTAATTTATCGTTATTTTAAAAATGTGATAAAAAAAACAATTATTTGAAGTTTTAGTTATGTTTTGGGGCTGATTTGTATTTATAGTTTTGACAGCGCTTCCTGTCAAATTTATGAATGGGCATTCCCTGCTACCATTGGCTCTCCATGGCCCACGTGATCCCAGGGGACGCTTCAAACTAACTGTGCCCCTGGGATATGCAAGCAGTTGGAGGAGGCCCAGGATCGGAATCCCACGCGGGCCCACAGCGCAACGGCTGGCGCGCTAGGTTAAGTGCAGCCATGGAAAATCTCCGACTCGAATTTCTGGGCCCATGTCTAACCAATTTGATTGAATTTTTCGAGGGGGTGACTAGGTGTGTGGATGAGGGCAGTGCAGTTGATGTAGTCTACATGGACTTCAGTAAGGTTTTGACAAAGTCCCGCATGGGAGACTGGTCAAGAAGGTAAGAGCACATGGGATCGAGGGCAATTTGGCACATTAAAATTGGCTTAGTGGCAGGAGGCAGAGGATGATGGTCGAAGGTTGTTTTTGTGACTGGAAGCCTGTGTCCAGTGGTGTACCGCAGGGATCGGTGCTGGGTCCTTTGCTGTTTGTAGTGTACATTAATGATTTAGATATGAATGTAGGAGGTATGATCAGTAAGTTCGCAGATGACACGAAAATTGGTGGAGTGGTAAATAGCGAGGAGGGAAGCCTCAGGCTACAGGACGATATAGACGGGTTGGTTAGATGGGCAGGACAGTGGCAAATGGAATTTAACCCTGAAAAGTGTGAGGTGATGCATTTTGGGAGGACTAACAAGGCAAGGGAATACACAATGAATGGTAGGACCCTAGGAAGGACAGAGAATCAGAGGGACCTTGGTGTGCACGTACATAGACCCCTGAAGGCAGCAGCACAGGTAGATAAGGTGGTTAAAAAGGCATATGGGATACTTGCCTTCATTAGCCAAGGCATAGAATATAAGAGCAGGGAGGTTATGATGGAGCTGTACAAAATGCAAGTTAGGCCACAGCTGGAATACTGTGTGCAGTTCTGGTCACCACACTATAGGAAGGATGTGATTGCATTGGAGAGGGTGCAGAGGAGATTCACCAGGATGGTATCTGGGCTGGAGTGTTTCAGCTTTGAAGAGAGACTGGACAGGCTGGGGTTGTTTTCCTTAGAGCAGCGAAGGCTGAGGGGGGACCTGATTGAGGTATACAAAATTATGAGGGGCATAGATAGGGTAGATAGAAAGGAACTTTTCCCCTTAGTAGAGGGGTCAATAACCAGGGGGCATAGTTTCAAGGCAAAGGGCAGTAGGTTTAGAGGGGATTTGAGGAAAAACTTTTTTACCCAGAGGGTGGTTGGAATCTGGAACTCACTGCCTGAAAGGGTGGTAGAGGCAGGAACCCTCACAACATTCAAGAAGCATTTAGATGAGCACTTGAAACGCCATAGCATACAAGGCTACAGACCAAGTGCTGGAAAATGGGATTAGAATAGACAGGGCTTGATGGCCGGCGCGGACACGATGGGCCGAAGCACCTCTTTCTGTGCTGTGTAACTCTATGGGCTGGATTTTCATTGGGCCGTGGAGTCAGGATTGGAGGCGTGTGGGGGTTTAAAATTCCGAAATGGGGGGTCCCGACTCTATCCCACCCCCAACCCGCCTCCATGCCAGTTTCAAAGGAGGTGGGTACCCGCCCCGCATTGGGACCCGCCTCCCCGAGGCGGGAAGGGGATTAGTGCCAATTAGGTTAACAGGCAGTTTTTAGTCTAATCCCTAATTTCATTGTTGAAATGTGGGATTCCTGACGGCTCCAAACCATGCCAAGTTAGCGAGGCGGGCCGTCGGGATGAAGGGCTTGGAGGGTTTGAGATGGCCAGTGTTCAGGTGAGTGATGGGTGCATGAGTGCAGAGGTAAGTGTGTTTGGTCTGTGTAAAGTGTTTAAAGAAGTTCTACTAACCTTTATAGCCTTCCTTCATTCAGGTCTCGGGAGTCCCTCATCTCATCGGCACAGAAAGCAGAATGGCCGCGATCTGTCAAAATCTGCAGCCTCTGCTTTCTGTTCCGGGGAGATCTCTAAATTATCCTGGGAGGAAGGAATTAACCTGGAGTACAGATTGTCAGTGTTTGAGAGCTTCAAACAGCTGTGAAATGCTGCTTTTCATCTGTCAAAAGGTCTTGACAGATGAAATTTCAATCTGTTATGTCACCTGTTGCCGGGAGGCCCTTAATTGGCCTGCTGAGCCTGCTGGGTGGGCTCAACAAGGTCAATCAAGTCTAAATCGCTTGGGTTGGCTAGAACTCGATGGAGGCGGGACTACAACCCCAAAAGTTGTAGTGCCGCCTCTTACCCGCCTCCTCAATGAAAACCCAGCCCTATGACTCTATGAGGATAGTACTGGTGAGCTGTGGCCACCACTCGTGCACCCAGAGGCAACTCACCAGTCGCTGGGGTGCAGCAAGATCGACTGGTTCGGGTGTTGGTTTAGGGACTCAGGGGAATTTGGGGGGGGGGTGGGGTGGGTGCGGGAGAGGAGGAAGGCAATCTCGGGGGTGGCGGGGGGTGAGCAGTGGCTAGCAGCGGCTCGTGGTTTTAATGTGGAGCTGGGAGGATAACGCCTGCCCCTTCTGGCTCCACAATAAGGTAGATAAAAAAAAACTAAAACTTACCTATCAGGTCGCAGCCTCCAGTGGTTCCTTTAAGGATCGCAGGTTCGGCTGCTGCGCACCCGAAGAAAGTCACAGCCCAACTGCACAGAGGGACTGGAGACGTGCGTTAGGTCCCCGATCTGAATTTGCAATCGGCCTAACTTTGTGCAATTAGACTCCGAATGACTGCAGCCTGCAGTTTCTTCAGATTTTTAGTTACCTTATTGTGGAGCCAGCAGGAGGAGGAGGAGCCCTAACCAGTATGTCGGGCAGCGCACCTCTGGTGCAGAATGAGCGTGTGCCGCACGCCATATTAGAACCTTAGTGCCCAATCTACATCTGTAAAACGGTACAATTTCTAGGCCCATAAATTGAGATGAAATTTAACACACTCATTCAGTGTGTCGCTCACTTTGATGCCTCCAGCACCCTTTAGGTTGTTAAGGCTGACCAGATCAGAAACTTTAATCTTAGCCATTTAGCTCCCTCACTGGTTTGGGTTGTTCTTTGGCCATTTTGTCCTTTGTGATCGTCTTGACTGTGCGGAACAATCTGTGCACGTTGTGCCAGCTTTGTTTATTTCAGGAGATGACATTTACTTACAGAGTAACCTCCTCCTAAGCCTCCTTCCCTGCAGGCGAACTCACCCTAGTGCCATGTATTACAGGTACTGCATTCCTGCTCAGTACTAACTTCAGTATGTGTGCTCATGCATTTGAGGAATTAATCTCCGAGAATATTAGGCAAGAACAATAAATATTATTGACAGGTTTTAAGAGCCATTTTCTATGTGAAATTGGTGAACTTCATATGATTTATTCTTGTATTTAGTACAGAAAATATAAACCTTTAGAATACAAAGTGATGCATCCAGGTACAAAATAGCATTTACAAGTTAAAAAAATACCAAGGGTTTGGACGTTCTCAGTGAGTTTGTGTAATGAGCCCCAAAACACTGACGTTCAGCACAAACCAGCCAGACTTACTTTACCTGGCTTACACTCTTTAAGAATTCTTTTGATTTCTGTATCAGGCAGTCATTTTTTTTCTTCTCTTTTTTATGTGTGTTTAAAATCAGCCTTTAAAACTTGGGTGAAAATAGCAGATGGAGCTAATGAATTTTGTGAAGCTTAATTGAACGGGAGCAAAGCTTATAATGGCCACTGAAGTGTGAATTTGGTCACAGTGGTGCTATTTTTTGAAGGAGAAACAAAATCTGGTTGGCACATTGGAAACATTTTTTGCATTCCATATGTTCTTACTGGTACTTAAGCACTGTGACTGATTGTTAGGGAACGGGTTTCACTGAGCATGCTTCCTCAATAGGGCACTCAAAGAACTTTCTCAGTCAAAGATTTGGGCCAGCGCAAGGTTAGGTTTGTGTTCTTCATCATCATCTGTAGGTGCAGCTGTTAAGTTTTGTCATCTGAATTTGTACTGAGGTTGTGCCACCCATACAGAAGAAAAGAAAGAAGAATGTTCCTTGGCTGAGTTGGTGTTGCACGACTTGTCTGCGGTGTTAATGCAGACAGAAAATAAAGCAGAGGGAAGGGCAGCTCGGACCGTGGAGGTTTTCAAACTCTCTCGCGCTACAGAATAAGTAGCGTTCAAAATCACGAAGGGCTTTGACAGAGTAAATAAGGAGAAACTGTTTCCACTGGCGGGAGGATCAGTAACGAGAGGACACAGATTTAAGATAATTGGCAAAAGAGCCAGAGGGGAGAAGAGACTTTTTTATTTTTTTTATTCAGCGAGTTGTTGTGATCTGGAATGCACGGCCTGAAAAGGCAGTGGAAGCAGGTTCAATAGTAACTTTCAAAAGGGAATTGGTCAAATACTTGAAGGGGAGAATATTGCAGGGCTAGGGGGAAAAGGCAGGGGAGTGGGACTAATTGGAGAGCTCTTTCAAAGAACTGGCACAGGCACGATGGGTCGAATGGCCTCCTACTGTGCTGTAAGATTCTGTGATTCTCTGGTTTTACTTCAAATACATCCCCGCAGTGTGACTTTTTCAGCAGGTTATGACTGATTTCTTGAACATCAATTGGTCAAACAAGATCTCGATCCTGTTTAACTGCCGTCTCTCCTCTTCTGCCTCATTTGGTTCTCTCGGCCTTCCTTTCAGCAGCCATTATTTCATGGCAACAATTTTCTGCAGCCCGGAAAATACCTGGGCTGCAATTCTGGCAATTAACGCTAGGATCTTCGCCGCCTGAGATCTCCACCACTGACCCCGCTGGAGCTCGCAGCTCATTGGGACCTCCCGTCATTTAAATACACACGGTGGATGGCCAGCTGCCCCCACAGGCTGGAAGTCCAGTGGCTGCTGCCATCCGAGGTGATTCACTGTCCCCTTTGTAAGGGGGGCAGGGGTGGGCGGGAAATGGGGAGAATATTCCTGCATAAAAAATGTTATTACTAACCTTCCAAGGTGGCAACCAGTACACCTCACCCAAGTTTGCTTGTTTTCTGCCGCTATCCTACCCAATTTCAGGCAGGATGGTGGCGGCAAATCCTGCCCACAGTGTCATGTTCTGAATCGCTCTCTGCCCAGTGACACTAAAGCTCTATCCATGTGTGTCAACCGGATGCTAATTGCATTTTTAATGTTAGGACAGAGCCGACGGACTCATGTCCCTTAACATTAAAAATAATATTTCAAAAAATAACTTTTTTAACTTTGCTATCCAGTGGCCTACAGTTATAATACAGCTGGCGTGAAGCTCAAGCAGGTGAGATTACCTCCCAGAGATGGTCTTATAGGCTCTTAGGTTAACGCAGTCCTCTGTCAGATTGCCAACTAACTCCTGATTTACGCTGGCAGGTTTGTTTTCAGATGCATCTGAGACTGCTTCACATCGATGGCAGTATAACCGCACCTGGTGAAATGGCAGCTCTCCCCTTGTATCCCAGGAAGGTTAACACACGAGCTAAAAAAAACTTTATGGCAACCTGATACAATAGCATCAACGGAAATAAAGACAAGACATTAATTATCGCAATGATGCTTTAATCATTGGAATGATTCAAACATAAATTCCTAGAGCTGCCTGTGATGCATGAATGAATTTATCTAGGAATAGCTGAGCCATAATGAGTAGGAGAGCCCCAAGTTTGATCCTTGGTCTGGGCTGAGGTAGCAAATTTCAGTCATAACAGTGGCCACAATTGACCTCAGAGCCCCTGAGTTAGGGTGGAAAACTAAACGGTCCTTGTAGCTGAAAATGTCAAAACTGAGTGATAGGTTGTTGCTAGCCAAGGGTATTAAGGGTGACGGAGCCAAGGCAGGTAAATGGGAGTGAAGATACAGATCAGCCATGATCTGATTGAATGGCGGAACAGGTTCAAGGGGCTGAAGGGCCTCCTCCTGTTCCTATGTAACCACTGCTGGAAGTGTGCCTGTATGGGCACTGGGTGAAGACAGGATCAGGCTCGGCCATGGTGGAACGAGCATACCAATGCTCGCCATCGAGACTTATGCATGCATAACGGCCGCCTAGGCAAGGAGCTGGAGAGCAATGGCACCTGTGGAACTGTATCCTAGCAACAATCAAAATCTTCAGAAGAGCAGAGGGGAAGAAAGATCCCTGACACAAAAAATCAATTTTTCGTTGTAAGGGATTGGAAGTGTTTGCTTTGCACTTTCATCAATTACAGGATAGAACCGTAATGTTTCAGCTTTCCCAGAGAGAAAAAAAAATAAAGACAAGTGTCTGCCTAATAACACCTCACGTGTTGGCCTCACGTGAAGCATGGTATTGTAAATGGTGCAGTGACACACTAATCAGTAAGACCATTCTCATATGGGAATCATAATTTTCATTTACTTCTGCATTTACTTTGAAGCCCAACTGTGCCCCCTATATTTTCAAAAGAATTAATCTAAGAAAAAAATAAGCACAAATACCTTTCAAATCTCCTGGCATTGGGAGCAAAATATAAGCCTAGAAATTACTGTTGATACTATCCATTAGCTGATGTTAGCTGACATTGTTAATGGTTCTCTCACCTCAGGTACTGTCCCCATCTCCTTCAAATCTGTCGTCATCACACCCCTCCTCAAAAAAAAACAACCCTTGACCCCTCCGTCCTTGCAAACTACTGCCCCATCTCCATCCTCCCTTTCCTCTCCAAAATCCTTGAACGTGTTGTCGCCTCCCAAATCTGTGCCCATCTTTCCCAGAATTCCATGTTTGAATCCATCCAATCAGGTTTCCGCCCCTGCCACAGTACCAAAACGGCTCTTATCAAAGTCACAAATGACATCCTTTGTGATTGTGACAAAGATAAACTATCCCTCCTCATCCTTCTCGACCTGTCTGCAGCCTATGACACGGTTGACCACTCCATCCTTCTCCAACGCCTCTCCACCGTCGTCCAGCTGGGCGGGACTGCACTCGCCTGGTTCCATTCTTAACTATCTAATCGTAGCCAGAGAATCACCTGCAAAGGCTTCCCTTCTGGCTCCCACATTGTTACCTCTGGTGTCCCCCAAGGATCTATCCTTGGCCCCCTCCTATTTTTCATCTACGTGCTGCCCCTCGGCGACATCATCCGAAAACACAGCGTCAGTTTCCACATGTACGCTGACGACACCCAGCACTACCTCACCACCAACTCTCTCGATCCCTCCACGGTCTCTGAATTGTCAGACTGCTTGTCCGACATCCAGTACTGGATGAGCAGAAATTTCCTACAATTAAATATTGGGAAGACCACAAACTCCGTTCCCTAGTCACCGACTCCATCCCTCTCCCTGGCAATGTCTGAGGCTGAACCAGACTGTTCGCAGCCTTGGTGTCATATTTGACCCCGAGATAAGCTTCCGGCCACATATCCGCGCCATCACTAAGAACGCCTATTTCCACCTCCATAACACGCCCGTCTCCGCCCCTGCCTCAGCTCATCTGCTGCTGAAACCCTCATCCATGCCTTTGTTACCTCTAGACTTGACTATTCCAACGCACTCCTGGCTGGCCTCCCACATTCTAGCCTTCGTAAACTTGAGGTCATCCAAAACTCTGCTGCCCGTGTCCTAACTCACACCAAGTCCCGTTCACCCATCATCCCTGTGCTCGCTGACCTACATTGGCTCCCGGTTAAGCAACGCCATGTGTTTAAAATTCTCATCCTTGTTTTCAAACCCCTCCATGGCCTCACCCCTCCCTATCTCTGTAACCTCCTCCAGCCCCACAACCCTCTGAGATATCTGCGCTCCTCTAATTCTGGCATCTTGAGCATCCCCGATTATCATCGCTTCACCATTTGTGGCCATGCCTTCACCTGCCTAGGGCCTAAGCTCTGGAATTCCCTCCCTAAACCTCTCCGCATCTCTTCCTCTCTTTTCCCCTTTAAGACGCTCCTTAAAACCTACCTCTCATCTGCCCTAATATCTCCTTATGTGGTTCGGTGTCAAATTTTGTTTGATAGCACTCCTGTGATGCGCCTTGGGACGTTTTACTACGTTAAAGACGCTATATAAATACAAGTATTTGTTGTTGCTGTTGTTTATAGGAACCCACTCTCTGTGTCACTGCATAGTAATCAGAAGGGGGAAACCTAGCTGATTTTTCTCTTTCCTGTTCTGAGGCAATGATGCCAATCGTTGTCTCCTCCATGGCCATGCCAACTTCATTTTTTTTTCTTAAATTTTAATTTGTTTTTATGGGATGTGGGCGTCGCTGGCAAGGCCAGCATTTATTGCCCATCCCTAGTTGCCCTTGAGAAGGTGGTGGTGAGCCGCCGCCTTGAACCACTGCAGTCCGTGTGGTGATGGTACTCCCACAGTGCGGTTAGGTAGGGAGTTCAAGGGTTTTGACCCAGCGATGATGAAGGTTCGGCGATATACTTATAAGTCAGGATGATGTGTGACTTGGAGGGGAACTTGGAGGTGGTGGTGTTCCCATGTGCCTGCTGCCCTTGTCCTTCTAGGTGGAAGAGGTCGCGGGCTTGGGAGGTGCTGCCGAAGAAACCCTGGCGAGTTGCTGCAGTGCATCTTGTAGATGGTACACACTGCAGCCACGGTGTGCCAGTGGTGGAGGGAGTGAATGTTTAAGGCAGTAGAGAGGGTGCCAATCAAGCGGGCTGCTTTGTCCTGGATGGTGTTGAGTTTCTTGAGTGTTGTTGGAGCTGCACTCATCCAGGCAAGTGGAGAATATTCCATCACACTCCTTACTTGTGCCTTGTAGATGGTGGAAAGGCTTTGGGGAGTCAGGAGTGTAATGATCAGTAACCTGTCATCCTAGAATGGTACACTAGGTGGAGCTGTAGAGCTGTATGTTTAAGAGTGGGCTACCCACGATGCACCAGGCTTCCCAGAAAGCAGTAGTCATGATGGATGCTGTACAAGTCCACATTGCATGAATAAAGTGACTAGCTAGAAGCTAGCTGTTCATAATGAAAACCACTAGTTATTAATGAACATAACATGGTACCAGGATTGGTAAAATCTGCTGAATATTGTGAAACACGACATGGAGAATTTGAAGCCACCGGAGGGTTTGAAACTCACGGGGAATGTCGACTGCAATTAGCAGACTTTCAAACAACAATTCGAACTCTACATTGCAGCCATCGGGTTCGGTACGATGCCAGATGCAAGGAAAATAGCGTTGCTGCTCACGGTTGCAGGCCCACCCGCGATAGAGGTATTTAATACGTTTGTATTTAATCAAGAGGAGGACAGAGAAAAGATGGACGATGTGCTAAAGAAGTTTGATACACATTGTTCTCCCAAAAAGAACAAAACCTATGAGAGGTACGTGTTCTTTCACGGACACAGCAGCAAAATGAGATTTTTGATAGCGACCGATCTGAAACTGAAAGCACAGACATGTAATTTCTCTGAACTGAAATCATCCATGATTCATGACCAGATTGTGTTTGGTATTCATGATAACAAGGTCAGGGAACGTTTGTTGCGAGAAACCGAACTAACATTGGAGGATGCTGTGAAAATATGCCAAGCCAGTGAGCTAGTTCAAAAGCACGCGAAGACTTTCAGTGAAATTAATAATAATGCGATTGTAGTAAGTGACTGTGCTGCTGTCGGTGCTGTGTCCTACAAAGGGAAGAAACATGGGCAGAACAAAAATGCAAAGCAATCGGAGGAAGGAATTTTTAATTGTAAATGCTGTGGTTACAAACACCAGTCAAGACAATGCCCAGCGTTTGGAAAAATGTGCACAAAATGTCATGGAAAGAATCACTTTGCCAAACAATGCTTTTCAAAAGTAAAAACTAAGAAAGGGCAACGAGTCAATGTGATTGAGGACACTGATTTAAGTGAGACATTTTCTGTAGGAATGGTGTCATGTGACAATATCAAAAAGGATACAGAAAATGTGCAGCCCTCAGGAATGGACAATGCTGAACATAAAGTTAATGCAGTAAAAGAGGACAAATGGATGATCCCACTGCAGGTAAATGGAGCATTAGTTACATTGAAACTAGACACTGGGGCAAAAGCAAACTTAATCAGTATGAGTGACATTAAAAATATGAAAGAAAAGCCCAAAATACAGAAAAAGTCAGTACTACTGAAGAACTATAATGGACAGAAAATAGATAGCTTAGGTGTATGCAGACTTAAAGTGACAGTCAAAGACAAAGTGCATCATCTCATATTTTCCGTTGTGGCTGAAGGACTTGATTCACTACTAGGTGACAAAGCTTGTGAGGACTTAGAACTGGTCAAGAGAGTCTACCATATAAACTGTGCCATTAGCGACAATGGTCCATGCTTCAACTGTAAGGCGTGGCAACAGTTTGCAGCACAGTATGACTTTCAGCACATCACATCCAGTCCTTTGTATGCTCAGTCGAATGGTAAGGCAGAGAAAGGTGTTCAAGTTCTCAAACAGCTACTGAAGAAAGCGACAGAAAGCAAGTCTGATCCTTATCTCGCCCTGCTGAGCTGCCGAGCCTCACCTTTAGACTCTGGTTCTTCACCTGCTGAACTCCTAATGGGCCGCAAGTTGCGCACCATGCTACCCTGCTGTGCAAAAGAAAAGAAGAGTAAGGAACTGAGACAGAGACTTCAACTGTTAAAGCTGAAACAGAAATCATACTATGACAAGTCATCCAAAACTCTGAAACCATTGACAAGGGATGATGTTGTCAGGATTGAGGATCCAGATGCATGGAATAGGAAAGCTACAGTTCTTGAGGAAGTAGGACCAAGGTCATACACTGTTAGAAGTGAGGAAGGACAGATTCTCAGGAGGAACCGCCATTCCCTCCTGAAAACACAAGAAACTATCCAAGAGCAAATCGATGACAATGCCGCAACTGAATCTTGTCACTCACCACCAGAACAATCTAACACAAACACACATACAGGCTCTCATGAAAACACATCAGACTTACCTGTGCTGAGAAGATCCACACATGAAGTAAAAAAGCCTGATAGACTTAATCTTTGAGTATAAAGTAAAGCTTTGAAAATGTGTTGACTGTTGTGAAAATGTTTATGTTTATAGAGCACTAACAAAAGTGTTACTGATATCATCTTTATCATTTTTCTTGAAAGTTGATTGATACTGATTTTGTTTAACCTCAAAGAAAGGGGGATGTAATGATCAGTAACCTGTCATCCTAGAATGGTACACTAGGTGGAGCTGTAGAGCTGTATGTTTAAGAGTGGGCTACCCATGATGCACCAGGCTTCTCAGAAGGCAGTAGTCAAGATGGATGCTGTACAAGTCCACATGGCATGAATAAAGTGACTAGCTGGAAGCTAGCTGTTCATAATGAAAACGACTAGTTATTAATGAACATAACAAGGAGGTGAGACACTTGCCATGGAATACCTAGCCTCTGACCTGCTCTTGTTGCCACAGTATTTATGTGGCTGGTCCAGTTAAGTTTCTGGTCAATGGTGACCCCCAGTATGTTGATAGTGGGGGATTTGGTGATGGTAATGTCATTAAATGTCAAGGGATGGTGGTTAGACTCTCGCTTGTTGGAGATAGTCATTGCCTGGCACTTCTGTGGTGTGAATGTTACCTGCCACTTATCAGCCCAAGCCTGAATGTCGTCCAGGTCTTGTTGCATGCGGGCATGGACTGCTTCATTATCTGAGGAGTTGTGAATGGCGCTGAACACTTAATGCTCTTATCTGTATTAAAATAACGGACAACAACTTGCATTTATATAGAGCCTTTAATGTAGTAAAATGTCCAAAGGCACTTCACAGGCGCGTTTGACACTGAGCCACATAAGGAGATATTAGGACAGGTGACCAAAAGCTTTGTCAAAGAGATAGGCTTTAAGGAGTGCCTTAAAGGAGGAGAGAGGGGCAGAGAGGGGGAGAGGTTTTGGGAGTGAATTCCAGAGCTTAAGGCCAAGGCAGTTGAAGGCACAGTCGCCAATAGTGGAGCAATTTAAATCGGGGATGCACAAGAGGCCAGAATTGGAGGAGTGTAGAGATCTTGTAGGGTTGTAGGGCGAGAGAAGGTTACAGTGGCAGCTGTTTAAGTGTCAGCTGTGGCTCAGTTGGTAGCACACTCGCCTCTGAGTCTAGAAAGTTGTGGGTTCAAGTCCAACTCCATAGGACTTGAGCACATAAAGCTAGACTAACACTCCAGTGCAGGACTGAGGGAGTGCTGCACTGTCGGAGGTGCCATCTTTTGGATGAAACATTAAACTGAGGCCCTGTCAGGTGGACATAAAGGGGTCGATTTTCAGTGTGCCATGAGGCGGGCTTTTAGGCGTGCGGGGGGCAAAAATCCCGAATTCGGGGGTCACGACACCATCCCGCCCAAAACCCACCTCCACGTAAGTTTCAAAGGAGGTGGGTACCCGCTCCGCACTGGGACCCGCCGACCCAAGGCGGGAAGGGTTTAGTACCAATTAACTGCCTGTTAACAGGTAGTTAACAGGCAGTTTTTAGCCTAATCCCTATTTTGAAGGGTGTCGTGTGGGATTCCCGACGGCTCCAAACCACGCCAGGTTAGAGCAGGCGGGCCGTTGGGTTGAAGGACTTGGGGGGGTCGAGATGTCGGTGTTCAGGTGAGTGATGTGTGCATGAGTGCAAAGGTAAGTGTGTTTGGTGTGTCTAAAGTGTGTAAAGAAGTTTAAATTACCTGTACTTACCTTTACAGCTTTTATTCCTCCAGGCTTCGGGAGTCCATCATTCAGCCGGCACTGAAAGCAGAATGGCCGCGAGCTGTCAAAAGTGACAGCCTTCAGCGTTCAGTGCCGGCGTGATTTCTAACTGAGTTTGTGTAGAAGGACTCAGGTTAGAAGTCAGACTGTCAGTGTTTGACAGCTTCAAACAGCTGTGAAACACTGATATTTCATCTGTCAACACGTCTTGACAGATGAAATTTCAGTCTGTGACGTTACCTGTTGCCGGGTGGCCCTTAATTGGCCTGCTGAGCCTGCTGGGCGGGCTCAACAAGGTCAATCAAGGGAAAATCGCGTGGATTGGCCGCATCTCGATGGAGGCGGGACTAAAACCCGAAAGTTGTAGTCCCGCCTCCTTCCCGACTGCTGAATGAAAATCCAGCCCAAAACATCCCATTACACTATTTCGAAGAAGAGTTGGTGAGTTATCCCTGGTGTCCTGGCCAATATTTATCCCTCAACCAACATAACAAAAAGAGATTATCTGGTCATTATCACATTGCTGTTTGTGGAACCTTGCTGTGTGCAAATTGGCTGCTACGTTTCCCACATTATAACAGCGACTCCACTTCAAAAGTATTTCCTTGACTGTAAAGCGCTTTGAGACAGCCGGTGGTCGTGAATAAATGCAAGTCTTTCTTTTCCGGAGATAGGGCGGGGCAAGGCCATGGTGGGATTGGAAAACAAGGATGAGAATTTTAAAATTGAGGCGTTGCCGGACCGAGAGCCAATGTAGGTCAGTGAGCTCAGGGGTGACGGGTGAACGGGACTTGGTGCGAGTTAGGATACGGGCAGCAGAGTTTTGGATGAGGTCAAGTTTATGGAGGTGGAAGATGGGAGGCCGGCCAAGAGAGCATTGGAATAGTCAAGTCTGGAGGTAACAGAGGCATGGATGAGGGTTTCAGCAGCAGATGAGTTGAGGCAGGAATGTGATACACATGTTTTAAGCATTCATCCTCTTATATCGCTAATGGTTATTTCTAGGCTTTTAATCTGTACACTCTGAAGAAACTCTGATATCTCAGGGTCTTCATTACAGCTTCAAACTGTAGTTGTTGTGTAACATTACAATTATATTATTAAATCTCTGTGTAATAATTTAGAATGAATCTTGTTCTGTGTTGTCCTTGATAAAATTATTTGCTGTATAGCATTTTTACTATTTAATAAACTTTGGTGCAGGTTCAAAATTCAAAAATAATCAATTTTCCTGATGCACAGCTTTATATTTGTCTTTTTTTAATTTCAATATTCTCTTGTTCTTTGCGCCTCTCTGAAAGTGCTGACTCCCACTGCGGTCTGGTTACGTGGGCAGCTGGCAGCTCTCTGGGTACATCACCTAATACGTCTTCATGTGTGAGCCGGCACAGCAAGCGTTGGCAATCAGTACGGCCACTGGTGGCATCCCTTTCTCACCTGGCATCTACACGTGCTCACTTTCCAGCAGGGGTCACTGGCTAGCAATCAGGAGAGGGGAACCTAGCTGGTTCTTCTCTTCCCTACTCTGGGGGGTGCATTCAGGTCAATTCTCATCCTCTTTGTTACCACTCCAGTTAAGATCAGCTTGCTCAGTACACACACCATGGATTAACCCTGGTCAGTATTGTTTCAGTACAACACCTCGCCGCTCATCAACTATCAGAGGGGAGCTGTTATTTTGATCATCAAAAACGTCTTTTACGTTTTTTGCTGCAGTTTTACTTCTCTCAGTTTAGGATCTGCCTCTCTAGGCGACACACCCTGACCAAAGAGGCAACTTATTCCTAAGGCACTGCCAACTACCTGATGTACAACGGCTATTAAAGTGCAAAGGAACGGTCCAAGGCGACATATCTCCACAATTCCGGAGAAGTACAATGTCCCTGCTCATTCCTTCTCCTCACAGCCTCCCCAGACAGGCTGGCCGAGATAAGGAACTCACAGTCTGAAGGACTGCAAACATCAACCCGCATCATTTTATTTGGGTCACCCATGGTATCGCTCATTATGTAGTTTTTAGTATGTTTTTATTTATTTGTTATGTGACCAACTGCAACTGAGGTCATCTATATTGTATGGTATTTTTTATAGAACACATTTTAAACTCCCTATACGGCCCACACAAAGCTGATTGATGTGCTGTTCTGCATTGAAAATCTGCTTGAAATCCAATGACGATTGGAGAGTTAACTTGCAGGGTTTTGTGTGTTTTCGGAAGGTCTGGGCAGATAAGGCAGGAGGTGCAGTGGTATCATTTGTTAGCGAGGGACTAGATACAATGGAGTTGGAAGCTGGCTGAAGCACTTAGTCTCTTCGGATAGAATGAAAGGACAAGAAAGGGAAAAGGTTTCGGGAATATGCTACAGGCCACCGAATAATCAAAGGGAGGCTGATGCAGTTTTGTGGGAGAGGATAGGACAGATGAGTGCCAAACCTTCAGTAGTAAACGTCATCGGGACGCAACTGCAATTTTTACTTGCTGGCCTGACCAACAGCAGCAGTAGGTTTCCTGCCAAGCCAATCTAGTGAGGAAGAAGATCGGGGCCAGAGGAGGCTCAGACTGGTATGCTTTTTAAACTTTTCTTTACTTTCCTTGCAGAGCCCAGAGGAGCAGGAGTTCTACGGGGTAAATTAGGCCTCCCCTACTTTGAACTTGCGCACACCTCCCCCCCCATCCCAATCGTGAGACCCCCCACCCCACACCCCACAGGATGGCCCGACAGCTAATCCGGCCGCCTACCTGGTCTTAGCGGACGGACTCTTGGCTGCATGATTTTCGAATGCTTCCCACCGACCTCCTGCCCAGACACGGGTGAGAATTTGGCCGGCGGGATGTAAATGAAGCCCGGCCGTTAAAATCCAGGCCCTTGTGTCTGCTGAGAGAGGTTTGTGTGTAATTTCTCCTTTTCTTTAGAAAGGAAAAATCTGCAGAGCTACGGGGACAGAGCAGGGGGTGTGGAACTAATCCATTGGACAGCTCTGTCAAAGAGCCGGCACAGGCAGGATGGGCTGAATGGCCTCCTTCTGGGCTGCGATTATAAGAAGCTTTTCTCCAGATGGTCTTTGAACAAATTAACTTCAGAACTTACATGAAAAAGGTGGAGGGAGGCTTAAGGAACTATTTTGTAAAATTATGATAATAATACTCGTGCTCCGCTGTGATTGTAGTTTACAAAATGTTTTGACATACAAGTAAATCCTAGCTTGCTGTAATTGGAATATTCTTTTGTTGTGGCTGGATATTTGCCTAATAGTGTGTGGGCATTTGTATAGTTAACTGCAGATTAATGTCAAGTCACATCTAAAATATTTTCATTAAACTAATAATTTATGATAAACAGATTTTTGTTTACCTGGCGAGAATAGACTTCAATTTCCCTTAAAACTGTAGCTTATATTCCACTTCAATTAAATATTTAAATATTTAATACTTCCCTACTGAGGTGGGAATTCGAATTGCTTAATAAAAATTAATTATCCCTCTGGCACAGAGCTTCTTCTTAAAATTATAATGAATCATCCTTTGAAATTCATTATGTCTTTCTATAGTACACAGATTCAAGTGCACTCATTGAAACATACACCCCCACACTCAAGCAACTCCCCAACAGTAACACCTTACTCCTTCCCACAGACAGACGGGCACATAAAAATCCCTCTGTCTGCACATGATTACAGGCATAAAAAGTTAGCACAGACATACACGACCCCTGCACTGACACACCAGCACACATATATGTATACAAGATCAGCTGTCCCAATGCACACCGATGTGCACACACAGTTGTAGATGAACATAATTGTGCAAAGACACAACACTCCCTCACCCACATATACACAAACACACTTTTGAATATTTTAGATATGAAAGTCTATTGTCTGGGGGTAAAACAATTCAAATTAGCACTGAACAGCATTTCTACATAAGTGTGGAATATTTCAAACAAATGTTATTTCCTTAACTTAATCCAAGTGGAACCATTACTGCAGTGCTATGCAATTCCAGTTATTGAATACGGTTGTCACTTGATGTAGAACAGCAACAATTCTGAAAATAGATGAAAATATATTGTAAATGCATTTCCAGTGAATCTGTAGGTTGGTGATGGTTTGAGGCTGCAATGTGTTTTAGTACAGTACTAGCAAATTGTACAAATATGGACAATTGGTTCTTCTAAACCTCTGGAAAGTGATTCCTTGGAAACTCAAAGTTATTTTACTTTAATATTTCCCCACAATATTTTCTCAGAGATGTGACAAAATGCGAGGGACGATTCCACAATCACAGAATTTCCAGTGGGAAAACTGCACGCGCACGGCACACAGGTCAGAGATAGGACCACAACGTTAAACCAAGGCCCAGTCCACCCTCTCAGGTGGGCATGAAGATCCCATGGCACTATCCGAAGAAGAGCAGGGCAGTTCCCATCCCTCAACCAACACCCAACTTTGCTATGGGCATAAATGAGGGAAACACGGCATAAAAAAAGTCAGTTTATTGCAGTTAGAAGTAGTCTGAAAAAAGGTAATGCCAAAAACAAGCAAGTCAGCCCACAAAAGGGACAGGGATTGAGGTTTATTATTTCTTCCCATTTTTTTAAGGAGGCAAGTGAGATTGAGCAAACTAAGAGGGATTTGTGTTGACTGTTGCTCTGTATATTCACTTGATGTCTGTTATAAAGCAGCTTAACGATTTGTATCTGGCCTTATCTTACCCAAGCTTTTCAGTCTGCCTTTCAAAGTATTGTAAAAGAGGATGAGGGCAATTGCAAAATATACAATATCCAGTTCATAGCATAAGGGGGCCCTTGGGCTACATTATAATTTTTTTAGATGTTGGATAGTATGGTACACCACTAAATATAAGACACTCAGACCTCTTACAGGATGATAGTAAAATACTGCAGATGCTGGAAATCCGAAATAACAACAGAAAATGCTGGAAAAACTCAGGAGTGACCAGCATCATTATACCCAATGGAAAGGCATTCCCTAAGCTTGTAAGCATGCCTTCAGCTGCCTAGGCCCTAAGCTCTGGAGTTCCCTCCCTGAACTTCCCCGGCTCTCTACTTCTCTCTCCCCCTTTAAGACACTCCTTGAAACCTAACTCTTTGACCAGAGTTAATGTTTTGGGTCGATGACCTTCATCAGAACTCATGAAAGGTTATTGACCTGAAATGTTGGGCTGGATTTTGCCAATGGGGAGCTTTTGGAGGCGGGACTCCCACTTGTCGGGTTTTAGTCCCGCCTCCATCAACTTGTGGCCAACCCACGCTATTTTCCCTTGATTGACCTTGTTAAGCCCGCCCAGCAGGCTTAGCAGGCCAATTAAGGGAAGCTGGTTACAGAGAACGTAAGCGTATGACGTTTCATCTGTCAAACATCTGTCAAAAATTTTTGACAGATGAATTGTCATCGTTTGACAGCTCTGTGAAGCTGTCCAACACTGACATTCTCTGTAGTTTGATGAGTTCTTGAATTCAAGACTGATCAAACCTGTTTCTTCAGCAGAAATTAGATGGTTGTTGCATTGGAGAATGCAGCAGTCATCTGTGCTGCGGAGATGCGAACCTTTCCGCATCCCCAATGATTGAAGCCTGCAGGAAGAAACAAAGGTAAGTAAACTTTTTCTCACACTTTCCACTTACTTCTCCACACTTGCACCCATCACTTACCTTCACAGCGCACTTTTGTACCTCGCAGACCCTCGCAGACCCACTGCTCACCTCGGTGACCCTGGCGGGGTTCGCAGCCTTCGGGAAGCCTGCACTTGTGTGGGTAAAATGGGGATAATCCTCTTATCTGCCTGTTAACTACCTGTTAACAGGCAGTTAAGTAGCTGTAATCCCCTTCCCGCCTCCGGGAGATGGGACCCAACACAGGTCGGCTACCCACCTCCTGGGAAGATGGCACAGAGGTGGGCTGGGGGCGGGATGGGCACCCGCCCCCAGATTCTGCCATTTTCCCGGCAGTCCCGCCTTCAAACCCGCCTCCCCAGGGCTGGCAAGATCGCGCCCGTTAACTCTGTTTCTCTCTCCACAGATGCTGCCTGACCTGCTGAGTATTTCCAGCATTTTCTGTTTTTAATTCAGATTTCCAGCATCTGCAGTATTTTGCTTTTGTCCTAATACCTCCTTATGTGGCTCGGTGTCAAATTTTGTTTGATAACGCTCTTGTGAAGCGCCTTGGGACATTTTACTACATTAAGGGCACTATATAAATGCAAGTTGTTGTTGCTGTAGTATCACCCACATCTTTCCACATCCAAAGCAAATAAAAAAAACATTGCTCTGTGTCAAGATTAATTCATCAAATTAGTACTCTGGGCAGGTTTAAGCCAGGGTTTGCTCTTCAATAGGTGGAGAAAACACCATTTAGTTCAGGCTAAACTAATAGTTGCTATTTATTAAAAGTAATAACATTTACACAGATCCAAAATAAACCAGCAAATATTCCTTAACTTACACTAAAACTGTTTCTGAAAGCATAGTAACAAGATGGTTCAATTTCCAAGAATCTTTAAAGAGCTGGTGATCTTTTATGTAGATGCATGCAGTTGTGCCCATGGAGCTTTGTATCATCACTCTGATGTGGTTGAATTGAGTGAACTAAAGATAGTCTGAAAAACCTGCTGAAGTCATCCCAGTCTCAGGGACATCTAATTATAGAGCTGTCAATCAAACCAGATCAAATTCACAACAGAGTCTCTTGAACATGGCACCATTTAATGAGCAGTGGTTCACACCTGGTCCAGACCTCACATACCCAATTAATGCTTTGACAAGGCATAGTCAGATCATCTCTGAGAATAGAATCCTCTGCATCCTGACTGAGGTACAAATCGGAACATCTGGCCTTTGTCTTGTAGTAATAATGTTATTAAAGATCATGGCTGTGAAATTCTGAGGGCCAGGGAGAATGGTGTAGTAGTGCAGAATTTCAGATGGAACCTAGATCCTGCAGAGTTCTGCTCCTTTTGGATGTCATCGGAAATCCTAGCACTTTCTGTACGGTTTCATAGTAGACCAGCCTACAAATGGGCAATATTAATGAGGTAAATACATAAGGACATAAGAACATAAGACGTAGGAGCAGGAGTAGGTCATTTGGCCCCTCGAGCCTGCTCCGCCATTCAATAAGATCATGGCTGATCTGATCTTGGCCTCAACTCCACTTCCCTGCCCACTCCCCATAACCCTTGACTCCCTTATCATTCAAAAATCTGTCTACCTCCAACTTAAATGTATTCAATGACCCAACCTCCACAGCTCTCTGGGGAAGAGAATTCCAAAGAGTCACGATCCTCTGAGAGAAGAAATTCCTCCTCCTTTCCGATTTAAAAGGGTGCCCCCTTATTCTGAAATTATGCCCCCGAGTTCTAGATTCCCCCACGAGGGGAAACATCCTCTCTGCATCTACCCTGTCAAGCCCCTTCAGAATCTTATATGTTTCAATAAGATCTCCTCTCATTCTTCTAAACTCCAATGAATATAGGCCGAACCTGCTCAACATTTCTTCATAAAACAACCCCTTCATCTCCGGAATCAACCTCGTGAACCTTCTCTGAACTGCCTCCAATGCAAGTACATCCTTCCTTAAATAAGGAGACCAAAACTGTACGCAGTACTCCAGGTGTGGTCTCACCAATGCCCTGTACAGTTGTAGCAGGACTTCCCTGCTTTTGTACTCCAACCCTTTTGCAATGAAGGCCAACATTCCATTTGCCTTCCTAATTACTTGCTGTACCTGCATGCTAACTTTTTGTCATTCATGTACAAGGACCCCCAGGTCCCTCTGTACCTCAGCATTTTGTAATCTCTCTCCATTTAAATAATAATTTGCTTTTTTATTTTTCCTACCAAAGTGGATAACCTCGCATTTTCCCACATTAAACTCCATCTGCCTGATTTTTGCCCACTTACTTAGCCTATCTATATCCCTTTGGAGATTCTTTGTGTCATCCACACAATTTGCTTTCCCACCTATCTTTGTATCATCAGCATCATACACCATATTTCCCTCATTTATGCCCATAGCAAGTTGGACACAAGAGATGCCAGTAAATCGCTGACTAGGTCCGTGGGGGAGCGTAAAGGTTTAAAGGCCAGTTTTGGATATGCAATTGATCACAGTACAATCAATTGCCAAAACTGGCAGAAGAATGAAACCGGCCCTCCAAGAGTTCTGTGAGCCCACTAACACTGCAGCAAGGTGCCACAGTGCAACCACTCCCCTCCCCTTGCTGGGACGAGTGCCCCAGCTGTGCCAAAGTGGCACGAGTGCCTGTTCAAAGGTGTCAGCCTTGGCTCAGTGGTAGCACTCTTGCATCCGAGTCAGAAGATTGTGGGTTGAAATCCCACTCCAGAGACTTGAGCATAATAATCTAGGCTGACACTCCAGTGCAGTACTGAGGGAGTGCTGCACTGTCGGAGGTGCCGTCTTTCAGATGAGACATTAAACAAGGCCCCATCTGCCCTCTCAGGTGGAAATAAAAGACCCCACAGCACTATTCAAGGAAGAGCAGGTGAGCTCTCCCGGGTGTCCTAGCCAATATTTATCCATTAACCAACATTACTAAAACAGATTATCTGGTCGTTATCACATTGCCATTTGTGGAACCTGCTGTTCACAAACTGGCTGCTGTGTTTCCTACAGCAGTGACTATACTTCAAAAGTACTTCATTGGCTGTAAAGCACTTTGTGACAGCCTAAGGTTGTAGAAGTTGCTATATGAATGCAAGTTCTTTCTGTCAAAGCATTTGAAATAGCCTGGATTTCCGCCAGGATCAGGGACATCAGCAGTAGGCAGGCAGGATCTGCTCCATCTCAGGTAATGACTAACTTGAATGGGGAGGCCAATTATATCCCCTTGACCTTTAACGGCACCATCATTTCCAAGTCCATCAATATCTTGACTGGAAGCTGAACTGGATTGGCCATATCAACACTAGAGCTACAAGAGCAGGGCAGAGGCTGGGTATTCTGAGGCAATTGCCTCACCTCCTGAGTCCTCAAAGCCTTTCCACCACAACAAGGCTCAACTAAGGAGTGTGATGGAATCCTCACCACTTGTCTGGATGGGTGTAGCCACAACAACAATCAAGAAACTCAGCACCACCCAGGACAGAGCAATTCACTTGATCAATGTCCTGGAAGTCAATATCCACCCCTCCACCATCGGTCCATAATGGCTAGAGAACGTACAATCTACAGGATGCACTGCAGCAACTCCCCAAGGGTACTCAACAGCATCTCCCTCTCCAGTGACCTAGAATCATAGAATGATACAGCACAAAAGGAGGCTATTCGGCCCATTGTTCCTGTGCCAGCTCTTTGTAAGAGCTATCCAATTAGTCCCTCTACCCTGTCCTTTCCCCATAGCCCTGCAATTTTTTTCCCTTCAAGTATTTATCCAATTTCCTTTTGAAAGTTATTATTGAATAGGATTCCACCATTCTTTAAGGCAGTACATTCCAGATCATCATAACTCGCTGTGTAAAAAAAATTCTCCTCATCTCGCCTCTAGTTCTTTTGCCAATCACCTTAAATCTGTGTCCTCTGGTTACCAACCTTCCTGCCAGTAGAAACAGTTTCTCTTTATTTACTCCATCAAAATCCTTCAAGATTTTGAACACCTTTTTAAAATCTCCCATTAAACTTCTCTGCTCTAAGGAGAACACCCCCAGTTTCTGTAGTCTCTCCATGTAACTGAAGTCCCGCATCCCCGGTACCATTCTAATAAATCTCCTCTGCACCCTCTCTGAGGTCTTGACATCCTTCCTAAAGTGTGGTGCCCAAAAGTCGAACACAATACTCCAACTGGGACCTAACCAGTGATTTTTAAACGTTTAGCATAACTTCCTTGCTTTTGTACGCTATGCCTCTGTTTATAAAACCAAGGATCCAGTCTGCCTTTTTAACAGATTGCGCAACTTCTCCAGCCACCTTCAAAGATTGGTGTAGACAATCCTCCAGGTCTCTGGAGAATGAGAATGGAGACTTCACCGAGAATAGCAGAGCAGCAATGTTGTGAGAACAAGTTCCCCTCCAAGTCACACACCATCCGGACTTGGACATTGTTTCTTCATCCTTGCTGGGTCAATATTATGGAACCCTTCCCTCACAGGGCAGTAGGTGCACCATCACCACAAGAACTGAGTGGTCCAAGGAGAAGATCCACCACCACCTTCTCAGGGCCACCAGGGATGGACATTAAATGCAGTCTAGTCACCGCCGTAGTTTGAGGCGCTAACTTTTAAAAGTTGAGAAAATTAACGCCACGCGTTAATGTTTCTAAACTTTAAAAAAAATTCAGTTTTGCGCCCCAGGAAGGATGTGGAGCGCGAAATCAAACGCGCCACTTCCTTCTTGGAGTGCAATCGGCAGCAGGCGGGGCGGGGACTTCAGCAGCGTTGTACACTGGGCCGTGCAGCGCTGCCGCGTTCAAAGGCTCCTTCCCTCCCTTAAAGGGAAGGGCCATCGCTGCAGGCTGTGCAATATAAAAAATTACCTACCTGGACCACCAAGGCAGCCGCGATCCCGCGCGATCAGCCCGGCACTCAAGCAATGTGTTGGGCTGATCGCTCGCGGGCAGGAACCCGCGAAAAAAACTGGAACAAGAAAGCTAAGCTTTTCTTTTACTTAGCTCAGCCACCTTGCCTTTAATCATCACCCCCGAAGCGGCCCGCCGCCCGATGCACGCCTCCTGCAGCTGTCGGTGTTATCAGCCGGCGCTGCTGCAGGGGGCGGAAGTTAATTTCAGGACCGGGGCGATGCGCACGATGATGACGTCACGATCTCCGGGTGAAGGAGATCGGGGCGCAACACAGTAGCGCCGCCACAAAACTCACGCCATATATGGCGGGAGTCTATGTCAGCACCGTGCCCAGTGGCAAAGCCATTTGTGCCCCATTAGTGCCCCCCCAGGGACGCTAACGAGAGGCGCAAAGGCACCCAATTTCGCCCCCAAAGAAAACCAAGCAGTAATAAGGGGAAACAATAACCGCAATTTTATTGGCACTCAGAGGGCGGGTTTGGAGGCGGGTCAGAGGTTAAATTCATTTTGATTGACAGCGGGTCCCAAACCCGCCATCAACCTGCCTCCACACAACCTTCCCAAGTGTTGGGTCCCCAATTTGCGAATGGACCTGACGCCGAGCGGCGGGAAATGGATTAAAGGCAGCTAACTGTCTATTACCAGGGTACTTGTGAGCAGTTTTCAGGCTCTTTTTCGATTTTCCAGCTTCTAGGTCAGGTTTCTCAACGTCCGGACAACACGCCAGGTAAGTGTGGCATGCTGTGAGTCTGGTCTGATGTTTGTGAAAAGATGACAGCTGCAGAAGTGGTGTCAAGGATGCCATGTTGCACATGGTGAGTTTCAGAGCAACGAAAATGTTGGTTAATGCATTTTTAATACATATGTTATAAATCTCATCATCAAGAAACTACTTATGAAATAATGCTGGATGGCCAGCTGGTGGCGCCGTCCAAGGAGTATAAATACTCGGGCGTGGGCCCCAGCTTGCAGGGACATTTTGTAAGACAAGGAGCTAGTGAAATACAACTAGACTTCCATGTTCTGAAACAAGTTGATTAAAGCCTTGCTTTATGCTCAAACCAAGTGCGTAGTGAGTTTTATTACATCAACATATACAGATTTCTTTAGCTTACAAGTTTTTAAATCCAACTGTATGTCCAGTGCCACCTCATTGGGAGAATCTCTCTCATCAGTGACAGATCGCTTCTGTCATCTCACCTGCAGCTGCCATCTATTCCAGCAACATCGGAGCCAATGAAACAATCAGACCTAGTGAGATGGGGAAGTGATAAAGTAGATAGAGGGGGTTGGGTGGAGGTGCAAGGTAAGTTGGTGTCCTGGGGATGTCTCTTCCACCCTTGGAAGGGAAGAGACCCTCCCTGCGTACTGTCATATGGAGGGAGTCATTGGAGAGCCTGGGTGTAAGAGTTCACCTCTGTGTAGTGATTGTCAGTACTTACAGCACCTCAGTGCTGTCAAACACTGAAAAATCAACTGTCAAAATAAAATTGTGCGTGGTCTCTTTAAGGAAACCGGCAGATGACGCATCATCAAATGACATCATCAGACCGGCTTCCTGTTAAATAGCCGGTAAACCCGCAGGGCGGGCTTAACAAGACCAATCAAGGGAAAATCCTGATTACAGAGCGGAGGCAGCTGGGGGCGGGACTGGAACCCGGAAACCAGCTGACCCGCCCCCATCCCAACACCGAGGAGAAAATCGCGGTTAATGTGTTTCTTTGAGGGATGAGCCAGATGGGCCAAATGGCCTCTTTCATCTGTACCTATTTCTGTGAATGCAAAGCCATCTAGCAACTTCAGTGTAATACTTCATTCTTGGTCACTCAAAAAAAAAAATATATTTCATGATATGTTATTACAATTGTTTTTGGTTATGATTGTCAAATGTTTTTATTTATTCATTCACGGGATGTGGGTATCACTGGCAAGGCCAGCATTTATTGTCCATCCCTAGACATACACTGACATGCCTTACGTTAATAGTAGACAGTGTACATGAATACTTCAGGCTAGCCATTCCTAATAGAAACATAGAAACATAGAAACTAGGAGCAGGAGTAGGCCATTCGGCCCTTCGAGCCTGCTCCGCCATTCAACGAGATCATGGCTGATCTTCTACATCAATTCCACTTTCCTGCCCTATCCCCATATCCCTTGATTCCCTTAGTGCCCAAAAATCTATCGATCTCAGTTTTAAATATACTCAACGACTGAGCATCCACAGCCCTCTGGGGTAGAGAATACCAAAGATTCCCAATGCTCTGAGTGAAGAAACCTCAATCCTACATGGCCGACCCATGAAGTGCTTTGAGATGTTTCTGACAGACGGGATAAGGCTATTTTATAAATACAACGGTCTCTCTCATAGCGTGATATAAAAATAGTAATCAGAACCAAACGCCACACGTTCGCAATTCTTCTATTTCAATGCATCTAAAGTTCCAAAGTTCATTGCATGTGTTGGGTCAGTTCATTGGCGCCACTCAGAGGTAGAATGCTGGTTTCTGCTGACGATTCCCCCATAAGTGGAATTCCTGATCTCACGGCAGGGAGGGGGGATGTTTTAGTCACAAATGAGACTGAATAAAATGATTGATTCATCTTCCAATTAGGCACTTTACAGCCTTCCAGACTCAATATTGAGTTCAACAATTTCAGATCATAACCTCGGCCCCTATTGTATTTTTATATATTTTTTATCCACCCCTTTGGTTTGTGCCTTTTCCTTTTTCTCTCTCCTACATGGCAGCTGTCTCTCATTCTGTCAGCGCATTTCACACTTCACCTAGAGCCATCTTTTGTCTCTTTACCTGTCCTATTACCATCTCGTCTCGTCTTGAATATCTCTTAATGTCTCTTCACCTCTCAGACCTTCCCTTTTGTTCTTTCATCCCCTCCCCCATTTCCCAGCTCCCCAAACTGGCCTTTTAATCTGTTTCATTTCCTGCTTTTTTCTCAGTTCTGACGAAGGGTTTCGACCTGAAACGTTAACTCTGTTTCTCTCTCCACGGATGTTGCCTGGCCTGCTGAGTTTTTCCAGCGTTTTCTGTTGTTATTTTGGATTATTTCATTCCTTGCTGCCATTTAACTTGTGACCACCTGGAAGTTCCAATGGTTGATATTAGGTTAAGTTGTCCACTCTTGTGCTCCCGAATCAGGGAACCACATGAATGGAGTTCTTATTGGGTGTGGAGGATAGTGCGCCCGTTAGCAGCCCACCCAATTTTCTATTCATCCGTTTAAATGGACAGAAATTTGGCTGGACTGAGTCATAGGCACAATCTCCTTCACACTCAATATTCTGATATATGCTTCTGACATATGAGGTAAGGAACTTGAAAGGAAGAAGATTAATCTTATCATGTGAGCCCATTAAAGTTACCTCTAACATAGCAGACAGAAAAAAAATACCATAACGTGTTAAAACATCCCTGTGATAATATTTTCAGGCTCTTTTTTTAATCATAAAAAAAAACCTAAGCGCAGCAAAATATTGTGGATTCATTGACTGTGTGAAACATGGGGAGGGGGGGAATTCTTAGCAAAAGTATGGATCTATGTCAACCCAAAGAAAGATGTGTAGAAACTACAATTTGTACAAAATTCCAAGAGGGCTTGACAGGTTTAGATGTCGAGAGGCTGTTTCCCCTGGCTGGAGAGTCCAGAACAAGGGGTCATTGGGCTAGAAATTCATTATAGCCCAGGAATGGGCAGTATCATTAGAAAAGTTTGAGAATTAGCGTTAGACTGCACGCAAAATTCATTCTCACTGCTCAAAGAAAAGATTGGGGCGCTAATTCAAGTCTTAAAGGCCTAGCTCAGTGGCGTTACACTTAAAGGGTGGACCAATATCGGGTGCAGTCTAATCACAACTCATCATTGCCACAGGCTTTTCCCAGTACTTAAAGGGGAGGTTCATTGATGCTGCAGCACCTCATTCTCAGCAATGCTGGCTGTGCAGCTGCCTCAGCAAGGAGAAGCACAACAAGGAGAAGGAGTCGGAGGTCTGAAGCAGGTGTGCTCATGGCAGATCCACCTCAGTTGGGTGGTCAGGGTGATTGAATGCTTCAACAAATGCTGCATACCACCATCTGTACCACAAGCTTCACACACTGCCCAAAGCACCAGACCCCCAGCACTCACCCACCAACAATCTCTACCTATCAACACTCACATCCACATCTCACACCTTGCACACAATGGCAGCTATTCAACTATGGCAGACATAAGGGTCATTAGTAATTAGACTGAATGTGATATGTGTGTTATGTTTATGCATAAAGTTATTAATGGAGTTTGTAATATTTTGTGGTCTCTCTCATTTCACCTCTGTACCCAGAAGGACGCTGTGATATGGCATGACACAGGGATGGTATGATGGGGAAGTGATGAGCAAAAGGGATCTGGGGTTTAAGTCATCCTGCTGTGAGGCTGGAGGTCTGTTTGGAGGAGGTGGCAGAGTTCTGTGACCACCAACTTGGTGATGCGGAGCCATCTAATACACTGCTCCTCACTTAATTGAAGGTCGGAGAAGTGCTGCTGGAATACCCTCGGACGGTAAGGCCTCCTGGTGAGAGCCCTGATGTCCCTCCTCATTCCTCTGAGCACATGTTCCCATATTTCTCACTGCCTATGCCCCCTCTGCCGTAGATCCTGGAGGGCGAGTTGGTGCCAGTACAGCCCCCATTAATGTTGTCAAGTGTAGCAGTTTGAATCTTTGAACAATAAATGTAGCTATTTTATAGTTGCCAGAAGACTGCTGATACAAAAGAAGCTTGAAATTACTCTTAGAAACTGTTCAGTGGCTGAAACTGACAAGAAACCACTGAAACTAACCTTCCTGACAGCTGGGAGTGATTAATGCTGATGCTTTTAAATAACATCGCTGGAGCCGGCTTCCTGGAGCTGCACACCAGCTCTCCCTGTCACTGTCTGGTCGAGGCGCTAAGGTAAGTGGCAACAATGAATTTTCCAGATTGGGCAGCCAGCATGAGTTGTTGCCTGGCATTGAAGTCCATGGCGGTATCTCATACTGGCGGCGCAATCGGGGAGGGGCCGGATTTGCCGTGCGGCACTAGATTCATCTCGCTCCGGCGTTACTGCATCAGCGCCCTGTTACCACCATCTGCTGGCGCTAACAGGAGGCGCTAAGGTACTGAATTTTTGCCCCATAGATTCAGGATAAAGGGTCGGCCATTTAGGACTGAGATGAGGAGAAATTTCTTTACTCAGAGGTTTGTGGGCCTTTGGAAGTCTCTACCCCAGAGGCCTGTGGATGCTCAGTTGTTGAGTATAGTATCAGCTGTGGCTCAGTTGGTAGCACACTCACCTCTGACTCAGAAGGTTGTGGGTTCAAGTCCCATTCCATAGGACTTGAGCACATAAAGCTAGGTTGACACTCCAGTGCAGGACTGAGGGAGTGCTGCACTGTCGGAGGTGCCGTCTTTCGGATGAGATGTTAAACCGAGGCCCCGTCTGCTCTGTCAGGTGGACGTAAAAGATCCCATGGCACTATCTCGAAGAAGTGCAGGGGAGTTATCCCTGGTGTCCTGGCCAATACTTATCCCTCAACCAACATAACAAAAGCAGATTATCTGGTCATTATTACATTGCTGTTTGTGGGAGCTTGCTGTGCACAAATTGGCTGCCACGTTTCCCACATTACAACAGTGACTCCATTTCAAAAGTACTTCATTGGCTGTAAAGCGCTTTGAGATGTCCAGTGGTCATGAAAGGTGCTATAGAAATGCAAGTCTTTCTTTTCTTTTATATTCAAGACTGTGATCAGTTTTTGGGCACTAAGGGAATCAAGGGATATGGGGATAGTGCGGGAAGGTGGAGTTGAGGTGGAAGATCAGCCATGATCTTATTGAATGGCAGAGCAGGCTCGAGGGGCCGAAGGGCCTACTCCTGCTCCTATTTCTTATGTTTCTTATAACACACGGTGTAAGAAAGCTAGTCAGGTGAAATAGGGGTAGAAATGAGTCTTCGGCCCCAGACTCGCCGCTGTGTGAGCAGCTGTGTCCGTGCAGAGATGCCCGAGACCATCCCGAAATTGGACCTCGGGTAGGGTATAGCTTCAGGGATGGCAGTCACCTACTGATATCTCACCTGAGCAACCATTCTTCATGTGTGAGGCTTCCCAGTGTTGGCAACCTATTTGACCATGCCGGGCATCACCGCTGAGCTTGATCTCGTCCACACGCGGGCAATTCCAGCAGTGGCTACTGGATAATGATTGGGAGCAGGAGCCCAGCCTAATTGTAGCACGACTACTAGGTTGCTGCCCTGGCTGAGATCTGGCATTGAATTTGGGATGTTCCTGTTCTGTGAGGCTCAGCTACTCACAGGTTTAACTAGCTGTGTGGTCAGGAGGCCTCTATTCCCTCAAGCTCAGTATCATTATATGTGACCACATCTTTTATGGTGTTGGCAACTGTTGCATTCTCTAGTAATACATCTGTTGCTGACACTCAAATATGTTGTTGAACCTGTGCCATGAATTTGGCAGAATACATTATACAAAAATAACTGATGGCCTGAAGCAATTTCAACAATGCAATCTGATATTGACAACAATAAACTGCTCAAACTTTGCTTTTGTGGTTTATGACATGGTCTAAACCCCTCAATTAGGTTACAGCTTTATAATCAGTTCCATATATCAATAGACGTATAAGGTGTCAGCCTTGGCTCAGTGGTAATGTTCTTGCCTCTTGAATCAGGAGATTGTTGGTTCAAGTCCCACTCCAGAAACGTGACCACATAATGAACGCCGACACTTCAGTGCAGTACTGAGGGAGTGCTGCATTGTCAGAGGTTTTGTCTTTCAGGTAAGGTTGTAAACTGAGGCCCCGTCTGCCTGTTCAAGTGGGCATTAAAGATTTCATGGCACTATTTAAAGAGCAGTGGAGCTGCCCTGGACTGCATTTATCCTTCATTCAACACTAACATTTATCTCATTGTTGTTTGTGGCACCTTACTGAATGCAAATTGGCTGCCAGATCTGTCGACAAAGCAACAGTGACTACGCTACAGAAAGGTTCTATATAAATGCAAGTTCTTTCTTGCATTAGGGGCGATTTTAACCTTGCCCGCTGGCGGAAACCGGGAGGGCGGGCAGTTCAAATCGCCCAGTGTGAAACTTACCCGCCAACATCCCGCCCTCTTCGATTTTCATCTGCTCTTCTGAGCAGGCAGGAAGGACAGTGGCTGGAAATCGTCATGGTCCTTCTTAAAATATGCAGATCAACCTAGGTCAAATGAGCGGGAAGAGTAGTCGGGGCCAGAAGAGGCCCAAAGAGGTAAGCCTTTTAAAAAAACGTTTTAATTATTTCCTTGTCGGGCCAGGAAGAGCAATGGTGATCTTAGTGCTGCTCCACCTCCCCTGCCTAGGTTCAATAAACCCCGTTGTCCTCTTACCCTGTCTGACCTGAATACTCACTTGGTCTCTGCAACACTGCAGGTGATCAATTAATGCATATGATTTCCTTGCATAAAAATTAGGAGGAATCCATTGGCTATATTTTCCCAAAATCTCTCACAGTGTGACCAAGACCCAGCCAAATGAAGCCAATCCTTCTCAATATGGAGTTCAAAATGTTTATGTATCATTATATAAAGTAACAAATATCTAGGAAGGGTATAATATTGAGATTCAATCTCAGGGGCTCAAATAACTTTAGAAGAACACATTTTGCTTTTGTCGTTTATGAGTCTATTTGAAGCCCCTGATTGAATTGCAGTTTTACAATTCTCAGGAATCTGTTGTTCAATAACTATTATATTCAAATTATAATTTTTAAATTTTACTTTATTGCATAATCACAGGAGTAATAACATTTATGCAAGGAAGTCATTTTTTTTAATGAACACAAAGGGGGGGACAATTACTCTTTGTGTTAGAGCTAACACACATGCTAAATGTACATTAAAGTAATTTGATGCATTAGTATTAATGGTACATTAATGCATTTTTGCCTATGCTTTCAGAATTCCTCCTGGGACGAAATTTGATTTACGTGTGTTAACTTACAAACCCAGCTTATGAAACACCAATTAAAGGCAAACATGCAAACTTACTCATTCATGCTTGTCTTGTTGCCCACATCACATTAATGACGCTTGTTGTAAAAGTGGTGTAAAAGGTACTGGAAAGAGTGGACAGAGATCCAGCATGGAGCAGAACAGAGATAGAGAAACTCAACTGTTTCAGTTCGCCCAGCAGCATAGGTGCAACAGCAAGGTTTGCTGAACATACAGGGGCAGAGTTTCCTGTTCCTGCACCCGAAACTATTATCTCTGGGCTCCTCCAAATCTGGCCTCTTGTATACCCCCGATTTCCTTCACCCCACCATTGGCAGCCGTTGTTTCAGCGGTCTCGGCCCTAAGCTCTGGAATGCCCTCTCTAAACCTCTCCATCTATCTACCTCTCCCTCCTCTTTAAGACGCTCCTTAAAACCTACTTCTTTGACCAAGTTTTTGGTCACCTGTCCTAATACTCCTCACCTGGCTCGGTGTCAATTTCTGTCTGATAACGCTCCTGTGAAGTGCCTTGGCATGTTTTACTGCATTAAAGGTGCTATATAAACACAATTAGTTGCTGTTGTAGATCGAGTACAGGAAAATCGAGTGGTGAGGAGCGTATGCCCTCAGTAGAGCCTGCCAGATTTTCTGACCATTAATTTAAATGGATGGAATTGTGACCGGGCTTCCTGTAGGGGGTTTCTCTTGCTCGTTCTGGTCTCCTGCCAGGCTTCGTGCAATAATTAGCCTTGAGTGGTTCGACCCACTCCCCCTACGGTTCTAGACCTTGGACTTAGATGCAGAGAACAGTAGTGCAGAGAAAGGACTCAATAGACCAGGTTGAATAGCACGAAATGGATGCTTTTATTTTTAAACAGTTTGAAGCATTACAAAATACATGTCATAGGCACAGATTAAAGTAACTACAATCATGCACAAATTTATGAACTTGACTCTATGGAAATGGGGAACACACGGCACATCGTAAAAGGGAAAACACATTACTATTACCCTTAACTCCCTCCCTTATACCTAAACTAAGTTTCGACCTGGGGAACTTGGGATCATGCTCACCACTCTCAAAATCGCGAAAAAGGGGGTTCGCAGCCTTTTGGCACCGCTTTCCGCCGTCACGTGGATTTGGAAACTTCTGGCGCAGTCGATATTCTCTCTCTCTCTCTCTCGAGGCGGCGGGGTAGACACAGCCTCGATGAGCGCTCGTCAAGGTTGAAGATCAGCTACAAGCAGTTGAAGAACTGCATACAAATGGGAGAATCTGAAGGTCTCTGGCCGAATGGTATGCCGAGGACCTTCCTCGCTCCCGCCTGGCTCGGTGGCTTTCCAGAGGGTTTCTTCTCCTTCGGCCTGGGTCGTCGATGATCTCCCGACCCCAGTACCCGGGCCACCCTCGTCGTCTTCTCGTCGTGGCCGAGCCTTGTCTGGCTGAACACCGACCATGTTGTCTTTTCACCGAAATTGTCCGTCCGAAGCGTCTTTAAAAAGACGAAGCGTCTTCATCGATTCCAAAGCTACCGAGGTAGAAGAGGCGCCGATCCTGGCACCGTCCGTCCTTCGTTCGTCCGTTCGTTCCGTCGATCACTCCGATAACGTCGATCGTGTTTCCTCCGATCGTTCCTTGTAACTTTTGATGGACTTTCAATCCATAGTTATACCCTTTTGGGACAGTCTTATCTCCCGCCAAATCATAGTCCTGTCTTTGTATTAATTTTGGCGGGCAGAAATCTCTGCAGGGGCGCTTTGTCTTGTAACGGGAGCCGGTGATAACTTAACTGGCCTTCCTGGCCGATAATGTCTTTTTAAGTCTTTTACATTGTCATCGCGACTCGGTTCGCATATTGATCGGTCCGGAGATTTTCCTTGATGGCTGTTAAACGGTTTCTCCTTTGTACAATAAATGGGTATAAGTGTTTTTGCATTGTCCGCCCATATCTTGATGGGCCCCATCCTGTACTTAGAATCCATTGAATATGTATGCTGTTTCCCTGAGTTTCGGTTCCCAGATACTGGTTTTCACGGGCTTACTGTCTTCAATCCACAAGCCTGTCTGGCTTGCAGTAACAGAAATAAAATGGTCCAGAAAACTGATCACGAGGCCCGGCGGCCATTTTGTATGCCCTTTTATCAAAGGTTTTTCTGTGCAAGCTTACTTTGGTCAATAAACAGTCTTATTTTATCTGGTTTTCTTGCGTGATTATTGCTGAAAATTTCAAATCTTACAGGCCCCCCTGTGATACGGATAGCTTGCTTAAACTATCAATTATCCTTGGTGAGCAAATTTTCCCTGATTCCCCACATCCAAACATTCCTGGCACTTAACTATCTATGACCCTCACGACACATGCAGTTCCCATTTCCGAAAAAAATGAAAATTACCTTTTGCACACTTGGACAATCATAGGCAGCATTTCTTAAACTATAATACATTCATCTGTCAGATGTGCAGGGGTTGATACCCCTTTGCACCACCTGCATACACCTTTTATTAATCCCAAAAAACTTAAGAACGACCAATAACATAACAATATTCATATCCTTAAAACCAAAAACAAAACACGCAAATGGCCAAAATCTAAAAATGGAGGGACGCTTAACCTTCAATACTAGCAGCTTAGAGTGGGGTGTCTTCTCCCCCCATTCGCACATAGCGTTCTCTCCATTCTCCTGTGTTCTCGTGCCTCTGGAGGCGTTTGCCTCTTTTGCAATGCACGAAGAGCAAAAATATCACAATTAAAACCTGACACACTACTAGGATGTGGGATGCTATTCTAATCCAGGCCGGGACCTCTATGTTAGTGAACAAGTCCCACCATGGTAGGATGGTTATGTCCAATATGTCTTTTCCTATCTCTAAAGTCTTCTGCTCCAGTGTGTAAAAATGTTTCTGTGAAACTATAACGGCTTTTAAAATCTTGGTGAGGTGTTCGGGAAGAGGGGGAATGACATAACCAAAATGCGCGACGAATCGTTACAAGTCTGTGAAATTCTCTTTGACAGTGAAGTGAACGGTGGAGGGTGCAGGAATGGGAACAATTCGTTGTTGTGCCACTTGAACCTCAGTCCTGGGTTTGAAACAGAAACTGCTATCACTGATCGAACACCACTCGTGTTGTCCGTAGCGGTAGTGAGGCGCTGCAGTGGTGACGCAGTATGTCCCACCCCCGATATATGCTACCTGCGGGGGCACATGGTCCTCTGCCATTGCCTCCATGGTGCAATTTATCGGCTTCGCGCTAGCGGTTCTGAACCCGCACTGTGGTTTCAAAAAGGCATTCAAGTGCTGGGGACACAGGATGATGTGTGCTCCCCGGCTCCGACATCCCGAGAGGTCGGTGCCTGTCATCGTACGCTCCCATCTGATGACGTAAGGCGGGACCACTGCGTAACGAATGTGTGCGCCCCCCTGAATGACTCCAATGTTCTCTACCCTGTATACCGGGGCGGGCTTTGCTGCGGGACCCAACACCGGCATTCTTACCACTATTCCCATGATAGTATGATTCGAACGTCCGCAGTCCACTGGGACTGGGTACGCTTCTGCAGCTAGTCTGAGCTGGCATGGGCTTAATGCCTTCTCAAAAGGGTGGAGCGCTTGCAAGTGCTTGTTGCTGATCCAGGACGGGACCAAACCCTGTTTTAAATCCTCAAGATTACTGCGGCCCTCGCCCAGTAACCATGCCCGTATAGCACACAGGCCTCGTTTTGCGCAGCTTGATCGGACGCATTCCGATCCTCCTTAATGAGCGCATTTACCGTTCTCGCGTGTTTCTCCAGCTCAGCTATTATTTCCTTAAAGTGTAGTGTCATGGCCTGGTCCTCATGTAACTCAGAACCCACTACCTTATTTTCATCTGTCAGTATGTTCCTTAACTGGGCTTTTAAACCGTTGATCTGTGTCTGCAGCTCCACGTTATCTAGAGCGTTGACGACAGATGTCCCGGTATTAAAAGCAGTGAATATGTCATTTACTGTACCCCTTCTTTGCCTCCCGACGCGATCCAAAACTTCTGGCGGTGTGGTGTATAATTTGTCTTTGTCGATGTCGGCAAAGTCAAATTCGTAAAATTGTCTAAACATTCGGGTTAACAGGACCTGGTATAATTGTTCCGTTTCTTTGGGACACCACTCCGGCAATCGTACCTCCGTGAGATTTAAAATCACTGAGGCCACCGCGTAGTGTACCCCTTGGTACAGCACCTGACCGGTGGGTACCAATACTAAACCGTTCCCGGGTCCCTTGGTGGTGGTTGGGCACCCTTCTTTCTGGGCTAGTGCTATCGGAAGCGTGGGCAGGGGCTTGCGTGGGCGGGTGATGAGTTCAGTAGCGTTTACCGGAATAGGGGAGTATGGGGCTCCGCACGCTCGAGTGCTGACATCCCATCTCATCCCCTTTCCTTCATCCTGCCACTGCCTCTGGAAGAAGATGGATACGCCCTTGGGGCAAACGTGTCTCGAACCCCACATACAGACATATATTCCTTCATCTGGTTCCCACCATTTGTCCCAACACACACGTAATTGTCCGTGAGTCCCCGTAATAGTCCGATGGGTATTATTACCCAGTCGCTCCCACTCGACCGTAGAGTTTCTCATGTTCTTTCCCAGCTTTCGCAGCCACCACCATCGCCTTAGTGGTACGTTCCCATTACACACCAGACAGATCCTCTTTCCTACGGTAATGCTGACTCTGGGTGCAAGGATCCTCACCCGAGGGCACGTTAACGAAGTCTCTTGGTAGGCAAAACCGAAATTGCTGGAGTATTCCGTAGAATTCGTTCCCAGCCAACCTGGCCATCTCCCTTGGTGGAAGTAGGTGGCGGTTTCCTCAACCTCTCTCTCCCCTGTCCCATCCGTTGTGATGGGGGCCGTGTCCCCGGAACACCCGAAGATGATGACGTCCTTGGTGCGACCTCGGTAGGCCCACCCGCACCCGATCGCCACGAACACGATGAGAATCTTTTTCATCATATCCCAGGTTTCTGTAACCAATAAAATGATGTAGCCGGGCTCCCAATAGGTGCTGGCCTAATTAAATGGACGCGTGGGTTCCTGGACCCCGCTCCCAAACAAACACACATACCGGGCAGACTTCAAAATTGTACTCTTAACATTCCTTAACACCGTATACTTTATATTCCTTAAACTATCACCATAATTACCTAACTTAACTTATGTACAGCGCCGCCCTCCGCGGGGCGGCTTGCCTAATCCCTGTGAGGGCTGTCGCGCGCCACACGCTGCAGTGGGGCTGCACTGGCCCTCGGCTTTGATCCCCCGCAGCCTGTCGCTGTTGAACGGGAACCATGCCTTCCTGGGGCTGCTCTAAGCCGAGGTTGGGAAAAATGGGGAGAATCTGGCCAAAACTTTCTGGGCTGGGGCGCTCGAGCCAACCTACGAGGGGCTGCTTTGGGTTGGGCTCCCGGGGCTGATGGACCGGGGGTTGGGACTGTCACCGTCACAGCCTGTGGTTCCTCCACAGCTGCCGGCTCCAGCTCCCTTCCCTCAGGCTCCGCCCCCCCGGGGTCGGGATCTGTGGCTTCCGACTCCACCTCACCTGTCCCTACAGGTAGTGAGTCTCCGCCCCCATTCCCTACCTCCCCCAAGCTTGAGTCGAGGGCGGGATCGTCGTCCTCTGACTCCTCCTCCTCCGTGATTGGGTCTAAGGCGAGGTCGAGCTATTCGGGCTCTTCCTCGTCCGAATCCCATTCTAGAGGGGAGACCTCCCACTCCAATGGGATGGCCTCTCCCTTCACGCAGGCTACTGTTCCAGCCTGTGTGGTCTGTGACTCTGTTACAGGCTGAGGATCTTTGTTCTCAGACCTGGTCCCCTTCGATGGCCCTTGTGCACCCGGTTTAAACAGTTTACACTGCTTCATGTGAAACCACCTTTTGCGTTGGGACACCTCTACTGTATGAGTGGCGCAGACCGGCGGATTTTGCACCGATTCCGGCTCTTCCTCCTGGTCTACGGTTCTCTCGCCAGCGCATAGGGTTAGACCCAAGAATTTTACTTCTCGCCGGCCAACCCGCGCCTTCGTAGGGGTTTCCTTAACACTTTCTATCCCCTTCACACTCGTACCCTCTCCCCAGAGACAATGATTTCTCAGGTCCACGTGGATCCCGTGGGCTACCAAGAAATCAGACCCCAGGACTCCCGTTCCACCTCCCACCTCCCACTTCATCAGGATACACTTCCACGTGGTGCGGAGTGGTCCTAAACGAATGGAGAGGGGAAGGGAATGTGCGCCAGCCTGTTCTCTGCCTGTGAAACCCGCTACTAAGTATGGAGCCTGGGCGGACAGAGGTGAGGCAAAAGATTTATCTGTGTGGATCACGGTACACGAAGCTCCCGTATCCAACAGGTAACTACCCTTTTGTCTTTCCACCTCCATCTCCACCACAGGTCTTCTCCAGGCGTCATAGCGGAGCGGACACAAGTAGACGGGCTGTGCAGGCGTCAGTCATTTAGGTGTTTCGGTTGGGGTCTCGGGAGCGATAGGGCTGTTGGCGACCGCTACCTTCCCCTGCCAGGTCATCAGAGACCGCATAGTCTCCAAGACTGACTCGATCGCAGCAGGATCCACAACCACACCACCCCCTGTGGTTGGGGCAGGGGCTACGGTTGGGTTCTGGACTGGTGCTGGGGCAGCGGTCTGGGCTTGGACTTGGACTGGTGTTGGGACACTGATCTGGCCGTGGGCTAGGACTTGGGCTTGGGCTCGGGCTTGGGCTGCGGCGAACGCTCTCTCTCTCTTATCCTTCCATGGATTCCTACAGTCCTTGCGCCAATGACCCTCCTTCCCACACCCGTAACAACTGCTGTTGGCTTGGGGAGGGCGATTTCCCTCCTGATGCCATTCCTTTTTAGCAGAAGCTGCGGGCCTCACCTCATGCACCTTTCCTTTTACAACAGGCGTTTTCTTACCCTTGTTGTTCCTGTAACTGATCGTGAGCTGATCAAGTACTAGTTCCTCCGTGGAGCGGGCGTTAGTGGGGTCAAACCATGCTTTGGCCTGCTCCCTCACTACTGGCAAGCAACCTGCTACCAGGCACCGAAGCCAATGAGCCCTTTGTTCATCATTTAACGCGTTCCGTTCCGGTCCTCCCGGGCAGCTGCGCCGATACACGGGCCACAACCTTCTGGCAAAAACCCGTGGGGGTTCTCCCTCTAGCTGCACTGTCTTTTCTAAACGGAGGAACGGAGTTCCGTCCCCCTCTCCTATAATCTCCAGGATCTCATCCCGTAGCAACTCATAGTCCCTGTGCCCTCTCTTGCTCTCGTCAGGGAGACACTGGAGGAGCGAGCTGTCCAGGGAGAACAGCAGCATTTTAGACTGTTCAACCCCGTCGCAGTCATTGACTGCTGCGGTCTGCTCCACGTCCCTGAAATGCACGGAGGGATCTCCTGACTCGGAGAGTTTTGGGATGTGACTTATCATTTCCCTTAGCTGTCGTGCGCTATGGGGCATTATGATCTGATTCACAAGGGGTCCGTCATCGCCATTGTCTTCATTTGGACCGAGCCTCCGGTGTCTAGTTGGACACATCGGCGCCGGCCCTGACTCTACTATCTGGGGTTGCTCTACCTCAGGAATCTCTTCCTCTACCGTCTCCGTCTCCTTCCCCAGAGTCCAAGACTCAGTATAGGCGGGAGGTGCAGAGGGTTCGGGGGTTGGTTCCCGAACTATCTCTTGTGGAATCGGTCTTTTGGATTCCTTGGCTAGCAATAGCTGGCTCGCTGGTGGATTTATGAGACACACCAACCCGTTTGCCTTGGCTAGGGCCATTCTCAGGTCCTCTTGCTCCCGGCGGCAAGCGCTGTGGTCGGTGCTCTCAGATCTATCCTCCATGGCCATCTTATATGCTGCCCTGGCTCCCAGACGTTTTTCCTCTTGGGCCTCTATTTGCTTAGCTAGACGGAAACACCTGTCTCTCATTCTACCTTCACTGGCCTTGGCCTCAATGACCTGACATTTTATATACTCTACCCGGGTTTCGTGGCAGCGAATTATGGAGTGGCGTTCCTGATTCAGCGCGTTAAGCGATTCAATCAGTTTTTGACCTCCCGCAACCTTTTCCTCTACGTCTGTAAGCAACCCTTTGATCTGGGCTGTCTGTGCTGCAACGACCTGGTCCAAAAGCTGGACTTGCTTCTTGTAGCACATCAGCCAGACCGCCTTTTCTACAGATTTCTTATGCTCTTTACCCTCTGTCCACTTGATGGCTGCGTCTAGCGGGCGCCTATCCCTTAATAGGTCAGATATCCATTGTTTTGTGAGGTTGACTTTTCCAAAAACATAATCTGCTATTCTTTCATCCATCACATTTCGTTTATTCAGACCTTGATCGAACACACTACTTTCCTGCTGCCAAGGTCCTGCCGCGGTCGCCATTTCTGTAGGGGGTTTCTCTTGCTCGTTCTGGTCTCCTGCCAGGCTTCGTGCAATAATTAGCCTTGAGTGGTTCGACCCACTCCCCCTACGGTTCTAGACCTTGGACTTAGATGCAGAGAACAGTAGTGCAGAGAAAGGACTCAATAGACCAGGTTGAATAGCACGAAATGGATGCTTTTATTTTTAAACAGTTTGAAGCATTACAAAATACATGTCATAGGCACAGATTAAAGTAACTACAATCATGCACAAATTTATGAACTTGGCTCTATGGAAATGGGGAACACACGGCACATCGTAAAAGGGAAAACATATTACGATTACCCTTAACTCCCTCCCCTATACCTAAACTAAGTTTCGACCTGGGGAACTTGGGATCATGCTCACCACTCTCAAAATCGCAAAAAAGGGGGTTCGCAGCCTTTTGGCACCGCTTTCCGTCGTCACGTGGATTTGGAAACTTCTGGCGCAGTCGATATTCTCTCTCTCTCAAGGCGGCGGGGTAGACACAGCCTCGATGAGCGCTCGTGTCAACCTTGGTTGAAGATCAGCTACAAGCAGTTGAAGAACTGCATACAAATGGGAGAATCTGAAGGTCTCTGGCCGAATGGTATGCCGAGGACCTTCCTCGCTCCCGCCTGGCTCGGTGGCTTTCCAGAGGGTTTCTTCTCCTTCGGCCTGGGTCGTCGATGATCTCCCGACCCCAGTACCCAGGCCACCCTCGTCGTCTTCTCGTCGTGGCCGAGCCTTGTCTGGCTGAACACCGACCACGTTGTCTTTTCACCGAAATTGTCCGTCCGAAGCGTCTTTAAAAAGACGAAGCGTCTTCATCGATTCCGAAGCTACCGAGGTAGAAGAGGCGCCGATCCTGGCACCGTCCGTCCTTCGTTCGTCCGTTCGTTCCGTCGATCACTCCGATAACGTCGATCGTGTTTCCTCCGATCGTTCCTTGTAACTTTTGATGGACTTTCAATCCATAGTTATACCCTTTTGGGACAGTCTTACCTCCCGCCAAATCATAGTCCTGTCTTTGTATTAATTTTGGCGGGCAGAAATCTCTGCAGGGGCGCTTTGTCTTGTAACGGGAGCCGGTGATAACTTAACTGGCCTTCCTGGCCGATAATGTCTTTTTAAGTCTTTTACATTGTCATCGCGACTCGGTTCGCATATTGATCGGTCCGGAGATTTTCCTTGATGGCTGTTAAACGGTTTCTCCTTTGTACAATAAATGGGTACAAGTGTTTTTGCATTGTCCGCCCATATCTTGATGGGCCCCATCCTGTACTTAGAATCCACTGATTATGTATGCTGTTTCCCTGAGTTTCGGTTCCCAGATACTGGCTTTCGCGGGCTTACTGTCTTCAATCCACAAGCCTGTCTGGCTTGCAGTAACAGAAATAAAATGGTCCAGAAAACTGATCACGAGGCCCGGCGGCCATTTTGTATGCCCTTTTATCAAAGGTTTTTCTGTGCAAGCTTACTTTGGTCAATAAACAGTCTTATTTTATCCGGTTTTCTTGCGTGATTATTGCTGAAAATTTCGAATCTTACATTCCTTATGGGTGTGTACGCCACCACACCCGATATTCCTAAACTCACTGTGCCCAGGTGATGCAGTAATTCCACATATGACAATTTCCTTATTGGAAAATCTATAATTATTCATGCTCATTTTAATTTCTCAGCTTGGCACTTTTCTTAAAGTCCGACCCCTTCTTCTGGACAACCTTTCAGATTTTGCTGGTATGTGACCTTGCATTGACTTCCTGTGCGACGGCCTCCTTAAACCTGCATGCAGAGGCTTTGTTGCAGGGCGAAGTAATGATGCGCAGAACCATATAAGTTTACAGCAGAGAAGGAGGCCATCTGACCCATCACGTCTGTGCCAGCTCTTTGCTAGAGCAATCCAAAACTAATCCCATTGCCCTGTTCTCTTTCTAAAGCCTTTTATCTTCTCCTGCTTCAAATATTTATCCAAATTTCCCTTAAGATAATCTCTGCCTCAGCCAGCTTCGTGTGGCAAAGTATCTCTATGCTCCAACAACCCTGTGTATAGAGATTTCTCCTAACCTCTCTTCCTGCTTTCTTATCATTGCAATGATATCTGCTGATGACTGCACAATGTTCAGCGCCATTTACAACTCCTCAGATAATGAAAATGTCCATGCTCGCATGCAACAAGACCTGGACGACATTCAGGCATGAGCTGTTAAGTGGCAGGTAACATTTGCGCCACAGAAGTGCCAGGCAATGACTATCTCCAACAAGCGAGAGTCTAAACACCGCCCCTTGACATTCAACGACATTACCATCACCGAATCCCCCACCATCAACGTCCTGGGGGTCACCATTGACCAGAAACTTAACTGGACCAGCCACATAAATACTGTGGCAACAAGAGCAGGTCAGAGGCTGGGTATTCTGCGGCAAGTGTCTCACCTCCTGACTCCCCAAAGCCTTTCTACCATCTACAAGGAGTGTGATGGAATACTCTCCACTTGCCTGGATGAGTGCAACACCAACAACATTCAAGAAGCTCGACACCATCCAAGACAAAGCAGCCTGCTTGATCAGCACCCCCTCTAGCACCTTAATCATTCACTCCCTCCACCACCGGCGTACCATGGCTGCAGTGTGTACCACCTACAAGATGCACTGTAGCGACTCGCCAAGGCTTCTTCGGCAGCATCTCCCAAACCTGCGACCTATTCCACCTAGAAGGACAAGGGCAGCAGTTGCATGGGAACACCACCACCTCCAAGTTCCCCTCCAAGTCACACACCATCCTGACTTAGAAGTATATCACCGATCCTTCATCGTCGCTGGGTCAAAATCCTGGAACTCCCTACCTAACAGCACTGTGGGAGTACCTTCACCACATGGACTGCAGCAGTTCAAGAAGGCAGCTCACCACCACCTTCTCAAGGGCAATTAGGGATGGGCAATAAATGCTGGCTTTGCCAGCGAAGCCCACATCCCATAAAAAATGAATACTTTAAAAAAAAAAATACCAATGACTCTTGAAACTCTGGGAGAGTTATACCATAAGGTACCCCGAGATTAGTTGAAATACCCAAATAGTTGAAATTCCTGAATTGCTGTTTCAATATCCAAATGGTACGTTCAATAATAATTCTGGTTATAGATTGTGCTTTTTTGTTCCTACACTCTGCTTCGGTTTGTGGTTGGCACAAGAGTGAGTTATGACTGCAGAGGGTAGCCCTGGTCTCCCAACAGCCATCCTTCCACTCTTCCTTCTTCATCAAATAAGGGTGGCACAAGTGATTGTCTTAAAATTAATGGGAGTTGCAAGGAAGTGAGCATTGACTTGCATGAATGTGTTGATGGGCATTGAAAGAATAAAGCCCCTTTTACTGCATGTAGGACATTGCATTTTGCAAAGGGAGATGAATGGCAGCATAGGTGCAATTGATGACCTATCCTTTTGAAAAAGTCAGCAATGTTGAAGAATGTTGTTGCCCTCTCATGTTGTTGCCATGGTCAACGGTGAAAGTGAGAGCCCTACTGAATAATGACATCCTCGATACATCTGTGGACACTGCCGATGTCCCCAATACATCTGTGGACTTTGCAGATATTCCCAGTGCTAGCTGGGAAGGAGACTTTCGTATCTTTCTAAAGGAGATAGCGTCACAGCCTCCGTGCTAAAGTGCAGCTTGCACATGCTCAACTCTGCTGTCATTCCCAGGTAGCTATGCCTGGTAAAGTGAACATGCTGTGTTAAGCACTGGAAGGACCTAACAATACATCTTACATGCTACCTGACATCACACACAGCTGCTTCCTCTTCTACCAAATCCAGTGCCAGTGGAGTCTACTTTAATTTTCATTCTTGGCCGATGGGAATCGCTGGCAAGGCTGGCATTGATTGCCCATCCCTAGTTGCCCTTGAGAAGGTGTTAGTGGGCCTTCTTCTTGAAGTGCTGCAGTCCATGTGGCGAAGGTGCTCCCACAATACTGCTTGTAGTAGGTAGTAGTGAATGCAATCTACATAATGTGCTAAAAACTTGAAAGTATGCAGCATCTCACCTTTAACCAAAAGTTTCAGGTCACCAATTCAGTCCTCTTTAGCCCTCTACAGCAATGCCAGTTCAATTTGGGGACTAGCATTGCATCACACATGCAATGCAGTAGCCTTGGAATAGGGGGGCCTATTTTCTGCACGTGCATTAATGGCAGGGAGCCTCGCCTGCCTGTCGACCATATCACAAAGTCACGGGTGGGCTGGCCATGATTTTCCATCCATTATGGTAGCACACAATTGTAAAAATTGGCCTCATGTTGTGCTGTGATCTTAACAAGTCATTGCGCCACAGTAACAAGGTTAATAACATTAACACAAGCCTTCAGTAATGTAGTACTTAGAGCCAACTTTCACTGCACAGCAATTTCACAGCATTCAAGAAGCAGGCGGTGAGTTACAGCTAACGCACTCACTAAATTACTGCTCAGATGCTGCAGACATTCGGCTCTTAGATTTTCATCCGTGGCTCAGTGGGTAGCACCCTCGCCTCTGAGTCAGAAGGTTGTGGGATCAGACTCCCACTCCCGGGACTTGGGCGCAAAAATCTAGGCTGACACTCCAGTGCAGTGCTGAGGGCGAGCTACACTGTCGGAGGTGCCGTCTTTCAGATGAGATGTTAAACCGTGGCCCCGTCTGCTCTCTCAGGTGGACGTAAAAGATCCCATGGTGCTATTTCAGGGGAGCAGGGGAGTTATCCCCAGTGTCCTGGCCAATATTTATCCCTCAATCAATGTAACAAAAACTGATTATCCAGTCATTATCACATTGCGCTTTGTGGGAGCTTGCTGTACACAAATTGGCTGCTGCGTTTCCTACATTACAACAATGACTCCACTTCAAAAAGTACTTCATTGGCTGTAAGCGCTTTGGGATGACCGGTGATCATGCAAGGCGTTGTATAAATACAAGTCTTTCTTTCTTAACAACGATAGCAATTTCCGGGCTTATACTTTTGCAACTAATATTTGCATTTGTGTGTTTGGATCATGGTGATTATATGACAAGATGGCTCAGTGAGACACATATCAAGCCACGTCCTCAAACATAGATGGTGCAGTTTAAGGCCTCATCCTGGCATGTTCCTTGAAGGGTTTTTACAGAGTAAATGAAGAGAAATGGTTTCCACTGGCAGGAGGGTCTGTAACCAGTGCACACAGATTTAAGATAATTTCCAAAGGAACCAGAGGGGAGGTGGAGGGATTTTTGAAGCAGTGAGTTATGATGATCGTGAATACACTGCCTGAAAGGGTGGTGAAAGCAGCTTCAATAGTAACTTTCAAAAGGGAATTGGATATATACTTGAAAAGGAAAAACTTGCAGGGCTATGGGGAAAGGGCAAGGGAGTGGGACGAATTGGATAGCCCTTTCAAAGAGCCGGCACAGGCACATGGGCCAAATGGCCTCCTTCTGTGCTGTGTGACTCTATTAAACAGCTCCCCGCCTCATGCAAAACTTTTGGGAAACGTTTTTTCTTTGTTTAGAAACACATAACACAGTGACAGAAATCGCATCAAAAACTATCTTTGCAAGTTCTGATGAAGTGCTGTACCCAATACGTTAACCTGTCTTTTCTCTGCGTATTTCCAGCATTTTCTGTATCATCACTTAATATGCACGTGACATCACATAAGAACATAAGAAATGGGAGCAGGAGTAGGCCATGTGTCCCATCGAGCCTGCTCTGCCATTCAATAATATCGTGGCTGATCTTCGACCTCAACTCCACTTTCTCGCCCTATCCCCTTTTCCCATGGTTCCCTCAGTAGCCAAAAATCTATTGATCTCAGTCTTGAATATACTCATCGACTGAGGATCCACAGCCCTCTGGGGTAGAGCATTCCAAAGATTCATAACCCTGTGAGTGAAGAAATTTCTCCACATCTCAGTACTAAATGGCCGACCCCTTATCCTGAGACTAGGACCCCTCACTCCAGACTCTCTAGCCAGGGGAAGCAGGCTCTCAGCACCTACCTGGTCAAGTTCTGGCTCTTTTGGCTCTCCTCACCCCAGCAGAAATAAAGTTAGTAAAACATTTCTCCATTTTAACCAAATTTGGGTATTAGGTGTGCAGTAGTCTTGGAACTGTCCTTTCACCTTGAATCAATCCCAGATTGAGAAGATAAAGCCTCCCCCCTCCCCCGCCCCCATGAGTTGTAAGAGTTTTATCTAATTTGGGCAACTTTTTTTTTAAATTCATTCACGGGATGTGGGCATCGCTGGCAAGGACAGCATTTATTGCCCATCCCTAATTGCCCTGGAGAAGATGGTGGTGAGCCACCTTCATGAACCGCTGCAGTCCTTGTGGTGAAGGTACTCCCACAGTGCTGTTAGGGAGGGAGTTCCAGCATTTTGACCCAGTGACGATGAAGGAACTGTGGTATATTTCCAAGTCAGGATGGTGTGTGACTTGGAGGGGAACTTGGAGGTGATGATGTTCCCATGCGTCTGCTGCCCTTGTCCTTCTAGGTGGAAAAGGTCGCAGGTTTGGGAGGTGCTGTCGATGAAGCCTTGGCGAGTTGCTGCAGTGCATCTTGCAGATGGTACACACTGCAGCCACGGTACGCCGGTGATGGAGGGAGTAGATGTTTAAGATTGTGGATGGGGAGCCAATCAAGCGGGCTGCTTTGTCTTGGATGGTGTCGAGCTACTTGAGTGTTGTTGGAGCTGCACTCATCCAGGCAAGTGGAGAGCAAACTCAGTTCCTAAGGAGTGTGCATTTTTAAAACCTTGATCTCGAGCTGTGTGCGACACTGGTGAGGCCACATTTATTGCCAATCCTTAATTGCCCTCAGAGGTGGTGAACATTCTTCTTGAACCACTGAGGTCATGGAGCTGGTGGTGTTCCCATGACGGGTGTTCGGGAATTCCAGGATTTTGACCAAGCGACGATGAAGGATTAGCAATATATATCCAAGTCATGAATGTGTCTGATTAGGTGGAGAACTTGGAGATGATGGAGTTGACAGCACAAAACTCCATAACTGTAATTTGGTATTAATTGGCTCTACATTAAATAATCTCACTCAAAGAACACGTGGACAACTGGTCTCAAAAATGGAAAATTTCTAAAGGTGCAGCAGGGCGGTGCTCTATCAAGATTGCAGTTAATGTGCACTGCTGCGCCATATTAGACAATGTTGTTCGTGATTGGCTTAAACTGTACCTGACTTCAGAAGTTCATTTTGCCAATAGCAGACGTCTTCACTTAAGTACAAGTATTTGACCATTAAAAAAAATTAAATAGAGAGATAAATGAAGCAGTCTGGCAATACATTTCAATGTGCATTTTATCAGTAAAATTCAGCGAAATATAATTGGCTTTTAAATTCCTGTCACAGAGTGTCAAGTTGATTCAGCAACTTTGGGTTTGAAATCACACCGTATTATTAGAAATGAACACATTCATGCATTCACCAAAAATTCCTTTGCCCACTATTTTAACATGCAAAGTAAGCTGTTAAAATAGCAAAGGAATTTCATAGAAATACCTGAACATATTCGTTCTTAACAATTCTCAGTGTGATTTGAACCTCTGACTAGCTTGAGATACCGTCAGGAATTTATTCACAACATTGTTTGCATGTGTATGTCGGGTAGAAGAATCTCGATATAGAGTGTAGAGATTTGGATGACTTTCCTGCAAATGGCTGCAGGCAGAGTGCCTGGAAATACTGCCTTCGCCACCAGGGCCCTGATCAGTCAATGTCCAATACTGTGGAGCTACGGAGAGCCAAGTCTCAGTTAAGGTCATCTTTGAATGAGATGCTTGTCAAACCAGAAGTATGAAAAAGTGGAAAAACCCCTCTGCCAACAAAGGAAAACTCAAAGCACAAGTGTGTGATTTTAATATTCATCAGATAATACTTATAATTTGTACGCATCTACCACACTAAAAAATTAATAGGAGCTTCATAGTCATTGCAAGTTTATTGAGAGATAAGTGGCAGTTGATTACTGGGGAGTGGCGCAGTACATTGTAAGGCTGTATTCTAATCAGGAAGTTCTGATTATTCCATAAATCAGGACAGTGAATTTTATAACTGTCAACCTAAGCCAGTAATAAATGATAGGCCCAGTAATTCGGGTCCCAACGCGTGAGTAAGCACCGTGTACTCACGCGTGGGCCCGATGGAAGTGCCGGTTTTCAGCATGCACAGCGCATGCGCGGAAAACCGGCATTTCCTTTCCTCTGAACCAAGGGGTTCAGAGGTGGAACGCGTGTGCGCAGGAGTCTGCGTGTGCGCGCTGAAATTCCTTTATTTTACAGGGTTGCCCGTGCGATAAGGCCTCCAGTTTTTACGCGAGAAAAAAGCAGACGTAAGTACTTAGTTTTAAAAGGTAAGTGGTCTATCAATTAAAGTTAGAACATTTTTTCCACAGGTTTATTATTTTTAAAGACTTTACAGTAAGGTAAGTGTATTTTTGGACCCGATTTTAAAAAAAATTATTTTTTTCAAAAATTTGAATAATTGTTTAAATTAGTTTTTTACAGTTATTAATAGTTCATTTAATTAGTGGGATGTTTTTTAACTTTTATTTGAAGTTTAAGTACTGTTTTGGGCGCCCGGAGTTTTCATGAGTTTGACAGTTCTTACAATCAAACTCATGAATGAACTTTTGCAACCTCCGATTGGTTGCCCAGTGCTCACGTGATCCCAGCCGGCTCATCGAACTAAGTACACCGCTGGATCACGCAAGCACAGCGCGCCGGGAGCTGAACTGGGCCACTGACAGGAAATCCACGCAGGGCCAGGCTTCAACTGTCGGCGCGCTATGTAAGTGTAGGTCGGGGGCTTGCACCCGCGGGAAGCCCCCGACACCAATTTCTGGGCCTATCTCACCAATTAGAGTGACTAGGCCAGAGGTTGCAACTAGAACACTGGGTCCATTCTTTTACTTCCTAATCTTTTTTTCAGGTGGGGCTCTTATACCTTTTCGAGGGCAACTAAGGATGGGAAGTAAATGACGGCCTTGCCAGTGACGCCCATATCCCAAGAATGAATAATAAATTATTATTATTTTTATTATTAAATTATTATTATTAAATTGCTTTTCCCGAACAAGGTTTGATGAATTTATATGAACTACATTCATGTGATAGTGAATTATAAAATCTGAAAAGTATTTTATAACAAGTAAAAAATTAGTTGCACCATTGTTTTAAAAGAACAGGGTTGCTGTGCCTGGGGACATTGAATTACCTGGGGGCAGCGGCAAGAGGAAAATTGGCCTCTTCAAAAAGATCTCTTGCCTGATAACACCAGAGAGAATCCATTTTCTTTTTCACACATCAAATGGAATATAGAGAAACCCTTCGAAGTTGTTTTAAAAATATATACAATTGTAGAAAATAAAATACATCTGAGGGGTAAGCACTCGCTTCAAAACACGTCTCCATGAAGCAGAAAAGGCCAAGAGAAGATTTAATAGAAGTTTTTTCAAATCATGAATGGTTTTGCTGGAGTGAATTGGGAAAGACCCATTTCCTCTGGTTAAGGGCTCTTCAATTCCAAATGAGTGAGCAGAGAGATTAGGAGAAATTTTGTTACCTTAGGGTTGTTGGAGTATGGAATGCTTTGCCTCAGAGACTGGTTGAGATAAAGACTATTGCAAATTGCATAGATATTTGAAGCAGAGGAAAGTACAAGCCTACAGGGAGAGTGTGGGCTTCCCATAGGGTTACTTCTGCAGTTGGGTACTCCTAGCGAGGAACAGCACTTGTAGGGAGCACAGGCCAGGTTTTCCATCCATTTAAATGAATGGACATAAAGCCAAATACCGTGGACCCGCAACTTCCCGGCTAGCATTCCCTGAGTGTGCCATTCCTCACTGGAGGCACCCGGCTGCTGAATCAGACCTGCCGTCCTTTAAACTTTCTTAGTATCTGTTACACCATAAATTTTACGACTATGTCCACATTAACTTCCATGAATGGATATTAGTGTTTGTGACCATGCTGTGCCACTTCACCGAGTTGACCATTTCGGTAACACTGCTGTGGGGACATACTGAGTGGAAAGCTGGCACTTCATTACAATATTGGGGTGAGTGGGTGGGAAATAGAGAAAATTGAAGCAGCATTTAGTGGCCAGTTAGAAAGCGACTTTAGGAAATGCCCAGGAGCAGGCCATCCAACCACATGCAGCATAGCCTGGGGAATCTGAAAAAGCCTGGAATCATAGAATGATACAGCACAGAGGAAGGCCATTCGACCCATCGTGTCTGTGCTGGCTCTTTGGTAGCACTAGTCCCATACCCTACTCTTTCCCCGTAGCCCTGCAATTTTTTTTCCCTTTTGAGTATTTATCCAATTTCCTTTTGAAAGTTATTATTGAGTCTGCTTCCACCACCCTTTCAGACAGTGCATTCCACATCACAACTCGCTGCGTAAAAGAATATAGAAAATAAATTGAACATAAGTAACTAAACACATATTACACTAACTGTATCATCATTTAATACTACGCTCAAAATAAAGAATAACACGCAAGCAAAAGCCTCTCCCTTAAGAATACCCATTACCGTGGAATCCGATTGTACTGATTACCACTTATAGTGATCATGCGGATACAAGGATCAAATCCTGTTTGCCAAAGCCACTTAGATTAAGCTTGAATGTTTGGTATCAGTTGTACTACTTGGTTTGTTCTGCAAAGAAAGCGGTAATCCTTTGGGGTTTTTATTTCTGTTTGAGCAGTGCATCAACTGTTTACTAATCAAATGTTCAAATCTCCAATGTGTTGCTCAAACTACCCAATACACCATGCCTTCTCATGATAAAGAACCACTACATTTCAATAAGGACCGCTGAATGAGTAGAAAAAGTTCATGTTAAACAACGCCTACCATTTTAATTCCAACTTGATGGGAGTCCCTGCTCTCGGCTCTTCCCAGCCGCGATCTTCAACGTTAGTGATCATCCGATGTTAGTACAAAAATTAAATACTGCAGATGCTGGAAATCTGAAAAAAACCCAGAAAATGCTGGAAATACTCAGCAGGTCAGGCATCATCTGTAGAGCGAGAAAGAGAGTTAACGTTTCAGGTCGATGACCTTTCGTTTGTTCTGACGGAAGTTCATCGACCTGAAACGTTAACTCTGTTTCTCCCTCCACAGATGCTGCCTGACCTGCTGAGTGTTTCCAGCATTCTCTGTTTTTATATCCGATTTTAGTGTTTATTTGGAGACCTGCTCAAATCGCTTACTATACCCAGATTCCATAGTATTATGAAATTAGAGCCACAAAAGTGCAGTTATTTCTGATTTTTTTCCCCCTACTGCTTTTTTGAACACATATTCCCAAATTGTTACATAAAATATACAACACAGAACTGGCCATTCGGACCAACTAGTCTGTGCTGGTGTTTATACTCCAGACGGGTCTTTTTTGAACACTTAGATCTTGCCAGCCCTGGGGAGGCAGGTATGGAGACGGGACTGCCGGGAAAATGGCAGAATCTGGGGGCGGGTGCCCAACCCGCCTCCATGCCATCTTGCCAGGAGGCGGGTAGCCGACCCGCGCCGGGTCCCGTCTCCTTGGAGGCGGGAAGGGGATTACAGCCACTTATCTGCCTGTTAACAGGTAGTTAACAGGCAGATAAGAGGATTATCCCCATTTTACCCACACAAGTGCAGGCTTCCCGAAGGCTGCGAACCCCGCCAGGGTCACCGAGGCGAGCAGTGGGTCTGCAGAGGTCAGAGGGGTGCAAAAGTGCGCTGTGAAGGTAAGTGATGGGTGCAAGTGTGGAGAGGTGAGTATGTGAGGTAAGTTGAAAGTTTTAGTTAAAGTTTACTTACGTTTGTTTTTCCTGCAGGCTTCAGTCGGTGGGTATGCGGAGAGTCTCGCACCTCCGTGGCAGAGATGACAGATGGCCGTTGCATTCTCCAATGCAGCAACCATCTAATTTCTGCTAAATAAAGAGGTTTGATGAGTCTTAAATTCAAGAACTCATCAAACAACAGTGAATGTCAGTGTGTGACAGCTTCACAGAGCTGTCAAACGATGACAATTCATCTGTCAAAATTTTTTGACAGATGAAACGTCATACGTTGACGTTCTCTGTAACCGGCTTGCCCTTAATTGGCCTGCTAAGCCTGCTGGGCGGGCTTAACAAGGTCAATCAAGGGAAAAATAGCGTGGGTTGACTAGATGTTGATGGAGGCGGGTCTAAAACCCGACAAGTGGGAGTTCCGCCTCCAAAAGCTCCCCATTGGCAAAATCCGGCCCTTATATTCCCCCATGCCAATTGTTGAAAGTGCACCATCATAAAAGACAATTGGGAAAATTGTCAGTCAGTGAAGGAATGCAAATCAGTGATGAATTGAGTCATGACATCACTGATCGTGGCCTGCTGCTAAAAGAATTCAGAACGATGGAGAGCTTTATCTTGTTGCCGACAGATGGTAGCACGAGGGTGATGTAGATCTCCATTTCTGTTGCCGACAGCCAGGAGTGTTCAGAGATAGTACGTGTGGAAAACACTGTGAACAGTTCCTGCAGTCTCCTGCTCTTCCTCCACATATGATGTGGTACTCATTCTATCCACCTCAGAAGGATAAAGGGCTGGGTGAATCCTGCCGAGATTCATACTCCGAGCCAACTTACCCCCCCTGGCTACAACAACAACAACAACAACCTGCGCCTTTAACACAGTAAAATGTCCCAAGGTGCTTCACGGCAGCGTCTGATACTCAACTAAGGAGGAATACTTCCTCTGCGTGCTCATTGCGGCAAAATCATAAACACATTCGCTATAAATGTTTTTAAGGGTTTTGCTCCACCTCATGCACAAAGAGAATCCACCCCTGAACCCAGTCCGCTGCCATTCAAAGGACTTTGAAGGAACTAAAAATAGGAGTCAACATGAAAAATGAAAGTCATATTGCAAAAGTTCCCCTGCCCCGAAAGATTCACAAGATGGTTTCTGAGCGGAGCTTTGGACCAAGCTGTTCTTGACACTTTCAGAAACTAAGCTTGCCAGAAACTCTCCATTAGGTGCAAAACACCGTCCTTTTTTTGTGTAATATCTTTTAATAAAGAAAGAAAGAACGACTTGCATTTCTATCGCGCCTTTCACGACCACCGGACGTTACAGCCAATGAAGTACTTTTTGAAGTGTAGTCACTGTTGTAATGTAGGAAATGCGGCAGCCAATTTGTACACAGCAAGGTCCCACAAACAACAATGTGATAATGACCAGATAATCTGTTTTGTTATGTTGATTGGGAGATAAATATTGGCCAGGACACCAGGGATAACTCCCCTGCTCTTCTTCGAAATAGTGCCATGGGATCTTTTACATCCACCTGTGAGAGCAGACAGGGCCTCGGTTTAACGTCTCATCCAAAAGACAGCACCTACGACAGTGCAGCACTCACTCAGCACTGCACTGGAGTGTCAGCCTAGATTTATGCACTCGAGTCCCTGGAGTGGGACTTAAACCCACAACTTTCTGACTCAGAGGCGAGTGTGCTAACCACTGAGCCACAGCTGACACTGTATGCTCTTTGAATCCACTTTATAAAGTGAATTTTAACTTGGCTGAACAAATCATGCAGGACTGAGAGGCTTTACACACTTAACGTTACAACTCTTTCTTTCCCCTCCCTTCCTCCATCATACTTAACTAATTTTTATACTCTCATCATAATTTTAGCAATCAATAACAAAGTCTTTCAAGAGATTCAAGGTATTACTAGGTAATGATATAATAATGTTAATGTCTTCTTGGAAACTAATCTTGCATTGGCTATTCCCTCTACCATTTAATAGCATTCATTGAACATAATTACCACACAATGCAGATTTGTCCTGTTAAGGGCCCTCACCTGTCAAGGTAGCACTGACCTTTGTGACCTGACATCTCATTAGAACTGTAGGTTCTGTGCCTGCAAATGTGCCCTAATTTGTAGCAGCCTTATCTCAGAGGGGAGTCTACACTTTACTCAGGGTGTGATACAGCAGTTAATCAGATCTATGAAATCAGAAAGATCCATATGTGTAATTAACAGAAAGCAAGAATGTAGACTATTGTAGACTATACTGGGTCGATACATTAAACAGACTATAGTGGCTGATTTTCATTTTTTTTAAATCTGCAATTGCGCAAATTAAAATGGATACATGTTTCGCTGATGTTTTAAAAGAAATATAAATATATTAAACTGTGTAATTTTGAAATTTTAATTGCAAGTCTTTTTTAAAGCATTTCACTTTCTTTCTTGCAGTCTTCCCATAGAATACTCTGATCCCTGGTGTAACCATTGCCGATGCTATTCCTCAGTCAGCTGTTAGAAGGTGCATTTGGGCAGCTCGCAGCATCTCAACATCTGATCTTCCGGCAACAACAACAACTTGCATTTATATAGCGCCTTTAACATAGTAAAACGTCCCAAACTTCACAGGACTGTTATCAAACAAAATTTGACATGCCATAAGGAGATATTAGGGGAAAAAAGAGGTAGGTTTCAAGGAGCGTCTTAAAGGAGGAAAGAGAGGAGAGAGCAGAAAGGTTTAGGGAGGGAATTCCAGAGCTTAGGGCCTAGGCAGCTGAAGGCACGGCTGCCAATGATGGGGTGATTAAAATCGGGGATGCGCAAGAGGCCAGAATTGGAGGAGTGACGAGATCGCAAAGGGTTGCAGGGCTGGAAGAGGTTACAGGGATAGGGCGGGTGCGAGGCCATGGAGAGATTTGAAAACAAGGATGAGAATTTTTAAAATTGAGGCATTGCCAGACCAGGAGCCAATGTAGGTCAGCGAGCACAGGGGTGATGTTAACAGGACTTGGTGCGAGTTACGATACAGGCACCAGAGTTCTGGATGAGCTCAAGTTTATGGAAGGTGGAAGTGGGAGGTCATCTCTCCCTGCTGCTTCCTGCTTCAAAGACGGCATAACCAAGGCCAATATACTCAACATGGGGAATTGGGTCTTCCTGGTCTTACTGAATCTACTAAATTTAGTCTGGGGTTGCCATCAGCTGTACACGCTCTGCACGTTGGGAGCCAACATCACCACCGTCCCACTAAACATAATCCGATTGGGCCAGAAATTCAGGTCCCCACGGGTGAGTACGCGCTGGGTACTCACGCGTAGGCCCAACGAAAGTGCTGGCTTTGTGCATGCACTGCGCATGCGCGGCAAACCGGAACTTCCGTTCCCTTAAAGGAAGGGGTTCACAGGTCGAACGCGTGCACCGGAGAGGCAGCGCGTTCGCCTGGAACTTCCGTTTTTTTTGCAGCTTTCTCCGGGAGGCTAAGTCTCCAGGAGCTACGCTTGTAAAAAGCAGTCGCAAGGCCTGCTTTTAACAAGTTAAGTGGTGAATTAAGTTAAATTAAAACATTTTTTCCACAGGTTTATTATTTTTAAATACTTTAAAGAAAGGTAAGTTTATTTTTAGCCCCGTTAAAAACTGTAATTAATTTTTTCAAAAATTTAAATTATTGTTTAAAATAGTTATTTTATGTAATTTATAGTTATTTTAAAAATGTGATATTTAAAAAAAAAAAAATTCAAATTTTAGTGATGTTTTGGGGCTGAATTGTATTCATAGATTTGACAGCTCTTCCTGTCAAATCTATGAATACAGATTCCCTGCTACCATTGGCTCTCCATGGCCCACATGATCCCAGGGGACACATCGAACTAACTGCGCCCCCGGGATACGCAAGCACTGCGTGCAGGCAGTTGGAGGAGGCCCAGGATCGGAATCCCATGCGGGCCCACAGCACAACGGCCGGCGCGCTAGGTAAGTGCAGGTCGGAGGCTTGCACCCGCGGGAAGCCTCCGACCCGAATTTCTGGGCCGATATTATAATAGCAATTACAATTGCAAAACTACTGGTTACCACAGCTTTTAACAGCAGAGCACACTGCAGCATCAATGCTCTGCCCTATCTTAATGATTTTGTGGTGGGAGTATATTTTGCTTTGTGTGTAAAGGTAAGGATAAACTATTTTACTAAACCTGGAAGGATTATAATGACTGGTAAGTAAAATAATTTTTTCTTCTTGCAGAAGCTATAAGAAAATAGCACAGATTTGCCTGGTGCTATCAAGATCAAAGGAAGAATCCACAGTCTATGGAATCCTTGCAATTCTAGATTATCTGCGTCGTTTGGTAGCGCTCTCGCCTCGGAGTCAGAAGGTTGTGGGTTCAAGTCTCACTTCAGAGACTTGAAGGCAAAATCTAGGCTGACACGCCAGTGCAGTATTGAGGGAGAACTGCGCTGTTGGAGGTGCCATTTTTCGGATGAGATGTTAAACCGAAGACCCATCTGCCCTCTCAGGTGGACGTAAAAGATCTCATGGCAGTATTTCGACAAAGAACGGGGGAATCCTCCCCGGTGTTCTGGCCGATATTTATCCCTCAATCAACATCACTAAAACAGATTATCTGGTCATTATCACATTGCTCTTTGTGGGAGCTTGCTGTGTGCAAATTGGCTGCCACGTTTCCTGCATTACATCAGTGACTACACTTCAAAAGTACTTCATTGGCTATAAAGTGCTTTGGGGCATCCTGAGGTCGTGAAAGGTGCTATATAAATCTAAATCTTTCTTTTTTGATAGAATAAGTTTGGTCACACAATCTCCAAGAGCTATTTGAACTTTCCCTACATTATTACAACTAATCTCAGAAGCGGGTTACCCTACATTGGTCTATTAAAGGATTCTAAACATCAGCCTTCCTCATAAAGCATTTTATCCCCAAAGGAAGTTGCATCTAGTTCACTACCCCCTTTATAATCTTGTTGCTTTGTGAATTGAGCTACCTGTCATACAAGACTACCACTGCTGTGATAGCGTTTTTGAACAGAAGCTTTAATTATCAAACCTTCTTTCTAATTTTCAGAGATAGAATAGTGTGCCTGCTTCACTCGAAGCTCTCACCTCACCCATGACATCACTGATCTATTTTTCTTTGCAGCCCTTTGTCAGTACAAGGTAGAATGCGTGTCTCCTGGCACTGGTGTGTCTGTAAAGAATTAAGCCCATCAGAAAATCTAAATAGCTATTTGTTTGATTTTGGGATCATACTTTAGGGTATTTGATTTTCAAGCGGAGATGAGCCAGATGGCTAGCGGAATGCTCTCTCCAGTGATATGAGACAGCAGTCAGAACTCTGCCAGAAGTTATCAAGGAACATTCTACCAGGACGGTGTTGCTATTTTGAGCAACACACACACATTTGCTTATTAATTAGTGGCTTGATCTGTCTTTCTCCAGAGATCTGGAGTTTGGCAGATCATTTTTGTTATGGTTCCAATTTAAATCTACCAATTTTGTGAGGAAAACAGTGTTCTGCTCGATATGGTCAAAAATATATGAAGTAGTGTAAAGGTAGACTGCCCATCCCCCATATTTCAGTCATCCCCATTCCCCAAATAACAACAACAACAACACGTATTCATATAGCACCTTTAGCGTAGTAAAACGTCCCAAGGTGCTTCACAGGAGTATTATAAGACAAAAAGTTTGACAAATAAGAGTCTTCTCTGGATACAAACATCATCTAACTTGCTCCTCAGAGATAATAGTTGAGATTAAGGAACAGAATAGTTACAAACATGGTTAGACATAGGAAAGTTTTTATGTACATTTACATAGGAACATAAGAACTAGGAGCAGGAGTAGGCCATACGGCCCCTCGAGCCTGCTCCGCCATTCAATAAGATCACTGCTGATCATCGACCTCAACTCCACTTTCCCGCCCGATCTCCATATCCCTTGATTCCCCTAGAGTCCAAAAATCTATCGATCTCAGCCTTGAATTTACTCAAAGACTCAGCATGCACAGCCCTCTGAGGCAGAGAATTCCAAAGATTCACAACCCTCTGAGTGAAGAAATTCTTCTTCACCTCAGTCTTAAATGGCCTACCCCTTATCCTGAGACTATGCCCCCTAGTTCTAGACTCTCCAGCCCAGGGAAACAACCTCTCAGCATCTAATAGTCTATTAAAGGATTCTAAATATCAGCCTCCCTCATAAAGCATTTTGCCCCCAAAGTTGCATCTAGTTCACTACCCCCTTTATAATCTTGTTGATTAATTTTTAAATGCCATATCCAAGTGGAAGGCATGTTCATCTTGTTTTTTTTAATCTACTGCGGCAAAAGATCAGGACTCAACATCGGACTCAACATCGAGTTCAACAATTTCAGACCATAACCTCTGCCCCTATCTTTATTTCATTTTTTTTCTCTCTCTCTCTCACATGGCAGCTGTCGATCATTCTGCCATTGCCATTTACACCTCATCCAGAGTCATCTTTTGTCTCTTAACTTGTCCCATTACCATCTCCTTTTGCGTTGCACCATCATCCCTTTTGTCTCTTAACCACTCCTGCCTTCCATCCTATCACAGACCTTCCCTTTTGTTCTTTCCTCCCCTCCCCCCTTTCCCTGCCCCTACACTTGCTTAAAAACCTGTTCCAGCACCAACTTTTTCCAGTTCTGACGAAGGGTCATCGACCTGAAACGTTAACTCTGTTTCTCTCTCCACAGATGCTGCCTGACCTGCTGAGTATTTCCAGCATTTTCTGTTTTTATTTCAGATTTCCAGCATCCGCAGCACAGTATTTTGCTTTTGTGATCATAGTTATTGTTTGAAATCACTCATACTGCATTTTGTTGCACTGTACTTTTTTAAGAACACATCCTTGTGCACATTGACAAGTGACAGGAGTGACAGAGGCCATCCTGGTAATGCAAGAGTGACTGTCACAAATGCGTTTGCATTCCCACTGAGAATGGTAAAGGAAAGTACAGATGGGGGCCTCCCAGAGCACTTTACCATTTAACAGACAGGAGTAATCATGCTTATATTTGTTAAAGTGAGTTATTTAATTTTATACAATAAAAAACATACTGCAGAAATTTCCTCAGGGTTTCTCCCGCTCCACCACTGTAACCTCGGTGGACATTACACAAGCGGGATTTCTGCCAAAGTTACAGCAGTGTTAGTGGGAGGAGCCCGGTGATGGTACTCAGTAACCAGGGTTTGTGAGTAAGATTATCATTGAATAATAGTTATACTATAAACACAGTACTTGGGAACACAGTGTCACCTAAACCCAATATCTGCCCTCCATCCAAAAACTCCACACAGTGAATAGTGGAGCATTGTATAACATCTGCACTCTCTCTGCAAATCCAATATAAATAAATCGGAGCCTGGAAATTGCTGCGGGCCTTCAGGCTAACTTCCCGAGTTACTAAACAGTAAATTCGTTATCAATTAGCCCTCACTTACCGTCCATTTTCCAAATGCTGTGACATTGCTGTTTAATGAAAGTTGGGTTGGAGTGCTACCACCAGCGGAATCACTTGTTAAGCTCACAGCGCATGTGCGATGAGTTGCTAATCCTCATATCGAATCTGCTGCTGCTACAGGGGCTGCAGTTTGTGACCTGCAGTCTTTAGTTAAAGGTAAGTTTGAGTTGAAACTTCACAGAGTCTTGAATTTGACAGCGGACCAGCAAAAGTAGTAAAGAGTTGCTGGTGATGTTAAGTGGCACCTTAGGTTCCCCGACAATGACTGTAGCAGGCACCTGAGAATGGCAGAAGAGTTCAGTGTAAGGAGGGTGAGATTTAGGGCAGCCTGTAACAAAACTGTGCAGCTTCCTTCAAAATGACCTCCAGACAACATCTAACCTTTGGGTAGCACTTCCAATGGCTAGCAAACTCATCTGACACTATAATAGGGGGAAAAATTGGGTTGTTTTGCGCCTCCCGTTAACGCCCCTCCGGGCACAAAGCCCCTAGCGCCTGGGCGTGGCGCCGCTATCGCCTCCCACGAAATTCAGTGGGAGGTTAGCGGTGGTGGTAGCCGGTAGTGCCTGGCAGCAATGACATCATCGCCGTGCGCACCGCCCCGCTCGCGACCCGGCCGCAAACTTCGGTCGCGCCCCCTGACCTACCGCCGGACGATATGTCCGACCGGGTCAGGGTGCTGCTTTTGCGGCCGCAATCGGTCAGCCCGGCCCTCCTCTTGAGTGCCTGGCTCTTTTCCTGGCACCCCGCTCCCTGGTGGTCCAGCAGGGCCCCGGAGCGCGCTGCGCTAGGCCCCTTCCCCTTTAATCAGGGGAGGGAAGCCTGCGTGGCGCTGTTGCACGTAGCGCCGCGATATTGACTGGTAGCGCCCCCAGGGAGGTGGGGGAGCGCTTCCAGTAGCGCCCCGCCTCCTGCTTGGGGCGCTATCACTCAATTTACGGCGCGGGGGGCCTCCAAAGGGGGTGCGAACGAATTTTCCCCCCAATATATTTACGTATCCAGGCTAAGGCTGGGAACATCAACTAGCCTAGATTGTGCCCACAAATGTATCAAGGAGGTCACAGATGCATAAATTAGTAGGGTTATTGCTTTCATCACATTGGCTATTGCTTACTACAGTAAAATGAAAGAGCAATACAATTAGTTTTCCCAAAATCTAGAAGTACACGGATAGCATCCATTTAGCACTAAGGCTATGCCCTATATGAACCTCGCAGTACTACTGCCACCAAGTGATTCCTTTTTTATGGTGTTTCTGGAATGCTGTATCATTTCCAGTAGAGGATTCTCAGGCGGGGCCTGGTTGCTGCCATTTGCTGGTGGTGGATCTGCTTTACTTGGAGCCTGCAGCCTAAAGACATTTTCAAGAGATTGCTGGAGTTAAAAGATCTTTGAAAGTTTTTTGTTTTGCCTCGCAACTGGAAACAGCTGAACTTGCCTCTCAGTCAAAGGGCCTGTGGGAGCATTGGGATATTCTTAACTCCCACCCGCAGCAAGAGTTTCTAAGTACCAGATATGGAATTCCCAATAAGCATTCCCTTGTTTGCAATTTTAATAGAGAAAAGCATTTGAAAAGGATGCATCCTACAATATATTGCATCCCCCCGCCCCCACAAAATAAATATACAGGCCATGACAGAGATATGTAACGTATAATATAAAATAAAAATAGAAAATGCTGGAAATACTCAGCAGGTCAGGCAGCATCTGTGGAGAACTGATTCTGATGAAAGGTCCTCGACCTGAAACAATGGGCCGGAATTTTCGGTGGGTAATAACGGCGAACTAACAGCGTTCGCCGTTAATACCCCTTTGAATCTGACCGCAACTTCAGGATATAGCACATGCGCATCTCAACGCGGAAATCCTGAAAGTTAGTCATTCAATACTCCGACACCGGTTGCAATTCGGACGAAAGGTCATCGACCTGAAACGTTAACTCTGTTTCTCCCTCCACAGATGCTGCCTGGCCTGCTGAGTATTTCCAGCATTTTCTGTTTTTATTTCAGATTTCCAGCATCCGCAGTATGTTGCTTTTGCACAGAGATACATAACGGGCCAGTAATTCCGGTCCCAACGCGTGAGTACGGACGGTGTACTCACGCGTGGGCCCGTTGGAAGTGCCGGATTTCAGCATGCACAGCGCATGCGCGGGAAACCGGCATTTCCTCCAAGGGGTTCAGAGGTCCAACGCGTGCGCGCAGGACTCTGCGCGCACGCGTTGAACTTCCTTCTTTTTGACAGGTTTGCCCGTGTGTAAGGGCCTGAACTTTTTAGACATATAAAAAGGAGGTGTAATGAATTGATTCTTTAAGGTAAGTGGTCTATTATTTAAAATTATAACATTTTTTCCACAGCTTTATTGTTTTTAAGGACTTTACAGTAAGGTAAGTTTATTTTTAGACCCGATTTCTTAAAAAATTATTTTTTTCAAAAATTTGATTAATTGTTTAAAATAGTTTTTAAAAGTTATTTATAGTTTATTTAATTATTGGGATGTTTTAAAATTTTTTATTTAAAGTTAAACTAGTCTTTTGGGCGCCCGTACTTTTCATGAGTTTGACAGTTCTTACTATCAAACTCATGAATGAAGTTTCCCCTCCCCTGATTGGCTGCACAGTGCTCACCTGATCCCAGCCGGCACATCGCACTAACTACGCCGCTGGATCAGGCAAGCACATCGCACCGACATCTGAACCGGGCCAGTGACAGGAATTCCAAGCAGGCCCAGGCTTCAGATGTCGGCGCGCCGGGTGAGTGCACATCGGGGGCTTGCACGCGCGGCAAGCCCCCGATCCTAATTTCTGGGCCAACATGTACTTCACATTTGTATTTACGAAAGAAGATGCTAAGCCTTTATAAATCATTGGTTAGGCCTCAGCTGGAGTACTGCGTCCAATTCTTGGCACCATACATTAGGAAGGATGTCAAGGCCTTGGAGAGAATGTAGAGGAGATTTACTAGAATGGTACAGGGGCTGAGGGACTTCAGTTATAAAAAGAAAAAGAATTGCATTTCAATAGAACCATTTACGACATCAGCACATCCCAAAGCGCTTTGCAGCCAATGAAGTACTTTTGAAGTGTAGTCACTGTTGTAATGTAGGAAACCCGACAGCCCGTTTTGTGCACAGCAAGCTCCCACAAACAGCAATGTGATAATGACCAGATAATCTGTTTTAGTGATGTTGGTTGAGGGATAAATATTGGCCAGGATACCGGGGATAACTCCCCCGCTCTTCTTCGAAATAGTGCCATGGGATCTTTTATGTCCAATTTAGAGAGCAGACAGGGCCTCGGTTTAACGTCTCATCCGAAAGACAGCACCTCTGACAGTGCAGCGCTCCCTCAGTACTGCGCTGGAGTGTCAGCTTAGATTTCTGTGCTCAAGTCTCTGGAGTGGGACTTGAACCCACAACCTTCTAACTCAGAGGTGACACTAGAGGAGCTGTGCTGTTCTCCTTAGAGCAGCGAAGGTTAAGGGGAGATTTAATACAGGTGTTCAACATTATGAGGGTTTTGATAGAGTAAAAAGGGAGAATCTGTTTCCACTGGCAGGAGGATCAGTAACCAGACGGGACAGATTTAAGGTAATTGGCAAAGGAGCCAGAGGTGAGATGAGGAGAAGTTTTTACACAGCGAGTTATGATGATCTGGAATGCACTGCCTGGAAGCAGTTTCAATAGGGGAATTGGATAAATACTTGAAGGGGAAAAGTTTGCAGGACTACGGGGAAAGAGCAGGGGAGTTGGACTGATTGGATAGCTCTTTCAAAGAGCTGGCACGGGTACGATGGGCCGAATGGCCTCCATCTGTGCTGTATGATTCTAGAATACTGAGAGGAAGTTAATCCTGAAGTGGTTGAGAGCCAGGGGAACAATATTATGAAGGATAAAAGGAAAATTTTAAATGTTAGTCAGGCTAAAGGAAGACAAAGTGCCAGGGCCTGATGAGATACATCCTAGAATCTGGAAGGCAATAAGGGAGGAAACTGCAGAGGCCCTAGAAATTATATTTCAGGGTTCTATTGAGTGTGGATGTGTGCTGGAGTACCCTGTTTTATAAAAGAGAGACAGAGCTAATCTAGGTAATTACAGAATAAAGTATGAAATTATCATGTATCTAGATAAAGAGAAAATAGTTAGAAGTAGCTAGCATGAATTTCATAAGGGATGACCTTGCTTGACAAACCTCAGAATTCTTTGAGGAAGTAACAGACATGGTAGCTGATGGAAATGCAATGGATGTAGTGTACATGGATTTTAGGAAAGCCTTTGACAAGGTACTGCTCGGAAGATTATTAGGGAAGATTAAGGGGTATGGAATTAGGGAGAGGCTAGCAAACTGGATTAAAAATTGGTGAGAAGGTAGAGAACAGAGAATAGGAGTTAAGGGCAATTTTTCAGAGTGGTTGGAAGTGGGTAGTGGGTGTCCCACAGGGTTCAGTTCCTGGGCCACTTCTGTTCACTGTGTACATCAACGATTTGGAGATAGGCCGAGGGGGAGTGGTGTCGAAATTTGGAGGCGATGCCAAAATAGGAGGTATAGTTAATTCTTTAGAAGATGAAAAGTTCAAAGGAAGTTGCAAAGGGATATCGATAGGATGGGTTGAGCTAAAAACTGACAGATGGAATTCAATGTAACTATGTGTGAGGTGATGCATTTTGGCTAAAAAACCCAGCAGTAATGACTCTGAATGGAAGTAAGCTCAGTGTTTTGGAAGAGCAGAGAGATTTGGGGGGGTTGGGGTACAGGTTCACAGGATTTAAAGGCAGCACCTCGGATTGATAAGGCTGTAAAAAACACTAATGGAATTGTTGGCTTTATCACGAGATATGGGGGGAAAAATTCAGTATCACCCCGTTTGGGGCGCGATTATCGGCCGTGCGCAAAGATTAGCGCCTGGCGCTAATTATCGCCTCCAACTGCAAACTTGGCTTTTATCGCCCCTGAAGGTGATTGGAGCGCTAAATCAGGCGCTGCACACCAGTCTTAAGGCGCAAAGGCCGAGGAGCAAGGCGCTAACTCATGGCGCGGGCGCAGCGCAGGTGATGTCAGTTAGCGATGGAACACAGACACGCTGGCGCCAGACAGTTCTTAAAGAGGAGGGTCGACCTTGCTCTCCAGCCACACCCTGCTCATTGGAGCCTTGAATCTCGGCCTGGAGAGACCTGTGCCTAAATCTTCCAGCCAAGGATAATGGAGAGGGTGAGAGAACGAGCTCAGCGCTTCAGCGAGCGGGCCTTGGATACTCTGGTTGGCGCGCTGGAGCGCAGAAGATCTATACTCTATCCTGAGAGTGGCAGGAGGCCTTTGCCGTGCGAGTACAGAAGAGTGTGGAGGGAGGTGGCTCAGAACGTCTCCTCCAGGAGCATGGTGCCCAGGACCCATACTCAATGTCGAAAAAAGTTCAACGACCTCACTCGGGTCGTCAGGGTGAGTGGCTTTTTTTCAATACCTCTCCTTCCCTCCATCTCAACCTCACTCTATGGCCAGAGGGTCTTAAAACCTATGGCCTCTCATGAAACACACATGCTCATTCCACACTTTGCATACAGTAAGGGCTATTCAATTATGGGAGGCACATCAGGCAAGACCATGGCTGCATACAGTAAGGGCTATTCAGCTATGGGAGGCACATCAGGCAAGACCATGGCTACATACGGTAAGGGCTATTCAATTATGGGAGGCACATCAGGCAAGACCATGGCTGTATATTTACTCAGACGCCATCCTTTTTCTTGCAGGCCAAGCTATCTCATAATAGGAGACAGCAGCAATGGACGAGTGAAGGGCGGCCTCAGCTGCAACCCCTCAGTGATCTTGAGGCGCGTGTCCACAGGATTGTGGCAAGCCAGGTGATCGGTCCCATCGCCCCTGGAGAGGCCGACCCCGTTCTGGACAGCAATGGTAAGGTCATCAGCTTTTTGTCCTCTCTCCTTCCACTTGTCTCTCACAACACCAGCCTTTGACACTTTCAATCCAACTTACTAAATTGCTGCACTCATTCCTCGCTTACTGCCCCCCTGTCCTCACGCTAAAGCCATTCTTGTACCTCCCTGCTTTCAGATGGTGATTCACCAGGTGAGGAGATGGGCTCTCAAGCTGCCAGTGGGAGTGAAGCTGCAGGCGAGGAGGAAGAGGAAGCTGGAGCATCAGCGCCACCCTCTCCCGAGGAAGCCCATGTCTTCCTTGGAGGAGAGCAGGGGGGAAGGGTCTGATGAGGGTGAAGCTCCAGGACCCAGCGGGCTGCAGCAACGCGATGGGGGTAGGGAATCTCGGGGGCCTTCTACCCAGAGGGAGAGTAGGCCAGCGAGTCCTGCTGCACTGGACGCAGAGGAGGAGCGACTCGTCGCTGAAATGAACACCCAGGCGGTGGACATGCACACTGAGCTCATGGGTGCAGTGGGAAGGGTGCCCGAATGCATTGAATCAATGGCGAGGAGTGTGGAGCACTTCGCTGTAGCACTGATGGATGCCACGCTAAAGCTTAGTGCTGCAATTCAGTCACTGGCTGCCATGACCCCATCTCAGACTGCTCTCATGTAGACTCAGATTGAAGCCACGCAAACACTGACTGCTGCCATTGTCGCTGGTCCGGACACATTTCCCCGGGGCTCTCACCGCACTGCAGCAGGCCAGCAATCTGTGCTCCAGCAGATTGCTCCAGATGCTGATGTACTGCCCCGTGGGAGTGCCAGTGTGTCGGCCGAGCAGGGAGTTGCTGTCCTCTCTCAAGATGACAGCATTCCTGCTGCCACCACTGTCACTTCCCCATTGCACTTGCCACCACCTGTAACCCAGACTGCTGCCGCCCATGCAGAGTTGGTGTAGTCTGCAGCCAGGCCCTCCAGGCCCATAGCTGGTCTAGGCCGTCTTTCAAGGGCATCTGCAGTCTCAAGTTCTGACAATCAGCAGCCTTCCACCAGCCTTGCTGCAGCCACTGGGGCCCCATTACGGAGGAGCAGTACGGTGGGAAGGGGGGAAATGCGCAAAGGAAGGAGATCACCCTCGAAGGGCAAAAAGTGGGAGGTGTGTCAAAATGTTGGTCAATTTTTTATTAAAGGCCGAGGTTCATGATCAGACTTTTGTTTAGTGTTTTGGGCATTATCTCCAGGTTGTGAGAACCAGTTATGTTAATGACTGCTTTTTGTGTTTCTTTCTATTAGTTTGTCATGAAGAAATGACACACACAGAGTTTGTAAAATAAAAAAGGTTTTGTATTCAAAATGTACATGTTTGGTCTTTGGAATCATTGCTGTCTTGGCCAGCTTAGGGGTTGCGGGTTGGTTTCATTCATGTTGTTCTCAATGGCAGAAGCCATTTCCTCAGCAGGGGCCTAGAAGCGGCTTGCTATCAGCCGTTGACGGACGGCTCTTGCAGTTTCAACATTGTGGGCCTCCCTCCCGCTTTGGTGCTGCTGATGATCATCCTCCTCCTCTTCCTCCTCCTCCTGCTCTGGTGGTGCTCCAAGGCCTGGTGGCATTGGCTGGGTCCTGAGGATTGCCAGGTTATGCAGCATGCAGCACACAACTATGAAGAGGGAGACTCGCTCAGGCGAGTACTGCAGGGCTCCTCCTGAGTGGGCCAGACAGCAGAACTGTTGCTTGAGCATACCGATTGTGTGCTCAATGATGTTCCTGGTGGCGAGATGGCTCTCGTTGTACCGCAGCTCAGCAGGTGTGTTCGGGTTACGGAGCGGTTTCATCAGCCAGGTGCACAGTGGATAACCCTTGTCCCTGAGGAGCCAACCACTTGGGTGATGCGGTGCCTGGAAAAGTTCTGCCACAGCAGTCTGGTGCAGGATGAAAGCATCGTGGCTGCTGCCCGGATAGCGGGCATTGATAGCGAGTATCAGCTATCTGTCGTCACAGACTAACTAGACATTTAAGGAGTGGAATCCCTTGCGGTTGCAGAAATCCTCTGCATTCTCATGCGGTGCACGCAATGCCACATGCATGCAGTCAATGACGCCCTGCACCATGGGGAAGCCCGCTATCCTCGCAAAGCCGAATGCGCGTTCATGCTGTTTGGCCCGGGTCATCGGGAAAGAGATACACTGGCATCTCCTTTTATAGAGGGCATTTGTGACCTGACGGATGCAGCAATGGACCGCGAATTGGGAGATATTGACGATGTCCCCAGTAGCTGCTTGAAAGGAGTCGGTGGCATAAAAGTTCAGAGCCACTGTGATCTTCACTGCCACCGACAGAGACGTCCTGGTCCTCAGTAGAGGCTGCAGATCTGGCTGCAGCAGGTGGCAGAGCTCAGTGACCACCTCCTTGCTGAAGCGCAGCCTGTGCAAACACTGCTCCTCAGACAAATTAATGTAGGAGAATTGTTGGCGAAATACCCAGGGGAGGGTGAGGTCTCCTGTACAGAGGCCTGTTGGCCCTCCTCCGTCTGGCCATGATTGCCACTCTCTCTCTGTGTCTCTGTTGCCTCCGATTCTGGAGGCGCAGGACGATGCCCCGAATCAGTGCAGCCCCCATAGTCTCTTGGCAATCAAAGTAATGAAGGTCAAAAACAAAAGTACCTGCAAAGTGATGCTCAGTAGCCAAAATTACTTCACACAGCGTTGACTCTCTGCAGAAGTCTCTCCTTCTCTCTCTCAGAATCTCTCTCTCTGTCAGAATGAGTGGTGCAAAAATGTCTACCACAGAAAAAGCCAGGAAGAGGCCGCCTTTAAATAGCACCCCAGCCCCACACCGACTGGGAAACGTTCCAGTCTACCTGTCGTTGCTTGCGCCAGGCGGAAAGGAGGGGGGCGCCACTCAATATCCAGTCCGGGGCCCCACAAGGGCATTGCACACTCGAATGACGTCAAGATCTGCGAGTGCAGGAGATCGGGGCGTTATTGTTTAGCACCGCCGCAAAATGTCTGGTCAATTTCGCGAGCGGTGCAGATATCGCCGCGCCTGGGCGCTAGTTGCTTTGCGCCCCATTAGCGCCCTCTTAAGGCACTAACGGGAGGCGCAAACCAACTGAATTTTTCCCCCATGGACTATAAAAGTCAAGACATAATGCTGAGCCTAAATAAAGTCCTTAGTAAGACCTGGGTTATAGTACTGTGTGCAGTATTGGACTCTACACTATAGGAAGGATATTGAGGCTGGAGAGAGGCTGCATTGCAGATTCACTAAGTTGCTGCCGGGTATGAGGAAATAAAAAGCAGGAAAGACTTGAAAAGTTGGATCTTTTTTCATTAGAATAATGCAGATTATGGAGTGACATGATTGAAGTAATTCTGAAAGGATGGGGCAGAGTAAATAGAAGCCCTAATACACGTCCACTATTTTTCAATATAGGGCTCATGGTCCAAGCCCTTCATCCTGTCTTATTGTCTGGAGCTAGTCAGTCACTTTAACCCCATCTTCTACTTTCCTCTTGAAATTCTTTTTAATTGCGGTCTGTTCCTTTCTGATTCTTTGCCACTGTTGTCTCTTTATTTATTAATGTCCTCTGTTTCCCTTCCCCACTGCTTTCTAACTTCCATTTTCCTTTGGATGTGAAACATAGGTCTGACCTGTACAATACCATCAATATCATACCATCTAGTATCTCCTCCTGCACCGCTGAGGACAAATAGTAAACAAAATTAGGGTTTTAATGGATTAAAAATTCTCTCCACCCTAATTTAATGCAGTGGATCAAGTGTTTGCATCAAAATCCTGGCATTTTGTCCATATGACACATTCTGGGGAGACCGAAATTCCCCTGCACTCTATTTTTAGGGCACTGGTTAACACATCTGCATCAAATTCCTCTGCACACTACTTTGGCAGTTATTAACACAAAGTAAATTACTTGTGGCGCCTCCAACATAACTCACTTCTGTTCATGAATTATGTCACTTGAAAGACTTAATGGCCCGTAATTTCCGATTGGAGGCTTCCTGCGTGCGGCATCCTCCTATCGGAAAAAAATCTACGCACTTACCTGAGGGCTCCCGAGGTCCGGACACTTCCGCTCCTGGGCCTCTCCAAGGTCGAAATGCGCAGGGCCCAGGTATCCCCAGGGGCGCTGGCAGTTCGCAAGCGTCCCTAGGATCACGTGGGCCAGGCCAGCCAATGAAAGAAGGGAATCCCCCTTCATACTTTTGACAGATAGACCTGTCAAATATATGAATGGAGATCACCCCAAAAAGATACTAAAACATTAAATAAATTTTTAAAAAACCAACACGGTTTTAAAATGAGTTAAAATTAAACATTTTAAACAAAAATTGAATTTAAAAAAAAAATTAAGGTTTTTTATGGGGCTAAAAATAAACTTACCATTTTTTAAAGTATTTTAAAATTATAAAGGAGTGAAAAGAAAAATTCTTTTTACTTTTTTAAACTCTTATGCTGGTAAAAGCAGGCTTTTACCAGGCATAAGATTTCTAAGGGTTTTCAGCAGGCGGAGGTTCTGCAGAAAGCGGAACTCCCCCCCCCCGCAGAGGTCCTTCTCCAGGGCAGGCGTGCGATCTGTCAAGAGGATTCTTGACCGATCGGAAATGACGGTTTTCAGCGCATGCGCTTCGCATGCATGAAACCGGCATTTCCAATGTCCCTATGGGTGTGTACACAGCGCGTACACACCCATAGGCATCGGAAAATACAGGCCAATATTTCATATTCTAGACCCGACCACTTCCCCATTACAACAGTGACTACACTTCAAAAATTACTTCATTGGCTGTGAAGCGCTTTGGGACGTCCGGTGGTCATGAAAGGCGCTATAGAAATGCAAGTCTTTTGTTCTTTCTCTACGTCAGATGCTTTTTCCTTAGGCTGACGTACTCAAGGATATGCACACTAGGACATGCATCTTGCTTTCTCTCCTTGGATTTCATATGGCTATTCGACTCATTTTCTATTCCACTATGCCACATGTCTCACTTGCTTTCCGTTCCTTTAGACCACTTGACTATCCCACTTAGATCACTTGAAATGAGTGGCTCCAAGCAATTTTGCTGTCGGAAATGTCCTGACTTTTTTCTTTCCTGGCTCCTTACCAGCTGCTCTATATTTGGGTTTATTTTTCTTATGAAATGTAAGAGTTAGCTTTGGCTTTTGCAGGAATGATCAACATATCTTTTGCAACTGAACACTTCACAATATGGTCCACATTTGCCTAGCGAGCAGAATCCCTTGCCAGGACCGAAGCTGTATTCATAAACTGTTTTATTGTTCCCATTCTTCAGGGTGCAATATTGTAATTTCAAGTCATTAATCATTTTTTTAAAATGGCAGCAAGACCCAGCACCCTGTGGTACTCTGCTTTTTACCTCTCTCCAGCTTGACAGGGTGTTACCAAGCTTTACCCTTTGTGCCCTTAGTTAGAAAGGCCTTGCAAGTCACTTTTTACTGGATGAATCTGGTTTGTGATATAAGCAAGATGCTACAATTGATCAGGTCAAGCACCACATTGAAGTAACCTAATAAATGTCAAAGTCTGAGGGCCATAAAAGCCCCATTTCCAAACTATCCGATTTGATTGTCTTTTTAACCTGGAGTTTAATTAATTAAAATATTAAACACCATGCCAATCAAAACTTTCACAACAATTTTGACCAGTATTAACAGCAAACAAGAACTACTATGGATAATACCGTATTTAGTGACTCCTTCTGTAAAACTGTACCCATCTCTTTGATTGAGTCACATCAGGAAGCCCACCCTGGGTCCTCCGCACAATGCATGTCTGTTACATCAAGTCGACAATGCACATGTGCATATGATCATGTTGCAGGCATTGTGGAGAATACCCCGAGCTGTTGTGTTTTTGGGTGCAGTTACACTACCAGTTTAGCATTGGTGCAAAGCGGTTTTTGCTTCACACCAGGGCTAAACAGGCCCAGTGTAAATGCAGAGTTAAAGTCTGACCTGACTCCAGAACAAAGCAGAGTGAGACTCCTTCCTCCTTAGATTTAGGCTGCATTTACTTTAGGGTGAGATTTTCTAAGACCCCACACCACTAATTGGCATTAAATCGCAGTTAATGCAGTTTCTGATAAGCTACCCGCTGTATACGAGGCATTGCCAACCTCGGGAATTTCAATTAAAACTGTAGTGTCACATCACGTAACATCTCTGCTATACGTCTAGGGTAGACGTGACCTTTGATGCATTGAATAGCAGAGATAAAAACAACGAGTAATAACAGGACAGCGAATAGCTTCACAATTTAGAATTTGGGTCACTTTAGCATCCCTTATGTTTTGGACGGACAGCAATATTTTGCAGCAGTAATGGTTATGGCTTCATACTATTGTACCAGAAGGCAAAAAGAGAACTGCTGTGATCTGTGTGTAGAGTGACCTTATAATTGTATGTATGGGGATATCCTCTGGTTGATATTGGTGGTGAAACCACAAGCAAGTTCTCTTGGGTCATCTTTGTGGCTTTGTTAGAAGTGTCAATTAGAGGAATTCCTAATGAATGAGTTTACAACGCGCTACACACTGTGAACAACGCAATTCTTCCTCTATGTTGTCAAACCAATGCAGCCGTTCAAGAGCACTGTAAACACTCGGACGTTTTAGTATTTTAAATAAGAACGACTATAGCGCCTTTCACAACCTCAGGTCGTCCTGAAGTGCGTCACAGCCAGTGAAGTACTTTTGAAGTGTAATCACTGTTGTAATGTAGGGAAACATGGTAACCAAGATCCCACAAACAGCAATGAGATAAATGACCAGATAATCTATTTTTCTGACAGTAAATTCTGGAAACACTCAGCCGGTCAGGCAATATCTCTGGAGCGAGAAATAGAGTTTCCATCACCCCCAACACCCATTTGCCTTCCCCCGACACCTTCCCATGGAAGCACAGGTGGTGCAACACCTGCCCTTTTACCTCCTCCCTTCCCACCGTCCAGGGCCCTAAACACTCCTTCCAGGTGAACCAGCAATTTACTTGTCCTTCTTTCAATTTAGTATACCGTATTTGTTGCTCACGATGCGGTCTCCTCTACATTGGGGAGACCAAACGCAGATTGGGTGCTCACTTTGCTGAACACCTTCTTTCAGTCCGCAAGCGTGACCCTGAGTTTCCGGTCGCTTGCCATTTTAACTCTCCGCCCCAGTCCTACTCTGACCTCTCTGTTCTCCTACTCTGTTCCAATGAAGCTCAACGCAAGCTTGAGGAACAGCACCTCATCTTTCGATAAGGCACTGTACAAGCTTCCGGCCTCAACATTGAGTTCAACAACTTCAGACCATAACCACCATTTTCTGAGACAGCAGGTGCTGGTAATGGTTCTGCTGTTGCCATTTACACCTCCTCTAGGCCCATTTTTTGTTTCTTTATTATGCCATTACCACCATCCCTTTTGTTCTTTCCTCCCTTCTCCCCTTCTTCCCTGGCTCTGCACTCCTTTATAAACTGTTATAAAAAACACTATTTCTCTCTCCACAGATGCTGCCTGACCTGCCGAGTGTTTCCAGCGTATTCTGTTTTTATTTCGGATTTCCAGCATCCGTAGTATTTTGTTTTTGTTCTGTTTTTCTGATGTTGATTGAAGGATAAATGTTGGTCGGGACACTGGGAGAACTCCACTGCTCTTCTTCGAACAGTCCCATGGGATTTTCCCTATCCAAAATCCCTTCTGAAAGACGGCTTCGCCGACAGTGCACGATATCAGCAATAACCTTCAGATAGTCGGGCTCGTTTTTCTCTCTCCCACAAACTGGTGAAGTCCCAATGGGATACATTTCAAATAAGGGCCTACAAAAAGATTGTACGTAAATACATATTTACACATTTTGCACCTGCCTTGCGTACTTCTTGTAACCCATAAGTAGCAAAAATGAAAAAATAAAGTTTAAAAAAAATCTTTTGAGTATTATTTCAAATAAGTTTGAATAATTAGGCAGCTCATCTTTTGGACAATAAATTAATCTTAATGTTTTATTTCTGTTTTATTTCAGCTGGAAGCATTTTGTCATCTATTCTTCTCAATCAGGCAAAATTCCAACATTCTCACTGCCAACCTAAGTGGCCATATGGCTGCTGCCCTTTTATCATTCTCCTGGCATTAGTCTGTCACCATCTTCTCTCAGGTAAAGCAGGCCCTGTGGACAATCATACTCTAAAATCCGTAGGAAAAATGTGCACAAAAGAACATTGCATTTTACTGAAAGCGCATGTTTCTGTCGGGACTAATCTACCTCAGTACGGGACTGAAATTGTGATTTTTTTTTATTATTAAAACACAGAAAGGCACATTTGCTCTGTCATCTGGGGCTAACACACTCTGTATTCCATGCTCACAAAAGCACTTTGCTGATTTTCATCGACAATATTTATTTATAAAAGGGCATGTCCTGAATGTAGTCTTCCATTTCTTTTTAAAATGAGTCACAATTGTACTAATTAGGTGTCAGAATAAAAATGAAGTGCACTATTTTATGACTGATTTCAATGCATCGTTGTTAAAGAAAATGCAGATTCAGAGTAAAAGATAGATTTTTTAAAAATCTGCACACTAGCCTGCTGTCCTTTGACAGGACAAAACTATTAGATTCCTGCTCCACAATCTAGCTGATGGAAAATAAATTGGAAGAGTAAAGACTCTAAAGTAACTAGCAATGTAATAGTGTCAACATGATTGTTAGAAGTGACGCCTCCATCCTTCCGAGGAAGCATCTTAACAGCGAGAATGTCTTGTCGACCACGCTATACAAGACCAAACAAATCAATGCTTACATAAAGTACATTTACTCAGGGACATGCAGATTGAAAGAAAATACCATTTCTAAATTTATATTTTTGCTCTTTATTTTGAAAATGTTCTTCCCCCTTCAGGCTCCCAGTGCCAAGTATGAATTGCTCTCTCCCTTCTCTAACCCATGATTAACAGACAACTAGTTCTCAGGCCTCTGCTGATGCCAGTCTTGAGCCCTTTCCTTCTAGGTTCACAGAAATGACACAGCTTGTTGTTCTCCAGTTTTCTCTCCCTCCCCCCCCCTCCCAATCAGAAAATGACATGCCTTCACTCATCTGCCCCACGACAATCAGACTGAGACAGAAAATCCACTGTCTGGGGACTAGCAGAGGCAAACCCATGTTCTACCACTATGTGATGTAGTGTACTGGGCAAACCAATCCAATACCAGGCAGGCTGCCTTATGAATGCCAATATAATTCTATACAGGCAAGCGACACACAAAGAACATTTCATTCGGCACATAATTTCTTAATTACAGATTTGAGCATCTTCAGCCTCATTAATTGATAGAAAAGGGAATAGCTCTCTGACTGACAGATCACTACTGCACTGTACAGTCTGCACAACTTGGCACTGTGCCTGGGCAGTCAGGATGTTTGTTTATATTCCTTGTCTTCACTAAATTTAGCCTTAACCTGTTCTATAAGTATCTTGTTTTATTATGGAAAGTCGTGAACTTTTAAAATAAGATCAAGAACAAAATTCAGTCAAAATTTACTATGCTCACATTGTTTTATATTTGAAATTACTTTTGCACCTTGTCCATTAAATCAGTTTGATCCCTAGGATGGCAGAACAGAGAGGCTAAATGGACTACTCCTGTTCCTTTTTTGATATTGGTAATATTTTCCCGATAGCAGTGTTTTGTGTGTGTCTGTGCATGTTTGAGGTGTAGGAGGCTGGAAGTGTGGGGATTATAACTCACTTCCTTTGCTACAAGGAGGTGAATTAAAACACTGAATCATTTCTTATTGTGAAGGGCATGTATATGAGGGAATGGGGGATGAAAGTTATGAGTCCTGCTTTTCATTTAAAATGTTTATAGTCACAAAGTAATCATTTTATATGGCAATTATTTAACTTTACTTAGCAATTCTGATAACACACTTCAAATGACTGGTATAAATGATTTGCCTTTTGGCGTATATATGGTTTATGTTCAGAATACTGTACTGACAATTCTATTGAGTTAGTATGCTACCTTTAGACTGTAATCAGTACAGCGTGCATGCCATATAAACTATTGGAGCTATATACTGTATGAATATGTACCTTACTCAGCACTCTACCCCCAACACAGTGTGCACAGAAACCTTGTTCAGTAATGTGCGTAAGATGTGTTTGGGCACCAAATGCACCTTATATAGCTCAGCTCGTATTCAATACGTGTCTGGGCCTTATACTGTACTGTATCATGGGCATTGTATGCAAATGCACCTTTTATAGTGTTGTATCTTTAAACTATATGCATTTGAATTAATATGTTGGTGTATGACAGTGACATCTTGGTGCAGTTTAGCCTTAGATTCTGCTGTTACTACAAGATGAAAGTTTTATTACAAAGAGCCGAGGATATTTCCTACGTAGATTACATACATATGAGACTTCTAGTGCAAACAGAAGCCAAAACTGGAATTATCCAGAGTGTAGTCAGATGACCAGCGGTAAGTACTTCCGAGTGTTATACTTTGTCAAACACCTGCCTTTGGTTAAAATGAAAGCAGAAACCACTGTGGGGGGCACTTGTCTAGTTGGGGAAGTGAGGGGGGGGTCTTTTATCCAAAAGTAATTTGAAGGGAATAGAAACTTTGGGGAGCTGAGGATAATCAATCTTTTCATCGAAAATAAAAAATAAATCATTTTGCAGATGGAAAACTACCAATGATTATTTTAAAACAATTACCACGCTGAAAATTTCAGTTTGTAACCTTTTCAGTAAGTCTTTTGTTGCACTGAACAAAACACTGTTGACAACTAGTAAAAAATAATGCTGGAAATCTGAAATTAGAATAGAACCCACTAGAAATACACAGCAGAATCTGTAAAGGGAAAACAGAAGTTAAGGTTTTAGGTGTATACTACTCAGAACTAACAACTATCAGATAAGCAAGTATTTTATGTAAGACACCCTAGTCGTGTATACATATGTACATAGAGTTAGGATTTAGTTTAATCACATATGATTGAGGTTTTTGATTTATTTTTGCTTATAAATGACTTGTGGCTTTGTACTGTGGCCAGAACTAATGAAATGGTTAAAGTTGTTCATTCCCAGGATGCTTTAGGGTTTAATGTGTCAGGATATAATTTAGCTGACTCTGCTGTTTAGCTTCTGCTGAAAGTGCAGGAGGTGTGGTTCGTGCCTGTTGACTTATTTTTGTGGCCACATTGGGAAACTAGATAGCCATGGCAATCTAGAGATAGGAAGTGGAACAATGGAGCTCAGGATGATTAGTTACATCCTAGGTGGTAAACAAGTTGGTATCTGCTGTTTTGAAGGAAATCTCTCATTTCTGGGGGTCTTGTTCACAGTAACACTTGTCATGCCATAATGAATCAGCAAAGACAGTGTCCGTGAGAGATGGCCTGTAAAGATCTTTAGCTTCCCTTAACAGTTTGTAGAGAGTTGGGATTGAAAAGATCGATGAAGGTTACCTGTCTACCCAGGGGAAAAACAGGGTAATTGCGTTTATTTCTCTGTATGTCTACTGCTCAAAGACATTGGGGGTAATTTTGTCGGTGCTCAGGGGGTGGGTTTGGAGGCAGGACATCCGCTAAAATTGCAAAGATTGACAGCGGCTCCTAGCGGCAGGAAGAGGATTATAGGCACTTAACTGCTGGTTAACAGGTAGTTAACAGGCAGTTAACAGGCTTTTTCCAATTTTGACAGGTCTACTGCAGGCTTCCCGACGTCCAGACACCACACCAGGGTAAGTGTGGCATGCTGCGGGTCTACTGTAATGTTTCTTCATTGATGACAGCTGCAGAAGTGGTGTGAAAGATCCAATGGTACACTGGTGAATTTCAGAGGTAAGAAAATGTTGGGAAAATAATTTTTAATGTATTTAGACTTTTCTGTAGGTAACAAGTTTTGAAGTCTTTGTGTAGTCCCACCTCATTGGGAGAACCTCTCTCACCAGTGACAGATTGCTTCTGTAACGTCACCTGCAGCTGCCATCTGTTCTAGCCTAGGGAGGGAGTCACTGGAGAGCCTGGGTGCATGGGCTCACCTTTGTACAGTGATTGCCAGTGTTTGCAGCACCTCAATGCTATCAAACATTGAAAAATCAGCTGTCAAAGAAAATGGTGCATGGCCCTTTTAAGAAAACCGGCAGATGATGCATCATCAACTGATGTCATCTGACACCGGCTTTCTCCTAATTGGTCGGCAAGCCCGCAGGGCGGGCTTAACTAGGCCAATTGACGCAAAATAGCGTCTGTGCATCAGACGTCGTTGGGGGCGGGATTGGAACCCGGAAGGAAGCTGTCCTGTCCCTAGGCCGCACCGAAAGGTAAAATCCAGCCCATTGTGTGTGTCTGGATTAGTTTAAATGCAATTAAAGGATTACGTTTCAACCACATTTGGTTTGTCAGATTCAAACCGTCTTACATTTAGCAAGTTTGAAAAGAAAGAGGGAAGTGGGGCAGAAAAAACAGATGCTCCAATCAGAGAGGGCATTAATGGATTGAATGACCTGCAAACTGATTAATAGAAAACTATTAAATTACATTAAAGATCACCTCAGTGAGACAATAGAACAATATAATTTTATTCCCACTTATTATTTAAGCTTTTCACTGACTAGCTCAGATAATACTCAAAGGCCTGTTTAATAAAAGCACCATTGAGTGATTATGTCAGTTAATTAGTTTGTTTCCCACACCCCCCCTCCCCATCTTTCTAAAACAGTAATTGGATTCTACCCATTATATTTATATAAAGAACACCTCCACACGTGTGAAATGTCAATGGGCCAGAAATTCGGGTCCCCACGGGTGAGTACGCGCTGGGTACTCATGCGTAGGGCCAACGAAAGTGCCGGTTTCGTGCATGCACTGTGCATGCGCAGGAAACCGGAACTTCCGTTCCCTTGAAGAAAGGGGTTCACAGGTCGAACACATGCGCTGGAGAGGCAGCGCGTACGCCTGGAACTTCCGTTTTTTTTACAGGTTTCTCCGGGAGGGTAAGTCTCCAGGAGTTACGCTTGTAAAAACAGTTGTAAGGCCTGCTTTTAACAAGGTAAGTGGTGAATTAAGTAAAATTAAAACATTTTTTCCATAGGTTTATTATTTTTAAATACTTCAAAGAAAGGTAAGTTTATTTTTAGCCCCGTTAAAAACTGTAATTAATTTTTTCAAAAATTTAAATTATTGTTTAAAATAGTTATTTTATGTAATTTATAGTTATTTTCAAAATGTGATGTTTTTTAAAAATTTATTTGAAGTTTTAGTTAGGTTTTGGGGCCGATCTCTATTCATAGATTTGACAGGTCTTCCTGTCAAATTTATGAATAGAGATTCCCTGCTACGATTGGCTCTCCATGGCCCATGTGATCCCAGGGGATGCTTCGAACTAACTGCGCACCTGGGATACGCAAGCACTGCGCGCCGGCAGCTGGAGGAGGCCCAAGATTGGAATCCCACGCGAGCCCACAGCACAACAGCTGGCGCGCTAGGTAAGTGCAGATTAGGGGCTTGCACCTGCGGGAAGCCTCCGACCCGAATTTCTGGCCCAATATTGTTTCAAGAAAATGCCAATATTGTTACAAAAAATTATAAAAACTAACAGATAAGAAAGTATTTTAGTAAGGTTGGAAAAAAATAGGGAAAAGTTAGGGGCACTCCAAAGACTTGAGCACAGAATCTAGGCTGACACTCCAGTGCAGTACTGAGCGAGTGCTGTACTGTCGGAGGTGCTGCCTTTTGGATGAGACGTTAAACAGAGACCCCGACTGCTCTCTCAGGTGGACATAAAAGACCCACATGGCACTATTTTGAAGAAGAGCAGGGGAGTTAGCCCCAGTGTCCTGGCCAATATTTATTCCTCAATCAACATCACTAATACAGACTACCTGGTCATTATCACATTGCTGTTTGTGGGAGCTTGCTGTGCGCAAATTGGCTGCTGCGTTTCCTGCATTACAACAGCGACTACACTTCAACAGTACCTCATTGACTGTAAAGCGCTTTGGGACGTCCTGTGGTTGTGAAAGGCGCTATATAAATGCAAGCCTTTCTTTTACATAAATGCAAACAGAAATGTAAGACTCACTGTCTAATCATAGGCTTGCCCTTGCTTAAACAGCCTCGGCTAACAGACTAACAATTGAGACCTATCTGACTACACATATACAGTGTAATACACAGGCTGAAGCCAGTGAAACACTGAGGGGTTGAGATGACGTGTTTCTGTGCTTTTTATTGGAATCGCTTACGCTGAGATATGAAGACAGTTATATTGCTGTCTTGAAGCCTATGTTACTCTCTATAACATAAACAGACGGAGTGGGTGCGGGCTGGTTTTAATTCAATTTTTTTGGATGGTAATAGGCTTCAATATACAGCAACTGAATCACAGGACTTGAATTTCAATATCATACAAATAGAAAATAAGCAGCATCGGGTTTGACTTTACTGCATGTCACAGGGGAACAGCAGATCCTGTAAATATTATACGTGGCTAATGCTCTTTGCCGTCACAGATTAAGAGAAACCCAGTCCTTACAGCAGCAGTTATAGAAAGTTGGCGGAGTGGAAGAGCAACACTGATAAGTTCCCAATTCCATCCCTACCTAAAGATGTGATATTCTCAGCTGGTGACTGCAATATCTACTTAAAGTATTTGCATTACAAAGTGCCCTTCTATTTACTGCAGTAAAGTGTTTATTCTGTGATCTCAGAAAGCAGTGTTCAAATCAATGTTATTGTTGAAACACAACTGCAGTAGAGTGATTTTGAAAGAATCATCACTATATTAGTTCAATATTAGTCATTTTAAAGAAGAAGGTATGAGGGAGCAAATTCTTTTACTGTAAAGTGCTTATTTCGATACGTGTTTCTGTGCTTTTTATTGGTGTCACTTATGCTGTTGTTGCACTAGCAGCTTGGTGCCAGACTGGCATAAAGAGACAATTTTTCAGTCTAGCCTAAGTTTTGGCTTCTGCCTAGTTGCTGACGTAAAGCTATCCAACAGCATAGTGAGTTGACTGTCCCCCACATTTTTTGGAGTCAACTTATTTAAATAATTATTCATGGCTACCTGTGCAGATTTGGCCTTGTGCAGACAGCTAGTCTAACGGGGGATGCGCAAGTCAAATTTTAAAGGATATACACACATATAGAGATGCTCCATATGGGGCAAACATTTCAAACTTTACAAAACTTCAAAATGAATTGGTTGGCCTTTGTCAAAACTGAACAAAGTGCCAGGCAAAAAGAAGTGAAAGGAAGCCCAATGTGGCTGCAATACACCACCAACCCTTTGTTTGATGGCTGAAGTGGATTGCTGCACAAGATGAGTGCAAGGAAGTTGCCCTACTTGGCACTTCAGAGCACTCTCCCCAGAAGACAGCAATACACCATTCCTGGTAGCAGGTGGTGATCAGGTTCAATGCCGTGTACACTACCTGAAGGGCCTGAGGTCAGATACAGAAGAAGTCCCTTTAAGGAATCTGGCAAGTTAAGACGACTTGACAGTATCATGCATCTGATAGAATGCCCAAGATTGCATGTCTGTCAACATGTTTCACATCTACTGCTCACCCAAGCCAAGCCCTCACATAAATTTACAGCTCTTTCAATGCATCTCATGAATACCACCACCTCAGTTGGGCACACCTTCAAGATGCAACATACATACCTTACCACTTAAAGTCTTACCACTTCTTCCAAGCACATCGCACGTCAAGTCATTGTAACACAGCCTGGCTTCATGATGTATTGACACTTACTGACACCCAGGTTGGCATGTTCGTTGGATACATGTCTGCCACTGTCCATGCATTCCTTCAACTTTGAGTAACGCAAAATGACTTTTCTGCTTATATGATGAGATGACATATCAAGGGCACAGTACTGATCTAGGGAAAGCCATTTCTGGTAAAGTGTGGGTTGCAAAGGCACATCTCCTCTGACATTCCCAAAGAGATCTGGGAAGGTCTGTAGTTCCACATACTGGAACAACAATGGTTCCAGACACACCACCTCAAGTGCAGGCAAACCTGCTTCTGCACATTTCTGTTGAACACTTCTTCATTCCCCAGCTCCCCAAGGGCGAGAGGAACACCAAGGGCGATGTCCACCCCCAAATTTAGTGAGATGAAAATAAGAGATAGACACCCCACAATGGTAGGAAATGAGAAAGGTAAGGAACAAAAAAAAAATCAAAAATGCAGAGTCAAGGCCTTGGAGGGGTGGCAGAGGAGATTTACTGGTACGGCACCAGGGATGAGGGGTTTCAGTTATCTGGAGAGACTAGAGAAGCTGGGATTTAAGTCCTTGGAGCAGCGAAGGTTAAGGCGAGATTTAATAGAGGTGTTCAGAAGTATGAGGGGTTTTGATAGAGTAAATAGGGTGAAACTGTTTCCACTGGCAGGAGGGTTGGTAACCACAGGACACAAATTAAAATAATTGGCAAAAAAGCCCCATGAGGGAGACATGAGGAGCAATTTTTTACTCAGCGAGTTGTTATGATCTGGAATGCATTGCCTGAAAGGGCGGTGGAAGCAGATTCAATAGTAACTTTCAGAAGGGAATTGGATAAATACTTGCAAAGGAAACATTTGCAGGGCGATGGGGTGCAACTAATTGGTAGCTTTTTCAGAGAGCCAGCACAGGCGCGTTGGGCCGAATGGCCTCTTTCTGTGCTGCATGATTCTATAATAGAGCAAGATTGTCAATAAAAACAGTGCCACTAACTTACTGCAACAAAAGCAACCGAATAAGCAAAAAAAATAATAAGGAAATCTGTCACTCTCAAAACAAATCAACACAGCTTTAGGAAAACTGACTGTAAAGTCCATGAAGTGAGGTTTCAAATGCATTTGCTTCTAACTTGCCTAGAGAAGTGTCATCACTTCTCTGGATGGGAAACCATGCTATATGAAGGGTAGGCGTGCCTTGAATTACATATGTTTCAAGCCTGTTATGAGCTTGCACTGTGCTGCCAGTGGGATCCTCAAGCTGCATCAGTACACTCCCATCGCAAAAATCCAGTTTGAGCATTTCTAGAGCTCAGTAGGCGCAAGGCCTATTCCGAAGACTCTCCCCATGTCACTGCGCACGTGTGTGACCAGCACGGATCATCACAAAATTTCCTTTCGGGATACCAAGCTGGTGGTATGACACTAAAGTATAGATGAACCAGTGCCCATAACTGCGTTCCTTGTCACACCCTTCGAAAACAGAAATGAAACACAATGGCCCGGATTGTGCGATCAGCGGCGAAGGAACGGCACCCACAGCCTTTTCTCGGGTTTTGAGCAGCAACTTCTGATATTTAGAGATCCTTTTCAGCACAGTGCCCTTTAAAGGGGATCTATGGCGTGTGTGAACAGTGCAAGCAACAGCGTGTCTCTTCGACCAGAGTGAAGAATCCTCATTGAGCCGCGCAGAGTCTAAACCAGGAAGTATAAATTAAAATATTTCATTCAATGTAAAATCATGTACAGAAAGCGAAAAAAAAGAGGGAAAGAAAGATGGGATCGAGAGAGAGATTTTAAAGAGAGAAAAAGAAAAAGTTTTTTAAAAAATTAATTTTTAATTTTTTTAAAATCTCCAACAATTATTAAAATCTGAAGGAATGAGACTCTACACTTATAACATTAAATGTTCAGTGCCAGAAAGGTTGTTTAGCAGTAATTAAGACTTATCACGCTGTTAAAAATATACTTACGCCTGAATGGACCAGACCTAACTTTTTCTGGCGTGTAGCGAGCCTGCGGAGGAGCAGTGCAAATTGGAGAGCAACTTTCGGATTTTCACGTTCTTCCACATGTGCGGACGCCAGAAGTTGCTGTCCGATTTACTCCATAATAACGACGAGTGCGGATAGCCTCGTCGTTATTTCTATCGCAAAATCCGGGCCATTATGTCAGCCCCAGTATAACATCAAGAGTTACCACAATATGAATGAACTTAGGCCAACCTAGTTACTAGCCCAAGTCAGCCTCCTCCCGTCTCAACCTATTGGGCCAATAAATTCACACAAATAGGTTGAACAAATGGGTGACTGGATGAAGTAGATTACATACAATGAAAAAGTCCAGTCTTGTATCAAACTAGGAACACCATTGAGCTTCACATGTAAATGATATGCAGGTAACTATAACACAACTGGTGAGAGTTAGGTGGCATTGTTTAATAGCACTTCCCTTAGGAGGTATTGAGCACTGTATTACACCCTTTAATCAAATGGTGTTAGAAACCTATACTTCAGAACCATCTCCACAGACCACTGACAAGTATTTACTGCAGTAAGAGCTCAGGAGGATAGGCTGAGGTGAAGTCAGTCAATGAAATTTCTAAAGTCAAGTATGTTTGGTTTGTTTCCCGACTGGGTGGAAACCTTTCCATTTGGCCTGCTTACCTTTGCTGTATCTTGTCGGAAACTGAAAAAATAATTGCAGCTTCTAGATCGATGTGTAAACAGACCAAACACTCATATTTCTTATGTTCTTATAGGCCATTTAAGACTGAGATGAGAAGGAATTTCTTCACTCAGAGGGTTGTGAATCTTTGGAATTCTCTGCCCCAGAGGGCTGTGAATCTTTGGAATTCTCTGCCCCAGAGGGCTGTGAATCTTTGGAATTCCCTGCCCCAGAGGGCTGTGAATCTTTGGAATTCCCTGCCTCAGAGGGCTGTGAATCTTTGGAATTCCCTGCCTCAGAGGGCTGTGGATGCTGAGTCTTTGAGTATATTCAAGGCTGAGATAGATAGATTTTTGGACTCTAGGGGAATCAAAGGATATGGGGATCAGGCAGGAAAGTGGAGTTGAGTTCGATGATCAGCCATGATCTTATTGAATGGCGGAGCAGGCTCGAGGGGCCGTATGGCCTACTCCTGCTCCTATTTCTTATGTTCTGCTTGGCCACATACTATTTACAGCACAGAAACAGGCCATTCAGCCCAACAGGTCCATGCTGTTGTTTATGCTCCATGCGAGCCTCCTCCCACCTTACTTCATCTAACTCCATCAATAATATCCTTCTATTTCTTTCACCCTCATATGTTTATCTAGCTTCCCCTTAAATGAATCTAAGCCATTCGTCTCAACCACTCAATGTGGTAGCGAGCTCCACATTTCAACCACTCCTCTGGGTAAAGAAGTGTCTCCTGAATTCCTTGTTGGATTTATTAGTGACTATCTTATATTTATTGCCCTGGTTTTGGACTCCCCCACAAATGGAAACATCTTCCCTATCAACCCCTTTCATAATCTTAAAGACCTCTGTCAGGTCACCCCTCAGTCTTCTCTTTTCTAGAGAAAAAAGCCCCATTTCAAAACTCCTTAGATTATCACCAGATTCTGCATGCACCACACTGCAGTGTAACGTGTCCTATCCCCACATTCAGATGTAAAATATTAAACTTAATAATAAAAAAAACCCTTCTCAGGCTAACATGATTAAAACAGGTGCGAAAGACAATATATCATATTACCAACATACACCGTATGAATACCTCATTGTCTGCGTGATATTGAAGAGGGCAAAAATGTTCAGTAATTTTTCATGACTAATGAAAAAGTGCTAGAAAAATCATCGCTTGGTCTTGGCGGGAGGAAGAAATACATTAGAGTGGCTCAAACCAGCTGCCAAATTAAGCCCTTGATTGCCTCCCTTCTCATGACAGAAACAGAAGGTGCTAGTGGTGATTAGAGGAGCTGTGCCCCTGATGAACAGATGTTAATAACAAAGAACATCTTAATTCTGCTAAATAGCCAAGTACAAGAGACTAGCTTTTCAGGCCTATATGATCACATGTATCTAGGCTAATCTTTTCTTGATACATGTTACAACCCCCCAAATATGAAACAGGACTGATCTCCATTTATTTCCATAAATTTTGAAGCGCACATTCGACTTAAGGTAAGATGTATATTTTAATCCAGATGATTTGATGTGCGATGTCTATACTCATGGGATAACTGAGTAAGCAAAGCATAAAATGAAACCCCCTGTGAAACTTTACAGAACCTGTTCAGGATAGGCAATGCTGTGCTACTGAAAGGCGCAGTGCAACACCCACACCGCTTCCGCACTCTCGTCTTCTGACCAATAACAGTGATGACCAGTCAGCATATGAAAAATATTAAATAGACTCTGAAAGAAGCTGCCCTGAAGTCGCGGGGAAATGGAAGGACGACCAATCTAACTCTCCAGCAGGCAGGCAACGCTAATTCTCGTCTTTAAAACAGGGAGAGTTTGTGTTTCAGAAGAACAGCTGTGCCTAGAAATCATACACTACAGGAGGGCACTTCACCAATAAGATAACAGCACAATCACCAAAAATTAAGCATAACTGAACATTTTAATTTGCAGTGTGATGTAAATTGTGCTTTTTTTTGTGCATTACTTTTGTAATCCAAGCAGTAAATTACTCAAAATTATTTGCATATATGGGTGTAAAATTTGGTAGTGCATACTTTCATCATTTGAGCGTGGTCATGTTAAAATAGGACTATTGCTTGCCTAGTCATCTCTCACGTTAAACAATTTTTCTGTTTAATTCCTAGAACTCATGGTGCATTAACATGAATTACGTTCACATAGTGTGCTTTGGTTGGCAATTTATGATGATACTATTACTAAACCGATGTCACCTTCCGTCCTCATAATTTCTGCTCAACATACCAATCTGTTTTGGTGCAGAAGGACACTGCTGGGGGTGGGGGGGGGGGGGGAGAGGCGGCAAAAGGTTAAATAGGCACTATCCCATTTTGTTGGGCAGTGAAGTTTTTAGGGAGAGATACAGATGTAGTTCCCATGTGTCTGTCGAGTCCTAAACAAATCCAGTTTTACCGCAGTAACTACCGGGGGCAACGTGTGGACCGTACAATGTGTCCCAAGCCAATCAGGGTTCCCGAGCGGACCCAACGAAAGGGACACCTACGCACTGGTAATAGCTGATCCCTGATCATTTTGTCAATGATTTTTATATTACCCATTGCAAACCTGCCCTTTCGTGATCGTACGTGTGTGGATTAAGTAGGTGCTATTTCAAACAGTGCCTAGTAAAATGTAGCCCCCCCCCCTCCAATTGAACCTTTGCACAGGGCCCCCACAAATACAAACTCCGCTCCTGGTTACGACTGTGTCTTTCATACGATCATACGTTTAGCACACAAAAAGTGTCACCTATGGTAAATAATCGTATCATGCACATGTTCAGATGTCAATCACTCCTGTCACAGTAAAACTCCTCCTCCCTCCCAATTGAACTACACTACTGGTCAGAAAAGTAAAATCCCATGGGATCCAAGGGAAAGTGGCAAGTTGGATCCAAAATTGGCTCAGTGGCAGGAAGCAAAGGGTAATGGTCGACGGATGTTTTTGTGACTGGAAAGCTGTTTCCAGTGGGGTTCCGCAAGGTTCAGTACTGGGTCCTTTGCTTTTTGTGGTACAGGTATACGTTAATGATTTAGACTTCAATGTAGGAAGTATGATTAAGAAGTTTGCAGATGATACAAAAATTGGCCGTGTGGTTGATAGTGAGGAAGAAAGCTGTAGACTGCATGAAGATATCAATGGGCTGGTCAGGTGGGCAGAACAGTGGCAAATGGAATTCAACCTGGAGAAGTGTGAGGTAATGCATTTGGGGAGGGCTAACAAGGCAAGGGAATACACATTAAATGGTAGGACACTGAGAAGTGCAGAGGATCAGAGGGACCTTGGAGTGCATGTCCACAGATCCCTGAAGGTAACAGTACAGGTAGATAAGGTGGTTAAGAAGGCATACAGGATACTTTCCTTTATTAGCTGAGGCATAGAATACAAGAGCAGGGAGGTTATGCTTGAACTGTATAAAACACTAGTTAGGCCACAGCTAGAGTACTGCGTGCAGTTCTGGTCACCACATTACAGGAAAGATGTGATTGCACTAGAGAGGGTACAGAGGAGATTTACGAGGATGTTGCCGGGACTGGAGAATTTTAGCTATGAGGAAAGATTGGATAGGCTGGGGTTGTTTTCTTTGTAACAGAGGAGGCTGAGGGGGAGACTTTATTGAGGTGTATAAAATTATGAGGGGCTTAGATAGAGTGGATAGGAAGGACCCATTTCCCTTAGCAGAGAGGTCAATAACCAGGGGAAATAGATTTAAAATAATTGATAGAAGGATTAGAGGGGAGTTGAGGAGAACTTTTTCACCCAGAGGGTGGTGGGGGTCTGGAACTCACTGCCTGAAAGGGTGGTAGAGGCAGAAACCCCCATCACATTTAAGAAGTACCTGGATATGCGCTTGAAGCGCCGTAACCTACAGGGCTACGGACCAAGAGCTGGGAAGTGGGATTAGGCTGGATCGCTCTTTTTCGGCCGGAACAGACACGATGGGTCGAATGGCCTCCTTCTGTGCCATAAATTTCTATGATTCTATGATTACAATTATGAGGACGTCAAATCAGAAATCATTTTGTCCTCCTTTTGCCCAAGCAGGAGTCATTTCCACTTGTCTAAGATGATAGTATCAAATCATAAACTGCTTGCAGTTGAAGTGAATGTAGGAGCCAATCATACTCTCATCTTTAAAACAGATCAGATATATTATGCATCCTGTTCATTATGTCGTCTTCATCATATACACGCTCCAACCTCATACACCCTACTCTGTATTCATTCCCATTTCAATCACTGCATCAGCTACAAAATATGAAATGGGAAGTAATAGAATGGATTTATCTATCACATAACATGGAAAGCATCTGATTTCATAACAGCGTCCTGTATGACTTAAAATACCTTGTGCTGCATACTCTAACTGACCGCAGGGGGCCACAAATACACAGGCCTGACATCCCAGAATATGTGCTAGGATACACCCACTTATGATCCGCAGCATTCACCCTGCCAAAGAATGCAGGGTCAGATGGAGGTCATCTAATTTTAATATCACAGGCGGCCCACCGACCCACTAGCAGCGTAACTTGGTTGACCCCGGGGTGGGTGGTGCGGGGGTGGGTGGAGTGGGAGGGCCAAGGCCACACAATGTGGCAAAGGGTGCCTGATCCCAGGGGAGGGGGGGCAAAACCAGGCCCCCTTCCTCCTGGAAACATCATTTAGGTGCCTCATCAGCCATCTTTATAAGGGGAATGAAAAATGATGCCATTATTTTTGAAATCTTCAGGGCTCCAGGTCTCCTCTTCGACCTGGTTGGTGGTCTGGTATGCCTGCTTTCACTGGTCGTCCTAGTCCACCAGCTGGACTCCTCGGCTAGGGACAAGGAAACTCCCGGCCTGGGAGACCACCCACACCGCACCCCCGCTCCCCCACCCCCCCATCCACCTCACCTGGTCAGCAAACCTCTGAGGCAGGGAACCACGTTTGGGGCAGCAGAGGCCTCCACCCTAAACCAGGCCCCACAGAAACTCTGGGTGGGTGGGTGTCTAACTGGTGGCTCTTCTGCCGCAACCCCACTTGAGTTATGGTGGGAGTGTGTTGGGGAGGAGCCATTTCCAAGTATATTTTTATTTTCAATAACTTTTCCTTTTTGCTATTTCATTCAAGAAACAGCAATGACATGTAAACGTTAAAAAAAGTTCAAATTCTGCCCAGGCCCCATGTCCCAGTCCACGGTTCTTCTTCCAACTCTGCATCTGTCCTTCCTTCCTCCCCACTTTCAGTGGCAAGACTTAAGAACATAAGAAATAGTAGCAGGAGTCGGCCATCCGGCCCTTTGAGCCTGCTCCGCCATTCAAGAAGATCACGGTTGATCTTTGAACTTAACTCCACTTTCCCGCCCGATCCCCATATCCCTTGATTCCCAAAATCTATCTATCTCAGCCTTGAATATACGCAATGACTTAGCATTCACAGCCCTCTGGGGCAGAGAATTCCAAAGATTCACAACGCTCTGAGTGAAGAAATTCCTCCTCATCTCGGTCTTAAATGTCCCACCCCTTATCCTGAGACTGTGCCCCCTAGTTCTAGACAATCCAGCCAGGGGAAACAACCTCTCAGCATCTACCCTGTCAATCCCCCTCAGAATCTTGTATGTTTCAATGAGATCACTTCTCATTCTTCTAAACTCCAGAGAGTATAGGCCCATTCTACACAATCTCTCATCATTATTAGTCATAGAAAAGCCATTACCACTTTATTGAGCTCTTTTACAAACTGGAGCCTAAAAGTGTACTCCTTTACAGAACAGGTTCATGTCCAAGACTCAACACTTGAAAAATCTGAAGGTCGGAGAAGATTTGAAGGATCACACAAGGCATGGACTCTCGTTCTGCTCCTGAAATTAGAAAAAAGTGATTCGCTTTCTGTTACTAGTGTGCACAAGCTGGCTTGTTCACTTTCTGATTGTCATACTGGTCTTTATTACCTCTTGCTGTAAGTCTTGAACTCCTGACTTCCTGACAGTTATTGGCTACATGGAACAGGTGCTAGTTCCCTTCCCATCTGGGACAATCAATCCTTCCCGATCTGGAAGAGTCAAAGGGTGAGTTTCGAACAGATTGGAAATTATTAATAAGTAAACGAATTGCCTTTGAGTGGGCGATAGTGTTCGCTTCTTCGCTGAATTGGCAAATGCGCTAAATTGTGATCTGAAATAAAAGCTCAAGATAGATGGAATGGAGATGCTTCATAAAGCATGAAAACAGGGGAAAGTCATGTGATGGGCTGACACGATACATCCTTAAAAACACAGCCATCTTGAAAAGTTGTCCCTTGGGGTTATCTGACTTTTGCATCATTACCGCATGGTATGTGGAAGCGAAGAAATGGAAAGGATCACCGTTTATTGAAAATTAAAATTTTAAAAATGGTCCAGGGGCTAGATCTGAGACAGTGTAAGATCACAACATTTGAAAACACAGGCCATGGTCCTTGGTGAGTTGACTCTACATCACCTGTGGAATTCTCTGCCACAGAGGGCGGTGGAGGCCAGTTCACTAAATATATTCAAGAAGGAGTTGGATATATTTCTTAAGGCTAAAGGGATCAAGGGATATGGGGAGAAGGCAGGGACAGGGTACTGAATTTGGATGATCAGCCATGATCTCATTGAATGGCCAACTCCTGCTCCTATCTTCTATGTATGTTTCTATCACCACTAATCCACCCCCCCTGTCCCCCACAAACCTATGAGAAAACCTTTGGAAGCAGCCATTTGAAATATTAAGATGCAACGGAAAAATGCCCAGTAACGGGCTTCGGGTCGATGGATTTTTTGAATATTAAGGGAATCAAGGGATATGGGGATAATGCAGAAAAGTGGAGTTGAGGTAGAAGATCATCCATAATCTTGATGAATGGCGGAGCAGGTTCGAGGGGCCGAATGGCCTACTCCTGCTCCTATTTCTTTTGTTCTTATGCTCTTGCCATTGCAGTCTTTCACCTCGCCTTTTAAAGTGCAAACCGCCGAACGTGTTCCTGAATTGCAGAACTGTTGAACTCTCATCGTCAGAGCTCTATATAGAATACAGAAAGGATCCCTCAAAAATGACAATCGGCACCTCGAACATTGCTTATAGATTTACAGTTTAATTTAGCTCATACTTTTTGTTTTCTTCAAAGGAAAACTACAAAAAAAAAGTTGCGTTTGATCTCCTAAGATACAACAGGACAGCAGCAGCTTTGACAAGTGAAGAAAAGTTGTAATGCATGAAAGAACTAGCAGCTGTATATAGTTAGAACAATGTTAGTGTGTAAAATAGTCAAGAATCTTACAGATCAAAACAGCAAGATAAACTATTTGCAGGACTTAAGGTTGTTGACTCGGTAGCTTAAAGCGCTATTTATAGTAAACTGCTGTTTCGTGATAATGTGGGAATGTGATTGCTCAGTTCTAATTTTCAGAATTTTTTTTTTTCAAAAATCTTTTCACACTATAGCCTGAAATGATGCTGCACGATATATTGTACAAACGCGCAGTGCACTCATAACAAATTCCTTTGTTTGGTATTTTGGCAGAGGCGCTAACCCACTTAAAACAAAGAGAAGAACACCTCAGGTGGAGGAATCTGTGATGTTTTCACAATAACATTGTACAGCGTAATTCCAGGTAATTTTGAAAATATGTGCATAATCGGGGGTGATTTTCAGAGTGATTTTCCGATATCCACCGGCATCGTACTAGAAAATTTAGGCTATAGTGCAATTATGGAACATAGGTAGCTAAATAGGTAGCTAAACTAGATGCAGGAAGGATGTTTATGATGGCCGGGGAGTCCAGAACCAGGGGTCATAGTCTAAGGATAAGGGGTAAGCCATTTAGGACTGAAATGAGGAGGAATTTCTTCACCCAGAGAGTGGTGAACCTGTGGAATTCTCTACCACAGAGGGCGGTGGAGGCCAGTTCATTAAATATATTCAAAAAAGAGTTGGATATATTTCTTAAGGCTAAACGGATCAAGGGATATGGGGAGAAGGCAGGGACAGGGTACTGAATTTGGATGATCAGCCATGATCTCATTGAATGGTGGAGCAGGCTCGAAGGGCCGAATGGCCTACTCCTGCTCCTATCTTCTATGTTTCTATGTTTCTATGTTTCTATAAAGAATGAGGAACTGTAATTTTTGGTTACATCAAAAGTATAAACATATTTTGTAGTCCATTTTGAAATAAAATTATCTCGCATTTATAGAGGGAGGTGGAATATTTCATTTTGCATTTGGACAGTACAACCTAGTCAAAAGTCAACTTGCAGATACAGAAACTTTAGAAACATAGGGGGCAATTTTGCCAGCCCTGGAGAGGTGGGTTTGGAGGTGGGACTGCTGGGAAAATGGCAGAATCTGGGGGCGGGTACCCATCCCGCCCTCAACCCGCCTCCGTGCCATCTTCCCAGGAGGCGGGTAGCCGACTCACGCCGGGCCCCGTCTGCTGGAGGTGGGAAGGGGATTACAGCCACTTAACTGCCTGTTAACAGGTAATTAACAGTCAGGTAAGAGGATTATCCCCATATTTCCAGCAGAGGTGCGGGCTTCCCGACATCAGCGGCTGACCTGGGAGTGCAGTGAGGAGCGAGGCCCGGCCAGAGCGGACCTGCGTGAGGTATGAGGCGAGGCGGCAGTTAAAAGGTGGAGCGAGGTGAGGCCCGACCACTGCGGCTGACCTGGGAGTGCAGTAAGGAGCGAGGCCCGACCAGAGCAGACCTGCATGAGGTACGAGGCGAGGTGGCAGTTAAAAGGAGGAGCGAGGCGAGGCCCAACCACAGCGGCTGACCTGGGAGTGCAGTGAGGAGCGAGGCCCGACCAGAGCGGACCTGCATGAGGTACGAGGCGAGGCGGCAGTTAAAAGGAGGAGCGAGGCGAAGCCCAACCACAGCGGCTGACCTGGGAGTGCAGTGAGGAGCGAGGCCTGACCAGAGCGGACCTGCATGAGGTACGAGGCGAGGCAGCAGTTAAAAGGAGGAGCGAGGTGAGGCATACCAATTCAGCAGCAGGGGAGAGAGGTAAAAAGTAATCCAAGTGTGACGTCACCAGGAAGCAGGTAAGTAATTGGTTGGTGAGTATTTCTTTCTCCTTTTCATTACAAGCTTAAATTCTGCGGTTTATATTTCTTGGGTCTCTGTGGTGTAGTGGGGACAGTTGGTAAATAAGCGCCCTAGAGTATATCTTTAACTGGTGGTATTGAATTAATTTAAATTAATTAAAGGGGTAAGTCATGCCAGGAGAGCCCAGCCCGTGTTATGCTCCTCTTGCTCTATGTGGGAATTCAGGGACGCTGCCAGTGTCCCTGATGACCACGTGTGCCAGAAATGCATCCAGCTGCAGCTACTAACGAGCCGTATTGAGGCGCTGGAGCTGCGGATGGATGGGTTGTGGAGCATTCACGATGCTGAGAGGGTCGTGGATTACACGTTTGATGAGTTGGTCACGTCGCAGGGTAGGGCTGCACAGGCAGAAGGGAAATGGGTGACCACCAGGCGGAGCAATAGAAGCAGGCAGTTAGTGCAGGGGACCCCTGTGGCCATCCCCCTTTCAAACAGGTATACCAATTTGGATACTGTTGAGGGGGATGACTCACCAGGGGAAGGCAGCAGCAGCCAACTTCCTGGCACCAGGGGTGCTTCTGCTGCTCAGGAAGGGAGGAAAAAGAGTGGGAGAGCAATAGTGGTAGGGGATTCTATCATAAGGGGAACAGATAGGCGTTTCTGTGGCCGTAGACGTGACTCCAGGATGGTTTGTTGCCTCCCTGGTGCCAGGGTCAAGGATGTCACTGAAAGGCTACAGGGCATTCTGAAGGGGGAGGGTGAACAGGCAGAGGTCATGGTTCACATTGGTACCAACGACATAGGTAGGAAGAGGGATGAGGTCCTGCAGCAAGAATTTAGGGAGCTAGGTAGCAGATTAAAGAGTAGGACCTCAAAGGTTGTAATCTCTGGATTACTCCCGGAGCCACGTGCTAGTGAGTATAGGAATAGGAGGATAGAGCAGATGAATGTATGGCTAAAGAGTTGGTGCAGGAGGGAGGGCTTTAGTTTCCTGGATCACTGGGCCTGCTTCTGGGGAAGGTGGGACTTGTACAATTCGGACGGGTTGCACCTGAACCAGAGCGGGACAAATATCCTTGCGGGGAGGTTTGCTAGCACTGTTCGGGGGGGTTTAAACTAAAATGGCAGGGGGTTGGGAACCTGAGCAGGGAGACAGAGGAAAGGAAAACAGGGGTAAAAGCAAAAGATAGGAAGGAGAAAAACAAAAGTGGCAGTCAGAGAAATCAATGGTTTAAATCAAACATGGCCACAGTAAATAATAATTCTAATAGGTCTAAGAGCGTTAAAAAAACAAGCCTGAAGGCTTTGTGTCTTAATGCGAGGAGCATTTGTAATAAAGTGGATGAATTGGCTGTGCAAATAGAGGTAAACGAATATGATTTGGTTGGGATTACGGAAACGTGGCTCAAGGATGGCCAAGACTGGGAACTCAACATCCAGGGGTATTCGATATTCAGAAAAGATAGGCAAAAAGGAAAGGGAGGTGGGGTAGCATTACTGGTTAAAGAAGGGATTAATACAATTGTAATGAAGGATATTAGCTCTGATGATGTGGAATCTGTATGGGTAGAATTGAGAAATACTAAGGGGAATAAAACATTAGTGGGAGTGGTATATAGACCTCCAAACAGTAAGGCGGAGGCTGGGGATGGCATTAAAAGGGAAATTAAAGAAGCGTGCAATAAGGGCACAGCAGTCATCATGGGTGACTTTAATCTACATATAGATTGGGCTAACCAAATTAGTAACAATACTGTGGAGGAGGAATTCCTGGAGTGTTTACGGGATGGTTTCCTGAACCAATATGTCGAGGAACCAACCAGAGATCAGGCCATCTTAGACTGGGTATTATGTAACGAGAAAGAATTAATTAGCAATCTTCTTGTACGAGGCCCCTTGGGTCAGAGTGATCATAATATGATCGAATTCTTCATTAAGATGGAGAATGAAGTAGTTGACTCAGAGACAAGGGTTCTCAATTTAAATAAAGGAAACTACGATGGTCTGAGGAGCGAGTTGGGTAGGATTGATTGGGGAATGGCACTCAAAGGGTTGATGGTGGATAGGCAATGGCAAACATTCAAAGACCGAATGGATGAGCTACAGAATTTGTTCATCCCAGTTTGGCATAAAAATAAAACAAAAAAGGTGACTCAACCGTGGCTAACAAGGGAAATTAGGGATAGCATAAGATCCAAGGAAAGGACATATAAATTGGCTAGAAAAAGCAATAATCCTGAGGATTGGGAGCAGTTTAGGAGTCAACAAAGGAGGATAAAAGGATTAATTAAGAAAGGGAAAATAGAATATGAGAGTAAGCTAGTAGGGAACATAAAAACTGACTGTAAAAGCTTTAATAGATATGTGAAGAGAAAAAGATTGGTGAAGTCAAGCGTAGGTCCCTTACAGTCAGAATCAGGGGAATTTATAATGGGAAACAAGGAAATGGCAGACCAACTAAATACATACTTTGGTTCTGTCTTCACAAAGGAGGACACAAATAACCTCCCAGAGATGCCGGGGAACATAGGGTCTGATGAAAGGGAGGAACTGAAAGAAATCAGTATTTGTAGGGAAATGGTGTTAGGAAAATTGATGGGACTGAAGGCCGATAAATCCCCAGGGCCTGATAATCTACATCCCAGGGTACTTAAGGAAGTGGCCCTAGAGATAGTAGATGCATTGCTGGTCATCTTCCAGAACTCGATAGACTCTGGAACGGTACTCATGGATTGGAGGGTAGCTAATGTTACCCCACTATTCAAAAAGGGGGTAGAGAAAGAGCGGGGAATTATAGACCGGTAAGCCTGACATCGGTAGTGGGGAAAATGCTAGAGTCTATTATAAAAGATGTAGTAGCAGAGCACTTGGAAAGCAGTGACAGGATCGGACAAAGTCAACATGGATTTACAAAAGGTAAATCATGCTTGATATACCTATCAATTCGTCCAATGAAAAGCGACGAGTTAGGAAAGTAACTATAGGTTTTTATTGACTAAATAACAGAGCCCACCCTCATGGGTGATCGGATCCAGCAAGGAGGAATACCAGCCAGTCGACTACCTTTATACCTGGGCAGGTAGGTGGAGCCATGGGCGGAGTCAGTGATGGTCAGCCCAGGTATAACAGTGTGACAAGAGGCGACCTCGTATAGTGATACAACAGTGAGAACAGTGAGAACAATATAACAGTGATAACTATAGTGTAACGATAGTGAACGATAAAAGTGGTTTACCACAATGCTTGACTAATCTACTGGAATTTTTTGAGGATGTAACTGGTAAAATAGATAAGGGAGAACCAGTGGATGTGGTGTATTTGGACTTTCAGAAGGCTTTCGATAAGGTCCCACATAAGAGATTAGCGTGCAAAATTAAGGCACATGGGATTGGGGGCAAGGTATTGACTTGGATAGAGAACTGGTTGGCGGACAGAAAGCAAAGAGTTGGAATAAACGGGTCGTTTTCCGAGTGGCAGGCAGTGACTAGTGGGGTACCGCAAGGATAGGTCCTAGGACCCCAGCTGTTCACAATATATATTAATGATCTGGACGAGGGAATTGGATGTAATATCTCCAAATTTGCAGATGACACAAAGCTGGGTGGGAGGGTAAGCTGTGAGGATGATGCCGTGAAACTCCAGTACGATTTGGACAGGTTGGGTGATTGGGCAGAAACATGGCAAATGCATTATAATGTGGATAAATGTGAGGTTATCCACTTTGGTGGCAAAAACAGGAAGGCAGATTATTATTTGAATGGCAATAAATTGGGAGAAGGGGAAGTGCAAAGAGACCTGGGTGTCCTTGTGCACCAGTCGCTGAAGGTAAGCATGCAGGTGCAGCAGGTGGTTAAGAAGGCAAATGGTATGTTGGCCTTCGTAGCAAGAGGGTTCGAGTACAGGAACAAGGATGTCTTGCTACAGTTGTACAGGGCCTTGGTGAGACCACACCTTGAGTACTGTGTGCAGTTTTGGTCACCTTACCTGAGGAAGGACGTTCTTGCCATGGAGGGAGTGCAGCGAAGATTCACCAGGCTGATACCTGGGATGGCAGGAATGACGTATGAGGAGAGATCGTGTCGATTGGGCTTATACTCACTGGAGTTTAGAAGATTGAGAGGGGATCTCATCGAAACCTATAAAATTCTGTCAGGTCTGGACTACTAGATGCAGGAAGAATGTTTCTGATGGCCGGGGAGTCCAGAACCAGGGGTCATAGTCTAAGGATAAGGGGTAAGCCATTTAGGACTGAGATGAGGAGGAATTTCTTCACCCAGAGAGTGGTGAACCTGTGGAATTCTCTGCCACAGAGGGCGGTGGAGGCCAGGTAATTAAATATATTCAAGAAAGAGTTGGATATATTTCTTGAGGCTAAAGGGATCAAGGGATATAGGGAGAAGGCAGGGACAGGGTACTGAATTTGGATTATCAGCCATGATCTCATTGAATGGCGGAGCAGGCTCGAAGGGCCGAATGGCCTACTCCTGCTCCTATCTTCTATATTTCTATGTAAACCCCGCCAGGGTCACCGAGGCAAGCAGTGGGTCTGTGGGGGCGAGAGGGGTCCAAAAGTGCACTGTAGAGGTGACTGATGGGTGCAAGTGTGGAGAGGTGAGTATGTGAGGTGAGTGAAAAGTGCTAGAAAAAGTTTCCTTACCTTTGTTTCTTCCTGCAGGCTTCAATCGTTGGGAGGCTCCGGCATCTCAATGGCAGAGAATACAGATAGATGATTGCTGCATTCTCCGATGCAACAGCCATCTGCTTTCTGCTCACAAAACAGGTTTGGTGAGCCTTGAGTATAAGAACTCACCAAACTGCAGAGAATGTCAGTGTTTGACAGCTTCACAGAGCTGTCAAATGATGACAATTCATCTGTCAAAAATTTTTGACTGATGAAACATCATACGTTGATGTTCTCTATAACCGGCATCCCCTTCATTGGCCTGCTAAGCCCGCTGGGCAGGCTTAACAAGGTAAATCAAGGGAAAATAGCGTTGGTTGGCCACAAGTCGATGGAGGCGGGACTAAATCCCGACAAGCAGCAGTCACGCCTCCAACGCACCCCCATTGGCAAAATCGCCCCTGTAGGATCAAAAAATCTGTGCCCTTCCAGCACACTCCTGCCGTAACTCCGATGGGAGTTCACCAAAAGGGCTGGAAATTAGGCCAGGACTTTCATACCCAAGCTCCCGGTCTTGCATGGTGGACCCTCTTCCTGCCCCTTAAAAGGCCAACGTGTAGAAGGAAGAGGAGGCAAGGGGGGAGGTGGGGACGGTGGGTGGGTGTCGCAGAATGAGAGAGGAGTGGTGGCCGGTAGGTCCAGTGAAAGTAGACATACCCCAGCAACTCTAGTGCTTTTAAAGAGTGTCACATATGAGGTAATTCATGATTGACGTAATGCAAGGTGATAGAAGGAAGCGAGATGAGATGGCACCAGAGCTGGACTGCCATCACTAGCCATTATGCCACTAAACGTATCTACAGGCCCTTGTACAGCTACCTGGCAATGGCCATGGGCAACTGCCTCCAGAAACTCTAGATCAGCAAGGATCCAGTTGCAAAGCTGTGTTATATTATGCATGAAATTTTAACAGTATACAGTAGTGTAGTGGTTAAGTTATCGGGCTCATAATCCAGAGGCCTGGGATAATAATCCAGAGGCCTGGAATAATAATCCAGAGTTCAATTCCCACCCTGGCAGCTTGAGAATTTGAATTTTTTTTAATATCTGGAAATAAAAAGCCGGTATCAGTAAAAGTGACCATGAACCTGGTGGATTGCTGTAAGAATCCATCATGTTCACTAATATCCTTTAAAGAAGGAATCATCATAGAATCACAGAAATTTACAGCGCAGAAGGAGGCCATTCGGCCCATCTTGTCTGTGCCGGCCGACAAAGAGCTATCCAGCCTAATCCCACTTTCCAGCACTTGGTCCTTACCCAGTCTGGCCCATATGTGACTGCAGTCCCCACACCAATGTGGTTGACTCTTAGCTACCCTCTGAAGTGAGCTAGCAAGCCATTCAGTTGTACCGAACTGCTATCAGCAATTCAAGAAGAAGGTCCTATCACCACAACCTCAGGGCAACTAGGGATGGGTATAAATGCTGGTCTCGCCAGGGATCGCCCACATCCCAAGAAAGAATTTTTGAAAAGCCAACCTACAGCAATGCCGGAGGCAGGAAAGGACACCACCATCCTTCACTCTGCATCTTCTGCCTCCTTCTCCAGGCCAGCACAGGGATCTGTCATATCTGAAGAAACACTTTAATTGCTGTGGTAATAACTAACAGCCTTTACTTCCAGACCCTCTGGAATATTCCCGTCAAAGATTAACAAAGGAATACAAGAGAAGCGTAATTGCTACAATGTGCTTACTCCCTTCACGGGGCCAACTAGTGTTCAGTTAACAATATGCAAGTACTATATATATATCAGGATCATCTGTAGTCCCAGCTAATGTGCTGCCCACATACATATCAAGATTCTGTTTGATGCATTAGCCAGCATGGCTGGCACTTGCATCTCCTTTCCCACTGAATAGCAATAAGCATGACACAACTGTCCAATTTCACTGCAATACTGAAAAGATCTCTGCGCTCCTCCAATTCTGCGCATCCCCGATTTTAATCGCTCCATCATTGGCGGCCGTGCTTTCAGCTGCCCAGGCCCTAAGCTCTGGGATTCCCTCGCTAAGTCTCTCCACCTCTCGATCGCTCTCTCCTCCTTTCAGATGCTCCTTAAAACCTACCTCTTTTGAGCAAGTTTTTGGTCACGTGTCTCGGTGTTTGATGAGGCCCCTGCGAAGCGCTGTGGGATGTTTTACTATGCTAAGGACGCTATATAAATGCAAGTTGTTGTTGTTGCTTATTGATTCAGTCGGGTGCCAATCCAGGCAGCAGGTTCCTGCTCATCCTCTGCCACCTGGTCCTTCTCATCTACTGTGACTCATCTGATGCTACCTTCTCATGCTCTCTAACTGCATCCTCTGGCATATGTATAGCTGTGCTGGTGCTTGCAAATACTGACGAGGATGCAGTGTGTTTTGAGGTGCTGCCTTGTTCTGGTCTATTGACAGTGTTGACAAGCTGTTCTTCAAATGTCAGAAGAGGATTAACATGATGGCTCCAAGACACACCTTCAAATACATCTTGCATTGCAAAGTCCTGCTTCTGAGATTTGTGTGGTTGTGAGTATGCCTGTGTCTGAGTAAGTAAGGTGACAAGATGTAACAACAAAAGGATGGTACTTGTCCTGAGTTTGGGGGACACCTCTGCCTTCACTCTCCTCTGCTCCCTCAGTGCTATTGTACATTCTCCTTCAGGGGATTCAAGAGCTTTTAATTTCTGCGCCTTCCTGAAGGTTTGGTCTGTTCCCTTGTATTAGAGGGGTAATTTGCTGACTTTATGGGCAGGATTTTCATTGGGCCATGGAGTCGGGAATGGAGGCATGCGGAAGGTTAAAATCCCAAAATCAGGGGTCCCGACCCCATCCCGCACCCAAACCCGCCTCCATGCCAGTTTCAAAGGAGGCGGGTACCCGCCCCGCACTGGGACCTGCCTACCCGAGGCGGGAAGGGATTAGTGCCAATTAACTGCCTGTTAACAGGTAGTTAACAGGCAGTTTTTAGCCTAATCCCTATTTTCATTGGTGAAATGTGGGATTCCCGACGGCTACAAACCACGCCAAGTTAGAGGAGGCGGGCCGTCGGGTTGAAGGACTTGGAGGGGTCGAGATGTCTGTGTTCAGGTGAGTGATGTGTGCATGAGTGCAAAGGTAAGTGTGTTTGGTGTGTCTAAAGTAATTAAAGAAGTTTAAATGACCTTTTCTTACCTTTTCAGCCTTCCTTCCTTTAGGTCCTGGGAGTCCCTCATCTCACCGGCACAGAAAACAGAATGGCTGTGAACTGTCAAAAGTGACAACCTGCAGCTTTCTGTGCAGGAGAGATTTCTAACTGAGTCGGTGGAGAAGGACTCAGGTTAGAAGTAAGACTATCAGTGTTTGACAGCTTCAAAGAGCTTTCAAACACTGATATTTCATCTGTCAAAACCTCTTGACAGATGAAATTTCAGTCTGTGACGTCACCTGTTGCCGGGTTCAACAAGGTCAATCAAGTTAAAATTGCGTGGATTGGCCGCATCTCGATGGAGGCGGGACTACAACCCCGAAAGTTGTAGTCCCGCCTCCAACCCGACTCCTGAATGAAAATCCTGCCCTATGACTCTGGCAGGGACTGCAATATTGGAAATGTAAGCACACACCCAAATTTTGGATATGTGTTCCTGGGGAAACCAGGCTCCCCACTGGGAGTACCAACTCAGTAAATGACCTTGTCAAGCAAGGAACAAAGTAGTGGTTAGATATTGTAAGCTGAAGAGGCACATACAGTGACAAGATACGCAACCCCTCCTGTGTGCCAGTGGCTGACATATAGCTTGGTGGTGTTCAAATGATTTGTTGTGTGAGGTCCGTTTAAGATATCAGTTTGCCAAGGGTTTCAGTTGGAAGGTGTAGGCTTGTGAAGTGTGGGTGTGCATGATAAGCAGCACAAAGAGCTGTACAGTTGTCTTGGAGCTTGGAATGGGCTAGCAGCAAATAGGTAGCCCATTCCTTGTGGCTTGCATACTTGAGCCATTTACCTGCTATATGAAACTGTTGGGCAACCATTCCTTGGCAGTTTTCTAAAGGTTTGCCATCCTCTTTGTATCTGTTCCTAAACCCAGTGGATACTGTACACAGCATTGGCCCTAGCTGCCAGACAGGAAAGCCAAGCAGGGCATCCCTCCTCAACCCTTCACTTTGCCATCTATTGAACAGGGCTTTTAGATGCTATGTGTTCCATTACTTGCCCACATGTTCGCTGACTCTTCTCTTCTGACATCCACTGAATTTTACCCTGCCACCACTTCTGATCCACAAAGGTTTTGGAAAGGCGGTCAGAATTCTGAGCCTTTGGAAAGTAGCCACAGAATTTGTCCCTTTAAGTGTCTGCATCCCTTTAATTTCTACCTGTGGCCTTTTAATGGCTGCTAATGTGCCAGATATTAAACCTACCTTTGGCAAGTTCCCGGCACAGGACCAGGATTTCACCATATAGGATTTTAATTTCTGCCAGCACAAAACTTGCTGCACATCAGTTGCACAGGCAGACTGGAAAATGTATCTAATTGAAACCCAGAAAGAGAGAACGAAGAGAGAAAAGATATATACTCAATACCTGAATCTAAATATCACATCCATTTGGGGGTCATGTTAGCCTAAGTATTACTATTGGTGATAGCTCTTCAGCTGCACCTGTCTATGCTGATACTGGCATGATGGGCTGAATGGCCTCCTGTTCCATGATTTTTTTGATTCTAGGAAATGGCGCAGTAAAATGGTTCATAAAATTTAAATTTTTCAAGTTTAAGGTATCGAAGTTCACACTGCTACATTCTTATTTCTCTTGAAATGAGGGCAATCAAGACTTAAATTCAGAGTAAACTCTCTTCCTCCATCTCCCTCTTCACTTCCCTGCTAAGACTAATTGGGTGAGGCAGAGGTTGTAGCTCTGGAGACTTAACTATCGCAGGGGCTGCTGAATCAGGACTTTGAAGGATAATAATGAATGTAATAGATAATGAAGCAGTGGAGACCTAAGACAAGTTACACAACTAAAGCTAGTTAAACTTTGTCATTAATAGTTGATGAGGGGTACAACAGCTTTAACAGTGACAGCAATAATTAGGTACCAGAGAGTGTGAGCTTAATGACATTGCTCCATTTAAACCTCAATTAAAGAAGTGAAACTAATCATTTAAAGTTAATCTTTCATTAGTTTCTGCCAAGCATGCATGAAATGATTGAATAATCCATTATAATTATGGGATAATAAAAGGAAACTGATCAATTGTTTTGTGCTAGACAGCTCTATAGAGCACATTGAACCAATTTTTTTTAAAGTATCTCATCAATTTTCCTTTCCCTTTTATCCCACCATTCAGAAATGTCTCAGATTGCTCCATATACAATGAATTGCAGTGACTATTGTTAAGTAAAAAAGAAAGACTTGCAGTTACATAGCACCCTTCACGACCTCAGGACGTCCCAAAGTGCTTTACAGCCAATGAAGTGCTATTTTTTTTGAAGTGTCGTCATTGTTGTAACGTAGGAAACGCGGCAGCCAATTTGCGCACAGCAAGCTCCCACAAACGGCAACGTGATAATGACCAGATAATCTGTTTTTTTAAGTGACGTTGGTTGAGGGATAAACATTGGCCAGGACACCAGGGAGAACTCCCCTGCGCTTCTTCAACATAGTGTCATGGGAGCTTTCCCGTCCACCTGAGAGGGCAGACCGGGCCTCGGTTTAACGTCTCATCTGAAAGACGGCACCTCCAACAGTGCAGCACTCCCTCAGCACTGCACTGGAGTTTCAGCCTGGAGTATGTGCTGGAGTCTTGAACCCACAACCTTCTGACTCAGAGGCGAGAGTGCTACCAACTGAGCCACAGCTGACATATTGTCGGCAAAAATTAGCAGTCATTTTGCACGCAACAAAACCCCCCCAAACAGCAATAACTTGCATGACCAGGTTGATTTGAGGAAAGTAGGGGAGGACACCGGGAGGACACCGGGAGAACTCCCTTCTCTCCTTTTAATAGTGTGATAGGATCTTTAGCATCCAGCTGAACCACTGCAGCACAGCAGTTGCCTAAACTTTGTTAACGAGGTTATCTACAGTGATTTAAGAGTTAATTCATTGTATTTCAATACGTCCCAACTTAAGGGAGAAGAACTTCTTTTGATACATCACTATTATCATTCCCTTAATAAAGCTGCCATTTCATGTCTATCTACTTGCTTATTTAAGCATTTTATGAAGAAGATCGTAGTAGACTTCAAGAAGACATAGACAAGCTGGTGGAATGGGTGGACACATGGCAGATGAAATTCAACGCAGAAAAGTGTGAGGTGATCCATTTTGTTAGGAAGAATGAGGAGAGACAATACAAACGAAATGGTACAAGGTTAAAGGGGGTGTAAGAAGAGAGAGACCTGGGGTGTTTGTGCACAAATCTCTGAAGGTGGCAGAACAGGTTAATATAGCAGTTAATAAAGCATGTGGGATCCTGGACTTTATGAATAGAGGCATAGAGTACAAAAGCCAGGAAGTTATGCTAAACCTTTATAAAACACTAGTTCGGCCCCAGCTGGAGTATTGTGTCCAATTCTGGGCACCACACTTTCGGAAAGATTTACAAGAATGGTTCCAGGGATGAGGGACTTAGTTGCGTGGATAGATTGGAGAAGCTGGGGCTGTTCTCCTTAGAGCAGAGAAGGTTGAGAGGAGGTTTAATAGAGGTGTTTAAAGTCATGAAGGGTTTAGTTAGAGTAAATAAGAGAAACTGTTTCCAATGGCTGAAGCGTTGATAACCAGAGGGCACAGATTTAAGGTGATTGGCAAAAGAACCGGAGGGGACACGAGGAAAAACTTTTTTACGCAACGAGTGGTTAGGATTTGGAATCCACTGCCTGATAGGGTGGTGGATACAGATTCAATAGTGGCCTTTGGAAGGGAATTGGATAAATACTTGAAAGAGAAAAAAATTGCAGGGATATGGGGAAAGAGCGGGGGAGTGGGACTGACTGGAGTGCTCTTTGATAGAGCCAGCGCAGACTCGATGGGCCGAATGGCCTCCTTCTGTGCTGTACTATTCTATGATTCTATGACAGGACCACAGTTTAGCATTTCATTAAAAGAACAGCACATTTGATAACGTAGCTCTCCTTCAGTACTGCACAGGAATGTCACCCTATTTACTTACTCAAATCCTGGAACCGGGCTTGAACCTACAGCCTTCTGCCTTAAAAGGTTGGCAGTCAACAGAGCAAAGCTGATGCCTGCTGCAGCAATATTGCTCCCCCCACACACATATACTTCTTTAAAGCTAATTTTTTTTTTAAAAAAGCACCATTTAAGATTATATAGAAATGAACATCTTTGTCATCGCACATGTTGCCGTATTTTGCCAGAATATTTTACCATTTAGAATTGTAGTTTTTTCCACTCAGAATCACAGCATGACAAAAAAAGTTCATTTCACATTGAAATATCACTGTGAAACAATGCAATGAAATGCAGCACAGGATGAGAATTCCCATTACACTCTGCCAAATAGTTGTTCCATAGGAACATAAGATTGTGTGCTGTGACTGATGTATCGCTGTGAATCCCAAAGTGTGCATTGTCTTAAAACCAAAAGATATACATAATGAATATACTGTAAGTATGGGGCAGATGTGGTTGACCCTGTTGTGATCTGAATTTTAAACAGATGGTCCTTCGCTGTATTGAACAGTATAATAAAGAAAAATGAGAGAAAAAGAGAGGCTTTTTGATAACACCTGGTACAGTAAGTACTGGGTTACATTTGCATTGATACAAGCAGCCTGTTCACAAAGCCTGTAGTGACCTGTAAAAAGGATGGTTTCCTGTAATTTTTATGCAAATTGATATTCCTGCAAAAAGTCAGCAATTTCTGATTCAATTGTGTGAAAATGGCAAAGCATAATCGCTGAAAAAACCAACCCCCAGCTTATCAGCGTTCGCTTTCTGAATGAAACACGTATTGGTTTTCAGCCACTTGTTCTATTATTTTAGCTTTTTTGGTTGAGTATCCTGAAGTTTCAAAGTTAAACGATTTCTTGCACGTGACATTTAAGGCTATTTCTTGATAGTGAATCCGATGCCCTCTTTTCAGCTCTGTTTACAGCGTTTGACAATCACTGAGCCCAAACTAAGTTGTTAAAAAAACATCATTGCAAGTTGATCAAAGTTAAGAATTAAAAAGAAATAAATCTAAACTTTTCATCTTTTCTTATAGAATTGTAATTTTCTGTCACTGGAGAGTTGTTGCTGAATAATTACTTGATACCGTTTTGCATTTCAATAAGTGCATTCTTATGATTTTTTTTTCTGTAGCTCACAGGCTGTACTTCTCAAGATGGTCTTGAAATTTGAAAGAGTGGAAGGATGAGGGGCCCCGTTGCACTGACTGGCCCAAAGAAAACAGCATGGAGCAAACTGGGAATAAAAGAAAATGAGTGAGTGTAAGTCCAATGCCATCAATGGTGCTGGGAGAGAGTGGGAAAGTGCAGCCCACAGCAAGTGATGGCACAGGTTCAAAGACGGAACTGGGAAGGTGCATTCCTAATGGAGCCGGCGAGGAAATCTCACTGGCTCATCAATTGACATAATATCGCTAATTTCTCATCATGGTGCAATTACAGAGACATTCAAGGTGTCTGCAGCTACTTTTGCAGAAGCCAGATGGAAGGACAATGACTATGACACCACAGAAGGGGGACAGCTGGCACTGTATTCAAAGGAATCAAAAGTGAAGTAGTTGCTGGTGCAGCAATAGATAAAGAGTCAGAAAAATGTCACTTGGGGGTCATCAAGTAATGAACAGTACATTTCCAAGGGAAGCCTTTCAGTATTACTTGGGCATTGCTTTGGGTTCTGTCAATCACTTATTCAGAAGAAGATCTGGAAGACATCAGACAACATTCCTGAGCAGGACACTGTTACTGTTATGGGTGATACTGTTGTGAAGGCAAATCTATAATAACAGCAACTTTCTGGGACCTGTCAAAATAAATGAACGAGACCATCTACAGAAACAATGGCATGAAGTTTCGATATTGTAGCAGCAGGTACTGTCTTTCAGATTAAAAGCTGACAAAGGTACACCTGAACCTCCCCAGGCAAAACTTCAAAGTGCCTTGGGCCCCAAATGGTGGCAACTGCACATACTAATTACAAATGCACTCCCGGGATGCTGACACTGACATTGAGCACGGCTAAGTGATCATGACAGCTCAAATAAGGTTCCAAAAGCTGATTCAAAAACAATCTTTCAGTGATTGCAATCTACAAGTGGCAAAGAACACCGTAGTTCAGAAATCAGATTGAAGTTAAAAGCAAAAACCATTTTGGGGCCTTTGCTACAAGTGGAAGATATTTTCCAAAAGAGCTTTATTGTGGAGCTAAGAACTTCCTGTGATTTTAAAAAATCGAGTCTGGTTGGCATTCGACCATACAGACTATAAGCTCCCAGATTGGTGGCATAGTGGTTAGCACTGTTGCCTCACAGCGCCAGGGACCCGGGTTCGAATCCGGCCTCGGGCGACTGTCTGTGTGGAGTTTGCACATTCTCCCTGTGTTTGCGTGGGTTTCCTCCGGGTGCTCCGGTTTCCTCCCACAGTCCAAAGATGTGCGGGTTAGGTTGATTGGCTATGATAAATTGACCCTTAGTGTAAGGGGGATTAAAATGTGTGGGGTTACGGAGATAGGGTGGGATATGTGTTGGTGAAGTGGTTACGGGGATCGGGTGGGATATGTGTCGGTGCAGGCTCGATGGGCCGAAATGGCCTCTATCTGCACTGTGGGGTTTCTGTGTGATTTCTGTGTGATTTGATCAGCGGTCGGTATTGAATGGATTGATCTCATCAGTAAATGGCCTCAGAGTCCCTGGGCCATGGAGTGAACACTCGGTGCCCCGTGGACCCTTGCTGGAATATGCGAGTGAATGAATATTGGGTGAGGACTGAATTGGGCTTTGCTGTGATGCTCTATAGTCTGCCAACACCCACTGTCTTGGCTCACACATAAAAAATGGCCACTTGAACAAAGTATTAGAAGGCTGTGGATACCTACTGAACCATATGCCAAAATGAGTAAGTGCCTTTACAAGAAGAGGGGAGAACTGAAGGGAAAATTTCACTCTTTTATTAGTCTTGTAATTACCATTACTTATATTATTTAATTGCCAGGCCTTTTCATTATTTTCTAATACAAAAGCAAGATACTGCGGATGCTGGAAATCTGAAATAAAAAACAGAAAATGCTGGAAATACTCAGCAGGTCAGGCAGCATCTGTGGAGAGAGAAACAGAGTTAACGCTTCAGCTCGATGGCTTGTTGTTTTGCCGTGGCACATGAGATTAAAATATATAGGTCAATTCAGCAATCTTGCAATCTCAGCAAATTTTACACTCGTCCAATTTTACTACCCACCGTAGTCAATGGAAAGTAAAATCAAGCGGCGGGCAAAACCGGCGGCCAATCCGATTCCATCAGTTTCCCGCCGGGCAGGTTGGTTAAAATGACCCTCAGTGCTGTTGAACATGGCAATGAGAGCAATTCTGTCCCCTATACCTACATTAGTTATCTCTGCAAACAGCAAGACTGATAGTGGTCCACAGAATATTTGCTCACCTCTGTCTATACTTATCCCTATAACTTTCAATCCCATTCTTAATGAGTTATCCGTCTAGATGCTCTTTAAAGGAATACGTTGATACATGCTTGACTGTTTTTGATGGAAGAATTGCAATCACATTTTTTAAAAAGAACACTATTTCTTTGGAATCAGAGACCTTAATTTGCCTTATTCTGTATCCATATAAAATGTAGCAGTCCACAATAAAACGCAAAGGTGAGCAGATAGTATGGTTGAGGAACAATAAGGGAGTGATGCATTTTCTTACTGTCTGATGAAAATCTGTAATGAGGGCAGCAGTGACCGAGGTGAGAAAACTGTAGGCAGATATACTGAAACCTAAGAAACCCTGATGACACGGAGCTGATGACAGACAATTGGCCAGGCAATCAGAAACTTGCACTCTCTGTGATCAAAGAAGTAATAACTTTTGCCTGAATGCAAAGAAAGAACCAGTTGATGGCTGTAGTCAGGCAGCTCAGCACTTTATTTGCGCAGAATGTACAAAAGAAATGGAAGCTGTTGGCAGGATATCAGAAGAAGACTCGAGTAGCATTTGTGCAAGCTTTAGAAAGGAAAGATAGCTTTCTGGGTGAATATTTGAAATGTAAAGTACTGCGTGCTTGAGTAATTCTGAGAATTTTTGTTACCTTTATTTTGTGAGAAATTGGTATTTGAGGGCTCCTGTACAACACGTTCGAACTCCATTTTGGTGATGAGGAAATTAAGTAGCTGCATTCATGCAGTGTTGAGTGTTAAGCTAACCAAGGGTATCTCTGCACAACGGGTCCATTGCAAAGCACTAATATGAGCCTATTTGATTGAGTTTCCAGACAATTGGGATTTTTTAAAAACAAAACAAAATTAAATGCCTGAAGGGTATGGACTGGGATATATGGCTGGAGCAGGTTGCAGTGCTAGGGTGGGGCGAGGTCATGGAGGGGTTTGTGAGTGAAGACAAGAATTTTGAGTTTGATGCGCTATGCGATAAGAGGTCAGCAAGGGTGTGGCTGATAGATGAGGGGGACAGATGTAAGCAGCAGAATATTGGGTAATTGTGACAGAGTTACCAATAAGATAAGGAACCCAATCAATGCATACTTATAATAATCGCAATAAGCATGATGGATGATGAGATGCTTGCCAGATGCTAATTATGCTGATCTGAAAATTCCAGAATATGATGCAGGAAAACAGGAAGCCTGCTTTACAGAGGTGACCTTCATTGTGGAGGAAGCCACGGCCAGGAAAGACACAAGACCCCATCCTCCTACATAACAAATCAGGAGCAACAATAGGAGGAGATAAGCTGGTCAGTTGAACATAAGCACCACAATTAGAAAGGGCCTGCAAACGATTAAATGACATCAAGAAAATTAACATGGTGTAGTGGTTCGTGTAGATCGCCACTAAATAAGAGAGTTTGACTTCGACGAACTATTAACAAGTTGTTTATTTACAGGAACAGACTAATTACATCAGGTAAGATGGCAGGTAAGATGGCTGACTGTAGGAGTACCGTGGTGTAGGTCTTGTCCCAGCGGGGACTCCACGAGGACTGAGTTCGCAGTCCTGTGGGGAGCGTGATGACGTCATCGCGTTTGTGTTGTGACGTCATCACGTTGTTCGCGTTTCCCGCACTTAGGGCATCACATGATGCGCGTTGTTTCGTCTCTGGCCATTGAGGCCGAAGTCGCGAGGCCGGGCTGTGCCGGTGCTTGCCGCGGGAGCGGAAGATCGCGTCGCTCCCGTCGGCTGGCCGTTGAGGCCGAAGACGCTAGGCCGGGCTATGCCGGCGGCCGTCCTAGAAGGCTGAGTCGGGCCAGCGGCCGCCGCACGCACGTCACGTCGTACGTGACGTGACGTCATCACGTTAGGGTGAATCTTAAAGGGGCAACGGGCCCAACAGGTAAGTTAAAAGGGCAACGGCCCCAAAAGGTAAGTTAAAGGGAATTATGTGTCTTTATGTAAGGTACAACCGGTGGTACCGCCACAATGGGATGATTCCCTCCTTTTCTGGGACTTGTACTATTTGAACCTATGGATGGCTTAACTGCAATCCAACATGGTGAATGTGTTATCTGACCTGGTAGCTGCAGTGCAATTTTAATCAGCTCCAGGACTTAGGCGTCAATGGGAAGTACTCTGACTCTGACTGTGCGTTACAAGGGATCAACCCTAAATCAACTATGTGGTCAAACGTGATCAATTTAGATGAAAGACTAAAGTCAACCGTCTAGAACACTTTGGCAGTCATTAGAGACAAATCGTAGTTCACTATGAGAGAAGGATTTCTGTTGTCAGACAGATTGATGGCTGTCAGAAACACTTAAAATTGTATGCATGACATGCAGAAGGTAGATTTTACTTCCTACTGTAGTTCCTGCAATTATATCTGCTGTAGTAACAACATGGTGCTGCTGATGATGGATTCCATTTCACTTTTGTTAATGAATGAATTCAGAGAGCCCGCATAAGGAATGAAAATAGTACCATGTAAATCACTCATGGTTAATGCTATATCACAGATGAAACATAAGAACATAAGAAATAGGAGCAGGAGTGGGCCATTCGGCCCTTCGAGCCTGCTCCGCCATTCAATAAGATTATGGCTGATCTTCTAACTCAACTGCACTTTCCTGCACTATCCCCATATCCCTTGATTCCCTTAATATCCAAACATTTATCGCTCTCTGACTTGAATATACTCAACGACTGAGCCTCCACAGCCCTCTGGGGTAGAGAATTCCAAAGATTCACCACCCTCTGAGTGAAGGAATTTCTCCTCATCTCAGTCCTAAATGGCCGACCCCTTATTCTGAGACTGTGACCCCCTGGTTCTAGACTCCCCAGCCAGGGGAAACATCCTCCCTGCATCTACCCTGTCAAGCCCTGTAAGAATTTTGTATGTTTCAATGAGATCACCTCTCATTCTTCTAAACTCTAGATGAGTTATCCACTTTGATGGCAAAAACAGGAAGGCAGATTATTATCTGAACGGCAATAGATTGGGAGAAGGGGAAGTGCAACAAGACCTGGGTGTCCTTGTGCACCAGTCGCTGAAGGTAAGCATGCAGGTGCAGCAGGCGGTTAAGAAGGCAAATGGTATGTTGGCCTTCATAGCAAGAGGATTCGAGTACAGGAGCAAGGATGTCTTGCTGCAGTTGTACAGGGCCTTGGTGAGACCACACCTTGAGTATTGTGTGCAGTTTTGGTCGCCTTATCTGAGGAAGGATGTTCTTGCCATGGAGGGAGTGCAGCGAAGATTCACCAGACTGATACCTGGGATGGCAGGAATGACGAATGAGGAGAGATTGGGTCGATTGGGCTTATATTCGCTGGAGTTTAGAAGAATAAAAGGGGATCTCATTGAAACTTTTAAAATTCTAACAGGACTAGACAGACTAGATGCAGGAAGGATGTTCCCGATGGCGGGGGGGTCCAGAACCAGGGGTCACAGTCTAAGGATAAGGGGTAAGCCATTTAGGACTGAGATGAGGAGGAATTTCTTCACCCAGGGAGTGGTGAACCTGTGGAATTCTCTACCACAGAAGGCAGTTGAGGCCAATTCATTAAATATATTCAAGAAGGAGTTAGATATATTTCTTAAGGCTAAAGGAATCAAGGGATATGGGGAGAAAGCAGGGACAGGGTACTGAATTTGGATGATCAGCCATGATCACATTGAATGGCGGAGCAGGCTCGAGGGGCCGAATGGCCTACTCCTGCTCCAATCTTCTATGTTTCTATGTTAGACAATATAGGCCTAGTCTACTCAATCAAAAAACAATATCGTACATGATATAAAATGGAACAAAATTCTACAAGTATCACACAGAACAAACGTCATGAAAAAAAATCAAAGAGAAAGAAACTATGAAAAATAACAACCTGGTGAAGCAGAGTCCAGAATGGGCCTGAGACTGAGGCTGCATTTCACACGTGATGCTTATAGCTAGCAGAGAGAGAGGACCTTTATCGTCAGCAGAGAGGAGCACGAGACTTTCATCCCTTCAACCTACAGTACCTGGATGGCAGATCTTTCAGCCACCATGTTCCTACACTACAGAATCCCCTCCTCCCTGCTATCTCACTCCCCACCTTCAAAAGCCTCCTCAAAACCCACCTCTTTGTGTTCCTGTTCACTTCTAGGTACTGACCATAAAAAGGCAAATGTAGTAATAATAGTAGGAACAATGACAACAACAACAACAACAACAACATTATTAACATATTACAAAGTAACTGACATATGAACCTGGAAATGACCATGTGTAATATTAGCACATGAATGCGTAATGCATTCCTATGAAATTACTGTGTCTGCTATTATAAGAGAGGTTGTAACTTAACTTTCAACTTTAGTTAAAATTACCTCAAAGTAATATTCTACAAACACATTAGTATATCAATAATACACTCTGTAATTTGTGGGCAATTGTGGTTTTCTACCTATTGAAAGGTTCCAGTGTGCTTCACAGGGGGTTAGAGACTTATTCAGGAAGAGCAAGAGAAGATAGGGAAGGTGGATGAAAGCATATTCATACAGGTGAATTTTTGAGGGGGCTTTTCAAGAAGGCATGGGGTTTAAGAAAAATATTCCAGAGTGCCAGGGCACAATGGCTGATGGCAAGATGCCATTGCTGATGGATAGGTGGAAAGATGAGAGACAGCAGATGAGAATTGGAGGAGTGGCGGGTAGATGCTGTGACACTGGGTTGGAGAAAATTGGGTAAATGAGGACACAGAGGGATTTGAAGGAGGCTGACACTGTCATTGTAGGACTCCTCAGAAAACCAAAGAGTAAATCCATGTAAATGATCTGGAATAGGGTTTTGTATGTTCACAGAAGACCCAAAAATCTGCAGCTTCTCCAGCATATTCCTGTTGTAACTTTGGCGGGAGTATGCTGGAACAACTGGACACTTGGTCAGAACTTAGTTACGCTGGGTCCCAACTCGCAGCAGAGTATGGATTTGTGGGGGCAGAGCCTTTGTTTACCCAGTGCAAGGCCATTGTTATGGGCGGGGGGTGAGGGCGGAGGGGGGAGGGCTGAGGGCAGGGACTCCCTATGAAGGGAATTCCCACTCCCCAGACCTTCAGCGGAATCCGGTGGCTCGATGTAGGTGCACCTCATCAGACATACCTCTGAGACCACTGGAGATTGTGGAGCCCACCCGGGGAGCCAGGTTGGGATCGGGAAGTGGACCACTGAAGGTTTGGCCACATATCATATTTTACATTGTTAAAGCAGCCCCTATTGTAAGGGAGCCACAGACATTCTCCTGGGCGGGAGTGGGAGGAGCCTGGCAACCTCGGCCCAGCGCTCCTCCACTAGACTCTGCCAACATATGCCAATGACTGGCTCGCCAAATGAGCTCCAGTAAGGTGAGTGCCCAACATTGCCATGATATTCCCAGGACCTCTCCCTGACCCCACAAATGTTGGCAGGATCAGCAACAGAGGTCTGGGGTGGACATATGTGAGATGCCTACCCTGTAGATATTCAGAGCCCGTGTCTTCGTGTCTTTTTTCAATTGTTCATCGTTAACCAATGACATGCAAGGAGTTTTATATTTCTGTAAAACATTAGTCTGCTCTCTGTTTTCAGTAAACATCTTTGACATGAATCTTGTCATTCATGTGGAAATGACTTATGAAATGATACTGGGCAGCCTGCTGGTGGCGCTGTCCAGGGAGAGTATAAATACTTGGGTATGGGCCCAGCTTGCTCAGGACATTCTTTAACAGGAACTAGTGAAGGACACAACTAGATCTCCATGTTGATTAAAGCCATGTTTAATACTCTGACCAAGTGCCGAGTAGTTTTCTTACGTCAATCTTCGTATCAGCTAACTTCATTCCAACAATGTTCAGGGACAAAACTTGAACAACAATGCTTTGAAAAGGAGAAATGATTGGAAAGCTGTGTTTAAAAAAAAAAGATGGTCACAGGTATGTTCAAAGCTCAACACACCCACAGAGTCTTTAGTGTCATTTGAAAGCCCTTGAGCATGTACCAGCCGTGTAGAACATTCCCAAACACTGTCTTTGTGACGTTGACTGAAATAGCATGACTTTTCACACTTGTCCATTTCTGGATGACTACAATCTGCTCTCTGTTAGTGACTATAGCTGCAAATCCTTACAGATGGCCAGATATATGGTAGATTATCGCCTAGTTTTAGAGACAGCACAAAAGAGGCGATGAAATTTAAAATTAAATCATACCAGTTCTATTAAGACTACAATGCAAAATAAAACCCATTATGATAACAATTAATAATTTCAAATTTGAATGAAGCCCTAGTTGCTATTGATATCAAATACGGCTACAGTCACCACTTGCAAAGTCTATATTCAAAATACAATTATAATTTTCTTCCTCTCCCCATCCAAATTTCAAGGCTACTAAACACTACAAATGGAAAAGATCTTTGTAGTAATGTTACCAGAGTTGAGGCTGTTGCTATGCAGTTTCTTCTGTTGCTATGTGAAGCTACGTATAGAACCCAGCACTCAAAGTACTTGACAGTGATTCCAATAGCGTGGAATTAGACTTTGAAATCACAACGGAAAACTCCTCAGGTCTGTCAGATTTGTTTGCAAGAAAAGCTTATTCTGTCATCGAAGATAAAAATATTCATTAAAAGAAAAATGTCTATGATCTGCTAAAATTTCAGCAAAATCTCTTCTCTTGGCTTCCTTTTTCAAAAGAGCAACTTTTCCCCTCCGATCTATAAGGTAGAACTGGCCATGCCTGAATGCTTAATTGTAAATGGTTAACACCTAAAACTAGTGAACACAGGAATGTACTACAAGCACGTTCATGATTTACACGTGAACTTTGGAGTTGAAAGTTCTACTCAGATTTGGCAACCACACTGGTGTGGCTTAAATAGACCAGTTTATTTAGAATAACAACAGAAAATGCTGGAGACACTCAGCAGGTCAGGCAGCATCTGTGGAGAGAGAGAAACAGAGTTAACGTTTCAGGTCGATGACCTTTTGTCAGAACAGTTTATTTAGATCTTCGACCTGAAACGTTAACTCTGTTTCTCTCTCCACGGATGCTGCCTGGCCTGCTGAGTTTTTCCAGCATTTTCTGTTGTTATTTCAGATTTCCAGCATCCGCAGTATTTTGCTATTGTAGCGGTTCGTGTAGATCGCCACTAAATAAGAGATTTGACTTCGACGAACTATTAACAAGTTGTTTATTTACAGGAACAGACTAATTACATCAGGTAAGATGGCTGACTGTAGGAGCACCGTGGTATAGGTCTTGTCCCAGCGGGGACTCCACGAGGACTGAGTTCGCAGTCCTGTGGGGAGCGTGATGACGTCATCACGTTTGTGTTGTGACGTCATCACGTTGTTCGCGTTTCCCGCGCTTAGGGTGTCACGTGATGCGCGTCGCTGGCCGTTGAGGCCGAAGTCGGGAGCGGGAGCTGGAGGCCAGGCTGAGCCGGTGCTTGCCGCGGGAGCGGAAGATCGTGTCACTCCCGTCGGCTGGCCGATGCGGCCGAAGACGCTAGGCCGGGCTGTGCCGGCGGCCTTTCTGGAAGGCCGAGTCGGGCCGGCAGCCGCCGCATGCACGTCACGTCATACGTGACATGACGTCAGCGCGCTAGGGCATGTCTTAAAGGGGCAATGGCCCCAACAGGTAAGTTAAAAGGGCAACGGCCCCAAAAGGTAAGTTAAACATACAGTAAGGTAAGTTAAAGGGAATTATGTGTCTTTATGTGAGGTACAACCGGTGGTACCGCCACATGGGCCCCCCCAGAATTCACTTTAACGAAAGTCCAAGGATGAGATGGTCTGACGCTGGTGGTCTCGGCGGTCGTGCTGTCTCGGCTTGGCGAGCGAGTTCCGAAGATGCTGCTCGTGAGGGGATCTGTACGCGCGTCGTGGTGAATAAAGTGTATCCGTCAGGCGAAGGACCATGGAGACGTGCAAAACAGCAGGCCTTGTCAGAGTGACGGGCAGGTTGGGCGGACGTGGGCGATGACTCTGTTGATGTTGGAACAAGTCCTGGTTATAACGAACTCTGCAGGAACGCCAAACGAATGTTCCAGAAGGACTTGACAGGCGAGGTGAGTGAACTCGCCGACAGGTGAGTGAAACCTTCAGGAGGCTGAAACATGCAGAACGGTGCGTGCCATAGTGCTACGACGTTAACACAACAGAGGGTGAAGAGTTACTGCGTTAACCTGTGATCGGTGAGGCTAGCAACTTTCACATGGCTGATCACGGCCGCAGGATGCCCGTTGGACCCATCCTCGATGTGTGCAGCTTCAGTAGACGTTTGCGTTTGTTAAAGGGAAAACTGGAGAAAGGGCGGCAACGGTCCAGGTTGTTGTTGCTTTCAGGAGGGGTTAACTCTGCCTGGAGGGCGGCAACACTTGTAACAGTTGTAGATTTAGGAGAAAACAGCCGGGAGGGCGGCATGCCTTTTGTTCATGCCGAATTGTGTAGTAGGTAACACAACCAGCAGGCTGAAGGGCTGGTGCGTCGTCAGCGGAGAAGGAGTCGTCGTTTTTCACGAGGGATGGGTCCTCGTGGTTCGCGAGGGATGGGTCCTCGTGCGCGAGGAGTGCGTCCTCGTGTTTCGTGGGGGTGAGTCCTCTTGGTATCCCCGCAGGGCGCGCTCCGATTTTGTGGGCCCGAACATGCTGTACCCCGCGCTTGGAGAGATTTATACTTGCTGTCGCTGTGGACGTAGAGGCGGACGATCCGTGTGGCGGTAGGAAAGACGAGCACGGGGACCGTGAGCAAGTGCGTGGTCGGCGCCGCATCGATGTTCTCGTCGAACGGGGCTTCTACCGGTATAAAGCACGAGGGAGACTGTGGCTCCCTGGATTGCGGTAGCGACAGCAAAATGGCTGGTGCTTCCATGGCGTGCTTCTTTTGTGAAAATTGCTCACAAAAAAAAACGAACGGGGTCCGGTTGAGGTTTGTCCGTGTCAAACGGGATCTGCTCCAGGCTGCGCTTACCTTGCGAATACGTTCGCAAAGACGGGGTCGCCTTTGGAGGAATCGGTGTTAGGCGGTTGCTGTTCCGTGGTTGTTCGTCGGTTGTGCATCGGTCGTCGTGTGGGAAGACGTTCAGGTGCGCGTTGCTACCGTGAAAATCGTTCACGGATACGGGTTCACCAATTGTAGCGTTGGAATTGATGAGCTCCCATACTCATGTCGTTGGGTCACCAATGTAGTGTTGGTGGTCGACGGTTGCCGTTGGGCATGCTGTACCTCTGTGAAGACGAGGGTCAGGCTGCGCGTTGCTACCGTGAAAATCGTTCACGGATGCGGGGTCACCAATTGTAGTGTAGGAATTGATGAACTCCCGTACTCACGTCGTTGGGTCACCAATGTAGCATTGGTGGTCGATGGTTGCCGTTGGGCGTGCTGTACCTCTGCGAAGATGAGGGTCAGACTGCGCGTTGCTACCGTGAAAATCGTTCACGGATACGGGGTCACCAATTGTAGTGTAGGAATTGATGAACTCCCGTACTCACGTTGTTGGGTCACCAATGTAGCGGTTTGTGTAGATTGCCACTAATAAGAGAGTTTGACTTTGAAGAACTATTAACAAGTTGTTTATTTACAGGAACAGACTAATTACATCAGGTAAGATGGCTGACTGTAGGAGCACCGTGGTATAGGTCTTGTCCCAGCGGGGACTCCACGAGGACTGAGTTCGCAGTCCTGTGGGGAGCGTGATAACGTCATCACGTTTGTGTTGTGACGTCATCACGTTGTTCGCGTTTCCCGCGCTTAGGGCGTCACGTGATGCGCGTTGCTGCGTCGCTGGCCGTTGAGGCCGAAGTCGGGAGCGGGAGCTGGAGGCCAGGCTGAGCCGGTGCTTGCCGCGGGAGCGGAAGATCGCGTCACTCCCGTCGGCTGGCTGATGTGGCCGAAGACGCTAGGCCGGGCTGTGCTGGCGGTCTTTCTGGAAGGCCGAGTCGGGCCGGCAGCCGCCGCACGCACGTCACGTCGTACGTGACGTGACGTCAGCACGCTAGGGCATGTCTTAAAGGGGCAATGGCCCCAACAGGTAAGTTAAAAGGGCAACGGCCCCAAAAGGTAAGTTAAACATACAGTAAGGTAAGTTAAAGGGAATTATGTGTCTTTATGTGAGGTACAACCGGTGGTACCACCACACTATTATATTATTAGATCTAGTTTTGCGCACATTTTTCAATGTATATGCTGAACTAAACAGATACGAGGACGTTAAAATTCCATTGTGTTCTATTCTTAGAACACACTGATTTAACATGTTCAGATTAAATTCCTGTGTGTTCTATGTTGACAAACTCCTTAACCCATTTAAAATTAACAAGTTCACCGAAATAGTTCACGCAGGAATTTGACACAAATGTGCTAACCAGAGTGTTAAAAATACTGTGCTGTGGAATTTCAATCTCCCAACTTTGAGATGTTAGTGTTTAACTCGTAAGGCAACACGGGGTGAAGTTCAACTTTGGCAGAGGTGCAAAATACTTCAATGGAAAGGAAAATTGGACGGGGGGGGGTGGTGGGGGATAAGGGGCAGCCAATCCATCATTAGGTCAGAAATGGGGATGTTTGCTGATGACTGCACAGTGTTCAATTATATTCACAACTCCTCAGATAATGAAGCAATCCATGCCCACATGCAGCAAGACCTCGACGACATTCAGGCTTGGGCTGATAAGTTACAGGTAACATTCGCACCACACAAGTGCCAGGCAATGACCATCTCCAACAAGTGAGAGTCTAACCACCACCCCTTGTCATTCAATGGCATTACCATTGCTGAATCCCCCACCATCAACATCCTGGGGGTCACCATTGACCAGAAACTTAACTGGAACAGCCATATAAATACTGTGGCTACAAGAGCAGATCGAGGGTATTCTGCAGCGAGTGTCTCACCTCCTGACTCACCAAAGCCTTTCCACCATCTACAAGGCACAAGTCAGGAGTGTGATGGAATACTCTCCACTTGCCTGGATGAGTGCAGCTCCAACAACACCGAAGAAGCTCGACACCATCCAGGACAAAGCAGCCCGCTTGATTGGCACCCCATCCACCACCTTAAACATTCACTCCCTCCAGCACCGGCTTACCATGGCTGCAGTGTGTACCATCTACAAGATGCACTGCAGCAACCCGCCAAGGCTTCTTGGATAGCACCTCCCAAACCCCAAACCCGCGACCTCTACCACCTAGAAGGACAAGGGCAGCAGGCACATGGGAACACCACCACCTCCAAGTTCCCCTCCAAGTCACACACCATCCTGACTTTGAAATATATCGCCATTCCTTCATTGTCACTGGGTTAAAATCCTGGAAATCACTCCCAACAGCACTGTGGGAGTACCTTCACCATGCTGACTGCAGCAGTTCAAGAAGGCGGCTCACCACCGCCTTCCCAAGGGCAATTAGGGATGGGTAATAAATGCTGGCCTTGCCAGCGATGCCCACATCCCAGGAACAAATTTTAAAAATCTGCTAGCACCTATCTTTTGCCCCATCACCCCCAAAATTTAATTTTACCCCCACAGAAACCTTCGCATCCTGTGGAGCTCCTGTGACACTGCTCATGGTAAGTTTTATAAGGACAGGAGCATTATATCATATCTAACACAGAAGGCTAGGTTAGGCTTTCCTCTTCTGGCACTGTTACCATCAGACTCAAATGGAGGTGGACAGTTTACACCCAAATTTCCTAAGTTAGCTCATCAGAATAATTTTAGGTGTAGATTTGAATGCATCTGAAGACAAATCTAGTGGTGGCAGATAAACAATTGTATGTAAGTCAAATTTAAAGGGATGGGGATAATGCAGTGGAGATTCACATCAGGAGACAAAAATTCTGAAAGCCTTTGAATGCATTGAGGTTTGCCTTCTGTGCCACTCTGTAAAGGTCACCATTGCAGCATGCTTGCAGGAAGGTGCAGCTGTTTCCAGCCATGGCTGACCATTACTTTCATTGCATGCACCAATCCAATGCGAGAGAGTAACAGCAGTCATCCTTGCATTAGATGATAGATTTGGCAGCTACCGTCCTGCTAATGCAAACCCTCAATTCCTCACGGTCATTGCCATGAAGGTGTGATAGGGTCTACAGAAATACATGGTGGATTGGTGGGTGCACCCAAGCAGGTGATGCTGGCTTTTGATCATCCTGGCATGCCTTCTTTCATTCAGTGCCACTGAAAGCATGCCATATTGTGATTGGGGTGCTTCCGAGCAATTACCCAACAACACAATGTGTCAGGTATTCACATGTCTTTGTGCTATCATAAAGCCTGCTGTACCAGCTTCCTTTGGGAAGAGGAACTGCCAACAGCATGAATTGCGTGCTAAAGTGAGGTATTGTCTGTCTCTGTCTGCAGACGTGGGTGTGCACAAAACATCTCTTGTATAGCTTGAGCTGTAGGTTCTTCTCTTCTTCAAGACACCAGATAGGGAAACCCATTGGTGCCAGTGGTGGTGTTGGGGCAAAGAAATAAAATCATTTACATCAATAAGCACAAAAGCTCTGAGAAGCAAAGGACCAACAGGAAAAGGAAAACAGTTTAATAATAAATGGCTACGGGACACTTTATATTAATCTATGCCCTCCAGGCCCTCCAGGCTAATTGGCGCCATTTAGCAAGCATGTATGCCCATTTCAAATAAGGATTCTTTACGTCAAATGACCTGTACCAGAATTACGTGAAATGGGGTGCCGGATCAACATGTCCCCAAATGAATATTATAAAGTCTGCCAGCTGGAGGTAGGCACTACCACCTCAGCTGAATCCACTCATCAGAAAGTGCCTTGGGGATGCAAACACAATGCATTTCTGGTGGAGCAGATATTCCTCATGCAGCCACCCGCTACCATCTGGTTTTCGGATGGTGCAGGTGAGGTAAGTCCAATCTACAGTGTAGTATTATTCTGCTGCTACAATGCAGCTGTGTTCCTTTAAGGCCACGAGGTGTCAATGCTCTCCCTTTCTCAGGTCAATTAAAGGTCAGACTAGTCGGCCTAGAAATTCACTAGCCTTAGCGCCGCTTTTGAGGCGCTAGAGGGACTAGCGCCAGAGTTATGGCCAGTTTAAAAATTCCCTGCGGCCCTAAATCGGCGTTGCACCGGTAGCGCTGCGCCGGCACCGATGACGTCATCGGTGTGTGCAGCGTCCCGGTTGCCGTGGTAACCCGCCCGAACTCCGAAATTGAGTTGCGGCCGCCTCGCCCGTGGCAGCCGCAAGCAACGTTCTGGCAGAGGTGCCTTATTCCAGTTTGCGCCGGCGCATTAAAGGCCCCGCGGCGGCCGGCCACTTTCCCGCCGGCCGCCTGCCCGCAGCTCCCTCCCCGGACTTCTCCCCCCCCCCCCGGAACAGATGCAAGCCCGGCACTTGTCCGAGGTGCCGGGCTCATTTTTAAGCTGATTTGCGCGGGCCGCGGCCGGGTGCAGGCAGCTCCTCCTTAACGGGAGGAGGAGGCCTGCACGTCCCCAGCCTGCCGCACCGCATCGGGTGCCGCAGCGCCGGAATTGCGGCGCGAAATGGCAGTTAGCGCCGATGTACCACCGCAAAGACCCTTCAGTAGCGCCGGCAGCCGTTTGGGCGCGGCGCCACTGAATTTTTGGCGCGCGCAGGGTACTTAGCGCCAGCACTAACTTCCGGCACTAAAGCCCTGGCTAAGCCAAAACCCAATTTCTAGGCCGCCATCGGCCTAGAAATTGGGTTTTGGCTTAGCCAGGGCTTTAGCGCCGGAAGTTAGTGCCGGCGCTAAGTCCCCCTGCGCGCGCCAAAAATTCAGCAGGGCCGCGCCCAAACGGCTGCCGGCGCTACTGAAGGGTCTTTGCGGCGGTAAATCGGCGCTAACTGCCGTTTCGCGCCGCAATTCCAGCGCTGCGGCACCCGATGCGGTGCGGCAGGCTCGGGAAGTGCAGGCCTCCTCCTTCCGTTAAGGAGGAGCTGCCTGCACCCGGCCGCGGCCCGCGCAAATCTGTCTAAAAATGAGCCCGGCACCTCGGACAAGTGCCGGGCTTGCACCTGTTCCGGGGGGTGGGGGGGAGAAGTCCGGGGAGGGAGCTGCGGGCAGGCGGCCGGCGGGAAAGCGGCCGGCCGCCGCGGGGCCTTTAATGCGCCGGCGCAAACTCATGCAAGACTCTGTTGCCAGAGTCTTAGTTGCGGCTGCCACGGGCGAGGCGGCCGCAACTGAATTTCGGCGCTAGGGCCCGTCGGCATGGCAACTGGGACGCTGTGCACACCGATGACGTCATCGGTGCCGGCGCAGCGCTACCGGTGCAACGCCGATTTAGGGCCCCAGGGAATTTTTAAACTGGCCATAACTCTGGCGCTAGTCCCTCTAGCGCCTCAAAAGCGGTGCTAAGGCAACTGAATTTCTAGGCCATCCTTTATTATATGCACTGGCCTAGAAATTCAGTGCCCTTAGCACCGATTTTGCGGCGCTAGAGGGCCTAACGCTGCAATTGGCGCCGGTTCCTAAATTGCCTGGGGCCCTTCCGCGGCGGTAGACCGGTAGCACTGCGCCGGCACCGATGACGTCATCGGTGTGCGCAGCGTCCCGGTTGCCGTGGTAACCCGGCCCCAAGCCGAAATTCAGTTGCGGCCGCCTCGCCAGTGGCAGCCGCAACTAAGGCCTAGAAATTGGGTTTTGGCGCAGCGGCGGCTTTAGCGCCGGAAGTTAGTGCCGGAGCTAAGTCGCGCTGGGCGGGCCAAAAATTCACTAGTTCTGTGCCCAAACGGCTGCCGGCGCTGCTGAAAGCTGTTTGCGCCTGAAAACTGGCGCTACGCGCTGAATTGCGGTGCTATTCCGGCGCTGCGGCGCCCGCTGCGGTGCGGCAGGTTCGGGAAGTGCAGGCCTCCTCCTTCCCTTAAGGAGGAGCTGCCTGCACCCGGCCGCGGCCCGCGAAAATCATTGTAAAAATGAGCCCGGCACCTCGGACAAGTGCCGGGCTTGCATCTGTCCCGGGGGGGGGGGGGGGGAGAAGTCCGGGGAGGGAGCTGCAGCCAGGCGGCCGGCGGGAAAGCGGCCGGCCGCCGCGGGGCCTTTTATGCGCCGGCGCAAAGTCCAGTAAGGCACCTCTGCCAGAACGTTGCTTGCGGCTGCCACGGGCGAGGCGGCCGCAAGTCAATTTCGGAGTTCGGGCGGGTTACCATGGCAACCGGGACGCTGCGCACACCGATGACGTCATCAGTGCCGGCGCAGCGCTAACGGCCTAACGCCGATTTAGGGACCCATTCAATTTCTAAACTGGCCATAACTCCGGCGCTAGGCCCTCTAGCGCCTCAATAGCGGCGCTAAGCCTACCGAATTTCTAGGCCTAAGACTCCGGCAAACGAGTGTTGCCGGAGTCTGCGCCGGCGCTTTAAGGAGGCGCGGCGGCCGGCCGCTTTCCCGCCGGCCGCCTGCCCGCAGCTCCCTCCCCGGACTTCTCCCCCCCCCCCCCCCCCCCGGAACAGATGCAAGCCCGGCACTTGTCCGAGGTGCCGGGCTCATTTTTGAAGAGATTTGCGCGGGCCGCGGCCGGGTGCAGGCAGCTCCTCCTTAACGGAAGGAGGAGGCCTGCACTTCCCGAGCCTGCCGCACCGCAGCGGGCGCCGCAGCGCCGGAATAGCGCCGCAATGCGGCGCGTTGCGCCAGTTTTCAGGCGCTAAAACCCTTCAGTAGCGCCGGCAGCCGTTTGGGCGCGGCGCTACTGAATTTTTGGCGCGCACAAAGGGACTTAGCGCCGGCGCTAACTTCCGGCGCTAAAGCCCTGGCGCAGCGCAAACTCAATTTCTAGGCCTCTATTTTTAAATGCAACTCCTTATGTCAATTAGAAGGTATCTATGTGCCTTCCTCAGTCTATTTAGAGGCTGATGGCCCTAGCAGATACTTATATGAATTAACGGTTTGAATTGTTTTCTTTTTTATATATTTTTTAAGCATGACACAGAATTTTACATAAGACATCTGACCAAGGTTGTTCCCGAGTTCACAGAAAGACTTTGAGAAATTGCACTGGAGTAACAATAAGACTATCCTTAACCCCTGATGTGTTCCCTAGCAACCTCGGTTCGATAAGAACCTCTTCTGAAAGCAGAGACTTCTCACCTGGGGCATTCTTCCGAAGGTGCCACGCACAATTTGGTACCTTGCCCTTGTGGCCATCCTTCATGGTGTGAGCCTTCTCATTGAGTGTCAGCAGACTGTTCAAGTACAGGGGACATCACGGCCAAGTTTGCTCTTCCCTCATGCAATGTTCGCACAAGAACACTTGCAGCAGCGGCCACATGATCACGATTGGGAGCAGACACCATGACTGATTTATCCCTCTCTAAACCAGAGACGTGGGAAACAAAGAAGTTGCATTTCTATAGCATCTTTCACAGCCTCAGGACATCCCAAAGCCCTTCATAGTGAACAAAGTACAGCCGCTGTTAAATGTAGGGAAAGAGGATTTTGATACAAATGTATTAACGGCATGGGCGTCAATGCTAGGGTGAAGGGAGGGGGAATATACAAGAGCCCAGGGTCAGAGGGAAGGAGAGGTTGATGGGGTGGGGGGAGGTGGGGGTGTGGGTTGTATGGCTGGAGGAGGTTACAGAGATATGAAAGGGTGAGGCCATGAAGGGGCTTAAACAGGAGAATGATCGTTTTAAATTCAAGGCATTGGGCGACCGTAGGACAATGAAGGGTGGTGAAGGTAGGCGTAATTAGTGAGCAGGACTTTGTGCAGGATAGGATACAGGCAGCAGAGTTTTGAATGAGTTGAATTTTATGAAGGGTGGAGGATAGGTGGCCACCCAGGAGAGCGTTGGAATAGTCAAGTCTGGAGGTGACAAAGATATGGATGAGGGTTTCAGGGGCAGATGGGCTGAGAGAAATTTAGAACAGATTTAGGGAAAATATAAAGAACTTGCATTTATATTGGCCGCGATTTTCCCTACCTCGGCGGGTCCATGGCGGGCAAGGTCAGTGGCGGGTCCTGCCTCGCTGCTGGCTCCATCCCGGCCTCCAACATGGCTGTCCCCCGATTGGGCTTGTTAAACCCACCCAGCGCGTTTCCCGGTCCAATTGAAGGAAGTGAGTCTGATGATGTCATTTGATGATGCTTTATTAGCCGGTTTCCTTAAAGGGACCATGCGCAAATTTACTTTGACAGTTGTACTGTCAGTGTTCTACAGCACTAAGGTGCTGCAAACACTGACAAGCTGCACTCAGGCTCTCCCATGACTCCCTCCATATGCTTATGGAGGGAGTCACAGCACGCAGGGAGGTCCAATGGGCGGAAGAGACCTCCCCAGGAGACCAACGCAGCCTAGTTGCACATTGCACAGGCGGGCACAAGCAGGGATGTGGTCAGGAGGACCAGGCTGCAGCGGCGCAAACCTTTCAATGATCTCAGTAGATCACAAAACGTTACTGCAAAGCCACACTCAACCTCATCCTGCTGTGCCACTCATCACATCCCCATCACTCTGCCTTCCCCACCCTACTCCTGCACATCCTTACTCACACCAACTTACCTTGTACCTCCACCCATCCCTCTCTATCTACATTATCACTTCCCCACCTCACTAGCCACCCCTCACACTCACCCTCATCCTAGTGCAATCATACCAACTAACACCACACAAGGGTAGGCACTTGTGTGTTTCAGCCAATGTTCTTGTGAAGTTTCTGTTAATGTGCTGTCAAACATTGAAATCTTTATTTTCAACAATTTGCATTCTTGGACAGATTTGTGTGCACCTATGGCAGTGTCTTAGTGAGTTGCAGTGAATGGTGAGACATAACTGTACCCCCCCCCCCACCGCAATGGTGATGAGTGTGAAAGGAATGGCTTGGGCATTGTAGGGATACTTTATGGTGCTGGTATGGGGTGGTGCCAACCTGGTGCATTATGTGGCAGCCCGGGTGTACAACATCAAGTGAAGTAAATCTGACCATGGTGAGGCCATCCCTGGCCTCCCAGCAGCAATGTGGTCAGGTGCTGATGCCCTGTGTCCTGTGCAACATCAGGTGATTGCGGAGAAGGTTGGTGTGGTTGTTGGTGCTGCTGTGCCTGGTGATGCTGGTGTTGCGGCTGATCGTGGTCAGATTCTGAGGACCAAGGCGAGAGAGTATAAACCGTACCCATGCTGATGGAATAGATGGTAGGTGAACTTGAGATGACAGAAGCAATCTGTCATTGCTGAGAGAGGTTGTTCCAATGAGATGACACTGGATACAGAGTTTGCTCCAAACAGCATAAAGCTTCTGAGCTGTGGGATGGGAGCTTTTATAGCAGATTTCAAGCTGTCAAGTAGTGAGATGATTCCATGGCCATTCAACTCCCGCCCAGCTTAACAGACGTGATCCCCGAGCAGCGTGGACCCCGTTAGTGAGCTGGTAAATTCTAAAGGTGAGCTCAAAATTGTTGTTAATCCTCTGTTAACACTGTCATAATAACCTGAATTGCCTCCCCTGCCACTGCATGTCAGGTCTGCTCAGCGCTGACAGACCCGACATTTGGTAAAGGCGAGTGGCGGCGGGTTGACAGCGGGGTCCCGACCTGCTGTAAAAAAACAACACTTTCCCACCTGACCCACCACCGATTGCGCCCGCTGACCGCCCCCCCCCCTTGTAAAATTCCCCACTAAATTTCTCATCAGGTCCTGAGGATGTCCCAAAATGCTTAGCAGCCAATAGATTACTTCTGAAATACATTCACTATTGATATGTAGGCAAACACAGTAGCCAATTTGCACACATGCAGGTCCCACAAACAGCAAATGAATCATCAAAGGGATTCTTTATTCAAAGAGTGCACAGTGTTTCGAATAATTTAACTAGTGGGGAATAGAGGCAAACACACTGGGGTTATTAAAATCACAATTAGACGCTATGACAGGTAGAGTTCATACATTAGAGGGATGAGCTTGAATGGGCTGAATGGTCATTTCATAGAATCATAGAATCATAGAAAGTTACAGCACGGAAGGAGGCCATTCCGGCCCATCGTGTCTGCGCCGGCTAACAAAGAGCTATCCAGCCTAATCCCACTTCCCAGCTCTTGGTCCGTAGCCCTGCAGGTTAGAGCAACCTAAGTGCACATCCAAGTACTTTTTAAATGCGGTTAGGGTTCCTGCCTCTACCACCCTTTCAGGCAGTGAGTTCCAGACCCCCACAACCCACTGGGTGAAGAAATTTCCCCTCAAATCCCCTCTAAACCTTCCACCAATTACTTTAAATCTGTGCCCCCTGGTTTTTGACCCCTCTGCTAAGGAAAATAGGTCCTTTCTATCCACTTTATCTATGCCCCTCATAATTTTATACACCTTAATAAGGTCTCCCCTCAGCCTCCTCTGTTCTAAGGAAAACAGAGCCAGCCTATCCAGTCTTTCCTCATAGCTAAGATTCTCTACTCCCGGCAACATCCTTGTAAATCTCCTCTGTACCCTCTCTAGTGCAATCACATCTTTCCTGTAATGTGGTGACCAGAACTGCACGCAGTACTCTAGCTGAGGCCTAACTAGTGTTTTATACAGTTGAAGCATAACCCCCCTGCTCTTGTATTCTATGCCATGGCTAATAAAGTCAAGCATTCCGTATGCCTTCTTAACCACCTTATCTACCTGGCCTGCTACCTTCAGGGATCTGTGGACATGCACTCCAAGGTCCCTTTGTTCCTCTACACTACTCAGTGTCCTACCATTTAATGTGTATTCTCTTGTTAGCCTTCACAAAATGCATTACCTCACACTTCTCTGGATTGAATTCCATCTGCCACTGTTCTGCCCACCTGACCAATTTATTGATATCTTCGTGCTGTCTACAGCTCCCTTCTTCAGTATCAACCACACAGCCGATTTTAGTATCATCTGCAAACTTCTTAATCATACCCCCTCTATTCAAGTCTAGATCATTGATATATACCACAAAAAGCAAGGGACCCAGTACTGAGCCCTGCGGAACCCCACTGGAAACAGCCTTCCAGTCACAAAAACACCCATCAACCATTACCCTCTGCTTTTTGTCTCCGAGCCAGTTTTGAATCCAACTTGACACTTTGCCCTGGATCCCATGGGCTTTTAACTTCATGACCAGTCTGTGGAACCATATCAAAAGCCTTGCTAAAGTCCATATACACTACATCAAACTCACTACCCTCATCTACCCTCCTTGTTACCTCCTCAAAAAATTCAATCAAGTTTGTCAGACACGACCTTCCCTTAACAAATCCGTGCTGACTATCCTTGATTAATCCATGTCTTCCTAATTGAAGATTTATCCTGTCCTTCAGAATTCTTTCCAATAATTTTGCCACCACTGAGGTTTGGCTGACTAGCTTGTAATTACTCTGTCTATCCTTTTCTCTCTTTTTAAACAAGGGTACCACATTAGCAGTCCTCCAGTCCTCCGGCACCACACCTGAAGCCAGAGAGGATTGAGAAATGATGGTCAGGGCCTTTGCTATTTCCTCTTTTGCTTCGCCTAACAGCCTGGGATACATTTCATCCGGGCCTGGGGATTTATCCACTTTTAAAGCTGCTAAACCCCTTAATACTTCCTCTCTCACTATGTTTATTTCATCTAATATTTCACACTCCTTCCCCCTGATAGCAATCTCTGCTTCGCCCCTCTCCTTTGTGAAAACAGACGCAAAGTACTCATTAAGAACCCTACCGATGTCTCCTGCCTCCACACACAGATTACCCTCATGATCTCTAATAGGCCCTACCCTTTCTTTAGTTATCCTCTTACTCTTAATATATTTATAAAACATCTTTGGGTTTTCTTTGATTTTACTTGCCAAGAATTTTTCATGCTCTCTCTTTGCTTTCCTAATATCGTTTTTAATTGCACCCCTGCACTTTCTGTACTCCTCTAAAGATTCTGGAGTATTTAGCCTTCAGTATCTGTCATACACCTCCTTTTTTCCCTTTATCCTACCCTGTATGTCTCTAGACATCCAGGGGGCTCTAGATTTGTTAGTCCCACCTTTTTTCTTTAAGGGCACATATTTGGTCTGAACCCTCCGAATCCCCTCCTTGAATGTTTCCCACAGCTCTGACACTGATTTACATTCAAGTAGCTGTTTCCAGTCCACTATGGCTAAATCCCCTCTGAGCTTAGCAAAATTTGCTTTTCCCCAATTTAGAATTTTTATTCCTGGTCTATCCTTGTCCTTTTCCATAACTACAGTAAAACTAACAGAATTATGATCCTGTGTCTATAAAGGGATTAACTACTCTGTTGACCATGCAGCCTCCACCCGGAGCCCAATATGACATAACATGGCTTAAAAACAGTGAGGACTGGGCACTTAATATTCAAGGGTACAAGGTGTTCAGAAAAGATAGGGAAGGAAAAAAGCGAGGTGGGGAAGCAGTGCTGATTAAGGAAGACATTTTACTGTTGGAAAGGGAGGATGTTCTTGAGGGGACAAGGACAGAATCCATTTGGTTAGAGTTGAGGAGCAAAAAGGGTATGATCACGCTATTGGGGGTATTCTCTGGGCCTCCAAATAGTGAGAGGGAGGTAGAGGAGCAACTCTGCAGGGAAATCGCAGAGATATGCAAGAGCTATAGAGTGGTGATATTGGGGGACTTTAATTACCCAAATATCAATTGGGATAATGCGAGGGTAAAGGGAAAGGAGGGGGAGGAATTTCTGAAATGTGTTCAGGAGAATTTCCTTGTCCAGTATGTTTTTGGCCCAACTAGGAAGGAGGCATTGCTGGATCTGGTGCTAGAGAATGAGCGGGGCCAGGTCGACCAAGTGTCTGTGGGAGAACACTTGGGTATGAGTGATCATTGCATCATAAGATTTAGATTAGCAATTGAGAGGAACAAGGAACAATCTAGAGTGGAACTTCTAAACTGGAATAGGGCTAACTTCAATGGGATGTGAAAGGATCCAGTCAGGATAAAATGGAACCAAAGACTGACAGGAAAAACTGACGGAACAATGGGTGATCTTTAAGGAGGAGATTTTCCAAGTACATGCTGGGTACATCCCAACAAGCGGGAAGGGTAAAGGAACCAAAGCAAGGGCTCCTTGGATGACGAGGGCGATAGAGAAGATGATGAAACCAAAAAAAAGAGGGTGTATGATGCATGTCAGGTGAATTCTACAAGGAAGAACCAGACCAAATACAGTACTGGCCCAGAAATTCGGGTCTCCACGGGTGAGTACGCATGGGGTACTCACCCGTAAGCCCAATGGAAGTGCCGATTTTGTGCATGCACTGCGCATGCGCGGGAAACCGGCACTTCTGTTCCCCTGAAAGAAGGGGTTCAGAGGTGAAATGCGTGCGCATCGAACTTACGTTTTTTTTGCAGGTTTTCCCCGGAGGGTAAGTCTCCAGAAGTTAGACATGTAAAAAGCAGTCGAAAGACCTGCTTTTTACAAGGTAAGTGGTGAATTAATTAAAATTAAAACATTTTTTCCACAGGTTTATTACTTTTAAATACTTTAAAGAAAGGTAAGTTTATTTTTAGCCCTGTTAGAAAATGTAATTAATTTTTTCAAAAATTTAAATTATTGTTTAAAATAGTTATTTCATGTCATTTATAGTTTATTTTAAAATTGTGATTCAAAAAAAAATTTATTTGAAGTTTTAGTGATGTTTTGGGGCTTATAGTATTTATAGGTTTGACAGCTCTTCCTGTCAAACTTATGAATGAAGCATTCCCTGTTACCATTGGCTCTCCATGGCCCACGTGATCCCAGGGGACGCATCAAACTAACTGCGCCCCTGGGATACGCAAGCACTGCGCACCGGCAGTTGGAAGAGGCCCAGGATCGCAATTCCACGGGGGCCCACAGCTCAACGGCCGGCGTGCAAGGTAAGTGCAGGTCGGAGGCTTGAACCCGCGGGAAGCCCCCGACCCGAATTTCTGGGCCAGTAAGTTGAGAGGGGAAAGGAAGATGAAAATAAAATTGGCAAAGAGAGAATATGAGAGTAGAATGGAGGTTAACATAAAAGGGAACCCAAAAATCTTCTACCGGCATGTAAACAATAAGCAGGTAGTAAAAGGCAGGGTGGGGCCTGTTAGCAACAAAGAAGCTGTTATATGCTTAGAGGCACAGGGCAAGGCTAGAATACTCAATGAGTACTTTGTATTGGTGTTTACTAAGGAGGTGGATGCTGACAAAATATCGGTAGAAGTGGAAAAGGTAGAAGCAATGGAAGGGGTGAAAATTGATAGACAGGATGTACTGGAAAGGCCGGGCATGCTTAGAATGGATAAGTCACCTGGTCCAGATGGTTTGCATCCCAGGTTGCTAAAGGAATTGGGGGAGAAGACAGTGGAAGGGCTTGCCATAATTTTCCAATCTTCCCTAGATGTGGGGGAGGTGCCTGAGGATTGGAAAGTGACAAATGTGACACTATTGTTCAAGAAACGGTGCAAGGACAATCCTAGTAACTACAGGCTGGTCAGTTTAACATCAGTGATGGGTAAAGTTTTAGAAACAATATTCAAGGAAAACATTAACATGCACTTGGAGAGGTTTAAGCTAATTAAGGAGAGCCAACATGGATTTGTAAAAGGCAGATCATGTTTGACTAATCTAATTGAATTATTTGATGAAGTAACAGGGAGGATCGATGAAGGGAAGACAATGGATGTTGTCTACATGGATTTTAGGAAGGCGTTTGGCAAAGTACCATATAAAAGGTTGGTTAACAAAATTAAGGCTCATGGAATAGGTGAGTCAATGGCAGCTTGGATAAGGAATTGGCTTAAGGAGTGTGCAGGGACAGAGGGACCTGGAAGTTAATGTGCATAGGTCCCTGAAGGTGGCAGGACATATTGAGAGAGTGGTTAGCAAAGCATATGTATAAATAAAGGTATTGAGTACAAAAGCAGAGAAGTTATGCTGAACCTTAATAAAACGCTGGTTAGGCCACAACTGGAGTATTGCGTCCAGTTCTGGTCCCCACACTTTAGGAAGGATGTGAAGGCCCTTGAGAGGGTGCAGAGGAGATTTACCAGAATGGTTCCAGGGATGGGGAATCTTAGCTACAAGGACAGGTTGGAGAAGCTGGATTTGTTTTCATTAGCGCAAAGGAGGTTGCGGGGTGATTTGATAGAGGTGTACAAGATTATGACGGGTTTGGATAGGCTAGATAGGGAAAGGCTGTTCCCACTAGTTGATGGTACAAGGACCAGGGGACACAGATTTAAGGTTTTGGGTAAGGGATACAGGGGGGACGTGAGGAAAAACGTTTTTACGCAGCGAGTGGTGAGGACCTGGAGCTCGCTGCCGACGGAAGTGGTGCCCGCGGAGACACTCAATGTTTTCAAGGGGAGACTGGATAGGCACTTGAGGGAAATAAACTTGCAGGGCTACGGGAATAGAGCGGGGGAATGGGACGGACTGGATTGCTCTACAGTGAGCCGACACGGACTCGATGGGCCAAATGGCCTCCTCCTGTGCCATTATAACTCTATGACTGTATAACACCACAATTACATAATTAGATAAATGAGTCCAACTGTTCTTGAATAAAAATGATGGACACTGAGCCACCAATCAGACTTCAGGTTAAAATTAGTTCAAGGCCTAGTATGAAATTAGGCATGATTGAATAAATAATGAACTACTGCACATATACTGTTGTGCCTTTTATGTAGTGCCTTGTGATGTATTTAATTTATTTTTTCTTTTGATCTGATCTTGCCACATGCTCCCAGTGGAAACTAGCTTCCCATAGCTAATCAGATTTGTTCCCATAATTAGGGCTATAAAGAATATTAAAAAAACATATAATTGTGTTTGTTTAATCTTTTTCAAAGTACATGAAAAATGCATACGCTCAAGGAGTTAAAATACATTTCCTGTTTGATCCTGCAATAGAAATGTTTGCACAAAATTATACCTATGAAGGAGGATTGCAATAATTTACAGTACTGTTGTATGGGGTGCCAACTCCGGTATAGGTTTGCAGTAAACTGAGTAGTGGTAGGACTGCCATTGCAGAGGAGCTGATGTTTGAAAATTGGACAAGCAGTACGAGTGATGTAAGAATTAATTTTCTCAACACCTCAATTAGGTACATCAGCCATTTAGATCCTATGTTTGCACAGGTGGCAGCTTATAAGTACAGCTTAGTAATCAATGAGTGTAAAGCTCAAGGGGGCGAAAGTTCAGTACAGCGGTTTCTATAATGGGCAGCCAATCCACAATGCCAGTTTTATACCTGGACAGCAAGGTGAAAATTAGCCCATTGTTTTGTAACAGTGGGACGCATATTATTCATAGAATCATGCAGCACAGAAGGAGGCCATTCAGCCCGTCGTGCCTCATTGAAAGAGCTGTCCAATTTAGTCCCATACCCCAGCTTTCTCCCCATAACCCTGTAAATTAGTCCTCTTCAAGTACAGATCCAATTGCCTTTTGAAATCTCCTATGGAATCTGCTTCCACCACCCTTTAAGGTAGTGTGTTCCAGATCTTAACAACCTTCTGTGTGAAAAAAATGTCACCTTATTTCCCCTCTAGTTCTTTTGCCAATTATTTTAAATCTATGACCTTTGGTTACCGACCCATTTACCAGTGGAAACAGTTTCTCCCCACTCGCTCCATCAAAACCCCTCATAATTTTGAATCCCTCTATTAGGTCTCCCTTTAACCTTCTATTCAAAGCCCCTATTTGCAAAGCCAAGTATCCCATAAGCGGTCTTAACTGCCTTATCAACTTGCCCTGCCACCTTCAAAGATTTGTGAATATGCACCCCAAGGTCCCTCTGCTCTTACACCCCCTTCAAAATAGTACCATTTAGATTATACTGTCCCTCCATGTTGTTTCTCCCAAAGTCCATCGCTTCACACTGTTCCGCATTAAACTGCATCTGTCATGTCTCTGCCCATTTCACCAGTTTATGTCCTCTGAAACCTGCTACTATGCTGCTCACTATTTACTACATTGTCAAGTTTGTATCATCTATAAACTTTGAAATCGTGCTCCCTATACCCAAGTCCAGGTCATTTATATAGAAAAAGAAAAGCAATGGTCCTAATACTGATCCCTGGTGGACCCCACTGCATACTTCTCTCCAGTCAGAAAAATATCTGTTCACCACTGCTCTATGCCTCCCATCCCTTAGTTGATTTCGTACCCCAGTTACCACCATCCCTTTATCCCATGTGCTTCTATTTTCCGAATAAGTCTGTTATGTGCTATTTTAGCAAATGCCCTTTGAAAGCCCATATATACAAGATCTACTGCACTACCTTCATCAACCCTCTCTGTTACTTCATCAAAGAACTCAATCAGGTTAGTCAGACACAATTTGCCTTTAACAAATCCATGCTGGCTGTTCCTTATTGGACAATGTTTCTCCAAGTGAGCATTAACTTTCTCCTTGACAATGGTTTCCAGTCATTTTCCAACCACTGAATTAGACTGATTGGCCTATAGTTACCAGGTTTATTTCTCTCATCTTTTTCGAATAGGGGTGTAGCATTTGTAATTCTCCTGTCCTCTGGCACCACTCCAATATCCAAGGAGGAGTGAAAGATTGTAGGCAGAGCTTCTGCTATATCCACTCCAGCTTCCTTCAGGAACCTAGGATGCATCCCATCTGGACTGGGTGACTTGTTAACTTTCAGTGATGCCAAACTATTTAGCACCTCCTTTCTATCTATTTTTATTCTATCCAATATCTCTACTCTCTCCTCCCCTACTACAATATTAACTTCATCCTCTTCTTTTGCGAAGATGGGTGCAAAGGACTCGTACAAAAGCAAAATACCGAGGATGCTGGAATAAAAACAGAAAATGCTGGAAATACTCAGCAGGTCAGGCAGCATCTGTGGAGAGAGAAACAGAGTTAACGTTTCAGGTCGATGACCTTTCTGTTTCGCCTGTACATATTTTAGGAATTCTTCATCCTCCTTGCCCTTACACTGTTTCCCCCAGTCTACATTCGGGTAATTCTACTGCTTTATTATTTTTACATTTCTCTGAAATTTGCCTACAGATTTGCCCCTCTATCTCCTTCTCACTATCTGGGGCTCTATAGTAAACACCCAGCAATGCAATAGCTCCTTTTCTGTTCCTTAACACTAACCAAATAGATTCAGTCTTGAATCTCATGAACCCTCTAGTATATCGTCCCCTCTGCAGAACTGTAATATATTCCTCAAGCAATACTACCACCTCCCTCCTTTCTTTTTTCCTTTCCTATCCCTCCTGAATACATTGGCCCAGAAATTCGGGTCGGGGGCCTCCTGTGGGTGCAAGCCCCCGATCTGCACTTACCTTGCGCGCCGGCCGTTGAGCTGTGGGCCCCCGTGGAATTCCGATCCGGGGCCTGGTCCAGCTGCCGGCGCGCAGTGTTTGCGTATCCCAGGGGCACAGTTAGTTCGATGCGTCCCCTGGAATCACGTGGGCCATGGGCAGCCAATCGGAGCAGGGAATGCTCCATTCATAAGTCTGACAGGAAGTGCTGTCAAGACTTATAAATACTACGGCCCCAAAATAGCACTAAACCTTCAAATAAATTTTTTAAAAACATCACATTTTTTAAATAAACTATAAATTACATGAAATAACTATTTTAAACAATAATTTAAATTTTTGTAAAAAATAATTTTACATTCTAACGGGGCTAAAAATAAACTTACCTTGCTTTAAAGTATTTAAAAATAATAAACCTGTGGAAAAAATGTTTTAATTTTAATTAATTCAACACGTACCTTGTAAAAAGCAGGCCTTACGCCTGCTTTTTACATTTCTAAATTCTGCAGGCTTACGTTCCCGCAGAAACCTGTAAAAAAAAAACTAAGTTTGATGCGCACGCACAGCCCCTCCTGCGCACGCGTTCAACCTCTGAACCCCTTTGTTCAGAGGAACGGAAGTGCCAGTTTCCCGCGCATGCGCAGTGCATGCAGGAAACTGGCACTTCCATCGGGCCTACGGGTGAGTACCCCGTGCGCACTCACCCGTGGAGACCCTAATTTCTGGGCCATTGTATCCAGGAATGTTTAGTTCCCATTCCTGCCCATGCTTAAGCCAGGTCTCCGTTATAGCCCCATGTGGCAACTTGTGCCTGCAGCTCATCAACCTTATTTGTAACACTCCTCGCATTAACACACATGCATTCTAACACCATGCTAGTCAGCTTTGCTTTTTCCTTCCACCTAATTCCTGCTCTTGCTACACTATTCTTTACTCTGTTGCTGTTTGTCCCTTCTAGTTTGCTGTACACCTCTCTGCTGCTATGTCCTTGTACCCCTCCCTCTGCCAAATTAGTTTAAACCCTCCCCCCACAGCACTAGTTAACCTCCCTGCGAGGATACTGGTCCCAGCCCTGTTCAGGTGCAACCCGTCCGGCTTGTACAGGCCCCTCCTGCCTCAGATCTGGCCCGAATACCTCAGGAATCTGAAGCCCTTCCTCCTGCACCACTTCTCTAGCCACGCATTCAGCTGCACTATTTTCCTGTTTCTGTATTCACTAGCAATTGGCACAAGGAGTAAGGTTTGAGGTCCTATTCTTTAATATTTTTCCTAGCTCATGAAACTCTGCGTGTAGCACTTCAATCCTTTTCCTACCATGTCACTGGTTCCAACATGGACCTCGAATTCTGGCTAATCCCCTTCCCATCGCAGAAAGTCCTGCACCCTGGCCCCAGGGAGGCAGCACTCCATTCGGGAGTCACGTCTGCGGTTGCAGAAATGCCTGTCTATCCGCCTGACTATTGAATCCACTATAACAACTGCATTTCTACCCTTTCTTGTGCCTCCCCTGTGCAGTCGAGTCTCCCACAGTGCTGAGGATTTGCTCTGACTGCGCTCCCCCCGCGAGCTTATCACCCTCGCTGGTATTCAACATTGAATTTGCGAGTGCCAGACTCCCCGGGGATTCCTGCACTGCCTGCCTGTTCCTTCGAGTCTGCCCGGTGGTCACCCACTCTCTCTCCTCCTGAAAACTCTGTAGCTGAGGGGTGACCACTGCCTGAAACGTGCTATCCGCAAAACTCTCAGCTTCCCGCATGCAATGTCGTGACGCCAGCTGCCACTCCAGCTCAGAAACTCCGAGAACGAGCTCGAGCAGTTGGCGGCACTTCCTGCATATACGGTTTTCCAGGACACACAAAGTGTTGTGGAGTTCCCACATGGCACAGGATTTGCAGGCGACAGGCCCAGCAGTGCTACCACATTAGCTAACAGTTATTTAAAACTATTTGTTTAGCTTTAAGACTATTTAACGATTTAGCTAACACTAGGACACCAACCACTAAAAGCGCTAACCACTAAAAAAACACAAACTATTAAAAACATTAACTAAGAAACTACTAGGGCTAGAAATTGGGTACCTTAATGCCTCCCGTTAGCACCTCTGGGGTGCGCTAACAGGGCGCTAACGACTTACCGCCCGGCCGGAGCAATGTTAGCGCCACTGGCGAAATTCACCTGGCGGTTTGTGGCGGCGCTAACCACTATCGCCACGTCCGCCTGCGGCTGGGGATCGTGATGTCATCCGGCGACGCATCGCCCTGGTAGCACCCCGGACCGGAAATTCATTCTCGCCTCGTGCCTCAGCACCTGCCGTGAGGAACGACAGGTAGAGGAGGTGGTTTGCAGTTGGTTGAGAGCTGGAGGAGCGGTATTTAAAGGCGTGAACTTCCGGTGTTTTTTTAGTCGGCAAACAATGCTACCTTGTCAGTTTGACGGAAGCACACGGGTGGTTTGAGCCATTTGAGCTTTTTCTACTTGAAGGAGTTTTGCTCCTGAGAAAAATGTATCACTTCATTTGGGTTACGTTTGGTAGTGCAACATTTCCAACACTTAATGGGGGCTATACTGGCACTGGGCCTCGCCCTCCAGCTTCACCGTCAGAGGCAGTGGAGGCAGAGAGAAAGATTGGAGAACGTGGCCAGAGGGAGCAGGGCCAACAGGGCTCTGCACAGGAGACCTTACCCTCCCAGGGTATTCCGGGAGCACTTCTACATTCATCTGTCAGAGGAGCAGTGCCTTAGAAGGCGCCACTTCAACAAGGAGGTGGCCACAGAGCTTTGCCACCTCCTGCAGCCAGACCTTCAGCCTCAGCTTAGGACCAGGACGTCTCTCTCAGTGGCAGTGAAGGTCACAGTCGCTCTCAATTTCTACGCCAGCGGCTCCTTCCGGGCTTCAACAGGGGATATTGCAAACATTTCACAGTTCGCCATCCATTGCTGCATCCGGGAGGTGACAGATGCTCTGTACAGAAGGAGAAGGGAGTACATCTCCAGAGAAACAGGATGAACGCTCATGTGGCTTTGCAAGGATAGCGGGCTTCCCCATGGTTCAGGACGCCATTGACTGCGCCCACGTGGCATTGCGGGCACCTCATCACAATGCAATGGTGTTTGGTAATCGCAGAGGCAGCCACTCTCTGAACGTTCAATTGGTGTGCGACCACACACAGCTCATCCTCGCCATCAATGCACACTATATCCTGGCAGCAGCCACGATCCATTCATTCTGCGTGAGACCGGTGTCCCAGCACTGTTCCACCCACCACATGATGCTTGCGGCTGGCTGCTCGGAGACAAGGGTCATCCACTCGCCACCTGGCTGATGACACCCCTCCACCTCCCTCCACATCCTCCTGAAGTCCCAGGGCAATGGCCTCCTGCCAGTGTCTGGGAAGAGCACTGCCCGTTGGCATTCCACAGCCGCAGCCAGAGCCTCCAATGCCTGGTCGCTGAACCGGCAAGCTGTCTCTCTGGGCATCTGATCAGCCAAGAGATTTGTGGTTGATGGATTGAAGCTCCTTGCAGGCCCAGGTCACAAGCAGCAATGATCAGAGTGAGGCTATGCAGCATGATTGAACTTCCCCTTTAAGAACTGGAAGGCGCCAGTCTGTCTGAGTACTTGTAATTGACAGCGCCTGAACTTGAGTAGCGCTCTGTGGTAGCGCCCCGCTCCCGACATTAGCGCCCTAAGAGAAGTGTGTAGCACTTGATTTAGAGCTCCACTTCCCTCTTGGGGCGCTAAAACTGAATCTCGTGGTCGCCAGCGCTAAAGTTAGCGCCCAATCGATGTCAGAGCCCCAAAATGGTCAATACCAAATTTTCCCCCCTAAATACATACACTGATATATCCCGCCGCTCCGCCTTGATCACTTTTTGATTACTGATTTTTTTTTTCTCACCGCTCCTCACGTAGCCGCTCCTCGGGCCTCTTGCAATGTCCTTGAATTTTTGCAGGTGCTTTAGGGATTGGATTCCGCAACTCTGCCCATTGGTTTGTGAAAACTGTATATTTTATTCCATGGATTGTTTTTTTATTCTATGTATTTCATTTTTAGCCCTTACCATTTTTAAAGCTGAGAGTACACAACAGAGTTATGCAGGAAGCACCAACTGGAGGTGGATATCTAGTAGTTAGCAGGACCGGGGAGGAGTTCTGCTACAGGTGGGAGCAGTAGAGGATTGTCCTGAGGTTTGGCAGCTCTGCGATGGTGGTCCTGGACTTTGATAGTACATGTATTACAGTGGAGTTCTGAAGGTTGGCAGCACAGCAGGAGGGGGGGGGGGGGATCCTTTGATCAGGAGCCTGGGCACCTGGTTAGCCAACTCAGGCCTAGTCAATCAATTCAGAGCCAATTACAATATTAAAATGAGGCCCGCCCAGTAAATCATGGCGGGAACATTCGCGAAGCAGCTTTCACAAGTGTTAATTAAAGGGATCCTCACCTCCAGTAAGCCTGGTTAGTCATTTTAGGCTGCTGGGTGTTTGTGCTTCAAAACTTCTTTTCATGACACTTTGGAGGTGCATGGGTTTTTCCTCTCCTTACAATTCTGCACAGTTGCTGTTGTCATGGGTGTTCTCCTGGACCTGCCATTGGGGTTGGAGGATGAGGAGCAGCAGCACCAGCAAGGGAGAGTCCTCGTACCTGCAGTTGCTACAAGAAAAGGGAGAAGGGAAAGGAGGTCCTGCACCACATGGGTGTCCAGAAACAGAGTTTCAGACCTCAACCTCACTGGGGAGCAGAGCATCAGGTGCTACCACTTCAGAGGGGAAGTGGTCAATTTTAAAACTCTCATTCTGGTGTTCAAATCCCTCCATGGCCTCGCCCCCTCCCTATCTATGTAACCTCCTCCAACTTCAACCCTCTGACAACTATGCGTTCCTCCAATTTTGGCCTCTTGTGCATCCCCAATTTCCTTCTCCCCTCCATTAGCAAACATGTCTTCAGCCACCCAAGCTCTAAGCTCTGGAATTCCCTCCCAAAACCTCTCCGGCCCTCTACCTCACTTTCCTCCTTTGAGATGCTCCTTAAAACCTACCTCTTCCTGCCCTGTGGCGCCGTGTGAAATTTTGCAAGTTGGGATGTTTTACCATGTTAAAGGCACTATATAAAAGCAAGTCTTTGTCTTTTCTTAGACTTTTCTCATGACTTTGGGATCTCCCAAAGCACTTTGGGAGTTGGATATATTTCTTACGGCTAAGGGGATCAAGGGGTATGGGGAGAAAGCAGGGACCGGGTACTGAAATTGGGTGATCAGCCATGATCGCATTGAATGGCGGAGCAGGCTCGAGGGGCCGAATGGCCTACTCCTGCTCCTATCTTCTATGTTTCTATGTTTTACATAAAATGAAGTGCTTTTGAAGTGTAGTCACTGTTGTACTGTATGTAGGGAATACAGGTTGTTGTTGTGGTCACACCAAAGGTGTCACCTATTGCAGGACTAACTGGAGACCCGTACTAGGGCATGGACAGCACTGCCTGTGACTGTCAAGGTCATTGTGGCCCTAAATTTCTATGTCACAGGGTTATTCTAGGCTGCAAAAGGTGACATCAACGACATAACCTACTTTACTGTCCACTTCTGCATCAGGGATGTCACCAAGGTTTTGCACTTCAGGAGCAACGACGTTATCCCTTTCCCCATGGAGCAAGCGAGACACAATGAAACAGCTAGGAACTTTGCAAGGATTTCAGGCTTCCCAAGAGTGCAAAGAATAGTTGACCGCACACACATCGCCTTGTGTGCTCCACATCAAGACCGGGCATGTATGTGAACAGGAAGGGATTTCACGGTCTCAGTGTGCAGGTGATGTGTGACAACAGGTGGCACACCATGTAGGTCTGTGCCTGGTTTCCTGGCAGTAGTCCTGACGCCTTCATTCTGTGCCAGTCCGCAATATCCCTTCTCTTCCACCCAGACCATCAGGTGTCAGGCTGGCTACTTGGGGACAGGGGGTATCCCCTGTAAAATATGGCTCATGACTCCTGTCAAGAACCCGAGCACAGAACCTGAGCAGCGCAACAGTCAGAGCCTCCACCAGAGCTCTGATTGAACAAACCACGGCATTTTGAAACGGAGGTTCCACTACCTGGACCATTCTGGAGGAGTTCTGCAGTACGGCCCCAACAGAGTCTCCAAATTCGTGGTCATCTGCAGGCTCCATAACTTTGCCCTGCAAAGGAGCCAGCCCTTGAAACCACGCGGGGAGGAGGAGGAAGTGCAGGAGCAGGAAGATGATCAGGACAATGAGGATAACGAGGAAGGGGGGGTGGGGTGCGACCAGTTGACCGAGCTGTGCGGCAGAAAATAATCGAGGAGAGGTATACCTGAAGAATTGCTCCCCTTCACCAACTGTCACCCCTCTTTTAGTGACCTTGGGGGAAAGTAGGGATGGAAATGGAAATTTGTTGCCAAGGAGGAATCCTGAGACCTCAGACAAGTGCAACAGTAGCTGCATACAGGAATTAGTGACCACAGTAAAGACTTGAAGTACACAGGAATAAGTAGGTGGCTCTTAACTCATTGCAGCTGCAATGCAAGGCCCCAGTATTTCAGTCCAGATAGGCAGTGGGTCAATGCATGAATATGAGTTTGAAATATTTATGCCCAGGAGCAAGTTTACATAGGAACAGGAGTAGGCCATTCAGCCCCTCAAGCCTGTTCCACCATTCAATGAGATCATGGCTGATCTGTATCTTAACTTCATTCATCTGCCTTGGCTCTTTATCCTTTTATACCCCTGCCTAGAAAAAAAATCTATCACTCTCAGATTTAAAATTATTAATTGAGCTATGCATCTACTGTTTTCTGTGGGAGAGAGTTCCACACTTCTAGTACCCTTTGTGTGAAGAAGTGTTTCCTAACATCTCTCCTGAATTGCCTGACTCTGGTTTTAAGGTTATTTCCACTTTTCCTAAATGCCCCCGCCCCCCCCTACCCTCCAGCGGAAAAAGTTTCTCTCTACCTACCCTGCCAATTCCTTTCAAAATCCCTAAACCTCAATCAAACCACCCCTTCCCCTTCTATATTCCAGGGAATACAAGCCTAGTTTATCTAATACCTCCTCATAATCTAACCCTTGGAGCCCTGGTAACATTCTGGTGAATCTGCACTGCACTCCTTCCAAGACCAATACGTCCTTTCTAAGGTGCGGAGCCCAGAACTGTACACAATACCCCAGATGTGGTCTAACCAGGGCTTTGTAGAGCTGTAGCAAAACCACCTCCCCTTTATATTCTATCCCTCTAGTTATAAAGGCTAACATTTCATTAGCATTTTTGATTATTTGTTGTACCTAACTATTATATTTTACTAAAAAAGAAAATACTGCAGATGCTGGAAATCTGAAATAAAAACAGAAAATGCTGGAGAAACTCAGCAGGTCAGGCAGCATCTGTGAAGAGAGAAACAGAGTTAATGTTTCAGGTCGATGACCTTTCGTCAGAACTGGCGCTCTGCTGAAAGGTCATCGACCTGAAACGTTAACTCTGTTTCTCTCTTCACAGATGCTGCCTGACCTGCTGAGTTTCTCCAGCATTTTCTGTTTTTATTACATTTTAGTGATCTGTGTACATTGACCCCTAAATCTCTTTGGATCTCCACTGTTCCTCACTTTTTACCATTTAAATACTCAGAACTATCCTTTTTTGGCCCCAAATAGTTGACATCACACTTACCTACGTAGAAATCCATATGTCACAGCCTCTTTGTAATTCATTTTCCCATCTACATGACTTACTATACCACTAATCTTTATGTCATGGGCAAACTTGAATTTATGGCTCTCTATTGTGTTATCTAAGTCATTAGTAAATATAGTGAATAGTTGAGGTCCCAGCGATACCACTAGTCACTTCCTTCCAATTCAAGTAAATACCCATTTTCCCTACTCTCTGTCTTCTACCGCCTAACCAATTTCCTAACCAGGTCAATGATTTGCCTTCACTTCCATGAGCTTTAATTTTAGCTAACAGTCTCTTGTGTGGAACCTCATTGAATGCTTTCTGGAAGTGTATATAAACTACATCCATAGACATTCCCCTGTCTACTACTTCAGGAACTTCCTCAAAAAATTCAATTAGGTTCGTTAGACATGACCTACACTTTACAAATCCATATTGTCTTTCCCTAATTAGCTCAAATTTCTCCAAGTGCTCAGTCACTTTGTCCTTAAATATAGCTTCCAATAACTTCCCCACAACAGATGTTAGACTAACAGGTCTATAATTTCCTGGTTTCTCTCTCACACCTTTCTTAAATAATGGAGTTACATTTGCAATTTTCCAATCTAAAGGAACAATTCCTGAATCGAGAGAGCGTTTGGAAGATTATGGCTAAAGCATCTGCTCATCTACTTCCTTTAAAACCCTGGGGTAGAAACCATCATGTCCTGGGGGTTTAGGAGCATGGTCAAAAATGCACTAATGCTCTGTTGATACTATCACACAAAAGTAGTAGGCATTAACCCACAGTTGTCATATTAGCCCAGATAAGTGCAAATTTCCAAACTCCATGATAAAGAAGGTCCATATATTGCTGAGGCAAGAGAAACATTACAGCAACTTCACCTAGAGAAGTACACAGGTCAAAGTAAAAGCATTAAAATGATTACGTCTGGGCAGTAACCTGGCAGAATTTATTGCTCACCTGTTATAGAACCTGTGATAAAAATAATAACTTCCGGGAAGTTATGTCATCACTTCCTGTGAACTGTGAACTATGAACTGTGTACATACCTCACTTCCTGTCATGTGTCACTTCCTGTTGGACTGGTATAAATACTGGTCTGTTCAGTATTGTAAGAGGCTTCTACCAGAGGCATGGTAAAGACCTTTCTTGTATATAGTGTGTTTATAAGTTACTTAAAGCTTACTTTAAAGTTACTTGATGGTAAGCCTCCTTTTTCTTACATCAGTTTAAGTAACTTAGTATTTACACTCACGAATACTAGACCCTCGGACAAACTCGGAATTAAGGATCCAGGGAACCACCCATCATGGAGAAAATCCTTAGACCTATTCGTCTGGACTTGGACCCGAATGCACCAGCAGCTGGCAGGGTATGGAAGCATTGGTACCGTACTTTTGAGAATTTTCTGGATGAATGTGAAGCGGATGCTCCTGCTAGATTGAAGATACTTATCAATTATGTGACCCCAAAAGTGTTCGAATATGTTGATGAATGGGATAATTACGATGAGGTGATTCGGGCACTTAAGAAACTGTATGCCAAGACCCCAAATGAGGTCTATGCTAGACATCTACTGGCCACAGCCCGACAAGGGCCAGGGGAATCAATTGACGAATTCCTGCAAGAACTTCGCAGGCTCAGCGTAGATTGTAATTTTCAGGCAGCCTCAGCTGAGCTGTACCGCCAAGAAATGATTCGTGATGCTTTCATCTGCGGGATTGCCTCTCCATTTATACGCCAGCGTCTACTAGAAAGTAAAACACTTGAGCTACAAAAAGCTTTTGACCTAGCTTGTTCACTGGATTTGGCAAAGAGAAATGCAGACCTCTATCAGCTGCCCAGATCTCGATCTGCTGCTGTAGCTGCAACCAGACAATTCAAGCGGTCTCAGGTGAACCCTATCATGGGGGAATCTAATTCTGATAATTCTGATGAAGAAGAGGAGGACGACCCCACTTTAGCAGCCTCTTGGCAATCTAGGAAGGAATGCTTCTTTTGTGGAGATGCTTTTCACCCTAGGAAAACCTGCCCTGCTCGCAATGCAATCTGCAGTTATTGCGGGAAAAAAGGACACTTTGCTAAAGTTTGCCTATCAAGGGCCTCTACGAGGGCCAATCCAGCTAAGGCCTACCGAACTGCCCCAATTAGGGCCTATCAAGATGCTCCAGCTAGGACCTATCAAGCTTCCTCTCGAGCTCTCTCCCGAAGAAGCACACCGAGAGTTTTAGCCACTCTCTGTGCAACGACACCAATTACAGCTGCTTGCCCACAGAACCTGTCTCATGCTGCCACAAAAATTTCAATTAAAGGGCATACCTTAGATGCCTTAATTGACTCAGGAAGTACGGATAGTTTCATTAAGGAACAGATTGTTGCGAAATTGAAACTACATGTCTTCCCATCGGACCAGGCAATTGCGATGGCCCAGTCATCACTTAATACCAGAATCTCCGGCTTTTGTGTTGTTGATATGACACTTCATGGTCGTATGTATCCCTCCACCCGACTTTCGGTGCTCAAGGACTTATGTAGTGATCTCCTCTTAGGACTGGACTTCCAAAAACAGCATAAGAAACTCACCATTGAGTTTGGTGGATCCAAACCCGGACTTACTATTTCTAATATACCGTCTAAATTACCATTTTGTGCATTATCAGCAGCTTCACTTGATGAACCCTCATTATTTGCCAGTATTCCGCCTCAATGCCAACCGATAATAACGAAATCGCGGCGCTTTAATCAGGAAGACCAATCTTTTATTGCGGCTGAAATCTCTCGACTTCTAGCAGGGGATATCATTGAACCATGTTCGTCGCCCTGGCGGGCTCAAGTCGTCATTGTCAAGAACCCTCTAAAACCTCACAAACAGCGACTATGCATCGATTTTAAGGGCCCAGTGCCCTCTTCAACTCGGAACACATATTTGCTCGCCATGATCGACGAATATTCACGTTTTCCGTTTGCCTTCCCCTGCTCCAATATGCTGGCGTCCACAGTAATCTGCTGCCTTGAGCAGGTATTTTCTCTCTGTGGCATGCCGGCTTATATTCACTCAGATCGGGGTCCATCCTTTATGTCGAGGGAACTCAAGGACTACCTCTCAGAACGGGGAATTGCTACAAGCAAAACAACACCATACCATCCCATCGGAAATGGGCAGGTAGAGAGGTATAACGGTATCATCTGGAATTCCGTACGTCTCGCTTTAAGATCTCGGGGCCTACCAGACCAGCAATGGGAAACAGTGCTTCCGGATGCATTGCACTCTATACGGTCCCTGCTTTCTACAGCCACAAATACTACACCTCATGAGCGGTTCTTTGGATTCCAGCGTCGCTCATCTCATGGGACATCACTCCCGTCATGGCTAACTACTCCTGGACCTGTATTACTCCGAAGATACGTTCGGACGTCTAAAAATGACCCTCTTGTAGACGAGGTCGAACTAACCGATGCCAACCCCACCTATGCAAACATACGATATTCCGACGGCCGAGAATCTACCGTATCATTACGGGATCTGGCTCCCTGCCCACCAGGACCTAGTGGGACATCGGGTGATGGCATTTCACCAGGAAACTCTTGGGACCTATCGGGTACCCCTCTCCAGGATCCTGATCGGACACCAACTAGCTTGGTGCCGGTAGAACCCCGTGCTCAAGGTTGCGACCCTCCCAGTACCACGCATGAAAGTACTGGTCTGCCACAGACCAGCTCTGCACCTCCCTCTGAACAGAGGCAGTCTGACTTTGAACCTATTGGGGCTCGTACTCGAAGCCATGATCTCCCCGACCCTTCACAGGGCAATCCAGGCCACACGGACTCTGGCCAATGGCCAACCGCATGTAAGCGGACCAGCGACCCTCTACGACGGGAATCCAAACGGGTGCGACTCTTCCTTGTTCGGCGGCTGCGGACCAAAAGGTAGACCACAGCCTCCTAAACCTGCAGGAGGGAAGAATGTGATAAAAATAATAACTTCCGGGAAGTTATGTCATCACTTCCTGTGAACTGTGAACTATGAACTATGAACTGTGTACATACCTCACTTCCTGTCATGTGTCACTTCCTGTTGGACTGGTATAAATACTGGTCTGTTCAGTATTGTAAGAGGCTTCTACCAGAGGCATGGTAAAGACCTCTCTTGTATATAGTGTGTTTATAAGTTACTTAAAGCTTACTTTAAAGTTACTTGATGGTAAGCCTCCTTTTTCTTACATCAGAACCTGTAACAATTAAAATTTTATTCTATCAGTCTGAGTGTGCAGACCTACGGGAGGAACAGAGCCGGAGACCGGGGATAAAGGCAGCGCGGAGCAGAGGCCTGGGAGTCTGAGTCAGTGGACTACCTGCGAGGGAGACAGTCAGAAGGCGACACAATGAAGGAGTGACGTCAGAATTCAAAGGTGTCGCTGGCACAAGGGAGCTGAGGGGTGAGTATCGGGTGAGTATTTGTGGTAAGTTTTTTTTGTTTTGTTTTGAGTATATTTCTGCTAAGTAGTTCATAGCCTATCTAATAGAGAGATGTGCTGATTGGTGGGTAGCTGTTGAGTGTTTCTTGTTAAGTTTAAAGTTTATTTCTGCTAAATTACCTCCATAGTCTGGTAAATAGAGGCATGGCAGGGCAGCTCAGTCCCGTGATTTGCACATCCTGTGCCATGTGGGACATCCTGGATGCTTCTTGCAGCCTGGACGACCATGTGTGCAGGAAGTGTCGGGTTTCGGAGCTTGAGCGGCAGCTGGAGTCACTACAGTGCATCTGCGAGGCTGAGAAATACTTGGAAAACACGTTTCTAGAAGTGGTCATCCCGCAGCCTCAGAATGTGCAGGCAGAGAGGGAATGGGTGACTACCAGACAGAGAAGGGGGACCAGGCAGGTAGGGAATCCCCAGAGTGCATCTTGCTCGCTAACCGGTTCACAGTTCTGGAAACTGGTGGGGGTGATGGTTCCTCTGGGGAGAGCAGCCAGAGCCAAGGCCACGGCACCACGGGTGGCGGGGGGGAGGAAGAAGAGTGGAAGAGCAATAATGATAGGGGATTCATTGGTTAGGGGAACAGATAGGTGTTTCTGGTTTCTGTGGATGCAGGCGTGACTCCAGGATGGTATGTTGCCTCCCTGGTGCCAGGGTCAAGGATGTCACTGAGCGGCTGCAGGACTCTCTGAGGGGGGAGAGGGTGAACAGCCAAAGGTTGTTGTCCATATCGATACCAACGACATAGGCAGAAAGAGGGATGAAGTCCTGCAGGCAGACTATAGAGAGCTAGGAAAGGGATTTAAAAAGCAGGACATCAAAAGTAGTAATCTCTGGATTACTCCCGGTGCCATGTGCTAGTGAGTACAGGAATAGGAGGATAGAACAGATGAATACATGGCTGGAGAGATGGTGCAGGCGGGAGGGCTTTAGATTCCTGAGGCATTGGGACCGTTTCTGGGGAAGATGGAACCTATACAAGCCGCACGGGTTACACCTCAACAGAGCTGGGACCAATATTCCCGCAGGGAGGTTTGCTAGTGCTGTTGGGGAGGGTTTAAACTAGCTTGGCAGGGGCATGGGCACCAACATATAGGAGTAGAAAGAGGAATAAGGTGCATAAAAGAGTGAGTGTGTTGGATAGTACTAGAGAAGATAGTACTAGAGGCGGTAGTAGTGCCATATTAGATAGGAGCAGACTAAGACTACGAAAAATTCAAAAATGGGTTTAGAATGCATGTATGTAAACGCACAAAGTGTGGTGAATAAGGTTGGTGAGCTACAAACACAAATAGCCGTGTGGCAATATGATGTTCTGGCACTTATGGAAAGGTGTCTTAAAAATGGTGAGGACTGGGCACTTAATATTCAAGGGTACAAGGTGTTCAGAAAAGATAGGGAAGGAAAAAAGGAAGGTGGGGTGGCAGTGCTGATTAAGGAAGACATTGTAGTTTTGGAAAGGGAGGATGTTCTTGAGGGGACAAGGACAGAATCCATTTGGTTAGAGTTGAGGAGCAAAAAGGGTATGATCACACTATTTAGGGTATTCTATAGGCCTCCAAATAGTGAGAGGGAGGTAGAGGAGCAAATCTGAAGGGAAATCGCAGAGATATGCAAGAGCTATAGAGTGGTGATATTGGGGGACCTTAATTACCGAAATATCGATTGTGATAATGCTAGGGTAAAGGGAAAGGAGGGGGAGGAATTTCTAAAATGTGTTCAGGAGAATTTCCTTGCCCAGTATGTTCTTGGCCCAACAAGGAAGGGGGCATTGCTGGATCTGGTGCTGGGGAATGAGGTGTGTCAGGTCGGCCAAGTGTTAGTGGGAGAACACTTGGGTACGAGTGATCATCATAGCATAAGATTTAGATTAGCAATGGAGAGGAGCAAGGAACAATCTAGAGTGGAACTTCTAAACTGGAATAGGGCTAACTTCAATAGGCTGTGAAAGGATCTAGCCAGAGTAAAATGGAACCAAAGACTGGCAAGAAAAACTGTAATGGAACAATGGGAGATCTTTAAGGAGGAGATGTTCCAAGTACAGGCTAGGTACATTTCAACAAGAGGGACGGGTAAGGGAACCAAAGCAAGGGCTCCTTGGATGACGAGGAAGATAGAGAAGATGATGAAACAAAAAAAAAAGGGTGTATGATGCATGTCAGGTGAATTCATCAAGAGAGAACCAGACCAAATACAATAAGTTGAGAGGGGAAGTGAAGATGGAAATAAGATTGCCAAAGAGAGAATATGAGAGTAGAATGGCGGTTAACATAAAAGGGAACCCAAAAATCTTCTACCGGCATGTAAAAAGTAAGCGGGTAGTAAGAGGCGGGGTGGGGCCTATTAGGGGGAAATAAAGTGATATATGCTTAGAGGCACAGGGCAAGGCTAGAATACTCAATGAGTACTTTGTATCGATCTTTACTAAGGAGGTGGATGCTGACAAAATATCGGTAGAAGTGGAAAAGGTGGAAGCAATGGAAGGGGTGAAAATAGATAGACAGGATGTACTGGAAAGGCTGGGCATGCTTAGAGTGGATAAGTCACCTGGTCCAGATGGCTTGCATCCCAGGTTGCTAAGGGAATTGGGGGAGGAGATACTGGAAGGGCTTGCCATAATTTTCCAATCTTCCCTAGATGCGGGGGAGGTGCCTGAGGATTGGAAAGTGGCAAATGTGACACCATTATTCAAGAAAGGGTGTAAGGACAATCCTAGTAACTACAGGCCGGTCAGTTTAACATCAGTGGTGGGTAAATTTTTAGAAACAATAATCAAGGGAAAAATTAACGGGCACTTGGAGAGGTTTAAGCTAATTAAGGAGAGCCAACACGGATTTGTTTAACTAATCTAATTGAATTTTTTGATGAAGTAACAGGTAGGATTGATGAAGGGAATTCAATGGATGTTGTTTACATGGATTTTAGGAAGGCGTTTGACAAAATACCACATAGAAGGCTGGTTAACAAAATTGAGGCTCATGGAATAGGTGGGTCAGTGGCAGCTTGGATAAGGAATTGGTTTAATGATAGAAAACAGCGAGTTGTGGTAAATGGCTGTTTTTCAGACTGGAGGATGGTGGACAGTGGTGTTCCCCAAGGGTCAGTGCTGGGACCACTGCTTTTTTTGATATATATAAATGACCTGGATATTGGAATACAGAGTAGAATTTCAAAATTTGACAATGACACTGATCTGAACGGCAATAGATTGGGAGAAGGGGAAGTGCAATGAGACCTGGGTGTCCTTGTGCACCAGTCGCTGAAGGTAAGCATGCAGGTGCAGCAGGCGGTTAAGAAGGCAAATGGTATGTTGGCCTTCATAGCGAGAGGGTTCGAGTACAGGAACAAGGATGTCTTGCTGTAGTTGTACAGGGCCTTGGTGAGATCCCATCTTGAGTATTGTGTGCAGTTTTGATCGCCTTATCTGAGGAAGGATGTTCTTGCCATGGAGGGAGTGCAGCGAAGATTCACCAGACTGATACCTGGGATGGCAGGAATGACGTATGAGGAGAGATTGGATCAATTGGGCTTATACTCGCTGGAGTTTAGAAGAATGAGAGGGGATCTCATTGAAACTTATAAAATTCTAACAGGACTAGACAGACTAAATGCAGGAAGGATGTTCCCGATGGTCAGGAGTCCAGAACCAGGGGTCACAGTCTAAGGATAAGGGGTAAGCCATTTAGGACAGAGATGACGAGGAATTTCTTCACCCAGAGAGTGGTGAACCTGTGGAATTCTCTACCACAGAAGGCAGTTGAGGCCAATTCATTAAATATATTCAAGGAGGAGTTAGATGTATTTCGTAAGGCTAAAGGGATCAAGGGATATGGGGAGAAGGCAGGGGCAGGGTACTGAATTTGGATGATCAGCCATGATTGCATTGAATGGCGGAGCAGGCTCGAGGGGCCGAATGGCCTACTCCTGCTCCTATCTTCTATGTTTCTATAACACCAAACTTGGGGGTGTGGTAAACAGTGAGGATGATACCAATCGACTGCAACAGGACATAGAAAGGCTAGCAGAATGGGCAGACAAGTGGCAGATAGAATTTAATACAGAGAAGTGCGGGGTGATGCATTTTGGCAGAAGGAACAGGGAGAGGCAATATACACTGAATGGCACAGTTTTAAAGAGTCTGCAGGGGCAGTGGGTTCCTGGGAGTTAATGTGCATAGGTCCCCGAAGATGGCAGGACATATTGAGAGAGTGGTTAGCAAAGCATATGGGATCTTGGGCTTCATAAATAGAGGTATGGAGTGCAAAAGTAGAGAAGTTATGTTGAACCTTTATAAAGCGCTGGTTAGGCCGCAACTGGAGCATTGCTTCCAGTTCTGGTCCCCACACTTTAGGAAGGATGTGAAAGCACTTGAGAGGGTGCAGAGGAGATTTACCAGAATGTTTTCAGGGATGGGGGATCTTAGCTACAAGGATAGGTTGGAAAAGCTGGATTTGTTTTCATTAGACCAAAGGAGATTGAGGGGTGATTTCATAGAGATGTACAAGATTATGACGGGTTTGGATAGGCTAGACGGGGAAAAGCTGTTCCCACTAGTTGATGGTACAAGGACTAGGGGACACAGATTTAAGGTTTTGGGTAAGAGATACAGGGGGGACGTGAGGAAAAACATTTTTACGCAGCGAGTGGTGAGGACCTGGAACTCGCTGCCGATGGAAGTGGTGGAAGTGGAGACACTCAATGTTTTCAAGGGGAGACTGGATAGGCACTTGAGGGAAATAAACTTGAAGGGCTACGGGGATAGAGCGGGGGAATGGGACTGACTGGATTGCTCTACAGAGAGCTGGCACGGACTCGATGGGCCAAATGGTCTCCTTCTGTGCCGTTATGACACTATGGCCGGAATTTTGCCGGCGCTCAGGGGCCGGGTTTGTAGGTGGGACATCCGGCAAAATCACAAAGATTGACAGCAGGTCGGAAACCCACTGTCAACCCACCTCCAAACAAACTTCCCAGGTGTCGGGTCCCCGATTTGCGCATGGACCCGACACCTAGCGGCGGGAAGAGGGTTATAGCCACTTAACTGCTTGTAATGTTTCTGCATTGATGACAGCTGCAGAAGTGGTGTGAAGGATCCAATGGTGCACTGGTGAGTTTCAGAGGTAAGAACATTTTGAGAAAATCATTTTTAATGCATTTACTCTTTTCTGTAGGTGACAAGTTTTGGATTGTATGTGTAGTTCCGCCTCATTGGGAGAACCTCTCTCACCAGTGACAGATCGCTTCTGTAACCTCACCTGCAGCTGTCATCTGTTCTAGCCTGAGGAGGGAGTCATTGGAGAGCCTGGGTGCAAGGGCTCACCTTTATATAGTGATTGTCAGTGTTTGCAACACCTCAATGCTGTCAAACACTGAGAAATCAGCTGTCAAAGAAAAGTGTGCATGGCCCCTTTAAGAAAACTGGCAGATGATGCATCATCAACTGACATCATCTGAGACCGGCTTCCACTTAATTGGCCAGCAAGCCCACAGAGCGGGCTTAACAAGGCCAATTGACGCAAAATCGCGTCTGTGCATCTGATGTCATTGGGGGCGGGACTGGAACCTGGAAGGCAGCTGTCCCGCTCCCAAGCCGCATCGATAGGAAAAATCGCGGCCTTTGACTCTATGACTATGACTCTATTGATTTCAATGGTGGTATTATAGCAAGTGTAATGATAAAAATATACTCTAAATCTAAACTACAAGGCTGGTTGAAGAAAAGAAAAGGGGCTAAATGGATTTGTTAAAGATGATAGTAATGATGGAATAGTTTTGGAACACATATTGAAGTTTCACATGGTGAAATATTAAATAATACAAATTTATTTACACTAATACAAATAATCTTTTTTCTACTCTTCAAAAGTATCTATTTAGCAGAATTGACTTTATTCTAGCTGTTATTTTTTCATGAAGGGTAAACGTTCCATAAAGTCTGTAATTTATGATGGCATTTTAAATCGGGAAAATGTTGAGCACAGTGTGTTGTAATAAATTTGCATGTTAATGCAGCATATTACATAAACACAAGACTTAGTTTGCCATTAAAACGACAATTAGACCACAAAAGGACCCCTTTGATCAATACGATCAAAGGAGTTCTGATTATCCTACAGGCTCAGAAGTCACATTTTATGTCCTTTTGAAGGAGTGTCAACACCTGTTCCGAGCCAGCATACAATACTATGTTTATGCCCAATCTTCCATTGTTCGCTGTCACTAGAAAGACTGTTTGGTCCCTGGAGGAGGCATCAAATGCTCATCAGGGGCTAAGAGCATATTCATTCCTACCAGAGCCTTATTTGGATTTTCAGCAAAACCTTGTATGACAAGCATCATGAAATCTCTACTTGACCCAACCTGAGCAGGTTGGGCCTATACTCATTGGAATTTAGAAGAATGAGTGGTGATTGTATTGAAACATATAAGATACTGAGGGGGCTCGACAAGGTAGATGCAGAGAGGATGTTTCCCCTCATGGGGCAATCTAAAACTCGGGGGCATAGTTTCACATTAAAGGGTCACCCTTTTAGAACTGAGATGAGGAGGAATTTCTTCTCTCAGAGGGTCGTAACTCTGTGGAATTCTCTGCCCCAGAGAGCCGTGGAGGCTGGGTCATTAAATACATTTAAGGTGGAGATAGACAGATTTTTGCAAGATAAGGGAATGAAGGGTTATGGGGAGCGGGCAGGGAAGTGGCTTTGAGCCCAAGATCAGCCATGATCTTATTGAATGTGGCCGATTCCTGCTCCTATTTCTTATGTTCTTATGTTCTACGGGGGAGCGCTGCTGCTCCTTCCGACTCCACAAAGTACAAACACTTTCAATGTTTTTTTTGGCTTTTCTTCAGTGGTCCACCCTTTAAGGACTGCTGGTGACGTCACTCTAGACCAGAAGAACTAGTCCAGAGCTTGCACAGCACAAGCTCCGCCTCATTGCTGTCCGATTTTCCACTGGGAACCTACAACTGGATTAGGACCAACAACCAAATCAGCCAGCTACCCTGTTTAAGGTGGGCACCCTGGGTGACTAAAAGTCACCTGATTCAATATTGTGCGAGGCGCACCTCTGAGGTCAATTGAGGGGGTGAGAGATCACGACACAACTTTTGGATCCCATTTTGTCTGCGTCGCGGCCTAAAAAATGGGTGTATCCCTGTCCAATTTCTCTCCCACTGTATCCAGTTTTTGTCCCCTCACATATTAGGTGACATAGAAGCCCTGAAAAAAGTTCAGATGAGGGCCACTAGATTGATAGCTAATTTACAGCGTGTACTTATCACAATTGGCTTAAAGAGCTGGGACTTCTTACTCTAGAAAAACGTAGATTTAGAGGAGATTTGATTGAGGTCCTTAAAATAATAAAAGTATTAGATTTGGCCAATGTTGCTAAGTTATTTGAGTTAGTCAGGCTAGGGAGGGCCAGGGTACATGAGTATATAAATTATGTAAGCATTGAACGAGATTAGATGTCAGGAAGTATTTCTTTTGACAGGGAATCATCGGCCCAGATATTTGCTCAGGGCCTTGAAAAGAGCAGGGTGGGGCGTTTCTCAGACATCCTGCTGAAAAGAACAGCAGGACGCCCTACAAATCTTTCTGAAGGTTTCCCGCCCGACAACCAGCCTGATTGACAGGCTGTGTGCCTGTCGGGCAGGAAAGCCTGCTGCACAAGGCTGGGGAGCGGAAAGGAGGGAGAGATCGTGGGGAAGGGGTGGAAATCGTGGAGGTCAGGGTGGGGGGAGGGTGGGATCGTGGAGGTCGGGGAGGGGGAGGTGGGGATTGTGGAGGTCGGGGTTGGGGGGATCGTGGAGGTCGGGGTGGGGGAGGTGGGATCGTGGAGGTCGGGGTGGGGGTGGTGGGATCGTGAAGGTCGGGGTGGGGGGGTGGGATTGTGGAGGTCGGGGTGGGGGGGGTGGGATTGTGGAGGTCGGGGTGGGGGGGGTGGGATCGTGGAGGTCAGGGTGGGGGGGATCGTGGCGGTCGGGGTGGGGGGAGGGTGGGATCGTGGAGGTCGGGGTGGGGGGGGGATCGTGGAGGTCGGGGTGGGGGAGGGTGGGATCATGGCGGTCGGGGTGGGGGGGTGGGATCGTGGAGGTCGGGGTGGGGGGGGTGGGATCGTGGAGGTCGGGGTGGGGGGGATCGTGGAGGTCGGGGTGGGGGGGATCGTGGAGGTCGGGGTGGGGGGGATCGTGGAGGTTGGGGTGGGGGGGATCGTGGAGGTCGGGGTGTGGGGGGATCGTGGAGGTCGGGGAGGGGGGATCGTGGAGGTCGGGGTGGGGGGATCGTGGAGGTCGGGGAGGGGGGATCGTGGAGGTCGGGGTGGGGGGATCGTGGAGGTCGGGGTGGGGGGATCGTGGAGGTTGTGGTGGGGGGATCGTGGAGGTTGTGGTGGGGGGGATCGTAGAGGTCGGGGTAGGGGGACCCTGGAGGTCGGGGTGAGGGGGATTGTGGAGGTTGGGTGGGGGGGGGATCGTGGCGGTCGGGGTGGGGGGATCGTGGAGTTCGGGGTGGGGGGGATCGTGGAGTTCGGGGTGGGGGGGATCGTGGAGGTCGGGGTGGGGGGATCGTGGAGGTCGGGGTGGGGGGATCGTGGAGGTCAGGGTGGGGGGATCGTGGAGGTCAGGGTGGGGGGCAATCGTGGAGGTCGGGGTGGGGGGGATCGTGGAGGTCGGGGTGGAGGGCAATCATGGAGGTCGGGGTGGGGGTGATCGTGGAGGTCGGGGTGGATCATGCAGGTTGGGGTGGGGGGTGGAGACCGTGGATGTCGGGGGGCGGGGGGACCATGGATGTCGGGGGGCGGGGGGACCGTGGATGTTAGGGGAGGCGTGGAGATCGTGGAAGCCGGGGGTAGATCACGGAGGACAGGGCGGAGATTGTTGGGGAGATGGGAGAGGGGTCGGCTGATGACGAGGTCTGTGAAGAGGGTAGCTTGTTGGACCTGGAAGAAACACTCCTCCTTCAGGCCCACAAACATTGCTATAAATGCACTTACCTGATGGATCCAGCCCTTCTCTCCATGTAAACATGGAGGCACGCAGCAATGACTGACCCGCCTCCTGAGAGCGGATTGGTCGCCTGCCCTGACTTGCTTCCGTTAAAACCGGAAGTGGCCGGGTAGGTTAAAATTACCCCCATCAATCTTTGAAACAAGTTGCCAGTTCATGCAGTGAGTGCAGATACACTGCAAGCATTCAAAAGGGTGTTGGAGGAGTTCCTGAGTATGGCTGATATCACAGCGTCTAATTGGTAGGTGGGATATTGGGGGAAGCGTCTCTGGGTCACCATGGTTTCCTGGAACCAGGCTACAAGGTGACTGGTTGGTAGTGGTGAGGGTGGAGGGTCGGGGGGTGAAGGGGGTAGATGGGGATCATGCTGTGCATAAATCGGACCACACCTGTATGGGGACAGGCTCAACGGACCAGTTGGCCTTATCCTGCCCTTCGTTTTTGTAGTTCATACGTTTCCACACACACTGGCTTTCTGTTTCTCTCTTCCCTTTCCTCACTATTAAGAGCACAGACATCTGCTGCATTGACCCTACTCTCTGGAAGTCCCTCCTCAACTCCTCTACCTTTAAAAACCTCCTCAAAATCACTTCTTCTTAAAGGGGGTATGGTAGTGACGCAGTTATGTTACTGGACTAGTAATCCAGAGGCCCGGACTATTAGTCATAAATTCAAATCCCACCACGGCAGCTTGAGATTTTGAATTCAGTTTTTTTTTAAAAATCAGAGAATAAAAAATCAGTACAACTGACCACGAAGCTGTTGGATTGTCATAAAAACCCAACTGGTTCACTGATGTTCTTTAGGGAAAAGTAACCTGCCATCCTTGTCTGGTCTGGCCTTTGTGTGACTCCAGTCCTAACATGGCTGACCCTTTCTATAGGACCGAGCAAGCCATTCAGTTCTTTTAAACCACTACAGCCATGCTGACCGCAGCATTTCGAGAAGAAAGCCTACCTTCTCACGGGCAACTGGGGGTGGCCAATAAATGCCGGGCGTGCCAGAGCCCCTGCATCCCCAGAATAAATAGTTTTTTAAAATCTCCCCCTTCACGGATCAACATCTCTTGCCTTACTCTCTGCAAAGTAGCTTGGGACATTTTCTAAGTGTAAGTTTTGTGCTGTAGAACAATTTGAAATCTGATTGATAACCGGGTAAATTTTTTTCACCTCAAGCGCTCCTTTCACAGAACATTGTACGCTGGGTGTGCTTATCAGGAACTCAGATACATGCCCATATTGTGGGCCCACGATTTTCCATCCATTAGGATGCATTAGAAAATTAACCGATGGACATGGAGGGCCTGTAACTTGGGTCCATGGTGCTTTGTGCGAAGCTTTATTAAGATTTGGAACAGATTACAAAATCCAAAATTAAATCTGTAGACTACCATATAATTTATGAGCCATAATTAAAGCCCTTTTTTTAAATCTTAGGGGGTGTAATTGATAATTTCACTGCCGTTGGAACTGATTGTATAATCCAGCGTTGTATCTGTACGTTACTTCATAATTTACGAGCCATAAGTAAAGCTCTTTTTACTTTAGGAAGTGTAATTGATAATTTCACTGCTCACAGGATTAATGTTTTGCATGTGTGAAACTCAAAAATGATAATTCAAAGTGAGAAATAAGTTAACAGCAGCAGTGTATCGTGTTAGAAAAATTTATATGAAAGATGTGCTTAAGGCACTGTCAGGAACTGTGAGCCAATTAAACTGACAGAAAGCTTACCAGTTTTTGGCTACAAATTATTCACTATTCTGAAGGACTCAAATACCAGAGGACGCAAGTTAAATATTAGTTAGATGTAAGAAGGGAAGTGCACTCGTAAGGTGCACGGTGGCATAGTGGTTAGCACTGTTGCCTCACAGCGCCAGGGACCCGGGTTCGAATCCGGCCTCGGGTGACTGTCTGTGTGGAGTTTGCACATTCTCCCCGTGTTTGCGTGGGTTTCCTCCGGGTGCTCCGGTTTCCTCCCACAGTCCAAAGATGTGCGGGTTAGGATGATTGGCTATGATAAATTGACCCTTAGTGTTAGGGGGATTTAATACGTGGGGTTACGGGGATAGGGTGGGATATGTGTTGGTGTAGGGGTTACGGGGATCGGGTGGGATAGGTGTCGGTGCAGGCTCGATGGGCCGAAATGGCCTCTATCTGCACTGTGGGGTTTCTGTGATTTCTGTGAAGGTAATAGAGTCGTGAAGTAAGTTATAAAACACACCATAAATATGGGTTCAAGAGGCAAGTTGATGCATTTCTGGAAAGAGAAATATAGTGAGAGGGTGGGCCGTTGGGATTGGTTTATCAAATAGGGACAGGCTTATTGGGCCGAATGGCCTTTTCCCATTTCTAAAGCTTATGTTCAGCGATTCTGGTTAACCAGGCTGCTTTGACCTATCTCAAAGACTATCAGGAATCACTGAGGCCTAGGTGCCTGTTAGATTGTTTTCATCTCTTGTATTTAGATCACTCCCATCAGGTGACTCCCTACCCTGCTATGCCTTTGAGATTGTCTTCACGGGCCCCAATATCTAGTTATGTGCCCAGGACAACAAACGGAAAGCCCAGGTCTGTCAATCATTTTAAACAGCTAGAATTATTCTATGGCTCCTCATGATTTATCTCCAGTCCTCAAAAGGTGAAGAACATCACAGCATTCTTATTTTAGTTTTAAACTATTCAGCAATCTTTTTAAGTAAACAAGGAAGAGGTAAATATTAACGTAAAATATAGAACAAATTTTAATCATCAGCCTCCTCAAAAGAGAAAACAATAAAAAGGTAGCAAATCTATATGTTAACCTGTTTCTCTATAAAGAACTGGTATATGCACAGTTTCTTGTCTTCTTACAAGCTGTGGGAGCTAATGAAAAACTGCCTGCTATTCTATGAAGATTTGAGTTTGATTTAACTTCACTCATTTTGCTAATTTTTTCTAGCCCTTGATCTGTTGCCAAAGCTTCATTAGAGATTCTGAACTGCCAGCCTCATTCAAAAAATAACAGACTGTCAAATTCATAATCGAACCAATCACAAAGTCTGTACGTATTTGATTATTGTGTGTCAGACTTCCTCTCAAGCCTGGTTATCAGGCAAACACCATCAACAACAAACTTCACATATATAATGCACCTGACAGCGCCTCAATTTTAAAATTCTCATCCTAGTTTTCAAATCCCTCCATGGCCTCGCCCCTCCCTATCTCTGTAAGCTCCTCCAGCCCAGCAAGCCTTCGAAATCTCTGCGCTCCTCCAATTCTGGCACCTTGCGCGTCCTCGATTTTAATCGCTCCACCATTGGTGGCCGTGCTTTCAGCTGCCTGGGCCCTAAGCTCTGGAATTCCCTCCCTTAAGATTCCATCCCTAAACCTCTCTGTCTCTCTACCTCCTTTAAGATGCTCCTTAAAATCTACCTCTTTGACCAAGCTTCTAGTCATCTGTCCTGATCTCTCCTTTTGTGGTTGGTGTCAAAAATTTTATTGATAACCCTCTTATTAAGCGCTGTGGGACATTTTGCTACATTAAAAGTATTGTGTCGGTACCTTTTTACCTAGACACAATTAGAACTCAGAACTCAGAGATTCAAACATGAAGTGCTTTATTCGAAGGGAAAGGGAAGTTCTGGAGAGGTCCGAACAAAGAGAGCTAAACTTAACCAAGAGAACACCCAACCATGTATCTGCTGTGACAGCGCCACCACAGGTGGGAGGAGAACACACAATACATAACATATTCCTCCACTCTTAAATGGAAGGTCCACATTATTCCTCAACAGGTAAGTTACTTTCAATGCACTCAACTAACCTAGGGTAGAGGTAGACTACCTCAACCCCTGACTTTACCCTGGGGTTTATTCTGCCCCAGTCTTGTGGGTACGTCGCTAAGCCTACAGATCCAAGCGTCTTGGAGGCCGCCGCTCTCTGACAAGATACCAGCGGTCATCGCTGGCTTCCACAGCAGTAGGCATTGACACAGGCCTAGATGGAGAAGGCGCTTGTGTCAGTCGAAAGACAGGAGTTTGCACAGGTGGAACAGTCTCTTTGACTTCCTGCTGGAGAAGAGCACTGTGGCAAAGGATGCTGGTTTGCGGTATCATCCGGAAACAGTTCAGGCCAACCAGCCGTTGGAGCCTCTGTGGCTGTCTCTGCTCCTAGCAACAGTTGATCTGTGTGTCTTCTCCAGACGATGTCCTCAGCAGTCTCAACCGTGTAAGACACAGGGCCCGTCTGCGCGATCACCGTAGCAGGAACCCATTTCGGTCCAGTGTTGTAGTTTCGAGCTAGGACGTGCTTTCCCGGATGAAACCGTCTCTCCTTGGCTCTTTTCTCTCTCTTTTCAACTTGAGCTTGTTGTTGGCGATGGACAACCTGCTCTGCCCTTGGAGGTTTGAGTAAGTCAAAACTTGTCCGCAACTGCCTCTTCATCATGAGCGAAGCGGGGGAAGTTTTGGTTGTGGCATGCGGCTCGTTCCTGTAGGACAACAGGAAGCTGTTCAGACGTTGGTGGATTGAGCCCTGACCTTGCGATGCCTTCAAGGCGTGCTTCAAAGTTTGCACGAACCTTTCTCCCTGGCCGTTAGTAGAGGGATGATAGGGCGCAGACCTGATGTGTTGGACACCATTCACATGCAGGAAGGTTGCAAACTCCTGTGATACAAATTATGGACCGTTGTCACTTACGAGTTGTTCCGGTGAGCCATAACGGCTGAACATCTCACCAAGTTTCTCAATTGTTTTCTCTGCTGTGGTAGACCTCATCACAGCGACCTCCGGCCACTTGCTACGAGCGTCCACAACCAGCATAAACATCTTCTCTTTGAAAGGACCGGTGAAGTCCACATGTACTCGCTGCCACACTTCTGCAGGCCAATCCCAGGGGTGTAGGGTTGCCAGCTGTGGAACATGGGGAACATGTTTTGGCTTTCTCCTCAATATTCCCATCGAGACCTGGCCACCAGAAGTAGCTTCTTGCCATTTCCTTCATCCGAACCATCCCACTGTGGCCTGTATGAAATTGTTGCAGTATAGGTTCCCTCAGAGGTGGCGGAATGATGACACAGCGTCCCCAAAGAAGACAACCTGCCTGGACGGAGAGCTCATTTCTTTTTGAAACGTAAGGTTTCAAACTAGGAGAATCTCCTACAGCTCTCCCTCGAATGACATCGTCCATTACCTCAGACAGGACTGGATCGTTGCGGGTGTACCTTCGCACCTGAACTGCAGTGACAGGTGCTCCCTCCACTTGTCTAAAGTAGAAGATGTCTATCTGACGAGGCTCTGGGCGAGTAACAGGCAAGGGTAGCCTCGAGAGACCGTCTGCGTTGCCGTGCAAGTCTGATTTGCAATATTTGGTGTCGTATGTGTGTCCTGACAACAGTAAAGCCCATCTTTGCATCCTGCTTGCAGCGAGAGACGGAATTCTGGTGTGGGGCCCGAAGATTGAAGTCAATGGACGGTCGTCCGTCAGGAGTGTAAACCTTCTCCCAAACAGGTACTGATGAAATTTTCGAATTCCAAAAACGATTCCCAAGGCCTCGCGCTCGATCTGCGCATAGTTACTCTCGGCCTTGTTCAAGGTGCGTGATGCGAAGGCGATAGGTTTCTCTTCACCCGAAGGCATGATGTGGGATATGACTGCTCCCACACCATATGGTGATGCATCACATGCTAGCTGCACGGGTAGCTTTGGGTCGAAGTGTGTCAGGACCTCCGATTTCAGCAATGCTCCCTTTGCTTGGGCGAAAGCTTCGTTGCACAGTTCAGTCCATTTCCATGTTTTGCCTTGACATAGCAACTGATGTAACAGCTTCAGCAATGTTGCTAAGTCTGGAATAAACTTCCCATAGTAGTTAAGTAGCCCCAGAAATGAACGTAACTGGCTCACATTCTGGGGTGCTGGGGCCTCCACGATCGCCTTGACCTTTGACGGCGCCTTATGCAGGCCAGTAGCGTCAATCACATGCCCCAGGTACTCAACTGAAGACTGAAAGAATTCACATTTGTCTTTACGAACTCTGAGTCCGTACTTTTTCAGTCGTTGTAGTGTCGCATCCAAGTTCAGAAGATGATCCTCCTCATTTGTCCCAGTGACAAGGATGTCGTCCAGGTAGCACTGGACTCCTGGCAGTCCACTCAAAATCTGATCCATTGCCCTTTGGAATAGAGCAGGGGCCAACGTAATTCCAAACGGAAGGCGGCAGTACCTGTATAGCCCCTTGTGTGTCACAATTGTCAGCAGCTCCTTTGATTTGTCATCGACATGCATTTGTAGATAAGCCTGGCATAAGTCTATTTTGCTGAACTTTTGCCCTCCGGCCAGGCCCGTAAAAAGATCATCAATGAGGGGAAGAGGGTACTGTTCCGCAGACAGCACCGGGTTAGTAGTCACTTTAAAATCCCCGCAGATTCGAACAGATCCATCCTTTTTCAGGACAGGAACAATGGGTGTGGCCCATTTGCTCACGCTCACAGGCTCCAGGACTCCATTCTCGACTAAGGCCTCCAAGTTAGCCTCAACTTTTGGCCTAATTGCATAGGGTACAGGTCGGGCTTTGTGAAACTTCGGCTTGCTGTCAGGTTTAATGTCCAGTCTCACGCTGATCTTTTTCATGCTCCCAAGTTCCCCATTGAAGAGTTCTGCATGTTTGTTTAATACTGCAGTCAGACCTGACTCCCCTTTTGACATCATGAGGACTGCAGGCCAGTCCAGTGTGATTTTCTCTAGCCAAGCACGTCCCAGTAGCGATGGGTAATTTCCCTTTACCACATATAGTGGCAGTTTTGCAGTCTGTCCGTTCAATTTAACTGTCACCTCAATGGCGCCTCTCATGGCCACAGGTTCGCCGGTATATGTCTTTAGCACAATGTTTGTTGGCTGAAGGATAAGATGCTTTAGCATTTTGTTGTAGACAGTGTCTGAAACAAGGGACACAGCCACGCCTGTGTCCACCTCCATCCGCACTGATTGTCCCTCCACCAGTGGTGACACCCAGTAGCCATTTGAACCACCTGCAACCATCAGTATGTGCACCTCTTCCTCCTCAGAGGTGTCGCTCCCCTCTGTTTTGCTTGTTCCATCATACTGCACTGAATGAACACTCTTTTTCCTCTCTTGTCCAAATACAGACATTTTGCTTCCATGCTTCCCAGCTCTGTCTGTTCTTTTTTTTACCTCTACAGGCGCATTCAATGTGACCCTTTTTGCCACAATTTCGGCATTCCAGCTCCGTACACCAGCAGTCATTAGCGTGATGGCCCGTTTTCCCACAACGGTAACATGTGCCGTTCCGTGCACCTTTAGGTTCAGACGACACCTTGTGAACTCTCCCTGTTGAACTCAACTGGTGAGCCTCCTTTTCCGCCATCTCCATGGAGACACTAACTTCAATGGCCTTTTCAAGAATAAGGTTGTCCTCAATAAGAAGGCGCTTCTGTGTGGCTGCACTTTGCACACCACACACAAGTCTGTCTCTAATGGTGTCATTCAGCACCTCCTTGAACTGGCAGTGTTCCAACAACCTTTTTAAAGCAGCAATAAACACCGTCACTGATTCCCCCTCCTCTTGATTCCGTTTGTGAAATCTAAATCTCTCAGCAATAACCAGAGGTTTTGGTGAAAAATGTGCTCCAAGAATTTCCACTAGTTGCTTATATGTTTTAGTTCCTGGCTTATCTGGCTGCACAAGGCTGCGAAGTAAATTGAATGTCTTCGGCCCCATTACACTCAAAAAGGTAGGTGTAGTGTATGTACCCGTCTACCTTTAAGGGAACTATTGAATGTAACCGTTCACCTTTAAGAGAACTACTTTAGGTGTGGCACTATTTGTTTGGCTTCTGTATACTGTAATACTGATAGTGACCACACCAGTATATAAGTGTTGTGGCAGGATTGCTGGGGCAGATTCGCCCGGACCTTCGAATAGTAAAGACCTGTTTGTTTGTTACTTCTGAAGTCTGTGTATTTATTAACTGCACAACCCACAGACTTTACAGTGGCGACGAGTCCGATCGTACCCTGCGGCAAGATTACCAAAAGCAACGAAGAGCGTCGAAGAGAGACAACCGCCCTCGTCGTGCTACCAAAAGAAAACACGAGGCTGCAACAACAGAAAGCAGGAAGACTAACAACAAAAGCTGTATCAGCAACAGGCACTGACTACCCTTCTGCCACGGTGCGGAGTGAGCCGACCAGCAAGAAACAAGGCGGCCGAAGAGACTGTGAGTAGGGGAAGGTGTAGAAGTATCCGGAGGATAAGGGCAGAGCACTCGACCTCGGTCGAGGGGGAGCTGTGCCGGCCAAAAGTCGGGTCCAACGGCGTCGGGTGACAGCCGGACCGCGATCGGCGGGAAAAATCCGGGCAGCGACCGCAGCCACGAAGCGCTGAGCCTGCGAGTAGGCGCGGGAAGAGAAACCCAGCCGCAGCCGGGGAGGGAAACACCGGTCTGCGAGAGGGCTGGGGAGGCGAACGGGAACCGTGCGGGTGAGAGCCGGGTGCGGAGAGAGAGACTGCGAGGAGCCAGTCCAGCGGCTGAGCTGTTCTCCACCAACGGGGTACTCAGAGCCGGCAAAACCGAACGTGCGGGAGTGGGTGAGAGACACAGCCGAAAACGGGGTGAGAGACTGCGCGAGAGCTAGTCCAGCAGCTGAGCTGTTCTCCACCAACGGGGTACCCAGGGCCGGTAACACCGAACGTGCGGGTGAGAGAGCGAAAGAGCTGGGTACGGAGAGAGAGGCTGTGCGGTAGCCAGCCAGCGGCTGAACCTGTCCGCTGTGGGGGGAAGCATACCCCTTCCACCGGGAAGAAACGCGGGAAGCCGCCATTAGGCGGAGAAGACGCCAGAAGCGGGAAACCGCCATTGAAGTGGGCGGGGCGAGAAAGGAAGAGCGGGAAACCGCCATTTTCGCGGGAAAACCGCCATCTTGATTGACATACCGCCATTGAAGTGGGCGGGGAGAGAAAGGAAGAGCGGGAAACCGCCATATTCGCGGGAAAACCGCCATCTTAGAAATAAACAAATAAATAAGAATACTTAAAGAAATACTGGTGCTGCTCCCAAGGGAAGAAAGATGCCTAAGCGAGGGAATATTAATGATTTTAATTCTGAGATAGAAGACTGGGCCACGTACGTGGAACGCATCGAGATCTATTGTGAAGCCAACAAAATAGAGGAAGACGACAAGGCGATAACATTGTTAAACTCGATGGGCGCAAAGACATACGGGCTCTTGAAGGATTTACTAGCACCAGCTAAACCGGCGGATCAGTCTTTCGAAGAGATTGTGGTTGTTCTGAAGGACCACTTGAACCCCACACCGTTGATGTTGGCTGAACGATTCAAATTCTATGCAAGAACGCAACGGAAAGACGAAAACAACGCAGAATACTTGGTCGAACTGCGTAGGCTAGCGAAATACTGCCAGTTCGGAGGGAATCTGACAGAGGCACTGCGAGACAAGTTCGTAGGCGGATTGTCCAAGGAAGGGACGCAAAAGCGCCTACTAGAAGAGAACGACCTTACACTTGACAGGGCTGTCCTTATAGCCGCATCACACGAAGCCGCAGCGAAAGGAACGGCGGAAATGCAACTAAAGGCGGCGGCGCTCGGGGTGGACCAAATTACCTCGAGTACAACAAAATGCTATCGTTGTGGGAAGACAACACACGACCAGAATCAATGCTGGTTTAAGAACCAAGAATGTAGGAAATGTGGCAAACTGGGTCACATCGCTAAGGTATGCCGGTCAGGGAAGAAGACCAACAACCAAAGGAAGCCATCACAAGAAAAGTACAACAAGGTATACAAGGGGGCTGAGAAGAGTTCAGACGAACAGAATCCAGACTCAGATCCAAACGGCCAGGAGCTGGGTAGTCTGAGTATCCACCATGTGAGTAAGGAAGCTGACCTACAAACTATCTGGGTCATGCTAAAAATAGCTGGAGTCCAAGTGAAAATGGAGTTGGACACTGGATCAGCTGTATCAGTCATAAATCGAGGGGATTACCACCGGCTATTCTCACACATACCCTTAAGAGATACCAAGTTCGTATTGCAGACATACACGGGGCATAAAGTATACCCCATGGGAAAAATAAGAGTCAAGGTGAGAGATAGGGGTAAAGAACACCCAAGAATGAACTTGTATGTACTACATGAGGGAGGACCACCACTTCTAGGACGGGAGTGGATCAAGAAAATAGACATGGAATGGCACTACCTACAAGCAATGACGAGTGAGGACTCGGTGCAGACAAGCAGCTCAGGCTCTGAGCCGGAAGACGATAAGTCCAGCCCACATATGAAAAACAAGGTTAACATGAACTCACTGACTAAGGTTGGAAAAACGATGGCGTGCATAAAGACAGAGAATTCTGAGTCTGTTCAAGTCACAGACATATACATTACGGAGGAACACCGAGCTCGAACTCAACGTTATTTCAAAGTACGACAACAATTCGAACAATTAAGTTACCGTCTCGTACAAGAGATGAAAACAATGAAAAAGTTCTATGACACCGAATGGGAGAGTCTGGAAAGACAACAGAACCTGCTGGCTCAAGCAGAGAGCGACCATAGAGCCATCATGACCAATTACTGATCACACCTCCCTTATGATGTTCAGGAGTTAGAATATTTGCATGATCTAGAGATACAGCATAAAGGCAAACCACGCTACACTGAGGATTTTGTTCTGCAATTGGAGACGGAGCTAGTGCAGGCAAGGTTAAGAGAAGCTGAATCGCAGTGTGCACTTAAAGAGATGCAGAAAAAAATCTTGGACATGGAAAAGAGAAATGCTTCTTTACCTGATGTGAATAATGTGGCCATGTCGCAAGAGGAGCTTATCACTCAGTTAAATGAAAATAAAGGGAAAATGACTGAGATAGACTGCAAGAATAAAGAAGATTTGATGGCAGTGAGACTTCAAGAGGCAGATAGCATAGCAGCCTTGGCTGAACTCCAACAGGAAATTGCGAAAGAAGCAAATGAAGAGGAATCTTCAGGAAGCCGGGATTTTATTCCAGTTCTTCTCTACGACTCCTTACAAGCAGAGTGTGAGAAGTGGAAAGAACAGTATGAACAGGCCCAGGCTACAATTCTGGAGGGGATTAACTCGGCAACCTCCGAAAAGCTAGTTTCAGTAGAAGCATATGAACAACTAAAGGTTGAACATGAGCAAGAAGTCCAAAGGCTGCAGGAAATTCTTGATGAGCTCAAGGCCAAGACAGACTCATCGGTAGAAGTTCCATCCATAGATGAGAATTTAGCGGTGAAAGACATGGCAGAACATGAAAGACAAGATGTCCAAGAACTCATAAAAATATTGGAGGAAACCCAAGACAAATATGAGGCGGCAATGACCGAGGTTCAACGACTTGAAGAGCAGAGTCAACTGGGAATCCTTTCAGTGGAAGGGAAGGAAACTGTAAGAAACACAGAGACTGTAAGAATGGGCTCTGAACATGAGCTTGGGAGCATCAAGGCGCAACTTCTTCGAGCGCTTGAAACCAAAGTACAAGAGGAAAGGAAGGTGAAAGCATTGGAGGGAAAGGTGGATGAAATGGTGAAGACTCTGATCCACAGAGTCCCCGCGGAAGAGTTAACGGTCAGCCAACTCCTTCACATGCTGAGAGACAAGACTCCACAATGGGAACACGAGCTTCAATCTGCAAAGGGAAGGAATTCGGAGCTCCCAAAAGTTACAGAAATAACTGAGGTGGCAACACAGATTTTGTGTTACAGTTTACTCTATGAAGAGTTCGTTGAATCACGTCAATGTGAACAGAAGAATGTTGAAACAGCTGCTTCAGTAGAAGGATTAAATAGCCTGATACCGCAATCCCCGGTGGAAGGGAAGGTATTGAACTCACAAATGAGGTCAGTAGTGAAGGAATGGCAGACAACCCAGGAAGAGCGGGATGAATATGAATGCATGAAGAAGTCTTTTCAAGAAAGATGTCTAGGGAAGGAACCACCGTCAGCTAACGTCCAGACGGGTGAGGAGGAAGAAGAAGGCTCTCTCGCTGGCCTAACTCAGGACGAACCCGAATATTACCATGACCTGTTGAGTGACACTGAATATTACGAGGATGTGGTCTGCCCAGCTTGTGATGAAAACTCCCAAAGTGCTGAAATCCGGAGGAAGCACTTAAGGTCTAAGGAACATAGAGAGTTGGTGGCGCTACAGCTGGCAGCCGAGAAAGGAGCTCCGAGAGTTTCAAAAAGGCAGAAAAGAAAAAGAAGAAGCAGAAGATAATAACTGTCTAAAATATTAGCACTTCTACCATCTCAGGCGGAACACTACGAAAGGAGCTAAATTAGTTGAAAAACTGGAAAATGTCAAGACAGCCAGTTGGTTGTAAAAGTCCGCACTGCTGGTTCAACAGGACGAAAGTTCAAGCTGTTACATCAAGAAAAAGGCTATGGAGGAGTCACGCTAGCCAGGTGAACCGGCTACACCAAAGAAATGTTGTTCGGAATGAGTCAAGATCAGAGACTGAATCTATGAACTGTTTCCGCAGAGACTGAACCTGTGAACTGTTCCCACCGAGATTGTATCTGTAAATTGTTTTATATGACATTGACTCCACCGAGATTATATCTGTAATTTGTTTATAGGAAGTTGAAGATATGTATGTTTAACGGAGACTCTGTAAGTAATAAGCTAAAAAGGGAGGATTGTAGTGTATGTACCTGTCTACCTTTAAGGGAACTATTGAATGTAACCGTTCACCTTTAAGAGAACTACTTTAGGTGTGGCACTATTTGTTTGGCTTCTGTATACTGTAATACCGATAGTGACCACACCAGTATATAAGTGTTGTGGCAGGATTGCTGGGGCAGATTCGCCCGGACCTTCAATAGTAAAGACCTGTTTGTTTGTTACTTCTGAAGTCTGTGTATTTATTAACTGCACAACCCACAGACTTTACAGTAGGCATGACCTTTTCGTTTGCCACCGCATTCGCCAAGACAAAATAGTCAAAACGTTCCGTATAAGCGCTCCATTGCTCCACATTTTCATCAAAATCACCGATGTTTCCTAATATAGTAGCCATCTCACGTTTCTCACTGTTTACTCACTGCACCCGTAACGTACGCAGATTCATCCGCTCCTCATCGCCACTTTATTGTGTCAGTACCTTTTTACCTAGACACAATTAGAACTCAGAACTCAGAGATTCAAACATGAAGTGCTTTATTTGAAGGGAAAGGGAAGTTCTGGAGAGTTCCGAAGAAAGAGAGCTAAACTTAACCAAGAGAATACCCAACCATGTATCTGCTTTGACAGCGCCACCACAGGTGGGAGGAGAACACACAATACATAACAAAAAGCACTATGTAAATGCAAGTAGCTGTTGTTTAAAATACTATTTCAGCCCCAGCTGGAATAGTGTGTCCAATTCTGGGCACCACACTTTAGAAAAACAAGAAGGCTTTGGAGAGCATACAGAATAGATGTACTAGATTGGTTCCAGGGATGAGGGACTACAGTTACATGGATGGACTGGAGAAGCTGGGGTTGTTCTCCTTAGAGCAGAGAAGGCCAAGAGGAGATTTGATAGAGATGTTTAAAATGATGAGGGGTTTAGATAGAGTAAATAAAGAAAAACTGTTTCCAATGGCTGAAGGGTCGATAACAGTTTTAAGGGGATTGGCAAAGGAACCAGAGGCGACACGAGGAAATTATTTTTTACGCGAGTGGTTAGGATTTGGAAAGCACTGCTGGATAGAGTGGCGGAAAACAGATTCAATAGTCTTCTTCTTAGGCAGTCCCTCAGAACCGAGGATGACTTGCTTCCACATTAAAAATGAGTTTGCAGGTGACTGATGAGACCAATGCGGGACCTACAGTCTCTGTCACAGGTGGGGCAGACGGTGGTTGAAGGGACGGGTGGGTGGGGTGCTTGGGTTGACGTGCGCTCCTTGCGCTGCCTGCGCTTGGCTTCTGCTTGCTCCCGGCGAAGAGACTTGAGATGTTCGGCGCCTTCCCGGATGCTTCCCCTCCACTTTGTGCGGTCTTGGGCCAGGGATTCCCAGATGTCGGTGGGGATGTTACACTTTTTCAAGGAGGCTTTGAGGGTGTCCTTGAAGCGTTTCCTCTGCCCACCTGGGGCTCTCTTGTCGTGCCGGAGCTCCGAGTAGAGCACTTGTTTTGGGAGTCTCGTATCGGGCATGTGGACAATGTGACCCGTCCATCGAAATGGACATTGATTGGCAAAAGAACCGGAGGTGACGCGAGGAAATTCTTTTTTACGCAACGAGTGGTTAGGATTTGGAATGCACTGCCGGAAGAGTGACGGAAAACAGATTCAATAGTAACTTTTAAAAGGGAATTTGACAAATACTTGAAAGAGAAAAAATTGCAGGGATATGGGGAAAGAGCGGGGAAGTGGGACTAATGAGATTGCTCTTCGAAAGAGCCAGCGCAGACTCGATGGGCTGAATGGCCTCCTTCTGTGCAGTACTATTCTATGATATAGTTGAAGCTGTGCAGGTGTCTTTTAAATGACCGTGCTCTGTGCCTGAGTTAAAGGGACAGCGACCAGACCAAAACAAGATAGAAATGCTTCAAAATTTTCACACTGAGTTGTAGACATTCCCCGCTGCAAGAGGAACTACAATAACTCATCATGACTTCTAAGATGATCAACTGGTATTACGTAACATAATTTTTCATCATAAATAACAACAGAAAATGCTGGAAAAACTCAGCAGGCCAGACAACATCCGTGGAGAGAAATTAGAGTTGACGTTTCGGGTCGAACCCCTTTTTCAAAACTGGAAAGGAAATAAAATAGATCGAAGGCAGGGCTGCGACAGAACAAAAGAAGTAAAAGAGACATTAAGAGGTATTCAAAACCAGACGAGATGGTAATAGGACACGTGGAGACAAAAGACGGCTGAGATTAGGTGTGAAGTGTACTGGCAGGATGAGACAGAGCTGCCATGTGGGAGAGAGAAAAAAAAGGAAAGGGGCGGGGGGGAAAGGGAAGACCCAAAACAAAGGTGTGGAAAAAAATAGAAGTAAAAATGTAATAGGGGCCGAGGTTATGATCTGAAATTGTTGAACTCGATATTGAGTCCAGAAGGCTGCTAAGTGCCTAATCGGAAGATGAGGTGCTGTTCCTCGAGTTTACATTGAACTTCCGTGGAACAATGCAGGAGGCTAAGGACGGTGAGGTCCGAGTGGGAATGGAGCGATGAATTAAAATGACAGGTGACCGGAAGCTCGGGGTCACCCTTACAGACTGAACGGAGGTGTTCCGCAAAGCATTTGGTCTCCCCAATGTAGAGGAGACCGCATCGTGAGCAGCGAATACAGTATACTAGATTGCAAGAAGTACAAGTAAATCGCTGTTTCACCTGGAAGGGGTGTTTGGGGCCCTGGACAGTGGGAAGGGGGGAGGTACAGGGGCAGGTGTTACATCTCTTGCGCTTGCACGGGAAGGTGCCGGGCGAAGGGGAAGGGCTGTTGGGGGTGATAGAGGAGTGGACTTGGGTGTCTCGGAGGGAGCGGTCCCTACAGAATGCTGAAAGGGGAGGGGAGGGGAAGATGCGTTTGGTGGTGGGATCACTTTGGAGGTTTTTCATCAGTTCTTTTCCATAATGTCATTAAACTGATTTTTGTTTCAAAATAAAACAAAAATACAGAGGTGTTCCTGCGAGATGGCACTGTGCGCTGCCTTTACATTTCCTGCAGTGCTCGGACAAATGCATCACACCTTCACCCATGAGTCTCAGTTCCTTAATATATGGATGTACAAGATGGGTTGACACAATACAGGTAATTCATTACAATATTGGGATAGAGTGCAATTTCCAACTATCTAATAGCTGCCACTGTCCCATTAAGCACAAAAACAACTTGCATTTATATAGCATCTTTAACGTAATAAAACATCCCAAGGTGCTTCACAGAAGCGTTATCAAACAAAATTTGACACCAAGCTGCAACAGGAGATATTAGGACAAGTGGCCAAAGAGGTAGGTTTTAAGGAGCAACTTAAAGGAGGCAAGAGAGGCAGAGAGACAGAGAGGTTTAGGGAGGGAATTCCAGAGCTTACTGGAAGTGTACTGTATACTATATTTTAATCATTGTAGGTTATTTTTAAAAAATCGTACATTGCTAGCAGATCCTAAAGTACTTCAGTGATTGCATCACAGTCATTGTTAATTAATTACAGTACTTCTTAGAAATCTCTTCACTTTCACATGCAGCAGGAAATGCAAAGCGAATTGGCATGTAAACATTTCTCTGAAGAAGGGAGGTGTTAAACTTTAAATGGGTTTCAATTGGACGTATAGTTACCACTCAAAGACATCTAAGTCAAGCAAAAATCATTTCTGGGTATAATTTTGTCTATTCTACCCCTTAATTATTGGCTTAATTGCTGATTTTCTACTTGAGCGGTAATGTTTAATGTCTGCAATTAAGTCACATTGTAAAATACAACTGAGTAACAATAATGCCCAAAATATGACCTCTTGCAAAAAAACTCTATTGAGTGCTAACAGTACACGAAGACTAATATATATTCGGTGATTCCGCCCCTCATTTCAAGAGTTATGTGACATGGCATCATATAGCAAATTAATTGATATACTTGGGCTAGAGAAAAAACAGAAACACTTTCTCACTTGAAAGCTTAATAAATATATCATAACATGCTATACTTTGCTGTTGTGATATTTTATCTGTTGAATATGACTTCTGTTTTTACTGGTATTTTCCCACACATGTGTATATTTATCAGATCATTCTCTTGGCCATAATTTATGTTTTTCATTATGATATTTTAAATCAAATACAAAAAAAGGGGTTGATGTCCCAGGGAACAATTTCAGCACACTGGTTAACATGCTCAGATAATAATCTTATTACGTGGGATTACATAGGATATACAGGACAGAAACAGGCCATTCGGCCCAGCCAGTCCAGGCTGGCATTTATGCTCCACTCTTGACTCTAAATCAGGATCTGGGTTCATCCCCATTTCAGGACTCAAGTACATAGTTTAGGCTGACACTTCCTACAATACTGAGGGATTGTTGCTTGTTTGGAGGTGCTGTCCTTCAAATAAAATGCTACACCTGAGGCTCCATTTGATGTTAAAGATCCCACGGAAGGCAGGGGGTTCTCCCAGTGTTCTAGCCAACACTGACCATTCATCCCATGATGTTTGTGGGATCTGCCATGTTTGCAAATGTTCGAACAGTGAACTTGTATTGATATGGCTCCTTATCATGACCCCAATCGATTACTTTTCAAGTGCAGTTTCTGTTGTTACATAGGCAATTATAGCAAGGTCCCACAAATGAATAAACAACTAGTTAATCTCTTTTTTGCTGGTGTTGGTTCAGGGAAGAATGTTGGCTAGGACATCAGAAGAACTCTCTATTCTTCTTTGAATGGTGCCATGGTATCACTTATGTCCACCTGAGCAGGCAGACAGGGCCTCGATTTAACATCTTGTAAAAAACAGCACCTCTGACATGCAGCACTCCCTCAGTAATGCACTGAAGTATCAGCCTAGATTATGTACTCCATACTCGGGCTTGAACCTACAATCTTTTGAACCAGAGGTGACATTGCCTACGTTACTGTCACTCTACTTCAAATTAATTACTTGGATGTGAATTGCTGTGGAGCATTTCTGAGAGACATGGTAAGGAGTTATACAAATATTTTGGTCTATTTATACTTTTAAAAGTCTTAATTAATTAAGTCTGAAGTGCTCATTTAATGGCTTTTTTGTGTTTATCTGCTCAAATTCAATTTAAATTCCAAAACTAAAGCTCGTCATATTATTAAGAAATTCATCACATTTTGTTAAAACATTTATCATAGCAATTCATATAGATTATCTCAAATGATTAATATTTAATTAATAATTGTTGTACATGTGATTTAAGAGATACGGTAACGCATCAGCAACAGCAACAGTAAATAGCGACTTGACATCTCGCTTTCTTGTATTTTCAACTCTGATTTGGGCAAAGGGCTTTAAACATTATGAAGGCTGTCACTGCTTTCCTGGTAATGATAGGCTATCAATACAAGTTTCGCAGACCAGGGTCTGCACAGCATCAAGGTCAAGAAATGATCCAAACCAGGTCTGCAATCCACACTGTGAAATGACCTGCCATAATACATTGAAACTTGCGGTCATGCAATCTTTTTGATGTGGGTCTTTTGGTGTCCAATGTTTCACCCTAATGGTTGCCACGCGATGATGACGATACACTTTTTGGTCTTACAAAAATGGCACGGTTAAATTTTCAAATAATCAATACTTATATCCATGAGGGTCTTCACGTTGTTCATCAGTGTGAAGTAAAGCAGTTAAGGATGAACGCTGATGAGAACCGTGATAAATAAAATTTGCTTCCGCTAACCTTTAACATGCAAAAAAGTATGATCCAGGTATTTCTGCATCTGAACTTAAGTACCACTAGACAAGTAATTTATAAGCTGTCGTTATTATTCTCCCCCTTGCATTTGTACCTGATGCATATAATGTACAAAGGTAATATATTCAGAAAGGATACTCATTAAATCTAGGCAAACTGAAATGAAAACCAGGTAAATTGTGTTTCCTTTAGCCTGTGAACTGACGCAATATCAAGATAAACAAGAGTCAAGCTCCCAGAGGAACACTTACATCTCAAGCTATGAGCACTACTGTTTAATGTACACTCATGCTCCAGCTACCTCCCATTTCCTTTATTTGAATCTCCTGACCTGTTTCACACGCGCACTTTTCAGCTCCATGCTGTGTTTTCTATTTATTGAATACATTTCTCTCTCTAACATTTTTCCACCTGAGCTGGCAGTTGTGACTTTTATGGTCACATTGCATGCAGGTCTATCACGATTATAAACTAGGTATTCTCTTTTTTTTTTTTGCTGGCCGCCTGCTTGCATGGTTCAGTTCTTGGCTAAGCCAGAACTCAATGCACAAATTGAGAGTGTCATTTCTGACAAGCACCCATTAACATTCTAGACCACTGGCTTCTTATCAATTTGATTTAAAAGTCTTGTTGCTGGAAAATATATATTTTCTTTGCTTTAGATCATAAAAAATAAAACATGTGGAAAAAGGCACCAAGCTGTGCTAAGGCATAAACCTATTCTCATACACAGCCGCACAATGTTTGGTCATAACTCCTGGCTAATAAATATTGTGGGTCAGTTTTACTTTGTGAAGCTGGCCTCATTTCCAGCAACCCAGTTATCGTCACCTATTTCCTTTTTTCCTCATTTTGATTTTTTTTCTTCTCCGTTCACTTTTCTGGTGTGCCCTTTGTGGATGGCAGGACACAACTGTCTGCTTGCTAACTAATGTTTTGTGCCGTAGAACGGTGCAACAAAAAAATACAAAGTGAATCCGTGCAATGTTGCCGAACCCTATCAAGCTCAGATCAATGTCGTCTCACAAAGCATCAGAAACGCACTCTGCTGGAGACCATGCAGTCCTCGCATACACACAAGGCATGGGATTGAGGCAGAATTACGTCAGTTTTGTGTAAATAATCAAGCGTTGACCTGCAAGGTTAAAACCTATAATTGCAGAGATACTTCAAAGCGATGACTACCTTTCTGTGCAGTTTGTGCAATGACAGATAGCAACATTGCCCATTAAGTATTTCATTAGATGTAATACGGCAAAAGTAATATTTTCAACAGCTGCCGTTATGCCCAACCCAGACAAATTAGAGGCTAAAATGAAGCAGTAGAAAAACATCAAAGCAGTCAAGTAATGCAGGAAATGATTGTTAGGACCGTGTCTATTTTCCTCGATAAATTATTCATTCCAATTCACGTTTGCATTTTCCTTCAGCAAAGTCGCTGTATTAGCATCTGGTTGTAAAATATCAATTTTGTTTCCATGTCTTTATAAAATATATACTATTATTATATACCTTCTACAGAATCATAGGGCTCGCCGCCTGACTCAGGCTAGTGCTCCAGCCGCCCAGCAGTAGGCCCATGCGAAGGTAGCGTTGGCCCAGCAGGTGTGATCAAATTCTCTCTTCCCTCTCCCCTCCCCATCACATCCCACCCCACCTCCCTGCCCGGGACAATACCAATTATGCAGAGAAGGATAAACGTAAATATAATAGAATTTTTTTAAATGACAAAGGGCAGGATTTTCATTGTGCCGTGAGGCGGGCTTTGAGGCGGGCAGGGGGTTAAAATCGCAAAAACTGGCGTGCGGGGACCCCCCCGCCCCCCCGGCCTGGTTCCTGACTCCGAGCAATTTTAACTCAGTCGTGTCTGATGGTCCCGACTCCGTCCCGCATCCAACAGGCGGGACTGGTCGTTAAGGCCCTTAACAACCACTAAATGACCTCTATAATCCTATTTTGAAAGGCCCTTGCGAATTTAACCCTTTTCCCATGTGAAACACGCCTGGTGGGAAACACGATGGTGAAACCTGGCGGGAGCACTATTGGATTGCTGACTATCAACTGCAGGTCAACCATTAAAGAGGAGATTTGACCAGCCATGATTTGCAGGTGGCAGGACTTAGTGGTCTCAGGTCTGGGGCAACTTTTAGAAGGCTTAACCATACCTGTGGAAGGTTGGAGCCTGACACCCATCTCCAGTGTGACCTCCTGGGAAACCCCTCTCGCCACCTTCACTCAGCGCTTCCTCAACTGAGGCATATACCAGAAGCATGGGAGCCATTTATTTCCTTCCCATCTGGGCATTAGAGGAGCTCGAGCACCAGCCACGGCACCAGCAGAACCAGGAACAACAGCAGCACCAACAACAGCAGCAGCAGCAGGAGTGCCAGGCTGCTGCTCACCCACCTGAAGCTGCACAGGCCAGAAGGGGCCAACGCCTGGAAGCCCGTCGGCGCAGGAGATACCGCCCAAACAGGGTCTACAGATACAGGGTCTGCTATCTCAACATGTCTGAGCAGCAGTGCCAAAGGTGGCTCCGACTTTCACGAGAGGTAGTGACTGACATCTGCGCAATGCTACAGCAAGACCTGCTGCCCAGAGGACCAGGTGGACAAGCATTACCAGTGGCCGTCAAAGTCACCACCGCACTCAACTTTTTTGCCTCAGGCTCATTCCAGGGATCAGCAGTAGACATCAGCGGCATCTCCCAGGCAACCGCACACACTTGCATCACGCAGGTAACCGATGCCCTCTTTGCCCTCGCGCACAATCACATCCATTTCACCAAGGATTGAGTAAGTATCATGGCGCGAGCGGTTGGATTAGCTCATCTGACAGGCTTTCCAAGGGTGCAGGGCATCATTGACTGCACACATGTGGCCCTTAGGGCACCCCATCGCAATCCAGGTATTTTTGTCAACCACAAGGGCTTTCACTCCCTTAACGTTCAGCTGGTGTGTGACCACAAGAAGGAAATTTTGCATGTTTGTGCCAAGTACCCTGGCAGTTGCCATGACTCCTTCATACTGCGCCAGTCTAGTGTGCCTCCGCTATTCAGTCCACCAGACCAAGTTAACGGATGGCTACTTGGAGACAAGGGCTATCCCCTGAGGACATGGCTAATGACACCATTGAGGAGACCATCCAACGAAGCTGAGGAGAGCTACAACTCCAGCCACATGTCCACCAGAGCCATAATCGAGCAAACCATCGGTTTGCTGAAGATGTGCTTCAGATGCCTGGATAGATCAGGTGGAGCCCTGCAGTACTCAGCAGCCAAGGTCTCCAGAATCGTCGTGCTTTGCTGTGCACTTCACAACAATTTCAATTTCAATTTCTTCAATTTCAATTTTATTTGTCACATAACCAAATACAACAAGTGAAATCCAGTCAGTGAAATGCTTTTTTCTTAACGAGCCGAGCGCACCAAGCAGCAAAGGACACTTAGCTGCCTGGTACGCACAGAGCCCGCAAGGAGGGCAGCCATCTTCATCGGCGCCATCACAATAGGGTCCGCTCTCGCCTCGCTCCGCCTTTCCCGCACTCCTGCCTGACAATCTTCAGCCGCCGTGGTACCGACGTCCCGGGGCCTGCTTCTCCCTGGCTCTCCTTCCACCCGGTCTGACCTCCGAGCCTCCCGCGGTGTCCGACCTTCCAGGGCCTGCTTTTCCCACCCTCGGTCCGCTGGCCGCCTCCCCTCCTACCGATACATTCCTTTCTGGCGCAAAAACACAAAAGGAAAACGGCCCAACCATGGCTGCTGCGTATTCCAGCATTTTCTGTTTTTGTTTCAGATTTCCAGCATCCGCTGTATTTTGCTTTTGTGTTGAGATGTTGAGAAACCTGCTGCTGCGAAACTGCGGCCTGTGTCCGCTTCCAGCTCTCGCCCAACTCTGATCGAAGTCATGGCACAGCGTCATGGCTTGCAGATTCCTGAGGACCAAGTGACTCCTCACATATCCTCCTCAGATGAGGAGGAGGAGGAGGAGGAGGAGTGTGAAAACGAACATCCTGCAGAGGCCCATCAACCAGCGGTAGCATTACACAAGAACATTGCTGCCCGGGATGCAAGGAATGCACTCATCCTGGCCAGATTTGCTTAGCCTAATCAATCAAGCACTTTTGCCTCGCAGCTTCTTACCTGAGCATTGACAATGGCCAAGAACCAGAGAATTCCTAGCACTCTGACCACCATACTGACAGTTGCAAGTATTCCTAAGCCCTCAATGTGGAAGTCCCAATAGCGAAATGACAGACGCCACAACTGCAACATTTCCCATCAGAATTTTTATGGACAATAACGAAGTGATGGCATTTTTACAGTAAACACAAAATTGCACCCAAGTGACTACTCTTGTGATTATTTGTGCAGAATTTTCCTCTTACGCGTGCTCCTACGTGGTGCCTCCCCTGTGGCTTCAGCAGATGTGGAGGCCCCTTGCTCACTTTGCTGCTGCTCCTGTCTCAACACCTTTGGCGGGCGTCCACTGGGGTTGCGACCCTGTGAGGGCTCGTCAACAGTCTGCTGCTCCTGCAGCTGTGCAAGGGTTCATACGCCGATCTCAGTTGGGTGTGGACTCTGGTGGGGCTCTGACCGAGGGCTCTGCAGTGGCATGGAAGTGTGAGTGCTTGGAGAGGAGCCCCCACTTCCTTGAGGTCTGCCACCAACCTTCTTCTCATGGGTCAGGTCACCCTCAGCGCCTGCAAGTGGCTGGAGAGCACCTTGCTGCACATCAGGGGGGCCATGGGGACCCGTACCTGCAATGACAGTCCTACTCAGAAGGACTTCCATGAAGGTCTGGTTTCTCTGTTCAATAGATGCCCATCGCTCCTCAAGAGATGTCATTCTATTCTGAACAATGACCATGTTTTCCATACCCTGGCGACTAAGCTTCTCCATGGTCGTAGCCATCCTCTCCTCTTCCGTAGCCATCCTCTCCTCTATGGTAGCCATCCTTTCCACGGAGGTAGCCATCCTTTCTGTGGTGATGCATTCATGTGCCAATGACTCCACAAAGGCTCTGGTCATGTTCGCTATGGACTCCTCCATTCACTCCATGCTCGCAGCGACCCTAGAGACAAAACCTGCCAGAGACTCCTGCATCTGTGCCTGAAGTTCCATCACCGCTGATTTCATGGATGGACCCAGAGGCAGAGGGTCGACATGCTGCTGAGCCGATCTGGCAGAGTCCTGCGCCCTCCGACTAGGACTCTCCACTGCTGTCCCTGTCTCCACAATCTGCTGATGCTCACTTGTGAGCTGTGATACACCAGGTGACTGTAATGATATCAGCAAATAGTGATGTTATTTGCCTGTTCGATTATGATGTCTTAATAGCATGATTGCAGGTATTGATTACTTATGCCTGACCAGCAGAGGTCATGTGACCGAGAGAAGCAAGGCAGAGAGTTTTACTTTCACTTTGATTCTAGCTGCATCACAGTATAGAGTGTTCTGTAAAAAGGCTGTTAAAAAGAGTTGAATAGACTTTAGATTAAAACAACTTTCTCTTTCAATAAATGAGTCTTTATTGAACCCAAGAAGAAAACAAAACATGGTGTCAGAAGAGGATTGAAAGAGAAAAAGAAAAAAAAAAGAAAAAATCTGAAGTTAGCAACTTGATGGGACAGTGCAAGCAGTTGTGGCAAGTAAGCGAAATCAGCTCTCCACAGATTAGCAAGCCAAAAGAGAACATCGTTGCTTACCATTAGAGAATAGCTAACGAAGTGAAAACATGGGAGGTTTACACCCACCAGCCACCCTTCAATTGTCAGGTAATGTGGCTGAAAATTGGAGGAGGTTCAAACAACGTGTAGAGTTGTATTTATCAGCAATCGGAGCTGAAGAGAAAAGTGATAAAGTAAAAGCGTCACTGTTCTTGCATGTCGTGGGTGATGAAGCGCTGGAGGTGTATAATAATTTCACATTTGCTGTTGATGGAGACAAAATGAAGCTAGATAAAATAATGGAACAGTTTGAGGCCTACTGCATACCGAAATGCAACGTTACGTTTGAGAGGCACAAATTTTTCACATGTGTACAGAAAATCGGCGAGACTATTGATCAGTATGTGACTGAACTGAGACACCGGAGCAAATCGTGTGAATTTGGGGGACTCACAGACTCGCTGATAAAAGACAGACTGGTGTGTGGTATTCCAGCTAATGATCTAAGGGAAGGGCTGCTAAGAGAGCAAGATCTAGACCTGGGAAAAGCCATAGCACTGTGTAGGGTTACAGAGACTGTGAAGTTGCAGGCAAAGGAGCTGTTCAGTGACAGTAGCTGCAACGTGGATGCAGTGAGAAAGAACGGATACAAACCGTTTAACAAAGAGAGCGCCAATGTGAAAAAAGAGACGTGGCCAGCAAACGAAAATGAAAGCGACATAGAGGAATTCCATGTAGATGTTGTGTCTGAACACAAAAGAGAAGAAAGAGACTGGATGTTGACACTAAAAGTGAACGATATACACATTCCATTTAAATTGGATACTGGAGCACAAGTTAATGTGATATCAGAGACCGATTTTAAGAGAATTAGACCCAGACCAAAGTTACATAGAATACAAGTGAAAGTGACCGGATACTCAGGTACTGATATACCAGTGAAAGGAAGATGCATTGTCAAAGTAACACACAAGGACAGAGAGCACACGCTAGCATTAATCGTGGTGCCAAAGGATGTGCAAGCCATACTAGGGTTAAAAGCCTGTGAGAGACTGAACCTGGTAAAGAGAGTCCTCGTTGTGGAAAGTGAAAGAGAGACAGTCTATGATGAACTGAATGTTGCGTACACACCGGGTAAGCTGATGTATACAGCAGACACGTTGTCCAGAGCTGTTGACCCAGGAGAGCCCGCAAACACAGTGAAAAGACTGAAGTACAAGGCAAAAGACAGTGGAACTGACTTCGACCAGAGCATGCTTGTATACCGCACAACGCCGCTCGAGTGTGGTATGTCACCAGCCCAACTCCTGATGGGACGTCGGCTAAGGTCAAACCTACCCATCCCGGAGAACCTCCTGAAAACAAAAGAGGGGGAGAAAGTGAGGAAGTTCAAAGAGCAACAGAAAGAAAAGCAAAAGTACTACTATGACAGAGGAACACAAAACCTACCTGAACTCCACACTGGTGACCAAGTAAGGTTGAAAGACAAAACAAACACATGGACTCAGAAGGGAACTGTCCTGAGTGAAGTTCAACCAAGATCATACACCATTCAGACAGATGAGGGTGCTGTTCTGAGAAGAAATCGTCGAGATCTTCTCATGGGACCAGCCACAGCAGGTCAAGAGACTGATACTGTTGAACAACCTGGTCACACAGCTGAGAACCAATCATCTGAGGCAACAACTCAGATTCAAGGACAATCAATCAGAAAATCCTCAAGACACGTGAAGCCTCCTGAGAGACTCATTGAGCAAATTTAAGGACTATTGTTAAAGAAGGAAGTAATGTTATCTTATTCTTTCTTCTAGTTCTAGTGTATTGACATATTTCATGTGAACACACAAAGCAAGGGTAAAAAACCTTGATCATGATAATGATAATGTAAGTTCATTAAGTGTTACAGTTAAAATGCAGATTAATACAAAGAAAACATGTTGTTAGTTAAAAGTAAAATACTTTTGTTTTAAGAAAGGGAGATGTAATGATATCAGCAAATAGTGATGTTATTTGCCTGTTCGATTATGATGTCTTAATAGCATGATTGCAGGTATTGATTACTTATGCCTGACCAGCAGAGGTCATGTGACCAAGAGAAGCAAGGCAGAGAGTTTTACTTTCACTTTGATTCTAGCTGCATCACAGTATAGAGTGTTCTGTAAAAAGGCTGTTAAAAAGAGTTGAATAGACTTTAGATTAAAACAACTTTCTCTTTCAATAAATGAGTCTTTATTGAACCCAAGAAGAAAACAAAACAGTGACAACACTACTCTATGTCCCTAAGGTCCTACCGAGGTGTGAGTGTCTGCGCTGGTGCTGGGTGCGCAGATTTCTGGTGACGCTGTGCCCTCAGAGGCTGCAGCTTCCTCTGAGGAGTCTGGCTGCTTAGCCTCTTCTTCCTGGCTAGGGGGGACAGATGCTTGTGATGGTCCTGTGGGGGAGTAAAGGAAAGAGTCAGAGATGTGATGCCAAGGCTACATGCGCATTGCTTTTTGCAGATGCTCATAAGTCCATCTGTTAGAGCTTCACAATCATTATCAGCAACTCATGCAAAGTCAAAGAGAGAAATGGGAAACTTCTCTGTCACCAGCTTGCTGTGTTGCACCCGTCTGTCCATCCCCTACTTGTGCATCATCCTCCATTCCCACTATTTTCAGGACAGCCTCCTCCCAGGGGGTGAGCTGGGCTAATGAGGGTGGCCCTCCTCCTGTCCTGGCTCGCTCTCTTTTGTTGTGAGCTCTCTTTTCTTGCAATGAGGGAGACAAGTGGAGGTTGAGTAAGAACGAAGGAGTGAGTGTAGGGATTGCATAGCATAGATACTTAGAAGGAGACAAAAATGGAGTGAGGTTGCAAGACCAAGGGCCCTCCCTGTGTGTTGTCAGTTGTGTTCAAAACATCACAGTGATAGGGAGTGTGAGGGCTGCATGGTGGAATAGTTATGTGAATGTGAGCATAGAGAGCGAGGGAATGGGTAAGGGTGCATGGATGTCAGTGTCAAGTGGGATGTGGAGGAAGAGATTGCTGAAGCTGAGTGCAGGTGAGGAAAGGCAATGGGGATCAGATTGAGGGTGATGGGAAATTCATACTCACTTTTCCAGTGCGCTGAAGGTCATGAAATCTTTTCCAGCACTGAATCCAGGTTCTGCGGGTGACTCCCAAGGAGTTGACCTCCTCAGCCATCTGCAACCACACTGCCTTGGTCTGAGTTGGAGGCCTCTTCCTCCCTGAGGAAGGGAAGAGCACCTCCCTGTTGGCCCTAGCCCCATCCACCAATGCCTGCAGGGCCACCTCGTCGAAGCGAGGAGCTGATCTGGGCCTCCCGCTTGTCATCTTTCCTGCAGGTCTCTCACACCAAACGGAGAAAGCTTGGCAGCCTGCAGAAGAAGCAAGGCTTGCTGTAGACCTTAAATGCAGCAGCAATAATGACGTCATCGGAGGCGACTTTCAGTCAGGAAAAACCCATTTGCCAAGGGTTCCCACACGTTGGAAATCAATTGGACAATTAAGTTAAAATTGCATCAATCTCCCACATCCATTTAGATTCGGGTGGATAACACGAAATGCGGATAACACGACACCATCCCGCACCTGAGTTAAAATCCTGCCCAAAGTATTTTGAATGGGTGAATACGGAAAGACTATTCACTCTGTTTGGGGAGTTAGTCACAAGGGACCATCAATTTAAGATTGGCATCGAGAGTGAGGTGAGAGGTTAGGAGACCTTTCTTAATGCAGACAGCTGTTGGATCATGGAATGCTTTGCCTCATGGAATAGTTGAGGCAGACCCCCATCACATCAAGGAAAAAGTGAATAAGTATTTGGAGTAAAATCCAAGGCTATGGGAAAGAACAGGCGGTGGGATTAGCTTTGGATTGGTCTAGCCAAGATCTGGCCCAGAAATGGTGGACTGAATGGCCTCTTTCTGTGCTGTAAACTTCCACGGTTCTATGGTTTGTACAGTAATATAACCGATAGTAACTTCCAATCTAGCATTCCTTAGCTGGCACTGTTAGTAATACGAACTTTCTTTCACCACAGCAATGAATTGGGCTCAAATTGTAACTTTCCAAAGCCAGCACTTTTTTGGTGTCACCAGCACTCAGTATCATTTTACACCCAGCCCGATTTAACTCTAGCTTACTTCAATAGAGAGTAAAATCGGGCGGGGTGTAAAACGGGCGGCCAACCAAATCCTGTCAGTCCCGCACCCGCTCCCCCTCCCCCCCCCACCACCCAGGGGGGTTAGGTTAAAATTACCCCCCGTCTTCAAACATCTTTTAACACTTTCTCATTAATCGTCCTCTCCTTTGAAGCCACAAATCCCTACTCAGTCTTTGCCAACTGTTGTTTTATCAAATAAATCATTAGTGTGTAACATAATTAAGTGGTGAAACTGGCAAGTAGACAAAGAGGGAATTAAGCCTCAAGTCAGTCAGCACTTTTATTTTAATTGGGTTTTTTCTGCTTATTTGACCAAAACTATTTATTTATATATGTATATCCCTATTTATAATATGCACTTCAGATATAATTTCCCTGCAATCAAGGGGTACTGAGGCACACAGACCAGGAAGATCCCAGGTGGATTCTCTGTTGTACTGGCTGCTCCTAGCTGAGGTGGCAGTAGGTGCACTACAGCTGACCTCACTGTCACTTGGTTATATCAGGAAAAAGTTAGCCAAAGTTCCTCTCCAATGACCTTTGTTGTAGCAAAACATAAGTGTGGAAAGACAAAAAGGTAATTTTGTGCACCAGATTGATTTGTCCCAAAAGACAATATGCACTATTTGTTATGTGCAAGTCTATGTAATGTTTACTACAGATGGAAAGTTAGTAAGACGGATTTTGTATGTGTCCTGATATGAGCCAGATAGGTGACAATCAGAATGTCTCTAGCCTCTCGTGTTAACGCTATCTGTTGGTGTGAGCATTTGGCGTGGATGCATTTCCCATTAAGATCAATATCAATCACTTTTTTGTTGTTAAGATTATTCAGTACATATGAAACCACAATCATTCTCAGCATTCTGGGTCATTCTTTTAAGCCCCAATGAGCTGTCAAGACACTGGAATCATTGCTTGAGGACACCAATGCTTTTTGGTTGCAGTCACAAGAAAGTCTTGCAGGTTATCTGCTTTTATTTGAAACAGTTCAATGATTGCCTCTCTGGATAGCCTCAACCTTCTTAGGCATTGCAACTCTTTTAGTTCCAGGTTTGACATTCCAGACTCCAACACCCTTTTCCTTCGATAAGGTTCACCAAGAGTCTTTTATCCATGTGTCCAAACATCCCATTCATTGTACTGCTCATCTGAAAGACCGATGCCAGTCACAACAGCAGCAACATTGGGCGCGATCTTGCCAGCCCTGGGGAGGCGGGTATGGAGGCGGGACTGCGGGGAATTATAGACCAGTAAGCCTGACATCGGTAGTGGGGAAAATGCTAGAGTCCATTATAAAAGATGTAATAGTAGAGCACTTGGAAAACAGTGACCGGATCGGACAAAGTCAACATGGATTTACAAAAGGTAAATCGTGCTTGACTAACCTACTGGAATATTTTGAGGGTGTAACTGGTAGAATAGATAAGGGAGAACCAGTGGATGTGGTGTATTTGGACTTTCAGAAGGCTTTCGATAAGGTGCTGCATAAGAGATTAGCATGTAAAGTTAAAGTACATGGGATTGGAGGTAAGATACTGTCTTGGATAGAGAACTGGTTGGCAGACAGGAAGCAAAGAGTTGGAATAAATGGGTCTTTTTCCGAGTGGCAGGCAGTGACTAGTGGGGTACCGCAGGGATCGGTGCTAGGACCCCAGCCATTCACAATATATATTAATGATCTAGACGAGGGAACTAGATGTAATATCTCCAAGTTTGCAGATGACACAAAGCTGGGTGGGCGTGTGTGCTGTGAGGAGGATGCCGAGAAACTCCAGTATGATTTGGACATGTTGGGTGATTATACTGCATCTGCCATGTGGATAAGTGCGAGGTTATCCATTTTGGTGGCAAAAACAGAAAGGCAGATTATTATCTGAATGGCAATAGATTGGGAGAAGGGGAAGTGTAACAAGACCTGGGTGTCCTTGTGCACCAGTCGCTGAAGGTAAGCATGCAGGTGCAGCAGGCGGTTAAGAAGGCAAATGGTATGTTGGTCTTCATAGCGAGAGCATTCAAGTACAGGAGCAAGGATGTCTTGCTGCAGTTGTACAGGGCCTTGGTGAGACCACACCTTGAGTATTGTGTACAGTTTTAGTCATCTTATCTGAGGAAGGATGTTCTTGCCATGGAGGGTGTAGTGTATGTACCTGTAAGAGAGAACTACTTTTACAGCTCCTGTATACTGTAGTACCGGCAGTGACCACACCTGTATATAAGCCTTGAGCATGCCTCTGTACTGTTAGTCTTTAGACTACCCTCCTCCAGTAAACACCTGTTGATTGTTAAGTTACAGCCTCCGTCTAGTTATTGGAAAACATCATACTTTAAGAATCACGGATTCAACAGTAGCGACGAGGTCGATTCGAATCTACCTGCAACTCTGCATTTCCTTTCAAGGATTCGCTCCGGGAGGGCGGTGGAAGAAAGTCGAGGCCAGAAGCACGGGCGTCGACCACGAGCAACCACCCAGTCATCCGGCAGAGAGTGAACATCGCAGGGGAGGCTGTGGAGAGCCTGGCTTGGTTCCCCAGCCACGATGATCCAGCAACAGACTGACAACAGGTACAGCGCAGACCCTTCCCGGTCAGTGGCGGCTGGAGCCGACCGACGGCACAGAAAAGGCCGAGCAGCGTCGACGGGGTAAGAGAGAGGGTGAAGCGCACAGGGCGCAGCCGGGGGTTGAAAACCGAGTGGCGTCGAGGAAAAACAAAAAAGAGAGAGAGAGGGTAAAGCAGCAGCCGGGTTCAGGACCAAGCGGCGGCAACGGGAGAGGCGCACAGGAGAACGCGTAGAGCACAGCCAGGGCTCAAGGGCTGAACAGCGTCCGCGGGGGAAAGAAAGGAAGCGCGGGAGATGCCATTGAGCCGCGGAGAAGAAGGGAGAGCGCGGGAGACGCCATTTTAGAAGCCGCAGCGGAGAAGAAGGGCGAGCGCGGGAAGAAAGGAAAGCGCGGGAGATGCCATTTTGTGCCAGCGGAGAAGAAGGGAGAGCGCGGGAGATGCCATTTTAGGCAGTTTAATCACACCCAGGGATGCCGAAGAGTGGCAGTATCACTGCGTTCGACAATGAAGTCGAAGATTGGGCGACATATGTGGAACGCATTGAGGTGTACTGCAGGGCGAATGAAGTGCCAGATGCTAGGAAAGCACTGGTTTTGTTAAATTCCATGGGTGCAAAAGCTTATGGCTTAATGTGAAACCTAATAACCCCAGAGAAGTGTGATGAAATAACTCTATGTTCTGATATTTGTATTGTTGTTGTTGTTGTTGTTGTACTTGTACTTGTAATGTCTGGAATGTTCCACCGGGGGGAACCACTAATACTCCTCCCTGGCCCCGCCCCTCTTCTGGTATGTTCTACCAAGGGCTCGGTCGATGATGAACTCTGTTAACTCTGCCATGATTCTTACTTAATAAAAGCCTTCAGTCTTAAGCTTTAACTTCACGGATTCAGGCAGTTATTTGGCACATCAATTTTATTAAGTAACAACTTTTGGAAGATGGATTGATTTTTGAAACCAGAGCGTCTGGATATCGATCCGCATTCGGCAGACGCATCGAAGAAATTTACGCATTGGCTGCGATGTTTTGAACACTTCATCGCATCGTTCGATTCGACGGTTAACAAGTTGGGTCTTCTAACCAACTTGGTAAGTCATCAAACTTACTCTATAATTGAAGATATTACTACATATGAAGAGGCCCTCGCAGCTCTTAAAACCCAGTACCTTAAGTCGGTTAACGAAGTATACGCCAGGATCTCCTGTCTACTCGCAGGCAATTACCCGAGGAATCTCTGGACGACTTCCTGCAGGACCTTAAGGCTTTGGCTAAGGGTTGCAACTACAAGGCTGTCTCTGCCATAGTGTATCAGGAAGAAGCCATCCGCGATTCTTTCATATCTGGCCTCCGATCTAATTATATTAGACAGAGACTCCTCGAGAACGACTCGTTAGTTTTAAAAACGGTTGTCGCTGCTGCTCGATCGTTAGATGTAGCCCAGAAGAATTCAGAAGTGTATGCATCAGCCCATGCATCTCTCTCAGCCTCGTGTGTTCCGAGTATGGAGGCATCCATAACACCAATGGAGCCCCTACTTAATCCTATTGTTGCGGCTGTGCCCCATGGGTCTAAGTGTTATTTTTGTGGCCAATCTAAACACCCCAGGCAAAGTTGCCCAGCCAGAGAGGCTACCTGTTTTAAATGTAAGAAACGGGGGCATTTTAGTAAGGTGTGTAAGGGTAATCCTGTACCCGAGGTCTTCTCTGCTGCCGCCTATCGTTTTACTCTAGCCTTGGCTACGGTTGACCAGACCATACCGTGCTCCTTGTCAAAATCTATGATGGACATCAAGATTAATGGTCGTCCTACTGGGTGTTTGATAGACTGTGGCAGTACTGAAAGTTTTATACACCCCAACCTTGTTAACTCCTGTTCATTGAAGGTGTATCCTACTCGAAGTGAAATTGTGATGGCGTCCAAATCCCTTACTTCGGAGGTAACTGGATATTGTAAAGTCACATTGACCATTAAGGATACGGAGTATAAGGACTTTAAACTCCTCATATTACCTCAGTTGTGTGTGAACTTAATATTAGGCTTGGACTTCCAGTGTCAGCATGAGAGCGTTACCCTTAAGTATGGTGGATATCAGCCTCCACTCACAGTCTGCGGCCTTTCTACTTTAAACATAAGTCCGCCTTCTTTGTTTGCGAACCTTGCTCTTAATTGTAGACCTATAGCGACTAAGAGTCGACGGTATAGTTCAGAAGATAAAACATTTATGAAAGAGGAAGTGGAAAGGCTTCAATGGGAGGGAATCATCGAACACAGTGGTAGCCCGTGGCGTGCCCAGGTGGTGGTGGTTAAAACTAATGAGAAGAAAAGGCTTGTGGTTGATTATAGCCAGACTATAAACTTGTATACCCAATTAGACGCCTATCCTTTGCCTCGTATTTCTGAGATGGTGAACCAGATAGCTCAGTACCACGTGTTCTCCACCATTGATTTAAAGTCTGCCTACCATCAACTCCCAATCAAAATAGAAGACCGACCTTATACGGCCTTCGAAGCTAATGGGCGCCTGTACCAATTCCTTCGGGTGCCCTTTGGAGTGACGAATGGGGTATCCATCTTCCAACGGGAGATGGATCGTATGGTGGATGAATACGCATTGGAAGCAACATTCCCGTACCTGGACAATGTTACCATCTGTGGGCGTGACCAATGGGAGCATGATCAAAATCTCGCAAAGTTCCTAGAGACTGCAAAGAGGTTAAACCTGACCTACAACGAAAACAAGTGTACCTTCAATACTACACGTCTGTGTATTCTTGGTTGTGTTGTGGAGAATGGGGTAATCGGGCCAGACCCTGAAAGATTACGCCCACTTAAGGAATTACCTTTACCTCATACTGTAAAAGCTTTAAGAAGGTGTCTGGGATTCTTCTCGTACTATGCCCAGTGGGTGGCTAGCTACTCAGATAAAGTCCGACCTCTTATTAAGTCGACGTCTTTTCCGCTATCGGCGGAAGCTCAGGAGGCTTTCCTTAATATCAAACGGGACATTGAGAAGGCAGTGGTATGTGCCGTGGATGAGAAGATCCCTTTTCAAGTGGAAAGTGATGCATCTGATTTTGCGTTGGCAGCAACTCTTAACCAAGCTGGTAGACCAGTAGCTTTCTTCTCTCGTACATTGCAAGGACCAGAAGTTCGACATTCTTCAGTGGAAAAGGAGGCACAGGCGATTATCGAAGCAGTCAGGTATTGGAGACATTATCTCGCTGGCCAACGTTTTACGCTCATTACTGACCAGTGATCCGTGGCCTTTATGTTCAACACTAAGCAGAGAGGCAAGATCAAAAATGATAAGATTTTAAGATGGCGAATAGAACTGTCAACATATGACTATGATATTCAGTACAGGCCTGGAGTATTTAATGAGCCATCGGATGCTTTGTCATGAGGAGTATGTGCTAGTCTAGGTACAGATAAGCTTCAAAGTCCCCATGACGCACTCTGCCACCCTGGGGTTACCAAAATGAACCACTTCATTAAGTCCCACAATCTACCCTACTCTATTGAGGAGGTCCGGACAATGACCAGAACCTGTCATGTTTGTGCTGAATGCAAACCCCGCTTCTATAAGCCGTCCGAGCCAGCTCATCTTATTAAAGCAACTCGGCCATTTGAGCGTTTGAGTCTCGATTTTAAAGGTCCCCTTCCATCGAGCGACCGTAATGTCTATTTTCTTATTATTATAGACGAGTACTCTCGGTTCCCTTTTGTTATCCCCTGTCCGGATGTGACTAGTGCTGTTGTAATTAAATGCCTCTGCCAACTGTTTTCCTTGTTCGGCATGCCTAACTATATACATAGTGATAGGGGTTCTCCCTTTATGAGCAAAGAATTACGACAGTTTTTGCTATCGAAGGGGATTGCAACGAGTAGAACTACCAGCTATAACCCTCGTGGTAATGGGCAGGTCGAGAAATAAAATGCGACAGTGTGGAAGGCTATCGTACTGTCTCTGAAGTCACGAGGCCTGCCGACCTCTCGCTGGCAGGATGTCCTGCCAGACGTGCTGCATTCCATAAGGTCTCTTTTGTGTACAGCGACGAATGCCACCCCTCATGAAAGGATGTTTAGTTTTCCAAGAAAAGCTACTAATGGAGTATCATTATCCACATGGTTGACGACCACGGGTCCTGTGTTGTTGCGCAGACATGTGAGAGGCCACAAGACTGATCCACTGGTGGAGGAAGTACAACTCCTCCATGCTAATCCCCAGTATGCGTATATTCAATATTCGGATGGGCGAGAGGATACGGTCTCTATTAAAGATCTTGCACCTGCTGGAGCTCGAAAAGAGTTTGACTCTGAGAGTAGAGTTTTCAATCATGGTATTGGACCTTCAGAGACACAAACCCTCAGTGTGGAGAATACTGATGATTCTGGGAATTCGAATGAACCGGAGTTAGTACTCTGGGAGGAGCCTCAGCAAGAGTTACGTCATTCCCAGAGGATTATCAGACCTCCTGACAGACTGAATCTATAGCAGGGGGTGAATGTGATGAAATAACTCTGTGTTCTGATATTTGTATTGTTGTTGTTGTACTTGTACTTGTAATGTCTGGAATGTTCCACCGGGGGAACCACTAATACTCCTCCCTGGCCCCGCCCCTCTTCTGGTATGTTCTACCAAGGGCTCGGTCGATGATGAACTCTGTTAACTCTGCCATGATTCTTACTTAATAAAAGCCTTCAGTCTTAAGCTTTAACTTCACGGATTCGGGCAGTTATTTGGCACATCAATAAGCCAGTGGATAAGAATTTCGAAAGCATAGTGGAAATCCTTCAGGACCACTTAAACCCCACACCGCTGCTGATAGCAGAAAGATTTAAGTTCCACAAAAGGAACCAGCATAAAGACGAAAGTAATGCTGAATACTTAACAGAACTGCGCAAGCTATGGAAACACTGCCAGTTTGGAGTGGGACTAGCAGATACGTTAAGGGACAAGTTTGTGTGTGGGCTTCAAAGTGAAGGAACCCAGAAACGGCTTCTATCAGAAAAGGATCTTACGCTGGACAAGGCTTTCAGCATGGCAGTATCACATGAAGCAGCCGCACGGGGCGCTGCAGAGATACAACAGAGACCGCAAGAATATGGCACCAATGAAATGTCATATGGAGCAGGGAAGTGTTATCGCTGCGGCAGAACAACACATGACCAGAAGGATTGTTGGTTCAAGGACCAAGTGTGCAGACAGTGTGGAAAAGCAGGACACATAGCAAGAGTCTGCAGGTCAGGGAAGAAAACCAGCAGCAAGAAATCTCCACAGGAGAAGTACAAAAAGGTACACAAGGTGATGGACAGTAGTTCAGACGAACATAAAAGTGATACAGACTCCGGAAGCAAGGAGCTGGATTGTCTGAAACTACATAAGGTAATCAAAATGGAGGATCACCAGACTATCTGGGTCACGCTCAAGATAGACGGAGTCCAAGTGAAAATGGAATTGGACACAGGATCAGCCCTAACAGTCATAAACCAAAGGGACTACAAGCAGCTATTTTCACATATATCCTTGAAAGCTACAGAGATTGTCTTGAAGACGTACATGGGGCAAAAAGTCTACCCCAAAAGAAAAATAAGGGTGAACGTGATATACAAAGGCCAGGAAATACCTAAAATGGACCTATATGTATTGCCAGATGGAGGACCACCACTACTAGGACGTGAATGGATCCGGAAGATACAATTAGATTGGCATTCCATACAGGCACTGAAGGTTGAGGCCAAAAAGGATGACGACGTCACACCTGGCCGACTGTCAAAAATGCTAACTGACGCACAAGAAGTGTTCCAGGAGGGACTCGGAACACTAAAACGCATAACAGCGACGATTAAAATAGAGGAAAATGCAAGCCCAAAGATTTTTAAGGCCAGACCGGTGCCTTATGCGATCCGACCAGCCGTCGAAGCAGAGCTGGAAGAGTTGGAACGTTCAGGAGTACTCTCCAAAGTAGACTGGAGCGAGTGGGCTACACCCGTCGTTCCTGTAATGAAGAGGTCATTGAGTAATACGCCTGGGGAACCAAAGAAGGTCCGCATTTGTGGGGATTTTAAGGTGACAGTGAACCCAGTCCTTCACACGGTACAATATCTGCTTCCACGGATTGAGGATATTTTCGCCTCGCTATCTGGAGGTAAACGCTTCACCAAAATTGATCTGGCCCAGGCGTACTTGCAAATGGAGGTAGAAGAAGCCTCGAAATAATACCTCACGATCAACACTCATAAAGGTCTCTACCAATACAACCGGCTGGTGTTCGGGGTAGCATCGGCTCCGGCTATTTGGCAAAGGGCAATGGATCAAGTCCTGCAAGGGATTCCATGGACCCAGTGTTATTTGGACGACATCCTGGTCACGGACAAAAATGACAGTGATCACCTTGCCAACCTGGAGAAGGTGCTCACTAGATTAAAGGAATATGGGCTACGAGCTAATCGCCACAAGTGCGAGTTTTTCCAGAAGCAGACCTCATATTGTGGCCACGTTATTGATGAAGAGGGGTTACATAAGTCCCCTGAAAAGATTGAGGCAGTAGTCAAGGCTCCAGCACCGGAAAATGTGTCACAACTGAGGTCGTTCCTCGGGCTGGTGAACTACTACCATAAGTTCTTACCAAATTTGTCTACAGTATTACACCCACTGAACACCCTACTGCAAACGGGGGAACCATGGAAGTGGAATGACGAATGTAAACGAGCTTTCCAGAAGTGCAAAGAATTGATCACATCAAAAGAGGTGTTGGCCCATTTCAACCCAGCACTACCAATTCAGTTGGCATGTGATGCATCACCCTATGGTATTGGAGCGGTGCTGTCGCACAAATTCCCAGACGGGTTGGAGAGGCCAGTAGCCTTTGCGTCTCGGTCACTAACCTCAGCCGAGCGCAACTACGCCTAGATCGACAGGGAGGCCCTCAGCCTAGTATGGGGAGTAAAAAAATTCAACCACGATCTGCATGGGCAGAAGTTCACCTTGCTGACTGACCACCAACCACTTGTTTCCATCTTTAATCCAAAGAAGGGTGTTCCGGTGATGACTGCACAACGGCTACAAAGATGGTCACTTTTTCTAGGGGGCGAACCAATATGAAATAGAGTATAAGGGCATGAAACAGCATGGAAACACTGATGGGCTATCATGCCTGCCACTGCCTACGGTGGAGGAAGCACCAGCAGTGGACCCTATCGAAATATTTTATTCGTCGATAATTGAACGATTGCCAGTAACTAACGCGGATATAGAGAAGGAGACCCGCAATGATCCGACACTGTCTCGGGTATATGATTTGGCAGTGAAGGGATGGCCAACACATGGCGACTCACTGTTGCCAGCATTCTCATCCAGAAGAGAACAGCTGTCAGTATGCCAGGGGACAGTGATGTGTGGATCCTGAGTGGTAATTCCACCCAAGTTAAGTGAGAGAGTGCTCAATGAGCTTCACGAAGGTCATCTGGGAGGGGTGAAAATTAAAAGCCTTGCTAGGGCTTATGTGTGGTGGCCGGGGATCGATCAACAAATCGAGGACCTAACAAAGAGCTGCTCAGGATGCCAGAAGGTCCAAAATGCACCACCACATGCCCCTCTACACCCATGGGAGTGGCCCTCCTCTCCATGGCAACGGGTGCATATTGATTTTGCTGGTCCATTCATGGACTCAATGTTCTTAATAGCAGTGGATGCACACTCGAAATGGCCTGAGGTGATAAAAATGTCCTCAACCACTACAGAGAAAATGATTGCAGTCCTACAGACCATATTTGCCAGGAATGGCTTGCCAGAGCAGATTTGCTCTGATAACGGACCACGGTTTGTGTCCGAAGAGTTTCGAAAATTTATGAGAAGGAATGGGGTAAGGCATTACACATCCGCCCCGTATCATCCAGCCACAAATGGATTGGCTGAGAGGTTCATACAAACCTTTAAAAAGGCGATAAGGGCCATGTGCGATGATGAAATTCCACTACAGCATAAGGTGGACAATTTCCTGTTAGCCTACAGAAATGCGACACATGCAGTTACCAACCAGACCCCGGCCATGATGTTCTTTAACCGAAGGTTGAGATCTCGTCTGGATTTGCTCAGACCAAATGTGCGAAGAAATGTTGAGGATAAGCAATTCCAGCACATCAATGAGAAGCCGACAAGGAGCTTCAATGTAGGACAACCAGTCTTGGCCCGCGACTACCGAACAGAGAAATGGCAACCCGGAACGATATGCACACGGCAGGGGCCATTAATGTACACAGTGGATGTCGGGGAGAACATTGTGAGATGCCACGTCGACCAGATCCTAGCGTCACAGGAATGAGTCAATCCCATGACTCGCGTACCTGGGGATGAACCCGACATACCGGTAGCATCTACCTCAGAAACAGTAGCAGCGGAAACTGATGAACTAACCGACGAAAGGGGGCCAGAATCGCCTCCGCACCAAGAACAAGAACCTCAGGAAAGGCGCTATCCAGAAAGGATCAGGAAGCCGCCCCAAAGAATGAATCTATAAATGGACTATTTCAGTTTAATGTGCATGTTGAAGTGTTAACTGTTATTTGAATGGTATGTGTACTGTTAATCTAAAAGGGGAGGAATTGTAGTGTATATACCTTTAAGAGAGAACTACTTTTACAGCTCCTGTATACTGTAGTACCAGCAGTGACCACACCTGTATATAAGCCTTGAGCATGCCTCTGTACTGTTAGTCTTTAGACTACCCTCCTCCAGTAAACACCTGTTGATTGTTAAGTTACAACCTCTGTCTAGTTATTGGAAAACATCATACTTTAAGAATCACGGATTCAACAGAGGGAGTGCAGTGAAGATTCACCAGACTGATACCTGGGATGGCAGGAATGACGTATGAGGAGAGATTGGGTCGATTGGGCTTATATTCGCTGGAGTTTAGAAGAATGAGAGGGGATCTCATTGAAACTTATTATTCTAACAGGACTAGACAGACTAGATGCAGGAAGGATGTTCCCAATGGCGGGGGAGTCCAAAACCAGGGGTCATAGCCTAAAGATAAGGGGTAAGCCATTTAGGAGAGAGATGAGGAGGAATTGTTTCACCCAGAGAGTGGTGAACCTGTGGAATTCTCTGCCACACAGGGCAGTTGAGGCCATTTCATTAAATATATTCAAGAAGGAGTTAGATATATTTCTTAAGGCTAAAGGGATCAAGGGATATGGGGAGAAAGCAGGGACAGGGCACTGAATTTGGATGATCAGCCATGATCTCATTAAATGGCAGAGCAGGCTCGAGGGGCTGAATGGCCTACACCTGCTCCTATCTTCTATGTTTCTATGCCAGGAAAATGGCAGAATTTGGGGGCGGGAGCCCAACCCGCCCCCAACTTGCCTCCATGCCATCTTGCCAGGAGGCGATTAGCCGCCCCGCGCTGAGCCCCGTCTCCTTGGAGGCGGGAAGGGATTACATCCACTTAACTGCCTGTTAACAGGTAATTAACAGGCAGGAAATAGGATTAGCCCCTTTTTGCCCACACAAGTGCGGGCTTCCCGAAGGCTCCGAATCCCGCCAGGTCACCGAGGCGAGTAGGGGGTCTGCGGGGGATAGAGGGGACCAAAAATGTGCTGTGGAGATGAATGATGGGTGCAAGTATGGAGAGGTGAGTATCTGAGGTAAGTGCAAAGTGTTAGAAAAAGTGCACTTACCTTTGTTCCTTCCTGCAGGCTTCAGTCGGTGGGTATGCGGAGAGTCTCGCACCTCCGCGGTAGAGATAACAGATGGCCGTTGCATTCTCCTGCAACAACCATCTCATTTCTGCAAAAGAAAGATGTTTGATGAGGTCTTGAATTCAAGACCTCATCAAACTACAGAGAATGTCACTGTTTGACAGCTTCACAGGGCTGTCAAACGATGACAATTCATCTGTCAAAAATTTTTGACAGATGAAACGTCATACGTTGACGTTCTCTGCAACCGGCTTTCCCTTAATTAGCCTGCTAAGCCCACGTGGAAAATAGTGTGGGTTGGCTAGAAGTTGATGGAGGCGGAACTGCAACCCGACAAGTGGGAGTCCCGCCTCCAAAAGCTCCCCATTGAGAAAATCACCCCCATCATTGTTGGGACCCTCTTTCTGGGTTTCGCAAGATATTTGCTAGTGATAGCTCTGAATGGGATCTATGTACACTATTTGCATAATATAATAAAAGCAGACCATGTTGAAGTTTGCAATTAATTAAATGTCCTAAGCAATTGCAAACTTCAACATGGCCCGCTTTTATTATATTCACCTCATGAGCTCAATTTGCATTTTCACACAGGCTCTCAAATTTGTTTCTGAAGTACCAAACCTATGTCAGAAATGGGTAACCTTTGGCCATAATGGATGATTGCTATGTTGTACATAGCACTACTGTTTCCAGGTGTTACAATATAAGGGAAACATTACCAACACCCACATCCCTAATGTTAAGTCATCAACAGCATAATATTGTTAACTCCCATGCATATTATTGTGCACTGCTCTCAGCTGTCAGCTTAGTGTACAAACTCACAGGGTCTAAATACTCGACCCCTTACACACAATACTCAGCCTCTGTTTTATCAATATTATTATTGAAAGGGGCGAGATATTTGTATCCATGGACACAAGAACCACCACACATAAAACACATAGAAGGGAAGAGTTTGCCAACATAACGCTTGGCCCCAGCAACTTCCTTGCCTCATATAGAACCACAGCAGAAAATAACAAGACTGAGAAACTGTATGAGATAGACAAAAATGGCCAGTACATATTATAATCATAAGGTTACTAAAACACCCAAGAAGGTTACTAAAACACCCAAGAAAGTATGGAATATGAAACGACTCTTTGGCCCATCATTTCTGTTTCCTTCATAAGCATGCACAATTTGCCAATCATGAACTCCACCCAACCCGTTCAATCCCTTGAGGGAGGCAGCCAACCACAAGGAGATAAAGCTCTGTGAAATTTCTCACTGCCCATTTCCAATTGTAGACTTAGCAACAGCTCCTTAAATACTTCCTACTTTTCTTCTGTACTTCTCTAAACCAGTATTAAGTTCCAATTAATTCCCTCAAAGTCTGCCCCCATTAAAGATATAGTTTAGGACAGCAGTACTTGTTAATTTATCTCACTCAAGGATATAGTTCAACTTAATAACTACTATAAAATGTACATTGTGTCATTGCTACGATTCACTTGTTCTTTTAATGTTGAATAAATTTGTTTGCCAGTTAAGTCGCAGTTTAGTGTAGTGATATTCTTCCATTTCACAAAATCAAAGGAGATCAAGTTAGGGTATGGGATGAAACCAGTAAGTGCAAATAAGGTGGAGGATTCTCACTTTGATCCCTGGGCAGTCTATGAATTACCTAGATCGGGGCAAGTAAAAGCATTCTCTGGGATATAGGGAATGTGGGCTCACCTAAGAATATGATCAGAGATGCTGAACCACTCCCCCAAAAAATCTACTGTTAAAAAAAAGACCGGAAAAACCCCTAAAAAGCTAACAAGGGTGTTAGGGGACTACTTTGTTTTACGGATGTACATCCTTAGTTGCGAGCGTATATAACAGACGCGTATCGATTTGTATAGGCAGTGCCGAAGTTCCAGTTACCCAGTGAAGATCACTTGAAGTTACTCTCAGTCTCTGCTGCTTTATTATTTTATGTAGTTGTGTATAGCGGTACAAACACAACAGGTGTCTATCTAGATCATTAAATAGAATGGTGTCATTTTTGAGAGACCTGATTAGTTAGATGGGATTGTCACTTTCTAACAAACCCTGAAACCACTACTCACAGTCAACCAAACAGGGAAATTAACAACTGTGTTGCTTGCATGGACATCACAAAACAGCTTCATGTTTTTTTTTCCAATTATGTACATACCAGCCTCCCCAAATCCACCCGAACTTCAAACCAAGGATGGCAAAGCTTCTCACTTGTTTTCCATGGGTATTGAAATGGGAGATGAATTGTAATATAATCAAAACATCATTGAGTGAGATGGGAATCTCAGGATCTCATGACAATTGCAAAGGTCATTACTTCTTTATGGCTTAATGCCAGCACCCTAATCACAGTCACAAACTACAAAGCACTCAATAATCTGTTGTTCTTATACTGGAGTCACATTTTCAGCAAATCCTCTGTGCAATTATCGAATAAATATGCAATCATTTACAACATAAAAGATAATAGCGAATTGGTGCAGTTTCATTATAAAACTTTGCAAACCTAGTTGATTTACATTGCTTTACTAGGTAGGCTACATTAGTGCTGATTTCTAACCAGTTGCTAGTAGGCTTATGATCTTATTATGCTCTCTGTAAGGCAAAATCTGGTTTCTGTTCAATGGCTCCCCGATGGAATGGCTGAAACAGAATAATTTTAGGTCCCAGCAAAGACAGAATCCTTTGCTGGCTCCTATTTGTGGGGCTCCAAAACAGAGATAGAGATAAGCAGGGTCTAGAAATTCGAACACGACCATAATCGGGCAGGCAGGGTCTAGTGCAAGGATCATTCCTTGTGCCTGAATGGACAGGCCCAAGGCCCACGTAATACTGGGCCTCAGGCCTCATTATCATCAAGCCGGTGAACTGCAGTCACCTAATGGACTCGAAGGTGGGACCGCTGCAACGCCAACAGCGACTCTCAGGTAAGTCCATAAAGGGGGACTGGGAAGGTGATTGACCGGCAAGAGGGGTGATCGGTGGGGGGGGGGGGTGGTTATCGGTCAGCGGCGATCGGGAAGGGTGGGTAGTGGTTGGCAGTGATCGGAAGAGTAGAGGTGGGACCTGAGGGGGGTTGAGGCCGGTGCGATCGGGGAGCATTAGCAGCAGTGATGGGGGGTGGCGGGGGCGGGGAATCAGTTGCCGGCGGTGGAATGTGGAAACATGAGCAGCATCAACTCAGCAGGCAGGTAAATATATTTTTAACACTGAGGGCGGCTGCGTTCAGGGCAACCCAATATTGCAGTTGGGGCCTCAAACATGCCCCTTATTTGAATATGCATAGGGCCTAACGCCTGGTTTAGGCATAGGCCCTAGACGCCTATTTATTTTTGCCTACACCAATATGGCAGGCGGCGCACCTCTGGCTCGTAATGAGCATGCGCGTCCTGCCCACAATATTGGCGGCTTAGGCGCCCATTTAGTGCATGAGAAACGGCGTCTTAACCCCAGATAGGCGCTATTCAATTTTCAGGTCAAGATGTTTAATCTGCCCGCTGAGGAGCAAATCCCTTACTATGATTCACGGCTCTACAGCTTTTCACCACTGAGATCAGGAAAAGGGCAGAAACTGGATATTTTCTGGTGGTTATACCAGTGGGTTACCACCAAGTTTAAAATAGCATTACTGCAGCGATACCTGGGGATCCCCCGAGAGATATAAACAGTGTCCATGCTGTGTGTGCTGTACAGTACACTCCTTTCCCACTTTTATTCAGTCAAGGACTCCAGATGTAACACAACATTAATGTTGTTCCATCTCAGTGTATTTAAATGGTAAAGGTGCCCAGTGAAACACCACTTCTTAAAAGCACCGATATTAGATTCTTATAAAAGCAAGCTGTGATGCACAGGTACAAAAGTTCACTTTGTCATGAAATGTAGTTAATTATACACGAGTACGATTAACTTGTCAAAGTGACATAATATGTTGGGTCGGCAGGAATGTTGAGCTACCTTAAAGTCATGGTATTACATGTAGAATTATGCGAATGAATTGACTCTTTCAACGTTGCATCAAATAATTCTACACTGGTGCACGGTACATTAGTCTGTTCATCCAGTAAAGAAACCACATTTTCAAAGGCTGGGGAATCTAACAAGACGTAGCTTGGTAGATAAAGTCCATCATTCGTGCGAGCTGCTCCCCCACAACATGCTTTGCAGATGTACAGCAAAAGCACGAAAATGTAAAGAAGACCATGTCAGTTCTTTTGCATATATATGAAAAATAAATGGGGACGGATATAAGAGGTACGTGGAATGACTGCCCTGTCAAAGGCAGAAAAAACTACAGTATGTTCTGTTACCACATGCTGAGAGAAAGCTAAAATTACTGTATGAAAACACCCTGACTGATTGCTGGAACACGACACTTTCACTGAAAATAGTTGTTTACACTGCTTTTTAAAGTAAAAAAAAGCACAACTAATGATAACTGCAATTTGCATTTATTTTTCTCCCCCTTATGAAAACCATCAATAAACTAGAAAGGAACCTGAGTCAGTTTACAAGCTCCTCCCATTTCCAAAAATGGATTTTTCACACTTATTAATTCCATGTGATTTGCAATTTCATCCAGGGCCGCTGCGCTGCTTTGTTAAATCTGCCTCCCCCACATCTTTCTGGGCGAGTATGATGCAGAAAGAAACGTGAATCGCTGCATTGCACTTCGGGAACTGGTTTATTTTTGGATTAAACGTTTCAACGTAAGCTGTGCATCTGCCTAAGTATTAGGTACTCAGTGGATAACTGACCATGGAATACCATCTTAATGTTCTGAACACACAAGGCTGTGTAACTTGTGAAGCTCTTACTCGCAAGTGGCACAGAACCATCAGGACTAAAGTATTTATCTTTTGATTGTTACTATTGTTTTTTCCAGGGCGCAGGGTAGCTCTAGGCCGCAAGTTCATCAACTGGCATCTGCAGACCCTCAGGGAGTCTGCGAGGAGATCTGAGGAAGTCTACAAAGGCATTAGGTTTCTCTATGATCTGGACCAGGTTGTGAGGACAATATCAGAAGAATTTTAAACTCCAGATTTTTTTCTGTATTTCTATAGAAAAAGAATTGCCTTTCTACAGCGCCTTTCACGACCTCAGGACGTCCCAAAAGTGCTTTCCAGTCAAGGAAGTACTTTTTGAAGTGTAGTCACTGTTGTAATGTAGGAAACGCTGCAGCCAATTTGCGCACAGCAAGCTCCCACAAACAGCAATGTGATAATGGCCAGATAATGGCCTGGAATCTGCAGTGGGTAATAACAGCGAACGCACCCGCTGTTATTACCCCTTTGAAACTGACCGCAACTTCAGGATTGAGCACGTGCGCATCCTAAAGCGGAGATCCTGAAGTTGCGGACGGTGATTCACTGCTCCTACACTGGCTGCGCTGTGCTGGCCCCTCCATTAGCCGGAAATCAATGTTATCAGTGAAATTAGTGAAACTGATGAAAACTTCGGCTCTTCACAGAAATCACAGAAACCCCACAGTGCAGATAGAGGCCATTTCGGCCCATCGAGCCTGCACCGACACATATCCCACCCGATCCCCATAACCCCTACACCAACACACATCCCACCCTATCCCCCTAACACTAAGGGTCAATTTATCATAGCCAATCAACCTAACCCGCACATCTTTGGACGGTGGGAGGAAACCGGAGCACCCGGAGGAAACCCACGCAAACACGGGGAGAATGTGCAAACTCCACACAGACAGTCGCCCGAGGCCGGATTCGAACCCGGGTCCCTGGCGCTGTGAGGCAACAGTGCTAACCACTATGCCACCGTGGTAATATCGCGGTTAAATACCCCATTGAAAGATAAACCTTGTTGGATTAGGTGTAACGGGTTTAACAGCGTATTGACTGCTAAACAAATGTTATGGCCCTGAAAAACTAATTTTAATTTTGTGGAGTGTCAAATTTCTCCATTTTAATTAAAATTGCAATTTTTAAGAAACTTTCAAAAACTTTTTTAAAGTTTGTTCAATGATGAACGCTGTTTTTTAGTGATGTTCACTGAGAGCTAATAATTGAACAGGACACCGGGGGTAACTCCCCTGCTCTTCTTCAAAGAAACAGTGCCATGGGATCGTTTCCATCCACCTGAGAGAGCAGATGTCAGTTTAACGTCTCATCCAAAAGACGGCACCTCTGACAGTGCAGCACTCCCTCAGCACTGCACTGGAGTGTCAACCTAGCTTTGTGTGCTCAAGTCTCTGGAGTGGGACTTGAACCCACAACCTTCTGACTCAGAGGTGAGATTGCTACTCACTTTTTTTATTATATATTATTTATTGAACATTAAAAACATTTACGACATCGGGATCATTCCATTGTATCATACAAATCCATTCCGCCACTCTGCACAGCCATTCCTCCACCACATATCTGAAGCAATGATCACCACACATCAAAACCTGAAGTTTAATTTGTCTCCCATAACATATACTAATTTATTGTACTTTAAAAATTGATCAGTAACCTTGACTCTGAATAAGGGAAGTGTGCCTGATAATCCCCCCATCATTTAATCTCTGGCCCTTCCCTCCTCTCATGCTCCTTTCCAACTTTTCGGACAGCTGTTGCTTTCTCCTGCAGCCTCCGGCTCTTTTTCACCTCCTGTTTGAACCTTCCCTGCAGCCTCTTCCTTACATTAGGTTTGGGCTGAGGAGCTGCCCATTCTCCCTCCTTCTGCCCCTCACTAATCTTTCCCTTTCCACATGTTGCCACCCCACCCTCCCACTTCCATGTCTCTATCCCCCTCTGACTCCTCACTCTCAAGTTCTTCTGTAACATCCCGTCCCTGCTCCCCATCAGATAGATAATCTCCCTTCGAGAGTCTTCCTGCTATCACAGTTTCTCCAACAGTGCCACTCCCTTTGGCCTCATCTCCACCGCTGACCCTTGTTCCCCGTTTCTTCTCTCTCTGGGACAATGGCGCATCTGCACCTATCTTAATCCTTTCTGGCGTCTTTGTCTCCCCGCTTCTGTCTTGCTGCCCCTTTAAGGCTCCTGCCTCTCACACCCTCTCCTTGTCTTACCCCCTCCTGCTCACCGAGATATCCGACTCCCCATCTTTCTTTGGAGTACTTACATTTATCACGCACCCCACTCCAACCTCCTCTCCCCCCCCGCGGACCACAGATTCTTTAGGGAGAGCTGAACCGTATTCTGGCTCGACTCTGCCCTCGACCCGTGCTGCCCTCTGCTGTCTTTGTCCTTTATCACTGTACTTGTGTTTTCCACCATCTCCATCCTGTTCTCTGCTCTGCAATTTTCTGCCTCTTCCTGCGCTCTTTTCTCCTTCCATTCACCAGCTGTGTCCTCTGCCTGCTCCGCTCCTCCAGCCGCTCCACTCACACCTCCTGCTCCTTCTCCTTCTCCCATCTCCTCGTCACTCAAGGGGCTTCCTTCTGCCGCACACATAGCGGGTGGGGCCTTTGTGACTCACCCCACAGTTCTCCGCCTTGCATCTCCGAACGATGTGTCCAGATTTGCCGCAGTTATAACAGTACAAGTCTGTGATGCATTAAAATACAGTCTACACAAGACAGCCATCTTAAACATATGAGTGTTTACTCCTCCGTATGTTGTAGGTGAGAGTGTCAAAGGGTACTCTTCTCATTTACTTCCTAAGGTACACTCCTTTTGGAGAAATTAAATGTACTTTTTAAAAATTGATGGTGTTACTCTACATTTTAGGCAATCTGGCAATGATCTGTATCCTGGGTTATAAAGGCCAGCTGGTTCAGACAGCTCTATTAATGCCATGAAGAAGAATCCTTTGCCTTTGGTAAGAAACAAACTTCAACAAAATTCCACTGATGTTTCAACTTATACAAATAGAAAATCTCAAGTATATCATTTTTAAGGCAAGGACAAAAAAAACAATAGAAATGAGTGGGTGTGGAACTGCTTAGAGACAATTTAGTGCGAAGTTTAATAGTCCCCACTTTCAAGACAGGGTGAAGCAATACATTGAGGAACACAGAACTATGTAACAAGCTCAAAAGATCTACTGTATTTAAATAAAGAAAGAACTTGCATTTATATAGCAGCTTTCACAACCTCAGGACATCCCAAAGCGCTCTACAGACAATGACGTGCTTTTTTGAAGTGGAGTCACTGTTGTAATGTGGGAAACGCGGCAGCCAATTTGCACACAGCAAGCTCCCACAAACAGCAATGTGATAATGACCAGATATTCTGTTTTTAGTGATGTTGGCCAGGACACCGGGGAGAACTCCCCTGCGCTTCTTCAAAAGGTGCCATGGGATCTTTGGCATCCACCTGAGAGGGAAAATGGGGCTTCGATTTAATATCTCAGCGAGAGTGCTACCCACTGAGCCACAGCTGACACCATGGTATTATGGTTTCAATTGTCCTTTTTTAAATCATGTTTATAGAATGTGAGATGTTTGTTCTGTATAAATGCAACAAACATACATGGGGGAAAAATTCGGTTGGTTTGCGCCTCCCGGGCGCTAATGGGGCGCAAAGCAACTAGCGCCCGGACGCGGCGATGTTTGCGCCGCTCACGAAATTGACTAGAGTCTTTGCGGCAGCGCAAAAGTTTACCTCCCTGATCTCCTGCACCCGGAGATCATGATGTCAGTCGAGCTTGCAACGCCCTGGTGGCGCCCCGGACCGGATATTGAGTGGCGCCCCCCTCCTTTCCACCTGGCACAAGCAACGACAGGGAGACTGGAACGTTTCCCAGTCGGTGAGGGGCTGGGGGGGGGCGCTATTTAAAGGCAGCCTCTTCCTGGCTCTTTCTCTGGTAGACATCTTTGCACCACTCATTCTGACAGAGAGAGATTCTGAGAGAGAGAAGGAGAGACTTCTGGATAGAATCAACGCTGTGTGAAGTAGCTTTGGCTACTGAGCATCACTTTGCAGGTACTTTTGAATTTGACCTTCATTACTTCGATTGTCAAGAGACTATGGGGGCTGCACTGATTCGGGGCATCGTCCTGCGCCTCCAGAATCGGAGGCAACAGAGACGCAGAGAGAGAGTGGCAATCATGGCCAGACAGAGGAGGGCCAACAGACCTCTGCACAGGAGACCTTACCCTCCCAGGGTATTCCGGGAACAATTCTCCTACATTAATTTGTCTGAGGAGCAGTGTTTGCGCAGGCTGCGCTTCAGCAAGGAGGTGGTCACTGAGCTCTGCCACCTGCTGCAGTCAGATCTGCAGCCTCAACTGAGGACCAGGACATCTCTGTCGGTGGCAGTGAAGCTCACAGTGGCTCTGAATATTTATGCCACCGGCTCCTTTCAAGCAGCTACTGGGGACATTGCCAATATCTCCCAGTTCGCGGTCCATTGCTGTATCTGTCAGGTCACAAATGCCCTCTATAAAAGGAGACGCCAGTACATCTCTTTCCTGATGACTCGGGCCAAATAGCATGAACGCACATTGGGCTTTGCGAGGGTAGCGGGCTTCCCCATGGTGCAGGACGCCATTGACTGCACGCATGTGGCATTGCGGGCACCGCATGAGAATGCAGAGGTTTTCCGAAACCGCAAGGGGTTCCACTCCTTAAACGTCCAGTTGGTCTGTGACCACAGACAGCTGATACTCGCTGTCAATGCCCGCTATGCTGGCAGCAGCCATGATGCCGTACCAGAACTTTTCCAGGCACCGCATCAGCCAAGTGGTTTGCTCCTCGGGGACAAGGGTTATCCACTCTGCACCTGGCTGATGACACCGCTCCGTAACCTCAACACCCCTGCTGAGCTGTGGTACAATGAGAGCCCTCTCGCCACCAGGAACATCATTGAGCAGACGATCGGCGTGCTCAAGCAACGGTTCCGCTGTCTGGACCACCCAGGAGAAGCCCTGCAGTACTCGCCTGAGCGAGTCTCCCTCTTCATAGTTGTGTGCTGCATTCTTCATAACCTGGCAATCCTCAGGACCCAGCCAATGCCACCAGTCCTTGGAGCACCGCCGGAGGAGGAGGAAGAGAAGGAGGAAGAGGAGGAGGATGATCATCAGCAGCACCAAAGCGGGAGGGAGGTCCACAATGTTGAAACTGCAAGGGCCGTCCATCAACGGCTGATAGCAAGCCGCTTCTAGACCCCTACAGAGGAAATGGCTTCTGGCATGGAGAACAACATGATGGAAAGCAACTCGCAACCCCAAAGCCGACCAAGGCAGCAATGATTCCAAAGGCCAAACCTGTACATTTTGAATACAAAAAATCATTAATTAACATAACTGGTTCTCACAACGTGGAGATAATGTCCAAAACACTAAACTAAAGTTTGAACACGAACCTCGGCCTTTAATAAAAAAATTCCCAACATTTTGTCACACCTCCTACTTTTTGCCCTTCGAGGGTGATCTCCTTCCCTTGCACACTTCCCCCCTTCCCACCCTACTGCTCCTCCATAATGGGGCCCCAGTGGCTGCAGCAAAGCTGGTGGAAGGCTGCTGGTTATTAGAACCTGAGACTACAGATGCCCTTGAAGGATGGCCTCAACCAGCTCTGGGCCTGGAGGGCCCGGCTGCAAACTGCACCAACTCTGCATGGGTGGCTGCAGAGTGCTCCACACTCCTTGCCAGTGCATCAATGCATTCGGGCACCCTTCCCACTGCACCCATGAGCTGAGTGTGCATATCCACCACCTGGGTGTTCATTTCAGCGATGAGCCGCTCCTCCTCTGCGTCCAGTGCAGCAGGACTTGCTGGCCTACTCCCCTCTCGGGGAGAAGGCCCCCGAGCTTCCCTAGCCACATCGCGTTGCTGCAGCCCGCTGGGTCCCAGAGCTTCACCCTCATCAGACCCTTCCCCCCTGCTCCCCTCCAGGGAAGGCGTGGTCCAAGTGTGGGCATGGGCTTCCTCGGGAGAGGGTGGCGCAGATGCTCCGGCTTCCTCTTCCTCCTCGCCTGCGGCTTTGCACCCACTGGCAGCTTGAGGGCCCGTCTCTTCAGCTGGTGAATCATCATCTGAAAGCAGGGAGGTACAAGAGTGACTTTAGCGTCAGGACAGGGGGGCAGTAAGGGAGGAAGGAGTGGAGCGATTTAGTAAGTTGGATTGAAAGTATCAAAGGCTGGTGTTGTGAGGGACAAGTGGAATGAGAGAGGAGAGAAAGCCGATGACCTTGCCATTGCTGTCCCGAACGGGGTCGGCCTCTCCAGGGGCGACGGGACCGATCACCTGGCTTGCCACAATCCTGTGGACACGTGCCTCAAGATCGCTGAGGGGTTGCAGCTGAGGCTGCCCTCCAACTGTCCATTGCTGCTGTCTCCTGTTGTGAGATAGCTTGGCCTGCAAGAAAAAGGACAGTGTCTGCATAAATATACAGCCATGGTCTGGCCTGATGTGCCTCCCATAATTGAATAGCCATTAATATATGCAAGGTGTGGAATGTGTGTGTGTGTTTCATGAGAGGGCCATAGATGTTGGATGAGTGTTGGGCATTGGGATTTTAAGACCCTCTGGCCATAGAGTGAGGTTGAGATGGAGGGATGGAGAGGTATTGAAAAAAAGCCACTCACCCTGATGACCCGAGTGAGGTCATTGAACTTTTTGCGATATTGATTATGGGTCCTGGGCACCATGCTCCTGAAGGAGACGTGCTGAGCCACCTCCCTCCACACTCTTCTGTAGTCGCACGGCAAAGGCCTCCTGCCACTCTCAGGGTAGCGTATAGATCTTCTGTGCTCCACCGTGCCAACCAGAGACTCCAAGGCCTGCTCGCTAAAGCTCTGAGCTCGTTCTCTCACCCTCTCCATAGTCCTTGGTGGAAAATGTAATCACAGGTCTCTCCAGGCCGAGATTCAAGACTCCAATGAGCAGGGTGTGGCTGGAGAGCAAGATCGACCCTCCCCTTTAAGAACTGTCCGGCGCCAGTGTGTCTGTGTTCCATCGCTAACTGACATCACCTGCGCTGCGCCTGCGCTCTGAGTTAGCGCCTCGCTCCTCGGCCTTTGCACCTTAAGACAGGTGTGCAGCGCCTGATTTAGCGTTCCAATCACCTCCAGGGGCGATAAAAGCCAAGTTTGCAGTCGGAGGCGATAATTAGCGCCAGGCGCTAAACTTTGCGCTCGGCCGATAATTGCGCCCCAAACGGGACGATACCGAATTTCTCCCACAATATCTTTTATATGCTTTCATATTTGTTCAATAAAAACTTACAAAAGCAATTTTTTATAATCCATTTTATTAGGAACTTTTGAGATATGAAAGACACTTTAATCAGTCAGGTAAGATGGTTTCCACTGTTCTTCTGAGGCATTTTGTTGTCAAAATAAAAAAATCACCTAACCTAACATGTAGGTCCTATAATTAATGTCATTGCTTTAAAAGCCAGCACTGGGAGCTGAGGGGTGCAATGGACTGGCACACTGTCATTTAACCTTGAATCCAGTTCAGACTGATCAGATGAAAAAAAATCATCCCACTGTCAGCTTTAAGGATTTTCCGACATTAAATGAAATAAGATGGTGCCATCTCAAAACATTATTTTTTTGGTGGGCATATGTCCACAGCAGAAAGTTTAGAGAATTCAGCGCAAATTGGCACTAAGTTGACGGCCTGACTTGGCCATAGGGAAAGGTTGTGGGAAATGGAAATCTCACACTGGTGAGGGGAGTGAGGAGTTGGAGGGAGGTCTATCTGGGGTGAAGACCCCATGGGTCGAATTACTGGAAGCTTTGCTCTGCATCTGACCCCTCTTACACCTTAACTGGGAGTATTTGATGCACAAATGCAGTAAAGCATCCTGATCCATTCTAAGTAACTGCGTTTGTTTTCCAATTCCACTTTTCCCCTGGGATTCACCTGGCACGTGAGTGATGTCAGAGATATTTATTTTAGCTAGGGCTCAAGTTAAATCCCCTTCATATATACACACCAACAACTGCTCAGCAAATAGTTAAAAAAAACAAATTTAAACAACCCGTATTGCTGCTGGGAAACTATTCCAAATTCAAACTGCTACAATGCAATGTTTGCCTGAGGCAGTGCAGTAATACAGATGGTAGAGTGTGCCTCATGGCTCACACTCAGAAGGTTTGAAGTTTGAATTCCTGGGCTGCCTGTCACTCCAGCCGTCCCGTCACTACTGAGCTTGTAGATTTGTTTTTGTGGACTGCTCCAGCTTGGACTGGGCGTAAAACTGGCAAAACGCGGCAGGTAGCAAACGAGTCTGCCATAACTGATTATGAAGCTGAACTTAAGGAATTCCGTGGAGTAACCTGTGATCTATGATGTGCCATCGATAACTCAAAGACAAGGAGTTTAAAGATTCAACTAAAGGCTTTTAATCACTAAGAACTTTGCAGGTCTTTGCACATCGGGTTCGCCTGCTAGAATGACTCATACAGCTCTTGAGACCTTTATATGGCAAGAGACAGGGGCGTAGCCAATACACACAATAGGAAAAAGGGGGCGGTACACACACAATACAAAGCAGGTAAAACACAGGGGGTGATGAAGGCATATATTTCATCACAATCTAAACTGCCAGATCTTCCAAACTAAAGAAGACAACCTGTTGCAAAATGAAACTTCAAGAAGAAAAAAAACCATGTTCTTTTGCTGAGCAATGCAGCAGTTGCAACATGCTCACGGTTATTTGTTTATTGTACTATGAGCTGACGATGTCTTCAAGAATAGAAAGTTCCTGCTGATTGCTCTTCTTATAGTAGATAGGAAGGATGTAATTATTTTGCCCACTTCTCTATTAAGGAAATGTTTTATTAAGTAATAAATGAAAAGAAAATACAATTCATAGGTTCAGGAAACCGACAGTTCTGATTAGCTAATCCCCGTGCAGAACTTGTATATGAGAGAAGCTTTCTGCTCTGTTGCATTACTATCTCCTCAACAAAGAGGAAATTTAATGACAATGTAATTTAAGGAACCCAGAGGAGCACCATGCAGTTTCTAACACCACTAGCACTATACAGCTCAATATAAACTATATTTCAGACTGCTTTGCACTGTTTCGTTCTGCCCTACACTTTTTTAGTCCCGGTTGCCCATCACTCCAGTCCTCACTGGCTTACATTGGTTGGCCCTCCCCCAGCTCATTAAATTTAAAATCCTAATTCTCTTCAAATCTCTCCATGGCCTCACCCCACTCTATCTCTGCAACCTCCTCCAGCCCCATACCTGCCCTCCCACAAATAACATATACCATTGCACGTGTCGTCTTTCGGATGAGATGTTAAACTGAGGCCCTGTCTGTCTTCTCAAGTGGACATAAGGAGGGAAAAATTTGGTTGCTTTGCGCCTCCCGCTAGTGCCCTAAGTGGGGCGCAAAGCAACTAGCGCCCGGGTGCGGCGATGTTTGTGCCACTTGAGAAATTGACCAGACATTTTGCGGCGGCGCTAAACACTACTGCCACGATCTTCTGCGCCGGCAGATCGTGACGTCAGTTGAGCGTGCAACGCCCCGGTAGCGCCCTGGACTGGATATTGAGTGGTGCCTCCTGCCTTACCACCTGCCGCTAGCAATGACAGATTGAGGGGAGCGTTTTGCAGTCGGGAAGGGACTGGGGGAGCGCTATTTAATGGCGACCGCTTCCTGCCTTTTTTTGTCGGCGACATTCTTGCACCACGCATTCTGAGAGAGAGAGAGAGAGAGACTTCTGGAGAGATTCAACGCTGTGTGAAGGAGTTTTGGGTACTGAGCAGCACTTTGCAGATTCATTTTGATTTCACCTTCCTTGCATCGATTTAGAAGAGACTATGGGGGCTGCGCTCTGAGCTCTTTCCCTGGGTCTCTCCATTGTTCTTTCCAGCAGATTTGATGTACAGGTCTCTCCAGGCCGAGATTCAAGGCGGCAATGAGCAGGGTGTGGATGGAGAGCAAGATCGACCCTCCCCTTTAAGAACTGGCCAGCGCCAGTGTGTCTGTGTTCCATTGCTGACTGACATCACATGAGCTTCGCTAGCGCTCTGAGGTAGTGCCTTGCTCCTCGGTGTTAGCGCCTTAAGAGAGGTGTTAGCGCCTGATTTAGTGCTCCAATCACCTCCAGGGGCGATAAAAGCCAAGTTTGCAGTTGGAGGCGATAATTAACGCCAGGCGCTAAACTTTGCGCACGGCCGATAATTCAAGATACCGAATTTCTCCCCCAAAAGATCCCATGGTGCTATTCGAAGAGGAGCAGGGGATTCCTCCTGGTGTCCTTACCAGCATTTATCCCTCAACCAACATCACCTTAACAGATTATCTGGTCATTTATCTCATTGCTGGTTGTGGAATCATGCAGTGTGCAAATTAGTTGCTGCATTTCACTGCTTACAACAGTAACTACACTTCTAAATTACTTCATTGGCTGTGAGGTCGCAAAAGGTGCTATATAAATGCAAGTCCTTTCTTTCTTAAGCTTACACTTCAGTGCAGTATTGAGGGAGAGCTGAATTTGCATAGGTGCTATTTTTTAGATGAAATACCAAACAGGTTTTTTTTCGGTGCTTGTAGAAGGTCTCTGACATGAATCAGTCATTCATGGAAGAAAGACTTATGAAATAATACTGAGCGGCCTACGGGTGGCGCTGTCCAGGGAGAGTATAAATACTCGGGCACGACATAGTTGCGCAGGACATTCTTAACAGGAACTAGGGAAGGACACAACTAGACCTCCATGTTGTAAAACAGTTGATTAAAGCTTTGTTTAACGCTTAGACCAAGTGCCTAGTAGTTTTCTTACGTCAGTCTCATGATGCTATTCAAAGAAGAGCAGGGGAGTTTTCCTGATGTCCCAGCTGTAGTGTACAGCATCCGTGTGATTATTTATCCACTGAACCATGGATCTAACAGTGGCGACGAGTGTCGATTCGAATCTACCTGCAACATAAAAAAAAAGAAATAGTCGAGGCCAGGAACACGGGCGTCGACCACGAGCAACCGCCCAGCAGTCAGGCAGAGATCCAACTTCGCTGGGGAGGCTGTGGAGAGCCGGGCTTGGTTCCCCAGCCACAACGAGCAGTAAGAGACTGACGACAGGTCCAGAGCAGACCCTTCCCGAGCAGCGGCGGCTGGAGCCGACCGACGGCAGAGAGAGAGCCGAGCAGTGTCGACGGGGTAAGAAAGAGGGTGAAGAGCACAGGGCACAGCCGGGGGTTGAACACCGAGCAGCGTCGAGGGAAAATACTGCAAACCGGAGAGAGAGAGGGTAAGAAACAGCCGGGTTCTAGACTGAGTGGCGTCGACAAATATCAAGAGAAGAACGCGCAGAGCACAGCCAGGGATCACGGGCTGATCAGGGTCGGCGGGGCGAAGCAAGGGGAGACGCCATTGAGCCGCGGAGAAGCAGGGAGAGCACGGGAGATGCCATTGAGCCGCGGAGAAGCAGGGAGAGCGCGGGAGGCGCCATTGAGCCGCGGAGAAGAAGGAAGAGCGCGGGAGACGCCATTTTGAGAAGCCGCAGTGGAGAAGAAGGGCGAGCACAGGAAGGAAGGAAAGGGCGGGAGACGCCATTTTGTGCCAGCAGAGAAGAAGGGGAAGCGCGGGAGGCGCCATTGGTGATAGTTCACGCACAACCAAGGATGCCGAAGAGTGGCAGTATCTCTATGTTCGACAATGAAGTCGAAGATTGGGCGACATATGTGGAACATATTGAGGTGTACTGCAGGGCGAATGAAGTGCCAGATGCTAATAAAGCACTGGTTCTGTTAAATTCCATGGGTGCAAAAACTTATGGGTTACTGCGAAATCTAATAACCCCAGAGAAGCTGGTAAACTAGAATTTTGAAAGCATAGTAGAAATCCTACAGGACCACTTAAACCCCACACCGCTGCTGATAGCAGAACGATTTAAGTTCCATAAAAGGAACCAACACAAAGACGAAAGCAATGCTGAGTACCTAACGGAACTGCGCAAGCTATCGAAATACTGCCAGTTTGGAGCGGGACTAGCAGACACGTTAAGGGACAAGTTTGTGTGTGGGCTACAAAGTGAAGGAACCCAGAAACGGCTTCTATCAGAAAAGGACCTTACGCTGGACAAAGCTTTCAGTATGGCAGTATCACATGAAGCAGCCACAAGGGGCGCTGCAGAGATACAACGGAGACCGCAAGAGTATGGCACCAACGAAATGACCTATGGAACAGGGAAGTGCTATCGCTGTGGCAGAACAACACATGACCAGAAAGATTGTTGGTTCAAGGACCAAGTGTGCAGACAGTGTGGGAAAGCAGGACACATAGCAAGAGTCTGCAGGTCTGGGAAGAAAACCAACAGTAAGAAATCTCCACAGGAGAAGTACAAAAAGGTACACCAGGTGATGGACAGTGGTTCAGATGAACAGAAAAGTGACACAGACTCCGGAATCAAGGAGCTGGGTTGTCTGAAACTACATAATGTAACCGAAATGGAGGATCACCAGACTATCTGGGTTACACTCAAGATAGACGGAGTCCAAGTGGAAATGGAATTGGACACAGGGTCAGCTCTAACAGTCATAAATCAAAGAGACTACAAGCGGCTATTTTCACACATACCCTTGAAAGCTACAGAGATTGTCTTGAAGATGTATACGGGGCAAAAAGTCTACCCCAAAGGAAAAATAAGGGTGAAAGTGACATATAAAGGCCAGGAAATACCTAAAATGGATATATATGTATTGCCAAATGGAGGACCACCACTGCTAGGACGTGAATGGATCCGGAAGATACAATTAGATTGGCATTCCATACAGGCACTGAAGGTTGAGGCCAAAAAGGATGACGACGTCACACCTGGACGACTGTCACAAATGCTAACTGACGCAAAAGAAGTGTTCCAGGAGGGACTAGGAACACTAAAAGGAATAACAGCAACAATTAAAATAGAGGAAAATGCAAGCCCAAAGTTTCTGAAGGCCAGACCAGTGCCTTATGCAATCAGACCAGCTGTTGAAGCAGAGCTGGAAGGGTTGGAACGTTCAGGAGTACTGTCCAAAGTGGACTGGAGCGAGTGGGCTATACCCATCATTCCTGTAATGAAGAGGTCGTTGAGTAATACGGCTGGGGAACCAAAGAAGGTCCGCATCTGTGGGGATTTTAAGGTGACAGTGAACCCAGTCCTTCACACGGTGCAATATCCGCTTCCACGAATTGAGGATATTTTCGCCTCGCTATCTGGTGGTAAACGCTTCACCAAAATTGATCTAGCCCAGGCGTACCTGCAAATGGAGGTAGAAGAAGCTTCGAAACATTACCTTACGATCAACACTCATAAAGGTCTCTATCAATACAACCGGCTGGTGTTTGGAGTAGCCTCGGCTCCGGCTATCTGGCAAAGGGCGATGGATCAGGTCCTGCAAGGGATTCCAGGGACCCAGTGTTATTTGGACGACATCTTGGTCACGGGCGAAAATGACGGTGATCACCTCGCTAACTTGGAGAAGGTGCTCACCAGATTAAAGGAGTATGGGCTACGAGCTAATCGCCACAAGTGCGAGTTTTTCCAGAAACAGATCTCGTATTGCGGCCACGTCATCGATGAAGAGGGGTTACATAAGTCCCCTGACAAGATTGAGGCGGTAGTCAAGGCTCCAGCACCGGAAAATGTGTCACAACTGAGGTCGTTCCTCGGGCTGGTAAACTATTACCACAAGTTCTTACCAAATTTGTCTACGGTATTACACCCGCTGAACACCCTACTGCAAACAGGGGTACCATGGAAGTGGGATGACGAACGTAGACGAGCTTTCCAGAAATGTAAATAATTGATCACATCAAAAGAGGTGTTGGCCCATTTCAACCCAGCACTACCAATTTGTTTGGCATGTGATGCATCACCCTACGGCATTGGAGCGGTGCTGTCGCACAAATTCCCAGACGGGTTGGAGAGGCCAGTAGCCTTTGCGTCTCGGTCACTAACCTCAGCCGAGCGCAACTACGCCCAGATTGACAGGGAGGCCCTCAGCCTAGTATGGGGAGTAAAAAAATTCAACCACTATCTGCATGGGCAGACGTTCACCTTGCTGACTGACCACCAACCACTTGTCTCCATCTTTAATCCTAAGAAGGGCGTGCCAGTAATGACTGCACAGCGGTTACAAAGATGGTCCCTGTTTCTAGGGGTGAATCAATATGAAATAGAATATAAAGGCACGAAACAGCATGGGAACGCGGATGGGTTATCGCGCCTGCCACTGCCTACTGTGGAGGAAGCACCAGAAGTGGACCCTATCGAGATATTTTATTCATCGATAATTGAACGATTGCCAGTAACAAACGCGGATATAGAGAAGGAGACCCGCAATGATCCGACGCTGTCACGGGTATATGAATTGACGGTGAGGGGATGGCCAACACATGGCGACTCACTGTGCAAAGAAATGTTGAGGACAAACAATTCCAGCACATCAATGAGAAGCCGACAAGGAGCTTCAATGTAGGGCAACCAGTCTTGGCCCGTGACTATCGAACAGAGAAGTGGCAAGCCGGAACGATATGTACAAGGCAGGGGCCATTAATGTACACAGTGGACATCGGGGAGAACATTGTGAGACGCCACGTCGATCAGATCATAGCGTCACAGGAACGCGTCAACCCCATGTCTCGAGTACCTGGGGATGAACCCGACATAATGGTAGCATCTACGTCAGACCCAGTAGCAGTGGAACCCGATGAACTACCCGATGAAAAGGGGTCAGAATTGCCTCTGCACCAAGAACAAGAACCTCTGGAAAGGCGCTATCCCGAAAGGGTCAGGAAGCCGCCCCAAAGACTGAATCTATAAATGGACTTTTGTTATCTAATGTACTTGTAAAAATGTAATTGTTATTTGAATATTAAGGGGGTATTATTAATCTAAAAGGGGAGGAATTGTAGTGTATGTGCCTTTAAGTCAGAACTACTTTTTACAGCTCCTGTATACTGTAGTACCGGCAGTGACCACACCGGTATATAAGCTGTGTGCATGCCTCTGTACCCCAGTCTAGAGATTACCCTCCTCCAGTAAAGACCTGTTATTTGTTAATGTACAGCATCCGTGTGATTATTTATCCACTGAACCACGGACCTAACACCAGCCAGCAATTTATCCCTCAACCAAAGCCAACTGCTTTTTTATCTCATTGCTATTTGTGAGCCTTTGCTGTGGACAATTTGGCTGCTACATTTATCTACATAACAACCATGACTGCATTTCAAGGGATTACATCACTGGCTGTGAAGCACGTTGGGATGGCCAGAGGACATGAAGGGATGAATCTTCCTCCACTATACTGCCTGAAAAAAGGTGGGAGAACAGAGCAGAAGGGAATATGGAGTAGGATATTGAGTTGGGGAGGCCCAACGCCAGATCCCTGCCCCTGAAGATGGTGCTGGAAATGTTTCCTCCCCACCACCCCCACTCTCAGCAAGGATCTCAACCGCTCAACCCATGATCGCCCCAACACGTGTAAATGACAGTGGGCGTGTGGGACTGGTGAAAGTGGCCAATTTTTCTTCCTTCTCTAAAGCAGTGCCACTGTCTGCAGGTTAGACAGCAGATATAAATCGTAGACTGACCTACCAACAGTGACAAACCCACCCCGGTGGAAAATCCAGCCCAAAGGCTGCTTAAAAAAAAACGGACCTACCTGGGACCCCCGTGGCTGGATCCTCGCTGCTGCCATCTTTTGCTGACAGATTGGAGACTGTGTGGGCCTTAGTCACACCTGCAGTTAAAATGCTGTGTGCGTCCCGAGAATGTAATTGAGACACAAGAACATAAGAAATAGGAGCAGGACGACAGCAAAATACTGCGGATGCTGGAAATCTGAAATAACAACAGAAAATGCTGGAAAAACTCAGCAGGCCAGGCAACATCCGTGGAGAGAGAAATAGAGTCAACATTTCAGGTTGAAACCCTTCGTCAGGACTGAAAAAACACAAGAAGAGCAGGAGTCGGCCATTTGGCCCTTCGAGCCTGCTCCACCATTCAATAAGATCATGGCTGATCTTCTACCTCATCTCCTCTTTCCCACCCCATATCACTTGATTCCCTTAATATCCAAAAATCTATCGATCTCTGTCTTGAAAGACTTTGCCAATGGAATTAGGTCCCCCCTGCTCCTGAAGCAGGTGGCCTTCCCATGCTTGAATTAAGGCAAATTAAAATGGTGGGGTTCAGGGGCTGAACCCCCCTCCCCCCACCTGCAGCATTCCCGCCAGCCTGGCTAGGTTAAAATCGATCCTTATATTTACAAAGTATTACAAAGTATTTACAGCATAGAAACAGGCCATTTGGCCCTACTGGTCCACGCCGATCTTTATGTGCCACAGAAGCCCCCTCCCACCCTACTTCATCTCACCCCATCAACTTATCTTTCTATTCCTTTCTCCCTCATGTATTTATCCAGCTTCCCCTTAAATGCTATTTGCCTGAACCACTCCCTGTGGTAGCGATTTCCACCTTCTAACCATTCTCTGGTAAAGACGTTTCTCCTGAATTCCCTATTGGATTTATTAGTGACTATCTTATATTTTTGGCCCCTAGCTCTGGTCGCCCCCACAAGTGGAAATATCTTCTCTATGCCTACCCTATCAAACCCTTTCATAATCTTAAAGACCTCTATCAGGTCACCCCTCAGCCTTCTCTTTTCCAGAGGAAAGAGCCCCAACCTGTTCAATCTAATCCTGATAGGTACAAGCTCTCAGTCTGGTAGCATTCTAGTAAATCATTTTTGCACCTTCGCCAGTGCCTCTATATAGAAAGAAAGAATAGAAAGCTGAAACTATTTCTGAAGTAGTCTCCACTTTTATGTAATTGAGTTTTTCCCTCCATGTTCAATCTTTTAACTGTTAACCATAAATATTCAACGCTCCTGTTTTCTGATTAATTTCACCTTCTCCCTTTGCACTATTAATTTCTCACCATCAGGTATCATCCTCCCATTAGGAGGGGTGAACGTTCTGGATTCTGGAAACTCCTCCCAGTCGAGGCTAGTCAGCTGGAGTGACAGCCTGGCTTGGAGTTGGGACATGTCAACAAAGAGGGACTAAAGATTTCACATTACAGGCAACCTCGAGACTGGGACACTTCTTCAAAGACTGGCATTAGGGTTGGAGTTAGAAACAGCCTTGGGGCTCAGACTCCTTACATAATTGTGGCAAATTGGATTTGCTGGCAAACTGGTGATTCAGATGTTGGATGAATAGCAAGCAATTCCACCTGCCTCCTTGATCTTGTTTCTATCTTCTGTACCCATAACCTGGTTATAGATGAATGACAGTTAAGTAATTAAGATGAGCATCTCACCAATGTTTGCTTCAAAGGGTGATCATTGTTAGTTTCGGGAGGGACAGAGAACACCACAGCTGCAGGTCAATTGACAACCTCTGGAAGTATTATAATAGTATTTTGTAATGGGTTGTTGACAAACTACATTAGAAAGTTATGCCAATGACTTTCCAGTAACAACAACGATTCCCCTTTAAAGAAGAATATCACAAGGGGAATCAAGGGATATGGGGATAGGGTGGGAAAGTGGAGTTGAAGTATGATCAGCCATGATCGTATTGAATGGCAGAACTCCGTATCTGTCGTCCTTAAAGAACATAAGAAATAGGAGCAGAAGTAGGCCATACGGCCCCTCGAGTCCACTTTATTTTTATTCATTCATGGGATCTGGGCGTCGCTGGCAAGGCCAGCATTTATTGCCCATCCCTAATGGCACTTCCTGACTCCCCAAAGCCTTTCCACCATCTACAAGGCACAAGTAAGGAGTGTGATGGAATACTCTCCACTTGCCTGGATGAGTGCAGCCCCAACAACACTCAAGAAGCTCAACACCATCCAGGACAAAGCAGCCCGCTTGATTGGCACCTCATCCACCCCATTAAACATTCACTCCCTCCACCACCGGCGTACCGTGGTTGCAGAGTGTACCATCTATAAGATGCACTGCAGCAACTCGCCAAGGCTCCTTCGGCAGCACTTCCCAAACCCGCGACCTCTTCCACCTAGAAGGACAAGGGCAGCAGGTGCTTGGGAACGCCACCACCTCAAGTTCCCCTCCAAGTCACACACCATCCTGACTTGGAAGTATATCGCCGATCCTTCATCGTCACTGTGTCAAAATCCTGGAACTCCCTCCCTAACAGCACTGTGGGAGTACCTTCACCACATGGACTGCAGCGATTCAAGGCGGCAGCTCACCGCCACATTCTCAAGGGCAATTAGGGATGGGCAATAAATGCTGGTCTTGATAGTGACGCACAGATACCACGAATGAATAAAAAGAAAGTAGGCTCGAGGGGACGTATGGCCTACTCCTGCTTCCATTTCTTATGTTCTTTCAGGATGACAGATAAGGAGCTCTTTCAATGTGAAGTCCTACTCCAACATATTTTTTAAATAATAAGTTTATTCTGCTATCTGGTACAAGCAATCACACATTGTCTCGCACCAAGTCCCTTTCATCCATCACCCCTGTGCTTGCTGACTTACACTGGCTCCCAGTGCTACAAAGGCTCAATTTTAAAATTCTTATCCATGTTTTCAATTCTCTCCATGGCCTCAGCCCTCCCTATTTCTGTAACCTCCTCCAGCCCTACTACCCTCCGAGATCTCTGCGCTCCTCCAATTCTGGCCTCTTGCCCATCCCCAATTTAAATTGGTCTGCCATTGGTGGCCGTGCCTTCAGCTGCGACATTAAATAAATTTAAAACGGAGATAGACAGTTTCCTGGCTGATAAGGGAATAAGGGGTTACGGGGAGAGGGCAGGGAAGTGGACGTGAGTCTAAGTTCGGATCAGCCATGATCCTATTGAATGGCGGAGCAGGCCCGAGGGGCCGTCTGGCCTACTCCTGCTCCTACTTCTTATGTTCTTATGTAAACCTCTCTGCCTCTCTACCTCGTTCTCCTCCTTTAAGGCACTCCTTAAAACCTACCTCTTTGCTTTTAGTCACCTGTCCTAATATCTCCTTATGTGACTCGGTGTGAAATTTTGTTTAATAACACTCCTGTGAAGCACCTTGGGATGTTTTACTACGTTATAGGCGCTGTATAAATGCAAGTTGTTGTTGTTGTATTGCTCACTGGCAGCCCAACCATGGTTAGTCTCACTGCTGAAAGAGATCTGCTTTGCTGACAGATAAAGTGTGTCAGTAAAACGGCTTTCATTGTACAAATACGGATTGGCATACTTCCCAGTTCCTGGATGTTGATCCAGAACAGAAGTCAGTACTGGTCAAGACTTGATTTATCTCCAAAGCAATTTAAATACTGGTGGTGACTCCCAAATGCACACAACAGTTTTTAAATTGCTTTGGAGCTCGGAGATCACCGTCCAAGACTGGGATGTGTCATCTAGGTGACTCTTTTCTGGCTGGTGGCCTCCAGCAGGCTGCTGCTGTTGCGTGATTGTTCCTAATGAGTAAGATAAATAATTTTCTTTTAAATAAACTGTATGGGATGAGTACTTTACATTAAAAATACTTCTCTCCCTCGAAGTGCATATGTTTTAATGATTCTTAATTAAGCACAACGAAGAATGCTTGTTACACTTTATTATAGACTTCTATCCAATGCCCACATTGAATTAGCTTGCAAGAACCAAAAAGGATTATTATTGCTTCAGAAATGTGTTTCCCAACAATAAAGGTAATGAGAAGTTAACCATTAATGGATCTTTGTTAAAACAATACAAATGCGGAGCTGGGTTATCACAATGCTGTAAAAGCCTGTTTTTTTCCGCCTTGCTCCTCTTCTCTCTTTGTAGTTCCCACTGTGTCTACAGTTCGTTTATAATATCTATATTTTCTTAGTATCATAGAATCATACAGTGCAGAAGGAGGCCATTCGGCCCATCGTGCCTGTGCCGGATGTACACTGTGTCTATCTTTTCTCAGTATATATTGTCTCTGCTCACTCTGCACAGTCTCTCTTTTCTAGTTGCTGGTAGGAATAACTATCAGTTAAAGCATAATTTTCAGTATTTTCTAGCCTGCTGACTTAATGGTAATAAAGAACTTCACGCAATGCAAGGAACCATTTTAGCACTTGACATCATTTTATACCAAAGTAATCAATGCTGTGGTAAAATTCCTGACATGTGCACAACTGGCCATCCATTATTGCCCAAGATTTGTTAAATAAATTAAAGTAGACATCCTTCATGTAATAAGTTCCAACACCTTCTCCAACCTGCCTGGGTTTTGTGATGAATACCCAGATTAATGTGCACTAAAGTGAAGTTTGAATGCCATGGTCTTAAGTAGTATTGGAAATTAAACATCCTCGAGCGTTGTTTAAGAAAACCGGCAGATGTCGCGTCATCAACTGACGTCATCTGACACCGGCTTTCTCTTAATTGGCTGGCAAGCCCGCAGTGTGCAAGGCCAATTTACGTAAAATTACGTCTGTGCGTCGGGAGTCTTTGGGAGCGGGATCGGAACCCGCAAGTCAGCTGACCCACTCCCATAAGAACATAAGACGTAGGAGCAGGAGCAGGTCATTTGGCCCCTCGAGCCTGATCCGCCATTAAATAAGACCATGGCTGATCTGAACTCCCAATTCACACCAAAAGGTAAGATCATAGAAGATAGGAGCAGGAGCAGGCCATTCGGCCCCTCGAGCCTGCTCCGCCATTCAATGCAATCATGGCTGATCATCCAAATTCAGTACCCGGTCCCTGCTTTCTCCCCATACCCCTGGATCCCTTTAGCCTTAAGTAATATATCCAACTCCTTCTTGAATATATTTAATGTATTGGCCTCTACTGCCTTCTGTGGTAGAGAATTCCACAGGTTCACCACTCTCTGGGTGAAGAAATTCCTCCTCATTTCTGTCCTAAATGGTCTACCCCTTATCCTTAGACTGTGACCCCTGGTTCTGGACTCCCCGACCATCGGGAACATCCTTCCTGCATCTAGTCTGTCCAGTCCTGTCAGAATTTTATAAGTTTCAATGAGTTCCCCTCTCATTCTTCTAAACTCCAGCGAGTACAAGCCCAATCGACCCAATCTCTCCTCATACGTCATTCCTGCCATCCCAGGTATCAGCCTGGTGAATCTTCGCTGAACTCCCTCCATGGCAAGAAGATCCTTCCTCAGATAAGGCGACCAAAACTGCACACAATACTCAAGGTGTGGTCTCACCAAGGCCCTGTACAACTGCAGCAAGACATCCCTGTTCCTGTACTCAAACCCTCTCTCTACGAAGGCCAACATACCATTTGCCTTCGTAACCGCCTGCTGCACCTGCATGCTTACCTTCAGCGACTGGTGCACAAGGAAACCCAGGTCTCGTTGCACTTCCCCTTCTCCCAATCTATTAACATTCAGATATTAATCTGCCTTCCTGTTTTTGCCACCAAAGTGGCACATTTATCCACGTTATATTGCATCTGCCATACTTTTGCCCAATCACCCAACCTGTCCAAATCATCCTGGAGTTTCTCGGCATCCTCCTCACAGCACACACGCCCACCCAGCTTTGTGTCGTCTGCAAATTTGGAGATATTACATCTAGTTCCCTTGTCAAGATCATTAATATATATTGTGAATAGCTGGGGTCCAAGGACTGATCCCTGTGGTACCCCACTAGTCACTGCCTGCCACTCCGAAAAAGACCCATTTATTCCAACTCTTTGCTTTCTGTCTGCCAACCAGTTCTCTATCCAAGTCAATACCTTGCCCCCAATCCCATGTGCCTTAACTTTACACGCTAATCTCTTATGCGGGACCTTATCGAAGGCCTTCTGAAAGTACAAATACACCACATCCACTGGTTCTCCCTTATCTATTCTACCAGTTACATCCTCAAAAAATTCCAGTAGATTAGTCAAGCACGATTTACCTTTTGTAAGATCGCGCCCCTTGGTTATGCCATCAACTGGCTTCAATAATGGACAGCCCACACGCAATGCCAGTTTTATGCCCAAGCTACATGCAGTTTGAGCATAGCAAAAATGAGAAGTTATAGTTATGAAGAAAGTGTCAAAAAAATGAATTATTTTTTCGACTGGAACAGAGAAATGTACAGGGAATCTACCAGAGGTTTTTAATTTTGTCCCTAAGAGAGATTGTTTCCAATAGTTCGCAAATCAGTAACACAAGGGCATCGTCTCAGGAATTCCACTAAAAGAATAAAGGGGAAAGTTAAAGGAGACTTTTTTTTTCTCAAGGAGGGGATGAAACTGATCTGCGGTGGTAATAAAAAGGTGACAGGGTGTAAAATGGGAGGTCGATTCGTTACCAGCCTCTTTAAGCCACCGATCACACCCCTGGAATGCTTCACCACAAATGGCTTTTGAGGCAAAGACATAATTTAAAATGGAATTTGGATAAATATTTGAAAAAAATGAACATGAAAGGAAACTGAGAAAGTTGTGGAAATGGGATTACTGTAGCTGTAGAGTTAGCAGTGGCACAGGGGTGATGGGCTGAATGGCTTCCTTCTGTGCTGTAATTCTACAAAGCAATTCAGAAAAAAGAAATATGGCTTTGTGTTGGGGTAAGATATTCATTCAACATCCTTTAACGTAACAGACAGCTTTCATAAATGCATTTGTAATTTGCATTGGCGATGAGGAACAGATATATCTTTATCCTGTCAAGCCTATCTTATCCTTGTGCAGTTAATTACCAAAGTATATGCTCAGAGAGCAAAGTTTCTTCGTATTTGGGAATATATTCTAGAATAGTTAATAACATTCTTCCCCAGTGTCACGGCCTTTATTTTCTTGGCAATATGTTCCTAATTAAATTATTCTATTAAATAATTTGCAAATTACAAAAGATTTTTAATTAACAGAATTTCACATTTACAGTAATGAAGTACCACTTAATCTCCCTATTCATGCCATGACAATATACTGTTACAGCACTGATTACATTTAATGGGAGCACAATACATATTGATATTTCTTTATAGGGGCAGTTCCTCATATACCAACTGATTTTCAGTCAGTACAGATGCAGATCTGATAAATGGAAATATTCCAATTCCACTGGGGTGTCTCAATTAACACCCAAGATGGGACATCTTATAAATATCTTAAACAATTAAGTACAAAATTCTAACAAATACCAATCGTTCTACATCCAATTTATGTATTATGGCATCACTTTGTTGTCAGAAATATTATGGAGCTGAAGGTATTCATTATAAAGCATATGTTGCAGAGTCATGTACTGGTTGGTAGTGTGGAGGGGCAGTAGCCTATCCCATATCGCCACTAATGTACATGTTTGCATTTGCAGGAAAGAGTCATAACCTTCTATTAACAAAAACCTCCTGCTCCAAAAGGCACTGCAAACCTGAGCAATTATTCAACCTCCAATCCAAATAGTTATCTTGATTTTTATTCAAACTAAATGCATTCCAGTATAATTTCCAAGGAATTAATGCTGAAAGTACTAAAATGGGCCAGATTTGTCATGGCATTATGAACTATTAAAGAATTCTGTGTCATCAATTATCGTTGCCGTATAATTATTGCAAAAGCCTAAAATATTCCAAACTATCATTCTTTCAAAGATCTATTCATACTTATTAACTTACAATTGCTATTTTAGGGAACAGCTATTTATTCTAAAGACAGGATTGACAAGCTACACAGCTAACTGCATGATTCATTTAAGAACATAACATAAGAACATAAGAAATAGGAGCAGGAGTTGGCCATTTGGCCCTTCGAGCCTGCTCCGCCATTCAATAAGATCATGGCTGATCTTCTACCTCAACTCCACCTTCCCGCCCAATCCCCATATTACTTAATTCCCTTAGTTCCCAAAAATGTATCGATCTCTGTCTTGAATATACCCAATGACTGAGCATCCACAGCCCTCTGGGGTAGAGAATTCCAGAGATTCACAACCATTTGAGTGAAGAGATTTCTCCTCATCTCGGTCCTAAATGGCCGACCTCTTATTCTGAGACTGTGACCCCGTGTTCTAGACTCCCCAGCCAGGGGAAACATTTTCTCAACATTAACCCTGTCAAGCCCCTTAAGAATTACTCTTATACTCTAATCCCTTTGTAACAAAAGCTAACATACCATTTGCTGTCTTAATTGCTTGCTGCACCTGCATGTTAACTTTCTGTGATTCATGTACAAGGACACCCAAGTCGTTTTGATTGCAAACATTTCCCAGTCTCTCACCATTCAAAAAATATTCTGCTTTTTTGTTTTTCCTACCAAAGTAGATAACTTCACACTTCCCCACATTGTATTCCATTTGTCATGTTCTTGCCCACTCAGCCAACCTCTCTATCTCTCTGCAGCCTCTTTGTGTCCTCATCACAGCTTACTTTTCCACCTAACTTTGTATCATCAGCAAACTTGGATACATTACACTCAGTCCCTTCATCAAGTCATTAATATAGATTGTGAATAGCTGGGGTCCAAGTACTGATCCTTGCGGTACCCCACTAGTTACAGCCTGCCAACCCGAAAAAGTCCAGTTTATTCCTACTCTCTGTTTTCTGCCCATTAACCAATTTGCAATCCATGCTAATATATTACTCCCAATACCATGAGTCCTAATTTTGTCTAATAACCTCTTGTGTGGCACCTTATCAAATGCTTTTTGAAAATCCAAATACACTACATCCACTGGTTCCCCCTTATCTATCCTATTAGTTACAGCTTCAAAAAAACTCTAACAGATTTATCTTGACTTATATGACTGGCTTTATCTTTTCCGGTACTTGGGATAAATTCATTAGCATAAGACAGTGGGGTAGATTTTCAACTTAACGCTCGGGCGGAAAACTGGCATTGCATGTGGGCCGCCCATTATAGAAGCTGCCCGATTTACAATGGAAATCAAAATCTGGCAGTGTCTATAACGCATGGCCAATTGACAACATCATCTTTATGCCTGGGCAGTCGGTTGAAAGTCTACGCCAGTATGTTTGTGCAGCATCATACCTATCCGTTAAGATGGATGCAGCTTCTCGTGCACGTGCTGACCCTTTCCCTCCCACACTCAGTCTTTTCCTTGATCCGCCATTAGTTCTCCTCTTCACAGACCTCTTGCACTCACTCTCGTTAATGTTTTCTTTTCTCTTCCCATTCTCACACGCTCAACTCGCTATCTTTCATCATAATACACATATTAGAAAATGACTCCTGGATTTCAATAAGTTAATTGAATCTGTGCCAGCATAGAGGTAAAGCCACTGTGGGATGCAGCATCCCTACAACCTGACCCCATTTCCATAACACCACTTGGTAGGAGGACAAACCCAATAACACAAATCATACCCAGCTGGAGGTTTGTATTCCCTCGAATGCATCCACTCTAACTCACATCTGGTACAGCTAATGTTACGTCTCTGTGTCAACTCATGTACGAACATGCTGTAAAAATCAGGTAAGGTTGATGCTCACTATAAAGAAAAAACACTATTTCAGAACAGTACCAGCTGAATTGGTGATGAAGGAGTTGGTGTTCATTTGTCAAACATCTCAGATGGGTATAGCAGCTCGATAAATAGTGTACATCTCTGTTCAGGCACTGTTAGTCCTCTGCACAAACAATGTCGAGCTTTTTGTGGCACTTTCACTGCTGACATTTTGCATACATTCCAATTTATTAATGTCTTTGGAAAAATGTGTGTGAAATAATCAGATTAGTGTATGTTAGTTATTAATGAAACATGCTATAAAAGACTAAAAGTGACTGCAATATTGTTATTGTACAATTGCTGAACATACTTATCCTAAATTTCTCTCCACTAATTTATTTGAATACACGCAAGATAAATGGGTTAATGCTTCTGTTAAATAAAAAAGTGGGAAAGGATTCTGATAGGCGTACGTTAAGCACATCCCTTTCCAAGCTTATACTTTCTCCTTACAAAAGTAAAAACTCATTTCTCAAAGCTCTGTAAGATACCCTCCAATTTTAATCTTTTAGTCTGATCATCAGCTGCATCCATCTGCTCCTCCTGAGAAAGCATCAGGCTATTAACATTTTACATTCACCTAACATAAATACAATTGTATACAGCAATTTTCTACAAATCACTTTTGCGGCTATTGCTAACACATATTTGGTAAAAAAAAAAAATCCTTTGAATCTATAATAGCAGATGCATAAAAGGAAGAATAATGAGAGAAAAATACTATTATTATTTTTTTTGATGTTCTGATGGGTAAATGTCTCCAGCACTTATTCTGTCAGTTTTAACTGGTGTTTACAATTTACTTTCAGCAATTTCTAATATTTTCTTTTTTTAAGAAAAGCTTCACATTAAGAGTTATGAAACAGATAAGGCAAAATAAGAAAATTTATGACTGTGTATTGTATCACATAGCTTTAAAACAGCAGAACCCCGACAAGGTTAAACAAATCACCATAGGAATGGTCTTTTCTCCTTCTGTCGTCCACCTTAATGAATTAGTGAGTATGAACCTTTCAGTTCTAGCTACATATCTTCCTAAATACCTCACCATTTAGCAGCCTAAAGGGAACCAACGCATCAGTAACACCTTCTATGCACTGTCGAGTCCCAGCTTGAACACACAAGACTCTGGAGCCTTTTGATATCATTAAAGCCAATCAAACATAAGACAGATTCACTGTCGCAGGGCTGGCTAGCTGCACCTCAGCACCAAACAACATTTCAGGCACTCTGAAATACATGTGTCACTGCTATGTGACAAATAGCATGTATTAATTAGGCACTAGACTTGGTGAGATTGCTGTTATTAACTGAGGGAAGATGGGTTGAATTTAATTGTGTGTGACATCAAAGTCAAGTGACTGATATTTCAAGCATCATTTAAAATGTTTGATATTAAAGACATTGTACTCGCATGAAGGCTGTCTAGAAATACAAAGGAAAATAACAGCAAGGAAAACTCACTGCCTTTATGTATCTTATGTTTAAAATTTGAGACTGAATATAAATCTAACAGAGAGATTTGAAAAGAGGCCATATATTGATGTAGCTGCTTTGAGGAAATCAAAATGCCAAACATCAACAATGAAATGATAAAATAAGATTAAGTTGAATTGTTTGAATGTTGACTAGAAGCTTTTAATCTTTTGGAAAATAGCTGTATCCTCATAAGAAAAATAGATAATGATGTTCTACAATATATACAAAGCAGCAAGTAACCTGGGAACATCTTGCAAAGAAAACCTCTATTTCACAGTCCTTTCCTGTCATGTGATACGTCCTACCCAAAACCCCCCGAGTTTTACCATCTCTTCCTGTCATGTGATATGCACTGCAACAAAAAAAAACCCTCTCATTCTGTCACATTGTAAAAGTATTGGTTCTATCACAAGAGGTGTTGAAAATTATGAACAATTTTTAAAGGGTAAATGAGGAAAAATGATTCTCACTGCTCAGAAAATAAACAGCATATATGCAAAACTATCATCAAATGAATGAAAGGAGACGTTAGGAGGATTGTCAGGTTATGGATTGCCAACACAAAAAGCAGTTGTGAAAGTAGAATCGATAATAGTTTTTAATATTGGAGGTCGGACTTCTGCCAGAACCTGATGGGAATCACTAGCTGCCCAGCGGGCAGGAGCCGGATTTCGGGCGTCCGGAGACCATTGCCAGGGACCTGAAGGTAATTGATTGGGGTGGGTCCAGAGGGGATTACGGTCAGGAGAGGGGGAGGGATGCCTGGGGCAGGAGAAACCCTACGTTTCCTTGTGGGGCCCGGAGAAGCACTCCTCATCCCTTCCTATCTCTAACCTCCTTCAGCCCTACAATCCTCCAAGATCTCTGCGATCCTCCAATTCTGGCCTCTTGAGCATCCCTGATTTTAATTGCTCCACCATTGGCAGCCGTGCCTTCATCTGCCTAGGCCCTAAGATCTGGAATTCCCTCCCTAAGTCTCTCCGCCTCTCTACATCTCCCTCCTCCTTTAAGATGCTCGTTAAAACCTACCACTTTGACATAGGTTTTGGTCAACTGTCCTAATACCTCCTTATGTCACTCTGTGTCAAATTTTGTTTGATACTTGCTCCTGTGAAGCGCCGTGTGACATTTTACTGTGTTAAAGGTGCTATATAAATGCAAGTTGTTGTTGTTGTTGCTCATTAGGGCCCACAAGGAAACCCAAAAAATGTTTCAAAAACATAACTTTTTGGGCCTCTTCTGGCCCTAGATCTACTGCCCATCAGCTTTGGCCTGGTGACAAGCCATGTGGACTTTCCCACACAGTCCTGGGGTTAAGATTGCAGTTGAACCCCAATGGTGTCATCAGGACCCTATCTGCATATTTAAGCAGGCACCCTGTCAGCTTTGGCACCTACAATTTAAAAATGCACTCAGTCGGATTGGGCGCTCTCCCGCTCCATTTTATCTGTCTTCACATCCAGTTTCCACTGAGGGGAGGTGGTGGAGGGTGGGTGGTGAGGGGGGGAGGTGTGGGGGAGATAAAATTCCCTCCCTATGGCCGCGATTTTGCCGGTGCTCAGAGGGCGGGGTCGGAGGCAGGTCCGCTGTCAAAATCGAAATGATTGACGGCGGGTTGAGAACCCACTCCAAACCTGCCTCCATGTAAGTTTCCAAAGGGGGGAATTTTCCCAGTCCTGGGGAGGCGGGTATGGAGGCGGGACTGCCAGGAAAATGGCAGAAACTGGGAGCGGGTACCAACCCCGCTCCCAAACTGCCTCCGTGCCATCTTCCTGGGAGGCGGGTCCCCGACTCACGCAGGGACCTGTCTCCTCGAAGCAGGAAGGGGAATAGAGCCAATTAACTGCCTGTTAACAGGTTGTTAACAGGCAGTTTTGAGGCATATCCCCATTTTACCCCAGCAAGTGCGGGCTTCCCGACAGCTGCGAACCTCGCCAGGGTCAGCGAGGCGAGCAGTGGGTCTGCGGGGGTAAGAGGCATCGAAAAGTCCGCTGTAGAGGTGAGTGATGGGTGCAAGTGTGGAGAGGTAAGTATGAGAGATGAGTGTAAAGTATTGGAAAAAGTTTCCTTACCTTTGCTTCTACCTGCAGGCTTTAAACATTGGGGATTCGGAGGTGCCTCATCTCAACGGCAGAAATGACAGAATTATTGCTGCATTCTCAGATGCAGCAGCCATCTGCTTTCTGCTGAAGAGAGAGGTTTTGGTGTGCCTTCAGTGCAAGGGCTCACCTTAGAACAGAGATTGTTAGTGTTTGACAGCTTCTCAAAGCTGTCAAACGCTAACAATTCATCTGTCAAAAAAATTTCGACAGATGAAATGTCATACGCTGACGTCCTCTGTCACCAGCTTTCCCTTATTTGGCCAGTAAGGCAGGCTTAACAAGGTCAATCAAGGGAAAATAGCGTGGGTTGATCAGACATCGCTGAGGGCTGGACTGAAACCCAACGACCAGCAATCCTGCCTCCAACGCGCCCCATTGACAAAATCCAGTTCAAAGTGTCGGGTCTGCGATTTCAGAACAGACCCGGCACCAAGTGGCGGGGGAGACTTTTAAGATAGTTAAATGCTTGTTAAACAACTACTATTTTGCCAACCTATTTCGATTTTCCCATGTTTTTAATGGGCTTCACGTTGTTCAGAAATCATGTCAGGTAAGTAAAATAACAGAAAACACTGGAAAAACTCAGCAGGCCAGGTAGGATCCGTGGAGAGAGAAACAGAGTTAACGTTTCAGGTCGATGACCCTTCGTCAGAACTGGAAAAAAGCAGGAAATGGAAAGCAAGTTTAGGGTCCCATTACCACCTCCTCTTGCCTTGAATATCTCTCAATGTCTCTCAATGTCTCTTAATCTCTCCTGCTTTCTATCCTATCATTGACCTTCCCTTTTGTTCTTTCATCCCCTCCCCCTTTTCCCAGCCCCTAAACTTGCTTTCCATTAACACAATTGAAAGGAAGGATATTAGCTCTGATGATGTGGAATCTGTATGGGTAGAATTGAGAAATACCAAGGGGCAGAAAACATTAGTGGGAGTGGTATATAGACCTCCAAACAGTAAGGCGGAGGTTGGGGATGGCATTAAAAGAGAAATTAAAGAAGCGTGCAATAAGGGCAGAGCAGTCATCATGGGTGACTTTAATCTACATATAGATTGGGCTAACCAAATTAGTAACAACACTGTGGAGGAGGAATTTCTGGAGTGTTTACGGGATGGTTTCCTGGTCCAATATGTCGAGGAACCAACCAGAGATCAGGCCATCTTAGACTGGGTATTATGTAACGAGAAAGGATTAATTAGCAATCTTGTTGTAAGAGGCCCCTTGAGTCGGAGCGATCGTAATATGATCGAATTCTTCATTAAGATGGAGAATGAAGTAGTTGACTCAGAGACTAGGGTCCTAAATTTAAATAAAGGAAACTACGATGGTCTGAGGCGCGAGTTGGGTAGGATTGATTGGGGAATATCACTCAAAGGGTTGACGGTGGATAGGCAATGGCAAACATTCAAAGACCGCATGGATGAACTACAGAATTTGTTCATCCCAGTTTGGCATAAAAATAAAACAAAAAGGGTGACTCAACCGTGGCTAACAAGGGAAATTAGGGATAACATAAGATCCAAGGAGAGGACATATAAATTGGCCAGAAAAAGCAATAATCCTGAGGATTGGGAGCAATTTAGGATTCAACAAAGGAGGACAAAGGGATTAATGAAGAAGGGGAAAATAGAATATGAGAGTAAGCTTGCAGGGAACTTAAAACTGACTGTAAAAGCTTTTATAGATATGTGAAGAGAAAAAGATTGGTGAAGTCAAGCGTAGGTCCTTTGCAGTCAGAATCAGGGGAATTTATAATGGGGAACAAAGAAATGACAGACCAACTAAATACATATTTTGGTTCTGTCTTCACAAAGGAGGACACAAATAACCTCCCAGAGATGCCAGGGAACATAGGGTCTGATGAAAGGGAGGAACTGAAAGAAATCAGTATGATGTGCCTTCAATAACCACAAAACTAGAAGTTATAGACTTTAACAAGTTGGCTTTTAATCACTAAGATCAGAGCTAACATCTCAACACACCGACTGGCTCACAGGAATGAGTCATACAGATCCTGGGATCTTTAAGTAAGAGAAGTCAGGGGCGGAGCCAAGAGCCAAGACCTGGAACCTTCCAGGTTAGTCAGGAAAGAGGAAGTGAAACTATACACCGTGTGGGGGAGGGTAATATACATGAGTGCAAAACGAATACAGGCAAGACAAACAGATTTCATTACATTCACCCCTTCTTTAGATTTAGTCCATCGGGGTGATGTTTCTTAAAAGTTGGTATAAGTGAGTCTGTCAGGAGGTTTTGCAGTTCTCAGTGATCGGCGCAAAGCCGGTTGGGGTGCCTCTAGTGGAGTGGATTCTGGTTCCTCCGCTGTCCGGGCCTCCGCAGTGTCTTCCAGGTTATCTGCAGTGTCCTCCAGGTTAAAGTTGGGTATTGATACCTCTGGGCGTCCTGTCTCTTTTTGGTGTAGGTCTTCCTCGGGTAGTCTCTCATCGTTCTCTCCGCTCCCCGAGGGAGCGAGGTCTTTTATGGAAACAGTGTCCTCTCGCCCGTCAGAGTATTCGATATAGGCGTACTGAGGGTTTGCATGGAGGAGCTGTACCTTTTCCACAAGGGGGTCCGTTTTATGGCCTCTCACGTGCTTCCGCAATAGTACTGTCCCCGGAGACGTCAGCCACGCGGGTAGAGATAGGCCCGAGGTGGATTTCCGGGGGAAAACGAACATCTTTTCGTGAGGGGTAGCGTTAGTGGCTGTACATAACAGAGACCTTATGGAGTGGAGCACGTCTGGGAGGACTTCCTGCCAGCGGGAGGTCGGAAGGCCTTTTGACTTTAAGGCTAACGTGACAGCCTTCCAAACAGTAGCATTCTCCCTTTCCACTTGCCCATTACCCCGGGGGTTGTAGCTAGTGGTTCTGCTAGTGGCTATCCCCTTTGAGAGCAAGAACTGGCACAGTTCGTCACTCATAAATGACGTCCCCCTATCGCTGTGTATGTAGTTCGGCATGCCAAACATGCAGAATAGATTACAGAGACAATTGATGACCGTGGCACTGGTCATGTCTGGGCAGGGAATGGCAAAGGGGAAGCGGGAATATTCATCGATGATATTGAGGAAGTATACGTTACGGTCGGCAGAGGGAAGGGGGTCCCTTGAAGTCCAGACTTAGGCGCTCGAATGGCCGTGTGGCTTTGATAAGTTGTGCACGGTCAGGCCTGTAGAAACGAGGCTTGCATTCCGCACAGATGCGGCAGGCTCTGGTCATTGCCCTGACCTCCTCGATGGAGTGGGGCAGATTGCGGGACTTTATAAAATGGTATAGTCGGGTGACCCCTGGGTGACAGAGGTCGTTGTGGAGACCCTGTAATTTGTCCGTATGAATGCTGGCACACATTCCCCGCGATAGGGCGTCTGGGGGTTCATTAAGGGCTCCCGGCCTGTACATAATATCATAGTCGAACGTGGATAGTTCGATCCTCCACCTGAGTATTTTGTCATTCTTGATTTTCCCCCTTTGTTTGTTATTAAACATGAAAGCTGGTCGGTGAGCAGGGTGAAACGTTTGCCGGCTAGGTAGTGTCTCCAGTGCCGCACTGCCTCCACTATAGCCTGTGCCTCCTTCTCGACAGAAGAGTGCCTGATTTCAGGTCCCTGAAGGGTTCGGGAGAAGAAGGCCACAGGTCTCCCAGCCTGATTGAGGGTCGCAGCTAAGGCAAAGTCTGACGCATCGCTTTCGACTTGAAAGGGAATGCTTTCGTCCACTGCACACAGTGCAGCCCTTTCAATGTCCTGTTTGATACTGGTGAAAGCCTCCCGAGCTTCAACTGATAGTGGGAAGGACGTCGATTTAATGAGGGGTCGGGCCTTATCAGAGTAATTGGGCACCCATTGGGCATAATACGAAAAAAATCCCAGGCACCTTTTTAAAGCTTTGGGATTGTGTGGCAGGGGCAGTTCCTTTAGGGGGCGTAATCGGTCAGGGTCTGGTCCAATTACCCCATCTTCCACCACACAGCCGAGGATACAGAGACGGGTTGTGTTGAAGACACATTTGTCTTCGTTGTAGGTTAGATTCAGCTTTAGGGCAGTTTTTAAAAATCTCGCAAGATTTAGATCGTGGTCTTGCTGGTTGTGCCCGCAGATAGTGACATTGTCCAGATAGGAGTAGGTATCTTCTAGTTTATTACCATCCATTTATTTTCGCTATTTTTAACTATGACTACTTGGGCACGCCACGGACTGGTACTGCATTCAATAATGCCTTCCCGCAGGAGTCTGTCCACTTCCGCCTTGATAAAGTGTCTGTCTTCCAGACTGTACCGTCTACTTTTGGTCGCTATGGGCCTACAGTTCGGAGCGAGATTAGCGAATAAAGAGGGCGGGCTGATTTTTAAGGTTGATAGGCCACAGACTGTGAGTGGTGGCTGGGACCCGCCATATGCTAGCGTGACACTTTCGTGGTGGCACTGGAAGTCCAGGCCCAAGATTACATTAACACAGAGTTCTGGCATCACGAGGAGTTTAAAATCCTTGTAGTCCGTGCCTTTTACAGTCAGTGTTACCACACAGTAGCCCAAAATGTCTGAAGTGTGGGGCTTAGCAGCCATAGCAATTCTGCTCTGTGTAGGGGTTACCGTTAATGAGTGCCGCCGTACCAGGCTAGGGTGGATAAAACTCTTGGTACTCCCACAGTCAATTAAACATTTCGTTAAATTACCATTTACCTGTATGTCCATCATAGATTTTGTCAACGGGTGTGGCCTGGATTGAGCCACCGTGATCGAAGCCACTGTTGGGCCCTGGGCGGCCGTTGAGTCGGGAAAAGATGGCGGATCCCAAGATGGCGGCCTGTACGGCACGCACGAGGCGGTAACGGAGTTGGAAATCGGATTCCCCCTGCAGACTTTGCTAAAATGCCCCTTTTTCTTACATTTGAAGCATGTAGCGTCCTTCGCTGGGCATCGTTGTCTGGGGTGCTTGGCCTGGCCACAGAAGTAGCATTTCGGGCCTCGAGACATTGCCGCTGTAGTAGGTCTCCTGGGTGAACTTCTGTGTGGGGACTCCGGCGGTATAGAGCTGGTCTGAGATGGATGGGGAAGATGGCTGATTCCAAGATGGCGGCCCGCTTGGCGCACACGAGGCGGTGAGGGCCGCATGGCCGGAAGAATAAGAGTCAGAGTTTTTCTGGGCCACGTCCAGCGATCGCGCAGTGGCCACTGCCTTTTTTAAGTCCAGGACCTCCTTCTCCAGCAGTCTCTGCCGGATTTAATTCGATTTGATGTGCCTTCAATAACCACAAAACTAGAAGTTATAGACTTTAACAAGTTGGCTTTTAATGACTAAGATCAGAGCTAACATCTCAACACACCGACTGGCTCACAGGAATGAGTCATACAGATCCTGGGATCTTTAAATAAGAGAAGTCAGGGGCGGAGCCAAGAGCCAAGACCTGGAACCTTCCAGGTTAGTCAGGAAAGAGGAAGTGAAACTATACACTGTGTGGGGGAGGGTAATATACATGAGTGCAAAACGAATACAGGCAAGACAAACAGATTTCATTACACAGTATTTGTAGGGAAATGGTGTTAGGGAAATTGATGGGATTGAAGGCCGATAAATCCCCAGGGCCTGATAATCTACATCCTAGGGTACTTAAGGAAGTGGCCCTAGAAATAGTAGATGCATTGCTGATCATCTTCCAACATTCGATGGAATCTGGAACAGTACCCATGGATTGGAGGGTAGCTAATGTTACCCCACTATTCAAAAAAGGTGGTAGAGAGAAAACAAGGAATTACAGACCGGTAAGCCTGACATCAGTAGTGGGGAAAATGCTAGAGTCCATTATAAAAGATGTAATAGTAGAGCACTTTGAAAACAGTGACAGGATCGGACAAAGTCAACATGGATTCACAAAAGGTAAATCGTGCTTGACTAATCTACTGGAATTTTTTGAGGATGTAACTGGTAGAATAGATAAGGGAGAACCAGTGGATGTGGTGTATCTGGACTTTCAGAAGGCCTTCGATAAGGTCCCGCATAAGAGATTAGCGTGTATAGTTAAGGCACATGGGATTGCGGGCAATGTATTGACTTGGATAGAGAACTGGTTGGCAAACAGAAAGCAAGGAGTTGGAATAAACAGGTCTTTTTCTGAGTGGCAGGCAGTGACTAGTGGGGTACCGCAGGGATCGGTCCTTGGACCCCAGCTATTCACAATATATATTAATGATCTAGACAAGGGAACTAGATGTAATATCTCCAAATTTGCAGACGACACAAAGCTGGGTGGGTGTGTGTGCTGTGAGGAGGATGTCGAGAAACTCCAGGATGATTTGGACATGTTGGGTGATTGGGCAGAAACATGGCAGATGCAATATAATGTGGATAAATGTGAGGTTGTCCACTTTGGTGGCAAAAACAGGAAGACAGATTATTATCTAAATGGCAGTAGATTGGGAGAAGGGGAAGTGCAACGAGACCTGGGTGTCCTTGTCACCAGTTGCTGAATGTAAGCTCGAAGGTGCAGCAGGCGGTTAAGAAGGCAAATGGTATGTTGGCCTTCGTAGCGAGAGTGTTTGAGTACAGGAACAACGATGTCTTGCTGCAGTTGTACAGGGCCTTGGTGAGACCACATCTTGAGTATTGTGTGCAGTTTTGGTCACCTTATCTGAGGAAGGATGTTCTTGCCATGGAAGGAGTTCAGCAAAGATTCACCAGGCTGATATCTGGGATGGCAGGAATGACGTATGAGGAGAGATTGGGTCGATTGGGCTTGTACTCGCTGGAGTTTAGAAGAATGAGAGGTGATTTCATTGAAACTTATAAAATTCTGACAGGACTGGACAGACTAGATGCAGGAAGGATGTTCCCGATGGTCGGGGAGTCCAGAACCAGGGGACACAGTCTAAGGATAAAGGGTAGGCCATTTAGGACAGAAATGAGGAGGAATTTCTTCACCCAGAGAGTGGTGAACCTGTGGAACTCTCTACCACAGAAGGCGGTGGAGGCCAGTTCATTAAATATATTCAAGAAGGAGTTGGATATATTTCTTAAGGCTAAAGGGATCAAGGGGTATGGGGAGAATGCAGGGACCGGGTACTGAATTTGGAAGATCAGCCATGATCGAATTGAATGGCGGAGCAGGCTCGAGGGGCCGAATGGCCTACTCCTGCTCCTATCTTCTATGTTTCTATGAAACATTAACTCTGCTTCTCTCTCCACGGATGCTGCCTGGCCTGCTGAGTTTTTCCAGTGTTTTCTGTTGTTATTTCGGATTTCCAGCATCTGCAGTATTTTGCTATCGTATTAATGTCAGGTAAGTAGGTCGGGTTCTTTATGGGGGAAAAATTGGGTTCCTTTGTGCCACCCGTTAGAGCCCCAAGTGGGCGCTAATGGGGCGCAAAGCAACTAGCACTCGGGCGCGGTGCCGCTAACGTCTCCCGTGAAATCCCGCCTCCTACTTGGGGCACTGCCATTGAATTTTGGGCGCTGGGGTGCTAACCTTTTTCCGAGCGCTAAAAGTAGTGCCGCGGCGAAGTTATCGCCCCAAAGGGGGCACGAGCCAATTTTCCCCCCGTGTCTCCCCATTGCTCTTAATACGTGACAGCTGCAAATGTGGTATGAAAGCTACCATTTCACAGCTGTTCACTTTCCAATGTCAGAAGCTTGAGCCTTCAGGACTTGGAAGACACTATTGTGCTGTACGCAGTTTGGAAGTGTTTGGAGTAAACTTTCTATTCACTGTCACCACCTTGGAGCAAGCACTCTCACCACTCTCATCTCAACTTCAGCTGCCATCTATTCCAGCAACATCGGTGCCCTTGAAAAAATCTCACCTTGGTCCTCTAAATCCCTCCACGATCAGCCACATCACCAGGCACACCAACATCACCAACAACAATACCAACCTTCTCTGCAATCACCTGATGCTGCACAGGACACAGGGCATCAGCACCCGACAACATTGCTGCCCGGGAGGCTAGCAATGGCATCACCATGGCCAGATTTACTTCACTTGACGCTGTACTTCCTGGATGCCACATGATGCGCCAGGTTGACACCACCCCACACCAGCACCATGAAGCATTCCTACAATATCCATGCCATTCTTTACACACTCATCACAATGGCGGGGGGGGGGGGAAGTTATGTCTCAACATTCACTGGAACTCACTAAGACACTTCCAAAGGTGAGCACAGATCTGTCCAATAAGATAATTGAAAATATAGATTTCAATGTTTGACAGCACATTAACAGAAACTTCACATGAACATTGGCTAAACCAGCAGGTGCCTACCCTTGTGTGTTGTTAGTTGTTATGCTTGCAGTAGGTTGAGGGTGAGTGAGAGGGGTGGCTAGTGAGATGGGGAAGTGATAATGTAGATAGAGAGGGATGGGTGGAGGTGCAAGGTAAGTTGGTGTGAGTAAAGATATGCAGGAGTAGGGTAGGGATGGCAGAGTGATGGGGATGTGATGAGTGGCACAGCAGGATGAGGTTCAGAGTGCTTTGGCAGTAACGTTTCGTGATCTGCTCAGATCATTGAAAGGTTTGCGCCGCTGCAGCCTGGTCCTCCTGACGACATCCCTGCTTGTGCCCTCCTGTGCAATCTGCAACCAGGCAGCGTTGATCTCCTGGGGAGGACTCTTCCACCAATGGGAAGGGAAGAGAACCTCCCTGCGTGCTGTTACTCCCTCCATAAGCATATAGAGGGAGTAATGGGAGAGCCTGGGTGCAGCCGTGCACCTTTGTGCAGTGCTTGTCAGTGTTTGCAGCACCTCAATGCTGTAGAACACTGACAGCAGAAGTGTCAAGATCAATTTGGACACAGTCCCTTTAAGGAAACCAGCTGGTGACGTAGCATCAAATTACATCATCAGACCCGCTTCCTATTAATTGGCCAGGGACCTGGTAGGGCGGGGCTTAACAAGCTCAATCAACAAAAAATCGCTTGGAGCGCAGGCTGCAGTAGACAGCGGGCTGGGACCGTGACAACGACCCCAGCCATCCCAGACTCGCCTCGGTCGGTGAAATCGCGGCCGATATCTCTTTCCTACTTTCATGGTTTAGCTTGAAGTAATTTTCCAGATCTACTGTTTACTATTTTACATACCCCTATAAGGTCGCCTCTCAGTTGCCTCTTTTGAAACCTGAAAAGGCCACTTTTCTGTAGTTTTTATTCATACCCAAGTATCCTGATTCTAGGGATCAGCCTCATGGCTTTTCTCTGAACTGCTTCCATGACTTGAATTGTCTCCCTTGTATCTTGGTGATAGAACTCAACACAATATTTAAGGTCTGGCCTGACCAGAGCACTGTACAGTTTAAACATGGTTTCCTCTGCTTTTTACTTTACTGTTTTGGTTGTATAGCTCAATGTTATGTCTGCACACTGAGTTACAGTGCTGCATTAGAGTTACTCTAGCACATGAAGTTTGATAGTGCTGTTATCATTATATTATGTCTGACATTGGTGATAGGTACTCGATTGCCTTGGCCTGTAAGAGCAGTTGGATCGGCCATTAAAATGACACGAGTTGATTTCTACATGCTGTCGTTGAGTCATCCTTGCAAACGCAACATTTGGCGACGAGGATGGCTGAAATCTTTCTTCCACCACCTCCTCCCTTCCTTGCACTACCCGGTGAGCCCCCGATCCCAGGGGTTCGCTGGGTACAGTCCTTTGAAACCTACCTCATCGCTCTCGGACTAGAAAATGTGAGTGCAGCACGGAAACAGGCACTGTTATCCCATTGCTTGGGAGCGGAGGGCCAGCGTGTTCTTGGGACATTATGGACAGCAGACTCAATACAAACATATGATGTGGCTGTGGCTCTGTTAAGCTGCCCCACAAAGCGCCTTCCTCCAGTGATTCATTTTTAGACAGCGTCGTCAACTTCCTGGTGAGTCTGTGCATCAGTGCGTGGCTAATTTGAGGGGGTTAGCTAGCTCGTGCAAGTTTGGTGCACTACAAGACGAGATGATGCGTGATCAACTAATAGAGCACACCAACAACGTGAGAGTGCATGAAAGACTGTTACTCGAGTCCGACAATCTGTTGTTGTCACAGGCAGTTAACATTGCCTTTCAAGTGGAGTCTGCAGCCGAATGCGCAGCGAAACTAGCAAGACATCCAGTGAGCGGCTTCTCCAGCGCTGACAGCGCCCTCGGCCCCAACAGCTCTGACACTGTAATACTCGCGCGACGGCAGCAACGCGCGCTACCGCAGCAACAGTGTGGAAACTGTGGAACTCGTTCACATGCTCCCAGAGTGCAGAATTGCCCCACGCGCGGCCAAGCCTGTCGCAATTGTGGAAAACAAAATCACTTTGCAAATGTCTGCCGCTCTGCCTCTGTTGCTACAAATGAACACTCTCAATCCTCAAGCACTATAATTCACATCGTGAGCTCTGGGCCAGTAGTGGCTTTCAAGTCATGCACAATTAACCTGAATGATGTGTGCATTCCTCTGTTGTTGGATACCGGTACCAGTGTCTCACTGCTGAATGTGGACACATTCAAACATTTTTTCAGCTCCCTGCTACTCTCTGTGCCCTCCACTGCCCTCTGCGGGTATGGTAGTTCAAAAATTGAACTAGTGGGCTCAGTCAACCTCACTGTACGCTATGGAACAAAAGTTTTGCCAGATTTTTGTTTTCATGTGGCACACCAAGGAGCTAACCTGATGGGACTGGATCTTTTCACTGACCTGGGTTTTTCTCTCTTGGACACCGGCGGGTCTGCAATTCTGCACGTCGCCTCACCGTGGTGCCAAACATGGCCAGCACTCTTCGAGGGTCTGGGCTGCCTGACTGCCTTCACCCACCAGCCCATGGTTGACTCCACCGTTACCCCTGTCATTCAGCCACTGCGCCGCATCCCGCTTGCTCTCCGTGATGGGGTCACAGCTGAACTAAAGCAGCTACTGGAAGCTGGCATCATCGAACCAGTTGATGCCTCCCCATGGGTCTCCAACCTGGTGGTCGCAAAGAAAAAGTCAGGTGGTCTACGCGTCTGTGTTGATCTTCGAGCAGTGAATAAGGCCGTAATGCCTGACAAATATCCACTGCCCACGTTAGAGGAACTCACAGCGCAGTTCTATGGCTCCATCCTGTTCTCGAAACTGGACCTTCAACAGGGCTATCTATAGGTTCCCCTCCACCCCAGCAGCAGGGACCTCACTGCTTTTGTGATACATGCTAGCGTCTTTCAGTACACCAGGATGCCATTTGGACTTAGCTTGGCACCCAGCTGCTTCCAAAAGGTGATGTCCTCTGTGCTCGCGGGCATCCCTGGGGTGGCCATCTACCTGGATGACATCGTCGTGCATGGGCCCTTGACCTCCACTCACGACGAATGCCTTCACAGAGATTTCACGGCTCTAGCAAAACAAGCTCACACTGAATGGTGAAAAGTGTGTCTTTGCGGTTTCAGAGATCGAGTTTGTGGGGTTTCGGTTGTCGGCTGACGGTATATCCCCACTCCAGTCAAACGTGGATGCCATTCACAGCATCCCAGAACCCAGCTCTGCAGCACAGGTTGCCTCCTTCCTTGGCATGACTGGGTGCTACCTGAAGTTTTTGCCCCAGTACTCAGCCACCACAGCCCCACTGCGCCAGCTCCTGCAAAAGGATGAGCCCTGGGTGTGGTCACAAGCCTGTACGGAATCTGTACGTCTCCTCAAATCGCAGCTCACATCGCCTCCAGTGTTGGCTCACTTTGACGTCGCCAGCCCCACCCTCGTCACCTGTGACGCAGATACAGAAGGGCATGGAGAAACCAATCGCCTTTGCCTCCCGAACCCTTAGCCCCACTGAACAGAAGTACCCAGTAGGCGAGCGTGAGGTGCTGGCGCATCTGGGCATGTGAGTGGTGGCACCTGTACATGTATAGCCGTGCCTTCACCCTGCGAACCGATCATCAGGCTCTCACTGCCCTGCTGTCGACATCCGGCACGGGCCACAGACCACTGCATCTACACCGCTGGTCTGACCACATCTGCCAATACAATTTCAGTCTTCAGTTCACGCCAGGACGTGACAATGTTGATGCAGATCTGCTCTCCCACACTGTCTCTGCCCCAGTCCCACTCGTCGGTTTCAAACATGTGGAACAGGATATCATACAAATGCTGCACACGCCTCTCCAAACCATAGTCTCTCTCCAGGAGCTCAAAGAGGCCTCTGAACAGGATCCGGCCCTCTCCCAGCTGTGCACCTTTATCAGAGATGGCTGGCCTCGCAAGGTGCCTGAGGAACTGTCTGCCTACTCCAGAGTTAAGGAGGAGCTCTCCTGCTGGAATGACTCCTGTGTTGCACGTGGGCTCTGCACTGTGGTCCCAAGTGCCCTTCATGCGCGTGTTTTATCCATGGCCCGGGTATTGACAGGGAAATCGAGGCCCTGGTCAAGGACTGTGCAGCCTGCCTTGTAAGTGGCAAGACTGGCCACCAAGCTCCTCCACCCCTGCAACCCCTTGCCTGGCCCTCTCAGCCCTGGGAGCACCTGCAGCTGGACATCTGCGGGGAGATCCATGGTGTCCCCCACTATCAACGGTTCCTAGTGGTGACCTATGACCTGCACTCAAAATGGCCAGAGGTCACTGCCGTGGGCTCCGTCACCTCTCGGGCCATCATCGATATCCTTGAGTCCCTCTTCTCCTGCTGGGGGCATCCAAAGGCCATCACCACAGACAATGGCCCCCAAATGGTCTCTTTGGAACTCACCTCCTACCTTGAGAGCAAGGGCATCTGTCACATACGCACAAGGTACTACCACCCCGAGTCAAATGAGGGGGTGGAGCGTTTTAACGAGACACTGAAAAATGGCCTCAGAGCACACCTATCCCAGGGGTGTGCGTTTGACAAGGCCCTCCTCCACACACTGCTGCACTACAGAGCCTCCCAGCATTCCACTACAGGGGTCTCACCCGCATCCCTCATGCTAGGCCGTGAGCTCATGCTGCCCCTTGGCAGGCTCCGCCCCTCGCTAGCTCAGAGCCCTGCTCCACGGGCTCAAGCCACAGTCGCCAGACAGCAGGAGAAGATGAAACTCCGCTTCGACCAGTCGAAGAGGGCCAAGGCGCCCAACATCTCAGTCTCCGATTGGGTCAGAGCCCGCAGGCCTCACCGCAACAATAAGATGGCCTCATTCTGGTCCTCCCCTCTCCAAATCAGCCGCCAACTTGGACCAGCCACTTTCTGCCTCACTGACGGCTCTCGGTGGCATGCCAGCCGCCTTCGGGAGGTGCCAGCACCCACTGATGCAGGATTACACGGATCTAACCCCCAAGCCTTACCCCCAGAGTGGCGGGATGCACATGTGGCTCAGCCAGCCAACACTCAAGCAGATATTGTGCCTCAGCCACAACCTCACCAGTCCCCACCTCGGCTTGCTCCTCACCAGTCCCCACCTCGGCCTGCTCTTCACCAGTCCCCACCTCGGCCTGTTCGTACACGTTCTCGCCCTGGCCACCTGCAGGACTTTGTCACTACATTTCATGTTTGAAATTCTGTGAGGGGGGAGGAAATGTTATGTCTGCACACTGGGTTACAGTGCTGCATTAGAGTTACTCTAGCACATGAAGTTTGATAGTGCTGTTATTGTTATATTATGTCTGACATTGCTAGCACATGAAGTTTGATAGTGCTGTTATATTATGTCTGACATTGGTGATAGGTACTCGATTGCCTTGGCCTGTAAGAGCAGTTGGATCGGCCATTAAAACGACATGAGTTGATTTCTACATGCTGTCGTTGAGTCATCCTTGCAAACGCAACACTCAACATTTTATTTACTTTGTTTATTGCTGTTCTACAGTAGTTAGACATTTCTTTCAATTTCATCTTCAGAAATAGCAACACCATTCATGCAGTAATTATGCCACAGACATGGACCATGTACAGCAGGCACCTCAAAGCACTGGAGAGGTACCACTAACGCTGCCTCCGCAAGATCCTGCAAATCCATTGGCAGGATAGGCGCACCAACGTCAGTGTTCTCGCTAAGGCCAACATCCCCAGCATCGAAGATTTGGCCACGCTCGATCAGCTCCGATGGACGGGCCACATCATCCACATGCCCGATATGAGACTCCCAAAGCAAGCCCTCTACTCGGAGCTCGGACACGGCAAGAGAGCCCCAGGTGGGCAGAGAAAATGCTTCAAGGACACCCTCAAAGCCTCCTTGAAAAAGTGCAACATCCCCACGGACACCTGGGAATACCTGGCCCAAGACCACACAAAGTGGAGGAGAAGCATCCGGGAAGGCGCCGAACACCTCAAGGTTTAAAAATTCGGTTGCTCTGCGCCACCCGTTAAGAGGGCGCTAATGGGGCGCAAAGCAACTAGCGCCCAGGCACGGTGCCGTCAATGCCTCCTGTGAAATTCAGCAGATTAGCGGCGGCGGTAACCGTTAGCGCCCCGCAGCACTGCGCCACCAGCGATTACATCATCACCATGCGCAGCACCCCGCTCACATCCCAGCCGCGATCTTCGGTAGCGCCCCCTGACTTACCGCCGGATGCTATGTCCGACGGGGTCGGGGGGCCTACCTGCGGCCAGGGCGGTGCTAATTAAAGGCGAGCGGCCATTTTTGTTGCTGGCCGCCTGCCAGCACCTGGCCCCGTTGCTGTCCTCGGACTCCTTACCAGCCCTCCCCCACCGCGGAGTGCCGGCTGTGCTCCGTGAGCCCAGCACTTCTCTTGACTCCGATCCCTGGTGGCCCAGCTGGGCCCCGGGTCGGGAAAGAAGGCCTGCAGTAACGCGGTGCCCCAAGAGGGAGGCAGGGCGCTACCAATGAATTTCTAAACGTAGCGCCCCGGCGAAGTTAGCGCCCCAAAGGGGGTGTGACTCAATTCCCCCCCCCCCCCCCCCCCCAATTGGGTCGATTGGGCTTATACTCGCTGGAGTTTAGAAGAATGAGAGGGGATCTAATCGAAACTTATAAAATTCTAACAGGACTAGACAGACTAGATGCAGGAAGGATGTTCCCAATGGCGGGGGAGTCCAGAACCAGGGGTCACAGTCTAAGGATAAGAGGTAAGCCATTTAGGACAGAGATGAGGAGGAATTTCTTCACCTAGAGAGTGGTGAACCTGTGGAATTCTCTACCACAGAAGGCAGTAGAGGCCAATTCATTAAATATATTCAAGAAGGAGTTGAATATATTTCTTAAGGCTAAAGGGATCAAGAGGTATGGAGCGAAAGCAGGGACCGGGTACTGAATTTGGATGATCAGCCATGATCGCATTGAATGGTGGAGCAGGCTCGAGGGGCCGAATGGCCTACTCCTGCTCCTATCTTCTATGTTTCTATGTTTCTATGAGTCTCTTCGCCGGGAGCAAGCAGAAGCCAAGCGCAAACAACGGAAGGAGCGCAAGTCAACCCTAGAACCCCACCCACCCGCCCCTTCAACCACCGTCTGCCCCACCTGTGACAGAGACTGTAGGTCTCGCATTGGACTCATCAGTCACCTGAGAACTCATTTTTAGTGTGGAAGCAAGTCATCCTCGGTTCCGAGGGACTGCCTAAGAAGAGAAGATGCCACTCATGATTCCTTCCCGTGAGGAGTACTTTACTCCAGTCCTTACTAAATTTTATCTGGCATTGTTCTGCCCACATATTTTATACAAACTTATTTTGTAGTTCCCAAGCTGTCTCCTCAGATTCAATTGCCCCTGCTGGGTTGGCATCATCTGCAAATTTGATCAATTTGCATTGATATTCTGAATTCAAGTTATTGATGTGAAGAAGAAATAGAAGGGGCCCAAAGGACCTCACTCTGCACTCTCCCTCACCCCACTAAAGCTCTTCAAACTAGCTGTTGCTTTCTTCCCTTCAGCCAATGTTGTAACCATTTCCAAAATTCACCCAATATTCCTACCACTTTGAGCTTAATGAGTAGCCTTGTGTGCATAATTTTGTCAAATGTTCTTTGGTAGGGTTTTCTACAGTCCCATGGATGTTATTTCCTCAAGAGCAGAATTAAACCTAAAATTTAAAAAGGTGAAAGAATAAAAAGGAGCAAATGGGGAGGGAGACAACAGTATAAGCACAGTAAAATGTTTTAGGTGTCTTATTTAATTGTTTAGGGTTAACACTGCAGTAATAAAACTATTGCTTATGTTCAAGTAGTTTTATTCTGTACCAATACATTTCCATCATTACAATGCATAAACTGAAAACAAACAATACTGGTTGGTCCAGAAAGACAGGTATCTCCATGAACCTGGTGGCGGGCTAAAGATTGATAGTGAATAGGTTACCACATACTGTTTGTTCCAATTTAAGCATGGTCCTTCAGTTTCTGCATTATTTTTTATGCAATGGTTGCTGATTCTCCACCTGATGGGTTCTTGATCTCAGGCATACCATCAGGGAAGGTGCAGAGTGGAAGCCAGGTATTACCCACTAGAAGGATGTATAAAAATGAATGGTTGAGGAAAAACAAAAGGAAGGCCAAATGCCTTGGTCAGAAGATTGTTTTTAACGAAGGCCTTTAAATTGTGGTAATTAACCAAGACTCTGTCAGCTTACCAGCCACTAGTTCCTGAAGATATTTATATATCGATCTACAGGTGAGGTCATCGGGGCTCGACTGCAATCACAAACCTTTGTGAAGTGGCAGTGCATCAAATGCTTAAGTCTCCAGCAACATAGCAAATATGTCACCAATGATTCATTGAACAAAAATCAAATATTCATGAAATCTCCATAGAAAACAAATATATTTCAATGAATCACAGATAGTAACTCAAATTTGGGGCTCGGCTAATGAATAAACTATGATACAATCCAGGGCTATCAGTTCATTTTAAGTGAGCCTCAATCATTTTAGTTTAAAAATGTAGCATATTTTGATGTATCTAAGAATTAGCCTGGTGGCTGGGTGTAGCAACATTGTAAGTGCATTCTTGAAGAGGTGCCCTCTGTTGTATACATTTGTGATGTTATAACTACAACAGTGACCAGAGGAATTCCAACCTCTATATGTTTAAACGGGTTTGTGATTGGTCTTACCCTTTGATCATAAATATCACTCTTAACATTTCCCCATCATTAACTGCTCTCTACCGTCTAAACCCCTTAGATAATGTTTTGCTTCGTACTACATTTAATGGATGTCTCCTAGTCTCCATTTGCCTGCAGACGTGGTTGGTGGCACTTTGTCAGGAGACCTGGGTGTCCTTGTGCACCAGTCGCTGAAGGTAAGCATGCAGGTGCAGCAGGCGGTTAAGAAGGCAAATGGTATGTTGGCCTTCATAGCGAGATGATTTGAGTACAGGAGCAAGGATGTCTTGCTGCAGTTGTACAGGGCCTTGGTGAGACCACACCTTGAGTATTGTGTGCAGTTTTGGTCACCTTATCTGAGGAAGGATGTTCTTGCCATGGAGGGAGTGCAGCAAAGATTCACCAGACTGATACCTGGGATGGCAGGAATGACGTATGAAGAGAGATTGTGTCGATTGGGCTTATACTCGCTGGAGTTTAGAAGAATGAGAGGGGAATCTCATTGAAACTTATAAAATTCTAACAGGACTAGACGGACTAGATGCAGGAAGGATGTTTCCGATGGCGGGGGAGTCCAGAACCAGGGGTCACAGTCTAAGGATAAGGGGTAGGCCATTTAGGACAGAGATGAGGAGGAATTTCTTCACCCAGAGAGTGGTGAACCTGTGGAATTCTCTACCACAGAAGGCAGTTGAGGCCAATTCATTAAATATATTCAAGAAGGATTTAGATATATTTCTTAAGGCTAAAGGGATCAAGGGATATGGGGAGAAAGCAGGGACAGGGTACTGAATTTGGTTGATCAGCCATGATCTCATTAAATGGCGGAACAGGCTCGAGGGGCCGAATGATCCTGCTCCTATCTTCTATGTTTCTATGCACCAAAAAGGCAATGCTGGTACCGGAACGCTCCAGCATTCCTTCTTTTACACAATACCACGTGAAGCATGAGATGCTGTGATGAGCGATAGACAGACATTCACATCTCACTGAGATGCCATGGAAGGATTTGCTGGCACAGCTGTCATTGGGTAGCGGAGCCTCCACCAACACCTGCCAAAGTACGGTTACTGCCTCTCGCTGCAGATATTGGGGCATGGGTGCAGGTGCAGGCGGGAGGGCACAGAGCACCTCTCGGGCAGCCTGATCTGCTTGGCACATACTTCCACTGATCCACTTTTCCTCTGGATGCATCGGGCAAAGGATTCCTGGTGGCAAACCTTCTGGTGCCAATAAAGGGAGCTTGGGGCAAAAGCCCACATGCCAGCTGGGAAAAAAAGCCCCTGCAAGAATGACCTTTAACAGTCTAATGCACTCACTTTTAAAGTGTGTGGACCTTTTGAATGTCCTCCCGCATGCAGGTCTGCTTATGGCCTTGTCCTCACCAGGTTTCACTGGGCATGTTGGAGACTGAGCATCAGCGTATCCACGGGTCAGAAAATGGTGCCCTTCCTCACCCTCTCGTGCACACAGTACTGAAGCTCCCACCTAGACTGGATTGGATGATAGAACGAGGCCTTAAACCCAGAGGGAACACAGTGGAACTGATTTCCAACGGATTTCCCAACTTCTACTGCCCTTCTCTTACCCTAAATCAGGGCACCAGAATGACGAAAAACGGCCCCAGCATGTTGCGCAGATTAGTCAAACGGTATTGCTTCTCCCCAGCCCCATTTATGTAGAAGACTAAATAGTTCAGCCACATTGTTTAGTAAACATAACAATTGGAAACATACAATAAAAATCAGCTTGGCAAGTTATGTGCGCGCAACATGAATTAGTTGCATTGATGAGTATGTTTAGCAGTGTGTATAGGTCTAATAGTACCAAGTGCAGTCACTAATTAAGATGTATGGTCATGTACAGTGCCACAGTTCTGATGGGTTTCATTTATATATCACAATTTGAATAAATTCTACCTCAAGCTGATAATTCTATCCCAGTTCTCATCAGTGCTGAACACATCATATAAATAAGTAGATAGACTGCCCAGATAGCACAGTAGCTGTATTAAATTTTCAAATGATAGACTCTCCATTCAAAAGCACAAGAATTATTATGCCGAGTGTAAAGGCAATTAGAATTGCTGTACAAGAAAATGAATGAAACACAGGGAAAACAGCACATCACTCTTCAGGCCTTCACCTCTAATTAATTTCTAACACTAGAACAAAAATATCACTGTGAAAAAAGTACAATAAAAACCAATAATAAAAAAAACTCAATAATTTCCTGCACACAGAAATGTTCTGTGATCTAGCGAAAATCTACATCAGCGCTTTTTGCTTCAGCTGAAACGTAAATTCTGTTCCTATTTGGAAAATTCATCACTTAAAGCAAGCAAAGGGCCTTGGAACAACAGAGAGGCTGGAGGCACAGCATGTACAACAAAGACCTACAGATGGTTTTGATTTCTGCCTGCCTAAAAGACTACAGACACATGTAGTGCTTGCCTGCTGTAGGGCGTGGATGCTCAAGGCTTATTTCTCAGTGTAGTTTTAATTTACAGTTTTATTATTTAGATAACGGTCGCAATATAACACTTGAATAGGTTATTAAATGATGTGCCATTTTGCACAAATATTTCCTTAACTACCAATTCTTAAGCAATGCACATTTTAAGCAGAAATGACACTTTCATACTTCCCTGTCATCTGTTTCCATAACTTTCCTTTTCATTACTTTCAAAGAGCCAGTGTATAAATAAGAATAAAAGATCAAACTGTTTCAGTCACACAGCCGAATCTTTGCTATGAATTTATGAACTCCGTTCTTCTTGTAATGTAGCTGGCTGCATGTGTTATCCTATGTACAATATAAAAAAACAATGTATAGGAAATATGTCAATATGCAAATTATTTTATGCCCTTGCATTTTCTGAAAATAATTTATTTCCAATTTGCATATTCTTGCATCAGAACATGCCGATTACTTCCCTATGTTTGTTGACAACAAACATCCATTGTGATGCTGCATCCCTGGCATCACATGGCCATTGCTCTTCATTACTGACAGCCTCTCTACCTGTGTTGTCAACCCATCGTAACATGATGACAACTATGTTCCACTAAGGGAAACCGCGGGATAAAGTAATTTGTATACATAAAACAAAAATAATGGATGTTTGGGGAAATAAATTACAGATTTACATAATGTGCAATGCAGGGTTAGGTATACACCTGAAAACAATCTACCATCCATTGTTCTACATGTGTGCTTGTTCTCATAAATATGGGTAGGTCCAGGGTGTGCGCCCTTATTTTTCTATGACAGGGTAATGTATATATAAGAACTAATTATGCATTTTATAAATTACACAAATAGAAACAGGTAATTTTGTATCTTACAGCCTATTTAGTCACTCATTCCGCAATCCGATCAAAACAAAACAACAGATAGCAATGAGCAATATATTTTAAGTAATACAGGAAACTTTGGTTTATCCGGAAGTTGTATGTCCGGAAACCTCGACCTAACAGCAGAAATCAGCAGCCGTTTTGTTAGGTTTTTCTTCTTTTTTTTTCTTCTCCTAGCATTTTTTTAAACAGTCAGTCTCTGGAAAGCCTCTCTGAAGCTGTTGCTAAGCTACAGAGATGCTTCCAAGGTACGGGCCGACTGTTTACAAGCTGTTGCTAAGCAACAGTGTTTGTTGTCAGATATGGAGATGAAAACCTCCGTATCCTTCAACATTAGCGCTGGTCTGTCCAGAAGTTTTCATAGATCGGCATCACGCCGGTCCCGTCGGTGCCGGATATCGCGAGGTTTCCTGTAAACACATAAAATGCTGGAAACACTCAGCAGGTCAGGCAGCATCTGTGGAGAGAGAAACAAAGTTAACATTTCAGATCGATGACATTTCGTCAGAACTTGAAAAGGTTAGAGATAAATCATCGACCTGAAACGTTAACTCAGTTTCTCTCTCCACAGATGTTGCCTGACCTGCTGAGTATTTCCAGCATTTTCTGTTTTTATTTCAGATTTCCAGCATCTGCAGTATTTTGCTTTTGTAATATATTTTAAGTGATTGACTATGTAGAGTATCTGGCTGTTTCAAATGTAATTGACTTTAGCTACTGTTACTGACCAACTTTCTGCCTTGATCAGTTTTTTGTATTTATGTGGGATACTTTGATCAGGAATTCCATTGGAGTGATTTCAAAATGGTTCGGTACATTAGAGATCCTTATTCATATCAAATGTATCCTTGAATCATATTTATGTTTATCTGCAGTCAACCTCATAGCCATAGTTCACAATGAACATAGTAAATTTTAGTTACAATGCTGCTTTAGTTGAGACAGTACCACATAATAGATCCCAAATGTAATAAAACCAATAATTGCACTGTAACCGACAGAGTACCACAAAATCCTATGAATTGCTCAGACAAAAAATAAAATGCTTTTTCTAATAGAGTGAGACAGTGTTAATGCACATGGTCGCTGAACTGTACAGTGCTCAAGTTTTCAACACTCTTAAAACATTATTTTTTGTGTTCATTAATAGAAAATACTCTTCTTAGTGAGATTGTCACGTTTTGGCATTTTTTGGCCATTTTTCTAAAGAAGGAATTTGGAAAAAGAGTTACTTTCAATGGTGAGTTTTTAAAGCAAAGTGAGGTTAAAAAACATTAAAAAGAAAAGAACGACCACCAGACAGCCCAAAGCACTTTACAGCCAATGAAGTACTTTTTGAAGTGTAGTCACTGTTGTAATGTAGGAAAAACAGCCAATTTGCACACAGCAAGCTCCCACAACAGCAATGTGATAATGACCAGGTAATCTGTTTTAGTGATGTTGATTGAGGGATAAATATTGGCCAGGACACAGAGGATAACTCCCCTGATCTTCTTCGCAAAAGTGCCATGGGATCCTTTACGTCCACCTGAAAGAGCAGACGGGGCCTCGGTTTAACATCTCATCCGAAAGACCATGGGCTGGATTTTCATTGAGGAGTCGGGTAGGAGGCGGAACTACAACTTTCAGGGTTGTAGTCCCGCCTCCATTGAGTTCTAGCCAACCCATGCAATTTTGACATGATTGACCTTATTGAGTCCGCCCAATGGGCTCAGCAGGCCAATAAAGGACCACCCAGCAACAGGTGACGTCACAGATTGATATTTCATCTGTCAAGACCTTTTGACAGATGAAATATCAGCGTTTGACAGCTGTTTGAAGCTGTCAAACACTGACAATCTGTACTCCAAGTTAATTCCTTCCTGTCAGGAGGATTTAGAGATCTCCCCAGAACAGGAAGCTGAATGCTGGGACTTTTGACAGATCGTGGCCATTCTGCTTTCTGTGCCGGTGAGATGAGGGACTCCCGAGACCTGAGGGAAGGAAGGCTGTAAAGGTAAGTAAATGTAAGTACAACTTCTTTAAACACTTTACACACACCAAACACACTTACCTCTGCACTCATGCACCCATCACTCACCTGAACACCGGACATCTCGACCCCCACAAGCCCTTCATCCCGATGGCCCGCCTCGCTAACTTGGCATGGTTTGGAGCCGTCGGGAATCCCACATTTCAACAATGAAAATAGGGATTAGGCTAAAAACTGCCTGTTAACTACCTGTTAACAGGCAGTTAATTGGCACTAATCCCCTTCCCGCCTCGGGGAGGCGGGTCCCAGTGCGGGTCGGGTACCCACCTCCTTTGAAACTGGCATGGAGGCGGGTTGGGTCGGGATGGGTTCGTGCCCCCCGATTTCAGGATTTTAACCCCCACACGCCTCCAATCCTGCCTCCACAGCCCAATACCTCCAAAACAACCTAAATGAAATGTAGTAAAATAATAAAATGCAGTTGTTTTCTCAAAACACTGTAAACAATAAGCAATTTATTAGCTAGACTCACCTATTGTGTTTGGAAGTGTTTTATCCCTATCTTTCTGTGAACATAAGAAGCTAAAACACAAGGGGATAATTTTAACTTTTATCACTGGACAAAAAATGAGTGATAGCGAATCAGCAGCCCATTTTACACCTCGCCCTATTTTCATTTCCAATGGAAAATCCCAGCCACTTCTCCTAATGGCACTGTTATCATCAAGTTCCCCATTATTAACATTAGCTGGGGGGGGATCACCACTGACCTGATAGCTTAACTGCAGCAACTATATCAAGACCATGGCTAGAAGAGCAGGGCAGAGGCAGCTACTCTGCAACAAGTAGCTTACCTCCTAACCTCCCTCAGTCAGGAGTATGATAAAATACTTTCCACTTGCCTGGATAGGCAAAATCACAATATACAAGGGGGGTAATTAAAACTTTTATCGGCAGGCGGAAAAAAAGTGATTGCGAACCTTCAGCCCGTTTTACACCTCACCCAATTTTCTTCTCAACTATTCCAATCTGGTTGACCTGATTTCTGCCTGTAAACCAAGAAGTAGTGAGGAGAGGTAATCTTAGGAAGTCAGATGAAGAGAGCTAAAACAATTAGACGCCCAAGAGTGAAATATAAGTACAGATTGCCAACGACACCAAAAAGAGTCATAAGATATAGACAATGTAGTTGGAGTGTTGGACCAGACAGTAACTTTAAGGAATGTGTTAGATAGAAATATCACAAAGAATCAGGAAATGGCAGATGCATTAAATTAATTCTTACATCAGTCTTCACAAATAAAAACTTTGGGCAAATTCCAGATCCAGGCAAACAGGCTTGGGAATCAATAACATATGTAAAGGTCATTAAAGCATGTGTTGTAAAGAAACTCAAAGCATTAAATGTCTACGAGGGCAGCTGGACCAGATTGGATACACCCTAGAACCTTCAAGGAAATAAGGGAAGCTCTGTTTAATATGTTTTCCAGTTCTCTAAGCACAGGGGCTGTGCATAAGACTGGAGGATGATTCATATAATCTCAGTATTCAAAAAAAGTGAGGCAAGCTATAAATCATGGAATTATTGATCAGTCAGTCTAACATTGCTAGAGGGAAAAATGCTCCAGAGTATTTTACAGCATGCTATCAATGTTCATTTAAAGAGCAAAGAAGAAATTAGGTACAGCCAGCTTAGTTTTTAAAAAGGGGTGTGCAGGACAGTCATAGGATTCTGATGAGGATGTGGATGATGACGGCATAGTTTTAAAAGCAACAGGTCATGCCCCACAAATCTACTAAGGTTCTTTGAGGAGGTAACTGAATTAGTTGAAAAAGGATGTCCAATCCATAAAACATGCTTGGATTTTCAGAAAGTTTTAGCTTGGTGTCCATTAAGACTCCAAAAAAAGATGAAATATATCAAATTAATGGCACCGCACTTTAGGAAGGACGTGAAGGCCTTAGGGAGGATGCAGAAAAGATTTACGAGAATGATTCCAGGGATGAGGAACTTCAGTTATGTGGATAGACTGGAGAAGCTGGGGTTGTTCTCCTGAGAGCAGAGAAGATTGAGAGGAGATTTGATAGAGGTGTTCAAAATCATGAGGGATCTGGACAGAGTAGTTAGAGAGATACTGTTCCCATTGGCGGAAGTGTCGAGAACCAGAGGACACAGAGTTAAGGTGATTGGATAAAGAACCAAAGGCAACATAAGAAAAAACTTTTTCACCCAGCGAGTGGTTAGGATCTGGAATGCACTGTCTGAAAGGGTGGTGGAGGCAGATTCAATCACGGCTTTCAAAAGGGAGTTGGATAAGTACCTGAAAGAAAAACATTTGCAGGGCTACGGGGAAAGGGCGGGGGAGTGGGACTAGCTGAAGTGCTCTTGCAGCGAGCCGGCACGGGCTTGATGGGCTGAATGGCCTCCTTCTGTGCTGTACCCATTCTATGATTCTATGAAATTTGTTAACTAGATTGTGAATTACCTGGTAATTAGGAAACAGGTAAATGAGGAGCAGTAACTTGTTCAGATCTTCCATTATACTATCCATAAACAATATGGAAGGCAATACTTCTTGTGTAAATATAAATATAATATTTGTTGATAACACCAAGCTATGAAACCAGATGACTAATGTAAGTGTGACTGACAAATTAAGTAGATGGGCCAAGGAATGGGGGATAGAGTTTAAAGTGGGAAAATGTAAGTTAATTCGCATTAGCAAAGGAAAGATGAATGCATTATTAATGGGGGTTTACTGACAAAAGGTGGAAAATATAGAAATTTGGGTGTGATTAATGACCATTCACTGAAAACATCAAATCAATGCAGAGCTCTTCTTACCAAGACTAATGAAATACTGGGATGCACATAAAGGGCATTTAATTATAAAATGATACAGGTTAGTTTAATCCTACAGAGCTTACTGTTGAGACCATAGTTAGGCTATTACTTTCAGCTGGGAACACCATTCAACGGACAAAAGGACCTTCAAAATGTTGACTTATTGGAAACAGTTCATAAAAAAGAGTGAGAAGGATCAATCAGCAATTAAAAGCTTGCTAACAGATTCTTTTTGGTCAGTCAGGTGTGTGATCACCCTATCTCCCTATTTAAGTGTCACCAAACCAAGCTCCTGAGAAATCTACACATATCGCATGTTGTGTTGCCACTGCTCATTGTAGAATTTTACAGTATAGACAACCAGGTGACTTAAGATCTGTTTCTGGCAGTGTTAATTTGCATTTGTAAAACTGAGACCTTTTCTGATTTTGTTCTCCAAGTTTGACAGGATCCACTCATTGTCGCCACCTACATATTTCGCTTAGCCGCCTGTTCTTGGGACTTTCAAGGAGCCAGCACTGTCACGGCGGGCCGAATGACCTCCTTCCGTGCTATATGATTCCCGCTGCCATTCCCTGACCCACTGATGCCCACCCATGTTAATAGCACCATTTCATTTCTATGTAACCTTTTATTACAATTTTGTGCCATCTTTTGCTCCTATTTCTGTAGTTAGTTGCCTTCTTTAAAACAGCCACTAATTGGGAAGCCCAACCTCCCACAATGCACACCTGCTGCTGCTGCCGCCTACAAGTTATTTTTAACTAGCTCCGAAAGATCTTTGTAGCACTGTTACTCAGTGGGTCAGTAGCATTGTTGTTCTATTTATCATCTGGAATCTTTTGAGCCATTCATGAGATCATGAATACTATTTTGCATTACTATTTGGGAATTTCGGGTATCTGATTTCTTTTAAATGTTTTACCGACATCCGTAGATAAGAGAAAGAGCAAGAGAATGAGGAAAAGAAATGTACAGAAAGATAGAAAACATGTGCAATACGCAGAGAGCGAGAATGTGAGACATGCAGAAAAAGTCAGAAACAACTTGCATTTATATAGCGCCTTTAACATAGTAAAACGTCCCAAGGCTCATCACAGGAGTATTATAAGACAAAAAATTTGACACTGAGCCACATAAGGAGAAATTAGGACAGGTAACCAAAATGCTTCATCAAAGAGGTAGGTTTTAAGGAGCATCTTAAAGGAGGAAAGAGAGGTAGAGAGACGGAGGGGTTTAGGCAGGGAATTCCAGAGCTTAGGGCCTCGGCCTAAGTTCTACAGTGAGTACAACAGTGACTACACTCCAAAAGTACTTCGTTGGCTGTAAAGCGCTTTGAGACATCCGGCGGTCATGAAAGGCGCTATAGAAATGCAAGTCTTTCTTCTTTATAATCAAGGATGCTCAAGAGGGCAGAAGTAGCGGAGCGCAGATATCTCAGGGCGGGGGGTGGGGATGGTGGTTGTGGGGCTGGAGGAGTTTACAGAGATAGGGAGGGACGAGGCCACGGAGGGATTTGAAAACAAGGATGAGAATTTTGAAATCGAGGCATTGTTTTACCGGGAGCCAATGTAGGTCAGCGAGCACAGGGGTGATGGGTGAACGGGACTTGGTGCGAGTTAGGACACGGGCAGCCGAGATTTGGATGAAACAGACTAAGATGAGAACGAGAGAATGTTTGAGAGAGAAAGTGTGCAAAAAGTGTGTATGGAGAGAAAGATAGAGACAGGAGTGGGGAAAAAAGACAGAGGCCACAATTTTACCGGCGCTCAGAGTACGGGTTCGGAAGCGGGTCTGCTGTCAAAATCAAAAAGATTGACAGCGGGTCGGTATCCTGATGTCAACCCGGCTCCGTGTTAGTTTCCCAAGCAGCGGGTCAGCCAATTTAGATAGTTAAAAGCTTGTTAAAAGGTAGTTTAGCAGGAGTTTACCATGTACTTACTATTTTACCAGCTTTTCCACGAGTTTCCCAGAGCGGGGCGATTACGTCAGGTAAGTAGGTCGGGTGTTGTGTCAGCATGGAATGATTTACTAACCTGACAGCTGCAAATGTTCTATGAAAGCTCCCAATTCATAGGTCTTCACTTTCCAAGGTTAAAAGCTGTTGTTTACTGCATTTGGAAGACAGATTTGGAAGACAAGCTTTATGCAGCTTGCAAATGTTTGGAGCAAACTCTCTATCCAGTGTCACCTCATTTCAAACAACTTCTCTCACCATTGACGGATCACTTCTGTCATCTCAACCTCACCTGCCATCTATTCAATCAACATCGGTGCCCTTGAATAAATCTCACCTTGGTCCTCAGAATCCCAACACGATCAGCCCCAACACCAGCATCACTGGGCATACCAGCATCACTGGGCACACCAGCATCACCAACATCCACACCAACCTTCTCCACAATCAACTGATGCTGCACAGGACACATCATCAGCCGTGCACATTGTTGTCTGGGATGCCAGGGATGGCCTCACCATGTCCAGATTTACTTCACTTGACGCTGTACACCCTAGCTGCCATATGATGCACGAGGTTGGCACCACCCCACACCAGCACCATAAAGCATCCCTACAATGCCCAAGCCATTCCTTTCACACTCATCACCATTGGGGGCGGAGGGGGTGACGTTATGTCTCACCATTCACTGCAACTCACTAAGTCACTTCCAAAGGTGCACATAAATCTGTCCAAGGACGCAAAGTGTTGAAAATAAAGATTTCAATGTTTGACAGCACATTACCAGAAACTTCACATGAACATTGGCTAAACCACCAAGTGCCTACCCTTGTGAGTTGTTAGTTGGTATGCTTGCAGTAGGATGAGGGTGAGTGTGAGGGGTGGCTAGTGAGATGGGGATGTGATAATGTAGATAGAGAGGGATGGGTGGAGGTGCAAGGTAAGTTGGTGTGAGTAAGGATGTGCAGGAGTAGGGTAGGGAAGGCAGAGTGATGAGGATGTGATGAGAGGCACTGCAGGATGAGGTTGCGTGTGGCCTGGCAGTAACATTTTGTGATCTACGGAGATCATTAAAAGATTTGCGCCACTGCAGCCTGGTCCTCCTGACAACTTACCTGCTTGTGTCCTCCTGTGCAATGTGCAACCAGGCTGTGTTGGTCTCCTGGGGAGGTCACTTCCGCCCATTGGAAGGGAAGAGAATCTCACTGCGTGCCGTGACTCCCTCCATAAGCATATGGAGGGAGTCTTGGGAGAGGCTGGGTGCAGCCGTGCACCTTTGTGCAGTGCTTATCAGTGTTTGCAGCACCTCAATGCTGTAGAACACTGACAGCACAACTGTCAAAATCAATTTGGACATGGTCCCTTTAAGGAAACCAGCTAATGACGCATCATCAAATGACGTCATCAGACCTGCTGCCTTTTCATTGGCCGGGAACCTCACCGGGCGGGCTTATGTAAGAATACATCATCGCTGTAAAGTAACTTGACTAAACTCAGAGTTGACCAAATTTAATGGACCGGCATACCTTGAGAGACTGTGGGCCGTGTTATTGGGCAAATTCCATAAAAATCACAGATAAGGAAGTGGGCCTTGAGAGTACTGTAAAACAAACCTTTGAGCCATTGTTACCAGGAACTTCTTCAGACAATGGCGGAACCGGCCTTGAGGCCCACTGACTAACAGATAAGGAATGGAGAAAGAAAAACAACTACTGGCCACTGTTAATGTGGTCTGCGACACATACCCGTTGGGTGGTCTGCTAAGTATTGGGGTATAAAAAGTGCAGTCGAAAGATACTAGGGGCTGCTGCAGAGAGTCAGGCGACTTGATCGGTTGCACAGTGAAGTGAACCTACTAGTCACCGCCGAGCTGATCACTCGCTGATGTCAGTACATATGTATGCTTGTACTTGTTTGTGATCGCTGTTGATTTTAATTAAAGAATAGTTACCCTGAGATCATTGTCTCGAGTTGTCTGTTCCAATACGGGTCTGAACTCTAAGTACTGTTAGACTGGAGTAAAAATTTACATGTCTTACAGACTTTGGCGCCCGAACAGGGACCTGCTCGGAACAAACAATGGCAAAGACAATGGATGAGTTAGTCACGAAATACGTGACAAGGAAGTTACCCCTCAAGGATGGATGGGTATGGGTCATAATAGACAGGGATGACCCGGTCTCTGAGGCCAGACAATGGACACAAGTGTCCATGTGTCGGCTAGGGAGGATTAAAGCCATCTGGTTAGTGGCATACCAGAGACAGTTAAAAAATGATGAGTGTATGAAAATTAAGATGTGAAAGGAGATAGAAGATCTGGCGAATAATAGAGAAGTGGTGTTAAACTGACTTCTGAGGGAATTAGAAAAAGAAAGGGAAAGTAGGAAGAGGCTCGCAGAGGAGTTTGAAAAGACAAAGGAGAGATGGTGTAATAAAGGACTGTACCCTGAGAGCCAGTGTATGAATAACCAGGATCAGTGTGATGTCTGGCCGGAGGAGGTGTCCAAGCAGAGACATCAGGCAGAGCAGGCAGAAAAGGTAAATGAGGACCTGAAGGTTGCATTTAGGGTCACTCAGAAACAGGCTCTAGAGGAACGGAGCACCCGTGGGGATCACACTGAATGTAATAAGCAGATTAGGGAATTGGAGGAGAAGTTGCAGATTCAAAGAGGCATTGTATGTGCCGTGAGCCCCTCATTCGGGAAGAATGGACAGGAAAATGAAGAAAGTGATAGTGAAGTTGATAAAGGGGGTGATGACAAATCGGATAAGGGACCAGGGAGCTCGGCCTCCGCCCATGAATCCAATGCGCCAAAGGCAGTACTTGATGCCTGGCAAAGGGGGAGGGGATCGGGGTGTGTTAGATCGGGAATTTGAGGTCCCATATAATAGGGAGGAGTTAAGGAAGATGTCTTGTGATTTGAAGAAGTTGGAGCAGGGAGGGGAACCCCCAAGGGCATTATCTGGAGGTAGAACAGATGGCCGCTTTGAACGGCGTGGATATGGAGGAGAACAAGCGCTTGCTGCTATTCTCCCTAAGTCCCAGTGTCTTTGCCGGTCTCCCACCGGAGAGCAAAAGGTGGGAAGACACTTATGAGGCATTGAAGTTGAGGGTTGCCTAGGTGATGGGGCAAGGAACAGGAGATCCTTTTAAGGCCGTGGCGGACGTGGAACAAGGCCCAAATGAACACCTGGCGGCATTCACCGACAGGCTATGGCCGACCTATAATGTAGCTCTGGGAGGGGCAGGAAGGAGAGCAGACCTGAACGGAGAAGTGCATAACCATTGGTTGCGGACTCTGATCTCCCACAGTCTGCCCTATTTGCAAGCCACGATGGCGGATTTTGACCCGGAGGATGGGGCAAATGCCGAAGCCAGGGTCTTGAGGAAAATGACCCTGCGTTTCGAGGTGCGCCAGGTAGATAAAAGGTGATGAATAAGCCGAAAGGCAAGCTCTGCGAAATGAAGGAGAAGGGACCCGATAAAGGGGGCCCCCCTCGGAAGTGGCAACAAGAAGGGACTACCCCAAAAAGGGGGAGCCCAGGGACGGGAATGTTACAATTGTGGGGGTGTGGGACAATTTGCGCGTAGCTGTCGGCTCCCGAAGAAAGGAAGGTCGGAGACCCCCCAAATCAGAGGAGCTCCGACCAAGTGCCCCCGCCCAAGAAGATAGGACCACGTTATTTACCAGGTGCGTGAAAGGTTGCCTGAGGGTATAAGAATTCGCAATAATTTACAGTTCTGAAGATCAATTTTTTTGATTAAAGAATCCCTGGGCGTTGTGCTTTTAAATTTCCAGGGATAAAAATGGCTGTCACCACATGGCCAAAGACAAAGGACAATGCTTTGTTTACAAAGCAATTGAATGCTATTAGCATTTGTTTGTATATCGAGTGGATACATCTAAACTGCAGAAGAGACTTTTGTACCTTGAATGGGAAATGTTTAAGAATTGAATGGGTTTCGAAATCACTCAGCACTGGACAATAGGGCTGTTGCATTCTCTTTTGTTTCAGCCCAGGGAGCTCCGGAAGACACATTAACCCAGTCTAACCACTTTGCGTTAGCCAATCACAGCTTTCTCTTGTGTATTGGACCCTTTGGGCGGGGAATTTTGCACACAGCCCTTGCAGGGAAGAACAGCAGGGGGGAGGGGGTCTCACCAGATATATAAGGTAGCTGCTGAGAAGCTATCTCTCTCTTTACTTCCTGGGACCATAGGCGAGTCTCTCTCTCTCTCTCTCACTTCGCTGGACCACATGTGAGCAGAGTTTCTGACTCCTCAACAAGGCAACCTAGCAGGGGTTAAGGGGTGGTGATTTAAGGGTATTGCTAAGATTGTTTAAATAACATTGTAGCCATTGTATCCCTCGTTTTCGCCATCTGCAACCCCCTGTTATATAGTTTTACTGTAATTACTGTGTTCGTGTGGTATAGTTTACTCTTTTGATTGTAGTTTATTTAGGTAATAAAACTTGATTTTTCTCTCATCCAAACCACTTGTTCCATTTTAATATCATTAATTATAAGTTCCTCCACTCAGAACTAAAGGAGGGGTAGCGATTCGTAACCGCTGTTTTAAAATTGGTTTTATTGGAATTGGCATGAGTGCAGGCAAAGGCTGCAAGACCAGGAAAATTACTTTAAACCAGTTTAAAGAAGCCCCCAACCCTTACAAGGGAATTACGGGATGAGATGCCCCGGGGAAAAATCCACGCGATAAAGAGGGGAGGTAGCGTGGAATCGCAAGCATGAAGGGGCCGTGCCCAGCCCGAGTACTTGTGTCCACTCAGGTACAATGATTGGGGAAGACCGTGCATAGACATCGTTGTAAAGGGAGAGAGAGGAGACTGTGGTGATTATTCTTTATGTTTAGTGAGAAGTATTGTGATTGGTTGTTTGTTTCCTGCCTTGGGATATATGCTGTAATCTCATTGGTAGTTGATGTCATGTGATTTGTGGTGGCCATCTTAAATTCAGTTCTTTCCAGCCTTTAGTTGGGACTGGGTGTTGAAGATGTGCTACAGGATTTTTAAGTTAATAAAGCCTAGATTAGAAAGGCAAATCTATTCTTTATTTCAATTTATTAACTTAAAAATCCTGTAGCACATCTTCAACACCCAGTCCCCACTAAAGGCTGGAAAGAACTGAATTTAAGATGGCCACCACAAATCACATGACATCAACTACCAATGAGATTACAGCATATATCCCAAGGCAGGAAACAAACAACCAATCACAATACTTCTTACTAAACATAAAGAATAATCACCACAGAGACTACTTAGCAGATACTGGAGCATTAAGTACGGTAGCCCACTCTCCCTCTCCGATGAGGTCTCCCTGGTCAAGTGGAACCCCCTGCGTCCTAGGAGGTTTTACGGGCGATTCAGCGGCTGGGGGAGTCAAAACCTTTGAGTTTTAAGGTAGGGCCCCTCCAAACAAAGTGGGCATGCATACTAATAAAATGGGACTAGCCAGGGCTGGGAGCGATAGGTTCAGACTGGATGCTGGCCCACAATGTCATAGTGGACATGGCTAACAATTGTCTGTGGGGTGGATAATAACGAGGAAATAGTTGTAATGTGAAGGAATAAGCCATATAACCTATTTAGAAAAGTATACTATCTTATGAAAGAATTCTAGCCTTATTGAAACAGGAAAAGTTGTTGACCCCGAATAAATAACCTTATTGAAACAGACAAGCTCCGACAGGCTGACTTTTGGGAACAAAAACAATGGTCCACCTTGGATAAGGTGTTCTAATTAAAACTTCATAAAGATGGCACATAAGATAAGGAACATCTGCCCTCATAAAGATGATATAAAATAAGGGACACCTGCCCTTCACACCATTTTATATGATGACCCCAGAACATCTAGAGATGAGACAAGATTCTGGAATATTACAAGCTGATGTAGCAGTAAAGAATTGCAGAGGTCAGCAGAAAGAAGAATAGGGATAATTGACTTGCATCAGCAGAAAACCTTAAAGGAAATGCAACTGGAAAAGGGTATAAATATTGAAGTTTCAAATGGGATAGCAGAGTCGCTTTAATCAGGCAAAGCGATTCTCAGCTACAGAGGCGGCTCTGTGGTCTTCAACTCTTTGTACTTCGGGAATCAAAGGTATTTGATATTGATGGATATCCTGTATAGAAAACTTTAAGAACTGTAATACTGTAGCGAAGTTAAGATTTAAAAGTAAGATTCTCTGTTAATAAGATCGTATTTTTTCTCATTTTAGAACTGTTAATGTTGTGATTGACTGATTCACCAACTGTAAATTGCATGTCGGTTCTTTTAATAAATCTCTATATATTTTTAGAATTGTCTCACATAAGTCTTCTGTATCAATAACTCGCAAACTCAATCTCTGTACACTCTTTGGTGAAGAGTTACATAATTCTGAAGGAGTTCTCCGGACCCTCATAATATCTGGGATGTTACAGTCTAGCTAAATGTATTAAGCGCTATCTGGAGGACAGTAACATTCTTGGGTTGTTCCTTTCCTTTAAGGAGAGATAGCCCGGACCTTTAGACCCAATTAAGCATCTTTAGGATTTGACTACCTCAAAATTTAGTTGAAAGTGAATGTCTGAGAAATACGCCTGATCCGGGATAGCCACAAAGGGGCTAGGACTAGTAAATATCCCTTCAGTAATACCCCTGCGACTTGGGGAAGCGTGGGTGGTAGCGCCTGCCAAACCTTACGACTTGGAAACATTGGCGGCCAGGCTGCCCGAAAGATACCAAGTAGTCCGGAATGCAAAGGAAACTTTTGCTACCCACAAGCATGACTGTGGCAGGTGCGCGTAGAGGGAGAACCAATGTCCAGGCCACATAAACAATACACGTTCCCTGAGGAAGCGGAGAGAGATTTGGAAAAGGCAGTTGCATCCTTGATGGAGCAAGGGATACTGGGGCCCCTCGCGATGCATGTCAATTCCCCCATTTGGCCAGTCAAGAAACCAGATGCTTCTTGACGAATGACTATAGATTATAGAGTCCTGACTAAAAACATTCCCGCCTGCGCTTCCACGGTAGCCGCTGTGGTTGACTTGATTGGCAATATCTAGGACATACCTGTCGGTCTGAGAGACCGTGGCAGTGTGTTCAGATAGGCTTTATTGGACCTCTGCCTACCACCACAAAGGGCAATAAGTATTGCCTAGTCCTAGTGGACAATTTTACCAAGTGGGTAGAAGCTTCCCGTGTAAGTCGGCCGCAGCATTGTGGACGGCCAAGACCCTAGTTAGGGAGATATTTTCCAAATGGGGGCTCCCTCGAGTGGTAGAATCAGACCAAGGGAGTCATTTCACTGGTCAGGTGATGCAGGCCACTCTGAAATTGTTTGGGATTGAAGGGAAATGGCACGTGGCTCACAACCCGCAGTCATCGGGAATTGTGGAAAGAATGAACCGTACATTGAAATTGGCTCTGCGTAAAGAATTGAACGAAAAGCCCACCAGGTGGGATGAGGTACTTCCCCTAATCCTTATGGGAATACGCAGTAAAGAGTCCAAAGGAATGGGTTACTCCCCACATGAATTGGTAACAGGGAGACCCATGTGAACATCCACACATCTATTGGTCCCCACTTTGACAGACAAGCAGGTGGAGGAGGTGACCAGGGATAAATTCCTGAGCGGCCTTTGGGAAACTTTAAAGGAGGTACACCTGAGGGCCGGCCACAACATCGGGAGGGCTCACCGACACAATCGGCTACACTTGGCTCCGAGTAAACCCCAGGAGTGGGAAGTAGGAAGCCAGGCGATGGTACAAAACTATGCAAGGGTGGGCGTCTTTGAACCCTACTGCAAGGGGCCGTATAGCATTGTCGACAAAGCTAGTCCTATGGTGTACGCGGTTCAATGACCCAAGAAAATCAAATGGTTTCACATTAACCAGATGAAGCTTTTTCAGCCCACCAGCAGGTCCAGAAGACAGCAAGCCACGATCATGAGCATGGTGAGGCTGACTCAACAGGCTGAATAATTTCAATGGGGAGCTTTTGGAGGCGGGACTTCTACTTTTTGGGTTGTAGTCCAGCCTCCATCGATTTGTGGCCAACCCACACGATTTTCCCTTGATTGACCTTGTTAAGCCCACCCAGCGGGCTCAGCAGGCCAATTAAGGGACACCTGGTTACTGGTGACGTCAGCGATTGACATTTCATCTGTCAAGAGCTTTTGACAGATGAAAAATCAGCGTTTGACAGCTCTGTGAAGCTGTCAAACACTGACAATCTGTCTTCTAACTTGAGTCCTTCTATTCAGACTCAGTTAGCGAGCTCTCCAGACCAGAAAGCAGAGGCTGCAGCTTTTGACAGTTCAGCGGCCATTCTGCTTTCTGTGCCGGTGAGCTGAGAACTGAAGGAAGGAATCCTGCAGGAGAAAGTAAAGGTAAATAAAACTTATTAAAACACTTTACACTTACCTCACACACTTACCTCTGCACACATGCACCCATCACTCACCTGCACAACGGACATCTCGACCCCTCCAACCCTTCAGACCGACGGTCCGCCTCGCTAACTTGCGTGGTTCGGAGCCGTCGGGAAGCCCACACTTCAGGGCTAAAAATAGGGATTAGGCAAAAAACTGCCTGTTAACTACCTGTTAACAGGCAGTTAATTGGCACTAATCCCCTTCCTGCCTTGGGGAGGCGGTTCCCAGCACAGGTCAGATACCCGCCTCCTGGAACATTGGCACAGAGGCGGGTTGGGGGCGGGATGGGTTCCTGCCCCCCGATTCTGCAATTTTCCTACCACTCCCACCTCCAAACCCACCTCCTCGGGGCTTGGAAATTCGAGCCCATCCTCTCCAATGGCATGATGGAGAAGGGGTGCCTAATGCAGCGCCCCCACCCAATGAGGCACCTCCGCCTGGCGCGGCGTCTCCCCAGGTACAGCATGGTTACAATCTGAGGCAACGGCCCCGGGAGCGGCCAAGGCAGGACAGCAAATAGTTAGTATAGAGCCTGAGTAGCCGATGGTAGGGTGGATGTGATGCAGGAGCAGGAGTAACACTTCGCTTTTGTTCTCTTCTCCCACAGGCCAGAACAAGGCAGGGAAAAGATGAGGAGACTATTTTGATTGCTGTGTGGCAGAGTGCTGTACGGCGGAACAATAGTAACGATGGTGGAGCTTATATATGAAAGTAGGCCCAGCGGTTCAAGTTACGACAGTCAGATTACCAATGGACCCAGTAACTTCACCCCGAGGTACCGCTCGGGAGGTTACCCTCCGATCCATCTCGGGCATGTGTGAAACAAGTTGCTCTGGAATAGTACGGGTAACCACGTATGAGGTCCAAGAAGGGAGGGGGATATGTGTAAAGTGTAAGAGTGGGACTACAAGTCAGCCATGTGTATGGCTTATCCAAGAGAAGGCAGGTAACAACACAAGGGTAAATCAGATAGGGGATCCTAGGGGGAACCAGGAGAGCCCAACTCAATCGGAAGGTGATGGAGAGACTATGTTATGTTGGCCACGATGGTGGCGGGTACACGAGGGAATCTACGGGTGTGTAAGACCCCTGGGGATACCGAATGTTGAGATGCCCCCACAATGTGAAATTCCTGTCAAACTAGATAGTGACGGCAAAATCGTGCCCTACCGATGGCACATTCAGGAAAGGCGGTCATGCCAACACAGTAGTCATCCAAACTGCACTATGACCTATCATGTGCAGGAATGCAACAACGGAATAATACACACGGTGGAATTGAAAGTCCGTCCTAAACTTCCCCTCCCTATGAATAAAACACAGAAGGCCCAGGAAAGTTGCACCAGACACACCCCGGGGCCAACAAATGGGCTGGTGGTGATCCCCACTCGATTGGTGCTGTACCACGACATGCACCATGAGGTAGTGCCGGTAATGTTGAATCTGAGCGAGTTGGAGCTGCCTGGTTGGTGCAAGCCTGAAACAGCACAATTTTATAGAAAAATGATGCAGGAACTGATAGAGGGATTTTGGGAAAAGACCAGTGAAACGCTGGCGGAATCGGAATTGGAGCCATTATATCACATTGACCCTAGGGATGGTTATGGGTCTAATGGCACATTTGGGGAAAATGGTACTTGGTTTACTGCCCAGGGGAATCATACCAGAAGGCGACGGAGCCTGGTGAATAACATTGCAACCATCTTCAACACCGGAACCTCCCTCACTAATAGCCTTGATTTGGTCAGCCTAGTCCAATCTGTAAAGATGGTTAGAAACCATTTAAGGAAAATTTTGTATGAAGTGAATGATCAGGAACAGGAGGATTGGGGGAGGACCAAGTTATTGTGGTAAATATCTAGAATCTCATGCTAAGATGATAATTCAGGTTTTAAAGGAATGCCTCTCATGAGGCCGAGTGAAACAATGTGTGTATAATGTATGGGTCTTGGTTGGTGGAACAAGCCCGAGAAAACCTACAGTGCATTGCTGAGGGAAAGCTCCCCTCGTGGGTGACTGAGCGACATCTGATGGCGATGTCCACTTACCATGTGCTAAGTCAAAGGATTGGTACAGGTGTACCCGGTGAAATACGAGTGTGATTGGCAGAGGCAAAGGAACATCACCCTGTTAGGGATGGTCCTGTTCTGCCTGAAAACGCAGTCCCCAAGTCCTCTATTCCATGTAGAGAACATAGGGGTGCGTCGGGGAGACCACCTAGTAGAGTATGATGAACCCCCACAATATGTGACCCGAGTGGATGGGACCAAATGGGTGGCCCCAGATCTTACCGGATGCGCTCAAGCTCGGGATACATTCATCTGCCCTACAATGTGGCGGAACATGCAGCCCTCGCTTGCGGGTTTAATTGGGATAGGGTGGTGTGGAATTGTACCATGAAAGTGACTCCGGGGTGGCACCTCCCCGTACGATCTGCATATCGAGGGAAGCGGGAATATTGTGTGACTAATATGCACCGAGAATATCAGTACGGTAACGAACTGACTTGTCCTATTGCGGCGGGAGCCTTTTGTTTTACCCCAGTCAGACCTGTGAGACTTGGGGCACGGGTGCTGTTAAGCATTTATTCACATAAGCAAGTAAATATTACTGTAAAGGATGAGTTAAAAGAGCAATTGCACCAGTGTGTGACTCGGCTCGGCTGTGACATCCCACCGCTGCAAGAAAACTTGGTAGATTTAATGAGGTGCGTCAATCAGTCCCAGAAGCGTTATAATACCTTGGCCCAAGAAATCCATGAGCGACGAAAGGAAATATCCAGGGTTGGGAATGATTCATCCTGGTGGGATATCGTTAGGAATATCGAGGTTCACCCATGGATAAGGATTATCTCCCATGTCTTGGTCATTGTTCAGCTGGTGATTGTGTTATATTTACTGATAATAACTTGCTGCGTTAACAGGCGACGCAAACAGCGAAAGTTGTTCAAGCTGTTACAGAAGACACGGAAAGTAGAGGACGATGATGAGGTGTAAGTGCCTGTGACCCAACATTCTGGTACACAGCCACTTGAGGGTGGACTTTGTAAGAATACATCTTCGCTGTAACGTAACGTGACTAAACTCAGAGTTGATCAAATTTAATGGACCAGCATACCTTGAGAGACTGAGGGCCGTGTTACTGGGCAAATTCCGTAAAAATCACAGATGAGGAAGTCGGCCTTGAGAGTTCTGTAAAACAAACCTTCGAGCCATTGTTAACAGGAACTTCTTCAGGCAATGGCATAACTGGCCTTGAGGCCCACTGACTAACAGATAAGGAGAGGAGAAAGAAAAACAACTACTGGCCATTGTTAATGTGGCCTGGGACATGTGTGCATTGGGTGGCCTGCTAAGTTTTGGGGTATTAAAAGTGCAGTCGAAAGACACTAGGGGCAGCTGCAGTGAGTCGGGTGACTTGATCGGTCGCACAGAGAAGAGAACCTACTGGTCACCGCCGAACTGATCACTCGCTGGTGCTAGTACGCTTGTACTTGTTTGTAATAGCTGTTGATTTTAAATAAAGAATATTTACCCTGAGATCTTTGTCTCGAGTTGTCTGTTCCAATACGGGTTCAAACTCTAAGTACTGTTAGACTGGAGTAAAAATGTACACATCTTACACTTAACAAGCCCAATGAACGTAATATCACTTGGAGAGTGCGGGCTGGAGTAGGCAGCAGACTGGGACTGCACTAGCGACCCCGGACCCACCTGGGTCGGCGAAATCGCGGCCAGAGAGGGGTACAGAAACCGTTAGAGAGTAGGAGAACACTATTGAATAGTAAAAGATTTTATATTAGAATTCAATTTTCAAAGGGAGCTATTTTACATTTCAAAGTTCAATTGTTACATGAAGAAAACAATCGCAATATATCAATCTGTACTTCTTTATTTATACCACTGCTTGTAATACATAGAAAGGTAATTGCCTTTTGCATTGTTCCAGCAATTCACTTTCAGTGCTGCAAGAATAACAGCTTAAAAAAAAACACACACAATTTTCAATTCAAAGTCAGGCAATCCGGCAAACACATTTTGTTAATGCTTTCTGCTAGCAGCCCATTTTATTTGTTAAAACAGTGAGTACTGATCTTTCTTGACCCGTTGAGGGAGATGTAGGGCACACAATGGAATTTCCAATTACAATCACATTGTTACAAACATGTCCATCTGACACCTTTCAGCTGATTCTTATAAAAAAAAATTGACTTTTGCTGCTAAAAACCAATTGTGCACAGAATAAAGGATAACAAATGAGCAATCTCCCTGAAGAGTTCAGGGGGTGTCATAAAGCTCCTGAGCGAAGCTTGAGATCTATGACTGTCATCTGAGCACCATGGTGCCATTGAAGCCTCTCAATCACTGCCGTGTATCTGTTATCTTTAAATGTAATGTCAACTGCAGAATTCATGGGAGTGGGTATGTTTAATGTTGTACTTTCTTTTGCGGGGGGGGCGGTTGCGGGAAGGAGTGGATTCCGTGCTCACTGAAGGCGAATGTTGCAGCTCCAGGGAGTGGGTCACCGTTTGACAGTGTCGCCATTGAGCACTTACAGCTCCAGTATGATTTCACTGTCCCAGCGTTAAACTTATACACTAGGGCTGAAATTTCCCTTCTTCCCCCTGCTGATGTTTTAGTGGATCGGGGGTGGGCGGGTATATTGAAATGACATGCAAATGAGGGGAACGTATCGTTTCCCTACATATGTGTCATTTGAGGGCTGGAAGCAAGGAATGCCTGTTAGGGTCAAGCATTTTCTAAGATCAGCGGATAGGGCTCAGAGAAGGCTCAGTATGGTAGGGCCTGTGCCATCACTATCAGGGTGGTGGAATGCACCGGCGCAAAAGGTAAGTTGCAATGTAAAAACAAATTGCTTGTTTAACAGGCAGAACAGGGGCTGTCCGACACCCATTTCGGCAGGGCTTCCTGGCAGAGACTGGGGCCCCACCTCCCATTTTTAAATGACCGTAAGATCAGGTAGATTCAGAGGCGCATCTCTCTGGCGTGCAGAAGTCCTGTCCTGCCGGAGACACACCCCAGCTCCGTGGAAGTGGAAAGTCCAGGCCTAGATATCTTTACGGCCAATTTGAGTGGGAGTGCCAAATTAGAGCTAGTGTTGTGGGCTCATACAGAGTACGAACTGGAATGAAGCTGTCCAAACTCACTTCATGAAGGACGCTGACAAGCAGCAGACAAATGACTTTCATCCCAATAATCTAGGCTGGTTTCATATCCAGCTTCCAGGTGAAAGACCAGTGCCCAACTCATTGTGCCATCCAGTCCACATAGAGGCAATGTTATCCCATTTTCAGTACAATTTCTTGTTTGTATCAGGTGTCATGGCAGACATCAATGGTTAAGATGCTCCAATAATTGGTGCATGATGACATCCACAAGGTAGGTTTCACAATGGTGAGGAAACCAGTGCAAGTTTATTAAGTAATCGCTAATTTTTTTTTAGCTGGCAGCCTGGCAATAATAAAATCAGTATATTAGTGAATGAAAGAATAGTGCAATTATTGTATCTGTTTTGATAGCATTCTTAACATACAAACAATTGTATTTATGAATGTTTGTGTTTGCCTATTTCCATTATCCAGCTTTGTGTTTTACAAGGTAATTTTCCATTCCTCTCACTCCTTATTCTCACTGCAAAAGCTATTTGTTCTGCTCAAGTCACTGGAAAAAGATTTCCAACACCTGCAGTTTAACCAGATCACGTAGGAAGTGACAAGAAGCTTTAAGCTCATTGGAACTAACATGCAAAAAAGCCACTGAGGTTAAAGCCCTCTTAGAAAGTAAAAACAGTTATCTGTCATTATACTGCCAGCCACAGCAGTTTGGCCAATATGAAGAAAAGTGCCTGACAATCAATTGCAGAAATGAACCATGAACTCTGCGAACCACCGCAGCATCGAACCAAGAGACATTTAAAGAAAACGACAGCCAAGTTGATCTAACAAAGTTGCTCAATGGAAATGAATATTGGGTGGACGATTAGGAATGCCAGTTTTATGTCTGGGTGGTAAGCTGAAAATCCACACCACAGCGCAGGTACACTGTACACTATGTTCATTTACGATAGTCCGATTGTTTGTAAATGACAAGGGCACAATTATGTTCGGTTACAAGATCACAAGATAAATACAGGTGAGTAAAGTCATTCATCTCATCCATTTTTATAGAATCATAGAATCTTGCAGCACAGGAGACCATTCAGCCCATCATGCCCGTGCTAACTCTCAGAAAGAGCTATCCACTTAAGTCTCATTCCCCTGTCCTTCTCCCAGATCTTTATTGTTTCCTTTTTCAAATCTTTATCCACTTCCCTTTTAAAAGCTATTCTGGATTCTGCTTTCACCATTGTTTCTAGTAGGGCATTTCATGTCCTAACAACCCTCTGTGTAAAAAAATTCACCTATCCGCTCCCGAGTGTCAAATATATTATCAGTAATTTACATTACTTCTAATACTTAGCATGATGTTGCTAAACATGTGATTATCTTTGCAAATGTTCTTAGAAATCTTTTACTTTTTTGCCATGGCTTGTTTTAATTATTTTGTCATTTTTCTACAGAATGATTGTGTGTGCTGCAGCTCAATCGTCTTTATTGCAATATAATCAGATCTGCATGGGAGTTACAATAAATATTCTAGCATATTTTGCACAGAGATAGGCAACGTTGGGCAAATTACCATACAGAGCGTTCGGTCACCCACAAGTGTGCAGGAGTTTGAAACAGCTTATCAAAATTCTTAGTAGCGGGGTTCAGCACTGCTAACAGATTATGTACAGACTATCCCGAAGTACATTTATGTAGATCTGCATTACCGTATTCAAATCATGAAAGGCCCCTAGTCTCTAGCCTTGTTAAAGTAGTGAGAGCTGAGCTTCAAATCAAGAGTGCTCGAGACCATAGGCAGAAGCTTTGCACCTCATATTTTAATCAGCTTTAAATCCCCATATCTTGCATTAAACATGCCGGATCATTCATTATTACCATATTATATACTGTATGTCATGGTATGTGTTCCGAATAATTTAGAAATGCAAATAATATGGCGTGAAACTAAATTAAAATTAAAGATCTTACTAAAAAAAATGAACAGCAAAGACACACACCTTACAAAGGAATTTATGAATTTAAGTCAAATTATAACTAATTCGCTAGTCAAGTTATTGAAGCATTAGCATTGTTGTGAATAGTTTACACTGAGAGAATTTGAGGAACTATTCTTTTATATTGAAGAGCAGGCTGCTGCGTCTTGTTATTTTAGACACTACCCTGAATGTGTACAAAAAAGCCGTAAAGTGAAATTTAATTTCATGTCATTACAAAAAAGGTTTAGGCTTTACGCAGCTGGCTTTAAACCCAAATCATCAGAATTTAAACCAGGTAAATATGACTATTAAGCGCTGAATTTTTCCAATGCAAGTTTTAAAGCACTTTCCAGAAAATTGGAACAATTACTTAAAACTCATGGGTTTTTAATCTCTGTTACTTTAACGTACCTGTGATTCCAGACAGCAGGCGATAAGCAGACTTTAAATCTGTTCTCCATTTGCCCCTTCTAATTGATGAGATCAACTGCTCTTAGACTCCTACGGCAGTTCTGCCTCCTATATGTTGGAACAAAAAAGCTATGAGAATTTTTTTTTTTAAAAGCCAAACGCCCATCTGAATCAGAATGTAATATCAGGTCAGTTTGAGGGGATTGGATAATTTTTTTTTCTTGAAATTTTATGATATGGCAGTAAATGCCAGACAACTGAACAATTTTGTTAGTGACAGCCATCACAATTACCTCTATACCTTATCACTGATTTAAACATTAATCGGAATATCCCACTCATGCAGTAAGCATTAAAAAAATTATTTGAAAAATTGTAATTTTTGAAAAATGAATAATGCCAACAGCAGGTATGTTTACATGCAGACAACATGCAGTGATGCTTTCATAAGAATCGGCAATGATTGAGTGCAGAGTGAGGAGTGAGGGGGGTGGGGGGGTGGTGCGGGAGAGCTCCAGATTTCTACTACTCAAAATAGTTGAGTCAAGGCCTTCATAGCAAAAGGGTTAGAATACAGGAACAGGGATACCTTGCTGCAGCTGTACAGGGCACTGGTGAGACCACACCTCGAGTACTGTGTACAGTTTTGGTCGCCTCATCTGAGGAAGGATGTTCTTGCCATGGAGGGGGTGCAGCGGCGATTCACCAGGCTGATACCAGGAATGGCGGGAATGACCTATGAGGAGAGACTATGTAGTTTAGGGATGTACACACTGGAGTTTAGAAGATTGAGAGGGGACCTCATAGAAGTGTATAAAATTCTGACAGGTCTAGACAGACTGGATGCAGAAGGAATGTTTCCCTTGGCGGGTGAGAACAGAACTAGAGGACATAATTTAAGGATAAGGGCTAAACCATTTAGGACAGAGATGAGGGGGAATTTCTTCACTCAGAGAGTGGTGAACCTGTGGAACTCATTGCCACAGAGGGCAGTGTACGCCAGCTCATTAAATATATTTAAGAGGGATTTAGATATATTTCTACGGGCAAAAGGGGTTAAGGGTTACGGAGAGAAGGCGGGGACGGGATACTGAATTAAAGGATCAGCCATGATCTCATTAAATGGCGGAGCAGGCACGAAGGGCCGAATGGCCTACTCCTGCTCCTATCTTCTATGTATCTATGTATCTATGTAAGGGGGGGAGAAATTTGGTACCTTAGTGCCTCCCGTTAGCGCCTCCGGGGGGCGATAACGGGGCGCTAACGACTTACTGCCCGGGCGCGGCGATAGTACCGCCGCCTGCAAAATTCACCTGGAGGTTTGCAGTGGCAGTAACCCCTAGCGCCACGATCTCCTGCGCCCAGAGATCGTGACGTCATCCGGCTGCGCAGTGTCCCGGCAGCGCCCTGGACCCGAAATTCGGTTCCGCCCCCTGCAGCATCGCCAGGCGATAACACCGACAGCTGCAGGAGGTGTTGTTCGGGTGGCCGGGCGCCTCGGGAGCGGTAATTAAAAGGTAAGGCCGCTGGGCTGCAGAAAAAATTTGTTTCCATCCCTTAGGTTGCGGTTTGAACATTTTTAACTGCGGCGATTGATCGGCCCTGCACTCTGTTCGAGAGCGTGGGGCTCCGCGATTGATCGGCCCTGCACTCTGTTCGAGAGCTTGGGGCTCCGCGATTGATCGGCCCTCACTCTGTTAGAATGCTCGGGGCTCCGCGATTGATTGGCCCTGCACTCCGTTAGAGAGCTTGGGGCTCCGCGATTGATCGGCCCTGCACTCTGTTAGAGAGCTCGGGGCTCCGCGATTGATCGGCCCTCACTCTGTTAGAATGCTCGGGGCTCCACGATTGATCGGCCCTGCACTCTGTTAGAGAGCTCGGGGCTCCGCAAATGATCGGCCCTGCACTCTGTTAGAATGCTCGGGGCTCCGCGATTGATCGGCCCTGCACTCTGTTAGAGAGCTCGGGCTCCGCGATTGATCGGCCCTGCACTCTGTTAGAGAGCTCGGGGCTCCGCGATTGATCGGCCCTGCACTCTGTTAGAATGCTTGGGGCTGGTCGTCACGGATCCTGGCTGCCGTCGGCGATGAGTGACATCGTTGAAATGCAGAGCCTGCAGCGATGGCCCTTCCCTTTAAAGGAGGGAAGGAGCTTCGGATCCCGGCAGCGCTGCACGGGACACTCCTCTACCGCCCCTCCTGCATGGTTTAGAACTCCAGAAGGGATGTGGTAGCGCTTGATTTAGCGCTCGACTTCCTTCCTGGAGTACTAACACCCAATTAAGGGAAAGCTTTCAAAATTTAGCGCCCCCAAACAGGGCGGTATCGAATTTCTCCCCTAAGGTTTCTTCTGATTTTTTAAAAAAACAACTACAAAATAAAGGTAACTTTTCTTCAGCATTCACTATTTACTACTACTGTATGATGCTGCTTTAAAAAATTCAATTTGTTTACAATTTGGGCTGGATTTTCCTAAGCTTTTGACAGATGAAATGTCAATCTCTGACGTCACCTGTTGCCGGGTGGCCCTTAATTGGCCTGCTGAGCCCACAGGGCGGGCTCAACAAGGTCAATCAGAGGAAGACCCAGTGGGTTGGCCACATCTCCATGGAGGCGGGACAACAAGCCCGAATGTGGGTTTCCCACCTCCAACCCGCCCCCGTAGCAAAATCCAGCCCTTTGTGTTCAATGACTTGAACCTTGTACAGTTAAATCCACTATTTTTTTTTATTCGTTCATAGGATGTAGGCGTCGCTGGCAATGCCAGCATTTATTGCCCATCCCTAGTTGCCCTTGAGAAGGTGGTGGTGAGCCGCCTTCTTGAACCGCTGCAGTCCGTGTGGTGAAGGTGCTCCCACAGTGCTGTTAGGGAGGGAGTTCCAGGATTTTGACCCAGCGATGATGAAGGATCGGCGATATACTTCCAAGGCAGGATGGTGTGTTACTTGGAGGGGAACTTGTAGGTGGTGGTGTTCCCATGCACCTGCTGCCCTTGTCGCGGGTTTGGAAGGTGCTGCTGAAGAAGCCTTGGCGAGTTGCTGCAGTCCATCTTGTAGATGGTACACACTGCAGCCACGGTACGCCGGCGGTGGAGGGAGTGAATGTTTAAGGTGGTGGATGGGGTGCCGATCAAGTGGACTGCTTTGTCCTGGATGGTGTTGAGCTTCTTGAGTGTTGTTGGGGCAAATAGGGGAATTCCAATCAAATCCAAGACCTGAACCTGAACAGTTGTCAAGTTACAATGCTTTGGTAATACTGTAACCATCTTAGTGTCATTTGCCATTAGCTACTTCCCTATTGATTTTTGCATAACACATTTGATATAATATAGAAATTGTGCTCATGTATGTTACGTTTAATCCGAGGGGGATTAATTTTTGGAAAATCACTTGTATGGTCCACATCTAATTTACCATTAATCAAATTCACCCGGCAGTCCTTTACGATTGACAGGGAGGGTTCTCTCAGCAAACAAAGGCCATTTTGTGGAGATACGATCACCTTCTGCGCGTCACAACGGCTCAGTTATATTTTTATGCTGTAAAGATGCTTAATGCTGTATTTTTACTTGACGTGCAATAACAGTAAGTGTTCAGAGGCAGATTATTCTTATTTTTACTTTTATTTTTTTTTACTTTTTCTTAAAGTCTTGCAGTGTGATATATTTTGACACTATATTACAAAATTCGGTGCTTCCTGTGACATTGTGTCATAATAACCAATGTCTATCGCCAACTGGGTGACGTTGAAACATCCTCTTTAAGCAGAAGACAATGACATTTTAATGTGAGGGATTGGTGGCATGGTTTGCGAAATTCTTTTATTTTTGTGTCTTAGCATGACAGGATGAAGTTATCCTGCTGGTGTGATGTTTAATCAAGGAGACAGCCTCATTCAAAAGCACGTAAAACTGAAGTGCTACATAATCTTTTTCTAATTCCTTATTTTCTACTCCAGCAACTTTGCATGCTTTTGCATGGAAGATGTGCAAAGGGGTCTGTTCCTTGTTAAGAGCGCAAATGCTGCAATGATCACTGGCAACTCTAAAATGAAAGCGAAAGTAATCCTCCAAACGTATTTAACAGCCTTGTAAAAAGGGTGGCGTTCAACAGCAGCAACTTGCATTCCCTATTTATATATGTGTAACACTTTTGACATAATATAGAAATTGTGCTCATATGTTACGTTTAACCCCAGAGGGATTAATTTTTTGGAAAATTACTTGCATGGTGCACACCTAATTTACCATTCATCAAACTCACCCTTTAAAATAAAAGGCGTCCCAACGAGGTTCACAGATATGCACAAGGAAAATAGACAGCCAATCAGGAAGGGAGAATTAGGAGGGGTGATGGGTTTTGAGCAGCTTTTTAAAAAGGTGGAAATATTTAGAGAGGGAATTGCAGAGATGACGGGGTGAAATTGGTCTTCGGCCGTTAGCGCAAAACAGATGCTAGCAAATCGCCAGCTCAGTTTACACCCCGCCTGATTTTCTTTGCCATTGAAGTCACTGTAGTTAATCACTCGCGATTCGCCTCGGCGGCTCCCCAATGGAAGAAAATGTACTGGCCATCAAGGGCAAGGGTGAGCGCCGTGGCCACGGCATCTGGCAATACGGGAGGAAACGTTGTGCAGGGTTTCTTCACACCTTATCCTCTTTTTCCATTCTTACTTCTATCTCGCCCTACGCACTCGGCGTGACAAACTGCAGCTGCTTCCAGCAGCCACTTCTTTCTCCACTCTTACTACAAGCTAACCCTTGTACCTCTCTTTCATTTCAGGCGCTGAAAATGTGGAGATACCTTTGCACCTTCAGGAAGCGGAGGCCAGCCTTCCTGAAGATGCAAAGTCACTTGATCTGACCCTAGGAAGCGCCAACTCAGATACTGGCAGCACGTGTAGTTTAGAGGCTAGAATAGAGGAGGGGTCTTCACCTTGTGAATCCTCGGGCAGGCACAAGTGTGCAGGAACTAGGGCAGGGGGATAGGATACTACAGGTGCCAGCTCACCAGAGGGTGCGATCCTACTCTAGCTCTGCTGCACTCAAATGCAGGCTTCAAGGGCTCAGGCTACTGTAGAAGGCTGATTGACATACACCAGGAAATTCTAAGTGCACTAGGCACCCAGCCAGCAAGCTTGCGCACAATGGCTTTGAGCATGTAGGAGTCCAGCTCCAACTTGTGTCAAGGCTTCGTGCAGATCATAGAGACCACTCTGTCCAACATGGACCAAGGTCAGCTCCATGGAGACGACAGTGGCACCCACGGTGATGGAGCCTCTGCTGACAGCTTCTAGAGCAGCTAACACTGCCATGGAAACTCAGACAGCTGGCATCTTGGCTTTGGGGGGGACCAGGGTTAACAGGGGCTTCGACAGCATCACATCACTCCTGCACTCGGTTCCCACACAGAGCTGTAGGTGTGCTGAGGCGCGGTCCCAGAAATTAACCAGCCTCAAATGACTAATTGGCAACTAACCTGTATACAGTGGATGAGCCCTTTAAATAGCACTGAAAGGTCCTTCCTGCCTGTTAGCTCCACAGGTTGCTGGGTGAGTTAATCACATGGCGAGTCAGGCAGCCCAGTGTCATAAATAAATCACATAGTTCTTGCACGTGCCCTGGACGCCTATCCAATATGATGGGCATGCAATGAGCCTGTTTTAGTGGAAGCTTGTCTGAAAAACAGGCCCTTGTGTTTCTAGACCAGCACCTCTGTCAGTGCAGCACTCCCTCAGTACGTCAGCTGAGATTTTGCATGCAAGTCGTGGGGTGGGCCTTGAATCCACGACCTTCATGCCATCAGAGGCGAAAGGGCTACCAAATGAGCCACGGTTGATACCAGACAAACTGTGCTAGATTTTCAACTTACCACCCTGCCTGGCATTGTGGATTGGCTGCTCGTTATAGAAACCGCCCGATTTTCATTTCCAGTCATAGCAGTAAAGTGTATATCATGCGATGTCAATGAGAGATGGCAGACTTTTTTTTTTAAAAGGTCTTTTTAAACAAACAACAAACAAACAAACAAAAAAATCAGGCTTTTTATCCGCCCAGTTGTAAAAAGGTTTTGTTTCTTAGCTACCATTGACAGGATGGTGAAATCACGTATTTTTTCCCCCCACCCACCCCCACGGTGAGCAGCACATGTCACTCTCTTGCTGCGAGGAGCAGCAGGCACCCTGCTGCCAGCCCTTGGCTATTCCTGTTCTTAATCCAGCTGCTGAAAGATAGGGAACATGGTTTGAGGTGACTCAACTTCTCTTTCCTCGCTGTGGGGACACACCTCCCCCCCCACCCCTCCCCTCTGCAATTCCCACTGATAAAATGGGGAAAGCAGGAAAGATAGCTGCAATGCTCCAACATCCCATTTTAATGGGACTTAACACAAGCCGGCTTAGTCAATTACCCCGAAAGTCGGTATTACAAATGTCTGTCGCAATCTGCGCATGACCTCCCCAGCGTTCTGTGTCAGTTGATAGGCTCTCGGTGATAATATTCAGCTCAAATACTTTCCATACAATGAAGAATTGAAGCTTGATCTGTAATAACTTGGGATCAAAAACTGCCCATCAAAACCGTGACAGATTAGTTGGGAAGAGGCATTATTCATATACAAAGAGCCCTTTCAGCTGTCCCAGTGCAGCCAGTGTGTATCTGCCGATGAGCTTTTTACATCCTTCTGGCTGTCAGTCACTGCCGTGTGACAGTGATGGTACACACTGCTCACTTCCAGCACATGAAATTCCAAATGGGTGGCAGAAGTCTGTCCTGTGATTTACGCTCCAGCACCGTGGGTAGTGAGCGCCGTTCTTTCAACCAGTTGATAGCCATTTTAAAAGGTTTTGTTTCAATCAATCTCTCTCGCAGCTTCTACCCTAAGGTGACAGCCAATGAGCGCCTCCTCCAAAGTACTTGATCCCACGCTGCCTTCAGTGAGACGCCTGGCCCTGTCGTGTTCTCTCTCCGTATTTTCCATTGCTTTTCCCCAACTGTGCACGCTGATAACTCCACTCACCAACACCGCTGCATTGACAACCAGAGTCCTGTTTTAATACATAGTGACAACACATAGCTGTTAGCCATAATGTTGCAATAAAATGCAAGGATTTATATAATCTTGTACAGCTGTTCATGGTCGCTGTATGAACTTTCACCATTTTAGTTTGCTCCCAAGATATTTTGGTGATATTAGCTGCAGAACATTATAATACACACATTTTCTTACTGTTTTCAATGTTGGACATGGTGGCAGCATGATGTAGATGAAATGGCGCAAATGCCCAACATGAACTGGGTTTGAACAGTCTCAATATCAATCCTAGTCGACTTGGCCCCACAGCACAAACCTACCTCTAATTTGGTACTAATTTCCAAGCGGTCACAAGCAATGCTCCCTCTAAATATTACCGTGGGGGTGCGGCCCATTTAATTAAATGCACGCTATCTTTAAATTTGCAGCGCAGTAGCTGTCCACATTTTCCTGCCCATTCTTCTCTCCGGCTAAGTGAACTCAGAAAATTATACTTATGAGTCAAGTGATACAAGATCACTTCAGTTTCAAATCGCAACCTATCGTCACTGGTACCTGCCACCAAGAACTTACTGCTCAACCCTTATCAATTTAATAAAATAATAATTTTTTCGTTAAATGTTATATAAAGTAACATATAAAGGGCGCAATTCTAACTTTGGGCAATGGTTGAAGTTCCATTAAAGTCGATGGAAAGGAACTTCGGGCAGGGTGTATATCGGGCGGCTGGTCCGATATCGCCCGTTTTACACTATCACTGAAGGGGTTAACAGTTAGATTAGCAGCTTAACTGACTAGTGTTGTGTCTGTGTATAATAAGACACAGACTGCAGGAGAACGGTATAACAGGTGTTTACTCAACGTGGCTCACACGCGAACTGGTCTGTACAGATTACTACTCAGTGCTATATACAGGTGTGGTCACTGCCGGTACTGCAGTATACATGAGCTGTAAAAAGTAGTTCCCCCCTTAAAGAAAGGCATATACATTACAATTCCTCCCCTTTTAGATTAACAGTACCATAACACTCATTTAACAATTAAATATCAAACTAATTACAATTAACACTTTTAACATGCAACATTAGCTGAAAATAGTCTATTTATATATTCAGTCTTTGGGGAGGCTTCCTGATCCTTTCTGGATAGCACCTTTCCCGAGTGTCTTGCTCTTGGTGCGGAGGCGATTCTGGCCCCCTGTCGTTGGTTGGTTCATCAGCTTCCGATGCTACTGTTTCTGGGGTAGATGCGACCTGTACGTCGGGTTCACCACCAGGTACGTATGGGCGAGGCATGGGGTTGACTTGTTCCTGTGACTCTAGGATCTGGTCAGCATGGCATCTCACGATGCTCTCCCCAATGTCCACTGTGTACATTAGTGGGCCCTGCCGTGTGCATATCGTTCCTGGCTGCCATTTTTCTGTTCAATAGTCGCGGGCCAAGACTGGTTGCTCTACATTGAAGCTCCTTGTTGGCTTCTCATGGATGTGCTGGAATTGCTTACTCTCAACATCTCTTCATACGTTTGGTCTGAGCAAATCCAGGCGAGATCTTAACCTTCGGTTAAAGATCATGGCTGGGGCCTGGTTGGTGACTGCATGTGTCGCATTCCGGTAGGCGAACAGGAAATTGCCCACCTTGTGCTGCAGCGGAATGTTGTCATTGTACATAGCCTTTATTGCCTTCTTAAAGGTTTGTACGAACCTCTCAGCCAATCCATTTGTGGCTGGATGATACGGGGCGGATGTATAATGCCTTACCCCATTCTTTTTCAAGAACCTCCGTGTAATGATCAATAACATGTCATTCTATAGTGGACACTAGGTGGAGCCATAGAGCTGTGTAGAGCTGTATATAGCTGTATGTATAAGACTACACTACCCAGCTGTATGTATATTAATACTACATTACCCATGAGGCACTAGGCTACCCACAAGGCAGCAGTCAAGATGAAAGCCTCTACAGATACTGTACCTAGTCCACATGTGCTCAATAAAAGTGTCTAGCAAAAGCTAGCTGTGTTCATAATAAGAATGTCTATTTATTAATGAACATAAGATGGTACCAGGATGGTGAAGATCTGCTGAAAATTGTGAAAAGCGACATGGAGAATTTGAAGCCACCAGAGCGTTTGAAACTCACAGGAAACATTGACTACAATTGGCAGACTCTTAAACAACAATTCGAACTCTACATTGCAGCCATCGGATTCGGTATGAAGCCAGACGCAAGAAAAATAGTGTTGCTGCTTACGGTTGCAGGCCCACAGGCGATAGAGGTATTTAATACATTTGTATTTAATCCAGAGGAGAACAGAGAAAAATTAGAAGATGTGTTAAAAAATTTGATGCACATTGCTCTCCCAAAAAGAATGAGACCTATGAAAGATACATCTTCTGTTCTCAGACACAGCAGCAAAATGAGACTTTTGATAGCTTTATAACTGATCTGAAACTGAAAGCACAGACATGTAATTTCTCTGAGCTCAAAGCATCCATGATTCGTGACCAGATTGTGTTTGGTATTCATGATAAAAAAGTCAGGGAACGTCTGTTGAGAGAAACCGAACTAAATTTGGAAAATGCGGTGAAAATATGCCAAACCAGCGAGCTAGCTCGAAAGCACGCGAAGACTTTCAGTGAAATCAATAATGATGCAATTGTAATGAGTGATAATGCTGCTGTCGGTGCTGTGTCCTATAAGGGGAAGAAACATGGGCAGAACAGAAATGAAAAGCAATCGGAGGATGAAATTTTTAATTGTATACGCTGTGGTTACAAACACCAGTTAAGACAATGCCCAGCATTTGGAAAAATGTGCACAAAGTGTAATGGAAAGAATCACTTTGCCAAACAATGCTTTTCAAAAGTAAAAACAACGAAAGGGCAACAAGTTAATGTGATTGAGGACACTGATTTAAGTGAGACATTTTTTGTAGGAATGGTGTCATGTGATGATATCAAAAAAGATACAGAAAATGTGCAGCCCTCAGAAATGGACAATGCTGAACATAAAGTCAATGCAGTAAAAGTGGACAAATGGATGATCCCACTGCAGGTAAATGGAGCATTAGTTACATTGAAACTGGACACTGGGGCAAAAGCAAACTTAATCAGTATGAGTGACATTAACAATATGAAAGAAAAGCCCAAAATACAGAAAAAGTCAGTACTACTGAAGAGCTATAATGGACAGAAAATAGATAGCTTAGGTGTATGCAGACTTAAAGTGACAGTCAAAGACAAAGTGCATCATCTCATGTTTTCTGTTGTGGCTGAAAGACTTGATTCAATACTAGGTGACAAAGCTTGTGAAGACTTAGAACTGGTCAAGAGAGTCTACCGTATAAACTGTGCCATAAGCAGACCAGATGACTCAGGTGATGAAGCAGAGAGCCCATCAAGGATGAAAAGGCCAAAGGGTATCCATGTCTTCAAAAAGCCTAGTTTCTCCAAGAAGAAAGAAAAAGACTTTAAGGTCCAAGAGAAGCCAAAGGAAGAAAAGCACAAAGAGGAAAAACACAAGGAGAAAAAGTCCAAAGATATAACCGCAGCAGATTTTGTTAAGCAGTGGAAAGAGAAAAAGAAAAAGAAGAAGCCTGCACCAGAGCAGGAAGCAGTTCCGGTGGATACTCCTTCTTCCCTCAGGCCAATCTTTGGTGTTCCATTAGCCGAGGTTGCTGAGAGGACTATGCTGTATGATGGGATCCAGCTGCCAGCAGTTTTTCGAGAGTGCATTGACTACATTGAGAGTTATGGCATGAAGAGTGAAGGAAACACTGAAACCCTCTCCAAGCAAAGATCGCAAGGAGACCTCGATCTATACAAGAGCAGATTGATGACAATGCCGCAACTGCATCTTGTCATTCACCGCCAGAACAATCTCATGAAGACACATCAGACTTACCCGTGTTGAGAAGATCCACACGTGAAGTAAAAAAGCCTGATAGACTTAATCTTTGAGTACAATGTAAAGCTTTGAAAATGTGTTGACTGTTTTGAAAATGTTTATGTTTATAGAGCACTAACAAAAGTGTTACTGATATTATCTTTATTGTTTTCTTGAAAGTTGATTGATATTGGTTTTGTTAAACCTCAAGGAAAGGGGGATGTAATGATCAATAACATGTCATTCTATGGTGGACACTAGGTGGAGCCGTAGAGCTGTGTAGAGCTGTATATAGCTGTATGTATAAGACTACACTACCCAGCTGTATGTATATTAAGACTACATTACCCATGAGGCACTAGGCTACCCACAAGGCAGCAGTCAAGATGGAAGCCTCTACAGATACTGTACCTAGTCCACATGTGCTCAATAAAAGTGTCTAGCAAAAGCTAGCTGTGTTCATAATAAGAATGTCTATTTATTAAAGAACATAAGACTCCGGAACTCTTCGGACACAAACTGTGGTCCGTTGTCAGAGCAAATCTGTTCTGGCAAGCCATTCCTGGCAAACATGGTCCGTAGGACTGCAATAGTTTTCTCCGTGGTGGAGGACATTTTGATGACCTCAGGCCATTTTGAGTGCGCATCCACGGCTATTAAAAACATTGAGTCCATTAATGGACCAGCAAAATCAATATGCACCCGCTGCCATGGAGATGAGGGCCACTCCCATGGGTGTAGAGGGGCCTGTGGTGGTGCATTTTGGACTTTCTGGCATCCTGAGCAGCTCTTGGTCAGGTCCTCGATTTGTTTATCGATTCCCGGCCACCACACATAAGCCCTGGCTAGGCTTTTCATTTTTACCCCTCTCAGATGACCCTCATGAAGCTCATTGAGCACGCTATCCCTTAACTTGGGTGGAATTACCACTCGGGATCCACACATCAAGGTCCCCCGGCACACTGACAGCTGTTCTCTCCTTGTCGAGAATGCTGGCAACAGTGAGTTGCCATGTGCTGGCCATCCCTTCACCGTCAAATCATATACCCGAGACAGTGTCGGATCATTTCGAGTTTCCTTTTCGATACAAGCGTTAGTTACCGATAGGTATTCAACTATAGTCGAATGGAATATTTCGACAGGATCCACTGCTGGTGCTTCCTCCTCAGTAGGCAGTGGCAGGCGTGATAGCCCATCAGCATTTCCATGCTGTTTCGTGCCCTTATATTCAATCTCATAGTGGTGCGCCCCTAGAAAAAGTGACCATCTTTGTAGTCGTTACGCAGTCATCACCGGAACGCCCTTCTTCGGATTAAAAATGGAGACAAGAGGCTGGTGATCAGTCAGCAAGGTGAATTTCTGCCCGTGCAGATAGTGATTGAACTTTTTCACTCCCCACACTAGGCTGAGGGCCTCCCTGTCAATCTGGGCGTAGTTACGCTCGGCTGAGGATAGTGATTGTGACGCAAAGGCTATTGGACTCTCTGAGCCGTCCGAGAATTTGTGCGACAGCACCACTCCAATGCCATAGGGTGACGCATCACATGCCAACCGAATTGGTAATGCTGGGTTGTAATGGGCCAATACCTCTTTCGGTATGATTGGTGTTTTGCTCTTCTGGAAAGCTCGTCTACATTCGCCATTCCACTTCCATGGCACCCCAGTTTGCAGTAGGGTGTTCAGTGGGTGTAGTATTGTAGACAAATTTGGCAAGAACTTATGGTAGTAGTTTACCAGCCTGAGGAACGACCTCAGTTGTGACACATTTTCCGGTGCTGGAGCCTTGACTACTGCCTCAATCTTCTCTGGAGACTTTTGTAACCCCTCTTTATCGATAACGTGGTCACAATACAAGATCTGTTTTCTAAAAAACTCGCATTTGGGGCGGTTAGCTTGGAGCCCATATTTCTGCAATCTAGTGAGCACCTGCTCCAGGTTGGCAAGGTGATCACTGTCATTTTCACCCGTGACCAGGATGTCGTCCAAATAACACTGGGTCCCTGGGATCCCTTGCAGGACTTGTTCCATTGCCCTCTGCCAAATAGCCGGAGCTGATGCTACCCCAAATACCAGCCGGTTGTATTGGTAGAGACCTTTGTGGGTGTTGATTGTGAGGTATTTTTTTGATGCTTCTTCTAACTCCATTTGCAGATACGCCTGGGCCAGATCAATCTTAGTGAAGCGTTTCCCTCCAGATAGCGAGGCGAAAATATCTTCAATCCGCGGAAGTGGATATTGTACGGTGTGAAGGACCGGGTTCACTGTTACCTTAAAGTCCCCACAGATGCGAACCTTCCTTGGTTCCCCAGGCATGCTGCTCAACGACTTTTTCATCACAGGGACGATGGGTGTAGCCCACTCACTCCAGTCTACCTTGGACAGTACCCCTGAACGTTCCAGACTCTCCAGCTCTGCTTCGATGGCTGGGCGGATCGCATAAGGTACCGGTCTGGCCTTAAAAAATGTTGGGCTTGCGTTTTCTTCAATTTTAATCGTCGCTGTCATGCCTTTTAGTGTTCCGAATCCTTGCTGGAACACTTCTTTCGCGTCAGTTAGAATCTTTGACAGTCGCCCAGGTGTGACGTCGTCATCCTTTTTGTCAGCCACAGTCAGTGCCTATATGGAATGCCAATCCAGTTATATTTTCCGGATCCATTCACATCCCAGTAATGGTGGTCCTCCATCTTGCAATACATACAGGTCTAGTTTTGGTATTTCCTTACCGTTATATATAACGGTCACCCTTATTTTTCCTTTGGGGTAGACTTTTTGCCCCGTGTATGTCTTCAAAATAATTTTTGTGTCTCTCAAGGGTATGTGTGAGAATAGCTGCTCGTAGTCCCGTCAGTTTATGACTGTTAGGGCTGATCCTGTGTCCAATTCCATCTTTACCTGGACTCCTGCTATCTTGAGAGTGACCCAAATGGTTCGGTGATCCTCCGTTGTGATCACATTATGTAATTTCAGACAACTCAGTTCCCTGCTTTCGGAGTCGTTATCACTCTATTGTTCATCTGAACTATTCTCCGTCATCTTATGTACCTTCTTGTACTTTTCTTTGATAGGTTTCTTTTGCTGGTTTTCTTTCCTGACCTGCAGACTCGTGCTATATGTCCTACTTTTCCACACTGTCTGCACACTTTGTCTTTGAACCAGCAATCATTCTGGTCATGTGTTGTTCTGCCACAGCGATAGCACTTCTCTGTTCTATATGACATTTCGTTTGTGCCATAGTCTTGCGGTCTCTGTTGTATCTCTGCAGCGCCCCGTGCTGCTGCTTCATATGATACCGCAATGCTGAAAGCCTTTTCCAGCGTAAGTTCCTTTTCAGATAAAAGCCGTTTCTGGGTTCCTTCACTTTGAAGCCCACACACAAACTTGTCCCTTAAGGTATCTGCCAGTCCCGCTCCAAACTGGCAGTGTTTCGATAGTTTGCGCAGTTCTGTTAAATAATCAGCATTGCTTTCATCCTTATGCTTGTTCCGTTTGTGAAACTTGAATCTTTCTGCTATCAGCAGCGGTGTGGGGTTTAAATGTTCCTGTAGTATTGTTACTATGTCTTCAAAACTCTTTTCCATTGGCTTCATTGGGGTTACTAGATTTCGTAATAAACCATACGTCTTTGCACCCAATAAATTTAACAAAACCGACGCTTTCTTGTCATCTGACTCCTCATTTGCCTTGCAGTATACCTCTATTCATTCGACATATGTAGTCCAATCTTTGACTTCATTGTCAAATGCGGTGATACTGCCACTCTTCGGCATTTTGGGTGTGGTTTAAAATGGTGTCTCCCAATGACTTAAAATGGCGTCTCCCGTGCTTTCCTTCCTCCCCCGCTGCTGCCAACGCCGCTCCCGGCGGTTCTCGTGGCAATGGCGGCGCCCTGTAGGTTTCGCGCGCTTCTCCTGCGCTGCTGCCAACGCCGCTCTCGGTGGTCCTCGTGGCAATGGTGGCGCCTTGCGGGTTTCTGTGCGTCTCTCTCTCTCCCTCTCTCCGACGCTGCTCGGCCCCTGAACACCGGCTGTGCCCTGTGCGCTCTGCCCTCTCTCTCTCTCCCCCATCGACGCTGCTCGGCCCTTTGCTGTGCCGCTCGGTCGGGCTCTAGCCCGCCGCTGTCTGGGAAGGGTCTGCACACTACCTGTTGCCAGCCCGTTTCGCTGGACCACCTCGACTGGAAAGCCAAGCCTGGCTCTCGACAGCCTCCCCCGCAATTCTCGAGTCTCTGCTGGATGACTGGGCGGTTGCCCGTGGTCGACGCCCGAGTCTCTGGCCTTGACCTCCAGTCCACTGATCTCCAGGAACGAATCCCCGGGAGGTGATGCAGAGTTGCAGGTAGGTTCGAACTTGCCTTGTCGCCAATGTTGTGCCTGTGTATAATAAGACACAGACTGCAGGAGAACGGTATAACAGGTGTTTACTCAACGTGGCTCACATGGGAACTGGTCTGTACAGATTACTACTCAGTGCTATATACAGGTGTGGTCACTGCCGGTACTGCAGTATAGATGAGCTGTAAAAAGTAGTTCCCCCCTTAAAGGTATATACATTACAACTAGCTGGCTGATGTAATAAAGGAGAAGTCTGGCAGAACAAAGACAGTTGGAAAAAGCATATTACATGATGATTGGGGGAGTGAAAGAAGGCAAGGAGGCCATACATTGAACAATGGGCCTCCAATGTGATTTGCGAAGATGTGGTTAAGTGTACGAAATTGGATAAGATCTAAAGAGCAGAACAATGGCAGATGTGGAAACAGGGCAAATGAGATAAACAAGATGTGTTTTGTGGAGATGTGATTAAGTGTACGTGACTTGGACAATTAATTGGCCAAGTCCTGAAGATGTGAAGGAAACAAGATGTAAGGTTGTATATAAGCCAACTGCTCGAATGTAAAAGTTAGACTCCTGTCTCAGCTCAGACTGAGAGGGCCTCTCCCTGCACATGCCTGAATAAAGATCATTTGGAACCAGTACACGCTCGTCTCCGTCTGCTTTGGGGCAGAGAGAAATCCCACAACAATCGCCAAGAGTTAAAATGACCAGCAAAGAGATTACTTCCGGGTAGTAGCACCTTATGGGGCGGCGAGGCATCAGGTGACACCTACACAAGCCTCGCACTTGCAGTTTATGCCATCCTTGGTGTGGCTTGCAACTGTGTTGTAACACATTCAAAGCTATGTGTTAGTTTAGGCATTAGACGGTGTAACAGTGCAGGTGATAGCTGTTTTGTTATTATTCGTACCTGCGGAATTCATGCACAGCACAACAACCCAACTAGAAATATCTTCCCTGCAAGCCATCAGCACTTTTAAAAATAATTAAACCGCTATGGTCTTACCATCGGCAAGCACCAGCAGTAACCATGGCAACTCCATGACCGTGTTTGCTGCTGAGCAGACAGGGTTGTCAGCAGTACAGGAAACAATTCGCTGATGCTACATTGATCATCCTAAAAAATTAAGACAATCCGCAATGAACTTACTGAAACACGATTTAAAACAACATATACACACATACTGCTTCACTGCACCTTCTTCCAAATAGCCAGCACACAAACACGCAAGTGCATGTGCACACACGCACCCTCTCTCACTGCTTCCACTTTCTAACAGTCAGCAATGCACACCACTCCATGGCTGTGTTCTCTTCCGAATGGCCACCACACATATACTCAATTGCTAAACTACTTTCTTAATAGCCAGAACACACACTCACATTCTATCACTTCACCCCTTTCCTCATAGCTGCCATGCACATGCATACCAGCATTCCTCACAACCATCACTTACACACCCTCTGGAACTGCACATCTCCTGTATAGTCAGTACACACATTGCATCACTGCATCCCCTTTCTTAGTAGCTAGTTGCATGCACATATTTCATTGTTTCATTCATTTTCTAATAACCAGTATGCACACAGTATTCTCTGCGTAGCAACAAGCTGTGGCACACACATGCACTCTCTCACTGATAGCCAGCGCACATACATAAACAGATGTACAAACACACATACACACACAAATATACGTATACATTCTATTGTTACATCATGTTCCTAGTAGCTAGTACATGTACTTTCACTTCTCTTCATCCTTTCCTAATGACAGCTAATAGCACATTAATTTCTTAATGCACACACATTTTTCCACTAAAGCCTCTTCCTCACAATAACTGCACACACCGTATAATTGCATACTCTTCCAGATAGCCAGTATACATACAGAAATGTAGAACTACAAGTGTATGTGTTTTATCACCACATCCACCCCGTGATAACCACACACACTCGCACCCTCACCACCTCCTCCCCGTGATAACCCCATACACTCGCACCCTCACCACCTCCTCCCCGTGATAACCCCACACTCACACCCTCACCACATCCTCCCCGTGATAACCCCACACACTCTCACCCTCACCACCTCCTCCCCGTGATAACCCCACACACTCTCACCCTCACCACCTCCTCCCCGTGATAACCCCACACACTCACACCCTCACCACATCCTCTCCGTGGTAACCCCACACACTCACACCCTCACCACATCCTCTCCGTGATAACCCCACACACTCACACCCTCACCACATCCTCCCCGTGATAACCCCACACACTCTCACCCTCACCACCTCCTCCCCGTGATAACCCCACACACTCTCACCCTCACCACCTCCTCCCCGTGATAACCCCACACACTCACACCCTCACCACATCCTCTCCGTGGTAACCCCACACACTCACACCCTCACCACATCCTCCCCGTGATAACCCCACACACTCACATCCTCACCGTGTCTGCCCCGTGATAACCCCACACACTCACACCCTCAGCACCTCCTCCCCATGATAACCCCACACACTCTCACCCTCACCACCTCCTCCCCGTGATAACCCCGCACACTCACACCCTCACCACATCCTCCCCGTGATAACCCCACACACTCACACCCTCACCGTGTCCGCTCCGTGATAACCCCACACACTCACACCCTCACCACATCCTCCCCGTGATAACCCCACACACTCACACCCTCACCGTGTCCGCTCCGTGATAACCCCACACACTCACACCCTCACCACAACCTCACCGTGATAACCCCACACACTCACACCCTCACCACATCCTCCCCGTGATAACCCCACACACTCACACCCTCACCACATCCTCCCCGTGATAACCCCACACACTCACACCCTCACCACATCCTCCCCGTGATAACCCCACACACTCACACCCTCACCACATCCTCACCGTGATAACCCCACACACTCACACCCTCACCACATCCTCCCCGTGATAACCCCACACACTCACACCCTCACCACATCCTCCCCGTGATAACCCCACACACTCACACCCTCACCACATCCGCCCCGTGATAACCCCACACACTCACACCCTCACCACATCTTCCCAGTGATAACCCCACACACTCACACCCTCACCGTGTCTGCCCCGTGATAACCCCACACACTCACACCCTCACCACATCTTCCCAGTGATAACCCCACACACTCACACCCTCACCACATCCTTCCCGTGATAACCCCACACACTCACACCCTCAGCACATCCTCCCCGTGATAACCCCACACACTCACACCCTCACCACATCCTCCCCGTGATAACCCCACACACTCACACCCTCACCACATCCTCCCCGTGATAACCCCACACACTCACACCCTCACCACATCCTCTCCGTGATAACCCCACACACTCACACCCTCACCATGTCTGCCCCGTGATAACCCCACACACTCACACCCTCACCATGTCTGCCCCGTGATAACCCCACACACTCACACCCTCACCACATCTTCCCAGTGATAACCCCACACACTCACACCCTCACCACATCCTCACCGTGATAACCCCACACACTCACACCCTCACCACATCCTCCCCGTGATAACCCCACACACTCACACCCTCACCACATCCTCCCCGTGATAACCCCACACACTCACACCCTCACCGTGTCTGCCCCGTGATAACCCCACACACTCACACCCTCACCACATCTTCCCAGTGATAACCCCACACACTCACACCCTCACCACATCCTCCCCGTGATAACACCACACACTCACACCCTCACCACATCCTCCCCATGATAACCCCACACACTCACACCCTCACCACATCCTCCCCGTGATAACCCCACACACTCACACCCTCACCGTGTCTGCCCCGTGATAACCCCACACACTCACACCCTCACCACATCCTCCCCGTGATAACCCCACACACTCACACCCTCACCGTGTCTGCCCCGTGATAACCCCACACACTCACACCCTCACCACATCCTCCCCATGATAACCCCACACACTCACACCCTCACCACATCCTCCCCATGATAACCCCACACACTCACACCCTCACCACATCCTCACCGTGATAACCCCACACACTCACACCCTCACCACATCCTCCCCATGATAACCCCACACACTCACACCCTCACCACATCCTCCCCGTGATAACCCCACACACTCACACCCTCACCACATCCTCTCCGTGATAACCCCACACACTCACACCCTCACCACATCCTCTCCGTGATAACCCCACACACTCACACCCTCACCACATCCTCCCCATGATAACCCCACACACTCACACCCTCACCGTGTCTGCCCCGTGATAACCCCACACACTCACACCCTCACCGTGTCCGCCCCTTGATAACCCCACACACACACCCTCACCACATCCTCCCCATGATAACCCCACACACTCACACCCTCACCACATCCTCCCCGTGATAACCCCACACACTCACACCCTCACCACATCCTCCCCGTGATAACCCCACACACTCACACCCTCAGCACATCCTCCCCGTGATAAGCCCACACACTCACACCCTCAGCACATCCTCCCCGTGATAACCCCACACACTCACACCCTCACCGTGTCTGCCCCGTGATAACCCCACACACACACCCTCACCACATCCTCCCCATGATAACCCCACACACTCACACCCTCACCACATCCTCCCCATGATAACCCCACACACTCACACCCTCACCACATCCTCCCCGTGATAACCCCACACACTCACACCCTCACCGTGTCCGCCCCGTGATAACCCCACACACTCACACCCTCACCACATCCTCCCCATGATAACCCCACACACTCACACCCTCACCGTGTCCGCTCCGTGATAACCCCACACACTCACACCCTCACCACATCCTCCCCATGATAACCCCACACACTCACACCCTCACCGTGTCCGCTCCGTGATAACCCCACACACTCACACCCTCACCACATCCTCACCGTGATAACCCCACACACTCACACCCTCACCACATCCTCCCCATGATAACCCCACACACTCACACCCTCACCACATCCTCCCCGTGATAACCCCACACACTCACACCCTCACCACATCCTCCCCATGATAACCCCACACACTCACACCCTCACCACCTCCTCCCCGTGATAACCCCACACACTCACATCCTCACCACATCCTCCCCGTGATAACCCCACACACTCACACCCTCACCACCTCCTCCCCGTGATAACCCCACACACTCACACCCTCACCGTGTCTGCCCCGTGATAACCCCACACACTCACACCCTCACCACATCCTCCCCATGATAACCCCACACACTCACACCCTCACCACCTCCTCCCCGTGATAACCCCACACACTCACACCCTCACCACCTCCTCCCCGTGATAACCCCACACACTCACACCCTCACCGTGTCTGCCCCGTGATAACCCCACACACTCACACCCTCACCACATCCTCTCCGTGATAACCCCACACACTCACACCCTCAGCACATCCTCCCCGTGATAAGCCCACACACTCACACCCTCACCACATCCTCCCCGTGATAACCCCACACACTCACACCCTCATCACATCCGCCCCGTGATAACCCCACACACTCACACCCTCACCACATCCTCCCCATGATAACCCCACACACTCACACCCTCACCGTGTCCGCCCCATGATAACCCCACACACTCACACCCTCACCACATCCTCTCCGTGATAACCCCACACACTCACACCCTCATCACATCCGCCCCGTGATAACCCCACATACTCACACCCTCACCACATCCTCCCTGTGTTAACCCCACACACTCACACCCTCACCACATCCTCCCCGTGATAACCCCACACACTCACACCCTCACCGTGTCCGCCCCGTGATAACTGTAAAGTCTGTGGGTTGTACAGTTAATAACGACACAGACTTCAGGAATAACAAACAACAGGTCTTTACTATTCGAAGGTCAGGGCGAATCTGACCAAGGAATCTTGCCACAACACTTATATACCGGTGTGGTCACCGTCGGTATTACAGTATACAGAAACCAAACAAGTAGTGCCACACCTAAAGTAGTTCTCTTAAAGGTGAACGGTTACATACAATAGTTCTCTTAAAGGTAGACGGGTACATACACTACAATCCTCCCTTTTTAGCTTATTACATACAGAGTCCCCATTAAACATAACATATCTTCAACTTCATATAAAACAATTTACAGACATAGTCTCGGTGGGAAACAGTTCACAGGTTCAGTCTCTGCGGGAACAGTTCACAGATTCAGTCTCTGATCTTGACTCGGTCCGAACAACATCTCTTTGGTGTAGATTGTTCACATTGCTAGCGTGACTCCTCCATATCCTTTTCTTGACGTAACAGCTTGAACTTTCGTCCTGCTGAACCAGCAGTGCTGACTTTTACAACAACTGGGTTGCCTTGATATTTTCCTACTTCCCAACTGATTTAACTCCTTTCGTAGGGTCCACGCATGATCTGGTAGAAGTGATAATATTTGCGATAGTTATCATCTTCTGCTTCTTCTTTTTCTTTTCTGCTTTTTGGAGACTCTCGGGGCTCCCTTATCAGCTGCCAGCTGTAGCGCCACCAACTCTCTATGTTCCTTCGACTTTAAGTGCTTCATCCTGATTTCGGCACTTTGGGAGTTTTCATCACAAACTGGGCAGACCACATCCTCGTAATATTCAGTGTCACTCAACAGGTCATGGTAATATTCAGGTTCGTCCTGAGTTAGGCCAGCGAGAGGGCCTTCTACTTCCTCCTTACCCATCTGGACGTTAGCTGACTGTGGTTCCTTCCCTAGACATCTTTCTTGAAAAGACTTCTTCATGCATTCATCTTCATCCCGCTCTTCCTGGGTTTCCTGCAAATCCTTCACTAATGACCTCATTTGTGATTTCAATACTTCCCCTTCCCTCGGGGATTGATTGATCGGGCTATTCAATCCTTCTACTGGAGCAGCTGTTTCAACATTCTGTTGTTCACATAGACGCGATTCAGCGTACTTTTGGCATCCCAGTAAAGTCTGTTTTGCAACCTCAGCTATTTCCCAAACTTTTGAGAGCTCCGAACTCCTTCCCGTTGAAGATTGAAGCTCGTGTTCAGATTGTTCCCATTGCAGAGTCTTTTCCCTCAGCATATGAAGGAGTTGGCTGACCGTTAACTCTTCCACGGGAACACTGTGGATCAGAGTCTTCTCCATTTCATCCACCTTTTCCTCCAATGCTTCCACCTTCTGTTCCTCTTGTACTTTGGCTTTCAGCGCTCGGAAAAGTTGCGCCCTGATGCTCTCTAGCTCATGTTCAGGGACCATTCTTACAGTCTCTGTGTTTCTTACAGTTTCCTTTTCTTCCACTGAAAGGATTCCCAGTTGAATCTGTTCTTCAAGTTGTTGAACCTCGGACATTGCCGCCTCATATTTGTCTTGGGTTTCCTTCAATATTTTTATGAGTTCTTGGACATCTTGTCTATCATGTTCTGCCATGTCTTTCACCTCTAATTTCTCATCTATGGATGAAACTTCTACCGATGAGTCTGTCTTGGCCTTGAGCTCATCAAGAATTTCCTGCAGCCTTTGGACTTCTTGCTCATGTTCAACCTTTAGTTGTTCATATGCTTCTACTGAAACTAGCTTTTCGGAGGTTGCCAAGTTAACCCCCTCCAGAATTGTAGCCTGGGCCTGTTCATACTGTTCTTTCAACTTCTCACACTCTGCTTGTAAGGAGTCGTAGAGAAGAACTGGAATAACATCCTGGCTTCCTGAAGATTCCTCTTCATTTGCTTCTTTCGCAATTTCCTGTTGGAGTTCAGCCAAGGCTGCTATGCTCTCGAAGTCTCACTGCCATCAAATCTTCTTTATTCTTGCAGTCTATCTCAGCCATTTTCCGATTACTTTCATTTAAGTGAGTGAGTAGTCCCTTATTCTGGGCTGAGAGATATTGCACCTTCTCATGTAGACCATAGCACTCCTTCTCTGCTCGACATAGCTGGTTACTGCTGATTTGGTTCTGTGTTTCAAGTTCCAACATCCTTTGCTTAGCTTCTTTCAGTTTCGCCCCTATAAGCTCCTCTTGCAACATGGCCACATTATTCACATCAGGTAAAGAAGCGTTTCTCTTTTCCATGTCCAAGATTTTTTTCTGCATATCTTTAAGTGCACACTGCGATTCAGCTTCTCTTAACCTTGCTTGCACTAGCTCCGTCTCCAATTGCAGAACAAAATCCTCAGTGTAGCGTGGTTTGCCTTTATGCTGTATCTCTAGATCATGCAAATATTCTAACTCCTGAACATCATAAGGGAGATGTGATCGGTAATTGGTCACGATGGCTCTATGGTCGCTCTTTGCTTGAGCTAGCTGCCTCTGCTGTCTTTCCAGGTTCTCCCATTTGGTGTCCCAGAACTTTTCCATTGTTTTCATCTCTTGTACGAGACAGTAACTCAACTGTTCTAATTGTTGTCGTACTTTGAAATAAGTTTGAGTCCGAGTTCGGTGTTCTTCCGTCGTGGATAAGTCCTTAACTTGAACAGGCTCAGAATTCTCTGTCAAACTGGAGTTCTGCTCTGAAGCTTTATTCTTCTCGGTAGCATAAGCCTTTATGCATGTCTTCGTTTTCTCCACCATAGTCGGCAAGTTCATTTTAGCCTTGTCTTCCATATTTGAGTTGGTCTTATCGTCATCCGTTTCAGAATCTGAGCTGATAGCTTGCACCGAGTCCTCACTCATTATGGCTTTTAGATAGTGCCATTCCATGTCTATTTTCTTGATCCACTCTCGTCCTAGAAGTGGTGGTCCTCCCTCAGATAATACGTACAAGTTCATTCTTGGGTGTTCTTTACCCCTATCTCTCACCTTGACTCTTATCTTCCCCATGGGGTATACCTTATGCCCCGTGTATGTCTGCAATACGAACTTGGTATTTCTTAAGGGTATGTGAGAGAATAGCCGGTGGTAGTCCCTTCGATTTATGACTGATAGAGCTGATCCAGTGTCCAACTCCATTCTTACTTGGACTCCAGCTATTTTTAGTATGACCCAGATAGTTTGTAGGTCAGCTTCCTTACTCACATTGTGAATTCTCAGACTACCCAGCTCCTGGCTGTTTGGGTCTGAGTCTGAATTCTGTTCGTCTGAACTCTTCTCAGCCACCTTGTGTACCTTGTTGTACTTTTCTTGTGGTGGCTTCCTTTGGTTGTTGGTCTTCTTCCCTGACCGGCATACCTTAGCGATGTGACCCAGTTTGCCACATTTCCTACATTCTTGGTTCTTAAACCAGCATTGATTCTGGTCGTGTGTTGTCTTCCCACAACGATAGCATTTTGTTGTACTTGAGGTAATTTGGTCCACCCCGAGTGCCGCCGCCTTTAGCTGCATTTCCGCCGTTCCTTTCGCTGCGGCTTCGCGCGATGCGGCTATAAGGACAGCCCTGTCAAGTATGAGGTCATTCTCTTCGAGTAGTCGCTTTTGTGTCCCTTCCTTGGACAATCCGCATACGAACTTGTCTCGCAGTGCCTCTGTCAGATTCCCTCCGAACTGGCAGCATTTCGCTAGCCTACGCAGTTCGACCAAATATTCCGCGTTGCTTTCGTCTTTCCGTTGCGTTCTTGCATAGAATTTGAATCGTTCAGCCAACATCAACGGTGTGGGGTTCAAGTGGTCCTTCAGAACAGCCACAATCCCTTCGAAAGTCTGATCCGCCGGTTTAGCTGGTGCTAGTAGATGCTTCAAGAGCCCGTATGTCTTTGCGCCCATCGAGTTTAGCAATGTTATCGCTTTGTCGTCTTCCTCTATTTTGTTGGCTTCACAATAGATCTCGATGCGTTCCACGTACGTGGCCCAGTCTTCTATCTCAGAATTAAAATCGTTAATATTCCCTCGCTTAGGCATCTTCCTTTCCTTGGGAGCAGCACAAGTATTTCTTTAAATTCTTATTTATTATTTATTTATTTCTAAGATGGCGGTTTTCCCGCGAAAATGGCGGTTTCCCGCTCTTTCCTTCTCTCCCCGCCCCTTCAATGGCGGTCTCCCGCGTCTGTCGTCTTCTCCGCCTAATGGCGGCTTCCCGCGTTTCTTCCCTGGTGGGAGGGGTACGCTTTCCCCACAGCGGACAGGTTCAACCGCTGGGCTGGCTTCCGCACAGCTCCCCTTACTCGGCTCTGTCTTTCTCTCCCGCTCGCATGGCTCTACCGGCGCTGGGTACCCCGTTCACGGAGAACAGTTCAGCCGCTGGACTGGCTCTCGCGCAGTCTCTCTCCCCTTGCTCGGCTCTGTCTCTCTCTCCCCCACATTCGGCTCTACCGGCGCTGGGTACCCCGTTGGTGGAGAACAGTTCAGCCGCTGGACTGGCTCTCGCGCAGCCTCCTTTGGTCGGCTCTGCCTCTCCCACATGCCCGGCTCCCGTTCGCCTCCCAGCCCTCACGCAGTCCGGTGCTTCCCTCCCCGGCTGCGGCTGAGTTTCTCTCTTCCCGCGCCTGCTCCCGGTCTCAGCGCTTCGTGGCTTCGGTCGCTGCCCGGCTTTTCCCGCCGATCGCGGTCCGGCTATCTCACGACGCTGTTGGACCCGCATTCCTGACCAGCTCTGCTCCCCCTCGACCGTGGTCGAGTGCACAGCCCTTATCCTCCGGATTTCATTACACTTTTCCCTACTCACAGTCTCCGCGGCCGCCTTGTTTCCTGCTGATTGGCTCACTCCGCACCGTGGTAGAAGGGTAGTCAGTGCCTGTTGCTGATGGAAGCTTTTGTTGCTAAAGTCTTCCTCCTTTCTATTGCTGCAGCCTCGTGTTTTCTTCCAGCAGAACGACGAGGGCGGTTGCCTCTCTTCGACGCTCTTTAGTTGCTTTGGTAGTCTTGCCGCAGGGTACGATCGGACTCGTCGCCACTGTAAAGTCTGTGGGTTGTACAGTTAATAACGACACAGACTTCAGGAATAACAAACAAACAGGTCTTTACTATTCGAAGGTCAGGGCGAATCTGCCCAAGGAATCATGCCACAACACTTATATACCGGTGTGGTCACCGTCGGTATTACAGTATACAGAAGCCAAACAAGTAGTGCCACACCTAAAGTAGTTCTCTTAAAGGTGAACGGTTACATACAATAGTTCTCTTAAAGGTAGACGGGTACATACACTACAATAACCCCACACACTCACACCCTCACCACATCCTCCCCGTGATAACCCCACACACTCACTCCCTCACCGTGACCTCCCCGTGATAACCCCACACACTCACACCCTCACCATATCCTCCCCGTGATAACCCCACACACTCACACCCTCGCCACATCCTTGTCCTAATAGGCAGCATACACACACCTTATCACTATACCCTCTTCCTAAAATTGTAACAAGTTCCCTCGTACACTCCATCACTGCACCATCTGCCTAACAGCTCCATATACTGCCTAACAGCTCCATATACTCTATTATTTTTACGCCAGTAGAAATGCTCACATTCCATCAGCTCACACTTTTCCTAAACGCCAGCTTGTATTTCCATTCCATCACTGAATCCTCTTCCATATTTCACATAACCACGACATGCATGCATTCTGTCAGACAGGAAGCAAAGAGTTGGAATAAACGGCTCTTATTCTGAGTGGCAGGCAGTGACTAGTAGGGTACCGCAGGGATCGGTTATACCCCAGTTAATCACAA